>NC_136065.1:1541103194-1543503194 GCF_964261635.1 Lissotriton helveticus
CAATATAAATGACAATGCCATTTATTTATGATTTTAAAACAAAATTAAAAAAAAGTCATGAGCAATGCCAATAGCTCTACCTTTAATAATGCCGAGACCATTGCATTGTAAATGCTTGTTTGTCCTTCCTAGCGGGGCTCATGTACTCCTTTCATCAAATAGGAAAAGGCTTTAAGCCTAGTAACTTCGGTACCTTCCCCAAAACATTTCTTATGACTTTTATTTTTGGGTCCTATGACCATAACATGGGATTTAGTATAATTAGTGCTCAATTTTAGGGTTTTCATTAAGCCTACGAAAGAATTAAGAAGATGCTGGAGCCCACCTGCTGTTCTAGCTAGCAGCATGGCATCGTCTGTGTATAAAAGTGCTGGGATTAACTGAGTCCCAGCCTGAGGGATGTCTCTAGAAGCAGTACATAATGCTGGACCCAAGTTGTTGATTGTTGGACCTGGCACCATTGGCGTGGGTCTCCCTTCCATTTTTTGCAGTTGCCTCATATGTTTTTGCTGGTTATAGATGCTTTGGGCACTGTGCCACTGCTATTCAGTGCCCCAGTGCATGTGCTCCCAATAGTAAATTGATGTATGAATTAGTGACTCCATGATTGGCTGTTTTGGTTTACTTGTCAGACCCTAGTACAGTGCACTGAGTGTGCCCAGGGTTCGTAAATCAAATGCTGCTGGTGGGCTTGCAGCCCTGGTTGTGCCACCCACAGAAGCAGCATGTAAAGTGTGTCTTAGGTCTGCCATTGCAGAACCTGTGTGCAGTCTGGTACTGCCATGTTAACTGGCAAGTGCACCCACTTGCCAGCCCCTAAACCTTCACTTTTCTGCATATTAGTCACCCATATGGTAGGTCCAAGGGCAGGGTGCATTGTAGGTAAAAGGTAGGAAATGCCCTGATGTGTGTGGCATGTCCTAATAGTGAATTACAGCCATTTTCGTTTTTCACTATTGCAAGGCTACCTGTTCTCATAGGCCAGAATGGGTGTTTGATTATAACATTTTATAATCCAACCTGACTCAGTGAAGTAGGTAGACATTTGAGTTTAGTATGCCTGAACTCAGAATGATAAAATACATCTTTTAGTGAAGTCGGTTTTAACATTTTGTGTTTGAAAATACTACTTTTAGAAAGTAGGTATTTTCTTGCCTAACTATCCAAGCATGCCTCTGCTAGGTTGTGTATTCCTTGTCTGGAGTTTGACAGGGGCTGGAGGATTCCAGGAGACAGATTGAGTCAGCCGGGGTTTGAATAGATCCATCTGCATGTAGAATTGTGGGAGGGGAGCACCTTGGACCTGAATAGGGTTGTGCCTGCCATCCACGATGCTGGCTCCACCTCCTGTGGTGTGTCTCATGTACCTGGCCAACACTATCAAAGGAAGAGAAGGAGTCCTGTAAACAAAGTGCTCCAGGACTGCAAAGAACTGATTTGGACTAGGCACAGACACTCTGCCACCAGAGACAAAGGATTTTTGTGTATAAAAGAGGGGACCCAACCCCCAGAACTTTAGATCACTTCTGGAAACAAGAAGAACCTTTGCTGAAGAGAGGAACCAGAGAAAAACTGAAGGAGACTATCCTTAAGTTGAGTGCTGTTTGGGGGATTGGCCTGCAGTGGTTGCCTGACTGCCAAAGAAAGGAGAGAGGACTTTGTGCAACTTTCATCATCTTGTAGAAGATCTCCAAGGGCTTTGAAAGTGAGCTTGCCTCCTGCTGAAGTCTCAGGGATAACAGACATCACCAACCAGCTCCCTTGAACTCCCTTGCTGGGAAGTTGAAGTACCCGCTGTTGTGCTGGGCCTCCTGAGAGACTGCATGTCGCTGGGAGCCGGAAGAGCAACTCACGGAGAAGAAGAGTGTCGCTGGGAGCTGGAAGCGTGACTCACGGAGAAGGAGCGTGTCGCCGCCGCAGCTGCTGTTGTCGCATCACTGAGTAAGGGGGACGCCGCTGTCGCCATTGCATCACCCAAAGCACCACACATCACCGGAGAAGAGTGTCGCTGTTGCAGCAGACGCTGTTGCATCGCCAGAGAAGCATATCTCAGGGCCTGTCGCAGCTCAGAAGATTCACAGAGTCGGTGCAAGGCCGTCGGCCATCCTCGCATCACCCCTTCTTTGTCGCATCAAGAAGATGCCATTTTTGTTGCATTGCACCGGATCGTCATCGCATCGTGGCGCTGCGAGTCACTTCGCCACACAAGCGCAGTATGAAACCGATGCATCACCTCCCCGCGCAGAGAAGAACCGACGCATCACCGCTCTTCTGGTAAGGAACCGACGCATCACCGTCCCCTCCGCAGCAGTAGGGAACCGAAGCATCACCTTCCCCAGAGTAAGGAGCCGACGCATCCCCATTCTTGCATGTAAGGAACCGATGCATCACCTTCCCCGCAACTCTTTTGTTTGTATCGCGGTACGCATCCAAATGTACATTGAATGTAAAGTGTTGCATTTACCATCTAAAGTGAACTAAGCTATTTCTACCATTCTAAAGTACAGCATTGTGAATTTTTGTCGTTTGTGGTCTTGTGATAAGCCTATGTAAAGAATACTTATTTTTGATATACAACCTGTTTGGTGTCCATCTGTAGTGCTGTAATTATATTACTGTATGTGTTCACAAATGCTTAACACACTGCCTCCGAGATAAGCCTGTCTGCTCATGCCAAGCTACCAAGGGGTTGAGCAGGGGTTATTTTAGAAGTGTAGCCTGTTACCCTGACTAGACCCAAGGGTCCCTATTTGGTCAAAGGCACCTACCTCTGCCAACTAGAGACCCCCAAATTTAACATTGATATATAACTTAAACAAGAGTGGGGCTAAAATACATTTGCGTCTGACCCTCTCGTGTGCTCTTTTGGGTGAGGAGAGACTCCTCGTCTGATTGTACCTCCGCTGCTGTGAGATCAAAATGTAACTCGTGCAAGAAATGTATGGTGTTACAGTCAACCCCCATATTATTAAAAAGAAGCCAAAGTTTCTATCTGTTGACTCTGTCGAAAGTTGATGTTCAATCCATAAAGACAAGATGTAACATGCCCCTATTGGCAACAGTGTATTTCCTGATGATCAATAGTAAATTTAGACATTTATCTAAAATGCCTTTCCCTGGACGTGGAGATAGGAAATAACATTATTTTGATTCAGCAAAGAGGTTAACCTTGAGAGAATCACCCTCCCCATTACCTTGACCATGGAATGTCTGAGGAATAGGGGCCTAAAACATTGTGGATCAGATCTTGCTCCTTTCTTAAAAACTGGGATAATTATAGACCTGGATCAGGAGGATGGTAAAGCATTCAGGACGTGAGTTAATATTTATCCCACATTTTGGGGTTCATCTTGTATAAATCCGCAGACAAAACCATCAGGGCCAGGCGCCTTACCCTTAGACATGGTGGAAATGGCTTCTGATACTTCCCCCTCAGTGAAAATCAAATGATAATCGCCTCTAGGCAATATCAGGGTGCTATTGGGGAAATCCACTGTCACATTTCCATATATCCCCAAGAAATGTGGCACCCACACCTTTGGCATTACAATGCAATCTAAAATGCTATTGGAGACCCCATTAAAGAAGGAGCGGTTAAAAAATTCCCAGAAACTACCACTCTTTTTTAAAACATTAGCCTGAAGTAGTTGATCCCATGCTTGCTCTTTAATTTATTTTCTTCGATTCGCTAAAGCCTGTTTATATTTCTTCCTCCAAATACTAATCTTACATTTGTTCCTGGAATTGTTTTTTAATCTATAAGAAGGTTTTGGTCTGCTTTAGACCAATTATGGTCGAACCACTTCTCTCCCCTAGGCTTAAATGTACCCTCCACTCTCACCAGGCTATTTGCAACATGCACACAAATTCAATTGAAGGCACTTAATAAGGACTATAAGCAAAGTCTAATATCATGGCCACATTTAGGGGTCGATTAGGATGGCGGACGGACCTGCGTCCGTCCACCACCCCAGAGTAGGAGGGACCGTCCGCAGGGGCAGCGGCGGTCCCTCCTGTGCAATTAGGATGTGACCGCCAGGGTGGCGGTCACATCCTGTATTTTTAACATTGCGGCGGGTGCTACTTCAAGCAGCACCCGCCGCAAGGTTAAAAATGAAAGCAGTGCATTTGCATGCACAAAGCGGCAGGCACCTCGAGGTGCCTGCCGCTTCGTGCACGCAAATGCAGGGGGGTACCTTGGTACCCCCCATGTGCACCCCCCACCCCCCTTCACCCCTGGGGACCCGCAACGGGCCCCCAAACAAAAGTCCGTATGCCTTTTCACGGCGGAAATGCCGCAGTGGAAAGGCATAGAAATGCTGACATCCTAATATGCCTGGCGGTGTCTGATAGACACCGCCAGACATGTTAGAGCTTTTCCGCCGCGGTCGGAAAGCGACCGCGGTGGAAAAGCTGCGGACGGTCTTCCTGACCCCCCAGCCATCCTAATCTGGCGGGGGTCTGTGAAGGCTCCGCAGCGGTTTTTCCGCATCCTCCGGGCCGGCGGACTCTTCCGCCGGCCCGGAGGATGCGGAAAAAACGCTATCCTAATGAGGGCCTAAGTCTGTAGATTATTCAAAAATAGGTCCAAATGTGCCTTCCTCCACTTCAATCTGCGTGCTTGGTCATGTGGTAGAATATCACTATTCCTAGGTTCTACTGTAAAACTGACTGCCTCTCCTGTTCTCCATTCCAAAATCAAAAATAAGGGGTTGTGCTCACTAACCTGACTTCATTTGACCTCAAAATGCAACCACAATTGAACTAAGAAGGACAAGATGAATATATAATTAATAATAGAATTGGAACATCCACCCTTAAAAGTTCCTCTCTATATTGCACAACGTGTGCCAAATTAAAATCGGCAGTAGTATCATTGAGCAGGTCCCCTTGACTAGTATGCTTGAAGTGGCAATTATTAAGGTCATCCAGACCCGATTCATCATCTAAGTGACACACTGATTGGCACTAGTGAATATTCAAATCTCCAACTAAAATGACCAAATAAGGTGAGTTATGTCTTATCACATAGGATCTAAGAAAGACTTTAAAACCAACAAATGTTCTGCAGATTTAGACTGTACAAAGGAGTTATACAAGTTTACAACTAATAAAGAAGGCACTTGTTTAGAATTCAGCTGGACCGCCAGCAGACAGCGATAACCTGTTTAATAATAATAATAATCCACATTTGTATAGCGCACAATCACCCGTTAGGCTCTCTAGGCGCTGGGGGCCGTCGGGAAGATTAAGCAAGCCTTGGGATCGAACCCTGATCCCCAGATTCCAGCGTCAGTCGCCCTGGCCGCGGCGCCACACCTCTCCCTTTAGTGTAAAGTTTATGGATACCAGAGTGAATAAGCCACTCTTAGCTCTACCCAGAGACACAACTAGAGCCAAAATTTCGAGGGTGGTGGGGGGGGAGCAGGGGGCTAACACGTCCAGGAATGCTGAGCCAAATTTCAGGGGGGGGGCTAATACTTTCAGCAATGTAGAGCCAATTTTTTTGGGGGGGGGCTAATACTTCCAGCAATGTGTCCTTATATAATGTAACTGGTGCGCATGCAAAAGTGCCTCAATACCTTCGGGTGGAGACCGAGCTGATAAAACTGCAGAAAAAAAAGCCAAAAGTTACTTTTCAAGAAATGCAATCTCATACTGTGCCGGTAAAAGTAATTTGCAACTTTAAGGAATAGGCATAGTGGAGATACAGGGGCTCTAGGAGTGAGTGAAAAAACAACAAAGCCTCGTTATCAAGTAAATGGTCTTTTAAGGACCTGTGAAATACTCGAGTGACACTGCGATAAGACACCAGACCAGCCAGCCCTTAGCAGCTCTGCACAAGAGTTGCCTGTGTGTGTAGAGAGAAGCTGTCTCAGCCCGGGCTGACACGGATGACGGGGGGCTGAAGCCCTTTGAGCCCTCTGGGCGTTACACGTCTGGCTCTACCCAACTGTGACGTAGAGCTGTGGAGAAGTAGGTATACCCATCCAAAAAAAGGAGTTTTCTCTGTCCCAAGTTTCTTGTAAGTCCACTTTATGCTTTCCTGTTAATATACTACGCCACCTCTCATTAGCCCTTTTATTACTCAACCCTGCTATGTTTCAGCTCATTACCTTCAAAGGTGGACCTAGAGAGGAAACCAAATTAGCGGAGTGACAACTCCTTTCAGTCTCCATCATATCCCACTCCTGCGACAAATTAGTGGGCATGGGACAAATCAGTCATTATTAACTAGAGAACTCAGGAGAATAAATCTATTGGTCTTCTGTATGGGAGCTCCCAGTACCCTTCTTCCCTGATCTCTCTGCCACCTTAAGGGGATTCTAGTATTCCTGATAGGGTGTGAGTCTTCTAGCGGATAGAAGAAACTTAGTGGTAACATTTTAATTCCTTCTGGGAAAGATCTAGTGTTAGATGCCTGTTGTATTAGCATCCACACTATGTCCGGCTAGACGGAGTTGATGATGATGCAATACCCCTCGGTCGATTTCTCCCTCAGTTCTACCTACCCACTCTTCTACCCATGATGAAGTGAGTAGACAAGTGCCTCCTTTCCTCCAATTGGCCATTAGTCCAGAGTGTAACCTTGCGGATGTTTGGGAGTGGATTCTACCACGCCCGGCCCCAGTGGGGGAGCATCTACCAGAATTGCCACCAGTGATGTAGATTCTGGAAGGAGCTGCAATCTTAAACTATTTGCCACTGACCTCATCCGAGTGGGTAAAGGACTGCTATGAGCCCTCTGATCACCGTCTTTGCTAAGAGAGGGGCCGGCCACAGCGGTAAGTGACACCTGAGTGGAAGAGGAAGGCATCCCCACTTTCCCAAGTGGTCTGTCATTACAAGGGTTCACATTTGTGTTTACCTTTCTCATAGGAACGCACGTATGTCCTTAATTTCCCCCTGAAGCCCCGTTGGATTTAGAATTATTTCAAGGATTGAAAGAGGCGTGCCAATGATACCTAATGTGGACGTTTCGTTCAGAATGGGCCTTCTAGGTACCCTTTAATAGGTGACCATGTAATCTTCCCACATTCCCGATTCATAAAGTGTTCAAATTAGCAACAGCTGTTTCCAAGGTCTCCAATTTGGACTGTAAACCTCTCATTGAACTTTTATTTAACTTCTCAATGCGTTCTAGTAAATTATGGAGCAAGGGCTGCAACACTGTTTTAAAATTACTTGCAAATGAGGCTAAATACGTAGTTTCCCCTGAATCAGAGTAATTATGGGGGACCCCGGGGCTGCGGCTGAATTGTTCTCCTTATTGATGGTCGGGGTACCTACATTAGTTCTGAACCTTTCTTCTTTTTCTTGGCTGGGGGTTCCGGACAAATGGTGGGGTACCAGGACCAGGTGAATCACAGCTGTAATAGCCCCCCCTTGTGGCAGGCTCAGGCAGAACATAGATCCAGGCACCAAAATAAAAGTAGACCCCATTAGTGAATCAGATAGATAAAACTAAAAGTGGTACTCAATTGCAATTCAGGGTAGTTTTGGAGTTGTAATGGCACTCTGAATAGATGGTTGGCAAAGTACAGGAGCTTGCAGGCAGCTGTGCTTGCTGCAGACAATGTTTGTGGTAATATCAGAGACATCAACTGTATAAAACGTTCACCAAACCAAAACACAGGTCCACATACAACCAAAAAACAGTCCAAACACTGACCTATCAAACCAGGACTTCTGGCACTGCCAAGATGCCCTATAAGACTGTCCGACCCTAAACCAGGAAACACTAACATCAAAGCCTGTGACCACCTTAGCTGACTCCAAAACCTACTTACTCATATAAACATGTATGTGCTCATTCTGCCGATTTTGAGCTGGTTGGTTCGATGTTATCACTAAGTGATGTCATCACAAGATGTGAGGCTTCTAAGAGCCTCTGACGTTTACGTCTTTTCATCCTTTCGAACATTTTTTACCCCCGTTTTATGTTTCTCTTAGACTGGGCGATTCATCTGGTATAAGAAAATACACCTCTCTGGCATCGCTTTTTCACGAACCAGGCAAGCAGGGTGGCTGCGTGAGTTTAACATGTGTGGCAGGCGTGATGAAGAGGTCACCAGTTTGAGCTCTCACAAGAAGAACACAGCGTTCAGATCTTACGAGGTCGGTAAATTCAGTGCGTTAAAGGAGGTAGTTGTTCTACCGGTTATTTATAGCACTTGGAAATTGTTATTATTACTTGGACTGGCTATTGTTCTCCACTCGCTTTTTTTGTACAGTGCTCTGTTGTTTCTCAGCTAATTTCACGCTCAACGCCTACTCATACACAGAGGTGCTCATTAAATGCACCCAAAAGTGCCCCCTGTCGGAACACAGTCTTCCTGTGTGAAACTTCCAACCTCTCCCCGTGTCCTGTTGAGTGCTGCATATTTAATGTTTAGGTTCGAAACGAACCCTCCATTAGGAAGCAATAATGCCTGTAATATAGGGTGTGGGTGTGGCGCAGCGCCAGAGCAGCCGAGGATCCGGTTTGAGTATTGGCGTCGGCCCAGCATCCCGTGATTCTAGGCAAATCACTTCCTCTCCCCGTGAACATGGCCAGCGCTTAGACACCCCAGAGGTGATTTGATAAGGCCGCAGGCGCGGTGCGTCCATTGGGGCGTAGGGGCGAAGCCCCACTAAGCCCCATGGACCCACCACGTCCTCACTAGAAGCCAAACGCAATTATTTTTAAAAATCGCGCTATCTGCCGGCCGGGAAACCGGGAGACACCCGACCTTCCCGGAGTGCGCAAGGGGGGGGGGGGGGGGAGAGGATCGGGCTGCTGCAGCTGCGCAAGTGTATTTTTGGGCACAAACATGCCCGCGCATGCGCAGATCGTTTTCTTGTGAATTCCCCCTTAGAGAGAGGACCAGGGGGCGGGCCGCAGCCCCCGGGGTTACACAGGGCGACTGGGCGAGGAGTCATGGTGCCCCCCCAGCCAATCCTGGCGCAGGATTGGCTGGTCACTACATAGCCCGGTTACATAACCCCTGGCGGATAGCACGGCCGACTTTGGTGCTGGGAAACCAGGTTCGAGCCTCTTATCGAACCATAAAAATGTATACATGACTTACTTTGGTGTTAAATAAATAGATATTTTAAAAAACAAATAAAAATGATGTTCCGACTAAGGTGTGAAATTGGTGTTGAATAAATACATGTTTTTAAAAACAATTTTTATTAATCATGTATCATTGGTGCTTGAGTACAAGGTTCGAGACTGGTATTAAACACTGACAAGCTGTGTGCAAGTTATATGGTCATAAAAATACATGAATGATGGATGCAGGATGGGTGGATGCATGAATGGATGCAGGATGAATGATGGGTGGATGAATGGGTGGGTGGATGCATGAATGAATGATGGATGCAGGATGGATGCAGGATGGGTGGATGGGTAGATGAATGAATGATGGATGCAGGATGGATGCAGGGTGGATGGATGGGTGCATGAATGAATGATGGATGCAGGATGGGTGGATGGATGGATGATGAATGAATGATGGGTGGATGAATGATGGGTGGATGAATGGATGGGTGGATGCATGAATGAATGATGGATGCAGGATGGATGCAGGATGGGTGGATGAATGAATGATGGATGCAGGATGGATGCAGGGTGGATGGATGGGTGCATGAATGCATGATGGATGCAGGATGGATGGATGGGTGCATGAATGAATGATGGGTGCATGAATGAATGATGGATGCAGGATGGGTGGCTGGATGGGTGGGCACATGAATGGATGCAGGATGAATGATGGGTGGATGAATGGATGGGTGGATGCATGAATGATGGATGCAGGATGAGTGGATGAATGAATGATGGATGCAGGATGGATGCAGGGTGGATGGATGGGTGCATGAATGAATGATGGATGCAGGATGGATGGGTGGATGCATGAATGGATGCAGGAATGGATGATGGATGGGTGAATGGATGGGTGGGTGGATGGATGGATGCATGAATGAATGATGGATGGGTGGATGGGTGGATGAATGAATGATGGATGCAGGATGGATGGGTGGATGGGTGCATGAATGAATGATGGATGCAGGATGGGTGGACACATGAATGGATGCAGGAATGGATGCAGGAATGGATGGGTGGATGGATGGATGGATGGATGCATGATGGATGGATGCAGGATGGATGGGTGGATGCATGAATGAATGATGGATGCAGGATGGATGGATGGGTGAATGCATGAATGAATGATGGATGCTGGATGGATGGGTGGATGCATGAATGAATGATGGATGCAGGATGGATGCAGAATTGATGGATGGGTGGGTGGGTGGGTGGATGGATGGATGGGTGGATGCATGAATGATGTATGGATGGATGCAAGGTGGTTCGGGCTCGCTCGCTGCGCTCGCTGCGGTGCAATATGCAAATTAGTTTACGCCCACCACTTTTAAATGTCACCAGCCGCCCCTGAAGCTGCGCTACATAAATCTACAAATTAACTCGTTCCCTCGGCGTGTGTGGCGGTCCCACCCAGATCGAAGCACAGGGTTGGAAACAAGAAAGGCGTCCCCGCACCCGAAGATGTATGAATGGAACACTTAGATGGCTATTCTCTGTGTAGCAAGTCACCGCACGCGGAAACAAAATATCGCCGTAATGAAAGACTGGCCTTAGCGTGGATGTAACACTTTGTGAGAATGTGACTAAGGTCAAGAAGTGCGTGAAGACCAAAGAGTCCACAGACTCGTGAAAGGTTCGAAAAGCGCACGTGCGTTTGTGTATATGATGTGCAAAGGAACACACACGCAGTTAGCATCGAAGCAAGGAGCTTGTGTTGGTGTAAACAAGTTGCAGACTACTGAAGCTGTAATCAGAATTGGAATCTAAAATGTTTCACTTCGGGAGCGAGAATCAATAAACTGGGAATGAAGGTATAAGGTGGGGTCACGAGGGGCAAAGTCATGAAAAGCGGACCCTTAGAGTGAACGTATATATTTACCTTTTAAAAAATCTGTCACAAAGAAATTGGCAACACGGACAAACGTGACTGTAAATCTGTTCTGGCTTACTTCATTGGCCACAAAGAGGCTGCATTTTAAAATGTGGTGCGGGGTTAAGCACCTGCTGCGTAGATCTTTGCGTGGGCTGCAAAATTCAGGGGATAATAATAATGATAGTAAATTAACCCTACCTGATGGCTATGCACTTGCTGAAGACATCTGTCATACGTCTAGTCACAGTTTTGGCATAGAGGTTAATGTGACTGCTGCAAAGCACATCGTGTAACGCATCTTGGCGGAGGTGGAAGCGGTGCGTGAAGATGCAAGTGACTTGAGAAGGTGGAACTGGTGCGTGGAGACGGAGGGGGCGGAAAGATGGAAGTGCTTCATAGAGAAGAGCTGCATAAGAGAGAAGTCACTGGAGAAGGTGAAAGTGTTGCGCAAAGCTGGGAAAGGCGCGCAAAGACGGAAGCAGGTGGAATTACTGAGTAAAGTTAAAAGTAGGCCGTGGATGAGAAAGAGGTGCGACACAATGGAAGAAGTTGATAGAGGAAGGGGATGTGCATAATTTCTTAAGTCTCTTGAGATGGGGGAATGGAGATTACAAGTCAGAGGAGGGAGAAGAAAAGATGTGTACAAACGGAAGTGACTGGAGAAGGTGAAAGTGGTGCGTAAAAGCGCAGACAGGTGGGCCAGTGGGTGAGCTGGAAAGCGCCTTACGTCTTCTTGAAGAGTCCTGCGGTGGCCGTTCCGATCAGGAGGCAGGACTGCTGCGCGAAGAAGACCCAGGTGATGTCCTGCAGGGAGCTCTGGGTCTGGCACCGCAGGTCCAGCAGGGTGGGGCCCAGGAAGGCGATGCAGAGGCCGAAGCTGAAGAAGACGCTCCAGTAGGTCAGGGTGGATTGGAGATTCTTCCGAAAGAGAGCCGCGAGCCTCTCGTCCCACACCATCTCGGCTCCTGAGAGGGCACTCGTCAGTCTCGGGTCCCTATGAGGCTCCTCCGGGCGGGCACCATCAGGCGGACCCTCTCGTGGCACACGTCCTCAGGGGAGCGACTGCTGCTGCCCCGTGCGACGGGGAGAGAAGAGCCCCGCCACTGACCGCCAGGGAGCTCTTTTTCTGCTACAGCTCCCTCTAGGCACCTTTTCCTGGCACCGGGTCTCAAGGTGCGGCCCTGACACCGGCCCTCCAGTGGCTTCGGTGTTTGCACAAGTCCGCAGGGTATGTGACGTCTTGGCGCTGGTCTTTTCGGTGCTGCCCGCACAGCTCCTTGAGGCTTAATCTCAGATGGCACTGTACTGCAGGGGGCACATCTATTGGCGCTATCCACCCAGTGGCTCCCTCTATTGGCAGGGGTCCAGAGGGGGCATCACGTCCTGGCACAGGGTCTAGGTACTCACACGCCCTTTTAAGTGGAGGCTACGTACCGGAAGTGGTTCCCATGCACCTGGGGGTCCCTCTACTGGCACTGGCCCTCTCTGGGCACCATCTTCAAAGAGACCTTGGTTGGACTACTTTTGGGGTCTCCCCAGCTGGCACTGATCTCTGACACCCGTTCCCAGGGGACTCGCCGGCCTGCCAGTGGTTCTCAGGGGCTCACTCTGCTCTCACTGACCCGGCTCCTCAACGGAGTTTCACGCTGTTGGCGGTGGTCCTCGGTGGTCTTGCCCCGTTATCGGTGGTCTCCCCCCGTTATCGGTGGTCCTCAGTGGTCTCTCCCTGTTGTCGGTGGTCCTCAAGAGTCTCCCCTTTGGTGGCAGGATACATACAAAATAGAGTTCACCTTATTTCCCTTTGCAGGAACTTTCGGGAGGCGACCTCCAGGCGGACACTTTTTCAGCTGGCAAAGTTTCCCGAAGTTGATAAAAGAGTTTCGAATCACCCAGTGGGAGTTATATGTATTATTGAATAATGGCATACACCGTGTCACGTACAAACTCGGTGGCGCACTAGGTAAGTGTTCTGTGATGGAGAACAGAGAGTGCCCGGTGACTGTGCGCGGTGCAGTGCGCGCGCCATCTCCCTGCCGAGGCTCTTAGTGAAGGAGTGTGAAGGGAGGTGCGCTCAGCTATGAGAGGCAGCCAGGGCGGGTGAGTGAGTGGGATCCAAGCCCCGCCTAGTCAAGGACAAGGCAACCCCAGTGGCAGAGACTGGCGAGTTAGGCACACCCTATGGTAGGCGGGGGCTCTCTAAGTGAAAGTGCCGGGCACAGGCTGCCCGAGTCAGTGCCAAAGAACTCACGAGGACCCGGGACGAGCCCCCTGGCCCCCGATCCGTCCCACTTCCCGGGTCAAGCCCAGGAGAAGCGATACTCACAGGAATCACTCACAGACCCCAGAGAAACAGTGGCAGCTGCAGCGGAAGGCAAGGCTAGCTGGGATCTTCCGTAACAGTCATCACCGCGACTCGAGGACCGGCGAAATGCCTTCTTCCACACCCTCACGCGGGAGGAGGCAAGCCCAGAGAAAGATTTATTGATGTATATTTCTGTGGGTTCACGTGCGCCTCACACAGGCACTCGAGAAAATGGCAGCCCCAGGGTAAGGGACGGACAAGCTGAGGGCGCAAGTGACTCTAGTCAGAAGAACTGGATGATCCCGCTACCTGGGAGGAGTAAGGTGAAGAGGAAGTGTCAGGCGCGGCGGCGGAGGTGAAAGGCACGCCACGAGAGTGAGACCCTCAAAGGCAGGGGCAGAGAAAGTGGGGCGCAGCCCAGCTTCGATCTGGAGTGCCAGTACTCACCGAGCACCGGGGAGACCCCAACCCCTGCACCCAGGGGAAAGTGCCACAGGCAGGAGTGAGGAAAAGCACGGATGGGAGGTGAACGGATAGTCATCAGCAGGAGCTCGCGGATAGCACGGCTCCCTGGTGGAGACAGCAGCTGGGAAGGAAGGGGCACCTGTAACAGAGACAGAGAAAGAGAGAAACTGCCAACGTACTGTAAACGTGGGACAGCAACGGTTCTCCGCCCTCCGCCCCCCCGCCCCGTACAAATTAAGAACACCCCTTGCTTCCCTCCGTGCTGTGCATACGATAAAAGGATATCTATTGTTGGTCTCTGGGGCCTGCCCTTCAGTGAACATTCCTGAGAGTCTCGTAATACTTTGTCTGGTAGTCTTTAGCTCTTCTTTCCGTTTGTCACGAGGTAGGTGTCCGTTTTCTTTGAGGTAGTTGTTGTCAGCGTTTTTCTCTATGGTCTCGTGTCAGAGTCTCTTATCGGCGACCTGCTGCCACATTTTCTCCTGTCTCCGAGCCGTCCGATGAGGCCCTTCTCTTTGCCGTTCCCGGGCTGTTTTGTTCCATCACCTCCTGATCTGAATCCTGAAGGTATCTACGTAGCTCTGCCGGGTCGTCGAACAAGCGTGTACCTTTTCTGTCTGATATTTTCATTTTTGCTGGTCCTGCAAAGCTGCACGTTATCTTGGCCTTCTTCAAAGTGTCTCTTAGCGCCAGGAAGCCCTTCCTTGTTTCTACCGTGCCCTTTGAGAAGTCCTGGCTGATGATTATCTTTTTGCCTTTCCAGTTGAGAGATTGGCCCTTACGTGCAAAGGCGAAGATGGCATCGGTGTGGTTTGCTGTCAGGGGTTTGCAAATGATTGTTCTTGGGCCCTTCATGTGCTGTTGTCTTATGGCCGATACTCTGTACGCTTTGTCGATCTCGAAAGTTCTTTCGAAGTTGAGGCCTGTCAGTTTGGGGATTAGTGCCTCAAGTAGTGCTGCGCATGAGCCTGCACCCTCTTCATCTTCTTCTGGCACTCCTAGGATCCTGATGTTCCCTTTCCTGTTTTTGTCTTCTTGTTCCGCCAGTAGTCTCTGCATGTCACTAGAGATCTTGGAAATGTAACGTAGGTCTCTGTCCATGGTGTCTGATTTGTCTTCTATTTCGCTAATTCTTCTTTCTGCTTCCCCTACTCTGTTCGCTATTCTGCTCTGGTCTGCACGTATGGCTGTGAGTTCTAACTGAACATTGTCCATGGAGTTCTTGGTGGCTTTGGCCAGGTCATTGGCTTCCGTTATTTTTTTGACGAGCAGGTCCATTGCTGTCTCCGTGTTCTGAATGCTCTTCAGTTTGATTGGTGAGTCCAGGTCTTTCCTAATTTTGTTGTTCTAGAAATGAGTTAGGGACTTGCACAGCAATTGTTCTGATTCTAATCGATAGTAAACTCTGTGGCGTGCAAACAGGTGAGGGCGCTGACTGTACCTCCCAGCGTAAGTCTGAACTAATACAAAGCTCCTCCCGTTAGGCAGGAGACACCCTGTTGCACAGCATTCAATTATGACGAATTGTCTTTTCCCTTAATCATTGAGATTAACTCTTCCTCATGATGGGGCTCCAAAAAATATTTATTGTTTCATCAAAATTTCCACAAAACCAAAGTTCAGTTGTATATCCAACAACATTATAATCCAGTATAAATCCTTCCCCAATGCATTTCGGGCCGATTTGCTAGCCCTTCCTCAGGGGACAACTCTACAAAAAAGGAATACATCTCCATGTCACTATGGGTGTCAAATACAGTTTCTAAGCATTATCATCAACTTACATTTCATTCATGTCATTGATTAAATATCTGTGAATCGTAGCTCAAGTGTCAAACAAACACTCAGGTGTCAATTATACGAGAAAAATATACGGTAGTACACCAGGTTGCCCGGTGAAATCATATCAAAAGTGTGTTTTCTCGAACGAATTAAAATGGAATTCTCAACATGCATCCAGTGCGAGACCTCATGCCCCCGTCACCGACTTGTGCAACTAAATCGAACCCCTGATTAAACAACGTTACTAGCGTGAGAACGATACTCACGGGCTGTTTCAACGAGCTGCAGCGCGGTGTCTGTGAAATAACAGCACAGCGCGTGTCAACATTACTGCATAACGCTCGTAGGCTCATGTGTTAACGCGTTCTCCTGAACGGAGTACTCACTTGGTGATGACAGTGGAAACAAGCATGGTCATCTCTAGGTCGGGAACCCCAAGAGTGGGCCCGGGTCATGGCGTTTTAACCGTGTTGTGTTTGCATGCCAAACAGTGAAAACGGACTACAAAGTGAAAAAGCGAACAGAAAACGTGGCGGCCATATTGAGTGAGTGAATTAACGTGCAAACGCAAACTTCAAGGGTGTTTACAAAAAATCAACAGTAACAGCACATAAATGAGTTGAATATTCACAAGACATGTTAAAATGCATTAAAAACTGATTATACAGAATTACAGATAGCACAAAAACTCCATCCGATCATTGAGACCGTGTGGCTGCATCGATGCCATATAGCGAATCCAAAAATTTTCTCTTTTGAGCAATGTCTGTTTGTTGTTGTGAGTGGGAGTAATTTGTTCAAGTATCACATATTTCAGTTGAGCTATGGAATGTTTATGTTCAACGAAGTGTGTGGCAACTGTGGATTTCATATTGCCAGTTCTTATATTACTCTTGTGTTCGAGTAATCGAGTTCTGATCTTCCTTTCAGTGTGACCAATATAGCATTTGCCACAAGGGCACTTGAGCATGTAGATTAAATTGCTTGAATTGCAAGTGGCATTCACTCTTAATTTTACTGGATGACCCTTCATCGGGTGGCTGATGGTGTCTCCTAGAATGCAATTGTTACAGTTGCTGCAATTGTAACAAGGGCGTAGACCTCTGAAATACTGTTGATGGAATTGATGATTTTTACACTTTTTCATAGTTATTTTACGGTATTCAATCAGTGGTTTCACCAACTAAACGGGACTGCCATGGGAAATTGTGCCGCGCCGTCCTACGCGAACATTGTGATGAAAGCGTTCGAAGAAACGCACATCCTTAATCAGAACTTATGGCTCAAACATGGAAAAATCTTCTTGAGATTTATAGACGATATTTTCATCCTTTGGAAAGGAACGGAGTTGGAACTGACAGAATTTTTAACAACATGGAATGAGATCAACGAGCGAATTCAATTTACTTGGAACATGGATAGAAAACGTATACATTTTTTGGATGTGGAAATACAATGTGATGATAACATTTGGAACACAACGATCTTTCGGAAACCTACAGACAGGAATTCACTGTTGCACTACCAAAGTTTCCATAGACCAGGGTTAAAACGCAATTTACCTTTGTCTCAACTGATGCGAGTGAAACGCATAGTATCTTAGGAGAGCACTTGTCAACAGGAAGTTAACAACATGGTGGAAAGATTTAGAAATCGGGGGTACCCACAAGAGACTTTAGACACAGCTGTTAACCAAGTTGGAGTCATGAAACGGGAGGAACTGTTACAAACCACAGTCAAGCCAGTGAACACCAGAATGGTGGTGGTTTCGAAATATAGCATTCTGAGTAACAGTTACAAGAACATCATTCTCAAACACTGGTCACTACTGAGTTTTGAACCGGACTTTCGAGGTATTTTTGATCAACCACCGATGTTTGCATACACCAGGGGCCGCAACCTGAAAGAGATGTTGAAGAAATCCATTAAAGATAGTGAACCAACCACATTCAGAGGTCTACGCCCTTGTTACAATTGCAGCAACTGTAACAATTGCATTCTAGGAAACACCATCAGCCACCCGATGAAGGGTCATCCAGTAAAATTAAGAGTGAATGCCACTTGCAATTCAAGCAATTTAATCTACATGCTCAAGTGCCCTTGTGGCAAATGCTATATTGGTCACACTGAAAGGAAGATCAGAACTCGATTACTCGAACACAAGAGTAATATAAGAACTGGCAATATGAAATCCACAGTTGCCACACACTTCGTTGAACATAAACATTCCATAGCTCAACTGAAATATGTGATACTTGAACAAATTACTCCCACTCACAACAACAAACAGACATTGCTCAAAAGAGAAAATTTTTGGATTCGCTATATGGCATCGATGCAGCCACACGGTCTCAATGATCGGATGGAGTTTTTGTGCTATCTGTAATTCTGTATAATCAGTTTTTAATGCATTTTAACATGTCTTGTGAATATTCAACTCATTTATGTGCTGTTACTGTTGATTTTTTGTAAACACCCTTGAAGTTTGCGTTTGCACGTTAATTCACTCACTCAATATGGCCGCCACGTTTTCTGTTCGCTTTTTCACTTTGTAGTCCGTTTTCACTGTTTGGCATGCAAACACAACACGGTTAAAACGCCATGACCCGGGCCCACTCTTGGGGTTCCCGACCTAGAGATGACCATGCTTGTTTCCACTGTCATCACCAAGTGAGTACTCCGTTCAGGAGAACGCGTTAACACATGAGCCTACGAGCGTTATGCAGTAATGTTGACACGCGCTGTGCTGTTATTTCACAGACACCGCGCTGCAGCTCGTTGAAACAGCCCGTGAGTATCGTTCTCACGCTAGTAACGTTGTTTAATCAGGGGTTCGATTTAGTTGCACAAGTCGGTGACGGGGGCATGAGGTCTCGCACTGGATGCATGTTGAGAATTCCATTTTAATTTGTTCGAGAAAACACACTTTTGATATGATTTCACCGGGCAACCTGGTGTACTACCGTATATTTTTCTCGTATAATTGACACCTGAGTGTTTGTTTGACACTTGAGCTACGATTCACAGATATTTAATCAATGACATGAATGAAATGTAAGTTGATGATAATGCTTAGAAACTGTATTTGACACCCATAGTGACATGGAGATGTATTCCTTTTTTGTAGAGTTGTC
The DNA here is from genome assembly GCF_964261635.1 of Lissotriton helveticus. Classification (NCBI taxonomy): domain Eukaryota; kingdom Metazoa; phylum Chordata; class Amphibia; order Caudata; family Salamandridae; genus Lissotriton; species Lissotriton helveticus. Next base: position 1,541,121,839 of record NC_136065.1, read on the forward strand.
CCCTGAGGAAGGGCTAGCAAATCGGCCCGAAATGCATTGGGGAAGGATTTATACTGGATTATAATGTTGTTGGATATACAACTGAACTTTGGTTTTGTGGAAATTTTGATGAAACAATAAATATTTTTTGGAGCCCCATCATGAGGAAGAGTTAATCTCAATGATTAAGGGAAAAGACAATTCGTCATAATTGAATGCTGTGCAACAGGGTGTCTCCTGCCTAACGGGAGGAGCTTTGTATTAGTTCTAATTTTGTTGTTGTCATTCACCGACATCCTTTCAAAGCCTCTTCTTTCCTGGTAGATGGACAGCCTGTCCTTCTTTTGCTGATCCGCTTGTTGGGCTCCTTGTGGTGGGCTGTTGTTTATATTGTTCGTATCTTTGTTCTTTGTGGTGCCCCGAATGTGAACCTGCTTGGCCACCTCACAGTTCTCGTTCTAGTTTTCCCGGACGCCAGGGCTTCTGTATCTGCGCAGGGGGGCTGTTGGTTGAGGTGCCTGGTGCCCATTTGTGTTCACTGTGTTCCTTGGCTTGGTGTTGGGCTGCGTGGGCCCTCGTATTGCTTCCCCCCTCCCCAGTTGCTGCGTGCTTACGCCTGCTCCCAGGTTCTTTGTGGCTCGTTGTTGCCTTCGTTGAGACTTTGCCCTGTTGCGATTGCCTGTTTAGGGGGCCTCCTGAGCCTACGTCCGCTCCAACGTGCTTGGCTGATATTGGTTGCCTGCACTGCCGTGTGGTTCCCGGCTCTCTGTAGGCTCTTCTTGTCGCTGTAATAGAGTTGCGTCTGCCCTTGCTCTGGTTTCCCTTTGCTGTCCCACTCTAAAATGGCCGCCGCCTACCCTTGCTGCCCCTCTCAAGATGGCTCCCGTGGCTTCTTGCGTTAGCGGGGGTTGTGAACACACTTCGGCCCTGTTGGGGCGTCTTGCGTTAATGATCAGCACTCCACCGGGCCTGCGCCCTGTTCCTTGCCTCCCGCGTCTTGCCCACTAGCCTTCTGCCGGAGTATTTGTCTCGACTTCGTGCCCTACATAAGATGGCCGCCACCGCTTGTTACTCTTATTGTTGTTCCCGCTTCTCCTGTTAGTTGCTTGCTTACTTGCTTTAGTTGCTTTGTGCCTTTAGAGGCTTAGGTCTGCGCTTGGGATGCAGAAACCGGCGTTGTTTTGGCGCTGTGGGCTGCGTGCTCCCGATTTGCCCCCGGAGCGTTCGCGACCTTCTCGAGTTTCCTGAGATCGCTGGGGATGTGAGCACTCCTCGGCTGGTTGGGGCGTCGTGCGTTAATGATCAGCGCGTCACCGGGCCTGCGCCCATTTCTTTGCCTCTAGCGCCTTGCCACTGACCTTCTGCTTGTGTTTCCTCGGAACTTTTTCGCCAACTCCGTTCCCTTTTTAAGATGGCCGCCACCACTTGTTACGCTTGTTGTACTCCTCGCTCTCCGGTTAGTTGCTTTCTCTAGCGGCTTGTGTCTTTAAAGTCTTAGGTCTGATTGTGCCTGTGGGCGGAAAATGGCGTTGTTTGGCGCTGTGGGCTTCGTGCTTCCGATTTGCCACCGGAGCGTTCGCTGCCTTCTTGCGGCGTTGTGGTGCTAAGATGGCCGCCTCCGGCTAGCGGGATTCGGTTTCGCTTTCTCCCCCCTCCTCCGACAGAGCTCTGGATGCTTGCTCGCTGGAGGTTCACGCTGCTGCGTATGTCACCGCTCGCTGCCTTTACCCCGCTGTTTCTTCCAGCTCCTCTGGGGTCTCTGGACGTGTCCGGTGTTGCGGTATCGTGGTGCCCCCTCTCTGTGTCTTCCTATTCAGCACCCGCCATCTTGGTCCGCCTCGCTTTCTTCGTCGCTTCCTCAGGGCTCTTGGCTATTTCTCCTTTTTTTCTTATGTTTCTCCTGCTTCCGCGCCTTGAGCCTTCTGCTCCTCACGTTTCCACACCTTCTGTGCTGGTTCACAGAGGGAACGGGTGTCTCCTCGCTGTGTTACTCGCGGTTATTTCCCCGGGGTCACGGAGCTCTTGAACTTAGGCAACCGCCTGCGTTGCCATCCAAGCCACGCCCCCCGTTGATGGGGGCGGGGGGGCGGGGGGCGGGCGAGGGCCGGGGGGGAGGCCATGAAGCACGGACAATCACATCTTGGTGGAGCTATTTCTTCTTCTTTTTTTCCTTCTTCCTTCTGCACATACACACATCCCCATTCCTATCCACACCCCGGGGGGGGCCCAAAGACTGGTGGCGGACGGCGGTGCGACACCAGACACAGAGGTACAACATAGGAACCAGCTCAGTTAGCAGCGAGATAACGAAGGTACCATGACCACACCGGACACTCAGGCCCTAGCACAGATAGCAGCAGACATCAAGATCGTTTCACTAAACGTCAAAGGTCTAAACCACCCCGTCAAGCGACGGAAGACATTAGACTACCTACATAGACTCAAAGCAGATGTATACGTCCTCCAAGAAACCAGAGTATCCATAGAGGATGCTAACAGGCTCAAGGCAAACTGGATAAGCGAGGTTGTATGCTCACCAGCCCTCTATAAAAAGGGAGGAGTGATCACCATTATCAGCAAGAAAGCAAAGTTCAGGGTTCACGACAACGTAGCAGACACAAAAGGTAGGAGACTACTCACATGCATCAAAAGGGGCGAGGAAACTATGCACATAGCAAACATCTACGGGCCGAACGCAGCAGACAAAAAGTTCTGGGAGGAGGTAGAAAGCGAGCTCAGCAAGATCCCACTGGGGGAACTACTAATCACAGCGGGAGACATGAACCAGGCGATGGACAACGCCATAGACAGGCACCCACACAGGCCTAGCCACGCTACACAAGAACAGAACACCCTTAAAAACTTAGGTACCAAACTTGCATTATCAGACCCATGGAGATTACAACACCCCAGCGCTAGAGAATACACATTCTACTCGAACCCCCACAACTCGTACAGTAGAATAGACTACATACTCATGTCAAACACACACACACACCTGACCGACACAACGGAGATAGGACCCATAGCAATCTCAGATCATGCCCACATCTCCCTCTCCATAAGCGGGAAACACAATGAAACACCAAGCAGAAGATGGCGCCTCAATAGCGACATACTAGAACACCCCGCTAACATCACCGAAATAGAAGAGGCGATCAAAAAATATCTCCAATACAACGACACAGAAGACACAGAAGTCATGACACTGTGGGAAGCACTAAAAGCCACAATAAGAGGGAAACTCCTAAGCATTAAGGCAAGAATGAACAGAGGCAGGAACAAAAAAATTAGAGAGCTGGAGGAGCAGATAAAGGAGCTAGAAGGGAACCACACTGTAAATTTACGGGACAAGAACACACTTACGACACTCATAAGAAAAAGTACGAACTCAACAGAATATTAAGCGAGAGGGCCTCCACATGGATCAACAAATACAAATCCATAAACCTATGCTCAGCAAACAAAGCAGGAAGGGCACTAGCAGGATACTTAAAAGCCAAACAGAGGCAACACTCAGTTGCAGCAATCACCGACACAGACAACAAAACGCACACGGCAAACAAACAGATCCTCGAAACGTTCAGGAGGTTCTATAAGGATGTATACACAGCCGACACATCACTGGAGGCAGATGGGGGGGCAAGCCTGCTAGAGAAACTAGACCTACCCAAACTAAGCAACGATCAAAGGGAGGCGCTAGACCAAAACATAACCAGAACAGAAGTAGGAATAGCCATAGACTCGCTAAAAGCCAACAAAGCCCCAGGGCCAGACGGCTTCACGGCAACATTTTACAAACAATTCCAACCGCTTCTCAAAGACACACTGGTCAGAGTCTTCCAGACATGTGCGAAAAAAGGGAACATGACAGACTCAATGGCGGAGGCAAACATTATTGTCATCCCCAAAGAAGGGAAGGACCCTCAGTTCCCACAAAACTACAGGCCAATCTCCTTAATAAACGTTGATTGTAAAATCTACGCAAAAGTAATGGCAGCGAGACTCCTCTTCCTCATACACAAAACGCAAGTGGGCTATCTGAAAAACAGACTATCCCAAGACAACACCAGACTGCTCTGCCACCTAATAAACTGCACTGTAAACAGTACGGAGAAGGCCGTTATGATCGCGCTAGACGCAGAAAAGGCCTTCGATAGAGTCTTGTGACCATTCCTAGACCAATGTATGCGCAAATTCGGACTTGGGGAAAGATACAGAGGCATGATCATGTCTCTGTACAAAAACCCCGGGCTCGAGTGGTGGTCAATGCGGCCACATCAGAAACACTCAACCTAGGCAGAGGGACAAGACAAGGGTGCCCCTTATCACCGGGGCTATTCCTGCTGGCACTAGAGCCACTCCTCCACATGATTAGGTCTAACCCGCGGATCACAGGAGTGCAAGTAGAGGGTCAAGCCTTCAAGCTAGCAGCGTACGCGGATGACATCCTGATCACCACAAGCAACCCACAAGAGTCAATAGAAGCACTAGTACAAACAATAGAGGAGTACGCACAAGTCTCAGGGTACAAACTTAACAGGGATAAATCCGAATGCAAACCGATGAACTGCCACACCACCAGAACAGTCCTAGGAACGTCCGGACTGGCGTGGCAAACCAAACCCCTAAAATATCTTGGCCTCCTCTTCGGGAGGGACCTCAGATCAACCTTAGACCACAACGAGGAAGCGATGCTGAAAAAGATTAAGACCAAGCTAGAAACATGGGGCCCCAAATTTATTAGCTGGTGGGGAAGAATTGAGACAATCAATATGATGGTCACCCCTATGCTAAACTACTTGCTGTCCATGTTGCCACTTACTCTAACAACGGATTTCCACAAACACATGTACAAAGCTATCAACACGTTCCTATGGGGGGGGGGGGGAAGCCAAGAATCAGCCTAACAAAACTCAGACTTTAAAAAGAACACGGAGGACTGAACCTCACAAACTACAAGGCCTTCCAAACGGCATGCCTTGCCAGACAGGGACTACACTGGGTTGCCCCCACACCAGAGTACATGCCGGTATGGCTCGACCTGGAAAGGGGCATCCTAGGAGGAGCAGACCCGATCATGGCACTTACGGCAAACAGACACCAAGAAGTCAAAAATGCGATACTCCGGAACACAAAAACAGCGCTACTGAGAGTAGCATGGTCTTGGACTGCCGGCCACCTCCCCCCTTAACACACTGACTGAATTACCCAATTCAACCAGTCAACACATGGGGGTCTTTGGAAGTCAGGGGGTACAGGCCCCCCCCCTGGCCGTATTTATTAAAATATAAAAACAAATCAAAACTTTAATAAATTAAACATTTCTGACAATTATTAAAATGCACATTCCAGAACATTAGATTACATCCGGTTCGACATGGTATGATGGGCTAACCTTAACAAATATCTAGTACAGCGTGTTTCCTAACCGAATCTAAACATCCTGAAAATTAAACTGCATTCTAATAATAAAGTCGTACGGCAAGGTCGTCAACCGGTGTCAGATCCTTTTACAGCTGCGCTCTCACGTTCGAGATGCGCATGCGCAACCCAGGGCACGTTTCGCCCACGTGCGCTCCCTGAACTCCATTTAACCATAACAGGAGGGCCCAGACACTCGCGCACCTTAGTGACGTCATAGTGTTGTGAGGGGTGGCTACCAGCCTGAGGAAAGCGTAACTCCCTCCCCCGCACCCTTTAAAAAACGGGATATCATATCCTGCCCCTGAAGTTCTGAGAGAGACCAATGGCCCCTCCCGCGGGCGGCCCCTTTCGTGAATGGGTCCGCCCCCCCGTAAGGACCTTAAAATGCTGCTCACCGATTAATGACCTTACCGCCAGACACACATAATAAATACGACATTGCTATTCTAAAAGGAAAAAAGGCCTAAGGAGAAAATTGTTAATACACAGCAAAGCACAAAACATATACATATACAGATACTCCTGTAATCGGGAAAAAGGCCTAAAGAGAAAATTAGTTAAAATATCACGGTACTGCACAAAATATTTACATCTGTTCTACCTTCCAGTAAACGGAAAATACAAGGCCTACTGGATCAAGCACCCTAATCCTATAGTCCGGCACATTGTCAAACTTTATACCTACCATTTGCCAGGCCCCAAGGTCTGCTAAAAAGGGATGGAGGGTGGGGAAAATTACACAGCCCCACGGTGGGGCGAGGAGCGAGCCTGGGAGCGCGGGCACAAAGAGGCCGCTTCCCGCGCTCCCCAGGCTTTTAACCCTTTCGCCACCGCGGCCCCGCCCCCTCGCCCCGGAAGCGCACAACTACTTCCGGGGCGAGGGCGCGGGGCAAGCGACCCCGAAAGGGACGGGGTGTGGGAGGGGCCGGGCCCCGCCATGCTTGCGTGGGGGCCGATTGGCCCCCCCTTGTCTCATGGTCTTGGACTGCCGGCCACCTCCCCCCTTAACACACTGACTGAATTACCCAATTCAACCAGTCAACACATGGGGGTCTTTGGAAGTCAGGGGGTACAGGGCCCCCCCCTGGCCGTATTTATTAAAATATAAAAACAAATCAAAACTTTAATAAATTAAACATTTCTGACAATTATTAAAATGCACATTCCAGAACATTAGATTACATCCGTTTCGACATGGTATGATGGGCTAACCTTAACAAATATCTAGTACAGCGTGTTTCCTAACCGAATCTAAACATCCTGAAAATTAAACTGCATTCTAATAATAAAGTCGTACGGCAAGGTCGTCAACCGGTGTCAGATCCTTTTACAGCTGCGCTCTCACGTTCGAGATGCGCATGCGCAACCCAGGGCACGTTTCGCCCACGTGCGCTCCCTGAACTCCATTTAACCATAACAGGAGGGCCCAGACACTCGCGCACCTTAGTGACGTCATAGTGTTGTGAGGGGTGGCTACCAGCCTGAGGAAAGCGTAACTCCCTCCCCCGCACCCTTTAAAAAACGGGATATCATATCCTGCCCCTGAAGTTCTGAGAGAGACCAATGGCCCCTCCCGCGGGCGGCCCCTTTCGTGAATGGGTCCGCCCCCCCGTAAGGACCTTAAAATGCTGCTCACCGATTAATGACCTTACCGCCACAGGCCAGGTAGTTGACCGACTATCTGGCCCCCCCCAACCGCCTACATTGAAAGGTCATATCCTCCTAATCAAGAAACCCTCTACCCCTGCTAATTTGTTCCCTATCCTTAGGACATTCCTTGACTGTCAACTGGACCCCCCCCACCCTGTGAGTAGAGACAACCCCTCCAATAATTGTCCCCTCTTCATTATCAGCCGACTGGCAATTAAGGTGTCTGAACTAATTTCTCAAACCAAGTGTTGATCCTCTTTATCGAGTGATTCATCACCGAGTGACTCCGTGCACTCGCATAGTCCCCCCCCTTGTACGTGCAGCCTGGGGAAAAATTGCCCCCTTATGGTGCAGTCTGAGTCCTATCATCGTTACCCCATGTCCTGTAATGCATGAGGGTGTGGGGGCATGCCTATCGAGGATCCCTGGCCGTGACCGGGGGTATCCTGGTACTATCCTTCTACCCCTCCCACTGGCATACTGTACAGTCTGCTAACCATCCACACCTAGCCACTACGCTCTGGAAAGTGTTAAGTGTATGGTACTACTTTTACTCTGGAAGTCCCTGCTTCCTGGACAGGGGAAATGAGGCGTTGCATAGGCCTATCATTCCCGGGGTTGCCGAGGCCAGGAATGCACACCCTTGTGTACTGTTCCATCTCTACCGTTGTCAATACCAATTGGTGATCTATGCATATACCATGCTGACACTGGTGGCCCTGCGTGCACAGGCGCCGTTACTGTAGGTATACAATTTCCTGTTAAGGCAAATACTGCCATTGTTGTGAAGCAACATCCTGCTACATTACTGTCGCCAGCCCAATTAAGGATTTACACACCAAAACAATCAACTCTGTGTTGGCATCTCCTGCGTCTTTTGATCGCTCGCCCATCACACTTGCGTTGTTGCTTGCCATCCTCTACCTGACGTAAGCATCCCTTGGGCTGTCCACCTGTAGCAGCTGTTGTGATGCGGAGCACTCCATATATCCACCATGGACCCGGCCATACATAAATGGAAAAGATAAACACAAACCATTAGTGTTTCTGGCGATAATTTGCTGTACACCTGCAAGTCTTACATTGCCATCACTTGCTAAGTTTGAGGTACGATTAGCGTCAGATGCATACTCACAAACACTCCCGACTAAGTGTTGCGCATAGTCTCAGTTTGTGTCCCTTGTAGCGTGACTGGATTAGTGTTACGAAGAGTGCCCAGTAAAATGGCCTTCATTAACGAATACTACCCAGTGTGCAGTGCAGTGACACAAAGCATGGAGTCCCCCATGAATACCATAGCGCCCTCATGACTCCTTAAGGATGATTCGGATATCAGTTTAAAAGTAACCGTCTGTTTGGATTAGCACCCACCCAATCACAACTTGATGAGATATACGTATTCTACGTATCGAACCCCTCGCGCCTGACTGTTGGCTTCGACCGTGGCTGACAATGGTAACGCGTAATATAACTAAGGGGCAACCTTAACCTATATATATTATTCTTATGATACCAAACTGAGCATCATTCCCTTAACAAGTTGCATGTAACAGGTGGCCCTCCAGCTGCCACACATGATTTTCCAATCAATTCATAGTATACCGACACTTGTTGCAAATCATGATGCAAAATTAGTTTCAACCGATCAGAGTGTAATGTGTTACCGTTCATTAACCCATTCTGCCTCCCCCAGTTCAACCCTGGTCCGAGCAAATCTGTCCGACCCCCCTGCCCATATAAGGGCACCAGCAGTATCAGAGATGGGATTTAGGCATGGTCACGACCTTCCTTTTTCGATCCACTCTACTATAGTGGGTCCTTTGCTTGCTATATGTCCTTTGAGAAGATTACCTGAAATTAATAGGCACACTTATGGAATGTCAATTTCCTGGCTGACATTTGGTACAGCTGACTCATTCAGGCAATAAAACAGGAGGGGAGGAATTTAGTGCCCAATGCTGTTAAGTAGACACGCAAGCGCACACAGGTGACCCCGAATTAGTATTGTCAATATTACCGGTAGATATATTGACTACATAGACCACTCTGCCATGTTATCGTTGTAACTAGCATTAGCTTGGTCTGTGGGCGGATACCCAGGTGAAGCGGACACACAATATTGTTTACTGAGATCCCTCCTGTTGAACCAGACAGGATCTATTATTTTATGAACAGTGAGGACGTTCTGAAACAACAAGAATCCCCGCACCCAGAAAGAAATATTGTGGGGTGGCGGGGTCAGTGAAAGGAGGGTGTTAAACCGGGATCAGATTACAGTGCCCGCCCAGCAATTATGGTTACCATGTCTATTTACCGAATAAATAACAACCACGACTGTCTTGTCGCTGAGTCAGAAAGGAAAAAACAAGGGCACAGTAATTGTCATCCTAATGTCACAGCATTTAACCCCAAGTGGGCAGCTTTTCACGCTCCTTGCACTCAACCAATCTGACAAATGATCGTTTAAAGTGTTCTTGCCCAAATGTAGGTATACAATGGGCAGCATCTCTGAGATTAGAATTAACATATTAAATGCATTTAGATACAGTGCATCTAAATATAACAGATTTTAAAACTTGTTGCTTATCCTGCCAATCTGTCATGGATACAGCCCTCCTGGGCCTACATTGGACATTCCTGATTTAAAGAAAGAGATAAGATCTTCCAATTTCAGACGGCAATTATTTGTGGCCCTGAACCATCCTTTCGATTACCTTGTGAGCTAAGAGCCCCACTGCCTTATTGCTTATCCCCAGTAGCAGGTGGTCACCCTGGTCAACAATTTACTGGACCCATCTGCTTGTAAACAGGTGTGATAGGATGTGGGATAGTACTTTCCTACCCCACTATTCTACTTAAATGAAAATTCGTGAACATCAGGGGCTGTCAGTTGCTGGTAAATTGAGCCCAAAAACCCGCCCAGACGGGGAATTTACTCCTGGTCCCGGGCCAGACCTCTGCATCATGGTCTGCCAGTCTAACCATTTTTTGGGCCACACTTCTCCACCAAACTGGAGCCAAACAGTACTTGATATCACCGTGTAAACCTCAGTACATCCACTTTGGGCATTCGAAATTGAAGTGGACTGATCGCGTCACTTCTAGCATCAAATATTATTCCACTGTGGCTCTTTATACAGAAAGGAGTTGAGCCTATCATCTTGCTTCAGCTTTCGTTGGCTATCTACCTTAATTACGAGATATGTGTTTTATGTCATTTAAGCATAATTGTTGTAAAACATAGGGACAGGCTAGAGTTTAGTGTACAGAATACTCTGTCACCCACGTGCAGTACTACTCTGTCCACCAACCCTCAGTTTTATAGAGATAATGTCTGCCAAAGGGAGACACACAATAGCCGCTAACGATAACCCGAGTACCGGAATGTACAGCAGAATGTCTTATGGTCATTCAAATAATGACCGCTCGCTGTGACATGTGATAGCTTAAATGTGGAGATCATGCGACCGTGTAAGCCCGGCGGTGTCAGGTCGGCTCCGTTATATTTAACACAGCCTGATGCCAATGTAAACATGCAAATTATTTTATTTCCCTGACTGCTTGGGCATAAAATATTAATTCTCCTCCGTTCTGCTAACAGTCATTTTTATAACCTAAACTGCATCCGTTTTCAAATAACTTTTAAAAGCTTTTCCTCAATGTAAACGCTCAGACTTGTGCTGTAGAACTACTTCTAAGAAGGCGCTTTTGCACCAATATGCTGGCATTCAAAGATCATTTATAATAAAACACTGGCCCCTTTCACTTCTATTGTAAAGCTTCCCTCGCAAAGACAGGTGACAGCAGAGTGTGCTTCTTTGCCAGCACAGATCAATGCAAGGGGGGCTCTGTTACCACTAGCCAGGTGACCCCTCTTCCTCGTATCACTCACACTTGCAGACGATTTATCGGTATACAGAACCCACCATCAGCGTCATAACCACAAGCAGCACAAAGCAAAATTAATGTAATACATTGAAACTCACTGGAAAACACACAAATCGACAAGCACCACCAGCTAAATAAATGCAATTAAGTGTCTATATCCCTCGATTAGAAGTAGAATTGAGGGACCAGGACTGTGGTTGAGATGTACCGCCCTGTCCACCAATTCCCGACCATGAATCTGGTAGTGTGAGCTCTTTACAACATCTGTACATGGGCCATTCTGAGGGACAGTCAGTTCCGCTGACCAAAATAGTGATTGCAAATGTCTTTGATATGGAAACAACGACAGGCCTCTCCGAGTTGATAGATATCTTAAGATAACCCTGGAATGTACACAATGCTTATTCAGGTCTTGCCTGACACCTTCATTTTGCAAATTATGTGTAATATTTATCGCCCTGAATTTTGAAGTCTTATTCTGCGAATATTTGTATGGAATAATCAGACGGTTTCTTTCATGTCATTTCTACGGTTCAAAGCCTACAGTTTGAGGAGCATTTGCCCGTATACATGTGTAATATAGTTTTATAATCAATGCACTAAGCACTTTGTAACCAATCTAAAATAGCTATTATGTAACCCGATTTCCTTGCATAACTCTATTTGCATAGTCTGTAGTCATTTTAAATCACAAGTAGATGTGCCCACTAAATTTGACCGATGAAATGATTAGGGGTACTGAGGCTGCTGTTTCATAAATACATCACTTGCACTCACTGCATAGAGCGGGTGTGTTTCTTGGTGGCCTTGAGATTAAGTGAGTTTGCCCAGACTCACAGGATGTTTAGCGTCGATACCGAGGCTCGAAACCACATCCCCAGTTCGTAAATCAAGCACCAACAGGTCTCCCTACCGACAAGCAGGCACATCCTGTGCCGAAACATTCCAGCCCTTCTGGAGAGTACTACCCACGGTGTTAACACAATTCACGTCTTTACGTGCCTCGGCTTTCCCGGTCCCCTTCAAGTTACTTACCACACGAATTACTAAAGAGACACAGAAGCAAGGGAATGTCATGCTGGTAATAAGGCGTCTTAAACAGTGGGATGTCAGCCGAACAATATTACCTTCCCGTGTTATTTGCTCATCGGGCGCTAACACGGAAACACGTTTTGCCATAGCGCAAGTGATACTTGACACACTCAGCATGTGTAATAACGACACGGCTGTAATAACCTCGAACATGGTCACTGTGATAACCGGAAGCACAACCAAAGCGCCACAGTACTTTTCTAGGGGGCTTACTTTTTCTGCTTGTAGTTCTCCATGATGCGCTCCAGGTGCTGCCGCCGCCAGGACAGCCACGCACAGCCGCCGCGATGGATCATGGATGGCTTCCTCCCCTGCAGTCCGGCAGACATGTCCCCGTCCTCACACCTGCATGCCTAAGCCTCCGCGAAACCGGCTGGCACCCGTCCCCCGACGAACAACGGAGACATCGTCTGCTGCTCTCCCGGGCTCCGGAGCTCCACTCCCGCTGATTGCGATGCTCTCCATGCGGGACTATAAACAAGAAAAAGAGAAAATTATACAGCCCCACGGTGGGGCGAGGCGCGAACCCGGATCAGTCCTCCGCAGCTAGGGTTCTCCGGATCAGCACGCCGCCTGGTCATAAGTTCTCCCGCTCCACCTCAGCCGCGCGTCGGATCCAGGAAAACACCGCAGTCCTCCCGCAGCTACGAGGCACACCTGCAATAAAAAGGAACAAGAACATTACACAGCCCCACGGCGGGGCGAGGAGCGAGCACCCGTCCCCCGACGAACAACGGAGACATCGTCTGCTGCTCTCCCGGGCTCCGCAGCTCCACTCCCGCTGATTGCGATGCTCTCCATGCGGGACTATAAACAAGAAAAAGAGAAAATTACACAGCCCCACGGTGGGGCGAGGAGCGAGCCTGGGAGCGCGGGCACAAAGAGGCCGCTTCCCGCGCTCCCCAGGCTTTTAACCCTTTCGCCGCCGCGGCCCCGCCCCCTCGCCCCGGAAGCGCACAACTACTTCCGGGGCGAGGGCGCGGGGCAAGCGACCCCGAAAGGGACGGGGTGTGGGAGGGGCCGGGCCCCGCCATGCTTGCGTGGGGGCCGATTGGCCCCCCCTTGTCTATAGGGAACTTGAAGTAAGCATCAGAGGAACCAGATGGAAGTCAATATGGCATAACCCCAAAATCACATACAAAGGGAAGGCGCTAGACAGCAAAGAGTGGTATAGCAGAGGAATTACGACGCCGGCACAACTAGAAGTAGGAAACAACCCACTCACCTACAAGGCACTGCAGCAGATAACCAAACTACCAAACAAGGAATTCTACGAATTCCTAAGAATCAAAGCAGCCATCACCAGGGCAAACCTCTCCAAACACAAACCCACCATCATACAGTATGCACAGAATCTAAACAAGACAGGCCACCAAACAGCGCAGATCTACAAACTAATCACACCACACACCACAGCTCTAAACAACAAAACAATAGCCTTCTGGGAGGAGACCATACAGAGACCGCTAAGCGAAGAGGAGAGGGCTAGAGTATGGACTTCGGCATCCAAAAACAAAGTAACACCGCAGTTGGCACAAACAAAATACTGGATACTACACAGACTACACTGGACACCAGCGAAACTAGAAACAGTGGGGGCAAGCGGAAGTAGCACCTGCTGGAACTGCCATAAAGCAAGGGGAGACCTAGCCCACATGATATACGAATGCCCCAAAGTTAAAACATCTGGAACAAAGTATACAACCTCATAGACACAATCACAGGAAGCCAGACACAACGAGGCCTAGCGGGTATTGCCACCGCCTTCCTAGCACCACAGCTTCAGTCCAAAGAAGAATGTGAACTAATCGACGTTCTGCTGTCGGCAGCGGTAAAAACCATCCTGGGGAACTGGAAGAACACTAGCAAAGCCACCGTTAAACGCTGGTTCAACTGGGTTACATTCGTTCGGGGGGCAGACAACATTACCGCCAAACACAAGGCGGCAAACCATACAGCCAAAGAGGACATGTGGGAAGCCCTCGATGCCCACCTGAGGCAGTAAACCGTAAACCCTCCCACCCCCCCGCCTCTCTTCTCTCTTCTTTTCTCTTTCTCTGGCTCCACTATGCCGAAGTACACATTGTAAGAGCTGCCCAAAGTATGACAACTGTTTTGTTTTGTAAAATTTATTTTCAATAAAAATATTTTGAAATAAAAAAAGAAAGAGAGAAACTGCAGGGGCCACGGGACACACTCCAAGGATGCGGCATTAGGCCAGAGCTGCCGACTTTGGAACTGGGGAACCTGGTTCGAGTCCCAGCGTCGTCTTAACAACATCTCGTGATCCTGGGCTAATCACCTAAACTCCTGTGCCTAAAATATGGGTCTGGGCTTGGGCAATGTACTCGGTGCTCACTTAAAGGCTCCAATGCCACCGGGCCGAGTTCGCGCTGTATAAAGCTGACCAAAAACATAAAATGAGGGAAGAATGAAAAAATGAGGCAGGTGAGACCAGTGGCAAAGATGAAAGGCGCAACCTGCGCGGGTGATTACTCAGAGTAATACAGATCCCAGGGAGGAGACAGCCACGGGTGACAGAGGTGAAAGGTATACTTAAGGTGGGTGGGGACCTCTCAACGAGACCGGCGGATACGGGAGGGAGACAGCACACCTGAGGTATGGAAGGGAGTGACTGTTATCACAGGACCCAATGGATAACCTGAGAGGAGACAGGGACAGGTGACAGAGGTGAGTAGTGCACCCAGGCTGGGTGAGGAGGTCTTAGCGGTAAAGAGGCAGACAGGGACAGAGGCAGCTCGAGTGACATATGAAGGGAGATACACTTTATTGGCAGGAAAGGCACAGCCACAGATGAAGCCTCCCACACAGCTAGGGATACGTGACAGACTGGGTGGGAAGTGACAGCTCAACTGAGACCGGAAGTCGTAGTTGTATAAACCGAGGCGGGCTGCGAGGCGGCTCCAGAGAAAGAGACTGGATTACCTCAGCGGCAGAAGATCACTGCAAAAGTACTGTAGAGAAACTATGATTTAAAGGCAGGTGTTTAACTTTGTTCAGCCCCCTATGTGAGAGATGTGATTTATCTATGTGTAAGAGTATTTATACAAATAATGATTTATATGGCACTTGCTAATTTTTTTAATAGCACTACTCATACCACTGTAGGGTGTCAGAGCGCTTTAAATCACACACAGAGACAATGAATTATACAAGTGAGTAAATCAATGGACGGGAAATGTAACACACGACAATGAGGGTTATAAGGTGTCGGAACAACATATCATCCAAACTTGTAGACATTTGGGGACACCTTTACTATTATTTCACGCAGCGCGGTTGAGCAAGGGAAGTTACTGCCCTGAGAGAATAGAAATATGCCATGTCTACTGAGGATGGTGCACTTCTGCTCTTGCCCAGCACTGGTGCACTGTGTGCTGCCCACGCTAACGCAGGCACCCTTCTACTGCAGTGCAAGGGTGCCTGCGTTGTGAGCAGGATTGTTTTTGTACACTGTTGGAAAACGAGACAGTTTCTGTGAGGCCTGCACAAATAACATGACTACATTTGCCCTTCACTGGGAACCAAACACCCAATTGTAGCGCATGACTCTCAGAGGGTAGCGTTGCAGAGCAGTATGAGGCTCACTCAAGGGAGGTGGTGTGGGCTAGTAATCGCCGATTGCAGGTGTGCAGAAATAACACTCAATAATTGATTTTCCAGTCTGTTCTTTGCTTTATAAAAGTAAGAGTACATTTATTAAACACACACACTACTCAATACTATGCACCAACAATTTACAAATATACATAAACTGCCGCTCGTAGCTGCTACACTGGGACTCTGAATCCGATCCTGCCGCATTCTGCAATTGGGAGCCAGCCTTGCTGAAGGAAAATCAACTTTGTGGAATCACTGTTGCTTACACACAGGGGCCGGGACTGCGAGACCCAGGGATCCGCGCACGACCATTGCAGCGCACCTGGCGTCTCTTCCCGCCCCCTGCTCCTCCCAGCTTTATTGGCTATTTACAGCTCGCGGCCCCCGCTTCGCGGGAGCCGCTCGTAGCTGCTACACTGGGACTCTGAATCCGATCCTGCCGCATTCTGCAATTGGGAGCCAGCCTTGCTGAAGGAAAATCAACTTTGTGGAATCACTGTTGCTTACAAACAGGGGCCGGGACTGCGAGACCCAGGGATCCGCGCACGACCAACGCAGCGCACCTGGCGTCTCTTCCCGCCCCCTACTCCTCCTATTTAGTCACGCCCCTTAACGCTCAGCGGGACTCGAGCGGGACGCCGGACGAAGCCCGGACAAAGGGCGGACAGTCTGAGACAGTCCGAGACTGACGGGTGACTGGACTGGGCCAGGATACAACTCCGCTGTTTTTAAGGCTCTTCTACACCACTTTCATCGTAAGACTTTTTGCTGTTAATACTTTTGAGCGCTGTCTGTGCTGCATTCTACCATTAACTGTTAATCTCTGTTTTCCCCTGAACCCCCCGTGTAATTGTGTATCTATCTCACTGAGTATAATATGTCCAAACAAAAATTAGCCTCTGTTTCCAACACCATGGATAACTACTTAGTGCAGGTAGTGAGCAAAATTAATAGTACAAGAAGGACATCTTTGGGTTTGAGCTCTACACCTATAATCCCCACACAGAACTCTTCACCAGAACCTAATCTGATTGAAGTCCCGATACAGATACATTGTAGTGATACCTCTGATATAGTATTCCCCACGGATGTAAACTTGGACCAAACCACCCCTACTGCTGTTAATTTGGCCAATGACTCCCTAGACCAATCTAATATAATTGTAGATAAACCCCCCTCCCCCTCCCCTGTGTCTATCCCTGCTACCAGAGCTGTTAGAACATGTAGAAAGGTCCAGAACAAACGTGGTGGGTTACGCTCTAGTAGGAAAAGGATTGCTGCCCCACCCAATTCTATGGCCACAAAAGATACAGCAGGGGAGTATGGTGGAAAGGTGTTATTGGAGGATGACCAAATTACAAAACTTGTCAGTATGATTGACTTAAAGATCAAAGGTATAGTTAAACCGTTGATAGCTAAGATCGATCATCTAACAGCAGAGGTAAAAAGGTTAGGAGGAATCATAAATAAGACCATGGAAGATAGAGCTGAATTTATAGTAAACGTACCAGGGGCGGGGATAGATGGTAGGGAGAAAGTGGTCCCAATTTCCCAAACGTCCCATAACCAAGCACCTAATAACGTTCGGGCAACACCCAAAGAAGTCCCTCCACCTAAACCCATTGGCATAGGCACCGAGAAAGGCCCGGTCCAACTCATTGTCGAGGCCTCCCCCTAGTCTTGGTCCTGGCCAATGTACCTTCCTTAAAACCGGGCCAAGTGGAATCCACTGCGTCTCTGATTAGCAAAGCTTTCTATTGGCTGTCCAATAACATGATGATATCCCCATGGGGTAAACAGCAGCTAGCTGAGGAAATTACCATGGCAAGGAGGGTGGATTGGATAGGGAATGGTGTAAAAAAATTCAAAGGTGACTGTGTAGTTCTGCATCTTCTAAACCCAGAAGTACTTCCTGAAGTGTTGAGAAATCTACTTCCTCCACAACGTAGGAGCACAGACATCATCCCGTTAACATTGGATTTTTTCTACCATAGAGGTAAAATAGGGAACCCGAGTATCTTAAAGACCAAATGGAATCCGGTATCACTCAAGTGGGGTAGGGCTCCCCAATCTAGTGAATGGGAAATTAATCTTGAAAACAGATTTGGAGCACTGTCTGATTTGAACGATTGTGATTGACTTGAAGCAATTGACAGTGGAGTGTTTAACGAACCAGCTGAGCTACTAAGTATAGACACTCACACAGAGAGGGGGCCAAGCCTCACAAATGTTACTCTTGGGATTTCAGGGAAGAGGACAGATGAAGCACCTACTCTAAGCAACAGTATTGAGAACAGACACCTGGACCCACAGTCTGTCCCCTCTATGATAGAATTATTTCTTGCTCCTGATCTAGTTGCACCAGCACTAGAACTGGTATACCATAATCAATCTAATTTAGAATCAGAAACAGTGCTGGTGGATGATTCACAAGGTATTTTTCCACCTCAGATCCCGGTAGGTTTAGTAGCAGATGAAGTAGTAGAAACAGGGTTGTCCTTTTTGTCCTGGAACATTGCTGGAATTACTAATAAGTTGTTATCACCTGAATGGTGTAAATTCATAGACCAATTTGATATTCTACTGTTCCAGGAAACATGGTCAGTGATCCCTATACACTACATAGGGTATCTTAATTACTATATCCCAGCAACAAAAAATCATAAGGGTCGTCCTGCAGGGGGTCTGATAATCTGGGTGCGACAAAACCTATGCTGTAAAATCCAACAAAGGAGCTCTCCCTTAGATGACATATTGTCAGTCAATCTTACTTGGGCCAATGGGCAGGGGATGGCCATATTCAACGTCTATGCCAGGGGAGTAGCGGGGGGAAAAACATCAGATGTAATAACTGCTCTCGACCATGAGCTTGAAGCTCTCCCAGTACAGCTGTCTTTCATTGTTGGGGGCGATGTCAATACCACTTTCGAACCGCTTGGCTATGAAGATCAAATTCTAACAGAAGAAGAGGATAGCAAGTGGGGCATTCCTCAGTTAGAAATTCCTGTAGTTAACAGATGGTCAGCGGTGGCAATCCAACTGAAGGCCCTATGCCTAGCAAGAGGAATCAGAGCAGTTAATAGTCAAACCCCTTCAGATCGTCTGGGGAACAAAACATTTGATAATGGTAGGTTCTCCAGCCGAATAGACTATTTCCTAGTGGATATTAGAATATGGTATAGGCTGATTGACATGGCAGTTAAAACCCGGATAGAGAGCGACCACAACCCCCTCTGTATGGTTTTTAAAGCGAATGCAGGGTCAAGAGAATTAAACCAGGGGGGAGGCAAAATCACCCTGGACATTGTAGCCTCGAACAACCAACGCCATGTAAAGTGGAGTAGACTAACTGAGAATGCAGAGAGGCTAGAGGAGCTTAAACAAGTGGTGCTTGAAGAAGTGGTTAAGATAAACTTACATGTCAAAAAGCAAAACTTTCCTGAATTAATGCTTGATGCTCATATAACCCTTTTTACCAGGCTCCAGGAGTTTTTTAAGAAGCAGAAGGAACCAGGTAATACTCATAATAATCAGCCCAAAATAGGATGGTATGATAAAACTTGCAGAGTAGCTCATCAGAACCTTAGCACTGAGCTTAGAAATAAGAACATCTTAAGTGTAAGAAGAGCGAGGGATATTTACAGGAAGGCACAAAAAGAGGCCAGGAAAAAGTGGGACGAGGCCCACTGGCACGATCTTAAATCCGCCTGTGACGCAAGGAACCAAAGTCAATTCTGGGCCCTGGTCAAATGGGATAAAGGAGGGGTGGCACAACCCCCACAAAACCACGTAGCAAGAAATCAATGGGTTAATTTTTTTAAACCACAATATGCTCGTGGCTTTACTGAAGGAGAGTGCGTTTTACCTCCCACAGTTTTTTATCAATGTCAGTTATTCTCCTTAAAAGACGTTAGTATAGCGCTGGATTGTGTGACAGGGGGTCGTGCTCCAGGTATGGATGCCATACCTGCAGATGTGTTCCTAAGTGACCGCCCATCCTGGTGCCAGTACTTTGAATGGCTAGCTAATTCTGTGGCTAGAGGTGCACCAATACCGACCTCTTAGAAGGGTGCAGAAATAATCCCAGTTTTAAAAAAAGGGGATAAATCATTGCCCAGCAACTACAGACCCATTAGTCTTATAGACTCTGCTCAAAAGATAATAGGTCGACTAGTGCAAAATAAAATACAAACCTGGATTGATGAAAAATATATTTTATCCCCATACCAAGCTGGGTTCCGTCCATGCACAAGTTCAGTTGATCAGGTCTTTTTCTTTATAGCCTTCTACTGGAGGAACGTGAAGTTATCTAATGGAACTCTCTACGCTGTTTTCGTAGACTTAAAATCAGCCTTTGATTTAGTTCCCCGTTCCAAGCTCTGGGGGGTGCTTGCTGAAGCTGGGATGGCCCCGGAACTGTTGACGTTACTCATCCGCCTACATGAGAACAACTATGCCAGAATCAGGTGGGGGGCTCAAGGTGAGGTGACCGACACATTCCCGGTCGAGCGTGAGGTTCGGCAGGGGTGTGTCTTGGCACCAACACTGTTCTCCATATACATCAATGGCATCGTAGATCATCTAAAACGCTCTCCCACCGATGCACCGATCCTGGCAGGGGCACGTGGGCCTGTTCTCATGTTCGCGGACAATACGCTCATAGTTTCCCGAACACCGAGTGGGCTCCAGAAGGCAGTCAACGCCTTCGGTGAGTTCTGTAAAGCGCGTGGACTCGAGATGAATACAACCAAAACAAAGTTCATGTGCCTGAACCAACGGAACACCTTCAGGGGCTCAATAAATTTTAATGGTATCCCCCTAGAACAGGTTGAGGCCTTTACATACTTGGGTATAAATCTCCAATGCAACCTGAGCTGGGAAAATCACATTGACATGGCTGTCTTAAAATTCCATCAGCTGGCAGGTGTAGTGGCCCGCAAACACAAAGCCTCATTGACCAAGCCCATTACCCCTGCCCTAGAAATCTATAATATGAAGGTGATCAGTGCCTCCTTATACGGTTCGGAACTTTGGGGTTTCGCCAACTTGAAACAACTAACATTGGCGGAAAATAGTTTTTTTCGCCGTTTGATTGGGGTTCCCCAAAGTACTCCAACCGTAGCGTTGGCATATGATCTAGGCAGGAAAAATATTGAGGACTTGGCACGGCTACGACCCCTATTATATTGGAGACGTATTATGACCACCCCTGAACTGGTACATTATTCAACTGCCCTTAAAGACATCATCAAGGCAGATCGCTTTCATTCGATCTCGTGGTTAAAACAAATAAGAGGGTTGCTTAGTAAGCTGGAATTAGACCATCTGTGGAATTCTTCCAATCTTGGAAGCTTTCCGTCAAAGGTTACACTAAAGAATATGTATTGGGAAATGGTATGGTCGTCCACTCAAAGCACAGGTTCTAACACCAACCTAACAGGACGATATCTGGATATTAAACCTGTTCCATTATGTGAACCTTATTGGGACATTATCGAAAGGCCCTTTGACAGAAAACTGTACTTTCAATTTAGAATCGGGACGCTTCCAATAAAGGCGTTTACCCGCAAATGGTCATTAAATTTGGATGATAAATGCCCACATTGTAAAGATTCGATAGAGAATATTGCCCACATATTGTTTGTTTGTCCCCTCTATGTTAATCCACGACGAAGATGGATAAAACCAGTGTGCCTAAATCTAGGAACGCGCAGGTGTTCAGAGGCGCTAAGAATATTGGAATCGGACTGCACACCTTACTTGGCAATAGCCGTCGCAAAATTTCTAGGTTGGGTATGGACTATACGCACCCGCACTTTACAACAGCTAGACGCTGTTTGATGATATAACTGACACTGTTGAATTGCTGTGATCTTATGTATTTAAATCTGTAAAATGACAGCACCATGTTTAATGAGTTTCTTAAAAGATAAAGATTTTAATATTGCTGTAGTATTTATTGATTAGTGTAGGATGTGAAAATTGCTTTTATGACTGCTGTCGAATAAAGTTTTTGATAAAGTTGGAATTACTTAGTGAAATTGCATACCATCTCCACCCCTCCCACAGGGGGGTGGGGTCTAGAACCACCACTCCTATGTATGCACATCATCTTACCCCAATGCAGTTAGTTGAACATACCTGGAGCGAGGGCCGTGCGCACTGGCACCATCCCAGTGCGACACTCCCCTTATCTCAACAAGCATTTAAAATAGGTAACCCTGCCTTGGTGAAACACAACCCTGACTGAGCATTTCCTACTGACCATGAAGTATACTCCTCTACATCATAAGGGCTAGCAGTCGGGGATCTTCACCTAAGCGCAGCAGCAAGAATACATGTTTACGCATCACTTTAGAGTGACAGTACTCATCACATTTGTGGATCATTAGAATGCATTGTAATTCCAGCCCCTAAAGGCATCACAGATGTAATCACAGGATTATGCATATACAGTCAGACACCCTAGCAGGAATGTCTGGCAACATAACCCCACTTTGCTCTATGGCATCACCTTACACAGGTACTTCGCCTTACACATGTGACCTTCAGTCCCTCTAAAAGAAATAAGGTTAGTAAAAGCATTTCTTATGCAATTAAACCTCTTCACCTCCAGGGGCTGCCCTTCTCCAGACATTCCCAACTCAGTCATTCACTCCTTGATGCACTTCTCAATACACCCTCAGCTTTAGAACAAAAGTTCCAGCGCAGAAGGTGTTCAAAGCTGGCTCAGCCCTTGAGGGGTTATTCTTTTCAAGTCCCCATGTGACTTAGGGGGGAGACTGCACTTCTCCAGCAGCTCCCCCAGCACCTTTTTCACAAATGAGGGTGACCCCCTCCTCTGGGGGCCACCAGGCACCAAAAACAATGATTTCCCCATGCCTTGCAAGGCATAATGGGGCGCTTCAGGCTCCTTTCCTTGCATATTATATTAGCGGCTCCCCCGCAGCTTTGGGGAGGGCCGTCATGCCCGCTGTGGCAGCCTTCCGCTGCTCCTCCTGCCCGTTGGAGGTTTCGGTCCCACCCGGACCCCCAAGTGAGTCTTACGGCTCGGGGAGCCCACCCCCGGCTGATATGAACATTTTCGGGGGTCCGGTCCCACCCGGGCTCCTTTCACTTCTCTCCCTCCTGTCAAGGGTCCCGGTCCCACCCGAGACCCGCGCCGACTCTCCACCATGGAGGGCAGCTCCGGGAGCCCACCCCCAGCTGCCCCCGCTGGCTCCCTGCTTGGCCTTTACCTTCACGTGCTGCTGCGGAAGCCGGCACGGCAGTTCGGGTCTGCTCGCTCCAGCTGGAAGACGCATCTTCCCCTGGCAGCTCGCCTGTCCTCTTGGGGCCCGGAGTTGGGATCCCGGGCCCCCACCTGGATACCTTAACGGGGAGCGCGACAGCACTCACCGACTTATCGTCTTGGGGGGGGGGTGCGACTGTGCTCCCCTCCCCCACATCACCGTGGCCAGGATGGGCTCCTGGCCCCATTTGGCACATTCACGGGGAGCACAATGGTGCTCCTCGACTTTACTTCGTGGTGGGGGCGCGGCGGCGCTCCCCCTCCTCCCACGTCACCAGGGGCCAGGGTGGGCTCCTGGCCCCCTTTTTGGGCAATTTCACGGGGAGCGCAATGGCGCCCCCCTGACTTTGCTTCCTCCTGGGGCAGCCCCCAGGACCTGACCCACCCTGGGGGCATAATTGCGACTGGCGGTGGAGCCCCATGCGCTTTATCGTCGGTCCCAGGCGGGGTCAACGGTTGCCTACCTTCTGGGGGGCATATCTCGGCCCTCAGGCTGTCAGTTTGCACCTTTCCGGCCTCCTTTCGCTCCTGATGGTCAGCTCTACACATCTGGAGCACTTGTCTCTACCCTCTTTGACTCCAAGAGGGTGAACTTCGGCAGGGAGCTGTTTTCACTGGCTCCCTGCGCCAGTATTTCACCTGCTCTCCTCGTGGACCTCTCTTCTCCCTGCGCAGAGGCCCCTGCTTCTGCGCACTGGTCCTGGACTCTACTCCTGGCGCTGTTCAGGACCCTGGGGGCAGTCAGGGGGGTTCCTCCTTCCAACTGCCCATTGCACCAGGCTCCAGCACCTTCTGCCTCAGCAGACCACACCCCAGAGAGAGCTTCTCTTCCTGTGCAAGCACTTTTTAAAAGTTGAGTAGGGGGCTGGCAGGAAGTCTCTGTTTGTCCTATCAAACAACGACACATCACTTCACTGCCCCTGCTCCCTCCTTCCTGCCCAGCCTTTGGGTTTGTTCAATATGGAGTCGTCTAGGGTCTCTTACCACATGTTCTCTGAAAAAGCCCCTTCCCCCCCTCACTGCCTTCCCTCCTTGGTGCAGCCTGGTGCCTGGCACCCAGTGATAGCTGCTGATGGCTGAGCCTGTAGCCCCACCCATCTTCTCTTCATGGAGAGGAGGCCTTAGCTTGTGGAAGAACGTTTTTTTTTTTTTGAAAACGCAAAAGCAAAACAGCATCACAGCCGCATTGCAATGTGTACATATTCTACAGGTTTCACATATTGTTCCACAACAACAATCTAGCAATTCAGAAGGCAATCTCAATATATTTAGTAAAGTCCAGCAGCATTTTACCAACCTAGTAGAATACCGGGCAAAGGTGGATGGAAACAAGGACATTCGAAAGAAACCCCCAAAGAACTAAAAAAAGAAAAAGAATAAAAAAAACAGAAAAAAAAACATTTTCAATCACAATACAATGGCATGACTGCAGATCAATCACTTTGCGATGCAACTACCCAAGTGCTGCCGTGGCAATCGCCACACTCCCAATATGGAACCTCATCAACCCATACATTCTGCAAGGCCCCACCCTGCCCACCCAGGGTCATTCTACTCCCCGCTCAGAATGTGCAAGCAGATACGATCGTAGCGGCTCCGAAATATCCCTCGGCCTAGACGATAGGGGCGATTCCTCCGCATATACATTAAGGTTATCTCGACAGTACACCAGATCAGTCAACCATGTCTTCAGGAGAGGCTGCTTCCCCCTCCCCCACGTGATCGCGACTCTCCTAGCGGCCATAAGCAACGCCAATCGTACAAACTTCCCAAGCGCCCCCCTTACATGCGGCACACAACAAAGAAGACACACCAGCGGTGTACAAGGGAGGTCCACATTGACCATCTCATGCAAACTGTCCATCACAACATTCCAAAACTCAGCTACCGACGGCAGCTCCACGCCAAATGCAGGAAATCGGCATCACCTTGTCCGCACCTATCGCAATTCGCTGTCTCACGGAGGCCATATCCATGCAGCCGCGCCGGAGTGTAGTATACTTGATGTATATATTTAAAATTAATAATCTTAAGATTGCCATTCATACACATACTCCCAGTCAGTCCGCATATGTGCTTCCAATTATCCTCAGATATATCAACACTCAGACAAGTATTCCACCTAGCCCAGCTTTTATCCTCACCCAGCACTGTTTCGTCCTTAATGAGTTTATACATCTTAGAAAGTAATCTCTTATTATTGGGCACGGTAATAACCGACTGCAGCAATGCCAAGACCGGAGGCTCTTTCGGAAATGTTACATAATGCTCCCGAGCCGCCCCCCGCAAGCGATGAATCGCGAAGCGAAATAAAAGTGATTGATCCTCAATGTGAGTCAAGTCCCCTTGCTCAAGAAAAGTGCCATTGGGATACACATCCCGCATATGAGTAATGCCTACCTCCCTCAACACCCTCATAGACGGGGCCTCGTGTGTGACCGACAATCACACATGACACTCTAGGTGCATTGCAGGCGCATACAGCGGTAACCTCTGCGCCAACTTGCCTATACGCTGCCATGCCGATACCGTGGCATCTATTGCATTGATTTCCGATTTCGGGGTATCACGCGACCCATGCGTGACTATGCTATGTAGAGGGACCGGAGCAGCATCACCCTCCTCCACTGCGACGTGTGGCGTGAACGCGTGCGGCCTATACCAGTAATACAGATATTGAGCCTGCGCACTTAAGTAATAGGCATAGAAGTCCGGGGCCGCGTCCATATCCCCTGGTTAGAACCGACCACTGCACTCTCGCCACCTTACATCCCCACACCAGCCGCAGCAGATGACCACGAAGTGTATTGAAGAAGGTCAGATTAAGTATTATAGGCACGTTCACAAACAGATAAAGAAAGCGGGGTAGCACCACCATTTTGAGAAGAGCGATACGATCTGCAAGTGACAGCCTTAGTAGCAGCTAGGTTTCGACCAATGTTTCCAAACGCGAACAAGCTGTGCCATAATTCTCCTGTATTACAACTGCCGGGTCGCGGTGCACCCACACTCCTAGGTATTTAACAGGGTCCTCCGACCACACTAACGGGAACTCAAGATCCGGTCGTGTAGTCCTAGCCGTCAGTGAAATGACAAATGACTTCTCCCAGTTTATTTGCAATCCGGAAATGCGTCCAAACCTCACATACTCCCGCAATAGCTGCGCCAAATACCTAGATGGTTCACGGACATACAACACCATGTCGTCAGCGTATAAAGAAATAGACACTGGACGACAATTAAAACTTAATGCAGTTGCCCTATGGCGCTGCCGGATGACACAGGCAAGTGGTTCCAGTATAATGGCAAACAGCATGGGCGAGAGGGGGCAACCCTGCCGAGTTCCCCGCTCTACACACAGCGAATCTGATGTCACTCCACCGACCCTCACTCGCGCTGAAGGCGCCGTGTAAAGCACCGTTATCCACTGAAGAAATAGTGGGGGGAACCCCATGCGACGCAAGACGCCATGCGTATACTGCCACTCCACAGAATCGAATGCTTTGGCAGCATCCAATAGCACTGCCGCAGCCTCCAAAGTGGGCTCTAGCACATGGACCATGGAAAAAATTGTGCGCAAGTTGTGCGAGGTGGACCGCTCAGGTACAAATCCCGATTGATCTGGCAAAATCAATCTGTGCATCAGGGGTTGCATCTTAGAGGCTATGATTTTTGCCAATATTTTGGCGTCAATATTAATCAAGGACAGCGGGCGGTAGGAATCGCAACACTCCGGGGGTTTATCTTTCTTAAGCAACGTTACAATTAGTGCATCCCTTAGAGAAGGGGGTAGTATCCCCGCTTCGTGAGCTTCCGCATATACTTCCAGCAAATGCGGCGCAAGAATATCCGCATACTTCTTATAGAACTCGACCGGAAGCCCATCCGGCCCCGGTGCCTTACCATTAGCCAACGCCGCTATTGCTAACCTGATGTCCTGTTCATCTATGGGAAGACATAAATACTGACGTTGCGCATCTGACAACCATGCACACGCAATGCCATCTAAATAATCATCAAAATCCTCAGTAGTCAATGTACTCCGTGTGCTATATAGATCCGCATAAAATAAACAAAATTTTTCCGTTATAGCCTCCGGAGTATAGTGCGAAGCGCCCATTTCATCCACTATTCTATCCACACGCTGCTGTTCTAGTCTTGCTTTGATCTTAAACGCCAGCGTCCGACCCGGCCTACCCGCTTCACCATACTTTCTTGCCACATGCCTACGTGATATATATTTAATTTCTGCTTCCGCCTGCACATCATATTCCGCTATCAATTCCTGTATCTTAGCCAAATTAGACAGGCCCGGCCGATCAGCATAATCACTCTCCAGACCTCGCAATTCGGACTCAAGTCTCTGCAATTGTGCTCTAATGTCCCGGAGTATGCCTGCCGCTGTTCACATACACGTCCCTCTGATGGTGACATTGAAAGCCTCCCATAGCGTTGCTGCTCGATCGACCGTACCCTTATTCAACGTAAAATATTGCACGATAGCTTCATGTATGGTTTTGTCATATATAGGATCTAGTAGCGCCTCAGCCCGCAACGGCCACGTGAAAGGACGGTGCATCCCTACCGGATTTTTCAATAGCAGGCGCACCGGATTATGATCTGATAACGTACGAGCAAGCGGCGTCACCTCACCACCCGCTCCATGAGCTCATCACCAATTAGTCAATAATCAAGTCTCGACCAACTGCCATGCATAGGTGTCGCGTGTGTACCCTCCAGTCATTCCGGATGTCTCACTCTCCACACATCGCGCAGTCCAAACTCCTCCATTGCCCGCAGTACACTCGTGGCAACTCTCGGGGTGCGGTGCGTTGCTGGATTAGACTTATCCAACTGCGCATCCAAGTACGTATTCAGGTCTCCCCCCAAACAACAGGCGTGTCTGGCCACTGTCTCAGCTGATCACAGATATGAGCCACGCATGCCGGGTCATCCACAATTGGACCATACATATTGCAGAATACTCCTTCTCACATCTGTTACAGTGGACTTTAGTGCGTGTCTGGAATCTGTAGACCTTATGAAAGTTACTCTAGCCCATGGGCTCCACACCCCCATAGGGGAATAATGAAGTGAAAAACAGTAAACCACACTGACTTTCCCTGGCATGTTCCTTCCCAGTGTATAAAGCCTATTCCATGTCACCGCCCAATTCTGCATAAGTCCTGCCACACCATTCACTTTGTAGCTGCTCCTGGGCTGCGCACGCTAGGAATCTCCCCTGCACAGCCCTTACACATTTGCACAAGCATGTACACCTGTGTCTGCATGTAACCAGCCCGATGTCCCTTACTCCAGCTGCTGCGCAGGCGCCTGGTCAAGCCAGGGGGATACCAGTAAAATTCCCATTCAGTCTCTTTCATCCTAAGTTTACTGTGGGTGAGTCCCAACTTATGAGGCTCCCCCACAGTAAAAGCTCAACATTTAGGTGCTCAAAAAGTGAAAAATCTGGGCGGCCCATAGTGTTAGAACCACCTTCTAACATACACGAAGAGATATGCTGCTGCACAAAAAGAAGCCTTAGAGGCAAAATCCTCTTTCTATGTGTGCTGCAGAATGCACCACACAATGATAGAGGAAACAACGAGGAAAAATAAAGATATTTCTCCTCCTTACATCTCTGTTGGGTAGGCACACCATTTTGGTGCAAACCCAGGTTTAGAAGTCTTTGTACATCAGGTTTAACATCAAAATACATGGATAGATGCATGGGAACGCCCATGCTCCAAACCTGTACTGATTACCCACGCAAAATAGCCCTAGGCAGCTCTATGTGCTGTGTTGAGTTACTTTGTATTTACCAAACCATGCAAAGCCAGGGAAAGTGGCTTTGTGTGGATTAGTCAATGCTAAAAAAGGATTTTGCTTAGGGGCGGTGCCACAAAAGCGACACATCCATGACACTAAATCATAGTAAATCTAGGCCTGAATGTTCAGAGTGAATGGTCGGGAGAAACACAAAGTCAGAATATTAAACGTAAGGCAGTGATTGGGGTTGTCTGTATTAAAAGACTTTTTTACTTGCCAAAGGAACCTTTTTTTGCAATCTAAAGTTGAGAAAAAACAATAAACAAACGAAACCCATGACTTGAAGTTTATATGCAGCTCCTTAATGCCGGTAAATAGATCACTGAGCAATATTAAAAGTATTGCAGATCATAAACTGGAAGTACCAAATGATCTCAGTATGAAACGCAGTAGCACATTTACCTATCTTCTTATAAAAACAAATCTGTGATCTGCAATTTACATGTTTGCTTTGCAGCAGGCCCAGTAGCCCTCTGTGCTACTTTGAGTCAAAACTGTGATGGGCAAAGCACATAACTCTCTCAGAACTGCATTAACCACCAGAGTTGTCTTACTGCTTTTATAATCCCCAATGAAAATGCTGGGCACACAAAGATATCTGCAGCAGGTGTCTTAACCCTGTAAGATATTTTGAAATGCAGCCACTTTGTGACGAAGCTAAGCTAGAATGGGTAGAATGGGTTTACTGTCACATTTGTCCTTTTTGTGACTTTCTTTGCAAAAGATTTGATAAAAATAGATGTAAAAGTTGACTGTCAGACTTTGCTTGTCGAGTTCCGCTCCTCTTGACTCTGACCGTTTCCTATGCCACGCCTTGACCTCAGTGTTTAATTTTTAAAAGAAAATAGGGGCCCTCGTCAGGAGGCCACTGCAGCTTGCACCACACATTGCTCCTGCCAATGGCAGTCCCAACACAATTATTAATCATCACACTCTTACAAGTGTGACAATTCAGCCTACCCTTGGTCCCCAAAGCTATAAGAATGGCTTGGGCTGCAGTCAATAGTCATTTTTAGGGCTCGGGCCTACCGTCCCACTGCGTCAGCAGTGGGCGTGGCCCAGAGTCCTATTCTCAGGGCTTCGAAAAACGTACCTACGAATTCCAGGCTGCTCGTGCTTTTTTGTGCTTTTTTTTTGGTATGTGCAATGCTATTGGTCTTCGCGTGCGTGTGCTTTAGAAACAGAACACGCAATAGGCCATAGGCGGTCGAGTAGCTCCGCCTATGGCCCATTGGTGTCTGTTACGCGCACCAGAAGGCCATATATCTTCAATTGTCTCGGCCGTCACGGCGGAGATAATTTAAGACATATGGTGGCAGTGGCACGCGCGCGTGCACCACTCGCCGGTGGTTTTTCAGTGCTGCTTGGTTTTTTTAAATCCATTTCACGGAGCTCTCCCTGTCAGCACGATGGCTCAGTGAGTTACGTGCATGCTGCTGATAATCACATACACCCTCGAGGGCCCACTTTTTTATCTGCATGTTCATGATGTGCTGTCGCAGAAAAATAATAGCCCATTGTAATGTGCAGGATGATTGTGTATTGGAGTGTTGCAATGCGAACCATTATGCCCCATTTTAAAACAATATTTCCGGAGCCTTTCCTTGATACTGCCCTGGAGTTGGTCATGGGCTGCCTCGGGTATTTTTGTCTGCACTCGGTGACTCCCAGCATTTCCAGCACGGGAAACAAGCTGCGCTCATTTACAAGAAGCGGGAGTCATATCGCGCGCGCCAGCTGGATGACAAGGAGCTGCCCTAAATGCACTGTGTCTTGGAGAACAAGATAGCGCCTCGTCCAGACTCGGAAACCGTTACACGCTTCCAAAGAGAAAACAACTCTGCCTCCGAACACCTGTGAGTGACGAAAACAACTACCTCCGCAAGATGCTCTCTGTGGTCACTTCCAAATGCCCTTTCCTCAGCGAGAATAAAAGATGCGCGCGCACATTCTCTGTGAATAGGAATATCATCTGCGTGATTGGACTCTAGTGAGGAACCACAGACCACCCCCTATGTTTTTTTGAAAGAATTCAAGTTAATGCTTAGTCGAGACAGAAGCGCTCGAAAGGCAGGCAGTGTTATTAGGAACTCGTTGTTCAGTGTCAGAAAACACAAGCAAACTGCAAAAGGCTACAAAATGTGAAGTTACCAGCATTACTACATTACATGTCCTACCACGTAGATAGCTTCGTAGCGCTTTATGCAGGAAGGGTTGTTCACCTAGGTCTAACTCAAAGCGGTGGGTTCTAACAATCCACATCATAGCGCCGCAAAGTCGCCCAGGAACCTCGCAGCGCTTTATACAGCTCCCAGTAAATACATGAACACCAAAAACAAATACTTACATGGGTACAGCTTGATGAACTCGTCCTCTTTGGCGTGTGTACTATTCCCATGGTTGTCATGGTGAGGGGTGTCATAGGTGACAAAAATAGCAGACAAAATTATAAGGATGACCTGGTAGGTGATGGCCAGGCAAGAGAACTTAAACCTCATGTTAGTGGCAAAGGGCGGCGCCATGCTGCACGCATGAATGCACAACAAGTGTGCTATATGAAGTAATACGGACATGAATTCTGTCCGTGCGCATGAGAGTGACAGTGAGTGCAGAGTGAGCGCAAAAGCGACAGTGAATGCAGAGTGAGTGCGAGAGTGACAGTGAGTGCAGAGTGAGTGCGAGAGTGACAGTGAGTGCAGAGTGAGTGCGAGAGTGACAGTGAGAGTGTAGAGTGACAGTGAGTGCAGAGTGAGTGCAGAGTGACAGTGAGTGCAGAGTGAGTGCAGAGTGACAGTGAGTGCAGTGAGTGCAGAGTGACAGTGAGTGCAGAGTGAGTGCGAGAGTGACAGTGAGTGCAGAATGAGTGCGAGAGTGACAGTGAGTGCAAAGTGAGTGCAGAGTGTGTGCGAGAGTGACTGTGAGTGCAGAGTGAGTGTGAGAGTGACTGAGTGCAGAGTGAGTGCCAGAGTGACAGTGAGTGCAGAGTGAGTGCCAGAGTGACAGTGAGTGCAGAGTGACAGTGAGTGCAGAGTGACAGTGAGTGCAGAGTGACAGTGAGTGCAGAGTGAGTGCAGAGTGAGTGCGAGAGTCACAGTGAGTGCAGAGTGAGTGCAAGAGTGACTGTGAGTGCAGAGTAAGTGCAGAGTGAGTGCGAGAGTGACTGTGAGTGCAGAGTGAGTGCAGAGTGAGTGCGAGAGTGACTGTGAGTGCAGAGTGAGTGCGGGAGTGACTGAGTGCAGAGTGAGTGCTGAGTGAGTGTGAGAGTGACAGTGAGTGCAGAGTGAGTGCGACAGTGACAGTGAGTGCAGAGTGAGTGCGAGAGTGACAGTGAGTGCAGAGTGAGTGCGAGAGTGACTGTGAGTGCAGAGTGAGTGCAGAGTGAGTGTGAGAGTGACTGAGTGCAGAGTGAGTGCCAGAATGACAGTGAGTGCAGAGTGAGTTCCAGAGTGACAGTAAGTGCAGAGTGACAGTGAGTGCAGAGTGAGTGCAGAGTGACAGTGAGTGCAGAGTGACAGTGAGTGCAGAGTGAGTGCGAGAGTGACTGTGAGTGCAGAGTGAGAGCAGAGTGAGTGCCAGAGTGACTGTGAGTGCAGAGTGAGTGCAGAGTGACTGTGACTGTGAGTTCAGAGTGAGTGCAGAGTGACTGTGAGTGCAGAGTGAGTGCCAGAGTGACTGTGAGTGCAGAGTGAGTGCAGAGTGAGTGCGAGAGTGACTGTGAGTGCAGAGTGAGTGCAGAGTGAGTGCGAGAGTGACTGCGAGTGAAGAGTGACAGTGAGTGCAGAGTGAGTGCGAGAGTGACAGTGAGAGTGCAGAGTGACAGTGAGTGCAGAGTGACAGTGAGTGCAGAGTGAGTGCAGAGTGACAGTGAGTGCAGAGTGAGTGCAGAGTGAGTGCGAGAGTGACAGTGAGTGCAGAGTGAGTGCGAGAGTGACAGTGAGTGCAGAGTGAGTGTGAGAGTGAGAGTGACAGTGAGTGCAGAGTGAGTGCAGAGTGAGTGCGAGAGTGACTGTGAGTGCAGAGTGAGTGCAGAGTGAGTGTGAGAGTGACTGAGTGCAGAGTGAATGCCAGAGTGATTTCCGATTTCGGGGTACCACGCGACCCATGCGTGACTATGCTATGTAGAGGGACCGGAGCAGCATCACCCTCCTCCACTGCGACGTGTGGCGTGAACGCGTGCGGCCTATACCAGTAATACAGATATTGAGCCTGCGCACTTAAGTAATAGGCATAGAAGTCCGGGGCCGCGTTCATATCCTCTGGTTAGAACCGACCACTGCACTCTCGCCGCCTTACATCCCCACACCAGCCGCAGCAGATGACCACGAAGTGTATTGAAGAAGGTCAGATTAAGTATTATAGGCACGTTCACAAACAGATAAAGAAAGCGGGGTAGCACCACCATTTTGAGAAGAGCGATACGATCTGCAAGTGACAGCGGTAGTAGCAGCTAGGTTTCGACCAATGTTTCCAAACGCGAACAAGCTGTGCCATAATTCTCCAGTATTACAACTGCCGGGTCGCGGTGCACCCACACTCCTAGGTATTTAACAGGGTCCTCCGACCACACTAACGGGAACTCAAGATCCGGTCGTGTAGTCCTAGCCGTCAGTGAAATGACAAATGACTTCTCCCAGTTTATTTGCAATCCGGAAATGCGTCCAAACCTCACATACTCCCGCAATAGCTGCGCCAAATACCTAGATGGTTCACGGACATACAACACCATGTCGTCAGCGTATAAAGAAATAGACACTGGACGACAATTAAAACTTAATGCAGTTGCCCTATGGCGCTGCCGGATGACACAGGCAAGTGGTTCCAGTATAATGGCAAACAGCATGGGCGAGAGGGGGCAACCCTGCCGAGTTCCCCGCTCTACACACAGCGAATCTGATGTCACTTCACCGACCCTCACTCGCGCCGAAGGCGCCGTGTAAAGCACCGTTATCCACTGAAGAAATAGTGGGGGGAACCCCATGCGACGCAAGACGCCATGCGTATACTGCCACTCCACAGAATCGAATGCTTTGGCAGCATCCAATAGCACTGCCGCAGCCTCCAAAGTGGGCTCTAGCACATGGAACATGGAAAAAATTGTGCGCAAGTTGTGCGAGGTGGACCGCTCAGGTACAAATCCCGATTGATCTGGCAAAATCAATCCGTGCATCAGGGGTTGCATCTTAGTGGCTATGATTTTTGCCAATATTTTGGCGTCAATATTAATCAAGGACAGCGGGCGGTAGGAATCGCAACACTCCGGGGGTTTATCTTTCTTAAGCAACGTTACAATTAGTGCATCCCTTAGAGAAGGGGGTAGTATCCCCGCTTCGTGAGCTTCCGCATATACTTCCAGCAAATGCGGCGCAAGAATATCCGCATACTTCTTATAGAACTTGACCGGAAGCCCATCCGGCCCCGGTGCCTTACCATTAGCCAACGCCGCTATTGCTAACCTGATGTCCTGTTCATCTATGGGAAGACATAAATACTGACGACCATGCACACGCAATGCCATCTAAATAATCAGTAGTCAATGTACTCCGTGTGCTATATAGATCCGCATAAAATAAACAAAATTGTTCCGTTATAGCCTCCGGAGTATAGTGCGAAGCGCCCATTTCATCCACTATTCTATCCACACGCTGCTGTTCTAGTCTTGCTTTGATCTTAAACGCCAGCGTCCGACCCGGCCTACCCGCTTCACCATACTTTCTTGCCACATGCCTACGTGATATATATTTAATTTCTGCCTCCGCCTGCACATCATATTCCGCTATCAATTCCTGTATCTTAGCCAAATTAGACAGGCCCGGCCGATCAGCATAATCACTCTCCAGACCTCGCAATTCGGACTCAAGTCTCTGCAATTGTGCTCTAATGTCCCGGAGTATGCCTGCCGCTGTTCACATACACGTCCCTCTGATGGTGACCTTGAAAGCCTCCCATAGCGTTGCTGCTCGATCGACCGTACCCTTATTCAACGTAAAATATTGCACGGTAGCTTCATGTATGGTTTTGTCATATATAGGATCTAGTAGCGCCTCAGCCCGCAACGGCCACGTGAAAGGACGGTGCATCCCTACCGGATTTTTCAATAGCAGGCGCACCGGATTATGATCTGATAACGTACGAGCAAGCGGCGTCACCTCACCACCCGCTCCATGAGCTCATCACCAATTAGCCAATAATCAAGTCTCGACCAACTGCCATGCATAGGTGTCGCGTGTGTACCCTCCAGTCGTTCCGGATGTCTCACTCTCCACACATCGCGCAGTCCAAACTCCTCCATTGCCCGCAGTACACTCGTGGCAACTCTCGGGGTGCGGTGCGTTGCTGGATTAGACTTATCCAACTGCGCATCCAAGTACGTATTCAGGTCTCCCCCCAAACAACAGGCGTGTCTGGCCACTGTCTCAGCTGATCACAGATACGAGCCACGCATGCCGGGTCATCCACAATTGGACCATACATATTGCAGAATACTCCTTCTCACATCTGTTACAGTGGACTTTAGTGCGTGTCTGGAATCTGTAGACCTTATGAAAGTTACTCTAGCCCATGGGCTCCACACCCCCATAGGGGAATAATGAAGTGAAAAACAGTAAACCACACTGCATTTCCCTGGCATGTTCCTTCCCAGTGTATAAAGCCTATTCCATGTCACCGCCCAATTCTGCATAAGTCCTGCCACACCATTCACTTTGTAGCTGCTCCTGGGCTGCGCACGCTAGGAATCTCCCCTGCACAGCCCTTACACATTTGCACAAGCATGTACACCTGTGTCTGCATGTAACCAGCCCGATGTCCCTTACTCCAGCTGCTGCGCAGGGGCCTGGTCAAGCCAGGCGGATACCAGTAAAATTCCCATTCAGTCTCTTTCATCCTGAGTTTACTGTGGGTGAGTCCCAACTTATGAGGCTCCCCCACAGTAAAAGCTCAACATTTAGGTGCTCAAAAAAGTGAAAAATCTGGGCGGCCCATAGTGTTAGAATCACCTTCTAACATACACGAAGAGATATGCTGCTGCACAAAAAGAAGCCTTAGAGGCAAAATCCTCTTTCTATGTGTGCTGCAGAATGCACCACACAATGATAGAGGAAACAACGAGGAAAAATAAAGATATTTCTCCTCCTTACATCGCTGTTGGGTAGGCACACCATTTTGGTGCAAACCCAGGTTTAGAAGTCTTTGTACATCAGGTTTAACATCAAAATACATGGATAGATGCATGGGAACGCCCATGCTCCAAACGTGTACTGATTACCCACGCAAAATAGCCCTAGGCAGCTCTATGTGCTGTGTTGAGTTACTTTGTATTTACCAAACCATGCAAAGCCAGGGAAAGTGGCTTTGTGTGGATTAGTCAATGCTAAAAAAGGATTTTGCTTAGGGGCGGTGCCACAAAAGCGACACATCCATGACACTAAATCATAGTAAATCTAGGCCTGAATGTTCAGAGTGAATGGTCGGGAGAAACACAAAGTCAGAATATTAAAAGTAAGGCAGTGATTGGGGTTGTCTGTATTAAAAGACTTTTTTACTTGCCAAAGGAACCTTTCTTTGCAATCTAAAGTTGAGAAAAAACAATAAACAAACGAAACCCATGACTTGAAGTTTATATGCAGCTCCTTAATGCCGGTAAATAGATCACTGAGCAATATTAAAAGTATTGCAGCTCATAAACTGGAAGTACCAAATGATCTCAGTATGAAACGCAGTAGCACATTTACCTATCTTCTTATAAAAACAAATCTGTGATCTGCAATTTACATGTTTGCTTTGCAGCAGGCCCAGCAGCCCTCTGTGCTACTTTGAGTCAAAACTGTGATGGGCAAAGCACAGAACTCTCTCAGAACTGCATTAACCACCAGAGTTGTCTTACTGCTTTTATAATCCCCAATGAAAATGCTGGGCACACAAAGATATCTGCAGCAGGTGTCTTAACCCTGTAAGATATTTTGAAATGCAGCCACTTTGTGACGAAGCTAAGCTAGAATGGGTAGAATGGGTTTACTGTCACATTTGTCCTTTTTGTGACTTTCTTTGCAAAAGATTTGATAAAAATAGATGTAAAAGTTGACTGTCAGACTTTGCTTGTCGAGTTCCGCTCCTCTTGACTCTGACCGTTTCCTATGCCACGCCTTGACCTCAGTGTTTAATTTTTAAAAGAAAATAGGGGCCCTCGTCAGGAGGCCACTGCAGCTTGCACCACACATTGCTCCTGCCAATGGCAGTCCCAACACAATTATTAATCATCACACTCTTACAAGTGTGACAATTCAGCCTACCCTTGGTCCCCAAAGCTATAAGAATGGCTTGGGCTGCAGTCAATAGTAATTTTTAGGGCTCGGGCCTACCGTCCCACTGCGTCAGCAGTGGGCGTGGCCCAGAGTCCTATTCTCAGGGCTTCGAAAAACGTACCTACGAATTCCAGGCTGCTCGTGCTTTTTTGTGCTTTTTTTTGGTATGTGCAATGCTATTGGTCTTCGCGTGCGTGTGCTTTAGAAACAGAACACGCAATAGGCCATAGGCGGTCGAGTAGCTCCGCCTATGGCCCATTGGTGTCTGTTACGCGCACCAGAAGGCCATATATCTTCAATTATCTCGGCCGTCACGGCGGAGATAATTTAAGACATATGGTGGCAGTGGCACGCGCGCGTGCACCACTCGCCGGTGGTTTTTCAGTGCTGCTTGTTTTTTTTAAATCCATTTCACGGAGCTCTCCCTGTCAGCACGATGGCTCAGTGAGTTACGTGCATGCTGCTGATAATCACATACACCCTCGAGGGCCCACTTTTTTATCTGCATGTTCATGATGTGCTGTCGCAGAAAAATAATAGCCCATTGTAATGTGCAGGATGATTGTGTATTGGAGTGTTGCAATGCGAACCATTATGCCCCATTTTAAAACAATATTTCCGGAGCCTTTCCTTGATACTGCCCTGGAGTTGGTCATGGGCTGCCTCGGGTATTTTTGTCTGCACTCGGTGACTCCCAGCATTTCCAGCACGGGAAACAAGCTGCGCTCATTTACAAGAAGCGGGAGTCATATCGCGCGCGCCAGCTGGATGACAAGGAGCTGCCCTAAATGCACTGTGTCTTGGAGAACAAGATAGCGCCTCGTCCAGACTCGGAAACCGTTACACGCTTCCAAAGAGAAAACAACTCTGCCTCCGAACACCTGTGAGTGACGAAAACAACTACCTCCGCAAGATGCTCTCTGTGGTCACTTCCAAATGCCCTTTCCTCAGCGAGAATAAAAGATGCGCGCGCACATTCTCTGTGAATAGGAATATCATCTGCGTGATTGGACTCTAGTGAGGAACCACAGACCACCCCCTATGTTTTTTTGAAAGAATTCAAGTTAATGCTTAGTCGAGACAGAAGCGCTCGAAAGGCAGGCAGTGTTATTAGGAACTCGTTGTTCAGTGTCAGAAAACACAAGCAAACTGCAAAAGGCTACAAAATGTGAAGTTACCAGCATTACTACATTACATGTCCTACCACGTAGATAGCTTCGTAGCGCTTTATGCAGGAAGGGTTGTTCACCTAGGTCTAACTCAAAGCGGTGGGTTCTAACAATCCACATCATAGCGCCGCAAAGTCGCCCAGGAACCTCGCAGCGCTTTATACAGCTCCCAGTAAATACATGAACACCAAAAACAAATACTTACATGGGTACAGCTTGATGAACTCGTCCTCTTTGGCGTGTGTACTATTCCCATGGTTGTCATGGTGAGGGGTGTCATAGGTGACAAAAATAGCAGACAAAATTATAAGGATGACCTGGTAGGTGATGGCCAGGCAAGAGAACTTAAACCTCATGTTAGTGGCAAAGGGCGGCGCCATGCTGCACGCATGAATGCACAACAAGTGTGCTATATGAAGTAATACGGACATGAATTCTGTCCGTGCGCATGAGAGTGACAGTGAGTGCAGAGTGAGCGCGAGAGCGACAGTGAGTGCAGAGTGAGTGCGAGAGTGACAGTGAGTGCAGAGTGAGTGCGAGAGTGACAGTGAGTGCAGAGTGAGTGCGAGAGTGACAGTGAGAGTGTAGAGTGACAGTGAGTGCAGAGTGAGTGCAGAGTGACAGTGAGTGCAGAGTGAGTGCAGAGTGACAGTGAGTGCAGTGAGTGCAGAGTGACAGTGAGTGCAGAGTGAGTGCGAGAGTGACAGTGAGTGCAGAATGAGTGCGAGAGTGACAGTGAGTGCAAAGTGAGTGCAGAGTGTGTGCGAGAGTGACTGTGAGTGCAGAGTGAGTGTGAGAGTGACTGAGTGCAGAGTGAGTGCCAGAGTGACAGTGAGTGCAGAGTGAGTGCCAGAGTGACAGTGAGTGCAGAGTGACAGTGAGTGCAGAGTGAGTGCAGAGTGAGTGCGAGAGTGACAGTGAATGCAGAGTGAGTGCAAGAGTGACTGTGAGTGCAGAGTAAGTGCAGAGTGAGTGCGAGAATGACTGTGAGTGCAGAGTGAGTGCAGAGTGAGTGCGAGAGTGACTGTGAGTGCAGAGTGAGTGCGGGAGTGACTGAGTGCAGAGTGAGTGCTGAGTGAGTGTGAGAGTGACAGTGAGTGCAGAGTGAGTGCGAGAGTGACAGTGAGTGCAGACTGAGTGCGAGAGTGACAGTGAGTGCAGAGTGAGTGCGAGAGTGACTGTGAGTGCAGAGTGAGTGCAGAGTGAGTGTGAGAGTGACTGAGTGCAGAGTGAGTGCCAGAATGACAGTGAGTGCAGAGTGAGTTCCAGAGTGACAGTAAGTGCAGAGTGACAGTGAGTGCAGAGTGAGTGCAGAGTGACAGTGAGTGCAGAGTGACAGTGAGTGCATAGTGAGTGCGAGAGTGACTGTGAGTGCAGAGTGAGAGCAGAGTGAGTGCCAGAGTGACTGTGAGTGCAGAGTGAGTGCAGAGTGACTGTGACTGTGAGTTCAGAGTGAGTGCAGAGTGACTGTGAGTGCAGAGTGAGTGCCAGAGTGACTGTGAGTGCAGAGTGAGTGCAGAGTGAGTGCGAGAGTGACTGTGAGTGCAGAGTGAGTGCAGAGTGAGTGCGAGAGTGACTGCGAGTGAAGAGTGACAGTGAGTGCAGAGTGAGTGCGAGAGTGACAGTGAGAGTGCAGAGTGACAGTGAGTGCAGAGTGAGTGCGAGAGTGACAGTGAGAGTGCAGAGTGACAGTGAGTGCAGAGTGAGTGCAGAGTGACAGTGAGTGCAGAGTGAGTGCGAGAGTGACAGTGAGTGCAGAGTGAGTGCGAGAGTGACTGTGAGTGCAGAGTGAGTGCAGAGTGAGTGTGAGAGTGACTGAGTGCAGAGTGAGTGCCAGAATGACAGTGAGTGCAGAGTGAGTTCCAGACAGGCCTGTGAAGTGTCACGCATCAAGCGTGACGCTAACGCATTTCAGTGCGGTGTTCCCGCATCACCGCACTGAAATGCCTTGTCACGCATTTTTGCCACTGACCACAGTCTGCTGACAGCGCTGAAACTGGCAGCCCACTATGCCAGGTGCTAGCGGTTGCCGGCGATGCTCAGACACACACCAGTGTGTGTGCCCCAGGCAGCAGGCAGCAGACTTCACTTGCGGCAAGCAGCAGCACAGTCAGTAAGCAGTTAAAGATCTGCTTTCAGACTGTGCTACAAATGTTACAATCTGCCGGGTGCTGCCCTGCAGTCGTTGCGCTACAGGCCTGGCCGTGGCGCCGTGTGGGGGATGATCCAATCGGATGTGACCTCACGTCAGTGGAACTAGATGGAAGTGAGGTGAAAGCGGCACGGGGCCTTGGACTCGACTGGACTCAATTGGTCCACGGCGCGCCGTCCCTCTCAGCATAGTCTTACTGAGAGAGCTACTCAGCTGCATGTTGCGCAGCAGGAAGGCAGTCATTTAATAGCCTTTATAGTACCGGCAATGGACCGGCGGGATGGCACAGCATCGATGACCGGCTCACCACTCTCACTCAGGTCAGGTCCTAAGTGGCATGACCATCACAGCATCGGGCACTGCAGCCACCATCACAGCATCGGGCACTGCAGCCAGGGAGACTCACTGCACAGCAGTGCGCCCGCGATCCCCTGCGGTTTCCCGTCTAATTGAGCACGCCGCTGCTGCTCGCACCACCATCTGTTGCACCCCCATTTGGTGTCTGCAGCCTCTCATGAAGTAATGCCGGCCGCTCGAGTCCGGACCGGGCCCAGCTGCTGAAGAGAGCTTGGTGCCTGCAGAGCCTTATGAGGCTGGCCTGTAGTGTGGATCGCTCTCTCTGCTTCAGTTTCAGGTATTTTATTATTTTAGTATAGTTAATTATTTTAGAGCGTCATCATGTTTGCTGACTGACTTTGCGCCTGCTTCAACTCTGCTCACTGCTCAGGCGAGGCTGCGCTTGGGACGGGTTTCGAACTACAGTTTAATTAATTTGAAAGGACAGTAGGTCACGCAGTTGAGAGCTTTGATAGTGCACACATTTCCAGAGCTCATGTGAACACTTTAAAAAATGTTTGTAAGCGCTGACGGCGACTATGCTTTACTTGGAAAGTGCTGCCCTCTATTGGGGTCGAAAAGGTCACTTGTTTGTCTGGTAAAGAAGTAGCTGGAGTCTGTGCGGACCATCATTTATCTATAAAAAAATCGAGAAGAGGGTCTGCCACCAAGTCTTTGCTCGGTTTACCTAGATGGTTAATTCTTACCAGGAGGTGCACCTTACCACAGAGGGTATTAGTGGTAGGAATAACATCTCCGTGTTGCAAGAAACACGACTGTCTGTCCTGTTTACTTTTCAATGATAGGACACTAACTTTGTTACCTTGTTCTCTTTTTCTGTGATATGCCGACATATTTTCATTGCATATCACAACCAAGCAACCCTCAGAAGTGTTCTATATTGCCGTGATATGTAAACACTTGAGTAATTCTCTAAAAATAATTGTACATTTCACAGAAATATTTAAAAAAATACTCTTATCTGAAATGTACACAGCATACGTAAAAAGCTGTGCTGCGCTCAGAAGTAGGGTAAGTATATCAAGGACTAAGTGAGCTGCATCAGTCTTTGTAGTTTACTCATACTAATTATGCTTTTTAGTGATTCCTGACTCGTATGTAAGCAGTGCGTTCCTAAACAGGGTCAAGAGACTCAATTAAAATTACACATAACAAGAGACATGCAGTACATACATCACTGCAGCTGTGTTTGTGTGGGAAGGGCTTTGCCTGTACTCGATCCGCCTTTTGCTAGGGTCGTCATATTAGCTTTTCTCCCTAAAAGACCACTGTGTGGTGATATACCACTTGCTCTATGCTGCCTCTTGTGGGTCTTGGTATGTTTTAAGGCCTTTACTGGGTAACAGAACTTTTCTGTTAATTCTGATGCCTAAGGGAATTAGATGACTCCATGTAAGTAGAGACACAATGCTCTAGTCCAGTTAGTTCAAATGATGCGCGTCAGGACTGCAATTCCCAGAATGTAGTAGATTTATTGTTGAATGAAAACCTACACCAGGAGCAAGGCACCCTAGGTAACATGGGGTTATCTAGTCACCGAACTAATGTCTGTCATTGGTTCCCCGTTTTCTCATATCTAACTAGATTAGGGATCTCTTCTCTATATACATGATGGGGTAGTAGGGCATGGATCTGTCAACCTGCAGTCACAGAAGCAGTGTTTATGGATACATAGAGCTGTCAGAAGCGGCTGGAACCCTCCCCCTCATTTCTCCCTTCAGAAATGTGCCAGTTGGTCTGGGTCCAACAGCAACTACTTTACTTTCAGCACTGATCCGCAGCATCACTGTCAACAGAGCCTTTAGCTCTGTGACTGGCTGCCTGCGGCTGGTGTAATCTGGTGCCTGCTGCAGGGCTGGGCAGGTAGGTAACTCTCGCCAAATGGGGAGGACTGCTCAGCTAGGGTTAATGGTTTTATTTAGGGTTGAGGCTGCTGTACTAGTCTTGAAATAATAACATACAGCCTGGCTGTGACCTATGTGTGCCTCAGCCTCACTCTCCGGTGTAATTTCTAATATTTATATTGCTCGGGAGAAAGTGTCACTCATAATCGTTGAATTGTCACTCATAATTACATTGAAATTATGAAAATGTCACACATGGCAATCTGAAACCTTGGCAGCTATGTCCAGAGTGACAGTAAGTGCAGAGTGACAGTGAGTGCAGAGTGAGTGCAGAGTGACAGTGAATGCAGAGTGACAGTGAGTGCAGAGTGAGTGCGAGAGTGACTGTGAGTGCAGAGTGAGAGCAGAGTGAGTGCCAGAGTGACTGTGAGTGCAGAGTGAGTGCAGAGTGACTGTGACTGTGAGTTCAGAGTGAGTGCAGAGTGACTGTGAGTGCAGAGTGAGTGCCAGAGTGACTGTGAGTGCAGAGTGAGTGCAGAGTGAGTGCGAGAGTGACTGTGAGTGCAGAGTGAGTGCAGAGTGAGTGCGAGAGTGACTGCGAGTGAAGAGTGACAGTGAGTGCAGAGTGAGTGCGAGAGTGACAGTGAGAGTGCAGAGTGACAGTGAGTGCAG
Organism: Lissotriton helveticus; assembly: GCF_964261635.1. Lineage (NCBI taxonomy): Eukaryota > Metazoa > Chordata > Amphibia > Caudata > Salamandridae > Lissotriton > Lissotriton helveticus. The sequence goes on from NC_136065.1 coordinate 1,541,165,110, forward strand.
AGTGAGTGCAGAGTGACAGTGAGTGCAGAGTGAGTGCAGAGTGACAGTGAGTGCAGAGTGAGTGCAGAGTGACAGTGAGTGCAGAGTGAGTGCAGAGTGAGTGCGAGAGTGACAGTGAGTGCAGAGTGAGTGCGAGAGTGACAGTGAGTGCAGAGTGAGTGTGAGAGTGACAGTGAGTGCAGAGTGAGTGCAGAGTGAGTGCGAGAGTGACTGTGAGTGCAGAGTGAGTGCAGAGTGAGTGTGAGAGTGACTGAGTGCAGAGTGAATGCCAGAGTGACAGTGAGTGCAGAGTGAGTGACAGTGAGTGCAGAGTGACAGTGAGTGCAGAGTGAGTGCAGAGTGACAGTGAGTGCAGAGTGAGTGCAGAGTGACAGTGAGTGCAGAGTGAGTGCAAGAGTGACAGTGAGTGCAGAGTGAGTGGGAGAGTGACTGTGAGTGCAGAGTGAGTGCAGAGTGAGTGCGACAGTGACTGTGAGTGCCGAGTGAATGCGAGAGTGACTGAGTGAAGAGTGAGTGCAGAGTGAGTGCGAGAGTGACAGTGAGTGCAGAGTCAGTGCGAGAGTGACAGTGAGTGCAGAGTGAGTGCAAGAGTGACAGTAAGTGCAGAGTGAGTGCGAGAGTGACTGTGAGTGCAAAGTGAGTGCAGAGTGAGTGTGAGAGTGACTGAGTGCAGAGTGAGTGCCAGAGTGACAGTGAGTGCAGAGTGAGTGCCAGAGTGACAGTGAGTGCAGAGTGACAGTGAGTGCAGAGTGAGTGCAGAGTGACAGTGAGTGCAGAGTGAGTGCAGAGTGAGTGCGAGAGTGACTGTGAGTGCAGAGTGAGAGCAGAGTGAGTGCTACAGTGACTGTGAGCGCAGAGTGAGTGCAGAGTGACAGTGAGTGCAGAGTGAGTGCGAGAGTGACTGTGAGTGCAGAGTGAGTGCAGAGTGAGTGCGAGAGTGACTGTGAGCGCAGAGTGAGTGCGAGAGTGACTGTGAGTGCAGAGTGAGTGCAGAGTGAGTGCAAGAGTGACTGTGGGTGCAGTGTGAGTGCAGAGTGAGTGCGAAAGTCACTGTGAGTGCAGTGTGAGTGCAGAGTGAGTGCGAAAGTGACTGTGAGTGCAGAGTGAGTGCGAGAGTGACTGTGAGTGCAGAGTGAGTGCGAGAGTGACTGTGAGTGCGAGAGTGACTGTGAGTGCAGAGTGAGTGCGAGAGTGACTGTTAGTGCAGAGTGAGTGCGAGAGTGACTGTGAGTGCAGAGTGAGTGCAGAATGCAGAGTGAGTGCCAGAGTGACTGTGAGTGCAGAGTTAGTGCAGAGTGAGAGTGAGTGCAGAGTGAGAGTGAGTGCAGAAAGAGCAGGGTATGCTTGTGCGCTTACGCAGTGCACTGACACACAGGAGCTAAAACAAAGAACAGCTGATCACATGTCTTGGAAGCTTCATGGAGGCAGCCGGCCCTCTGTGAGGGGAGCAGCAAGGAGGGGACGCCCCAACCAATCAAGCGCAACTTCTCACAACCTACTGTACGATTACAACATAGGCCAAAGGGCAGAGCTAGGTCTTTTCGCATTACTTAGGGTGAGCAGTGTGTGAGCGTGCAGGGTGAACAGTGTGTGAGCGTGTAGGGTGAGCATTGTGAGTGTGTAGGGTGACCATTGTGAGTGTGTAGGGTGAGCAGTGTGTGAGTATGTAGAGTGAGCAGTGTGTGAGTGTGCAGGGTGAGCAGTGTGTGAGTGTGCAGGGTGAGCAGTGTGTGCAGGGTGAGCAGTGTGAGAGTGTGCGGTGAACAGTGTGCGTGTGTAGGGTGAGCAGTGTGTGTGTGTAGGGTGAGCAGTGTGTGTGTGTAGAGTGAGCAGTGTGTGTGTGTAGGGTGAGCAGTGTGTGTGTGTAGGGTGAACAGTGTGTGAGTGTGTAGGGTGAGCAGTGTGTGAGTGTGTAGGGTGAACAGGGTGTGAGTGTGCAGGGTGAACATTGTGTGAGTGTGTAGGGTGAACAGTGTGTGAGTGTGCTGGGTACGAAAACTCGAACTAAGTCCACCACACACACACACACACACATAACACCACACACATAAGACAACACACATAACACCCCACACATAAGACCCCACACATACGACCCCACACATAATACCCCACACATAAGACCCTACACACTCACCACCACACACTCACCACCACACACTCACCACCACACACTCACCATCACACACTCACGACCACACACTCAGTGCAAACTTACACACACTCAACACCACACACTCACCACCACACACAACCACACACGCAACCACACACGCAACCACACACACAACCACACTGTCAGTGCAAACTTTCACCAGACACAGACACCATAAGTCGTCTGTGCACGCTTTCACCAGGCACAAACACCACCAGCCGTCAGTGCACGCTTTCACCAGGCACACACACCACCAGCCGTTAGTGCACACTTTCACCAGGCACACACACTACCAGCCGTCAGTGCACGCTTTTACCAGGTACACACACCACCAGCCGTCAGTGCACGCTTCCACCAGGCACACACACCTCCAGTCGGCAGTGCACGCTTCCACCAGGCACACACACCACCAGCGATCAGTGCACACATCAATTGTTAATGCATCCACAATTAACTATTGTAGCAATCGCAGTATGGTGCACTTTACTTTAAACATATTCATTTAAAGCGCAGCATGCCACTATTGCTACAATTCCAATACAACCCACATAATTCCACTACACACCACATGCATACACTCCATAACACATGGCTAAAAGACATTGCCATTTACAATGCCATTAGCTCTAACTCAAATAAATCCGAGACCTATTGCATTTCCAATGCTTGTTATCAGTGCCAGCATGTGGCAGACTGGTACAAGCCCTGGTATTGACAATTAAGTGCTGGGGCTGAGCACCGGAAACATAGTCTCAAATTAAGCACTTCTTGACCTCCAATTTTTTGGGTTTCCCCTGTAAGTTTTTTCCAATTCCAGCACTGACAGAGACAGCTAAGCGGAGACCAGTGTCGTGTATTTCTATAGGTTCTGAATCAGTCCCCCTATTCCTGACCCTATTCTGGTTAAACTAACTATCAAGTTAACTAACAGTCAGCCCATGAGGCAAGAAAACCCCCATGATGCAGATACCGTTATCTGACGCAGTCACACTACGGCACAGGAACGTGTTATCTGATTAGGTCATAACGCTTGAGATCTAATTAGACAAGCGACATTCCTCCAGCCCCTGATAAGGCATACGACGTTCTCATAACAAATCAAACCTATAACAACCTGGATAATCCGTGCGGCCATTGTTTTGATTTCACAGAGAACTTTAGTAAAGAATGTGCTAACGAGCAAGTCGTATGACATCTTTATTGACGTATCTATGTCCATCCTTACGTCAATCTCGGCACCTTTAAGGTATAAATATTGCCGACCTTGCCCTATGCAGACACACGCGTGGTGACAAGACGGAGCAGCCATACTTGCCGAAGCCGAGAGCAGAAGCAGACCCCGCTGGTAGCAGCCCCGCCTTCCTGACGCGCTGAGAGACGCGCTGCTATCTCAAGCCGAGAGACCCAGCACCGGCGCTTTCGGGCAGCCCTCGCAGGCAGCCTGGAATATCGAGAGCAGAGAAAGAGATACTATTCCTCATCCATCCTAAATTCCAGGTACAGAACTGAATAACCCCTCACAGAGAATTCTTTAGTTATTCACTCGGCAAAAACAAACTTAACTTAAACTGTAACTTTCTATTCCCGCCCACGCATTAGACTTAGGTCAGGTACACGGGGTAGGCGTATTTAGAAACACCAGTTGAGTACGTTTAGTCAAATGTATATGTGTATGTAAATATATTTTAATCATTTTAAACATCATATGGCTCAGAAACCATATCAATGTTTTTACAGTATTATTTTATACTATTGCTTTTAATGTATGCACTTTACTTAACTATAAGTATTGCAATAATATCGATCCATTTCTCATGTATGAGAAAAGAGACTGATCAATAAATAACACCTTTTTATTGAACACGCCCGTCTCTTCCTTTTCTCTACATTCTGATGAGACTAAGAATGCACGTACTGACTGAGTAAAATAATTGCCTTGTGCTCACACGACTCTCGAGATTGACTCTTGATTAGGGGAGAGCAAAGTTGTCATGTTCTATGGTTGTCAGAAACTAAATCCCTTCTTGTCTAATCAGGGGAGTTAATTCCTTCCTTGAACATTCGAGAAAGTTTCTAGCGAACTCTGAGCTTAGCTGGCAAACCCAAAAATTAAGTCTAGTATCGACAGTAGTAGACCTAGTTAACGTCTGGTCTAGGCCTTTACTGCTGTAGGTACTATTCCAATGCGCAGAGCCTATTGGGAAAATAGGAGCTACACTACATGGCGCCCAACGCGTTTGGAAAGGGCGATAAAACTAACGTAAGACATTTAGAGTAACTCAGTCGTGCTTTCTCACTCAGACCCCTTTTCCCAAATACTCCAAAGACGTCTGGAGTGGGTGAAAGGAATATCCTCCAAAACCTCGCAGGAGGGAACCCCTATGTATGGTTCTTGGTCAAGTCAACGTTGAAGGATAAACAGTTCCAAAATATTGTGCATCTAATCTTTGTTCCATAAAGAAACCTGATCTGCAAACAAACAGAATACCATCCTGTCTGTAAAATGGCAGAGAGTGATGATGAAAGAGAGGCAGTTAGATTAGCAACTGAAATCGCAGATGCTGATGCTACCATGCAAGCAGCTGACCCGAATATAACACTCATTCCGGTCATTAAAAGGAGATCTATAACCTTAAAACTTATAGAAAATGGACTGACACCTAGAGGTGGCACAGTCATATTCGTAATTGAGGCACACGAATATCGGCAGACAGAGGTATACTATTCATGGATACATTTTCCGGCAGCAAATGCTGTAACAAAGTACTTCCACTATTACAAAGTAGAGGAACCTCCTGAAACATACACTCCTTTCGAGGAGGTGGAAGTACCACTCAAATTCCAAGAGCATTTGCTCTTATTTGATGGCGCCCTAATACATAACAATCACATTACAAGGCTCGGTCCTTTAGGAAGACCAGGAGCAACGTGGCCGGTCTTAGCCGGATACACACCACATCCAGACATCGAAAGAATGCCTGCAGCAGAGCTGTTAATACAGCTAAAACAACTACTAAAAATTCATAGACAATTAGTTCAGTATGTAATGCGGACTTCAACAATTCAGCCAGCGATTAAACTTCCACAGCTGACCCCTCACCAGGGGAACACAAATAAAATTACACCACAGAACATCCAATCCTGCCTAGGTAAAGTTCCAGCTAAACGGGAACAAATACCATTCTGGTTGGCACAGAAAATCACCCAAATAGAGGCGGTGTTTCCTGACACCACCCCGATAGAAAAACACAGGATTCTGACTATATGTCTCCCAATGGGAATCGCACCACACATAGAGGACTGTGACACTTGGGGTACAGTCTTTGCTTCAATCTACACAAAAACGCACGGTGTTCCATCCATTTCGGTAATACCAGATGTGCTAAAACAAATTCAAGATGAATACGGTCCAGAACCAGCTTTAACTCTTGGTATGAAATTACTGAAAGACTTCAAGCAGGTCTCGGCTATATTATTAGCCAATATAAAAGGTGAAGCAGCAAACGTGGCGATCCGCCAGAGGTTAAAAGAGACAGATATAGCAGACCAACCAGCTGAAATTGCCAGAATCATAGAAAAATCTTATGAAGAACTAGGTAGAGATAGTTTAGGTGGAATACCAGTAAAACCGCAACTGACTGAAAGTCCAGAAAAAATATTTTTTAATAATAATTCACCAAAAAAGAACTGGGATGGAAACAAACAATCCAATCCAAAAGAAAAGAAAAGAAATTCCAGTCCCGAGGAAGGTCTCCTAGGCGAAGAGAGAAATCTCCAAACCAAAGACAGAGGTCACCGCAGAGTGACCCCTCGGGGAATAGATATAACCTTAGAAATAGGGATAATATTAAAAAACCTGATAGATATCAAGACATTGATACACGTCCCTCTCAATCTTTTCAGAATTCCTCGCAGAAATCGGAAAGAAGAGGACGATCAGAAGAGCACGCCAAGTCCAAAGACAAGGAACCTGCTCAACAAAAAAAGAAATTACAATTTCCAAAAAAGAAGGTAGCCAGTATCAAGGTAGTTAACAATGCCGAGAATACTGAGGACACAACTGAAAAACGGAGAGTGGGCTCAGACAATGCTAGACAGCGCAGCAGAGGTGAGCATAGCTCGCAAAGTCCTTATGAATCATCTGGAGACAGTGGACACGAATGAATACCTTCAAGTGGAAACTGCAGACACCAGAGTTAGCAAGCCCCACAAGATATACGAGATAACATTACGTATAGAGGGAGATAAGACTAGGAAAATAAGGGGACTATTTTGGGATAACCTCTCCAAAGGCTATGACATCCTTCTAGCTGAAAAAGACTGGCCACCAGAGTTTGTCAGGGAGTGCCCTCATGGCGAAGAAGTAATTATGCCTGCCTTCTCGAATCAAATACCGATTCATAAAAAATACACACTTGCTAGAAAGTGGGCAGTGGCCTTAGCACCTGCTTTATATAAAAATCATGTAGGATGGGATGAGGATTCTCCTCCTCACAAAATCCAGTTAAAATCTCAACCTACTGCACAAAGGCAGTACCCAATTAAGCAAGAAGCTAAAAAACAAGTAAATGAAATACTAGATCAGCTAGAATACCAGGGGGTGATTAAAACTTGCACCTCACAAATGAACAATCCTTTGTTTCCGGTCTCCAAACCAGACAATTCATATCGTCTAGTTTTGGATTACCGACACCTTAACACATGTTGCAAAACCTTTGCAGTGCAAAACTCACACAGTGCTGCACTAATTAATAACATAGTGCGCAAAAAATACAAAACAACCCTGGACATCTCCAATGGATTCTTTTGTCAAAACATAGCACCAGAGAGCAGATATTTAACTGCATTCTCAGTAAATGGCACTCAAAAACAATTCTGTCGGTTAGCCCAGGGGTACAAGAACAGCCCGGGGGTATTCTCAGCGAGAGTAACAGAATTACTACAACTATATGATGATGAAGCATTATCTTATGTCGATGACATTTACTTAACAGATGATGACTTGGATACTCACTTGAAAAGAGTGAACACCATAATACTTGGGTTCGCTGCAGAGGGTTACAAATTCAACTTTAACAAGTCCAGAATTGCCCATCTGACAGTCTTGTACGTAGGATATGAATTATCAAGTATAGCCTGGTTGACAATTTTCTAAGAACTAGAAGAATTAAAAAATCTAAAATATGAAAAGACGTATCCTCTGCCAATCGACATTCTGCCTCTACGACATTACGCCTGTGTAATCTATACAGACGGACATGCTCAACCCTCCGTTTGGGGAGAACATGCATACAATCCCACATGTGAGATTACAAAAGAAGTGTGGCGCGGAGGTAAACTAAGACCTCTATTAACAAAATCACACTCAGTAGAAACTAATTCAGAACTACAAACTGAAATAATAGCATTAAAAATGGCGCTGGATAATGCGGATCGCGAATTCCCGACACTTATAGTGTCAGATTCATATTACTGCGTCAAAGCATATAACAAGGATTTGCAGACATGGATTCAGAACGGTTACAAAGATGACACAGATGCACCAATAAAGCAGAAACTGCTCTGGGAACAAGTAGCTCTTTTGAAAAAAGAACTACCAAAGACTCACGTGACTCACTCACTGAGTCATCAACGTGATGGCGTTCACGTTGTGGGGAATTCATTGGCTGAAGCAGCCGCAGCGGCAGCCACTAAACCGGCTCCCGTAGATCGAAAAAAGCGTACATTAAAATACATTGACGGTGAAACATTGCTGGCGGTGAAAACGTCATCAAACGGCGACTGCTCAGCACTACCGATCAACTATCCACTCAATTATACATACATAATCGATGCAAACTCCGTCCCTTTTGCTCGAATCTCTGGAGTGGGGGATAGAGTGATTCCAAACATGGACAGGAGAAACTTGTTAATCGCAGACGCACACATGGGCGAGGGTCTCAGACACCTTAAATTAAAAGATTCTCTGGAAGAATTACAATCACGGTACTGGTGGCCAGGCATGAGCCTGCACTACACCATGTTTGTAAAAAACTGCCCAAACTGCAACAGAGATCGCAGTGGGGAGAGAAGCAGTTTAATACCTCGTCGTATCAAGGCAGATAATATTACCAGCAAAAAGAATGGCTTGCGATTAACATATACAGGCTAGTTTCCACTTATAATGTAGATCACCAGCACTCGGCTGACGTCCGGACTATTATACAAGATTTGCGAGTCTAAATGGCATATACGCTAAGAGCATGCTACGTTCGACCATTGTTTTCACTCAGGCAATCCAGCCTGGGGGGGAAACATGGCCAAATGAGCACAGCCCAGCGGGAATCTTCTCACTTCCTTCCTGAGGGTACGGGATGGTGTAAAGAAAAAACCAAGGCAGAAAACAATCTATAATAGAAAGGATATTAGGTTCGGGAGCTGGGTGGGTCAAACATCTAATAGGTGTCCAACGTAGTCTAAATAACTTGCCAAGAAATTCTCTGAAGGGATTCAGTCCGTACGAATTATTATTCGGAACTAGGATGTTGATCTCTGACCTTGATAGTCAGACTTCAGTGGTAATAGAAAAAACCTTTGATGTCAAAGACCGTTTGGCTATTTTGCAGGACTTAAACAAAACAAGAAAAGACCTGAGCAACATACAGTTGAAACAACAGCCAACAACCACTGAAGAATCACCACCTGTCCCGGCAAGACCTGTCTGGATTCCAAAAGTCGGGGATCTAGTCAGGGAGAAGATCGCGGTAAAGAAGGAATTTGGGCCTTCTTACAGAAAAGCAGTTCCTGTCTTGTCTGTCAACGGGACAAGATCAGTTGTACTACCGCCACTTGCTGGAAAAAAGGAGAACCGAGTTGTATCCATCGACCTGGTAAAACCACAACATGTGGCCGATAACAAACAGTAGGCCAAGTGGACTCCCAATAAGTAGCAGAACACCAAGGTTTGCTACCAGTACAGAGGTCCTAACAAAAAGGCTCATCACATTCGAAACGCCTGCAGAAGAACAAGAAGGACTATGCAACAATGCAATAGAACTCAGACCTCTGAAAACCCAAATAAAGACATTTAGCAGAGACACACCGATCTATACTGAAGTACCAAGTGAAAATGCAAAAAACAGAAATCCTGAACCAATTGGAACAATTGACAGAACTGCATCCGGTTACTTCATCAACTTCGATGATTCCTCTGAAAGCCTGAGTGAATCAAAGACACAGCCATCATCAAAATCCTTTAAAGACAAAGCGAAGGAACTTTTGAAACATCTGAAAGAAACATATCTGGTTTCTCCATGGATTGAATTTTGGGTGGGTTTTGGCGCATTTATCCTCATACTTTGGCTCATCATGGTATTTACTTTGGGACGCTTCATTGAGGGAAAATATGCTAAAATGGACACAGCAAGTCAGAACATCAACTTGATCCTCAAACCACACACATCTTCACACGTCGAGAAAAGAGAACTTTCTTCAGCCAACTTCACAGCCAATCCTATACCTGGTGGGGTAGCCTGGGACAACACTGACTATGAAATTTATGGTCCGGTCGAGATCCTGAAATATCCACACCAAATCAAGATCTCCTTGAGTGACTTTGCAAAACCAAACTCATTTGCTGATGATTGGGACTTCGAAAGTATTAACAACATGATGTCTGACTTAGTAATGTCTGCTAAATTTACAAAACATGATTATTTGCAAGGTTCTACAAATTATGATAGTATGTATTGCTATAACCATTATGGTAACCATTTTTTACATAAATCTGCACAACCTAGAAATGTTTTAAGTTATAATCAATGGGAACATTGTGCTACACCTCCAAAAGGAAGCTCTAGAACCGTATATGACAAATATTCATATTTTTCAGGTTTTAACATAAGTAATGCTGAAACATTTTATTTTAAATTGTCAAACAAGACAGGGATGAAAACCATGATAACCAACACAAAATTGATATATTCAGATTCATTCTTTGAAAAAATGAATACATTTGGATTTGATAATTGGGACAAAAATGTTGATTTGAAAAGTGTTTGGGGTACAAAAGAATGGCAAGTACAGGGTTTAGAAGCTTTGTTTAGAGCCTGCATGATCCCAGAACAAATGATATTTTTAAATGACACTGTTCAACAGACCACCTGTCTTGGCTTAGCCAAAATCAAAGATTTAATTAAACCGTCTATTCCGAAGCCAACAATGTTTAGCAATAGCTCTGATACAGATGAAGAGATAGACGTAAACCATATATTAAACCAAAACAGAACACATCCTGATTGGAAACAATGGTTGATCTGGCCCACAGATACAAATTACTGTCAAGATAGATTCCTGAATAAAACACAGGGTTTCAAAATGACCAGGCCAGACCCTAGATATCCCCAAAGACATCTCCCAGGGATAATAACAACCTACAGTGTGGGCAAATTATGCCTTCAATGGCTACAGACTTCCACACTGCCTGAAATTAAGCAACACCTAACTTTACTTACTGATGGTGCTGACTTGCGTGATTTCATACTGGGACCACGCAAACAGCGTCAAAAGCGTTTCATAGCAGCCTCTGTATATGCAGCATACAATGAGGCCTGGAAGGTTACTCAAATTGAGACAGCAGAAAGAATACGGGAAATTGACCGTATCAATTTGGAAAAATCACTTTCTGTAGTGGACAATGGGTTAATGACTCTGTCCTCCAGAATTTTTTCATTGGACAGCATTGTGTCTTCAGCAATCGATATATTATCGCAAGACTTACTGTTATTACAACATGGTCAGTCACAATTGCGTTCCATTGTACAGCTTGGCTGGACGTTACAAAATCTGCGTTCAGGCTATGTGCCTTGGCGTTTAATCAACACAACGTCACTATTCCAAATCTTTAACCTTACTGATAGACAAATCGGTATGGCGCAAAAGGGTGCTGATTATACAATCTTGAGCATTGAAAAACTAGAAAGATTACCAATGACAATGTCAGAACGACCTGTCAGTGAATGGATAATCCACGGAATCATAAATATTCCAATCTCAACCTTCAGGTTTCAATACTGCCAAAAATATATACAGGCTGGCATGTACGAGAAATTGGGAAAGGGGTACCTTAAAACAACTTGGAACCTGCCCTATTCACATGCATGTGTCAGTAATAAAGGACAGAAAGTGTTTCTTAGTGGCAACAATTGTGCTATGTCACTAAGCGGCACGCTTCTGTGTAACGGAATTAGTTTGCATGGAGCCTGTGAAGGGAATTCATACAACCTTTCATGTCACCAGCAAGGCGCACCTGCAACTGAAATAGAACCATTCTTTCAAAGACTCTATAATGGGAGTTACATTCTTATTGTAGACCGCAGATGTTGCAGTCTTATGCCCGGGACTCCTTATCTAGTAACTACAACGGCGAAGGTCAAGTGCTGTGGACGTTCTTTATTCCCCAGCTCCTTTCCAGACAGGGAGGCAAGGGCATGGCCCAGTTTGAAAATTACTTCTATTCGAATAGATGCTTTAAGCAGAATGAAAACAGTGCTTCTTCAGACGCCTACAAGGCTCACGTCATCAAAAGAAACGTATGATCTACAAGTCGCAAGGACGACTGCAGAGATACATACATTATTATCAACTAATTCCCCCGTACATTTCGCGGAAATCCTAAGCGAAATCTTAAATATTTCTGATACCACTGGGGTCTCAAAGGTATTTAAGACAGTATTTTCGATGGCATTAACACCATTCAAAGCCATACTGGGTATTTTTCCAGATTTCGTCCATTCGATTTTTGGCGGACTTCCCCTGATCCTAGGACTAATTGCCGGAATCCTATTCCTAGTCCTTATTTTTCGTTATGGCAACCCATGTCACAGATCAAACTCTCGCGACAATGGAAGATACGATCCTAGCCATTGGATACCGGGACCGGATATCAAAAATCCTGGGACTCTCCCGGCTTAGAGACCTGAACATGACTTGGTTTCTATCATTTCGACCAATGTGGCAAAGGTGTGTTTTACCTGTACTAAGGTGTCTGCTATGCGGAGAAGAATGAGTGTTAGACACCTGTCTGACGCTACAATCGGATGCGCCAGTGGATGCAGATACACTGTTGGTTCCTACCAAGGTTCACGCTTTGTGCTGCCCTCAAAGGCTGCCAATCCTGATGACGGCATTCCAGGAATCTTCACCACTGCGATTGAAGAGTAGTGAAGTTCAAGATGAAAGCAGCATCGAACAGGTACGACCTTCTGTCAGCAATGCGAATCAGAATGTCAATGGAGACAATCATGCGCACGAATGCATGGTTACCCCTATTTCCGACTTAGTGGAACTTTCCCATGAAGCTGTTGACAGTTTTTTCGAAAGCCTGAATGATATGATGTTCTCTCCAGAACAGAAATAGAGACTTTTGAGTAAACTCGCACACGGCGTTCCCTGAATTCGGCCTTCAACTTTAAAAATAAAGTCACATGAACAATTTCACTCCAGCTCACGGACAGCAATATTTTTCAGCAAGCCCCTTAAAATATTTTTCTACATATTTTTTTCCCCGGGACACTGATCTTCTGCTTAAAGTAAGAAACTATTCCTAGAGAACTAAAATTTCTATTTTTAGATACTTTATAGACTTTAGCTGCTCGCTGGGATGTTCACAAATATTTTATTATGTGATGAAATGGTCTCGAACTTCCTTTCTGTATAACCATATTAAGAGCCATTTCATGTGTATTTCTCAAATACCAATAAGCAATAATGCATAAAAATGCGTGTTTACTTTTGCATTTAATTCATAGCTTAAGTGCATACAATATATATGACTGCAATATTTCAGTATATTTGAAAATTTCGAAATGCATTTATGTATTTTGGGGTGGTAAGGTATACACTATACTCTATAGTATGTTGTACTATGTTATACTATGCATAGATTAGTAGATATGACCATAGTTAGCGTGGAGTGGGTGTCGTGTATTTCTATAGGTTCTGAATCAGTCCCCCTATTCCTGACCCTATTCTGGTTAAACTAACTATCCAGTTAACTAACAGTCAGCCCATGAGGCAAGAAAACCCCCATGATGCAGATACCGTTATCTGACGCAGTCACACTACGGCACAGGAACGTGTTATCTGATTAGGTCATAACGCTTGAGATCTAATTAGACAAGCGACATTCCTCCAGCCCCTGATAAGGCATACGACGTTCTCATAACAAATCAAACCTATGACAACCTGGATAATCCGTGCGGCCATTGTTTTGATTTCACAGAGAACTTTAGTAAAGAATGTGCTAACGAGCAAGTCGTATGACATCTTTATTGACGTATCTATGTCCATCCTTACGTCAATCTCGGCACCTTTAAGGTATAAATATTGCCGACCTTGCCCTATGCAGACACACGCGTGGTGACAAGACGGAGCAGCCATACTTGCCGAAGCCGAGAGCAGAAGCAGACCCCGCTGGCAGCAGCCCCGCCTTCCTGACGCGCTGAGAGACGCGCTGCTATCTCAAGCCGAGAGACCCAGCACCGGCGCTTTCGGGCAGCCCTCGCAGGCAGCCTGGAATATCGAGAGCAGAGAAAGAGATACTATTCCTCATCCATCCTAAATTCCAGGTACAGAACTGAATAACCCCTCACAGAGAATTCTTTAGTTATTCACTCGGCAAAAACAAACTTAACTTAAACTGTAACTTTCTATTCCCGCCCACGCATTAGACTTAGGTCAGGTACACGGGGTAGGCGTATTTAGAAACACCAGTTGAGTACGTTTAGTCAAATGTATATGTGTATGTAAATATATTTTAATCATTTTAAACATCATATGGCTCAGAAACCATATCAATGTTTTTACAGTATTATTTTATACTATTGCTTTTAATGTATGCACTTTACTTAACTATAAGTATTGCAATAATATCGATCCATTTCTCATGTATGAGAAAAGAGACTGATCAATAAATAACACCTTTTTATTGAACACGCCCGTCTCTTCCTTTTCTCTACATTCTGATGAGACTAAGAATGCACGTACTGACTGAGTAAAATAATTGCCTTGTGCTCACACGACTCTCGAGATTGACTCTTGATTAGGGGAGAGCAAAGTTGTCATGTTCTATGGTTGTCAGAAACTAAATCCCTTCTTGTCTAATCAGGGGAGTTAATTCCTTCCTTGAACATTCGATAAAGTTTCTAGCGAACTCTGAGCTTAGCTGGCAAACCCAAAAATTAAGTCTAGTATCGACAGTAGTAGACCTAGTTAACGTCTGGTCTAGGCCTTTACTGCTGTAGGTACTATTCCAATGCGCAGAGCCTATTGGGAAAATAGGAGCTACACTACACCAGAGATAGCAAGTGTAATGTTTGAAAGTCAGGAGCTCCCTTTCTAGGCTGTCCCACCATGCAACGCTTTCCCTTTCCCCTTGAAAGTTCACCTGCCTATAGTGGCCTATGAATTGGAGAGACAATCCAGGTGCCAGCATATGGTACCAGGTAGAGACAGACTCTGGTCAAGGAACTGTTAACTTGCTCCCTCTTTCATCCATGGTGCCTAATCTCTCTGAGAGACTATGTGTGACTGCAGTTTTGGGGTACAAACCTTAGTGTTTCATTTTCAAGCTTGTGTAAAATGCAATGTGATGATCCTTAATTGAACCTTTTTTCCCACCCATCTGATTGTGCGGGCACCTGACCTACCCCCCTTTCATCCGCATTTGTGTATGGAACACATGCCTGGGTTACTGTTTCTCCACTGGAGGCTTGCCTCTCTCCTTTGAGACTAGTCCCTGTATTTACCTTTCCAAATGAGAATTGCTGGTGCACTCAAACCTTCCCACATACCATGGGGAGGCCATGTTTGTTCCCATGTCCTCTTTCTCTTCATCCTAAAGGCAATAGGATCGCCCTATAAGGAGTTTCTTTTAGGATGTCGGGTCTTGGAATTGGAATTTGCGTGCAAATCCCAGGCCAATCAATCCTCCTCTACCAGTGGCAGGAAAGTGACCATGCCACTTTAGTTTTCATTACCTAAATTTAATTATGGTTTTAATGGATTAGCGGTCTTAAAGAAAGTATCCAAATGAATTATGTACCAGTTTTGATACGCACTCCAGGTCTAAAAAATCTTTTTATTGTGACTCATGGTTTTATTATCAAATTTCTATTTATTGTATAGTATGCTTTTATGGTTTAAATAAAGTACTTTTGACTGACTGACCATGCCGCTTATTGGCTGGCTGCCCAGTATTTAAAGGAAACATTGCACCGTTTTGCAACTGGCCCACTGTTCAGTTTTCCAATATAAGCAAATGCCGAACCGCTAAACCTAGTTATTGGAAGCTGCTCACATCCAACTTTTTTTTCTGGTGTTTCCAGGACGTTGGAGTTTTATGTGGTCCATCACATCAACTCTAGGGACTAAAGCTGTTGCTATAGTTAGACCATTGTAGGCAGCGAACCCCCGGCGTCGCCACGAGAGGGCGCCAGATTTCAGCATAAGCCCACAAACAGCATTGAAGCGGGGGGACGACAAGCTGTGATGGCAACTGCCCAAATGTCCAACTGTAATTTTATTTTGGCTCCGAAAAGCCTTGCACCGGAACCGGAAGCTACTGTTTTGCCTGCGAATCTACTAAAGCTCTGCCTCGACTGGTTGCTGATTCTTCACCAGAGAGCGTGAAAACTGCGTAAGAGCAGATCATGTGATGATAGGAGAGTGGATGCAGTGGTCCAGGGACAATCACAGCAGCACGTGACAGAGAGCAAGCCTGAACCTCTGGAGCAGTGACGGGATAGCCTTCTGAACGGACAATAGGACTTTCATTTTGCACGGGGGCAGACTCCCACCCTGATAGCACTTCCTGGTGCCTACCTGACCAACTGGGTGTTGAGCTTGGGATCGACACCTCAGTCCCCCAACGAATCCTGCCTGCCGAGGAGTAGACGTCTCAGCACAGGTTGCCATGCACGAACCTCACTAGAGGTTTTGATAGGTCCACATTCCGTGGCCTCAACAATCCCCAAGCCCATCTCAGGAGGTGCTCCAGGGGTGAAGGAACTCACATGTGAAACGACCTTTTGACCACAGCCAAGGTTTTGGGGCTTGACGTTTTCCTGGTTATCCTAAACGTACTGAGTTTTCAAGTTAGTTAATACCTGATAGTGACTGTACGCAGCACCTTAGATGTTAGGGGTGTTTATTTGGGCCTAAACCCAGATTGGAGGGCAAACGTGGCATCCAAATGTGCACACCCCTATCATTCTATGTGTACATAAAATGTAAAATGATGCAACAAATCTGTCTTGTTGTCTTCACTGGTTTTTGTCTATTTTTTAGGGAGCTTGACAAAGTAGGCTGCTTTGACATGAGAAGTGTCATAGAGTGCATCTGTGTCACCTTGATTTCCTGCTGACCTTGGCAGCCAGATGGGAGTGTTTGACTGTGCTCCTTTTGACCTTCATTATCTACTCTGGTAAATGGTTCTGCATTCATGAACTGCAAATAAAAGATCTCAATCTTGTGCTCTCTGACATGGCACTGATCCTCTATGTGGTGGGTTTTCCTCACAGTTTTAAGATCGCTGCTCTAAGCACATCTAACTGGGCTTCCTAAATTCTTAAAATTGCTTGGGTATCAAAATGTATAATAGCCATTGTCTCATTCTGAGCTTCTCCAGGAAGGTTCAGTACTCAAGGGGCACATGGATCTTCAGTCAGCCCGCTCTGTTCAACGCCTACATGACCCAACTTGCCAGCATCATCCGCACATGCAAAATCAATGTCATATCCTTTGCTGATGACATTCAGCTCTTACTCTGTCCGACAAATGCCAAACATTCAGACCAATTTCTCCTCCTGCATGACCAAAGTAACTGCCTCAAGCTCAACACAGACTAGAGTGAATTAGTAATGTTTGGCAACATCACCTCGCTCTGGTACTCCGTCTGGTGTCCTGACCCACACCCCTCCTGGCAACCTATGCAAAGATGCATGGAGTAGTAATTGATAACCAATTCACCATGACGAGCCAAGTGAATTCCGTCTCTGACTCCTGGGCACCTGGAATCAACGCACACCTGGCCAGAAGCATCCAGACCATAGATTTCTGTGGGGCAAGACTAACCCACAACCTCCACCCTGCATGCACATTACCCTACACCTCAAAGAGCTCCACTGGCTCCCAGTCCACATACAAGCACTTTTCAAACTCTTCAAGCACAGAGACGAAGCGTTACACAACACTTGCCTCGTGTACCTCAACAACTGCATAAACTTACCTTAACTACCAGACATCTCCACCCCGTTGGACTCTTACCCGCACACACCCCGCATACGCAGTACCAGATCTGACCTTCTGTTACTGTGCTCCTAAACCTGGAGCGACCTGCCTCTGCACACCAGAGCCTCCTCCTCAGTTCTTGCATTTTCCAAGAAACTGAAGACCTGCCTCTTCACCGGACACTGGTGCGACCCAAACAGATCCTGCTTGAGCGCCAGGATGTGCTCCTGGGTTGTGTGCTATACAAGTAAACACAACACACCACAACAATGAGAGCTCACCTTGGTGCCAATTAAACTAGAGTTGTGTTATGTTTGACTCTAGAGAGTGGGACTATAATATACTGTAGCATTCTCTCTGTCATGGCCAGAATATGGGTAAAAATTGGGACGTTTGAACCTTCTTGGAGACATGACTATAAAACAGACTCAAGAAAAAACTGTAAATATAAAGTGATGGTGAGCAGCTGTTATAGAGAGTGTAGAGAAGCTCTTGCAGGGAATTATTTCATACATATTCTGTTAGCAAAAAACCCCAAAATAAATCTGAGAAACATTCAAGGAATTAGTGGATCCTTCTGCAGGACACACCTCCGACTGTATTGCTAGTTCTGTTCTGTGCCGTTGGCACTTTTACTTGGGTGTGCCAGGCTCACACCAGGACACTGCAGACACACCCTCCACCATTATGCAGTCCCTCATTAAATGATTAGAGTTCATGAGATTGGCTTGATTGAATTCCTCAACAACTTCAGACACTCTTTAAAACAATTCTTTATTCATTTAAAGACATCCAAAATACAGTCACAGAAGGCATTTATAAATGAATGAAGCACTGGTAACATTCACAGCCAATGTGTTTATTAATGAATACATGATTGGTTACAGTCATGGCAAATCATGTATGAATGAATAAAGCATTAGTTACAGTCACACCCAATGCGTTTATAGATCAATGAAGAATTGTTTTAAAAAAAATTGGAAGCTTTTGAAAAATGTGAGCAAGTTAATCACATGGACAATTAAGATACTTTCCAAGACGCTACCAGAGAAAGAAACATGCTTGCATAATGATGGACAGTGCCTTTATCGCTCATTGATAAATGAACTGTTTTTGGGTCTTACCGACTGTTTACCCCGGGGAGGAGCACAGGGCACCGTCAATTTATCGTATGTTGGTTTGGTTGAGACAGCACGTTTGCCAGAATCGTCCTTTGTAAATTTGTGAAATTCTGAAGGTTCACACTTGCGTTGGGGAGAGTGAATACTGGAAGATGAGGCCAGTGTTTGAAACCACGACTCCGCCTTTCACTTCTGGTGCGCTGAACTCATTTTCAAGATTGGGTAGGGACATCACGTAGGTGGGTGTGTCGAATCACTGAGGGGGTGTCTTGGGTGTCCCGTGACCAAGGTACCCTTATGAAGGGCTCATTAATTGTGCGCGAATGCATTTGAGGCACACAATCCATGCACTCCTTGGTGGCCTGTGTGCCCGAGCCCCTGTCTCTGTCATATAATGTGCGCAAAAGGTTTTCTTATTTCTATGGGGCCAAACCACTTCATAAATGAAGAAATTAGCCTTTGGGATTAAGATGGCGCAAAATGTGCAACTACGTGATCCATGTTACAGCAGGGAATGTCAAACATCTGCAGCCTCTTCTGTAATTCTAAAGGAGACAAAAAGCAGGTACACATGGTTGCTGCTTTAAGGGGGGCTTCCCATGGGTGGTACATGGACGTCCCCGCGCAGCCACTCATGGTTTTTGATGCACAATACTATCTATCAGCAATAATAGACAGGGTTTTTAATGCACACTCCTATCTACTAACAATAGTAGACAGGGTTTTTAATGCACACTCCTATCTACCAACAATAGTAGACAGGGTTTTTATTGCACACTCCTATCTACCAACAATAGTAGACAGGGTTTTTAATGCACAATCCTATCTACCAACAATGGTAGGCAGGATTGTAATGCACAATCCTATCTACCAACAATAGTAGACAGGGTTTTAATGCACAATCCTATCTACCAACAATAGTAGACAGGGTTTTCAATGCACACTCCTATCTACCAACAAAAGTAGACAGGGTTTTTATTGCACACTCCCATCTACCAACAATAGTAGACAGGGTTTTTAATGCACACTCCTATCTACTAACAATAGTAGACAGGGTTGTTAATGCACACTCCTATCTACCAACAATAGTAGACAGGGTTTTTATTGCACACTCCTATCTACCAACAAAAGTAGACAGGGTTTTTATTGCACACTCCCATCTACCAACAATAGTAGACAGGGTTTTTAATGCACACTCCTATCTACTAACAATAGTAGACAGGGTTGTTAATGCACACTCCTATCTACCAACAAAAGTAGACAGGGTTTTTATTGCACACTCCCATCTACCAACAATAGTAGACAGGGTTTTTAATGCACACTCCTATCTACTAACAATAGTAGACAGGGTTGTTAATGCACACTCCTATCTACCAACAATAGTAGACAGGGTTTTTATTGCACACTCCTATCTACCAACAATAGTAGACAGGGTTTTTAATGCACACTCCTATCTACTAACAATAGTAGACAGGGTTGTTAATGCACACTCCTATCTACCAACAATAGTAGACAGGGTTTTTATTGCACACTCCTATCTACCAACAATAGTAGACAGGGTTTTTAATGCACAATCCTATCTACCAACAATGGTAGACAGGATTTTAATGCACAATCCTATCTACCAACAATAGTAGACAGGGTTTTAATGCACAATCCTATCTACCAACAATAGTAGACAGGGTTTTCAATGCACACTCCTATCTACCAACAAAAGTAGACAGGGTTTTTATTGCACACTCCCATCTACCAACAATAGTAGACAGGGTTTTTATTGCACACTACTATCTACCAACAATAGTAGACAGGGTTTTTATTGCACACTCCTATCTACCAACAATAGTAGACAGGGTTTTTATTGCACACTCCTATCTACCAACAATAATAGACAGGGTTTTAATGCACAATCCTATCTACCAATAATAGTAGACAGGGTTTTTAATGCACAATCCTATCTACCAACAATAGTAGACAGGGTTTTTAATGCACAATCCTATCTACCAACAATAGTAGACAGGGTTTTTAATGCACAATCCTATCTACCAACAATAGTAGACAGGGTCTTTAATGTACACTCCTATCTACCAACAATAATAGACAGGGTTTTGCCCCAAAAATTAAGGCCACTTGAAGGCAGGCGTTAAAAAGCAGAAATGTTTTTATTTCACTTACCTTTTCCCACTTTGCCTGCATGCTGCAGTGTACAGCATACTTCCAAAGTAGGACACGTTTTAAAGTTTGTCTAAAAGTAGAGTTTTGTATTGGAAGCGTATCCTTACTGAACAATACGCTAGACTCAGACAGGCACCCTTTCACCGTGGTGCAAAGGTGTTGGCATGGTGCTAGGCAGTGTGATTCTGTGCCGATGCTAGGGAGAGGGGAGAAGAGAGCCATACCTCTGTAGATACGGTGCTCTCCTGCTCCCTCCCTGTCACGCAATTCTGCGCAGCACCTTTGGGTGCTACGCTGCATTGAGTGACAGGTTTGTAAATCTGTACCGTAGTATTTTTTTTCCAAGTGATATCACTTATTAGCTATATGGTTGAACTCGTTATCTGTATGTTTAGACTGGTGTGCCTGTGGCTTCAGCCCCACAACATAAGATTCTGAATAGATCTTTAGCAGCAGTGATTGTGCCTACAAGTATAGAACAAGCTACGTTTGTTCCCCTTAAGTTTAGGAATCCTGTTCAGGGCCTGCTGGTATCTTCGCATTATCTTCCTGTCTCTTTACCCCTAGTGACCTCTAAGCTCATGAAACGGCTGATCAAATGCTCTAATTTTATGATCTGGCTGATGCCCAAGCTGGTTTCTGGCACAATTGTAGTAGCAAATTTGTTTTACCTTTAGTACTAGGTGACTTTTGATTTGTAGTTGATGGAGATGATGTGAGTGCCATGATTTTATTAGATCTATCTGTATCATTCAACCCTCTCAACCATGGTAAACTTTACAACAGGCTGCAAGAAGAGAAGAGCAATAGCCTGTAGCCACGTGGTCTCATTTCTGTCTGAGCACGCCACTGTAATCCGATTCCACTTTTCATCTTGGCAACACATCAGCTCAGCTGTGGGGTGTCTCCATTGTTTGACCTTTCTTCTTGCCTTTTTATATCTATGTTGAACGTATGCCTTGAGTCACAGGAATGTTTATAGGCGATAACACGTAAAATCGGCACCTATTGTGGCCTAAACCTGGGTTGCGTCTTGTCCCACCTGCTGTTTAATTTATACACTGTCGATTTGGGGAAATCTTTGGAGCCTGACTGTCTGATTCCTCCTAAGCTAGGAAATACTAAATAGCAAATAATTCAATATGCGGACGACATTGTAATCATGGATCACACAAACATTGGCACACAATGGGCAAAGGCACTAAACACATTCAACATGGCCAACTATGTCCAGGTAAATCAGGACAAAACAAAAGTCCTAATATTTGGGAGGTACTAGAACAAAAACAATGTGTCCTGGTGTCTGGGCAGCAATATAATTACCTCAGTGAGGAAGTACAACTACCTGGGTGTGGGGTTTAGCAAAAACAGCACAGCTGAGTGTTAGAAAGGCGATCTCAGGGGAGGCAGAAGATGTCTGACTGACCACCCCGAGACCCACCTCTCCTTCTGGAGTTGGCCGAGCGCCGTCGAGAGGCCTCCTTGGCGAGGCTCCTCTCCTAGAATCGTAACAGCCGAGCAATCACACCACTACAAAGGGACACCACACAAGAGGGCAGATTCTTAGAGTCTTCATCAGCAATAAAGGTAGGTTCTCTCAGCAAGATGTACAAACGGATCAAGGGATCTTTATGTCTCGGTAACTGTGGGAAGGGGGTAGTGGGACAGTGTTAGTACCAGCCTGGCACGGGGATACCCTACGCACAGCTCTCAATCCTCAAGCTGGGGGGGTTTCCGCAAGGTCGAGCCGTGACGTCGTCAGCAGGGCTCCGACGATGGTTCAGCGTGGTTGGGCCGCGACAGCGTCAGCAGGGAACCGAGGATGGTTCAGCGAGGTCGGGCCGTGACAGCGTCACCAGGGCTCCGAGGATGGTTCAGCGAGGTCGGGCCGCGACGGGCCGCGACAGCGTCAGCAGGGCTCCGATGTTCCGTGAGGATCTTCTTCTCAGCAAGTAGGTGGGCCACGACCCGGTCAGCAGGGCTCCGAGGTTCCAGGGTTCATAGTAGCGAGTTCTTCTCAGGGTCAGCCGCGATTCAATCAGCAGGGCTCTCGACTCCAGGATACAACTGCCGACCCATTCCGGAGCTGCCCCAGATATAGGTCTGGAGTCCTTTGATGTCCGGACCCTCGCGCCTGGGGGTCAGAGGGGCCGGGATGAGAGTGTCCAGACACCCAGCAGGGGGGGTGGAACCAGCGCCCAGGGAGGCCAGAGGGCGATCGAAACCAGGCGTCCGGGGACGGCTGAAGGGCCATTGAAACTCCCCTCCTCCTTGATCCGTCAAGTGGCCGCTTTACCACCTGGTCGGATCTTGGTGCCTCGATGTCGGGGCTTCGCTGGGGCCGCGGCCGAGGTCGGGCCGAGGCCACGTGGTCCGGACGTGGAGGGCCCAAGATGGAGTCGGGGCCTGAGATGGCGGCCCGGGGTAGGGGCCGGACCAGCAGAGTGGGGCGAGTAGGGGTCGCCGTGCTCCTGAGGGGGAGAGCCGGGGGTCGCCAGGAGTAGCGGCTCTCATTGAAGGTTGGAGAGGGTAGCTTCAGGGGGGAGGACAGGGGTGATGCCGTCCAGGTCCCGCCATGCGGGAGGAGTGGGACCACACCACGAGGCCGGGTCCAACACACGTCCCCCCCAGCTGAAGGCAGGGAGAGTCACCCCTCTTCTTGGGGGTTCTCCTCGCCGAGGCGGAAGAAGCGGGACAGGCCGTCGGCATTGGCGTGGTCATTGCCGGGGCGATGTTCCACAGTGAAGTCCATCCCTTCTAGGGAGATGGACCATCGCAGCAACTTTGGGTTCTCTCCTCGCATCTGCATCAACCACCGCAAAGGCCGGTGGTCAGTTTGCACCCGGAAGTGGGTGCCGGAGAGATAGGGTCAGAGTTTCTTGAGGGCCCACACCACGGCGAAGGCCTCTCGTTCAATGGTGCTCCAGCATTGCTCTCGGGCCAGCAGACGTCGGCTGATGAAGGCCACAGGTTGATCAACTCCTTCGGGGTTGATTTGGGAAAGGACCGCCCCGACACCGTGCTCAGAGGCATCGGTTTGGACTACGAATTCCCGGCTGTAGTCGGGGGCTTGGAGCACTGGGCGGTACACATCGCTGTCTTCAGAGTCTCAAAGGCGGCCTGACACTCAGGTGTCCAGTGCACCTTCTGTGGCTGCTTCTTGGAAGTGAGTTCGGTGAGGGGGCCCACAATGCTCCCATAATTCTTCACGAAGCGCCGGTAATACCCAGAGAGCCCTAGGAAGGCTCTGACTGCTGTCTGGGTGACCGGGGGCTCCCAGGCCATGATGGCGTCGATCTTGGGTTGAAGGGGAGCCACATGGCCGCTCCCCACTTGGTGTCCCAGATAGGTCACGGACCCTTGGCCGATCTGGCACTTGCTTGCTTTTATGGTCAGTCCGGCCCGTCTGAGGGCCGTCAGGACCTCCCAGAGGTGCTTGAGGTGCTCGGCCCAGTGGAGGCTGTACACCGCAATATCGTCCAGATATGCGGCGCTGAACTCTTCTAGCCCTGCCAGTACCTTGTTCACCAGCCTCTGGAAGGTTGCGGGGGCGTTTTTCATCCCGAAGGGCATCACCCTGAAGTGGTAGTGGCCATCGGGGGTTGAGAAAGCGGAGCGCTCTTGGGCGCCCGGGGTGAGTCTGATCTGCCAGTAGCCGGAGGTTAGGTCGAATGTGCTCAGGTAGCGGGCCGCCCCCAGGCGGTCAATCAGTTCATCGGCCCAGGGAATGGGGTGGGCATCGGTCCGGGTGACGGCGTTCAGCCCCCTGTAGTATACACAAAATCGCAGTTCGGGAGTGGCGCCAGGGGCGGCGGCTTTTGGGACCAGGACGACGGGACTGGCCCATGGACTGTCAGAGGGTTCGACCACTCCCAGGGCCAGCATCTTGGAGACCTCCGATTGAATGCAGGTCCGAACTCGGTCGGGAACTCGGTAGGCCCGGTGTCGCACAGGCGGGCTGTCCCCGGTGTCGACATTGTGGACGCACCACTGGGTGACTCCGGGGGTGAGAGAAAACCAGTCTGTGAATTGACCCAACAGCTTTTGGCAGTCCTGGCGCTGTTCTGGGGTCAGGGCGGAGGAGAGGGTGACCCCCTCTACGGAGCCGTCTTTCTCGGAGGTGCTCAGGAGGTCCGGTAGGGGCTCGGAGTCGTCTTCGGCCCCGCCATCAGTAGCCATCAGCAGGCTAAGTTCCGTTCGGACAAAGTGAGGCTTGAGCCTGTTGGTGTGGAGGACCCGGAGGGGGTTCCTGGGGGACTCCATGTCCACCAGGTACGTGACAGGGCTCTTGCGCTCCACCACTTTGAAGGGCCCAGTCCACTTGTCCTGGAGGGCACAGGGTTCGACCGGGGACATGCCCCAGACCTGTTGGCCCGGCTCGAACTCAATGGAAGAGGCGTTCTGGTCATAACAGCGTTTCATCTCCTCTTGGCTGGCCTCGGCAAGTTACCGGAACTTCCGAGTCTGGTATCGGAGGGTCAGGAGGTACCGGTAGACATCGGGGGGAGCATCTCGGACTGCAACCTCCCAGCCTTCTTTGACCAGGCTGAGGGGACCCCGGACGGGGTGTCCATACAATAGTTCGAAGGGGCTGAACCCCAGGGACTTCTGAGGGACCTCCCGATAGGCGAAGAGGAGGCAGGGCAGCAACACGTCCCATTGGCGTCGCAAGGGCTCTTCCAGGCTCATGATCATCCCCTTGAGGGTTCGATTGAAATGTTCCACCAGTCCATTCCCTTGGGGGTGGTAGGGGGTCGTAAACTTGTACGTGACCCCGCACTGTTGCCACAGGGACTTCATGTATCGGGAAATGAAATTCGTACCCCGGTCACTGACGACCTCTCGGGGGAAGCCCACCCGGGAGAAGATCCTCATCAGTGCCCGGCCCACCACGGGGGCCGTCACGGTCCGGAGAGGGATGGCTTCGGGATAGCGGGTGGCATGGTCCACCAGGACGAGAATAAAACGGTGACCTTGAGAGGTTCGGGGCTCCAGAGGCCCCACAATGTCGATCCCCACCCACTCGAATGGGGTGTTGACGACTGGGAAGGGTTGAAGGGGGGCCTTGTGCTTCCCTCTGCTCTTCCCGCTGGCTTGGCAGGTTGGGCAAGTCCGGCAGTGATTGTTCACATCATTTCTCATTTTTGGCCAGTAGAAATGGGTCACCAGGTGGCTGTAGGTTTTGTCCTGCCCCAGGTGCCCGGCGAGGGGCACATCGTGTGCCAGGTTCAGGAGGAAGTCTCTGAATCGGAGGGGGACCACCAGCACCCGGCTGGCCACCATTACGGCAATCTTCTGTTCGCTGTAGAGCAGATCGTTGTCCCAATAGACCCAGTGGGACCCCGATGGGTCTCCGGCGGCTTGAGCGGCGGCTTGCTGTCGGGTTCCCTCGAGGGAGGGACACGCCTCATGTTCTTGACGAAACTGCTCTCGTGTGGGGCCACCTTCTTGGCGCCATTGGGCTAGTTCCGGGAGTTCGCCGAGCTCGGCAATTTCTTCATGGGTGGGCCTCAGTGTGCCGGGCTCAGGGTCGGCGTCTTCGGGGACGGAGGACGGCGGAGACGCGGGCCACTCCGGTTCTTCGGTCGTGGTGGATTCAGTCGGGGCGGTGGCCCAGGCGGCCATGGATCGGATGGTCGCACAGACCCACTCGGGAAGGCCTAGCATCCCCAGATGCTCTCTCCGCTCGACGTGGGCCCAGGGGGAACTTTCTAGGTCGTTCCCGAGGAGGCAGTCCACGGGGGCATCATCCCGGACGGTCACTTTCAGCATGCCCGACACCCCCCCGACTTGAAGGGGATTCGGGCCATCTGGCACAGGCTCTCTGAATTGTCCGCCGACCGTACGGGGCACAGCACATTGGGCAGGATCTGGTCGGGGGTCACCAAGTGGCAACGGACGGCCGTCACGCTGGCTCCGGTGTCGCGGAGGGCTTCCGCCCGGCGCCCATTAATGGTGACCCACTGGCGGTACTTCTGAGTGTTGCCCGGGATCGGGGCCCGGGGGATCATGTCTCTTTCGCCTAGACATACCAGGGACATGGCAGCGGGCTCCCACTCGGTCTGATCTTCGTCATAGTCCTCTTCTTCGCCCCTTTCTTCTCCCAGGGCGGCGGCAGCGATCTGGCGGTTCGGAGGACAGGTGGTGCCGGGTCGTTGGTTCATCGGGCAGTGGGGTCACTGGCATAGTGACCGGGCCGCTGGCATTTGTAGCAGGTAGCATTCAAGTGGGGCCCCGGTCGTGCTGGGGGGCCCCTCTTCTGGCCAGGGATGGCGAAGTGTGGGTCGGGAGCGGCCCCCGGGGTGGACTCTGGGGCGGCACCGCGGGGGAGTCTCGGTTCCTGTTCTGGCCTCCTCCGCTGCCTCGCTGGTGGGGGGGCCCCTGGGGGTTTCGGCCGTAATCTCCCATCGAGTTCCGGGGGACCCGGGTGCTCACCCATCGATCGGCCTCGACGGCGAGTTTATGTGGCTCGGTCAGCTTGCTGTCGAGGAGATGCTGTCGGAGTTCGACAAAACAGTTGTTGGAGAGGTGCTCCCATACAATGAGGTTGAACAGCTGCTCGCAGGTGGTGACCTGGCTGCCTTTGATCCACCCCTCTAGGGCTCTGCTATAGAAGTTCACGTACTCCACCCATGTAGTACCGGGGATTTTCTTACAGTCTCGGAATCGCTGCCGGTACATCTCGGGGGTGAGTCCATAGCGAGTAAGTAGGGCGTCTTTCATATGTTCGTAAGAGGTCATCTCGGCGTCTGGGAGCTCTAGCAGGGTGTCTCTCCCTTCGCTGACGAACTTCCCCCATAAGCCGGCACCCCAGTCTTTTTGGGGTATTCGATGAGAGGCCATGGCTACCTCGTAGGCCTTAAACCATTGTTGGATGTTGTCATTTTTATAGTATTCTTTGACGACATCTTTGGGGATGTGGACCTTCGTGTCCGAAGGAGGAGGTGGGCTTCGGTTCCCGGAGGCGCTGGCCTCACCATGTTTGGCCTTGATCTCAAGTTCTTTTAAGCCACGCTCGTGCTCGAACGTGAGCTTCTTCTCCTCTAAGTCCCTCTGCCTTCGTTTCTCCTCCAGGTCTCCTTGCAGCCGTAGTTGCTCAAGGGCTATCTTTTTCTCGGCCAGCTGTAGTTCTCCGTCCAGACGGAGTCGGGCGAGCTCCAATTCGTGGAGCCGGCTCCTTTCTCGCTCTCGGGCGTCTTCGTGGGAGAGGCTCGTGTCTACGTTGGCATTTCTTTCCTCCGCTGGGGTTGCGAGGGTTTCCGGGTGCATGTCTGGGTCCGTGTCATCTTCGATCTGGGGTGGCGTCGCTCCTGCCTCCACCCATGTTTGTAGGGCCTGCTGGAAATCGTCCTTGGTGCTTAGTCCAGTGGTAGCGATGCCCAGGTCCTTGCAGAATTGTTTCAATTCTTTGTGGGTATATTCTTCTAACCGTTCCTTCTGGAGCTTCGCGGTCGGTCTGGTTTCTTTGGTACTCATGGTTGTGGTTTGTTTCTGTCAGTAGTGGGTGAGTTACTCTCTGTACGATTTGCGTCAGCTCGGATCGCACCGCCTGCCACCAATGTTAGAAAGGCGATCCCAGGGGAGGCAGAAGATGTCTGACTGACCACCCCGAGACCCACCTTTCCTTCTGGAGTTGGCCGAGCGCCGTCGAGAGGCCTCCTTGGCGAGGCTCCTCTCCTAGAATCGTAACAGCCGAGCAATCACACCACTACAAAGGGACACCACACAAGAGGGCAGATTCTTAGAGTCTTTATCAGCAATAAAGGTAGGTTCTCTCAGCAAGATGTACAAACGGATCGAGGGATCCTTAATGTCTCGGTAACTGTGGGAAGGGGGTAGCGGGACAGTCTTAGTACCAGCCTGGCACGGGGATACCCTACGCACAGCTCTCAATCCTCGAGCTGGGGGGTTTCCGCAAGGTCGAGCCGTGATGTCGTCAGCAGGGCTCCGACGATGGTTCAGCGCGGTCGGGCCGCGACAGCGTCAGCAGGGCTCCGAGGATGGTTCAGCGAGGTCGGGCGCGACAGCGTCACCAGGGCTCCGAGGATGGTTCAGCGAGGTCGGGCCGCGACAGCGTCAGCAGGGCTCCGAGGATGGTTCAGCGAGGTCGGGCCGCGACAGCGTCAGCAGGGCTCCAAGGATGGTTCAGCGAGGTCGGGCTGCGACAGCGTCAGCAGGGCTCCGATGTTCCATGAGGATCTTCTTCTCAGCAAGTAGGGGGGCCACGACCCGGTCAGCAGGGCTCCGAGGTTCCAGGGTTCAAAGTAGCGAGTTCTTCTCAGGGTCAGCCGCGATTCAATCAGCAGGGCTCTCGACTCCAGGATACAACTGCCGACCCATTCCGGAGCTGCCCCAGATATAGGTCTGGAGTCCTTTGATGTCCGGACCCTCGCGCCTGGGGGTCAGAGGGGCCGGGATGAGAGTGTCCAGACACCCAGCAGGGGGGTGGAACCAGCGCCCAGGGAGGCCGGAGGGCGATCGAAACCAGGCGTCCGTGGACGGCTGGAGGGCCATCAAAACTCCCCTCCTCCTTGATCCGTCAAGTGGCCGCTTTACCACCTGGTCGGATCTTGGTGCCTCGATGTCGGGGCTTCGCTGGGGCCGCGGCCGAGGTCGGGCCGAGGCCACGTGGTCCGGACGTGGAGGGTCCAAGATGGAGTCGGGGCCTGAGATGGCGGCCCGGGGTAGGGGCCGGACCAGCAGAGTGGGGCGAGTAGGGGTCGCCGTGCTCCTGAGGGGGAGAGCCGGGGGTCGCCAGGAGTGGCGGCTCTCGTTGAAGGTTGGAGAGAGTAGCTTCAGGGGGGAGGACAGGGGGCGATGCCGTCCAGGGCCCGCCATGCGGGAGGAGTGGGACCACGCCACGAGGCCGGGTCCAACACTGAGGTACAAGTGAGAGCTCTCCAAAAGAAAGGCGCTACCCTCACATATGAGATTGGTCAAATTAATTGGCTATTAGGCAGTGCCTCTGCTGCTCCAATCCTAAGTGTAATGAAGGTGACACTACTCCCAGCCTTACAATATTGTCACCACACCTACTTAGGTTCTCTAGACTTGGAGGAAATTCACATATAGAAAAATGTTCCAACAACCATGATACGCACGTCGCTCAATGTTGAGGCTAGAATTGGGCCTAGTGAATCAACCATTGGATTGCAAAGCCTCCCTGCTGAAATTTTATATGAGGACCAGGTAGGCCCCAAAAAATAATTAAAGGGCCGCCTGAAATTCATTTTTGTAGCCCCAGGTAATCCTTGGTTCAATCAAGTATGGGCTGCCATTACATCCCTCTAGATCGAAGAAGCAGCCCTTGGAGTTGGGGACATTCCATACACCGCCTGGAAAAAAGAACCAAAGAACCAGAGGTATAAAGAAGACCTCCAGGGAGCAAGACCTCCTATCAATTGGTTAATCGGTGCTGGTTCAGCCCCTAAATGACACCTACCTGGTTGGAAAACTGCAACCATATCTTTTGGAGGCCATAAATGCAGAAACGTGTAGACAAATATTATACATGTGACTACTAGTGCTTCCGGAAAAAGTCCTTAATTCAGCCCGGGCAGGCCAAGGTGGTAGGAGGGATTCCAGGTTATGTAATTAAACAGTAGCGGTCGGTGGTGGGAGTGCATGCCGGGTGGTGACGTGGGGCGGGGGAGCGGGAGGGGTGGGGGGTAGTAACCTATGGAATACGGCCCAATGCAGGTAAGTAAACATATACATAAATAAAATGGATTTTGTTGCGCGGACTGCATCGCCAAATTCGATGCAGTGTGCGTAACGAAATTCATTTAATTTATTTATATGTTTACTTACCTGCATTCCATAGTTTACTACCCCCCACCCTGTCCCTCTCCCGCCTCACGTCACCGCCCGGCATGCACTCCCACCACCGACCGCTACTGTAATTACATACATAAATCATGGCTACATCTGCTATGCTGCTGCCCCTTTTTAGACCATCAAAGGAGATTATTGCTTAAACCCATCTTCATGACCCTAGGGGCATGCATGTGCCAGGAATCATCTTCAATCGGTTTTAAGAATATTGCTCCTTGGGCTCTGACAAGATGTGTCAAATTTGGCAAATTATTCATGCAACAGCTCTCCGCAACCATTGTGGCTGCACCCAGCCATTAGCAAGGGCAAAACCCAGTTAAATCATATGCTGCCTGAGTCGGGCAGGACAAGAGGTAAATTGGAGACTCTGAATTTGGGGGCCAACCAGTCACGGTACACTTTAATACGACGTGGTTGTTATCCAGCAAGTCACGTCAGGAGGACCTACTGTGTAACCCTGGTACCTGTTGCTGGTTCACTACTTTCAGTCCTCAACTGTCTTAGTAATGCACTGATTGCCTACTGTAACTTCACATTTGTTCATAGCACATTGCACTTTGAATATTTAACTGCCTTGTATCTGATTTTATCTAATTGCAATGGTTGTGATTAACTAACATTAAAGCTTACTATGACCTATGACTTTATGATACCCAGATCTTCCTATGGTTGAAGAGGAACTTCATAATTTCAGCAGTGCATGCTGGCAGTCTCCTAGTGGATGGACCTCAGACAGAACTAAGGGCCAATCTAAGGACGTCAACGTTTGGCCCCAAACCTTGAGATAGTGCCCAAAGTCAGTGCAAGTGTTTATGAGGCTCATCTTTATGACTGATAATAAGTGCAATTCCCATCATGGTCTTTCCACTATCATCCAACTTTTTGGATCTTTAAGAGTTGCGTTAAATTATGTCCTGTGTTTTACAAGAGGGCAGATGTTTGGCGGTTCCAGTTCTAATGAGATCTAAAGTTGACTATGATAATGTCCTAAATTAGCAGGAAAAAAATCGCAGAGGGCGGACTGGTTTTCCTAAGAACCTGGGCAATTTAAATATTATAACAATGAAGTGGTTTCTTTGGAGCCACCCGAGATTAATTAGGTCATTGAGGAGCCATTTAATCAATTGTTTAACTTGAAAGGATCTAGGGATTACCAACTGGTTAAAGTAGGACTAGTGCCTGCCTCCAATGGTATTCCAACTTCCTTTTCCTCAACTTCCTCTTCAACCATAGGAAGATCTGGGTATCATAAGGCCATAGGTCACAGTAAGCTTTATTGTTTAGTTAATAAAAATATAGTGTGAAAAATTTGGTGTCAGTCACAAATATTGTATTGCAAATGATATGGTGCATATGCAGGTATGGCAGAATACATAGAACGAGAAAGTAAACACCCTTCTTGGAGAGGAAAGCCGGTAGATTACACAAAATATTTACCCATCTATATGGTCCAAATTAAAAGTTGAATTATTTGACTGGGCACGCACTAACCCTGCTGCAACCGGTACAATACAAAATACTGGCTATGAAGAGGCTGGGTCTAGAATATCAAAACACTTAGGGCCAGATGTAGGTAGGCAAATACCGGTCGGTAACGGCCGAAATTCGGTAATTTCTGCCGTTACCGACCGGTATTTGGAAAATGAGATGTAGGGCCACCTAAAATACAGATTCGGTAATTTTACAGATTCTGTAAAATTACCGATTCTGTAAAATTACCGAATCTGTATTATGAGATGTAGGTAGCACTGTAATCAGTGCTACAGGGCTTTAAGAATTCGTTATTTACCACCAACTAGAAGTTGGTGGTAAATAATGAAAAGCCTTGAAAAAGC
Organism: Lissotriton helveticus; assembly: GCF_964261635.1. Taxonomy (NCBI): domain Eukaryota; kingdom Metazoa; phylum Chordata; class Amphibia; order Caudata; family Salamandridae; genus Lissotriton; species Lissotriton helveticus. The sequence goes on from NC_136065.1 coordinate 1,541,197,494, forward strand.
ATTTTTTTTGCTTTTCAAACGCGGGCATGTATGTCTGCAACATGTGCACCCTTACACGATTGAGGGGTGCAGCAGGGTGTCAAAGTGACACCCTGCCACCCTTCAATGTTTCCCCCAATTACTGGATCGGTATTTACTGATTCAGTAATTGACATTCATTCCTATGGGCCTCCAGGCCCATAGGAATGAATGGCAATTACCGAATCGTAAATACCGATTCGGTAATTACCGAATCTTACCGATTCGGTAATTTAAAAAGAGAAATTACCTACATCCCATTTACCTACTCTTAAATACCGAATCGGTATGATTCGGTATTTAAGAGTAGGTAAATCGAGATTACCTACATCTGGCCCCTATTCACTAAAAGGCTGGGCCCCTTAAAGAGCAACAATGGATTGTGCAGTTCAATAACACTTTTCAAAAGCAAAACTGCCTTTGTATATGCACAATTATAGTTACAGTGAACAGACATACTTGGAGTCAAATATTTTATATATGTGTCATGTTATTGGTGTAAAAACCCATATTTCACAGGGAACAGTGAAATATGGAAAATATTTCGCAGTTTCTTGTGAAATGCCAATTTCATAGGGATAATGAAGCTCACAAACCACTCTGCAGAGCTTTACCATTGTTAGGGCTACAAGTAGCATGAGGCATGGAGATCAACTTATTTGAGCTAGACTTTTGTCTCAGATTTGTCTCAGATTTCCAATGGTAATCTGAGACAATAGTCTAACTTTACGATTTCTGGTATTCACAGAGGTCATTTACGAGTAGTATCTTTACATCAGCAGTTGGGCGGAATCTCTGCACTCGGGGCGGAATCTCTGCACCCAGGCTGGAATCTCTGCAGTCGGGGGGGGGGTAATTTTCGCAGTCAGGGTGGAATTTCCTGTTCAGGCCCGGTGATGTGTAATCACCTACACCTGCAATTAATTGACACCACCTGCAAACCAAATAAAAATAGCACACAGAGTTCCTGCTTGCCTGTTCCGTGCTTTACCTAAAAAAATGCTACCCCAGAGGAGGAAGAAAAACTATGCTGAAGAGAAGACCACCATGATCCAGGAGTTCTTTGTTAGGCACCACAAAAGGCTTCATGGTCTCCCCTCCTACAGTACCAGTGGCACACAGAAGGCAGCCCTATGGCAGCATTTAGTCACTGCAGTCACAGAGTTGAGTGAGGATGTCTTCACTGTAATTGACATTAGGAAGAAGTGGCATGATGAGAAGTGGCGGGTGAAGGAGAAATACACCAGGATAGAGGTGGCCAGAGTTCTCCTTGGTGTTCAATCTGGACCCCGCCTGTGTCTCACCCACTAAAGGAGGATGTCCTCAACACCATGCACCCCCACATGCTCCATGGGCTACCTGTGAGAGAGGTACGCAATGTGGCGCCAGGTAAATGTGATGACAATGACAATGATTTGAAAAATCTGTCTGCTTTGTACTACAATTTTGACTATGGAAGTTGACCCAAGTATGCGTAAAAAGCATAGTGAGTCAGAGCCTCATGTGCCTCTTTTCCGACATTGCACTACAAGTACCAGAATCCTTTATGATGGAATTGTCAAATCCCATTTCCTCAGTCCCAAACAGATGGGGGTTATCTACAACATCCTGGATTCCTTGGAGCGGAAGCAGGACTTCTTCGTAGCAACAAAGAGTGCCTTACACTGTGTAGTTGTTGCTGTGGTGGAAAACTAGAAGGTCCTTCTTAGTGTTGTGCTGCCTCACTTTTTGGTACAGAGAAATGCTGTTGGGGACAGGGATCCACATCTTCAACCCCTGATGTGTTTGTGTGTCTGTTATCACCAACAGCACCTCCCTCACAGGAGGCACCACACACATCAGAGGATGAAGATATGGACTTCCCCTCTTTCCACTGAAAAAACTGTCCAGTAGCATTTCTCTCTGCCACATGGCCAGTTTCCCTATTTACCTGTGCTTATGGCCATGCCAGTGTACTTCTCTAATAGCAATTTGTTCTTCCTCCTTACTGGAACACTCCTCTACTCCACATGTTCCATGACATGTATCCCTCATGGACACTGTCTGGACATGCAATGGCTCACACACTATATTGGGGTGGTGCCCCAAGGGCTGACACTTGTTCTTTGGTTCATGGTGTCAATACAAGCACTTACCAGAACCAGTTGTTGTGTTTCTGGTCATGATTAGATTAAGTAGACAATAGTAGATGTGTTGACCCTAAAGACAATACCTAACATGTTAAAGAAATGTTGTTTCATCGACCGAGGGGTAAATCTGCACAGTCCATGTGAAATAGTTTGTGATCCAACATCTCCCAACCCGCACTATCTACCCTAAATAAAAATACTACCCCTCCCCACCTCTGAAAATATGAACCCCTAAATAGACAGATAACTGACAATAAAGTGGACAAAACATTGCAAAATGCCAAAACAATACACAAATGACAGTAAACTTACAGAGCAGAGACAGCAGAGACATCAACAAGACCAAATCACACGCCAAATCACAAGAGCTCACACCAAACACATCCACTAGCCAGCACAGACAAAAAGACTGTAAGTAAGAGTGAAAGGAACTTCATACTTCCAGATTTGCAGCATGGCTGAGCCATTGAATCATTTCCTGCTTGGATGCGTCATGTTTTACAACCAGAGAGTCACTTTTCCCATTAGAGTGTCACATTTCCTACTATGGTGTCACTTTGGCTACTAAAGTAGCATGTTTTCTACTAGAGCGTCACTTTTACTACTAGAGTGACCCGTTTCCTTAGACAGAGTCACTTTTCCTACTGAATCGGCCGTTTCCTACCAAAGTGTCACTTTTCCTACTCAAGCGTCATCTTTCCTACTCAAGCATCTTGTTTCTTAAATAGCCACCTTTTCCACTTGAACATCACCTTTCCTAATCAAGCGTCACCATTACTACTCAAATGTCTCATTTCCAAAATGGTCACCTTTCCTACTTGAGCATCACCTTTCTTACCCAAACGTCACCTTTCCTACTCAAGCGTCTCGTTTCCTGAAGGGTCACCTCTCCTCATTGAGCCTCACCTTTCCTACTCAAGCGCCATCCTTAAAACTCAAGCGTCTTGTGTCCTAAACAGTAACCTTTCCTACTCAAGTGTCATCTTTTCTACTCAAGCGTCACCTTTACTAATCAAGCATCTCGTTTCCTAAAGGGTCACCTTTCCAACTTCAACATCTCCTTTCCTACTCAAGCGTCACCTTTCATCCTCAAGTGTCACCTTTCATCTTTGAGTGTCACCTCTACTACTCATACGCCTTGTTTCCTAAAGGCTCACCTTTTCTATTTGAATGTCACCTTTTGGAATGAAGCATCACCTTTCCGACGAAAGCAGTGTTTTTGACTGATGCCTTGCTAGAGAAGTGGGCAATGTGTTTGTTTTAATTGACACAACTAGCCCTCTGTGTGTGGGACAGTGTTTAGATTATTACAATGCAGCACAGAATGTTTTGGTAGACATGCTTCTAGACTTGGGATGTGTCACATTTGTATGTTAGCAGTGCACATATGTGTGACTCCTTCAGTTCATGGTGCAGTGCACAGTTTTACATAGCATTTCTGTGTAAGTTCAATTGATAGATGTGCGGCATGGACCCATGTTAATCAACAGGTCAGATGACATGAGTGTAAACATCTGAGGCCTACTTCTAGCTGACGAGATATGGGCATATAACTGTCTACTGGGACTGTGACATGAACACAAAGACCAAGATTAGATACGTACATATATTTGCCATTTGAGCATTCATGATATGGTAGTTAAAGCTACATCACTGTACATGTGAATCAGCTGAAGAACTGTTGCGCAATGTGTGTGTGTCTTCTATTGCCAGTCACTGAGTTTTGGATGTCTCCATCATCCTTCTCCGCCTGCTTCATCTCATCCTCCTCCTCCTCCTCCTCCGCCTCCACCTCCTCCTCCATTTTGTCCTGCTGTTGCTGGTCCTCGTCCAAGGGGACATTTACCCTCACACATATATTGTGCAGGAAAGCACAGACACTAAAGATCTTGCACACCATTGGGGGCGAGTACAGCAATCTCACTCCTGAAATTTCAAGACATCAGAATCTGGTCTTGAGCAAACCAAAGGTTCGCTCGACAATATTGCGGGTCTTGCAGAGTGCTTAGTTGTAGTTCCTCTCCAGCTCGATCTGGGGAGATGTGAATTTGGGGTCATGAGCCCCGGCTGGAGGCCATATCCTTGATCAGCTGAAATTGGAAAAGATAGGAGAACTGTCAATGTTTTGGGTCACTGTTACAGATACATTCTGGTCCATGTGTGTAATGTACCATTAAATGGTCATACACATTTTTAGCTTTTCTCACAATATGTGTTACTTATGGATTTGATCAAAGGTGTACACATGTCTCCTCCATTACACTGTGTAAAGGCAAATGGTGGGCATGGGTTGAGACAAAGTGCACTTCTACATCCTTACTTACATGTTGATCCTGTAACTTTCTGTGATGTCTACTTAGAAATGGCCATGGCCACTCTATGTTATGTGCCCCAGGACATGTGAAGTGACAGTTTGGAGATCTGATGATTGGCTAGTTGATCCTCTCTAGGTAAGTTGTGACATGACTGACATGGTTTACACTGACTCAGGCATATGTCCATGATAATGCACAGATGTCATTGATGGCCTACATGACATTGGCACAAGCCTTCCATGGTACACTTATTTGCCCATGTGATGGTAGGTCATACATGTACAGTTCATACGTCACAATGATTGTTATGCTAATCAATGTCTGCCTTTCGCTATATTTTTGGGCATATTAGTTATCATGGTGAACTTGCTTCACACATATGTATTTCATTTTGGGCCATGCTTATGTGGGACAGAATGATGTCATGAGAAGCTGCGTACTACTTGAGTTGCCACAATAAATTTTCCTTCTTCCACATGTAGGTGTAGGAGAAGTTGTAGGGGACTATGTAAGTGTATGCCTTATATTTATTCTCCTAGATGTGGGAGATCCACGTTGAGATTGGTGTACTGAGTACACTGTGTTGCCTTGTCCATATTGAATATTATTCTATGTTGATGTCCCATATTGACATGTGTGAGTTGTAAGTTTGCTAGACTTGTGTGGCATGATGCATCGTTCATGTTTGTGGCACAGCCCTCATACTTATGTACTGATCTGCTCTGATAGACACAGAGATCCATTTCTGACTGTTTGAGGGTCTGTTAGTTACTTGGGTTTTGCTTACCCACAAGTAGGCCATTCCCATATTTCCCATTCTGGAAGCCTTCATTTACGATGGCGTGTCTGAAGATGTATGCGTCATGCACACTCCCTGGGTATTTGGCCAGGACGTTGGTGAACAGCCCCCGAAGGGCGACGATAGCCTGAACATTGATGGAGTGAATGTGCTTCCGGTTCCTGTGGTCCGATTCTAGTTGCTGTAGAAATGGGATATTGCTGTAAGGGCAAGCAGTTGTGCTTGTGTGCAGTCCATGTTACCCAACACATGTGGGAAATCTTCAATGGCAGAGAAGTCTTGCTTGATCTTCAGCTGCAGTTTTTGTGTGCTGGGAAGAGGAGGTACTGTAGTATTCAGATGATGGCATCCAGGACAGAGGGTAGAAAAACTGAGAATATGGCTTTGGAGATTACTGCCACTCTGCACCTTGTGATTTGGAATGAGCCTGGTGCCAACATGTGCAGGACAGCCATGAGCTTCACCTCGGGAGGAATGTCGGTGGCCCTGGTAGTTCGTGCCTGGAGCCTTGGCTTAATCTGATGTAGCAGTTGGACGAAGGACTCCCTCCTGAGCTGGTAGTAAGTGATGGCCTCACCCTTCCTGAGATCAATGAGGCTATTCTTCCTGTGATAAGCGCACACCCTTCTCCTGCGCTGCCTTTGTGGTGGTGAGGGGATGAGAGGTGGGTTGTTGGGATGATGCTGGTGGTTGGCTCAGCTGCAAAATGAGCACCTCCATGGTGTAATTGTGCCTGCCACACTGTTCTCTCTGGCTTCTCTTTATATACCAATGTAAATGCGTCATTTTCTACACCTGAGATTCACAGCAGTAGAAATGTTGACACTATTGGGTGTGAGAAGTTGGCCTGATATATGATGCTCACTAGTTCTAGTGATCACCTTGTATCAGTCCAAACAACGCTTATGGTGATTGGTTGTAAGTCAACCTTATAGACCAGCTATCCTAATGGTAGCATGGACAAAGCAGTCTTAGGCTAAACTCTTTTGGCATGTGAAGCCAGCTGTTTTACCACAATATAACCCCTTGAATACCAGATGAAAGGACACCACACAGGTTGTTATGAAAATAAACAGTATATTTATTAATAACAACACCTCTGAACTCTTTATGAGGTCAGAGGGCTAAGCACATGACAATCTCTTACGAAAAATACTACAAGTTGCACAAAATTACAACGGTGCCCTAGGGGCACGACAAACCATATACTAAGTAAATGGAATGTGAAAGTCGATAATCGGAATGGAGCTGTCCAGAGGCTGTAGGATCGATGGGACCACGCTACACTAACTTCAGGTAAGTAATAGGAGGCCCACGGAACGCGTGTGCAGAGTGTGAACTCACACGCGAGATGCGTAACAACGTCTATGGACAGTACAGTTCAAGTTAAAGGTGAGTGCGGACAATCCTGACTAGGTAGGACTAAAACGACTGTGGAACTGGACACTAGGACAGTTAAACTACCCTTGAGCACCAAAATGCTCTTGTTACCTACCCACGGGCCGCGGGTGCATAGGTGTCAAAGTGCGTCGGGTTCGCGCGTTGAAGTCAATGGAGCCTGAAAGAAAAGATGCTGCAGGCGACCAGGAAGAAGATGTCCGGTGCAATCCAAGGGTGGATTGTTGAAGAAGGAGACCTGAAAGCAGAGGGGACAATGTTCACAGTCACTAGCCAGTGACTGGAGTGGAACCAGGAAGGAACCAGATGTCGTCGGCGCGATCAGGTGAAGAGTGGACGCTTGACTCTGCAGCCACGTGGACCAGGAGGTGTCTTCGACGACCAGGATGGAGGCACGAGCTGTCCCACACAGGTTCTCGCTGTCGGCGGTTTTGGATCCAGGATTGGAGGCAACAGGCCTTGGCAAAGGCAACCCACGCGGTGACGGGAAAAGACATCTGGTGCGGACTAGGAGAGTCCGAGGTGCCCCTCTTTTGGAAGGGAGCAAGGGCCAGTCTGGAGCAACCAGACCAGCAGCAAAGATTCAATGGTTCGTCATCTAGGAGGCCACTAGCCAGCCGGCAAGTGACCAGACAACGCGTCGAGCAGCAAACAAGCAGAAGGGCCCCACGCAGATCTCGTGGAGGCTGGAGGGCGGATCTTCAGTGCAGGAGCTGCTCGGGGTTGGGGCTTCTCAGTCCCCAAAGCACTTGGTCGAGTTTACCTCGGGAGTCGTGCTGGAAGCGAAGTGCAGTTTCTTTCAAGATGGCCGGTCCCACGTGTCTCGTCGCACCCACGGATCTCAGCTGTGCTGCAGATGTAGGTTGAGGTCAGAGAGGTGTGGGAATCCGGGTCTCGTCGGGCTCTGAAGTCTGGATCCTCGAGGGAAGACGACAAAGTGAAGCCGCTGGACGCTTGATGGTGCCTGCAGTTGCAGGGTGGACACTCCTTGCCCACAAGGGAGATTCTTCAGTCTTCTGTGGAGCAGAACGTCGAAGGCCAGAGTTTCTTCTTGTTGAATAGTTCAGGATAATCTAATTTGGAATGGGACCAGCTCCTACCTTTATTCTCCTAAAGGGGGCTGCACTACTGACTAGGTCCCTCCCCTGGATGGGACAAGGAAGGGGGGTGGCTAGACCCCCTATCCTTTGTCCGGTTTCCCGCCAGAGCTGGGGCAGGGATGCCCCAGCAACTGGTTTGAACCGATGTATGCACAGGGCACCTTGTGTGCCCCAGGCATGTCTCATTCCTTTCAGGCCTCCCTACCTCAATACACAAAATCCTGTCTGGGGTGGTGCTAGCACCTCCCAAGGCTGAAACCCTTTGTCCAGGCCATCCTCGCTGGAAGGACTCCCAGCAGCAGGAGGTCAGACTTGTGTCTGTGGTGGCAGCATCCATTTTGTGATGCTGAGGCTCGAGTTAACTTTAACCGGGGTTCACAGTTACATACATGTCGTGTCCCCCTAGAAGGGTGGAATGCTACCCCCGTCGCCAGAATTGGTGAGGGGGTAGTATTCCAAATCGTATGACACCTTACTTGACATGTTTTGATAATGTTATACCAGAGTTAGCATTTAACCGCGAGGTTGATAATGCACTTAAGAATATATGGTATAGCGTTATCATGGAACAGCTATTAGGACTTTGTTCCGCAAGCTGCAAATGGGCTCAGCTTATGCCAGAGCACCATCTCACATAATTCCAAGCACTCTGCCTTCAGGATTGATAAGGCCTTCCATAGGAGTGACTGATAGGAATATATGTGTCCATTTTAGGGTTAGATATAGGTATACTATATCTACAGCAAAGGGTGTTTACACCACCTTGCCCCAGCTGTCGTGCAGCCAGTTGTGTCAGATGGCCAGCCAGGGGTGGCATAATACATGCTTCAGCCCCTGGTAGGCCCTGGGTACACCTATGCCCTGGATACCTAAGGTATACTGTACAGGGACTGATAAGGTGGCCCAGTACCAATTGGTAAATGCACCTAAAGTACATGGTCGTCAATTTAGAGAGAGAACAGCTTGGCTGTGGGTCTGATTAGCAGGCCCACAGCCAGGGAAAGTCGTAAACCAGTGAAGCAAAAAGCAAAAATCTGGGGTGACCATAGGATTGCAGACCCCACTCTCCTACATAACCCCCCCTCAAACTTAGGGACATTAAACTAACCTTGACCAGGTGAGTCTTCCTGTTCTAAGTGGAAATACCTGGAGAGACCATCTGCATTGCCATGGTCAGTCCCTGGTCTGTGCTCCACTGCAAAGTCCATCCCCTGTAGGGAAATGGACCACCTAAGAAGTTTGGGGTTTTCACCCTTCATTTGATTTAGACATAAGAGGGGCTTATGGTCGGTCTGAATCTTGAAGTGAGTTCCAAACAAGTATGGCCTCAACTTCTTCAGGGCCCAAACCACAGCAAAGGCCTCCCTCTCAATAGCTGACCAACGTTTCTCTCTAGGGGCCAGCCTTCTGCTTATAAAAGCAATGGGCTGGTCATGACCATCAATATTCAGTTGAGAAAGAACAGCTCCCACACTCAACTCAGATGCATCTGTTTGGACAATAAAGGTTTTGGAGTAGTCAGGACTCTTGAGAATAGGTGCAGTACACATGGCCTGCTTTAGGTCATCAAATGCCTTCTGACAGCTAACTGTCCACTGAACTTTCTTTGGCATTTTCTTGCTTGTCAAGTCATTAAGTGGTGTCACAATAGACCCATAATTTTTGACAAACTTTCTATAGTAACCAGACAGGCCCAAGAAAGCTCTGACCTGTGTCTGGGTGGTTGGAGGAGCCCAGTCCGTTATGGCCTGTATCTTGCTCTCTAGTGGTTGAACCTGGCCTCCACCCACAAGGTGGCCCAGGTATACAACCTGACTCTGCCCTATCTGGCACTTAGTAGCCTTGATAGTGAGGCCTGCCTTTTGCAGGGCCTCCAAAACTTTCCTCAGGTGGATCAGGTGATCCTCCCAGGTGGAGCTAAAGACAGCAATATCATCTAGATATGCTGCACAGAAGTCATCCAACCCAGTGAGAACTTGGTTCACCAACCTTTGAAAAGTGGCAGGTGCATTTTTCAAACCAAAGGGCATCAACACAAATTGGTAATGACCTCCTGGGGTAGAAAATGCTGTTTTGGCCTTGGCATCCTCAGCTAACCTGATCTGCCAATAACCAGCTGTTAGGTCAAATGTACTTAAGAAAGTTGCAGAAGCCAACTTGTCTATCAGTTCATCTGCCCTAGGTATTGGATGGGCATCTGTCTTAGTGACAGCATTAAGACCCCTGTAGTCTACACAAAACCTCATCTCTCTCTTATCATCCTGGGTGTGAGGTTTAGGCACTAGAACTACAGGACTAGCCCAAGGGCTCTCTGAGGGTTCAATGACTCCCAATTCCAACATCTTTTGGACTTCTTTCTTTATGCAGTCCCTGACGTGGTCAGGTTGCCTGTAGATTTTACTCTTGACAGGCAGACTGTCACCAGTGTCCACCTCATGGGTGCACCAGTTTGTCTGACTGGGGGTCAGTGAAAACATTTGCCTGAAGGATTGAAGAACCTGTTTACAATCCTCTTGTTGATGGGCAGAGAGGCTGTCAGAAAAGACTACACCATCTACTGACCCATCGTCAGGGTTCTGAGTGAGCAGGTCTGGGAGAGGGTCACTCTCTTCCTCCTGCCCCTCATCTGTGGCCATGAGCAAGCCCATGACCTCCCTGTTGACAAATGCTTTGAGCCTGTTTACATGAAGCACCCTGTGGGGGCTCCTGGGAGTTCCCATGTCCACCAAGTAGGTGACCTCTCCCTTTTGCTCAATGATGGTATGGGGTCCAGACCATTTGTCTTGGAGAGCTGCTGGGGCCACTGGCTCCAACACCCACACCTTCTGTCCCGCATGATACACAGTTAGGACATTCTTTTGGTCATGCCAAGCTTTTTGGAGTTCTTGGCTGGCCTCAAGGTTTTTAGATGCCTTCTCCATGTACTCTGCCATCCTGGAGCGGAGACCAAGTACATAGTCCACTATGTCAAGCTTAGGCTTTTTGAGAGGTAACTCCCATCCTTCCTTCACAAGACATAGGGGTCCTCTTACAGGATGCCCAAACAGAAGCTCAAAAGGGCTGTAACCAACCCCCTTCTGTGGGACCTCTCTGTAAGCAAACAGGAGGCAGGGTAAAAGGATGTCCCATCTTCGCCTGAGCTTTTCAGGTAACCCTTTTATCATCCCTTTGAGGGTCTTGTTGAATCTCTCAACAAGCCCATTGCATTGTGGGTGATAGGGTGTGGTAAATTTGTAATTTACTCCACACTCCTTCCACATAGCAGTCAAGTATCCTGACATGAAGTTTGCACCTCTGTCAGAGACAACCTCCTTAGGAAACCCCACTCTGGAGAAAACTCCAAGTAGGACCCTGGCCACAACAGAAGCTGTAGTGGTCCTAAGGGGAATAGCTTCTGAATACCTGGTGGCATGATCCACTACCACCAGTATAAATCTGTGCCCAGATGCTGTTGGGGGGTCCATTGGTCCAACAATGTTAATCCCCACTCTTTCAAAGGGAACCCCCACCACAGGTAGTGGTATGAGGGGGGCCTTTGTTCTGCCACCTGATTTGCCCCTGGCTTGGCAGGTGACACATGAGCGACAAAACTCTTTAGTGTCTTCAGACATATGAGGCCAGTGAAAGTGTGGGGCAAGCCTGTCCCAAGTCTTGTTCTGGCCTAAGTGACCTGCAAGGGGAATCTCATGGGCTAAGGTGAGAAGGAAACCTCTAAGAGACAAGGGGATGACCAGCCTCCTGGTAGCACCAGGCTTGGGGTCTCTTGCCTCAGAGTATAGGAGTCCATCTTCCCAATATACCTTATGGGCACCTGTAGCATTCCCTGCAGCCTCAGCAGCAGCCTGCTGTCTGAGGGGTTCAAGAGAGGAACAATCTAATTGGGCCTGCCTCAAGTCTGCCCTGGAAGGTCCCCCTGTCCCAAGAAACTCAACCTGATCAGGCTCAAGTTCTTCTAGGACAGTTCCTTCTGGGGTCTCTGGGTCAGCCTCCTGAGAGGGCTGATCCTTAACCTGAGGCAGGGGGGAAGGCTCTGCCTTAACCCTACCATTCCTTCTCTTGGGTAGTGTCTGGTCCATTCTTCCAGGATCCAGCACTTGTTCAGCTGGGCATTTCTTAGCCTGTGACCTAGTCACAGCAAGGACATGTGAGGAGAGATCTAGCATTTCTACATGAGTCCTGTACTCCACATCTGACCACAGTGAGGATTTCAAATCATTGCCCAAAAGACAATCTACTGGGAGGTCTGAACTAACTACAACCTTTTTGAGGCCAGTTACCCCTCCCCAGGAGAAATGAACAACTGCCATACTGTGATTGGTAGTGACATTGCTAGCATTGGTCACTAGGTAATCTGAACCTAGCATGATCTGGTCAGGGTCCACAAATGTTGGTGTCACCATGGTGACACTGGCACATGTGTCCCTGTAGGCCTGAGCCATTTTTCCATTAATTAAAGGCGTTTGTCTGTATTTGCCCAGAGTACTAGGACTTACAGTAGGGGTCATATCCATGTCCCCAGTACAAACAAGAACTGCCTGAGTAGGAATTCTAACTAAGTCAGAACCCACCTCAGTTCCCAGGGTTAACCCAACTATAGCCTTGGGAGGTACACTACCACTACTAACTGTACTAGGGGGTGCAGGTGTCTTAGGGACAGTAGTGGTAGGAGTTTGGCCTTTCTTGGTGCACTCACTAAACCAGTGAGTCTTACTTTTACAGTATTGGCACCATGGTTTCTTAGGACCATCATTCTTCTTCTTTTGGGAAGTTTGGGACCCACCCTCCTTAGGTTGTTGGGGCCCTGTTGAAGACTTCTGGTCATTTTGCTTATTCTCATTACCCTTCTGGTCTGCTTTCTTCTGGCCACCACCCTGGTTCTGGTTCTGCTGCTTGACCCTTGTCCTGACCCATCTGTCTGCCTTCTTTCCCAATTCTTGGGGAGAGGTCAGATCTGAGTCAATCAAGTGCTGATGCAACAACTGGTTCTGACAATTATTTAAGATTTGCTCTCTCATAATTTGATTATACAATCCTGTGTAATCAGTAACTTTACTTCCCAGTAACCAGCCCTCCAGAGCCTTAGTGGCACAATCAACAAAGGCAGTCCAATCTTGAGCCTGAGTTTTATGGGTATCCCTGAACATCAACCTGTACTGTTCAGTGGTTAAGCCAAACCCATCAATCAGAGCAGTTTTCAAGACTTGGTAATCATTTGCATCCTCATCTCTAACAGTGAGGAGCTTGTCTCTACCTTTACCTTCAAAGGAGAGCCACAATTTAGCTGCCCACTGACTCTGGGGTACCTGCTGTACTTTGCAGGCCCTCTCCAAAGCAGTTATCCACTTGTGGATATCATCCCCTGTCTTATAGGGGGGCACTATTTTACTCAGGTGTCTATTATCAAAACTCCTGTCTCTATCCTTAGGGATATTGCTGCCACCAGTGGGGACTACCCCACTCAACTGTTGCTCTCTAGCAAAGGCAAGTTTCTCTTTGGCAAGGGTAAGTTCTTCCCTCTGGATCCTCAGATTAGCCTGCTTCATCCTTGCTTCATGCTCTCTCCTCTGAGGGGAAGTCATTCTCCTCTGAGCAGAGGCATGAGAGTGCACAGATCTGTTGGAGTCCCTAGAATGAGATCTATTTCTCCAAGCTCCAAAGTTAGGCCTGCTCAGGGTCAGTACTGGGGGTCCCCCAGATCCTTCCCTATGTAGGTCTAAGTTGGCCCTTGTGAGTCTGCTGACTATCACAGAACCATTGTCTGCCTCATCCCCAGATGGTTCTTCTTCTTCCTCCTCCTCTTCTACATTCTCTGTTTCAGGGAGGTCTGGATCTCCTAGAGTACCTTCTAAGTCTGGCATGCTCCTATCTGGATTAGAGGGGTCTGTGTTGGCAGCCCTTCTGGCATCATATGTCTCTAAGAGACCTAACAGAAAAGGAGTGGTAGGGTTAGAACCCTGTTTCAATTTCCTGGAGGTACACAATTGTCTCATCTCCTGGAAACTGAGAGCTGCATATCTGGAAAGGACCTGTGGAGGGTCACTAACCACTTGGGGAGTCTCTGAAGTCTCTCCATGGGTAGACATGCTTTCTAGTGAGTTGTAAGTGATGCACCTACCTACACTATGGGTTTTCCTACTGATCCCTTGCTAAGAGTTGTAGTCAGGGTGTGCTAGGCCCTTTCTACTACAACAGCTGGTTCAGTAGAACTCAGAGTATTTCTAAGCTTGTTATATGTACCTAGGTACCTTATGTGATCTTTCAAATGATATTTCAAGATTATATGTGGTAAAAACAACAGCAAGCTCAAATCCCAACCGCTGCACACCAATGTGAGAAGTTGGCCTGATATATGATGCTCACTAGTTCTAGTGATCACCTTGTATCAGTCCAAACCACCCTTATGGTGATTGGTTGTAAGTCAACCTTATAGACCAGCTATCCTAATGGTAGCATGGACAAAGCAGTCTTAGGCTAAACTCTTTTGGCATGTGAAGCCAGCTGTTTTACCACAATATAACCTCTTGAATACCAGATGAAAGGACACCACACAGGTTGTTATGAAAATAAACAGTATATTTATTAATAACAACGCCTCTGAACTCTTTATGAGGTCAGAGGGCTAAGCACATGACAATCTCTTACGAAAAATACTACAAGTTGCACAAAATTACAATGGTGCCCTAGGGGCACGACAAACCATATACTAAGTAAGTGGAATGTGAAAGTCGATAATCGGAATGGAGCTGTCCAGAGGCTGTAGGATCAATGGGACCACGCTACACTAACTTCAGGTAAGTAATAGGAGGCCCACGGAACGCGTGTGCAGAGTGTGAGCTCACACGCGAGATGCGTAACAACGTCTATGGACAGTACAGTTCAAGTTAAAGGTGAGTACGGACAATCCTGACTAGGTAGGACTAAAATGAATGTGGAACTGGACACTAGGACAGTTAAACTACCCTTGAGCACCGAAATGCTCTTGTTACCTCACCCACGGGCCGCGGGTGCATAGGTGTCAAAGTGCGTCGGGTTCTCGCGTTGAAGTCAATGGAGCCTGAAAGAAAAGATGCTGCAGGCGACCAGGAAGAAGATGTCCGGTGCAATCCAAGGGTGGATTGTTGAAGAAGGAGACCTGAAAGCAGAGGGGACAATGTTCACAGTCACTAGCCAGTGACTGGAGTGGAACCAGGAAGGAACCAGATGTCGTCGTCGCGATCAGGTGAAGAGTGGACGCTTGACTCTGCAGCCACGTGGACCAGGAGGTGTCTTCGACGACCAGGATGGAGGCACGAGCTGTCCCACACAGGCTCTCACTGTCGGCGGTGTTGGATCCGGGATTAGAGGCAACAGGCCTTGGCAAAGGCAACCCACGCGGTGACGGGAAAAGACGTCTGGTGCGGACTAGGAGAGTCCGAGGTGCCCCTCTTTTAGAAGGGAGCAAGGGCCAGTCTGGAGCAACCAGACCAGCAGCAAAGATTCAAAGGTTCGTCGTCTAGGAGGCCACTAGCCAGCCGGCAATTGACCAGACAATGCGTCAAGCAGCAAACAAGCAGAAGGGCCCCACGCAGATCTCATGGAGGCTGGAGGGCTGATCTTCGGTGCAGGAGCTGCTCCGGGTTGGGGCTTCTCAGTCCCCAAAGCACTTGGTCGAGTTTACCTCGGGAGTCGTGCTGGAAGCGAAGTGCAGTTTCTTTCAAGATGGCCGGTCCCACGTGTCTCGTCGCACCCACGGATCTCAGCTGTGCTGCAGATGTAGGTTGAGGTCAGAGAGGTCTGGGAATCCGGGTCTCGTCGGGCTCTGAAGTCTGGATCCTCGAGGGAAGACGACAAAGTGAAGCCGCTGGACGCTTGATGGTGCCTGCAGTTGCAGGGTGGACACTCCTTGCCCAAAAGGGAGATTCTTCAGTCTTCTGTGGAGCAGAACGTCGAAGGCCAGAGTTTCTTCTTGTTGAATAGTTCAGGATAATCTAATTTGGAATGGAACCAGCTCCTACCTTTATTCTCCTAAAGGGGGCTGCACTACTGACTAGGTCCCTCCCCTGGGTGGGACCGGGAAGGGGGGTGGCTACACCCCCTATCCTTTGTCCGGTTTCCCGCCAGAACTGGGGCAGGGATGCCCCAGCAACTGGTTTGAACCGGTGTATGCACAGGGCACCTTGTCTGCCCCAGGCATGTCTCATTCCTTTCAGGCCTCCCTACCTCAATACACAAAATCCTGTCTGGGGTGGTGCTAGCACCTCCCAAGGCAGGAAACCCTTTGTCCAGGCCATCCTCGCTGGCAGGACTCCCAGCAGCAGGAGGTCAAACTTGTGTCTGTGGTGGCAGCATCCATTTTGTGAAGCTGAGGCTCGAGTTAACTTTAACCGGGGTTCACAGCTACATACATGTCGTGTCCGTCTAGAAGGGTGGAATGCTACCCCCGTCGCCAGAATTGGCGAGGGGGTAGTATTCCAAATCGTATGACACCTTACTCGACATGTTTTGATAATGTTATACCAGAGTTAGCATTTAACCGCGAGGTTGATAATGCACTTAAGAGTATATGGTATAGCGTTTTCATGGAACAGCTATTAGGAATTTGTTCCGCAAGCTGCAAACGGGCTCAGCTCATGCCAGAGCACCATCTCACATAATTCTAAGCACTCTGCCTTCAGGATTGATAAGGCCTTCCATAGGAGTGACTGATAGGAATATATGTGTCCATTTTAGGGTTAGATATAGGTATACTATATCTACAGCAAAGGGTGTTTACACCACCTTGCCCCAGCTGTCGTGCAGCCAGTTGTGTCAGATTTAGATGGCCAGCCAAGGGTGGCATAATACATGCTTCAGCCCCTGGTAGGCCGTGGGTACACCTATGCCCTGGATACCTAAGGTATACTGTACAGGGACTGATAAGGTGGCCCAGTACCAATTGGTAAATGCACCTAAAGTACATGGTTGTCAATTTAGAGAGAGAACAGCCAGGCTGTGGGTCTGATTAGCAGGCCCACAGCCAGGGAAAGTCGTACACCATTGAAGCAAAAAGCAAAAATCTGGGGTGACCATAGGATTGCAGACCCCACTCTCCTACATTGGGCCTCTGCGCAACCCAAGAAGGCGATGCGTCACTTTTGTTAAAACTCCTCGTAAATATCGATGCTTCTGTTTTATGTTGAAAATTCAGATGAAATGCCACCTTGCATATATTAATACTTACATGACGCAGCCGGTACCAATGCAGGTTCCCTTTGACGTAGAACTCCAAAAATGAAATGAAATGAAATGAATGAAATGAAATGTCAACTTATAAAGCGCGGTTGCTGCCCTGGGGCGCCCAAGCGCTAACGTCCAGCTGTCAAATTGCTTAAAAGGCAGAAAAGAAGTTAGAAAGGAACATTAAACAGAAAAGTCTTCAGCTGTTTCCGAAAGGTGGAAATGTTTGTGTTAGATCTAAGTTGAAATGGGAGTGAATTCCACAGCTTGGCGGCGTTGTAACTAAACTTCCTGCCGCCAGCTCTTGCCTTTTTTATTCTGGGGACTGTAGCATTACATGCCTGGCTAGAATGAAGGATTCTGCCAGGTTGATACTGTATTGCTAGGTCCCGCGTAATAGCCGGACCCGTGTCCCAGAAAGCTTGGTGGAATATGCATAACGCCTTAAAGGCGATTCTTTGTCGCACTGGAAGCCAGTGCAGGCTGTGCAGACCAGGTTTGGCTGACAGCCTAAGCGGCAGCTGGAGCACGGTGCGAGCCGCACAATTTTGCACAATCTGAAGCTTGCGCAGTGTATATTCTGGAGCGCCAAGATAGAGGACGTTGTTAGAATCCAAGCGGGACTGAATCAAACGCTGAATGGCCACCTGCTTGGCCTCCATCGGAAGAAGAGAAAGAACTTTCCTCAGCATCCTTAGGAGGCCAAAACAAGTGGCTGCAAGTTTGGTGGCCTGAGTGTTAAAAGAAAGAGACTTGTCCAACCAAACCCCAAGGCTTTTTATATTGTCTCTGGGTGTTGGGGGGGTACCAAGACATGAGGGCCACAAGGAGTTGACAGAGATGGGGTTAGTGGGACCCAGGAGCATCTACTCCGTTTTGTCCCCATTCAGCTTAAGGAGAGAGGAAGTCATCCATCCCTTCACCTCCTCTAAGCATTTTGCCAGACCACCTGGGGATGGTAAGCCCGGCTCCTGCGCCAAGGAGACCACTAGCTGAGTGTCGTCCGCATAGGATATGATCTTAATGCCAAATGTACGAACAACCTCAGCCAGTGGTCTCATGTAGATGTTGAAAAGCGCAGGGCTTAAGGAGGAACCCTGCGGGACTCCACACTTCAGGGGCCTGCTTGAGGATACCAAGTGCCCATCAAAGATTTGGAACGACCTATCGCTCAAAAAGGATTTGAGCCATAGCCATGCTCCGCCAACTATTCCGACACTCGACAGGCGTCCCAGCAGGATGTCATGGCTGACCGTGTCGAATGCCGCGCTTAGATCAAGGAGGATCACTGCCACTGACCCTCCCTGATCCAAGATCTTTCTGGCTGCCTCGGTGACTGCCAGCAGGGCAGTCTCTGTCCCGTGCCTGGGTCTAAAGCCCGTCTGGGTAGCATCTAGAAGTTGGTTCTTCTCGAGGAAATGCATCAGATGGACGTTGATGTGCCTCTCGAGAACTTTGCTTACCCAAGGGAGCAGAGAAATAGGGCGATAACTACTGAAGTCACCGGGGTCCAGAGTCGTTTTTTTTTAGCAGAGCACGCACCATGGCCCGCTTCCAGGCAAGCGGCACACAACAAGAAGTAATGGAGGCATTTAGAATGTTCAAGATGGTCGGCAAAATAACCTGAGGTGCCAGCATCATGATTTCTGGAGGTGCTGGATCACATGGAGATCCGGATTTTACTTTGCTAGCTATGGAAGCTAAAGATTCAGGGTCTAGTGGCGGGAAGTGGTCTAACGTGATAGGAGATTTGGATGGCATATCCTCCCAAATTGTCTGGTCCTGGGCTATGGTCCGTGGTGCTATAGAGGGGAAAGAAGAATACATTTGAGTGACTTTCTGTGAGAAGAATTCTGCCAAGTTATTGCAATGGGCTATGGATCTATCCAAATGCATGATAGGGGAGAGAAGTTTGGTCAACTTCTTCACTATTTGGAAGAAATCCTTGGGCTTGGACTTAGCTTGTATAATTTTATCAGCAAAGTATATAGATTGCGCAGATTTGATCTCCGCTTTATAGATTTTAATTGCCTCTCTATGTTGGGCTTTATCGTCCTGTGCGTAGCCTAAACGCCAACGTCTTTCCATTTTCCTACATTGGCGTTTCTTATCCCTAAGGAGCTCTGAGTACCAGGGAGCAGTTTTTTGAGAACGTTTCAATGTAATTTTACTAAGGGGTAGAGTGGCATCGATAGACTGTGCAATCCAGTCTTCGAATTCCTGGTTGGCTACACATGGATCCTTGTTGTAGGAGGGCTGGCCCATCTCAAGTCTACTGGTCCATAATTTGACTGGTAGTTTGGCCCAGCTTCTAGCCCTCCTTACAATAGATCTAGGGGGTGCTACCTTGGGTATAGTCCAAGTGAGAGGCACCAATAGATGGTTGGTCCAAGGGAGGGGAATTGGCAGCCCCACCGCGATCTCTGTGCAATTACTAAACACTGGGTCCAGCAAGTGACCTTTAATATGGGTGGGAGCCTTTACTCGCTGGACTAGCTGTATTGCCGCTAGGTCATCTATAAGTGACATAGCTGTATGGTCCAAGGCGACATCAAAATGAAAATTAAGGTCCCCTAGCAAAGTAAAATTAGAGGCAATTCTGGCTCGTTCTGCCAGGGCAGTTGGAAGATGGCTATGGAACTGTTTAGAGGGGCCCGGGGGGCAATATACAACAGTACCAGAAAAGCAGTTGTTAGGGGAAAATTCCAGACTGAAAGCTAGGCTCTCACAGTCTGGAATTGATTCAGGGATGACTCGACAGTGATATTGTTCTTTATATATGATGGCTAGGCCTCCTCCTCCCCCCTCGAGGCGATCCTGCCGCGTAATTTGAAAACCCGGGGGGAGGGCTGTCGCTATATCGGGGTCAGAGTCCGTCGTAAGCCATGTCTCTGTGAGAAAGACTGCATCAGGCATGCGTTCTTCCAACAGAAGAGCGAGTTCTATCTTGTGTTTCGGAAGGGATCTACAGTTCAACAATAGCATGCAATAGTCCTGCTACGCTTCCTGAGGCTGCATCGGTTTAAGAATCTTTCTACACCTTGGACAAAACACTGGTAGCTCCAGGGCACAAAAAGAGTTTGAACAGCAACCAGGTCCTAAAGGCCTCATACTGTGAAGGGTTTCCTCGCTATAATACCTGGGTTTTGATAGCTGCGACGCAGGGGGGGTGGCCCTAGGCCCAGTCCAGGCGTGGACGGGCGCAGACGGGCTTGCCTTTGGCACGCCTTTGGCGCGCCCGCTGCGCCCGCCCGCTGCGCGGTCGGGAAAACGTCATCTTTTATCCTCTGTAGAGGAGGGCGTGAAGCGTCCTACTGCTGGACCGCTACCCTATTCCTCCCCCCAAGATGGCGTCCCCCCTCCTAGCCTTCTGGCGTCAGCACCTGAATCGGCTGTCCCGGTCAAGAAACGGCTGAGAGGGGCCTCGGTACGATGTAATTCTCCCACCGAGGGGTCAGGGGTGAGTGCCAATAAAAATGCGCAGATTAAAATATTTATAGTGTTTTAAAATATTTCCAGCAAATCGATTTATTAAATGCCCATGGGCAACAGGGATAGCATAGAGGGCCCCCGGCTTCCGCCTCAGGGGAGAAAAAAAGCAATTCTAAGCTACCACGACAAGATGTCCCTTAAGTAACCTGGGCGGGCGGGAAGCGTCCTACTGCTGGACCGCTACCCTATTCCTCCCCCCAAGATGGAGTCCCCCCTCCTAGTCTTCCGGCGTCAGCACCTAAATCGGCTGTCCCGGTCAAGAAACGGCTGACAGGGGCCTCGGTACGATGTAATTCTCCCGCAGATTAAAATATTTTTAGTGTTTTAAAATATTTCCAGCAAATCGATTTATTAAATGCCCGTGGGCAACAGGGATAGCATAGAGGGCCCCTGGCTTCCGCCTCAGGGGAGAAAAAAAGCAAAAGTGACACATCCTCCAAGATAAGTCAGCTTTGAAATATGAAGTACTGACAGTGCCGGCAATGCATCAAAAGCCACAAGCTCTTTGTAAATTAGCCCCAGCAGTACACAACTTGTAGTAGACAGCTTAGCCATTATAACACTTGGCTTTTAGCCATATAAAGCAGGGTTAAACTGCAGATGATGACTTATCGTAATCCTGGATACTAACAACACCAGGGGTAATATATGTATATGCTTTTCCCAAACCGACACTGATCGCCAAACTTGGTTGTGCACATGCTTTGGTCATTTACAACAGATGTGGGCTGTAGGACATGGAAGGCCAGACTCTGAGCTCCAATGCCTGAAGAAGTCACATTGCTGCTGCACTCTGTCCTTGGACACAGCGGGGTGGGCTGAAGGGCCAGGAATTGGGCTGGGTCCTAGACCCAAACATTTGCAGCTGTCTGACCTCTGTTGCATAGTACTTCAGTGTATGAAGCAGCAGTAAACCGGATAGCATAGTGTCCCGCTAGCCTGTGTACCCCACCCTCCATGGGTGGTTTACCTAACGGGATATGGACTTTGGGCATGCATGATGGGGTGTGTTGCAGAGTTTCGCTTATAGCCAGGCACATGGCTGCACATGGCCTCTGATCATGCACAGTGGAGGGTAGAGCACAAGGCTTTTGGCTGTGCGCACTGGGAGTGTCAGCCAGGACCTTATGGCTGTGTGCTGCAGGAGTGAAACACAGCGCCCACAGTGTGGTGTATCCTCACATTCTGTGGGCATCTGACTCCCACATGCAAACTGTGTGCCAAAAGACTTAGCTGGGTAAGCCAGGGGAAGTGTTCCTTTGGCATGTCATCAATGAAGAAAGATCTAAATGTTTGGAACCAGAGGCAATTTAGTTCTGCCAAGAGGAGGGTGGGGGTTTAAAGAGGTGCCAACAACATCTGCTACCAAATTATATAATCGCCATATTGCATTGTGCAAAAGGAGAGAAAAGAAAGTGACATCTGCTTCACTACTGTGCATTGCACTTATGTTGCATTGCCTGATCTGTGGCATGATAGCCGGGATTTGCAGTAAGGGCCAATATTTTTGCATTCACATGTCAGCTTGTGTAAGGGAAAATGGTTGCACAGTTAAGAACCTTTTCTCAATGCTTATGAAATTTACACAATTCATTTATTTTACCATGTGGCCTACTTTATTTTACCATGTTTTACCATCCAGCCAATAGTAGGCATTGGGTATATAAAACAACTGTTTCTGTGATATATGTTGTTTTTTAAAATCTATGATTTAAGGATGGCATTAGATTAAATGCAAAATGTGTTTTCTTTGTATTTCAAATTTTTTCTGCTAAGTGTTAAAGTGTGTTTTGGCTGGCCATATGTTTTGTCGGTTTGGGAAGGTGTGTCTTGTTGGAAAAAAAAAATTATTGTTGACTTAATTTTTGTGTTTGCCATTGCTGAATTAATGGTAGTGTTTTTTCTTTGTTTACCATGCCTCCTTTGTTTGCGGGTCAAGTGACCACTTTTTGTCTGACCAGTGTGTGTGTGTGCCTGTGCATGTGTGTGTGTGTGTGTTTGCCATAGGCCACCATTTTGTCTTTGTTCTCCAAGCCATGTGTTCGGTGGGTAGTTTGTGTAGTAAGTGTAAACAGACCTACATCTGTTCTTTGTTGTCCATGACTCCTTGCTTTTGTTGTTTGAACCTGTGGCCTGCGTCCATTTTGTTTAGCAGTCAGTGAGCTTCTGGAGAAGGCCTGCATATTTTCTTTGTTGTAGGCAGCGCGTGTGCTGTCTCTTCGAGACATGCTGTGTACAGGAAATGGGCTTTAAGCACCACCCATTGCCCGCCTATGTTTTTAATTGGCTCTTGTGACTGTTTTTGTAAATGCTTTTTTTTATTTTGGTTAGTTTGTGTAGTAGTCCCTTCTTAGTCCCTCCGTTTCTACTCTTAGAACCTCCCACAACGACAGCCCCTCTAACATGTTCTCTTACTCTGTGTGTCTTATTTACAATTGCAGAGCACGCCCTTCTTAATAAGCTGGTTTTGCGGGCACAAAGCTACCACTCCCCAACTGCACTTCCCCAACCCAAATGGTATTTTTAATGTATTTTTTTTTTGGTGCAGCGCGGCATGCCAAACTTTATTTGAAAGTATGGCAGCCACACCTTTCTTTTGTTCTGCACAGTGTGGCTTGCTCATCTTCATTTCTTAAATAATTAACTTAAAAAAGACATTTACTCTCAGTGTGCCACCCGTTTCATGAGCACTGCGCTTTATCTTTTTTTTGCAGCTTTGGCACTGCATCACCCTGTGTGGTGCCCTCATTCCTTGGCAGACCGAAACCCAGCCCATTCTACGCTTCTCACTTCCCGCTGCCTGCTTATGGAGGACACTCCTTTAAGTTCAGGTGACCTCTCTGCTTTAAAAAGATGCCACCATTTTTTTTCTTTTGTTGCAGCAGGGCATGTTTGAAGAAACGTGCGAAATTGTATTTTTTAATTAGTTACTTGCTTTTGTTGCAGTGTGGCTTGACGTTATTTGTCTATGAAGGCCGTTTCTGTCACTGAGCACAATCCCTTACAGTGTGCAGTACCTTATATGGCCAAAAGAGGTCCCAAGGGGCACCTAGTGATAACCTGTGGTACTGCACCCTTCCACTGCTTTGTACACAGTAAAAAAGTAAATGATGCTGTACCCACAATTACATTCTGCATAGCTAAATACTTCTAAGGTCCTGAAGTTGAGACCTATTGCATTGCAAATGCTTGTTTCATTTTTATCTGATATCTGTTTAATGTTCTTGAGGATGATTGTAGTGTGTTTGAACAGTGTGTATGTGCATTTTCTGCATTTTCCTCTGCACCTCTTTGCTTGCCAAAGGATTTCTCATAATCCCTAGTGAGACACCAGCAATTAATTTGTTTACATTATTTGTTTTTTCACTGCACCCCCTGCCTGCCATCTGTGCACACCTGCATACATTTTTAAGGAGTATTCCATTTTCCCCTCCACTACCTGCATGCAACATGCTCACATAAGCATTCATTTTTAAAAGAATTATTCAGTTTTCCCCGGGACCCCATGCCTGTCATAGGCACACATCAACATTGACTTTTTTAAGGATTATTCCATTATACCCTGCACCCCCTGCCTGCCATTGGTGCACACCAACATTAACATTTTTAAGGATTATTCCATGTTACCATTCACACCCTGCCAGCCATAGAAGCAAACCTGTATTCATTTTTTAAGGATTATTCCATTTACCCTGGTCTCCCTGCCTGCCACAGGCGCACACCAGCAGTATTTTTTTGTAAGGATCATTCAATTTTCCCCTTCACTCCCTGCCGGTCAGAGGGCCACACAAGCATTCATTTTTTAATGATTATTTTGAAAGGGCCGGGACCATAAGTTCTGGACCTTTCCCAGAGGCACAATCTGATGGTTCTTTTTAGTGCAGAGGGGAGAAAATTAGTTAGTAAGGCAATCAATTAACCAATAATCCTCTTGGATACATAGTAGCCACAGACATCTATGTAAAGTTAATTTGGTTTATTACAAAGTCAAAAACAACTGAACATAAAGGCACCTCAAGATGAGATTGTAGCAATACATTGGAACAAGCAGAAAGCAAAATCTGCGAATCCAATTAAGACGATGTAGCAGAAACAATATAATTTATTCAAGGAGGAGGAAAGTGAGGATCAGAAAGCATGAGTCCAAATTTCCCTACATCGAGGGTTGGTGAGTGAAAAGCATTAAATCTATCCCTACACTAACTCAAAAGTGACATCCCTACTTAGCCATTGTCAGGAAGAAGGATAAAATGGTGTCAGCATGTAAAATCTTCCTAAGAAATCTCTCCACAGTCAATGGGTCATGTAGCATAAAGCTACGAGATAGACCTTGCTCTCAGATGCTCTTTCTCCAAAGGCAGAAGAAGAAGTGGGCACTTTTCCTACTCTTTTCACCACATTATTTGCAAATAACCTTCCCAAGATCATGCCTTCTGCTCTTGGTACAACCCTTAAGATGTTTTTCCATGGGACAATGGTGTTCTTTTCTTGCAACATTTTTTCTTCAGGCCTTCTCCTGTGTGAAGCACAACGACCTTCCTTTATCAACTCAAGCCATAGAATTGTAACTTTGTCTCTTCTTGCCTGACTACTTAAACAAAGACATTATCCTAGCTAACAAGCGCGCTTCTTTCACCTGCAACACAAATGTGAGTAAGAACAAATTCCACAGCATACATGAAATTCAACCTATTAATTCTAAAACAAGAGTTTCCACGGAGCTGCATTTTAGGCCTACAAAATTCAGCTAACATTAGAAAGCAGAATATGAGCTTTACGAAATTGCATAGAAATCAAGACACTTTCGGTGCATACATCTACCTACATGCAAAATGACACAATTAATAAACATATTTAGTACAAGAATAATTGTCAGTTGCACAACATGGGTTTTTTACATTAATGGTTTCTGCTAGTTAAACTCACTTTCTACGTTTATTCTTCATGTTACCTTTCAATGACCTAGAATACACCACCTTTCAGGTTAATACATTTCAAACTGTAACACGTCATGTTAGTACAACAAAGGATTATATGCTGGTGCACTCAACATGTGTAATTATGATGCACAACTACAAATAAAATGTGATTTCCGCTACATTAGTTCCCCCCTTTGATGACATTGAGTCATCACAAAACACTCTAAAAAGAGTATCTAGATATTGTATCTAGTCTCCTCAGTCTGACCTCTTCCAATTGCTTCAAATTCCCATAATCACTGTGTTGTAACTTTCCTTCCTTCCCAACTCCCTTTTTCCCCCCTCTCTCTCTCTGCTGTATTGGTATGACCCGCGCTCCACCCCGGAGTGCGAGATAGAATGTTGGGGATTGATGAAACCGCCAAGCCGGGAGCACCTGTATTATCTTATGACAATAAACTTACTTTGGAACCCACGTCGAGTAGTGTCTTAATACTACATTCTTTGGCGACGAGGACGGGATGCTGAGCCAGGGTCAGTTGGTGTCTCTCCCCTGGACAGATTTATGCTTGGGCGGAGGAAAACCGTGAAAAGGAAGACTTACCCGGAGGGGATTGAAGAGTCGGCACAGCAGTTTGCTGGTAATGAAAGGGAGAATGAGCACGAAGCAGACGATGTTGTAAGAAGCGGACGACTTGTAGCGAAAGCGTTCCGTTTCTGGCATTGAAGGGGCGTCTCTTGGCACCGTAATAAGTCCCCTCTGTGGAGCGGTAAGCTGCCATGCTGTCTGTGTAGAAGAGAATTCAGTGTGTGACAAGACGGAGAGTCTTGCTCCGAGGAACCGTCGAGTCGTTGACAGGAAGTTCCGGTTCTGCCATCGGGGGTGAGAAGTAGGACTCAGAAGCACTATCTCTCCCATCACGATAGTGTGCAAACCGAGTGTCACGCCGGGCACAGGAGGGCAAAGGCGGAGTGCGAAGGCAAGGACGGCGTCAGTGAGTAGAACCTACCTTCGGTAGACACTCCTCAGAGAAAGTGACGGGCGGCGCTCTGCGCACAGTGATACCGGAGCCAGTGGTGCGAAGTAGTAGGAAACAATAAAGTAAGGCATAGTTCTCCATTTGCCGTAGAACTGCGCAGGTCTATGTTGTGAGACCTTGAAGCTGCGTGAGGTGAAGTGAGCGGTGCGTGCATTAAAAGTCGCATTTTGAAGTAACGCAAAAGGATCTGTTTTGTGGTGAGCGACAATTGAAAGGAGCGGAGCGTGTATTAAAATCGCAGTTGATGCATCGCGAAAGGAACTGATTTGAGGTGAGCAAAAAATTATTCGAGGCATGAGTTAATGACAGCGTTGGGAAGATGCTTGCCCTTGACTCCCAGAAATAAGGGAGGTGTGTAAAGGAAAGTCTCGGGGGATCCAGTAGGATTCACACATTCATTTGGGTGAAGGAGACTAACCGTGGGGGACCCAGGCTGGACTGCATTATTGTGTTGAGCCTCTGAAATACTGAGAGACGCGTGGAGCGTAACATTTGGTGCCGAATCCTCATGACACTGTATAGAGGCAGTGCATGGCAGCAGTGTGAAGAAAAAAGTGGGAAATAAAATAATAAAACCAGTGAAACAGTGTGTGTAGCGAGCCACGGTTCCTGTGAATGAAGTTTAGCTGTGGCAGCATAGTGAGCGGCTTAAACTACTGAAGACGATCTGAGAGGGGAGTTTTCTTTCCCCCTCCCCCCACCCCCCCCTCTGTGGCCACCTGAGTAAGGATCAGTGGCAGAGCGTAGAAGTTGGAGTGTGGTGAGTTCAAAGGAACAGAGGGAGTGAGGCAAATCCACAGGGTTCTGTGTGGTGAACTTATTCTAAACGGCATGTAGAAGCGGCACAAGGATATCTCGGAAATGAGGCAGCGTTGGCTAGTGATGTGAGGAGATTTTGAAGAAACTGAGGGAACGATGCAAACATCAGGGCCCGGTGAAGTAAAATAACTGCAGCAGTGTTGAAAAGTAAAAAAAAAAAAAAAACCAAGGCAGTATCTCTAACGGGTGTGTGGAGACTTCAGGAGTGTAACAAAACCTCAGGGTTCTAGGAAGTAAACTTAACCACAGCAGCGTGTTGAAGCAGCGTGAGTAAAATTTCAGAACTTTGACAGCGCATGGTAACGGTTTGAGGAGATTTCAGAGGAATACATGGGGCGTGGCAACCCACGTGGTTCCGAGTAGAAAACCCCAGAGTGGAAGAGAAGTGTGGCAGCTTGGGAAACCTTGAGGGGCTGATTGTGCAAGGAAATCTTGGGGCAGAATCAGTACAGTTGTGAAGCAGCTCGATGTGAGAGGAACAAGTATCTCTTTGCAAAAGTGAATGAAGATTTTCAAGGGTCCCAAACCCAACTACGACGTGAGCAAAGCAGTTTTAGGGATTACGGAAAGTCAAGTGCACCGTTAATCTAAGGGACTCATCCAAGGAACTTGGGGTTTGTAGCGTGTAAGTGTGAGAAGTACCCTACACCCTGTATCCCAGCACGAGGTAGTGGGCATCTCAGGCACGTCACCTTACATTTCACGAGCCTCTTTCATTACGCACTCAGTCACAACAGCTCAGTAATTACCACCTATCATCACCCTTCTGTCTTTAGTGGCCCTTTTACCTGACATCTCATTTCAGTAGTTCCAGTCAGAGTTTTGGCGTGAGATTCATATTGTTCTAACGCATGTGCTTTATATCCATAAGGGCCCTAGGGCGAGACGTGGCAAATAGATTAGCAGAGCTCCGTAGTGATCAGTTAGTGTACTGTGGTGCTGTATTAGTGGAGGGGTGGCATCTTCCGGTATAGCAGCACACCATGGAGTGGGGCCGAATGTACAATCTCCCTCCGCCTGAGCCGTTCATGGAGGAGGTTAATAAAAACATTGCAGAGTGGAGGGAGTGGAAAGTGTATTTTGAAAACTATTTGTCAGTCCTGGAGGAAGAGGTAGCATCTCTGTCACCGGAAGCAAAAGCGGAAATTCTACTCCACAGTTTAGGTAAGGGTGGAAGAAAAATGTATCACAATATGGAGAAGGTTTTCATGACAGGTACTGACAGAAACATATATGAGAATATTCGGAACGTGTGGGATGAGTATTATATACAAGCCACAAGTGGTAAGGCACTTAGGGATGAAAGGTTCAAAGAAAGAATGGATGGCAAAGAGGATGTCAGAGCCAGCAAGATATCTCAGAGATGCACGGTTAAAATAGAGGAAGTTGAGACAGAAATGATTACTGACTCTGGTTCGAGAAATAGCATGATAAGCAAAAGAGATTGGGACAGAAAATTTGTAGAAAAACATGGTAATGAACTAAAAGAGGCCAACTCCGTCCTGAAAACATATGCAGGGGAGGATATACAAATTATTGGTTACAAAGTCATGGATGTAGTTTATAAAGAAAACAATACTAGGAGTACTATATACATAACGAGTGGTGTTATCAACATGCTAGGGTGGAGAGATCAACAGAAGTTGAGGATATCATGGGAGAAAGAAAGAAAAAGACACAGGAATGAGCTGGCATGGTATCAAAGCAAACAAGATACTAGAGGTGAAACGGTTAATGTTTGCAGGCAACCACCTGAGAGAAATGCAGCATTTGAAAGAGCTGCAAAGGAAAAAGAGTGGGGAAGAGAAGCTATTAGGGATGAACATTACCAAAAGAAAAACACATATCAAAGCCAGGTAGAGGAAAGAGAAATACGTAAGAAACCAGAGAGAATGGACAGTAGGAAACAAAAAGTGAAGACGGATGGAAAATTGGGAAGGGTGGTGGTGAGTGTAAATACCACAACCAAAGAACGAGGACGGCAGATGAATGAAATCAACCAGTCCGTTGGCAATGAGTTGCGGCACAGGATGATGCCGGATGGGTCCCGACCCAAGTGGTCAGAGGAGCATATGGACAATTGCGATCTAGAAAAAGGGAGAGGTACAAGTTACATCGAGCCTAAAGGAGGGAACAAAAATGTATACATACAAGGGATCGAGTATGGAATGATGGAGAGGGAGAATAATATAAAGCCGAGAGAACTAAAAGGATCCCCACTAAAAGATATGGAAGGGAAGAGGGGTCCAGTATATGACCTTTGGAAGAAGCCGAAGTGCAAGGGCTCAGTAGACACGTGTGATTTCTTGTATGGCAAACCTAAGAAGGATCAGGTGGTCACTCTTAAGCCTGATGAGACTCATGCAAATGATCGGGGGCTGTCTAAAACAAAATGCGACAAAGATTGCAATACTAGTCATGGCCAAGGTAATGGGAGCAGAAGAAGGCCCAGTCCCGGCATGGTTAAGGACATGGAAACGGAAGCTTGTTTCAGCAGTGGTAGCCCTAGGGGTGTGTCCTGGCCCAAGCTACTGCCTAGAGAAAAGGACGGTACAGACATTCTAAATCTTCTGGCAAGGGATGGTAATTCCAGCAGAAGGAGTTTGGAATCCCAGGGAGAAATAGACGGTGTAGCAAGCTCGGACATGGGAGAGCTAAGTGTGAAAAGGTGGTGATTCTTCGTGTTCACCAATATGGGGATGCCCTTAGTGTTACGTACTGCATACATTGATTAACTTTACCCATACCCTAATGGTGCACCCCCTGTTGGCTCCAGACGGTTCGAGTTGTTTAACGTCTGACAAAGTAACCTTATAGCTGTCCCCTTCCTTTTCTGAATGTTAAATGCACCAGACTGTTACAGTTTATTGACGTTGGAAATGTAACCTGATAACAATTTTAAATGCACATGACAGTTACGGTTGATTAACATTGGAAATGTACCCTGATAACTTTACTTATTTCTTTCTGAATTTTAAAAGAGTCTTATCTATTCTCTGTGGATGTATGTGAGAATAGGGCCACTCACTCTATCTACATAGAACATGCCTTGGGATTACATACGCATTTCCCCCCTTGCTCAGCCTGCTGGGGCTATTCACAAATCTGTCCAGAGATACTTACCACTGTTCGTGTGCTTATAGGACTGTTCTTATGCTTAATTTATATAGGGGTCTCTTGCATCTGACCCCAGTCATGCTGTGCTGTATACCTTACCTCCATCTTTCCTTTCTCCCCTTCCTTTTCCCCACACCCACCTTTAGCCGCCCCGCATCCGATGGGTGAACCTTCTCTCTCTCCCCTCCCTACTTTTCCCTAAGGAGGGAGATGTGTTGTAACTTTCCTTCCTTCCCAACTCCCTTTTTCCCCCCTCTCTCTCTCTGCTGTATTGGTATGACCCGCGCTCCACCCCGGAGTGCGAGATAGAATGTTGGGGATTGATGAAACCGCCAAGCCGGGAGCACCTGTATTATCTTATGACAATAAACTTACTTTGGAACCCACGTCGAGTAGTGTCTTAATACTACACACTGTCCTGCAGTCTTTCCACCCTTCTCTCTTTTTCCCTTAAGGAGTTCTCCACTTCCCTCTCCTTGTGCAATTTGTATGCTCTTACCATACCTACGAATATGATAACACAGACTACAACAATTATAATTGGCTTCAAAATGTATCTAGGAATTCCCATTCCTAAGTTTGCAAACAAACTTCCAACCGCACCAAATCCTTTTCCGATCTTGTCCCAGACTCCCTCAGCTACCAGATCATGTATCTCAATATGCATCTCAGTGATATTACTTATCTATCCCCTCAAATTTTTACTTTTATCAGGGATGTAAGTACCACACTTTTGGACCTTCAGCATCCAACAGACTCTGCCTTCCTTTGTCAGTAAGACATATACCGCAAGACGGTTTCGCATCACCAATCGCCCTTAGCAAAACCATTTCCCCCTCTATGAGTAGCAATAACTGAGCAGTGTTAATCGACAACTTATCCACAATGATAGACAACTTCCTGATCTTAATGTTGTTCAGCACCGCCCCTAAAGTAGGCAACATCGCTACGAATATGTCTCCCACAACGTCACCAGCACTGAGTCCACATTTTTCTCTAGGGATCGATTTTCCCTACAAACCTTCAGATCTTCTACATGATATATCTTTGGAAACACAACTGCCACATAACAAGTACCATACCAATTGTTCGGAAGCCGAACATATGCATTCTTCCCACATACAAATTATACTCCTGGCACCACTTGTACAGCTTCTTGCAAAAATCTCTTCCAAGGACCATTGACTAGTAAGATATGGTCACACACACTTTGTCCCCAAATACAATGTGATAATGACTCTGAACTTGACGTATGCAAACCTTGCCTCGTTTTTCCCAATCTAAAGCTATGGGATAATAGGACCATTGGACCATAGCTTCCCCTAGCCTTTGGTCCATTCAAATCCTGTTTATTAAACTTAACAACTAGCCCTCTATGTCTATCTTCAACTTGATCTACACATTTCTTTTCTATGTCTGTTAATATGCAAGTAAGGTTATGTCTATGCACGTAAGCAGTGTCTAATGTTACTGTGGGTGCAAAATATTTTCCCATTATCTCCTCCTGCTTATAATAATTGTATTTGTTCATATGTTTATAGATTGGTATTTCTGAGAGTACCACATCACAATTTGAGAAGTAGTACTCATAATGACTTTTTCCATAAAACATACTAAGGAGCAAACTACAACTAATACCATACGTCATAGGTAAGTGATGGTACCTAATCTCCTCCTCGACTGACGCAGGCAATTGCATACACACATAACAATCTCTCACTTCCATAGTACTGACATATTCATAAAGCAACTAACCTATGTGTTCAGTGTACAATCACCTCTAGAAAAATCTACATAAAAAAAGCGATTACTTTGTTTTATTAAGCCCTTATCAGACCCTAATGTTCCCTCCTTTGAGGCAGCAGTGGTAGGTGTGGATGTCGTATGTACCCCCACTTCCTGTTCCTCAATCTTATGTGCACTTAAAATGGACTCAGTCATGATCACAGCTATCACTATGAGTACTTCTATAATGAGTGTAGCTCTAATACATGTGTGTCTCCAATTCGAATTTCCAAACTCCATTTTAAAGTGGCTGGGATTGTGGCTGCAAGAGGTTCAATTACAGAGTCTTTTTTCTCCGCCTCTTATGCAAGTGCAACCAGCAGCATTAGCTGGTGCATGAGAGCATTGGGGCTCCGCCAAAATCCTTTGTGGCCCTTCTACTAAGAGTCTTTAACCTACAAACAAAGTTATACATTTTAAACCCCGCTCATGCGTGACTGCCTCGCTCTGATGCAAAGGGACAGGCCATCAAGTATCTTCAGTAGCTGAAATGTACGTCTTGACTCTGAGCTGTAACGTAAAAAGGGTTTGTGTACCAGCAGCCCCCGTGCTGCCTCGGATCCTGGGTGATGTCACTTCCCAGTCTCCTGCTCTTTCTGGCAGAGCTATAGAGATTTACTCTTCAGCTCAGGCTGCAGGAGGCTGAAAGTCGATCAAGAATACCTTCCCCACCCTTTCCCATTTTGTCATGGGATGTGGAATCAGGAAGAATCAAAAACCACACTCCACCCTGTGACAAAATCGGAGGAGTTTCGAAGAGTACAAGATACTGCATACTCCTTGTTCTGAAATGCCCGGCTATTTACATTTTAATTTTTTTAATTAGAACAGGAAGGGATGAAATGCTGCATTTCAACAGCTATGAAAGAAGTTTAGGAATACCGGCAGAACTGACATGATCAATTCAGTTCAGCTGTCAATGCTAGTGAATTGGCAAAGCTATGAAACAGTGCCAAGGCGTTGCCATGAAGCGAGGCGGTGCGGTACCCACAGGTCGCAGTGCGAGCAGCGACTCAGTGGAGGCATCAGCAGGCATCGTCAGTGAGACCAGAGTCGCGGTGCGGCGTTGCGGCAAAGCCCTCTGCGGTGCCTTCAGGACACAGAGTTGGTAGCAGCGTCGTAGATGTTGTTGAGTTGCTTTTCTTCTGTTGCAAAACAAACCACACAGTCCCCAGTGCTGAGGGCAGTTGAGCTTGTAGTCTTTGCTGTTCCTGAGACTTCTTGAACAGGGGGCAAGCTCTAACTCAAGCCCTTGGAGAAACTCACAAAAGTAGATTGCAGAAAGTTCAGTCCAGTCCTTTCACTGCCCAAGACAGAAGCAGCAACTGAAGGCCAACACAGCAAAGCACACAGCAAAGAGGTAGTCCCTCCTCACAGCTTCCCCAACTCTTTTTCTGGGCAGTCCTCTTGGTCCAAAATAATTCTAAAGTTCAGGGGTCTGGGCCTCAGTATTTGTATCCAAAAAACCTTCGATTTACTAGGCCGAGGGTGTCTGTGTCCAGCCAGAACCAGTTTTGCCTTCTCTGGTGTGATTTCTTGGCAGGGGGTGGAGATGGCATTGTCAGAGGCAGACCAGGACCTTTGAGGTGCAAGAAAATCTCCTCCCTCTTCCCCCATTGCAGCCCAGGTCCATTCAGCCCTTTCCTAACCTACCTAGACTATCGGGAGCCACCCTTGCTCCCTAGCCATCTGTCATCCAAACACCAGACAGGCAATCCACATTCCAGCAGAGGCTCACGGTATGACTGAGCAAGAAAATACCTACTTCCTAAAAGTGGTATTTTCAAACACAGAATGTAAAAATCACCTTTACTAAAAGATGCATCGTTAGATTTTGAGTTCAGGCATACTACATTTTATTTTCCCACCTAGTTCCCAGGGCCAGTTATGTTTATAAGATGTTATAAACAAACTTCCCATTCTGTCCTATGGAGAACAGGTAGCCTTGCAATAGTGAAAAACAAAATGGGCTGTAATTCACTATCAGGACATGCCACACACACCAGGGCATGCCCTACCTTTCACATACACTGCACCCTGCCCACAGGGGTACTTTGGGCCTACCGTAGGGGTGCCTGACATGTAAGAAAAGGGAAGGTTAGGGACTGGCCAGTGTGTACACGGCCAAATCGACATGACACTTACAAACTGCGCACAGACTCAATGGCAGGTCTGAGGTACCTTTTCCGGGCTACTCACGCGGGTGGCACAATCTGTGCTGCAAGCCCACGAGTAGCATTTGATTCACAGGCCCTGGCACGCTCAGTGCACTTTACTAGGGACTAACAAGTAAATCAAATATCCAATAATGGAAACACCAATCCATAGCACAATTTACACAGAGAGCATATGCACTTTAGCACTGATTAGCAGTGGTACAGTGCCCAGAGTCCTAAAACCAGCACAAACAAGTCAGGAAAATATAGGAGGAAGAGGCGAAAGGTTTGAGGATAACCCTGCAAAAAGGGCCATTTCCAACAGACTCCTACAACTTGGATCGATTTTCCTGAAAGGGGCAGGTTTAGGACTACTGCAGATCTCACAGTAAAACGAGTAGCACCAGTATCACTCAAAAATGTAATAGGAGGACCATCTAGGTCTGCTTCTTTTTTTTAAATTTTTTTTTTTTAATTCTTTATTGACAAGCAGGTCAAGGTGATCAACAAATACATTTTTAACAAAACATATAATATAAAATAACGGTACAGATCAAAATACAAATAAAGTAACGCCAGACTCTTTGCATTACACATGCTTCAAATGTAGCCATAAGACAGAGCAAAAAGTAAATGGATAAATGATGTATAATCCTGTATCAATAATGACAAAATGGAAAAACACAGATATATTCCCTGAGGCCTACTACTATTAGTGTCTTCTGTAGTCATATACTATTCTAAAAAGGTGCCCCGAATTTTAACAAACTTCCCGGTTGCTTTTATTCCCCTGTTCCTTGCAATAGAGCCCTCCATAGTACAGATTAACCCTGGGCGTCCGAATCGGCTACGCCCACGGAGTAGGCGTAGTGTTGCCTCCTACGCATTTTGCGTAGGCAGCGTAGCCGGCAACACTACGCCCACTCCGTGTGCGTAGCCGAGTCGGCCGCCACCCGCCTCCCTCCCGCCCTCCCCTACATATATTATCTAAGCAAAATACACTTATTAAAGCAATTTTAAAGCACTTACCGTGTCCGGGGCTCCCTCTTGGAATAGCGTCCCTGCACAGATACCAATGCGCATGCGTGGCCGCCCGCGCATGCGCATCTCTCGGGAGAAATGCGCATGCGCGGCCGCCCGCGCATGCGCATTGGTATCCATGATGACGCGATTCCAAGAGGGAGCCCCGGACGAGCCCCAGACACGGTAAGTGCTTTAAAATTGCTTTATTAAGGGTATTTTTCTTAAATAATGTATGTAGAGGACAGCGGGAGGGAGGTGCGTAGTGGGGCTACGCGGAGTGCGGGAGTGGGCGTAGCTTCTCGCCCACTCCGCGTAGCTCCGCGGAGCCCCACTACGCCCAGGGTTAGTATAGATCTCATTAACTAACGCCCACCATTCCATTGTATGAGGAGGGTTCGGGGAGATCCAAGCTCTCGCAATAACCAATCTAGCACTGGTCAGAAGTATATTTAACAAATCTGTGTTGGTAGTGCTAGATGGATATATAGCAAGTGAAATTGAAGCTGCAGATAATGGAGAACTAATCACTTTTTGTTTATATAAAATGTTTTCTATTACCGACCAATACCCTGTTAATACCGGACATGTATAGATCATATGTACAATATCTGCAGCCACCAGCCCACACTTAGGGCATTTAGTACGGTCACTGCTCAGATTGTTTTGTGCCCATTTGGAAATTCTCAGTGGTGTATAGTATAAGTGAGATATTGTTCTGTACGATTGAAGCATTAGACTAGATGAATGAGTCACTTTATTAATGTTTACTAAAGCGGCTGTAATATTCTGAGTTGTCACATTAAATCCTAATATGGAAGTCCATTTTATCGCTAAACGAGGAGCCTCATCCAGCTTGTTTTGATTTAAACACTTATATCCCATACTAATTAATGATTTCCGATTTGATGAATAAAAACAACTCCATAAATCTGAGCTACTTACAGATATCAAGTTCATCTTACGAATTAAATAGTCCCTTATTTGAATATACTTAAAACGCATCATTTCCGGTAATTTGAACAAAAGTTTCAAAGTTTCAAATTGTAAGAAGCCACTGAAACCATATAAGTCTCCCAGTTTTAGAATACCATATTTAGCCCAATCTCGTCCTGTATTATCACTAAAAATCCCTGGAAGTCCAGGATTACCCCAAAGTAACAGGTCAGTATGAAAAAAAGAAGTCTCACAATTAATCATTATCATATTCCAGATACGTACTGCATCCCGTGCAGTCTTAAATTTTACACGTTTAAAATAATTCGGGTCCTGCACTTTTGCCAAAAATTGTTTCGCCTCTCTGCCAAGCATAAATTGATGAAAAAAAAATTGTTTATAACTAGTAAACAGACTACGAAGCCGGTTCAAAAAAGAAGCAAAAAAGTAGGCTCTAAAATCAGGGAAGTTAAGACCCCCTTTTTCCAATGGTAATTTCAGAATTGCCATCGATCTTCGAGGCTTCTTATAGCCCCACAAAAAGCTATTAATAATGCTGTCCAACTTTTTAAAAAGCAAATTATTAACGCGCAGAGGAATACAACGAAAAAGATATAAGAATTTAGGCAAGATATTCATTTTAATCAAGAGCTGCCACTTCTTTCAATAAAGGTTCATAGTTTAATGAGTTTATATCCGAGATCTTTGAAGAAATTTTAACCCCTAAATAAACCGCAGCAAGACAATATCCTGGAACTTGAGGATTAGACTGGTAATTCATTATAACTTGTGTTTTATTCATGTTAAGTTTGTAACCTGCAATAACCCCAAATTATTAGCTTCTTCTGAGATCCCTCCCAGTGCTTCTACCACATTGGAAGTGTAAATGGCTAAATCATCGGCATAAGCAGTGATTTTCAAAGTTTTGTCTTCATGATGCATGGGTTTTATTTTAGCTTGCTCTTGAAGGGCATTAATAAACGGCTCCATAGAAAGAGCAAAGAGTAGGGGTGACAGAGGGCACCCCTGCCGTGTCCCCCGTAAGATAGGTCTGCTTCTATGTATGGTCCACTGTGGTCTACCTCTAAGACTGCACCAAGTGTACAGTCTTTCTAACCCCTCAAGCACCATCATAAGGCCCGGTCCTGTCAAACCCATCTAGGTCTTCCATTAAGGGCATCTGGTGATAGGTTTGATGACCTACGAGATTCTGGGAGGTTGGGACCATTCCACTAACTGGTTCCTATTACCTTCCGCATTAAGGGATCTTGGTCTAGTGACCGTCGGTAACTGATTTACCCATCTGCCACCTGCATGAGTTCTCCTTCCTGCACCTGATTCACAGGGTAATACTTGCGCCTCCAGTGCCCGATCTTGTGACAAAAATGACAGGCAGTGGTCTTTTTCAGGGTCGCAACACCTATCCCTGTTTTTAGGATCTATAGGGACACCTCTTCCTCTTCCCTTTCCGGCTGGTCCTGCAGCTGATGTATCTTGGACACTTCCTAGATCATTCCTTGACTGGGAACTACCATTCCACCTGTTGGCTATACCTACTATCTCTTCTGCGCATTTCGCATTTGAACCAGCATCAACTTCTCCTTTATTCTCCTGTGCTTGGAATCCACCTCGTCACTGCAGTACCTGGGATACCATAGGGATTTCGCCCCTGACTTGTTTTGCCAGCAGCTTAAGTATTGTTGGATCATGAGGCTGATTTCCGGCCTAGTCCTGTCACAAAGTTTGATCCAAATTGTCCCATATCTTTAGGGTCAAGTGTGTCTAACCCAGGGGCATCTTAAGAATGTGGGCGCCGTAGGCCAAGCCTGTTTTTGGGGGCCCCTTTTTGGGAGGATTTGAATTTATGATCCAATTTTATCTCTTTCATGCCCTCTTGGCCAAGTCAGTGAAAGTGCACAGGTACATTCCCTCCAAATTCTAAATTTGTTACACCTAATATTCAGGGATAGTGAAGTGTGTTTTCAATATTGTAACACAGCAGCTGCTCAATATTATTACTGGAAATACTCTCTGTAACCCCTCCCATTTTGTGTATGTGAGGTTCTGTTTTGTTCTAAAAGAAAACTTTTATATGGATACTACATGAAACATAAACACAACATTACTCTGCAAAATGTCTGTAATAGACTCTCACACATCACCTGCAATAAAAGTTAATTAAAGGAAAATGTTATTTAGAAATCTGTTCACGAATTATTCAAGGCAAGACTCTGCAGAAGAGGGCTGGCTCTATCTGGGGCCCCCTGAATGACTGGGTCCCCTGGGCCAGAGCACACTTTGCCCATGCCTTAAAACGTCTCTGGTGTAACCCCACAGTATTGCTTAAAGGCTTGTAATAGCCTTTCAGAATAGGCAAGCACTGACTCTTTAGGTTCCTGGGTCATTCGATCTATCTTAAGCCAATCGATGTCTTGAGGGGCTATTTTGGACTGCAACCATTTCATCACCTGATCGTACTTTTTCATACCACTGGTGAAGGACCATGGGTTACTGGATTCCTCTGGCTAAACAGTAGGCCACTCAATAGCTATTTTACAAGAAGACCACCGATCGCTAGGAACAGCAATTTTGAACAAGGTATTTAAGTCAATCTACAACACCTTTGCGTTTTCAACAAAGCCATTGACTTGTTTGTACCACTAAGCATGTTTCTCCCTTAGCCTGGGGATATCATTCTTAAATGCACCTAGGTCACCTCTACTCCAAGGAACATGTACATACGTCCACAAGGCACCTCCTATAAGAGATATGACTCGACTCCCTGTGTCCCCCTCCTGGAGGTGGTGTTTCCCATCACCTTCTTCACATTGTTCTTCTTCAACCATCTTTCCTCCCACATTATCCAGCATTCTCCAAGCCCTTATTCCTTCGACCAGCTCTCAGTATGTGTCTTCAATCCTGTCTCTCTCTTTTCTCCAGCTCCTGGTTGCTCTAGTGAAGCCTATGAATTCCCTGTAACATTTTCATTCGAGACAAATCTACTCCATACCTCTGAGCTAACTCTGATAACTTCTCATGCGCTCATCTTGCCCAGGGGGTGACATCCTTTACTACACAACAGGTCATCTGGCTCATAGGTCTCAATCTATCCAAAGGTAAATTCCTGCTGAGGATCTCGTCTAACTCAGCCTTCAACCTCACCACATTCAATAGCTTCACCTTCACTAAAGCCTTGAAGATACCCTGACTTGATGTATTATTCTGACTCCCCTTGCTACTGATGTGGTCTCTCAACTGGGATTCCAAGTTTGCAACATCTAAGACATGCTGACTATCAGCGGCTCCCTGACTCATGCTTGCTTCCATTGCCACACTCTTTTTTCTTCTGTTTGGAGTTTTCTTCATCCATAGGTCAGAATTAGTGCTTGCCATAGGAAAAAGACGGTATAGTGCTGGAACCAAAGCGTACTTTCTGAAGTATCAGTAGTAGCTGCTAAAGTGGTAGTAGATTTCCTAGGCACTAAAGATGGGCAATTCCCACGTGCGCTCCCTGTTCTTCCCAATCCAGTCCTTTCAACCTGTACTAGCTGACTCTGACTAAGGCTTCCTACTGAGCTCGGGTCATACACAGGAACAACGGGACCATGGTATCCGGAACTGTAAGAGTTTCCGTTATCCCGTGAAGCAGCATTAAATCTGTTTTGTTCTATGCCTCCCAAGGTGGAAACTCCCTGGCCCTCCTACTTCTGCAGATATCCTTTCCACAACTGCTATAGCAGGATCAACCTGAGCTGCTGCACTTCTCAAGTTTTCTGCACCTCCTGTGTCTTGCCCTACGTCTCCTGATTGTGGACTGTAATGTGGAGGACGCTCAGATAACAACCCATCCAACAAACTATCTTCAACGTCACTACTGGTCCTTTCCATTTGTCTTTTTACTCCTGTCCTGAGGACTTCCGTCTTCTACCAACACTGGGTTTAGCCCTTTCTCATTCTATGGTCCGGCACTCTCCATTTCTTAAGTGGCCACATCCCATTGAGCGTTATGGTATGACCTCACAGTTTTGTTCAACTCCTTTCATATTTCTCCGTCTGTTTAGCATGAGCTGCATGCATCCTAGCATCTAATGCTTCAAATTGTGTTGGTCTAGGCAAAGGTCGCATTGCAAGCATTTCTCCTCATAACTGATGCAGTACATTGAGCCGAAATGAATCAAAGTGCGGAAACTTACAATTCACCCTCCTTCTCGGTGATCTTATGTCAATTTTGAAGCCAATTGATAGTATGGAGCCCAACTTTTGTTGCCATATAATGTGCTGGAGTATCCTCGGGTGGAGCCTCTTCACCGCACTGAATCAACAACCCTTCATCACTCCTGAACAGAACTTGCAGCACCCTAAATTATTGCATGGTTTCAATTGCAATTTGTTTTTCCAAAATTTTTCAAGGAAAAATTATTTTCTATCCACAACTTCTGAATGACTACCAGCCAATCCCAGCTTGACGTTACATCAACCAACCTATCACACCGCAACACCTTTGACGTCACCTCTTCTCCTCACACCGACTCACCTCCTTCACAATTCCTCCACAAGCATTCCCTCTTCAGTTGTCTTAAAATCCATAATTGACTGCCATCTAAAATATCAATAGAATTCAATCATCCATGAACATTCACACACAGTGACCCTCATCCTGAGTTGGTCACCCAAATCAGAATAGCTCACCACTGTGCACAAGGTCCCCTAAACGATTCCCATATGGCCCATTCACACAAAGTTTCCTGTCTTAGATGGAACTGGCTATGACGACTCACGACAACTCCTCAATTCTTGGTCAGACAATCACAATCTTGATCGCGGTGTCTTCTGCACCTTTAATATATTCCATGATCGTAGGCCACTTCGGGACCTGCAACTTCAAATCTCAATCCTTGGACCACATCTGGCCGAAA
Organism: Lissotriton helveticus; assembly: GCF_964261635.1. Lineage (NCBI taxonomy): Eukaryota > Metazoa > Chordata > Amphibia > Caudata > Salamandridae > Lissotriton > Lissotriton helveticus. Next base: position 1,541,238,648 of record NC_136065.1, read on the forward strand.
CCATATTCACTTGACCTTCACACAAACTCCGAAAGACATCACACAATAAAATTATTTCCACAATCTAACAAACAATATACACCCTATTAATACTTGCTCCTCCTCTCACCGCTGATCTGCCACACCTTCAAACACTGTCAATCTCCGCCGGATTCCGTCGCCTTACGTTCTCGGTCATTGGGCTGTATTTTGGGCTTTCAGGGTTCTAAGTTTCACTTATTTTAAACTGGTTCTAGATTCTCCCCTCGCTTCATGTGCTAACTATCCTACACTTCTACCAACTGAAAGGGCCAGGCCCATAAGTTACAGCCCTGTTCTAGAGACACAATCTAATGGTTCTTTTTTGCAGCATGAAGCGTAGAGGGGAGAAAATTAGTTAGTAAGCCAATTAATTAACCAACACTACTCCTGGACACATACTAACTACAGACAACTACGCAAAGTTAGTTTTATTACAAAGCCAAATACAACTGAACATAAAGGCACCTCAACATGGGAGTGTACAAATACATCGGAAATAAGCATAAAGCCAAATTCCGCGTATCCAATTAATACGATGCTGCATAAACAATACAATTAATTCAAAAAGCAGGATGCAGAGGATCAGAAAGCATGAGTCTAAATTTCCCTGCATCGAAGGTTGGTGAGTGTAAAGCATTAAATCTATCCATACACTAAAAGTGACATTCCTACCTAAGCATGTCAGGAAGAAGGATACAATGGTGTCAGCATCTGCAGTCTTCCTAAGAAGTCTCTCTACAGTCCAATGGGTCAAGTAGCATAACGCTACAGAGACAGAGCTCTTTCTATTCCCATCACCACATTATTCATAGATAACCTTCTCAAGATTAATTGCAGATCATTATGAGAAAGTGCCCTCTTTCTACATGGTTTCCCCCATATTATGCTGAACTGCTGATGTACTTTGACTGAGTGTGCCCCTAGGCTCCTGCCAATCAGGTACCCAGGGCCTATGTCTTTCCCTAAAACTGCATTGAAGACCAAAACCAATTGGCATTCTCTTGCCTTGTGACCAGGATGGCCTCTAAGGTTGCAGCACTTCTTGTGCCACCCTTGGAGGCCCTGTACCTTCACACTCACAAGCTGCCTTTTGCAGGCTGCGTGTTTGGTGCAGAATCGACGTGGCACACATCCCTGTGTGTGCCATACCTACAACCCACTGCCCTGGCATAGATCAGCCACACCTCTAGCTGGGTGCACTATACCAGTAGTGAGGATACAGGTGCATGAGCCCTGTACCCATACAGTGTCTCAGCCAATTCTTAGACATTGTACGTGCAGTAATGCCCTTAAGAGTATATTGTGCTGGGAGTTTGTCATTAACAAACTCCACAGTACCATAATGGCTTGACTGAAAACTGAGAAGTTTGGTATCAAACATCTCAGAACATTAAACCCACACTGATGCCAGTGTGGGATTTAATGAAAAATGCACACAGAGGGCATCCTAGAGATGCCCCTTTAAAAATTACCTAACACTAGTGTGCAGGCTGAGTGGCGGCTTCCCAGCTGCCACTCCCAGTCATGTTTCTGGACCCCTGGGCAAGAGCCTCCTGCTCTCAGGGGCCTGAAACAATGCACATCCTGGAACGAGGTGCCAAGCCTCCTCCCCCAGAATGGACAGTGTCCCGAATGGAAGCTTCAAAGGCTTGCTGCCTTTGTGAGCTTCCCCAGGCCTTTTGCTGCTCCTAGCAACTGAGTCCCCCCAGTTCTGACTCCCACTTTGGTTGGGGGACCCAGTAGGAAAACCAAGTGAGGAAGGGAGGTGGGCCCACCTCTCCCAACCCCACCCCCCAGGTGGGGGAGGCGAGGTAAAGCACAACTTTCAATCCCAGTCATCTTGCAGATCGGGGACCCAGCTAACCCGAGTGAGGCATATATATATATTTTTTTTAATTTAGGAGTTTTATATAGCGCTAGCTGGACCCGAGGGTATCAGAGCGCTTTACAACATGTACAGTTATGTGCAGATATACAATACAGATATTATGATGGCCCATGGAGGATCGAGCCGAGTATAGCTCAGATACGGGAGCGAGCGAGCATGGAGCGAGTAAGGTGTCGATCCTTAAGGACGAGCGTCTAATCAGATTCTATGTTTAACCAGGACGGGAGACTGAGAGGTTTTCTGGGTCCACTTCAAAGTCCACAGTCAAGAGAATACAGAAAGATGGAGAACCGTGAAAGGAGCTTCCTTGGATCTTATCGTTTCGCTCAAGAACGGTCTAGGAAGAGGACTTTGAGCATGGTTCTTGAATTTAGGGAATGAGGGGATCATTCTGATGTGGGGGGGATGAAGTTCCAGATTTTGGGGCGTTTCCAACGAAAGATTTAGCTGCGGTATTTTGCTTGCGCGTTTTCAGAGGGATGAGCAATAGAGTGTTGGAGCTCCTGAGGTTCCTGGACTGGCCAGCTCTTTTGAGATTGGCAACTAAGTATTCCGGTTTGCCTGTGTGTAGGGCTATATGCGTGAGGCAAGCTGTTCTAAAGCTGGCTCGAAGTTCAATTGGGAGCCATTTAAGTTCCCTGAGTGCAGGAGAGATGTGGTCGAATTTCTTAGTTCCTGTGACCATTCTTGCTGCAGCATTGAAGGTTGTTTTTAGAGGTGCTAGGTGAGATTCTGCTGTTCCGGTCAGGGCTGCGATACCATAGTCGATTCTGGAGAGCACCAGTGCTTGCGTGGCTTGTTGAATATCTTTAGGGGGAAGGAACGGTTTTATTTTATATAGTAGTTTCAGGTTGAGAAAAGAACTTTTGGCGGATCTAGTAATGTGTTTTTTCAAGTTTAGTTTCGGGTCTACGGTAAAAGTTAGAGATTTTACCGAGTCTGCTGGGGTGAGGGTACCATTGAGGGCGTCACTGGCTTTCAGCCATTCTTCAATTTGGGGGTTTTCATCTCTGTTGGAGATGAGGAGTACTTCTGTTTTCTCTTGATTGAGTTTCAGGTGGTTGATGGTGAGCCAGTGTTGAACCTCTTTGAGCGTGGCATTTAATCTCCGGATGTCGTCGATAGAGGTGGTTTCCAGATAAAGCTGCGTATCGTCCGCGTATAGGTGGAAAGGGATGTTAGAGTTCCTGAGCAGTGTGGTAAGGGGTTCCATGTAGATGTTGAAAAGTTGAGAGGAGAGCACTGACCCTTGGGGGACACCTCTATTGACTGGTTGGAGGTCGGACTCAAAGTTTTTAATTTTTATTCTTTATGAGCGGTTGTGGAGAAAAGAGGAGAACCAGTGGAGGACTGTCTCTTCAAGACCAGCTCTTTCTTGGAGAACCTTGAGGAGCAGAGAGTGATCGACTGTATCGAACGCGGCCGATAAGTCTAGGAGGATGAGAAGATAGCATTGATCTGAATCCAGTGATTAGTGAAGATCGTCTAGGACATTAATGATTGCAGTTTCAGTAATGCAGCCTTTTCTGAAGCCCGCTTGATGGGGATCTAGGAGATTGATGTTATCCAGGTGTTGAGTCCGCTGAGGGAGTACACATCTTTCCAGGTGTACCCACCCCAAGGAAGAGACTCAATGGTCCCAACCTTTTAATTACCCGTAACACCCCATAATCTAGTATTTAGGGGCACCCCTGAACCTTGCCACCTCTGACAAGCAACGACCAAGAAGAAAAGTAGAAGAAGGACCAAACAGCTGTGCAGAAGGTAAGAAGAGGAGGACGCTCACTGACTTGACCCCAACCCTACCGGCCTGTCCCCACCTCAAACCTGCAGAAGTGGAACTCCGGTGTGTCTTGCAGCCAGCAACCTCAAGAACCCCCTAGGACCTGCCCTGCTTCCAAAGAAAATACTTTGTCTCCCGTGAACACCGGATTTGTTCACCCACATACTCCAGCTCTGGCCAAATACACAAGTCTGCACCACTCCGCACCCATCGCCCAGGGCCCGAGTTTGAGTGGCCCAACACCACGTGGAGGTCTCCCCAGCGATTCTGACCTAAGCTATGGTGATCTCTGACCTGCCTCGAATATCCCAGCGATGCCTGAAGCCTCTTTCTGAAGGATCTCCCTGACTACGACCGCAGCTAAAGACACCCCTACACCCGAAGCCCCAAGGCTTTGAGTGGCCCAAATGATGGTGTCCCAGCAACCCCAGGCATCCCAACTTACCTCTCCAACCGGTGGTCACCTCCAGAAGATCTTTGTCCCGAGCCTACAGTCTTTGTTGAAACCAGAGAATTGCGATTCTCCTATTACCATGACCAGAGAATCTGGATTTCATTAAAGACTTGAAGGCTAACATTATGCATTATTCCTTTAATGCAACTTCAAGCAGCCATTTTAAAGTTTATACATCACAAAGCAAAGCTCTAGAATAGAATGTTCATATTTTATAATGGCAACAAAGCTAGATAGATCTGCATCTTTTAAATGCAATGAAACTCAGAGTTCAAGTATTATGAAAAAAGATAAAGCTTCTTCTTTAGGAATTGATGAATTCCAAATGAACAAAGAAGCATGATATCAATAGACTTCTTCTTTAGGAACTGATGAATTCCAAGGATCAAGAAAGCACAATGCCGAGACTTGCTTGGAGGGGGTGGGGGGAGGGCGAGGAAATCTTTGAACTCCAGGTGAGATCCTGCATCTTGTTGAGGAACATCTGAAAAAGGATAAATTATGTAAAAGGGAGAATATAAAGAATATTAAATAGTGCAATAAAAAAAGCATAATACAATTAAATAACGTAGGGCCAGATGTAGGTATATTTTTTTTTCGGACTCTTAAATACCGACTCATACCGAATCGGTATTTCAGAATCGGAAAATGGGATGTAGGTAAAAAATCGGTAACATTTACCGATTCGGAATCACTCGGAAGTTCAAATCGGTATTTACTGAATGGGTATTTTCCGAATCTGTAAATTCCGAATCGGTAATACCCATTCATTCCTATGGGCCTCCTGGCCCATAGGAATGAATGGGTTTTACCAAATAGGAATTTACCGATTCGGAAAATACCGATTCGGTAAATACCGATTCGGAATTTTGAAATAAACAAACATGTGAGCCTGTGAACCAATCAGGAACACACACCACACCTTATAACAAAGGTACAGAGGAATCAACCAATCAGAATCAAGCACCCCTCCCGAGTACCTGGGAGTGGCCACACCCATGCAGGTGCAGACCAACTGAACAGTTTGGAGAGCAGGAGGACAGACAGAGGAGCAGGCTTCCCTGAGCATACCTGAACAGCACAATGAAGACCCAGGATGGCCAGAAGGATGCAGCAGAGTGCAGGAGGAAGATGAAATTCAGCCCTGCAGAACTGCAGGTGCTGGTTGAGGAGGTGGTGAAACACCACAGCAAAATATTTGGCAAACAGTCTCTACATGTTGCAGAGTCTGTCAAGCACACTACCTGGCTTGACATCCAAGCCAAGGTGAATTCCATTGGGGTCACCCACAGGGAAATAGATGACCGTAAAAAAAGGTGGTACGACCTGTGTATCATCACAAAAAAGAAATTAGCTGCCCACAGAAAAGAAGCTGCAGCAACAGGGGGAGGCAAAAACAGAGCCCCACGACTCACAGACATTGAGGAGCTTGTGGAATCCACCCTGGAGTCGGAAAGGATCCATGGCATTGGGGACGCTGACAGCTCTGCCAGAGCTGCAAAGAAACAAGGTAAGAAGCATGGACAAAATTATTTCCCCATTTCCCTGTTCCCCTTCCCCACTGTGTGTGCCTGCATCACACTCCAGAACAGGTTTAACTAATGTCCAGCAATGCATCATGGGAGACGTAGTGATAGGTAGATACATCACTGCAGACACCATAGAATACAGCAAGGGATGCAACATACTACTACCAGAAGCAGATGAGGAGCAGGCAAATGTGTGATAGTAATGTTATTTAATCAAGACACACAGGTGAAGTACTCCACTGACACAATGTCCATGTCTGTCCACAGGAGAGTCATCGCGCAGCACAGCAAAGGAGAGGGAGGAGAGGGCACCAACAACAGAGAGGAGGGAGAAGAGGAGAGAAGAAGCTGGTCCCAGCGCAGTTCAGCAAGGGAAGACCACAGCGCAGGCAGCCAAGACACCTGAGCGTACAACCACACCACAGCTTCAGTCATCTCTGTTGTTTGGGACTCAAGAGTCACTAGCAGCAGCAATTTCCCCCACACCAACAACACCGTCACCTATGCAGGGAAGGGCAAGGCGGCTTGATGTGCCCCCTCTCCGCATTCTTGAAACATCTGAGGAGGAAGAGGAGGAGGGTGACATTGCAAGCAATCCAACAGTGTCAGACAACGCTGAGCAGCAGCCCAATCCAAGAGCTGTGCGGGCCAGTGTCCGAGGCCGAAGGGCACGGGAGAGTGGTGAAGGCCAGGATGTTGAGGGGCTCTTCTGCGGTCTGGAGGCCACCATGGTGAAGGTTCAGCGCCTGCAGGCAAAGGCAATGATGGCAGTTCACAGGCAGGTGCGCAGCATTAACAGCAAGATGGAAAACATCAACAAGGGCATAGGGAACATTTTGGACAGCATTCAGTCGCTTGCAAATGGCATGACAGACATGACCCAGTGCATGACTGTCCTGTGTGACAAATTAGATAGGGACCACTTGGAGAGGCGCAGGGATCGTCTGGGTTTGCGGCAGCAGACCAAAGCATTGAACCGCTTTGCCACTGCAACCTCCCTGCTGTGCAGACGTTCTGTAGGAATATATGACGTTAGACCGCAGACAAAAATCCCGCATACCATCATACCGCAAATATAATACCGCAAGTAATATTAGTCCGTAAATTAAGAGAACGAAAACTTTTAAAACAAATATGCCTTTAGCACGCATGCGATTACAACGAAAAGGCATGCATGTTAAAGATATACTCGTTGTAAAAGTTCTAAAGGTAAGTAAGAGTACCCTACCCTACCCTACCCTACACTACACTCTAATGTAGTACCCCTGCACCACCCACCCTTGACACACAGTCCTTTTCCAACATTTACACTACCCACCACGACCCCCCAACACTAACATAACGCATTTTACTTCCCTAAACAAACACTACAACACTACCTTAATACACTACCCCCAGCATGCCCCTACACAAACACTACAATACTACCCTAAACCACTACACCCCAGCATGACCCTACACTACACAAACACTACAACACTACCCTAAACCCTAAAACACTACCCCCAGCATGACCCTACACTATGCAAACACTACAACACTACCCTAAACCCTAAAACACTACCCCCAGCATGACCCTACACTACGCAAACACTACAAAACTACCCTAAACCCTAAAACACTACCCCCAGCATGACCCTACACTACGCAAACACTACAACACTACCCTAAACACTAAAACACTACCCCCAGCATGACCCTAAACTACGCAAACACTACAGCACTACCCTAAACACTAAAACACTACCCCCAGCATGACCCTAAACTACGCAAACACTACAACACTACCCTAAACCCTAAAACACTACCCCCAGCATGACCCTACACTACGCAAACACTACAACACTACCCTAAACCCTAAAACACTACCCCCAGCATGACCCTACACTACGCAAACACTACAACACTACCCTAAACCCTAAAACACTACCCCCAGCATGACCCTACACTACAAAAACACTACAACACTACCCTAAACCCTAAAACACTACCCCAGCACGACCCTATACTAAACAACCACCACAACACTACCCTAACCCCTATAAGACTTCCCCCAGCACGACCCTACACTAAACAACCACCACAACTCTACACTACACTAACACAATACTACACTACACAATCACTAACCCAGCACGACGAAAAAATTAACCCAAACCCCCTTACCTCTCTCGACATCGTGGTTTTCACAACGCAAATGCATTTACCATACATGGCTTTACAACGTAATTCGTTGTAAAGACATGCGTGATAAATGCACATGCGTTTTGAAAAAATGTGGGATGATGGTATGCGAGGTCAATGACCTTGCGGACAAATGGTATGCGGACTGAAAGTCCACGGGAAAAAAAATGCGGGATAATGGCTGCAAACCGTTCTGTAGCTATGCAGGATGCAATTGTGATATGCTGCACCGATTTGTCTAGGGGGATGGGCAGAGTCACCTCTGCCATGGAGCTGATGCTTACGCAACAGGCAGCCACTGCTGGTGACACAGGTGTGGGGGAAACTGATGAATCCACCAGCAGGAGTGGCGCAAGCACTCCTGTTCCTGAAATGCGTAGGAGCAGCAGGCGACAATCTACAGAGCCGGAAACACCGAAAGCATTGACAACCAGCCTCGTCCATCCCACCCTGTACTTCGTGGAAGCAAACGTTAACCTTGTCCTCAACCCACAGGACAGGTCACGGTGGGGTTAACTGTGACCGCCCAGTCATGAACATTGACATTGTGATACCATGGTGTGGTATGATTTAAATGCCGTAGTGAAAATTAAACTACGTACTTCATAATCTTAGCCTGTCGGTGTCTCATTACTTACTTAGAAATATTGCCGTGTGATCTCTGCCCGTCTTAGTCTCCCATCTGTTGCTGGTGCTGCTACTGTAGCATAGGGCTCTGCCTGTTCTGTGTCATCATCAATGTCCTCATGATGTGTGATCTCCACCTCTGTGCCTTCCTTGGTGGCAAGATTGTGCAACATGGCACAGGTCGCTATCTTTTTGCAGCACAGGATTGGAGTATACTGGCGTGCCCCTCCACAATTGTTATGATGTAGAGTTACAGTTACGGTTCACTTGTAGTGACGGGTGCAGGACAGCTGGAAGGATGTTATTGAGCTCCAGACAATAGACTTGTACAAACACTACTTGCCTTGGTGAATTTGTACACAACACTAACTTACCTCTTTTCCCCCAAAAATTGGCTGCCATAGCGCCTCTTAAGGAATGTGCTTGGAGGTCAACACATGCCATTTGCTTCGCTAGTTTAACCCATCTAGCGATGGAGGAAGAGGAGACAGGTTTGAAGGGTTTAACAAAGGAAATAAGAAGCCGGTTTACACCAGCAGTGCGATGTTTGTTCATCCTTGCATTATACTCCTTCATACAATCTACCACGCACAACTTTTTGCAAGCATGTTATTTTGATAATTTCAAATCTGACACTGAAGGCGTCATATGATCTATTTGTTAATTCCAGTGCTTTGACATTCAATACCCTCCGGCAGGATATTAGACATAGGAGAGAAGCTAGTTTAAAAGAGAGTTTTTTATCATCTAGCAGTTTAGTTATGGGGCCTGTTACAAAATAGATCAAGTAATGATTTTACGTCCCATAGTGTTTTGTATTTAGGTTTAGGAGGTCTTTTAAGCCTGATGCTTTTCATAATTCTGTATATTATTCAATTCTTACCAATAGTTCTACCATTTAAAAGGGAGTGAACCGCAAAAATAGTTGATCTACAGCGGTTAATTGATCCATAAGTAAGACCTCTTTCAAATTGTTCAACAAGAAAGTTGGCTACACGCACAATAGGCACCTCTACGGAATCCAGGTTCCTTTCCAAGCACCAACAAACCTATCTTTTCCAGATACCATTGTATCTACAGTGTACCGGGGGTCCAGGATTCTTGGAGGAGAGAAGAAGCCTGCGCCAAAAGCTCAGAAATTTCATTGGCTCGCCTGACACTTTCCTGGCAAGAAGGTTCAAAGTCCTGCTCTGAAGAAGGGGATGTTCCAAACCGTCTATATCTCTTAGGAGGCCTGGTGAAGCTGGGAGAGAAAGGGTATTTTGTAAGCTAATTCTAAGGTCATTGGAAACCAAGTTTGGGATGGCCAAAAGGGTGTTAATAGGATTATTGAACATTGTTCCATCCTCAACTTCTGCAGGGCGCACTGGATCATTGCAAAGGGGGGGAAAGCATATCCCTGAATCCCTTTCCAAGGTTGAAGAAAAACATTCACTGCCACAGCACCCGGATCTGGAAACCAGCTGAAGTATTTGTGTAGTTGGGATGTCAGCCTGCTCACAAAGGGACCCCAAAGGAAATCTAGACTTCTGAATGTATTTGTGTTCAGTTTCCAGGCGGTGTGATTAATAGGAATCTGGAATTCAAAACCGCACAAACATTGTTTTTTCCTGGAAGGTATTCTGCTCTTAACGATATTTTGTGTTCCAGGCAAAACATCCACAGTTTTTTTGCTAGGTTGGAGGGGTCTGGAAATGTTGTGCCCCCTAGACTATTTATGTAGGCTACAGCTGACATGTTGTTCATCTTGAGAATGACTAACCTGCCCTGAAGGGATTGCTTGAAACTCATTAGGGCATAGAGCCCTGTGGTTAACTTTAAAAAATTTATGTGGTGCATACTCTCTGAATAGGACCATAAGCCTCCCGTGTCCTGATTCTGAAAGCAAGCACCCCAGCTATGAAGGCTGGCGTCTGACTCCAGGACACATTTCAGGGAAATACCAAATATGGCTATTCCATGCATCCAGATTTTCTAACCACCAGGTTAGTTCTGATTTGGCTTCTGAGTCTAGGCGAATTTTGTCTCCTTCACGTAGGCCAGATCAAAGGGCTCTGCCCTTCAGCCTCTGGAGGGCCCGATAGTGTAAAGGACCCGGCAAAAGAGCTTGGATGGAGGATAAGAGGAGGCCAAGGAGTCTATCTAGTTCTCTTAAGGTTAGGAGATTGAGTTTCAGAACATGACATATCTCTTTTCAAATCTTGGTTATCTTTTTCGGTGCGTGTAACAGCATAGACTTCATGGTGTCTACTGTGAAGCCCAGAAACTTTAGAGACCTTGAGGGAGTCATGATTGAATTTTCTCTGTTGATAATAAAACCTGCACTCTCTATTAAGTTTATGGTAGTAGTCAAGTCTTAAAGATTTGAAAGTGATCTTGAGACATGAGGAGAATGTTGTCTAGATAAATTATAAGGTGGATACCCCTTTCTCTCAAGACTGAGGTGATGGCCCTCATAACTTTGGTGAAGCACCAGGGGGCAGGGGATAAACTGAAGGGAAGAACTTGGGACTGGTATAGGTGATGGTTCCAAGCAAATTGGAGGAAGGACTGGGATTCTAGCACCATTGGAATTGTAAAATAGGCGTCCTTTAGGTCTATTTTCACTAGCCAGTCTTTTTCTAAAAGCATGTCTTTGAGGAGATGGATACCTTCCATCTTGACGTGTCTGTAGGTGAGCAATTTGTTACCGGTCTCCACCCTTTGTCCTTCTTTTCCACCAGGAAAATATTGCTCATGAAATTCAGGTGATCCCAGGGGACCTCAACGATTGTTCCCTTCTCTAACATAGAGTTTACTACCTCTGCCACCATGGACGGTTGTTTTTGGGTCAGGTCTAAAACTTTGGGTGTTGTAATTTGTTTGGGTTTTTCTATAAAATATATTTTGAAACCCTGAACAATCTCTAGAACCCAAGGATCTTGAGTAATTTGCTTCCAGATGTGTAAGTATTTTAGGCGAACCCTCACTTTCCCTGTTGAAAAGGAAGGATGAGGTGAAAAGGTACTTACTTAAAGTGTTGGAGGAGTTCTGACCTCTGGCTCTGAAGCCTCTTGAGCGGAAGGGTCGTCATCACTGAGGAAAGAAAGAAGGGTTTTGGTCTGGTAGGGGCGACCAAACCCCTGCTGCCTGAAGAGAGGTCTTTGGTAGGGGTAGCCGGTAGAGCAACCCTTTCTGCCGGCCCTGGCGAAAACATTAGGGTTAAAAACCCTGCGCATGTTACTTGGGGCCAGATGTAGGAGCCATTTACCGACCTGTAACGGCCGATTTCGGCCGTTACCGACCGGTAAATGGGTTTTCGGTATGTAGGGGCACTTTTTTACAGAATCGGTAAATTTACCGATTCGGTAAATTTACCGATTCTGTAAAATACCGAATCGGTATTTTTACCGATTCGGTAAATCTCAGCTGTAGGTGGGACTCTTCAGAGTCCCAAAGGCCCTACAAATTCGGTATTTTACCACCCAATCCAATTGGGTGTTAAAATACCGAATTCAGGTGTGCATGCACATGTGTGCATGCACACCTATGCCATGTGACAGACAGACATGCCCTTAGGGCATGTCTGTGTGCCACATGGCGCACATGTCAATTTTCGGGGTGCCAGAGGGTGTCAAAGTGACACCCCCTGCACCCTTGCAGAATTCGGTATTTACCGATTCGGTAATTACTGAATCGGTATTTCCCATTGATTCCTATTGGCTTCACAGCCCATAGGAATCAATAGGAAATAACGATTCGGTATTACCGATTCGGTAATTCCACATCTGGATTTACCTACATCTCCCCCCCTCTATTTTACCACTTCTTAAATACCGAATCGGTAAAATTCGGTATTTAAGAAGTGGTAAAATAGATTTACCTACATCTAGCCCTTTGTGCCTTATCTAGGGCTGTGAATGTTGCCACGTATTTGCCTAGTCCTTTGAACATCCCTTCCCCAAAAAGAGGTCCGTTAGGGTTAACAGAGGGTTCCTTTTCAGCCATGTCACAAAGTTTAGGGTCAATTTTCGATAGGACAAGTTTCCTTCTTTCAATATTTATTGCTGCGTTAACGTTGCCGAGGAGGATTAGTGTCCTCTGGCTTCATCTCCTCAGTAATTTGAAGGAAGAGCAATTAATGTGTCTCTCTTCAATTAAATCAATCAATCTGCACAAGGGACCTACCATGTCGAGCATGCGGTCTTGACAAGTTTTGAGGGAGCGCTCCATCCCCTACCTAGGGTCCCTGCCCAGTTTAAATAAGAGCGTAATAAGTTCGGGGTCAAGATTTGGAGTGAAACTAATTTTATCCTGAACCATAGGTCTTGGGCATTCGGCTTTAAGGATATTCCTTGTTTCTCTTTCAAGGGGGTTTCTTGTCCACCTCGTCATAAACTTGGTCACTTGGTTCTGAGGCCACCATTGTGAACTCCTAGGGTGTTGAATGTTATAGGGGGGAGAACATTTCCCCACCTAAGGGATCAATGATTATTTCCTTAGAGGAAAAGGGGAGTTCATCCTCTGAGAGCAAAATCAGGGTCATTATCATCCTGGTCCAGGTCAAGAATATATTAGTCCAAGGACTCAGTTGTTCCTAGATCATCATCAATTAAGTGGAGGTCAGATAGAGCTCTTGGGTAAAGTGTGCCGCTTGGGCCATCCAGATAGGTTGTGCCACTATGGACACCTGATGTTTTTGGGGCGCGTAGGTCTCCCTTAGTGTTTGAGGCGATTAGTCCTCCTTTAGGGTGTGAGGTGCGTAAGCCTCCCAATATGTTCGAGGTGCTTAGACCTCCCAATGTGCTCAATGTGCCCTCCACGGAGAGCAGTGGGGTTAATAGATTCAGGTAGGGGTCTCTTTCCTGCAACGATTTGGCTTATAGTCTCCTTCATGCATGAGTGCATTTCTTTTTGTATATGTTTTTTAATAATCTTCTCATTAGGGTAGGGAGTAGGGGCCTGAGGTGCGAGTCATCATATTCAACATCAGACATATTAAGCGGTTGAATCACAGGGGTTGAGTTCTTGAAAAAGGTGTTAACACCGATTAACTCCCAGGTAAGGGAGACACAAAAATAGGTATTTAGGTAAATAGTAGAATAAAAATATATGCCCCAAGCATTTTGTCGCTTGATTCGTTAGTATAGACTGCTTAGTAATGATTAAGGCAATATCTCCACCAAATAGCTTCCTTAAAGTAATTCTATTAATGCAGCCCTCAAAATAATATTAATGTATCAACCTAATCTGTTTCCCAAATGATAAAATATGACTTAGCTGATCGCTAGTGTCTCAACCGTCAAGAGGAGGTTGAAAGGGACAGAGCGCGCGATCAGCTGTTTGGGTAGAAACATTGAAGGTAGAGACCTCACGCAACCTCCACTATGCGCGCGAGGGGAGCGTGGCACGTCATTCGGTGCTTGCCAAGGGTCTCTCCTCTAAAATAGAAGAGACCCTTGGTTACGAAGGCCTGAGAAGCGGAGACGCCGGTACGGGACAGGGGCCAAGACGGAGTAAACCGGAGGGGTCCGGTGTGCATAGGTATCTTGGCCCGACCCACGCTACGTAAATTGGAATGTGAAGTGGGCTGCGCCCAGGCTGCAACAAGTTGTCAACTCTTGCGGCCACAGAAAGGAAGGAGATGAAACAAAAGTGGCAAGGAAGAGTGGCGTCTCTCTTCCGAAAGGCCGCAGAAGGGTCAGTGGACGAGTCAGGAGCGCCGAGGTATGTTGGGAATACCAAGAAGCCCCAAACATTAAACAAACAATAATATTAAACAAACAGCAAACAATGTTAGCAGGAAATGTTATGGCATATTATAAGGTGTATTTAAGATTAAGCGCAATACAAATGTGACAGTAACAAGAAGGCATAGAGAGTAAAGAAAACCAGAACTTATCTGCTTGAAGCCATATTTAAAAGAGGCAGATATATCTAGCCTTGTTGCCATTGTAACATATGAGCATTCTATTCTAGAGCTTTGCTTTGCGATGTATAAACCAGAGAATCCCCATTGCAATCAATAGGGCACCTAACGCCAAACCAGCACCCTGCACCCAGCCGCCCCTGCGCCGCTGCAGGTGTACTTTGGGTGCTAACTCTGATCCCCCTGTACCCTGAGTCTAAGACCAGGAGCTTTGCTCCCACAACCCAGTGGCCAGCTTTAAGCAGCCACCAACCGGAGGCCTCCTATCCCTCTGCACCTGGCCGCCCTATAGCCGCTAAGGGTGTAACGAGAGTGCATCCTTGACTCTGGGGGAACCCTTGTTCTAACCCCAGAAACTCAACCCCCAAGACTGAGTACTTACCTGGTAACCGTTAACTTACTTTCTCTCCACAGGAACCCATTGACTGTTTTTATCTGAAAAATATTCTAAGTGTGGAGTTGATTTGTATGGAAACCTGAAAAATAACAATTGTGCAAAAGTGAAGGGTTGCCGCCGAATTGTAAAAATGTGGTAAAAAAGGCCTTTGGGGGCTTTACAAATAATCAAGTATTTAACAGCAATAATAGTGGGTCATTGGTTAGTACTTTTCTAACCTTTAAGAATGAACCCATATTTGAGAGTTTTCTTGATGAAATTGAGCCCCCACTTGCAAAAACCCTTTTTATGAAATTCAGGTATGGCAACCTTATGACTAATTCCACTCTGGCACGTTGGTCTAGGAAAAATGTTAATGATATTCCAACTGTAGGAAATGTATGTACCTTGTGTGAGGGCAATTATAAGGAGGACGACATGCATATCCTTTTTTTCTGCCCAGCATATACTCTGGCCAGAAGAAAGTGGATTAAACCCTTGTACAATTTTTTAGGAACTAGGGGCCATATGTAGGTGGCCATTTACCGACCGGTAATGGCCGATTTCGGCCGTTACCGACCGGTAAATGAGTAATTGGGATGTAGGGGGCCAATTTTACCGAATCTGTAAATTTACCGATTCAGTAAAATACCGAATCGGTATTTTACTTCTAGATGTAGGTGGGACTCTTCTGAGTCCCAAAGGCCTTTCAGATTCGGTATTTTGCCACCCAATCCATATGGGAGGTAAAATACCGAATCCAGGTGTCCATGCACATGTGTGCATGCACACCTATGCCATGTGACAGACAGACATGCCCTTAGGGCATGTCTGTGTGCCACATGGCACACATGCCTGTATTTGGGATGCTAGAGGGTGTCAAAGTGACACCCCCTGCACCCTTGCTGGAATCGGTATTTACCGAATCGGTACCGATTCGGTAATGCCCATTGATTCCTATGGGCTTCAATGCCCATAGGAAACAATGGGCATTACCGAATCGGAATTTACATAATCGGTAAATACCGAATCTTAACGATTCGGTATTTACCGATTCTGTAATACCTACATCCTCCACCCCCCTCTGTTTTACCACTTCTTAAATACCGAATCGGTAAAATTCGGTATTTAAGAAGTAGTAAAATGAAATTACCTACATATAGGCCTAGGTCATGTATGACGGCACTTAGAATAATCAAATCCGATACATCACAGATTATTGTATTCAGTGCCAGCAGATACCTCCACTCCATCTTTTTTATTTGTAAGAAAAAAGGCCTAAAGTTGTAAAGCTATGGGACGTTTGCATGTTGTTAAGAACTGATTCCGTTGGTTGAATTAGACACCCACGCTGTCATATTTTATGATTTTTAAATTTATAATTTTATACATGTTAAATATCATCTATATCATAGTGTGTTAAATGGATTTTGGATTGTTTTAAATGAAATGTTTATTGTTCATATATTTTATGGCAAAATATTGCCGAAATAAAGAAATATGAAATGAAATGATTTTACTTACCAATTTTCTAGGAATGTCCCAGTGTGATATCTTGGCATATCACACTGAGTAGAAAAAGTAACCTAAAAAGTAATCTGAAAAGTATCTAAAAAGTTTTCTGTACAGTAATTTCAATACCTTGACTTACCTGTATTTCAAACAACTGCCTTTGAACTTGCATTTACTTGTAAACCCTACATAATATTTTGCAAAGCATTTATTCACTTACCTGTGCCAGGCTTGGCTTGGGTCTAGGAATAAAATAACAACAATATTTTTATACTAACAAAATTGGTCTGAGTACAGTGTTTGAGGGTGTTCAACAAATGCTTAACACTACCCTCTGATACAGCCTTACTGCTTGCCCACACTACCACAAATAGAGAGTAAGATGCTATCTACTTTTTCCTCTGTCTACCTTTGGGGTTCCACTGGACTCTGTGCACACTATACCTCATTTTGGTATTATATTTGCAGAGCCAGCTTCCTACAATCATGCCATCTGCTCTGGATAAAACCCTAGAGGTGTTTTTCCATGGGACAATGGTGTTCTTTTCTTGCAACATTTTGTCCTCAGGCCTTCTCCTGTGTGAAGCACAACGACCTTTCTTTATCGAATCAAGCCATACAATTGTAACATCTTCTCTTCTTGCATGACTACTGAAACAAATACATTATTGAAGCTAACAAGCACACTCTTTCACCTGCAACACAAACGTGAGGAAGAACAAATTCCACAGCACACATGAAATTCAACCTATTAATTAAAAAATGAGAGTTTCCGGGGAGCTGCATTTCAGGAATACGAAATTCAGTTACCATATGAAAGCATAATATGAGCTTTACAAAATTGCATAGAAATCAAGACACTTTCGATGAATACGTCTACCTACAAGCAAAATGGCACAATTAATAAACACATTTAGTACACAAATAATTGTCAGTTGCACAACATGAGTTCTTCAAGTGTTAATGGTTTCTGCTAGTTACTCTCACTTTCTACGTTGATTCTACGTGTTACCTTTCAATGGCCTAGAATACATCACATTTCAGGAAAATGCCTTTAAAATTCTAACATGTCATGTTACTACAACAAAGGATTATATGTGAGTGCGCTCTACGTGTGTTATTATGATGCACCCCTAAAAATAAAATGCGATTTCCTCTAGATCAATTTGAATTTCTCCTTGCCCTACCTGCCTGCCACAGGTGTCTTATAGGCCTCAGAGGCACATAAAGTAAACTTTCAAATATGTTTGTTATTGAAATATTATGTTATGGTTTGGACTGGAATCAATACACTATTGTTAATTATTTGGGATCATCTCACTAAATTACATTGTCTTTATGTATAGTAAAACTGTGAATGGCAGGTTTCACAGAAAGTTTTTCATGTTTGTTTGCATTTAGGTGTACAAGAGACATCACCCACAGTACTGCCAGACAGAAGGCCAGCACTAAATGGCGAGGGAAAGAAGAAGGAGATTGCCACCATTGGCCCGTACACGTTCTCCAGAAAACAGGGTGTGCTTTCCCCACCCTCCTTGTGGCATCAAAAGTTGGAAGCAGCACTCCCGCATCAGTGGCATCACCCCAAAGCCCATGACTAGAAGTGAGGCAGCCACTGCAGTCATGGCGAGGAGCAGTGGGTCTGAATTGGATTTGTCTAACCTGCAGAGTACCCAGTCGTCACAGGAAACTGAGCAAAGTGGACAACAAGAAGCGCAGTCTGCAACATTTCTCCCTGAAGTAGGAGCAAAACAGGAGGTTGAGTTTACTTCTGAGCATGATATACTCTTGAATCATTGGCTTTACAATCTCCAACAAAAAAGAAAGGTTACTCCATTATCTTCTCAAAGCACCCCCTTCAGATGATATGGTCATGGATTGGACCCCAGCCGAGTCCGAGACCCGCCATGAGAGACAAAGGAAAAGGAAAGTTCCTGAAAGCCTTACGGAAAATGACAGTGAAGAGGATGAGCCAGTGATTGTCAGTATAGATGGCGGTCAGAGGACATCAAAATTACTCCTCCTATTTTACCTGCGCAGAGGGATGTGTTTCCACCACCACCAGCTTCCATATTTGTAAGGCACCTGCAGAGACCTGCATCTACCACTACCTCAGTTGAAGCATGCCCATCTTAGAGGCAAATTATACACTCACCTACCTCTAGTCCCTCAGGCACTGGCAGTGGCACACTAAAAAGGCTCCCCTCCCCAGCTTGGGTTTCCTTCGATTAGCAAGCATGAGGATAACATTGCAATATGATCTATTTGCCACTTGAGTGTTCACCAAGGTAAGTCAGGTTTACACATGATACTAGAGGCCAAACCTCCCATATGGGAAAATGTCATGCAATCCAATAGGAGCAGCGCCTTAAAACAATAGGTGGTGGTGGTGGTGATTAGAGAGGGGAAGCAGCTCCCATCATGGTGATAGAAGAAGGAGGTGATGAGGAAGAAAAGGATGACAACTTTACCCAAAGCAGTTCTGTCCCTGCAGTGTGCCAGAATCACCTGCATCAGCTACCTCCAAATGGCACAAGACTAAGATGCAGACACCACCACACACAGTGACTCACCCAGGATGCACATTGAGTCTATCACCTCCTGGTTCTCTCTGGTAGACGCCTGTGTCAGTGGCACCACAAAAGAAAAATAGCCAAGCTACTTATATGGGCATGTTTAGAAAGGAAAGTCCCTACAAACAAAATCACCCACCTGCACAACGGGGAGCTGGCTGAAAAGTTTGCACTGGAACTCCTCCCTTTTTCTTTTGTGGAAGGAGTGGGCATTTTAGAATTTGTGGCAGGCATCTGCTCGAAACAGAAGGTTCACACATGGACCTATTTTGCCAGAGTTGCTCTTTCCAGCACTCCGGCATGATGTGCTGTTAAAAGTGACACAATAGTGGTGCAAGGGGCTTGAAAATCTGCCCCTTGCTTTTTAGTGCTAGGCGCACTATTAGCTGCCTCCTGTTCGGTGTTACTAGCTGATTAGGTTCTGCCCTGGCTGGCACTCACTGAGACTGCTGGTGAGCTGTGATCTTTAAGTGTGTACCTCAGTCCTGAGGCAGCCTTACCCAAATTCAATGCCCAGTGTGTGCTATCTGCAGCAGTGGCTCAGGGCTGTCGAGTGAGTCTGCCGTCACAAGCATGTGTCTGAAGTGTTGGCTGACAGTGACTCCTCTGTGAAAACAGCTCTCCTTTTCCTTCCACTTTGGTTAGTTTTCACAATATAATACTTCAAATGTCCTCGGCCAGCCAAGAGTGAAATACATATTTCTTTAGCTCATTGCCATAATGTGGTGTCGTCTTCCTCATAAATTCTACAAGCACAATGAATTAAGTAGAGAACACATTCTTAGAACCCCACCATTAAACCAGCATGCCCCAACTGTCCTTTTAGGCAGCGCAACTGTGCTGCTGGCTGCGGGGGTGGGCAGGTAGCGTCATGCAAACCGGGCTGGACCACTTCGGGTAGGCTAATTTTTAGGTTTTGCCTGGCGAAAAGATGCGCTCTGCGCATCTTTTTCGCGCAGGCGAAATCCTGATGAGTTCTGTAGTGTGATTTGGAACGGCCCTCGTCATTCATTGGCTGGCTCCATAAATGGAGCCTAGCCATTGGACGATGGGCCTGTCCGTCAATGCCGGACCAGATTCGGGGGCGTTCCCGCGATTCTTTGGCTTTTGCCGACGTCACGCGGCGTCAGCCGAAAGCCGGGAACGCCCCCGAATCTGGTCCGGCATTGCCGGCACCTGATATTCGAGTATTTTGTCCGCTGGCAGGTGCCCACCCTGCCAGGGACCTTGCCGCTGTTGTGGTACCCCGAGCGAGTGCCCACCTCGCTTAATATTTAGATTTAAGGCCGGTGCCCACCCGGCATTGCTCCGTGTATTCACCGCCGCGGCCCCGAGTGAGAGGAGAGAGCAGCGCCCGCCTTCAAGCCCGGGCCGCGCTGGGATTGGCCCAGCCGGCCGAGCCCCCTTCCGCGTCATCGCAGGAGGAGGAGGAGAGAGCCGGAAGGAGGAAGCAGCCTGCATCGATCGTCCCGAGGCTCCCGAGCACAGGAGGAGCCCCGGGGAAAGAGAACGTCCCTCCGCGGCCCCGGAGGGTCCCGAGGAGCGGGAGCTCTCCTCCAACAGCCGCCGGACCCGGTGAGTGCCTGCAAGGGGAGAGGGGCGTCGGGACACATTGTCGGTGTCCGCCCTCCCCCCCTCTGTGTGCCCGTCCCCCCTCCCGCTCTCCGTGAGCCCGGGGCACATTCTTGTTATATATATATGCTGATGCAAGAGTCAGAGCAGCGAGACACCGCGAGTCTGGGGAGGCCTGAAGCAATGCACGGGCAGCAGGGGTAGGTGGGCAGTAGTGCGGAGGGATACTCAGCAAGAGAAAATATATATAAAGATATGCAGACGTGATGCCTGGTATCTTTCTTACACAACGCAAGAAATTACACACCTCTTAGTCAACCACTTTCACCCCACGTGCCGCGATTTCATTGCCAGTGTATGAATTGACACCGGTGACTGTCAGCAACTTGTAATTAATGGACGCCGGGTGCTTTCATTGCATCGCTTGACACGAGTTACATCCAGTGCTTCAGCAGTCACATTAATTGCACGTGCAGAAACTGATAGAACGCACATCCTTTGTATGCGATGATTGTGTCCGCATGAATTGGCAGCAGTTATTTTCGTTGTGATTGTATGAATTGTACGACACCAATTGCTTTCCCTGAATGTGCATGAATCGACAGCAGTCGCCCGCGTCCTGTGTAAACGAAGTCACACGTGTTGCATCATTGAATATGCATCGATCGGCTCCGGTTACATTAAAACAATGTGCGTGAATTGACAGAAATCACCAACAATGTATCGACATTATTTGACACCCGGTGCTTTTACTAACTGTACACGAATTGACACGTGTTACTTTTAATCAATGTGTATACATTGACATCCGTCAGTTTCATTAGGTGGCTGGACTGACACCAGTTATATTTTCGTGTGCGCACGAATTGCCACGAGCAACTTCGACAAAATGTGCGTGCATTCGTACCTGTGATGTTCACGGATCTGCTCATCGTGACACGAGTTGCATTCACAGATCGTGCAGGAGTTGGTTAGAGAGCCTGTGCCAAGAAAAAATTGCGTGGACATAAATTACCGAAAGGATTACAACGAAATAATGCCCGCGTGCCTGCGGATTATACCATCTGTTAATTCCGCCCACTCGTTTCCTCGCTCCCCTGGCGTTGGCCGAACCATTGCGAGGAAGAGAACCCGTGGGCGTGGGGTGGCGTGCCATGCGCCACCCATAGGTCATGGGGTGACTAGGAAGAGAACCCGTGGGCGTGGGGTGCCTGCCACGAGCCCACCAGGGGCCACGAGGTGCCTAGGAAGAGAACGCGTGGGGTGGCTTGCCATGCGCCACCCATTGGCCACGAGGTGCCTAGGAAGAGAACGCGTGGAGTGGCGTGCCACCAGCCCACCCATGGGTCATGGGGTGACTAGGAAGAGAGCCCGTGGGCGTGGGGTGGCGTGCCATGAGCCAACCATTAGGCCGCGAGGTGCCTGGGCACAGAATACCCACAGGCAGAGGACATATGCTACCAACCTGTTCCTTGGAGCCGCCTGGCTTGGGGTGGCACCCGTGCCATCTAGGTAACAGTAACAGGTGTGGGCGCCGAGTGCCACCTGTCACTGCAGCTGAGGGAAGGCACAGGGCGGCCACGACTCACCAGCCATTACTCGTGGAGTCTGTGAGGCAGTACGCAGGCCTCTGCCCATGCCCACTTCCCTCAGTCCGAAGTGTTTATTTCTGCCTCTGACGTTACCAAACCAAACACTATTTACTCAAATCACGAAAAACTGCAAACCTGAAACCATGCAGGTAGGGTGCAGTGGGAGTTCGGCTCGACGTCTAACAAGCGGGTGAAGGGGCACAACTCTTCTGCCTTCTCAAACAAGAGGGGTGGTGAAAGGGGCACACCTCTCGTGCCTTCTCAAGCAGGAGGGGGTAGTGCGCTCTCAGATCGGACAGTGCGCGGGAGTGTTTTGTAGGAGCGCAGCAGCCGGGCCAGCCAGATTGTATACAACGGCAGTTAAAGCAGAATTAGGCGCGACCTTTCAAAAGTGCTCTTTGAAGGGCGTTAATTTACACGAGGGAACATTTTCTAAAATGAATCTGATCTCTCTCACTCCAAGCTGAGGAGGCGGGTGAAATGTGAATAGAACTGAGTCTGACACATCCGAAGAAGCCGCAAAAAGAGTGCGTTCTTTTACTCATTTTTTTAATTCACAAAATTCAACCAGTGTCACACGAATCGTGACACGAATGTGGTACGAGATTAAAGAAAACGGTAAAAAGGTGTGGGATATGGCATTTTGTTTTGGTATTTTAGTAAAATTAAGACAGAAGTTCAGTGTGTCGAAGTCTGAACCAGTCTATGCTTCCAAATTTAATGTTATGATTGTCAGCAGTTTTTAATATTTTTTTAGTTGATCCTTGCACGCATATAATATGATTACTTAGCAATAATAGTAATATTAATACTAATAACGAGAATGATTCTATCTACTATGTTCTCGTTAGCAATAATAATAATATAATGGAAAATACATTTGCAATGATGATCATAATTGAGTGTGTGCGTGAAACACCGATTTGAACAGCATGAAAACGTAACACGTAGTCGGATATTACTGTTGAGTAATTAAATCGCACTCGCAGTCAGTGTCCGTGGGGCCAAGGCAGCTACTGGTGCATTCTCTCAATTTATAAAAGTGAGATGAGGGGTGGGCTGATCAGCTCATTTTTATACTCCGGGGCCTAACAATGCAATACAAACTTTCAAAACTTTTGAAAAGATACATGAGAGCACCCGAACAGAACTCTGAAATTACCTCGTTTCGTGTGCGGCCTAAAGATATGCAGACGTGATGCCTGGTATCAAGGGTGAGGACATGTGGCCTAAAGGCCTCAACACTGTGGAACGAAGTTCGAGTCCCGGCGCGGGCTCAGCATGCTGTGATCCTGAGCAAATCACATAATCTCCCAGTGCCTAACATATGAATCGGACCTTCTGTAAAGTAATTTGAAGCTCAAGTAAAGCACTTCAATGCGCTATATAAAACTGCAAATGAATAAATTAAATGAGTGGGGGTTGCAGTTCGGGGAAAGGTTGGGCGTCTAGTGCAATAAACCAAGGGCACAGTCGAAAGTGAGCCTGGGCTCAGGGAATTGGAGCATGGTACCCGCCTGCACCAGAGAGTGTGGCCTGCAGCACGGGTGCACTGGCTGTAGAGGGTTTGACTGCAGTGGGCAGAGAAGAGATGTACTGCAGGAGCTGAAGCATGCAAGCTAGAGAGAGTCTGGAATAGGGGGCTGAGGCCGGGGACAGCAGCGATGCACGGACAGCTCTAGGGCGCGAAAAGAGGCGATTTACTGCAGGAGCATGCAGGGAAACTCGAGTGTGGAGAGAGAGGCCTGCACAGGGAGCCTGCATCGGCTATGCACTGGCACCTACTGGGTCAGCAGTAGTATGCAAGAAAATATTAGTCTGGAAGCACAGCACGCCACCGTGGCATTGGTGTCCGTGCAGCTGGAGGCTGCCGATGCAGTGCACTGGCAGTGGGGGGTGGGGGAGGTGGGGCAAAGGGTGACAATGTTTGAATCACGCAATAGAAACCGAGTCCGGAGGCAGCAGACACTGGCCCGACCGCAGTCACTGCACCTGCAGCAAGCGGAGTACGGAGAGAGCGCCCACTTCATCAATCCTTGACACACCCAGTGAACACCTATGGATTGCATAAGGAACAGCTGTAAAGTACAAGCAGCAATGCCAGGGAGGGGGGTACAGTGCGGGAATCGGCATTGCACAAGCTGCAGAATGCATGAAAGGGCGGCGGAAGTCAGTGCTCCAGGATTTTGGTGCCCGGATGCACTGAGCTGTGTCTGCAGTGACGGGTGGGCCGAGAACTGTCCGGAGCGTGTTTTAATTGCTTATGGAATCGACCAGGCAGGGAGCGATGGATGTGGCCAGCTGCAGGGTGAAGGGAGAGATGTATAGGGCAAGGTAATGACGAAAACAGACAGAGGAGACCCGGGTTCAATACCGGCCCAAAGTCTATAATTCTGGGCAAAGTACTCTGCCCCTCCCCCCAATCTCCGCACTTATCTCTGTCCTTTATGTTAAACGGTTTGGAGTTCTTGAAACTGAACACAGAGCGCCATATAAACACCTGACTTGAATTGTAAGTCTCAACATCGGCGTGATTATTATAATACGGGTTTTCTTTCATCAAGTTTTTACACGACATTCACAATCAAAACTATCCGGACTGACAATAACCGGAATGGTCTGCAAATTATTATGCTAC
Source organism: Lissotriton helveticus (assembly GCF_964261635.1). NCBI lineage: Eukaryota > Metazoa > Chordata > Amphibia > Caudata > Salamandridae > Lissotriton > Lissotriton helveticus. The sequence continues at coordinate 1,541,263,305 of NC_136065.1, forward strand.
GAAAAAAACACATACGTGGAAACAGGAAATGTAGGAAGGAGGGTGAGCCACTTGAGAACAAAACTGGTTTATTTATCTTTACTTTATCGGTAAAGTCCAACCAAGAAACGTATCAAATATGCGAACAGGCCTTTTTTATGCAGGTTGTGGCTCAAGAGCGTCATGTGTGTTTATTATTACAAATAGGCCCACTGATACAAAGGCGTGCATGTGTGTATTCAAAGATATGCATTTAAGAGATAGTCTCGCATATAGCTCATTCATGCTGGCTGCATCCCAAGGCTGCAGACCTGACAGAGGCTGGAGAGAGACACAGCGAGTGTCCATGTAGCATCCTCTTTGCGTGTGTGTGGGGGGGGCTCTCTGTGGGTGTTTGTGTGTGGCATTTGCGAGAGATTAAGCTATTGGCATTGTAAATGACAATGCCATTTATTTATGTTAAAAAAACATAAATAAAAATAATGTCAAGAGCAATGCCAATAGCTCTAACTTTAACAAAGGCAAAACCATTGCATTGTAAATGCTTGTTTATTAGGGTAGAGAGTCGTTTTTGAAATGGAACACTACAGCATGCTGGCTGCCAGATGTTACCTATGTGAGACTGTGAGCCTCAGCTTGAGGCTTGCCCAATGTCCAGTGTCTGTCCTCGAGTCAGATGACTGTGTTGACTCTTAAATAGGCATCTGTGTTGTTCATGTTGGGCCCTCACATCTTTCTGTTGTGGGTCGGGTCCCACGTAGCAGAGAGAGGCCCTGGAGTCCACACTGAAGCTCAGCTTCCTGATATGATTGATCGATTGATTGCTGGCAGCAGGGAGGATCCATGGGACCCAATGTGGGCAAAGGCTGGCTAAAGCATCTGTTTTTTAGTATCTCAGATAACTTGCTATGGCTGGTATTGATAAATTAAATGAATGCTTCAATCATTCTGAGCTGCCTGCGCCGCCGGCCTGTAATGTATTGAGTCTGAGAACTGTGTAGTCACACAGTCTGTCTCTGCTTTTCTCAGTTTTCAGTTGTCTGCCGTTAGCACACTTTTAGTTCAGTGACTTCTTAGAGTTTCTTGTTGCTCAAATGGGTGTCATTTCTGAAGTTTATGTTTCCCTCATCTTCATTGCTTGATTTTGCACACACGAAAGTGTTACTTATAGTAAATGAATGCCACTCATAATACAATTAAATTATGAAAATGTCACACATAGCAATCTGAAACCCTGGCAGCTATTAGTACCTTTTCTTTTTCTTGCTGGAGATCGTGAAGCCAATGGTTGAACAGCAATGTCTTACTCAGCAGGAGGCTCACCATACTGTTCTTCTCCAACTCCAGGAAGAACTGTTGCTAGCTGCATCTCTTGTTGTCCACTTTCCTGTGGTTATTGGGTACATGCAGCTGAGACAAATCCAGTTCAGACTCGCTAATCATCACCAAGAGAGCAGTGGCAGCATCTCTGACAGACATGGGCTGGCTTGGCCTTACCTTCAGGTTGGGTGGTGCTGTTGATTGTGCAGGAATGCTGCTCCCAGCCTTTTTTGCTATCCAGAAGACGGCGCAGCAAGTACACCACTTTACTTCAAAAAGGTAGAGGGCGACACACCAGTTCTGGCAGTATCCTTCTTCTTCTTTCCTTCGTCTTCTTTTCCACTCTTGCCACTTCCTTGGCAGGAACTCTCTTCTTTAGGGCCATCTTCAAGTGCTTTCATAGCTCTGGCAGTTGCCACTTAGTTGCACAAGTGCACAAGTGGAAGCAGAGGAGACTCAGCAGGTGGTGTCACTGTCAGCTTTCTGTCTGGCAGTACTGTGTGTGATGTCTTTTGTTGGGCACCTAAAAGCAAATAAACAAGACTAAAAATCTGTGAAACTTGGCATTATCAGTTTGAATCTACCGGCAATATAATTTAGAGGGTTCTCATCAGGAATAATTAAAAATAGTGTATCCAATCCAGACCATAACAAATTATTTCAAAAGCATACAGATTGAAATGTTTTCTTTATGCTTCTCTAAGGCCTATGAGATACCTGTGGCAGGGAGTGCAGGGGAAAATGGAATAATCCTTAAAAAATATTGTTGGGGTGCACCCATGAGACACCAATGGCAAGCATGAGTTGCAAGGGGAAATGGAATAATCCTTAAAAGACTTATTGATGGTGTGCGCCTATGATAACTCTATGGTAAGGAGAGGAAAATGGAACAATCATTAAAAATATTATTGCTGGTGTGGGTCTATGAGATACCAATCTCAGGCGGGGGGGCAAGGGAAAATCAAATAATCCTTGGAAAAAATTATTGATGGTGTGTACCATATGGGAGATTGGTCAGCTCATTTGAAAAGAAAAGTTACTGGATTTGTCTTTATTGAAAGTTTTTCTCGGCCCCAGGAACCTATTCTGTAGCAGAGGGTCCATTTTGTATTTTGACATTTACACACAGCCAGTTTTTGTGGGACCTTGTTTTTTGTCATGTTTGTAGAGTGCATGCTTAGGGGCAAACCACTGTAGATGTTTGGAATATGTTTACTAGCTGCATAGTTTATAACTGTATGAACCACTAGGACTTTGAGGACACTTGAGGAGTTGCCAAATTGTTAGTGGTGTGGGGTAATTTCTGCCTACCAAAGATAGGGATGCTTAAATCATTTAGATTTAGAGATGGGGAATACCCAAAATTGTTAGGTAATCTGGCTATGTTCAATAACAAGTCCAATACGTCTCTCCCTCGCAATGAGGAGTGGAACAAGGTACTAATGCTAAAAAATAATAATCAAACGAATAACAGATAATCAAAAGAATTGACTCACATGGATCATTTATTCTTCAATATGGATGAGCAGGGCTCATGCTGCAAGGTTTAAGAGTCAGAAATATTCCAGGGTTATTTGTCCAAATTCAACAATATTTAGATGGATGGTCGCTTGTTGCCAACTGATGCTCCTGACATTGGAGGATGTTGATTATCGAGACAGCAAGAGAGATAGATGGTACTAGATTTGATGAATGAGATATTAGAACTAGAAAACAAAATAAAGAAATCAAATGCTCTAGAGGAGGCCAAAAAGAAATTGAAGTGGCGAGTGAGTTAGCCTCATTCAATGAATTAGGATTGAAGAAAAAAACGAATATGTTAAAAAAAGATATCAGGTACTTTACAAAATAAATATCCCTATCTCTCCAAGAACCACTATAACCAAGGCCAAGATCAAGATGGAGAATAATTGGGCCAAGGATGAAACACAAAGTAGGTGATCACGTTCTCTGACACTTCTGGTAGTTCCCATCATTTTGATCAAGAAGAATATTTTTTAAACAGTGATCAGGTAATAGTTCCACTTTTTTAGCCAGGTGAGGCAGGTGAAGAAGCCTGATGAGACAGAGGTTTCAATTCAGATATTGGGGTGGATATTATCGAACAACAGTTATGTTATGTTATGCTATTTAGGCTTATAGAGCGCACGGTTACCCCAGGGTGTCCTGGCGCTAAACAGTGGACACCAGTACTTGGAAACCAGGAATGGCCAGTACTAGAGACCTTGAAAGAGATCCCTATTTGTAACCTCTCACAAACCCCTTTGGACATGGCCACTACCTCATTACGCATTATTATTATTATTAAGTTAAGCCTGGGCGTAGTTCGCGTAGAAGCGCTACGCGTAGCTACACGAAGTGCACTTCGCACTATGCACGCTACGCGAACTGCATAGTGCGGTAGGGAAAATGCTGTTCGCACTGATTGTACAGTGCCGGATGCTTGTCCGCACTGTGCAATTATTGCAAATGGCATCTTTCACGGTGCAAGCGGTCATTTTCTGCCGCTCAATTAGATTTTTTTACTCAATCGGCAGCTTTCTCAACGCGGATTGGTACTTTCTCATCGCGAGCGGTAGCAAGCATACGCAACTACTCGCAATGAGAAACCAACATGGTCACCAACATGATATATGAGGAACGTGAGCAAGCAAAAAATGGCAGCTACAATACGCGCTTTTGCACTGTGCTGCGTGCAATTCGTGTAGCGCGTAGTAGTGCAAACTACGCATGCTCCCCGAGTGTAGGTTAGTACTAAGCCCAGGGTTAATTATTATTGTTACATTTGTTAGGCGCACAAATCATCCCAGAAGGGATCTTTAGGCGCTGTTACAGTGTGGGAGCAGAGTGGAGTGAAAACTCCTGAAAGAAGAGCCAGGTTTTCAAAACTTTTTTGAATGTGGTGAAGTCCGTACATGCTCAGATAGATAAGGGCAACCTATTCTAATCATAGGGAGCCAGGAATGAGAAGGCGCAGCCTCCAAAACTTGTCGTTCTGATGCGTATTGGGCATTGGAGCAATAGATCACTTGATCTAAGCTGCCTTGCCTGGACACATGGTTGTAGTTTCTGCCTCAGGTAGAGAGGACCCTTCCCCTGCAGGGTCTTACAGACCAGGCAGAGAAGTTTGAAAAGAGCACGCTTTTTGATTGGGAGCTGAAGAAGGGAATGGTGAGAGGGCTCTTAGGGAGAGCGGGGTGGAAGATTCAGTATCAATCTAGCAGCCGAGTTCTGCACCACCTGGAGCCTGGCCAGAAGGCATTCATTGCTACCTACCAGGAGGGCATTTCCGTAGTCCATTATTATTGCTTGTACCAGTGTCTTCCTGGCCTGCAGAGGTGTCCATTGGAAGACTAGTTTAGGAGTTCTCAGGATGCCAAAACAGGTTCCAGTCACTGTTTTGACATGCCCCTTCATAGCGAGCTTATCGTCCATCATTATTCTCAGATTCCTTGCATATTTGTTGGGGGTAGGCGGTGGGTCTAGCTCCGGAGGCCACCAGTCTTCTGACCAAGCAGTATGTGCCTTCCCAAACAGGAGGATCTCTGTGTTGGTCATGTTCAGTTGAAGACAGTTCTTAGACATCCACAAGGCTACTGTCGGTAACAGTGTTTAAATCTTGTTTTAGTCAGGGTGGGGTCATTGTCCATGGTGATGATCAACTGTGTATCATCAGCATAGGAAATGGTTTTAGAACCATAAGATCTAATAAGTTGTGCCAAGGGGGCCATATACACATTAAACAGTGCCAGACTCAAGATTGAGCCCTGTCAAATGATGAAAATGCTGATGTATACTCGCCCAACGGGACCCGGTTAGTACGTTCTGACAGGAAGTTGACCAGCCATTTAAGTGCTTTCCCTCTGATAACAAATTCCAAAAGTCTATGCGCTAAGATCTGATGGGAGATGGTATTGAATGTGGCTGAAAGGTCTAAAAGAACCAACATTGTCTCCGATCGCTGATCTAATACCAGTCTGATAATGTCCATGACTTCTACTAGTGAAGCCTCAGTGCTGTGTGAGGAGCGAAAGCCAAACTGCGAGGGATCCAGCAGATGGATAGATTCCAAGTATGATGATAGTTGGGCATTCACAGCCGATTATAGGATTTTGGAAAAAGAGGAAGAAGGGAGATGGGTCTGTAGTTTGCCAAGTTATGAGGGTCTGCTGAAACTTTTTTAAGAAGGGGCTTAATGCATGCTGCCTTCCATTTGCAAGGTGCACTAGCCAGTTGTAGGGAACGGTTACATAGATCTGTGATTGGAGTGCATAGAATAGGGGCTAAGGTAGTGATCACATGGGGAAGTGCTGGGTCTGCAGGGGACCCTGATTTTATAGAATTTTCATGGGCTAGGGTCTGATCCTCTGTCACTAGGATAACTGTTTCCAACATGCACACGTGGTACTGCTTGGGGTTCCTGTGTGATGGCGCCTACTGAGTTTGAGAATGTGTTGTAGATGTTGTTGATTTTTTGTTTAAAGTAGGCTTTGAGGTTATCGCAGTGAGACTGGGATGGCAGAATGGTTTGATTTCCACTATTAAGGTTTGTGAATTCTTTGAGGATTATAAACAATTCCTTGGACGAATTGTTTGCAGAGTTTATTCTCTCTGCAATATGAGTTCTTCTGGACAAATTACAGCGTTTGAGATATGTTCTCAGAGCAGCTTTATAGGCCAGTTTGCCCTCATTGTTTTTTATCCTTCCTCCAAATCTGTTCTAGTCTCTTTACTTTGGTTTTCTCCTTCCTTAACGCCTCAGAGTACCAGAGAGTAGGGGGATGTTCTCCTCCTGATTTTGGTTTTCTTAGCATCGTAATGTAGTCTAAGTCCTTTACGAGTGAAGCTTAACAAGCAGTCAGGGTCAGATTGATATTGTTGTGATCAGTGATAGATGGAGGACTAAAGACCCGGAGAAATGTGGACGGTACCACATTCCTCCAATATCTTGTGAGCTTGGACCCATGGCAATGAGTTTCTTTATTGGAATTGATGTCTAAGTTAAAATTGATAGAGAAATGGCCAGTCCATGTCTGCTCCCTGGGAATATCTACTGTTAAGTTCCTAGCATCAGTAAAGATTAAATCTAGTGTGTGTCCTCCTCTATGGGTGGGGCCGGATACCAGTTGGTGGAGACCATGAGACTCCATATCTCCTAGTAATTGGATAGAGTCCTGATCCGTTTGGATATCTATGTGAAAGTTAAAGTCCCCTAGCAGCAGAAAGTGGTCTGCCGCAAGGATTTGCGATGCTAGATGTTCCATCAGTTTGGTGCTGAAGTCCGGAGGGCGGTAAACAAGGGCTCCCTTCCATGTTATACCATTTAGTGCCTTTAGTTGAAAAGTTAGCATGTCCTGCATGGGTGACGAACAAGAATCGTGTCTATTCTTGGAGGGATTTAGTTGCTATGGCTACCCCCCCTTTTATGTTGTCAATCACATCTAATTAAGGTGTAGCCTTGTGGAAGTGCTAGGGCTTTAGCGGGGGAGGTGGACTGCTTTAGCCTAGTTTCTTTAATAAAACTTATGTCTTGTCTTGTTGAGTCCAGGAGATCCCATAGTTTTGACGTGTGCTCGGGGATCGAGTGCGCATTAAGGTATATACACTGAAGCTTGGGCAGGATGCTAAAGGTGTTATTGCTCCTGTCTGGGTCTATGCTTTTGGAGGAGCATTTGTTGAGTGGTCCCAGTCATTGTGCCTGTCTGAGGATATCCTATTGGTCCATTCAAAATTACAGCTATCACACTGCCGACGGATGGGCTTCTACTCCACGGATAGTGTTTGATTACAAAGAGCTCCCTGCGCATGTTGCCTAATGTTATAAGCTCCTCTCTTGAGTAAAACTTTAACTCATTAAAAGCCTATCATATGATCCACATACAAACTCTATTGAATTTGAACTCTTTGAAGACATTGGGCCCGATTACGATGGCGGAAGGCCCGCCACCACCAGCTGCTTGGTGGCGGGCCCTTCGCCCTCTGACTGCCAATTTCTCCCCATTACGATGGCAGAGAGAATAGTTCCGCAAGCGTGGCGGGCGCAAGGACCGCCCGCCACGCTTTCTCCCCAGGCAATCATTAGGATTGCCTGGTGGAGCAGACACGACTTGCAAAATGGTGGAGGTGCCTAGCAGGCACCGTCCGCCAGATTACAATACTGGCTTCAGCCAGCCTTTCCATGGCGATGAAACCGCCATGGAAAGGCTGGCGGAGATTGGATTCGGGAGCCTGTTGTGGGCCGCCTCAGTGTTGGGGGGGTGCAATGGGGGGGTTACCCATGGTGTCCCCAACATTTCCCAGCACTAAGTGGTAGGCACTGCGTGGTGCCTGCCACGTAGTGCAGGGAAATTCACTGCATGACGTTTTAACATTGCGAACGGTGCTGCAGCCAGCAGCACTGTTTGCAATTTTAAAAGCTCGGGATGCGCCCGCCATACTGGGGGGTGCATCGTAATTTGGTTGGTGGGACTGCCACATGACTGGCAGGTGGTCTCAACCACTGCGTGGTTCCTGCCATGTAGTGCAGGGAAATGCACTGCACGACGTTTTAACATTGCGAACGATGCTGCAGCCAGCAGTACCGTCCACAATGTTAAAGCCCCGGGATGCGCCCGCCATTCTGGGGGCGCATCGTAATTTGGTTGGTTGGACTGCCACATGACTGGCAGGTGGTCCCAACCACTGCAATGATGGCGGGCGGACTCAGGTCCGCCCGCCATCGTAATGACCCCCATTGTTTCCTTCTTCTGAAAGGGATGTATGACGTTCCAACGCATGCTTTTACCAAGCATGCCTTTACAACGCAGGTTTTACAACGCAAGTCGTTACAACGACTTGCGTTGGGGGGCGCTGGATAGTGAATAGTTTAATTTACTATTCCAACTGCAGTCCCCGTGGATAGTAGGGAAGGTGTTGGATAGTAAATTAAACTATTCCCTATCCTAGAGCGCCCCCAGCGCAATGCATTGTAATAACTTGCGTTGTAAAAGTTGCGTCATAATGGTAGTGCGTGGTAAAAGTTGCGTTGTAAAGGATGTTCCCCTCTGAAAGATATGTCATTTGGCGATGCAGCGCGCGCAACAACATTATTTTAATTTATTTGTTTGCATACTTACCTCTGTGCGGCCGTATTCCGGAGTTTACTACCCCACCACCAGGCCCCCCCTACCCCTAATCAGCACCCAGCAGCACTCCCACCACGGGCCGCTACTGACTGTACATGCTTAGGTAAAGGCACCACAGGTATGCAGTGTACTCCAGTGCAGTGCATACTCCTTGGTGCCCTTACATTAGAATGTAAGGGCACCAAAGATATCCACTTCCGCGCATACCCCTTGGTACCCTTACATACTTATGTAAGGGCACTGAGGTGTATGAGCCCTGCATAGTGCTTAAACAGGGCTGGAACAGGAAGCAGTCCCTCTATGGTTAAAAACAATGCACTCACTATTGGATCATAACGATGGCTGATATTTACGGACAGCGATCCAATTTTACAGGTTCTAACAGTTCTGCACAGGGAAAAACCCATACTATCCTCGCGCCAGCCCATAGGAGGTTGCAGTCATGTTAAACTCTAGGCCCCTGCTGGACATGGCCCATCTTAGGGAAATTTACCCTCAAACATTTTGCTTTCTCTTCCTAGTCTTTGCCAACGCTCTCTGCATGACTGTAGGAATCTGTGCACCTTCCCACTGTACTGCACAGGGAAAGTGCGCGCACCCGCCTCACCCGCATTAGGCAGAGGGTGCATACGTGAAGGGTTTAGGAACCATACCTCTGTGCGCCCTATAGACAGGTACACCACATTCCCGGGGTGTGCAAGGCACTGGCTAGTAGTGGGATGTAGCACTGAGTGTGCCACCCCCTGGCTAGCCTGTTAACCCTATATTGGGTCTGCCAATGCAGGCCTGTGGAGCGCTATTGAACCCCTGCTCGGGGTTGGCATCCCTTGGGCCTCAGCCATCTCTGAGTTGGTTATCCCATAGCATAGGACATCACCTAAGAAATCCCAGACAGGCCTCAGGGGGGCTGGAAGTCTGAAAGCCAGGCGGGTACATATGCATTTCCCCTGGCCAGGTACGGTGGAACCCCCCAAATGCCTTGGAGTTCAGTTCTTCCCAGGGGATACTCCAGGCATGCAGCCAATTCTCTGGTGTGGCCTCAGTGCCCAGTGCACATCCTCACTGTGAAGGCAGTGTGGAAGTGCGTGGGCCTTCCTATACAGATTAGGGAAAGGCGCTGACATGATGTTCCAAAACTTGGGCTAGACTACCAACGCAGACAGGGGTGTGTGCACCGGCCCTTATGCTGTTTCAAATACATGTCCATCCTGCCACTGAAGGAGGCACACTGGCACCTCTGGCATTTTGAGATAGGTGTCCGGTCTGCCTTCGGCGGGTGTTGAGTGCATACCTGCTTTCTCAGTGTTCTAACATCCGGGGCAGGCCTGTATTGGTGCACTTGCAGTCATTGTGCTAGGGCCCGGGTAGGCCCATGTACCCAGACAGTCCCTACTGCAAGGAAGTGCAATTGCCCTTCCTACATATGTTGGGAAGTATCACTGATTTTGATATTCTGAACCATGGGCCGATCTGCTATTGCAGACCGGTAGGTGCGCATGGGCATCTATCATGATAAAACCCATGAGCAGCTATCCATTGCAGACTGCTGTATGTGTGCACCAACACCTATGGTGCCCATGACTGCATGCGCCACCTGGCATCACAGGCTAGTGCGTGCCCACTGATGCATGTATTAGTTAAACCTGTGTCCAGTCTGCTGTGTAGACTTGAGCAAGCGCACTTTCACCCTTGGTGCTGGGGACAATGTGTCCAACCTGCCAACGCAGGTCTGCGTGCACTCTAGCGCATGTGCACCTAGGTAGTGAGGAATACCTGTGTGGGTTTTCACTACCTATGAGGCCTTCGCTTCCCAAAGGTTAACATGGCAAAGTGATTGGCATTACTTTGGGCTTCACTAGTGGATTGCAGCGGAGCAGCCTCACTATGTTTATTATCTATGGATTTGCAATTCCAAACCCTTTCCATTGGTAAAGGGAATTCTGGTATAATTCGCTTAGAAATGCCACTTATAGAATATGACTTATAATCCTCATGGAGTAAGGGCAAAGGCATCCACTAACCGGGAAGGAACAAAATAATTTGAAACTGGTGAGAATTCACTGAGTAAAAACAGGATTTAGCAAAGCAATTTACCTGGAACAATGCATCCAAACATGGAACTTGCCTGCCCCTGAAAATACAAGACACACAATAACACAACCGACCATAATCCTGATGAGAACGTAATCACCGGTGGTTTGAAAAGCGTCAATCCGAACCATCGGGAATTTATTCTTTCTGACCTCAATCAGTATGGACAGTGAAAAAGATATTGTAAAATCACAAACCCACCCATACTAGATGGCATTGAAACCCCAATGAGGACACAAAGAGAGTCATGATAGTTTAGAGCAATTTTGATAGGCTCCTCTGGTTTATAAAATATAGGACTGGCTTCAACTATTGACTATAAATTTGTGTCTTTAAATGTACTAGCACTCTTCATTACTTTTTGTTGAATGTAGAACACTGTTACTTTTGTATTGAACGTACAACAATCACTATACAGTGTGTGTCACAATTTTGTCATCTTCAAGTGCAATAATGCGTTGTCACAGTCTTTTGTGTGGTACACTTGATCAATGCTAAAGATGAGTGTTTTTCCTTTCATGACATGTTAAAAAGCAGCGACTATGTTGGAATGAACTTTGAAATGAATTCACAGGCCAAGTCTATTCATTTACTTGTCCTTGACCATGAGTAAAGTGACTCCAATTAATACATCCAACTCTCTTGTATAGTGTACTTTGCTAGAGGACAAGGTGGCTGTCAATATGGGCCAAACCCCCCACTTTTTCAATGTATAGAATATGGGCATTTGTGTGCTGTGGTGCCTGGCTCCAGGGAATGCCAGGGTTAGGGGGAGCATCTCTGCATTCCCCAAGCAACAGCTATAAACCATGGGCTTCCCATGAGAATGGCAGACCTCTGCTATTTGAGGGCCACGTGGGATAGATTGGAGATAGAGGTTCTAACACTTAGCTGCTCAGACAGGATCATGGCCCCACTAAAGATTAAGATCCGCAGTCCTTGGGCCCATGGCGGACAGGCCTACAATTTAGGGGATACATCTATGGTTCAAAGGGAAGCATCCTAAACCCCCCTAACTTCAAAGACACACAACAGTATAACTATAGGTGCATCCTTCAGAAAGGGGTGAGATACACTTTTGGGAATGTGAGACCTGGAAAACCCGGTCTGCGTGGTGCACGTTAAAAGAGGACTCTGTTGTGCACATGGAGGATAACTGCCCAAATAGAGGCTGGCCTGGGCTGAGGACCTGCTGGAGTGTGGCACCCTGAAGTGTGCTCTCCAAGGGCCGGATCACAGAACCTCCTGTTCTACTGGAGATCTCAGGGACATCAAGGTTCTCCCACGAGGGACCTACATCATCTACCTGTGCCATCTGGAGAGTGGTGCCCTCTTAAGTACCCAAATTGGATACTTAATCCCAACTTGTAGTGCAGTGTGAGTCTGGACCTAAGATTTGTGTTGGGAGACCAGATTGTCTGGTGCAGAGCCCCAGAAATCTTGCCCGCATGTAAGGCGTGTGGTTCATGTACTGCAGGGACCCTGACACTCATAAGCGTCTAGTGGTGGTGAGCGGATTCACTGGTTGTGGGACCTCACGGGGTCCGTTTCATCGATCATGCTGCATATCTCTTGTGCGACACGCCAACTGCATGCTCATTGCTTGCGGTGTCCGATCCACAGGGTGCGACCCTTGGAGGTGGGAGTATACAAGTAGCAGTGCCGCATTCTATCTGATGTGGTTCTGCTGAACTTGCGCCTGTGTATGTGACCAGACTGGTCTGGGGCAACCTGTATCATCAGGCACCGGACGTTGTTCCTCATTTCCAGGGAGGTACTGAATTGCAATTCTTCGTTGTGTGTGACTGGAATTGCCTAATGCAACCCATCTAACATGAGGCGGTTATTGTAACTCATTTGCATGGAGGCGCAACTCATCATGATTGAAATGACAAATGGCTTGTGCAACTCATCAACATGCACCAGCTGCAGTGCTCGGATTGCCTGAGCCCGACCCTGATCATAATGTACAAATCGGGGCTCCTCATCCTACCAAGAGGCTTCCCTGTGTTACTCCCCATTCATCGGTTGCTCCATTTTAGAACCTCATTGCTGTGGACCAACTGCCCTCTCAACACTTGGCCCGTCCCAAAGACATCTTGCATCAGGTAGTAGAGTGAGAAATTGATTGGGTTGAAAGAACATTTCTGAGACAGTTTGCAAGTTGGTCAAGAGACTGCATGACTCCTTTACGATTTTGAGACCGGTGGTTGAACTTCCTGAGTGGCTGTTAAACTCCCCTTGTTTACGTCTACCTCCTAATTAAAACTGCTACACATTCCCACCTGCTTCCCGAGCACCCACACAGTTTGACTTCGGCCACGTGGGACCCAGTGTCTGGAAGGCGGGCTGGTTATCATCCATCCGGGGGTATAGTACAATCAGGGTGAACCAGAGGGGGAGGGAGGCTGGGGCCACAGAGTCTGCAGGGGGTCATCCATTGACCTGCTCGGTACCAGTGGCACCACATTAGGGTCCTGAGTGCGTATGTGTGTAAGAGTGTGCCGTACGGCCTGGCTGATATCTGCTGCACCGCGTAGTACCTATTGTTGATATTGTGCACCACGTAAGGGTGCTCTCTCAGTTGGGTGAGAGAGTTAGGTTAGTAATTGTCCACAGTGTGCACACTATTTATCTCATAACAATATGAGTGGGCCTAGTACTGCTAGTAATAATTCCAAATATATTTTATGCCCAAAAGAATATGATGTCATTCATGGTATCAAGCTTGAATATGTGTGTTGAATATAAAAGTTTTTACAGAAATCCCATGTGAAATCTCTTTTGTGACGCTCGGTGTATTTCTCGCGGGTGGCTGCTGTGCCTTTACTTTAGACATTACTTCTGATATAATCCTGACAGCGCAGTGCCCAGCTAGCCAAGGATGAGCACGGGTTGTACAGTGAGTGTAGTCACCTGCCACTGACGGAAGCTGTAGGTTCTGTGTGGCTGGGGGTCATCCTTTCAGCTGACCAGACACTGCCGGTTCCAACAGCCCCTATTTGGACTACCCGCCTACTCACATATGATTGCGGCTGTCTCTAATAATATCTACTGCGTTTAAACACTAGGGCGAATTTCAGTGTTTGGGGATATTCAGACATAGTTTACCTGCATATATTTAATGCCTTTACATATCAGGGAACGGTCCCGAGAACCTTCTGCACCATACAACACACTGTCATTCCAAGATGGCTGCCATGATAACTCTTCTGGGCCATACATTGCCCGCATGTTTTCCCGACTGGGTGTACCCGGCCCTCATTTACCATTGGCTATGATGACAGCTCCGCCCACCAACTACATAGCAGTCACAGCTGAGGCAATCACTGATGACACCTGATTGTGATTTCGGGAACTAAGGGTCCTTTAAATACCGTCCCCTTGCCTCCTTATATTCCCCTTTCAGCTCAGCAGAGAAGGGTTAGGTCTCTGGCACTCTCCTTGCTGGACCACATGAGTGCAACCAGCATTCTAAACTTTCATCAGGTAGCGTTTCTCCGTACCTCCAGAGAACTGTTCACATTTAAATGCGGATACTTTGTTGCTATGTTTTAACTCTTGTTTAGCAGCATTGTGCTACCTACTGCTCTTGACCTAAGGGGACTTACAGATTGATCCAAAGAGTAAGATCCCTTTTCTCATCTATGGAGATTTCACTGTCCCATTTATATTTATGTCATGTCTTGTACGTCCAAAATATGTGTTATTTGTTGCTTTTAAGGGGTGTCCACTTGCCTGGTGTGTTGTATGTATGAACACTTTCACTTTGCAGTGACTTTTTAGCGCCATTAAAAGCATGAGTATGTCTACCATGAGGAGACAGGAGCAATTAGTATGCTTCTTGGAATGCACCATGCCTTATATTAAAAAAACTGGTTTTAAAATGCCTTTCTACAGTTTATCTTGGTTCGACAATCAGACAACAAGGTATTTTTCTACAGGGGAGTACCTGGCACTACACGTCATATCCTAGTTAACACTTGTTAAGGCTATCTTGGTCCATTGTGCCCTTATGATAGCCTCCCTTCATTGGTTTTATTATTTCGAGGAAACCATCACATTAAATACAGTTTGGTATCCCTTAGACATTAAATGTATACTTTCATTCTACTTTTGCACCCACTCACCCTACATATGTCATGTCCTCACACATGCATGTATCATTACGGCTAAAACTAAAAAGATATCCGATAAAGAGCACTCTCAAGTGCTCCTAGGGCATTGCAGCGCTGGCCCTAAGAGAAGCACACACTTTGAGGAATCATGACTTCCGTTTGGATGTGTTAGACACTAAGAAATAATCATTAGGATCCCTTAGGATTCTCCAACCTTGTCGTTCTCTTTTCTTCCACTATAGGAACAGTGCCTTCTTGTTTTAGTGATTAAGCATTCTGGAGCATGGGTACTGGAGCTTTATCAGCTCCTGACCCCCCCCCTCTTTTGATCATTGATGAATAATCATATTTTCCTTTGGTGAAGACTTATCATCAACAACGCATGACAAAGATTTACACCAAACCAACAAAATCACAATCCTTGAGTAATGTTCCTACCTTCATACTCATTTTTGTGCTATTCCGTTCAGCCATCTTTTAATATGTTTCTCTTACATTTCTTAGTACAATATTCTAATTGTAATTGATCCGCCAGTCGTCAGCTGTCTACGCACAATATTTAATGGTAGTACTCAAAATGCCTATCTTGCAATACTGGCTCATGCAATTGGTTTCAAAACTGTACCGCCATCTTGTCTATTATTCATAAGTAGCAGCATTTTAACATGGTGGTACATGGCCAGAGGAGTAAACTGTAATATGCCTTAAAACAAAGAACAGGGGGCTAAATGTTAAGCCTAAGTGGGTTCAAAATCAGAAGGCATGCAGTGGCATCAATTTATTTTCACATCTAAAGCCTCTTACTCAATAGCAGCCAAATGTATAACCCAGTAAAACGGACACCTAAATATATGCTCCGGCTTATGCTCACACTCTTCTAAAAGGTACCTGTGGTTACTTGGTGGAAGACCTTAAGTGTGGCATGTTAGCTGCATCATCCCCCACATTAAACATGCTGGGAATGTGATGGCATTGTTTGTTAGTGGTATATACATAGGTGCAGATTTACAAGAAACTAATGCAGCTCAGTGCTGAAAGTCATTTTGCTGCGCCATGCTGCCTTAGTTTTGAAGCACAGGTATGCAACATATTTACAACAATATGTCGCATCTCTGTGCAACTCCCTGAACTGGCGCACAAACTGCTGCATGTGCCGGTGCAGGCACCCTCGCACCATGGTGCAAGGATGCCTGCGTCGTGGGGAGATTGTTTTTATGCTGGAAGCGGTACCTGCCTGCACAAAAACAATCAATTGAGGCGATTTCGTCTTCCAATGCGTGCTGAAGAATGTAGCAGACATTGCAAGAGGAAAGAAATTAGGAGATTTTGAAACATTTCTCCTAGTTGCGCCTCACTACTCCACCCCTAGGGTGGTGCAGAATTCTGACGTGTTTCCAGATTTATGATTGCTCGTAAATCTGGAAATGCATCAGTGGACATGGGTGTTGCGTGGGAACAGCCACACCCATGTCACGCCCCTAACACGCAAAGTGTTGCGTGAAAAGGGACATTATTTACAAGCACAGGTAAAACCATGCAGGGTGGCGTACTGTGTGCATGTAAATATCTCACAGCAGGTTGCGCCGCCGGAGCGTCATGAACGTGATGCACCGGCAGCGGCGCAAGGGGCTTGCAAATCTGCCCTCATTGTTTTTACTACCCTTGGTGAGGTGCTAAAGTGCTTTGCAATCGGGTAGCACGTTACTCTGAGGCATCCCAATCTTAGTGACTTAGTCAAACATAATGAACACCCTTAATCCTCATGTTTTCATTCAGTGTCCGCTATTTGTAATAATGTACATTTTGTGACCATTCAGTCTCACTTCCATTTCCGGACGTGAATTCATGTATTCGAGTTAATGGGAGGCTTCACTCTATTACCAACATTGTTACCTATGTAGATATTAGTTGTGAATGAAATGAAATTAAATGAAATGAAAAGACAATTTATAGAGCGCAATTGCTGCCCTGGGGCGTCCAAGTGCTACGAAAAAATGGTGCACCTACCAGACACAGTCGTCAGGGTGATTTAGTGATATGTAGTGAAGAGAAAAGTTTTAAATTGTTTCCGAAAGGAAGGCAGTTTGGGGTTAGACCTAAGTTGTATAGGAAGCGAGTTCCACAACTTGGCCGCGTTATAAGAAAACGACCTGCCCCCTGCTCTGGTTCTCCTAATTCGGGGAACCGTGGCCAGAAAGGCATGACTTGAGCGAAGATGTTTGCTGGGGTGGTACGAGATGATCAAAGAGTGGTTAATCGCCGGGCCCGTCTGCCAATAGGCTTGATGAGAAATGCACATGGATTTAAAACTGATTCTTTCCCTAACCGGGAGCCAGTGCAGGCTCCTGAGCCCAGGCTTTGCTGACATGCTGCGGGGAAGCTGAAGCAGCGTGCGTGCGGCGCAGTTCTGCATCAGCTGCAGTTTCCGCAGAGTGTAATCGGGTGCACCTAAATACAGGACATTGCTGAAGTCCAACCGAGACTGGATCAGGCCTTGGATGACTATTTGCTTGGCTTCAAAAGGTAAAAGTGGAAGAACCTTCTTCAGAAGCCTTATGTTACAAAGATCACATAAAGCTGAGGAGCCGTACCATCTGGACACAAGAAAATTCAGGGGAAGTAAGTCCTGCCTCAATAAAAACAAGAATCGCCGTACTCCATGAGGGAGATTCCAGGTGACGTATGGTTGGGCTTTTCTCAATAGGCAGGTATCAATGGCCAGAGAAACGCCTTTCTTCAAGGTACGTGCTTCCCTATCCAACCTAAAGCTTAATTCCCAAGAGGTCAACTTCAAGATGGACTTCAGCTGATATGTAGATAAAGTAAATAGAACCGATTCATCAAGTTGCAAAAGATCAACCGCAGTTTTAAAGTTTTTTACAATTAGCGAATATTCTTTAAAATTTCCTAACAACTCAGTTTTTATAAGATATCTTAAAGTACCTGGATCTCCCCTTGCAAGATTAAAAACCCAGCGCACTATCCCCGCTAAGCCCTGAACCCAACTACTACGTAGGCCGAATTCCAGTCTAAATGCGGCTGTGGAGCTCGCTGTATTAACCGTGGTTAGACTGCGCAGAATTTTGCCTTCCGTAGAGTTGTAAAAAAAAACAGGTTTTTAAATCAACTATTTCCGTGCCATAAAGTAGTGATGCTGGAATTTTAGCTTGATATACCTCTAACAAAATAGCAAAGTGCCTTCTGCCAGTAGCCTTATAGAGTGAGACTTGACTTTTGCCTTGGACAATTGCTTTCCGGGTGTTGTTAGCTATGTGAGCTGTTTCACTTAAATTACCAGTAACAACTTTTCCGAGGAAGACATAGGATTGTACCACTTCCAATCTTTGTCCACCCACGGACCAAGGGAAGTTCGCATATTTCAACTTTTTCCTGCCCGTCATGCACATTACTTTGCTTTTTGAGACATTTATCTTCAGGTAGTGTGCCTCCGCGTATTTATAAAGAGCATGCAGACGATTATTTAGACCTTTTGGTGTTAAATCTAGGATTAATATATCGTCTGCGTACAGTAAACAAACAATTGGGATACCCCCCAAGACCGGAGCAATTCCTTCACTTGCGGACAAAACATGAGGAAGATCAGCTATGTAGAGGGAAAACAATAAAGGGGCCAATAAACAGCCTTGTTTTAACCCATTAGCTGTAGTAATTACTTGAGAAAGTCCTCTTTCCCCACCTAACAATACTCTGCAACAGGTATCCGAATGCAAAGCTCGTATTAGCTCCAGGAGAGTGGACGGCATGCCTAGATTTAATAACTTCCTCCACAGCAAAGATCGATCTACTTTATCAAATGCTGTGGAGAAATCTATAAAGGCGCCATAAACTCTCCCTCCACGAACCTTGACATATTTCTCTGTTATAACCTGCAATGCCGTCAAGTTGTCTAAAGTACTATGCCTTTGCCTAAACCCAGTCTGCTCAAAGGGCAAGATTTCATCCTTGGACACCCAACCATTAATCGATTTAAGGAGGCATTTTGTAAAAACTTTGCCTATGGCATCCAAAAGGGCAATTTGGCAGTAATTTTGTGGCACGTCACGGACTTCCTTCTTGTAGAGGGGGAATAGTATACTCCCCCTCCAAGAGGGGAGAACGGTTTTACAAGAGAAACAGAAGTTAAAAACTGGGAAAAGAATTTTACTCCACATCTTACTATGTTGTTTTATGACCGAGATAGGAAGCTCATCCGGACCCATTGCGCCAGAAGAGCGCAAGCCCTTGATGGCTAGTTCAATGTCCTTCTCGGACGGTGGTCCGTAAGGAGAGTTATCCACTTGTGTTCTACCGTTTTCAGGGACCAAACCAATCCTGGCATATAAGTTCTCAATGTGCCCAACCCAGATTTGCTCTTCAATGGGAATTGGTAGAGGTCTAGATCTTAGTCCACAACCCTCCCCAATTATTGACCAAAATATCCTAGCTTGACCCTTATGTGCCGCTTCCCGTAGTTTAATCCATAAGGTATCTTCATTCACTCTTTTCAATTTAGTCTTCATCCTACTCCTCCTTCTTCGTAATAGGACTATTCTATGATATCTTTCGGGAGTATATAAGAGGTATTGCTCCCTTACCAATTTATTTATTTCAACATTAAGATGCCGAAGACAACTGGGAGTTACTTTAGGATTTCTTAAAGGGGAAGGTTTTTTTGCGATAGAAATTACTTCATTCAAGAAATCAGCAAAACATATTAATTCACGTCCATCCCAGTGAGTCAAATTCTCCACAGCAACCTCTAAGATACTCGCCAAGCCCCCAATAGCCTTAAAATTCCAGTAACATCTCCCAGAATTGGCTCCAAAATTTACCAGTTCACTATTTATGAGCCACGTGTCCGTCGCGGATGGGTTTAAGTTTACGGTAATGGCGAGTACCTTATGGTCGCTAAGTTCTGTGTTGAATACCGACAAATCTTTCAGGAGATAGAAGGAAGTACTACCCACTACCACATAATCAAGAATAGATTCACTATTGTTAGATTTATGTGTAAAATTTGCCGGAATATCAGAGGGAAGCCTTCCATTTATTATGATGCTATCTACCTCTAATAATTCCTCCAGTAATAATTTCCCTCTCTTGTTGGTCTTGATGTTACCAGGGAATAAAACGTGCGGTATCTGTAATGATTCCTCCTTAAGATTATTCCTAAATAACTCTAGACTACAATTAGAGATTTTACAATTGAAGTCCCCCAATAACAATATATGAGGGGGGAATTCAGAGTCTAGGAGATTCTGTATGAAGGAAAAGACCTTCTTTAGACCTATATTAAAACATGCGTCTGGAGGAATGTAAGCATTTATCAATACAAGTGATTTTCGTGGATCATCGTTAACAAAATTTGACAATGTTATTGCCTGAAACAAATTGTTAGAGTCTAAATAATGGGCAAAGTTCCATCTTATCTTATTGGAGAGTAAGCAAGCCACTCCGCCCTTGGCATGGCCTCTCCTAGAGTGAATGGCACTGCCGTCCAACACATAATAGTCCTTTACCGCAAAGAATTTCTCATCAACCCAAGTCTCCTGGAGACAGATCACATCAGCTTCTAGTGTATGCAAGTATAGTAATTTTTCAGGACTGTTTTTTATTCCAGCCTTATTCCATGAAATTATTTTTAGGTCAGTGTTAAAGATAGGAATACGGTTTAGGAATAGGGGTAGATTTACTTGACAGAACACAAGGCAACCAATTCCATTTGAGACTTTCTTCTACCGAATTTGGTTGACAGGGAAGGGGTTTTTTGTAGATCACATACCGTTCGTTTTTCGAAATACAACTTTTTAAATCATCAATTTTTGAGGACCAATCTGTATTGCCTAAAGTTACAACAGGGAGTGGAGGCAAATTTACAAGTCTTTCGTTACGAGGTTCCACAAAAAAAGGAATAACATCAATTCTCCTACTTTGTAATCCTTCAGACTATTGTAAAATATGATTTACTATAAGTTTAGAGTAAAATCTAACCCTTGCTCTCTTCCCAACCTCGGGTTTCAAGATAGAAACTACATCTATATCGTTAGTTTGAATCAGTTTTAGACTTTCAATCTCCCGAAAGCAATTAAGCAGTACAGATCTATTTAGAATAAGATCCGTATCGAACAGTGGAATAAAATCTAGGAAAACGGTATCTACACTTTCCTTTTCAGAAGCAGCATTCGACCCTTTAGAAACCCTTTCAATTTCAATCATGTCAGGGAAAGGCTTAGCTAAGGGATTAAGAGCTGGTAATAGGGTATTGGAGGGATTTATCTGTTCAACAGATCGAAAGCTGTTGGAGGGACCCATTGATTCAATAGTCATAATTACTTGGTCAGATTTTATTTGCCCAATTAGATCTTGAGAGAAATTAAGCAAAGAATCTTGGGGGAGGTTTTTTCCAGTTGAAGTATCTAAATTATCATCAAAATTAATTTTCCTCTGTCTTTTTTTTGCAAATCTACGAATTGGTTTCCTCTTTTTCCCTCTATGCTTTTTTTGTATTCCTGTTACTGCCTTTTTTCCTTCATTTGAGGAATCCAAGATATCCTCTTTCTCTTCGTTTATATGTGGTTTAAATATAGGAAATAGTTCCTTATCTAGCCTTTTTTCAGGGTCAGTCAGGATTTCTATTTCTTGGTCAAGTTCGGAGATGCAATTAGCTGCAGCTGCTTTTAATATAGCTACCGGGGTATTCCCCGGAGTAACAACTACTTTCTTTCCATCGATATGTTGAGAATTCTTATCTTGTTCATTTTGGACTAAATCTAAGGCTTGAAAGACGCTTTCAGACTCATTTTCAAACTTCTTATCTTTACTTGCTTTCGCATCTAAAGGGGATGGGTCATGATGTGAACTAGATTCGATCCCCTCTTTACTATTTAATAATACCCTAAGTATCCGAGTTACCGTTTCTAACACACAATCCGAGCCACCGACAAATTTTTCTAATAATAGTAAGATAGAAAATAGTAGGTGTTCTAGAGAGATTAAAGAGTCGGAGATTGGTTAATGAAGCCTAGTGGGGGGATTGGGATGAGTGTCAATCATGTTAAAAGCAGGACTTGATGAAAAATTTACCTGGGATATGGAGAATTGTGATTTGTTAGAGGGAGTACTGCTATATAGTTGAAGGCCTGGGGTTGCTAATACATTTTGAGTGTTTGTTTGATCTAAAACTAGGTTGTGTTCATAGTCAGGTTGTCTCTTATGGAGCTCTATATCTATATCAGGTAGGGTAAAATCATTACCAGAAGTAGCCAAAGGAAGAGACAAGCGGGGAGAGACATGTAAGCCTTCCTCTAGGGAAAAAGGGGAATTATGCACTAGCACCTCAATAGGTTTGATAGTAACACCGTAAGGAGGCACAATCTTATTTTTGCTTAAAACCCCAGAAGCATGCTTTAATTGCCTCTGTAGGTTAGGGGGATCTAGAGAACCACCCACCTCAGTTTTAGAGACAAATTTTTCTGAATGTACCAGAGCAATAGCATCATCCTGATTGCTATATCCTTTAATTGTAGGTTTACCTTCATCTTTACCTTTACCATTAATTTCTTCTGGCTTTAAACCCCCAATCTGAGCCTTGTCCTTTCCCCTTTCCCATAAACTGTATAATTGACATTTTCCCTTTAGCTGTAAAACAGAAGTATCTTTATTTCGTAGGGGATTTGCTTTTGTCTTAGAGCAGGTCCTACCCACTAATACACGCCCAGATCTTAATTTTTTTGCCGTCATTTTAGAACGTATAGATCACCACTAGGAGCACCTAAACCAGTAATATTAGAAACCAGACAAAATTAAATAGCACAATGGCCGTACCCCAAATTGATAATCCCTAACTACAATAAAACATTAGGGGGGTTACAAACACAGCTTACTTCAAAGCCGTCTCTGTGACATAAAGTCTGTAGAAATAAATTTTTTCATACACCAAACAAATTAATATTACAAGAAATGCACTAAAGAGGGTGGGCCCAGCCCAGCCTACTCCAGCCTCAGAGGGCCCGCCCTTTGCCCGGGCTTCGCCTGGTGCCCGCCCGCGCGCGTCCCGCGGTGCGGGAGCGGAAGGCTAGTGTTATACTTTCCGGCCGGTAGGGGTGGCCACGTAAGGGCAGGGCGGGAAGAGGACCCAGGTGCGGCCGATTAATATGTTGCTTGGCCCCCTGGTCCTCGCAGTCCCGCTGCACGCCCGTTGACAGGTCCTGCTACCGTGATCCTGGGTCAACGAGTAAAAACGGCAATGTCCCTGCGTATCAAAGTGCTCCTTCAATCAGCCCGGTAAGGATTCAAATTGTGCCACCAATGTCTGCAGCCTCGAGCGGCTCCCGTGTAGCGGGGGCCACGAGGCGCTGTTATGGACGTAGGGGCGGGGCCGGAGGAGGACCCAGGTGCGGCCGATTAAGATGTTGCTTGGCCCCCTGGTCCTCGCAGTCCCGCTCACGCCCGTTGAAAGGTCCTGCCACCGTGATCCTGGGTCAGCGAGTAAAAACGGCAATGTCCCTGCGTATCAAAGTGCTCCTTCAATCAGCCCGGTAAGGATTCAAATTGTGCCACCAATGTCTGCAGCCTCGACTGGCAATCCTGGCACTCCTCTCATGCTGCTTAACAGCATGAGAGTAGCGCATGAAATGGTTCTGCTCACCCCCCAGCGCTCTGAGACCCTCACGGGTGAGGAGTGCGCTTATTATTCCCCTGATTGATTGATTGATTGATCCAAGAGTCTTGGCATTGGGTGAAAACTGGAAGCATCTAGGTTCATGTCAGTTCCATTTTGTTTACTGGATGCCACACACTCTCTGTCTCTTTGCTGTCAGCATTCTCTTCCCTCCTGTTCACATCATCAGGTAGAGGTCCTGATCAGGTGCTAATCATACATTCCTGTCTTTATCCAGGCCCTGACCTGAGTCACCTTTACTAAATATCTCAGCCTCCCGGCCTGAGTGGCTCTTCTCATCCATCAGCCAACATCAGGGATATTAAGTATGGTATAATAATCTCGCTGAGATATGGTATAAGTGACACTCGCGCCTTGGTAAAGTTGAAATCACACAAGTGAAACGCCTGTTTTGGTGAGTTTTTCAAAGGTTCCCGCGAGATTTGCTCAAGTCCAGTGTTACCAGATTGGGCTATTTCTCGCATAAATGGGCGACATTTTTTCTCAAGTGTGTGGAAAATAACTCTCTTAGCGGGTTGCACAAATTTGGGATTTATCTGCTTGTTTGTGTGCAAAATGTGTGGATTGGGCGATGCCACCTGGGAAAAGGTTCCTCATGCCCCTCTACGTAGGTTAGCTGGGCCATCAATCGTAGATAGGGCAAACGTTCTTCATGTGACGGCGCTGCTTCAAGCTGCTGGCCTGCCCCCAGAGTGTCTGGACCAATGTGGTCATGAGGGGCAGGCCAGTTAATTAATTTTTAGGTCGAGCCTAGCGCAGCGCATATGTGCTGCACTAGGAGATGACCTTTTGGAATCGGTCTGCACTTTTCTGACATTCGTGCGTAGTATATTTTTTTTTGCAGAACTTGTATTGGCCTTTTCGTGTGTCTTTCAGAAAAGAAAGCACGCAATTGGCCAAGAGCTGGTACATGTCCCACCTTTTTGTCAAAATGTTGACCCCAACGGCATCCACCTTGTGGGAGCGAGCAGCGGCACGCAGGGTGTTATGTGGGCTGTATCATGTTTCAATTAGCATGGTGGCTTTCAGTTTCGCGGGTGCGCGTTCATGTTTATTTTTGGGTTTGTATTTCTCCCCTGTTAACAGGGCAGAGGCACAGAGTATATGTAAGTGACGTGATGATAATGCGACGTGCCTCATGTCCGTGTTTTACTGTCTTTGTACACTTTTCTGTACCTTGTCTCGCTCTATCTCTGTCTATCCCTGTATATGCTTTCGTATCTATCTATGCCTGTCCCTGTTCCACTGATAGTGTGTCGCTCTCTTTGTTTGTATACAAAAGTTTTTATCATGCTTAATTGTATTTGCTTTTCCGTTTGTTTTTCCTTCCTATGTCTTTCTGTCTCTCTGCCAGCTGTTATGCAATATTCTGTAAACAGAAAGAACAAAGTGTATTTTTAAAGCAGTTTATGCACAAAGCATGTATGCAATTTTTCCCATTTGTTTGTGCACGTTTAATTGCATACAAAATACACCACATGCTTGCACAATGAAAAAAAGGCTGCTAGGTGTTTTTCTGTATGCCTATGCTAAAGTAGAGTTGGCGCCAACCACAGGCGGAGCCCACAGCCTCTATTTGGGAACCATGCTTAATAATGAAATGTTCTATTTACATAGGACTTTTTTCAAGCTGTTACTTTTGAGACCTATAACGTTACGTGCTGTCATTATTACCTAACGCAATGGTAATGTGCTAATGCTTTTTGATCAGTGGAAAGGATGAAAGTCAGAGTTAGCCCTGCTTTTATTTGTACCTGTGGCTGCTGCTTGCACATATATTTCTTCATTATACTTGATGACATTGGCAGATGCCAGCGGTTATGCAATTTTTGTTTACATTACAAAGACACTGGTAATCCTATATATCTGTGGATAACACAATGTTAACAGTGCATATTATAAACATTAAAGTGGGGACTGCTTTGTGCACACATGGTATGGAGAAGCGCTGTCTCCTGGCGCTTTCTGGCTTTAGCCGCTGTGCCTAATGGTGTAACTCTTAGCACCCTCTATTAAAGTCTCTCTCTCATGTGGCCTTTGCTTGTCCCTGTGTTTTTATGTATTCTTCCCACGGTCTTATAATTTCTATGTCTTTCTTTGTTTATCTGTCTTGTGCCATGTCCCTCCTCAACGTCTGTTTGTCTTTCACTATGTCTATGTTTTATTCTCTCTCTATATATCTCCGCCTTTCACTGTCTCTGCACACCTTTCTGTAAAGCCTGTCTCACTTACCTTCAGGCTGCTTTAGCATTGAAACTAATTGTAAAGCTGTTCCACTTATTTTTTAAGCAAAAAGGCTCCAACAAGAATTTTCAGTAGAAGACAATTTATTTCTTTGTAGTTGTGTTTAGAAACATAACTATGCTATATAAAATTGAAAGCTGGCATAGCTGTAAACATTGCTCTCCGCAACATAACTTTCATATGTGTGTGCACATAAACATTAAGTAAACTACTTGAAATTAATGGCTGTAAAGCTTCACACCAGGACTAAAACATACTTCCTAAGCTGCTAAGTAATTGATTAGGGGTAGCAAGCCACATTTGCTGTTTTTATTAATTGTCACTAGATAGAGAAAAAATGACTGGGTTATTGTTGCCAAGACTTTTCTGTTAAGCTTGTAATAGTATATCATAAAAAATATACATCTTTGCATAGCCACACAGTTTCATTAAAAAACAGGTATGCCTTACAGCCAATAATATATACAAAGCTACTGCATGCAACTGCACTCCAAAAACACCAACAGAAGCACCACACCTCCTCAGCATCACTCAGCCCAAGTTCTGCACCATCTCACACATCAGCACCAGCGCAAACCACCTCCGCAACAGTACAATACCTCAACACCACCTCTGCACCACTGTAGCACTACCACACTACCTCAGCATATGTGCAGCACCATCACCTTGGCATCAGATCAGCACAGCATCAAACAGTGCCACCACAGCATAACAAAGCACCACCTAACCACCAGCACAGCATGACCTAAGCATCACTCAACACCGCCTCCTCACAACAACATTACCTACGCATTCCGTGCAGCACCAACTAAGCACCAACTTAGCACCAGCACAGTCCACCACAGCATCAACACAGCACCACCTCAATTGCAAATAAGCAACACTTCGGACCACCCAGCATCAGTCAGCTCCACCCCAGAATCACTAAACACCACATCAGCATCTCTCAAAACCACCTCAACATCACTAAGCACCACCTCAGCATTACACAACATCACCTTAAACTATGCTCCACATAATTATCACTCTCTACCATCAAGCACCACCTTCCACAAAAAACACCACCACCTCAGTATCAAACAGTATTATTTTGTAGCAGCACCACGCATAACAAAAGGAAGTGAAGCAGGTCACCAAACCTTGAGTTTAGTTGTTGCTTAAAGTGCATCAATTTGTTTTATTAGTGAAGAAATATGTTTTTACTATGCAATTTACTTTAAAAACACATTCTTCTCACATAGGAATATATTCACATATTTATAATATATGTATACAGAAGAACTTAGTTCTTAAACATGTTATACCACTGCTGTTACCCTGTGTTTATACTGATGAAGCAAGGTGAAGAACAAAATTTTGTTCAAACTTGCGAAGTTAATCTCTCATTACCTTAATTGAATTAATAAGTTTGTGGTGAATAACTAATCAACTTAGTTTTAAAGAATACATGCATCAGTACACGCGGGACAAACTAATGTGCTTTGATGCAAATGCTAAAGAGAAAAATAATAAACTAACCTTGTCTCTTGTCTTTGTCAGTATTAAATGCGGCTGCTTAACTAATGGCATGTGCCTATTTTGTGTGCTTATGTTATGTCTTTCTGGTACAAAAAGCTCGAGGAGTTCATGTGGTTCCTAAAGGAAAGGTAGATATAATGCTGCTTATTTGTGCTTCAGCTAGGTAACATAATTAACAGGATTAATTAGCAAAGGGGGTGAGTAACAGAATGGGTTTCAATTCTTTAATTAATTGATGTCTTGTGTTTGTTTAATAATAGTTTCCGAAGTGAGGCCTAAAGTGGTTAAAAAAAATATGCTGACAGAAATGCAGACGTGAAAGTTTGTCCAGAGCGATGCCTTGCACATGTGCAGCTGTAAAGATTTTTACTGCAGTGACATTGATAATTGAAAAAGCAGTTCTCTGACTGTGTTGAACGTGCTCTCGGAGAAAAAGGCTCAAGGACAGGAACCTAATGTGTCTGCCAAGGCTAGGAAGTGAATGTTTGAAACTCGTGAAAAAAGTATCTATCCTGAGAAAACTGGAAGACGTGGTAATGAGAGACAATAGGGCTTATGTAAAAGCCTGGTCCTGGACAAGTAACGGACATGACTTAATGTTTTATCGTGGACTGACACTGGACAGCCAATGAAAAGCTTGGATTTTCATGAAAAGATGTAAAATGTAGTAAGTTTAGCTAGAAAGAAAGGTATAAAACCTGACACTTGGAGCAGGGAAAAAACTCTTCTTTTCCGATTCCTGAATGACGTGACATGCAGTTGGACTTTTGGCGCACGTAAGGACAGCAGACTTTAAATGATTTTTACTTTCTAGGTGAAGAGAGAATCAGATAGGGATAATAGATTTAGGGAATGGAAACTTTTATTTTCTAATATTTCATGTTATCTGAGCTTGCTTTGAAAATGTCAGTTTATTAATTCATTTCCTCACTAAAATGCTGCTTTCTTATTTGTCTATAAAATAAAGATTTCTTTAAAGTAAATGCTTTTTCTTATGAAAATAAAGTTAATAAAATTAGGTTTGAAAAGACAAGCTGGTTTTGTTTATTCATGATCTATTTACCATCAGTTGATTCAATCGCCTTAGTGGCCTTATTATAAATGATAGATGTTTTAAAACCATCGTGAAAATAGATAAATAGCAGTTGTATATAATATTGTAAATAATATGTGAAAACTTTTGAATAATCAGACCACATGATTCAGTCGCTCAAAAATTGTCTCTTTGGTGATATGGGCCTTTATGTGTGTTTCATGATTAATGGTAAGTATTGAGATGATATGTAGTGTTTTTGATGTAGTTTTTCAACAGGAGCGCTGGATCAATTTCTTGGTAGCAGAGTTCGGTTACTATGGTAACTGACATGTTACATCGTAAATACATAGGATCTATGTTTAACATATGTTAGGTTTGTTCATTTGTTAGATGTAGTCGAAAGGTTTTTTCCAGCAGTGTGAAAATTCCTAGTTGTGCCGGCATGAGAAGTGTGACAGGTGAAGTTACACAGTGCATTTGTTCTGTTTCAAAATAGTGGTATCGCCGTATATCACTAGTGTTGTGGACGTACAGCACAAGTTTAGGGATTTTAGGTGTGTAAGGTAGAATGTATAGTGAGGATTGTCTATGAAATCATAGCTTTTGAGTATAGGGACTTGGATCCTGTTTTAAAACTCACTGTGAAAAGAGTAGTAGAATTTATCTAAGCTTGAGTGAAGGGTAAGGAAGCGTCGTCTATCTTACTGGCGAGTGAGGATTTCTATTGGTCGGTTAGAGTCCTACTAAAGATTCATGTATGCATGGTTAGGGATTTCTCAGCATGAATGTGCGTAAATGATTTGTAATATACGATGGAGTGAAACTCTGAATTGTCTCTAAGGAGGTGTAAAATATCTCTGTATGTGCATTTAGAGAGAAACGAGTTCGTTATTACCTGCTAGAAGGGTAAAGTAGCCTTACTTTATCGACGAATTTTAATATTCTGTGAAAATAGCGTCGTCACGCAAAAAGAATACTTGAATGTTTGGAAAAGCTATCACTTTATTTAGCGAAACAGACAAATGGTTTGTTTTTTGTGGAGTTACTAACAGAATTCAATTGAAAGATTTGTAAATATGGCGCTTTGAAAATATTTTGTAAAGGAGGTGTTAGTTTAAGGAGCGGAGCGAGGGACAGAGAAGCTGCACAAGAGTCGCGCTGTGATTGGCTAACATACGTCACAGTATTCGCGCACAGATTGGTTCATGTGACTAAGGCAAGCTTACAGCTGATTGGCTCATCCTGAAATACAGTAATTCTATTGGTTGAGCAAAATAGTGACAAAGCTTAACCTGATTGGTTTGTTGGTGAGTTTCGTGCACGGATTGGTTGGTGTCGCAGAATAACAAGGAAGTTGTTACGATCTTTACCGAAGTAAAGGAAATTGTTTAAAAACATGGATTATTATTACATGAAAG
Organism: Lissotriton helveticus; assembly: GCF_964261635.1. Lineage (NCBI taxonomy): Eukaryota > Metazoa > Chordata > Amphibia > Caudata > Salamandridae > Lissotriton > Lissotriton helveticus. The sequence continues at coordinate 1,541,292,833 of NC_136065.1, forward strand.
AGAAAAAGAAGCTTTCATGGTTTCAGAAATTGAAAAAAACAAACTTAAACATGACAAGAAAATTGCAACGCGAGGTGGAAGATTAATTCATAAGTACAAGACACCTGCAGCGTATATGGTGGGTGAATATGGTTATCATACTTGTCTTTGGATTGAGAATTGGATGAAATATACTGAAAATGATGGTGTATTAGCATGGCCGGAAGATGGATCTTTTAATATGGCAGTTTTGAAAAGCTTAAGAGAAAAAATAATGAAACTTGTACCAAAGCCTAGACCTACTCAATTTGAAGCTCTCGTTGAATGGGAGGATGAAATGTTGAATTACAACGAGAGAGTAGAGGAATATCAAGGAGAACAGGACTAGATCTTGGTAGGGAAACACATGAGGATAGAATGCGTCGATGGAGAAGTGCAGACATTTGTGATGGTTTATACCCAGTGAGACTAATTAGTGAGGTAACTGGACAAAAGAGTGCCCAAAAGGAAAATAATGTTAGTGTAGAAAGTGATTCAGAAGATGTGGTACTAGAAGAAATTTATACTAGAAAACCGCCACCTTATCAACCAGTTTGTTCATGGACTTCTCCAAGTACCCTCCAAGAGAAATTATTGATGAGTCGTTTCCTAAAACAAATTCGAATAATGGAAAAACACCTGAAAGAGTAGAAACAAGTTCAAATGTATCAGGAGAAAATAGAAATTACGCTGAAACCCCAGTCCATAGAAATGATACCCCAGTCTAAAGAAATGTAACCCCAAATGGTAAAAGAACAGAAAGGTATGAGGAATTACCGAGTACCTCAGAAAATATTCGTTCTACGAATGAATTAATACAGCAGTTAACTAAAAGCATGGAAGCAGTAACAGTACCTGTAACAATCGGACCTGTACTTCAAGTATTTGATCAAAAAGAAATTAGGGATTCAGCTTTAACTGTTCCATTAAATTCAGAAATACAGAAAGTGACTGAAAAATTTTATTCAGATTTGTCTGAAATACATCGAGAAAAAATGATGATGCCTGACTTAACTTTTAATCAGAGTTTGACAAGTAAAAGTCCATCTGGTGCAGAATCTGATTCTGGAACTCCAGAAAAGAGTCCAAGTAAAATAAATTTATCACAAACCCCAGAATGTAAATTACTTGATGTTGCAAAATTGAAAGCAGATTTGGAGGAATTAATAATTGGAACGATTGGAACTGACAGTTTGAAAGCATATCAGGATGATGAATTATTGTTCATTTGCAAAAGCATAACATGGAAAACTAAAAACAAATATGATCAATTAGAGGAAATGGCTGCTGAATTAGAAGTAGATTTAGGTAAGCAGAAGAATTTGCAGAAACATTATAGGGTGGATTTCTCTGAAAAAGACATTGAAAATATGAATACCACAGGAAGAATCATTCATATAAAAGACTTGATTGTGGTTTTGAGAAAATGGGGTGATTTAGCTAAATGGAGAGTAAAATGGACAAAGAAAGAGATGAAGACAGAACAAGTTTAGCTTTTCCTATCAGAGAAAAGAAGGAAGAAGTAGTAAACAAATTCCCAATGAGAGAAATACCGGGAGGAGGGTATGTACATGTTCCTTAGACAAGACAGGACATTTTAATGTTTACAAATGATTTTCCTCGATTGAGAGAAAAACCTGTAGAATGGTATCGACAGGTAGACAGATTTGTGAAAGTTTCAAAAGTTTTGTGGGTTGATCTTGATGGATTCTTTGACATAGTTGTCCCATCAGATCTTTGGGCAGAATGTAAAATTTCGATAAATTGGCCTACAGAAGAACTTCCTCGACATAAAGTAACAGGTGCTCCTTCACCAGAGGTAATGAGAAAGTATGATCAGGTAATTGTGTTTTTGAAAAACAAGATTCCCCCCAAAAAAATAGATTGGGTTAAAATAGATAGAACAACCCAAGAGCCAAAAGAATCAGTACATTCATTCTATGAAAGATTACTGCTGGTATTTAAACAATACAGTGGTTATGAAAATTTAAGTGAAAAAGATATGAGCCATTTTATATACAGGTTTGTATATGGCTTGAGACCTGAAATAAGTGAAATGGTAAAAACTGGAATAGTTGGTTGGCAGTCAAACACAGTATATGAAATCTTGAGAAAAGCAAAATACTGTAGTGATGAAATAGATGCTAAGCAAAAGAAGTTGAAAGAAAAAGCTATGTGGGCACAGGTAAAAGTGGCTGAACAGCAGATAGCAACTTTAAGATTTTGATCAGAATCAAGGGAAATTTAAAGGTAATTTTAATAAGCCAAAATTGATGGGAAATATAGAAGAGTTAAAACAGAAACTCCCATGTTTTAATTGTGGCGAAATTGGACACTGGAAGCGCGAATGTAAGAATCCGGCCAGAAATTATTTAAAAAATGCATCATTAAATCCACAGATGCAGAATGAGATAAATCAGCAGCAACAGCTACAGCGACAGGTAGTGAATCAGCAAAGTCAGATACCACAACCGCCACTTCCAAACTGTGTAAATGTGCAGAGATACAGTGCAGAAACAGGATTCAGCGGAGGTGAACAGGTAAACAGACTGCCAAGAGTGAATGTGTCGAATGTGTCACAACAATTTTGGTTGAAAGAAGATGGAGGGAGTGATTCTGAGGATTACTTCTGTCGGTGCCTGAGAGAGGAGGAAGAGTGTGTGCTTGGAGCCACTCTTGAGGTAGATCAATCTGGTCCATTTGTAAATGGTAAAGTGAATGATGTAGAAATCACTTTCCTAGTGGATACAGGTGCTACCCGTTCTACTGTTAGATCAGTGGAAATAGAAAACCTCCCTCTCTCTGGTGAAAAAACCCAAGTAGTAGGTGTAGCTAATCAACAAATTAAAACAGATCTAACTGAACCAGTTGAAGTTGAAATAGGTAAATTTAAAGACCTGCATAAATTTGTAGTTTGTAATAGCAGTCCTGTAAATCTTTTAGGTAGGGATATTCTTTGTAAGATGAATTGTAAAATATATTGCTCACCGGATGGTATTGAGCTACAAACTCCAGAAGAAGATGGGCTGTACAAATTAACAATGTCAATGGTTGAGGCAGAATAGAGTAAACTATTTCCTGTGTTTGATAAGAATAATTTACCTGGAGAATTAAAAGAAACAGCGAATGTTAAAATTTGTGATTTCTCTGGAGATGAAATGGGTCTGATGAAAAATGTAGATCCAGTAAAAATTTCAGTAAAACAAGGAGCAGATTATCCAAAGATTCCTCAGTATAAAATGAAAGCAGAAGTGATTGAAGGAGTTATTCCTGTAATTGACAAATTCATAAAACAAGGTGTTCTAAAAGAAATGTCACTAGCCGCCTATTTTGGGATGCCTCACCCTTGGATCCCGCGGGTAAGGGTGTGCGTGCTATGCCTCTGGGTTTTTTCTACCCACCTGCATATATGACAACTGGCGGTGGGTATAGTAGGGAGCAGCATAATAAGAATGTCTGGGTAGAGGGTAGACATACTACCCCTCCACAAGGGAATGAATGGATGACAAAGAAATCTAGGGGTGGCGGGTCAGCTACTTCTGTAAGAAATACGTATACAGATGATCTAACGCTGTCAAATAGATTTTCGGTTCTTACAAATCAGGTTGACATGGACTGACTAGAGCCCAATCAAATAAACACGATACCAAATGGCCAGGATAATAATACTAACATTTCTCCACCCTGTCGTATACCAACGATTGATGGGGAGGTTCCAATAGATTATGGTAGGGGAAATGTTAAGGTTTTGTCCTGGAATATTGCGGGTTTACGCGTTAAACAGGATGACCCGATTTGGCTAAAAATGTTAAAAGAACATGATATAGTTGCCATGCAGGAAACCTGGTCAAGGGAAAATTCTTTTTGGTTGGATGGTTATTCTTCTTTTTTTGTTAAAGCACAGTGTACCCCGGCGGGAAGAGATAGAGGGGGCTTGTTGCTATTGGTGTCTGTTAATATAGCTGGTAGTGTTAGGGAAATTCCTAGCTACTCACACTATTTTCAGCTACTAGAAATTCTCCATCCGGACAAAATTAAGACAGTTTTAATTAACTGCTACAATTCATTGCAGGGGGGACCCCCAAATTTTGTTTTAGAAAGCTTATCTTTGTTTCTAATTGATTATATGTCAAAACAAACCACTTTTGTGCAACTCATATTAATGGGTGATTTTAATGTTCATTTGTGTGGGTCATATTGTCAGATCAAAGATTCGGATGGGCCGGATCTTGCGATTATTCCTCATTTTGAGCATAGTTCGAAAGGTTCAGCTATGGAAGAGCTGTTATCAGCTAACGATTTATATGAACCAGGCTTCTCAGATCAAAATGACCGTGTGGTCACTTATAACGCGAGGGGTAGTGAATCAATTATTGATTACATTTTCCTGTCCCCTGGACTCCTCCATTATGTTTTGTTTTACAACGCCATCGTAAGCGGTTTTAGTGATCACAATCCGGTGTCTCTGGTTATGGATGGGTCGCTTGGTTTACTCAAAGGGGCTTTGTTGGCCACCTCTGTGAAGAATGTCAAGAGTAAAGACCAAGGGAGGTGATTAAAATGGTGCAAAGTCTGCCCAGAGGATTTTTTTGGTCGTATCGAACAAGATATGATAGTAGATTTTGAGACATGTAGGGACCCAGACATGGGGGGAAAAGAAGTAGTTGCCGCATTTGAGGCTATATGTTCCAGGGTGGAAGAAGAGCTTACACTTAGCCCAAAGAAGGGACCTGCCCCAGTTTTTGGCTGGTTTGACCATACTTGCTCCAAAGCTCACGCTGCATTGTTGGCAGCGCTTAAACATTCTCCCAGAAACAAGTCATCGGTAGCGCAGCTGAGGAAAAAATATGCTGAGGCGGTGAAGTTACGTAAAAAAGTCATTAAGGAAGAAGCCTGGGACTCTTTAATGGATTCGGCCACCCTTAAACATAGCTCTAAATTCTGGTCAATAATAAATAATCCAATATTTGCCCAAACACGTAATATAGACCTTGAGGCAAATATACCAGAAGTAGAGTGGCTTAATCACTTTTCCGCAATATATGGGAGTAATGAAATCTATGAAATATTTCATATCCCTTGTTATTCTGTTACTCAGCCGAATCTAAATTTTAGTGAAAATGAAGTTAAGGTCGCAATAACTGGTTCTGCGAAGAATAAAGCTCCTGGACCTGATGGGGTTCCTCTGGATTTATATAAATCAAATCCTGAGATATGGGCAACGATATTAATGAATGTTTTTAACCATGTACTTATAGGGGGTTTTCCAAAAACATGGGCATGCTCAATCATAGTCCCAATTTTTAAAAAAGGGCAAAGAAATGATCCTAAATGTTATCGCCCTATATCCTTGTTGGACTCTTCTATGAAGATCCTGGGCAAAGTTCTGTTGGCTAAAATTAATAAGTGGACACTAGAAAATGATATTTTGTCCAATGCCCAATATGGATTTCGCTCAGGAAGAGGGACAGAGGACCAATGCTTAAATCTCCATATGATCATCTCAAAATATACAAAGGCTAAAAAGGGGGCAATCTTTGTTGCTTACATGGATTTATCAACAGCATTTGATTTAGTTAACAGAGCAAAGCTGTGGGCCATGTTGTTAAATTTGGGATTGGACCCTCCTCTGGTCCATTTTTTAGCTGAACTCCACAAAGATTTAAAGGCTTCTATTAGAATGGATCAAGATGGACATCGTACAGCATGGTTTAAATCAGGCAGGGGTGTGCGGCAAGGCTGCATCCTTGCACCTATGCTGTTCACTTTATACATAAATTCTCTGGAAAAAAACCTTTTGGCTGTCTCAGTGGACACACCGCGTGCAGGAGACACTCATATTCCGGTGCTTCTGTACGCGGATGATGCCGCATTGATAGCTAGGACACATTTAGGTCTACAGAGACTTTTAAATGCATTTAGTGACTTCATGTCCTCTCTTGACCTAGTGGTGAATAACTCCAAATCACACGTTATGGTTTTTGGGACTGCTAAAAATAATATTAAATCTTTTTACTGTAAAGGGGAAGTGATTACTAATGTTAAAGTTTTCACTTACCTAGGTGTAGTTTTTGATTCTAAGGGTAGCTGGATTCCGCAAATAACAGCTAAAACTAAAGCGGTGAGGAGCTCTGTAAATGCTATCCTAAGCTTCTCAAGGAGACTTGGGGGGAAACCTAGTGGTGCATTATTAGCTTTGTATAGGGCAAAAACATTAGCTATAGCACGGTATGGAGCAGGTCTGTGGGGTTATGTGAAAACTGAAACTATACAAAAGGAGGTTAACAAGTTTTTTCGCTCTATGTTAGGGCTCCCTCCGTCGACAGCCACTTTCTCAGTCCATCAGGAGCTTGGAGTAGGTTACATTACCGATATTCTCTCCATGGCACCTATCCTACTATGGATTAGGGTTTGGATCAATAACAACTTGGGTCTTAACCATAAAATACTAATGGATTGCTTAAAACTTGATAAGTATAAAGATATTGCTTGGCTGTCATATATTCATAAGTGTTCAGTGGAACTAGGACGCCCCGAGATATTTTCCGCCCCGCTTGGCCTGAAAAAAGCAGACCTAGATTGGGTTAAGCTTAATTTCTTCAAACTTAAGACCTTGGAGAGAGAGGAACATCAATTAACAAAACCCACCGTTAGAGCCCATTTTATGACAATTACCTGTATAGCTATCCAACCGTACCTTACTTTAGTTAATATCCCATTTCACAGGTGGCTTCTGGTTAAATTTCAATTTAACCAGATTTATATGGTACTTTGTGATAGTCAAGGTTGGTTTAAGCCCGAGGAAGCGCCTGTATGCAAATGTGATGACTTTTCCCTGCAAAACAATATGCATTTAATGCTGTTCTGTCCTTTTTATAATGTTCCAAGACAGAAGTATTTGGTACCTTTATTGAAAGGGAAAGCTTTTTTACAGGCAAAACCAGCACTCCTGTATTTACAAATGCTAGAATCCCCCTTGGTGATGTTCAGCGTGGCAAACTATCTTGTTGCTGCTGTTAGGATCAGGAAGAGGAATTTACAAGTGTAATATTGGGGTTTGTGATGATTGTTGTTTTGCCTCACCTATTTGTACATGATGATTTTTAATCTTGTCATTTTTTTATAATTTTTGATACTGATATTGTATTGTATGAACTTTTTTATATGAATTTGGAATGTCTTTTAACTGTTTGTAGTATGCTTTTATGATTTTTAACAAAATCGAACAAAGTGGTTTTTGACTTGACTTGAAAAGAAATTGAGAGTAGTCCTTGTCATTCACCGATTATGGGAATTAAGAAGCCAAATGGAACTTTTAGGATTGTTCAAGATCTGAGAAAGATTAATAAAATTGTTGTTCCATGTTGCCCAGTTGTACCAAACCCAGCGGTAATTTTATATCAAATTCCGCATGAATGGTATACAGTTATTGAATTATGTAACGCATTCTTTACTGTTCCATTGCATCCAGAAAGCGAACAAATTTTTGCGTTCAGGTTCAAAGAGCGTATATTAGCATGGTGTCGAATCCCTCAAGGGTACACCGAAAGTCCATTCATTTTTAATCAGTTGCTAAAGAAATCCTTGGAGAATCTAGATTTACCTGGAAAATCTACGTTAGTGCAGTATATTGATGATCTCCTTGTGGCTGCAAAAACAAGAGATAATTGTGTAACAGATACTCTTTTAAATCATCTGGCAGATGAGGGACATAAAGTATCTCCTGCAAAATTACAGTTTTGCAGACAAGAAGTAAAATATCTTGGTCACAGAATTGCAAAGGGAGTCAGACAAGTGACAACAGAAAGAATAAAAATGATTCAAGCAATGCAACCTCCAAAAACACAGAGACAGGTTAGAATGTTTCTAGGAATGGTTGGTTATTGTCGCCAATGGATTAGTGGATTTTCAGTAATTGCAAAGCCACTGCAGAGATTGACAAAAGCAGACATAAAAGACCCGATTAGCCTATCAGAAACTGAATTACAAGCTTTTGAACAGTTAAAAAGAAGTTTGTGTGAAGCTCCAGCATTGGGAATGCCGGACTATGAAAAAGAGTTTGAGCTGTATTGCAGTGAAAGAGAAGGATGTGCATTATCAGTTCTGATTCAAAGATATGGAAGACTGAGAAAGCCAATACCATATTTCTCAGCTGTTCTTAACCCAGTTGCAAAAGCATTACCAGGTTGCCTAAAAGCAGTAGCTGCAACTAGTGTAAGTTTGGAACAAAGTGAAGGAATAATAATGGGATTTCCTGTAAACGTATATGTACCACACTCAGTTGATATTCTCATATTCTCATATTGATGCACAAGAAGCAGAACACAACACTTGACAAATAGTAGGCTAACAAAATATGAAAAGGTTATCCTTGGTTCAGACAATGTTTCAATTGCGAGATGTGTGAATTTAAATCCTTCCACATTATTACCTGATGGTACTGAAACAGAAATCAGAGATGAGGTTGATCATGAATGCCTGGATGTATTAGAATATTGCACAAAACCCAGACAGGACATAAAAGATGTCCCATTAGCTGAATCAGATTATGTTTTATTTGTTGATGGTTCATGCTTAAGAACAGATGATGGTGTTCTGAATGCAGCATATTCGGTTTGTACAGTTGCAGATGTAATTGAAGCCTCTTGTCCCAAAGGAATTTGTTCAGCTCAAGTGGCAGAATTGATTGCTTTGATTTGTGCATGTGAATTGGGAAAAGAGCTAAAAGTTACCATAGTGACTGATAGTCAGTATAGTTATGGCGTTGTCCATGACTATGGCCAGCTCTGGTCTCAAAGAGGTTACTTAACTTCTGCGGGATCACCAATCAGAAATGCTCAGTTAATCAAAAGACTAATCGATGGAATTCAACTTCCAGAAAAAATTGCAGTTGTAAAGTGCACAGCACATAAAAAAGGTGAAGATTACATAACAAAAGGAAATTCATATCGCTGACACAATAGCAAAATTCTGTGCTAAAGAAAATATGGCAACTAATCGGAAAAAGAAAATGAACATGTTTTGAACTCACTTATGCTAACATCTGTAGTTGAGACTTGGCAGGGAGTAAAACAGTTGCAAGATGAAGCAGATGATGAAGAGAAAAACACATGGTTTAAAGCAGGATGCAGACAGAGAGAAGACGAGGTTTGGGTTTACAAAGATGACAGACCAGTAATGCCAGACAGTATGATTTCTGACATGGCGGGCATGTATCATAGTCCAGGTCATATTGGAAGAGATTCAATGATTAGATTATTTAGGCAAACATGGTACAATCCAAAATTCAGAATAATTTCAGAATCCCTTTGTCAGAGGTGTCTTATCTGCCAACAGATAAACCCAAACAGAAAAACTGTTGTGAGCATGGGAACCATAGGACGGGAGGGTGGTCCATTTACCAGATTACAGCTTGACTTCATTGACATGCCACCTCACAACAAACTGAGATATGTTTTGGTGATAGTCTGTCTGTTTTCGAGGCGGGTAGAAGCATTCCCAACACGCCGCAATGATTCAATTACTGTGGCAAAATTGCTCTTGAGAGAAATCATACCAAGGTATGGATTTCCTGTGACGGTCGAGACAGATCATGGCACACATTTTGAAAACAGATTGCTACAATTGGTTTGTGAAGCTCTGGATATAAAACAAAAGTTACACTGTGCATACAGACCAGAAGCATCAGGTGTTGTTGAGCAAGTGAATGGTACAATAAAAAACAGAATAGCAAAAATGTGTTTAGCTACAGGAATGAAGTGGACTGATGCACTTCCACTTGTTTTGATGTCTTTAAGAAGCATTCAAGATAGAAAAACAGGTTTGAGCCCTCATGAGATTTTAATGGGTAGGGTTATGAGGCAAGCATTTGTTCCAGTTGATAAACTGTTGAGCATTAATGATAGCATCATAATGGATTACTGCAAAAATCTATCTGATGTGGTGACTTCTGTGTTCCATCAGGTGGGAACTGAAGTAATTACAAAAGAGAAAGAACAAGCACATGATCTGTTACCTGGAGACTGGGTGAGGACAAAAGTACACCGAAGAAGAAACTGCCTAGTACCAAGGTGGCAAAAGGCAAGACAGGTGATACCAGTCACAACAAATGCAGTAAAGTGTAGGGGATTGAGGAGATGGATTCATGCTAGCCACACCATTTGTGTGCCAGCACCTGAAAATCCTGACAAAGGTGAAATAACAGCTGATTCAGATTCAGAAGAAAAACCTGAAAGAAATCCAGATCCTGAAGATCGACAAGAAAGTCGACATCTGGAAAATTCAATTGCGAATGAGGCATTGAATGAAGAAAATGAAGAAGTTGTAATACAAGATTCTGTAGAAAATGGAAATGATGAAGATCTGCTAGATCAAGAAGCAGAAAAAGAGACTGAACAAGAAGTGATTCAAGATCAGGAGGGTATTGAAAAGCAGATTGGAAGCTCTGGAAGCAGGAACGAAAATTCTGAAACTGGAAAATTGGAAGTAATTGAAGAAGAAGAAGAAGAATTTCCAAGTACCAGCTATAAGGATGATGTTCCTAACAGAGTGAAACTGCCGAGTAAAGAAGTTCCTGAATCTAAAGAAGAATCTGATACAGTAAAACTGATTATTAATGAATCAGCTGACAACACAGAAAGTGAAACAGATGAAAGTGAAGATGAATCAAAAGTGAAAAGTTCAAGGAAAAGAGCTTGGAGAGTGGAGTATAATTTAGCGGAACCGAAAAGAAAATTATCAAGAAAAGGAGATAATTGGCCAAATGAAAACGTAGGGCTAAAATATAAATTAGTGAATATAGCAAAAGATCAGGTTAACGAGATCACAAGTCAAAGAGAAGAAGAGTCAAATAAGAAAGATCAAGCAGGAAGGAAAATAGAAGTGATTAACAGAAAAACAAAGAGAGTAATAAAGCCAAATCAGAAGTACAAGTCACCTGAGTGGACTTACATAATTATCCCTCCAGTAGTAGAGGTAAACAGTAGTCAAGGTAATTTTGATGATGCAAGTGATAATGATTGATTTTGTTCATTAGGTGACACAAGGTTGAAGAAATTGTGTTAGGTGACACAAGGTCGAAGAAATTGTGTTAGCTGGAAAACACATTGATGTATGACATAAGGTCGAAGAAAAGCTGTTAGAGAATAAAGTTTTCTGTTAAAAAAAAAAGTGGGGAGTATATTTAGTCATTTTTAATTTTTTTTGTAAGGCTCTTGTTTGTAAGTAAAGATGCCTTCTTTTAATAATAATTCGAGATGCTCAATTTTTAAAAGATTTTGCAAATTGTCTTCAATATGTGTAATTTTGATAATTTTAGTTTGGTTAATTTTAGCTGTCATTTTTCCTTTTGGAATAGATAAAGAGATGTACAAAACTAACATGACTAGTAAAGTTGTGGTCAATCACGATATAGTTGATAAAACTGATAAGATTATTGTTCCTAAACCAGAAATTCATCAAGATAGATCTATTGGAGATTTTTCTAGTAATACCTTTTCAAGACTTTTATCTGAATATGTTAAGGTGATGGATGCAAAAGATTGCTACATTTGTGTGAAATTACCTACTTCTGTGTCAGAAGGTGTATCATATAATATGCTTCCTCTTACTTATGGCATTACCTGTAGTGTGATAGCTAGCTTGTTTTATCAAACTGGTCGTTTGGAATATTACTACTCTGATTTTGATGACATTTTTGCAAACTTAAAAGTTGTAGATAGCTTGAATAAAGTGAAATATGCTAAACAGATGAGGGAATTTTTCCTAGTGACTAGTGAACTTACTTATGAGTATGCTTTTAGAAATAATTTAACATGTTAATTGAGAACAGAAGAAAAAACGTTCTTAAATATGGTGGAAGAGAGAAGGGCAATTTACAAACGAAATGAGATGATGAAACATACAAAGTCTAAATTTTGGCAGATGGAAGATGAAAAGCTCAATGGTAGAAATGAAAATATTGCAATTCACATAGATACACCTGTTAGTGGTAAATTTTGTATTAGAAGAGATAATACTTTGTTTGATAATTATTTTGTTGGTGCAAGTCAATGTGAAGACACTTATCGTATTATAGGGGGTTGGGGATTTAAAGGAGGCAAAGATCCAATTTTTCCTGGAATTTATTTTGTTTGTGGGAATACAGCTTATTACAATCTCCCTGATCACTGGTACGGGACATGTTATGTAGGTTTAGTTTTTCCAAAGATGTTTCATGTAGATAGAAATGCAAAAGGTTCATTTGAAATTAGCAATCACCTGAATAGATTTAGAAGGGAAAGTGTTACAGAAATAATGGGTGATATATTTGGTGCATAATACCTATGGTTGGTATAACCCTGAATGCAAACAAAATCAGAAGAATGTCTACAATTGTTGATAGATTGTCAACTGATACTGCAAATGGTTTTCAATTAGTAGATACAGAACTTATTGCAATGAGAACTATGGTAATGCAAAATCGTCTTGCTTTAGACATTTTGCTAGCAAAAGAGTGTGGAGTCTGTGCAATTTTACATGTCCATCATTGTTGTACATACATACCTGACAAGAGTCAAAATATAGAAATGTATATTAAAAATATAACAGAATTACATGATGATGTTGAACCTTTAGAAGATGATAGTTTTTCAGAACGTTTAAGTAAAAGATTTACAGCAATTAGACACTGGTTTCAAGAGATTGGTAGTTCAATTATAGGTAAAATAGTTTTTCCTTTAATAGTCATAGCTATAGTGATACTTTTGTTAAAAATTAGTTGCATGATACACGAGAGAAGAAAACATGTAATAGAAAAGAAAAGATTTTGCAAACTTAGAAAGGAGAAAGAAAAAGAAATAGAATTAGAAGAGTTTTGGAGAACTCAATATGAAAGTTGCAGAAAAGTAAATGAATCTAAACTCCAGAAATACTAATATTTAGAAAGTCCAAAACATGTTCAAGGGTTGAAAAATGTTAAAAATTTTTGGGTATTGTTTGGTGATTTTTAAATCACCAGATGAGGGAGTTGATGAAGCAAGGTGAAGAACAAAATTTTGTTCAAACTTGCGAAGTTAATCTCTCATAACCTTAATTGAATTAATAAGTTTGTGGTGAATAACTAATCAACTTAGTTTTAAAGAATACATGCATCAGTACACGCGGGACAAACTAATGTGCTTTATGTTGCAAACGCTAAAGAGAAAAATAATAAACTAACCTTGTCTATTGTATTTGTCAGTATTAAATGCGTCTGTTTAACTAATGGCATGTGCTTATTTTGTGTGCTTATGTTATGTCTTTCTGTGACAAAAAGCTCGAGGAGTTCGTGTGGTTCCTAAAGGAAAGGTAGATATAATGTTGCTTATTTGTGCTTCAGCTAGGTAGCATAATTAACAGGATTAATTAGCAAAGGGGGTGGGTAACAGAATGGCTTTCAATTCTTTAATTAATTGATGTCTTGTGTTTGCTTAATAATAGTTTCCGAAGTTAGGCCTAAAGTGGTTCAAAAAAATATGGCTGAGAGAAATGCAGACGTGAAAGTTTGTCCAGAGCGATGCCTTGCACATGTGCAGCTGTAAAGATTTTTACTGCAGTGACATTGATAATTGAAAAAGCAGTTCTCTGACTGTGTTGAACGTGCTGTCGGAGAAAAAGGCTCAAGGACAGGAACCTAATGTGTCTGCCAAGGCTAGGAAGTGAATGTTTGAAACTCGTGGAAAAAGTATCTATCCTGAGGAAACTGGAAGACGTGGTAATGAGAGACAATAGGACTTATGTAAAAGCCTGGTCCTGGTCAAGTAACGGACATGACTTAATGTTTTATCGTGGACTGACACTGGACAGCCAATGAAAAGCTTGGATTTTCATGAAAAGATGTAAAATGTAGTAAGTTTAGCTAGAAAGAAAGGTATAAAACCTGACACTTGGAGCAGGGAAAAAAACTCTTCTTTTCCGATTCCTCAATGACGTGACATGCTGTTGGACTTTTGGCACACGTAAGGAGAGCAGACTTTAAATGATTTTTCCTTTCTAGGTGAAGAGAGAATCAGATAGGGATAATAGATTTAGGGAATGGATACTTTTATTTTGCTAATATTTCATGTTATCTGAGCTTGCTTTGAAAATGTCAGTTTATTAATTCATTTCCTCACTAAAATGCTGCTAGCTGATAGCTCAAGGTGGTGGCATCACCTTGCTACATCGTTTTTAAGGCAAGCAGATTGCGAGGGACTCTCCTCTGCTACATCTTGTATCCCGTGGTATCGCGCTATGATCTTTTTAAAAATAACAAACAATTGATTTAAGAATTGTGTTGTGTGTATATTTTTAACTGTACCTTTTTAAAAAATCCCCCTGAGCACTGCACCCGGTCCCCCTGTGCCCCGTTCCACAGCGGCTTCTTGGTGCCGATTGTTGTGGAGGGCCAGGTCGGGTGCCATCTTGAGTGAGACCCGGTCCACTGCGGGACCCGAGTTAGCGGTCCAGCTAAGGGAGGGGCTTGGGGCATAAATAGATCCCGTGTTTGTGAGCCTGTGCGATAGCTCAAGGTGGTGGCAGCACCTTGCTACATCGTTTTTAAGGCAAGCAGATTGCGAGGGACTCTCCTCTGCTATATCTTTTATCCATTGGTATCGCGCTACGATCTTTTTAAAAATAACAAACAATTGATTTAAGAATTGTGTTGTGTGTATATTTTTAACTGTACCTTTTTAAAAAATCCCCCTGAGCACTGCACCCGGTCCCCCTGTGCCCCGTTCCACCGCGGCTTCTTGGTGCCGATTGTTGTGGAGGGCCAGGTCGGGCGCCATCTTGAGTGAGGCCCGGTCCCCTGCAGGACCCAAGTTAGCGGTCCAGCTAAGGGAGGGGCTTGGGGCATAAATAGTGATGCACTTCAGGACGCGCAGCGGGCACGCGCAGCGGGCGTGCCGTTTACGCGCCGAAGGAGCGCCAAAGGAGGGCCCGTCTGTGCCCGTCCGTGCTCCGGACATGCTCAGTGCCAGTCCCCCTGTCAGTACTAACAGGAAACTTCACCTTACCTGTCGTAAGTACTCGCGCGATGACCTTACTGTTCTGAATGTCATGCCCTGTGGGAGAGATAACCCCTGGGAGGTGGCTGATAGCTCATCCCGGGAGTGCACTGCTTGTAACTTCTGCTTCCACCCCACATTAAGTTGCCAGTTTCAACCCAGTATTGACCCCATGCTGATCAGAGCGGGCTTAATTAACGCCAGGTCTATGGTCAAGCATGCTGCCGATATCTTCGAGCTTTTGGCAGAGAAGCAGCTCGATCTTTTATTTATTACAGAAACCTGGTTAAATGCCTCATGTGCCCCGGTGGTGGAGCTAGCCATTCCCCGCGGCTTTAAAATCACGAGGGCAGACCACCCGCTCGGCAGAGGGGGCAGCATTGCCGCGATACACAGGGATCAATGGGTCTTCGCCTGCGAGCCCCAGGATAATCTCGGGGATGCGGAAGTGCTCCATTTCTCGTTTATGTTTAATCCACATTTATCAGTAGGAGGCACACTGATTTACCGACCTCCGGGTCATGTTGGGAACTTTGTTGGGGCTCTTGAGGAGGTCATTGCTCCCCGTGCCCTGAGATATTCAAGGTATCTCCTTGTAGATTTTAATATACACATTGATGTCTTAGACTCCACTGAGGCCATCCGTCTCGGAGAAGCCCTCTCTATGGCCCACCTTAAACAATGGGTTGCTTCCTCAACCCATGATGGTGGCCATCTTCTCGACTTAGTCTGCTCTAACTTTGATATTGATATGGCAAGCCCTGAGAGTGTGACTTGGTCTGATCATAAGCTGGTCAGGTTCTCCTGGTCCTTGGATGCTGCAAAGGAGAGCGGCCCCTCACTCGCCCATTCACAGAAAATTAATTTAGTCACTCTGGCCGAATCTCTGTCCCTAACCTGCCCAAAACTGCCCCCGGAGATTGAGATTGAAGCGGCGGTTAGCACCTTCAATACCTGGGTGGAGCTTGGGTCTGCTGCATCCATCAATAAAGGTTGTATCCGTAGGATGCGGTCTATTCCCTCCAAACCATGGTTTACTCACACCCTACGGGAACAGAAATTGGGATGTAAGAAGCTCGAACGGGTGTGGAGACAAACCTACCAACCTAAAGCTAAGAGCGACCTGCGTGCGGCGCAAAGAAACTACTATGCTGCCATTAGATCTGCTAAGAGCAGCTACTATGCAGGGCGAATCGCAAATGCTAACAACAATAGTAAGGACATTTTTTCGATTGTAAAAAGCTTCCTATCACCATGTGCCGTGCAACCTACACTGTCCTTATCTGAGCAGTGGTGTGAAGAGCTTTCTTCTTTTTTTATTGACAAAATTGGTAAAATCCAAGAAGACCTACGCACCGTCTGCGACGGCTTTCAGTCTTCTCCTGTTCCCCTCCCCACTGCTATGCCGAAGTCAACTGAGCAGTTTGCTTTCTTCTCCCCCCCCCGACCGTGTCTGACATTACTGCAGTCCTCGTGGCCTTGAAGTCAGGGTCTCCCTCCGATCCCTGTCATACCAGGGTCCTCGGGGAGGTAGCTAAAACAGTAAGCAAGGAGATTACCCAGATTATTAATCTTTCTTTTTCTTCTGCCACTGTCCAATCCTGTTGGAAGCAAGCCAAATTGCTGCCACTTCTAAAAAAGACTGGGCTTGATCCAGCTGTACCTTCTAATTACCGTCCCATTTCGTTATTGCCTGCCTTAGCAAAAGTTTGCGAGAAGATCGCTTTTAAGCAACTGGATAATTTTATTGACTCCTCTCAAGCATTTCACCCCGCTCAATCAGGATTCCGGGCCGCCTACTGTACTGAAACGGCGCTGGTCGAAGTGTCGGAGGCTATTCGGGAGTGCCTGGACAGAGGTGGCAGAGCAGCTCTGATTTTATTGGATCTCTCTGCCGCCTTCGACACGGTACCCCATACATTACTCCTCACTAGACTAGCGGCCGTTGGTATCACAGGCTCTGCACTAGACTGCCTGACGTCCTTTTTGGATAATAGGACACAACAGGTCTGGATGCCTCCTTTTGCCTACCTCCCCAAGAAACTCACTACAGGAGTCCCCCAGGGGTCTATGCTGAGCCCCCTGCTTTTTAATGTTTATCTGACCCCTCTGATTTATTTGGCAGAACAATTGGGGGCCAAAATTATGGCCTACGCCGCCGACACCCAACTTTTGTTCACCTGGCCTAAGGACAATTTGGACGCGTCGGCGGTCCAACTTTGCCTCCCTTCTGTCTTCCGCTGGCTAGCTCTTGCTCAGCTCAAGTGTAATGAAGACAAGTCTGAGGTGATCTTCTATGGCTCCTTTCCGGATAAATTTAGTGATCTTTTATGGCCTCGCGACCTGCCTTGCCCAAAATCCATTGGGCGCCCAGCAAAAAACCTTGGAGTTTGGTTTGGAAACGACCTTAAGTTTGAAGACCACAGTAAAAAACTTACGGGGGTCTGTTTTTCCACTCTCAAAGCCCTCCGTAGGTTCTTTCCCCTCCTTCCAAGAGAAGCTAAAGAGACGGTTTTGCGAGCCTTAATACTTTCCAGGCTCGACTACGCGAACGGACTGTTCTGTGGTCTTCCAGCTTTCTTGATCCAACATCTCCAGGTCATCCAAAACACGGCCGCAAGGTTGCTGTTTAATCTCCCTATGAGATCTAGTGTCCGTTCCTGTCTCCGCACCCTTCATTGGCTTCCGGTTGCCCATCGGATTATGTTTAAAATTCTTGTCCTTGCCTTTCGTGCGGTCCATTTGATCGGCCCCGTTTACCTGAGGAAAAGGTTTGCCCTGTACATTCCCAATCGATGCCTTCGTTCGGCCAATCAGCACCAATTGAGGGTTCCCAGATTTAAGCTCTCCCGACTAGGTGGCCATTTCGGTCAAGGCCTCTAGGGTTTGGAATGCTCTCCCGTTCCATCTCAGAGCTGCTTCGACCATCACGGCCTTTAAGAAGAGGCTGAAAACTCATCTGTTTAACATCATTCTTTAACTCTCCTAATTTCTTTTTTGTCCTCTGAATCTGTCTCACCTTCCGCGCCAGGATGCTATTTTAGTAATAGAGCGCGCTACAAAACCCTTTATATCTTATCATATCTTATATCTTTCTTATTTGTCTATAAAATAAAGATTTCTTTAAAGTAAATCCTTTTTCTTATGAAAATAAAGTTAATAAAATTAGGTTTGAAAAGACAAGCTGGTCTTGTTTATTCATGATCTAGTTAACATCAGTTGATTCAATCGCCTTAGTGACCTGATTATAAATGATAGACGTTTTAAAACCATGGTGAAAATAGATAAACTGCAGTTGTATATAATATTGTAAATAATATGTGAATAGTTTTGAATAATCAGACCACATGATTCAGTCGCTCAAAAATTGTCTCTTTGGTGATATGGGCCTTTATGTGTGTTTCATGATTAATGGTGAGTATTGAGATGATAGGTAGTGTTTTTGAGACAGTTTTTCAATAGGATTGCTGGATCAATACCATCCCAATACTTCTGTTCAATTCACTGCCAGTTTAATTTGATACCCTATTATAAGTACTGTACATATGTACCCTGGAGTTTAGTTGTACAAAACAACACTTTAAATAAGTACTTCTCAATACAGTTCTATAATAAATGTGTTAAAGCTTCCACCCACGATAATGTAAAGCATGATTAAAAACTTATAAAGTCCCAAAAGCGAGACCTATTCGCTATGCCAATGCTTGTTGTCAGGGGCCGCCGGGGGGCGATGCGGCCAGACCGAGGAAGCAACTAAAGATGCAGGCAGACCATTGCCTTTCCTGACTTTCCTGACTGCTAGCTCTCGCTGCCCTGGACCGCCCGGGCCGCTCGTTTGTGTACAGCGAGCCGGGAGGCACCAGAATGCCGGTCCGAAGAAGCGGAAACGCCTTGTTTCAAATTGCCTTCCTGTCAACATGTACAGCGTGAAGCAGCCAAATTGACCGTGGGCATAAAAAAGTAATTCTTCTTAAAAGTTACACCAGCTTCATGGGTTCCCACTGACAGAGAATTACTTTTAGGATCCTTTGTCTTGCACTTAAAGGCGTGCATAACCTACTGCCATCATCTGGGTTCAAAGCATCAATGTGCACTCCTTGTCTAGCTGGGAATAATTAACTCCTCTTGGTAATTTCAGAAACGAGGTTCAAAATTGGAGGGGATTGGTGATTTTGTGTCCTGTTTGTAGACTCTGGAATACACCTCAGGCTGATCCTTGAAGTTTTGACTACAACAGAAGCTAAAGGTTTACTTTTCTTTAGTAACTTATTCTACTGTTTGCGGCCTCTGAATAAGCCTTTGACTATGCTCTATGAGTGATAGCTTATGTAATTCTAGTTATGCTGTTTTACACTTAGGCCATCAGGCAATTGAGTTCTAAGTTGTTCATCAAATAACTTATAAATCAAATACACATTTATTTTTCAAGGGAGAATACTCTGTAGAATACTACCTTGCTGTTGATTTTCTTACAGTCATGATTACCGCTCAATAGTTGATTTACATTTTTTTAAAACTGCTAGTTCTGCTTTACAATCGTTACCAAATATCAGAAGACTTATTGGTTAGCACTTCAAAAATTCAGTTTTATGCTTGACTTAATGGTGCAATTTTTTTGGGTGGGGGGGTGGTGTTGTCGAGCATTCCATTCGATATCACACCTACTGGAACTCTGCTCTCCTCTCCCCCACCAGAGGTTGTGGCCCCCCTGATGGTTGCACTCACGGAGTGAGAGCTCAGACATGGACAAGGGCTGCAAAGGTGGATCCAGCAAGCTGTGTTTTTGTATTTAACTAATTCCATTCTCCACCCCAGGATAAGTTTTGAAAGCTGCAAATGTGACGGAGCAGTAACTTATTTAAAAGAGGAAAAAGCTTGTGCCAACGCATGCCTCCCTTCCCGTGCCAAGTAACTTTGAACAAACACGGATCCAAACCCAAATTTACTCCTTTTCCTTTGTTACATTCGTATCTCTCCGCCCACTTTACAAAGGAATGCTTAACAATCCAGATAGCGATTGCCTCCGACTCGGGCCCAGCCATTGCACCTGAAAAGACACATGCATGAGAAAAGCTTTACATGCCCTCTACTTGTCCACCCCACCCCTCCCCTGCTTTGATATAGCATTTATAACAAGCTGATGACCAACGCCCCAGTTGCTTTAACCTTTCTGATCCCCACCCCGAACTTGCTTCGTCTGAAGTCACCCCAATCCTGAAAGAGTGAGTGCCAACAGCCTCAGGCACCTCCCCTACTAACTGTAACGCCCGCCTCATTACCCAAAGAAGCTGTGCTGCCGTGACTTCCCGCCCAGATGACCTATTGAAAACTGGCCAAACTTCCCTCATTGCATCTCCCCGCAAAAAGCACCCCCAACTTACCGGGCAGGTCATTTGAATTCCCTCTAGCGCACAGCGTCACCGACCTCCCCATACCCCCGGTGATCTCTCTTCGAGCACCTCAAGAAGATGGATACTGCATCACTCCGTTTCATACCTAGGCTTTCCTGTTTTCAATTTCTATTTTTGGTAAATTCTGGTGGGATTTTTACAATGTTTTCAAGTGATTTCAATACCTTAAAAACAGCGGTTATCAGTGGTTACACATTTTAGTTCCCTAAAAACAACAGAAACAGTGTTTTTCCGGTGTTTATGGAAAGATTTTCTTTTATTATTGCTTGCTTTCTGCACTGATAGTGCATGGTATATAGACAGTGTACGTTCAGTGTATTTGAGGTCCAAATACATTTTTCCAAATCAAACTTATTGTAGTACACCATACAATATTTCTTCAGTTAGTCTTTGGTCATGCGCGCTTGCTCTTTCCTTCCCATGTAAACTTTTATCTGTGAAAAGGCCCTCTCAACATTGGCACTTGAGATAAGTAATGCCAAAACAGCCAGTACACAATTTGGTAACTCCGGCCACCTACAGCTTTCCGTTTCGTTTCACTCAGCATCCAAACTTTATCAATGCGCCCAGCTGCCTCGCGCTCAGCTAGTGCACCCTGTCAATTTTCACACCATTTTTCCTAGTACTTAGTAAACACGTTGTATCCCTCGGGAACCTGTTTCTAATGTCACCTGTGTGAACTTCCTAATGCTGTATGGAAAACTAGTTCTCCCCACCCTTCCCTGTGAGTTAATTACTACTTGCGCTGTTTGCTCCTCCCGTATCTATCCCGTTTAGATTTGTTGAGCTCTGCCGTATCCTGTTTATTACGTATCGCCCTAACGACCATACTGGCATATTTTAAAAAAAACACGAAGGCTTTCGTATAGCACTGTCAGAAAATCCATTTAACCAGTGCCAAGGTGTCAACTGGATTCAGTCGTCGTCATTTTTTTTGGAATACAATTACAGTTGCGTCTTGAAAACGGTGATTGATGTCTAAAGTTGTACTTTGGTTTCACATTCTTTTTGGCTGAGTTACCTTTATTTCTTTACAACTTAGTTCAGTGTCTACCTGTGTATGCTACTGCTGGATTCAGTAAATACCATTCGGAATTTGCCAAGCGGAATTTCTTCATTGATTTGGAAGGATTATAACAGTTTCATTTCGCTTGGCTCTTAACAAAACCTTCAACTAAGTAGCTCTTTGACATGTAATTTATCAACATTGTAAGTATCAATTGTTGTATTGGATACCATACCATCCCATGTATTTCCATTAGTATGACAGTTTCTTTGTAGATATTTAGGGGTCCATTAGGATGGCGGATGGCGATCCGTCCGCCATCCTTGCCCATCCGCCACCTTTTTTCCCCAGCCATATTACAATGGCGGGGGGGACCGTGGCGGACGGGAAGACCGTCCGCTGCTTTTCTGCCACGGTCGGCTTGCGACCATGGCGGAAAAGCTCTAATATGGTGGTGGTGTCTATCAGACACCGCCAGCCATATTAGGATGGCCTGAGGGGAATGCCTTTCCGTGGAGGCAATGCCGCCATTGCGGGCCCCCAGGGTGAAGGGGTGGGGTGGGGGGTGCACATGGGGGGTACCTATGGTACCCCCCTGTGTTTCACAGCACAACATTGCAGGCACCACGCTGTGCCTGTCATGTTGTGCTGTGAAACGAACCACATGCATTCTTCACATTGCGGCAGCTGGTGCTTTATGCACCGTCCGCCGCAATGTTAAAAATGCGGGATGCACCCACCACTGTGGCGGGTGCATCCTAATTGGTCGCACGGTTCCTCTGCCCTTGTGGCGGACGGTACCTGCCCCAGACAGGATGGGGGACGGACTTTGTCCGTCCGCCATCCTAATCGACCCCTTAATTTGAATGCATTTTAAAAGCACTATGTTTTTCATAGTGATTTAATGCACTTATTATTCATGTCAGAAAGCCAATTGGTCTCACCTTTGGGACCTTATAAGTATTTAATTATGCAGCACAATAGCATTGGTGCAACATCAACTGTTGTATGGCTAAACACTTATAATGTCCCAAAGCCAAGACTTATTGGCTGTGCCAATGCTTGTTTAATTATGTTCACTACAGCAGTCATGTTCTCCTGTAAAAATCTAAGAATGCAGTAAAATGCACTTTTTTCACATCATTTTAAATATGCGACCACAGATACTCACATTCCTTGCCTTTGGCATCATCACTCAAAAATTCTGTAAATGGTTGCCACATGGATAATATAACTAGACCGGTTTCGAACCCTCTCTGCTCAATTCATATTTGTGAATGTGCAGTCATCCTCGACTCCACCCTCTCCATGACCAGGCAAGTCAACGCCGTCTCCGCGTCCTGCTTCAAAACCCTCCGCATGCTCCGCAGGGTCTTCAAATGGATCCCTCCCAACACGAGAAAAAACGTCACCCAAGCCCTCATCACCAGCAGACTCGACTACGGGAACGCCCTCTACTCTGGAACAACTATCAAGCTCCTGAGACGACTTCAACAAATCCAGAACGCCTCGGCACGACTGATCCTCGACATCCCCCGTCGCAGCCACATCACACCCCACCTGAGAGGCCTGCACTGGCTCCCCGTCAACAAGAGGATCACCTTCAAACTACTCAGTCACGCACACAAAGCCATACACAACTCCGGACCCACATACTTCAACATCTGTCTCAGCTTCCATACCCCCACCCGAAACCTCCGCTCAGCCAACCTCGCCCTCGCCACAGTTCCTCGCATCCGGAAAACCACCGCCGGTGGCAGATCCTTCTCCTACCTCGCCGCCAAGACCTGGAACACTCTCCCCACCAGCCTTCGGCAGACTCAGGACCTACTGGCCTTCAGGAAACTCCTTAAGACCTGGCTCTTCGATCAGTAGCGGCCCCCATCACCCCCAGTGCCTTGAGACCCTCACAGGTATGTAGCGCGCTTTATCAATGCATTGATAGATTGATTGATTGAAGAAATATCCATATAACATAACATATAGCATTCACAGCCCCTTGGACCGAGAACCATCAGCTAAGCGACACCGTTGGGATAACTCTTTCTTTGATGCCACACAAAGCACAAAATAAATATTTGCGTTTTAGTTCCCACACATAACAAAACAGTGCACCAGAATGAAATAAAAAGTCAACAGCATTCTTCATTAACTCTGAAGATTGTAGAGATGCTTACAACATACCATCTAAGAAGTTGCAAGGTTCTTTTACAGGGAAGTCATCACACACACTTTTCATATACGTGGCTGAATCACTGCAAATACAAACAATGTCACTCCAATCTTTGTTGAACTTGAAAATAACCTTTTTTTGCAGCAGCATTCCAAGTGACACTGCATATTATGTTTTACAAAAGTCTGGTGTCATGTTTTCACTACTAACCCAGATGCTTGGTGATAGCACTCTTTTCACATGTGCTTGTCGTTATACCTTGCTTTGAATGTTTAAACACTGAGGTGTTGGCAATTTATCCACTATCAATACTGTCTCACTAGAAACTGGGCTCTGATGTATCAAGGGGTTTTACCCACTCTGTGGGTAAATGTGGTGGCACATATTGGGAAAGATTCGTATGAAACCAGCCATTTTACCTATCAGTTAAAGAATCAAACACAGCCAAAATATAAAATATGATTTTGACATTTCCTGATTCTCTACAGTTTATAAAATATTTAAACAAGAACTACAACATTCATCTAAACCCTGCATCTTTAGACCAAAGACCACAAAACTGAAAAAAGTAAAAAGAAGAAGAAACCATATTTTAGTGACATCCCTAAACAACAAACCTCAAGCAGAATAATGTTAGCCCATTCTTTCTTGCTGCTAGCTTGTATAACACAGTTACATTGTATTGGCCCCTACAGGAAGAAAAAAATGACTCTTTCATTCTCCTTTTCCTTTCTTTGAATGGCATTAGTTTGTGGCTGTGCAGGTGTTTTTTCAGAGTTTATATGTTTACACTGGTAAGGGCTATTTCCCTTTCAGTGGAGTTTTATCAGTTATTATAGGTTTAAACCTAAAACCGGAAAGCCTATTCAGACCCTTGTACTTCCTCCCACTGCAGCCCTGGGACACCTTTCCTTCCCAGCAACTCAGACACATGGAAAACTCCCCTATACAGCAAAGTCATTAAAACAGTAACACCTTCTGCCAGCAGCAGCACATCTCTGGCAGCACAGCTATCAATCTACCCAAGAGCCCAATGGTCACTGGCAACCTAACCCACTGTCCTCTACCTGCCTCCCTGGCCCAACCCTCTATCAACCTTTTGCCCAGCTCACCTGCCATGGGAGCGTAACCCCACAGAAACTTGCCCATGAAGGATATCCCTGCCAGCTTCGCCTTCCCAATCAAGTCCAAAATGAACTGAACAACATCATCTTCCCTGGTCCAAGTCCCACTTCTCCTCTTCACACCTCCCTGCAGAAACTCCTGCCATGCGAGCACATAGGCCTTCATCGTAGAAGGTGCTAAAGACCCTACCACCAGCTGCAGCATCCTTTCTGTCCAACGGACCACATCCTGTCCGGCACCAGCGTCCTGTGCATTTCCGCCTCTGTGGCCAGCCCATGGAACCTCTCCCACTGCAAATGAGACAAGGCATCCGCAATGTCATTGTCTACACCCGGTACGTGCTTTGCCCCGAACGTCGTACTGCAAGCAACCCAACATGAATATGCGCAAAAGCTTTAAGACCTGCTCGTCCCTCACGGACTGCCTGTTGACTACCTGCACCACTGCCATGTTGTCCACCCTGAAAGTAACCTTTTTGTGTGCTAGGCTCTGCCCCCAGAGGGTGACCGCAACCACGAGCGGAAACAATTTGAGGAAAGCAATGCTGTTACCCCCATTTTTCCAATGACCCGGCCACTCTTCAGCCCTGTGGACAGTCAAAATATCGATTTTTAAATATCGAAGCACATTTATATTGAGTTTTAAATAAATTAGGGATAGAATATCGAAATCAGGAATATCGACAACCAGAATATCGAAGTTAAGGAAAGAAATATCGATGTTGCAAATATCGATGTTAGTAATATCGATAGTTAAATTATCGATGTTAATAATATCAATATTTATCTGAATGTTATGTATTTTAGTATGTATTTTATATGTATGTGTTCTATATATAAGTATTGTACTGTTTTTTAAATATATGTATACATTTTTTAGAAATTAGTAATTTTTTTAAAGTACATTTTGCGTTTTAGTACCATAGCGGGTTGTGAGTTTATAGGGGAATAGGGTGGGAAGTCATTTAATTATAGTAAATTAAATAATTATTTTTAGTAAATATAAATTAATTTTAATTACATTTTGTGTTTTATTTCTGTAGCGGGTTGTGGGTTTAGGGTGGAAAGTAATTAAATTTTAATGAAGTAATTATTACTTTTTAATTATTGTTCTCAATAATTAATTAATTGTTAATGAATTATTAATTGGTAATTAATTATTATTAATTGGTAATTATTTTATTTGTATTAATTTATTATTGGAGTGGGTTGTGGGTTTATAAGGTAATAGGGTGGGAAGTAAATTATTTGTAATTAAGTAATTAACTAAGAAACATTGAGTATTGATAATTAATTTCTTTGTTAATTAATTATTGATTGGTTAATTTTTATTAAATGTTATTTATTGGTATTGATAATGATTTGTTTTGTTAATTAATTATCAATTGGTTATTACTTTTTACTAATTATTATTGATTGGTATTGATAGTTTTTTGTCAATTAATTATTAATTGGTTATTCAGTTTTATTACATATTATTTATTGAGAATTCATTTATTTTCATTTAATTATTAATTGCAAATTAATTTTTATTAATCGATTGTCCGTCCCGCTCTCACCACCCTACATGCAAAATTCAAATGCCATAGTAACACTTGGACCATTCTCACTGTCACTTTCCTTCTGGCCAGCATGTCATCTATCAACAGCCTCATGTTCACTTTCTTATCCTCCAGCAGCCTGGCCACCAAATCAAGTTCAATCCCCAGAAATTACAAAACCTTGCTTGGACCTTGTGTCTTCTCCGGTGCCAAAGGGACACCCAGTGTCCCCATGAGCTTAGGGAAACTGTCCAGCTGCTGCTGGCAGTCTGTCGAACCAGGCCGGCCCACCAGAAGAAGTCATCAAGATAGTGCATCAGTGCATCTTTACCCGTTTTCCAACAGAAAAGCCAATTCAAGAATGAACTGAACTTCTCAAACAGTGCACATTATATGGAACACCCCATAGGAAACGCCTTATGCACAAAAATGCTGCAGTCGACCTGAATGCCCAGCAACTGGAAATCCTCCGGGTTTACTGGCAAGAGCCGGAAAGCAGCCTTAATATTGCACTTTGCTATTTCTGGCCCGTTCCCTACTCTTTCCACCAGGGCCCTCGCTACGTCCACTGAAGAGTAAGAGACTAAAATTAAGACATCAGGGTTGAAATCGTTCACTGACCCACCTTGCGGCCATGACTGGTGTTGGATTAGATGATACTGTCCGCCCTCCTTTTTGGGAACCAACCCGAAAGGGGAAATAATCAAATCCCTGATCGGGCTGATTGCAAATGGCCCTTCCATGCGTCCTTCCCGTACCTCTTTTTGCAATTTCTCCCAAACCAACGTCTTGTGAGCTGCCACTGATTTGAGGTTCTCAGCCCATCTCACTACTCTCGGTCCTTCATAACCCAATCTAAAACCCTCTCTGAAACCTGCACTGAGAATCTGCGCGTCCTGCCTATTTGGGTAATGTGCGAGCCATGAATCTAAACAATCCAGGTAAATGGGTGTATGAGCCTGTGCCCATATATCCCTGCATCCCTCTAACTCCCATCCCCTGCTCTCCACTGCTGGCATTTTGTTGCTGCTGCCCTTGCCCCCCAGCATGACCTTGTCCTGCGCATCCTGGTCCAAAGCATCGTACCATGGGATGTCTACACGTGCATTTTGAGCACTCATGCCGAAATCTGCAGTAGTCTTGAGCACACATGCCCTTGTTGTAACCCCAAGAGGCCCCCGGACCTTCCCCTACGGGCTTCTGCATGTATCCCACCCCCCCCGGTGGGACGGTTTGGAAAGGGGCGGTAGATCAACTGCAACCCGCTGGCTGTGTAAGTTGTCTTTCCGAACTTCACTGCCCCCATGGTTTGCTGGTATGGATCTGAATCGATCTCCCCCCAGTTTACCTCTCGGTTCCAAGCGAGCCTGACACGAAATTCTTCGTCATAGTAAGACCATGCGTAGCCCCCATATGTCAGATGTGCCCTCCTCACTACATCCATGTATTTAACCAAAGCCACGGACCTATCAGGGTACTTCTCGCAGTACACACTTGCAAAAATTAAAAAGGCTTCTGTCCAGTTCTCTATAGTCATGGGTATCCGGGGTCGCCGGGATAACTCCAGCTCCTCTTCTTTGGATCTCTCCTTGGAGCGTAATTCCCTAATCAGCAACTTCAACATATCTACAAACTCGCCCTTTCGTATTTTTTCTTTCTTGCTTAACATGAGGTGTGCCCCCAATGGCTTCGTCACCCCCATGTATGGCAATTTAGGCAATTTGATCTCCTTGCTTTCCTTGCCTTCCGTCACCTGCCCTTCACTTTGGTTACCTGTACCCTTAGCCACTTCTGCGTCTTTATGTATCGTTGCGTCCGTTGTCCCCCCTGTTTCGCCTTATTGACCATCGTCTGCCCCTCATTACCCTCCCCCGTGTCTCTAACATACCTACCCTTGCATAATTTGAGCGCGCTATCCCCTTCCTCATCCCTTGCATCTGTCCCTGTGGACACCCTCCATTTCATGTTATCTGTGCTACCCCGCCCCCTTTTCTTACCTAGAGACCTCAGTTCAATTTTGTCACCGTGGTCCCTTGCCTGGCTCCAGCTGGCCGCCCGGAACCCTGCCTTCATTTCTTTCCGGTAGCGAGGAGCCGCATACAAGTCACCCACCATGCATGAGTCCCACGCCTGATTGACCTGTAAAGCAAATGGAAGGTCCAGCATGCTGAGGTTAGTGTCCCTGTCTGTGCCTACCTGCTCCGCTCCGGGAACCACTGCCAATACCCCTCATACCTACGGCTCCTGGTGGTGCTTCTGTGAAACTCCCTGCCCCCACCCCTATCCCCATCTCTGGCACCGCCCCTGCCAGGCTCCGCTGAGTGACCCCACTTGCTGCCGGGCTCACCCCCTCCTGACCCTACCGCCCCAGTACCCCCGGGCTGGAGGAGATCTCTCTCGCACCCTCTCCAACCCCTCCTCTTCGCCCTCGCTCCATTCTAAGAGAGAAACTGGCATCCTTTCCCCTTGCTGGCCCACTGGGGCCACCCCTCCGCTACCCAGGAAACCCACCCCCCTCTGTGTTCCCTGCACTCTACCCCCGCCACTGACCACTTGTCCTTCACCCCCCAGGGGGCCCTGTCCAACCACCCTCTGATGTCCAGCGCCACGACTGCTGCCTCCCTGGACCCACCTCCTCCGCAGGCCACTGGAGCAACCCCAACTCCCTCCCACTGAGATGACACCTGCCCTCCCCTGCCACTGGGCCTCCCCTCCTCCTGCCCAGTAACTGATGTTGCAGCCCTCCCTTCCACCCTCTCCTGTCCCCCCATCTCAGTGGCACCCCACGCCTGTCCAAGGCCCTCCAACCCACAGGCATCCTCACTACCCATGGTGGACCCACCTCCCCCTCATTGCACTTTCCTTTGCGCATTGCCCCATCCTTCCCCTCTACAAATTCCAGGGGGGCACTTGATAGCGCTCTTCCCCCATTTTCCCTTTTTTGCGGGGCCGCCTTTGCCCCGTGTCACCCCCACATACCTCAAAGCCCTTCTTTTGCTGCCCCCACCTCGCGGTGGGGAGCATGCGAGGTTCGCGGCGGCCACGCCCCCGCTGCGCAGATGCCGCACAGAGCTCTCCACAGGGCCTCTCACGAGGTCCATGCGGCCGGCTTCAGCCAGAAGCCACATGGCCTCCTTAACTCTGTCATCTTCACAGGCCATCCTCGTAGTGCAGCCGGAGCTCGTATGCACACGAAAATATCCCTAAACTAACCACAAATCCCAACCAAAAACTTTCCCTAACTACCGGAGATTTCAGCAGCCGTAACACCTTCCAAAATGGTGACAAGGCTCCGAAATGGCCGTCTATGCACCCCCCACCCTAGCCCAAAAATAGCCCAAAGCGAGCCCCCATTTTCCCTTTTTTTGCGGGGCCGCCTTTCTCCCGTGTCACCCCCACATACCTCAAAGCCCTTCTTTTGCTGCCCCCACCTCGCGGTGGGGAGCACGCGAGGTTCGCGGCGGCCACGCCCCCGCTGCGCAGATGCCGCACAGAGCTCTCCACAGGGCCTCTCACGAGGTCCATGCGGCCGGCTTCAGCCAGAAGCCACATGGCCTCCTTAACTCTGTCATCTTCACAGGCCATCCTCGTAGTGCAGCCGGAGCTCGTATGCACACGAAAATATCCCTCAACTAACCACAAATCCCAACCAAAAACTTTCCCTAACTACCGGAGATTTCAGCAGCCGTAACACCTTCCAAAATGGTGACAAGGCTCCGAAATGGCCGTCTATGCACCCCCCACCCTAGCCCAAAAATAGCCCAAAGCGAGCCCAATTGGGCTCGACCGCACCACCCAGCCCAAAAACTACGCGGGTGCGAGCCTCCCTAGCGGTGCCCTAAAGCCCCATTTGCCCAGAATCTCAGGATGTGGATGTGACCTCGAGACTCGAACCTTGGTTTTCAGCAATAAAGTCGGCAATCTAGCCGTCAGACCACATCCTCTCCCCCTCGCCTTGTTTACCTTTCATCTCTCTTCAAAAGGATATGAAATAAAAGGCACAGTGTTTAGACTATGGGAAAACGTGGTTCAGATCTGCTTGTGACCACCTGAAGGGTTAAAAGAAAAATGCTGATTTGTCATGTTTTTTCTAAAGCTAGACAGTCTTTCATAGCCTTCTCTATGCAAGGGTCGCATTTGATAACTTAGTGCTTGGGCAGTTTGACTTAAGAGTCGTGCATGCCTTGTGATAGTTTAACAAAGGTTAGTACTGTAGTGTTGCCCGAGGTGGGCGCAACCACCGTTACTAATGAGCAGTATCACTGTACTTGAGTTCCCCCCCCCAGGCGTATGTTAAATGGCTCCGCCCAAAGTAGAGACGGAGGGCACGTTCCACAGTTAATAAAAGGCCCGGGGCCCTGGGCGTGGCAGGCACTTGTCTGACCACTAAAAGCACACACGTGTGGTCTCTTTTAATGCTGCTGCAAGGCCTAGTCGCAACACCACATTGGCGACGAGTTGGTCTCGCCACCTCACCGCGTGCCGCGCTCCGCCCTCCGCATCGGGCGAGCCCCTGCTGTGCGGCCCGCTCTGTTGCCTCGGCGCGGCCCTCCAACGGGGCTCTCCCGGCCTCCCTGCACCCTGCTCCCTCCATCGCCGAGCGGAGGCCCAGCCACGACTGTCCGGCACCCTGCCGCCCTGCCGCCCTGCCGCCCTGCCTCGCAGCGGTGTCCGGCGTGCACATCAGCAGCCGCCTCACCTGCATGAGGGTAGCCTTCCGCCTTCGCCCAGCAAGATCGGCCTCAAGGCCTCAGGTGCATGCACCCCTGCCTCGGTGCCCCGACCGGTCTCCGGAGCTCCCCTGCCTCAGGCCCGGAGCCCCGCCTGCCTGCCTGGCCTGCCGTGCGCATCCCGCGCTATCCCTCACGCATCCCGCGTGCACCGCTGCGGCCTACCTGCTGTCTCCCACGCATTTCGCGTGAGGTGCACCTGCCGTTTTACACGCATTTCGCGTGCAACGCTGCTGAGCCTCGCTGCTTCCACCAGGACTACCCCAGTAGCGCCCCGGGCGTGCTACTGGCCTCCTGAACGACTAGTGCCCACGCTCTTCCCTGCAGCCGGCCATTCCCGCATTCCCTGATGGCCATGGCCGCGGTACCGCCACTGGAACCTTTCACGGTCACGGGCACGCCTCCTTCCCAAGCTGCCCGGTGGAGGAAATGGGTGGAACGCCTGGAAAACTACTTTGTAGCGGTGGACATCGCAGTCGAGCGGCGGCGTGCAATGCTTTTGCACCTAGGAGGAGAGGCTATTCACGATATCTCGAAGGACGTGGTGGAAGCCGGCCCGCCCCGGAACTACACCACGCTACGCGTCGCCATAACGGAGTACTTTGAACCCTTCGCCAGCGCGGATTACGAACGATTCCTACTCCGCCAAGCCCGCCAGCTCCCAGAGGAGTCTGTCGATGTTTTCTATGCGAGACTCAAAAAGCTAGCCAGCACGTGCACCCTCCCGGATGTGGACGATGAGATCCACGCTCAATTTATACAAGGCTGCGCCTCCTCAAAGCTACGAGAGAGAGTCCTACAGACAGACAACATGCCCATGCGTGACATCCTAGCGCTCGGGCGATCCAAAGAACTATCGAAAGCTCGAGCAGCACATATGGAGCCAAAACCAACGGTCGCAGTCAAAGTCGAACCCGTGTGCGCCATCAAGACGAACACCACCGACATGCGCACGAAGCCACCCCGAAGACCTCGACCAAGCCCAGCCCAGTCACCTCACGACCGCCCCTGCATGTGGTGCGGAGGAACAACCCCCCACAGCGGAGCATGCCCTGCACACGGGAAAATCTGCAGCGCCTGTGGAAAGGCCAATCACTTCGCGAGCGTGTGTTTATCTTCACATAGGAAAAAGTCCAACGGCCCGCCCCGACGAGTACGACAAATAGAACCGATGCTAGAGACCGCCGCCGACAGCGACATGGTTGACGACGAAGCTGACGCATCCTCCGTCCACGTGGTACGAATGCTCAACACCTTAGCGGCCACACCATCCGCAGAACCTAAGTGCACAGTGAACGTGCAAGATCAAGCAGTGGCAGCCCTCATCGACACCGGGGCTACAATCAACCTCATGGCAGCCAGCGTATACCGGACTTTAAGCGAACCACCAGTGCTCCATCCCACGAGAGTGCAGGTGTACGCCTACGGCACCAGTCGACCTCTCCGCCTCTGCGGTGTATTCCGGACAATGATATCACACGACTCCCAACATGTACACACTAAAATCTATGTGTCGCAAGAAGGGTCCGGGTTTCTACTAGGCTGCCGGACCGCCCAAGACCTGAGGCTAATCCACTTCGCCCTTACGGTCCAAGCCCATAGCCTCGACCATCTCGTACTACAACACACCTCACTGTTCGGCGGGATCGGCTGTTTGAGAGGACCCGCCGTCCGTCTGCACATAGATCACTCCGTCGCTCCAGTGGCCCTCAGACACCGGCGCATAGCGTTCCACCTACGACCCAAGGTAGAGGCAGAACTACGCGTGCTCGAGAGAGCCGGAATCATCGAACGAGTCAGCGGACCCACTCCGTGGGTGTCACCCATTGTAGTGGCCAAAAAACCGAAGCAACCAGACGCCGTGCGGATCTGCGTGGACATGCGCATCCCAAATATTGCGATCAAAAGACGCCAACCATAGACGACATCATTGGAGAGCTGTCAGGTTCAAAGTGGTTTTCGAAGATGGACCTGAGGTCTGGATACCACCAGATCCCTCTGCACCCAGACTCCCGCCCGATAACAACTTTCTCCACCCATGCAGGATGGGGAGATACACCAGACTCAACTTCGGGATCTCCAGTGCAGCCAAAGTGTTTCAGATCATCATTCAAAACGTCCTGCAGGGTTTAGACGGCGTACTAAACGTGAGCGATGACATTTTGGTCCACGCGGCGACGCTGGACGAACACATCCTACGCCTCCAAGCTGTCTTCGCCAGGTTGCAAGAGAGGGGTCTGACCCTTCACAGGGAGAAGTGTGAGTTCCTCCGGAGAGACATCAGCTTCTTCGGATACAGATTCTCCGATCAGGGCGTTGGGCCAGACCCAGACAAGGTCAAAGACATTCATGAGGCCCCCGCCCCAACATCAGTGACCGCTGTCCGCAGTTTTCTTGGAATGGTGACATACTGTGGACGTTTCATTAAAGACCTGTCCGACCTCACCGGGCCTCTTCGTGACCTCACAAAGTCTACAGCCACCTGGGAGTGGGGACGAGAACAGCAAGAGGCCTTCCAGAAGACCAAAGCGGCACTCTCCGCTGACACGACCCTGGCCTACTTCGACCCTCGATACGAGTCTCAACTCGTGGCAGACGCCAGTCCAACCGGCCTCGGCGCTGTCCTGACCCAGCAACAACCGTGTGGAGAGTGGGCGCCTGTCGCGTACGCAAGCAGGACCCTCTTCGCGACAGAACAAAGATACTCACAAATCGAAAGAGAAGCCATCGCCATTCTGTGGGGATGCCGTCATTTCCACATCTACTTGTACGGGCACCCGTTTGTGGTGATCACAGACCATAAACCTCTTCTCCCATTGTTCCAAGGGTCTTCCTCACGGCCTCCTCCACGCATCGAAAAATGGGTGCTCCAACTCCAGGAATATCATTTCGCCGTGGAGTATCGGCCGGGCTCCAGAAACCCCGCCGACTATTTGTCACGACATGCTCGCCCAGTCACTGAAACAGAGGCCGCGGAAGCCGACGCCACTGAAGAGTATGTTAGGATGATCGTGGAGCGGTTGAGGCCGCTGCCAATCTCCCTTGAAGATGTGACACGAGCCACCAAGGACGACGACTGCCTGCAAATTGCCATCCAGGCCATCCAATCGGGAAACTGGAAACCACTACAGAGCCCGGCGTCATTCCGCACCCTAGAAGCCCAGGCCACACTAAGAGCACTTTACCGAGTGCAGCACGATCTATCCATCTCGCCAGAAGGTTGCCTTTTGAGGGGGCCCCGCCTAGTTCTGCCCGACAGCCTCACCCAGCAAGCGCTCCTCCTAGCCCATGGCGCTCACCAAGGCATTGTGAAATTGAAGAATTGCATTCGAACCAAGCTCTGGTTCCCAGGACTAGACAAGAAGGTCGAAGATGTCATCCAACGATGTCCGGTGTGCATAGCGACCAGCCTGCCCAACCCTCCAGCACCGGTAATTACAGAAGAAGGACCGACCGCCCCGTGGGCACGAGCCAGCGCAGACTTCGGCAGCCTCCCGGGCGGGAAGTATATGTTTGTGGTGGTAGATGACTTCTCAAGATACCCCGAAATTGAGATTTTGCCCTCCACCGCAGCCTCCGAAGTAATCCCAAAGCTGGAGAAAATCATAGCGACCCATGGCCTCATAGAGGAACTACGCACTGATAACGGACCTCCCTTTAATGGCGGTGACCTGGCAGACTATCTACAATCACACCGCATCCAACACCGGAAGATAACCCCGAGATGGCCTCAAGCCAATGGCGAGGTCGAGAGACTGATGAGAACTCTAAATAAGACCATCCAAATTGCCATGGCCGACGGCCAAAACCTCGAATTAGCCCTCTTCCAGTTTCTAAGAGAGTACAGAGTGACACCCCACTGCACCACCGGGATCCCTCCAAGCCGCCTTTGCTTCAACAGAGCGGTGGTGGATACTCTCCCACACCATCCCATATGGGCCTCGGCCCCACCTCCGAACAACCGGTCCATGGAACAGCGAACCAAGTCTAACAAGGAAGCGTCAAGACGGAGGAGAGCGGCAGACAGCCCCATTCAGGCAGGCGACCGAGCGCTAGTGAAAGATCGCCACCTGGGGGGGAAGTTCCGCCTCCCATTCGAGTTACACCCGTGGACTGTCACCAGCGTAAATGGCACCATGATCACTGCAGAAAAAGGGAGAGAAACAGTCACCAGAAACGTGCCTTTCTTCAAAAGACTGGTGGATAGGGAAGACGACGGTTTCCCGGAATCAGCTGAGCAATACCCAAGGCTGACCCAAAGCCCACGAGAACTGGACAGAGAGGATGCCCCCAGCGAAGAAGAAACTCAGCAAGCAGGCCCAGCCACACCAGGCCCGGTCACACCATGCAGGAAGGAACATGGACCGCAGGCACCCCAGGATCACCCCGGAACTGTTGTAGCCAAAAACTCTGAAGAACTGATTCCCACCCAGTCGAGCGAACGCAGCCAGAGCAGGTACAATTTGCGCCCATGCCCGAAGCCATCCCAGAAGTATCAGGACTTTGTGGCCTGTTGCGGACGCTGAGAGAGCCGAGATGCACCGCAACCACTTTATAAGTAAGACTGTTCCTTTTTGTTTTTGAAAGCCTCAGAGACTGTAAACTGATAAGGCTGACACTTGAAGTTATGTTATTCATGTTCATTTTATTCCTTTAGGGTAAAGGAGGAATGTAGTGTTGCCCGAGGTGGGCGCAACCACCGTTACTAATGAGCAGTATCACTGTACTTGAGTTTCCCCCCCCAGGCGTATGTTAAATGGCTCCGCCCGACGTAGAGACGGAGGGCACGTTCCACAGTTAATAAAAGGCCCGGGGCCCTGGGCGTGGCAGGCACTTGTCTGACCACTAAAAGCACACACGTGTGGTCTCTTTTAATGCTGCTGCAAGGCCTAGTCGCAACACCACAAGTACCACCAAATGGAATAATTGCAAACTACTGTTTGTAACTGTCTATATTAATTTATCTTCAACATCAACCCGTTCATTAACAAAAGATATATATGTTTTGTGGTGCCTCCGGTTTTGTTTAATGTACATCACTTCTACCTACAGATCGGGCAAAATACCATTACTTCGCTTAGTGTAAGTTTTTTTTTTACCCTTATGCTTTTTATTTCTACCTGCACTAGCTCTTCCTCTAGAACTTTGCTAACCCTGCCCTCAGAGCTTTTTAGTGTAATGCTTGCATGTTTTAGTGAGATTAGTAACACACAATCTCATCTTTGAATGGGGTCTAGATTTAACTCCTAAGGGGACGCTTCGTACTTTTGACAATGTGCAAGCTTCTACTGTTCTTGACGGGCTGTTGGAATGTTTGCAGCTAACAATTGATATCTTCAGCAGCTTTTGGTTGGCCTCCAGGTCCAGTCGTATAAACCTCTGGTTTCAATCACCACACCTGTGTCCGTGGAAACATATGGACGTGGTTTATATGAACGTGACGTTTGGTATTTCTGCACCACCGTAGCCATGCGTATTGTTTTCACATCTGGAAACACTGTCCTCTGAATTTCCTATCAGAAAGTGAAACACCCTTTGCTAGAAAGCAGATTTCAGAATTAAAACTATTATTCGAGCACAAGGGGCCGCGTTAGGAGGAAAAGCAGGAGAAGTGAAAGCTGCAAAAAAGCCTCTTTTGTGTTTACGGTTACATTTCTGTTTATGAGGTTTATTGTGAAAGTTGTTGCATTAGATTGTGGAATCTTGTGCTTTTGCTGTTGTAATTGTGATGCACTTTGAGTTGACTTTAGGGCTGATCACACGTGATTTATCTGTCGTGCTTTATCCATAGCGTATCCTAAAAAACAAACAGAATTTCATCTTCAAGAGCTGGCCGTCTTTTTTATTTTTTAGCTATAATTTTTTATTAACATTTTGAAAAGTTTTATCACAAAAACAGTAATGATAATAGCATCTTTAGATATGATACTATTTGTGAATTTTAAAGCACCGGAGAAGATTAATCTAGTTGTTTTTCCAAACATTGTTTAAGCTGGTTATATTTTAGGGATTGATGTGTTGGAAGAACGAATTCATCTCGTAGTTGTGTGAATGATTTAAAATCACCATTATTGAAAATTTGATCTAATGTTTGAATACCTACTGCTTTCCATAAAGGCCATAATAATACTCTCTTATTAATACGAATATTGGTACTGTTCCATATAGGTGCCTTTTCATGAATGTTTAGGTTTAGAGCTAGTAATCGGTGTGCTTACTGCCAAGATTTGAACATAGCAGATAAAATTGGGTCTTTAGGTTTCGGGTGTCTAATTTTAGAGCCATATAGTTCGGAAATGCCGGGATCCGGAGATAAAAGATGTCGTTCTAAATGGACCCATTGCAGAGCATCAGAAGTTTCCAGTAACATATATGATAATTGAGAAATCTGTAATGCTAAATTATAATGTTCAATTGATGGAATATTCATTCCCCCATAAGAGCGGTGAGCCTTTAATCTTGCCATGGCTAAACAAGGTTTTGCCGAACATCATATATAGGTTTTTATTTTGGAATCTATAAGTCTCAATGTAGATAAGGGAATGTGAAGAGAAAGCATACCTAAGACTTATAAAAAACGTTAGAGCATGACCATTTTAACAGCTTGAACTCTACCCCACATGGAAAGATTTAGAATTTTCCATTTATCAAAGTCACGTTGCATTTGGATGATCAATGGGTTCAGGTTATCTGTAATCATACATTCCATACCTTTATTTACTAAAATAGCTAAGTACTTAAGACGTGAGGGCTGCCAATGAAAAGGGAAACCATGTATAGCCGCTTTTGTGGTTCCATCAGAGACAGACAAAGCTTCACTTTTGTCCCAGTTTATTTTATAACCTGAGATTAAGGAAAAATTGTCAATGATTTGAAGTAGGAATGGCAGTGAGCTTAAGAAATTTGTTAGAATAAGTATTATGTCATCAGTGTATAAATAAAGTTTTGTTTCGTCTGTGTTGAGGTGTTTACCTGTAACTGTATCTGATTGACGAACAGTGGCTGCTAAGGGTTCCATTACTAAGAGAAAAAGAAGTGGGGATAAAGGACATCCCCGACGTGTTCCTCTTCGGATCAGAAGTGGTTCTGATAGAAAACCTCCGCAATTTACTTGTGCAAATGAATCATCATATAAGAGTCACACTTTTTGAATAAACTGGTTCCCAAGTCCGAACCGTTCCAGCACTTTGAAAAGATGGTCCCACTCTATGCGGTCAAAGGCCTTTTCAGCATCTAGGGCCAGATGTAGGTAGGCATTTACCGGTCAGTAACGGCCGAATTCGGCCGTTACCGACCGGTAAATGCAATTTGAGAATTTGTAAATTTACCGATTCTGTAAAATACCGAATCGGTATTTTTACCGATTCTGTAAAATTGATATGTAGGTGGGACTCTTCTGAGTCCCACAAGCATTACAAAATCGGTATTTTACCATCAAATTCTATTTGATGGTAAAATACCGATTCCGGTGTGCATGCACATGTGTGCATGCACACCTGTGTCATATGACAGGCAGACCTGCCCTTAGGGCAGGTATGCCTGCCACATGGCACCCGAACCTGTTTTGGGGGTGATAGAGGGTGTCAAAGTGACACCCCCTGCACCCTTGTGAAAATCGGTATTTACCGATTCGGTAAATACTGAATCGGTAATGCCCATTCATTCCTATAGGCTTCAAAGCCCATAGGAATGAATGGGCATTACCGGTCGGTATTTACCGAATCGGTAAATACCGACTTTTACGGATTCGGTAAATCAACATCTGGATTTACCTAAATCTCGGAACTTCTATTTTACCGATTCATAAATACCGAATCGGTAAAATTCGGTATTTATGAGTCGGTAAAATAGAATTACCTACATCTGGCCCCTAGTGATAAGGCTAGTGCGTCTTGTGGGAAGTTTTTAGCATACCAAAAGGTTTGTGCCAATGTACGTAAATGATTCCTAGAGGTACGTCCTGGAACAAATCCCACTTGGGCTGAGTGAATTAAGGAGGGTAACACCTTCTTAAGACGAGAAGCTAGAATACTGGCAAATATTTAGATATCGCAATCCAGAAGTGAAATAGGACGATAGCTGGCACAAATTAAAGGATCCATTCCAGGTTTAGGGAGTAATGCAATTATTGCTTTGTTAGAAAGGGGACCTAAGGCGTTATCTCGTTCAGCCTCCTGGAAAGCAACATGTGGAGAATCATTCACGTTATGCCCAGTCCCGCGATAGAATTCAGCTAGAAATCCATCTTCTCCAGGGGCTTTATGGTATTGCAATTTAGATATCGCTTGCACAATTTCATCCCTGCTAATCTCTCCCTCAAGAAGGGCCCTTCCCTCATCAGAAAGACAAGGTAGATCTACCTTTGAAAGGAAGCTAGTTAGTCCTTCTATGTCTTTTTGCACCTCAGGTGTGTAGAAAGATGTATAAAAAGAAGCACATTCATTTACTATGTCCTATGGCCTAGTGAGAATATTACCTTGAGATGATTTAATAGCTAGAATGCCCATGGCTGCTTCTCTTTGTCTTAATTGTGCTGCTATTAATCTGCCTGCCTTTTCTCCTTGTTCGTAATGTCTTGTTTTCATTCTTTGGAGGGCAAATTCTGCCTTAGAAGTGAAGAGCCCATTTAGCGCCATTCGAGCTTGTTCTAAGGATTTTGATTTTGCAGTGTTGGTGCTATGGTATACTGATGGGCTTTTGATATTATATTCTGTTCTAGTTCTTTTTGGCGTGCAGCATTCCATTCGTTTGCCAATACCGCCTTGCGCATGAATTGACCTCTAATAGTAGCTTTAGCTGAAGCCCACAACACTTTACCTGAAGACAGCGAGCCCTGATTTGTGGAGATGTAATCTTGAAAATAAGTTTGAAGTTAAGATTTACCCTCAGGAGACAGATGTCTTTGTATGTTCATGCACCAGGGTTTGCGTCCTGGTTTAGGTATGCCTACTTCTATAGCTAAGAAAAACGGGGAGTGGTTAGATAATGCTGCTTCTAGAATGCAAGATTCTTGAATTAACTGGATCAACTTTGGGATACTAAAAAATAGTCCAAACGAGTAAGGTACCATGTGTTGGAGAAGAAAATGTGTACTCAGTGTCTAATGGATGTGAAAGACGCCAATGATCAATTAATCCATTATCTGCTAATATGTCATCCATTAATGCCCTATCTGCAGAATTATGTTTGTCTAGGGGGCCTGTTTTATCTAAAATTGGGTCTCTCACAATGTTCCGATCACCACCTCTAAGATACTGTGAAGCACCTATCTTTGTTATTAAGCTGTTTAGATGGAGGAAGAATTATTTTTTGTTCCTGTCGGAGCATATACAGAACCTACGCAAATATGGGCATCTCTTATACATAGCTTGGCAAATACATAACGACCAACAGGATCTGTCTATGTTTTTAATATGGTGACTTGGAGAGATTTTCGGGGGAGAATTGCTACTCCATATTTGCGGGTAAGACCTGTGTTTGTAGGTTCATCCTTCTGCACGCTACTATGAATTACTTTGCCTACCCAGTCTCTACATAGTTTTTCTGATTCCAACGTGCCCAAATGTGTCTCTTGCAGTGGCGGCTCCTCGAGGGAGTGCTGCGGGGAAGGGGCACAGAGGGGGATAGTAAACTCCGGCATATGGCCAAACAAAGTTAAGTAAATAAATAAAGAAATAAAACGAATTACATTGCATGTGCTGCACACCTGATGTGTTTACTACCCCCCACCGTGCCCCTCACCCGCCCTGCCCCGCCCCACTACCCCGCAGCACTCCCTCGAGAAGCCGCCACTTGTCTCTTGAAGTAATGACACATCTGCCTTTTTGCATTGAAGATATGACAGTACTTTTTTCCTTTTAATGTAATGAGAAAGCCCATGCACATTCCATGTTAGCAGAGAAAGAGGGTGTGAGTTGGTCATGTTGGGCATATTTATGAAATGTCAATGAGTTTGGGTAAGTTTTCAAAATAGACTTTTAACATTTTTAACAATCTAAAGGGTGACCTCAAAGAATAAAGAATAAAATAGGTGTGAGGGGGAGGGATAGAGAATGGGAAAGGGAACCCCTGGTTTTTAACAGAGTTATAAATAATCAATTGCACAAAGAAAATGTAAAATGTTAGAATAAGAAATTTGTAGATATGGTAAAATTAAGAGAAAGGAAGTGAATATAGTATGTAGATTGATATATGATGATATAAGCACCAAAAAATATTAAAATGTTAACCGCGGGTCTGTTTCTCCCAGAGCACCACCGCGGAGAGGAGCCCCGATGAAAGGATACTAATTACGGCTATTTCTAGAGAATATACACATCATATTATAACATAAGTTAAATTAGTATATTAAATCTATTTGTAGTTTTATAGTATAAGTATATAATATAAAATAAGTAATTCATTGAAGTATGATGGAATTGACATCTCGGAAGTTCAATAAATATATTATATATTAAACATGGGAACATTCATTATCATGCATGAATGTACATAGGGTAGGAATTAATTGGCATAGTATAATAAATATGCCAAATAGAATAGATAAAGGAATAAAGATTGGATTAAATAGTATTAAATATTATATCATACTATAACTTACCAGTAAAACAGTATAGTCTAATATAGAATAGTGTAATATATAATAAAAGAATAACATTCAATTACGTAAAATATTAATACATTTTCTATTTGTATTGTATAGTTTGACACTTGCTAAACAGTCTTACTCTTATGATAGAAATGTAAGTAGTTAATACATTGTTCATCTTATTTTAAGTCAAATCATATGAATGGTTATTAACAGCTAAAGCTTGTCATACTATTGTTGTCAGTCTTCATCTGAGGCAGGTTTAAGGGGACAGCGAGATTTATCTCTGTGTTGTTCTTGTGCAAAAACAGGGGCAGTGTGCAATGCTGAAGATTTGTCATCTTGGGTACAAACAGATCTTTGTAGATCTCTTCCTGCATGACGAGGATTGCTAAAATTATGCCTTCTTTGTCAAATGGTTGCTGTGAAGAACTCAAGCTTGTATAAATTTGATGACTTGAGGTGTCTTGCGTATCCATGCCTTGTGTTTTCATCTGATCTAGGAATTGCTGCAGGTCTACTGGATCATAGAATTCTCTGGAGTCTCATTTTTAGTAATACGAAAGCTAGCTGGTTCAAATAGACCATATTTGATGTCCATCTGTCGTAACTGAGGCCTAATGGTGAAGAATGCTTTGCGTCTCTCATTGGTCTCTTTAGAGAAATCTGCAGCCATGTGGATGATGTGACCATTATATGAGTATGAACCTTGAAAGCACGCTGCAGTTAGAAAATGTCTAGTTTGCTCATGTCTTAAGAAGCAAGCGATCAGCAGTCTTGGCAGAACTGTATTATCCTTCCGTGGAGGACCTATGCGGTGAGCTCTATGAATTTCTAATGGAGGATCAAAGGTAATGCCAGTTAATTTCGGAAGGACGTCACAGAGAAATAGTATAGCATTTTGATTTTAAATGTTTTCCGGGAATGCAAAGAAGCAAATATTATCTCTCCTACTACGATCTTCCAAGTCAACTAATTTACTGCGGAGGAATAAGAGCTCTTGGTCCTTGTTTTGCACTGCATCGAGACGACTTTCCACTGTTGTCATTCTCAGATCTAGTTTGTCAGTTTTTGTATGGAAACCCGCTAATTCTGCACTGATAGCTTTGGTTTCAGCTGTTAAAGATGATATGTTAGCATCCATACCCTCTAGACGTCGACTCACCGCGAAAATTTCCTGTAAGATATGATTCAGTGTATCACCTTGTGGAGAAGTGTTAGCACTGGGAGGCAACTCTTTTAATGAAGGAGCAGATCCTTTCCCAGGCATCTTGCTTGATTGTTTAAGGACTTCAACAAATAGAAGTGGTGTAGAGAAGTTACTTCTATGCTTATTGTTTGACATTAAGATCAATCCCACAACAGTGCGTAGAGATGTATTTCAGACCTCTATAGTGCTTCCCCAAAATGACACTTCTGTTAGGTGCTCTAAATTGTTGGGTGTATTTCGGTGACAATTATTATCATAAAGGGTAAAGCTTCAGAAAGCGTTATTGGCAGGAATAAAGACTGACTATTAATTCTAGCCACTTCACTATGTATTGTACCTTTTCCTATGTTACAAATGCTAGGTATTTTGTAAGGTTTGATATGCCTTACACACTATATTAGACAATAAAATATGCTTAAAAAAGATCACATTTCACTAAGCAAATGTGTTCACCTCACTTCATTTGATACACAGTGGGTTATAACTGTAACGCAGCTTTCATAATCACCACTTCTGTATTTATATAGGTATATGAACTATTTTCAAAGTTGTACTTAGGAGTGGGGTTGTACGTAGGAGGAGGATTCTGAGTAACACATTTTTTCACCAAAGCATAGGTTTCCGTGCATGTGAAAATTGGAGGCTCTTGAAGTTTGAAGGGTATTTTTACCTCGCGTTCTTCTCGAGATATGACCTCTTTAATTGGTTTGATTATGTGCAATAAAAGTTACATTTTAGCATTAAACTTTACCCACAAATTTTACATTTTGCAGTATAGAGGTATAATTTGCCTAATTTTTTTTATTATCCTGTTTGCGGAGTTGCTGTGCAACTATTAATAGCATTAGAGCAGTCTTTCTTGGCATGTGCTCGTTTTCCTCATGACTCCACCAGTAGACTCAGTCATGTCGGGGAAGCATGCTGAAAGGGGCGGAGACAGTTAGAGGAATCTCGGCCTGCGCGCGTGCGAGGACCGGGGACTCCTAAAGTGTTGAAGGCCAGCTGTCGTCGCGCTCACCTCAGGATTTTGCCGCAAAGAAGAAAGCCATTTTAGGCATCGCACAGCCTCGAAATGCACACGGAACGATTCTGCAGATTTCCGTGAAGCAGAATTTGTTGAAAACTTCAGCCTTTTCGATGTAGGTAAGTGCTTCGCTTACATTAAAGACTCCTCTCCCAGCGGAGCTCACAGCTTAGGTGGCCATCTTCCTCAGTATTCTCAATCAAAAAAAGAGGGAGGAGGAATATTGTGTCCAGTTAATTCCCCTGGTCAGATATCCAAAAATCAAAAGAACAGGACACTTGTAACTACATAACACAAGGTTTCTTTCAGACAACCCTCATAAACGCTATGTTGTTAGTCGTTGCGGTTTATGTCGTTTTTCCGCCCCACATAGACGTTGTGGCATTTATCATTGGGTTGTC
Source organism: Lissotriton helveticus (assembly GCF_964261635.1). NCBI lineage: Eukaryota > Metazoa > Chordata > Amphibia > Caudata > Salamandridae > Lissotriton > Lissotriton helveticus. The sequence continues at coordinate 1,541,337,067 of NC_136065.1, forward strand.
CGAATGTGCTGTATGAGAGCCTCAAACCTGAGGCAACCTCTGGTGCTGCGTAGTAGTGTCCAGAGATGTGCACAAATACCCCCGTTAATGAAGGTTTAAGATAAAAAACACATCAGCATCCTAAGGACTCTTTTTAATTAACACAGGATGTGATATGTGGTTAAAAGAAAAAAGTGGGTATGCCGTAAGATCAGGTTACTAGATCTATGCATATCGCTTTACCGTCAACATGTTTCAGCTCCTCTGTGCCCAGCCGGGTCTATGGAGCATTCGTCAGGACAAAACAGGACAAAAGACAATATTAAAATTACTCACACAACTTGTGTAGTGTTCACTGGATAATAATAGTTACCCATAGTTTTCATAAGGTTCAATTCACCTAAAATGTAGAAAAGTGATGTAAAACATTATTCATATCGGTACAAACCTTTCTTCAAAATAGGGGGTATACTCTAGAGTATTCTTGCTATTTTTAAATAACTATTTAGTTAGATATACAATAATTATATTGTAGAGCACTATGTTAAACAAAGGTAGCGAATCTAAAGAAGGAGAATCAAGAATTATCAAAGTTTAGGTCTTCCTAGTTGTTTGTGTACACCTGGTGACACTTAGTAGCAATACAGTAAGGTCCTGTATTGTAACCACAATCGAGGGAGTGAACTCAACAGTTTCATGTGCTTGATTTTATATATACGCAATCAGACAGGCTTAGGAATAAAACAAACAAACTGGTAAGAGGCCTTAATCAGTCGCAAAGCCCAATGAGTCAAATTGCAAAAATTATAAGCGACATTGACCATTCGTGATGCCATATCGGTGTATACTTCGCCGTTATACGGTATGTGACATGGAACAAATTAATCACGATAACTGGAAAGTCTATATACGAAAAATCAGGTTGACAGCAAGCAAGTATATGACAATGGGCAATTAAAGTTCAGCAACCAGTGTACATTTAGTCGAAATGCTGTATTTGGATTTATAACAATATTTTCGCTGTGACTGAAAAGTGCGATTATTTTACAACGAAATGCGCACATGTTTGTGTAAGCGTGTATCATTCCGTACTATTGTGTTCCTCGAAGTCATACCTTTTGGTTATGAACGGTCCTCGTCTTCAGGGGAAATTGGACGCTCGGTCCCAGGGTGTATGGGCAAGAAAGTTACATATTGGATGTTGTCATACAAGCGCCTGGCAGGTCACGTTGTTTAGAATGCCTTTCTTACCGGCAAGGAAGGCGATTTCCGCGTCTACTGCTGGCTCTGCCCCTGGACGCAGAGTCGTCATCCGGGGTCGACTTTTACACTGGTGGTGGGTAGGTAATAGAAAGAGGACTATCTACCAGATAGAAACGGCTCTTTTAGATAACACAGTGGACCGTCTCTCATAGTTAATTTAGGCTCCTTGGTGATATATACGTGAATTCCTATCAAGAAATTCATAAGCATTGTTATAAAATACACTCTAACGACCCAATCTGTAAATCGTAAAGGATGTATTATAAAAAGAAATGCTCAACTGCAATGGTTTTTTAATCATAAGGAGAAGAACCGGATTGTTGGCATAAGGTTTATTAGTTAGTGGCAATAGTATGCTCAGAGGGTACATTATCGTGTAAGTTTACTAGGTATCGATATATTGATGGCGGCCATATTAGGATGGTTTAAATGGAGGCCCTCCTCAAAGTTAGTAATTGTATATCTGATATGCACTTAGACTGTTATTTACATACGAACTGCAACTCCACGTATGTTATTTATATGATAACATATCCTTGTGAGAAAAAATATATAGGCATGACTTGCAGGAAAGTTAAAGTAAGAATTGGGGAACACAAGAGCAACATCAGGTTAAAAAAGAATACTACGAAACTATGTGCACATTTTGTTGATGTAGGGCACAATGCTGACGAACTAAAATGGACAGTATTAGAGATGCTAAAAGACAAAACCAATAATGCAGAAAAAATCCTATATGAGAAGGAACAGAGGTGGGTTGACAGGCTCAAAACCAACCAAGTGGGACTCAATGATGATATTCAGTGGCACCATTTCTCACAATAATGTATAAAAAAACAGTCTAGGTGCATATCAGATATACAATTACTAACTTTGAGGAGGGCCTCCATTTAAACCATCCTAAGATGGCCGCCATCAATATATCGATACCTAGTAAACTTACATGATAATGTACCCTCTGAGCATACTATTGCCACTAACTAATAAACCTTATGCCAACAATCCGGTTCTTCTCCCTATAATTAAAAAACCATTGCAGTTGAGCATTTCTTTTTATAATACATCCTTTACGATTTACAGATTGGGTCGTTAGAGTGTATTTTATAACAATGCTTATGAATTTCTTCATAAGAATTCATGTATATATCACCAAGGAGCCTAAATTAACTATGAGAGACGGTCCACTGTGTTATCTAAAAGAGCCGTTTCTATCTGGTAGATAGTCCTCTTTCTATTACCTACCCACCACCAGTGTAAAAGTCGACCCCGGATGACGACTCCGCGTCCAGGGGCAGAGCCAGCACTAGATGCGGAAATCGCCTTCCTTGCGGGTAAGAAACGTGACCTGCCCGGCGCTTTGTATGACAACATCCAATATGTAACTTTCTTGCCCATACAGCCTGGGACCGAGGGTCCAATTTCCCCTGAAGACGAGGACCGTTCATAACCAAAAGGTATGACTTCGAGGAACACAATAGTACGGAATGATACACGCTTACACAAACATGTGCGCATTTCGTTGTAAAATAATCGCACGTTTCAGTCACAGCGAAAATATCGTTATAAATCCAAATACAGCATTTCGACTAAATGTACACTGGTTGCTGAACTTTAATTGCCCATTGTCATATACTTGCTTGCTGTCAACCTGATTTTTCGTATATAGACTTTTCAGTTATGGTGATTAATTTGTTCCATGTCACATACCGTATAACGGCAAAGTATACACCGATATGGCATCACGAATGGTCAATGTCGCTTATAACTTTTGCAATTTGACTCATTGGGCTTTGCGACTGATTAAGGCCTCTTACCAGTTTGTTTGTTTTATTCCTAAGCCTGTCTGATTGCATATATATAAAATCAAGCACATGAAACTGTTGAGTTCACTCCCTCGATTGTGGTTACAATACAGGACCTTACTGTATTGCTACTAAGTGTCACCAGGTGTACACAAACAACTAGGAAGACCTAAACTTTGATAATTCTTGATTCTCCTTCTTTAGATTCGCTACCTTTGTTTAACAACAATTCGGGAGTGCGTGGACAGGGGCGAGGAGGCCATGCTGGTCCTCCTCGACCTGTCCGCAGCTTTCGATACGGTCTCCCACCCTATCCTCCTTGATCGACTTAAACAGATAGGCATTGGTGGCACTGCCTTCAACTGGATCGAGTCCTTCCTCTCGACAAGAAGTCAGAGGGTATTGTTGCGACCCTTCAAGACAGAGAAAAAATCCCTGTCATGCGGGGTGCCACAGGGTTCTGCCCTCAGCCCCCTGTTCTTCAATGTCTATCTTGCCCCCTTGGCCGACGTTGTGGAGTCCTACGGAGTCAGGGTGGTCTCTTACGCTGACGACACACAGTTGGTGTTTTCTTTCAGGGACCACTCGGACTCCGCATTCGCCAACTTTCGCCAATGCCTCACCAACATCAGTATCTGGATGACCGCTAATCACCTCAGACTGAATGCAGACAAAACGGAGGTACTGTTTTTTAATCAGAGAGCCTCCATCCCCTCCTCTTGGTGGTGGCCCACGGCGCTTGATCCCGCCCCATCCCCCGTTCACTCGGCTCGGAATCTGGGTTTCCAGTTTGACGACTCCCTGTCATGTAAAACTCAGGTCAATAAAGTTACCTCTGCCTGCTTCCTGAAGTTGCGCATGATCAGAAAAATTCTTCCCTATCTCCCCCTGGATTCCCGCCGTACAGTTTCCCAAGCCCTCATCACGTCCCACCTGGACTATGCTAACAGCCTCTATGCTGGTGCCCCCCAGTACTTGGTAGGCCGGCTGCAGATTGTCCAGAATGCTGCAGCCAGACTGATTGGTAACATCCCCTACCGCCAATCTGTTTCTGCTTATCGGAGGGAACTCCACTGGCTTCCAGTGGCCAGCCGCATCCAGTTCAAGGTCCTCACCCTCACCTATCGAGCCGTCAACGACCGCGGACCTAACTATCTGAAAAAACGTGTCTCGATATCCCGCTCCACCAGATCCTTGAGATCCAATGACCTTCGCCTCCTGATCTCGCCCCGTTTTAAATTATCTAGAATGGGTGGCAGAGGGTTCAGTGTCATTGCTGCCAAACTGTGGAACTCCCTACCTATCGAGCTGAGATTCTGTCCCTCCGAATCCATCTTCCGAGCCAAACTCAAAACCTGGCTCTTCTCCGGACTTTGAGTCACTCTCCTGCTTCTCCTTGCTCTTTACTCCCTATTCCCCCTGGGAGGCTCAGGATTTTAGCGCCGGGACACCCCTTCGGGGGTAGCTGCGCGCTCTATAAACTACATAAAATAAATAAATAAAACATAGTGCTCTACAATATAATTATTGTATATCTAACTAAATAGTTATTTAAAAATAACAAGAATACGCTAGAGTATACCCCCTATTTTGAAGAAAGGTTTGTACCGATATGAATAATGTTTTACATCACTTTTCTACATTTTAGGTGAATTGAACCTTATGAAAACTATGGGTAACTATTATTATCCAGTGAACACTACACAAGTTGTGTGAGTAATTTTAATATTGTCTTTTGTCCTGTTTTGTCCTGACTGGGCACAGAGGAGCTGAAACATGTTGACGGTAAAGCGATATGCATAGATCTAGTAACCTGATCTTACGGCATACCCACTTTTTTCTTTTAACCACATATCACATCCTGTGTTAATTAAAAAGAGTCCTTAGGATGCTGATGTGTTTTTTATCTTAAACCTTCATTAACGGGGTGTTAGACCCGTCTGCTTCTGAGAGTCCCCTCACCACTATGATTTCTTTTGTTCCCCTGTACCTCCCAAAATTTGTCGCTTTTCTTTGTCTACCAGGACTTTTTATGTGTTGTTTCATGGGGTTTGATGTTCCTTGACGCCCAGTTGCTCACTAGGTTTGTGGCACCTATTTACAAGGCACCTGGCGAAACCTGTGGCATTACAAACTGGGGTTGTCAACCTGTGTATATGGCCCTAAAATGGTGGACACCCCTTTTTCCTCATGTGAGTGACTCCCATTGGAGCCTTCATGAACCCTGACCTTTTGAGGTTTTGGCGCCCTTTGTTTGGCGCGCATTCCTGACAGGAATTCCTTTATTTCCCTCAGGTACACAAAATGGCTGCTCTAGAACCACAGTACGGTGGCTGGTAGTGTCCTAAATACACCTCAAGAGTGCCATGTCATTGTCACAGCCAGAGAAGGTTCTAGAACCTTCTGGCTCGTGCCAGTACCCCAGGGCACTGGCTATATAAGGCCCAGTCCCTGGCGGCCATTTTGGATTAGATTAGATGTTTTAGATGAGAAGAGATTCCAGACTTGACACCAGATTGACACCTGCCCTGTTGACCCCTGAGGTGGCTGGTAGCGCAGGCGGTAGAGCAGCGAAGGGTTGCTGGCGTTGTTTCTGACTGGCGTTCCAGTCAGCTACGTGAAAAGTGTCCTAGCGCCTACAGCGCCTGCCCAGCAAGTGCCTCATTGCCCCCAAAGACTGTGGCCAGATTCATGTGCCTCCCCGCCCCCCCGGTGGTGAATTGTGACCGATTTCACGAGTCGTGAGGCGAGAGCAAGTTCGCCGTGACCGCGATCGTCAGCTGTGCACCCTTCGCGACAGGCGCCTCTAGAGGGGAGCTCGGACGTCTCCGAGCCCCACCAGCGTAGAGCGCTTCCTGCGCAGACCGAAGGTGAGGTGGTGCGCCGGGGCGGGGAAAGGCCGGCCTTCGTTGGGCGGGACTAGCATCTTTGCCACTCCCCAGTGACCCGGGAGCTGTAGCTGTGGGCGGGAACCACCCTGTATGCAGAAGACGGAGGGAGGTCTGTGGAGCCCCTGAGAACCCCGTCGCTGACGAGAGAAGTGCTGTGCCCGACTGAATCGTAGCCCGATTGCAGCCGATGTGAGGTGGGACCGTTTCTTCCTATTGAATGCAGCGTTGTGAAGGAACTGTGAACCGGCATTCATTTGACTGTGCGTGAAGGTTGTGTGACCTCTCCGGCAGCCCGTTCGTCAGTCTAGAGACTTTGAACTGGTGCCGCCTGTGTTCTAGCGGTGTTAAAGCCAGTAGGCGCGCATAGATTTCACCGGCAAAGCAGAGATCCTATCCTGGTGACAGCCGAGTGCAAATGAAGTATTCACTGTGTTTCCTTGCCTTTTAGATACACATGCATACGCCCTGAATGATCCTTAAAGAGTCCCAAACATTATTCTGTGCTCAGAGAAGCCGTATACATTGTCATTGAAATCAACACAAACTGTAAGGGATATCTTTCCCATTTGAAACGTATTGCAAATGTGATGTTCCTAAAGTATTTAATTGGTGGCAGCGATACCAGAAGAAACATGTGGTTATGTATTTAAATGAACCAGTATTTATTCTGATATTTATTGTGATATTTATTTGTAGTACTCATTCCTGAAGTTATTCTATTTATTGATGCTATTTATTCCTGACTTTATTTATAGTACTATTTATGGCAGAATTGAAACCCAGAACTGTATGACCAAAAGAAATGTGTATGTGCTTTCCCAGTCAACCCTATTTACAACAGAGAACTTTTATATAAAGGAATCGTATTTTTCTACAGCAGTGGTGTGGTGTCCTTCTTTTTGGTGTGGCTGTGCAGGGAGTTATTATTGGGTCAAAGCCGGCTTAACACTACAGCCTTCACTTGCCTTGTCACTTGAGCCAAGCTACCCCGTTTGTGCTGGGCTTGCCCATCGCAGGTCCAACATAAAATTGGTGCTCAGCGGGTGGGATTGCGAGCCGTGCTGTTTTGTACCCCATAATAATTCAGTGTGCACCATCGGTACACACCCGGAGTTTTCTCCTAGCGGCCCTCAAATTCAATGTTTTGCTTTTTCCAAATTCTTTCCTGGAGGTGGGTGGAAGTGACCCTCAGAGTTCTTATCCTGGTCACCTACTTCGGGGTGGTTGTCCACACTTTTCACTGACAAGATGGAATTCGAAATGTCAGAGCTGGAGACCTATACAGTGGCACAGCTCAAGGATTTCTGTCAGGAAAGGGGAGTGTTCGTCAGGCGAGGGGCCAAAAGAGAGGAGCTCCGTACTAGTCTGGGAGCCTGGGTGGAAGCACACACGGAGGGAACGGTGGAGGAGGAAGAATCAGACAGAGGTACTGTCATTGATAGGACTGAGGAATGTCTCCCGGGGGAGGGTGAGATGTCAATCAGCCCCAAGGTAACATCACGGGAGGGCAGAAGTGTGTCATCGAGAGGGTTGTCAGAGACCGAGTTAGCTGACAGGAGAGAGGAAAGACTGTTAAGGTGGGAAATAGCAAAAATGGAGATGGAAGAAAGGAGGGAGCGGAGGAGGATGGAACATGGGTCCAAGCTGGAGATGGAGGGAAAAAGGATGGAACACGAGTTCAAGTTACGAGAACTCGACTTCCAGGCCCATAACATCACTCCGAAGGGTGTCGAGTCAAAGGAATTTGCCAGGGAGCCCAGGCCCCATTTACCCAAGGACGTAGTCGCCAGTTATACCACTGGAGATGACATAGCCAAGTGGCTGGCAGCCTATGAGGTCTCCTTAAGAGCCCATGGGATCCATGAGAAGCATTGGGGTAGTGGATTATACCGGTACATGCCTCCGACAGGTAGGGATGCCCTATTGGCCCTAGACCGGGAGGAACAGGTAAATTACCCCGCCATGAAGGTGGCGCCCATCAGAAAGTTTGGGTTGACCCCCGAGAAATACCGGCAAAGGTTTAGGGGCAGCCACAAACTGAGCTCACAGAATTGGGTTGACTTCCTGGATTTCGCCAAGAAAGCCCTGGATGGGTGGGTCCAAGGTAATGAGGTGGAGGACTATCGAGGGTTGTACGACCTAATACTCAAGGAACATCTGCTCGAGAAATGTCTTCCTGAGCTGAGGCAACACCTGGTAGACAGCAAACTTACTTGCCCCCGTAAGCTTGCTGAGGAGGCGGACATTTGGGCAAGTACCCGAGTGTCCACAAAGGGGACGGGAGGAGATTCTCAGAAGTCCGGACAGGGCGCTTCCCAGAAGAAAGAGGGGGGAGATAACAAGAAACAGGAGTTCTCCAAAGGCCGCCAAAATACCTTTAAGGGGAAAAGTTTCTTTTCCGATTCTAAGGCTAACCCGCCGAAGAACCCTAATCCTGGCCAGAGTCAGCAGCCAAGGGTTATCCATTGCTTTGAGTGCGGTGGTATTGGACATTATAAGGGAGACGTGAAATGCCCAAAGAGACCACCCCCTCCCACTGGAGGAAAGGCCCCGGAAGTCGCTAGTGTAGCGCTCGGGGAGGAGATGCCCTTAGCTAAGGGGAGGGAGTGGGCGGGTGTCACCTTAGTGTCCCTGGGTGATCGGGAGATGGTTCCAAAGATCCAGGTGCCCTCAAATACTACCAAGTATGGGCAATGGGTCACCATCAATGGCCATAGAGGGGAAGCTCTGAGAGATACAGGAGCCAGTATGACTATGATAAGGAGTCATCTGGTGTCCTCAGAGCAGGTGATTCCAGGCGTACTTCATCCAGCCGCGATGGCTGACGGCAGAATGGGCCACTATCCTGTGGCCGAGGTTCCCTTTGAGTGGGGAGGGGTTGCAGGTTCACTTCGAGTTGCCGTAAGCCCCGCCGTGCCAGTCATTGATATGGAGCACAATGCTTGGAAGGAGGTGGAATACCGGACTCATACGGAGATGCTGGGTACACCTGATTGGGCCTGTGTGAGTACCAGGTCTGCGGCTGCTCGGGAGGAGAAGTCGCGTGGGTTGGAGCCTGGAACAATGGCCCACCGAGCTGCTGATGAGGGAACATCTCGAGGACAGGAAGAGCCTTCCTCGATGTCCGTGCCCCGTGAGACGGATAGGCCACCTGCGGAGGTGGACCCGGAGTCCGCGGAGGAGGACATGGTTCCGTTGGAGGACTTGCCTATCCCCGCTGAGTGGCGAGTGGAGGGAGGACCATCCAGGGAGGAACTGAGCAAGGGACAAAGGGAATGTCCCACCCTCGAGGGTCTGAGGCAACAGGCTGAAGCCCAGGCAGCAGGTAACGAGTCTGGGAACTATCGTGTTTACTGGGAGGATGGTATCCTCTACAGTGAGCCCAGGGCGCCAGTGCATAGATTGTCACGGGCCCTGGTAGTCCCACAGTGTTACCGAGCCTTCCTATTAGAGTTGGGTCATGAGATTCCCTTGGCAGGACACTTGGGTCAGGACAAGACCTTTGCCCGGCTTGTCCCCCACTTTTATTGGCCTCGAATGAGGGTGGCGTCCGACGCATACTGTCGGTCGTGTGTGTCATGCCAAGCCAGTGGGAAAACAGGGACGAAGCTGAAGGCTCACCTAGAACCACTTCCCGTCGTTGGCACCCCCTTTGAAAGGGTGGGCATCGACATTGCTGGGCCCCTAGATCCACTTACATCATCCGGTCACAGGTTTATCCTGGTCCTGGTGGATCACGCCACAAGGTATCTAGAGGCAGTACCTCTGAGAACCATTACTGCACCAGTAGTGGCCAAGGCCCTGATGGGGATCTTTACCCTAGTGGGATTCCCCAAGGAGGTTGTGTCTGACAGGGGGACCAACTTCCTGTCAGCATATATGCGGGCAATGTGGAAGGAGTGTGGAGTGACTTACAGGTTCACCACTCCTTATCACCCACAGACCAATGGTCTCGTGGAAAGGTTCAACCAAACCTTGAAGGGTATGATCAGAAGTCTACCCGGAAGCCTCCTACCATGTTTGCTCTTTTCCTACAGGGAAGTGCCGCAAAAGGGAGTGGGTTTCAGCCCCTTCGAGCTTTTGTACGGGCACCCTGTATGTGGACCTCTCAGCCTGGTGAGGGACTCCTGGGAAAAGTCTCCCCGGAAAGTTCCCCAGGATGTGGTGAGCTACATGCTGGCCTTCCGAAGCCAAATGGCTAAGTTGTGGAAGCAAGCTTCTGACAACTTGGAAGCCAGTCAGGCAGTTATGAAAGCGTGGTATGACCACAACGCTCATCCAGTGGAGTTGGAGCCTGGCCAGAAGGTGTGGGTGATGGAGCCTGGAGAGCTGAGTGCCCTCCAGGACCGTTGGACAGGTACCTATGAGGTTTTGGAGAAGAAGGGCAAGTCTACCTATCTGGTGGACGTAAAGACCCCTCGGCATCCGCATCGGGTGTTACATGCCAATCGCCTCAAGCCCCACTACGAGAGGCCCGAAGTCATGTTGGTTATGGTGACTGACGGATCGGAGGAAGAGGACACTGAGCCTCTCCCCGACCTTTTTGCGTCTCAAGAAAAGGATGGGTCAGTGGAGGGAGTGAAATTCTCGCCTACCCTGACTCCTGAGCAGCAGGAGGAATGTCGACAGGACTTGGGGTCATTCACTCCTCTGTTCTCACTTGTCCCGGGTAAGACCCATCTGTGTACCCATGACGTGGACACAGGGGACAGCCCACCTGTGAAGTCAAAGTCTTACCGGCTGTCTGACAAGGTGAAGGCCAGTATCCAAAGCGAAGTAGCTAAGATGCTGGAGCTAGGAGGCATCGAACCTTCAAGTAGCCCTTGGTCTAGCCCGGTGGTTTTGGTTCCCAAAGCTGCCCCACCTGGTGCCACTCCAGAATTGCGATTCTGTGTGGACTACCGAGGACTAAATTCGGCAACCAAAACGGATGCTCATCCGATCCCTCGGGCGGATGAATTGATTGACCGGTTGGGAGCTGCCCAATATCTCAGTACCATTGACCTCACTGCAGGGTACTGGCAGATTCCCATGACTGATGGAGCCAAGGAAAGGTCAGCCTTCTCCACACCTGATGGACACTACCAGTTTTGCGTCATGCCCTTTGGGCTCAAGAACGCTCCTGCCACTTTTCAGCGGCTGGTGAACACGATCCTCACCGGGATGGAGTCATTCTCTGCTGCTTACTTAGATGACATAGCTGTCTTCAGTAGCAGTTGGGAGGATCACTTGCAGCACTTGCAAGCCGTTCTCCAGGCCCTGGAACGGGCTGGCTTGACGATCAAGGCCAGCAAATGTCAGATTGGACATGGGTCGGTAGTGTACTTAGGACACTTGGTGGGCCGGGGAACGGTGCAGCCCCTTCAGGCGAAGATTGAGGCAATCATGGCCTGGAAACCCCCCAAGACCCAGACTGAGGTCCGAGCCTTCCTGGGCCTCACAGGTTACTACAGACGATTCGTGAAGGGGTATGGCACTATCGTGGCACCCCTTACAGAACTCACGGCCAAGAAGCAACCCAGGAGAGTCATTTGGACGGAGGCTTGCCAGCGAGCCTTCGACACTCTGAAACAAGCATTGTGTAAAGCTCCAGTCCTGAAGGCTCCAGATTTTTCAAAAGAGTTCATTGTCCAGACAGATGCATCCGACATTGGCATTGGGGCGGTGCTATCGCAACTCAATGAAAAGGGTCTGGATCAACCCGTGGTCTTTCTGTCACGAAGACTGCTTCCCCGGGAACAGAGATGGAGTACCATCGAGCGGGAAGCCTTTGCGGTGGTCTGGGCACTGAAGAAGCTGCGACCATATTTGTTTGGTTCACACTTCCTTGTTCAGACAGACCACCGACCCCTTCGTTGGCTCATGCAAATGAAGGGGGAAAATCCCAAACTGTTGAGGTGGTCTATCTCCCTACAGGGAATGGACTTTCGGGTGGAACACCGGCCCGGAGTTGACCACGCCAATGCAGACGGTCTCTCCAGGTATTTCCGCCTTAGTGTTGAGGACTCCCAAGGGGTTGGGTAGCTCTCCCCACTTTCAGCTGGGGGGCACGCGTGTTAGACCCGTCTGCTTCTGAGAGTCCCCTCACCACTATGATTTCTTTTGTTCCCCTGTACCTCCCAAAAGTTGTCGCTTTTCTTTGTCTACCAGGACTTTTTATGTGTTGTTTCATGGGGTTTGATGTTCCTTGACGCCCAGTTGCTCACAAGGTTTGTGGCACCTATTTACAAGGCACCTGGCGAAACCTGTGGCATTACAAACTGGGGTTGTCAACCTGTGTATATGGCCCTAAAATGGTGGACACCCCTTTTTCCTCATGTGAGTGACTTCCATTGGAGCCTTCATGAACCCTGGCCTTTTGAGGTTTTGGCGCCCTTTGTTTGGCGCGCATTCCTGACAGGAATTCCTTTATTTCCCTCAGGTACACAAAATGGCTGCTCTAGAACCACAGTACGGTGGCTGGTAGTGTCCTAAATACACCTCAAGAGTGCCATGTCATTGTCACAGCCAGAGAAGGTTCTAGAACCTTCTGGCTCGTGCCAGTACCCCAGGGCACTGGCTATATAAGGCCCAGTCCCTGGTGGCCATTTTGGATTAGATTAGATGGTTTTAGATGAGAAGAGATTCCAGACTTGACACCAGATTGACACCTGCCCTGTTGACCCCTGAGGTGGCTGGTTGCGCAGGCGGTAGAGCAGCGAAGGGTTGCTGCCGTTGTTTCTGACTGGCGTTCCAGTCAGCTACGTGAAAAGTGTCCTAGCGCCTACAGTGCCTGCCCAGCAAGTGCCTCATTGCCCCCAAAGACTGTGGCCAGATTCGTGTGCCTCCCCGCCCCCCCGGTGGTGAATTGTGACCGATTTCACGAGTCGCGAGGCGAGAGCAAGTTCGCCGCGACCGCAATCGTCAGCTGTGCCCCCTTCGCGACAGGCGCCTCTAGAGGGGAGCTCGGACGTGTCCGAGCCCCACCAGCGTAGAGCGCTTCCTGCGCAGACCGAAGGTGAGGTGGTGCGCCGGGGCGGGGAAAGGCCGGCCTTCGTTGGGCGGGACTAGCGTCTCTGCCACTCCCCAGTGACCCGGGAGCTGTAGCTGTGGGCGGGAACCACCCTGTATGCGGAAGACGGAGGGAGGTCTGTGGAGCCCCTGAGAACCCCGTCGCTGACGAGAGAAGTGCTGTGCCCGACTGAATCGTAGCCCGATTGCAGCCGATGTGAGGTGGGCCCGTTTCTTCCTATTGAATGCAGCGTTGTGAAGGAACTGTGAACCGGCATTCATTTGACTGTACGTGAAGGTTGTGTGACCTCTCCGGCAGCCCGTTCGTCAGTCTAGAGACTTTGAACTGGTGCCGCCTGTGTTCTAGCGGTGTTAAAGCCCGTAGGCGCGCATAGATTTCACCGGCAAAGCAGAGATCCTATCCTGGTGACAGCCGAGTGCAAATGAAGTATTCACTGTGTTTCCTTGCCTTTTAGATACACGCGCATACGCCCTGAATGATCCTTAAAGAGTCCCAAACCTTATTCTGTGCTCAGAGAAGCCGTATACATTGTCATTGAAATCAACACAAACTGTAAGAGATATCTTTCCCATTTGAAACATATTGCAAATGTGATGTTCCTAAAGTATTTAATTGGTGGCAGCGATACCAGAAGAAACATGTGGTTATGTATTTAAATGAACCAGTATTTATTCTGATATTTATTGTGATATGTATTTGTAGTACTCATTCCTGAAGTTATTCTATTTATTGATGCTATTTATTCCTGACTTTATTTATAGTACTATTTATGGCAGAATTGAAACCCAGAACTGTATGACCAAAAGAAATGTGTATGTGCTTTCCCAGTCAACCCTATTTACAACAGAGAACTTTTATATAAAGGAATCGTATTTTTCTACAGCAGTGGTGTGGTGTCCTTCTTTTTGGTGTGGCTGTGCAGGGAGTTATTATTGGGTCAAAGCCGGCTTAACACTACAGCCTTCACTTGCCTTGTCATTTGAGCCAAGCTACCCCGTTTGTGCTGGGCTTGCCCATCGCAGGTCCAACACAGGGGTATTTGTGCACATCTCTGGACACTACTACGCAGCACCAGAGGTTGCCTCAGGTTTGAGGCTCTCATACAGCACATTCGGACAACCCAATGATAAATGCCACAACATCTTCCTCAGTAGCCAGACCATGCCCCCAGCCCTGTCTTTTTCAGTTGACTTTTGGTTGGAAGATGTCTTCTGTACCATTGGTCAGCTGTCATCGAGCCCGCCTTACTTTTGTTCAGCTAGCAGTTTTTAGGTCGAGCATTTAAGACCTCTTGTATATACTTTAGTATATACAGATATGTGTATGTACTTTGTGGGCTCTGGAGACTTTTTTTCTGTTCAACTGCGTCTATCCAACTGTATTGATAGAAAACGACCAGTAGAGGTCAGTAAAATACCAGAATTGCTTTCTGATTTTTTTTTAGGTCGAGCTTCGAACAATCTGTTATTATCTCTTCTCTGGGGTTTGGCACACCCACCCATTGCCATTGGCTCTTTCTCATGGCATTCAGAAATGCTGGCTTTCTATTGGTCTACTGCGCTCAATTGTCCCTCCTTTGGGGGCTTGTTTTAGCAGAGGCGATTTCACTCAGTAATTGTTTTTGTTGGACATCACAGCTTCCTCTTCGCACAGCGCTGGATGGCCCCATCTCCCATCTGGCTATTGCATATCAGGTGTTTTTAAAAAGAAATGTGCAGTTTTATCTAGCGCGAATTTGACCAGTAGGTATTGGAGTACTTTACATGAGCACCAGTGACTTTAAACTTGTTTCACTTTTCCACAAATCTAATTTCCGCTCAAGTATACAAGCATTTCCTAAACGTATTTAATTTGAGCATAGCTGCTTTTTTAAATATAAATACTTGTTGCCTTATTTATGTTACATTTTTCGTTTAGAAATAAACAAATTCTCTTTAAGAAGGTCATTGTACAAGATGGCGGCCATGTGAAATAGTCTTGTTTTAATCCTTGGACTCTGTCCATGGCAGAAGCTGTCACCTCTAATCTCCCAGCATGCTCCGCTCTAGCAAACCTGTTGCGGTTAGTGCGTGCATTGGTGTTCATTAATTCTTTTGTTTATGCAGGTAGAGGTTATACATTCTACAACATGTAAATGTACAGGAATTTATATAGCGCAAATCACCAAGCGGTTTCTAAGCGCTTGCTTAGGGAACCCGTCCTGGTATTCCCCTGTGAGATAACCCCAGCAGGGTATCCGCAAGGTGAAAGCCAGGCATCCCGCCGCGAGGGGCCGTTGTGGAGATTAAGCAAGCTATTGCCCAGAGTCGCAGAGTGTGAGCCCGTGAATCGAGTAGGCACCGGAGCGAGAATTGTCGAGTCCATGGACATTTTAGGACTCAAGACCCCGCCGAGCCGGGAATTGAACCCTGGTCCCAAGCTCACCTCTGCTTCCAGGTCTGCCTCCTCTAACCAGTGAGCCACACTTCTCCAGTGATTTTGTGATATTCTGCAGCTGGTTTCGGGAGTTCAGGCTGGCGGGGATACTGGATGGATGAGAAGTGGGACCTTGCTTTGGATCTGCAAAGTCTTCTGTATTCTCTTTATAGAGGCTTGAATAGCACTGAATTAACACGCACGGATGTTCCACCAAATTGTTTCGAGATTGGCAGTTTATAAGTTGCCCAATGACAGCGACATAGTTCTGTAGCTAAGTTCCCTCTACGGTGTGCATTCCTCGGGTGCACAGACAAACAGGCTGGGAATATGCAGATGTGCAATTGTGCAATCCACCTATCCTGCTTTAAAAAAAAAAAAAAAAAAAAGAATTTCTGTGAAAAAGAATCAAATTTATTTATGAAGGACTGCCGGACACAAATTGGCAGAACTCTTGGTCAGTAACTTTTCGTGCTACACACTCAGTCCTCAACACACTGTTTTATTTATGGCTGTGACGCACGCAAACATTTCTTAAGCAGTGCTGTGCTGCACCGTCACCTTTATTAGGAACAATGGGTGAAGCAGGAGTCCGGGAGCTGGTGTGCCCTGAAATCTTGGCACCTCTTGGCAAAAGTTCAGGTGAGCAAGAAAAGAATTCATAAGAAATCCAAGTAAAAGCAGAGACAAGGCATCAGTTTCTATTGTTTCAATAGATTGCTTTTGCTGCAGTAGTGAACTCCATTCACCCCTCCTCCCACTTCTATTTCTCATCACCCCAAACCGCCTTCTCCACCTTTTGTTGCATGATGCCCAGGATTTCTCCACAACCCATCTAGCCAACCACAGGGGCGGCTGGTGACATTTGAAAGTGGTGAGGCGTAAACTGAATTGCATACTGCACCGTAGCGAGCGAGCGCAGCGAGCCCGAAACCCATAAAGGGGGTTCGTAGGGGTTGAAAAGATAACAATTTATTTTTGAAACACTAGGGTAATCAAACAAAGACTGTGGGGAAAAAAACATAACACTCCAATTTTTTCCTTGCAGTTTGCATGCAGCTCTTAGATGACCGTTATTAGCTCGCAGTTGCATGTTAGGATTTTAACTTACAAACTGCAAGTAACAAAAGGATCTCTCTGACAAAAGCAGTGACTCACTGACCTATTTACATCATGTGCATGTTGTGATCTGCATCAGGTACATGTTCTTTGCAGCAGGCACATTAACCTTCTGCGCTGCCGCCTGCTGCCCTGTTCACTACTGGGACCACACACATAGGCTAGCTCTGCCAGACTGCCAACGCACCTCCATATATAGGCCAACAACTGATTTTTCTATTTTTTGTTTTATATACTGAACTAGACCCGAGACATCGGGTATCAGAGCGCTTTACATGAGCACCAGTTTCGTCACATTACCATAATGCCTAAATAAACCTCACTTTACATGAATGTGTCTTATAAAGAGTCTTGGATAAATAGGTGAATGAGCACAACACATAAGCGGCAACTTGCTTATTCATCTCAACACGCTGGAACCCTACATGCCTTGCCCTTCCTTCCACCCTGCCGTCCATGCTGCAGCAACAAATGTCATTGAACCACTGCCACATTGTCAACTTTGAATTACAAAATATGTTAGACTTTTTGATGTAACATTCTCAACAAGCAAGGCACTGTACGGCTTCAGCAAAACGAGTTGTGTGTAATTGTACTTCAGGGGTGTAAATGCTATCTACGTTCATGCTTTATGTATTTTATAAATGACTCTGCTTTGAAGCAAATCAGGAAGTTCTTAATTATGAGCGTGATTCTCCCATGCATTCAATGTGCAAATATTCATATTAGCTAAGTAGGATCCCAAAAGCAATGAGCTCGTAAATCACGCTGGAGTAAAAGAATAATATTTGACAGTGTGGGTAAAATAAGATGTATCTTCGTCACCTGGTGGAATGGACATACATAATGCCTGACTGTAGGGTATGCAGATTTCACGAGACATTGAGGAGATGCTCCTGTCCTAAAAGCCACAAATGGACCAGGTATTCGGAATTGAATATTCATGTGATATCTTGCGAATAGCATGGATCTGAATTGGATATTTTGCATATTCACTGGTCATCTGTTCTTAGCATCCCTGGAGAGGTGGTACAGCTCCTCGAGTGCCAGCCCTACTAAAACACCTTTTAGATTTCAGGTCATTCTGGAACCTTGTGCGAGTCGGGTCGGCCGAGGGGAAGTCAGCCATCATCCCTAATCTGAGTGAAGACGAGTGGCTAGATCATTACAAGCCCCTGTACTCATCTGGCCATAGTGATCATCACGAGGAGGCCATATTGCAAAACCGCCCTACAGAATTGCCTCTCCTGGAAGTCTCGGCTCCGGTCTCCCCACCTTGCTCTGTCCATGAAGTGCGGGTAGCCCTTGGCAGCCTGAAATTAGGAAAAGCCCCGGGCCTGGACAGGATCCCCGGTGACCTCTACCGTAGTGAACAAAAGGTATGGGCTCCTTACTTCTGTACTTATTTTAACGCTATCCTGCAGGGTTTGGAGATCCCTGAAACCTGGTTGGGAGCTGAAATAATCCCCATTCACAAGAAAGCTTCCCCCCTCGTCTCGGCTAACTACCGCCCCATAAGTTTGATCGATGTCCTCCAGAAAACCTTCGCCCGCCTCTTGTTATCAAGGTTGCAGAGTTGGATGGATGACCAACACATCCTAACCTCCCTTCAGGCGGGCTTTCGAGCAAAGGTCTCTACCATAGACCAACTGTTTAGATTACAGTTGGTCTACTGGAAGACGGTCACTATTGGGGCGGGGAGTTTGTTTTTGATCTTTGTGGACCTTCGGTCCGCATTTGACCTGGTCCATAGGGACAAGTTATGGGCCTTACTACTGGCGATGGGTGCCCCCCCTTACTTGTGCCACCTATTTAAACGACTGCACCAGGGCACATATGCTAGGGTGAGGTATGGTAGGAATGGGGAGTTGTCGGCCCTCTTCCCGGTCGAGAGGGGAGTAAGGCAGGGGTGGGTTTTGGCCCCCACCCTCTTCTCCCTCTTTCTTAACGGGCTAATAGATCATCTCTCGGGAGCAAACGATCTGGATTCTCCTAGTTTAGCGGGGCGACGGATATTGGCCCTAATGTTTGCCGATGATACTCTCCTGGTGTCAAAATCGTCAGGGGGTATACAGCGCACATTAGAGCCAATCTGCTCCTTTGAAATCTGGAGATCAACATCTCGAAAACAAAGTTCATGGTCTTTAATTACAAATCGGCCAATTGCCCCCGCCCGCACATGAATGGAATAGTGTTGGACCGTGTGTCCACCTTTGAGTACCTGGGGGTCACACTAAATGACAAGATGGACTGGGGGTCCCATAAGGCCAGGGCCAACCTAAAGCTGGCGCAATCTTCGGGTGGTATTTTAAAGGTTTTTAACGACACCTCATTGAAAGTCCTGAGCCCGCCTCTAGAGATTTATAAGGCCCAAGCAAGAGGGGGCGCACTCTATGGCGTAGACCTATGGGGCCATACATCAGCTGCCCCTTTGATGCTCTCCGCTGCTGCATGTACTGCTGTGAGGACAGAATAACAAGTCCAAACTCTTATTCTGTCCTTGGTTTGTGGGGCCCACAAGTCGAGGGCCTCTTTGTATATTTAGCAATAAGTACAAATGCAGCAGTGAACTACAAATACGGTTTTCTACAAGGTGTGGGTTAGAAAGGAAACCAGATGGATAGGCATAGCAGATATATTCCTGTTTCAAGGTCCCCCCCTGTAGGTTTAAGGTGGTACTACCTGTAGTAAGCAGCAGAGAATAGACCTCATTTTAATGACCCCCCACCCTCCTGCAGTTGTTACTGTGTTCTCTGACTTGAGCTAGCATTCAGAACGCCTCCTGCTTGTCAAAAAGTGCTGTAAAGACTGGATTTCAGTCACACCAGGCACTAGGATGCCAGCGACCAAACCACAGTGAAAGAAGGCACCCATGATGAAAATCACGTCTTTGAGGCTGGCATAGGAAGGCTTTGACAGGAGGGCAACATGTGATACATTTTATGTACAAGACATTTTTACGTCTGCCAGAACGTTTAGTACAGCCCAACTACCACCACCAACATAAAGAATGTGCTGCCCAAGATCAAACGTTTCAGCAGGGTAGCCCGGAGTTAAGTGTGTTACTGCATCTCTTGTGTCTGGACCCGGTCTGTCCAGAAGCTCTCCCTGTGCTGTTGATTAAATTCTGCATGCCAGACAGCAGGCAGTCGACAAAGAAGTGGTCACTGTAGCGCTGTCTCCGCTCTTTCTGTCCTGTAAAGCGTCGAGTCTGAAATGTCCCCAATCCCAAATGCTCAACCATTCAGCCAGCAGACCCCTTCCTCCCAGTCAGAAGGATCCTCGCATAATTTATAATAATAAACTGCTGGTGGTCAAGAAACAAACATCTCTCTATTGCGTTGTGTCTTGTAGTTGCTGCAAAGATAATTTATTTCTCCTGTCTAATGCTGATAGCCCCCTCGGGCCTTTAGCAACAGGCAAAATTACATAATGATGACAGCGTGCAGAGCTAAAGTAAAGTTCCAACCATTTTTACATGTTTTTAAGGCCAGCTTAACTTAAAATGGTGTACTTTGCTGTCAAGCAATGAAAGCAATTTTATAAATAAAAAAAGAGAACTCTCAGAACCCAGTGGTTACTTTGGCTCTGGAGGCCACCCCTTCATCAGAGTTTTTGTCATATGCACACAATGGACGAAAATATGACACCACTGTTTCTAAAATTAAAACGCCCCCTCCCTTTTCCGATGTTTTCCTCCCCTGCCTCCACACATATTTCGAATGGCTTATCAGGCCTTACAAATTTAGCAACGCTTTTGTTTTCCAGAAAATGCCTCTTACCCCAGGTGGTGACAGCGTAGACAAACGACTCGAGTGAAGTGCTGTGTCGGACGCCAACGGACGTCTGCTGCTGCCTGTGCGCACGTGGCGACAACTAGAGCCCCTACACACTAGAAAGTACAAGTACAGTAGAAAACTAACTACTGAAAAATGTCACGGCGCACGTCCCGAATGGCCAATCACTTCATGGCTTCACCTGCTGAAGTCACACAGTGATTGGCCATGAAATGAAGTGCTGGGGCTGAGGCAGTGTGCCATCACCCACGCACGGCATCTAATAATGGATTGCCTGCCCTTCTGCGCGGTGGACCAGCCAATCCTGGCGTTGCATGCAGCGCCAGGATTGGCTAGGGGGCACACTGACTGCTCGCCCTAGCGTCTTTGAAACCCCAGGGCCCAGCTAAAGCAGCACCCCCGGCCCCTTCGGTCCCTCTCTAATGTGAACTTCACACTGTCAGCCACTAACGCGCATGCTCGGGCTAGATACAGCCCAAAAATCTTCATGCGCAGACAGTACTGTACTGCTGCTGGCCTGCTGCAGACAGCCAGCCAGCCCCACCCCCTGCGCACTCCGCATTCCATCGGGTGTGTCCTGGAATTGAAGCACTGCGCTGCGGCGCTTTATTATTTGTGAATTATAATTGCAGGCAGCAATTATGCTCTTGTCACGGTGCGTCCAGGCTTAGTGGGGCTATGCCCCAATAGACGCACCGCGGCTGGCCAACCCCCAAAAAGAAACTCCTTTAAATTGTTTTAATTAATGAGCTGCTTCTCAGTGGTCCGAGAACCGGCTGTTTGTGGTGTGTTGTAGGTTCCGTTTGTATTTTCCAGTGCCTAAAACATCAGAACTTGAAATATTGCAAGTGGACAGTTCACGAGGATGCGGAATCAGCGGCCCCTCTTTAACAGGGACATTTTAAGGATTTTAGAGGCCCCTGTTTGGAAGAGCTTTGAATTTATGATACAGTTTCAGCTCTTTCATACCCTCTTTGGCCAGGTCACTGACAGTGCACAGGTGCACTCGTATTTCATTTGCACTACATGTGTAGCTCATATTTAGGCATGTAAAACAGTGGAGTGCACAGCACAGTGAACGTGCAATATCATGGTGTGTGTGGTAAAAAATAATGATCAAATGTTTTTATTTAAATGCTTTATTTACAAAATTTGATTTGCCACCATCCTGTTTTAATGCGTTTATCAGCACCGCTGCCTACCAGCAGCACCAGAGCAGAGTGCGCATAAGAGGTTGCCTTAATTGCAAGACCACGTCACACATGCATGGACTTCTTTGTAGTCTTCACCTTTCCCGATCTTTCTCCATTTCTCTTTGTAACTGTCTGTAAAAGTCTCATGGTCTCTGCCCTTGTCTCTCCTTCCACTTCTTTTTATTCTGTGCGTATCTCAGATCCTCCTTGCATTTCAGTCTCTCTTAATCTCAGTGCCAGTTTCTCTTTCTCTCTCTCGCTTCCATTCCTTTTTCCTCTGTGTTTATCTTTATTCCTCCTGTTTCTCCCTTTCTGTGCCACTATCCTTTTCCTTCATTGCCAGTCTTTTTGCTTTGTCTCTCCTACTCTCTCTGTATGTTTCAATCTTTGGACATTTTTGCTTTCTTTACTCCTCTTTTTCATCATTCTATCTTTATTGTGCCGTTTCCATTTTCCCCTCTATTTTCTTTTCACCCCAGTTTTCCCCATTCCTCATATTCATTCAATCTCCATTTTATTTTCCTCCTTTCTCTAGCATCCTTTCTGTTTCCATATTATTTCCTCTTTCATTCCTTTGGTAGGTAAAATACATTGATATTTACAATGCCAATACCTCTAACTCTCACAAATACGAGACCAATTTGCATTGCAAATGCTTGTTTTAATGATTGGCCCTACCGTGGTCTGGGTGGGGCCGCAAGGCATGCTGACTCTGAGCCGGTATTGGGATCTGACTGCTCTGCTGCTGGCCCTGGGAGAACAACCAGGCGAGGCAATGTAGGGCAGTGAGGGTGCTGCTGGCAGAGTTAGATACAGGCAGGGTACCAATAATTGGCTACGGCACGTATAGAATGATCCAGACCTCAGTGACAGCTGTTACTGAGGGAAAATGTGAGGGGAGTGTCCTCCTGTGTTCACTGAAAATCTGAGATCTTGCATTAACTTGTCAGGCTGCACAGGGGCTTGAGAGGAGCTGGCAAGTTTACAGATTGCCTATGTGTGACATTTCCGAAGTTTCAAGATATTTATGAGTGACCATCTACTGCCAAATGTGTAACATTTAGAGTAGAACTTTCCCACATAAAAAACCAAGCAATGCAGTAAAAAAAAACTTGCAAAATTATTGCTAAAGCAAGGTGTAGTAGCACACTGTCAGTTACAGGCAGCACATTTTCCATTGTAGAGGCCAATACGTTTGCAAAACGCTTTTAATTATAAGCCTATGCAGTGTGCAAACAATTAATTGTGGAATTCTAGTAACATTGAATAACTAATTTGTGTTTGTTTTGCTCTTACTAAAATGTGTGTTTCCATTACACTTCAAAATTATAAAAAATGAGCTTCGATTTTGCTTTCCATTTTCTACAAAATTTGGGGGCATAGCAGCAACAGATGGCGATATATATGGCAAAGCGCGCTTAGCACTTTTATAATTATCGCCATCGTTAATGCTATGATTATTATCGCTAAGGCTCTTTGCTGATATCGCGCAGCTGCCTTAGCGATAATTTTCCATGTAGTATTCCCAGCCACGCCTACTTTGCATCTCATTAGCGATGTTTATCGCTGAGATGCCAGGCGTTGGGAATTCGGCAGCTAACATGCGCTAATGCATGTTAGCGCTGCCTTGTTGATAGGGCGTTAAAATTATCGCTGCTTTAGCGGCAAAAAGTGCCTCTAAAGCGGCGATAATGCGCTTGATGATATACCCCAAGGTGTTAATTTACATGTATTTAAATTTTGTTATGTGTTAGGGAGACTATGGCATTTTACAGCATTTGCTTTCCAACTCAGTGTACCAAGCAAGATTATTGTAGTGTTCACCTAAGAAAATCCTCAAACTTTTCAGTTTGAGAAAGAAAAAAGAAACTGCCTTGTAATAAAATAAGCAGTGGTTTGTCATAAGCATAGTCATATGTTGTTACCTCTGTCTCTTTGAATGTGCAGCAAATACAACTAGACACAAACAAAATTTAAAGGCATCCTTATTCTTCTACATCTGCTGAACTCCAGCATGATCATTTGAGAGGTGCCGCAGGGCTGATGCCTTAATTACAGATGCAGAATATGCACAGATGTGCCTGCAATCAAACCCCTAGGAAGAAACATTACCAAAGTGGGTGAAATGCTACAGCTGCCACAGGTCTCGCAATGCATTACTATGCCACAGCTGTGCTAAATCACTGCAATCATCATGCTGCAGCTTCTGGGATGGTGCTAGAGGCAGTCTCTCTCACCTCATGCCAGGGCCTTCTGTTCTTTAAGCAAAGTTCTGCCCAACCGCGATGGACAAGTCCTCTTGACAGAGGTGAGTCATAGCTGGAAAACAGGAAGGAAGGAACTATAGGCCTCATGAAAATTGTACCACCTATGAGGCAGCCATGGCGGGTTCACAGCTGTTTGCAATACAGTCAGCTGAGCCAAGCCTACCGCAGTACGGCGGCTGAGGTGATAGCAGTTCTGAGCTGCGGGCTGATAAAATCAATTATATTAATGATGTTTAATCAGTGGGTCAGTCAAGTTATTAACACCCGGACTTAATTGAGTGGCCAGTACAAGTCTTGAAGCACCATCTGCATGGCATTCGCTGCTTTGGTGTAAGCGCAGCTCCGAGGATCGCAGTCACTCCCAGCTTCTCAATCATGTAGGTAGTTTCAAGGCACTAAAAATGTATGATTAATGCATTTTAGTGCGGTGATGTAGACCATCACAATAAAATGCATTAGTCTAACGCCTGATGCATGGTAATTGGTAGGTCTGGAGTGTTGTATCGAACTGTGTGGTGTAACACTCTTGTAAAGGGGGTGTGATTACGGGCTGACTTTTTAAATGAAATTGAGGACCTGGGTAAGTCCTGAAATAAAGGTAGGAGTACTGGGCGGTTATGGGCCTCTGGGTATGCTTGGATGTCTGAGAGACAATCTCAGCTTGTTGGCCCATCCAGCAGCTTGCTGCTGCCCTGCTGAGCCTGAGAGTCTGTGTGTGCCCAGAAATTTCCACGGTACAAAAACAGTGGTAAGGTAATTGATGACTCTTGCTAGAGAGATCAATGTTTTCTCTAGACATAGTTTACCTGCCATAAAGTAGCATAGCCGCAAAACACAAAACACAACTTGTAGGGTTGCCACTTTTCCCATGGGAACATTTTCACTTTTTAAGAATCTGCAGAGGGAGGCTCACGCACAATGAGCTTCCAAGATGGCCACCTGATGTGAGGCTCCGCATCACATCGGAGCTACCGCTTTGTTTTTCAGCGGATTTTCACAGTTTTTCTTACTGAAAATGGTATGCCTGCCTGTAGGAACACCTGCTGACTTCTAGGATGCCATTGACCACCAGTTAAGGGTCCTCTACTCTGGGTAACGCCGCATTGTTTTCTCCAGCTCCTCTCTGGCCCCCATTTTGGATTTTCCAGACAGGAGGTTTTCCTCCCGTTTTTTCTGGACACTTTGTCAGGTATTACATTTTTGGTTTTTACGCAGCCTTACTTTCATCACTTCCTGTGACTTTGGGTGTTATGTTAATAAAATATACTACGTAAGGGCTCATTGCTCCACTATCTAAGAAGACCTTCTTACTTTGGTCACTTTGAACTATTTTTTGACTCACTCTGCCCTGAACATCTCCTCTGTTATATGGGTAGAAGTAAAAAATTGCTTCATTCAAGTAAACTACCTGGCTTACCTATATCGCAAACTTATACTTCTGATTCTCTGATGGATTCTTTACATATTCCTGCAACGATGGCACACTCAAACTCTGCCAAGACAGTTTTGTCACCCATTGCTCCTCTTAAATTGCAGTCGGCCTCTCCTGTGAACAAACGTCTTAAACACGACCCTCCTTCTCCACCGAAGTCTGTCTATCCTGTATCCCTGGATATTATCTTGGAGGAAATAAGGGCACTACGACCATTTGTAGAGGAGACTAATACTCTCTTGCAAGATTTGGACACTAAATGGTCAGTTCTTGAATCTAGGATCTCCATTGTAGAGCAACAAGTTGGTGAAGTACAAGCTACGTCAACAAAAATTTCTTCTTTGGAGAGGGATATCCTGCTCTTAAAAAAGTCTGCCGAGGACCTGGAAAACAGAAATAGGCGTAATAACCTTTGTTTATATGGTCTTCCAGAGGGAGTTGAGGGAGGTGACCTGGTATCCTTCTTCTCTACATTCCTTCCGAAACTTCTGGATGTGCCGGCATCAACTATTTTGAATATTCAAAGAGGACACAGATTAGGCCCCCTCACATCTTCTTCTTCAGCACCCTCAACGCCTAGTGGAGTGATACTCCTATTTCTACAGTTCACTGATCTTCTTCAAGTTCTACATGCTGTAAAGCTTAAAAAACAATGATTCAGGTCAGGAGCCAAATAGTTTTTATCACAGGATGTATCCACGGTATATGCTAGGAGACTGAGAGAGTTCCTTTGCTCTTCAACGGCCTTACGTTCTTTAGGCGCTCCTTATGGATTGTTTCATCCCTGTCTGTTCAAGGTAACTTTCCAAAATCGCACATCCACTTTTGAAGATCCCGGGGACCTTTGTAAATTCATCAACTCTCATTCTGCGGCTTCCGTGGAGGCTGCTGGCCCTTCCACTACCACCTGACTTTATATCCTGTGGTCATTGTCATCATATTCATAATCACTAACTCCTTACTTCCTAATTGCTGTTATTCCTCTCACTAAACCATATATTTTTTCTCTATTTATAATTACAGCCTATTGGATTTATTATATATTCCCGTTTTTTGTTTGTTTGGCTCCCCGGTGTGGTGCGTTTCCCTCCACTGGCTGTGCCATCTTTGGTGTCTGTCATTAGCACTTGTCTTCATGTTGTATCCCCCGAAAGGTATGTATCACAGTCATCATTTCTTTTTGACATAAACTGTCTCTTCTCTTCTTTATCTCTTTCTCCTACTCTCCCTTTCCTGTTTTCCCCTTTTA
Organism: Lissotriton helveticus; assembly: GCF_964261635.1. Lineage (NCBI taxonomy): Eukaryota > Metazoa > Chordata > Amphibia > Caudata > Salamandridae > Lissotriton > Lissotriton helveticus. Next base: position 1,541,363,486 of record NC_136065.1, read on the forward strand.
TCCTGTTTCCTTTTTTGTTTTCTTGATTCTTTTTTCTACAACTTTCTCTTTTTTCTTTACTGTTTTACTCTCCTATGGCTTTTATCGTTGATCGTGTTTCTTCAATTATCTCTCATTGTACCATTGTTGGTTATATTGCTCTATATTTACTTACTCTTTTTTCCATTCAGAATTGTTACTTGGAATGTAAAAGGATGTATTAACTCTATAAAAAGGCAGAGAATGATTTCTCATTTAACCTCCTATAATCCTGATTTAGTTTTATTCCAGGAAACTTGTCAGAGGCTGAGGCTCTTAAACTTAAACACAGTTGGATTGGTTCTGTTCTTGTTTCTCCTACCATTACAAAGAAAAATGGTGTTATTAATTTATGCCATAAAAAGTTGAAGTGTTCTGTTGTATCACAAGAAATTGACGCAGATAGGTGCTGAAATTTAGTTAAATTAGTTATTAATGATAATATCTCTTTAACTGTCTTCAATATCTATGGCCCAACTCAATCAGATTATACCTTCTGGCCTACGATCACAAATAAATGCTTGCAAAACAAGGATGAATTCTTTCTCCTTGGTGGTGATTGCAACCAGATCATGGACCCCTTTATTGACCGTAAGTTCCAGGTGCGTTTTGTCCCTCATAAAGCTCACAAACAATTTCATAGTACTATCACACAGACACATCTTGTAGATGCTTAGAGATTATGTAACCCTGCCCAAACAGAATTTTCTTTTTTTCCCCCTCCACATGGCTCCCTAACCCGAATGGATTATCTTTTCCTATCTAAACCCTTAGCTCAAAATCTCATTTCATCCTCAATTGAACCTATTTTGATTTCTGATCAACCTCCAGAGCCCAAATACCCCAGGTGGAGGTTTAACAATTTCCTTTTACAGGATCCAGCTTTTTCTAATATGTATTGACGCGGAGAAGGCTTTTGATAGAGTTGATTGGTCGTTTTTATTTCATTCACTCAGTTGGCATGGTTTTGGATCTAAATTCATTTCCCTGGTATCATTACTTTACACTACACCTACTGCCTCCACTATAATTAATGGTCTTGTTTCTAATCGTTTTTCCCTTCATCGCGGGGTTCTACAGGGTTGCCCTTTATTGCCTCTTCTTTTTATTTTATCTCTTAAGCCTCTTCTGTCTCATATTCATCATAATGCTTCCACCTCTGGGTTCTTTTATGGCAGGGGTCTTCAAACTGTGGGGCGCGACCCCCAGGGGGCCGTGGAGCGATGCAAAGGGGGTCGTGCCTTCACAGTCATACTTCTGCCCAGGCCCAAGGGCTTCAGCCCCCCTCCTCCCTCGTGTGTGTCTCAGCCCGGCTGCTGCTGCAGTGTAACTCGAGCTGTGGGCTTGGCTGGGTAGTGTCTGGAGTCATCTCCAGCCTCCCGAGTTTTTCACAGGGCTTTAAAGACCATTTGCATATTTACATGCCTTTGTAAACTGGTTACAGAGGCTTAGTTTTTTCCTGGGACCAGTACCCCCTGGGCCCCACTCTGCCTGTTCCTTACATTTGTATTTTACAATTACTGCTGTAGAGTGAGAATGCATTTAATGAAAAGGAATATAAAGTATGGTTGCCAAAAGAAAAATGCCTGCCTGTTTTGTTTAAAGAGCCTGCAAAGACCTCCTCTTGACACTAAATAGACTTTTAAATTCAAAAGTATGTATGCATCCGTTATGTGACTTTTCTCCATTTTTGCTCGTTGTCAGTCATGGATCATTGAGGCAACCCTAGAACACAATTAACCCGTTGGCTGCTGCTGTCGGCCATTGGCCGACGGCAGCACTACCTTGCTGGTGCTGCCGTCGACCGCGCCGGTTTTTTAAAACGGCCGCACTGCCGCAAAAAAGCGGAAGCAGCCAACGGGTTAAAAGTGCTTTTTATTTATATTTGCTGTTGGAAGTATGCGCAGATAAGTGCTGAAAATACAGCTTTAGGTGACTGCTTAATTTTTTTACCGACTGGGCCATCAAAATAATCTGCTGGCAACCTTAAACATAGGACTGTAAGTTTGTTTCAGGATCAGCACATTATTTATTTCCTCCACCCTCGATACCCGATTAATGCCGAAATAGTTTAACTTAGATCTCAAACCCTACGCTGCCGTCAATAACATGCTGAGTTACTTCAAGTGTCTGGGAATGCACCCTGCATTCAGACAACTCACTCCTCATTCTCACCCTGCACTCACACTGATCACCATGCACTCACACCATTCACCCTGCACTCACAGTGATCACAATGCACTCACAGTGATCACCATGCACTCACACCATTCACTCGCTCACCCTGGACTCACAGTGATCACTCTGCACTCACAATGCACTTGCACTGTTCAACCTATACCTCACCCTGCAGTCACATGAGTAAACTATTCATCCTGCACTCATGCGACACTTCACTCACCTGTCCCCCTCACTGCTCAATATGCAACTCACTCAAACAAGCCCATCAGTAATCATACATTAATTCGTCCCATTCTTAACTTGCATCCGCACCCAAATTCACATGCCACCTCACTCACCCTGCAGTCACTCCTCTTACCCTACTCTCGCACTGTTGCATCGCTCACCATGCACTCACATGGGCACTCTTGTCACCCACACAGTGTGCAGAGGGTTAATGTGCCTGCTACAAAGAATGTGTTCCATGCAGATCACAGAACTGAGTGTGAGTAAACTATGAGTAGCGCTATAAAAAAATTAAATGTTTGTCAGAAAGGTGTTATAGAGAGATGAGATGCATTGTTTGTGAGTGGCAGTGAAGGAATTCATGGAGAAGGAGGAAACCGGGGTGGGGCACCAAAAAAGACTGTTGCACCGTGTGCGACCAGTGTTAGAACCAGCCCTGGCTGTGAGTGTTAGTCCCCTCTGAATTTCTGGTCTAGTGACTCCCCTGCTTCTGGCGATTGTTATTATTTACATTTGTAGTGCGCTACTGTTACCGAAAGATGTCCTAGGGCTAATAACCATCTGCTGCCTGTAGGCAAATGAGAAACACACAGAAGGAGAAGGAGAACCAGCCAAATGGAGTAACCTACAGAGCATAGAGAAAGGTTTTTATATCTTCCTAAAGGATAATAGATTCTTGGTAGAGCAAAGCAAAGGAGGGTGCAAGTTCCATAACTGCGCGGCCTGCATCAAAACAGTGAGACAGACAACTCATGCCTTCTTGAATTAGGGAACAATAAGCAGAGTGGCACAGGCCGAAAGGAGCATACGAGTCCGACCCGTATGCTTGGTGAGGAGAGATGAGATGATGAGAGAGAACAGCAAGGGAGTGAGAGAATTCGATTGAAGAGGTCAGAGATGAGGAGAAATGTGAATTGCCAAAGAGAAGTGTGGACACGCAAGAAGTGAGTGTGAGCCAAAAGTGAGGGCTTCTGTTAGAACACAGGGGAGATGTGAAATTTGAATGGGGTGACTGGAGAAGTGTAAGATACAAATAGACAAAAATTTGAATGGAGAGACGAGGTGAATGAGAAGTGCTGAGCGGCATGGGAGGTGACGGGATCAGAGAGGCTATGAGATAAATGCAAGAGACTGTTAGAGATGAGGGCAGTAAAAAGACAGAATGGCAAGAGGTGAATAAAGGTGAAGTGAGAGGTTGAATGGGGAGAGTTCAGAAGTTGTAAAAAGGGGTGAAAAAAAATGGCCTGCAAAGTGAGAGAGGGATCTAGGGTTAGAAGAGGAGAGAGGGATGGAAGGGAGGGGGTGGGAGGAAAGCTGCACGGGTAAACTGCTTAAAGCTGCACAAAACCGCCTGTTTTTTTAGGGACCCCTGCTTCTCCTGGCCAGGGTCAGGTGAGCTTCTAATGTGGCAGCACCTATTCCTGCGGAGTGGAAGGCCCTTCTCAAAGATTGACTAGAAGTCTTTCTGATGTTAATTGCTGTATTTTGGTTATAAACGGGTACTGGTGGGGTGAAATCTTTCCTCAGTGTTACTGTGTGTAAAAAATGTCAAAATAATGAAGTAATACTATCCCAAAATACGCTGCATCACATACCATCATTTACATTTTCTTCCCACACAATTTAGTCAAGCCTGGTTTGGTCCTCACCTGCCTCATAATTCTAGTAGCCCTGCCTACAGGTTTAGAAATGTTTGTCAAGAGGGGGTCCTTACACCTCAAAATGTTGACAGGGGGGTCTCCGCATCCAAAAGTTTGAAGACCTCTGTTTTATGGTGACCAACACTTGAAGCTTCCTGCATATGCAGATCATATCTTACTTTTTATATCCAATCAGAAATCCTCTCTCCCTTACTACAAGAAATCTCAGATTTTTCGGCAGTCTCAGGATACAAAATGAATTCTGACAAAACAGGAATTCTGCCCATAACCAAATTTTGCTCTGAAAATCATTTTGACCAAACGGGATTCTGCTGGAATAGTTCTAAAATTCAATACCTAGGTGTATGGTTTACCAACTCTATTCCAGACTTGACCACAAATAATATGAAAGAAATCCTTGATCTAGTTTCCAAATTACTTTCCTTCTGGAACCCTCTTTTCCTTTCCTGGTGGGGACGCCTAGATTCTAGCAAGATGATGGTCACTCCTATTTTGTTATATGTTCTTTTAATGCTCCCAATTCATATACCTTCTTTTTATTTTAAAAAACTGGACTCCCTTCTTTCCAAATTCCTGAGGAGTGATAAGAAAAAACAGAATCTCTTTATGTCAGCTAAGAAAGTTAAAATCTATTGGAGGTGTGAATTTTCCACATTTTAGACTATACTAAATTAGTCTTACATCTCTTCCACTATTTAAACACACTTGTTCACTATTAAGGTCTCACTGTCAACCAAAGTTAATTTCTAGGAATAGTTTTTTACGTTCTCCTCTTTGGAACAATCGCCTTCTTTTCATCAACAATAGACCCTTATTTTGGAGTTTGTGGAGAACTAAGGGTATCATCTGGATTCAAGACATGTTTGATGGTCTTCCTCCTTGTTCTTTTCCCCAATTCCAAGCCACTTTTCATTGTCCTTGTTCATTTTTGCATAAATTCTTGCTACTGAAAGAAGCCATTTTAGAAATGTTGTACTCTCTTCCCCCTGATGTCCCCTTGTCTACACAAGATCCACTTATCAAAATCTTATTGTTGTCTCCAAGAGCCTCTCCTATTTATAAATATTTCGGCTCTGCTGATCCAGAACGTGGCAAGACTAAGGTGGAACTTGCGTGGGAAACAGATTTGGGTTGTGAATGGAGCACTGATTTTGGAGAAAGATTTGGACCAGATCATTGAAAATCTCTAGATCTGCATCTACTACTCAATCTATGTTTTTTCTATACCACAGGTTACAGTGGCGTAACAAAACTTGAGGGAGCCCCCTACAAAACACAATGAGGGCCCCCCCAGCGACCCGGCCCACCACCTAACACCAATTAGTTATCACTATTCAGCATCTCACATGGGAGTCACGGAGGGCCACTGGAAGGGTCAGCGGCGCTTTTTTACGAGGTCTTTATGACCATACAAATGAGCTGTGCCCCCACCCGACAGAATGTGCCTCGCATTTGAAATGTCACCCTCTTACAAACAGAGATCTTAATAAAATAAAAAATAAATCTCGCTCCTTAAACACAAAGAGTGTCTTGTGTCTGAGTGCACGTCAAAATAAGTGCATGGAGGTTTGTTTACACGATCCTCGGCAGACGTGATCATAATGAGTGATTACGGGTGTCTGGCCATGCAGATTATACGGTGAACATACAGGATCCTCATCAGCTAATTCGGACGCTAATCATCGCTTCACATGTTTAAACCGCTCTATCTGCGCTCTTAATCCCAGCACGAACGTTACGCCTTATCTTGGGATTGTTTCACTCAGCGCGCACCACACGTGTTGTTTTACAAGGTTATCCAGCTTGCACGCTCCCATGGTGCATATGTAGGACTTCTTAAGGGTTGTGTATCAGGGGACACGACAGCTTCACTCGCGCAGGTGATGGAGCGAGATAGAAAACAAAATTTTGTTTAAACTCGCGAAGTCACATTTCCATAACATGAATAAAATTATTAATGATTTGTGATATGTCGTGCTAATACAACTTAGATTAAACTTTACACGTGGGGGGACTAACATGTGTGCTCATAAACGTGCATAAATGTTGCATCTTTTTGTTCGTGCAAAATAATAAAATAATTTATTGTTTTCGTTTTTGTCATTACTAATTGCTGCAAACTTAAAAGAAGCATGTGCTTGTTTTGCTTTTCCTTGTCTGTGTGATGTCATTTCTACTATTCTAGGTGCATATGGGTCTCATGGAAAAACGGAGACTGGTAGATATAAACGCTGCTTTATTTGTTTGCAATGGCTAGGTAACATTTTGATTAATCGGGTGGGTTAATTAATTAGTAAACCATGGGGTGGATACAGAATCTACTTTATTTCTTACATTAATACTTTTCTTGTGTTTGTTTTATACTAGAAAACATAAGTTGCCTGCTTTTGGGCCTAGTCATTTGAACCGCAGAAAAAGAGCTGACATATAATTCTGCAGAAAGTCACGAGACGCCCATTCTGAATTAAAACGTTTATTGAAGCTGCATTCACAAAGCAAAAACTGATGAGCTGACATCATTCTGTCGGACATGGCCAAGGTCGAAAGTGAACATTTTGTCAGTCCTTAACTTGGCATCCGCGGAAGTTGTATTGAAAGTCTATGGACGCTGCGAGAATGACTTAATACATTTGTTGCAATCTCAGGAAGCTTCTGGCTTCACGTGGAAGAGACAATGGTCCTTATGAGACATGATTTTATGGAACTTTTTGAGAAACGGGTGACATGTCACTTGTCACTCTCAGCCAATGGGACGTCGAGGATTTCTGAAAACTTTCCTTTGCTAGTTTAGTTAGCGTAGAAAGGTATAAAAAGTCATGCCCTTAGGGTTGGGCTGGCTGCTGCTTTCTGACTTTCCGATGAGGGTGATGTGCTGCTGGACTTTGCGTGGAGCACGTAAGAATCCTCAAAGAACTTTACTTTAATTTCTATCTATTTAGCTCAGTTAGGGAATTAGGTTTTAGAAATGCTAAACTTTATATATTTTCTTTAAAATTGTTTCATTTGCTTAATTAGTAATTTTCTCATATTTCATTATAATCATGCTTGCATTATTGCTAATAAATTTCATTCATAAAACTTTCAACTTATATACCATAATTTAGTAAATAAAATCTTACTTTTGACAAACAAGCTGGTCTTGGTTATTCAGAAGTGTAGGTTACTATTAGCTAGATCACGTCGCCTATGGTGGTCATTTAAATGGTTGGGTTTTATTCTAATGACAATATTCTTTCTGCAAATGTATAAATATGTATATAGTTTGTAGATAATGTGTATATAGATTTATTCTGACCACCTGATTCAGTAGGCCCAAAATATATCAGGTTTATAAATGGGTCCATATTTAGTTTAGAATTTTGTATATAGGTTATGAAGTTGGGTAGCATAGTTTATGATATATTTTCTATAGCCCGCTGGATCAATTCTCTGGTAGCAGAAATTGATGGTTGCTAAGGGGTAACCAAGGTAATATGTTGGTTGCTAAGGGTTGCGTTATGGTATGGAAATAGGATCGATGTTTTAACACATGTTAAGTTCGTTTTTCGTGCTATTTGTAAGCTATACCGGTATAGATTGTGTGGCGAGAAATTAGTCACGCAAGCCATCTGTTCTGTTTGTAGTGATATCGCCGAGTATCACAAGAGGTATCGCCGTGTACCATAGTGTTGTCGCCGAGCAGCACAGTTTTAGGGCTAGGTCTGAATCTTGTATAGTGAGGGTTTTCTAAGAAATCAAAGCAGCATGAGAATAGGGACAAAGCGCCTTCCATAAAACTCACTGTGATGAGAGTATTAGTTATATCCGAGCTTGAGTGAAGGGTAAAATTAACGTCGGTGCATGATTATCTATAAACAGGTTAGAGTCCTGTACGGGTACATGTTTCATATCTATAAACAGGTGAGAGCCCTGTACGGATAACGTCGTTATTTTGCTAACGGTGCATGATTTCTATAAACAGGTGAGAGTCCTGTACGGATTTCATGTGTGTTTGAAATTAGGGAATTTTCCGTGTAAAAGTGCGAGTTTGAATTGTATTTTATGTTCAAGTGTAACTCTTAGAACTTTCACTTCGCGGTGGGTTCAGAGCAAAGCGAGTTCATAATTATACGTGTTAGAAGGGTGGGGTAAGGTTACTCTACTGACAATTGAATATTATCCTTAGTGTGAATAGCGCCGTCTATTCCGAAGTGTGGATACTTGAATGTATGTAAACTATCCTAAATAGTGAAACAAACAGATGTTGTCTTTATAGTCATTGTTAAGAATTAATTTACACTGAAAAGTGTCCTTAAAATGGCGCTGTGAAAAGATTTTGTGAAGGAGGGGTAAGCGCCAGGAGTGAGAAGCGAGAAACCGCAGCTGCTGTGTACGTCACAGAGCCGCGCTGGGATTGGGTGACCTACGTCACAAGCTGTATTCTGATTGGCTCTTGAGTCTCTGACGGCCTGTGAGCTGATTGGTTGTTCGGAAAAACTCTAAATTCATTGGTTGAGCAGAAAAGTGACGTAGCTCAACTGTCATTGGCTCGTTGGTGTGTTTCGCGCACGGATTGGTTGTTTTGCGGAACATCCCGGAAATATTTTACGAACGATTTTGTGAATTAAATTTAACTTTTAAAAATGAGTTATCATTTTAAACATGTTGAGAAAAAGACAACATTATTTCAGAAATTCAAAAATTTATTTTCACCTGACAAGAAAATCGAAACGCGAGGTGGTAAACTACTTCATAAGTATAAAACACCTGCAGCGTACATGGAAGGTGAATACGGATATCATACTGTCTTATGGTTCGACAGTTGGAAACGTTATACTAAAAACGACGGTGTTTTAGCTTGGCCTGATGATGGTTCATTTAATGTAAGAGTTTTAAGAAACTTACGAGAGAAAATGAATGCTCTTGTTCCAAAACCGAGACCAACTCAATTTGAAGCTTTAGTTGAGTGGGAAGACGAGATGTATCAGTTACAAAGAGAAGCTAGTGGAATTAAAAGACCTTCTAAAAATCCATCTTGGAAAAGAGAAACTCATGAAGATAGATTGCGAATGTGGAGACAGGGAAACATGAGTGAAGGATTGTATTTAATTCATGAAATGGTGATGGGTTCTCCTACAGGGAAATCTATGGAAAGTGAATCTGAGGATGCAGTTATGGAAGAAATATATACAACTACTAGAAAGAATCAGCCTAATCAGCCTTTGAGACCTCCTAGATCATGGTCTACTCCGGTGGTTTCTACTGAAACTTCACCGAGTGCACCTCCAATTAGTGAAGCTCCTAAACTTTATCCAAATAATTGTGAAATCACTGAAACTCCTAGAAGATCAGAATTCGAGAATGCTCGAAATGAAGGTAGACATTTTACAATGACTCCAAGAGCAAGGGAACCTCCAAAAGATTATGCAAGAGAGACAAGAAATATTGAAGATGTTGATTATAATGAATATTTAAGATCTAAAGAAGAATTAATTAAAAGAATGACAAAAGGCATGGAAGCTGTCACAGTTCCAGTAACAATTGGTCCTGTTCAGCCTGTATTTGATCAAAAGAATACAAACAAAAATGGATTAACTATTCCTTTAAATACAGAAATTCAAAAGGCTGCTGAAAAATTTTATTCAGATTTAACGGAATTAAACACTTCTAAATCAAGAATGCCTGATTTAACTTTTAATGAGGATTTATCTCCAAAAACACCAATGGGTGCTATGTCAGATATAGGGAGTCCTGAAGTCAGGGTAACCACACCAAAACTTGATGTGGCCAAATTAAAAGCGAATATCGAAGAATTAATAATTGGAACAATTGGCCCAGATAGTTTAAATTACTATCGAGATGATGAACTACTATTCATTTGCAAAAGCATTCAGTGGAAAACGAAAAATAAATATGATCAACTAGAGGATCTAGCAGCAGAACTTGAAATCGATGTGAGTAAACAAAAGAATTTTGCAAAGCATTACAGATTAGACTTTTCAGAAAGTGACATTGAGAGTTTGAACTCAATGGGAAGAATAGTTCATATTAAAGATTTGATTGTCTATATCAAAAAGCTAGGAGAACTGAATAAATGGAGAGTAAAATGGACGAAAAGGAAGGAAGATGAAAGATTGTATAAATTGTCAAAACAATTTCCAATGAGAGAAGTTGCAGGTGGAGGATATGTTCATATCCCTTGGTCGAGACAGGACATTCTGTTATTTACAAATGATTTTCCAAAATTGAGGGAAAAACCAGTTGAGTGGTACAGGCAAGTTGATAGGTTTATCAAAGTGTCAAAAGTTCTGTGGATTGATTTAGATGGATTTTTTGACATTGTTGTTCCATCTGATCTTTGGACAGAATGCAAAATATCGATTAGTTGGCCAAAAGCAGAACCTGAGCGAATTAAAGAAACAGGTGCCCCAAATCCACTTGTAATGGATTTTTATGAGAAAGTAATTGTTTGGATGAAAAACAAAATTCCACCCAAAGAAGTTGATTGGGTTAAAATAGAAAGAACAGAACAGGAAACAAAAGAATCAGTTCATTCTTTTTATGAAAGACTACTGTTAATCTTTAAACAATACAGTGGTTATGAAAAATTAGATGAAAAAGACATGAGTCATTTTGTCTATAGATTTGTTTATGGACTAAAACCTGAAATTGGAGAAATGATCAGAACTAGTATTGTCGGATGGCAATCACTATCTGTAGATGATATTCTAAGAAAAGCAAAATATTGTAGCGATGAAATAGAAGTAAAACAGAAGAAGCTGAAGGAGAAAGCCATGTGGGCTCAGGTAAAGGTGGCTGAGCAACAGATTGCCAGCATGGGAAATAAGAACACTAATTTTGTTCAAACTGGAAATACAAACCAGATACAAGGAAAGTTTAAAGGTAATAATTTCCCAAAGAAATTTAGCCCAAAGATAGAAGAGCTGAAACAAAGATTACCTTGTTTTAATTGTGGCGAAATTGGACATTGGAGGGACGAGTGTCCTCATCCTCCTAAAAACTTAAAGAATCCCTTATTGAATCCACAGATGCAGAATGGTGTTGACCTGCAGCGACAGCTACAGATGCAACAGGGGTTAAACGAATTTAATATTCAGCGACAGTTACAGCAACAGCAACAACAACAGGTGAATAATCGTCAAGACCAATTGCCACAACCACCTTTTCCGAATTGTGGGGGAGTTCAAAAATATAATCCAAACGTGGGATTTCAGGGAAGTGAACAGGTAATAAAACCACAGAAACAGCAAAAGCAGCAAAGGGTTCAAATGCAAAATGCTTCACAACAATTTTTATTAACAGAAAATCAAGACAGTGATTCTGATGATTATTGCTGACGGTGCCCGAGAGAGGAGGAAGAGTGTGTTGTTGGAGCCACTCTTGAGGTTGACCAGTCTGGTCCTTATGTAAACGGGAAAGTTAATGATGTAGACATCACTTTTCTAGTGGACACTGGTGCTACCCGTTCTACTGTTAGATCAGTGGAAATTGAAAACCTACCTCTCTCTGGGGATACCATCCAAGTTGTCGGAGTAAGTAATCAGCAAATTAAAACAGACTTAACTGATCCAGTACCAGTTGAAATTGGAAACTACAAAGATAAACACAGATTTGTGGTATGTAATAGTAGTCCAGTAAATCTATTAGGCAGAGACATCCTATGTAAAATGAATTGTAGAATATATTGTTCTCCTGATGGAGTTGAGTTACAAACAATGGAGGAAGATGGTTTATACAGGATGACAATGATGATGATGGAAGCAGAAGAAACAAAATTGTTTCCTGCATTTGAAGAAAAGGATTTACCTGAAGAGCTAAAAGAAACAGTGAAATCTGAAATATGGGATTTTACTGGGAATGAAATGGGTCTAATGAAAAACGTAGATCCTGTAAAAATTGCATTGAAACAGGGAATAGAATTTCCAAACACTCCACAATATAAAATGAAAACAGAAACAATTGAAGGTATTACACCTATAATTGAAAAATTAATCAAGCAAGGTGTATTAAAGGAAATGAAGAGTAGCTCTTGTAATTCACCAATTATGGGAGTTAAAAAATCTAACGGAACATTTAGGATCGTACAAGATTTGAGAAAGGTTAATCAAATTGTCATTCCATGTTGTCCTGTGGTTCCAAATCCAGCAGTAATTCTATTTCAGATTCCACATGATGCTGAATGGTATACAGTCATTGACCTTTGCAATGCATTCTTTACTGTTCCCTTACATCCAGACAGTTATGAAATCTTTGCTTTCAGATTCCAAGGTAAGACCCTTGGATGGACAAGAATCCCTCAGGGCTATACAGAAAGTCCTTCAATCTTTAACGAACTGTTAAAAAGATCATTAGAAGATTTAGACTTACCAGGCAGATCTACGTTGGTGCAGTATATTGATGATTTGTTAATAGCTGCAAAGACAAGAGAAAATTGTGTAACAGACACAATAATTCTGTTAAATCGCCTTGCAGAAGAAGGACATAAAGTGTCCCCAGCAAAACTACAGTTTTGCAAACAAGAAGTAAAATATCTTGGTCACAGAATTGCAAAGGGAAAAAGACAAGTAACAATAGAGAGAATAAAAATGATTCAGGCAATGTTACCGCCAAGAACACAAAGACAGGTCAGAATGTTCTTGGGAATGGTAGGTTACTGTCGACAATGGATAAGTGGATTTTCAGTAATTGCAAAACCACTACAAAGACTGACCAAATCAGATGTAAAAGATCCAATTATTCTCAATGATGCTGAGATGGAATCTTTTGAGAACCTGAAAAAGAGCTTATGCCAAGCTCCTGCTTTAGGTATGCCAAATTATGAGAAAGATTTTGAACTGTATTGCAGTGAGAGAGAAGGATGTGCATTATCTGTGTTAATACAGAGACATGGAAATTTAAAGAAACCTATTGCATACTTCTCTGCAGTTCTTGATCCAATTGCAAAAGCATTACCAGGTTGTTTGAAAGCAGTTGCAGCTACAAGTATCAGCCTCGAACAAAGTGAAGGAATCATTATGGGATTTCCTGTGAAAGTTTTTGTGCCTCATTCAGTTGAAATATTACTGACAAGAGGTAAGACTCAACATTTAACAAGTAGCAGATTGACAAAGTATGAGAAAATCATACTGGGAGCAGATAATGTTTCAATTTCAAGATGTTTGAATCTGAATCCTTCTACATTACTGCCTGATTCTGAAATTGTTGATGACATTGAGACAGAACATGAATGTTTAGATGTCATGGAATTCTGCACTAAACCAAGAAAAGACATCAAAGACAGACCTTTGTCTGAATCGGATTTTGTCTACTTTGTAGATGGGTCATGCTTAAGATCCGAAGGAGGTGTCTTGAAAGCTTCATACTCAGTTTGTACAGTTGTAGATGTTGAAGAAGCATCATGTCTTGAAGGAGTTCGTTCAGCACAAGTGGCTGAATTGATTGCTTTAATTCGTGCATGTGAAATATCAAAGGATATAAGAGTTACCATCATTACTGATAGTCAGTATGGGTACGGAGTTGTGCATGATTATGGACAACTCTGGTCACAGAGAGGATACATGACATCAACAGGATCACCAATTAAAAATGCAGTTTTCATTAGAAGATTAATTGAAGCAATACAATTGCCAAAAGAAATTGCCATTGTCAAATGTGCAGCACATACTAGAGGAACTGATTATATTTCCAAGGGAAATGCCTTCGCAGATGAAACAGCAAAGTACTGCGCAAGGAAAAATTATTCATACAATCGGGAGAGGAGTAAAGAAACTGATTCAAATTCATTAATGCTAACAACTGTTGTAGAAACATGGCATGAGATTAGAGATTTACAAAACGAAGCAGATGATGAAGAAAAAGACCTATGGTTAAGATCAGATTGTAGACCACGTGAAGAAGATGGAGTGTGGGTTTACAAAGATGGCAGAGTAGTCTTACCAAATTGTTTGATTGCTGACATGGCCAGATTATATCATGGTCCTGCACATCTAGGAAGAGATTCTATGGTCAGACTTTTTAGAGAAACATGGTTCAATACCAAATTTAGAACCATTGCTGAATCTTTTTGTCAAAGGTGTTTGTCATGCCAACAAATGAATCCAAACAGAAAATCAGTGGTGGGGACAGGAATAATTGGTCGAGAGGGTGGTCCCTTTACCAGGTTACAAATGGATTTCATTGAAATGCCTTTACACAACTGTTTGAAATATGTGCTTGTAATTGTATGCTTATTCTCAAGATGGGTAGAGGCTTTCCCTACACGACATTGTGATTCAATTACAGTAGCAAAACTATTGCTCAGAGAAATCATCCCAAGGTACGGTTTTCCAGTCACTATTGAGAGTGATGGAGGAAGCCATTTTGATAACAAACTGATGAAGTTAATTTGTGAAGCTTTGAGCATTGAGCAGAAAATACACTGTGCATACAGACCAGAGGCATCAGGTGTAGTTGAACAAATAAATGGAACAATCAAAAACAGAATTGGAAAAATGTGTCTTGAAACAGGTATTAAGTGGACAGATGCTCTTCCACTTGTTTTGATGTCATTAAGAAGTACACCAGATAAAAAGACAGGTTTGAGTCCTCATGAAATTTTAATGGGAAGAGTTATGAGGCAAGCTTTTGTACCTGTAGGTAAACTGTTGAGCATAAATGACAGTGCAATTTTGGATTACTGTAAAAGGTTATCTGATATGGTAACTTCTGTGTCTAATCAGGTGGGAACTGAAGCTCAATCAAATGAAAAAGTTTTGACTCATGATCTGAGACCTGGCGATTGGGTCAGAACGAAAGTACATCGGAGAAGGAATTGCCTAGCTCCTAGATGGCAGAAACCTAGGCAAATAATCTTGATCACTACTAATGCTGTAAAGTGCAGAGGATTGAAACGTTGGATACATCCTAGTCATACTATTCCAGTACCAACTCCTGAGAGTTCTGATGTTGAAAGTGATACCACAGATGATTCTGATTCTGAAGCAGAAGACAGAACAGAAGGTGAAGTAATTCCAGATTCTGAAGATCGACAAGAAAGTCGACATCTGGAAACTGTGTCAGTGAATGGAAATCTGACAAGAAAAGACTTAGAAATCATTGAAATAGATTCTGAAGGTGAAGAGAATCTGTTAAAAGGAAAGATAACTGAGGATTCGGTTGTCTCTATTGAAGACAAAGAAGCTGAACCAAAAGAAGTTTCAGACCAGGAGAGTATCGAAAGGCAGAGAACAAACTCTGAAGTAAGGAACAAAAATCCGAAATCTGGGAAGTTAGAGGTAATTGAGGAAGAGGAGGAGAACGAATTACCGAGTACCAGTGATGGAAGACAAAGTGAAGTTCCTGAAGGAGTGAAATTGCCGAATAGAGAAGTTCCTGAGTCAATTGAAATTTCAGACTACGAAACTGAAGAAAGTGACGTGGAAGGTGAAAGTGAAAAGAGAAAGAAAAGGACTTGGAAGTCAGAATCAAATAATTCTGAACCAAAGAAGAAGTACGTAAGAAAAGCAGACTACTGGCCTGGTGGAAGATTGAGAGTCAGATTGATCAAAAAGCCAATAGAACAAGTTGAAGAAATAAGTAGTCAAAAGAGTCCTGGAAAAGAAGTTGGAGTTGGAAGAAAAATTGAAGTGATATCGAGAAAAGGGAAGAGAATAATAAGACCAAACCAGAAATACAAGTCTCCTGAGTGGACTTACTTAGTAATTCCACCTGTTATTGACATATATGATAGTAGTGAAGAAGAAAACGAAATCCAAGAAATTAGTGACAATGATTGAAGTACAGAAATATTAAATTGGCAAAAGGCTGAAGAAATCTTGTTAGTTGACACAAGGTCGAAGAAAAACTGTTTTTAGTCGAAAGAAACTTATGTATGACATAAGGTCGAAGAAATCTTGTTTAGGGTTTTAAGAGAAAGAAAAATATATTTTAAAAGGGGGGTGTAAATATAAATTTAGAAATTTTTAAAATTTATTTTTATTTCTGAGGCTAAAATTGCTAAAATTAACCAAAAATGCCTTATGTTAAGGAGAACACTTCAAGATGTTCTGTTTTTAAAAGATGCTGTAAGATGACTCTGGTGTGTCTGCTCATTTTAGTTCTGCTCTGGTTGGTACTAGCTGTGATTATCCCTTTAGAAATGAATAGAGAATTACACAAAGTTAACATAACAAGCAAAGCTCTGGTTAGCCAAACTAAACATAGTACATCT
Organism: Lissotriton helveticus; assembly: GCF_964261635.1. Lineage (NCBI taxonomy): Eukaryota > Metazoa > Chordata > Amphibia > Caudata > Salamandridae > Lissotriton > Lissotriton helveticus. The sequence goes on from NC_136065.1 coordinate 1,541,379,779, forward strand.
GCAAAAGTTATTGATCATCAGCCTAACATTCATCAAGATAAATCAATAGGTGATTTTTCAAGTAATACATTCACAAAGCTTTTGAGTGAATATGTCAAGGTAATGGATGCAAAAGACTGCTATGTCTGTGTTAAGTTACCTGCTTCTGTTTCTGAGGGAGTAACATATAATATGCTTCCTCTCACTTATGCTGTAACATGTAGTGTATTAACTAGTTTATTTTATCAAACTGGTCGTTTAGAATATTACTATTCAAATTATGATGAAATTTTTGCTAACGTTAAGATTGATAATGCTTTAAATAAGCATAAGAAAGCAAAACAAATGAGAGAATATTTCCTTGTTACTAACGAACTCACTTACGAGTATGCTTACAAGAATAATCTAACATGTAAATTAAGTGCTGAAGGAAAGAAATTTTTGAATATGGTTGAGGAGAGAAGAGCAATTTATAAGAGAAATGAATTAGTCAAGCAGACTAAGTCAGCCTTCTGGCAAAAAGAGGATGAGAAATTAAATGGCAAAATGCTTGAAAATATTGCAATTCACATAGACAAACCTGTTAGTGGAAAACTTTGCATTAGAAGAGATAACACACTTTTTGATAATTATTTTGTAGGTGCAAGTAACTGTGAAGATACTTATCAGATTATGGGAGGTTGGGGATTTAAAGGTGGAAAAGATCCTATCTTTCCTGGGATTTATTTTGTTTGTGGTGACAAAGCCTACTACAACCTTCCAGACCATTGGTATGGAACTTGTTATGTGGGAATTGTTTTTCCTAAAGTGTTTCATGTTGACAGAGATTCAGAAGGATTGTTTAAAATTCATAATTATGTAAATAGAGCTAAAAGAGAAACTTTTACCGAAGTTCTGGGAGATATTTTTCAAGCTGTAATACCTTTTGTTGGTATAACCCTAAATGCAGGGAGAATCAGAAAATTGTCTACTATAGTTGATAGATTATCAACTGACACTGCTGATGGATTTCAATTAGTGAATGTTGAAGTTATAGCAATTAGATCCATGGTAATTCAAGATCGTCTTGCTTTAGACATACTCCTAGCAAAAGAGGGAGGAGTCTGTGGCATTTTACATGTCCAACATTGCTGTACATATATACCTGATGAAAGTAAGAATATTGAAATGTATATTAAGAATATTACACAAATGCATTCAGAGATAATTCCTTTAGAAGAAGAAGATTTTACAGGGAAACTTTCAAAAAGGTTTCAAGCAATTAAAAACTGGTTTCATAATATCGGAAGTTCAATTCTTGGCAAGATTCTGGCACCTTTGATTGTAATAGTATTCATTTTTATTTTGACCAAATTAGGTTGTTTGTTACATAAAAGAAAGAAACAGTTGAAAGAAAAGAAAAGAATCTATAAACTCAGAAAAGAAGAAGAAAGGGAGATCGAATTACAGGAGTTACATAGAGAGCGTCATGTTAATTGCAAAGATTATGCAGAAACAGACTTTTAGGTTTACTGATACAAATGAATTTGAATCGATTTCTTATAAATTTAATTTACCAAAATTTTGAGTGCTGGTGTGGTGATTTGTTAATCACCAGATGAGGGAGTTGATGGAGCGAGATAGAAAACAAAATTTTGTTTAAACTCGCGAAGTCACATTTCCATAACATGAATAAAATTATTAATGATTTGTGATATGTCGTGCTAATACAACTTAGATTAAACTTTACACGTGGGGGGACTAACATGTGTGCTCATAAACGTGCATAAATGTTGCATCTTTTTGTTCGTGCAAAATAATAAAATAATTTATTGTTTTCGTTTTTGTCATTACTAATTGCTGCAAACTTAAAAGAAGCATGTGCTTGTTTTGCTTTTCCTTGTCTGTGTGATGTCATTTCTACTATTCTAGGTGCATATGGGTCTCATGGAAAAACGGAGACTGGTAGATATAAACGCTGCTTTATTTGTTTGCAATGGCTAGGTAACATTTTGATTAATCGGGTGGGTTAATTAATTAGTAAACCATGGGGTGGATACAGAATCTACTTTATTTCTTACATTAATACTTTTCTTGTGTTTGTTTTATACTAGAAAACATAAGTTGCCTGCTTTTGGGCCTAGTCATTTGAACCGCAGAAAAAGAGCTGACATATAATTCTGCAGAAAGTCACGAGACGCCCATTCTGAATTAAAACGTTTATTGAAGCTGCATTCACAAAGCAAAAACTGATGAGCTGACATCATTCTGTCGGACATGGCCAAGGTCGAAAGTGAACATTTTGTCAGTCCTTAACTTGGCATCCGCGGAAGTTGTATTGAAAGTCTATGGACGCTGCGAGAATGACTTAATACATTTGTTGCAATCTCAGGAAGCTTCTGGCTTCACGTGGAAGAGACAATGGTCCTTATGAGACATGATTTTATGGAACTTTTTGAGAAACGGGTGACATGTCACTTGTCACTCTCAGCCAATGGGACGTCGAGGATTTCTGAAAACTTTCCTTTGCTAGTTTAGTTAGCGTAGAAAGGTATAAAAAGTCATGCCCTTAGGGTTGGGCTGGCTGCTGCTTTCTGACTTTCCGATGAGGGTGATGTGCTGCTGGACTTTGCGTGGAGCACGTAAGAATCCTCAAAGAACTTTACTTTAATTTCTATCTATTTAGCTCAGTTAGGGAATTAGGTTTTAGAAATGCTAAACTTTATATATTTTCTTTAAAATTGTTTCATTTGCTTAATTAGTAATTTTCTCATATTTCATTATAATCATGCTTGCATTATTGCTAATAAATTTCATTCATAAAACTTTCAACTTATATACCATAATTTAGTAAATCAAATCTTACTTTTGACAAACAAGCTGGTCTTGGTTATTCAGAAGTGTAGGTTACTATTAGCTAGATCACGTCGCCTATGGTGGTCATTTAAATGGTTGGGTTTTATTCTAATGACAATATTCTTTCTGCAAATGTATAAATATGTATATAGTTTGTAGATAATGTGTATATAGATTTATTCTGACCACCTGATTCAGTAGGCCCAAAATATATCAGGTTTATAAATGGGTCCATATTTAGTTTAGAATTTTGTATATAGGTTATGAAGTTGGGTAGCATAGTTTATGATATATTTTCTATAGCCCGCTGGATCACAGGCAACCGCTGAAGCGTGGGAAGGACTACATTTCCCAGTGGCCTCGGCGCAACGTCTGAGGTCAGACGCCGCATCACACGTGATGCGCAAGCAGAGAAATAGCGAGGCAGCGGGGATAGATGCTGCCGATTATTTTGCTGTAACCTGGATTACCGCTGGCCTTATTCCTGTCTGTTCCTGGTCAGGTAAGGGTGCACTGTTTCCTACTACCCATTTGGAGTCCTTGAAGCCTATTCTCTACTTTCTTTGATCTTCGAGGCTGAAGTGCATTTGAAGATAATTCTCCCTACGTTGGAGGAGCTCTTGCTATTTCCTTGCAAAGAGCTCTTGCAAGGGAGACATTATCTTTTGATACCGTTTGTTGATTGCTACATTTGTGGATTAGTAGTGAACTATTGCTTATTTCCCCTACGTTGCCAAACTCTTCCCTGTACCCGTCCACAGAGTTCATGTGAGGGGGAATCTAGCACTCTCATACATTCAAGTTATAGGGATTGTCCTATTACAAGTAATTTATGAGAAAGGCTGATTGATGTGGAGAGGGACGTAACTCTTCCAGTACTATGTTCATTTACAGCAGCTTTGGATACTATTACCCTACGAGATTCAGTGCCTACTCTTATTTAATTCCGGTTTCATTTCGCTGTGATTACTGTTCTATTTTCCTTGGTGAGGATTGCCACCGCTCATCAATTCTGTTTGCCCTTTACTTTTGTCCTCCAACACGGGTGTTACAGACAGAGTGTCTTCTGAGCAACCTTGTTTACCTCAGAACTCCAAGGTAGAAACTTTTGGGCATGGGATGTTAGTCGTTCATCATCAAAAGAATAGGTTTTTATCTGATTAAACTAATTCTGTCTTACAGCATATGTATGGAGATTAGAGGTTACAAGCTCAGCACCCCTGTCAACCAGCAATCGTATTTTTCTTTACAGGTTAATGGAAGTATGGGCATGAAGGGAGATTAGAAGAAGGAAGGGTATAGATTAAGGTAGTAATTACTTCTCTTTTGTGTCTTAATACAGGTCTCCCTCCCTGCTGTCCCCATCCTTCCCTTTCCCCACTTAACCACCCTTTAGTCTCTGTGTATACATATCCAGACTTGGGGCTGTAGAGAGGTGGACCCCTAAGAGCATTGGTTCGATCCTGAGGATACATTCATGCCTGGGACATTGTGTTGGGTGGGGGCTCTACACAGTGCAAATGGCCACGCCTTATAAGAGGCACCAGATGCAACAGGTGCTCGGCTGACACAAGTACTGTAAATGCAGCCGTGAAAACTGCTTAAAATGCCACCGCTGCAAGGTCAGGTGTCACCAAGCTTCCCGATGAAGTGTGTTGCGAAGTACTGACTGGTAGGGCATCTTATGCTACAAGTTGTGTAAGTGCCTGGAGCAGTGCCCTTGTACCCACTCTTGCAAGCACAGTCACGTACTCATGCTGCAGGTTGGTGTGAGTGCTCCTCCTGCAAGAACCCTGACACTTAACGTAACAGGTGAGGTTGCTGTGAGTACTGGAGGCAGGCATTCTCTGGGGTTTGGGGGCGCTCCTTGGTAATTTTAGGGCACACACCCCTCAGTGTGCAAGACATAGAGGAAGTGCAGCTGCTGAAAATGACTGAGGTAGGAGACTGTTGCTGCAAAATCTCCGATAATGCAGTTTGCATTTGTGGTAAATTGTGGAACTGTAAGCCCCTCTGGTCCTTGCAGTGTAGTTTGCCTTAATTGCTTCATCTGCAACTCACGAAGGCTACTACTTTATCCTCTCCATCCTTCGGTGGCACCAAAGCGCCCAGACACCATAATTGCCCACAGTGTGTTTCAACAAAGTACCTACTGCAGTAAGTGCCATTATGAACAGGGTGTCGATGCATCCGCCCACACATGTACCAGGAGTAAATTCCCGTAAATGCTGACACCATAAACCCCGGCTACCCCCGGCACGAGAGCGTGAGATGTCCAGGGGAACGAGGAGTGCTGACTTTAATAAGTGACCCGACATTATGGCTTCCCCAAGTGCCATGAGGAGTCGCAGAATGCGTAAAGTTCCACGAGTGCAAGGTGCGGTAAATGCTCTGACCCGGTCACTGTCCCTGGGTGTGTAAGGTGGGTGTTGCTTTACGTGCACCTTGTGCATGCGCTCCGATACTGTATTTATCGCAGAGGGGTTGCAGCCTGCACAATGATGTAAATGCCCTAGGAGCAGGGCAAGTCAAGCACCCACCACAAGGTTCTGCAACTGCTCCAATACTATATTTGCCCTGGGGACCTCAAATGACAGGGCTTCATGTTGACGTAAATGTCTGTGGTGCAGAGCGAAGCAAGTACTCAATACAGGATCTTCAAGTGCTCCAGTACAATATTTAACCCCCAAGTTGAGGTGGGGTCAGGGCATATGTTCAAGGGGATGCAGTTGGACGTACATGGCTCTTGTACTTGTTGCCAATAAGTATCCCTGGTGCTGTCATATGTTGTAACTGTCACAGTGTGAGGGGTGTAACTAGTGAATGCCAAAGCCCCAGGAACAGTTAAAAGCTGAATTTCAATAAATATGCCTAGTGCCATAAGTGCCTCAAGATGCTAGATGAGATCAATTCCTCCGTCTAGAATTCCTGTTGTATTTGTAAGTGTCATAGATGCAGGCAACATCTGCAGTGTAAATGTGCGTAATTCAGGTGATGTGATTTCTCTCTGCGCAAGGTGTAGTTAGTATGTCTGATGCTGGCAGGGGTAAGGGCACTTGGTGCATTTTCAAAAGTGTCCCTGTGCATTTTGAGGTAAGTGCAGGTTGAGACTAATCTCGCTCCTCCCGGAGCAGGGAATAAGCGTTCCCACGAGTGGGACCCTTGGAACCCCTCTCCCTAACTCACCGGCACGGGCGAGTTGTCCGTTCAGCTGGCTCCCCATGCCTCCACTCCGCTCTGTGCGGTTCGCAACCCGCTCTGTCTCTGCACTAGCTCCGCGCAGCGCTCAGCAAATACAACGGAATTCGTTGTAATAACATACAACCATCAACGGGAAACGGCCACTACAACGCGGCCGTTTCCACAAAAACATTAACCACGCATGCATTACAACGCATGCGTGGTTACCACGAAAGCCTTTACCACGCATACCTTTACTACGAGGTACGTAGTAAAGGCATGTGTGGTAAATGCTAACATTAAGAAAAAGGGAGTTTGTGGGGTCTCCCCTCCAAAGAAAAAAAAAACTCACCTAAAGTCACTCTGCGTCGTTTAAGAGGAAACGGAAAGAAACCTGCTTCCTCTTAACGACGTATGACGTCACCCCGAACAATTAGAGGAAAAGGTTGTTCGTTGAAATAGCATTCCGTGGTAACGCATGCGTGGTAAAGGCATGCGTTGCAACGGAATTCGTTGTAATAACATACAACCCAAATCAACAGACCGTGACGTCAGCGCCTTGCGCCCGGGCAGCCAAGGACGGTAGCTCATGCGCCGCCGCTGTGAGAGAAATCAGAAGCCGGGTCCGCGAGATGGTCGGGCTTCTACAGGACAGTACACCGGGGTCAGTGCTTTTCCAGCACAGTCACACTAAGAGTGAGCATTACACCCTGTTTCTGTGCTTCCCTGGCAGGTAACATGCTTAGCCCTGTAGTCGTGGGTCTGTGTATGCCCAGTCCACACGTATAGTTTACACTGATTGCGCATGACAATTCAGTCAGCCCAGCCCTGGCCCCTGTCCACCTGTTGCCCCACCCTCAGGCTAAAGACCACACAGCTGAGCCGTGCACAGGCTCAGCATGCAGATCTTCCCTAAAACGCATATGGTGTGGTATTTAAGTGACATATCTCCTCTCACTACAAGACATAGAACTAGCCACCTGGCGCAGTGTTATACTAAGTACATTTGGCTAAAAAGGCTAAAAAGGGTTTCTGCCATGAGTGGCACACAGGGTGCTTCGGGGTAACTTTGAGCTTCTTGAGCGGAATCGATATAAAAAAATATCGGAAAATTAATTTTTGTTACCGGGGCTCCTGGTGCATGCGCCTTGTAATATATTAGCAAGCATTGAGCGACGGGTAACTTTAAAACTAGGTCCCAGAGTTCAGACGGACCCTGTCTCATAGCTACCAAGGTTTCAGACTGATATGTGTGACATTTACATAATTTCTGTATAATTATGATTGACATTTCAAGGACTAGTATGAGTGACTCTTTCTACCGAGCAAAATCAAGCAATGTAGAAGAGGAAAACATAAAAATATCAGAAATGACACCCATTTGAGAAATTTAAAACTCTAAGGGGATCTTAAAACAGCTGCAAAGCACCATAAATGGAAGGTAACTAACCTAGTGCCCTTTTAACCTGATCGGACAGTGACCACATCAGGGCTCCGGAGAGTGAGGCTGGGGCATATGTACATTACAGCCAGCCAGGGCGCTGTTGTGTGTAAAACGGTATGTCCCCTTATGACGGAATCCAAACACATGGCAGATGCTGACAGACCAAAAGAGAACTGGTTAAAGTTTGACGGTGTACAGTCAAAATATCAAATTTTTAATATCGAGGAGCAATAATATCGAGTAAAAAATATAAAATAGACATAATATCGACTAGACAGAATATAGACTACCAGAATATCGAATAGAATAGTATTAATATCGACTAGAATAGCTTTAATATCGATTCAAAAATATGGAATGGACAAAATATCGAATGGACAGAATATAGATAACAAAAATATCGAATTTTAGGTAAGTTAATATTATTTTTAATTTTTGTGTAATATAATTCTGTAGCGGGTTGTGCGTTTATAGGGGAATAGGGTGGGAAGTAATTTAATTATAATTAATTAAATATGTTATTTAATTTATTGGTATTTGTTTTGAATTAATTGTTAATTATTATTAATTGGTAATTAATTAAAATATAATTGGTAATTATTTTTAATTGATTAATTGTTAAATATGTTAATGTTAGTAATTTATTTTCTGTAGTGGGTTGTGGGTTTATAGGAGAATAGGGTGGGAAGTAATTTAATTATAATTAATTAAATATGTTAATTTATTTATTGGTATATAATTTGAATTATTTGGTAATTAATTGGTAATTAATTAAAATATAATTGGTAAATAATTTTTATTGGTTAATTGATAAATATGTTATTTTTTGTAATTTATTTTCTGTAGCGGGTTGTGGGTTTAGAGGGGAATAGAGTGGGAAGTAATTTAAATATAATTAGTTAAATATGTTAATTTATTTATTGGTATTTATTTTGAGTTAATTGTTAATTCAATATTAATTGGTAATTAATTAAAATATAATTGTTCATTAATTTTAAATAATTGATTTATTGATAATTATGTTAATTTAATTAATTTATTTTCTGTAGTGGGTTGAGGGTTTATAGGGGAATAGGGTGGGAAGTAATTTAATTGTAAGTAATTACATTTTAATTTTTTTTATTTTTTGATCTAATTTTAAATTATTTTAATAATTTGTATTAGTTGGTAAGTATTAATTTTTATTTTTATTTATAATTGATTAATTAATATAATATATAAAAATGTTAATTATTTAAATTCATTTCTAATTTGTATTAATATATATGTTATTTTTATTTATATATGAAGTATTTACTTTCCCTACTGTTGCACTCACTGGAGTGGGAATAGTAATTTTTACCCTCCCACCATCCAACGCATTCCCTACTGTTGCACTCTCTTGAGTGGGAATAGTAATTTTTACCCCTACGCTATCCAACGCTTTCCCTACTGTTGCACTCACTGGAGTGGGAATAGTAATTTAAACCCCTACGCTATCCAACGCTTTCCCTACTATTGCACTCACTGGAGTGGAAATAGTAATTTTTACCCTACGCTATCCAACGCTTTCCCTACTGTTGCACTCTCTGGAGTGGGAATAGTAATTTGTAACCCTATGCTATCCAACGCTTTCCCTACTGTTGCACTCTCTGGAGTGGGTATTGCAATTTTTACCCCTACGCTATCCAACGCTTTCCCTACTGTTGCACTCAGTGGAGTGGGAATAGTAATTTTTACCCCTATGCTATCCAACGCTTTCCCTACTGTTGCACTCTCTGGAGTGGGAATAGTAATTTTTATCCTCCCACTATCCAACGCTTTCCCTACTGTTGCACTCTCTAGAGTGGGAATAATAATTTTTACCCCTATGCTATCCAGCGCTTTCCCTACTGTTGCACTCTCTGGAGTGGGAATAATAATTTTTAACCCTACGCTGGAGTGGGAATAGTAATTTAAACCCCTACAATATCCAACGCGTTCCCTACTGTTGCACTCTCTGGAGTGGAAATAGTAATTTTTACCCTACGCTATCCAACGCTTTCCCTACTGTTGCACTCTCTGGAGTGGGAATAGTAATTTGTAACCCTATGCTATCCAACGCTTTCCCTACTGTTGCACTCTCTGGAGTGGGTATTGCAATTTTTACCCCTACGCTATCCAACGCTTTCCCTACTGTTGCACTCAGTGGAGTGGGAATAGTAATTTTTACCCCTATGCTATCCAACGCTTTCCCTACTGTTGCACTCTCTGGAGTGGGAATAGTAATTTTTACCCTCCACTATCCAACGCTTTCCCTACTGTTGCACTCTCTAGAGTGGGAATAATAATTTTTAGCCCTATGCTATCCAGCGCTTTCCCTACTGTTGCACTCTCTGGAGTGGGAATAATAATTTTTAACCCTACGCTGGAGTGGGAATAGTAATTTAAACCCCTACAATATCCAACGCGTTCCCTACTGTTGCACTCTCTGGAGTGGAAATAGTAATTTTTACCTCTACGCTATCCAACGCTTTCCCTAGTGTTGCACTCACTGGAGTGGGAATAGTAATTTTTATCCTCCCACTATCCAACGCTTTCCCTACTGTTGCACTCTCTGGAGTGGGAATAGTAATTTTTACCCCTACGCTATCCAACGCTTTCCCTACTGTTGCACTCACTGGAGTGAGAATAGTAATTTAAACCCCTACGCTATCCAACGTTTTCCCTACTGTTGCACTCACTGGAGTGGAAATAGTAATTTTTACCCCTACGCTATCCAATGCTTTCCCTACTGTTGCACTCTCTGGAGTGGGAATAGTACATTTTTCCCCTACGCTATCCAACGCTTTCCCTACTGTTGCACTCTCTGGAGTGGGAATAGTCATTTTTACCCCTACGCTATCCAACGCTTTCCCTAGTGTTGCACTCACTGGAGTGGGAATAGTAATTTTACCCTCCCACTATTCAACGCTTTCCCTACTGTTGCACTCTCTGGAGTGGGAATAGTAATTTTTACCCCTACGCTATCCAACGCTTTCCCTAGTGTTGCACTCACTGGAGTGGGAATAGTAATTTTACCCTCCCACTATCCAACGCTTTCCCTACTGTTGCACTCTCTGGAGTGGGAATAGCAATTTTTGCCCCTACGCTATCCAATGCTTTCCCTACTGTTGCACTCACTGGAGTGGAAATAGTAATTTAATCCCCTACGCTATCCAACGTTTTCCCTACTATTGCACTCACTGGAGTGGAAATAGTAATTTTTACCCCTACGCTATCCAATGCTTTCCCTACTGTTGCACTCTCCGGAGTGGGAATAGTAATTTTTACCCCTACGCTATCCAAGGCTTTCCCTACTGTTGCACTCACTGAAGTGGTAATAGTAAATTTAACCCTCTCGCTATCCTACGGTAAAAATATTGTATATGTTTTGTTAATAATATGTATATATATATATATATATATATATATATATATATATATGTATTAAAATTATTTTTATTTTTTAAGTTACATTAATAATTTATTAATTTTAAGTTTATTTAAGTATTTTAAGTATGTTTAAATTAATTATATTTATTAATATATTAATTTTAAATTACTTTTAAGACATTTAAAAATTCGATATTTTGACTGTCTATATTTTTTACAATCGATATTTTGGGGTCGATATTTTTGTATTTACCTGTTTGTAGATAGGAAGTCGATATTCTGGCATTCTATATTTTCTCCACGATATTTTGGAAGGTCGCTATTTTGCTCCTCGATATTCTATAAGTGATCCAAGTTTGACACAGGCAACAAAAGGAGTGTGCAAGTTCACATCATCAGATGATCTGTGTTGTGCGTGCACTGTGGACAGTAGGTACAGCGCTGCCAGTCATACTAAAAGCCAGTCTGGAGATTCAAAGGGGCAGTCCAGCGTCTCTGCCATAAATCACATCTATCACCACAATCAGCCGCGGCCCGTGGAGGGAGTTCGGTGGGGCAGGGAGGTGGTGCGGGGGAGGGGAAGGGGTGGTGGTAAACAACGGAAGTTGGATAATTGTAGGTAAGTAAACAATTCAATAAGGAAAACGAATTTCGTAGCGCGCGCGCTGCATCGCATCTTGCGATGCAGGGTGCGCTACGAAATTCGTTTTATTTATTAAAAGTATTAACGTATTTAAAGGGTATAGATGTCCTTGCAGGTGAGAGAGATCACAGAGTTTATGACCTGTCACAATATGTCCAATAGCTGAAAAGAGATATGTGCCTTCAGTGTATGGGATAAGGCCCTGATTGTAACACAAGTCCATTTACATACAATGCAATAAAATATAGCATGCACTACATAGTTTTTGTGTTTGTATTTAACATCAATGACTTTTCAAATGATGTTGCTCAACGACACTAATGCATGTTACTATTTTCACTGGCTTCAGGATTGTGAATGGAGAAGCAGAGGAGCTAATTAAATATAAAACAGATCTTGCTTTAAATTAATTTAGGAAACATTCACTGTATGGGACTTATATTCGGGAAAAACACCAACCTTTCCCTTGCAAAGCTCGCTGTGAGCACATCTCAGTATGTACTTTCACAATATAAATGAAAAAGTTCTCTTACCAGGTGCGTCACACAGGCCCCCCCGCAGCCCATGCGGTGCGGGGGGCCCCTAGCTCCAAGGGGCCTCCTCGGCACTGAACTCTGGCCGGGAGAGCTCCCGATTGAGCCCGGAGGGGTCCCCCCTAAGTACCGTGCAGGGAGGCCCCCTCACTTTTCGTTACGCCACTGTCTCTTACCATCATGGGTCAAGCGCCTGCTGATGAGACCCTGGACACTTTTTGGCAGCAGGTTGGTTGCCAGACTCCCATAAAGCTTTTTAACCTTCTTATCCAATTCTTGCCTTCCGCTTTCGGCGCTCCATAATGGAGGGCAGCGAACGTGGTCTGCAAGGCTGGTTGCAGACAGACTCACTCAGGCCTTGAGTCACTGCAGACTGAATTCTATTTGCTCCCATTTGCGGTAATGCGGTTATATAGGGAATGAAGCGGTGAAGAGCAGTTAATAACAGGTGATAGCAGGGGGTGCCCGGGCTGGTGAGAGCGCCACGGTCATAATACTGTATAAGCCTGAATCAGACGTTGTGAGATACCATAGCAAGGTATGCCAGGATGTTCTACCACTCCATGTCAGTGCAGGGGTGACTTAAGTTGGTATTCCAGTGTTGCTCCGTGCGGTAAGAGGTGCAGCGGCGTGTGTGCACAAGGAACTGGCCAACCACTGTGTTAGGTGGCTGCCCATTCCCATTAAATGAATGTATTGGATTGTTAGGTGCATGTCTGGTTCCCGTTGCTTGTCATCTCAGCATCCCCAGCAATCGGATAATGAATTAATTGTGTGCAATAAAAGCTGCAAGATGGGAGGCCAGTCTCGGCTATGAGCTCCTCCATGGAGAGGAGTGCACGGTATCTGTACCTGTCCCCTAGGATGTGAAAGCCCCGCTTCGTGCCAGTGAAAGCCCCGCTTTGTGCCAGTGACCCAGCTCCTGCAGGGAGGTTGCTATGTTGCCCTGTGGTGTGTAAAGGAATGACAGCACCGGAACTTAAGGCATTACCGAGTGAGTGTGAAAATGCGGCCAGGGCATGATTCTGTGCAGCACTTCTCCGCTGCCCTGCCTCATACTAGCCAGCCGCTGCCGCCCAAAACAAACTCCCCGCCAGGCTGCGCTCCAACAGCAGGGAATGACATACGCAGCAATGACGTCAGGCTGCTGGGTGAGGCTTCCAGCAGACTGCTGCAACAAGCCTCAAGCTTGCTGGAGCAGCATGCTCAAACCAGGGGCGGCGCTGCGTCTGTGTATGTGTACGTGTAGTCAGGGCCGGCGCTAGGCATGGGCAGTGTGGGCAGCCGCCCAGGGCCTCGCGCTCAGGGGGCCTCGCGCCCCCGTGAAAGGTCACACGTTCACAGCTACAGGGCCCCCTGCCTCACCTGATCGCGCCCCCGTGAAAGACACACATTCACAGCTCACTACAGGGCCCCCTGCCTCGCCTGATCGCGCCCCCGTGAAAGGCACACATTCACAGCTCACTACAGGGCCCCCTGCCTCGCCTGATCGCGCCCCCGTGAAAGGCACACATTCACAGCTCGCTACAGGGCCCCCTGCCTCGCCTGATCGCGCCCCCGTGAAAGGCACACATTCACAGCTCACTACAGGGCCCCCTGCCTCACCTGATCACATTGCAGGTGGGGGAAGGTGCAAACGGATTGGGGGCGGCATAACAGCTGGGCCAGCAATTATGTTGGCTCACAATGTCAGGGGTGGGGCAGCGCCTCGGATAAGTACCGGCCATTCTAGGCTCTGTTTCTGCATTTTGTTTCCAGGCAACGGAGGCCCCTTTGTTTCTTGGCAGCACCAGCCGGACACAGGTAAGAGGAGGTGGGTGAAGGGAGGAGGGAGCAGCCAGATCAACTGGCGTTAAGTCATTTGTTATCCTTGACAGCAGGCATGGCTGTAATTTCCTTTTGTACAACAGGAAGAAAGGTCTCATCTTGCAGTTTGTTTCCGCGCATGTGGAATAAATGCCTGACATATTTAACAAGTCAAGAAGGTGGCACCCTGTTTACCCAGTAGCCCCACCATAAAAACGTTTATGTTGTAGATATCAACGTTTGCATTCTGAAACGTGTGTTTTGTTTTTGTATGTGTGCCAACAAATTCTGGCAAGCAAAAAGCTTTAATTTATAGAGAAATGTCTGGTTTAAGGAGTCCATACGGGTCGGGCAAAGCGCTTACGTTTCATAGGGCGAGACTTAAACCTCTTTCTACCCCATGAATTTGAAAAAAAATGTTACTTTATTTGTGAGGGCTTCACTTCAGAATGTGGAGATGGTCTCTGAATAGTTGCCACTCCCCCCTCCCAAAGTTCATACACACTCCTGCTCGCATCTGCTCGCTGTCCCACGGTTTTCCGCAAAGCCCTCAAGTTTCCCTAGTCAATGCGTTAAGTATCCCATCCACTCCAGATTTGTGCTCGGTATTACCGATTTAATGGCAAAGCCAACAGGTCTTGCATTTTGTGACTTATTTGTTATTGCCAATGGCTTTTAACCCGGCTCTACAGTGCAGCATAGCTAAAGAATATTAATAATAAAATTCCTATGACGGCTCCGTCATTTTGAATGTAGGTGCACCATGCTTTTGCACACCTACAAAATGACTCAGGAACATTTTTTTAATACTTTTATTTTGCAATCCGAGTTGGAACAGGGAGGGCATGGGTAATGGAAGGAGGAAAGCAAACATGCGAGAGAGAGAGAGAGGAACAGCGAGATGGGGAGAGAAGCACACGGCTGAAAAGCAACAAGGGAGGAGAAGAGCACAATTGTGAGTGCATCACAAAAGGATGAGGGAGAGAAGCAATTGGGATTGAAAGAGCAACATCGAGCATGACAGGGGAAGAGAAGCACACTAGGGAGACAGCTTGAAAACACATGCATTCTTTTGGAGGGCTTGAGAAAAAAGAAGAAAGAAATTCCTTAAAAGTAGAAGTGGAAGGGTAAAAGTAAATTGCATATGTTCCAGGGGAGTGATGCCTTTAGCAGAAGAAAGGCTAGGAAGATCACATTTTAGCATGTAGTGCTACACACAAGATACTGATTTGTCACAACAAGTTTACTTATTCAATATTGTCCTGTCAGAATGAACTCATTGGGCTCTTTACTGTGTAATTTTTCAGAGTTCAACTTAATGTATCCTGTTTTGTTCCTCCTTCAGATTCAGCTGTGAAATGTATGCTGTGTTTTCTTGACCCTCTGTTTCCTTTGAAATTTGGGAGCATGTCCACTCTCCATGCATTCAGAGGATCAACACCAACTACTCATTGAAGGAGCTGGTAAGTGTTACACTTGTGTTGTTGCCTTGTAATATTTCTTTGTTTGTGATGAATGAATAACAATAATGATAACCTGTTATATGTATATGTTTGTATTAGGATGGAGGCGAAAAGGCCAGATTCGACCAGTGACCTCCAGATGCGTACAGGACACGAAATGAAGATGGCAATTTCTTTCTTTTTTCCCATTCCTACCCCTACCCCAATTTTCCCCAAGTTGGACAACACCATAAAGTTCCAAATATAAACAACAATGGTGCTGTCTATTTGGGGAGTTTGAAGATTGTCATCAGAATCCTGCCATTCTGCCTCTACCACTTCCTACAGTTCTAACACCAAATTAAAAACAGTGATTTGAAAACCCCTTGAATCTGCAGCATACTTCCACTTTAAACACACACAGATACATGACCTTTCCTGAATGAATCAATAACAGGGAGCCACTCAACAGGAATAATCTAGAAAGTTGGAGTTACTCTATTTATGTTTCACTGGAATTGTGTTTTTATGTGTTCATTCTCTCAACGTTGTTTGATTGCAATATTTCATTTTATCTACTTTTTATAATAAATTGATATTTGCTCACCTGTTTTCAACCCCCTCTACTTTTTGTCAATGTTACTGATATCCACATTAGTTAGCTTCCGTGATGCCAAATAAGATCAATAGTACTACGATGTCGCTTTCTGTGATGTCACTTCTTGTGACGCAATATGCAATTAGGGGGGCCTCGCATCTTCCCTTTCGCCCGGGGCCTCAGAAGGCCTAGGACCGGCCCTGCGTGTAGTGTACAGTGCGCTTAGGGGGCCCAGAGGGCCCCTGGAGCTCGGGGATCATCCGCAATGCAGGCCTTTGTTACACCCCTGACAAGTTATTTTTTACGCCTATCTCCATTGCTACTTTTACTCACTCTAATAATAAGACTGGCTGGTCTTGTGCCATCCACTGGCTGATTTCGCTCACTTCCTTTTTTCTTGTCCTCACACATCATCTTTTTGGTCTCAAATTTGGTTTAGGGTTTAACTATTTTTAATCTTCATACTCCTTTATCAAATACCCTTCTCTTTATAGGTAGCTTATCAGAATCACTTGGGTACTGTCTCATGAACGAGTATTGTTTGACCTCGTGTGAGCCTCAGTCTTTCAACAGATTACACTTAATTGGAAATGTTCAAACAAACTTTCAGTCAAATCTTGGTGGAACACTATCTGCCTTTATCATTTGCTAGATACTACTTTCGCATCCTGTCATAACACACAAAGAAATAGAGATATTTTTGGTTACCATTAACTGTTTATTTGAATAAGATCTCCATTGTTCAGATATCCCGTAACTGTTCTGAAAATTTCCAATCGCCATGATTTTACTATTCTACTTCTGTCTTTTTCTTTTCTCTTTTAAAATATTAATTATTGTAACTCCATTTGAACTTATTAACTGCATTCCATTTTGTTCTGATGTACATTTATTGATATTTGATCCTCAGTTGTAGAATATATCTTATTTTTACCCTCTTTTTCTTCCTCCCCCTTTAATTTTTGTTATCCTTATAAACCCTTAAATTTATAAACAGCTTTCTACTATGTTTTATGGCATATTTTTTTCCTTATATATAGATTATTTTTTATATTGCTATGGGTTTTGCCCAATGCTGTGTGATGAATTTTCTCTATCAATAAAGCTTATTAAACTTAAAAAAAAAGTATCCGCAGAGGTCCAGGTGTGACAGTTAAATAGAACTTTACATAAAATCCCATGTACTCATTTACAAATGGCTTTTTTGTCCTTTTAAATACTAATTATCAGTAACGGGCCATTAAGGCAGCTCTACAGCACATTTTACATTGCTTCGTTAAAATATTTATTGTTTAAAGTATGTGCGGATGAGTACCGGCTGCAACTTTAAAATACTGGCCATGTCAGTAAAAATCAGGCCCGGCGGCAGCCCTACTTGTTACATGCAGGTTTGTAAAACTGCTTAAGTGGGTTACTGATTTTGTCAAAGAGATTCTGATGTTACTTAAAGTTCCAATATAGCTCAGTGAGCTATTTAATTTTGTAATTTTTATTTCAAATGATTTTTATCAAGAAATTTTGAAAAGGAAAGAACAACAAAAATACAAGACAACATCAGGTATTACAATCCCCATAGACATGGGTATCATCAATGTGATTGATATATAGCAATAGTCATACATTTTTTAAAAAACAGGGACTTGTTTAAATGTTCAAATCATGGCGGTTACACAAGTCAGATTTCCATACTCGGTAGTGGTCAATAGTTAGAGGGCAAGTCATTATTGAAACTATTCATTTTCTAGTTTGATTTTTAATAGTCCCTTCTTAAGGTGCTTGTAGGGGTTCTGTAATTGTCTTTCTTCTAAAGAGAAGAACAGGGTAAGGGGAAAAATAAGTAACATATAAATCAGTAGGGGAAACTAAAAAGAAGAGGAAGCAGCCACTGGAACATCACAACGCTGAAATGCATTAGAGGGGGTCTCTTATAATATGAATCTGACCTGTTTATCCTGATACCCTTCGCTGAGGGGTAGGCCTAGAATCACTGATATCTCACCTTTAGTTCATGGGGGTTTGAACACTAAGGTTGACGTGTCTAATGCGTTCCATAATTGAGTGAGGGGGGAACGCCATGGAGCGAGTTGTAGGGTTAAGTTGTGTGCGCCTCTAAGAAAGGTTAGCCACTCCTGCCATATCTTGTATGCAATGCCTTTGTAATTCTTCGAGTGACAAGATAAGTTTGCACACCAGAGTCAGCATTAAGTCTAACACGTCACAGTAATTGTCATTTTGTAGTAGGGGTCTAGAGGTCCCAGAAGAATGTAGGAGAATTCTCTATTTGAATTAATGTGAAAGGAGCCTTTTATACAATCAAGAATTTTGTCCTAGAATGTTTGGAGCAGGGGGCAGTGGAATAGCATGTGTGAGAGGTCACCTGCCTGTTTATTACAGTTCCAGCATAAGGGGGTCTCTGTAAGGTTAAGCTTTTGCAGTCTGCTTGGTGTCCCATATGTTCTATTAATGATCATAAACTTTGTCTGGGAGATTTTGTTTCTGAAAGGTGTCTTGTAGATTTGCTCCCAATCAAGTTTGCTAGCGTTACCTTCTTTTTCCCATTTCCTCTCATTTTCTTTGTAGGATTTACAAGGTGCTGGTAGTAGTGATTTGTAAATCTTAGATACCATATGTACCAATTTGTTATATTGAGCTAATTTGGAGGGAAGTGAGGGGGAAATCGGTTTTATGGATCATTTGGCAACCTGAACTTTGAGCTTCAAGAATTTATATAGCTCTATTGATTTCAAATCTATTTCCATCCTCAGTGTGGAGAGGGTTTTGGGTCAGTGTTGTAGTAAAGATCCTTTATAAAATTAATGCCTTTTTGAGACCAGGTCTGCCATTATAGTGTCTGACCTTCTATTCGTATTTTGGGGTTGTGTCATAGTGTTGTCATGTTAGAGGTTTTAAATTTGATGGTCGAGTGTTTCTCTAACTCGAAGAGAGCCTGCTTTGTGTTTTGTATGATGTATTTTGAGTGGGGTAGAGAAGAGGTAGTTATTGTCATGAGTGCCGGTAGAAGGATATCCATGTTAAGATTCCTTTCCACCTCTAACCATAGAGGTCGGTAAACGGGATTTTCAATAAACCAAACCTCTCCTTGTTTGCAAAGGAACGCGGTTTGATAAGCTTTAAAGTTTGGGAGGCCCACTCCTCCTTTGTCTTTAGCTTGTTTAAGTTTAATTAAAGCGACTCTTGATTTCTTACCCTGCCAAATAAAGTTATTCAGTGTCTTGTCTATCTTCCGGAGGAAGGTTTTCGAAAGTCTCATCAGGAGCATGCTGACTAGGTAATTAATAAGTGGGGTTATCATCATTTTGATTCTTTCTATTCTGTCCCACCAGGAATGAAATTTAGGAGACTATCCGTCCAGTAGTTCAGTGATCTTTTTTTTAAATTTGTTTATTGGCATTTGTAAAGGAAAATTACATAAAGAACAAAAATAAAAAGAACATGGGCAATCAACACAGTCCTTGGCAGTCCTTAAAAGTTTTCATTTTCTTTTAATGTGGTGATAAGATTGTTAGTAAATTCCAGCCCCATGTATTTAAATGCGCTTGATTGCCAGATCAAGCCTGAATCCCCTTTTATCTCCTTACTACCTAGGTTGTTAAGCAGCTTAACTTCCGTTTTGTCTTTGTTCAATGAGTACACTGCGACCACTGATAACTCCTGTATCGACTTCAAAAGTGCTTGAATCGCCACCTTCGCATTCTCTGAGATAACTAGGATGTCATATGCATAAGCAGCTACTTTAATCACTGTGTTTCCAAATCTTAGGCCAGCAATGTCATTGTTTTCTCTTATGTGTTGCTGAGAAACAGCTCTATTACATGTAGGAAAAGTGAGGGTGAGAGAGGGCATCCCGTTCTCGTTCCTTGTTTCGCACCTCCCGCCCTTACCTTCGCAGAAGGCTCCTTGTATGCCATGATCATGTTTATTAGCAGGCTGCCCAGATTGCATTTTTCTAGCATCATGCGTTGGAAAACCCAGTCCACTTTATCAAACACTTTTTCAGCGTTGAATGTAATGGTGTTAGATAGTTTTGCTTTTTCAATTGCATGGAAGAAGACCCTTGTGTTGTTGCTTTATAATCTGTGTTTGGGGAATCCTACTTGGGATGGGTTGATAAGCTTAGAAATATGCTTTTCTATCCTTTTAGGAACTATCATCGTGTATAGCTTACAGTCGATATTTATTAGAGAAATGGGTCTATAGTTTTTGGTGAAAAAGGGATCTTTGCCTTCTTTCGGAATTACCGTTGTTAAGGCTTCAGGTGGGGTGCCTGACACCTGACAACTGGAGGCAAACTCATCGTAAAGATTAAGTAGCAGCTGTCTTAATGTGTCTGCAAAGGTTTTGAAAAAGGTGGCATTAAAACCATCTGGCCCTGGTGTTATATTCCATATAGGTACCTTATATAGGCTCTGGAATCACTGCAACCTTTCACCTATATCTTTCCCTACATTACACACATACCGGTTCATAAGGACTGACATTTTACCTATATACGACACATTCAGAACGCTGGTTTCTCCCGAGTTCAAAACTCATACATTATGCATGAGGCTTCTAGGAAGCACAGCAGGACTGACAGCAGGACGAACATCTCCTGTATAATATCTATGTATAAAGTTCAAGCCCAACGCCATCCTTTAGGCTGACACAGTAACACAGCAAGGTAGGACCCCTAGGAAAACCTATTTATTTATTTTGAGTTCCATTGAGTTGGGTAACAATAAACATCTCTTATTCAATGCCAAAATACCCAAGGGTGAACGTGCGCTTTACAAATACACGTTATGTTATGGTATGTTATGTTATTTTATTTATTTCTATTTATTGAGTTTTATATAGCACTGGCTAGACCCGGAGGTA
This sequence comes from Lissotriton helveticus, assembly GCF_964261635.1. Classification (NCBI taxonomy): domain Eukaryota; kingdom Metazoa; phylum Chordata; class Amphibia; order Caudata; family Salamandridae; genus Lissotriton; species Lissotriton helveticus. The sequence continues at coordinate 1,541,400,510 of NC_136065.1, forward strand.
TCAGAGCGCTTTACATGAGGAAGAAACATTGTTTCAGAACATGGTTACAAAGTTACATCAGTTACTGGAGCGTAGTTACAGGAATTACAAGAGCACAAAAGCATAGCATAAACATGAGGGAAAAAAATAGGCAAGGGGAGAGAAGATTAGAGGAGAGAGGGAAGGAATAGCGGAGGTGAACAGAGAATAATGGAGGGAAGAAGGGGGGGAGGGTGTAGGAGGCACAACGGGGAGACGAGGAAAAACAGTGTCCGATGTCTGGCTGGGAAGGTGATGGCGAGGGGTGAACCAGAGCCAAACTCCTCTATAGCTGCATGGGACAGCTCCACCGGTTAAAGGTTGCTCGGGCACCGCAGTACATACAGAAAGGTTATAGTTTCCGCCGAGGGGGGGCATAGTCAAAAGTTCCATTGTGCCGGTCACGGTGTCCTGTGATGTGCTCCCAGCGGTAATGGGATAAAAAAAAACAGGCCTCTGCTGTGTGAGATTCCCTTGTCGCTGTGGACTCTCTCAAAGGGGTCTCTGAGACTCCAGGTCAAAAATGCTGGATCCTGTTGTAAGGTAAATTCTACAGATGATCACAGGTAGCCAGGAGGTATTTTCTATGTAAGAGGTTTATTGATTATTTGTTACAGGTTCCATAGAAGTCTCAAGTTGGTATTGAAGTAATCTTGTGAAGGTCTTATAAAGGTCTTAAGGAGATCCTCAAGTGGTCCCACCAGGTGCTGCATGGTTGCTGCTCAGCCCACTCTCTTCAACTGTCATTCTCCACACAAAAGCAGGCACACTCACATTCCACTCTGTCATCAAGCACTCCAACATTCCACGCAGACATTACATTCATTCTGGCTGAGCAGCTAAGGAGGAGATGAATCAAGGTATAACATATCCCCTTCCCTTCGACAGCAATAAAAAACAATAATTTGCAACATTGCACCTTGAAAATAAAAATGATGATACTTGCAGTATTGCACACAGTTCATATTAGGGAAAGAATAAAAGTACAGTAATAAGGAATAAAGAAATGAATAGGTAGTAGAAAGTGACTAGAATGGAGGGAGGAAGAAACAGTGCAAACATTCACAGGATAGCACACCCCCTTCCCTTGGAAAAAAACAATTTAAATTATTTTAATAATAGAAACATTGCATGTAAAACATTGCTTGTAACACATTCTAGTATAGCATCATGAGAGTGAAGGAAGAAGAGAAACAGAAAATGTTATGTAAGTAAATAAAGTGCAAGGCAGTAGGGTGACTAAAGGCTGAGATGGTACAAAACCCAACTATCTGGCAGATGCATCAAACAAAATAACTCCGGGTAATATAGCGAATCGGTAAAACAGGCCGTTACCAAACGCAAAACCTGAAAACTCAATGCATCAACCCCAATTCCTTTAAAAATAAAGAATCGCAAAATAACCTCTGCGGTAAATTACCGAATCGCAAATTAGCCAATCGCTAATACCCAGAAAGAAATCAGCCCCCGGAAATACCGATTCACTATTAAAAAATCGCAACGGAATGCATCAAAACTCGCAAATAACGAAAATGCCCAAAATCGCTATTTTGCATGAGCAAAATAAGGGGAATCTCAAACTGGAGGTAAAGTTGTTGGAAGGAAGAAAAAAAAAGACTGGTGCATAGAATCAGAAACCCTTTAAATATGCCTCTGGAGACCCTGTATGTGTACCAAAGTGGCTGCCCCCTACGTACTTGCTAGGAGGAGGAGAATCAATGCTCTTGTACAGCGCAGGAGGATGATCCAGGACAGGGATTTCAGGGTGCGCATCACATTGCTGGCCCAGTCAGAGGAACTGATCTATGACAAGTACAGATTGAACCGGGCTATGATCATGCGCCTCATTGCTGAGCTGGAACCACTACTGCAGCACTAGACCCGTAGGACCAACGCCATCCCAGCCGATGTCCAGGTCCTATGCAGCCTGTACCTGCTGGCGTCTGGAAGCTTCCCGGGGGTAATAGCAGGAGCCGGAGGCGTGTCGCAAAGCGCACTATCACGCTTCTTACACAAATTCCTAGATGCCATGCTGACATTGATACATCGCCACATCACCTTCCCCACAACCCCACAGAAGTTGAACCGCACCAAACAGGAGTTCTACCAGGTGGCATAATTTCCCCATGTGATAAGATGTGTTGACTGCACGTATGTCCCCATCTGTCCTCCCTCAGCCAACGAATACATCTTCCGCAGCCGGAAGTCATATCATTCAATCAACGTGCAGTTCGTGTGCAATGCCAAGCACATCATAACGGACATCGTAGCCCAATTCCCAGGAAGCACACACAACACATATATATTCCGTCACAATGGCATCCACAGCCGTCTGATCAACGGTGAATTTGGAGAGGGACACCTACTAGGTACATACTAATGCCTCATCATTAACTCCATCCTCACATGTATAATTGCATTCATGCTGCTAACCCTTTGCTCCCCACCCTGCAGGTGACAGCGCCTCCACCTTGCGGGAGTATCTCCTCACTCCCTACCTCAACCCAGCAACACCTCAGGAGCAGCGCTACAACACAGCACACATCAGCACTAGGAATGTGGTAGAGCGAACCTTTGGCATCCTCAAGAGTCGCTTCCGGATACTACACAAGACAGGAGGTGCCTTGCAGTATGACCGATTGAACTGCTGCCGGATCATAGCGGTCTGTGCCATGCTGCACAACATTGCCACAAGAAGGGGGATACCAATAGAGGTGGACGGAGAGGACGAATTACGTGCACAGCAACCCCCCAACACCAACAGGCACACATGCCTAAAACAGCAGAAGGCCAAAGGAGGTGGACATACATCACATAACATCACTTCTGAGACAGGTAAGAATGAGCCATCACAACATGATCTTGTTTGCAAATGTTTAATGCTCATGAGCACTTGTCAGGTGCATACAAATGAGATGCCAACATGACGCTGATTCAAATAATAGGTTAGGATACATGTCCGTTGTCATCACGGGAGTATCTTGTGGTAGTGTAGTTGGCCCATGGTTACATCACCATGGCCAGGGAGCAAATGGAACATGGCTATTTGCGCCTCCCACGTACCCCCAGCCTCCTGTCGCGTGACTCCTCCACATCACCGCGATGTGTGTCAGTGGCTGTGGAGCTGCACGCACTGCGCCTCCTCTCGCTGGCTTCCGGCACTGAGATGCTGCTGATGCTTGAAGCAGCCTCACTCCCCTCCTCCACTCCCAAACTGCTGGCACTAAAAGTCCCAGACTGCAGATGCTCCACTGCAGTGGTCACTTTTTCCAAGGCCTTTGCCCCATCTCCGCAGTAATGGCCCAAGTCGACCTGCAGGGACACAGATCTGCGTGATAGTACAGCTGTGCTGTTGCACAGCTTTGTGATGACCCTAATGGAGGCATTGGAACGGAGCATGTTCTGACGGTGCCTCCTGCGCTCGCTCTGTTTCCCTGCTATGACAGCACGTGTGAGATCCTGCAGGCACTGTTTCATGTCTCCCATACCCTCAGCAACTGCTGTGGTCATCTCACGCACAGCGTCAGTCATGGTGCCAATTTTGTTAGCCAATTTTGATAAGTTAATGTTAATAGCACCCATGTGTCTCCCCTGCAGGCGCTGAACCCGCAGCATCCATGTCTCTACCACATCGTAGCCGTTTGTTGGATCCTCAGATCTCCCTGCAGCTCTACCTAGAGGCCTGCCCCGCTGTTGGACCCGGACACGTGCTGGTGTTTGAGTTGGCAGAGTGACAACTGAATGCCGTGTAACATTTATGGCTGCTGGCCTCTGCTCCGTCTCCATCACCTGCAGGGAGGGGACATTTGCCCTGCGGCTTGGTGTTGTTGTCCGCGGTGGTGGTGGTGTTGGTGTTGTTGTCCGCGGTCATGGTGATGGTGGTGATGGTGATGGTGGTGTTATGGGTTGACGTCCCTGTGGAGTCTCAGCATCGGTCACTACTGAGGTTTCAGAGATGATGAGGCGTACGCTGTCATCGGAATCCAGGGGTGATGCATCTGTGTGTGAAACAGTGCATTGTTATTATTTTGTCTGGATGTATCTGTGTTGCATACTTTCATCTACATAAAGGACATATTTGGACTGACATTTGGTCTGTGCTGCTGGTCTCATTTCATTAACATTAGGGATCAGACATGCACACTTTCATGATATGACTACAACTCCCATGATGCAACATTCTGTTGAGGGTATATGCGTTAGGCACGGCTACATGTGCACTGTGTTTGGCCTGGGGTAATGGGCAGGGGTAGACAAGAAAATGATACATCACACTTAACCAAATGAGAGGTACTGAAATCCACTCTCAGAGGGGTAATAATCAAAATCATGTCAAAAATGAATAAAGAAGGGGGCGTGGTTTAGGCGACGACGCAAGATGGCGGACTCCGTCTGAGCTCTGCTTGCCGGCGGGGCTTGTCTTCTACGAAGAGCCGTCTTTCCAATACCTGCATTCACCGGAGCAACAGGCATTACAGCCGGAATATGCCATGAGCGCCTGGTCTTCTTTTTTGGCGTTTCTTTGCCCTGAATCATTGTGTATTGCTCCTGTTCGTTTCTCTTCATGACACGAGTGGCCGCTATTTTGTGCTGCCGAACTTGCGTTTTCATTGCTGGAACTCTTTTTATTTATTCCCTTTGCTCTGCCGCTTCTTTTACCCGCGATATGTTGCTTTTTGCTGCAAATAAGGCTGCTTATAACATTCAATGACTCTTGCTCCCTTCTTTCTGATGAGGAATGTTCTCCTATTTTTACTCAGCCTGCCATCTACTCTGTGCTATATCTTCTTCATACAAAGGACTCATTGCTCGTTTAGTTATGTGGCTCACTGCTGTTTTTTTTTCTTTTTCTTTTTTCCTGCCACTCAACTTATATGCATTCAGATATCATTTTGCTGTTGTTCAACTATATTTATGAGTGTGCGCTTCCTTTTATTGGGACATGTTCCTCTAGTGAATCCTCTCGCTAATGTCTTGATGGTGCTCCTTGAAATATACTGTTAAGCATATACCATTTTTGACCTTTTTGGTCTAGGTGTTGCGATTTGGACTACACAATTTTCTCCCCGATAGCCTTACTTTTCGCTGCCCTGTTCAGGGGGGTGAGCGGCTGTCTTAATTGACCGCTGAGCTCATGCCTCCATACATACTTTTATAGCAGGCTATTGGTTTGATGTATATGCTTTGATTGCTGCATCTATAGCATCACCTGTGGTCACTTTTTTTACCAGTGTTTTTCTTGAGGCACAAAATTTGGGCACACTCTGCAAGTATCAACTGCTATCTTCCTACTCTATTACAATGGCAAACGACTCTCATTCTGCTAAGTCCTCTATTACTGGCACAAAACCAAAAAGGCACAAGAATGACCCACCGTCACCCATTTTATCATCACCGAACCCGGTGTTGGACTCTATTTTGGATGATGTGCGGGGTCTTCAACCCTTCATGACTGCCACAAATGAAAAATTACAACAGATAGAGGACAGATGGATTGTAATGGAGAGTAAAGTATTAGACCTGGAGCAACGTGTCAGTGACTTACAGGACATGTCTACTAAAATCCCTACTCTTGAATTGGAAATTAATAAATTGAAACTTCATGCTGAGGATTTGGAAAATCGTAATCGTCGTAATAACTTACGCTTATATGGTCTTCCGGAGAATGTTGAAGGCCCCGAAATGGTCCTGTTCCTTCAGAAATTTCTTCCTGACCTTCTCAATCTGCCTCCTTCTGGTTCTCCCCTCAACATTCAGAGAGCTCATCGTCTGGGTCGTCTCACTACCAATCCTGCTAGACCTCGTGGCATCATTATGTTTTTTTTGGAGTTTACTGAACTTATGACTGTTTTGAAAGCCGTTAAACTTAAACGTCGTCTCATTTGGTCTGGTCACAACATCTTCATCTCTCAAGACATCTCTAATGCGACTAATGCGCGCCGGAAAGACTTCCTTTCTCTGAGACCTCAAATGAGAGCTCTCAACATTCAAAATGGCATCCTTCATCCATGCATATGCAAGATTACTCATGATGGTCGCTCTCGATCCTTTGATGACCCCGGAAAACTTAAACTTTTCCTTCAGTCCTTTTCTTCTACTGGGATGGACATTGGCACCTGATTCTCTGTTTTGTTCTTATTTCCTTATCTGTCTCTATGATTCATCCAAATTATTTTTCTGATACTTGGCTTTTCCTTCTCTATACTTTCGTCTAAATATACATTTCCTCTCATTTAATTCACTTATCTTTCCTCTCTTTTTTCTCTTTTTATCCATGCTGTTCTTCTTATCATGGCTCCTTTCTCTCTACTTCTTGGTTGTTTTCTACGTAGTCCGCCTTGCCTCGCGCCACTATGCTGCCTTTTCATTGTTTTCTCTTTTTCTCTCAGATCTGGCTGTTCTGCTTTGATCTGTCTATGTGTCTCTCTATCTCTACTCTATCTCTCTTCCTTTCTTTTCCTTCTGCTCTATCTTTCCCTTTTTTTCTTCTCTTCTGTTACTCTTTTTTGCATTATGACAATCATATGTTGATTTTGTACTTTGATAATGTAGGTCTTTATGTTATATGTTTCTTGTTTAATTCTCTTTAGTGGTGTGTTTTCCCTTACAGTCCCACCCTTGAAGTGTGTCATCTCCGACTGTGTTTTATCCTCCCTTACCTCCATTATGTGTAATTTTGTTACGTGGAACGTTTGAGGTCTTGGAAATCCAGTCAAGCGTCAAAAGGTACTGTCTCATTTATCAAAATTTAATTCTCAAATTTCTTTTCTTCAAGAAACACACTGTAATGATGTTGAATCTCTTAAATTGAAAAGGCAATGGGTAGGCCAAGTGGTGTTTTAACATGCTTCCCACAAACAAGGGGGTGTTGCCATACTTTTTCACAAGGCTTTAGCAGTGCAAATTTTATCTATACAGGGTGATGCCGATGGACGATGGGTAATGGCAAAGATTGTTGTTCAAAATAAAACGCTGGTCTTATTGAATATTTATAGTCCTGTCAAGCCTGATCCTAAATTTTGGAATGATATTAAAGTCCTCCTTTCCTCCATTGATTGCCCTAACATTATTGTTGCTGGTGACTTCAACCAATGGTTGGATCCCTTCTCTGATAGACTATCCAAATATAAATTTCAACCTGATAAAACTCATAAAGCTTTTCAATCGGCCATTGCCTCTCGTCCGTTGTATGATGTATGGAAGACATGTAATCCTGATTTACGTGATTTAAATTTTTTTCTAATGTCCACTATACCCGTTCCAGAATTGATTATATTTTAACCAGTAAGTCTTTGTTACCCTCTATCCATAAACCTGAAATTGGCTCCATTTGTATATCTGATCATGCCCCTGTTCATGCTGTCCTTGACCTCCCACATGTTTCCTCTAAATTTAGTCGTTGGAAGCTTAACACTTTTTTGTTGACTGACCAGGTTTTCATTAAAGAAGCTTCTTCTTTTATTGATGAATTTTTTAGTCTCAATAACCCGTTGGATACTTCTATTCCTAACAACTGGGATGCTTTCAAAGCTGCTTTTCGTGCCTTTACCATTTCTTTTGTATCAACGAAGAAGAAATCCACAAGAAAGAAATATTAACATCAGCTACTAAAACTTAAAGAATTAGAGCATATTTATTTTACTTCCCTTTTCCTCTATGGTCCTTCATGATTTAATTAAGGCAAAAAGTGAGCTTAACAAATTAGCAACGACTGAAGCGTGTAATATTCTGCTCAAAGTTAAATCTAAATACCATGGGGGACAAAATAAAGCGGGGAAAATGTTAGTCAACTATTTAAAAAACAAATCTGAACATAAGACCATTGGCCCTATTCTGAATGAATCCACTAAAACCTTGGTTTCATCGGATGAAGATATTGCTGAGGTTTTCCATGACTATTACAAATCCGTTTATTCAGATGACTCCTTTCCCACTACTCAAAATTTGGAGACTTTTTTCTCAGGTTTACCCTCTCCTCCATCTCTACCTGATGAATTCAACATGTTAGAAAAAGTCATTTCTTCACAGGAGGTACTTAATGCTATTAAAGCCTTAAAAAAAGCTAAAGCCCCGGGACCTGATGGCATATCTATTGAGTTTTATAACTCTTTTCATTCTATTTTTATCCCTAAACTCCTTCAACTTTTTAATTCCTTTATTGCGGATGCAAGAGCTTCTGGCTCTTTTATGGATGCTTTAATTGTGATCATACCTAAGCCTGATAAAGATCATTCCCTATGCAAAAATTACCGTCCTATTGCATTAATTAATTATGACTGTAAAATGTTTGCCAAAATTCTCGCATCCTGACTTGATACTATTATTCCTCTCCTGATTAACACTGATCAAGTTGGATTCGTGAAGGGCAGATTAGCATCTGATAATGCCCGGATGTTTGCCAATATCATTTCTTATGGTAAAAAATACAAATCTCCCCTTGCAGCTTTGTCTTTGGATGCTGAAAAGGCATTCGATCGTATTAATTGGCAATTTATGTTTCAGACTCCTCAGTGGTTTGGTTTTGGGCCCTCCTTCATTTCTTATGTTAAACTTTTGTATTCTTGTCCCCGGGCCAGCATTTTTGTTAATAACCAATTTTCTAGGTCATTTTCTTTATCCAGAGGCACAAGACAGGGTTGCCCCCTTTCCCCTTTACTTTTTATCTTGTGCCTTGAACCATTCGTGGAACGCATCCGTGTTAACTCTCAGATTGCTGGCTTCGAGCATGGTTCTGTTGAATCTAAAATATCTGCATATGCAGACGATATACTTATTTATATGTCTACTCCTGCTGACTCTCTCCCTCATTTTTTAAATGAAGTTCGATTATATTCCAGTATTTCTGGATATAAACTTAACCTCTCTAAAACTGAAGTTTTACCCCTAAATGATACATGTCATCAGTTTTTGTTTACTGATACTAATTTTGCTTGGTGCCCTTCTGAACTTAAGTACCTTGGCATTTGGTTTTCGTCCTCCCTTCATGACACAATTAAATGCACACTCTCTGCATTATATGATAAAATTCAATCGCTCCTCCTCGTCTGGTCTCCCTTATACCTTTCCTGGTGGGGCAGGTTGGATACTATTAAAATGATGATTGTTCCCCATGTTTTGTATACATTATCTATGCTTCCTGTAAAAAATTCTAATACTCATTTTTCCACAATTAATTCTATATGTACAAAATTTCTTTGGTACAATAAACACCCGCGAATTGCCCTAGCCAAACTTATACGTCCTAAAGATGAAGCCGGTGTGCGTTTTCCAAATTTTTCAGCTTATCATTCTGCCTTTTTGCTTAAACAATCTTTTGCATTAGCCTATGATTTTATGGATAACCCTATTCCCAAATGGGTTCTTTTTGAATGCTCCTTCTTGAAAGACTTTTCTTTTCAACAGATCATTTTTATGTCAAATTGTACCTTTTTGTCAGACAGTCCTATTTTAAAACACTCCCGTTCTTTGCTGTATAATACTTTTTCTAAGGATTTCACCCCTCTTCAATGCTTTTTGTCCTCCTGTGTATGGTTTAATAAATTCCTCAAATATAAAGGTAAATCATTTTACTACAAATATTGGAAAGAAATGGGTATTGTTTTCGTTCATCAATTCCTGTACAACTATACTATTGTTCCCTTTTCTACCCTTCAAACTAACTACAATTTACCTGACTCTTTCCTCAATGAATAAGATATTATTGTTACAGCCATACAATCTCATCTAACTACTTTTTCCCTCCCACCTCTCACACCATCTATATCACTCTCCACTCCTTTATACTCTTTATTTTCACTTCATAGACCTAAAGCCGCTCTTGTATATAAGTTAATATTGGCTAATGTTACTGAAAGACCTAAGTCTTCAATTGAGAATGCATGGGAAACTGATTTGTCTGTTTCATTATCCATTACTACATGGCAAAAACTGTGGTCCAAATTATTTAAAGTTTCTGCTGCTGCTCGTATAACTCAGTCTTTGTATTTTATTTATCAAAGAGCTATTATTACTCCTGTTACTCTTTGTAAATTTTCACCTTCATCATCTTCATTATGTTGGTCCTGTACCTCCGAAACGTGCACGTTAACACACCTTCTTTATGAATGTTCTAATGTTCTCTCTTTTTAGAATTCTGTTTGGAATATTTGCATGTTAGTGTTTAATTTTAATACTACTTTAACATTACAAAATGTTTTTCTTGGATCCTTATCGCCTAATGTAAATGTTGCATCTCCCTCCTCTAGAATATTTGACCTTTTTATTGCATTAGCTTTTAAAGTTATTTTATCCTCATGGAAGGACAATTCAAATATTTCATTTCTAACTTGGTGGAATGTTATTTGTGATGAACATAGAATTGCTTCTGTTTCCTCTTCCTCTCTTTCTCAAAAAATTAGATCAGACCTTCTTTGGCTTCCTCTCACCACTTATCTTTCTACATGCTCTCCTATGCATTAATCCTTTATCCTTTCCTCTTTTTACTATTACACATCATAATCTCTTTCTCTTTCTTCTTTCTTCGGTCTCTCTTTCCTTCTTTCTTCTATCTTTCTCTTTCCTGCTTTTCTTCAACTCTCATAATCATATTTGATGAATTGCTATTTGCCTGATTTGTATATATCACTTATGTTATGTATGATTTATAATGGCTTTTACCCTTGTATTTCTTTGAGTTTTTCTCTTCTTTCAAAACTTAATAAAAATCCATTTAACCAAAAAAAAACAATGAATAAAGAAGCTAATGCGAAAATAATAAACTTAGAGAAGGATATATCTAATTTTTTTGTTTTTATTTTTTATTTTTGGGGTCTTGTAGAGCGCATGGTTTGACCTAAAAACGGGTAGGCAGAACAGAAAATAAAAAAAGCTGGAATAAAAATGACAATCAGACGAAGAAGGAATGGAAAAAAGAAGAAACAGAAGATGGAGACAAAATGAAACACATTAAAAAGAAAATAAAGTAGATGCAGGACAGTTAGGAGTGGGTCTCCCTATAGATAAAATAAAAAAGATTGCGTAAGGGTGATTTACGAAGTGTTACTACCACGGACCGAAAACTGCAAAGAAACACACATCCGGCAGTCTTTACGATGTCAAAATATGAATTTGTAATGTTCACATTGCTGTGACCTATTTAGTAGAGACTCGAACTCCCCCACCCCCAATTACAGTGAAATTCATTCGAGTAAGTGTGGGGACGTTTTCTGAGGCAAACAAGCTCAAGGTATAATCCGAAGCGTGTTGCAGCTGAATCGTGTGCATTATCATCCTTTCACAAGCCCAGTGCAACTGGGTACATGCTCTTATGTTGTTTAGTGCATACACTGGCTTCAGTGTAAATAAAGCATCATTGAGAGCTTCTTCTGGGTTTCGTTTTAGGGGTGGTGCCTGTAAACTTAGTCACACGGTGTAGGGCAGAGTTTTTTCTGAATTCCCCGCTCCAAGCGGAGTGGCAAAACTCTGCTGACGGAGCAGAGTTTGCTGCCCAACATTAGCCAGATCTCATTCAGAGGACTGCAGGGTATGCAGGAGCTACTAGGCCCAACCATTGGGGTTAAGGCCTTTTACTCCGCATGTCCTGGGGCCTGGCCTACCATGGATCCTGAGCAACTAGCCTGAACTGGATGTAGAGTCACTTATCTTAGATGGACCTGTCAATGCTGCCATCTTAAGTATCATGCCTGTTGCACTCCTGGTCGCGGCAGGGGCGGAGCGCTTCAGGCATAAAAACTGTAATTCCTGGGCAGGAGAATGCTTAGCGTTCTAGTCTTCAGGTCTGCAATCTTTTGCCGTATGATCACTTACTGTCCATTTGCAGGTCACCTCATGTCGAGTCCGACGCCTTCAGCTGTGTTGTTGTTCGTTGCCTTTCTCTTCAGTCTTCATCGCATCCTCCTCCGATTCCTGCGACCTGCTCCAGCTCCGCTCTCAAGGTTCCCTGCAGAAACGACAAGAAAAGACATTTAAATAATCAAAGTCTACAACAGAAATGGTGGTAATGTGTGCTACGTTAATGTGACGATTTCTACCATATGTGCTTATACTGATCTGATATGCTCCTTTGCCTCTCAAAATCTGCTTTTGTGTCACATTGGAGACTTTTCTGAAGGACAAATTTCAGCAGGAAATATTAGTTCCATGCTAAGAAATAAGTACTAGGACAACTCTAAGGCTCTGCACAATTTTTGTATTTTTTGAAGTGGCAGCGTTTACACTACTCACAGGAGGAGGAGAACCAGCACTACAGGACCCAGCAGACAATGCGACTGCTGACGCCCACTGGAGCGGGGTCCCAGGACTTTTATCAGGTGCTGCCAGTGAAACGCTGTAATTAACTTTTAATTTGCCCATGACTAAGTGTGTGTGTATATATATATATCTATCATGGAGAAGCAATGAGGCAACTCGCTGATACAAAGTACTACATGATCACCACCAGGAATGTTTATGATTCTAGCATCAGGGAGTATGATGACTTGGTTCTGAAATGGTACAACTGTTCAATGTTGGGAAAAGATGAACACATTTTTCTGCGCAGCAATAACCCCATAATACCGACTTTCTACCATCTGCCCAAGCTACATAAAAACAGTGTCACTCCACCAGGCCGTCCCATTGTGGCTTCCATTGATGGGCTGACAGAAAATATGTCCAAATTTGTGGACAATTACATCTTTCCTCTCGTCTTAGACTTGAGGTCTTACATTCAAGACACCAAAGACTTTTTGAGTAAAGTGTCCACGATGGAGTGGAAACCAGACTATCTCTTTTTGGTGATGGATATCACCAGCCTCTACACTATCATTGATCACACTCATGGACTGGCTGCCATTGAATACTATCTGGGCAAACGCCAAATTTGCTTTGCACAACACATCATGCTAATTGAATTTGTGCATTTTTGCCTAACTCACAATATATTTTTGTTCGAGGATAGATTCTACAGGCAAATCTCTGGTACAGCGATGGGCACCTGCTTCGCCCCCAGCTATTTGAATTCATTCGTTGGCTGGCGGGAGGAGCGGGTGCCCAGAAGCCGGAAGGAAGGCCAGGAGAGCGGCAGAGTGGGACACTGGTACTGCTACATTGATGACTTGTTCATCGTGTGGCAGGGTACCAGGGACATGGCAGAGAAATACATAGATTCTCTGAATGACAACATCTACAACGTGCACCTATCGGGGACAATTAGCGGGGTGGCAGCCAACTATTTGGACCTCTGGGTGTACGTTGAAAATGGCCATGTCCATACCGCGCTGTATCGCAAGGAAACAGCGGGTAATTCTATCCTCTTTGCTAATAGTGAACACCCACCGAAACTGATCAAGAGTATACCCTATGGGGAACTCTTGAGAATAAAGAGGAATAGCACCCAAGATCGGGAGTTCGATGCGGCTGCCTCGGATTGCCTAGACCGCTTTTGAATGAGAGGTTATGAGGAATCACTCCTAAAAAGTGCACTAAATAAAGTCAAAAAGATCTCGAGGGATGATCTGCTAAAAAAGAAACAGAAAGTGTTGAATACCACCATAAAGGACACATTCAGGATGATAACTCCTTATTCCTCAGGCGCTAACAAACTTAAATCAATAATGCGCAAGAATTGGCATATTTTGCTCACGGATGAGGTGTTAAAAGAAGATCTACCACCATATCCCTTAGTGACCTTTAGAAAGGCTAGGTCCCTGGGAGCCAAGTTGGTGCACAGCCACTTGGAAGCTCCCATTACACAACCCAACACCCTTAGGGAAATGAGCGGGTTCTTTCCCTGTGGAAAATGCAAGGCGTGTGCCAACAGCCGCAGGGTACTACATTATGACATCCCGGATGCTGGCAGAACCAATAAAATTCACACGTTCATTACGTGTAGTACTGTCTATGCAGTGTACTGTCTAATATGCCCGTGCGGCCTACGCTACATCGGCAGCACTATTAACCAGCTGAAGCTGAGAGTGCTGGAGCACTTAAGGGCAATTGATAGAGTAGATCCCTCGTACCCAGTAGCCCGGCATTTTGCTGAACACCACAACAAAGATAGAAGTAAACTGAGATTCTTTGGATTGGACCATGTTCCGCAAAACCCACGAGGTGGAGACAGATTTAGGAGGCTACGACGCCTCGAATCAAGATACATAATTGATCTGTCCACTAAATATCCTAAAGGCATGAATGGTGGGGAGGATATGATAGTACATCTTGGGAAGTAGAGGTGATATAATAAGGGATGAGTACAATAGAAGCTAGCAACAGGACTGACTCTACATAATATTATCTGCTATGTGTAATTATCTGACCACTGCAATGAATTTGAATATATGCTTTTTCCTAAGATCATGATATGTATATGAGATCTGTGACAACTAGTTTCAACTTCTCGAAAGTTCTTTATAAGCATCAATTTGGTTTTTCTGATGTTCCGATGGATTGGATATTGATTATATGTTATTGCTTTTCAGGATTTATTTGCTTAATAAGTATGATTATATCTTAATGAAATTTAATATATATGTATGTAATCATGAACTGCCCTTCAGGTGGGTTGGCCCTCACCTCCCATCGTAGGAGACCTGGTAGTTTCTGCCACTTAATGGCTATATCGCTATTTACAACAATTTGTTTGACATAAATTAACTTGAACATTTCTCTTCTTCTTCTTCTTTTTTGTAGTTCCGATTAACACACTACTTGGAGACAATGATTATTTTTGTATACATCTGTATAGGGACATTAGCCGATCCACGGCGTTATTGTGTTTAAAGCCCTACCTTTTTTGTCTTGTAAATATTAGGATTTACGTTGACAATATGCATTATTTTCTATTATGGAAATATGTTTAAAAATGGCGCCCATGTTGGCGTCTGTGGGGCTAGTCCCTTGTTGATGTTTACCTCTATCTACTTGGTGTGTATTTAAATCGGAATCTTTTGGTTTTGGTAACAACACTGACGAAGGCTATCGCCAAAACGTTTGTTTTGCTGTCACAATATATTGTTGTGATACTGTACCTGCCGGAGTGCTGTTTCCTTTCTATATCTGAGAGGAATTTTCGAGCGCTATATATATATATTCACTGAAAAAAACATAGGTTTCAGGCCTTATATAGTTAGGAATTAGCATTTTAAAAAACCTTTGAAATTCACTGAAAAAACCATAGGTTTCAGGAGTTATATAGTTAGGAATTAGCTTTTAAAAATCCTTTGAAATTCACTCAAAAAACTATAAGTTTTAGTGGTGTTATAGTTAGCTGGACATTTTACTCATACAAAACCATTGAAATTGCTCCTATATAGTTAGTTGTACTAACTATATTTCGTGCACCCGCAATCCACTGCTGATGATGTCACATATTAGATCATTCATGACATGGTCAGTGACATCACTGATGACATCTCAAATGACATCACTGATGACATCATCCAGTGAATGTGGTTTGCTTCGTTATTTAAATATGCATTATATATATAGCAATTTGCATTGAAGAATAAGTGGATATATATAAATAAATATTTGGATGGAGGATTTAGTAGCAGTGTAATTGACTGTTTACTTGACCAATTTATAATGTCTCACTAAATATAGTGGATAGTGACTAAACTGTGTGAATATCTGTATCACTTTGTCAGTTGTTGTGTAAACTGATTCTACAGTTGGTTACTAGCTATGTGAAAGTCTATATTAGTTATTGATTAGTTAACTGAGTATTTGTATGGGAGTGTGAAAGTGTGTGTGGTTCGGTGGGGGGTGTGTGACTGTCCAAAGATGTGTGAATAGTTGATTCAGTAGATATATGAAGTTAAAACTACATGTTCTAACAGTTGTTTGGGTGAGTGAATATCTTTATGGGTGTGGTGATGAGCAAATATATTTCTCAATGGTACAGGTCCAACAAACTAGAAAAATAAAAGGCAGTGTATGTGTCAGTTGTTGTATATAAATAAGTATACATAAGACACAATGATTGTGTGAGTGACTGTATGGATAACTGTATACTTGTAATAATGATTTTATAATTCACTAAGTATGACTTACTATCTAAATGAATAGAAGAAGTGGTGTTTGTATAAGTGTTTTGCTAAGTAAATATGTAAGTATGATCCATTGTTTGCATAAGTGAGTAGGATGACTTCATATGTGAATAGGATGCGTGCAGTTGTTTAATGTCGATATAGATGTATAAGTATTTTTGATAGTGTTCTATTGTTCATTGACAGCATGTATGAGTGAATCCATAGGTAAGTGATTAGATGTGTGTATACATCTATGAATCACTGAGTGGATTTTTAGATACTTGTATTGCTGTGACAATGGATTTAAATATGATACTCTGTATTTTACAAAGAGTGATGAAAAATTGTAATAGTGTATGAAAAGGTGTATGTGATTGTCACGTGGATGATGTCATCAGTGATGTCATCAGTGATGTCATTTGAGATGTCATCAGTGATGTCACTGACCATGTCATGAATGATCTAATATGTGACATCATCAGCAGTGGATTGCGGGTGCGCGAAATATAGTTAGTACAACTAACTATATAGGAGCAATTTCAATGGTTTTGTATGAGTAAAGTGTCCAGCTAACTATAACACCACTAAAACTTATAGTTTTTTGAGTGAATTTCAAAGGTTTTTTAAAAGCTAATTCCTAACTATATAACTCCTGAAACCTATGGTTTTTTCAGTGAATTGCAAAGGTTTTTTAAATGCTAATTCCTAACTATATAAGGCCTGAAACCTATTTTTTTTTCAGTGAATTTGCAAGGTTTTTTAAATGCTAATTCCTAACTATATAAGGCCTGAAACCTATGGTTTTTTCAGTGAATTTCAAAGGTTTTTTAAATGCTAATTCCTAACTATATAAGGCCTGAAACCTATGGTTTTTTCAGTGAATTTCAAAGGTTTTTTAAATGCTAATTCCTAACTATATAAGGCCTGAAACCTATGTTTTTTTCAGTGAATTCGCAAGGTTTTTTAAATGCTAATTCCTAACTATATAAGGTCTGAAACCTATGGTTTTTTCATTGAATTCGCAAGGTTTTTTAAATGCTAATTCTATTAGCGGATAACGTTTTTATATATTAAAACGTTTTTAAATCTCAAATGCCTGCTTTGCTAACAGAGTTTTTAAGCACAGGCTCTTTTGTCTCTGGTGGCCATCTTGGGAGACTGCATATCAGAATTTTTTTAATGAAATATAAGAGGATTTGAGAAGTCACTCAAAATGTGCCCTAATTTTTCTTTCTTCAGCACTAATCATAATTTCTATGGCAAAATGAACCGCCTCATTTTGTTCCTTTGCAAATTAAATATTTTAAGTGTTAACACTTTATTCCAATCAAGATGACTTCAGGTGTGCCATACTTTTGTCATAAGTAAGACTGTTAGCGCTCTAGTTGTTCTTTAGAACACTCTGGGACATTCTGTCATTGGGCTATAGTTGGGCTACATCTGGCTGATATTTGGGCTACATTTGTTTTTTTTTGTCTCTGGTGGCCATCTTTGGGCTACATTGGGCTACATTGGGCTTCATTGGGCTACATTGGGCTACATTTGGGCTCTAACATATATATAGCCCAATGTAGCTCAATATATATTTTTTCAAAGTTAATTTTCGTAAAAACCACTGGAGCACATATCTTGAGACATAGCAAAGGCACATCGGGCTACCAGTCCCTCCAATTTTGCCAAGTTTGGTGGAAAACCATTCAGCCGTTCGGGCTAAAAGTGAGTCCAACCGCCCTATGGTAATTAACATGGGGAAAACACGTTTTGGGACCCCCCTTTTATCTCGGCCCCCGCTTGACGAATCCCCCCAAACTTTCAGGGAAGGACAGGAGCGCCGCGAGGCAAAGTTAAGGAAAATTTCAGGAAGATTCCTCAACCGGCACAAAAGTTATTCCCAATAGAATGTTGCAATTTCCATATGGAAAACAATCCTAACTATATATACCTACATATATATATATATATATATATATATATATATATATACATATATATATATATATATATATATATACATATATATATGTGTGTGTGTGTGTGTATATACTTACTTAACAACCAACGTGCTGGTAACAGCTGCTGTTCCTGAACTTGCTGTGGCGTCTATCCTTTGAGAAAGGTCCGAGTTGGGACCGAAAATGCATTAGGAATTTACACTCTGCAAGCAGCAAATGAATAAAATGCTTTTAAAAGATCACGGAAGGTGAGCGACTCATTCTTCTCCCAGTGAGGAACTTTGTGCGTGTATATATATATATATGTATATATATGTGTGTGTGTATATATATATATATATATATATATATATATACATATATATATATATATATATATATATATAAAATCCAGACTTTGGAAATTCTACATTTGCGGCAGTTCTAATCTGCAGTTGGGCCTTTCATTGTCACTTGCTACAGAAAGAGATTAGGTTTGCTTATAATCCCACACATGCAATTAAGAGCTGTAGTTTTCTAGATATCTTGTCTTTACTTAAACCTATACTCTGCCTTTATTTTCATAGACTGTATACTACTCTTGTGTACCTATATAACGCAAGAAGTGATTTTTTCAGGTATTTCCATACTTGTACTTCTTCATATCAGGCCAGTTGTGTGGTATATATAAAGGTTTACAAATGCACTGATTCCCCTATTCTCTTATTTATATTTAGTAGGCGTATACAGAATATCTGGGCACCATGCACCATCATGCTCTGACTCTGTGGAACCTATGTCCTTCCTCTTTCCAACCCCTCTTCTTCCATTCCACATCGATTAGTTTTGACATATTTTGGGAGGTCTTGGTGGTGGGTGAAAGATGGGAATTTGCTTCACCCCCTTACTATCGCTCCTGCGGGAACACAGATGAGATTTAACACCAAGTTTCTCTCTCTCAAGGGTTATACTCACTTGACTCTCAGTGGTATTGCAGGTTAAGCAGTCCAATCTTTAGAGGAGGAATGGCCAGATACAGGGGGGTGAACAAAGGCTCACAACTCAAAATATAATAAATGATTGTCCAGTCAAATAGTTACTGTTATGACAAAATTACAATTTATATACATACACAAGGCGAAATACGACATACACATAGTGCCCTGAGGTCACGGCTCTAGTGTTAAATGGACAGTCCCCAAGTCCCACTTCCCTCTCACTAGCAGTGGTGTTTTTTCCTCATTCACTGTAGCTAAAGGCCACATTTAGGTTAGGCTCAACTAATAGTTCGAGTCTCAGGAGCCCCACTCTGACTCTGTTGGAAAAGTCAAAAGTGTTCCAGCACCTAAGTGCTATCTGGCAGACAGGTTCCTCTGGGTCCCTCTAGACCACTGGTACTCATAGTACCGCCCGCGGGCTGCCAGGGCCCCGGCAGGCCTTCACCGGCGGCTCGCCTTACAGTTTCCACGGGCAGCAGTAAACACAGAAGATGACCGCAGGAGCATACATAGTAAATACGTATTAAATAGGTATTCACTACGTATGCTCCTGCAGCCATCTTCTGTGTTTACTGCCCGCCTCTGTGACGTAAGGGCACTTTCAGAAAGCTTCCCAAAAGGCCCTTTAAAAGTCATCTGTAAGCACTTTCCCAGCTGACTTTTAAAAGGGCGTTTTGCAAAGCTTCTTGTTGGGACAGAGACTGATAGAGACATAGAGACAGATAGAGGCGACATATAGAGCAAAAGACACAGAGACAGATAGAGACACAAATACAGATAGAGACACTGAGACAGATAGAGACAGAAACAGACAGAGGCAGACAGAGATAGAGACCGGGACAGACAGACATAGAGAGAGGGACAGACAGAGACAGGGACAGATAGGGACAGGGACAGATAGAGACAGAGCCAGATAGAGACAGGGACAGACAGAGGCAGAGACAGATAGAGACAGCGACAGCTAAAGGCAGAGGTAGAGACAGAGATAGGCAGAGACAGATAGAGACAGGCAGAGACAGGTAGAGGCAGAGATGGGTAGAGGCAGAGACAGATAGAGGCAGAGACAGATAGAGACAGAGAAAGACAGAGACAGATAGAGACAGAGACAGGCAGAGACAGACAGAGGCAGAGACAGGGACAGAGACAGACAGAGATGGAGACAGAGATAGAGGCAGAGACAGAGACAGATAGAGGCAGAGGCAGTTAGAGACAGACAGAGAGACAGGAAGATGGAGAGGGCGACAGAGGGAGGCAGAGGGAGGGAGAAAGACAGAGGAAGACAGAGGGAGACAGACAGAGGGAGACAGACAGAGGGAGGAGTGAGACAGACACACAGGGAGACAGGTGCAGGGAGACAGTGGGAGGGAGACATAGGGAGACAGACAGAGGGGGGAGGGAGACAGACAGAGGGAGACAGATAGAGGGGGAGAGAGAGGGAAGGAGACAGACAGAGGGAGGAGGGAGACAGACAGAGGGAGACAGATGCAGGGAGAAAGAGGGAGGAGACAGACAGAGCGGGACAGAGGGAGGGAGACAGTGGGAGACAGACAGAAGGAGGAGGAAGACAGGCAGGGGGAGACAAACAGAGGGAGAGAGAGAGAGAGGGAGGAAGATAAAGAGAGAGAGAGGGAGTGAAACAGAGAGAGAGGGAGAGGGAGACAGAGGGAGTGAGACAGAGGGAGAGACACAGAGAGGGAGGGAGACAGAGAGGGAGAAGGGAGACAGACAGAGGGAGACAGATGCAGGGAGACAGAGGGAGGGAGACAGAGGGAGATAGACAGAGGGAGGGGAGAGAGAGAGAGGGAGGGAAACAGAGGGAGACACACAGAGGGAGGAGGGAGACAGACAAAGGGAGACAGAGAGAGAGAGTGGGGGAAACAGAGGGAGTGAGACAGAGGGAGGAGACAAAGGGAGGGAGACAGAGAGGGAGGGAGACAGAGGGAGGGAGGGAGATAGACAGTGGGAAAAGGGAGACAGACAGAGGGAGACAGACACAGGGAGACAGAGGGAGGGAGACAAGCAGGGGGGGGACAGAAGGAGGGAGAGAGAGGGAGGGAGGGAGACAGACAAAGGGAGAGAGGGAGGGAGGGCGACAGAGGGAAACAGAAAGAGAGAGAGAGGGAAAGAGAGATAGAGAGATGTGTGTATGCTGGGTCTAGTTGCTCAGTGGACGAATACATCCGCTGAAGTGGGCTGTGTTCAACCTCATGGTCCCTGTTTTTTTTTAACTCTAGCCCCGCCTCCTCCCCCACTGACCCAGCCCCCACCGGTGCGGCCCTTGGCCACAAACCACACTGTCAATTTGGCCCCGAGAGAAAGTTTGTGAGTACTCATGCTCTAGATATTCGCTTATTCTTATCCATACCAGCAGGGATTGTCTGATAGGAGTATCTCTCTTGTGGGCACTGCAGTGACTGCCTCTTCTGAGCATCACACATGTGACTCTGCAGGGGCTGCCGCGGGGTGTCCTCCGTGGTCCTCCGATGCAACAGTAAGATTCCTTTGGTCCTCCCAACAGCTGGGTAGCATGGCATTTTGGTGGCCCCTGGTTTTGATCATCAGTCTGGGCTCTGACCCACACAAGTCACCTCCTTGTGACAATGGCATCAACCATGCTATGATCCTTTTCTCTTTCTGCTGGCATCCTCTGGCATACAAGGTCACCACACCTGCTCCTCACTTGGGCGACACGCCGCCTGTCAACACAACAGGTTCCTCTTCACGGTGGCCGCCTTTATCAGACAGGGTAACTGACTCACACACCATGCACTGGCAACGGCATGATCAGCATTGCACACTTCACTGTGGCCCCATCTGACATACGGGGTCACCGACTTACACACTGCACACAAGCGATGGCCCAATCAGCACAACAACTTCACGCCGGCCCCCTCTGGCATATGGGGTCATGGATTTACACTCTACCCTTCGTCAACCGCACAAACGGCAGTGACGGTGGCCATGGCTGTCGGATTGTATGATGTGGTCTAGTGGTTGGGGTGGAGTTAAGAGGGAGGAGCAGGAACGGGAGGAGCCAGGGACAGGAACCACGACAGTTAGAGTAGGGACAGAGTTGAGGAGACATGCAGAGAATAAAGCTCCGGTAATAGTGACCCGTTTGTGTCTGTGATTATTTGTAGCGCGATGCTACAACTGGCGACGAGGATGGGATGCTGCAACCTGCAATCCCTGCATCAATAAAGAGAAACGTCCTGTCCCGTGGAGCACGTGGAAGAAGTTGCTGTCGCGACATGTGTGTCCCGAGTCACGCCGCCCCCGAGATTGCAGAGGCTCGTGGTGAGTGTCTGCAGCTCCGCGGCTGGTCCGCCGTGTGGAGCAGAAGCGTGGTAGCACTGTGAGCGCTGAAACTCGAGTGCCCAAGAAAGTGAAACCGCCGCCGAGAGTGAAGCGGCCAGTGGCGAAGAAGCGTGGTCGAGCGCTAAAGAAGATTTGAAAGGAAGCGCTGTGTGGCGCCAAAACCAGGAGCTTATCC
This sequence comes from Lissotriton helveticus, assembly GCF_964261635.1. Lineage (NCBI taxonomy): Eukaryota > Metazoa > Chordata > Amphibia > Caudata > Salamandridae > Lissotriton > Lissotriton helveticus. Next base: position 1,541,422,957 of record NC_136065.1, read on the forward strand.
CGGGGCATGTAATCAGTGGTGCGCTGCGGAGACAGAGATCGGGAGCCTACCCCGATCCTACCCTGCTGCTCAGGTAGTTGAGGAGCGTGTGAGACGTTGTGGAAGCCGTGAAGAAGTGCTGGGGAAAGAGCGCCGGCATGCGCTGAAACCAGACACTTACCCCCGATGCGTGAGACACGGCACGCGTGGAAAGAAATGAAGTCGGGAGCCTACCCCGACCTCACCGATGTGTGCTGACGGCCCAGAAGCGTGTGCGGCATCGACAAAGCCCTGCCTCCTCCAGGGACCGACACAAGACTGAAGAGAAAAGATACCGAGGACGGGAGCCCACCCCGGTCCTACCTGTGCCCCAAGAAGCGTCTGGAGACTCAGCCGCAATGAGGAGCAGTGGTCCTGGCCTCCGCGAGCGTCCTGTGTGCCTGCCATCGGTCCGGTGAGTAAACATCGGCGTGGAAGCAGCAAAAAGAGCCAAATCTCGGCAGAAACGTGATTTCCACTACGGCGGCCATCTTAGAGTCAGGAAGTTTTGCTCCCATCCCCTGTTAGAGATCCAGGCGGCCATCTTTAAGTCAGGCAAGCAGAGCTTGGAAACGAGCATTGATAAAGACAAGCAACAAGCACTGGTGCCCATAATATATCAAGCATTGGCAAACATAGAAAACAAGCACTGACAACTGTAATAAAACAAGCATTGGCAAATCTAAAGGAACAATCAGTGACAAGTGTGCGGAACCAAGCACTGGCAAGAGACAGATAAAGACAACGTTGGGAACAAAGCGAAGAGGACCGAACTGCAGAAGACAGTTCCAAATCAGCGAAGAACGCATCAAATGTAATCAATGAATGCGAATGAGCAACGTGACGTGAAAGGAGCCAAGGGTCAACAAACATAGCGAACACTGGCAAGTACAAGAAACGCGCTGAAAACAAGCTCAAGTCTGCACACACTGTGAATGCGACAAACACAAGCAGTGAGGAAGCCTTCTCTCATCAGCAAAGGGAGTGGAAGACCTGTGCTAGTCCAGAAGAGATGCATGAATGAACAAGACGCCGAATGTGTCAAACGTGTCAGGTGTCATCGTGAAAGAGCCCTCAATCACCTGCAGCTAACATACGACTCTAAAGAAAGGAAGCCACGAGTCACGCACAGGTTGCTGAGTGGTAGCCCGCCTGAACTCCAGAAATCCAAGTTCACTCTATTTCGAAATCATGAAATTCAAGCCTCGCTCATTGAAGCCTACCGAGACAGTCGCGCTAAGGGTGGACAGAACACAGTAGTCACCCTGGAGTGGCGAACCTTCCTAACATCGAAGGGGACGACTAGACACAGAATCTCAGGCGAAGAAGGTCAGCAAATAAGACTGGAGGCAAAGTGAACAATCCTGCGACGGCAGTAGACGAAACCTTTCCTCCATCATGGCGGGGGTAAATGCAACCCATCGGTCCAATCCCTGCATTGAAGTACCACCCCCAGTGCAACAGACTGACAGTCAGAGTTTGGGTCTCAAATGGAACCGGTGGCTGGAATCACTGGACGATTTTCTTGAGGCAATTGGTGAGCGAAGAGACAGAAAATGTCTGATGCTACTCCTTCAACTGGTCGGTCATGAGGGCCGACGCTTAATCAGAACATTTCCCAAAAGGGACACAGAGAGCTATGAAAGACTCCAAGTGATGTTACGTGCCCATTTCCATGCACCGGTGGAAGTGGATCATGCTCGCATCGCTTTCAATACAGCACGGCAGGAACCAGGAGAACCATTGCCGAAATTCATCACCCGGTTGCTAAGTCTGGTACCCTGCTGCTATTTCAATACGTTTACAGATGAAGACGCAGTTCGGCTCCGGATAATCGAAGGCTGTTCAAGCGCAGACACAAAGCGCAAGATTCTTCAGGAACAGTGGTCGCTAAAGAGAATCATCAGAGGGGCCGAGGTTGGAGTGCGGATGAAAGCAAAAGACTTGTCGAAAAACATGCACTCGAGTGCAAGACACATGGATGTCTGGAGAGAGACATCCCTCATGTCTGGGGGCAAGGCCCAGGAAACAAACAAAACTGAAAAGAAGGCGGGTGAATCAGAGCCAAGACGAAACAAGAGACACAGCGTCATGGAACACCCCAAGTCACCATCACAACAGACCAGGATGAATCAGGATTGCGAAAGCGACACTGATAAAACCTCGCAGAGTTATTCAACCTCAAGGAGTCAGTCAACAGATGACTATACTGATACAACCTCACGGAGTTACTCAACCTCAAGGAGTCAGTCAACCGATGATGAAAATGGCTATGAAGCAGATGAAGTGTCAAGCGGGTCAGATCGCACCCATGGACAAGATAACAGATTGCTCAACAAGAGGGCAAGCAAGACAAACTACAGAAGACAGGACCAGTCCCGTCAATGCCGGAAGTCGGCACACGAACATCCCTAGGCATCCTCCCGCTATGCACCAAAGTCTATAGATGAGTCCGAGGAAGCATCAATCAGCGAGACATATCACCCTAATGGCACGGACGTCAGCGCACCTAGCAAACGAGAAGAAGAAACCAACCACATGAGGAGTGGTAAGTCACTCAGACACCGAAAAGAGAGGGGCACGTGCACTCAAGACAGTTGTGTCAATGAGAAAACGGAGAAGGGACAAGTGATGTCCCGTGAAAAGGGTAAAGACCAAATGCTCCGAGATCAAACTAAAGAAGTAAATGTGTGGTTAGCAAACAATCTCTCCATCGCAACAACACAAAAGACACATAAAGAGACGTCCCCAAAGGAATGCTCCGTAGATAGCTCCGACTCCAGGAGCATGTCATCCCAATCCACCGACTCAATAAATTTATCAGTCACGATGCCCTCAAAGGAACGTTCTCAAAAGGAACCGGCGAACGACTCCTCCGAGTCGGAAAATATGTCTGTCCAATCATTCAGGTCAACAAAATCATGGTCCCGACCACGTCCATGGCATCAATCACCCGAACGCACAACAGAACCAAAGGACAACATGTCACATCAGTCATCGCCATTTCAAGACATGAGTAATATGCCGTCACCCCTGAGGGGGTCAGCGAGGCTGACTAAAAGAACTGACGGAAGGAAAACAAAGAGATGGGACAGTATCTACCAAGTGGAAAAGGATTATCCTGTCACCCCGAGAGGAGGACCAAAAGTAGTGACAGAGATCGACCGTCACCGAATGAGAGAGAAACAGGTACCTGACCGGATGGTCAGGGGTTTCACAAGTCTCAAACACAAGTGGGAGATGGAGAGACAAACAGAGGCAGCAAATGAGTCCAAGAATCAAGACAGGACACCCATTTCAGATAATACATTAACGTCTGGCATGCCTGACGGTGAACAGAAGAACAGTGCTGCTCCCAACCTGACAAGACAAAGAGAAATAACCTTACAGGTGGGAGCTCGGAAAAAGACCGGAACATTATCCACTCCCGAAGGAGATCAACCATCAACAGAACAAGAGTCACCAAGGGCTTGGAAGAAGACCGGAACATTGTCCACTCCCGAAGGAGATCAACCATCAACAGAACAAGAGTCACCAAGGAAAGCAGACTGCCACTGTCGAGCTGAGCCAGTAGCAGTCACACAACATGAAAGAACCATGATAACTGCGGAACCGGATAATAAACAGCCCACACATAACGGGTTGCATTCTCAAAAGTGCACTCCCGTAGTCAAGGATGTCTTGGTTAAGACCCCGGAAAGATTGATCAATGTCAGGACCACCACGGACTCGACACTACTGATGCTTGAAGAACAAGCTGTCCGCCAACCCGTGTGGTGGATTGAAGAATTGCGAACACTGTGGAAATTAAGTTCATTTTGTTAAGAAGGGGGGAGATGTCGGATTGTATGATGTGGTCTAGTGGTTGGGGTGGAGTTAAGAGGGAGGAGCAGGAACGGGAGGAGCCAGGGACAGGAACCACAACAGTTAGAGTAGGGACAGAGTTGAGGAGACATGCAGAGAATAAAGCTCCGGTAATAGTGACCCGTTTGTGTCTGTGATTATTTGTAGCGCGATGCTACAATGGCCGACTTAAAAGCTGCCTCCCAGATAACCTGGCATCTAAGGCCATGAAGTGACTAGGTGATCACACCTAGATATTATCCACAGTGGTATGCCCTTGGGCATTCGTGTGCTACACAAATCTCAAAATCAAATCAAATATCAAAAGGTTACCCCAGGGCCTCGGCCCTACTGTTTATGATTCTCTTATCAGTCCCTTCCCCTTCCTGAGATGTGCCCAGGTGCACTTTCAGTGATCTCTCTCTGAATCGAAGAGCACCCTTTGAAGAGCCTGGCGCTTCTTCCCCAAGTGCGTGTCCCACCCAGCTAACACAAATGTGGCAATCCACAAATCTATCTGGCGGGATTCCTCTTCCTCTTTATGCTCCTCCCGTCAGCATTGGGTCTCCCAAAATGGAACCCAGAATCTTCCATGTCTTGTCCCATTCACATACACACATACACCGTTTAAATCCATACAACACACACACACTGCACAGCACTACATACTAATATCGGACAATGGAGAGTTAAGCACACAGCAGTGGAACTTTACAGGAGTGAGCCTTGAGGCCTCCAGTTACACAGGTAAAAAGGCCTTATAGCTTTTACAGATCACTACATGGTAGGCTGCCACAAACACGCTCGTGCTGCTTAATTCCTGGCAAAGGCAGTAGTCTTTCACTACAATGGGGGTAGAGCTTTGTGCACCCCTCCTTGTCCAACAAGACCGGCCTTTGTCATGGTACACACACGTGATCCATGTTCTCCCATGACAACAAAAATCATCTCGAGGTCCAGACTTCATAGCAGCTGTGGTATTTGGCAAGGGTACATGTCCATCACCATGCCAGGGACTTTTGCGTCATAGCATTGGGGATATCGAGGAATATCTTAGCCAAAATATTGAGGACCAAAATATTAACCAGTAAGTATATGTAGGTAAGTATTGGTTTAATATACTTAACTCCACATCTATGTATCCTGACGAAATATATATATTTTAGGTACATTTTCCTATGCACGTTGTCTGTACAGTATGCATGAGTACTGTGCTCTCCATTGATGGCCTCTCTTTCCACCTGAGATATAGCTGTGTTTCACTTCTGCTGCTAGTGTTTATCATCCCTCTCATATATGGCACAAATGCCTCCATTGTGCTTGTTTGCTTAAGTTGTGTCATTTTCCTGCAGCTATCTGCTTTAAGAACTCTTTACTATAAGCTGTGTTAAAGTGTCTAGCTTGGGAGTTGGAAACAATCCCTTACTCCAGCCCAATCATATTCACTGAAGCAGCTTCAGAGAAATGTAATTTTAGGAGGGGCCCCCAGACTTTGAAGGAACTATCACACCTGGACCTATGGCCTGACCCCTTTGACCTGAAAAAGTACTGGCTCCGCTGGCTAAGAGGCCTCAAATGCTTATCTCGAACTTGAGATATGTGCTGTACCTTCCGGACTTTGATGCTACATGTGACCTATCACCCTTCCACACGAGAGAAGCTAGTTGAAGTTGTGCATGATATATCGGATAAAGGACATCTTATTATACGTTATATGGACATTGAAAGTCACTAAGGAGATCTGTGAGCAAGAATTATCACAGTGCAAATATTCTACCATCAGTGTTTGTTAGTGGGTGTATCCAACAGCTATGCAATACATGTCTAGTGTTGTGAGGTATTAGGGCTCGTGCACAAACGCTCCCATTTTTACATGTTCACGTTAAAAGTTGACATGTTTTTAGATGATGACTTTTAGCACAATTTGCTTGCATGTGATAGTGTTTTGCTTACAAATAAATTTCTTTGTGAGCACATTATCATACCATCGCACATTTTGTCCAAGGACCAAGTACACTGTGCAAACTACCCTTGCATATTATTATCTGCATTGGTTGGCATCAACAATGACAGCCAGATCTGAACCCAGGCACAGTGAGGATGGGGCTAGTTTCAATTATATAAACTGCCCCAAGCCTTTGTTCGGCAGAGGAGCATTTCCATGGATTGTCATGGTCATACTGTGCCTGAATTCTAGCCCATCTGAATCTCATCACTATCCTGAGAGGGATGGTGGCCTGTTCTATAGCAGACTGGCTTCTGGATGAAACACGCACACAGGTAAATTAAGAGATAGACCACTTCAAATTATCTGACAGAATCACATTCCCCCTATGCTCTCTAGGAAAGGTATTGGTAAGTAGGAGTACAATTATGTATTCATTTAAGCAATGCAATAACTATAATGGTTGAATTATTCACCTTTTTCGCCATTCTTGTAATGCTAGTTACAATGCTCTATTTCCTTCTACTAATCATTGCAGTGTACATATTTTACATAAGAATCCAATTGCTCCAATAAATGTTTGAAATCCAAATTTGTTTATTTCTCGTGTCACCCTTTAGGCATGCCTGAGTTAACAATGAGAGTGTAGATTTCTTTCCCGAATTTCCTTGGGGAAGTTAGAGTTTTCATTTTCTGAGGTTGCAGACACCACCAGGTACCCTTATACGTTTATGGGTGCAAACGGTACCCAGGAACCGGGACAACATACTGATGGTATGGCTGGACATAGTGCCCATAGTTTTGACGCACTTCTTGCCCAAATGCACAGTCTTACTAAATTAGTAGGAACGTACAACACTACAGACTTTAACACAGTTTAATAACAGTTCACCTTCAAATGCATAATGCCCTTAACATATGCTTTTCACAATAAATAAATATGCCCTACTGTGTTGTCACATATTTTAATAATAAATAGATCAGACCTACAGCATCTAACTTTAACAACAACAAATATTGAATGCAGAAGATTAACTCTGGAGTAGTGACTAGGCCTTTGGCATAATTCAAATTAGTCCTGCTTAGCTGGTGATGCAGTTCACTGAGTTGGCACACTCATACATGTCAAATTTCTGATTCAGCCTCGCGAATGAAATGTCACTGGTGATGTTTTTGCCAACACAAACCTGACAAGCTAACTGAAGGCCTCTTGATACCAGGCCAACCTTCACAGGTGTAGGGCCACCAAGCCTTGGGCAGGCCAGGAGGCACTGTTTTCTGGCTGGCACCACCAGCCTGCAGGGATTGGGCATCTTAGGCAAAAGCCATGGCATTGCCTGCTTTTCTTGCTGGATTGCAGGAGCTGTTCAGCCTTTTGGAGCTCAGACTCCTGCTCAGTCCAATGCCACCTTGCTGCAGGAAGGGAAGGTGGCCTTGCCTGGAGCCAGGAGTCCTGACTTGAAGGGACCAGAGCTTCCAAACAAAAGCCATGGTTTTGCCTGCCCTGCTTCTCCCTGGGAATTCCTGGAGCTGTTCAGCATGCTTGTTAAAAGATTTAAAGTGTAAACATTCCAATAACAGGGCCTTGAGTAGGGCGGGAGAAAGTTGCGCTTTCTGCCTTCCTTGGATGCGGTGGACTTTTCTCTCCGGAATCGAACCTTGAGTCCCCTTCACCTGTAGTCATCATGGTAGGCCAGAAAGTACCATCGAAAGTTAATATGGCAGACATCTAAATGTAGCACTAGCAGCACACACAGTTTTCCTTCCATGCGCAAATAATAGGCAACTTTTTACGATGTGGGTTCCACAAAATTCATCCACAAATTCCTTGTTTCGTTAGAAAACTTCTTCATTCAAATCTTCATAGAATTAAAATTATTTTCAGTAGACAATGTGTTTCGTCTCTTCGCAAGAGACTTCTTTAGGGCTACAAAAGACAAACACTGTACACATAATTAAAACCAGAAAAAACAAACGAGTGCTTTATACCAATTAAAAACAAATTTAAATAGCACCAACTGCCCAATGACATCTTGGCAATTCTCACACAAGTTCAGTGACAATTGTTCACTACATAATGTGGAAATCTGTGTGCAACCCATTTTCCAATTACTATATTTCTCACAAAGCAATGCTTACTTATGAAGCAAGGCCAGCAACTCAGAGCAAACCATAAGTCCAACATTCCTGACTCCAAGTTTCTTGGGGTATCCATAATTCATGTGCATACTCATATATTTTTCTCATTTAATATCCACATCTTCAAACACCTTAACTGATACTATGCTTTCAAGTAATCATAGTCCCGCCCCTTCATTACCATGTTCAACCATTCTTTTTGTACTCATACTTAAATTAGATTTCTATATACAGCTATTTTCAGTAGGGTCAACTGCACTTAGTAAATATTTAATGAGAATTCACAGAATTTCTGATTTAATATCCATGATAATTTCTCTAGAAATAATCTACTTGAATTGGCCAACAATTTCTTACAACATAACCAATTCAATTACTCATCCCTTGTTATAAAAAAAAATATTTATTAAAAAATGGTGTAACAAGATTATGCAAATTTGGGTCAAATTCACAATATAGGGTACCTTGATTAGTTGTTCGATCATCTAAGTCTGGCCAAGTAAGCCACGTTCTAATTGCTTCCACTGGACATGCAAACCCGTTAACATTAAATTCGAAATCAGAATTTTTTTTATCCAACACCTGTTACTTGAGCTATTTCTTTTTGGCCAAATTTTAGTCATAATTTATTTGATATAATTATCGATTAATATACCCCTTCATCGATACGTCAGTGTTTCTTTTATTATGGCATATTTCGGTATCTCGCAGTCCATCCGTATCACAGGCCTATGTTGGCATCCTAATCTGTAATGGTAAATAATATGTATGGATATGACATCAATACTATCCCTCTGGTATCACATATCCAAAAGTAAGACTCCCCAATTCCCTCAAAAGAGAGAAACATCAATATCACTTTAGACATTTATTCGCCTCATTCCCTATGTGGCATTCCTTACATCATTAATTATCATGATTTCCGCCTTCCCCTTCTGTTTCGTCTTCTCTTCCCTCTCTCTGATTTCCAGGTCAATATCTTTGGACTTCTTGTGAAAAAAAAGAGGATGTTTTATTGGGTTCAATATTGCTCAGTCCTTCTCCAGGATTGTTCTCAATTGATGATAGCAAGAAGCTACTTGATAAAACACTCGCATCTTTTGTTTTACTCTGGGGATTTTGGATTGACCTAATCTAGACGCGAACCTAGCCCACTGGGGGTTTGGGGCATGCCAGCTCAGGCCCTTGCCACACCTGGGAACAATGACCAGTGTGTCCCTAGTAACTTGTCACTACTGATCTGGAGGAATGCTATTTGCCTAATTTGTGATCACCGAGTGAGAGCGGTAGGGGGGCAGTTGAGAAAATATATCTGAGCTCCTGGAGCCCTGTCGGGCTCAAAGAGTCATACGAGACTTCCATGGCAGTCTGACCCTCAAAGCAGACCATTCATTCCTATGGCATGTGGCATGCACAACCAGATGGCCAGGTTTAAAGGATGGCCATCTGCTCGTACCATGTATTGTGGACTATATTTTGCCTGCCCTTGAAAGTGCCACGGGCTCCCTGTGCTGGGTTCATTGCAGCCCGTGATCGGACTCAGGCATGGGGCTGTGGGAAGTTCACACCAGAGTTTTGACCCTGAGTCCCAGTCAGAGCTTTTCCTACTGGCCAAGCAGGGGAGCACTGCCCGGGTCTGCGGGACCATGGCCTGGACTCCAAGTGACACAGCGAGCAAGAAAATGGAGTCCAGGGCTGACACTTCCCCCCCCCAGGCCAGCTGGAACTCTGATCCAGGGCCCAGTCAGAGCTTCTTAACTCGACAAGTAGAGGACAACTTTCTGGGTCTATGAGCCCCTGTCCCAGCAATTTTAGAACATTTCAGTCTAGAAATGAAGCCCATGTCTGGGTGCTTCCACTCCTGGCTAGCTGGAGCTCTGACTTAGGGTGCGGTCAGAGCTTCTGAACCCAGGAAAGGTGCGGAGGCCTTGCTGGGCCTGCTAAATCCCATCCTGGGCTTCAATTACACAGCTGTCTGGAGAAGGGAACCTGGAACTGGGGGCTTCCAATCCCCAGGCCAGCCAGAGCTCTGGCCTGAGACCGGTCAGAGCTCTGAAACCAGGCACGCAGGGAGCTTCTTATCCCTGGCAGTCAGGGTTACCCTCTCGGGCCTGTGAGAGCTCACCCAGGGCACTTTGCGACATGGGGTCCTTGAGAATGGAGCACAGGACAGGGGCTTCTACCTCTGAGCTAGGCATAGCGTTTTCACCAGGCAAAGTATGGGAGCCCTCCCTGGGCCAGGCAGAACCCTGTCTCAGTCACTTTGCAACACTGCAGCCTGGAGAATGGAGCCCAGGGATGAAGACTTCCAGCCCCGGGACAGATGGAGCTCTGAATCGGGCACGGTCAGGGCTTCTTCATCCAGCAAAGCTGGTGACCTCTCTGAGACCTGTGGGACCCCATCTAGGGTTCTTTGCGACAGAGCAGCCTGGAGAATGGAGACCAGGACTGGGGATTTCACCCCGTACCAGTGGGAGCTCTGATCCGGGGCCCTGTCACAGCTTCTTTACACAGCCATGAAGAAGAACCCACCCTGGGCCTGTGTGACTCTAGGGAAGGAGGCTTCCAGCTCCGGGTCAGCTATAGCTCTGACCTGATACCCAGTCAGAGCTTCTTCCCCTAGCCAAGCATGGGAGCCCTCTCCAGGCCTATAGGACCACATCATGGGCACTTTACAATGCATCTGGCCTGTGCATGGGCCTTAGGTCCTGGGGTCCTGACCATGGACCCTTGAGAACACAAGCTTTTCTTGTAATCCATGCACAGTGAGTAACAAAGGGGGATATTGATCAAATGTATCTGGCCTCCTGGAGCCCTGACTGATCTTGAAGCATCAAATGAGCCATCACTGGGACTTCTATGGCAGCTCAGAATTCTTAAGGCTGAGTCATGTGAAGGAAATTACATGTTTTGTTAATTTATTTTGTAGTGCAAAACTTCATTAGTGATGTGGGCATGGCACTTTTTGCATCATCCATGTAGGCGTGGGATATGACCACTACTTATAATGTTGCACAGCCCCAGTCGAGACTTTGCCATACAAATGTATTCACTTTTACCAACAAAAGAACCTTTGTTTTCCCAAGAGGGAGCCCACAATCCTGCACCACGTCTACCACATCTACAGTTGTGTAGTAAAATATTGATCCTCTAATGGTGTCTGGAAAGTTAGGGCTACTAATGAAGTGGTCGGCGGGAGGTCACACATCTCAGTTTACGATTTGAGGGGGACCCTTTCCTATTCTTTTGCTGTTGGAGGAACTGACCTGCCTGGTCACCAGACACCTGTCATACGCTTCCTGAATTCCTGGTGGGACTCGTGGTCCCAGGGTGCCTCGCGCTGCTCCTCACACCGCCCAAGTGCCCAAAAGTGCTTCCATCTGCTGCTGCAGGGGGAGGCGTTGTGACCGCGCTATAAAGCGCCGCCTTCCCTCACGCAGCGCGGGACCCTTTCCTATTCTTTTGCTGTTGGAGGAACTGACCTGCCTGGTCACCAGACGCCCGTCACACGCTTCCTGAATCCCTGGTGGGACTCGTGGTCCCAGGGTGCCTCGTGCTGCTCCTCACACCGCCCAAGTGCCCAAAAGTGCTTCCAGCTGCTGCTGCAGGGGGAGGTGTTGTGACCGCCTTCCCCCACGCAGCGCGGGACGCGCGCGGGCGCCCTGGGAGAAGCCTGGGACAAGGGTGGGGCCGTCCTAGGCCGTCTGAGGCCGGAGGAGGCCGGGCTGGGCCACACCTCTTACCTCTGAACTTTGGATTTCGCCCTGTATTACTGAACTTAAGGTACTGTGACTCTTTGCAAAAGTCCTTGTTGAACTGTCCCTTTTGTGGTACTATTGTACTTTGTGATGGCCCCATTAATTCTTCCTCCTCGGTCTCAAGGGAAACGTGCTTGTGCAAAGAAGCGTATACTACCCAATACTACCCCTCCCTAACCTGCACTCCCTACAGCTATAGACCTAATGCTTCAAAAAGTGATTGGTGTGGTAACCTCCGAAATCGAATTGACAGAACAACGCCTTTCTATCACACCTGATTGCTTTCCAACAGCGTCACCCAATTTAGTTGATCCAACAAGTCCATATGAATCTATTGGATCCCAGAATCTTCCTTCATTTATTAGCGTTTCTATGTCTCCACCGGCTACAGACTCTAAGTTAGAGGATTCCCCTCTACAGACTGCCCGCAACCCTAAGAAGAGGACTGAGGGCACAATTCGGGGCCCCAGATCTAGAAAACCTAGGGGGGTGGTAAGTGGCACTGATAAGTCATCTAAAATTGGTGCCGCCCAGTCTAATGATAGTGAGCCCAAGTTGGCTCATCCCTACCCCCCTTGGGCCCAGGCATTAATGGCCGATCTCCTAGCCCAGTGTAGATCGATGATAAGGGAAGAGATTCACCCCATTCTCCAACATCCACAGAATCATTCACTTCCTAGAAGTCCAGTACAATTGCACCATACTGAAGAAGTAATCACCGAAGCTGATGATAATTTATCCAATGTGGGGCCTCTAATAACCCAGGCTTCATCCACGAGTCTGTGTTCACAACCACCTAAATCACCAAATAAACGGGGGTTCCAACTCTCTAAATCTAGCAACATAACGGCCACTGGAAAGTCTTCTTCTGGTCCTGGCCTCACTCGATTGACACCAGCACCAGGCTCCCAGGGGGCTATCCCCAAATTGCTAAAGCCATCCAATTGGGCAAAAAAATGTTTCTGACTTAAATCTAACTGATGGGGATTCAAATGCTTTGCCCCTTGATGAAGGGAATTTTGGGGGTGGTAATGGTTTGATTCGTCAACCCTTTCTTCCCACAATTAATCTGCCACCTCAGGCTGTCCCCTGTGTGATAGTTTTAGCAGGAATTCCGGAACTTAAGGAAGCTCACAAAGAATCCCAGCTAGAACTACGTAATAAGATTCTGTTCTGGCTAGCGAAGAACAAGCAGTTCCCGTATGGTAAGGCGGGAGAGATTCTGATGGTTAGGAGGGTCGCAAGGGTGGGTTCTACTCGGAAGTCTATAGATGGAGACTGTGTAATCATTAACTTCAGGCACCCAGAAACCACCCAAAGAATAATGTTGCACTCCTCACCCCTCACCCCTCACCAATCAATCTCTGTCTATCAGAGCCCTTACCCTTGATTTTTTTCTATCCTGGTCCAGGGAGGGTTGGCTTTTTCCAGCCCACTAACTATTTTAATCAACGGGCCCAGAACTCCCTCCACATACCTACTTTCTGGCATCCAAACTCGCCTATATTTTTTGGTTTTCCTGTTTCAAATCGTTTTGCTCCCCTGGAGGACGTTGACTGACTGGGAGGGCAGGATAGTTCTGATATTCCTGCCTTTCAACCCAGGTCATGTCCGGCAACGTTTAGCCAAGATTCACTCCATGGAAAGCTAGGTCTAGATGCCAATATTATAGGTGGGGATCCCTTAGCTAGCCTTGACCATCTAGAGTCAGGTTCATCCGATGGTCACCTACAACCAGTTTCTCAGCCAAGGTGCTGCCTGGAGGTGGTAGTCAGTAATGTTGAAATTGATACTAATGATAGTTTTTTGCTTGAACAACCTTTGGCAACTGGGATGGAACCTGGTAGCATTGGCGGGGTGAAATGTTTTGCCAACAAAGTTTCTATTTTGTCCTGGAACGTTGCGGGGCTCTCTAATAAATTTCATAGCCCTGATTGGGGAGGTTTTATAGACAAATTTGACATCTGCCTCCTGCAAGAGACTTGGTTTAGAGAAAATGCCCATAGGGTAGGTTTTTTGTAAACACTTTGGCCTCGTTGGGTGAGAGGGGAAGACCTTTTGGGGGCATGACTATCCTTTTAGGCTCCCATTTGGGTTGTATAGTGACACATTTAAACCCTCCTTCCCCAAATCTCCAATACATTAGACTCTCCTTTACACCTAAGCTTTCACTGACCCTTATTAATGTCCATTCTTGCCCTACGAGGGCAGCTAAAGAATCCCCTACCTTGGACTTATTAGATAACTTAATTTCAAAGGTCAAGGGTGAGAGCACTATGAAAGTAGCGGGTGATTTCAACTGTCAATATGAGCCGCTCCCGGGCATGCTTGAATCAATCTCTCGTACTGAGGACTCTCTATGGTCCATTCCTGAGTTGCAAATTTCACCGATCAGAGCTTGGACCCCAATAGCTCTCCAAATGAATTTCATCACTTTGGCTCATTCTTTGAGAGCTTGTAACGGTCGTACTAAATCCGACCTAGAGGGTAACTATACATTTAATCGGCCAGCCCAATCCTCTCGTATTGATTATATTCTGGTAGAGACTTGTGCCTGGCCTAAGATAATTGATTTCATGGTTCTTCCCCGTCACGACAGCGACCACAATGCCCTGGTACTCGACTTAAATCTACCTGAACTGGGTACATATTTGGGTGAAGGAGAAAATAACTGTGATTCTCCATTATTTTCTAATAACAGGAGAAGGCTCAAATGGCCTTATGTTAAAAATTCTCCAGAACTAATGAATTTATTGTACCAAAAAGTTATTCGGGCACTTGACGATCTCAGCAGCCTGCTTGAACAGGGGCAGGAAGTACCTACCAACCAAATTCATAACATTCATTCAGATCTAATAAAGAGCCTTATGCAACTGCTCAACCCACCTATGCATAAACCAAGGGAAAATAGGAAGAGCAGCTCATGGTTTGATGCCAATTGTAAGGAAGCCAAGGTGGCGCTTTTGGATGCCATCAGAACGAAGAACAGGTTTTTAATTCAAGCCAGGAGGCTCAAGTATAATAAAGCACAGTCCGATGCCAAACAGACTTGGGAGAACTCCAAATGGTCTGATATTAAAAATGCCCTTGGGCGTAGGGACATGAGGGAATTCTGGGCGATTGACCACTCTGGTAACAAGGAAGGTAGTAAGGTGGATGTTTGTAACATCGCATCAGAGAAATGGGTTGAACATTATCAGAAGCTATACGCCTCTCCTATTGATGACGGCCCTACAGTGGATCCTCCTGCTCAAATACCCATTTATGACCCAGTGCCAAACAGTAACCAGGCCCTTTTTTCAATAGCCTCCTATAATAGTGAATCTGTAGAGTCTAAAATCACATTGGAGGACATTGAAACCGCTATAAATAGTCTCCCAACGGGCGCAAGGCACCTGGTCTTGACAGAATCCCTGGTGAGTTGTTCAAAGATAAAATAGCAGTATGGGCTCCCTATCTATTTATTCAGTTTAATGTTATAATGCAGGGCTCTACCTTACCAACCACCTGGGTTGGGGCTGAGATCATACCAGTGTTTAAAAAAGGTTCTCCACTCCTCCCGGTTAACTATCGCCCGATCAGTTTGATCGACGTAAGTCAAAAAGAATTCTCTCGTATTATTTTGGACCGGCTTCAGATTTGGATGGAGGAACAACAGATTCTCAGTCCCTTTCAGGCCGGTTTTAGGGAAAAAGATTTCCATGGTCGACCAGTTATTAAGGCTACAACGTCTTTACTGGAAGACCGTGAGAGTAGAGGGTGGCAGCCTCTATTTAATCTTTGTAGACCTTAAGACGGCCTTTCATCTAGTGCCCCGTAAAATCCTTTGGGCTGTCTTGGAGGACATGGGAGTTCCGGTTTACCTTCTTAATACCATAAAGCGACTCCATTGTAACAACTTTGCCCAAATTAAGAGTGGCAATTGGGGAAGTCTGACTCCCAAAATTCTTGTCAATAGGGGAGTCAGACAGGGGTGTGTGTTGGCGCCCACACTCTTCTGTCTCTTTGTTAACGCCCTTATTTTACACCCTAAGGGAGTTAAAGACATCGATGCCCCCTGAACAAGGAACAGGTGGTGGCATTGATGTTTGCGGATGACACCCTCCTATTGTCCAAATCTCCTACGGGCATCCAAAGAGCCCTGGAAAGCTTTGTCAATTTTTGCCACTTAAGTGGGCTGGAAATCAATGCCCAAAAAACTAAGTTTATGGTCTGCAACCCACCAAAAACCAGATGCAGTAATCCCTCCCTAAATGGCATAGCTTTGGACAGGGTAACAGTTTTTGAATACCTCGGTATTACCCTTACAGACAAAATGGACTGGGCATCTCAACTTGCAGAGGCCAAACTCAAACTAGTTCAGACCACGGGCGGTATTCTCAAATTCCATCAAGAATCCACTTTTAAACCAGTTGCGCCTATTATAGAAATCTATAAAGCTCAAGCCAGGGGGGCAATTTTATACGGGGATGAACTTTGGGGCCATTGCCTGGTGGACGGCATTACCAAAGTCGAAAACCACTCCCATCTAGTACCCCCCTGATCCCTATGAGAATGGATCTTGGTATTACATCCATACAAGATGTAGTCGCACTACGCCCTGTCATCTATTGGCGCAGATTATGGTTACCCCCAAACTATCATGTTTTAGACAAGAATTGGAAGAAGTTTTGGGCCTACCTGGGTCTGAGAAATTGCCTTGGTTCGCCTATCTAAAAAGGGAAAGTAAGAGACTGGACATACCCAGTCTGTGGTCTAATCCAGCTGTGGTCTGTGCACAGTTGTCGCGTAGAGATCTAGTCAACTTAGACCGCCGGTCCAGGCTCTCGGCCATCCTTGGAAATTCTTCCTTAGGCCCGCTTACTGTCAAGTTTTTTAATTTAAAAGATGAATACCTAATTGAGCCTTTTCTCAACGAGATTTTATCTTCCACAGCTAAGAAACTATATCTACAATTTAGATATGGTACACTTCCTCTCAGGATCTTCTCCCATAAATGGTCCGCTACTAAGCTAACCAGCTGTCTGGCGTGTGGTGCCTACGAAGAGTCTGAGTCACACATTCTTTTTTCTGCCCCAGTTATAAAAACATTCGCAAACGTTGGCTTATCCAACTCTGCAAAAACATGGGGTTCAGACTGCACTCAGAGGCTCTAAAAATTCTGAAAAGTAGTACTTCCACCCCAGTTGTATTCTCAGTTTCTCGATATTTGGATGCTATGTGGTGCAGGAGAAGATCTTTTTTGTAGTAATTGTTTCTAGTCTGCTGTAAATACCCATGAATTTTCTAAATACGTAAGCTGTATTTTTTAACGTTTTTTAGGTCTCGCCTATTCCATTCCGCAGAAATGAATATGCGAGTCTAATGCCGCGAAACCACCGCTAAACCAAGACTTAAACCCAAGGCTCTCAAAAGGCTCCTCAAAAGCGGATTTTCAACAGTTTCACGTGACCACAAGCACGCGAATTTCCCCACATGAAAGGCATCAGCCTCCCTCCCACAGGCTTTCCCAGCGTGCGCTCGGCCGGCCTCTGCCAGTTCTCCTCCCCTAATTATTCACTTCACTTTTCACGGCCGCAGGCCGTGACTCGCATTTCTACTCCCCCCAGCCCATGTAGATGCACGAACTTGCCTGAGCCTTCCAGCAGCATTTCTCCTCCCCTTACCATTTGCTCCTACCTCCGAGAGCTTCAAAGGGATCTGCTTCCCCGCCCACTGCTTCACACTTCAAGGCCGACAGGCCGTGACTGGCATTTCTCCTTCCTTCGTGCCCAGCCCCCCTCCCAGCGCTGCCTTGTTTTACTATTACCGCGTTTAGATTCAACAATGGCTGAAGCGCCGAGATCTTCAAAGGGATCTGCTTCCCATCCCACTGCTTCACACTTCACGGCCAACAGGCCGTGACTCGCATTTCTCCTTCCTTCGTGCCCAGCCCCCCTCCCAGCACTGCCTTGTTTTACTATTACCGTGTTTATATTCAACAATGGCTGAAGCGCCTTTTCATATCTCTGGCGCAGCGGCTTGTAGTTTTAGATGGAGTGAATTGGACCCGAAGGACACGTTCATTATTTGGTAGTCATGTGGAGATTAAGTGATTTGCCCACAATCACTTGATGTTGAGCAGACGCCGAGGCTCGTTTAATTTCTCTGGTGTGGCGACTTGTTTTTTGTAATGAGCAGTCTTAAACGGACATGCACGCTGGCTCTTTTATATTCTCACCCGCTGTTTTTTTCTAACCTACTTCACATGCATTCTTTCCCCGCTTCTACGCTCTCTCCAATAGCTGTCACCATACCTTTAATTCCCATCTGTTCATCACTATTCTATTACACCGCCCTCTATTATCCAGCCGTTACTACCGTACACCCGTTGCCCCTTTCACATACGACTTCCCTCAGTCCTCAATTCCCTCATTATTGCCTGTCTCTCTTCAGGCCCCACTCTCCTCAATACGTTCTCATGCTGTGCTGCTCCTTCCTCCCCAGACACAATCCCTTCTCTTTGTTGCACTGTTGCACATCCGTCTGTTTGGCCTCTCTCTCCTCCCTACACTCTCTCTGTTCTCATATACCCTCTCTCCTCATACCCCATGTCTTCTCACTGCTACCAGTTTCTCTTCTCTACGAAACTCTTTCTCTCCTCAGATACAGTCTCTCTCCTCTCTTTGTTGCCTCTTAATCCTCAGATCCACTCGCTTCTCTCCCCTATAGTGACCCTTCACCCTAGACCCCCTCACTCATCTTTGCACTTTTTATCCTCTCTTCTGCCAAACTTACCCTAGATCAACCTCTTCTAAGATAACTACCCTTCATTCTGCTGCACAGAATCTCCTTAGATGCTCTGTGCACGCTCCTCTCTCACTGCTGTCAGTCTTTATTCCAGCCCTTTCTCTTTTTTTTAAACCACATTTGTAAAGCGCACTGTTACCAAACGGTGTCCTGGCGCTGAGTGACCACTGATGTGCATGACAGAGGGATTAATGTGTGAATAGCCATGTCTTCAGGGCCCTTCTAAAGGGCAGCAGGTCTGAAGTCTGCCTTAGGGCCAATGGCAGAGCGTTCCAGGCCTTAGCTGCTCCAAGAGAGAAACTCCTTCCCCCCCAGCGAGCCTTCCTAACTTTAGGGACTGCGATCAGTCCTTGATCGGCAGACCTTAGAGATCTTGTCGGTTTGTACCACTGGAAGAGCGGGGTCATACCGTGGGGCCAAGCCCTTTCAACGCTTTGAAAACTACACAAAGTGTCTTAAAAGCTATTCTTTTCCGTACTGGCAGCCAGTGTAGCTTTACCAGATCTTGTGCTACCGAAGAAAATTTGGAAGTGCCCGTGATCAGACGGGCAGCCGCGTTCTGTAGGATTTGAAGTTTGTTTAACAGCCCCTGTTGGGCATTAAAAGCAGGCTGTTACAGTAGTCTAGACGAGATATTACTAGTCCCGTTACCACTGTCTTTCTATGTTCGTCGGGGAGAAAAGGCAAAACTTTTCGTATAGTTTTTAAGACATAGTGGATGGATGAGGACAGGGCGTTAACTTGAGGTCTAAAGGAGAGAGTATCGTCCATCAGCACCCCCAGGTTTTTTACCTTAGTGACTGGAGAGGGGGCTGTCCCCATTTCCTCGGGCCACCATCTTGGGGACCAGAAATTGTCTTTGGCCCCGAACAGCAGGACTTCAGTCTTAGTTGAATTCAATTTAAGACAGTTTTCTGCCATCCAATTGCTGACCTCGCGCATGCAGTCCTTAAACCTGTCGGCTGTGTCTTCCACTCCACCCGGTAGCAGCGATACTACTATCTGTGTGTCGTCTGCGTATGATGTTAAGTTAAAGCCAAAAGATCTTATAACTGGCGCCAGGGTGGAGACGTACACATTGAAAAGGGTCGGACTCAAGGAAGAACCTTGAGGGACTCCACAAGGGAGTACAAAAGGGGCCGATTCATAGTCTCCCAGTGTCACCACCTGAGTCCTGCTGGAAAGAAAGGCCTGCAAGATCTTGAGGGCCTTACCTTGAATTCCGCAGGCCCCCAACCGGTCCACCAACAACCTGTGGTAGACCGTATCGAAGGCCGCGGACAGGTCCAACATGATCAGGGCGGCTGTGCCTCCTGAATCCATCACTTGTCTTATATCTTCGGCAGATTTTATCAGAGCTGATTCTGTACTGTGCCCTGCCCGGAATCCATGCTGAGATGGATCCAGACATTGTTCTGTCCCCAGAAACGCGCTCAGCTGAGTGTTCATTATACCCTCTATAATTTTAGCTGGTAGTGGTAACCTGGCGATGGGCCGATAGTTGTTCAAATCGGCCACATCTAGGTTAGGTTTTTTAAGAAGGGGTAGGATCGATGCTTGTTTCCAGCGTATAGGGAACTCACCACTTTCCAGCATGTTATTGAAGAGTGGGGTGAGTCCCGCTGCTATGATGGATGGAACTGTTTTTACAATGGTGGCTGGGCAGGGATCACCAGGGGAGCCTGATTTAATCCTCTGTATCCGATTCCTAACCTCCTCCTCGGTAATAGGGGAGAAGTTAAGTAATCTTTCCATGTGGCTATCAGTCTCTGAGCTCTCTGAGTTAGTCACTGGAGGATTGACCTTAACTAGGTGATCCAGAGAATAAAAGATCTTTTTGACCTTACCCTGGAAAAATTTGGCCAGATCTTCACATAGTTCCCAACTAGGGGGAGTTTCCACTGGTTTGGGGGCTGCAAGAGATAGCACTGTGCGGAATAGTTCTTGGGACGAATTACTCGCATTCTGAATGCGAGTGGTAAAAAAGGCCCTTTTGGCCGATCGGATCATCTCTTTATAGACTCCCAACTCTGCATTCAGTAGCTTTTTGTCAGCCTCCTTGTAGTATTTCTGCCAGTTTCTTTCCAATTTTTTACATTTCACCTTATGATCCCTGATTTGTTCCGAGAACCATGGGGCTGATGGACTGGAGCGCGTAGAGGGGTAAATTTTAGGTGGTGCTAATTGCATACATGCAGAGTCTAGCCAGTTAGTGTAAATCGTTGCCGCTTCCTCAGCAGTTCCTAAGGAGTGCGTCGTCGAGGAACTCAATAGGGTCCCAAGGGCCTCGCCGTCTATACTTTTCCAGTTCCTAATCATTCTAGGTGGATTCATGACCTTACTAGACCTGGGGGGAGGTACTAGGGTAATACTAAAATGGATTGCGGCATGGTCCGACCAGGGGACAGGGTCAACTGCCGTGACCACCAGGTTAGGATGGTTGGAAAAAATACCGTCTAGAGTGTGTCCTGCCTTAGGAGTCGGGCCCGTGACTTTTTGACATACCTCCACCCCCTGCAACAGTTCAAGGAGTTCTCGAGTGTCAGTGTCAGACATACATTCCAGGTGAAAATTGAAGTCACCAAGCATAGTGAATGTTTTGGGGCATATTGCTTCTTCTAGCAGGCTCCCCAGAGTCGAGAAAAAAGGAGCCTTAGCCCCCGGGGGCCTATAGAGTAGGCATCCTTTTAGGGTTTGATGGTCTGATAGGGTGAGATTGAATGCAAGCGCTTCATCCGAGCTCCTTGCGGTGGCTTTAAAACTTCCTCTTACTGAATTGTGGTAAATTACCGCCAATCCACCACTTTTCTTCCCTTTTCTGTTCTGTACAAAACAATCATAGTTGGGGGGGGTGGCTTTAACAATGTCTGGGCCAGAGGCTGCATCCGTCCAGGATTCAGTTATAAAAGCCACCTTTACATTTGCCTCCAATATCAAGTCAGCCAGTTCGATGCTATGTTTCACCAGAGACCTGGCGTTAAGCAGCATGCATTTTACTGTCATCTGCTCTTTTCTAGGAGTGACTCTATCTGAGTCCATGATCATCTTACTAGTTTTCCATAGAACCCGGGGAAGAGTTTGCTTACAGCTAGCACATAGATGTGGAGTTGTCTGTGTGTCTAAGCACATTTCCAACCTGATACAACCTAATGCTCTGTTTTCGCCCCCCAAGGCCCACAGCGTACTGCGGTTGTAGGAGAGGCGGTTAGCTGTGTTCGAGTTAGACTCCAATCGGCCAGGGGTTATGGCCCTGGGCGCGGGCCAGGCGCGGATGGGCACAAACAGGCTTGCCTTTGGCGCGCCTTCGGCACGCCACCGCGCGCCCGCTGCGCTTCCGAGGTAAGGGCACCATTTTCTCCACGGACGCCCTCTCCTCAGCCCAGTTCCTTGCAATCACAGTTTGGAAATGGGTCTGGTTGTAGCACCCTCCCCCTACCCCATCTGGTTACGAGACCGGTTTCTCTTAATTTTTTGAAAAATAAAGCAAACTGCGTCTGCTCTTTAGTTCACTGTGAGCAACACTTAAAACAAGCATTGGCAATGCAATAGGTCTCGCACTTACACAAGTTTAAGCTATTGGCATTGTAAATGACAATGCCTTTTATTTAACTTAATCAACAAAAACAAAAATAAAAGGCATTGTTATTTTCAACGCCAATAGCCCAAACTCGCGTAAATGCGAGACCTATTGCATTGCAAATGCTTGTATATATTTTTAAACTATCGTTATTTGCTCCAATTTTTTTATTATGTCTTGTATGGCTACCATGTATCTTTTATGGTCTTCGACCGAAACAAAGATTACTTGACTGACTGACTAATGAAGTTCACTGGTGAAGTTAGATCTGATCTAAAGCTGGTGGATACACAAGACCCTAAGTTTGAGATTTCCATGGGCTCTTTTATTTATCTGAAACCTTTGTCCCAATAACTGATCAGTACTTGCCAGTTTTGTTTCACTGGCGTAGAAGCCTGCCTAGTAGCCACAACTCACAACCATAAGTCAGAGAGACTTTGTGGTACTGATAAATGTTGTGAACCGTTGATGCAATGTAGCCTTATGAGGTCAGTGCCATACAAATATTCCCCGTCATATTTTATTGGACTGTTTCCGGAACATTTGCCAAAAACTGCTCAGCAGAAGCAGTAGCAAAACCTACTTAACTACCTTGAACATCTACAATATTGTTGTTCTAGGCCTAGTTGTAGAGCTCATCATAGACTATCTATCTGGCAGTGAACACAGAATTAACTTTTGAACACCCACTCACTATGAATGTTCACGGTAGTCTCATATACTAGAAGGGGGGTCCATTCATTAACAGTGGGATGTGGGAGTGGTCATATCTCAGCAACCAGAAGTGATGGACACTTCGGGGTTAGCACACCGGCGAAAGACCTGACAGAAAATACAGCCTGAATGAGCACAAGCGACTTGCTAATTTGCAAGAGGAATGCACAATGTGCACATTTGCTTCTTAGAAGAGGTACAACAAAATCGAGTTGGTCACGGATGACTGACCTTTAATCTTTGGGGCGGGAGGGTGAACTGGACGGGTGGGCGTTAGATGGATCACAGACTTCTCGTTAAATGAACATAGCTTAGACCGGCAGCGGTTCACCTCACAGGGCAGCGTGAGCAGCCCGTGGCCTTGGCACTGAGGCAGGCGGCATTCCGGCACGAGGATGTCAAGCGGCGCTCGCGACTGACGGCGAAGGGTGAGACTTCACCTCACCGCGGCGGAGTGGCCACGTGACTCGCTGTCACATGGGGAACCTTTCCATTCTTTGACAAACTGTTGACTTCAGTACAAGTGGCTGAAATGAATGAAGTGAATCAAGAAGACTAAAGGTCCCTGAAATCACAAGTTTGTTAAATTAAAGACCAGAGAGTATTGGGAATTTGCGGTCCGCATTCACAATCTGTGTATGGGATTTTGTCAGCCAGCCTCAACAATTACCGGAATAAACCGCACTTCAAGTGATATACTGCCATATAATATAATCGGAAAGAGACGCAGATCCTTAGTTAATATTTTAATTGTTACCAAACAGGACATCTTGCAGCAATTCCGGCTTCTGTTTGATCACATTGTGTGATACCAGGCAATCACTTTTTTTGTCACAGTGCCTTTTTCCTTCATCATTACATGAATGCAACTTTAGATATCTCAGTCTAAAAAAACTGTTATGCTATTCCATCTATAGTAACACCCAAGGCCAGCGGTTGTTAACCTGTAGACGTTAGTGGATCACTGCTCAATCATTGTTGGAACCTGTGGACCCCCAATGAATCATTTTTGGAATCCAGAGACCCACACTGAGTCATTACTGGATGGAAGCCAAGGATCCGGCCTAAGCATTTTCAGTATTTCAAACCACAAAACAATACACAAAAAACATAGAATTAGACATTCATCACACAAACATGAAACATGTTATTTAATTCTCAAACAAATATCAAAAACATGTTAACTTAAATTTTAGTTGGAGAGCTGGAACTTTTTCTAAATTCAACTATGTCCAATTATCGTCCATACTATATTTTGTTTGATGCACTTTCACTGCTCCCATGAACCAAATCTGAGGATACTAATTTAATTTTAAGTCTCCAATTTTAAATCCCTTCACTTTTAAAGAACGTTTTACATTTTTCAATTATGCATTTTTCTTCTTATATATAAACTTCATTAATCTGTTAATATTATTTCATTTTTTAAGCAGCCCCAGACTCACTGAGGTGGCTTTGCAGACCTGCAGGGGTCACTGGCCCATAGGTTAAGAACCACTGCCCAAGGCCACATACAGGGGAAAAGAAAATTCACTTGGCTCACTAATAGCATCGTTGTTAGGGCACTGGTGGAGGGAAATGATATATTTACTTACCGGTAATCTTCATTGCCAGTAATCTTGAATAGGGGAGTTAAAAGTGCAATATAAACTGGGCTTAATTTGTAAAAGAAGGAGTACTGGAGTCCGAAGCTTGCAAAGAACCTCATGGCTCATGCTACCAAATGTTGGTGTCCTGAATACCAAGGCAGCATCATATAGAATCCACCTCATGCCTTTTTAATTCTTGATGAGAAACTCCCAACCCCTCTCTCTCATTTGGGCAGATTCCTACTTTCTCTGTATGTGACAATTTTTCCATCTTTCTCCTTTGTGTGTTTTTCCCCATCTTGCGCTTGTGAAATGCATGACGAGTAAAAATGAGTGGCAGTCACCAAAATGTGTGCCGTTGGGCCCTACCTAAGCACTGAATAGAGGGAGGGAGCGGATGTGATGGATGTCTACTGGAACGAGGACTATGATTTGGGGTAAAGAAGAATACCAGTAATTATTTCATTATCCCCTCATCCGTCCCAGTCCTATCTAAATGAAGAAACACAAAGCACATAAATGTGCACCATTAAATATTTATTATCACCAACAATTACTTCATTGCTGATTTAATAATACCAGAGCCAAATTTATCTAATGTGGACTCACAAGGTCCAACTATAATACTTAACAAAGGTTTGATGAGGTGATCAATCAATCAATCAATCAATGGCACTTATAGAGCGCGCTACTTACCCGTAGGGTCTCAAGGCGCTGGGGGGGGGGGGGGAGGGGTGCCGCTACTGCTCGAACAGCCAGGTCTTCAGCTTCTTCCTGAAGGAGAGGTGGTCTTGGGTCAGGCGCAGGTCGGTCGGGAGGGAGTTCCAGGTCTTGGCGGCCAGGTAGGAGAAGGACCTTCCTCCTGTTGTTGCTCTTCGGATGCGGGGGACGGCGGCGAGGGCGTGGTTGGCTGATCGGAGGTGGCGTTTTGGAGCGTAGAAGTTGACTCGGCTGTTGAGGTAGCTCGGGCCTTGGTCGTGTAGGGCTTTGTGTGCGTGGGTGAGGAGGCGGAAGGTGATTCTTTTGTTGACGGGGAGCCAGTGAAGGTCTCTCAGAGGTCCGGAGATGTGGCTGGTTCGTGGGATGTCGAGGATGAGTCTGGCTGAGGCGTTCTGGATCCGCTGGAGTCTCTTCTGGAGCTTGGCGGTGGTACCGGCGTAGAGGGCGTTGCCGTAGTCCAGCCGGCTGGTGACGAGGGCCTGGGTGACGGTCTTCCTGGTCTCGGTGGGGATCCACCAGAAGATCTTCCGTAGCATGCGTAGGATGTTGAAGCACGCCGAGGAGACGTTGTTGACTTGCCTGGTCATGGAGAGGGAGGAGTCCAGGATGAAGCCCAGGTTTCGTGCATGGTCTGTCGGTTTGGGTGCGGTGCCCAGGGCGGGAGGCCACCAGGAGTCGTCCCAGGCGGAGGGTGAGGAGCCCAGGATGAGGACCTCCCTCTTGATCAGGTTACCGGTCTACTGATTTCTTGCAAAGACACCCATTGACCTCTGCCCAGGCTGCTGCGACTGCCCTAGAAGGTCACAAACATTATCTGGTGATGCCTCTGCCACTTCCCTATATGACTGGGAAATTACTCAGCACGCCAGACAAAGCAGAGGTAGAAATCTTATTTCCCCTGTTAGCAGCTCCCTAAGATACAAATAAAGAATTAGAAACCCTAAACTCTTTTGTGCGGGCTAGGTATATTGTCAACAACCTCTTAACATCAAAGAAAGAAGGAATTCCCGAATCTGGTATTGGATGGTAGACATGTAGGACAATCTTTTGATAAAGATGGAATGTAGAATGTATTTTATGAATGAATTTAGAATTATCAATCCCCCAACCAAGATCCTTTCATGAAACGAGACTGGTTTTGATTTCTGAAGATTCAAGGGGAAACCCAACTCTTGTAGGATGCTTCACACTGTCTTTAGACACTCCTGCCCCTATGAAAAGGAGGAAGCACACAATAACCACTTGTTAAGTTGTGGAAAAATAGAAATGTATTGTAACTGGGGTGCTGCCACTACTGGTGTCAATACGTTTGTGGAGGCTTTCGGAGATTTTTGAGGGACACAATGGCAGAGCTTGACACTGAAAATGCATGTCCCCCACTGTAAATACCAGAAAAGTATGACTTTCTGGATGTATTAGGACATGAAAGTAGCCATCTTGCACGTCTAATGTAGCCAGATAATTGCCTTTGGCGATCAATGACATGACTGACTGCAGAGATACCTTCCTGAAGCAACCCACCTTCCATATAACTTTGGTATAAGACAAAGATAGAGTAAAATCCTTTTCTCTTCTGATTTTCCTATACTGGAAATATTACATCTTCCTGTACAGAGCAGTGTAATAATGGTAATGGTTATTTGGTAATGGAGTAAATTTGATAATGGAGTAAATTTGAGCAGGTTCACTGGAGGAGCTTGTTTGAGTCATAACTGGTAACCCTCTCTGATACTGAAGAGAACCCATGAGTTTCTCAGCCACTGACATCACTGGGAGGAAAAATATTTCAATTTTCCTCCCACTCCCATATGGTCATTTTTGGAGTCAGAATTTCTTGACAAACTCAGCGTGCCGACGATGTTCCCAACCATGAAAGAGGCGTCTGTCGTCCTGCTAATTTTTCACTGGCTGTTTTGGTAGGAAAGAGTTTCTCACTGCAGAGTTCAAATGATTTTAGTATCTTCGGCTGACGTCTGAACCACATAATTTAATTCTGTCCCAAACAGTTTGCGCTTTGTGTAGGATAGCTTTTGCATTAATGATCTCTGGCCCACTTCTTCCACAGAATTCGCTTGACTACAACTGCTACTCCGGCTGACTAGGCCATGGACTGCAATGGTTCAAATGTAACATCTGAAGGAAACTGTGACGATAGTTCCATATATTTATATATAGAATTAAAGTAGCATCAATTCCTTTCTGCAAAGGATCATAGAGGATTTAAAGTCTTTTGAGAGGACTTGAGCGGCATAGGCAGCATAGGGACCTGATAGTGAACGTTGATGCTTCATAGGTTCTTGTGAGGGTACTCTCCATTTTTCTGACCTCCGCTTCAGGAAGAGTAGAATCTTCAGAGGCCAAAGAGAAGGATGAGGTCATAGAAGAAAGAATAGTATTTAGATTAGGGATCTAAGGTAACTTCTTTTGAAATAGATATCTTTTATTCATAAAGCAACATACACCAGTTTTATCTGAGTCTTTTAATTCCTTACAAATAAACCCTTTATGCCCTCGGAAGAGACAAGTCATCCACCATAGTGCTGCTATACTGTGCAAAAAATTAATTCTCTTCTAGTATTTTTTTTTGAAAACCTAAGACTTCTCTAATGTGTACCAATAGCTTTGGGAGGGTGGGGGAGGCCGACCCATGGGAGTGACCCCTCCCCCCAGGATGATTGGGGGAGGTGGTATGGTCCAGGCCTTTTTTGGGCTATGTGCAAGTATATATGGGGCATATATATACTTATCCTCCTCCAGCCACCATTTTATGTTGAGGTGACACGGTGGCTGGTGGAGCAGTATATAGACAATATATTTTCCTCAACCACCCGTTCCACAACCCAATGATTTGGTTTATTTGTAATTCGGAGATCCCCCTTTCTGTAGGGTGGTTTTGTTGGATACCGGTGCGTAGTGTTTGGGATTTGCTGATGTTGGTTGTCACTGGAATCAGGTGTTTTTAGTTAAAGTTTATTGTTGTTGACATACGTGAACCATGATAATGGGGAGAGTTTCTATGTAGGTCACCTGGACGAGGCAGGAATAGTTCAAACTGATGCTGTAGTATTTCAGATAGATGTTATTAGAGGTAGGTTAAGAGTTAGGGGAGTTTAAAGGGTACCATTTAAATTGTCCAGCAGGGTGAGATTTAGAAAGGTGTAGGATATTTATGTGGGAGGTTGGAATTTTAGGGAGGGTTAGTAATATTAGATGACTTGGTTGTATAGTGAGGTTTATAGTTTGTAAGGCGATGGCCTAGGGGTTGTATGTGATGTGCACCTGTTTCAATAATGCATCCATTTTCACACTAAAATTAGATGTCTGTGATCTGTGCTTTTGCTCTCTCAACCAATAAGTCTTGTAACTGGGAACCTTGTACATATTTTCTTCTTGAACCACTGTACTGGTCATCATCTGGCTCCAACCTCTCCCTGTTTGCATGAGGTTTGTTTAATGCAGAATCCACTGTATCCTTGACCAGAGCTCCCAAGTCCTTCCTAGAAATACGGAGAACCTCCTGCTGCTCTGCTGTTTACTTGAGCACTTTTTCTCCTCCATTAGTAAAGAGACTGACCGCGCTATTGCAGTGGTCTTCCTGCATACATAGAGGTTGTCTAGAGACCAAATCTCATCAAAGGATATTTGATCCCTAGACAGCCACTGCAACCTTCTACTAGCCCGTGAACTGGCTGGCACCCTTGAAGGAGCTCAGAATACCACTACCGTTCGACTTATGAGCGGCTTGCTGCAGTGCAGTATGCTTCTCCCCACCCCAACCAAGCACTGAGTGTCAGTAGTCAGTGCACTGATCAATCAGGCCACCCAGAGAGATGTGAACTCATAAATAAAGTAAGCAATCAAAAAGGAAAGATACATGGCACTCATCCTGTCTGACGAGACAGAAAAACATACCTGAGGTTGGGAGGTGGGAGGGAGCTTGTATACTGACATCACAACAGTAGACACTAAAGAAACACTATGCTTCTTTTAAAGTTTTAAAGCATGGGCAACTCTGTCTAGGAAGCATGGACTCCTCATTTAATAAGGACTGGGATGAGGAGGACGGATGAGGGGGTAATGCATGTTTCTTAGTTCATGACTAGAATCACCTCTAGCAGTTGTCACTCAATATAATGGTATAATTTAATGTACGGGTCTGAAATGAGTTGCGACCGTCACATTTTGAAGCAATGAACTGTTTTGAATTGTGAAGCGAGTATATATATGTACTGGACTATCTGAAACATACAATAGCAGATCCCTCACCTCCCCTCTCCACAAGGCCAGCGCTGTTTGTGATGACACTGCGAAGACCGGAACCAACCAAATGCAATTACGAATGTTTTTGAAGCCAACATGGTCTGACGTGGCATGCTTTAAAACAATTTGCTAAGCACTGTTGGTAAACTACCAAAGTGCTGTAGGTAGAAAACACTAACGACCTAGCCTCCAGCAACAAAACAGGCCCGCCAGCATTAAACTCAACCCCTACCCTGCAGCCCTCCCGGAAAATGCCTTGAGCCCAGTATGGGCAGACAGGCCTGAATTGCATTCGGTCATGGGATTTTTGCTTATATAATTTCCTCCAGGTAAAGTATGAAAGTCAATGCACTAACAAACCTGTGTACAAAGGTGAGAAATGTACAGTTAAACTAGTTGCAAGGTTCATTACTAAACATTACATGTACAAAAATCCGAAACCTGGATACGAAAGTGACCTTATGCTGTGAACTAATGGTATTTCCCGCAGTGGTTTTGAGGCTACTTCAGTTTCCCAGGGTCCAGGTGACTTCTAATCTAGCGCTTCTAAGCATGCTTGAATCATACATTTAGACCCTCTTTCCACCCTATCTGTCAAACAGGACCAAAACACAAGCAACATCTTCAGCCAGCTTTGAGAGTTCAGCCATGGCTGGAATTATTTGTTATATTTTACTCCAACTGCTAGATAGCTCAAATCTAGCCAGAAGAGTGTTTGGGTGCTGTGTGCATGCACTCCAAAACAAACAGGTAATTGGAGAAGACCCAGTAATCCATATGGCAACATTTACAAGGCTGAGATGCTGTTGAATGAGTAAAATGGTGCCACGTGGGCAGGAATGGAAGTCTGTGTCATGAGTAGAAGCCATGTACCTTTTGAAAGGCAGAGCTACCCCCCTCCTGCTGGTTTAATGAGTGACGATCCAATTGGAAGAGTAATCAAGCTTGGCAACCTAAGCAGAAACTACACAATTTTTAAAGGCTCAGATTTCACCTACCTCTGCTAAGACAAAGGAAGCCAAACGTTTGAGCAGGGCTTAATCCCCCAAGCCCTTCACTTGCTCCTTAAAGCTATCAAAGCATACAGGCACTAGTCAGTTGTTCCCTAGTCAAGTCATAGTTCAAACAATTGCCCGGACTGGCACCCTGAACATGCGAGGATGAGACAGGGAGGTATTGATAGGTTGCTGCCCTGACAAAACAAGAACTTATCAGTCCTCCCTGTGTCACCCTTCTGTCCTTATCCCTCCATGTAAGCACCAATTATTAGCTTAGAAAGGGCAGAATGTTAGAGGAAACATTTACATTAAACCCTAGATAATACTGTGTCTGAAGTGCACTTTTGAAGCACTTACCTCAGCCACCATATACATTGAACTTTCCCAGACTTGTCCCAGATCCGAGGACCAGGAATCCCGCCCAAGGAACAATAACGTTCACATTGTCACTGTCAGGCAGGGCACTGAGAGGAAAGATTGAGCTGATTGTGGCATTCTACACCAAAACTACCCTATCTCCAGTTGCTTTGGCTGGTTCCAGGTGCCACAACAGGCCTATCATAACAAGAATCCTTAACTAGAGTAGGTGAGGCCAAGTCCCAGGCAAGATTGGTGATCCCTAAAGAAGTCCTCTTCAGTTTTCAACCAACCCTCTCCCCCGTCAGACTCAAGCGCACCACTGCCAATTGGGGATATCTTAAGAAACTGAAAGCTTTAGAAAATTATGTCTACTTATGGTAGGGCTGGTGGATTGACTAGCTTTACGCCTTTTGTCTCTGAGCAATAGACATGCCATGCTGTATCTCACACTCTATTAATAATCAAAAATCTCCTGTATGATCCATGAGCCAGTGAGACATAAATACAATATACTTGAATTAATGACTGTGTCTTTGTTATACTGGCATACACTTCAGCTACGTAACTGCCACATAATCTGCCTTAGATGATCTTGAAAATGTGCTGTGCTGATTTACAATCGGTAGGAATGTTTGCTTGCGGTCATCTGATGCATGCAAGGAGAATTCTGCTGGAAGCCACAGTGAGTATTAACGGTACTTCAAGCTTTGGGACCCCAATTGTCTTGTCCGATTCTACGCCATATGGGTGAACCCCCTTTTCTACAGAGAGTAAAAGGAGTTAACCATTGAGTTTGGGGCTAGGATCATGCTTTGGAACCCTGTAAAGCTTCAGTCTGACCTTTTGTTGTCAAGAGCATGCTAGTTGTGTATCTCCTCGATTTTACCTATCACTGGTGTACAATCTCGTACTCTTGTCTTTCCTCTTATTGTGATTTTATTCATGACTTATACATCAGCCTGTGCCCTGAAGAAGGTGGGTGGTAGGCAGGTCCCTGTTCAAGGAAACACACGTCGGCACCAGCGCTTCAGCTGTTCTGACACCAAGAAATATTCAAGTTCATGTAATATGACTTTTGTGAATATATACAAATATTGAGTAAGAAAATGTTAGTTGGAAAGGATTAAGACATTTATAGAAATTGCTCGTGAAGCAGCTAAAATGATATTGCGATTATAATGATCCTATGATTTTTAAGGTACTGACTATAAGGGTGTCCTATTACGGATGACTGCATGTAGGTTTTACCTGGATCATGGTAGTGCAATTATGAGAGGTATGAGTGAAGTCTGAATGGGTTATGAGTTTTATTTGGTTGTGGTGAGACGAGTCTCTATGTCTTTATTGACCTGTATAATTAAATCATGATTTTTCTATATTTGTTGATGTAAGCCAAACAATAAATAATATTGAGATATTTACAATGTACTTAGTTTCGGGTTTATTTATCTTGTTTTTGCCTCTGTATGCAGAGCTACTGTGTCTCTATAATCCTTCAATGATTTTGACACTAATCACACCAATATGTACTAAAATTGGCACATTAGAATCCTCAATGACAGACATAAAATCAGATGTGGGGTCAATGAACCAAGACCTGGCTTCCTTTTATCTATGCCTGGATTCTATGGAGAAGAGGCTTGAAGAGGGCGAATATAAACTCTGAAATGGGGATGAGTTGGGTCAACAAATATGGAACTAATGGAACAAGGCATTGATTTGGAGGATTGCTCCTGTCTGAAAAATATTTGAATTTATGGTTTCCCAGAGAAAGTCAAGGGAAAAATATGATTGGCTTTTCTTAACTCTTGTCCCTCGACTATAGGAGCTGAAATTCTGAGACCCCTTGGAAATTCAGAAGGCACATCACACCCATTCCAGGCCCAAATATCTACTAACAAGCATTGATCCATAACAGTCTGCAATGATGGCAATATACAAGGATGCTCCTCATATTGCAAAAAAGAAAGGTGGTCCATTTAACTTTAAAGAAAGCTTTATATATCTAATAGCTGACAACTCTCACAAGACAGATGTCAGATGGAACAAGTTCAGAGCACTGTGGATTAGGATAAAAAACTTTGACATAAAATATGTTCTTCTGGAGCCGACAATCATACCGATAGAGATCCTGTGATATTCCTAATTATTGTATTGCGGTCCATATTAACTAATGAATTAAATGAGAAACATTCCATATCGATGCATACTGCTGTGTTTCATGATCTGTGGGGACAGAGATCTGTTTGCTGGTTATTTTTGTAAAACATTTTTGTTTTATTTTTATTGAGCAGAACAATAGGTACATAAAGTAACTTATGATAATAGAACAGACAAAAGGATCCAGATAACAGCGATGTAACACTTAGTAGCAGCCTGATCTTAATAATTAACTATAATATGTGCAAAACAAATAAGCAATATAAATTTCAGACAATGTAATGTGCAACAAACTTTCATAATATTTCTATCACCTTACTAAAACACTAAACACTATCCGAATTCATTAAAGTGCCTGACAAAAAAGGTGGCTGGGTGTTCGCTGGCTCACTACTTGCAGAGGACAGATGTGCAACATGGGTCTCAGATCACTCATTTATTATTTTTATTCAGCATAGACTCAACTCATGCACCACTGCTATAACTTTCAATCACTAGGGAATGTATAGTTAGGTTATTAATGCCAATTGGGCATACCAGTTTCCATAACATACTTCAGACTTCAGAATGTTTTACAGAATATGAACCAACCAAAATCCACGCCGATGAAAGTCATGCCATTGAATGTAAAAGGCATGTCCCATTTCACCAAGGGATAGAAGGTTTTGCATTACCTAGGCTGCAAACATTCAGACATAGCCCTTATCCCGGAGACCTCCTCATCAACATCGGAGTCAAAGAAACTTAAAAGAAGCTGAGTAGGTCAAGTGATCAGCAGTTGTTGGCTGAGATCCCAGAAGATGTCCCCCTCCGATTCTGTAGGCGCTCAAAAATGCAGCATGGTGATTGTTTTAAGGTGATCCTTTCTCTAGTGGCAGCTCGGTTGGAACAAGGTTTGTAGGAGGGAATAAACAAAAATAAAAAATGTAACTTCTCCACCACACCCTTCTCCCGCTGTTGCACGCTTTTCCTCCTCTGCTGGAAGCACCAGAGGCACTCAGGCATACGCGCTCTCCCAGCCAATCACGACGCTCCAGTAGTAGACCAAGTGCGCATGAAGGTTTGACTGACCCTAGAGGGCTTGCCAAACGGTCATGTGCACTTAGTGGAGTGTACACCACTCCTTCCGTGCTCTGGCATCAGGGAACCAGCCCCACCTGACTCCTTTAAAGAAAAAGAAAAGATCCACGTTTTCTTACATACCTTTATAAGGCTCCTGCTCCCCCCTCCGAAACCCGACCCCGATAGTGTTTTTATGTTAGTTGTTATTAATCAGAATCTTTGATTGTATAAGCAGATTGATGTATTATGGTGGAGTGAAGCTGTATATAGGCAATAGATATGCACATGTGTAGAATAATTTTACTGTACCACAACAAGTTTAAACAGCCATGTGGCAGGAGGGAAGCGGTTCAGTGTTTGAAGGGGTACTCTATTTATGGTTACAAGATGCAACTGAAAATGGTGATGTCTCCATGCCAATGGAATGTTGATTTTCAAAGTTAGTTTGGCTAATTACTTACTGGCTCTACGTGATTATTTCTGTGATGGTATATTGTTTTTCATTCATGTACATAAAACTTTAATAAACAGATCAAACAAAAAAAAGCAAATAATAATAACTCCTTGTTATTCTAATTTATTTTTTTTCACTGCTGCAATAGCAGTAGGGCGACGCTCCTCCACTTTCGAGGTGGAGCCGCCACTGCTTTTTCCTGTAAACCTTTCCATGTATGGACAGGTAAGGCCGGTAGATATGCACTTGCAAAGGTGAAAATTTCACATACCTCATTCATTATCACTACTGTTTATGCGCGTATTAGATACAAAAAGCCCTTCCTTTCTCTTCTTTCCAGGCTATTTACTGAATTCAGTAATACTAGGGTTGTGATGGGATGATTGGAATCTAGCAATATATCCAAACTTAGACAAGATGCTGAATGTGAGTTAATTTGCATAAAGGGCATGACTGGACCAAGTTGTGCTCTTGTCGCAAACCTGGGACCCTTTCTTACAACAATCAATCAGACAGAATTTATAAATCGTGGCAAATCACTCATGAGAGTCTCAAGCCACTGGAGTTGCTAGGTGCATTGCAGTGCTCTGTTCATTTGAACAGGCAGGTCTTGCGTCCTTTCCTGAAAGAGGAAAAACAGCTCGTATAAATTAGAGAACATTAGTATCTGATACTGATGCCGGGATGAAGAACTGTCAGTCCAGTACTTCTGAAACACAGTCGAGTACTCCTTTGCCATTCATTCTATTAACTACCTGTCATGTCTATGGCGTCCACCCAAGCCTGGGTACCCGCCAATGAATACGCCATTCACTGAGCTTATCTTCTTTATTCATCTGTGTGTAACTGCTAACTCAACATTCTAAAAACAAGCTTTCATTGCATTCCAGTCTGACACCTACGTCACAGCTCTATGGAGTCTGCTAAGAGCCAAAGGGGTTCTGTCATGAAACTCGCAAGACACTACATCTACCCCTCTGGTAAATAAAAAAAAAAAAAAAAATCACAAATCAGGATATGTATGTATGTGCAATTTCATCTCTTCAATCAACCTTCATGGTGATTTAATTATTCGATTTGATCTTGTTACTGAAAGCTAGGAGCTGTCATTTTCAGTGTCAGAGATATTCGAAGACAGTGAAGAGGTAACAGCAGTCACTGAGTTTTCAGATTCAGTCTTTCATCTCGATCAGAAGGCTGATGATTCAAATGCCGAAAGTGAGATGAGTGTCTGGAAACAGACTTTCCAGAATGCTGGACAGTCACCATGTGTCCCTTGGTGGACATTACGTGGAAAGGTTCACAATCGTAAGGAGCATCAGATTTCCTTCTTCACATTTGTCGGGCGATCACTGGATCTCCTTTCTTAAACTTGATGCTCTTTGCATGTCGCTTCGTGTCTGCATAAGCTATATTTTCTGCTAGTTAACCAAGTCCTTTGTATAAGTTGTGCTCTCACTTCCTTCTCTTTTGTGTGTCTATTGAGGTAACTTGGTTGTCAGTGCTCTTCGGAACATCAAAGTCCCTGGAGTTTCACCAGTGTTCGAGTGATGTGTTGAATGTTAGGCTCATAGGGTCGAATTCAATACAGTTTTCAAACTGAGTCTATAAAGAGTTGCACCCAGTACTGCTTTCTTTAGCATACTGATAGAACTCTCAATGGGTCTGTTGGTCTGCAGCCATAAAGGTGTACTCTTCTGATGCTTTATGTTCAGAAGCTCCAGGAAATCCTTGAATTCTCAACTGTTAAAAGGTGGGCCATTATAAGACTTCAAAATGGCTGGAATGCTCCATGTGGAAAAGATGCCATTTGGTCTCTCAATGACTTGCTCGTGAGATGTGGATGAGAAATCTTCTATTTTGCAAAATGTGAGTATTTGTCCACAATTATCATCAGATGACCAAAGAAGTTGATGGCTATTCTTTCCCATGCATGCTTACGAAGTTCTAACATGTTAAGAGTATGTTGAGTAACATTTGTAAAAAGGCAGTTGCATAGATGACATGCCTTGAGTTCCTTTTTAACCCTCTCATCTAAATATGGAAACCAAACTCAGTCTTAGAGAGCTCTTTTGGCGGCACAAATATCACAATGTCCTTTGTGTGTTACTTCAATTATTTTCTATCACAGACTTCCTGGATTCAGGATCCTCAACCCTCTCAGTAAAACTCCTTCCTTAGTTATGGACAGTTTATCTTTAACGTTTTTGTGTTTTTGGTATTGACCTATACTAGTGAGAGGTAAAGTATGTTGGTTCCATTACGATGTGTAATCAATCCTTAACCCTTTTTAGGCAGGTCGCTCCCCACTCCGCACAACGCCACCTGTGTGCCCGTGCCCTCAGCCCACGTGCCGCTGCTACAGACGAAGTGCGAAGCCTTCCTCCACTCGCAGGCTCCCACCTGCCCTCATCCCTAGTGGCCAGTGGTAGGCCGTAGATTTGTTCTGCTGTTGCTATGTTCTGTTGTATTGCATTGCCCTGTGTTTAATTGTATACTCTGTATCTTTCCCCCTGTACTTTGATCTGTTCTGCTGTTGCTCTGTTCTGTTGAATTGCATTGTCCTGTGTTAATTGTATACTTCGTCTTTTTCCCCCTGTCTTTTGTTATTTCTGTGCCTTCTTGTTTCCCTCGCCGTTTCTGCCCCCGTTTTCCCCGCGGCTGCGTCCCCTGTGGCCCCGCCTCCTGCTCGCTTCACTTTTGCCTTAGCGTATTGTATTGCCTGTTCAAACTGTTATTTTGTCTGCATTTCATTCCTCCTTCCCCCCCTTGTGCCTTTCTGTGCCCTGTGCCCTGTGCCCTTTTGCCTTCTGTACCCCCTGCCGTTCCTCACTCCCGTTTCCCGCCACTGCGTCCTCTGTGTCCCCGCCCCCCCGCTCTCCCATTCGTCCGCTCACCTCCCAGCTGCTCCTCCCTCCCACCTCCCCTTCTTATGGCGGCAGCGCCAAAGGCGTGCCTAAGTCAAGCCCGTCTGTGCCCGTCCACGCCTGGACCGCGCCCAGCACCAGAATCCCTGGCCCCCGGGAATGCCACGACGCCTGTCGCCGCTACGATTCCAGCACCCTCCACGCACTCAACGCCGGACGATCACGCGCCTGCTGCCTGGTCGCCCGAAGCTCACCCAAGGACCCTTCTCCTGCCAGAGCTGCAGCTTCACCAGCATCCGACCCGCCAACCCACCGACCAGGAGAGAACCCAACTATCTCAGATGCATTCTTCTCAACACCCGCTCCACCTGCAAAAACACAGCTGAACTCTGGGACCTTCTCGACTCAACCTCCCCAGACGTCACCTTCCTGACTGAGACCTGGCCGAACCCCTCCTCGGCATCCGACATTGCAATAGCCATCCCAGGAGGCTACAAGATCACCCGCAGGGACTGCACCAACGGAGTAGGAGGAGGAATCGCCATCATCCACAGGAACACTCTCAGAGTCTCGACCAACACCGACGACACCCTCAGCACTGTCGATCACCTGCACTTCCAGATACACACCAACCCCAACACCACTCTCAGAGGAACCCTCGTC
Source organism: Lissotriton helveticus (assembly GCF_964261635.1). NCBI lineage: Eukaryota > Metazoa > Chordata > Amphibia > Caudata > Salamandridae > Lissotriton > Lissotriton helveticus. The sequence goes on from NC_136065.1 coordinate 1,541,460,873, forward strand.
TACAGACCCCCCGGACCCTGACCACAGTTCAGCGACTCTATCACCGACTTCGTCAGCACACACGCCCTCGCCTCCATGGACTACATCCTCCTTGGGGACCTAAACTTCCACCTCGTGAACAACAACACCAACTCCACCACTCTGATCGCCAACCTCGGACTCAGACAATTCATCACAACACCCACCCACTCCAGCGGCCACACGCTTGACCCCATCTTCTCCGCAAGCCCCCACGTCTTATTCATCCACACCACCGAACTCCACTGGACCGACCATCGCTGCATCCACTTCACCTTCCGGAAATCCACCACGCACCACCGCACCCAATAGATCCCTCGCCGCTGCTGGAGCAAAGTCACCGAAGACCAGCTAACCACCACCCTCGCCCGGAGCCCACCCGCCGACCCCACCGACCCCGACACCACCCCTCGCAACCTCAGGCAGTGGATCGACAACTGAGCCAACACCTTCGCCCCACTCAAGAAACTCTCCAACAGCCACACACAGCAAGAAAGCCAGCTGGTTCACTGAAGACCTCCAGGCCTCCCAGCAAACCTGCCAAAAGCTAGAGAAGAACTGGCACCATGAACAAATGCCGGACAGCTACGCCGCCCACAAGAACGCCACCCGCAGACACCATCATCTCATCAGATCTGCCAAAAGGGCCTCCTTCAAAGACCACCTAGACAACAACGCACACAACAGCAAAGAGCTCTTCAACATCGTGAAGGAACTCTCCAACCCCAGCTCTAACACCAACGACTTCCCACCTTCGCAAGACCTGTGCGACCCGCTTGCCACCTTCTTCCATCGCAAGATCTTTGACATCCACAACAGCTTCAACGTCACGACCGCCCAACAACCACTGAGACCTCTGTCCCCACGACCACCATCCGCACCGATCGCCTGCTTTCCTGGACCAACATAAACGACGACGAGACCATCAAAATCATGAACACCATCCACTCCGGATCCCCGTTAGACCCATGCCCACACCACATCTTCAACAAAGCCAGCACCAACATCGCACCCCATCTCTGGAAAGCCATCAACATTTCCTTAGAGACAGCAACCTTCCCGGAGAGCCGAGATCAACGCCTTACTCAAGAAACCCAAGGAGGACCCCAAGGACCTCAAGAACTTCCTGGCCATCTCCCTGCTCCCGTTCCCGGCGAAGGTCATCGAGAAGACCGTCAACCAACAACTGACGCGCTGCCTCGAGGAGAGCATTCTGGACCCGTCCCGGTCTGGGTTCCGCAGCAACCACAGCATCAAAACTGCCCTCATCGCTGCCACCGATGACATCAGGGCCCTGCTAGACAACAGGGAAACCGTGGCCCTCATCCTCCTGGACCTGTCAGCTGCCTTCGACAGTCTGCCACCGCACACTACGCACACGCCGCCACGAAGCTGGGATCAAAGAGAAGGCCCTGGACTCCACCAGGTCATCTGCGGTGTACCCCACGGCTCATCCCTCAGCCCAACGCTATTTAACATCTACACAGCACCGCTCGCCCATGTCACCCGACAGCACGACCTCAAAATCATCTCTTAAGCCGATGACACCCAGCTGATCCTCTCCCTCACCAAGAACCCCCACACGCCAAAACTAACCTCAACAAAGGAATGAAAGCTGTTGCGGAGTGGATGGAGAAAAGCCGACTGAAGCTGAACTCGGACAAGACGGAAGTTCTCATCCTCGGATCCACCCCCTAAGCCTGAAACAACTCCTGGTGGCCGACCGCACTGGGAACAGCTCCAACACCCACTGACCACGCACGCAACCTTGGGATCATCCCCGACTCCACCCGCTCCATGACAAAGCAGGTCAACGCCGTCTCCTCCTCCTGCTTCAACACCCTTCGCATGCTTCACAAGATCTACAAGTAGATCCCTAATGAAACAAGAAGAACGGTCACCCAGGCCCTCGTCAGCAGCAGGTTGGACTACTGAAACGCCCTCTACGTGGGAGCCTCGGCCAAACTCCTGAAACAACTTCAACACATTCAGAACGCCTCTGCACGCCTGATCCTCGACATCCCTCACCGCTGCCACATCACACCCCACCTGAGAGACCTGCACTGGTTCCCCGTCAACAAGCGGATAACCTTCAATCTCCTCACCCATGCACACAAGGCACTCCACAACACCGGACCAGCGTACCTCAACAGATGACTCAGCTTTTACACCCCCACCCGCCAGCTTCGCTCCACCGACCTCTCCACAGTCCCCGCATCCAAAGAGCGACCTCCGGTGGCAGATCTGTCTACCATCTCGACGCCAAGAACTGGAACACCCTCGCCACCCACCTACGGCAGACCCAAGACCTGCTGACCTTCAGAAGACTCCTCAAGACCTGGCTCTTTGAACAGTAGCAGCATCCCCCCCACCCCCAGCGCCTTAAGACCCTCACAGGTAAGTAGTGCTCTTTACAAATGCAGTGATTGATTAATGATATCTTTCAACACATGCATGTTACTATCATGGCTCGTGGCAGTGATGATCTGGGCTAACAATATGGCAGCTGGCGTATTTGAATTTACAATGAAATGAATGTAAGCTTCAACTACCTTGAAGAACATCGCCGAACGCCAGCAGGGACTCCGAGTACCAGGATTCCCTGCCCGACCTGCTCCGGCTGGTCCCGCGTTCGGCGGATAGCCCGGCCCACACCGCTCGCTCGTTAAAGACCACCAGTGCTCCTCAAGAAGGTGGGATTGCCATTTGGACTGTGAGGACCCTTACCTGTTGTTTGCTGGGGGGCTGTGACTTTGTCTGTATCCACGCCTTGCTGCACCCGCTTCGCGGGTGCCGCTTCGCGGGTGCCGCTTCGTGGCTCTAGCCATCGGAGGGAGCCCAATTCCTGCAGGGGAGCTGTGTGCAAGTGGAGAAGGGCGAGTGGGCTACCTTGAAGAACATCGCCAAACGCCAGCAGGGACTCCGAGTACCAGGAGCCCCTGCCCGACCTGCTCCAGCTGGTCCCGCGTTCGGCGGATAGCCCCGTCCACGGTCATCTGACGTGCTACATAAACTGACACAGACGCCCGTGGTGCGGGAGCGTCCCGGGAGAAACCCGGGACAAGGGCGGGACCGTCTGTGGCCGTCAGAGGCCGGAGCAGGCCGGGCTGGGCCACCCCACTAACATTTTGACTTCCTTTTTGGTTTGCCAGTACTGTCTATTTTTATTTTAGCCCACTGTTTTTGTTGGGGGGCGGTTGTTTTACTCAGGTTGTCTCGTTGCCCATGCCAATGACAACTAGATCTTGAAAGGGTAGGAAGGGGGGGGGGAGTGTAAATGGGACTCTGGATAATTTTATAACTCGAGCCTTCTCTGTGCTAGAGAAGGTAATTGCTTTCACAGAACGCAGACTGTCACTTGAACCTCTCTTTCATAAGCGTTCATCGCTAGGGGACCTAGCACTAGTAACATCACCAGTAAACAACACTGTGCATGGAGTAGGAGCGCCCCCGTCCCCTGATCACGATAGCATAGGTGCCATTAGGGCCAGCCTGGATAGGCTGAATGGGATAGTTATCTCTAGGCTAGAGCCTTTTGTTACCTCTGAGTCGCCAGAGCCTCCTCCCCCTCTGTGCCGCTCGTGGTTCCCACGGCTGTTATTACCCACCTTCATAACTCTAAAAACCGCCAGTACCATCCACTGAATTGGGAAGATAGCGGGTGGTGGGGGTCCTAGTAATCCCGCCCTCAAAAGGAAAAGACCTACCAATAGAGTAAGGGGTGGACAGGTCAAACCCTCAAAAAAGTTTAAAGCAAAATACATCAGTGATGGTGAGGAAATTGTGGCGTCGGGAAGGGAACATCCACTGAATCTACCTGTAGTAAACAGCGTGACCCCTGATCAGACCAATTCAGCCAAACAACAACTGGAGGGTCCAGTAGCGTGCACTCTTGCTACTGGTCCCCCCTCGTCCTCTCTCCCTATAGAGCAGATGGAGAAGTTGGTAAGGTCCCTGATCCTCCCTGTGTTACAAAGGGTTAAGGACATTGCAGAGAGACTAGACAGATTTGAGCAGTCAACTTTGGGTAACTTTTTTTCTCTCAAATCTTTGTTGAAACTACAGGCTAAGAACACCCTGAGAGAGAGTGGGAGAGAGTGAGCACGTTAGAACCCACGGGGAAGCTTTAGCCCCTGACGTTGTACGGGCTCAGCCTACCCCAGTAACAGCTTGCACTTCAGGGTCTGTGCAGCAGGCTGCATCACGGGTTGGCTCTTCTACTGGTATGCCGTCGCCCAGCACCAGTGCCCCGAAGGTAACAGAGCAACAGTCAGTCAGCTCTGCTTCCCTGGCTCCAATCCCAAAGGGCCCTAATAATATGCGGTCGAAAGTACCACGTCCTAGGAAGGCCCCCAAAGGCCCCCCCTGACCAACTTAGTAGAAACAGCCTTAATCCTGTACCAATCACCCAGCAGGCCCTGCAGCCACCCAATGAGGCTCCCAGACTCCCCCCCTTAAATCTCCCACCGGACTGTCAGCCCTATGTTGCTGTGCTTACCAATGTCCCGTCCCTGAAGGCTGACCAGTATGAATCTTACCAGGCGCTTAAAAACAAATCTATGCACTGGTTAAGAGAGAATAGACCTCTCCCCGGCGAGTTGGATGGCCAGATACTTAATGTTAGAAGGGTAGGGTGGGTAGGAAATGGACATAAGCAATTCCAGGGGGATTGTGTGGTGGTGAACTTTAAGGATGCCAGGGTTGCCCAATTCATCTGCAACCAGCAGCCAGGTTATGGAGGTGTGGGAATTGGAGTAGTAGATCTGAGCTTTTTCTATGTTAGATCACTAGGCACATCAAATGCCAGCCATCAAGGGTGGGGAGGGAGGCAAGACTCCTTTTTCCTGGAGAACCATTACAGTTCTTTGTCCCATCCATCGATTGCATGGTCAGGGAACCATAGGAGGGCATTGGGTTACTGAAATGATACTTGCTCCTGGGACTCACTTTTGCGCTTGAGCCCAGTAGCTGTTCCCATGACCTGTATTCTGGGATCAATCAGAGCCAACCTTTCACCACATCCTGACCTTGGTAGTCCCCCCAACTCCAGTTCTTTAAGCCCCAGGCAGTTATCAGACCTAGTACCTAGCCTTGCTGTTACCAACATTGGGAGGTCCGTGAGCGAGGGCTCACCACTAGTTGCCTCTGGGTGGGTGGGTACATCTAGGTCCAAGTCCCGTAGGGAGCAGGCTGTGGCGGATCCAGTCCTTAGGATTCTCAGCTGGAACGTTGCGGGTATCTCTAGAAAGCTGGACCTACCCTATTGGATTACCCTAGTGGAGGCTTATCCAATTTGCATCTTTCAAGAAACCTGGAGTAGGGAGCCCTGCCACAAGGTGGGATACTCATCGTTTTTCATACCAGCAGTTCCCCCCTCCTCAGGGAAGGGTCGCCCCTCAGGAGGCCTCCTTATATGGGTTGATGTCTCGTTTGGGTGTCAAATCGTGCAGCATGTGACTAGTTCTCCTGACTTACTTAGAATTTCACTCAAGGGGCCTCGGAGAGGGCTCACCCTGGATATTATTAATATTTATGCTAGGGGCACGAAAGGAGGTTCTCAGTCACCCATAGTCTCAGGTTTGGAGGATCTTCTTAGGAAGTGCCCGGATAGATCACATCTTTTTAATTGTAACAAGGAGACCCAATGGATACCTTCGGACCATGGGCAAACATTCTATTCTCAAAAACAAGGTCCTTAGGATAATTTTAATAACATAAATGGTTGAATATATAGACTTGAATCAAGTAGCTCCAGTACCCAGCCGGGCCTGGAGAATTTTTATTCAAACAATTTCAAAATTTAGGGAGACCACAGAGAGGGTCAAATACAACAATTAATAGGGTACCAGCCTGTACCTATTCAGGAGTGACTGACAGACAGTTTCAGAAGGAATATTAGAGAAAGATAAGGAAAAGAATTAGAATATCAGGCTAAAGAGACATGGGAGCCAACTGTCCCTTGCAAAATTATTAACTGTGAAGCAAGTTCGGACAAACAAATACTGCAATAGACTAATCACAATGAAAATACTGCAGAATTGTATTTTACGTTCGACAACGTTTCGATCCCCTGGCTCCTAGTGAACCGGGATCATCATCAGGACTGAATTTTAATTTCCCTTTTTTTTTAGCGCCTGAAAGAGATAGACAATAAGGAAAGAAAAGGCGAGAAATGTAAAACATATTTACAATTTAAGAAAACGTCATACGTCTGTCAGAGCATATTTACAAAACTTGCACATACTTCTGTACATTTATGCAGACTAAAATATTATGCGAGACAACTCTTTAACTCTGGTCCCTCGGGACTGTTTGGACGTGCAGTGCACAGCCGACTAGTGTAATTATGCCGAGGGCGCTCTTACTGTGGAAGGCATGCAAGTAATGGATTGTCATTATTAGTGACTTAGACTCAGTACATTCAGTGCATGACGATTTCCCGAGAGCTTGCACGCCCAAAGTCTGGGTGACAGGTACCCGTTTCATGCTAGCAAATAATACTGTGAAATTATGCCCGTTGGGGGTAAAGGCGGCGAAGCTGTGAGCACGCGATGAAAAACTATATGGATTCATACTAAATACATTGGGTCCAGGGCAAATACCCGTGAGCATGCCCGTCCGAAAACTGAGTGATGTGTCCATATTTCATGCCATCTAGAATATCGACCATGAACTTGTGCCAGGTGAGGGTAATTGACGTCGAAACCGTGACGGCGCAATAACAGGCGCAACTGTATAGAAGCTGACCTGTTGGATTCCGTTCTTGTTAAATGGAATCGAGGCCCCTGAAGATGTAATTGCGTTGTCGATATAATTCTGTAGGAACAGAATTGTCGGCTATTAGATTTGTGATAAAACGGCTAGTTCCTAGTGAAGTGCCTAGAACGGGTTTAACATAGTTACCTCAGGCTTCAATAATATAGGGACTTCGGGAATTCCGTGGGGAAGAATGCTCCAATTGTTACTCGGTGGAGAAGAATGCTCCAATTGTTGCTCGGTGGTGGCGTTGGTATTAGTTAAACGCACGCTGTAAGCGATGAAAGGCGTCAGAGGGCAATACAGTTTTTACATTAAGCCATGAAATTTGGTAAACAATGAACATGGGCTTACCATTATTTTCGCGCATCGGTTGTGCACCAGGATCGGGCAAGAAAACCCAAAGATGGTTCAACCCCCCAGGAGAACGGAGGACCAGGAACAATTATTACCAATGGTAGAGTGTACATCCACACAAATAGAAACCATCCCCATTTTTAACCTCTCTAGTCACTCATTAGTAGAAGATGAGGTATCTTTACTTAGGAAAGGGTTATCTTTTGTCCCAACAATTCCACCTAACTTCATTGAGATCCAAACTGAGCTTATGAGGTTCTTTAGGCGCATTCACCTTAAAGCATTTTTTCAACTCCATCCCTCAAGTGAGACTAAAGCCCTGACTCCTTTCCGTCCTCCATCCACCTTCCTACCCTCATCAGGAATGATCCCACCAGAAATAGTTACCTTCGAAAAAAAGGTCTTAAAAGACCTGTCGATTCTCCAAAACAAAAAGAGATTTACGCCTTACAACATTACATTGCAGGAGAAACAGGCAATTACCACACTCAAAACTAATGATTCTTTGGTCATCAAGAGTGCTGACAAGGGAGGGGGAATCGTCCTACAGGACCTTGACTCCTACACTGCAGAAATCCAAAGACAGCTAGGGAATAAGGAACATTACTTAAGGCTAGCGTCCAATCCTACTAAGGAAATTCAGGCACTTATAAGTAGGATCACCACTGAGGCCTTAGCTGAAGGTTTTCTAACTAAAAAGGAATTCAATTTTTTGAATGTAAAAAGCCCAAGGACACCGGTGATATACACACTCCCGAAAGTCCATAATAATCTGACCTCACCGCCAGGCCGCCCCATTGTTTCGGCATGTGGTTCGATTCTCGAGCCACTAGGCGCTTTTGTAGATTTCTTTATTAAAGATTTTGTGCCCTCTACCCCTTGCTATGTTCGGGACTCCATGTCCATGATTTCATTGATTGAACATCATCCGTTTGACCCGTTAAAGGATACCTTATGCACCATGGACGTGGAGTCCTTGTATACAAATATCCCCCAGGTTGCAGCGTTAAAGGTAATTCAGAAAACCTTGGACACACGCCCACGTCCCCATGCAATGCCCACTTATTTCATTTTACAACGCTTGGAACTGTGCCTGACCAAAAACTTTTTCACCTTCAATGGTGTCTTTTACCAGCAAATAAAGGGAACCAGTATGGGCGCAATTTTTGCCCCAAATCTGGCTGTGTTGTTTATGGATGAGATTGAGAGACAGGTGATCCTAGTACCATCTAACCCTTTCTTTGCTGGCATCATCCTGTGGCGTAGATACATCGATGATATCTTCATGCTATGGAGATGTGAAATCGATGATCTATGCCACTTTCTGCATTGGATGAATAACAACTGCTCAGGCCTAAATTTCACATTCACATCCAACAAATCCTCCATAGACTTCTTGGACCTCACTATCTTTCACCAAGAAGGAATGCTTCTAACTAGGTTGTTCAGAAAACCCACTGAGCGGAACACGTTGTTGGACTACTCAAGTAATCATCCTAGAGCCCTTCGTGGCTCACTCCCATTCTCCCAGTTTCTCAGGATTCGAAGAAACTGTTCCTTCAGGGAGGATTACTTTAAAGAAAGTGCCATCTTAGCAGACAAACTCAAAGCTAGGGGTTATCCAGGAAAATTGTCAAAAACGCTCTGAAGCGAGCCTGGTATAGACCCCGTGAGACCCTGTTGGTACCTACTCCCAAGAAAGATCAAGAGAGGTTGGCCTGTGTCACCACATTTTCTCCAATATCAAATAAAGTGAGAAAGATGATACTCCATCACTGGCCAATCATTAATGCAGGCACAATACAAATAGATCGACCCTTATTCGCTTTCAAAAAAAGCAAAAACTTGAAGGATCATCTTGTGAGGGCAGCCCTCCCAATCACTGCCCCATCTTCCACACTTGAGGCCGTATGGGGTCTGTCCCCCATTGTTGGACATGTGAAATGTGGCAACTGCAGCGTCTGTGATCTGACTATTGAGGGTAAATCTATGATTTTTAACAACGTCACTTTCAAAAGTTCTACTCTTTCCAACTGTAACACGAGTAATGTTATATACATGATCAAATGTGCATGTAATAAAATGTATGTTGGTCAAACATCGCAGAAAGTGAAAACCCGGATTTGCCAACATAGAAGCCGCATCCGATGCCAAACCCCAAATGCCCCACTGGTGGAACATTTCATTAATGCCAATCACAAGGAAGATGATTTCCAATGGACCATACTGAAAGTGTTGAAGCTGCCATCGAGAGGAGGAAATATGTCCCATTTGCTTAACAAAGAAGAATTGAAATGTATAATCTTGTTGGACACAATCCAAAATGGCTTAAACCGGACGGAGGATTGGGCTGGACTTCTGTAAAACTGTGCATTGGCTAAATGCCCAATATCCCGAAATTTGTAAATTATTACAGCCCCGTGATTAATATGAGAATATGTTGAAAATCCCCGAGTACCTTAGACATAAATTCATGAATGATACGACCAAGTTGAATTTTGAATCGACTCATTGTGTAAATGCCAAACTGTGTCACTAACCGATTCACCTCCCCTGGTTGGGAATGCATGTTCTCAACTAACCAACCCATTCCAATATGGCCGCCTTGATCACTGCTAGTCCTTTTTCACTTGCCACTAGTCACACAAACAAAATTCCAGGCTTCCAGTCCGCAGTAAGAATTTCTTCGGTGTCGGAGGTACTGGCCATTGAGCCCCCTGACCCGTGTCTAACTGCCCGATCCTGGTGCACAACCGATGCGCGAAAATAATGGTAAGCCCATGTTCATTGTTTAACAAATTTCATGGCTTAATGTAAAAACTGTATTGCCCCCTGACGCCTTTCATCGCTTACAGCGTGGCGTTTAACTAATACCAACGCCACCACCGAGCAACAATTGGAGCATTCTTCTCCACCGAGTAACAATTGGAGCATTCTTCTCCACGGAATTCCCGAAGTCCCTATATTATTGAAGCCTGAGGTAACTATTTTAAACCCGTTCTAGGCACTTCACTAGGAACTAGCCGTTTTATCACAAATCTAATAACCGACAATTCTGTTCCTACAGAATTATATCGACAACGCAATTACATCTTCAGGGGCCTCGATTCCATTTAACAAGAACGGAATCCAACAGGTCAGCTTCTATACAGTTGCGCCTGTTATTGCGCCGTCACGGTTTCGACGTCAATTACCCTCACCTGGCACAAGTTCACGGTCGATATTCTAGATGGCATGAAATATGGACACATCACTCAGTTTTCGGACGGGCATGCTCACGGGTATTTGCCATGGACCCAATGTATTTAGTATGAATCCATATAGTTTCTCATCGCGTGCTCACGGCTTCGCCGCCTTTACCCCCAACGGGCATAATTTCACGGTATTATTTGCTAGCATGAAACGGGTACCTGTCACCCAGACTTTGGGCGGGCATGCTCTCGGGAAATCGTCATGCACTGAATGTACTGAGTCTAAGTCACTAATAATGACAATCCATTACTTGCATGCCTTCCACAGTAAGAGCGCCCTCGGCATAATTACACTAGTCGGCTGTGCACTGCACGTCCAAACAGTCCCGAGGGACCAGAGTTAAAGAGTTGTCTCGCATAATATTTTAGTCTGCATAAATGTACAGAAGTATGTGCAAGTTTTGTAAATATGCTCTGACAGACGTATGACGTTTTCTTAAATTGTAAATATGTTTTACATTTCTCACCTTTTCTTTCCTTATTGTCTATCTCTTTCAGGCGCTACAAAAAACAGGCAATTAAAATTCAGTCCTGATGATGATCCCGGTTCACTAGGAGCCAGGGGATCGAAACGTCGTCGACAGTAAAATACAATTCTGCAGTATTTTCATTGTGATTAGTCTATTGCAGTATTTGTTTGTCCGAACTTGCTTCACAGTTAATAATTTTGCAAGGGACAGTTGGCTCCCATGTCTCTTTAGCCTGATATTCTAATTCTTTTCCTTATCTTTCTCTAATATTCCTTCTGAAACTGTCTGTCAGTCACTCCTGAATAGGTACAGGCTTGTACCCTATTAATTGTTGTATTTGACCCTCTCTGTGGTCTCCCTAAATTTTGAAATTGTTTGAATAAAAATTCTCCAGGCCCGGCTGGGTACTGGAGCTACTTGATATATGGCTGATTCAAGTCTATATATTCAACCATTTATGTTATTAAAATTATCCTAAGGACCTTGTTTTTGAGAACGGATAGATCACATGTCCTGGTCGCAGGGGACTTTAACTGTACGTTTGAGCCCCTTGCGACGGAGGACATCCTCGGCACCGCCGACGAAGATGCTAGGAGAGGAATACCCACACTAACCATCCCACCCATTAGGAGGTGGTCCCAACGGGTTGTACAACTTAACTCTCTGACTTTGGAATTTGGTCTGAGGGCAGCGAATGGGAGGAAGACCTCGGATCCCTCGGGAGCTCATACTTACAATAGGGCGAACCACACGTCGAGGATAGATTATATCCTCCTCGACGTCAAGCTCTGGAGCTTTGTGCGGGATAGGGAGGTTATTCCCACAGTCGATAGCGATCACAACCCCCTCTCTGACTCTGCTCCCCTTGTGGCTCGGGGTCCAGGGTGCACCCACGCCCCTAAAATCAGTTTCAACTTCGGTAATACGTCCCTCCAGTTGTGGGAGGCGTCTGAAGTGGTGTAGGGTCGCTATGGACGAGGGGAAAATGTTCGCTATAGGGGCCCTCCTAGCAACAGCTCAGTCTAATTTGGACTCATCCATCCAGATAATTAGCGAAGTGACAGCTCTTTTCTGTAATACAATCAAGGCTCTGGGTAATCTCTTCCTACTCCCAAGTAGGGACCCTCCAGCGGGGGAAGTCAAGAGATCTAAGAACCAACTAGGTTGGTTTACTAAAAAATGCAGGGTGAAAAAATCTGCCTTGATTACCGCCGTCAAAGGCAAATCCCCGGTGGAGATCAGGCTTGCCAGGAAAGAGTACATCCAGACCACTAATGCAGCTAAGAAAGAGTGGGAGGACAGGTATTGGTCTGACCTCAAGGAAGCAAGCGCGGGTAGAGACTCTAGAGGGTTCTGGAATCTAATAAGGACTAGACCAGATAGCACTTTAATTACATGCAACATCCCAGCCCAAAATTGGTATAACCACTTTCTCTCTCTTTACACCTCTAATGAGGTGTATACTCAGACGCTCCCCAATAGTAGCCCTTTCCCAGTTGAATCCGAGGGGGACATATTGGGTGATCCCTTTACCCCTAGAGAAGTTGAAAGCGTAATAAAATCCTTGGTGCCCCTCAAAGCAGCTGGGCCTGACGGGATACCGGGTGATCTGTTACGCGCTAACTCTAAAGAGTGGGGGAAGTTGGTCTCATCCCTGTTAAACGCTATTAACAACGGTGCACCTGTCCCTGAATCCTGGAAAGGGGCGGAGGTCATCCCAATATTTAAATTTGGGAAGAGCGGCGGGCACATGCTGGTGGTGGAACCGCTCCGTCACCAGCGTCGGTTGCGCTGTGCTTATGACGGAGCGGTTCCGTCATGGCCCGCCCCGCTCAATAGAACGCTCAGCGCAGGCGCGGAATCCGCGCCGCGCAGGCGTGCCGAGCGGGCCATGACGGAACCGCTCCGTCATCAGCACAGCGCGACCGCGGCTGATGACGGAGCGGTTCCGTCATCAGCAGGGGAGGGGTTAAAGCACATGGATGGGTGCTTGCACTTTTGTTGTCTTGTGTTTCATTGTTGCTACAAATGAACCTTGACTTTTTATGGTTGTCGATGCAGCCCAAATATACACTTTGGTTATCAAAGGCGTAAGTCGTGGTAATGGAGATAATGTATTGTATTTCTCCTCTGACATTATGTTTACGTGGAAAGGTATCGAGCAACAATTTATTTTCAATATAATCTTTGCATAATGTTTGTATGTCTTTGGTGCTTTGGCAAGTTGATTAAATCTTTCCTCACATGCAGCCAGTCCGATATGTACACATTTCTCTGCAATAAACATCAATATGGCACAACCATCTTCCTCACTTTCATTTGATATTGAGAGAAAAGAACTGTTTGATGATGATTTCGATGTTGATCGACTTTGTTCAGTGTCAATTTGCCTCAATCGATGTTGCCACTTGGCCTTGTGGATGTGCGTCAAGCGTTGCTTATGGAATGTTCTGGTGACCATATTGTTTTCGCACCGTGACACACTTACTTTTTCCTCCACTTTACAGACCATAACAAAATGGTTGTCTTACCCTCAGCCTTTACGCATCTGTCCAAGGGTGGGACAGTTACCTTCGTGTGGTAACAAAAATCCACATCTAAAACATAACTTCTTTTTACGTGTGGACATCACTTTTTGTTCTTCAATCTTTTGCTTTGGCTAACTTTGTATACTCATGACTGATTCACTCTGGGCACGTCCAGACTCCATGTCAGCAGATTGTCTTTCAGCACGATCCTCAGCTCTGGCAGTCATCAACATTCATTCCACAAATTCATCAATGGTTTCACTAAATCTTTGGCATTATTGACTTAAAATATATTTATAGTAATTAACCTTAGGTGTTGGATTGAATTTGAAATTCTGTGTTTTTTTATCTGATGGTATGTGATTTCTTTGTCAATTCGCTGTATTTTCTTTATGACTTCTTTCACACCATCACCAGGAAGATTTGTTAGATATGTGATAATCTTTATCAGTCTCTTCGAGTGCATCAATGAAATCATCAAATGTCTCTATTTGGGCTGTCCGTCTATTGGCAATATTTTGCTTTTTGGCTGTATCGAAAGGTGGTGGTGGTTTTAGTAAGGTGGTAGCAATGTAGTCCAGCAAGGATCTTGAAATTAGTGTGTTCCTGCACGCTGTTTCTTGCTCAGTGTCTCAAACTTGTGACATACTGGTTTTGTGATCATCTATGATGATGATGACTAGGAATGAGACTTTCTTCTTGGTCTCCATCAGAAAAACAGCCTTTCACTATTCCGAAAGTCGTGTTTGGCTTTGCTTCTTTTGAGACCTATGAAGTTGTTCTCAGCCCAACCCAGCATCTTTGTGAATGAACCGCTTCGGATATGGATGGCTACGTAAGCACAACCCTGAGCACTTCTCCTTGAGCCATTTCACAGAGTACTGTGGTACACTGACTTTCTTTAATGTATTCTGTGAGTAATTTATTTCTTTTCTTCTAAATGTTTATTTGCATTTTCTAGCACCTAGTTCATCTCTGCCTTGCAGCACTTTTGTTCGCCGTGTTAGTTTGCATTGCTGTACTTTTTACAACTGGTTGACCCCAACTTCAGCTTTAACACACAATGTACAAAATGATCTTGCATGGCAGCGCAGTACCTTCATATATGGCCTGACCACCAGGTTCTTGACCATCGACATGTAGATACTTTTCAACTCTTCCATTTTCTTCACTTGATTTACAGCAGCTGGAGCGGCGTTTTTACTCCACACGCACGAAGCGTCAATTGCATATTTTGAAAGCAATACAACTGGCATGTATGAGCAGTTTGCTGGGACCACAGCAAACTCTCTAGGAGAACATGGTCATTCTTGGGGTTATGTATCCCCTATCTTGTTACCAGTGTTAGCATTCTCCCCAGCCTCTGTATCTGCCAATGACTATGCCACACACGGAGCTTAATATCACATATCTTTATTTATCTGCAAGTAACTGTGAACTCAACGTTCTAAAACAAGCTTTCGTTTCATTCCGCTCTGACACCTATGTCACAGCTATACAGAGTTCGTTAGGAGCCAAACGCGTTCCATCATAAAACTCACAAGACACTACAATGTCCTTGTGGTACAGCATGATTATGATGAAGATACACGGTTATCACTGGGGAATCAGTATTATCTCAACCCTTTCTTTCACCCATTTCTCCATTTCGGAATCAATATGGTCATTGTCAACTGATAGCTTCTACCTTTTCATTATCTCTACCCTCCTTCCCCATTTATTATTGTGTGTCTGAAATGCATGTTCTACGTCAAAGTAGAGAAGATGTCAGAGGCACCTTATTTGCTCCCCATGTACTCTCAGGATACTACTGAGGATATGCTGTAATTGCCTGAAGTTGACTTAAGGCTGCTTTTTGGTCCTTGGATTGCAGAGGCTGAATGCACACAGACCACATCTCATGGAATGGGAATGTTGATCTATAATCATTTGTACATTATGCTGCTCATGATAAGTGTGTTTTCACATGGATGCAGGTATTGTTTCTATGCACTTATGTGGCCTTGACAGGTCTCCTTGGTGGCTGTTGTCCATGCGGGGGTTCAGTCAAGACTTAAAATCTTTTGGGATATTTTCAGGCGCCATTTTGTATTTATGCCCAGATGGGCTACTATGAAATACATACTCCATGCAGAAAGACATGATGTAAACATAATCAATGTACCTTATACAGTGTTGCCATTTTTATGGCTGACCGCCTGGGTGAGTGTGCTGATACTTGTGGCGATGAACAGCAAAGTGATTACTGTTGTGTCAATCAATCAGGATATTTGTAAAGCTCACTACTCAACCGTGAGGGTCTCAAGGCACTGAGGGAAGGAGGAGGGGTTCTGCTACTGCTCAAACAGACAGGTCTTGAGTAGGCTCATGAAGGATAGTAGGTCCTGGGTATGCCATAGGCGGATGGGGAGGGTGTTTCAGGTCTTAGCGGCGAGGTGGGGGATTGATCTGCCGCCGGTGGTCGCTCTTCAGAGGCGGGGGACGGTGGCGAGGGCAAGGTCGGCAGAGCAGAGCTGGCGGTTCGGGGTGTAGAAGGTGAGTCGTCTGTTGAGGTATGCTGGTCCGATGTTGTGGAGTGCCCTGTGTGCGTGGGTGAGGAGCTTGAAAGTGATCCTCTTGTTGACCGAAAGCCAGAGCAGGTCTCTCAGGTGGGGCGTGATGTGGCTGCGGCGAGGGATGTTGACGATCAGGCGTGCGGAGGCATTCTGTATGCGTTGTAGTCGTTTTAGGAGTTTGGCCGAGGCTCCTGCTGATGAGGGCGTTTCCGTAGTCCACCCTGCTGCTGACGAGGGCCTGGTTGACCGTTGTTCTTGTTTTGGTGGGGATCCACCTGTAGATCCTGCAGAGCATGTGGAGGGTGTTGAAGCAGGAGGATGAGACGGCGTTGACCTGCTTGGTCATGGAGAGTGTTGAGTCGAAGATGAACCCCAGGTTGCGTGCATGGTCGGTGGGTGTTGGTGCTGCTCCCAGTGCAGTCGCCCACCAGGAGTCGTCTAAGGCAAAGGGGGTGTAGCAGAGGATGAGGACTTCCGTCTTGTCTGAGTTCAGCTTCAGACGGCTGTCCTTCATCCACTCTGCGACGTCTTTCATTCCTTTGTGGAGGTTGGTTTTGGTGGTGAGGGGGTCCTTGGTGAGGGCGAGGATCAGCTGGGTATCATCGGCATAGGTGATAATGTTGAGGTCGTGCAGTCGGGGGACGTGAGCGAGCGGTGCCATGTAGATGTTGAACAATGTCGAGCTGAGGAATGAACCCTGGGGTACGCCACAGATGATCTCGGTGGCTTTGGATCGGAAGGGGGGGAGGCCGATGCTCTGGGTTCTGCCGGAGAGGAAGGAGGTGGTAGTAGTATATTAAGGGAAAAACATGAAAAGGGTGTTCCCTAAGTACCAGGAGAACAAATTTCTATTTTTACATTCAGTTAGCCCACACAACCACAACAAAAATACATTTGTTCAAAAGATTTATTTAAATTTTATTTTTTATATATACATGTAAAAATCGTTTTCATAGAAAAATAATTTCATTTAGACAGTGTAATAACATCTGAGAAACATTTCATAATCATATACAAGACTACAGTATAAAAACTAGGACACACAATAATCATTCAAGGAGGCACAAAGTACATTCATTCATCCACTCAGACAAACCTTTTGTACCATCAGATACATACACAAACATTCACATACATATCACCACACACATGTGTGGTGATATGTATGTGAATGCTTGTATATGATTACGAAATGTTTCTCAGATGTTATTACACTGTCTAAATGAAATTATTTTTCTATGAAAACGATTTTTACATATATATATATATAAAAAATTAAATTTAAATAAATCTTTTGAACAAATTTATTTTTGTTGTGGTTGTGTGGGCTAACTGAATGTAAAAATAGAAATGTGTTCTCCTGGTACTTAGGGAACACCCTTTTCATGTTTTTCCCTTATGTATTCTCGCCCTGGCGGGTTGTTCCCCTCCTTTTCATTAAACTTTAGATTCAGGGCCCCTCTTCTGTTTTTCAATTGGTAGTAGTATATTAACCCGCACAGATGGGTGATCCTGTCCTCCCGGGCCTTTTGCCAGCCAATGCCATGCATGTTTTTCCTCGGCTTCTGATGCAGCGCACCCCGTGTTTTCTGACGCCCCTCGTTGGGCGTAGTGTGGTCCCTCTATGGTCCTGCTTCGCCTTTCCAGCCTGCTCCTCAAACCCCCAGATGGGTGTTTCGGTCCTCCCTGGCATTTTGATGCTACTCCACTACTAAGCAAGTAATCAAGGAACAAGGGAACCCTGTAAGTCAAGCGGGATCATGGGTAAGCAATATATTGTAAGAGACAGTGGTCCCTACCAAGGAAACATAAAGTCATAAACACAGAACTACAATTAGAGCTGTGTGGGTATGTATCCAAATGGAAAGAATTGTATTTATTTAAACATCCATTAAATACAGAGAGCTCATAATATTATAATGCAGTGGACAAAAAGTGGCTCGGAGTAGAAATAACAAGGGGCCATATTATTAAGAAAGGGCGATACATTTTCACCGCTTTTATCGGCAGGAAACTGCCGCTAAAGCGGCGATAATGGGCTTGATAATATGCCCTTGTAAATTCCCATAGAAGCCCAGGTTAACACCAGAGCCTGGGCTTTCATGGGAATTCACAAGGGCATATTATCAAGCCCATTATCGCCGCTTTGCAGCAGTTTCCTGCCGATAAAAGCGGCGATAATGTATCGCCCTTTCTAGATAATATGGCCCAAGATTTCCAGACCTCCGGCACTTGCTTCCAAAGTGACTTTTAGTGATACATCTTTACAACAGTCAAAGTGAGGAAAACATCTTATGTTCCACATAAATCATAAACAATGGTAGGAGTCAAGATGCGATTGTTGAAGTGATTCGATCCCAACTACAGTGGGGGGATCATCATCAGGAGAGAAAAATCTGAATGCCTAGTTAGGTATGATGATAGCAAAGCGGTATATTGGTCAATACTGGGGAGCGAGACTCATTCCCTCCTACCGTCAGTGGTGCTGTGACATGGATAGCGCAATAATAGCGGAGAAAGTGGAATATGTACATAGGGGATTCCCTAAGAACTGGATACGGTGTGGGGATAATGGAATGCTTTCAGGGGAGACATTAGCGATCCGCCTCTAGATGAGTCAATGTCAGATGTCAGTGACTAACTGTGCAGATCGTGGACACTGGGGCGCTCTCAACATTTACATAAATGTGCTGAATTGACTGGGGGGGAAGACTGTGGAGAAGAGCATATAAATGTAATCAAACGCTATATGACTAATCAATGTATCATCATGTATCTGTCACTATGTAATAGTAAGTACCAATTAATGAAAAATGCAAATACAAATGTTTAAAAAAAATATATCTCAATGCCTGTGAGGTAGCCTATTAGAGGCAGGGAATGGGACAGAAAGGGTGGGACAGGGGGGTGGGATGGGGTGGAAGGGAAAGGAAAGAGGGAACAAAAAAAAGGAGAGAGGAAATCAAGGTTAGAAAAAGGTCAGGTGGGCAATAACCAAATCATAGCATGCAAAAATTACCAAATGAATCAATTAAACAAAAGTAGCCAAATTTGTGATGGAGGCAAGCTTGTGGACTAGTGCTGCAATGAATCACACATTAAAATTGCTGTCCGAATGAGTTGGTCGGTATATTAGGTAAGCTAGGTAATGGACTCTGAGGCAATGCATGGTGAGGTCCGCAGTACCCATCTGTATACAATGTGGACTAAGGGTGAAGGCCCAGAAGCGAATTGTGGTGAGTCAGTTTCCTCCGAAAACAGGAATGTCAAGTAATTTTTCAGTGAAAGAGTGCCAGTGGTAAAGTATAAGGGGTAAAACATGGGAACTACTCTGAACTTACTGCCAGACGGTTTAGTGGGACAAGCTTTCGGAAGGTGGGTCAAGGAGCAATGTCCTACCCGAGTTTCCCTGGGGCCAAGGCTCAGAATCGAGCGGCTATAGATAACCTAAAAAAAGCCGAAGAAAGGTCAGCAAGTCAGGTAAAACATGGCAGAGAAGCCAAGAATGGCGGGTGAGTGACCGGTATATACACTTACAAAATGGTCTTGAAAATCCGTGATGAGTGATTCCAGTAGTCAGGGAGAGGGAGCCCAGCAACATTGGTTCTGTGTTTCAATGTGCAAGATAAGTATGGCGCCGCCGGCCAGGACCACGTATGCATGTGCAAGTGGGAAACACAAAATAGTTAAAAAGGAACAGGAGTTTGATGGTGACAGTAATTGATGGACAAGTTGGCACAAAATAGAAAATATTCCTACAAAGAGAAAGTAATAGCAGGTTCGCCTTATACCAAAATGGGATGCACAGCATGAGATTATTCAATATTTCCAATATAAAAGGAGTACAGTTCAGCATATGGAGAATATAGAGAACAAGGATCACGACCTGGTGGCCCAGGAGTGGCGAGGGTATGTATGTACATAGAAATTGATGGAGCCATAATTGTTTCAACACAGCTGGAAATCACATGTAAAATATACATAGGGTATTGGAATAAGTGATGTACTGAGCAGACCAACATTTGCAATTGCATACAATGTGCAGAAAGTACTTAAGACACAGTAAATTGAGGCATTGCGGATGCAGAAGACAGGAGGCGTAGGATAACCAGAATATTGGTCAATAGAAACATAAAGTTAGGGTAACATTCAGAAACCACAAAGTTACAAGAGTGGAGCAAAAACAGAATTATGGAGAAAACACTAGGGTACATGTGAGGGTTACACCAGGTTAGTCCAGTCCTCCATTCGATTCAGTCCAGTATGGGGGCTGTTGGTGCATAAAATCCATTTTAGTTCCTCTTTGTTGAGAATCCCGTTAATGTCTGTACTACGAGGTGGTGGTTGGATCACATTGATAACTTGCCACTTTCAATCATCCTCCGTCTGTCCTTGACTTGTTAAGTGTTCCACCATTGATGCGTTCAGTGTTTGGCAACTGAGCCTGCTACCATGTTGACAAAATTGAATCCTGTCTTTCTGCGTGGTTTTACCAATATAGGTTTGATTGCATGGGCAAATGATCGCATATACAACATTGTTGGTGTTACAGTTTGAAAAATGGTTCAGGGCTACATCAATATTTCCAGAAACACATTTTTTGCTTTCAATGGTCAGGTGGCAAACACTGCAGCCTCCACACTGAAAGTGGCCCAGCGTGGGTGATAGGCCCTACATCTCTGTCAATGTTTGGGAGGTTTTTGCTTGGTAATGCAGCTCTTACTAAGTGGTCTGTGATGTTTTTGTTTCAACAGAATGCAAAGAGTGGGCAGTCCAATGCCATGCTACCAGCATTCAATATTTGCCAGTGTTTAAGGATACATTTTTTCACCAGACTAGAAATCAGGAAGAAAGTTGTCACACATACCATCTGGTCATTGTCTGTTTTAGATTTGGGAGTCAGGTGTACGTCATGAGGGCAGTACCAGGGGGGCGTGGCATGGAAGCCGATGGCGGAGGGAGCGTGAGGCTGCAGCTCCGCTCCGACCCCGCTGGTTATCCTGCACTGGGGGGCGCTTGAAAGCCCCCCAAATCGATCCCTGGTGGCGTAGTGGGGCGTAGGCAGCTGCCCCTGCAGATTGATGACGCTGGGTGCCTCCTGGGTGCCTGGGGACCCTGCGGTGACTCCCGGGCCGTAGCGCTGCCGCGGCACAAGATGGCGGCGCCGGAGGTGGAGCGCCGGGGATCGCTGGCTGGCCCTGCCTGAGGCATGGGAGGTGAGTCCTGGGCCTGCCGACGCTTGGAATCGGAGCGCAGGAGACTCCCTGCTGGCCCGGAATACACGGGAGAAGGTGCGGTGGCGGCCCGCAGCTGCTCCTGGCCAGGAGACGCTTGGAGGCGGTATCGCCTGACGTCCTACACACGCCTGACCCGAGCGAGGGAGAGGGGCCTCTGATGTGCTACCCCCGCCTGTTGAGAGGGATTGCAGGCCGATTGATGATGGCTGGTCGCGGCGGAGGGGCCGGGTGCTGCGGGTGGCGGCGCGGCCCGGCTGGTGGGCTCCTGAGGTGTCACGGATGACCTGGAGACTGCTGCTCCTGCTGGGGGCAATTATCCACGGAGTGGCGGTGAGCGATTACCCACTGTAGGACCTGTGGCCGAGTGCCAGCGCTAATACCCCGAGGTGAGCTGAGGGGGGGGGAGCGGCTGGGGATTGTGCCCTTCTCTGCCCCCCGTACCCCGCGGTGGGGGCCTTCTGGAGGCGACTGTTGAGCTGCGGGACTGGAGCGGCTGGCGGGGTTAGCTGGCGGGAAAGCCTGGGGCCCCCCCTTTTTTTTCTTTTCTTTTACACTCCTTATCCTACTCGGAGGAAGTCATTACCGGCCTAGCTGGGCACTCTTGCCCCGCAGCGCCTGAGCCTGAAATGAGTGCACTGTGAATAATTGGACTGCGCTGGATACGGACGACGCGACCTGCCGGTGTCCTGGAGTGCTACAGCTGGGCCTACTTACTTTTCGCCTCCCCCGGCGGGGGCCCACCTCTTTAATTGGATTGTGCCTGTGGACGCTGGACATGGGGAAACCCCGGGGGAAGCAGGGGGGGGCCATCTTTGGACAGTGTGGAGACAGATACGGAGCGAGGGCCGCGAGACCCGGAGCCCGCCCCTCCCGGGTTGCTGCCACAGCACCAGGTGGAGCAGATTTTACAGGCCATAACAGACACTAGAAAAGCCCTCCAACAGGATATAGCGCAGGTGGCGACAGGTTTGGGACTCCTGAAAGCTGACCATGCTAAATTGTCCGACAGGGTGCGGCAGACGGAGCTTAGGTTGGACGAGGTGGGGCCTGCGCAGCGTAAATTGGATGCTCAGATGGCGGATGTGGTGAGTCGGCTGCAGACCCTGGAGAAGAGGGCGGATGATGCAGAAGGCCGCAATAGAAGACATAACGTTCACGTGGCGGGCATTACGGAACGGATTGAGGGGACCGACATGGTGGCCTACTTAGAGAAATGGTTCCGGGAGGTGGCTGCACCAGAGGGCCTCTCACAGTTCTATACATTGGAAAGGGCCCATAGGGTGCCGGCGCGTCCGCTGGACCCTGGACGCCCACCTCTGCCGGTGGTTGCGTGCCTCCTTCACTACAGGGACCGAGATCTACTCCTGCACAGGGCCAGGACCTCGGGCCCCTACACTGTGGACAACAGCAGGGTCACACTGTTTCCGACTACACGCTCGAGGTACAGCGGGCCAGGGCTTCTTTCTTGGCGGTTAAGCGGGTGCTCCGAGATGAAGGCTTGCAATATTCTCTGATGTTCCCTGCTCGGTTGCGCATTGCCTTAGATGGCAAAACACACTTTTGCAATAGCCCTGAGGAAGCCTGGACATGGTTGGAGGAATACAGACTGGCAAGGGGGAGGCTGGTCTGCCGTCACGGCTGCTGGCGCTGGAGCAGCGGCTTCGACGGTCCCGCCATGACCGGAGGTGGCGTTCGGTGCCTGGGGTCCCCTCACTGTCTCAGACAGAGGCGGAGCGACTGGCGGCGCTGCAGGCTGTTGCGATCATTGCTGGGACGGAGGCGTCCTCACTGGTGCCATCCACGGGCTCTGAAAAGGAGGCGGTTGAGACTGAGGCAGAGCTGTCAGGTTCGGGTAGCCAGATTCTTCCCAAGGTGACACCGGGCACGGCAGACGACATGGTGGATGCTCCATGACAGCAAGAAAGACTCTGTGATCTCTCTCATGGACGCTACTGATCTGTACTTCTGGCGATTAAGGGCGGCGGACGGCTGGGGTCCGGGCTGTTTGGGGCCCCGGGAGCTGGGGGGCGAAACCTGGCCGTTAGTGTGTCTTTATACTACAGACTGGAGGGCGCTGCTACCTTTCTCACTGGGGAATTGAATGTTATTGAGGGGTTGGTGCTGGGGACTTTGGCTGAATGTTTATTGCTTTGCTAGGTTCTAACCTACCCCCACCGGATGGTTCACAGTTAGTACGCCTCTGATTTAGTTGGAAGGCGTTTGTTGGGGTCAGTTTGGATGGGATTCACTACGTTAGTGCCTGTTCTGGGGAAGGAGGGTGGAGCTCAGGGTGGGCATGGGATTATCAGGGGGGTCTTAGTTTGGGATTGTACTCACCGGCGTGTATTGGCAAGAGCAGCAAGCTATTGTGTTTTTTTCAAAAGTCAATGGGGCCGTTACCTGATGTTAAATGTATGACTTGGAATGTGCGGGGTTTACACTCGATGCACCATTGACACAAGGTCCACTCTTATTTAGTACGCAGGGGCGCGCAGATAGTATTCCTACAGGAGACGCATCTAACTAAAGCTGAAGGGATAGCGCTGCAGCGTAGATGGCGAGGGCAGCTGTATTATACTACCTACTCGGCTTTTGCCAGGCGGGTTCTGATCTGGATTAGGGCCGGGGTTCCTTTTCAGATGACTGAACAAATGGTTAATCCTGAGGGCCGTTATGTGGTGGTTGCGGGACGTCTCCACGGGCGGGATGTGACCCTCTGCAGTATTTATGCCCCTAACGTGGAACAAGCGACTTTCTTCACTCGCATGTCTGAAACACTGGCAGTTTATTTTACGACCACGGTAATGATGGGGGGAGATTTTAACTCCATAACAGACGTGACCATGGATAGATCCCACCCCCTGCTGCCTGATGCCCCCATTCATAAGCTCTCAAAGGTCAGATCACAGTGGCAAGATAGTTGGGGATTTATAGATGTATGGCGGACACAACACCCAGATAAACGTGATTATTCCTACTTTTCAGCCCTGCATGAGCTGCATGTGAGGCTTGATGCAGTTTTTTGTAGCACTGGCTTGGCTACTATGGTGGTTTGTAGCGAATACCTGGAGCGTACCATCTACGTTCATAACCCGCTATTGGTAAGTTTCTGCTGGGAAGGGTGAGCGGAGGCCACAACTGCGCGCACATATGACACCGACCACAGGGCGGTTTGAGGAACCCGCTAACGGTCAGAGGGTCCACCCATAGCAAATACTTCCACGGGAGCCCGGTAGGCTTCACCACAAGAGGCGACCTGGTACAATAAAGGGAGAAGCAAGACGTGCAGGAATCACGCTGATTCGACATAACCCTGATGAAATCGCCGGTAAAGTAATTGAAGGCGATGAAACATGTTGGTTGTTTTTAATTAGAACGGGCATACAGCACAGAATAAAGTTGGAGTTGCTAGTAGAGCTTAGTTCTTTTTAAGGTGGCGGGGACCAGATCTCGTATATAGGAGATAGGTTCTACGGCCACAGGGTCACTAACACAAACACATAGAGTTTTCTTTTTTGCACTACCTTTATCCCCTTTATTTTCCAGGTTGGCAGTTGCTGATGATGAGAAAGTGAGGATCCAGGCAAGTACCAGTCTGCCATATCCTCCCCCGGGTGTTGCTCCTGTGAGGCATTGCCAACCTTCCCTCCCCTTTTTTCACTAGAGAAGGGTAGAGGTAGGTGTTAGTTTAACACATGGAGAATATGCGCACACATACCTGTTTTTAAATCACTAGTAATTTTTTAAAAGAGTGACTAATAGTAGCACCAGTAGACATAAGGTTGTAGTGTACCCTTTGTTTAACTATACTGATGTATCGAAAGAATCCGGGTTTTCACCCCCAGACTGTATAGGGACAGGCACCGAGTAGTTTTAAGTTTCTGCTGGGCCCTGTGCCGACCTTGCGACTATGCCCGGAGATGCTAGAAGACCCACTCTTCCGCGTTGAGCTGGGAACGGGAATAGAGCGCTACTTTGCCGATAATGAGGCTATGGCTACGACAACCGCCCTGGAATGGGATGTCTTTAAAGTGGTGATCCGGGGCTTATGTATTACCAAATGGGTTGGTGTATGGAAGTTGCTATTGCAAGAAATCAACACTTCAGAACAGACGCTTAGAGAGGCAGAGCGAGCACACTCGAATAACCCTGAGGTGCGGGACCTAGTGTTGAGATCAAAAGAGGCCGTGGCAGTAGTCGTGGAATGCTTGAGGTGTTTTGACCATAGGGCTTATTTGGCATGGGTGCACAGGTAAGGTGGGTACCTTATTGGTGTGGTTGGCCGACCCCCTCCCCCGAGGCGCTCCTATTTTAGCGTTGAACTCCACAGCGGGGCAAACGGAATATACTCAGTGTCAGATTAATACCCATTTTCGTGACTACTATGCGGATCTGTATGAGAGCAAGCTGAGGACCGGTGAGGTAGATATCCAAGCTTTTTTGGATGAATTGGAACTTCCTGCACTGGATGCAGAACAGGCTGACTCCCTTGGCCGAGACATCACACTGTCTGAAATTAGGTGTGCTATCAAGCACATGGCGCGAAACAAAACTCTGGGAATTGATGGCCTGCCCATAGAGTTTTATGCAACATACGTGGAGCTTCTTGCCCCTAGATTATTGTTGGTCTTTAAGGAGGCTAGTGAACTAGGGATATTACCCGCCACGACTAGGGAAGCTATTATCATTCCCCTATTGAAGCCAGGGAAAGCCTCTACTGACCCCGCCGCATATCGGCCCCTGTCTATGCTCACCTCTGATTACAAGATTTTGAGCCGCATGTTGGTTACCCAACTCCTCCCGCACATGGTGCGTTTGGTCCATCCTGATCAGGCTGGCTTCATCCCTACTCGTAATACCACAGGCAGTGTGCGCCGATTGATACGCATTCTGGGAGGGGACCACAAGCGGGACCCAATGGCAGCAATCCTGTCTGTGGATATCGCGAAAGCGTTCAATAGCTTAGAATGGCCCTATTTATTTTCTGTTATGAGAGCTTTCGGGTTTGGGGAAGGTTACATTCGCTGGACCGAAATATTATACTCCTCGGCGTGCGCTACAGTGAAAGTGGGGACAGTCATCTCTTCCCCCTATCCAGTGGGGCGAGGCACACGACAGGGGGATCCGCTATCCCCATTATTGTTTGCCTGGCCACAGAGCCATTGGCTCTCAGCTCTAGGCTGGGGAGGGCGTTCCAGGGCTTACGACTCCGAGGTCAAACACATTTTATCTCGCTATATGCGGATGATCTCCTGTTGTTTCTAAAAGACGCGGGAGATGGCTTGGAGGGGGCTCGAGCACTGCTCCAAGAGTTCGGGGACATTTCTGGACTCAGTCAACTGGGCGAAGACTTGCGTCTTCCCGGTCGACCCGGCATGCAGCCCGTCTGCAGCTGCGCAAGACATCGCGTGGGAACCCTACTGCCTTCCCTATTTAGGAACACATATTTATCACACCCACGAACACCTACTGGACAGTAACATTGGCCGGGCAATGCGAAACCTCAAGAATAGCATGTAGTTCTGGGGAACATTGCCTTTATCAGTAGCAGGTCGTGTGGCCCTAAATAAAGATGGTAGCACTTCCCCGGCTACTCTACTATTTCCGAACGTTACCGGTGTGGATACCCGCCTCCTTATTCCGACAGCTCAGGACTATGGTAGGGGGCTTCATTTGGGGGAGCGGAAGGCAGAGAGTAGCACTTGATACATTAATGCGCCCGAGAAAAGCGGGGGGTCTTGTGGTCCCTGACTTCGAATTATATTATCTAGCTGCACAGTTTCAAGGGCTTAATCAAGTGGTGGCGCTGGAATTTAGGGGCCCTGAAAGGGACTATGAACCGGAGGTGCCTCGGCATGTGTGATCGTTTATATTATATTCCAGCAGATATTGCACGTGAATTCGCTATCCATTGAGGAGCGCACTTTGTAGCTTTGCTGGAAACGCTATTATGGCAGAGTCAAGGTGCGGAACCCCTACGCCCCGGAGATACCCTTGGGTATGTGTACCGCCCTTCCACATGGCGGGGACTGGCTGGCCCTCGCGGAGTGGGAGTCGCTCGGACTACAGGTGGTGGGCGACCTGTATGATGATGGCACGTTATTACCCTATGGCGAGCTGCAGGAGAGATTCGGGCTCCCGCGCGGCCACTACTTACTCCATTCGGCCCTCACGACTGCAATACAAAAGTACTGGGATTAGGGCCTTTCGGAACCCCCGGTGACCTCGGTGTGTCAGTATGTGGTGATGGCAGCAGGCACCTACAAGGCTGTCACCTGTTTATATAGGCGTATGCTCAGTGAGGGATCGAAGCCTCAGCAGAAATTGCGCGACCAGTGGACGACAGATGTTGGTAGAGACATACCGGACCCAGCTTGGTCGCAGATCATTAAGAGGGCATGGAAGAGTACCAGAAATGCCAGATATCAATTGGTTTATTTCTACATACTGCATAGGGCCTACCTCACCCCGGCAAGGATCAACCAATATTTTCATGTAGACACAGCGCAGTGCCCCCGCTGCAGGCTTGTGGATGCGGGCCTATTGCACATGTTATGGGATTGTCCACAATTAGGCACATATTGGGAGGATGTAGTGGAGTTGCTGTGCAATATCACGGAACGGCAGATTACTCTGGATAAGGGTACCTGCCTATTACACTGCTTCCCCCATACCAGTAAGACCAAAATAACGAGTAAATTCCTAGACCTGGGGTTGGTGTTGGCCAAAAGGGAAATCACAATCAATTGGAAAGCTGCGGGGGGGCCTAGTTTTGCTAGATGGAAGGCCGCACTGCTTACATGGGCAGGGAGTGAGAGTGTAATTGGCCTGCAACAGGCCCAGAGGTCCCACAATGAGAAAGCGCTGGATGCAGCCCGGGCATGGGAAACCCGGGCTGTTACAGAATTGAAGGCTACAGATGGTTACAGAATTGAAGGCTACCGATGGGGACTCTGGATCAGAACTGAGTGAGTCTTCGGGGGCTGGAACTTAGTAGATGACTGCAACAATACAAGAGACGAAATGTATGAATATGCTCCCATTCCTATGATAGTCATGACCTTCTATAACAGTTGTATGTATAGTACCCTGTGCAGTCATGTTGCTCCAAGTGGATATTGAGATAAG
The DNA here is from genome assembly GCF_964261635.1 of Lissotriton helveticus. Lineage (NCBI taxonomy): Eukaryota > Metazoa > Chordata > Amphibia > Caudata > Salamandridae > Lissotriton > Lissotriton helveticus. Next base: position 1,541,489,173 of record NC_136065.1, read on the forward strand.
TTACGCTGTGGTAGGTGCATGCCGGTGAGAGTAGGCGGGTGAGGGAGGGTTACAGGGGGAAGAGTAGTAGAATTAATACTATATAGCTTTACAGCACATGTATAATCAGGCTGCAGTTGGATACATTATTAGTATTATTAGGATGTTAGGGCTATTTAAGTGTTATTAGATGACTGTTTCTTATTCATCCTGGCCTCTATCCTCGACTGTACTTCTGCATGCCAAGTGGTTTTGTTATTATTTAAAATGAGACAGTAGTGCCTGCCCAACTGTAATTACCTACTGGGGATGTTATTTGTGGTTGAAAATTAATAAACAGTTTCAAAAATAAAATGAGGGCAGTACCAGGCTCATTTCAGTGATATTTTAAAGAGTTTACAGGGATAACCTCTACTAATCAATTTGCTAGATAGAGTTTGAGCTTCCTGAAAAGAATCCTGTTTGAAGGAATAGTTCCTTCTAATACATTGGAATTGTGAGAAAGGTAGGCAGTCTCGCAGTGTGTGAGGATGATGGCTGTAGTAGGAGAGTAAAGTGTTTCTCTCAGTGGGATTATTGAAGAGCGTAGTGTATAACTCATCTTCCCAGGATATGATCAGTAGGTCAAGAAAGGCAACCTGTATTCTGCAGTGTATCAATCTGAACTTGAGAATATTACAATGGGCATTGAGCCACTTGGGGAACAACAGCAGGGGGGTCTCTAGTCCCTTCCTAATCAGAAAAATGTCATCAAAATATCTCTTCCATTCTAAAATGTTGGGTGCACAAGTGTTAACCATGGGCAAGATTGTGTTAGTTTCTGGCCAGTCCATGTATAGGATGGAAAAGTTGGGAGCGAAAACAGCTGCCATGGATGTCCCCTTATTTTGTTGGCAGAATATGCCATTAAATGAAAAGCAATTGCGGGACAAGCAGATCTTGAGTAAGTGTAGAATAAACGGAATTATAACCAAGTGAGGGCGGGTCCTTCAATCAAGGATGTTTTGGATAACATTAATCCCCTCATTCTCTGGGATACTAATGTATAATGATTCAGCGTCCAGAGTGCAGACTCTGCAGCTGGTAGAGTCAAATGGAAGTTCTTCTACTAAGTTGATCATCTCCCTGGTATCCTTTATACAACAATGTGTGTTTGGGACAAAATATTTGATAAAATGATCTACATAGCGCCCAAGGGGTTCTAAAATTGAACCACATCCTGACACAGTATGCCGGCGGGGCATCTGTATTTTTGTGTACCTTCGGAAGCGTATAAATCACTGGTGTCCTGGGCGATTTAGTGTTAAGGTGTAGAAGTTCATTCTTGCTAAGTAACCCTTCTGCTTTGCCAGCTTCAGTGATATTGTGAATGAGTGTTTGTATCTCTTTTGTAGCGTCTGCGAGAAACACTTTACTCTCCTACAGCAGGAGCCACTGTTGTGACTGCCCCTCTGCGAAGTGAGTGGGTGCCAAAGCGTTGTGGAGGGAAGCCTGTCCTTTACAGAACTTTCCTCATTACTACTGTAAACTGGAACCTGCTTAAGAAAGAACTGGGGGGCTCTGGGGGTTTTATCTGCAGATAATCTCATGTCAGGCAAACTCTGCAACATTTATGTGAGGTGAGGCAGTCGATACGCAGGAGTTCACCCTTTCCTTCCTGATCAGTTTTTTATCACCGGAGCCAGAGTACCATATGGCTGTTCCCCATGTACAAATACTGGAGCTGCCTGAGTCTCTTTTAGAGGGGGCCACCACTTCACTGACCCTTTAGGCTCCAAAGAATGCTAACCAAAAGGCCGCTTTGAAAAAGACTAGTTCAAATTCTTTGCTACATATTGCCTGCAGAGCCTGTTGCACTGCAATTAGACTGTGGAAGTCGATGGGGAACAGTTGATCTTTGAGCCTTGCCAGATTGCGCCCTCATCCCAGCATCGTCGCTCTGCAGTAAAAGTAGTTAGTAGGAACTTTCTGATTGGAGATTTGCATAGTAAGCCACTACCACTAGATTGGGCCCATGACTAACTTTTGCTGTTGTTGAACTCTCACAGTATAAAGTTCTCCAACCCAACGGTTTCCTGATCCTCACTAAAATCTACTCTGCCTGTTGGAAGAGTGCCAGGCACATACAGTGCTTGATATTGGTCATGGTCAGAAATTCACTAAAAAAGGAAAGGCTAAAGTGATTTCAATGATGTCATTTAAAATGTCATGAGTGATGTAATATGTGAGGTCATACGCAGAGCATGATAGGGTGCAAGTTATAGTTTGTTCAATAACTCAGACTTATACATTTCAGTGCTTTTTCACATTTTGAAAGTTAGTTCTTATCTCGTTTCATCACCGCACTATAACATCACTTTAACCCTTATGCAGTGAAAATAGATAGAATAGATAGATCATGTTAATACTGAGTTTCATTAATAATTTGTAATAATGAATTGTAAGAAACTGAATAAAAAGAAAGAAAAAGAACCAAAAGTGAAGTGTATATGCAACTTTAAAAAGACCAGGATGCATGAATGTAATCCGCAGACCTGTCCTCTGTCCTGTAGTGTCCTGCTGGAAAAACTCTAGAGTTCTACATTGTGCTGTACCCACACCATACACCCACCCATCACAGGCGTCACCGGTCAGTTGACCCTGCTAATAAATGGGGTCGGATGCACGTGCCTTGGGCCAGTTGCTAATACCATGCTACATGTCTGTGTGCATTATTCACAAGTATGTGGGCCTATCACCCACTTCTTTACATTAGCGGCAAGCAGGTCTGACCCACATGTTTTGCTGCTAGCAGTTCCTTGTGAGGAGGGAAGAATAGTCATACAGTAGGCACCTGAGACCTGCTGCCAGCGCAACAGTGACTGAGGCAGGACAGAGCGAGGAGGAGTCACTCAGCGTGTTCACCGGTGTCTACCGGTTGGGCCCCTGCCACCGCTCGCATGCACATGCCTCTGCAACCCCCGTCTGCTATGAATCAACATGTTGTGAATTGCCACCACCCGCATAAGGTGCCTGCACTGTTTGAAGTGTGCCATTGCAGCTCCCGCACCCCAGAGCTTGAGTTGTGCCTGCCCGAGGCGTGACTGTCTGCTACCCCGGGCCTGCTAAACTATTGGTCCTGGCAAAAAGAAGAGGGAGAAGAGCTGAGGCATTGTTCCTTCCTTAAATCATGATACTACGCTCAGGATAGGTAGCTGAAAAAGGTTTATAGACTAATCCATAGAAGAGACCTCATCTACCAAGTGACTCCAACAAACTGCCACTCTTCAATCATCAACGTTCCACCCTGGCAACCCCTACATTGTAAATGCCTGCATCATTCTCTAGCAACTTAGATACCCAACACAGATAAATACATAAGAACACCACATCACCTCTCCCTTATTATTACAATAAAAGAAAAGTGCAAACAATACAAAAGAAACCACAATGTCAGAAACCAGTAAGCATACACAATCTTGTAAGCGAGAAGGAATCTTCCTTGCACGAAGAGGCCTTCTCTCTTCCTCTTGCACAACGGGTATATTTGCGCGACGAGTTTCATTTGGTTGACATTTGAAAATTCTACTAATATTCCATATCTTATGTTCATCAGTTTTCACTGCATTCCTAAACAACTTAACAATCTTCACTGGTTGACCAAACTTGGACTTTCTCACCCCCTTTCTTGCTAACTTGACCTGACCACCAACACCCAAAACAGTTTTCTTCACTGCTTTTCTCACATCAAACCTCTCCTTCCTGTCTCCATTTTCTCCATCTCTCTTTCTTTCCATCCTTCTGTACCATTCCCACCATCATCCACTGCTTTCCTTTCAGTAGCGACCCACAAGGAAATCACGTCAGTGTTGGCTACACTGCCTTTGAACAACCAAAAGGGAGCGACTCCCATATAAGAGTGTAGGGTGAATCTGTATTCCCACACTTTTTTCCTCACGCCTCCTTCCCAATCATATATAGAGACCACAGCCAGCTGCATTTTCTCATTGAGCACCTTTACAAATCTTTCCACTGCGCCATTGCTTTGGGGGTGATACCATGCTGCCTTCTCATACTTGATCCCTCTCTCTCTCAAAAAATCCTCCACCATCCGGAGGTAAATTGAACCCCGTTATCTGATAAAATGGATACAGCAAAACCTTCACGTTCAAAGAGTTCCTCCAGAAAGCCATCAACTACTCCAGATTCAAAAGAATTGACTACCTTTCTCAAGGCAATCTAATACATTTTGTTCCTGAGAATTCAATTTGACTGGACCTAAAATATCTACCGCAATGTCTGCCCACGGAGCACTAGCTTGTTCTACGAGTATCGGCAAGGTACTGCACTTCAGGATCCTATCACTACACACACATTGTGGGCATTCACAAACTATCCTCTCTATATGTATATCCATCGCTGGCCACCAGTATGCTTCTCTGACTCTTTTCTTGGTTTTATCAATACCCATGTGACTGCCATGAGTGGTACCCACCAATCTGTCTCTCAAACAATCAGGGACAACCAACTTTCTGCCCACATGAGGAGACCATCAATCACTAAGATTCTTCATTGACCGGCCAAAACCATGTAAACTCCTCTCCACCATTACGTTTCTCACCCCAGATGCCTTGTACCTTAGCCAGTACCTGCTGTAATGTCTGATCATTATCTAAACTTTTTCTCCATTCAGTTTCTGAAACCAAACCTTCACTAATCTCACAGACATTGACCTCCTTTTCAAACTCTTCTCCAGCTAAGAAATCTTAATCCTCAGACTTTCCGAATTTGGGGCCTCATTCAAATATTTCTTAATCAATTCAAACTCTTCATTGCACGCTTGACCCCGCTCAAATGTACTCCCTTTCTTAAGTAGCCCTTGCATGCATTCAGTTATCTGGGCAAACGTTGAAATAAACTTATTGTAGAACTTGGCCATCCCCAGAACATTTACCAACTCATCCTTGTTTTTTGGAGGACTCACACTACAAATTGCATCAACCAACAAAGAATCGGGCTTGATTCCAGATGCAGACAGACACCAGGTGTCTCAAATATTCAATTTCTTTAACTTCAAATTTGCAGTTTTGTACCCTGAGTGTCAGCATGCGCTGCCCATGCTCGAGGTAAAAACGCCAGAGCCTGAGGCAAAGTCGTTGAACATTGTGCTCCGATTAGATCTACATGGCAGGTGTAAAAAGTACTGAGCTTTGTTGGAAAATGCCTTATCTCTAGATTAACGCAGCCACCCGAAGAAAACATTTCTCGTGCTGCTGGCGATATGGAAGACATTTGTTATTTGTAATGCTCACAGTCTGCCAGTAGTATGGCAGTGCAACTTCCGTGGAGAGGTGCACTCAGAAGCCTGAGACTGCCTCTGGCTGTGGAAAGGTCAACTTCAAGGACTTTGTTAGTTTGCTTGCATGTTTTCTCAGTTGCCCATTGCCCAGTAGCTGTGTTTGTGTCATGGGCAAATAGTGTTACAAAGTGCTGTGAATGTCTCAGTATCCATTTGACTGCACATTTGGCCTCTGTTTGATGTATGTTCAAAGTTCTGTCTTATTCTGTGCTGTGTTTGTAAGTTGTCTTTTCTTTGTAAATACTGCTGTTGTGAGATGTTGGGAGCCACAGATATCTGTGCAGAGCTGGAAGTGTCTACTGTTAGGTACAGTACATTAGATACAATACTAACCAATATTGTTAACTACAACAACTTGACATTTAGTTATGGCATGGGTTCAAGCCAAGTCAAAACGTAATCTATCAACTATTCCACATGGGGAAATGGCAGACGGATGAGATTGACAGTGCGCCTGTGCAGAGCCAGGGCTGCCATTTTCTAAGCATAGCATCTTATGGTGGCACTGGCTTGCTCTAAAATGTGGTCATGGACATCTCCAGAATGGAGTTATATTGTGTAATGTTGGCGGTCTTACACTCTCATGCATTAGCCCTGAATATGGAAATTATATTAGGACATATTCCTGGAAAGAACCAACTCCAGGGTGATACAAATCAGCTGCACGTTGGGGGTAATGTTGGAGGTGTTTACTTCCATCTAAGTAAATGTCAGCGAAGCACTCTTTCTGAGCCACATTTCCATTCACAAGGGGGTTCCACTCTGCCAACTAATGGGGGAGCTTATCAAACCTGTGGGGTCTTGGAAGCATCGTAAGAGAGCCCTCCCACGCCGAGAGAATACTTTTCAACTGACAGTTCGCTCCGAAGAATATATGACGTTACAATGCATGCAATTACAACGCATGATTTTACAACACAGTCTTTATATCGCAACTACCATTACATTGCATGATTTTACAACGTGTGCCGTTATAATCCAGTTTTTAAACTACCATTACAACACATTCCATTACAACGCATACCATTACAACGCATACCATTACAACACATAATACTTTTAGGGCAACAGTAGGGTAAGTGTTGGATAGTGTAGGGGTAAAAATGACTATTCCCACTCCAGTGTGTGCAACGGTAGAGAAAGTGTTGGACAGTGTAGGGGTAAAAATTACTATTCCCATGCACCCCAAAACCCATACCCACCCTAATACTAAAAAAAAACCTTAATTAGTTATCCTATAATGCGTTGTAATGGCTTGCGTTGTAATGGTATGCATTGTAATGGAATGCATTGTAGTGACTGCGTTGTAATGACATACATTGTAATGACATGCGATGTAAAGGCAGTTGCGTTGTAACAGTTGCGTTTTGAAGGTAGGTTGTTGTAATGACTGCATTATAATGGATGTTCCCGCTCTGAATCATGCTGGACAAGTTTAATGATCACTGTGTTGATGTTCATAAACATACTGTTTTCATTGTTCTTTTCCTATCCCGCCTTCATCAGAAGATTTGATTCTTGATATTAAAACAACCTAGCCAGTTTTTGTAAACACAGATGAAGGAGACAGAACAGGCTATCAGTGAAGCTAGGGTTCCGATAGGTAAAACAGGTAAGGAAGGCATCTAGGTGATGGTGTCAGGGGGTGATGCACCAATGGCTGAGCTAATGGGAAACACGTCAGAACATATGGCCAGCCTCCCCCAAAGCAATCAGCAAGATAGTTCCATTTTGTCTCTCTCATCCTTGCCTTCTTCTCTCATCCGACCCTTTAATGTCTCTCTCGCTTCCATGCCCTGTTTCCACTCACGGCTTTGAGGCTGCTTCTACAAAGATCACAGCCATGGGTGTGATCATTGTAGCAAGAGCTGAGGTAGTAAGGGAAAAAGTAGACCTAAATAAACAGGGTGGATCAAGTACATAATTAATTACCCAACTGCGCCCATGTCTAAACTTATTGCAACACTGCTCAGGGTCAACTTGCAAAAACCCACAAATACAGCTGAGATTAACCAGAGGACTGGCATTAACTACTCTGTCAGGAGACAAAAGCCTGAAACTAAAGGACAGAGAGAGACCTCTGAAATACAATTGGCTGAAGTCAGGAAAACAAAGCAGCACTGCGTTCATAAATACATTACTATTAGGCTTGAGCAAAATTGTAATTACATTGGCAACATTTGTGAAATTGCCTGCAATTTAACAGAATGCCATTTTGTGTATTTTTCGGCTACAGAGAGACTGGTTTGTTATTAAACTGTCTCCTTTAAGACATATGTTCTGCTTGAACAAGTGTCCTGTTAGCATCTTCAATCAATCAATCAGGAGATTTGTAGAGTGCTTCTTGTCATTCGAGAGGGTATCCAGGCGCTGTGTGACTTTCTAAAGTGAGGTGTTCTTCCCGGTGAAATTTTCACTCTGGATACGGGTAACCTAGATTTTGCATACTTTTGAGTAATTGTCTAGAATGGTTGTAAAAGTTCATGATTTTGCACACCCTTAATTACAACGTGAGGTCGAGAGTCTTACAAATTAAATGAAAAACATCCAAGGAACATCAGAAGGTTTCCAAGAGCAGTACTGCCATCGAGTGAAATCATGAGAAAGATTCAAACGACAAATGACTGCATCGGGCCTTAAACCCCAGAATTACCTCCTTGAGAAATGAGGGGAATGAGTGAGAGCAGCACTTTCTCTGAAACAGGTTGGATAGCACAGTTCCTCCAGCTGTTTCAGACACTCATTCTGCATAGAGAGGACAATCGTCCAGGTGGGGTGCCTACGGTTTACAGCTGCAGGTCATCACAGGGTTGTACCCAGAAAGCAAGAGTTTGGTCAGGGAAGCACCAGTAGAAAGTGAATGGGGAAATGGGCTTCGGTTGTTTTCTGATGCGACAAGAAGGTCAAGTGAGGCCTGCAGCCTGGGAGACTGACAGAATTCATGAGGTCACAATCTTTAGACCATTTATTGATAACCAAGGCCCATCACAGCATGGTTTTGAAGAAGGAACAGCAGGGCCTAAACCTCATGCAAAGGGGCCATCTCTGACTTACTTCTGGGACAACATAGTGTTGCACAGATCCTCAAACAGACGCCAGCGGCCCTCATCACGGGTGGACTGGGGTTATGCGGGATATATAGCGGATCATAAGGATACTGTGCAAAACATAGCACTGACCTTAAAATGGGACATAACATAGGATTGTGGTGCTTACCCTGCCAGGTTCTACATGTCCCAGTATTTTCTGAGGATTTTTCACTCTTTAATTCTGGCAGGTTTGACAATCCAAAATTAAAAGGGAGCATGTTATTTATCTCACCCATTGTGTATTGGGTGGAATAAAGACAACAAAACTCATAATTTGATTTGTAAATAGCACTAGTTACCGCGCATATAGGAAACTATTGGTCCACTTGTAAAGAGGGCCAGAGAGAACCACAAAACAGTAGATCTGGCAAAAAAGTGTTAAAGAGTGTCCTGGGAGAGAAGTACAGTCCTAAGTACAGGGCAAGTCCCTTCTTAAAGCACATCAAAGTCGGTTGAATGCATATCTAGGAAGATTAGAGACATGCACTGGAAAAGCTTATTTACAGTGTCAGTTCTCGAGCAGAGAATAACACATGGATTAGGGTGTGAAGGAGGAAACACAAAAAAAATAGATTGACGCTTCTATACTAGACATATAAAAATATGTAACACTTATCAGGAATACAAAGTAAGTTATATTACCAAATACTCAGCAGATAGTTATTAACATCAGTTTGAGAACCTGGTGACCGGTTTGGGGGCCACAGTGAAACCATAAAGGTGCTAAATGTTCTTCTTGATCAAATATGCCCTATTTTTCCACCGTCTGGATGCTGGCCATCATCTGTAAAGGGAATCCTACAGGAGTGATGCCCAGATGATGTTTTTGTGGTACACAAGCTCATCAAAGCCCTTAAATTGTAAGGAGGAAACAATTCCCAGAAGTTATGCCCAGTCAATTACTTGTACAACTTTCCAGTCTTCAACAATGGTGGACATACAGAGCAAGGAATTAAAGCTATTTGTTGAGTTGATTTTCCCAAACACAACTCATTCGTCTCGATATTTTGATGAGGAGAATTGATTATTCAAAAAGGCTTCAAATCAATCGACATCAAAGTAAAATGCAGTCAATCCATAGCCCAATTATCAACCAATATTTATTCCTGTGCTCAAAGCCTAAAATTCAGGAAAAAAACCTGCTCACAACCTAGATGCATAACCTTCATTCCCCACACTAAGCCTTCAGTGAGACCCCAATGGGGATGAACATGATATATGGAGGTAGATGTCTTTTTACCAACTTCAAAAAGGCATCCTGAACAAGTTGGTGTCACATGAGCTGATGATTGCTCTAAACCTTTTATTGTTTTCAACACTGGCCTGAGAAGTACTTTCCTTAGTTCATGGCTATTTACCAGGCCTGTCTCACGTCTGTGCTACATAATTTGAAAGAAATGGTCACTGCCATGTGCAACATGTTTTTAAAAATTGCCTACCCTGCTGGAATTTGAAGGTTGCTTCGATACTAAAGTAGCAATATATAAACAAGCCTTATTAATCCAAGTCATTTATGAGGTGGCACAATCAACTGTAATGTATTGGAGTAAGTCCAAGGGGTCTCTCAGGTAGAAGATCAGAAAGGATAAGAAAGACAAGCTTGTTAGTTACGGTTTTCTTATCGAGCAAGAATACTGAACACGTTTGTCTTTGTGCTTAGCAAAGCTCAGTGAAAGGTAGACTTCTGAGATCGATTATCCTGAAATTTTCTAGCATGACTGGGTCAAGTTGTGCATGATCAATTCAAATTCCACTGTGGCTGAGAACAGTGGATGCAGAAAGCCACTCCATCACAAGTCACCATCGTCCAGCGAGCATGTCTTGGACAAGCAGCAGCTTGCAGCGCAACCAAAGGAACTCTCCTGCTTGCTGATGGAGATATCCAATGCATTCCATTACTGCAACAGCTCAGGGCAATCTCACAGTCCAATGGAGCAGATTTTGTTGTCACAGTCAACTTCACCCCTCTCTTTGTAACTTCACCAAGTCACCTCGGTGAAACATCTTCGAAAAGAGAGGGCTTTCTGGGCAACTCTTTCCATAATACATATTTTGTACATGCCAATTCTCCCTCCAGGAAATACCTTTTTGTTTTTTTTTCTTCTGCAAAATCTACTTTTGTGAAATTTTTCGCCTGGTACGATCTTTGTGAAGAAGGCAAAATATTTTTTAAAACTTTATGAAGTTGATGGGGCTCAGCTGTTCCGATTTCATGCAAAGCTGTACTATCCCACACAGTCCGCGCCTCTTACTCCCCCCAATGTCTCCTGCTGGTCTTTGTACAAGGCTTAGGCCGTCTCAAAGCCCTCAGTGGAACAGAAGATGGAAGCAGGAGAGACACATCAGAGGGTTGGAAGAAAGCAGAAAAAGGCACAAGGATAAACGAGAGAGACAACATGGAACCTAATCGTATTCTCTTGAAGATTGCTTTAGGGAAGAGGGGCTGACTTTTTCTCTGACACATTTCCCCCTACTCGAGCCATTGCTGCATCCTGCCCTGAGCAGCATCACCTAGATGCCCTTCTTAGTTGTTTCTAAGGTTGAATATACTTAATGCAGTGTGGTGATGGAACTATTTAATGAGTTCTTGCTGTGTTTTATAATCATTTGCTTGCGTTGTCCAGAGAAAATAAATATATGCATTTAAATACGAATTTTTTGTTACTTTGTGCATTACCAATGGCCAACATTATAAACAGATAAAACACAACTCAAGAAGTGTAATTCTGCATTGGAAAAGTTCCCAGAAGTAAAGCTAACGCCATAAGACCAGAGGAAGGGACCTGGAATAACATCCCCACGTGCCCGCCTGTCTCCTGACTCCAGTGGACGCCAGGGCCCATCTGCCGCCATGTGGTGGAAGCCATCATTCTGGAAATTACATTACAGGGTATAATCTGATTAAGGCGGATCTGCCAGACTCAGCCCACGATCTTCACAAACAAGGAAGACAGAAAAAAGGGTTCATTGAGCGCCGTGCTGCTCGTAGGTGACAGAGTTAATGTCAGTGAGAAGGATTATCTCTGGGAACGAGGCTCCTATTAAGAATCAAAAGAACCAGGGGCCATATTATGAAGAAAGGGCGATACATTATCGCAGCTTTTATCGGCAGGAAACTGCCGCTAAAGCGGTGATAATGGGCTTGATAATATGCCCCTGTGAATTCCCATAGTAGCCCAGGTTAACACCAGAACCTGGGCTTCTATGGGAATTCACAAGGCCATAATATCAAGCCCATTATCGCCGCTTTAGCGGCAGTTTCCTGCCGATAAAAGCGGCGATAATGTATCGCCCTTTCTTCATAATATGGCCCCAATTTTGTGGTTTTCACTGTTCACAGGAAAAAATAGATTGTTGACACTACTGTCGTCTCATCACTAATGCTTCATTTAGAGTGCTTCATGAAGACTTGTGCTGCCTTATCAATGATACAAAATCAAAGGAAATGAATTGTTTAGAAGAACTTCATATTCTAGCACTGGACCTGCTGTGTGCATCACATCTACTGAAAACAGAAAAGATTCCAAGTGCTTGATTCACGTATGTTTTTGCGATATTCGTCATTGTGACAGATCTCCACATTGAAGAAAATCAGCGGACAAGATCAGGCTGACGAAACTTCAATTTAGAGATATGTCACAATGACGATATTCCTGAAAAGGAACCCGGTCCCAGGATTGAATCTTGGGTCTGAATTTTTTTTTATTACAATTCCGAATACTATTCTAATTGTAATTGCAAATTGTATTTGTATAGCGTTTACAACCCCTAACGGGACATTGAAGTGCTTTGCGGTGAGCAGCACGCTACTCCAGAACCCAAGGTTAAAGGTGAGAAGGTAGTAGAGCAGTAAAAATAAATGTGTATTATTCCTTGTTAACTAGTTGTGGTAACTGGGTTAAGTTATTATTCATTGATATTGTTGAATATCTATTTACAGCCCCTGTTCCCCATTATTAAATCCTTTGGCATTGACCTGGTCAATTACGCCGACGACACTCAATTGGTGTTTTCCCTGGAGGGAAAACAAGCAGTATCCATGGATATGTTCCAGGAATGCATGCGCCAGACTGAGGTATGGCTTAGGAGAAATTCTTTGCAATTTAATGGGGGGAAAACGGAGGTGGTATACTGCCCCACGGCCAGAATGTCCCAACATCTACCTCTGGAATTCAGACTCACTCCTGATGAGGAGCCTCTGGTTCCAGCCAAAACAGGGTACTATCCCATTGCAGGAGAAGTTTGCCTGGTACAAACTCAAGAGGCAGCTCCGTTCCTCCAGTGCAAATCTATTGATGACTACCAGGTTTAGACGCTCTAGGATGGGGGGGAGGGCTCTCAGTGTTGTAGCCGCTCATCTATGGAATGAGCTGCCTCAGAACATTAGACAGGCCAACTCTTTGGCTGAGTTTAGAAAGAGCCTGAAAACTTGGCTCTTTCCCAGGCACGATTTCTAGCCCATCTCTATTCCCCTTTATCCTATCGGTTGATGTTTAGGTTGGCTTCTCAGGTCTGAGCGCCAGGATACCCGTAGGGTGGCAGCTGCGCTATAAAAGAACTCAATACATTCATACATTCATTGATATCGCATGCATTTACTGTCACTGTTTTTAAAAGGATGGAATAAGGGAATTATTTATCTAGGATTTGTAACTATTAAGGTATTTTAAGAATAAAACAGGAGGTCACAGTATTTCTTCTTTTATATCTATCACAACCCAGTAGTTTAAAAAGGCAAGGCAGGAAAACGAAACAGAGGTGGTAGAGGGGAAGGGGCGGGGGTGGTAAAACAGGGTGGGAGTGACATGGATGGGGTTAGAGAGGTTGTTTAGAGGGAGGCTCAAGCAGAAGATGAAGCACCACAAATGTCATTTTAAGGCAGAGGAGATGGTGATAGGAATAGGGAAATAAAACTCCCCTTAAAAAAATCCCTGGAAGAAAAAAAGTTTGACAGATTAAAGGAACAAAAGAAAACCACCTTGAAAAAAATAATGTTTCTCCTCTAAAAAAGGCCTTCATCAATTTGGCTTCCTCAAGTTGGTGACATCCATTTGTGAAGAAAAATTCATCAAGTATGGTCTGACAACATTTCTTCAGAACCATTTCCTTCAAGTTGGTTTTTATTTGTAAACACATACAACAATTTTATGCAGAAAAGTGTAATTTAACTATACAAAATTGTATGTGCAGAAATCCCTATGCTTCATTTGTAGATTGAACAGATGACAATGAGGTGCAAAGCAGGCCAAAACTAAATGACCTCATATGTGACACATATTGGTTTATATACTTCACAGTGATCCACTTAGCAAAATAGATTGGTTTATGTATGAAGACTATTGCATGTGTCTTTGAGCGCACTGTACTGGTTCACACAATTTGTATTGGTTTCTATGCACTATGCCAGTTGGCTTACAGGAACACATAATTTGGGTAATCAGTATTCTTCTTAACACATAGGCAAGAGACTGGCGTACTAATCAAGCACATAGGGTTGCGGCACAAATACTACAGTTTAAGGGGTGCATATTCAAACACAATATATTGATTTATTTTTCCAATATGCAGGTTTATATTAACACCACACTGTTGTGTGTATCTATTGCATTGGTGTATGCACAATAAATACTGGTCTGAGTATAACACAATGAATTGCATTCACAATATACTGGTTTGTAGGCATACTGTAATTGCCTTCATACAGAATTGGTGCTTAGTCACAATACTGTGGTTTGCATCCAAACCCTTGTGCTGTGCATTGGTAAGACACTGGTCCAGACATCTAACATATTAGCTGAGATGCATAATTTATTGCTTTTTCCCATATTGTACTGGTTGTCTTCATAGCAGACTGATTCACATGCACATCTTATTATAAGAGTCAAGCACAGGTGTTGATGTTTAACTCATGGATTCATATACTATATATATATATATATATATATATATGTACATATATATATATATATAAACCGTTTCACCAAACGCTCCAAAAGTAGCGTGATGCACTCGAGTCCAGCATAAATCACCACTCCATTAGACCAGCAGATCGTGTTTCACCGAATACTCGGCTTGAGTATTCGGTGAAACGCGTTAGGTTGGTTCCATGCACTGTTTGTCATGCTGGAAATAAATTGAAGTATATGAAATACGATCTGCTGGTCTAATGGAGTGGTGATTTATGCTGGACTCGAGTGCATCACGCTACTTTTGGAGCGTTTGGTGAAACGGTTTATTATTGGCAGGGAATCCTCTGACCCTGCAGTGCACCGCAGTTTGTGTGTCCCGGTTCCTTCGGAGGGAGTGAAACGGATATAAATATATATATATATATATATATATTATTCTGGTACACTCTTGTACTCATTTGGTGCTTAATATATTCAACCAACTATGCAACCTGTTGGTTTGAAAGCATTACATGCTGGTTGGTATTCAAAATGTACTGGCAGACTTGCATAAATGCATGGTTTGTAAGGTATTGCTACACACTTGTAATATACTGGTTCATGTTTATAATATATTGTTTGCAATGTACAATCTACATTTTTGACAGCATTGTGTACTGGATTGCCTTAATGTCTTACTGGTCCCCATGCATAAATGGCGGTTTTGCAAGAACTATTGCAATACAACTTATTAACTGTGGGTCTAACAGGCATAAAAAAGCACTAGAGACAAGTGGCACAAGCAAGCACTCATAGCTATATAGTAGGGGAATCCTTTCAAAAGGACGCAATCCCATCACCCACCGAGGTGGCATGCTTCATCATTTGGAATTTCTTCTCTCAGTTGCAACTCCTAGTGCAACCAAGGGCTACAACCCCCTCACTGTGAGGGAGGAGCTCAGGGATGTTTTTTGAGATACTATATGAGTATAGGATCTACTAAAATCCAACGAATGTGAAGAGTTGTAATGTTCGAGTGATGGGCGCAGTGCAAGACAAAGAAGTGATGTGTGTTCGAAAATTGGCTTTCAAGAGAAAAAGGATCTTTATTGATTAACTCTCGGTGTCAAGGTTAAACACAGTGCAAATGCAGGTTGGAAATATTAACTGCATCTATCTAGTAAACAGGACTACATCTTTCAGCCCGAGTGATCAGTGAGATCATGGCCTTCTTCAGGACATAAGCTATAACACTCCTTAGCACACATACGTCACAGTCATATTATTTATACAAGTGTTTCCACATTCTGATACAATCACAAAGAGTAGTTATTATTGGTACATCAGTTCGTGTTTATTCTTGTTCACTGGAAACTTTCCACACAGCCGGCACGTGTTTGGTCGTAATTGGGAATGTAACCCACGACTTTTTCAAGGCTGCAGAGTTTCAGAAACAAAAAGAACATAGACATATTGCCATATGTATGTGTACTTCAGATCATCATTTCACATCTAATTATAACCATTCTTCATTTTGCCATTCGGGTTTATAAATGTGGCCCACACCGTGATAAGGTGCCATAATTTGTATGTTAGTGAGCAAAAAAGAAAACATATTGCACTTCATTCCTTCTCATTTAGAAAAAGTAACCCACACCTTGATAAGTTGTCACAGTACATAATTAAAATAAACAATGTTCTCAATTAAGAGTCGCAATATAGTATATAAAAATCCCATTTATGTCTAACACAGAATGTACCTCTGTTTCTTACAGAAGGTCTATGAGCCAGTATGAAATGGAGAGAACTGGTACTTGGATGGTCTTATTAAAGCGTGATTCAATATCGTGTTCCGTTGTGATCAATACGCACATTTCGTTCTCAAAAAACCCTAAACCAACACCACGTGTCAAGATCTATAAGGGATATAATTTTGTGAAGTGCTCATATTCTTTTTAAGAGAATAATATTCATGCATTGCTATTAATAAAGTAGATGATTGATGCATATTCGTAAGTACCTATTTCCAGATCTGTTCTTTTTCAACTGTAGGATTAGTAGGTGAAAAAATAGTATGAGTACTTTCCGTTATTTTGTTTTTTGTCTTTTATCACACAGATTTATTATGTGAATAATTTAAGGCTGCTAACTTACTTAGTATGCGGTGATAATTCCAACCCGCATAGGGGTTCTACGGGGGTCCTCTGCTGTCTAATATTCTGCATGTGTTGTCCAAGTAGTTCCAAGTATCAGTCTCTACCGGAAGGCTGAAAGGAATATTATTATTAGAGCTCTTAATTATTAGTAACTTCTATTTAATCATATGGGGACTAAATGGTATTTTATTTTAGATTGCAGTTTCAATAATAATACAAACGGGGCATCTTAGTTTCCTCCCATGTTTCTTAATCAGATATTATAAAATTAAACCTGCTAGTCTGTTTGAATGCATCTTTATCGTTTAAAATTGCTGATTGTTGTGACTTGTTAGCCCCCGTATTATAATTAATTAATTTGGTTATATGATCCAAAACTAGGGTCTAATCCTCCGCTCGTGTATCTCTAAGTATCGATTTTGTAATTCGCTTCCCTTTCGTCTGTTTTATTATTTCACGAGAAGTCTTCCCCGTTTACAATCAGCGTGTCCGCTCGATTGCCGTCTCCCAAACACGCCGCTTATTTATTTCAAACACTTCCGTATTGTTGGAGTGTCAATGATAGGTCACTGAGAAGCACGTGACCCGCGTCTCAGTGTAATGTTGCCAATTGGATTAGAAAGGCACGTGATCATGGTTTAGGTGTTTAGTTTTTAAAGCAGAAACACGATCGCCATCTTAGAACATTTGTCTCAAAGTTGATATCGGTCTATTTTGTATATTTTGTCCTATTTGCTCAGTTTATCGAATTGTAGTGGCACACGATTCGAATATTCGGATTATCGTTCACTGTCACCTTATAAAACGAGTGGTTAGAGTATAAGTTAATAATAAATCGTCATATGAATCTATACACGATTTGGTTCTAAAATTGTTAATTTCTGTGTGATATCGTTATTTTCTATTATTGTTGATAATCGAATAATATTATTGTTGATTCTTGTAATTTATAATTATAGTTTATAAGCAGCCCTCTCTATGTTGAAGTTGATTTGAGCTCAGTTCTATACACGATTATTGCAGCCACTCCAAACCTATTTGGTTGGAGAGGACAGTTTTAGAGTTGCAATTATCATATGATCTAAAACTGTCCTCTCCAACCAAATAGGTTTGGAGTGGCTGCAATAATCGTGTATAGAACTGAGCTCAAATCAACTTCAACATAGAGAGGGCTGCTTATAAACTATAATTATAAATTACAAGAATCACCAATAATATTATTCGATTATCAACAATAATAGAAAATAACGATATCACACAGATATTAACAATTTTAGAACCAAATCGTGTATAGATTCATATGACGATTTATTATTAACTTATACTCTAACCACTCGTTTTATAAGGTGACAGTGAACGATAATCCGAATATTCGAATCGTGTGCCACTACAATTCGATAAACCGAGCAAATAGGACAAAATATACAAAATAGACCGATATCAACTTTGAGACAAATGTTCAAAGATGGCGATCGTGTTTCTGCTTTAAAAACTAAACACCTAAACCATGATCACGTGCCTTTCTAATCCAATTGGCAACATTACACTGAGACGCGGGTCACGTGCTTCTCAGTGACCTATCATTGACACTCCAACAATACGGAAGTGTTTGAAATAAATAAGCGGCGTGTTTGGGAGACGGCAATCGAGCGGACATATGATTGTAAACGAGGAAGACTTCTCGTGAAATAATAAAACAGGCAAAAGGTAAGCTAATTACAAAATCGATACTTAGAGATACGCGAGCGGAGGATTAGACCCTAGTTTTGGATCATATAACCAAATTAATTAATTATAATACGGGGGCTAACAAGTCACAACAATCAGCAATTTTAAACGATAAAGATGCATTCAAACGGACTAGCAGGTTTCATTTTATAATATCTGATTAAGAAACATGGGAGGAAACTAAGATGCCCCGTTTGTATTATTATTTAAACTGCAATCTAAAATAAAATACCATTTAGTCCCCATATGATTAAATAGAAGTTACTAATAATTAAGAGCTCTAATAATAATATTCCTTTCAGCCTTTCGGTAGAGACTGATACTTGGAACTACTTGGACAACACATGCAGAATATTAGACAGCAGAGGACCCCCGTAGAACCCCCATGCGGGTTGGAATTATCACCGCATACTAAGTAAGTTAGCAGCCTTAAATTATTCCCATAATAAATCTGTGTGATAAAAGACAAAAAACAAAATAACGGAAAGTACTCATACTATTTTTTCACCTACTACTCCTACAGTTGAAAAAGAACAGATCTGGAAATAGGTACTTACGAATATGCATCAATCATCTACTTTATTAATAGCAATGCATGAATATTATTCTCTTAAAAAGAATATGAGCACTTCACAAAATTATATCCCTTATAGATCTTGACACGTGGTGTTGGTTTAGGGATTTTTGAGAACGAAATGTGCGTATTGATCACAACGGAACACGATATTGAATCACGCCTTAATAAGACCATCCAAGTACCAGTTCTCTCCATTTCATACTGGCTCATAGACCTTCTGTAAGAAACAGAGGTACATTCTGTGTTAGACATAAATGGGATTTTTATATACTATATTGCGACTCTTAATTGAGAACAATGTTTATTTTAATTATGTACTGTGACAACTTATCAAGGTGTGGGTTACTTTTTTTAAATGAGAAGGAATGAAGTGCAATATGTTTTCTTTTTTGCTCACTAACATACAAATTATGGCACCTTATCACGGTGTGGGCCACATTTATAAACCCGAATAGCAAAATGAAGAATGGTTATAATTAGATGTGAAATGATGATCTGAAGTACACATACATATGGCAATATGTCTATGTTCTTTTTGTTTCTGAAACTCTGCAGCCTTGAAAAAGTCGTGGGTTACATTCCCAATTACGACGAAACACGTGTCGGCTGTGTGGAAAGTTTCCAGTGAACAAGAATAAACACGAACTGATGTACCAATAATAACTACTCTTTGTGATTGTATCAGAATGTGGAAACACTTGTATACATAATATCACTGTGACTTACGTGTGCTAAGGAGTGTTATAGCTTGTGGAAGGCTTGTGCCGCGTTTGGAAGGATTAAAGTGGTTCCTTCTACCTTTTAGCACCGTCTGATATAACCTCTAAGTTAGATTAATTGTGAGACTTTCTAAGTGGCGCCAGATAACCTATACCAAACCACTGCTTGTGCTTAACTTCTTCAGGACATAGATGGATATTGCTACTGCGTGATCAATAGTGATAAAGTGAAATAATAGCAGTGAACTTAGTAGTGCAAACGAAAAAACGTATACAACCAGTGTCCTTAGTTTTGGTGGTGTTGCGATATCTTGGTCATACCTGTGAAAGACAAAAAAGTGTAAAATTATGATAACAAAGCGGTCAAGTGCTTGTGCTCCGCAGTCTTTCAATCGTGTGAGCTATAAGTCCTCACCTCTTTTTATCATGCTGTTTTGATTCAATGTTAAATTATAATGTTGGCTTACCCGTAGATGACGAGTAAGACGCCTCACCTCACCTGGCAACAGCTCAGGACGGGAGGAACAACTCTAGAAAGGGGGAATATTAGCATTAATCATCATAAGAAACAATCTATAGTCTAATGCTATAAATGTTTTTTTCTTCAAATCATTTCTATTTTATGCATCTTCTAAAACGTGACACATATTTAGGAATGCCTTGTTGACAATTAATAGACAATAAAAACGGAGTGGCACGGCTGCTCAAATCTCTACCATATTAATGAAGCCCTTTGCTATCATTTGAACTTCTACTTTTATAATCACACTGGTATACTGATAAAGACTTATGCAGAAAAAACTATGTATTTACCGATTCTTGGAAAAAGCAGCTAATCAAGTGTTCACTTGAAGGCATACTGTCGAAGTTAAAAGCCATTAGCTGTGTTCAGCGTTCAAGAGCAAACTGAAAAAGTTCTGCGCTTCAACTCGATATCAAGATACTTTAGAGTATGAAGCTGTGTGCCAGTAAAGATACCCTGTCTTAACAGAAGCCATGAACTAAGCTAGCCTCAAAGTCCCTCAACAGTAGACAGAGCGACTCAGCAAGTATTCGCTTTAAAGCTTACCGACAAAGTTACAAGCCAGTAGCCGCAGTAAACGCTCAGAACAAAGCTAGGGAAAGCGGAGCTGCAAGCTGATATTGGATTTCCGCACTTGTTGTCAAAGGTTGACAGAGTGTGACACTGCCTAACAGTGAAGCTCTCATAACTAGTGGAAAGTGTAAACTATGTTATCGCTCAGAACAAAGCTATAGAAAGTGGGGCTGCGTGCCGGTTTTATAGTTACTCACTCGAGTTTGAAACCGCCTAACAGTGAAGCTCTCATGACTAATAGAAACTATAAACTATGTTTGCTTACCTGCCAGTAGGTACCCCAGACCTTCAGGAGCTGTGACAGTAGGTAACTGACGGCAGGTAACGCTAAGCCTTTTATACAAGTTTCTTTCCACCGGTGTATCCATTTTGCATGTCAGTGCGTCCCTGGGTGACGTTACGTATAAAAACTACTCACTATCACCTGGAATCATGGGATATGTAGTCCTGGGCTTATCCTAGTTGCCCTTCTAGATGACGTCACGATGTAAGAACTACTAGTTGTTCGTGGAATCATGGGATTTAAAGTCCCCAAAAAAAAAAAAAACTTTTATTATTTTTTATTTTGCAATGTATACGATTTGTACTGCATCACACTGTCGTATGAGGAATTAGGACATACGTGCCTATGGTGATATGCACAAGACAGGTGGTACTCATTGTGCGTTTAAGACATGTGATGACAATGATGTGTATGATACTTTGCATGCAACTTGAAGCGATAAGGCTGTATATACCGAATGTATAGTTCATCTCAGACTAATTTTCACTGGTGAACGTTGAAAGTCAATTATGTATGCTCCTTGCTTATGAGCAAAATAGAAGACATCACAGCGAAACGCATAGTGCAATATTGTGTATGGTTTACAGTTAGGAAGGAAGATACAGACATCTCTAGTTAAACTACAGTAAGGTCCACATTATCTCATCATTGACATCATTACTGTCGCTTTTCAATGTGAAAACCCATTTCTGCTCTCTTTGAAATAGGAATTTTGTTGTGTGTGTAATGTGGGCTGGGATGAAAGGTT
Source organism: Lissotriton helveticus (assembly GCF_964261635.1). Lineage (NCBI taxonomy): Eukaryota > Metazoa > Chordata > Amphibia > Caudata > Salamandridae > Lissotriton > Lissotriton helveticus. The sequence continues at coordinate 1,541,510,774 of NC_136065.1, forward strand.
GTTCTAAAACTGTCCATCTGAGTTCACCTGCTTTATGTTTGGCAGCAAGGAAATGAGCAGTTAGCCTAGTGGCTTGTTTGTTGCATCTGATTGTGCCCTTATGTTCAAGTATCCTGAGTTTGACCTTACGGGTGGTCATTCCCACATAGCGGAGTTTGCATGGGCCTGTGATTAAGTAGATACGTTTTTCACTGTTACAATATGTGTGTTTGACTTGTGACCATGGCCTATTTGTCCCTATGTCTACTGTAGTGGTGTGTTTTGTTTGCGGACATGCGGCACAAGACCCACAGGGAAGATGGACTTAGACTGCCGGCATGCTCCACAGAGTCTTTTGCGTCCGGGAGGGCTGGATTCTTGGTCTCGGGTGGACTAAATTGTCTCATAAATTTGAGCCTCATTACCCAGGCTGAGGATTTGCCAGTGTTTCTGTACGCCCTTCTGGATGCCACTTGATAGTGTACTGAAAGTGTTAACAAATGTCAGTCTCGACAGTTGGGGTTTCGGTGTTGTATACTTAAGAAGTGCTTCACGGTTGTTATTTGATGCACGTTTGCAAGAGCGCCATATGAGGTTCTTTGGATATCTTCTAGTTTGGAGTTGCAGGGAGAGACAGTTCACATGCTCCTCGAATTCCTCCAGATACGGAGGAACTGCTGATATAGCAGGTTATTGCAAAGCGATTTGGGATGGTAGCTATCGTATAATAAAAGCGAATTCCATACCACAGACTTTCTGTATAGTCGCTCTCTAGTCCTGTTTCTGTTGCAGAAATCAGTAGATCCAGAAAGGGGAGGCTTATCTTACTGAATTCTTCTGTGAACTTCAGAAAGTTATTTCAGGAGTTAAGCCATATCTGAAAGCTAAGGATGGTGTCTGATTCACCTCGGCAGATGACAAACACGTTGTTGATGTATCTTTTCCATACATTAATCTGGTCTTGAAATGGGTTATCATTGAAAAGATGTGATCTTGCTCGAAAAGATGGACGCAGAGGTTTGCTACACTTGGCGCAAAAACACTGCCCATAGATGTTCCTGACATCTGAAGGTAGATCGTATCTTCAAATTTACAGAAATGTTCTTATATTGCTAATCTTATGAGTTCCATGATGAACTGTAAAGTTGGTATTGTGTCGAGAACTCGGTTGTCCAGAAGTAGCCTTATAGCATCTGAAGTCTCATCTTGAGGATTGGATGTATACAATGACTCAACATCAAAAGAGACTAGAAAATCAGTGGTTGTATCGAACTCCATCTCCGGTAGGATTCTCAAGATGTCCTTTGTATCTTGTAGATACGTGGGCATCTCGCTCACCATCAGGAGTAAAACATGGTCCACGAAGGTAGATAATGGTTCTAAGAGAGAACCTATGCCCGAAATAGTTGGGAGTCCTGGTGGTGGTCTATGAGGTTTATGTATTTTTGGCAATACATAAAAATACAGCATCATGGGATGCATCGTTACCAAGTAGCTTGCATCTTGGGTCATAATCCAACCTTCATTCTTAGCTTCTTCCACAATGTTGGAGATTTCTTGTGCAATCTTCTGGGTCGGATCTTCTTTGAGAGGGCAGTAGAAGCGTCTATCGCTGAGTTGGCGTAAGCATTCTGTATGATATGTTGTTGTGTCAGTGACAACTATGGCACTGCCTTTGTCCGCAGGCTTGATGGTTATGGTAGTGTCATTATTCAAAGCCTTTAGTGCCTTTTTCTCCATGGATGGTAGGTTGTGAAATTGTTGTTTCTGGGACGTAGACAGAGTGGACATTTCACTAGTGACCGCCTTCTCGAAAGTCAAGACTTGGGGCGGTACTAGGTGAGCAGGAGGGTTGAAAGACGAGCGTTTTTTAAGACCGGTTTTGCTTGGTCCCGTCTCCATGTTTGTGTTGTTTTCTCTTTAAAAAAAAAAGTCAAGTCCCCTGTTCAATACTGCCTGTTCATCTCGCGTTAGTAGGTGGGTACTCAAGTTGAAAACTAAACTGGTTCCGCACTGGTGCCTGGTTGAGAAGGGACTTTCTTCTTGCTGCGCATGCTCCTTGGTGAGGGTGGCAGGCTGCAGTGCACCTGTGCCTGCTGGTTCCTTCTCCTTCCTCTGAAGCGTCCGCAGCCATACCCTAAAAAAGGCTGGTTGTTGAAGGGTTTAGGGTGTAGTTGATACGGCAACATCTGTGGTTGAACGGGCGGGTTGGGAAATCCCCAAGGCACCGGAGGCCACCATTGTGCTTGTTGGAAACCTTATGGTCCACCTCTCCAATTAGATCTATTATGGCGCCCTCAGCCTCTATTCTAGTGTCCACTGTGCTTAGATGAATCAGAATCACTAGATCATTCATCAGAACCTGAGGTTGAGTAGATCGAGCCATAACGTTTTCCTTTTTTATTACATTCTGGTGGTGTAAAGCTGTGGCTAGTATACGGGTACACTTTTTCTAGAGAAAAACATGCCAGATCCTTCTTAAATATCTCAACATCCCTGAGCTCCTCCCTGTTCTGGGTTACAGACCGACAGGTAAGCGAACATAGTTTACAGTTTCTATTAGTCATGAGAGCTTCACTGGTATGTGGTTTCACACTCTGTCAATCTTTGACATCGAGTGCAGAACTCTAAAAACAGCAAGCAACCCGCTTTATCTAGCTTTTTTCTGAGCATTTACTGCCGCCCCGGCTTGTAACTTCGTTGGTAAGCTTTAAAGCGAATACTTGCAGTCGCTCTGTCTACTGTTGAGGGAATTGGAGGCTAGCTTAGCTCACTGCTTCTGTTAAGACAATGTATCTTTACTGGCACGCTGCTTCATACTCTAAAGTATCTTGACATCGAGTGTGAAGCACAGAACTTTTTCAGTTTGGTCTTCAGCGCTGAACGCCGCTACTTGCTTTTAACTTCGACAGTATGCCTTCTAGTGAAAACTTTATTAGCCTTTTTTTCCTGGAATCAGCATAGAAATTGTTTTTCTGCACAAGTCTTCATGAGCACACCAGTGTGATTATAAAAGTACAAGTCCAAATGACAGCAAAGGGCTTCATGAATACGGTAGAGATTTGAGCAGCCGTGCCACTCTGTTTTTATTGTCTATTAATTGTCATCTAGGCAGTCCTGAATATGTGTATAGTTCAGGAGATGCATAAAATTGAAATGATTTCAGAAAAAAACATTGATAGCATCAGACTATAGATAGTTTCTTATATCTGATTAACACTAATATTTCCCCTTTCTAGAGTGGTGCCTCCCGTCCTGAGCTGTTGCCAGGTGAGGTGAGGCGTCTTACTCGTCGTCTACGGGTAAGCCAACATTATAATTTAACATTGAATCAAAACAGCATGATAAAAAGCGATGAGAACTTATAGCTCAAGCAATTGAAAGACTACTGAGCACAAGCACTTGACCTCTTTGTTATCTTTAATATATTATTTATACACTTTTTTGTCTTTCACAGTTATGACCAAGATATCGCAACACCACCAAAACTAAGGAAACTGGTTGTATCCGTTTTGTGTGCACTGCTATTATTTCACTTTATCACTATTGATCACACAGTAGCAACATCCATCTAGGTTCTGAAGAAGGCCATGATCTCACTAATCACTCGGGCTAAAACATGTAGACCTGTTTACTAGATAGATGCAGTTAATATTTCCAAACTGCATTAGCACTGTTTTTAACCTTGACACCAAGAGTTAATCAATAAAGATCCTTTTTCTCTTGGTAGCCAATTTTAGAACACACATCACTTCTTTGTCTTGCACAGCGCCCATCACTCGAACATTGCAACTCTTCACATTGGTTGGATTTTAGTAGATCCTATACTCCTATAGAATCTTAAAAAATATCCCTGAGTTCCTCCCTCACAGGGAGGAGGTTGTAGCCCTTGGTTGCACTTGGAGTTTCAACTGAGAGGAGAAATCCCAAATGATGAAACATGCCACCTCGGTAAGTGACGGGATAACGTCCTTTGAAAGGCTTCCCCCACTATGTAGCTAAGAGTGCTTGATTGTGCCACTTGTCTCTAGTGCTTTTTTAAGCCTGTTAGACCCACAGTTAATAAGTTGTTTTGCAATAATTTGGTAAGGGTATTTACCCACGTAGGTCTTTAAACATTTTCCCTTGGACCCTCCCCTGTTTTGTTATTTCTCGTTTGCATGAATAATGATTTACATGTTTACTACACTGGTTGACGTGCAAAAGTATATAGCCCATAAACATGATATGTTTGTTTATTTTTGTAATGTTCTGGTTTCTTTGTGTAATATATTGGTTGAAATTCTCAACCGTTGTGTTTGATTTGCATGAACAATGTACTGGTTTTCATACATAACCTACTGGCCTGAATGTTTACCGTATTAGTTTGCATGTGTAGAGTACTGGTGTGCATGCACCATTTTATGATTCACATGAATAACAGCTTGGTTTATAAGAATAATAATATGTGTTTGTATAAACAGTATACTATTTTCTAAACATTAAATAATAATTTGAGTGCTCAGCAAAACATATTTTTGGTGTGCCCTCTGTATTTGCCAATCATGCTGCTCGCTGAAGAGAAAACACCTCAGTTCATATGGGTTTTTCATTGAAGACAGTGCTCCATGCATTGCTTTGCATTATATCATTGCTTGACTCTGCACATTTAAGAGGTGGAGTCTATGAGAAGGTTCACAGGGAATCTGGAAGCTGAAGGCTCGGTTTTCCAGCCACGGCCGGTAGTGGGAGTACCGGCCGGGCGGTGACGTGGGGAGGGGGAGTGGCAGGATGGGGGGTAGTAATGTATGGATTACGGACTTTAACAGGTAAGTAAACATAAAAATAAATAAAACGAATTTCGTTGCTTGCACTGCATCACCAAATGCGATGCAGTGCACGCAACAAAATTCGTTTGATATATTTTTATGTTTACTTGCCTGTTAAAGTCTGTAATCCATACATTACTACCCCCCATCCTGCCCCTCTCCCTCCCCATGTCACTGCCCGGCCGGTACTCCCACTACCGGCCGTGGCTGCGGTTTTCTCATGTCTTGGGAGAAGCCAATTTCTGTGAAGATGAGAAGCACTTGCTGGTAGCCTCAAAGGTAAATGCTATGGATATTCTGATCATGGTATGTTGTCACAACGGCAAGATTAGGCTTTTAAAAGTAATATCTTTGCATTTCATACTGCTTTTTCATTTAAAGCTTTACTTAGAAGAATATACATATAGCATTCAAACATGATTTTAAAGAGTGTGTTCATAAATGCTAAATATTCAGCCCTTTACATGTAATATGTTCATATTACCAGTGTGTTTGTAAGTGAAATTTTAATCATGTGGCCCTTCATCATGAGCGGAACAAGGCAGTTATGTCCATATGAAGAGGTTGTTTTCTGAAATGACCACCTTTTATGAAATGTAATGGGCTCAAAGAAGTCTTAAAAAGCTGCAATACCCTGGGGCAGTGGACATGATAAGACTATATTGGCACATCATAACTTCAGTCTGACATGGCGTAGAGCCTGGTACCCACAGAAAGTCAGATTATGCACAATCTGAAATCTGCAGCCTTTGGTGCTGCATCTTAGTAGATCAAACATCAGTCACAGAGACAGTGCACAGAGGCAGACCAGAGCACCAGGGCTGAACGGCCTGACTCCTGGCACCAAGGAGAGTCAAAGTCTGACACTGAGAATCCACTAGTAGTGTTTTGTCCACGATAATAGCCCCAGTATGAAAGATATCCCACCCGTGGATTCACTTCAAGATTTCACCTTCCCTTCAGGAATCGTAGGACTCTCCATAACCACCCACTTTTAGAATAACGTCCTAGATTGTGATTCAGCTAGGAAACCATGTATCTAGGAGGATCTATCCATCCTTACTTGGGATATATCCAGCCTCACTTGTTACATATTAGGAAACCCCTACTACACTTTTGCCTTCCTCTCCTTCCTTTGTCATTCACGTTCTGTTCTTCCACTGTACTGTTGCTTCCAATTTTCTCATTGCCTCTGCCCCCACCGTGCTCTCTTCACTCTCTCACCCTGCCCCTGTTGTTCCATTTGCCCTCTACTCACTCTCACTAACCTCTCTCTTTCCTCCATCTACTCAGTTGTCTCACCCCATCAATCATACAGTTCTTTTCTTCTTTTCACCCTTCCCCTCTTTTTGTCTCTTTCTTCTCTTAACCATCCCTCTTTTTGTCTTTCATATCCTACTCCTTTTGTGTCTCTTGCCTTTTCTCAAACTTCTCTTCTTTCTCCTTGACTCTCTGTTCCTTAATACTCCTTCCATTCTCTTACCCTCTTTTCTCTCGTTTCCCCTCTTCCTTTTGTTTCTTCCTCTACCTCGAAGGACACCCCATCCCACCTGTTGTATCTCTCCTTCAATCTACTCTCACCCTGTATCCCCCTTTTCTCTCTCTCCTCACAGTGCCTCCTCTTGTTTCTCACCATTTTCCCTTTTCCACTGCATCCTTTTGTGTCCTTCTCTCTTTCTCTTGCTCCCCTTTCTTCCTTTTTTCTGTAGCTTTCCTAACTATGCCTATCAAATGTTATACATATTTCGTGCTCAGATGTCTTTTTTAGTGAATGGCTATCCATCAAACAAAGTTTTGCTTCCATGTGGCCAGCTGCAGCTCGTGCAGGTAAGAGCAGTGAGGCCGGGTGGGGAGGGTGGGGCGTTAGAATTCAACAGACAAACTCAATTTAATGAATTATTAATTTCCCCTAATTATCGTCGGCCGAAATACCCCCATACCCTGCCCCACCACTCTTACCAGCACAGGCTGCAGCTGCATGTGGCACTACATTGTAACCCATTCTGTTATGGCTTTTTATACAACATCACATTGCACGCTGAGCATTGTAGTTTTACTCTTTGGATTACAGTTTAAATGCAGAAAGTGCACTTAATGTATTAAAAAGCTTTACTTATGACTGGCAAAAATGTCTCAAACCTGATACAACCACTTAGCAGCTAGGATGAGTGAAGTAACTCAGTAGTGTACTGAATGCAGACCTCCTAGAAGGTGTAAGACACGTCAATGAATTGTTGTTTACTAATGTAGTTCAGTGGGCCAAACACCTTCCCATAGACCTTCAAGATAGCAATGACTGCAGAAAGGTTGACATCATGGTGTTCGTAGCACATATCTGTCAGCCACAACAGTACGAGTGCATATTCTCCACAAACCGGCACTCACACTGGCAATGAGTTGCTGCAAAGGCATAAATATAATGTTTTCCCTAAAAGAAAAATATGTTTCTATGAAATCATGTCCTCTTTGGTGTATATTGCTTAATTCACTACATTATATCTGGCTACATGATGTAGGTGTTGATTTAGAGTCTTACACATGTTGGAAAATGCACTACCAGTGCTTGATAATACTTACAATTTTGTGTTTGCTCACTGTACTTGCCATTTTAATGTCACAAATAGGACTGTGTGAAATTCCTGTTATGTTAGCATATGACATTTTGCGATGCGCTTTCTGTGCTAAATTCCCACATTTTTGCCATTATACTAAGTAGTGAAATTACTGCTCGTGGCAGAACAATGCAAATGACCAGATTACCAGTGTCTGTTGTTTATGACACGTGTGTTTTTCACTTTTTTTAAAGCATAAAATGTATTCTTTTTTCTAAAATGGACACAAAGAGATACTTCACATTAACAATATGATGCTAAATGTCACTTTTGAGTTTTGCATTATTTCACTCAATCTTTGCTGAATTTACACAAAAAAAGTCGTTATGCAAATTTCACACACATACACATAGAGGGCTCATAAAAATCTGTCTTGCATGAAGATATTTCGCAGTCATTAATTATGTCTATGCCAATAAAAATCTCCATAGTGAGATTCTGCGAATCACGAGGAAAAATTTGCTTGTGCAAGTTGTTGGGTGCAGATGAAATCTTTCCTTGTGCAAGTTTCAACCACTTTACAGAAAGTTTTTTAAAAAAAGTCTACGTGCTTTCAATTCTTTCAATTAAAGTAAAAGATGAAGGTGAAAAATTGGGTTGACTCAGGAGATTTTATGAGCTAGTAGAAGGGGCCCGGAGGTGTCTGGAAGCAATGGGCTAAGTGTTCTCAGTGCAGAGAAAACATGCTTCTGGACTCCTAAGCCTTGAGGTAGCAAAACTGAGATATTTTCTTTAAAATATTTGTAAGAATAGGGAAGAGCTGTTTAAAAAAATATGCACATCTTCACCAAGGGTTGCTTGTAGAACAATCAAATAAAGGAGAATTATTAAACAATCATTAAACAATAGAGCAAATCGTAATGATAAGGAAAAACTGAAAACACCTGTAGACATAACCTAGATTAAAAGAATGTCAGTGGATCTTAAAATGCAACACCATTATATAAACTAACTCAATTCTATGGAGGGCGTCTGTGATATATGCCTAAGTCCACCTTTCTCTGTCCACTTTGTGTATTCTTGACCTATTGGTTGTTTTTCTTGTTGTCCAGAGCCGCATTGTGACTCATATTGTACATATCATATTCTGAAGCAAAGCTGCCCCCATACCACTAATTTTCTTGTAATTATTATCATGATGTGCTTTGTGGCCAGCTATGCAAAAACATATTTTGAGTGTTTTGGTCACCCTGGTTTTAATTTCGATTTCTATCCACAGCAAGTCTAAATATGTCTATTATCATGTGGGTTATCATGTGGGTTATTTGTTGTGCTTTTGACCCAAGATTACATTGCTGTACTTCCACCAAGTTGTTGTAACACTTTTTTTCACTATATTGGCCCAATCTTTGTTTATGAATGGATTGATTTTACATTAACATGAGCAATTGACATCAGCAGCTCTGCTCATTGGATTCAATTAATTTTTTGAAACCCATTGATTATTTTTTAACATGAACTTTTTTAATATCAACTCAAGACATTTTTTTACCTTGCTGGTTTTTAGATAAATGCCCCCTCTTTTCTTGACACTTTATTATGTTAAACAAAAAAATCTCATTCAATTTGGATCCAGTGTAACTGAGTAATCACGCTAATCAGCAAATAGTTTTTCTATTTCCAATATCAGGCTTCAGCGGGCAGGCTTTTTGACATTTTGGATGCTCTTTCGCATGCCTCACAAGTCTGTCATTTGCAGCACATGTTACCGACCAGCATGGACGTGCATGTCTTAGAGCTGATTTCTTGCAACCCAAAACGTAAGCACACTTGTGTGCTTTTATCTCTACATTCAATTATTACTAAGAAACTGGGTTTTTTTGTGTAGGTGTTCCTGACTAACTTTTGGAACACTTATCTACAATTCGAAGATCATTATTGTTTTGTCTAAGTAATGCAGTCACGTTTTAATTCACTAGTAAGTGATTGCTAACCTCAGTGCTTTCTCATTCGACTTTCCCTATTTTTTATTACAAGTGGCTGTTTTTGTCTAGATGTTCCTGACTAATTTTTGGGACCGTTATTCACAATTTGGAGCATACTGTTTTTTCCAGGTGATTCATCCGCATTTCCATCCAGTAGTAAGTGATTCACCATACTTTAAGCTAGTGATGGCTCACCCTGTTACCTTTTCACTCCAGTTCATGGATCCTTTTTTAGGTATTTTCAAACCAATTTTAAAACATGTTCTTCTCTTTTCTATTATTCATTGCAGATTGAAACCTTCACTTATACTCCAGTGAGTAACTCATTTTTAGGCATCAATAGCTCTTCCTTCATCCAGTGGTTCCATTACTTAATTTTTATCCCATCTTTCCACTTGCAGACAATCTGCTCTTGCTTCAAATATAACTCCTTTGTCCTGATGATGACACCTAAATCATCATGGGTGGGTCACAACACCATTGACGATCATGGCAATGGAAACTAAATACCTATGAACTGTTTGTGTTTCTGAGTTTTAAAGACCAAAGATTTGTACAAGTGACAGATTTTCCATTATCAATGTTCCATTGCCTGTTATTTTGTGCACACAATTGCACTGGTTCTTTATCACTCACTGCATGATTGTCTAAGAACTGAGCAATTTTTTAAGAAGCTGCAAATGTAGTCCTTGTTACGTCTTCAAGAGGTTTCAGTTTTTCTTTATCATTCACGATTTGCTTTATTGTTGAATGAGGGGTGAATGATTCCTCTTTATTTGATTGTTCCTCGTGGAACCCTTGTTGTAGATGTGTTTTTGTGCCGCTGGTTCAAGCTGGGTTTTTTGCCTGTCCTGTTTCTTGATCCTACTTTTTAAAATTGTGATCATCATTAAATCGAATGTTCCAAAACTGTTTATTTGAGGTGAGCTTTTGATGAGTGTAAAATAACTAAAGTATGTGATATACTTCCAGCTGATTCCAGAAGGACTACTCCTAAATGTTCTCAGGGCACCTGGGGACAAATTGATAGTAACTGCCAGTTGTTAACAATGCAGCTAATTTTCCAGCCCTATTAACAACTGTTTGTAATATCGGTTTAATAATCTTTTTTTTCCCCAAAACATTCCAATGAAAGCAAACACATTCAAACCTTTCTAAACAGAAACTGCTCTGTTTCCAGTATCCTAATATTGTGGCTGATGGCCGCACAACTTCCTTTGTGTGTCCAGCAACTGACGATAGGGAGGGGCTAAGGAGAACTTTTGCGACAGCACTTGAGGCTTCCATCCACCTGCTTCTTTGTGGGAGCCAGAAGCGGAGTCACTCCCCTTCAGCTCCCAAGCCTCCCTCCACCCATCTGTGAGCCCGGTGTTGTACAGTGCAGGATGTCGAAGATGGGAAAATGAAATCCGTGGACTCCATTAGTACCAACTGGTTTCTCTTCCTGATTGGTGCTAAAGGTATAACACAACCTCCCTTGAACTGATCAGTATGGGAGAGGCAGCTTTGGAGAGGGAAACATTTTCCCTTTCCAGCACTGTCTCTTCTTAGTGTATCCCTACTTAGGGATTGCCCTGAGAGGGCATTCTGTAAGGGTGAAGAGCATCCCCGCCCGCCCAATGCAGTCTTTGCTCCTCCATGAGCCTTTGCTCCTGCGCACCCCTATGGGAGAAACAATCTCCTAAAGGTCTATCAAACTGTCCCCAGATGCCCTGAAAAAGCAAAACTGTTCGGAGTGGTGCTTCTAAAAACACGAGGAAATTCATCACACATTTTAAATTGTATTTTACACTCTTCAAAAGCTCACTTCAAATAACCAGTCTTGTAACAATTGAAATACAGATGATCAGAATTGAAAAAGCACTTCTCTGTGGTCAACAAATAATTGAAAGAAAATATCTCAGTGCAGTTACCTTAAGGCTCAGGAGGCCAGCAGCATGGTTTCCCTGCAGTGAGAAATCATAGGGTCATATTTATCAAAGTTTTGAGTCGCCCTTACGCCATGCAAGGTAAAGCAAGGGCGACGTAAAACCTACATGAGATTTTCCAAGCCATGCAAAGTCACCTTCTGTGGGCCTGCGGTGATTGGTAAATCAGAAGTAACGCAACCAAGTACAAGTCACTGCCTTGCATTACTCTGCCCTAGTGAGGCGTTCCATTGGTGGAACGTGGGTGTTCCCACACATTCACCCATAGATTTTTGCTCATTCCCAGATTTACCATGAGTGATAAGGTATAACAAGGAGAAATCTTTATTTGTACATGTTTTACCCTCTTTCAACATGCGCTGCATTCTAGAAAGAGGAAAAAGCCTCAAAGGATTTGCTTGTACAGGAAAGTGTCCCTTTCTGCACAAAAATAATCCACCTATCCCAGTCAAATCAACCAGCAATCTTGGAGTGATCATCTATGAGAGACTCACCTAAAAGGAAAAGTTCAATGCAGTCTCTTCCTCGGTTTTTTACACCATCACAACTATTAGAAACATCTGACCTTTTCTACCTCCCTCCTTGCAAAAAACAGTAGTCAAATTGATGGTGCTTTCAAAACTTGACCACAGTAGTTGGCTCTTTTCGAACATACGACAGCAATATTTCAATAAACTACAGATCATACAAAATGCAGCCACTTGGCTGTTATTAGGAATGCCCAAATTCAAATTCTTAGCAGGTGCTCTGAAAAAGCTTCACTGGTTGCCAATAAGACAGAGAGTGGTATTCAAGTCTGTCTGCACTATATGCATCTAAGCCAGGCAGAGCCCATCACTCTAGTCAGGGTAAGGGAATTGCACATTGCCTCTGGGATAAGCCTGACTGCTCTGCCAAACTACCAAGGGGTGAGCAGGGGTTACCTTGTGTGTGTAACTCCCTAACCCTGACTAGACTGGTGCTAGTCAGGGTAAAGGAGTTACACACACAAGATAACCCCTGCTCACCCCCTTGGTAGCTTGGCAAAGCAGTAAGGCTTATCCCAGAGGGTGAGAAGGGGTTATCTTGTGGGAGTAACTCCCTTACCCATGTCTAGAGGATTGGTACTGCCTGGCTTAGGTGCCTATCCTAGCCAACCCGAACCCCCATTTCTAACACCTACCTATTCATTAACATATTTTTGGAAAATCTCTTGGCTTTTAGGAGAGCCCTAAAAACTTGTCTTTTTAACTCTATATAATGTACACCCTTTCATTCTGATATGGTTAGGTAGGTCTGTTATAAGCTAGCGTCAAGACACCGCTGGGTTATCGTTGTGCTTTACAAATAAATTAACATCACATATGGTGCTTTTATGAATGTTGGCTTCTGATGTAAAGTAGTTGTCAATTCATTCTCAACTGGTCTAACCTCAACGTCTAGGAACGTTAGGCTTGTCTTGCTTTTGGTAAGGCTGAATTGAATATCGGGAAGTCTGGTATTTAACCAATAATAAAATCTTGTGTGATCATTTTCTGATCCACTCCATAGACACCAGATGTGGTCTATATAGTGATACCACAGCGCCAACTAATAAGAATACTATCCTTCACTACAAGAGCTCTCATCCCAGGAATTTGAGGGTGAATGTGCCCTACAGGCAACTACTGAGAATTAGGCGTAATTTCTTCAGAAAACAAGATTATGAAGTCCCCATTCTGGGGTCCTCTGCGACCAACTGAAAGAAAGAGGTTGCCCAAAAAAACTACTGAAACAAGCGATAAAAAGAGTGTGGTACACACCAAGAGATTGCCTTCTTAAGACGAAAATTAAACAGTCAATGGAGAAATTGGTGTGTTTGTCCACTTATAGGCCACACACTAATAAATTTTGACATATTATACTTAGGAATAGGCATCTCTTACAGAATTCGGAATATCCCTTTCTTCCACCTTTATTTGCGATAAAGAAAAATAACAGCATTGGCCCACAACTTGTAAGTGCAGAGATTGCTTCCCCCCCTTAAAAAGAAAGATCTAAGATCACAATGGGATCTAAAACCGATTGAAGGTCACCACAAGTGTGGAACTTGCACAGCCTGTGAATCAACTATTGAGGGCACAGAATTTCCACAGAGTAATCGCAAATGGATACACAAGGAGTTTTCAAATAGCAAAACGAAAAACTGTAGTTTATGCAATTTTATGCACTTGTCGGAAAATATACATCAGGAAAACTAATCAAGAAGTTAAACAACGCATTGTACAGCACGGCTCCAGAATCAAAACAAAGGTTGTCACAGCCCCTATGGCTCCTATGGTCAGTGACTTTATGGAAATAAATCACAGTGAGAAAGAGCTGAAATGGACTGTATTATATACAATCAGACCAAACCAGGGAGGAGGAGACATAGAGGCAGCATTGCTACAAAAGGAGGCATATTTCATTTTGAAATGTAATAGGGCCATGACAGGCCTCAACGAAATGTCTGAAATAGGTTGAGTATAATATCAAACAAATTGGTTTTCTCCATGCTGTGAGTCTCTTGAGTGATATAAGGATCCCTATTCGAGGCCCTATTCTGTATCACAAGTTCTAAATGGAATCCAGCCGTTTACTGGCTACAAAGCCCAGAATGCATCTTTCTAGAACATTCAGAATGTGGTATGAATAACCTCAAACCGGAAGTCACTAAGACCGATTCAGTTGGAGGAAACGTTAGAACAAAGTTGAAGGAAGAACTGCCGATGAAGTAAGTGTCCATACTTGTTTTGAGTGGCATTGTGGCGGTATGAACTTCATTCACAGTCCAAATATTGTGCGGAACGTGCAGACAATGAATGCTGCCCCTTTCTGCTTATTTCAGGATTAAATTGTAACGGGTATGGAAAACCCGCATCATTTGGTGACAAAGAAGAGCTCCCCTGTTCAAATTCTTTCTAAACGCATTGGGTAGTAAGTTGTCGAATACTGTTTTCTTGTCAATTAATTTCAGTCTCTATCCAAAGACCATGAACATTGGCTAAATGAGCTGTTTACGTTTGTGTTACAGACTGAATGGTCAACAACATGAACGTTGCTTTTTCATTGAATAAGAGACAGACGTACAGATGAAAGATAAAGCCGGTACCATGATTAACACAATAGAAAATAGACTTTTTTTTTTAATAAAATGCAGAACACAAGAAGTGGTAGACATTAATTAGAAATCTTACTCTACTTTATTTTCTTTGAACCATAGGTTACATCCAGTCAAAGCCCTGAGGAAAATCCCAAGAATTAGATCAGGATTTGCAATGCGACTGCACTGTTTACCATTTGGGAAACATTAGCATAGAAATGAGATTAGCTCTAAGGGATCTTTTTGAAAGTCAGCATACCTTATGAGCTTGAACACGTTCCCTTTGGTCAGCAACGTAAAGAGGAATTACTAATTAAACAAAAAATTGAGTCTATTGTTGCTGTGAAAATAATGACTGGTTGAATACTGTAATTTATTTGTAATTAATCCTTTTATTGTATTTGTAATGTTTGTGAAATTGTTTTAGCTTATTTGCATGTTCATTGTCAAAAGGAATAGTGTTTTTCCTGTCTCTGATTTAAAAGACAAAATTAAATGGTCTTCCGAAAACAGTATGAAAAAGATAAATTAATAAACCATGAAGACCAATACAATCAGTGTTTGGTCATAGTCTGTTAGAGTAGAAAACGGCACTGCAATTTGACAGCTGGAAGCTTTGTTCTTTTTCACATTTAGGAAGTTTGCATTTTACTACCCTAAACTTTCTAAGGCCTTCTAGGAGTTTCCCACTACCTGGGTCTTCTGATTGCTCCCCCATTAGAAACTTGCATTAGGCTAAAACAGTGAATATTAAGACCTAGTTTTAGCTGAGAGAGGTTCACCAGCCAGGATGGGAGGGGCAGAGTTGTTCCCTGCCCCACTACATTTCAAAGGAGCTACCGCTGCACACTCAAAAAGCACTTGACACTAGGCTTTTGTCACCCCAGACATTTTGGGACCTGGCCAGGTAGGAAGGAAGCTGTTTGACGTGTGCCTTGTTTTTCAGAGGACTGCCCTTCTACTATCAAAGAGCTTCCCTACTAGGCGCGTGGCGGTGGTGATTCAAGATGGCTGCTCCTTGAATCGCTCTCTGACATCATGCTCCGGTTGGTGCTGGAAGGCTTGTTAGGCAGTTGCGGTCCCATCATTTGAGCATGGCTTTTTGTGTACGAAGCAGAGGGGCACACTGAGGCCAGTTTGTGGGCATATTTGAGGTCCTTCTCACTCGTTTTGCTTCAGTGTTTGCCTCACCTCAGTGTTCTGCTCTGAGCGACCTACATTTTGTGAGTTTGCTGTTGATATTTTACTTGTACAGCAATGGCTTAATGCAACCTTCTCTTTGGGGGATTTTTAGCCCTTTTTCATCAAAAATCACAACCTGGGTGCTAAGAGGACACAAAAGGGATCACCTATTGCTTCATTCTTGTTGGACTTTCTAAATTTCCCTCTTCATCATATGCCATCCACAGCAACTTTTTAATGACAGGCATTTTGTTACAGCGTTATGTGCAACGATACTATCAGCTCTCCTATCTCTTTTGAGGCCTCTTTTGTTTTTGAACCCTCTCTCCCAACGTTATGTAGTGGGCTCATTGAGGCATACCTATAGATTCATTGTAGGTTTTGACAGCCATTGCTTCCCTTCATGGGCTCCAATCTGTGTGGCCGCCATTTTGCGCTTTTTGCTACCAGAGTTTTGTAAATCAATGCTCTTCTACAGCATATATGAATGAGAGCAACTTTTGGGTCTTCCTGCAATATCCGTATGCAATGGTCTTTGTCTGATACTCGCATATTAGAACAGTTCATTTATTATTACATGCCTGTTGGATGATTTATCTCATTATTGCTATGAAGCTCTTCGCACTTTCCAGTCAGCTTGGCAAGCGGTTTAATACCATCACTCTAAATTGACTGTACTATTGGTGACTTTAGAGCTTTTGGTCCTACGAGATCCTACTTTCTGCTGTGTTGTTCACAATACTTCGTTATGGATCCTCCACACTCACACAAGTCCCTTGGTGTTACTGGGTCCACCTCTGGAGGTCGTAAAAATTCAGTTGCAGGCGCTACCAAACGCCCCAAAAAAGATCCATCTTCACCATCAAAATCACCCCTTTTCTGATGTTAGAGGACATAATAGATGAACTATGCCACATAAGCCCTTTCATGTCGGATACTACTCCCACTCTTCAGAGAATTGAAGAAAAATGGTCTGGACTTGAGTCAAGAATTTCGGATGTGGAACAAAAAATTGTCGATGCGCAGGAAGTTGTTGCCAGAGCCGATATCCTAAAGAAGTTACCCAACTTAAACAATCAACAGAGGACTTGGAAAAACGTAATATGGGCAACAATTTACGCAGTTATGGAATTCCGAAAGGTTCTGAATGCTCAGACATGAACTCCTTTTTGAAGACTCAAGTTCTGCATATAGTGAGTCTTCCAAAATCTCTGGAGCCTAACATTCAAAGGGCGCACAGGTTGGGTCCACAAAATGCATCTTCGTCATCTAAACCAAGAGGCAACATTGCTTATTTCCTTCTGTACTCAGACCTTATGGCAATTCTTAACGCTGCCAAGCAACACAAACAAATGCTTTGGTCCGGTCACAAAGTCTTTTTTAGTCAAGATATTTCCAAGCCAACTGCTACCCGGCTTAAAGAATTTCTCGACCTTATACCATCTTTGAGATCCATGAATGCCCGCTATGTTTTATACACCCATGCTTCTTCAGAGTGACTTATAAAGACAGAACTTATTCTTTTGAGGATCCGGCTGATTTCTGGAAATTCATCCATACACATAAAGAAGAAGCTATGGAATTGAGCAAATCTTAATTGTCTTAATGTCTGTTCTCTTCCCCATCTCTTGGGTCTTCTATGTGCAATCCCCGAAGTTGATGTACATACTCCTATTCTCCTTATGTTTCGTTATGTATGAGTTATTCCCTCCATTGTCTTTCCATTGTCTGGTAAGTTCCCCTCCATCTTGTTTAGTATGTTTACCATCCATTTCCTATCTCTCTTCTCTACTTTCTTCTTTTCATTTGTAAACTTATCTCTTCTCGATATCTCACCCTTTTTTGGAGTGGCCGTTTTGTTCTCTGCCCCCCTCATTAATGTTCTTCCTGTTTTTGACCACTATGACTAAAGCTTCTTGGCTTTTTGTCATCTTTTCTTTGCTATCTGCATATAGTGAGTCTTCCAAAATCTCTGGAGCCTAACATTCAAAGGGCGCACAGGTTGGGTCCACAAAATGCATCTTCGTCATCTAAACCAAGAGGCAACATTGCTTATTTCCTTCTGTACTCAGACCTTATGGCAATTCTTAACGCTGCCAAGCAACACAAACAAATGCTTTGGTCCGGTCACAAAGTCTTTTTTAGTCAAGATATTTCCAAGCCAACTGCTACCCGGCTTAAAGAATTTCTCGACCTTATACCATCTTTGAGATCCATGAATGCCCGCTATGTTTTATACACCCATGCTTCTTCAGAGTGACTTATAAAGACAGAACTTATTCTTTTGAGGATCCGGCTGATTTCTGGAAATTCATTCATACACATAAAGAAGAAGCTATGGAATTGAGCAAATCTTAATTGTCTTAATGTCTGTTCTCTTCCCCATCTCTTGGGTCTTCTATGTGCAATCCCCGAAGTTGATGTACATACTCCTATTCTCCTTATGTTTCGTTATGTATGAGTTATTCCCTCCATTGTCTTTCCATTGTCTGGTAAGTTCCCCTCCATCTTGTTTAGTATGTTTACCATCCATTTCCTATCTCTCTTCTCTACTTTCTTCTTTTCATTTGTAAACTTATCTCTTCTCGATATCTCACCCTTTTTTGGAGTGGCCGTTTTGTTCTCTGCCCCCCTCATTAATGTTCTTCCTGTTTTTGACCACTATGACTAAAGCTTCTTGGCTTTTTGTCATCTTTTCTTTGCTATCTCTTTTAGGACGACCACGCTGCCCCTTTTATTCTTTTTTCTGTCTCCTTTTCCTTTTCTGTTTCTTCTTCTTCTTTTCACGTCTCTTCGCTTTTGTCTCTTCTGCATCTCCTTTTTTTTGTTTTTTGCATATGGTACATCATTACTTTTTCCTTTTTTCATTTTTCTAGGTACAGCAAGCTAGTAACTCTAATTTCCTTCTTTTTTTTCTCTTTCTATTTTCTATTCCCTATTCATTTTTTCATATCTCTATTTTATTTATTATCGCTTTTTTCAGATATGGGTATATCCTGTTTTCTTTGCTGGGTTTGTCATGCATCTTTTTCTTTCTCTTTCTTTTACCTACATGCCTATCTTTACTTAAATCTTATCGATGACCGGCTTTTGTGTTATCTCAAGGAATGTTAAAGGTATTCGTAATCCTGTTGGAAACAGCGAGTTTTGTCTCACCTTGCAAAATTGAAATGTCATATAGCTTTTTTACAAGAAACACATCTGAAGCTGCAAGATTTGTCTTCACTGCGTAAACAGTGGGTAGGGGCAGTGAACAATAAGAATGGTGTTGTTATTTTATTTCATAAATCTTTAAATGTTCAGTTACTAAATGAATTTCAAGACACTAATGGTAGATGGATGTTTTTGAATGCTAAAGTTAATAATACTCAACTCTCTTTTTGTAATGTTTATGGCCCTAATGGCACTGACTTAACTTTTTGGAATGATTTTTCCACTCTTCTTTCTTCTCATGCTGCAGGTAATTTGATTGTAGGTTGTGATTGTAACCAACTTATGGACCCCTTCCTAGATCATAAATCTCAAACTAAATGTATCTCGAACAAGATGCAGAAAACTTTTTATAAGCTTATCACCGCCAGAGGACTTGGTGATTCCTGGAGAACGTCTCACCCTGACACTTTAGAATATTCCTTTTTCTCCCCGTTTACTAATCTCATTTCCGCATAGATTACATTTTTCTCACTCAACACGCCCTTCAATTTATGTCTAATACAGAGATGGGCTCCATTGTTATTTCAGATCAAACTTACTTCAAAATTAACTGGAGTTTTTCACCAAAGTTGGTGCAGAAATTGCTGTATATAGACGGGCTCAACCCAGAAACACTTGTCTAGAGATATACAGCAATGTCTGCACCAACTTTGGGAAATACTCCAGCTAATTTTGAAGTAAGTTTGAACTGTGTACTGCATTTACCAGGATGCAAAGGGGCGAACTGTGCTGGGACTGTGAGGCAGTGTGCTCCAAACCCCCATTCTGTTTAAAAGGCTCCCTTGAGCCAGCAAGCTGATGAGCTTTGGAGATGCACCTGTGTGCCTGTGAGTGGTACTGTGACCTGAGAGAAACTTGGCAGCATTTCCAGCAATCCCAGATGATTTTTCTTTGCTCTCTAATACTGCTGCTCTCTACTGAAGATGGGCTCAACCCAGAAACACATGTCTAGAGATATACAGCAATGTCTGCACCAACTTTGGAGAAAAATTCCAGCTAAATTTGAAGTAAGTTTGTACTGTGTACTGCATTTAACAGGAAGCAAAGGGGCGAACTGTGCTGGGACTGTGAGGCAGCGTGCTCCCAACCCCCATTCTATTATTAAATACATTCAATTGCTATAAACTGCCCCCTCTACCTCCATTTCGGTAAATGGCAGTCAGTCTAAATATTTTCCGCTCCATAGAGGGACCAGGCAAGGCTGCCCTCTTTCCCCACTTTTATTCATTCTTGCTTTAAAACCCTTCTTAGTGAAACTCACATGTTCTTCTTATTACACAGGTCTCCAATTTAAAGACATCAACAATAAATGTACTGCTTATGCGGACAACATTTTGTTGTATATCTCCAACTTGTCCACTTCTTTGCCGACCCTTTTCTCTTTGTTACAAGATTATTAGTTAGTTTCAGGTTATAAATTGAACATTGATAAGTCGGAAGTCCTACCATTAAATTAATATTACCTTCCCCACATGTTTCACGGTTCAGATTTTGAGTGGAACCCCAAAAATATAAAATGCTTAGGCATTCTATATGCCAATAGCACCAGGGAAACCATCAAAATTAACATTGCGAATATACAAATAAAACTCTCAGCCCTTATTGGGAGCAGGTCCCCTCTCTTCTTATCCTGGTGGGGTAGATTGGCCACAATTAAACTGATGCTCTGTCCGATTATTCATTTTTATCTTTCTGTGCTCCCGGTTTCCCTCCAACTTACTTTTTTTAGTAACATTAATCATGCACTAATCAAATTTTTGTAGAACAGCCGTAAAGCTGGGATTTCACTTTTTCGTCTCCAACAATCCAAAAACCTAGGCGGTGTCAACTTTCCCAATCTTAGACGTTACCACTCTGCATTCACCTTGAAACAAATATGGTCTTTTTTAACTGAATCTCCATTCACACCAAAAACGGCTTGGAGTTCATTAGAACACGTCCAAGATACACCTTTTTTGTTTATTATAGCTACTCATTTTTCTCAACTTCCAAAGCGTTTTTCCTCACCCACCTTTATTCATTTCAAAGCACTTGCATCCTCTCTGCTTCAAACTCATCTTTCCTCAGCAGGTCAACTCTCTTGTACTCCACTTTGGTATAATAAACATTTAAAGATTAATAACAGAGCACTATTCTGGAAGGAATGGATTGACAAAGGCATCATTACTCTAGACCATTTGTTGAAGGATGGATCCCCTACGGTTTTTTCGGATATTGAAGAGTCTTATGGCATTTCCACCACACACACCCTTCATTACCCCTTACTTAAGGCATCCGTAATTCATTTCCTTTCCCAGGATTGTCCTTCTGATACACCTAATCAGACCTCCGCCTTCCCACTTGATTTTTCTACCCAGCATAAAGCAGCAGTTATTTACAAATTGTTTTCCTGTCCTTTGGATATTAGAACTAAATCCAAATTAGTACTTTTATGGGAGAAAGATTTGGCCTAAGATTTTTCCTTTCAAACATTGGATTCCATTTGGTCCAAAATACACACCTCCTCTCGCTCAACTAACACCACGCAGACATTATAATACTTTTATAATAGACTTTTCTTCACACCTACTGAACTGCACTAATTTAAGTTGCTAGACTCCAATAAATGTTGGTTTTGCTCTCATGACAATAGTGATTTCTTCCATATGTTTTTCCATTGCCCTTTGGTTAAGTCCCACTGGTCCTGTATATGGTCAAAATAGAATTACATTTTATCTACACACTTTCCCTTTGAAATTGTACATGTCTTCTTGGGTAGCTCCTCGCCTATCTGGGATGTCCAGATCCATGTGGGTAAATGTATTGATTTGTTTTTAGCTATTTCTTTTCAGATTATCACCACCAATTAGAAGGACACTTTAAAAATCTCTTATCAAGCCTGGTGGAACTCGCTTTTTCATCATCATAGGCTTGATCATGCCCATGCAACTTCATTACCTCTTTTGATCAAAAAAGATTTGTTGTGTTCACCACTAACTTCTTTTCACTTTAGATTTGCTACCTTATTTCAGTAGTTTTTAAATTGTACCTTTGATATCTTTTATCACGTTATAACATTTACTGTTTTTCATGATTATGCATTATTGTTTTACCTTCTGTTATATCTCCTTTTCATTTTCTTCTTCTTCTCTTTCCTTCCTTAAATCCAAATTAAAAAAAAATGTACAATCTTTTTCCCTCTTGAGGGCTTTGTTGGCATTTTCTCATTTGCATATTGAGCCTTTATTTCCTTTGTAATATGACTCTGTAATGATGTTTTTACTTTGTTTATTATATCAATAAAGCATTCTAAACTTTTTTTTAAAAAAAGGCTTCCCTGTTGGTTGAGGCCTGCCTTCTACTTCATAGAACTGCCCTGCTGTTTTGAACCTGGCTTGCTGCTTGAATAAGAGAGGACTATTTTCTTGAATCCAGTACTACCAGACTGGCTGCAAGAGTCAGTTGACTGATCTCCTTGCCTGAGCTACAGGAACACAACAAGCTCCAGAGGCCTCTCTGCATTGCCCAGATGACCTGCTGCAAGTGGCCCTACCTGGACCAATCACTGGGCATGCCTGACCCTTCAACTGGACCAGCCTGGTCCTGCAACTGTACCTGCCTGATCCCTGCTGGCCTCTGCTGGAGTGAGTTCATAATGCCTAAGCAGTACCTTCCCTGGCGCTGGACCCTTGACTGGTATCAGTTGAGCTCCTCCATTGAAATCTTGAAGTTTTGCCCTCTACACGGCAGATTTGAAGAAGGAATCTGTTTGAGCGTGACTCACTTGGTCCCTGTATCCGGTACGCACTTCAATGCGGTTGACCTGAACTTGTGACTTTGACCCGATCTAGCTCAACCCGATACCCATAGTTAGCGCTATTTTTACATAAACCTTAAAACTTGCATATCTCTGGTTCTACTAAATTAGTTTGGTTTTTTTTGTGTTGTATTTTCACTTTACTACTGTTTATTTGATACATACTTAACACATTGCCTTTAAGTCAAACCTGACAGATTTTCTACTAAGCTAATTGAAGGTTAAGCACAGGCTAATTTAGTGACTTTTCTGGTTCACCCTGACAAGGATTGTGGTTGTTGCTTGAGAAGGGTTTTCACACCCTCAATCAAAATCCTAATTTCTCACAGGCCTGTTTGACACCTCATAGATGACTAATACAGTGCCACTTTAATGTTTTTTTGGCCCTCGTCTAGATGTATTTTAGGGTCTCTTAGTCAGAAAAACTCTGACCCTTCTTTGACTAATTCAAGCCCTTGTGATACTAAACAATGATGAATTATACGTTAAACTTAAAGAAATAGGGGAACCCAAAAATAGCCAATAGCCCATGGTGCTTGGTGATCACTGTATAAATGGTATCAAAGCAAACCGTGAACTAGCATTCATGAAGTTATTTCTTTTTGCACATGGAGCTGATATGGAATTCAATGTCAAACAAGCCTTTTGCTCCCATTGTAAGAAACAGACTGAAAGGGTAATTTGGTAAATATTTAGCGGCCTAGTGTATTATAGTCAGGGCCAGTGGAATCATGTAAAACTGCAGCTGCAACATTATCCTTATAGTTATGGATTTGCCGCATTTGATTCTTAATCTATCATTTGCTGTATATTCATTAGATTTGAACAAAAATGTTTTTCTTTCTAGCTCAAATGGATCTCAAGTTATTAAAAATGCAGCAGCATGTAATGCTGAACAGAGGAAGGCCTTATACAAAGACTGACCTTTAAACTTTCAGGGCATCATTTTTTAAAAGTGACACACTGCTTCGTGAAAACAGATATGTGTCACTTTTCATTGCGCGCTCTTTGCGACATGCTGGATGCATCATATTTACAGTATGATGCATCATGTCGCAAGGAGTTACAGATCCGTCAGCATTTCTGACGTATCTGTAGGCGCAAAAATGACGCATTGCTGGAGTGTGTCAGAAAAGTGACGCAAATCCAGCAATTGGGCAATTCCCATTTCACATGTGCCTGCGTCAGTTCTATGCCTGCTATGAGGCAGGCATAAGATATTGACACATTTGCGTGCTTAAATTTCACTGCGTCACTTCTACGAGGCTTACTTGTGTCAGAATGCCCTCCCTGCAAACATTATACCTGGCACAGGTATAATGTGGTGCAGGGGTTTACAAAGAGACGCATCACTTTGTAAATGTGACGCAAAATTCAAATTTATGGTATGATTACTTGAAACCATTGCTAATTATCTAAAACAGATAATAATGGAAGAAGTGCACAATAATTGGTAAAGAAAAAGGGACTGTTCCTCTCCAGAAGCATGTGTAATTAACAGTGTATAAAATGATATGCATGAATAAAACGGAGTATCATACTGTGAAAGACATAAGCCGTAAAAACACTAAAATGCATGTCAATGTGTATAGATGTCTTGCCCATACAGTGCAAGGTAGTTTCTAAAGTGCATGTTGTTGTAAACAGAGGTAGCATCCCATAGAATGAAGTGTTGGAGAATTTACACAGCCAGTGCCAGGGCGAGGTAGGAGCCGGTTAGGCATGGGAGAGTTAACTCTCAAGCAAATTATAGGTTTTAAAGTGTAAATGAACAGGCCGTGATTGTAAAGTGCATAGATGGATCACAGGCTATATGTACAATTTACAATGCATCGGTGCGAGCCAAGAGTTTAAGCACATTGTTCAGTCCTGCTCAATATGTTGTTTTTTGAAGTGCCAGTCTTTGCTGGACTGGAGACAAATCAGTTATGCTGCTGACTCTGTTGGGGATTCACATTATTTAACAAGTTACGGACCAGCAGAGGGGGGTGTGGCCGAACCAGCGACCAAGATGGCCGCGTGACTCAGAAGCTCCATCGCCGCCGTCTGTCTTTTGTCCACCGCCAGCAAAAATCATGCCTGACACCGGACTGCTGCGCTGCGTTTGGAGTGGGGAAGGTTCCGGCTACCGAACGACCCATCGGCAGCCCCGGGTGGTGCCTTCAGTGCCTGGAATCGCTGAGCTGTGCTCCAGGACCTGACGCAGACCTTGGAGGCCCAATATGACAGGGGTCTCGGGTGAGCTTGAGGGCGGGGTCCAGCAGGCTCGCGACGTGCCGAGGCTCGGTGCTGGTGTTAAGGCCTTGCCGCGTGGGTGGCCTTTCTCCACCGGATTGTGGCCGTCACTGAGCCCCCATCCTGATTGGGGCCCAAGCGCAGAGGTGCATATGCTGAAAGCACCCAAGGAGTGAGGTAGGAGGTGCCATGCCTATCTGGCTGCCCTCCCCCGACTGGGTGTATTTGACTGCAGGCTGTGCTTGTGTCGCTGGGCCCTGGGGCATATCACACAATCCCTATGGGACCCCACTGTGGAAAGACAATGATGCTGGTGCTGCACTAAACCAACAGCCATAACTGAGTCACCGCTTGGTCTCTCTTCCTGACTACAGCCTCTGTTCTGTTGTTCACTAGTGGTGGAACACACACCTGGCAGCTAATCGCAGGGCGCCCCTACATGTGTGTGCTTCATCCCTGGCATCTGCTGTGAGAGCTTGAGACATCGCGGGCTGTGCTGGGAGTGCCTGTGGCGAGCCAATTCCCAGTGATTGGAGGTCGTTCCTAACCCCATTCTGTCCTACAGTCAAGACAGATTCCCTCTCTTGTGCAAAATGTGCTGAAGCGATCCTAAACAGCGATAGCTCAACTTCGATGCTGGTAAGACTCCTAGGCAAGAAGAAGCTGAGGGCCCTAATGACCAAGAGTCCAGCCAATTAGAGGGGTCTGCGGCCATAATGGCTGAATTACAGGCCAGATTTCAAACCATTGACGCCCGCCTGGATACACTAACCACCTTACTGGACGATATCCATGGCTGCCTTGAAGCGCAAGATACTCGCTTGGGATATGCTGAGCAACAGATTTCTGATCTTGAGGATGCGCAACCGACCGTTCAAAAAAGATTGGAAAGAGCTGAAGGCCTATTAAAACAACTTCCTACCAAGGCAGATGATTTGGAAGCATGATCGTGAAGAAATAACGTCTGCATCGCAGGAGTTGCTGTGTTCACAAATACTGGCCCCATGTTTAAATTTGTCGACATTTTTTTGTTAGAGATTTTTGGGAGGGAGTCCTCTGCTACATTTGCGAAGGAGCATGCTCACATTGAGACCACGTCCGGCACCTGGAGCGACCCCGAGAATGATCATCGCCAAGTTCTTGAATTACCAGGACTGGGATGTTGCACTCCGACTATCTATGGAATGCGATTCGCTTAGCTACAAGGGTTCAAGTATTGCCATTTTTATGCCAATTGTGCAAGAGGCTCGTCGCAAATATAGGGATATTAAACGTACCCCACAGAAGGCGAACATTCAGTACGCCATGCTATACCCGGCCCGACTCAGGATACAGATTACCCCTGAGGAGGCGACGACATTTTGGAACACACAACAGAGTATGGGCAGAGTGGTGATCATATTCCTGGATCCTGACTTTCGATGGTCGACTTGTGTATAATGGTATGATTGGAAAATTTCACAGTTCAAACATGAAACATTGCGCATGACTACAGCGTACTTGTGATCATATGTAAAAACTATTGCATTTTCAGGCATTTAAGACTGAACTGTTGAGTTATAATTTCATTTTCGGCAACATGATTCTGACCTTACAGGCTTTGCGACCAGGCGGCACCAGTGGAGCATTGCCTTCCCCCAGGATGTTCTCCTGCTCTCCCCCCCTTTGTCTAATTCTTTTCTCCCCTTTTCCTTCTGCTTGCTACAATTTGATTGGGATTCACCGGCTGCCTTGTCTTTGTGTATCCGATGGGGCACACGGGTGGGATTGGGATTTCTATCTTGTTGTTCACGGTTTTAATTGGTACAGGAGCAGAACTTATGTATACTACACACACTGCCTGATTTGAACACGTTTGCAACCTGCAATTTTCTATTTAGTGGTGTTTAGATGACTCCCAGGAAAGAGTGCGGCCATTGTTTGCTCGTTAGGTGTCTAGCCTGGAATGTGCGAGGGTTGTCCAATCTTAAAATAGGCGCAGGTCTTGGCATATTTAGCTAGACATTCTATTCAGAGTACCTTCCTCCAAGAGACGCATTACGCACCACTCCCATCACATGGTTTTACATGATGATGGGGGGCCACAGCTTTTTTGCCAATTACTATTCGTATTTCCGCGGTGTGTGTATTTTAGTACATCGCTCTCGTCCTTTCCAGGTCTCGGAGGTCGTGGCCGATGATGAGGGTAGACACATTACTGTTCTGGAACTATTAGGGGCAGTGGCAATTCTCTTAATTAATATATATATGCACCGAATGTAGACACAGCTGATTTCTTTCCTATGGTTGCCATACATATTGAGCGCCTGGGAGCTGTCAATGTTCTCATGGGGGGCTATTTTAATCTCACGTTGAATACCACTTTTGAACTACTGGGCCTGGTCGTATCACAAAGCCACAAGCTACACAGGGTCTTACCGACCTACTGCAGTCCATGTTGCTAGCAGATCCATGGCGCACGATTCACCCTGGGGTTCACAATTATTCGTTTTACTCCGCCCCTCACGGTACATGGTCCAGGATAGATCATTGGCACACTACGCCACATCTACTATTAGAGTTGCAGACGATTGACTACCTTCCCCACAAACTAGCTGACAATGCCCCAGTCTTGCTCTCAGTTGACTTTCCTACGATTCCGAGGCAAAGGCCTCCATGGAGATTCCCTACTTCTGCTCTGCTGGATTCTTTGTTTTGCGCTGCAGTGGGTGTAGCCATTGGTGAATATTACAAGTGGAATGAAGGGACGGTATCTTCCCAGCAGATGTTGTGGGGCGCCTTTAAGGCAATTATCTGTGTGGTCTGCATCTCCAAACACTCTGGAATACTCTGTTCCATTCGCGGGGAGTTGAGCAAAACAGAGCAGAAACTGAGGCATATGGACATCGCTGGTCAGGCCACCTCCTCGCCTGACTCATTGCATTAGCGTGCAACACTGTTGACTGATTTCACGGACGCGGCTGCCTGAGAGGTTACATTTTTCATCAAGTATGCGATGGCTCGGGTGTATGGGGAGGGCGAATGGCCTGGTAGAGCATTAGTTCGCCTCCTCAGACCCTATTGTTAATCATCATTTATCACGCACCTTGACACTGATGTTAATGTTACATTGACTAAGGTAACTGATATCACTGCAGCTTTTCTCACCTATTATACTCACTAATATAAGACACATGACCCTCCATCAGGACAGGCCCTGACGGATTAACTACAGGCGATTGCCATGGTTTGGTTGGAGGATGGACAGCATAAGCTTCTTGCATCCCCGATAGACAGAAGTTAAGCTTGCAATTGGTGACCTGGCTGGTAGCTGGCTATGATGGCTTAACCGGGGAATTATATGAAGCTTTCCAACACAAAAGTCCCTAGATTACTTGAAGTATACCATGAGGCATTACAAAATGGGGTTCTCCCCCCAACTATGCACAAAGCTATTGTGACATTATTGCTTAAACCTGGGAAATCGCCACGGCACGGCACGTTTTATCGACCATTGTCATTACTCAACCATGACTATAAAATTCTTGCCAAAATATTAACTACACGCTTACCACCTCTTGTAGATACCTTGCTATGCCTTTTCAAGCTGGTTTTATCCCGGGTAGATCTACCTCATTTAATCTACGAGCCATCTTTTCAGTTATGAATCAAATTAAACCTACGATGCCCACTATGGCTGTCCTTCTCAATGCTGAAAAGGCTTTTGATTAGTTAGAATGGCTTTTTCTATATGCTGTAATGCTCAAATTAGGTGTCCATATTGGTTTTCTAAATTTGGTGGGCGTGCTATATTCCAGCCCAGTTGCTCGGTTGAAACTCAATGGCAAAATCATAGCTCAATTTCCTTTGTCGAGGGGTACCAAGCAGGGGTGTCCTCTTTCGCCCCTAGTATTTATTGTGCCCATGGACCACCTTGCGTGTCATATTCAGGAGCGGCATCTCCATCGTGGCCTACAATTTCATACGGGCCCCTTTGTCACGTCATTTTATGCCAACGACGTTATGGTATATGTCCTGAACCCGGTGGAGAATCTACCCCCACTTTTGCCTAAAGTAAGTTTGATTTGGAGTGTACTCGGGTTAGTTATTAATTGGACTAAGTCGGAAATTTTTCCATTAACCTCAGTGACTTCTCAGGAGGATTTTAAGTTCCCCTTGAAATGGTGTTCAAACCCCCCTAAATACCTAGGTGTTTTTTTACATTGCAACGCCTCAGAGGTTGTCTGCCTTAATTACAGACCTGCAATTGATCGCCTCACTTTACAGGTGGAAACGTGGATTAAGCTTCCCCTTTCTATGGCCGGTCAAATTGCCATAATGAAGATGGTGGTTTTAACATGCTTTTATACTTCTTTTTGAATATCCCCTTTGCTTTAACCACAAAATTCTTCGACACCCTCCGATCACTGCTGATCCGCTTGGTCTGGGCTGGAAAGCAACTATGTATCAGCTGTGGCCCCCTGATTTTGCCTTATGAGCGGGGGGGGGGGGGGTGTTTGGTGCACCGGACTTCTACTTTTTTTAACCTGTGCCCCAAATCCAATTTACATGTTATTGGTATCACCCCGATGCCTGACGTCAATACCTTAAGCCTGACCACTCTCAAGTCTATCCAAACTCGTTAGCTGTTATATTACCACAGGGCCTACCTTGTTGCTCCACAGAGATCCAAACGATATCGACAACATGCTGGGCATGGACTTAACTGAGGCGATACCTGCAAAGGGAATCTTTTTATTAGGCACACATACCTTTGGCAGACAATCCGTGGCTTCCACCTAGCACGGAAACTATGGCCTCCATAAAATTGGCGACTCATTTAAAGACTCATGACTGTGCATGACAGCTGAACTCCTCTCTCATGGCGATGCTACTTACATGGAGAGTTTCACTCTTCATAGGGTTTGTGGATCTCTGCTTGGCGCCCTACCGGATGCCTCGGCGGAACCGGAGGAGTTTCTTCCACTTACATACATAATCACTTAGCCTGACAGTACCCACTTAGTTTCTCGCTTATATCACATATCCTTATCTTTACGCCCTATAGCTGGAGCCAAGGCGTGGGCCGCTTGGGAACGGGATCTCGACATATCTATAAATGACACTATGTGACACTTTTGTTGTGTGCAAACACGCTATATCTCCATAATCATCGCCCCAAACTCCTACATTTTAAATACATACATAGAGTATATGTGACCCCATTGTTGCTTGCGAAGATGGATCCTGGTTTATCGCATGCATGTGCTAGATGCTCTGCCCCTGCCGCTGATTTCCCACACCTAGCGTGGAATTGTGCACCGGTATGGGCGTACTGGGAAGACATCTTTCGGCATCTGTCCCTTAAGGTGGAATCGACTATACGACCCACACCACTGCTGGCACTGTGGGGGTATGATCAACCTTTTAAAAAGGTATCAGAAAGTTTACTGCAATTGCCTTGCTCATTGCAAAATGACAGGTATCTCTGCATCGGGGTGGATCTCGTGTACTGACTGTGAGGGCTTGGCTCCGAGATATGATTCATTGTAACAACATGAGGGACACATATAGCGCGGAGATACCCCTTCGGGGGTCTAGTCTGGCGCTTTATAAGAATATAAAATAAAATAAATAAAAAAATATGCCACACTACTACCGCCCACATCTTGCCCTTGAGATATTTGGCAATCACTTAAGATATATTTAACCAAGCACCCTTTTGAAGGCGACTGAAGAATGCTCGTAGGTGATCTTATATAGATATACCATACTGGGAGATCGATACATGAAACTACTTAGTGCCCAATAGTTGTCATTGTCCAGACAGACCTGATTTTACCTACATTGCAGAAATTAGCAGAATCAGAAGCATTTGATGACATGCATGATGTACATGATTGTTTATTCACTTGTAAATTGCTCTGTGTACCTTGTTCACTGTTGGGGTATGGTTGCTTTTACTATAATTGCACTCCACTGTGTGGAATTGCTACATATTATTTGGCAATATCAATATGACTGTTTGCTCTGTTTTCTTTGTCTTCACAATTCTCAATAAAGAAAATCCACCCCTCCCCCCAACAATATTGCAGAATAGCATTATAAATGTCCCAAAGTTTGCCATTTCAGTGACTGTTTCCAAGCAGTATAGAAGGTAGCCGGCCTCCTTGGTTGAGCGGGTTCCATGCCGTAAGAAGATGGGCCTTAGTAATATCTTACTGGCGCATACGCTATGCTATCTGGTTTTAGGTTTAAACCTATAATAACTGATAAAACCCCACCGAAAGGAAAATAGCCATCGCCGGTGTAAACATATAAACACTGGAAAAAAACCTTTGCAACCACAAACTAAGTGCCATGCAAAGAAAGGAAAAGATAAGTGAAAGTTATTTTAATTTCTTCCTGAAGGGGCCAATACAATGTAACTTTGCTATACAAGGTGGCATCAAGAAAAACTGGCCTAACATTATTCTGCTTGGGGTTTGTTGTTTAGGTATGTCACTAAAACATTGTCTCTTCTTCTTTCTGCTTTTTCAGTTTTGTGGTCTTTGGTCTAAAGATGCAGTGTTTAAAGGCATGTGTGTAGGTCTTATTTAGTTATTTTATAAACTGTAGGGAATCTGGAAATATCAAAATCATATTTGAAATTTTGGCTGCATTTGATTTCACTGATAGGTAAAATGGCTGGTTTCATAAGAATCTTTCCTAATATGTAGCATCATATTTACCCACAGACTGAGAATGGGTGAAATCCTTTGATACATCAGCCCCCTTTTCTAGTGAGTCAGTATTGATTGTAAGTGAATTGCCAAACACCCCAGTCTTTAAACATTCAATGCAAGATGTAGTGACAGGTATATGTGAAAAGAATGTTGTCACCTAGCATTGAGATAGTGGTGAAAACATGACACCAGGCGTTTGGTAAACATGGAACACATTGTCACTTGGAATGCTGCTGAAAAAGGTTCCTACCAAGTTCAATAAAGATTGGAGTGACAGTGTTTGTATTTTCAGTAAAGCAGTTATGTATATGAAAAATGTGTATGATGACCTGTCAAAATCGATACCAGAGCTGAAGTGCTTCCCTGTAAGAGATCCTGGTCACTTGCTAGATGGTACAAAATGGGTCGCACTCCGACTCCACCCACCAGCAGGTGTGCCCCAGGAGCATCATGGTCGATGCAGTCTTTAGATAGCGAGTGCGCTATATTGAAGAAAAGTGTGTCGTAGCAAGGTTGCAGCACCAACTCTGGACACCGGTGTTTCGGAATAGTTGTTCCTCGTCAGCAGAGTGTAGGTATTCGGGGTTAGCTGTGCAGGCTGCCAAATGTTCTCAGGTATGTACCTCTCATGGCGCGGGTGCGGGATCCGAGCTCGTCAGCCCAAGCTCAAGGGAGCCTATCAAAGTACAAAATGGGTCGCACTCCGACTCCACCCACCAGCAGGTGTGCCCCAGGAGCATCATGGTCGATGCAGTCTTTAGATAGCGAGTGCGCTATATTGAAGAAAAGTGTGTCGTAGCAAGGTTGCAGCACCAACTCTGGACACCGGTGTTTCGGAATAGTTGTTCCTCGTCAGCAGAGTGTAGGTATTCGGGGTTAGCTGTGCAGGCTGCCAAATGTTCTCAGGTATGTACCTCTCATGGCGCGGGTGCGGGATCCGAGCTCGTCAGCCCAAGCTCAAGGGAGCCTATCAAAGTACAAAATGGGTCGCACTCCGACTCCACCCACCAGCAGGTGTGCCCCAGGAGCATCATGGTCGATGCAGTCTTTAGATAGCGAGTGCGCTATATTGAAGAAAAGTGTGTCGTAGCAAGGTTGCAGCACCAACTCTGGACACCGGTGTTTCGGAATAGTTGTTCCTCGTCAGCAGAGTGTAGGTATTCGGGGTTAGCTGTGCAGGCTGCCAAATGTTCTCAGGTATGTACCTCTCATGGCGCGGGTGCGGGATCCGAGCTCGTCAGCCCAAGCTCAAGGGAGCCTATCAAAGTACAAAATGGGTCGCACTCCGACTCCACCCACCAGCAGGTGTGCCCCAGGAGCATCATGGTCGATGCAGTCTTTAGATAGCGAGTGCGCTATATTGAAGAAAAGTGTGTCGTAGCAAGGTTGCAGCACCAACTCTGGACACCGGTGTTTCGGAATAGTTGTTCCTCGTCAGCAGAGTGTAGGTATTCGGGGTTAGCTGTGCAGGCTGCCAAATGTTCTCAGGTATGTACCTCTCATGGCGCGGGTGCGGGATCCGAGCTCGTCAGCCCAAGCTCAAGGGAGCCTATCAAAGTACAAAATGGGTCGCACTCCGACTCCACCCACCAGCAGGTGTGCCCCAGGAGCATCATGGTCGATGCAGTCTTTAGATAGCGAGTGCGCTATATTGAAGAAAAGTGTGTCGTAGCAAGGTTGCAGCACCAACTCTGGACACCGGTGTTTCGGAATAGTTGTTCCTCGTCAGCAGAGTGTAGGTATTCGGGGTTAGCTGTGCAGGCTGCCAAATGTTCTCAGGTATGTACCTCTCATGGCGCGGGTGCGGGATCCGAGCTCGTCAGCCCAAGCTCAAGGGAGCCTATCAAAGTACAAAATGGGTCGCACTCCGACTCCACCCACCAGCAGGTGTGCCCCAGGAGCATCATGGTCGATGCAGTCTTTAGATAGCGAGTGCGCTATATTGAAGAAAAGTGTGTCGTAGCAAGGTTGCAGCACCAACTCTGGACACCGGTGTTTCGGAATAGTTGTTCCTCGTCAGCAGAGTGTAGGTATTCGGGGTTAGCTGTGCAGGCTGCCAAATGTTCTCAGGTATGTACCTCTCATGGCGCGGGTGCGGGATCCGAGCTCGTCAGCCCAAGCTCAAGGGAGCCTATCAAAGTACAAAATGGGTCGCACTCCGACTCCACCCACCAGCAGGTGTGCCCCAGGAGCATCATGGTCGATGCAGTCTTTAGATAGCGAGTGCGCTATATTGAAGAAAAGTGTGTCGTAGCAAGGTTGCAGCACCAACTCTGGACACCGGTGTTTCGGAATAGTTGTTCCTCGTCAGCAGAGTGTAGGTATTCGGGGTTAGCTGTGCAGGCTGCCAAATGTTCTCAGGTATGTACCTCTCATGGCGCGGGTGCGGGATCCGAGCTCGTCAGCCCAAGCTCAAGGGAGCCTATCAAAGTACAAAATAGGTCGCACTCCGACTCCACCCACCAGCAGGTGTGCCCCAGGAGCATCATGGTCGATGCAGTCTTTAGATAGCGAGTGCGCTATATTGAAGAAAAGTGTGTCGTAGCAAGGTTGCAGCTCCATGAGAGGCACATACCTGAGAACATTTGGCAGCCTGCACAGCTAACCCCGAATACCTACACTCTGCTGACGAGGAACAACTATTCCGAAACACCGGTGTCCAGAGTTGGTGCTGCAACCTTGCTACGACACACTTTTCTTCAATATAACGCACTCGCTATCTAAAGACTGCATCGACCATGATGCTCCTGGGGCACACCTGCTGGTGGGTGGAGTCGGAGTGCGACCCATTTTGTACTTTGATAGGCTCCCTTGAGCTTGGGCTGACGAGCTCGGATCCCGCACCCGCGCCATGAGAGGTACATACCCGAGAACATTTGGCAGCCTGCACAGCTAACCCCGAATACCTACACTCTGCTGACGAGGAACAACTATTCCGAAACACCGGTGTCCAGAGTTGGTGCTGCAACCTTGCTACGACACACTTTTCTTCAATATAGCGCACTCGCTATCTAAAGACTGCATCGACCATGATGCTCCTGGGGCACACCTGCTGGTGGGTGGAGTCGGAGTGCGACCCATTTTGTACTTTGATAGGCTCCCTTGAGCTTGGGCTGACGAGCTCGGATCCCGCACCCGCGCCATGAGAGGTACATACCTGAGAACATTTGGCAGCCTGCACAGCTAACCCCGAATACCTACACTCTGCTGACGAGGAACAACTATTCCGAAACACCGGTGTCCAGAGTTGGTGCTGCAACCTTGCTACGACACACTTTTCTTCAATATAGCGCACTCGCTATCTAAAGACTGCATCGACCATGATGCTCCTGGGGCACACCTGCTGGTGGGTGGAGTCGGAGTGCGACCCATTTTGTACTTTGATAGGCTCCCTTGAGCTTGGGCTGACGAGCTCGGATCCCGCACCCGCGCCATGAGAGGTACATACCTGAGAACATTTGGCAGCCTGCACAGCTAACCCCGAATACCTACACTCTGCTGACGAGGAACAACTATTCCGAAACACCGGTGTCCAGAGTTGGTGCTGCAACCTTGCTACGACACACTTTTCTTCAATATAGCGCACTCGCTATCTAAAGACTGCATCGACCATGATGCTCCTGGGGCACACCTGCTGGTGGGTGGAGTCGGAGTGCGACCCATTTTGTACTTTGATAGGCTCCCTTGAGCTTGGGCTGACGAGCTCGGATCCCGCACCCGCGCCATGAGAGGTACATACCTGAGAACATTTGGCAGCCTGCACAGCTAACCCCGAATACCTACACTCTGCTGACGAGGAACAACTATTCCGAAACACCGGTGTCCAGAGTTGGTGCTGCAACCTTGCTACGACACACTTTTCTTCAATATAGCGCACTCGCTATCTAAAGACTGCATCGACCATGATGCTCCTGGGGCACACCTGCTGGTGGGTGGAGTCGGAGTGCGACCCATTTTGTACTTTGATAGGCTCCCTTGAGCTTGGGCTGACGAGCTCGGATCCCGCACCCGCGCCATGAGAGGTACATACCTGAGAACATTTGGCAGCTTGCACAGCTAACCCCGAATACCTACACTCTGCTGACGAGGAACAACTATTCCGAAACACCGGTGTCCAGAGTTGGTGCTGCAACCTTGCTACGACACACTTTTCTTCAATATAGCGCACTCGCTATCTAAAGACTGCATCGACCATGATGCTCCTGGGGCACACCTGCTGGTGGGTGGAGTCGGAGTGCGACCCATTTTGTACTTGCTAGATGGTATGCTGAAAGCATCTTTACACATTTCAGAGTGAATGAAGAATGCTATTGACTTTGTAGTCCATTCTGGTGCAATAAAAATTTATTTTGTCCTCATATACCCCGTGCACACGCTACCTATATGCACTATCAGTGCAGAAAGAAAGCAATAATTAAAATTAAATTAAAATTCCATAAACACCGGAATAACACCCCTTCTGTTGTTTTTGATGCTGCGAAAACGGAAAAATCCCCACCAGAATTTACCATAAATATAAACTGAAAACAGGAAAGCCTACGCATACCATAGCTGGGTAGAAGAGTGGTATATTGGCTAAGGATTCCCATCTATATTTACTCAGTCTATCCCTCAAAAACAAATTTGAGGGATTTACACAAGTTATTCAGTTCACTGATTGGTAGCGGAACCAATCTTGCATATAAAATCTGCTTGAGAGTACATTTTTCCACTGCCTGTTGGAGATGTGGTTTCGCTGTGTGATTCAGTCATGACACTGTTAAAGACTCATGCAGGGCTTTTGCTTGAAAGGCTTCCATGTCCAGCTCTCTCGACCGGTTGTACAGCTGATTACTTATTGCAGAATTAATACTGGTGTGATTGATCCTGGTTGCATCCCAGTTCTCTGTTTCAAGTTGCAGATGTTCTTTGGCTACTGCAAGATTTGTGGACCAGGGGTTGTTGGAACTTGTCAGAATAATTTTTATTTTAGCCTTCATGGCATTAGCATGAGCAGATAGTAGAATTTGGCAAGAGCGGCCAAGTTTTTCCAGTTTTGCTGTACCAGCCCAAATTCTAATCTGACGAGGGTGTTCCTCTGTAAGACGGAAGATGGAATAGCTTCTTGTAAGTTGAACAATGAATCTTTTCTAATGCAATCCTGAACATTCTTGGAAAAGCCTGCCGGGCATAATTGAGCACGGGGACTAGCTTGGCACACGCTACACTATTAATTGCAATGGTCGTTGGACTAACAAGGGTTTTATTTAGCTTGCATAAGGCGTATGTGACCATTTTTGCTTTGCTTTTCATTTTGTGTATGTGCTGAGTTGATCTGCCAGTTTCACATATCAAGGCGCCTAGGTATTTGTAATATTGAACACCATACAGTTTCTGTGTACCCAGTCCCCATCTGGTCAACCTTTTCTTTGGGTATCTACCGAAGATCACAACTTTGTTTTTATTCCTGATGGCCACAAGCTCATTCCTGAGATTGTACCTATTCGGGACATCGAGGGCTTTTTGTAGACTGGTTTTTGTGTGGTCTAGCAGCACTAGATCATCCGCGCACTGCATAAGTGGAATCCTCTTGTCACTGATTCTTGGGGTGACTTAGGTGGCTACAGCTGATGCAATATCCAGGCACGCCATGTAAAGGTGAAATAACATTGGGGCCAGCACACAGCCCTGTTTTGGTCCTCGATCCATATTGATCTTAGCAGTTGCTGTCTCCCATGTAAGTTTTAATCATATGCAGGTCTTGGTACATAAGGACATCATTGCTCGTAGCAGTGTAGTGCACATGTTCCACCCCTCAAGCTTCTGCCATAAGGTGTTCCTGGATCTCCATCAAAAGCAGCTGAGTAATCAATAAAACATGCAAACTGTGAGAGTGAGTTGTGATTTGCGGACTGCGGGGCTAGATATGAGAGGAGGCTGTGTTGTCCACTGTTGATGCTCCTACAGGGAACCCTGTTTGATAAAAGGGTAGGAGGTCTGCCTCGCAAACCCATTATGCTAGTTTCTGAAGTAATATACTGGCATATGCTTTGCCCTCAATATCCAGTAGCACAATTAGCTGAACGTTTATAGGATCAGTATTGGGGCCCTATTTGAAGATGACTTGGAGGATGGATCATCTCCATGACTCAGTGACATCTTCATGGAGCCAGAATTCAGCATACAATGGCACCAATGCCAATGCCCAAAACTGTGTGTCTTCTCGAAATAGTCAGCCTGAAAGCACATTGGCCCTAGAGGCATTGTCATTTCTGATCTGTTTTAGGATTTTACGGATTGCAGGCTCACTTTGGGGAGATTAGAGTTCCTCTCTGTATCACTTGCGTCAGCTTCCTTTTTGTCAACGATGTTGGCCAAAGGGCCTTGATCCAGCGTCTCGCAGTAAAGTGCTTTAACATGGGTAGTTCATTCCCTGTCTTGCGCAGAGTTCCCCCTGCTTTTGACTTGTGGCACATTGCGTTGACGTACTGCCAAAATTTCCGATGTTTGTTTGCAGCTATTAGGTGACACATGTTAATCCATTTGGCCTCCTGCACCTTCCTCCTGTATTCCCACACCAGATGTTTGTGATCCCAGGCCGCAGTTTGTAACTGCTTCTTTGCAAATGGTGTTCAATTTTCTGTGAGCCCTTTGTGTGGCTCTTAAGGGCTGCACACTTTTCAAAATTTCAGTTACTAGTCCTAGTGTGTGAGTATTTTTACATTTCAGTGCATTCTGGGGTTTACCTCGAAGCAATATCCGTAGGACAGAGGACAGCTTAGACCAGTGTGTAATTATCACTGGCTTTCAGGACGGGGGTTGGCCACCCTGCCCACAATGTTTTCCAAGTTTCAAAATTTCCTGTGGTCGAAGCAGACCATTTGATCCTCTGCGTAAATATTTAGGGGCTTATTTACAAGGCCCTTGCGCCACTTTTGCTTCACTTTTTCCATGTTAAAAATTACGCAAAAGTGGCACAAGGGGCTTGTAAAAAAGGCCCTTAGTGTTCTTCTCAGCTGGTGCTTCGTACGGGAGTTGCACAGTAATACGTTTGGCTGATATGTCTGTTTTATCACCTCATAGGAGGTGATGGACTTGCTTAGACTCTGTGACAGGAAAGGATAGTCAATGGTAGATTGATTATTGAAAATGGGGATGCGTGTTGCCTGTGAATTATTTATTGTGGCTCTTACTTCTTCTCCTGAGTTCAGATTGTACGTTTGCAGCAAGGCATAAAGCCTGATTATTTCTCTGTTGGGCCTATAGTCGGCCGCATCCTCTCCCAGACGATTAAAAGTAAGATCCCCCAGTAGCAGAAAATCTGAGGCTGAATACTGTATTATTATGTTTTCCAGGTGCTGTATCATCTGGTCCGGTTTATCCAAGGTGGCCGTACCGTAAATATTGAAGTAAACATTGATTATTATTATGGTCTAACAACCAGCTGTGCCCATTAGACCTTTTAAATTGCCTGCTTGAAACATTGGAGTGACTATTTATTTCTGTGAAAGTATAGTTTGATACATGTCTAATGTAATTTGAGATGCCACACGAGGGTCACCCAAATAGATGTCGTTTTTTTGCACAACCTGTTAGCTGCTTTGGGGTTAGTGCCCATGTCTCTGGTAGCAAATAAAATCAAGAAGTGCGAACGTGCTCTTGTAAATGTATTGCGACTTATATAGCGCACGTATCACCCGAAGGTATCAAGGCGCTTGCTTAGGGAACCCGTCCTGGTATTCCCCTGTGAGATACCCCGGCAGGGTATCCACAAGGTGAAAGCCAGGCATCCCGCCGCGAGGGGCCGTAGTGGAGATTAAGCAAGCTATTGCCCAGAGTCGCAGAGTGTGACCCCGTGAGTCGAGTAGGCACTGGAGCGAGAATTGTCGAGTCCGTGGAATTTTTGAGCCCGAGACCCGCCGAGGCGGGGAATCGAACCCTGGTCCACGGCCGATCTCAGCTTCCGGGTCTGCCGCCTCTAACCACTGAGCCACGCTTCTCTTGCTGTCTAAAATCTTGCTAATACCATCAACATTCCATGCTAATATGTTGATGCTGTTATTTGACTTGAGATTTGTGTTCTCTTTGTGCTAGGAATAGGTTGGCTTCCTTTGTCCCAGTACCAATAGGAGGCAGCCAATGTTTGCTGGGATTTGCTGCTATGAATAGAGATGATTTGGCGAGCCAATTCCTGCCCATTTAGTCTGCATTGAATTTGCAAGTTCTCATAGCTCCTTTGCGCCTCCTGGGGCAGATTTACAAGCCCCGTTTGCCACTAATGCGCCGCCGTTGCGTCACTTTTGTGATGCAGCGGTGGCTCAAAGCCAGCGCCATGCTGCAGGGTATTTACAACATGACGCATCTAGGGAGCTGTGTCACAATGTAAAGCCCTGCGCCACATGAAACCTGCGTCAGGTTTCATGTGGGCGTTCCGGCGCAGGAACGTCTCGGAAAAGTGGCTAAGTAAAACAACACAATTTCACTCAGTCACTTTTCCGACCCCTCTGCATCAAAACCTTACGCCTGCTTGTAGCAGGCGTAAGGAGTGACGCAGCACAGCTAGTATAGGGCTCCCCCAAGCAGTGCTGGAGTTGCATCGTGCTTGCGACACAACTCCAGCACTGCGTCACCTTTACGGCATCAGATGCGTCACGCATCTGTCTATTCTTGCGCCATGGTGCACCGCATTGTAAGTGTAGCGCATCCATGGTGGGGCAAGAGGTGTCTGCCATGACTCAATATAACTGGCGCATCTCAGCTGATATGCAGGGATGCGCCAGTTATTGTAAATCTGTCCCCACGTTTTTTAGTTCCCTTTAACAGACCCTTCTTTGGGCTAATCTTGAGCCGTGCCCTTAGGATGTGTGGGGATTTTTCTTCTTCTATTGGCCTAACGAGTATTCCCCATTCTGTGAATTGTGATTTTTTTCTTCTGAACTTTTGTGGAAGAGATGGCGTCTTGCTAGGTTACAATTGCAGATTCTCTTCTTGAGTCAGTAGTGACACTGGCAAACTGTACTCGAGATATATCGTGGATAGTGATTGTAGCCAAAGATGGGTTATGTTGTAGCAGCATCAGAATTTTTGTTCTGTTGAAAATGTCCATGTTGCCTCTAGATGTGTACTGCGGGGTAAAGAAGATTCTCTGGGAAACACCTTCATCTGCAATGCCACTCATTATTTTAGGGCAAAACATGGGCACCCTTAATGGTTCCTCCAGATGGAATCGCAAGCAACCCCAGTTCTTTTTTTATGTTCAGTAAGACTTTATTGAAATTTTAAGAATGATGAAGCACATAAGTACATACAAAAAAGTGAAGAAGGAATTCATTAAAGTACAAAGAAGCGAAAAAGACTAATCATAAAAAATACAGTCATTAATAAATTACATCGCAAGAAAAAATTTGACATTCTAAGGAGAAAATAAGGAGGGGAAGGGAGCAGGGAAGGGGAATATACATTTCATAGTATAAATACTTACACAAGTAGAGTTACCAATACTATACAGTATTAAGGAAAGAACAACAATAGTCATAACTGTACATATGAATCTATAGGAGACCAGAAAGATTGAAAAGTAGAAGAATTATGATGAACACCTTGTAGAGACAATTGAGCACCTCTTCTTGTAAAGATAATCCAAGACCACCAAGCATGGACTGAAAGGGAAGTAACATCCTTCCAACAAAAAGTGATGGATTTTAATGCAGCCGATACCAAAAAATTAAATAATTTAGCTTCATTATCATCAAGGGGTACACTCAACACAACAGATTTGCATATGATTAAAGTACAAGAGGGTAAATCAGAAATAGGTAGAATTTTCTGTATAACAGTCCATACTTCAGACCAAAATTTCAAAATAAGCGGACAGTCAAATAACATATGACGTAAGGAACCAGGATGCAAATTGCAATGCCAACATACATTAGATGGTAATAAATGAGCTTTAAATAAACGCAGTGGTGTCCATAAGGAATTAAATAAAATATAAGCATTAGTTTGATAAATTGACACTGGTAAACAACCAGAAATAGAAAGAGTCCATATTAATGACCAGGAATCATTTGGCAGAGATAAAGATAACTCATTGTTCCAAAAGGTGGAAATTGTATCAATATTGGAACCTAAGGCTACAGTGAGTTTCTTATAAAATACAGACACCGCTTTAGGGGATAAAGACACAGTGTTAACATATAGCATAAAATCAGCTGTCAATTTAGAAGGAATGCCATTTGGGAAAGAATCTAAAATAGAGTTACAAAGAAATTGATATTTAGACAAATCAGTTAAAGGCAGATTAAATTTTGATTGGAGTTGAATAAATGGAATAAACGCATCATCCATGAAAACATCTCCAAGATAAAAAATACCTTTTGCAATCCATGAAGACCAAAAGGAAATATTCCTATTTAGTTTTAACAAGGCACTATGCCATAAGGACAAATGTACCGTTGAAAGTAAAGGGGATTCAAAATTGGAGTCCAAATCGTTAAAAATTAATCTTGATGACTTAATTATGGAAGAAGAGTGTACAATTTTAGATACGGGAGACATGGTTAATAGGGATAATAAAGGAAAAGGTTTAACAAGGGAAGTCTCAATATGATACCAAATAGGGGGATTAATCTTAGGAGCTATATTAAACCATAACGAACTCTGTTTAAGGATAAATGCCTTATGATATAGAAGAAAATCAGGTAGGGCAAAACCAATATTACATTTGGGAATTTTTAATTTTTTATAAGCAATACGGGGAGGCTTATTATTCCATAAAAATTTTGATAAAAGTTTGTCAACATCTTTATAAAATTTGAGTGGGAATTGAGTTGGGATCATTGCAAGAGAATAAAATATTTTAGGTGCAATAGTCATTTTAATAGATTCCATTCTCCCCCACCAGGAAAGATGAAGGGAGGACCATTTGGAAGTTTTTTGTTTAATATATTCGAGAATGAAATCAGAATTTAATTTTAGGGTAGCATGAAGGGATGATGAAAATAATATACCAAGGTATTTCAATTTGCTCTTTTGCCAAACTATGTCTGGTGAGGGTAGCATATCAGGAGTACACAACATATTGAGTGGAAAAAATTCCGTTTTAGTAACATTTAATTTATAACCTGACACAATAGAGTATTTAGAAATAATATCAAGCAGAAAAGGAACAGAGGAAACAGGATTACTAATAAATAATAACACATCATCAGCATACGCTAGAGTTTTTACAGTAATATCACAAACAGTAATCCCTTGAATGTTTTCGCATTTTCGAATGTAATTAAGAAATGGTTCTATACCAAGTAAAAACAAAAGAGGGGAGAGGGGACAACCCTGTCGAGTTCCTCTGAAAAGAGAAAATTGGTTAGAAATCTGGCCATTAATAAATAGTCGAGCTGTGGGAGCATAGTATAAAGCAGAAATCATACGAATAAAGGAAGGCCCAAAATTAAAGGATAACAAAGTTTTAAATAAAAATTGCCAATGGATTTTATCAAAAGCTTTTTCAGCATCTAATGCCATAACACCAGCAGGGTTAAGGATAGAGGAACTTTGCTCAATAACATGTAATAACGTTCTCGTATTATTAGCAGAATATCGATTTTTCATAAAACCAGATTGATCAGGGTGAATAATTGAATGAAGGATAGGGGCTAACCTGGAAGCGATAATTTTAGCATATAGTTTACAATCTTGATTGATTAAGGAGATGGGACGGTAATTAGCAACAAGGGTAGGGTCTTTATCAGGTTTGGGAAGTACAACAATTAAGGCTTCAGAAAAAGAACCTGAAATAGTACCTGACGAGGAAAAATGAGAAAAAATCTGGTTCAAAAAGGGTAAAAGATGATGTTGGAACTCTTTATAAAATTCTGCAGGGATACCATCAGGACCAGGGGATTTTTTCTTTGGAAGCAATTTAATGGCTGAGAGAATTTCCTCATTAGTAATGGGTAAATCTAATTTAAATTTATCAGAGGCAGAAATGTGAGGTAAATCAGAATGTTGTAAAAAGGAATCAATTAAAGAAACATCACAATAATCAGGCTTATTATATAAAGTAGAATAAAAATTCAAAAACTCATTAACAATCTCATTATGAGAAAAAGCAATTTTACCTTGAGGACATTTGATGGAGGTAATCTGAGTTTTATCTCGTTTAATACGTAGATAATTAGCCAAAAGTCTACCAGACCTGTTGGTATTAAAACGAAATTTGGCATTGGATTTAGAGAGTTGTATCCCAGCTCTAGTACTGAGAATAGCATTGAATTCATACCGCAGCTTTTGTAATTTTACTTTATATTGGGGATCACTAGACGAAATAAATAAACGC
This sequence comes from Lissotriton helveticus, assembly GCF_964261635.1. Taxonomy (NCBI): domain Eukaryota; kingdom Metazoa; phylum Chordata; class Amphibia; order Caudata; family Salamandridae; genus Lissotriton; species Lissotriton helveticus. The sequence goes on from NC_136065.1 coordinate 1,541,554,572, forward strand.
TCAAAATGAGCTATTTGTTTTTCTAGAGATTTAATATGTGAATTGAACTTCTTATTTTCATGAGCCATAATAGAGATAGTGGTACCCCTAATATAAGCTTTAAATGCATCCCATCGAGTGGTAATGGAAGTAGACCCTTCTGAATTAAAAGTAAAATATTCCTGAATAGCCTGGAGTAACTTAGGCTTATGAGTATCGTTAAGGACAATGTCAGAATTCATACGCCATCTTGACTGCTTAGAAAACGAAGATGATACATTTAATACAAAAGAAATCATAGCATGATCTGAAATGTCGATGGTACCAATGATAGGATCATTTGCAAATTGAATAAGGGAAGGGGAAAGGAAAAAATAATCTATTCTGGAATGGGAGTTGTGTGGGTTGGAGAAAAAAGAGAACTCTTTACCAGTTGGATAGTGTAATCGCCAAATGTCAGCTAATTTAGTAGTTTGAAGAAAAGTCTTAAAGGCATGAAAAGTCTTGGACGGTCGAAATCGAGACGTAGATAATCTATCCAACAAGGGGTCTACAAAAATATTTAAATCACCACCAAAAATCAATGGAGCATTTCCCAACTTTAAAACTTCTGACGTAACAGTTGTCCAAAAAACAGGATCCTCTGACGTAGGACCATAAACATTCATCAAAAAGAAAATAGAATCATGAATTTTAACTTTAGCTATAATATATCTTCCATCAGAGTCTGAGATTTTATGCAAGACCTGACAATGCAACCTTTTGGCAAAGAAAATAGCGACCCCATTCTTTTTACCTGCAGCAGGTGAAGAAACAATAGAGTCCACCCACTTTTTGTTCATATAACTTAAAACTTTATCATCAACATGAGTCTCTTGGACAAAACAGATGTCAGCCTTAGAATTACCTAAATAATCTAAAATTTTTAAACGTTTCACTGGATGTCGTAAACCTTTCACATTAAGAGAAACAATTTTTATATTATGAATGTTAGCCATTAGGATAAAAGAGAAGAAAAAGACAGGAATAGGAACAAGAAGAAGGTAGGATAAGACAGATTAATAGAGTAACTCTGATTGAAAGATAGGAAAGGGAGAAACAAAAAAGAGAGAGTAAGGTACAAACATGCCACATAAATAAAGACAAGGAAACGCACACCCGTTCCTCAAGCATGGCCAGTTACCGTTGGAGCCCATGAAGAAATTTAGTAATAGACCTATCACAAGAAGCCAGCGAGATGAAGTCAAGAATTAGGGTCTTGTGTATCCATTGATGGAGGAGCCTGCTGTTCAAGGAAAAGACGAAGATCTTCAGGACGTTGAAAAGATTTAGAGACATTGTCTTTCCAGACTCGCATTATAGAAGGATCAAATAGTCCATATTTGAAACCAAGGCTCCTCAGTTGCGGACGAAGAGATGAAAATTCTTTACGAATAGCCACAGTTTCTTTAGCAAAATCCTGATGGATGAAGATTTTGGTTCCATTCACCACCAAAGATGGTATTTCACGAACAGCTTTCCGAATAAGGACCAGGTGATGATGGCGCAGGACCTTAAATATCATCTGCCTTGGCTTTGAATGACGAGGATTACGATGTGACGGAACTCTATGAGCTTTATCAATTTCAAATTTTTCTGCAAACTTGATATTCAGGAGACCAGGCAGAAGAGATTCAAGATAAAGGCGACAATTGGTCCCTTCAATTTCTTCAGGCAAATTAAATATGCGCAAATTGTATTGCCTATTGCGATTTTCTAAGTCCAACAGCTGAGTATGCATTGGCATAATTCTAGTCATTAAAGGTGTAAAAGCATCCAATTTATTCTTATTATCTTGGATTTTAATGGTATTGTCCGACACCTTCATGGACATAGAAGCCATATCTTTACGAACATTTTTAACCTCTGAAGCAATGGAGTCAGTATTCAAACGCAAGGCTTTAATTTCCTCCAAAATCAAAGACAAAGAAGGTTCTGAGGATTCCACCACTTTAGATTTTGTGGGAGGAGGAGAAACCTGCTGCTTCCTTTTATTAGCTGAAGGATTTTTTGAATCCATTTTGAGGTGAAAAAATATGTCTGAATATGAAGAAAAATAGTTTGAAACAAATAACCTCAAAATATGAGGAAAAGTATTGTAAATATGGACAATTGCGTCAAATAACACTGAAAAAACCCAGGTGCAGCAGCTAAACAGAACTGTAGGCGGAGCTAGGCCCAAGCCAGCCTCTTTCTTAAATGACTCTCCGCCCCCAGGCTCACATTCTCGGCATTACCTCGATGAGAAGCATGAAGCAGAAGTCTGTGAGGAGAGGAAAAATACATCCGTCGTTTAAACAGCTCAGAAACGAACTCACAGGTAGGTGGAGGCTTCAGGAGGCAAGCGCCGGTATTTTCGCTGGGTTCTGGACGGTAAATCGTCGTTAATTAGGGCTAAAAGCTCCGGGAATCACGGAGCTCCGGTGGCGGCGGCCATCTTGGTAAACGCGCTCGCGCGTCTAGCAACCCCAGTTCTGTGTAGGTGGAAGTGCTTTGGGCATTCCTTGGGCTGCTTCCCATGTCCCAGATAAAGGCTGATTCCCCAGGACTGCAACCCCAGTGTCAACACTGGCCACGGTTCACTGTGCCACCTTGTTTGTTCTTGTGTGGAGTTTGCATCTCCTGCAGTGACCATTTGAGCAGACGTCGCCAGACTGCGTTATTCAAAGGTGGGCTCAAGGGCCGCCCCAGATTTATGCTTGAGGTTGACCCGGTTCCAATGTCCATTTCTTGCAATGAATTGGCTGTTGGTCAGTGGTTCTGTTAGCAGATCTGAGGCCCTGATCCCTGTTTGGTGCCAAATCTGGAGGTCCTTAGGAAACCCATGAGAGTCCTCTGATGAAATTGGGTGTTGCTGGGATGCGAGGGGGGCATTGCACAGCCTGGAAGTGGATAGTCTGATGTATAATTGCGTGAATGCTGACTATATCCTGTTTCCTAGGTATGTAGTGGGGGCTGTTCTGTTCTTCAGCTGCCACTGGTTTAGGCTGGCGGGTGACTATTCGATGAGTTGTGTACCTTTCTTTTGAGAGAGCCAGAGTCCGGGCTTCTTTATAGAATATTGGATTCAATTTTGACTTCTTTCTGTGTGTTATTAGCCTGGACCTCTTCCCGAGTGGTTCATGCATCCAGTCTCACTGTTTGCTTTTTTCCTGATTCTGACATTTCCTCAAGCATTTCTTTGCTGTGAGTGAACAGATTCATTGCACCAGGAGGGATCTCAACCTCCTCAGGAATGCCTCTGTACAAAGCCCTACTTTCATCACTTCATCACCAGGACCAACAGAAGGACGGCACAAGGAATCCTTTACAGAAGCGATTTATTCAGCTTCACAATTTATTTGGTTTCCATAATTTATCAAGTAAGTAACCAGCAAATTGCAATGTGCATATTTCCCAGCAGAGCAGACCTGCATGTTCCGGCTGTAGCCTAATACTGGGTCATCAATATATATATTACCTACTGGCAGTCACCAGTAGGTAGTTATAGTTGGGACCTAATTTCTATTAATAAGGTGATTTTTAGTTGCCTATATCTTTGGTGCCAGTTAATGAACCTTCATGATATTTTCCAAACTAATACACTGCTCATTTGAGCTGCTGTCAAGTTTCGGTATGCTCCATGAAGTGGGGGCTGAGAAAATGGGGAGGCCCAAAACGTGTTTTCCCTATGCTGGACGGAATTACGCAAAGTTTGGCAGAAAGCTAACTTTTGGGCCGCAGATTGTACTTTTGGGGATTTGGTGTAAATCCATCTAGCAGTTTTTGAGATATTAAGCGAGAAACACATATGTATATACAGGGCAGCAAATTCTCCGATGATCCACCTTCGGAAGATTTGTGGGTCCCCGCACCACAGCAAACTCCTGATTGGCTAACCGCAGCTTCATGAAAAAGTTGCGGCCGCCATTTTGTTTGCTAGCCAATTGTTCCTGGGGCAGTAGTAGTTAAAATAAATAAAGCGATTAGGTTAGTACTTTTCTGACCCCAAGTTGGTGATAGAGATGTGGGTGAGGTATAAATATTGGGCAGCAAAATAGCCACAAATATTTTTTGGGGCCACTTGACATATCCAGGGATCCCTTATGGGGTTCAACGCAGCCCCCCCATGTAACCCTGCGGTGGATCTGTGGATCCGATGCTAGTGGGATATCTCACTCAAACTTACATTTAAACTAATACAGACACTGCCACACCTATTCACATACCCATACAGACACTCTCACACCCACTCAAATACCTATCCAGAGGCTCTGATACCTATTCACATACCCAGACACTGTTGCACCCATTCACATACCCATTCAGGCACTGTCACACCCACTTACATGCCCATTCAGACACTGTCACACCTATTCATATACCAACACAGACAATCTCACACCGACTCACATACCCATTCAGACAATGACACACTCACTGAGCTACCCATTCAGACACTGCCACACCTACACACCCATACACAGTCTATAACATCCATGCTTACACCTACATAGACACTTTCAAGCTCAGTCACATACCCATTTAGACACTCTCAAATCCATTCGCATACTCATTGACATAGTCTCACACCCATTCACATACTATGACACCCATTCACATACCCATTCAGACACTGTCTGTCATACCCATTGAGGCACTCACACCTATTCACATACCCATTAGCACACTGTTGCACCCATTTACATAACCATACAGACACTCTCACATCCATTCACAAATGCATTGAAACACTCTCACACCCATCCACATACCTATTCATTCACTTCCACACCCATTCACATACCTATTCAGACACTGTGACACCCATTCACATGCCCATTCAGACACTGTCACATCCACTCACACACCCATTCAAACAGTCACACCCATTCAGATACCTATACAGACACTCTCACACCAAGTCTCATACCCATTCGGACAATGACACACCCATTCTGAAACTGCCACACCCAGTCACACACATGCAGAGACTATAACAGCCATGCTTACACCTACACATACACTTTCACACTCACTCACATACCCATTTAGACACTGCCACACCCATTCACATAGCCATTGAGTCACTGTTGCACCCATTTATATAGCCATTCAGATGCTCCCACACCCATTCACATGCCCATTCAGACTGTCACACACACAATTACATACCGATTCACACACTGTCACACCCATTCCCATACCCATTGAGGCACTATTACAACCATTCACAAACCCATTCACGTACCCATTTAGACACTGTCACAGCCATTCATACATTGTCTCACCCATTCCCAAAGACATTCAAGCACTCACAACTATCCACATACCTATTGAGACACTGTCACATCCATTCACATACCCATTCAGACTCTGTTGCACCCATTCACATACCCGTACAGACACTGTCCCACCCATTCACATACCCATGGAGACACTGTCACACCCATTCAGACAATATCACCACTCATCGGAGCTGCAACTACCAACCCTTCGGCCAAGTCCAAGTCCAGGACAGTTGAGGTGGCACCACAGGTGACTTCGAGGAAATATGTTTAATAATGGTACATATTTCAAATATAATAAAAATGCAATGTATGTACTCCGATTGTGCTAGCAGCTGTCTGATTTAAGCTTATGGCACAGATACAGGAAAACTGCAAGATGGCACATATGTAATGTAATGTAATATATAACATTGTGTGAAAAAATGGTCACATAAATGAACATGCGGGGTCCACAGGAATCGCTTCAGCAGCTCAGCCAGAGCCCCAATTTCCGGATTTAAACACATAATATGGTCCCTACGTCCTGTCTGGTCTGTCTTCATGGAGAATTAGGGGTTGTCTCCAATCATGGTCACAGCAGGACGGTATTACAAATATGCCTGCTGCAAACAATTGTTTTACAAACATACCTGCTGCAGCATTTTTACCAGCATAACACAGAGTTGTTTTTAGGTTTTGCCTCCACAACGCTTTGTGTGCTTGTGAAATCTAAGGTTATTAATATAAACTTAAAAGGGGCTTGCATCCCACCTCCTCTCGTTCCTGGCTTTTTCATTGGTTCCTGTGTGTGCCACTTACTTTTCCTCCATTTTGTATTGGCTGTAGCATATTTCCTGCATTTTCCAATGCTTGTTCCTCATCTGCTTCTAGTATCAGTTTCCTGTAGCCGAAATACTGTTAACATCTGCTTTGTTGGAACTATTTTTTAATAAAGTTTTGCCTCTTTTTACTTTTCTGTTTTACAGCAGATTTATATGGCAACTTATGAAGATATTACGTGATTTGCCCAGAATCACAGAATGTTGTGCAGCCGAGACTCGAACCAGGATCCCCACCTCTCGAGTCAGCAGTGCTGAGCCACATTCTCTCCACTCCGTGTTACTTTTTAGGGAGCTCTTTCTTTCAAAATAGCTTTTTATTCATCACATAACGGTAACTGATGCACTACCAGTGCTTGTTATGTATTCTGCTACCCTTTTGACCATGAACACCTCTGTTAATTGTTCATATGATGTCCTTTGGAATTAATTATTATTCTTTTTTCTTTTAATTCATCCCTGTCTCTTTGGCATTTCTTTTCACTTTGATTAGGATCTTTTATTACAGTTTAGAACCATCCCCACCCTCGCCCCTCCTGTTCCTTCATAGCCCATTGTGCCTTCTCCCCATCATGTCCGATGTTTCTTCCCCCATCGCACTTTGTGACTCAAGCGTGGTCTAGTAACCCCTGCTCAGCAGGCTTTTATGAGCCAGTCTCCCTCTATTATGAGCAGACTTTCCACACAAGCCGTAGCTTCCGGGAACGGCTCCAGCACTCCGTTATCATGGATCACTTCTACTAAGTAAGCTTGGGAGTATCTTTCACCCATTGTCTGCCCCAGTCTTAATATACCGTTATTGAATTGTTACCTCTGTCTCCAGACAGTGATGGTTACGCCCGCAGAATCCCTCCTGCTATCAGTCATCCTGCACTGCAGGCATTCAATTACCGCGTATCCCAGGTGTCATGCCCAGGCCAGGGACACTAGGACCCTGGGCAAAGGGCAGAGGCCAAGGGACACCGGACACCGCTTTCGGTTTAGGGGAGGGGACAGGAAGAGACAAGGACATTCCAGGGAGGATCTCGAGGCGAGAGGTCAGGGATCCTGCCAGTTGTAACAATAAGCTAATAAAGAGTACTTGTGTATAGATATCGCGTCCTGTGTATTCCTGGGGCTGACGAACACGACAACTGGCGATGAGGTGTGCTATCGCGTGCCCAGCAGGACCGAAGAAAAGAAGAGCTGCTGAACATCGCGTCGAGGGACGAGCGACGACATCATTGAGACCAGGAGCCCACCTTGTCTCGTGTATGCAGGAGAAAACGGCGCGGGAGCCCACCCCGACCGTCACTGAACAAAGAAAAGAAGCGTCTGCAACAGCCGGTAAGCAGACTGAAAAGCGCGTGTATTGAATAGAATAAAGCGCAAGACCTCGCGAGAAGAGTGGCGGCCAATTTGAAGTCAGGCGGCCAGAGCCAATCAACGCAAAGGAAAACCGAGCGGCCATTTTTAAGTCAGGCAGCTCTCCGATTGGTCGAGAAGTCTCGCAAGACCACCGGCGGCCATTTTGAAGTCAGGCAAACTGACCAATGAGAAGACAGAACAGCGCGGCGGCCATTTTGAAAACAGGAAAACACGAGCAAAACGAGGAAAGTGCCGATTTGAGCACCAGAAAGGAAATACGCACAGGCAAAGGCAAGAACAATATATAATGACAATGGAAAGTGCTAAATAGAGCACCATAAATAAAAAGAAACACAAGCAAAGCCAAAACAAAGGAAAATAAGAATAGATAAAAAAAAGAACTAAAGACCTAAGAAGACAGGCTAAAACAAGAAACAATAAAGAGTGCCAGGAAGAGCACAGAAGAAATAAAACAAGCACAAGGCAAGACAAAGGGAACCAATAAAAGGAAAGGATGCCAGATACAAAACCAGAAACCAGAAAGACAAAGTGCACAATATAGAAGATCACTACCATTCAACTTATCTGAGCCACAAGTAGGAATTTGATGGGAGAAATGGGTCAGACGCTTCGAGAGATACATGGAAGCGACTGAAGCTAAACAACTAGGCTTATTCCTAAACTTCGTAGGTGATGATGTTGAAGACCTATAAGTGACACTGCCAAAAGAGGAGACTGCCACCTATGACAAACTAAAAAAATGCCTACAGACAAATTTGACCCGCAGAGAAATGTCGACTTCGAGCGATACACCTTCATGATCGCGTTTCAACAACCGGATGAAACGCTATATGACTTTGCAACAAGACTGCGAAAGCTCGTAACACACTGTGAACTTGACAAGTTTGATAATGAACAAGCAATCAGACTGCATATCATTGAGGTCTGCCGTGACACGGATTCTAAAGGAACCAACATCACTAGAGAATATCCTGTCATTAGCAAGAGCGGAGGCAAGAGCGACAGCACACGCAAAGGAAATGGAGCGAGGAAAAGAAAAACGAGTGGAACAAGCACACCGCATGATAAATAACAATCGCGCGAGCGGCTGGAAAAAAGACAGAAATTAACAGACAGCAAAGAAACAACCGGACGGAACATGCTACAGGTGTGGACTTGAATTTCCACATCGAGGCCCATGCCCGGCATTTGGCCAGACGTGCAGGAAATGCAATGGGAGAAACCACTATCCCAGTGTGTGTCATTGAATGCATTTCAGGAATGACAGAGGAAGAACGGGAAGACCACGAGTGTCGACAAGCAGGCACGTCAGACATGTTGAGACAGGAACAAGGAGCTCATCACTAGAGTCAGGTGAAGAAGAGGAAGAGGAAAATACTGAACGACTCTATCTTATGTCGGATGTTACTACAGAATCAACTGATGAGGGTGAAAAAGGAGAAAGAATATGTCTGGTAGACAAAAGCAAAATGAAAAAGACGGAGTCTGTGACCATAGGTGTAGGATCACACAAAACTAAGTTTGTCCTGGACAGCGGTGCAACGTGCAATATCATGTGTGTGTCGGAATACGAAAAGATGAAGATAAAACCAACGCTGAGGCCGTCCCGAGTTGAAGTATTCACCTGGGGGGCCCGGAAACCAGTAACAAACATGGGAACATTTACGGAAGAACTGACATACAAAGACCAAAGACAAAAGAGGAAATTCACGTGCTGAAGGGTGACATCCCAGCACCATGCCTATTGAGCAACATCACGGCTCAGATGATGGGTCTAATGGCAATGACTTACAACATGTCAGAGAAAAGAAGCATCCTGAAGGAATACCCCAAGCTACTGCAGGGACTAGGAAAATTGAAAGGGCGGCAAATAACGCTACACATTGACGAAACGGTCAGGCCAATACCGCAACACCATCGGAGAGTGCCCATACACCTGCAGACACAAGTAGAGGAAGAACTTAAAGCACTCCTCTAGCAAGACATAATAGAACCAGCAGAAGGACCAACACCGTGGGTGTCACCGATCGTGGCCGTACCAAAGAAAGACACGTCAAAAATAAGAATATGTGTCGACATGAGGATACCAAACAAGGCAATTGAATGTGAGAGGCATCCCGGACCTCATCTTGATGATATGATCAGCTGCCTAACAGGCACAAGACGCTTCTCCAAACTAGACCTATGCAAGGGATACCACCAGCTAGAACTAGATCCTCAGTCTCGCTACATCACGACGTTTTCCACACACCTAGGTCTCTTCAGGTATAAACGCTTGAGCTTTGGAATATCGTCCGCTGCGGAGACAATACGACAGGTAATAAGGCCAGTGAAAAATAGCCTAAACTACAGCGATGACATTCTGTTTTTTGGAAAATCGAACGAGGAGCACGACAAAGCATTGGGAGATGTATGCGCTCACCTAGAGCAGGCTGGTCTGACACTAAATGAAGACAAATGTGAGCTGGAGCGGGACGAATTAGAATTTTTTGGCCACATCTTCTCCAAGAAAGGAATGCGGCCGGATCAAAACAAAGTAAGGACACTGGAAAGAGCAAAAGAACTAAGCGATGTGGCAGAAGTAAGTTCATTCCTCGGCCTTGCCAGCTACTGTGCAAGATACATTCAAGATTTTGCCACTGTAAGCGCACCTTTGAGTGAATTAACAAAACTAGGCCAAAGTTTCACATGGACCGAAGAATGCAGCAAAGCATTTGAAGAGATCAGACATGCTGTGACGGCAGTAGACCACCTAGCATATTTTGATCCGAGGCTGTGCACTGAACCGACTGTAGATGCCAGCCCAGTGGGGTTAGGAGCAATATTGGCACAACACCAACCAGGAAAAGACTCCCCAAGACATGTAGTGGCATACAGAAGCAAAAGCCTATCGGACGTAGAAAAAGGATACTCCCAGCCGGAAAAAGAGAGCTTGGCGGTAGTGTGGGCATGTGAACACTTTCACATGTTCATCTACGGAAAAGCGTTCACAATAATAACAGATCACCAAGCACTGATAACGATATATGGAAATCCAAATGCAAAAATACCACCCAGGATAGAGAGGTGGGGGACACGGCTAATGGACTACAATTTCAAAATAATACACAAACCAGGGAAGGAACATAATCCGGCTGACTACGTATCAAGGCACCCCCTGCCACAAGCATCGCAAGCGACAACCATGGCAGAGGAATACCTACATTTTGCACTCGAACACAACACACCGGCAATCATAACAATGGAAGAGCTAGAACAGGAGACAAAGTAAGACCTCACCATGCAAGCCATAATGAAAGTGACAAAACAGCAAAGGTGGAGGCACGTAAACAACAACAGCAGCTGGGAAGAAGGAGTGATAAAAGAAGAGGTGTTGGCATTCAAAAAGATCAGTGAAGAGCTCTCAGAAAGCGAGAATGGAATAGTGATGAGAGGCACCCGGATAGTAATGCCCCGAACGCTGAGAAGAAGGACGGTAGAACTAACACATGAGTCACATCAAGGGATTGTAGCAACAAAAAAAATGCTACGAGAAAAAGTATGGTTCCCGGGACTAGACAACATGGTAGAAGAGACTGTGATGCACTGTCACATCTGCCAAATAACAGGGCCCCCATCAAAGCCGGAGCCACTGCAAATGTCCAAACTTCCAAAGGCAGTGTGGACAGAACTTGCAGCTGATTTCTATGGGCCTCTGGAGACAGGAAATTACCTGTTGGTAATAATAGATGAGTTCTCCAGGTTCCCAATAGTGAGACAAGTTGCATCAACATCGTCAAACGCAACTCTGCCAGTCCTGGATGACATATTCGCAGCATGGGGCTCGCCACAGACACAGAAGACAGACAATGGCCCACCATTTTCTGGTGAAGAATTCAAAAGGTTGATGGAATACCTCGGGATTCACCATCGAAGAATAACACCTCTGTGGCCACAAGCAAACGAAATGGCCGAACGGTTCATGGGAACCATCAAAAAGGCAATACAGAGGGCCAAGCTACCGCAGATCTCAATTGGACCAGCACTATGTCAAGTGCTGAGAGACTATCGGAACACCCCTCACAGTTCAACAGGAAGGTGTCCTGCTGAACTGTTGTTGGGGCGATCAAGCAGAACAAGGTTGCCACAAGTGGAAAGTGTGGAGCAAAAAGACATAGCTTCGAGAGACAAAGAAGCGAAAACAAAAATGAAGGAGTATGCTGATCGGAGGAGACACGCAACAGACGCCAAAATAAAAGAAGGGGACACCGTGGTAGTCCGGCAAAGACAACTACGGAAATCAGATAGCGCATTCTCAAAGGACCCATTAACGGTGACAGAAGTGAAGGGGCCAATGATAGCTGCGTCAGCAGGACAATACCACATCACCCGAACTAGTTTGCACTTCAGAGAATTGAAAACAAAAGAAGATGAGTTGCCGACACATGGGCTGAAGGAAGACACCCAAGAGGAGGCAGCACAAGCTGACATCAGAGTACAATGACCAAGAAGAGAATGCAAGAAGACCAAAAGACTGATTGAGGAGATGTAAAGAGACGGAGGCCTGTGGAGACTTTTCTCACCATCTAGCTCTCTCCCTCTCTCTCTCTCTCTCTCTCTCTCTCTCTCTCTCTCTCTCTCTATCTCTCTATGACCACGGGCAACATCAGGCGAAATGTTTGTTTTGCAACAAGGGGGGAGATGTCATGCCCAGGCCAGGGACACTAGGACCCTGGGCAAAGGGCAGAGGCCAAGGGACACCGGACACCGCTTCCGGTTTAGGGGAGGGGACAGGAAGGGACAAGGACATTCCAGGGAGGACCTCGAGGCGAGAGGTCAGGGATCATGCCAGCTGTACCGATAAGCTAATAAAGAGTACCTGTGTATAGATATCGCGTCCTGTGTATTCCTGGGGCTGACGAACACGACACCAGGTAAGCGTAACAGGTTCTACTTCATATTGAATTAAGGCGGTTATTAACTGTTCATTCTTGGTCCTCCCACTTTGCAAGAATTTGTAATGCTGAGCGCCGACATTTCACATCATTGGCTGCCATTACTCGTGCCTCCAATGTCCTGCGACGATTGAGTCCTGCTTCCTGGCCTCACTTTACATTACGAGGTACACATGTTTTTTATTTCTGCCTCACTTCGGCCTGCCTTCAATTTAAATATACCCACCCATCAAATGTCCTCACACAGTATTTATTCACATATCCTCATATTTTATCTAGCTCCTTACTAAACGCTGGGTCACCCGACACATTGTGGATGCTGACTGTCATTCTCATTGGACTACCAGGAGCGTACCCGTAGCACCTTGGATCCCTTTTGTACTTTCAATCAACATCCACCTTTTTAGGTTTCTCCTGCACAGCACTTGCACTGTGCTTGTGAAACCTATTGTAGTTCATATTAATCTTAAAAGGGGCTTACGTCCCACCCCCTTATTTTCCTGGATCTTCATTGGTTCCTATGCTTGTCACTTACTTTTCATCTAATTCTATTGGCTGTACCATACTTTTCTGCATTTACCAATGCTTGTTCGTTGTCTGATTCTCTTATCAGTTTCCCGATGCCGAACTACTGTTTTCATCCCTCTTGTGGGACTTTTTTAGCAGACGCCTAGGCTACGCTTGTGCTGTCTCTAAGATCTGCAAGTACCACTTAGATCACGCTCTAAAGACGGAGTAACAGTAGGAGGAGGAACATGAGCCCTTTTGCTCCACAGTGGTCTTCACTGCTCTCAGAAAGATTCCACCACTACATTCCTCCAGGCTGTAGACATCCGTCCAAAGAGGGCATTTTCCACCGTGCAGTGCGCTTCTCCTGAGAAACTTGTGGAGCAATCTGGCAGCCGTACCACCTCTTCCCCTCCCTCAGCAGGAAGTCCCCTGGCCATCTCATCTACCTCACACACACGATCTTCCTTTAGATATCCTTGCAGAACTATAACAAGCATTGGCATAGCCAATAGGTCTCGCCTTTGGGACCTTATAAGTGCTTAGCTATGCAGCATGTAATCCTAAATGGTGTGCCGCCAGAGATTGAATAGCTATACAATTACTATTTTTGCCATTCACAAAGTGCATGAGAAGCAGCTCACTCCCAAGGACATATACTTACTGGTACAACATGGTGCGAGGGCCTGCAGCAGCCACCTTGCCGTGCAGAAATGATGAAAGGGGCACAGCCTTTTGAAGTGGCCATCATGCCATGCCCAGAAGGCATCAGCATTGTCCCAATAGTCATCAAGTTGAAGACCGGGGAGGGGTCTCTTTTGAGGAAGTGGGAAGGAAATAAATCAGAAGTACAAAAATTGCACACACATTTTTTTCACTAAATACTGAGAAACAATTTATCGAGGGCTGCATATTTATATTGGAAACAAATCTTTTCATGTACATCCATTAACCCATCAAGTGTTACATGAGGTTGTTCAAGTGGTGAGATGAGTTGTTGGGGGGGGATTATAGTTTGCTCTACACAGGACTGTTCAGCTGCGGCTTCTCATGTCACTCTGGCAGAATGTACCCTATTTATGGCTCTGCAGATCTGAGCAATGCCTTCAGCGCTACCGAAAAACTGTTTATATGTAGCCATCGGGTTCTCTTAAAAGTGCCCTTGAGTTCATACAAGTAGTAGTAGATGTATGTGCTTACTACCAATCTTATGTGAATTTGGACTTTATCTGTCTGTATATTTTATGTAATTCATGTACTCCGAAGTCCTTATGTAATGTAACTGGTTCTATTGTGAAGCGCTCTGACTCCTTCCGGTAACGTTTGTGCTATATAAAAACGCATAAATAAATAAGTTGACCAGGGATTGACATTGGCTATGAGAACACTTGTTCTGTGAAATATATTGCGAACTCGCAAAATAATTGCAAACGCAATTCATGAAAACTCGCAAATTGCGAAAAATCAGAAAATCGCTTTTTGCGAGGCGCAATTTAAGGAGAACCCAAACCAGGCGCTAACCATGAAGAAAAAAAAAAGGAAAAAAATAATCAACGAGCCACAGGTGCAGGCCTCATCAAACAAACTTACGGAGACACAGTAGGAGCATGAGGACTCTCATAATGCCTGGACTCTACATGGTGGTTAGACGGCGAAGGCTCCAGGCTGCAGCAAGGAACAGACGCAGGATCCAGGAGCGAATATTCCCCCAGCGGATCACCCTTCTGGGCCAAACTGCGGAGCAAATCTATTCAAAGTACCGCCTGAATGGGGCAATGATCACTAAGCTGATCCGGGACCTAGACCCCCTGCTGCAGCACCCAACAAGGAGGACCAATGCCGTGCCCACCCATGTCCAGGTCTTGTGCAGCCTGCACCTCCTGGCCTCCGGAAGCTTCCAGGGGATAGCCGCTGTTGCAGGGGGGGATCTCCCAGAGCACCATGTCCCGCTGCCTAAGGAGTTTCCTGGAGGCTTTGCTGACCCGGCTACACCATTAAATCACATTCCCAACCACCCAACAGGATTTGAATGAAACCAAGCTTCATTTCAAAACATTGCGCAATTCCCACATGTAATAGGATGCATTCACTGTACCCACATCCACATCTGCCCACCTGCACAAACCGAATACATGTACCGGAACCGCAAGTCCTACCACTCCCTGAATATCCAGATGGTGTGCAACGCTAAGACAATCATCACGGACATAGTAGCACAATACCCGGGGAGCACACATGACTCCTTCATATTCCGGCACAGCGGCATGCACACACGACTGGCCAGGGGAGACTTCGGCGAAGGACACCTACTTGGTAAGTACACATGCCACCAAAATCTATAACAGGCACTCACCCTCTGCTCCTTACATGCAGGCGACAGCGCCTATGGTCTCCGTGAGTATCTCCTCACCCCATACCTCAACCCTGCAACACCACAGCAACGGCGTTACAATGCTGCACACATACGCACAAGAAATTGCATTGAGAGGACATTTGGCCTTTTGAAGAGCTGATTCCGCATACTTCACAAGACTGGTGGGGCCCTCAAATACGAGCCTGAGGTCTGCTGCCGAATCGTGGCCGTGTGTGCAATACTCCACAACATTGCTACCAAGCGCAGGATACCTGTAGAGATCTCTGGCATGTGCGTCATGCATGCGGTAAAAATCCTGCAGAAGGACACAGGCGCCGCAACCAAATCACTATTAACTGTTTCTAGTGCACCCACTCCCCGCACCCAACACTTCACTCATGCATGACAATTTAAATAATGACATGAGTCAGATTAACTGGTATTGAATATTTGATATTATTTTGTTCACAATAAAGTGGGAATTCCTCACACAGTACAATGAGAGCTATATTGAGTCATATGTTCCCATGTATTTGAGGAGGGCATGCTTGTCTCAGCAGCATGGCCCATCATGGAAGTAAAGAAAAGGTCAATGGCGCCTCCGGGCGGACGCACCCAGTCGTCTTTCCAGCTCTACCTCAGGAATTGCCCGTGAGGCACCAGTGGGCCTGGTGCTGCGGCAGGGTATTATCACCAGTGGCACCGATTGGCTGCTGTGGCTTGAATTTGCCTCCCTAGTGTCATCCCCCCATCCGCCTGGCCATGGCCAGTTGCCTGCAGACACTGCAGTGGTAACCTGCTCCAGTGCCCTTGCGACATCCTGGCAGCACTGGACCATTTGCACTTGCATGGCCAACGAGCGTCGTGAGAGTTCGGAGGTGGAATTCCCTATAATGTAGTTTGACCGCATGCATGCAGACAGGCGGGTCAGCAGCTGGCGGTGGCGGTGCCGGTTGACGTCCCGCTGGGTCAACATGGCCTGGGTGTTGGCCTTCACTGCAGCGGTCATCCTCTCCATCCTGTCTGACAGCTGTCCCACATTACTAGCGGTCTTGTGCAGCTGTAGGTGTATTGCTGCGAGATGACGGGCTTGTTTCTGATGTATGCGGAGCATACGGTGCTCAATAGAGAGCCCAGGTGCCCGCACATTCACCCCCCTGCCAGCGCGTGGTGTTGGGTTGCGCGGCTCCCTCACCAGTCCGCTGGGCTGGGTTCTCACAGCTGCAGTGCGCCGGGTTTGTTTACGTGCTGCTGCTGTTGTTGTAAGTCCCACTGGCATGTGTGTCACACGCTGCGGTTGTGGCGCGCCTGTTGGCGCTGAGGTGGCACTGTCCACAGGGGCAGGCGGTGGTACTACTGCTGGTGCAGCAGCTTGCCCTGATGGTCCTGGTTGAGGGGATGGATGGACATCTCCCTCGGTGTCCTCAGGATCATCAACTATTTGCAGTGCCTTGATGTCAGTGCTGGGTTCTGCAGCGCCACCTGTGATGTAAAGTGGACGATGATTAATGACATGCATCTTGCACATAGAAGGTTGCTACATGCATGCAGGCTAACATTCCCTGACTGGCTGTAGGATTGACTCTCACTGGACAGGACTGGCTGTATGGGGCTAGATGAAAAATGTGGTCAGACTACATGTCCCACAATGCAATAGGGCTTTTCTGGTGTGCATGGTCTGCATGACTGGGGTTGCTGATGGGTTGCTCTGGGGTCATGGGCATTGTCAGGGGACTGGGTCGCAGTCGCATGACACTTACCTTGTGAATCTTGGGTGAGTCGGGAGGAGTCCAGCTGGGTTACCCCAAGCATGCCTGGGGGTTCAGGGTATCTTCCACGAGATCCTCAAGTGGGGTGTTGGGTGGGACAGTGGCCTCTCCTCCTCCTGTTGCGACACGCTCCCCCAGCCTCTCTGCGATCCTCTCCTTGGCATGCCCTCTGAGGTCGTACCACCTCTTCTTTAAATCTTCTATGGAGCGCTGGGTCACTCCCACGGTATTTACTTTTGCGCAGATGCGCATCCATATCCTTCTTTTGTCCGCCTCCGGCACCCTCCTTGAGTCCTTCCCAAAGAGACGTCATGGTCTTTACTCACTCCCTCTATGAGGTATTCCAATTCTTGTTTGTAAAACTTTATTTGCCGTTTCCTTTCTGAGGTATCGCAGAATTCAGGTTTGATGAATCTGGGGGATAGTCTAGTTATTAACGTCAATTGAGTTGGGAGTGGTTGATCATCTACTCCTGTGGCTGTTTAAACGCCTCCACGTTCCTGTGAACTACAACATGTAATCTGTCTAATATTCCCAAATAATGCTAAGTCGATAAGAGAAAGGCCACATACAAAAATAAAACCAAATAATACAAACATTCAACGATAACAAAATCTAACCCACCAGAGGTCTGAACCATTTACGAAAAAAAAATGCCTGGTATAAAACACCACCAACAGTCTATGACAGGAAAATAGGCGAGGGGGAGGGGGGAAAGAGGGGGAAAGGGAGAAAGGCCCTGAAACAAATTGGTGCAAACCGTGATGTCCGGACTGGTGTCTTTCGCTATCCCTCAGAGTCAGTCGCGGTTGAAATCAGGGTCTGATTCGGGGTATGTAGTGCTTCCCATATCTTTACTGCATCAGCCCAGGGTTCAGACAACGGTTTACGTCTTTTAGTAATCCTATCTTCCCGGAGTAGAGCGTGTTCCTCTGCTCTAACCCAGTGTGTAATGTCCTCCTCCCAGGCCACCACCAACGGGGCGTACCTTGATTTCCAACCCAATACAATCCTTCTCTTAGCCAGGATAAGAGCTAGATCAATGAACCTATTTCCTATTTTGCGTTTTTTGGGTTACGGGAACAGTCCCAATAGGCATATCTCTGGAGAACACGCTAGGGTTATGGTCAAGATCTTATTAAGCATATCTACAATCCTGTGCCAGAATTCCACTAGTCCGGCACAAGAACATATCATATGTTCAAAGTCTGCATACAATTGGGCGCCCCTGGGACAAGCCTGATCCTCCGTCTCATAGATTACATTTAACATGTGTGGAGTAAGGTAGGTCCTGTGGAGAAAGTTAAAGTGTATGAACTTAAAGGCAGTGTTCCGAGATACCTTTTTTGGGCCACTAAGGGCTTTCTCCCATTCCTGCTCAGTCAAATTTCTATTTCACGTATTCTCCCATCTCTCTACTAACCTAGGCAAAGAGCGTGGTGCCAATTTCCGTATCGCCAAATACAACCATTTTATCAAGAGCCCTGCCGAACCCAAAGTTAACAGTGCCTGTATGGTGGGATCGGTACCCGGTTCATTGCCAGCTATACCCCATAGTTCAGTCATTGCCCCTCGGAGTTTATGATAGTTTAAAAATTGCCCTGGTGGAAGTTCGTTGTATTCCAGAAACTCATTTAGTGGGAGCAATTTCCCGTCTCCATAACAGTCTCCAATTGACTGCATTCCCACCTCTACCCAGCCCACCAATTGTCGCCCAGTGAGGGATGGACCCATTCCCGCTTGTGGGATAG
The DNA here is from genome assembly GCF_964261635.1 of Lissotriton helveticus. Classification (NCBI taxonomy): domain Eukaryota; kingdom Metazoa; phylum Chordata; class Amphibia; order Caudata; family Salamandridae; genus Lissotriton; species Lissotriton helveticus. Next base: position 1,541,573,360 of record NC_136065.1, read on the forward strand.
CTGTAAGTGGAATACTTGGTGCGCAAAGCAGGGTTCCCTTGGCGCGCGCTATGCATCTATCCCAGCAAGCCACAAGGGAGGGCATCTGTAGGTAATTTGTGGTCACTTGGGTAATTTGTGGCCACTGGGTCATTTGTGGCCACTGGGTCATTTGTGGCCATCTGGGTACAAGGGTGCCTATAATAGGGTTTGCTTTTACTATGGCAGTGCATTGTGGGGCATAATTTATAGTTAGCTCAGGTAACTGTAACTGCTGAATTTCTATTGTTTTGTATGAGTGACATGTGAACCTAATTATAATGTCCCTGCAACACTCAGTTTTTTCAGTGAATTTCTAAGCTTTTAAAAAAATTCTATTTCCTAACTAGAACGTTCCTGGAACCTTTGGTTTTTCAGTGAATATTTATGATATGTATATATATATCTATATATCTATATATATAAAACCAATGCCTCCTCCAGGATAGGAAAAAGCATGGCAAACTCCGGAGTTAAAGGCAAGGGCTTTATTGAAATAATATGCGCTTGGTGCTGGCAGGCCCTTGAAATGCTATGGCAGACTCTTTTCAAGCCTTCCAATGGCTCTCATCAGTGCCTGTTCCAGGGGCTCCGCGCTCTTCTGTGACGATCAAACGAGGTGCAGGTGAGTAGAAACCTGCTCTCTTTATGGTGTCATCGCGCTCCTCCTCCAATGGATGGTATGTTGACCACTCGCGCTTTCAGCCTGCCAAGCAGGAGCATGCTGGTAAATGTAGTCCAGAAGGGTGTCCTTACAGTGACAGAGACACTCCTCACCTCAAGTGATGTCCCAGATTACTGGATATGGGCCGCACTCCAGCTCAAGTGCCCAGCAGGATGACCAAAAGCCTCTCACGGCTCCTTAATCAGGTGAACAACATCACCTCCTCTCTCCCCAATGCAGCATATCACACCATAATGGCAGTCCAAGCCGACAGGGGTGGCTCCGTATTTTTGCAGTTCATGCAACTGTTCCAAAAAGCACTGGTCTTAACACGGTGCACCAAACCGAGAGGGTGTGCCGTTAGTCAGCGACCTGCTTGCTGATGACACATAAAACCAACGCCTCCTCCAGGATAGGAAAAAGCACGGTACACTCCGAAGTTAAAGGCGAGGGCTTTATTGAAATAAAATGTGCATGTTGCTGTCAGTCCCTTGAAACGCTAAGGCAGACGCGTTTCAAGCCTTCCCATGGCTATCATCAGTGCCTGTTCCAGGGGCTCCATGCTTTTCTTTGATGGTCCTCAGTGATGTCATCAGTGATGTCATTTGATATGTCATCAGTGATGTCACTGACCATATCATGAATGATGTAATATGTGATGTCATCAGCAGTGCATTGCAGGGGCGTGAGTTATAGTTAGCTGAACTAACTATAACAGGGCATTTTCTATGGTTTTGTGCGAGTGAAATGTCCAACTAACTATACCGTCCCTGAAACCAATGTTTTTTTCAGTGAATTTCTAAGGTTTTTTTAAAAGCTAATTTCTAACTATAATGTGCCTGAAACCTATGTTTTTTTCCAGTGAATTTAAATGGTTTTTTAAATGCTAATTTTTAACTATAACGTGCTTGAAACCTATGGTTTTTTCAATGAATGTCAATGGATTTTTTAATGCTAATTTCTAACTATGCCTACAAAGTTAGGACATGTGAAGAAAGAGGAAGAAAAGCGCAGAAAGAAGCAAGACAAATGCAGAAAGAGGCAAAAGAAGTACAGAAAGACGAAGAAAACTGCAGGAAGAAGCAAGAGATGTGCAGAAAGAACCAACAGAGGAGCAGAAAGTCCTCCTGTGCCCCCAACGTTTTATTAACGGGTAGTGACTAACTAGGACTGGAGCCAGTGCTATGCTAAAAGACACTTACAATACAGTAAAAACACCTACATACACTAGGGAACTATGTGTTGGGGTACCCCTGTAATTAGCATGACCTCCTCTGTATTTGCCTTGAGTTAGTGCCTGGGTCATTGCATGAGTACATGGGTAGTAACTGGATGATTAGAGTGCTGCAAGGACAGTGCATGGTGGTTTTATAACTGCTTGGGTTTTGGAAGAGTGATTGGATCAGTACATGATGCTGGATGGCTGATTTGAGGAGGGAATGGGTAGTGACAGAAGGAATTCTGGAGTGCATGGGTACAACCTGGATAATTGGAGGAGTGAATCACTACTGTGTAGGTGGTTAGAGGTCTGCATGGGTAGTGCACAGGGGATTGTAGCAGTGCATGTGTTAGTGTCTGGGTCATTCCATAACTACATGGGTACTGACTGAAAGATTAGAGTACTGAAAGGAGAGTGCATGGTGAATTTAGAAGTGCTTAGGTTTTGGTGGAGTGATTGGATAAGTACATGGTGCTGGCTGGGTGATTGAAAGAGTGCATGGGTACTGACAAGGCGATGGCTGGACTGTATGGGTTGTGCGCAGAGGATTGTAGCAGTGCATGTGTTAGTGCCTGGGTCATTGCATAAGTACATGGTTACTGATTGGATGATTAGAGTACTGCAAGGACAGTGCATGGTGAATTTATTAGTGCCTGGTGGTAGATGTTGGCCTCCCATATGCTGTCCACTATCCTAGTGTGCACCTTGCACCAGTCCAAACGACCCTTATTGATGGTAGGTTAAAGACAACCTTTATAGAAAGCTCTCCTAGTGGTAGCTGTGGAGAGCAGCCTTCGGGCTAAGTCTTGGAGGAGTGTAAAGCAACTGGTTTTACCAGTCAATAATCTCATGAATGACCAAATGAACAGAGAACCACACCAGGTGTATATATAAAATATATGTATTTATTCTAAACACATCCCACTAGTCTCTTTATGAGGCTAGAGGCAAAAGTACATTCAGTAAACTTAATAACACACAGTAAATTAGCACAATATACGTTGAGCCCTAGCGGCGTACCAAACCATATATTAAGAAAGTGGTAAAAGAACCACGACTTGACTAGACACAAGGCCTAGAGCCTGTAGAAGTGCTGGGGCCAAAAGGAACCAGCGAAGGTAGTGACACAGGGGACGCGTGCAGTGTCTAAACACAGCCGCGGGTCACCATTAACTTCAATGGGGAAAGTCGCAGTTGGAAATTTAAAGATAAAGGACACTTAGAGAAGGACTTTGAGCAAACCCCTTTAGACTTAAGGGGTTCTAGACCCAACTCCCACAGGAGCACCGGAGTACACGAGTTAATTCACCCAGGGAAGCCGGGTGCATAGATGTCTTTTGGTGTTGGGTCTCGTCGTCGTTTTCAATGGCGATCTGCTTCAAAGGGCTGCAGCCGAAGAAGTGGAAAAGTGTGCGGGGTGATCCAAGCCTGCATCAAAGATGAGAAGAACCTGAAAGCAGAGGGGACAGAGTCTGGGTCACTAGACAGTGACCAGGGGCACGATAGTCGAATGCCCACAGATGTCGGGTGATTTCAGGTGAAAGAGGTGAAGCTTGACTCTTCAGCCACAAGGACCAGGAGGCATTGAAGATGACCAGGAGCTGGATTCGAGTAGTCCCATGAAGGATGTCGAGTGCTGTGGTGTTGGTGCCCGGATTGGACTCAACAAGCCTTGGCAACAGCAACCCACGCAGGAATGAATAAAAAAAATGCTTCGGTGCAGACCAGCAAGGTCTGAGGGACTCACCACTTGGTGGGGAGTCAGGGCACGTCTGGAGCAACCAGGAAAGCCCAAGGAAAATCAGGGTTGCCTTCACAGGGACCCACCAGTCGACGGACCAGGGATCGCAAAGGAACCTCAAGCGGAAATGCAAGAAGCGGGCTCACGGAACACGCGTGGAGTGTAGGCCCACAATCTTCAGTGCAGATGGTGCTCGGGGCTTGGGCTACAAGTAACCCAAAGCACAACTTCAGGGGATGTCGAGAAGTCAATGCACTAGCAAATGTGCACAGTGTCCAGGAGTTCTGGTTCCACGTCACTCACAAGGGCTGCGGGTCTCAGCTTTGCTGGGGACTCGGCCTCTGAGAAGTCTGGAAATCCTCTTTCTGTGTCACAAATACTTCGGATTCCGGCGGGAGGTTCAGAAATGCAGACCTGCAAATGCTTTGTTGGTGCCTGCTTGAGCAGGGGAGTCACTCCTTGACCCCAAGGGAGATTCTTCCGTCCTCTAGGGGCGTGACCTGATGCAACAAGATCACTACATGGCTTGGATCCTTGTATTTTGATGAATACTATTGCTGTTGATGTTGTTTCTGTTGGGTTGGAGTGGGTATTATAGACACCAATTGAATATAACATAGGTTTACTGATTTACGAGTGACTACAGGTGTGCTGTCCGAGCCCTTTCTTTTGTGCTGTTTCTTTATGCACACTTTGTGTGCTACATACACCCTTGGGTAGTGGGTGTTGTTAGGGCTAATTGAGCGCCCATCCTTTATTTTTGATTATGCAATTTTTTACTTCCACATTTTTACTTACTGTTCATCATTGTAAGGCTAATGAATGTGAGGACGTTTCTCTACCTAGAGAATGCTACTACCCATTCTTTGTAAAATCATTTGAAAGTAGGCTCATCCTATTCGAAAACACCTGTAAGATGCTGATTTTACCCACTTTCCAAAGTTGTTGAGTGTTGTCACATCTGTCAGTGTTAGGGTGGTGTTCCCTCAAACATTTTGCCTTCCTTCTCCATTTTTTGCTGATCTTGTTTTTGCAGGCCTTACGACCCTGCACACTTTACCACTGCTAACAAATGCTAAAGTGCATGTGCTCCCACCTTAAAACATGGTAACATTGACTTTTCAACAATTGGCATATTTAATATAATTGTAAGTCCGTAGTAAAGTGGAATTACATGTGCCAAGTGCCTATAAATTAAATGCTACTAATGGGCATGCAGAACTGAGTTTGCCACCCACTTAAGTAGCCTTTAAGCATGTCTTAGGCCTGCCATTGCAGCCTGTGCGTGCAGTTTTAAACTACTATTTCAACCTGCCAAAATCAACTTTTTGCCAGGCCCGAACCATCTTTTTTTTTGTTTGATCTGTTTATTAAGTTTTCATATATAGAAACAGTATTATAATTGGATGCAGTAAATCGCAGTATAATTACAAGTGAGTCCACAGGTAAACCTAGAGTTAAATAATACAGAGGAGCAAACGTATAGTAACATGTCAACTAGGGACTGAGGGGTTTTAGGCATAAGCAAAACGATACATGGGTTCTATGGTACATTACAATAATGCATCCAATCTGCTCATGTAAAACACAGTATTCCTGAACATAAAATTGTATCACAGTAGCATCAAACTAATTCAGTGCATATCAACCTATTCAACCAGTGACAACAGGACATTGAGAGAGGAACCAAAATCATACTTTTTAATACATGTATCCGCCCCAACAGTAGGCCTTGGACAGCCAGGGTGCAGAGTATTTAAAAAGTAGGACATGCAACTTTACTGACAAATGGGCTTTGTGTATTCCTCCTAGACAGCCACGTTCAATACAGAGCTTAGGTGTGCCTGAATGGGCCATCACTGGCAGGATGGGAGGCGCTTAATAGGTTGTGTTCTATCTCCACAAAACGATGCATGCTCCCTGTAGTTATTCTGGAGCCAGGACAAGGAAGGCAGGATGACTGGAAACTTCAAATGAAAACCTCTAGAACCTTCTTCCCCACTTCAAAGGCACAACTGGGTATACATACTGGACCTCAGACACCACTTATTCAGTGCACTTCTGGACTTGAAGGATTGCTGTGCTGCTGAAAGCACTGCCACTCTGCTGGACTGCCGACCTGAAGGGAATACAGACTTGCTGTGCTGACAGGCTTCCTGCTGCCCTCTTGGCTGGGTGAGCAGGACTGGGCCTACATTTCTTGATTCCAGAACCCCAGAGTGAATCCAAGGGCTAGTTGTTAGGTCTCTTGAGCTGAAGCCTTAGGGACATAACAGACTTCATTAACCGTGCACCAGCACCTGAACTCTGCCATCTGTCAGTATACCCTGCCATGTGATGCCACACCAGTTCTGCACCCTTGGAAATGGTCTTGGTCAGCCTCCGTGACCCTAGTGGAACTGACTCATCTCCTCTGCTGCACGGCGTAACCCTGAGCAGGACTGACGAATCGCCACCTCTGCATGGAAAGACCCACATCGCATTACAGCTTCTCGGAACCACTGCTGTGCAACTGGCCTTGCATCTCTCAGCGACAACAGCCTCGACAACAACTCCAGTTTCTGCATCGCAGCCCCACAGTCTCCCCGACTGTGTAACGCCTCCTCGATGATGGAATTTTCATCTCAAGCCCTCGTCAACAGGATAGTCAAAGATAAATCATGACCTCATATTGCAGCCTTGTCGAAACCTTGGAACCAGCGCATTACTTTGGTTGCAGAACGTATCTTCGAAGCGACTCCTCGCAATGCTTCTGCAGACCGGGATTTAAAGTATTTTGCTCAGCGGGCCTAACTGGGTCCCTGTAGCCGGACTACGATCCATTGCTGTTGGCCTAAACTTGTGCATTTGTACGGTCCATCGTGACCAGATATCCACAGTCGGCGCTTTGTGCTTTTGGTGGTAATTTTACAGAAATCTTTAGAATTGCCCTTCTCCGGTTCTACTAATTGGAGTTTTGTAATTTTGGTCTTGTTTGATTTATTAAAACTAAAACTTACACTATTTTTCTAACCTGATGTGGCATCCCTTTTGTAGTGTGTTTCTCACTGTGTTACTGTTTGAAGTATTGCACAAGTACTTTACATATTGCCTCTAAGTTAAGCCTGACTGCACTGAACTAAGCTACCAGAGGGTGTGCACAAGTTAATTTAGGGTTGGCTCGTGCCTCACCCTGGCAAGGATTGGTAAACAACCTCAGTAGCCAATAACTCAAAATGCACAATTGCCCAAAAATGGTGTCCATACTAATTCTTGTTGCATGTTTTGAGGACATTTCTGGGGAGACAAAAATACGATGTTCTCAATTCAGAGCCCTCACCCCCACATTCAGGCTGAATGAAAACCCCTAGGTGGTGAGTGCAAGAAATATTGCATTGTTGTGCTTATTTGCTTGAAAAAGGGTGCAAGCTGATTGACATGCAGTACAATTCAGGCAGCAACCTGAAGATTTCTTGAATAGTGTGCCTTCTTCTTGGTCATTGCCCTTCTTATGGGATGTGCCTAAAACATTTTTCTTTTTTCCTCAGGGGTTTTTGCTGATTCTCACTGGCATCTGCTTGAAAATGTATATTCATCCTTCACAAAACCTTTGTTTGCACTTGAAAGAGATAAAAACATAGCAAACCAAGTAGTTAGGGCAGCTCTTCCTAAAACATTAGCTAAAACTACACGACGTGAACAACTGAATTTACCACCTATTATAGGCCATCATAAATGTGGCCCAAGTGTGTGCTGTCACCAAACGACTGAAGGTCAATTATTCACCCATAAGAACATCAATTGGAAACATACCACCTTTTCAAATTGTAAATCTAAAAATGGTGTTTATGGAATACTGAGGCCTTGTCCTAAACTATACATCGGAAAAAACAGCCAGGAAGTGCGGCAATGAATTTCCCGACATAATTCCAGAATTCTCAAAAAGATTTTTTCAGCTACTTTGGTGAGCCTTTGGACTAATTTAAATCATATAGCGAGTAATCTACAAAGGACTGCATTATCTATAATTGAACTAGGCATTGGAGGGGGTGACCTAGAGAAACGACTGATTGAGAGGGAGGCGCTACTATAGTGAAATTCCACTCTGCGATTGATGGATTGAACAAAATGACAGAATTGCAAACTCTGCAAACCCACTAGGCAAGCTCCTAACACTCTTGATGGTGGTATCTGAGTCACAACCGTGTCATGCCACTAATTCCAGCCTTTCAGTGGCTTTATGATTATTGGTAAACTGTTAATAAGATGGATAATATCCGTGAACTTCATCCTCCTGGAGTCTCTGCGGGTAAAAAATACCCAGTAGTAAGCACTGTTGATTTTATACAAAGGGCTGTGAGATTCCTCACGTGCTATTTAGTCACATTGTAAAGGCTCGAGGTGATTTAAACATATCCAAACATATGACAACATGTCCACGTTGTCCCAACCTGGATTGAACAAAAGTATATGCACGATATTCTGGACTACACTTCCCAAGATTTCATGCGACTTCTCGCAAGCAGGACGTACCCGGCAGCACGCACAGAATTTAAAAGACTAATGTCATTTATAACCAGCTACTCTGCAACATTGTATTATGTTGAAGTTATTCAAAACTTGTTTTATTGCGACACAATAGTTTCATACGGGCCACGACCCGGATTCAAGCGATTTTGACCAGGAAGTAATTATTGGACAGCATTGGTTCAAAAACCGGCGTCTCGAATATGTACAGACACATCAAACATTCAAGCAGAATGGTCCTGAACTATGATTGCGGCCTCTGAAGGTATGTAAAAAATGAGATTGGCTTCTACATTGTGAAACAGTAGTGTGGCCTTTGACATGAGTTGCTTGGACTTTCGTTGATAGCAGCTCCTGCTTTTCTGTTTCTGCTTGTTTGGTAGTGAAGTGATACATGCCGCCAGGGAGCATTGGGGTCCATCGGGAGAGGTGGGGGGAGACAGCACCGACCTCAGACACATTATGAGGTGTGACAAAGGCCGCTTTATTGGAAGCAGGTGCACCGTACAAAAACACCAAAAACCCTTGGCCTGTGCCGTACAAAACTAAACCTCACTTAATATGAACTACCCAACAGCCCCCACCCCCTCCCCTAAATGGTTCCCCAAAGAACACCATAAACACAACTGCCCAACTGCACAATACCTGCCTACCTGACTACATAACTTGTTATATGCACTCTTCCCACCCTCCTGTCAAACTACATCACGGGCCTCCTACCATGGCCTCCCATATACTAGGAAAAACGCCCCTAGACGTTCAGCACACCAGCACCTGTTCCAGCCACACGATAACCCTTACAACCACAGACCCCCCTGATGCACCGGTTCCCAAGAAAACCCCTCCAGAAACCCCTCAAAACCAGCTACCGCCCCTATCCCGCCAATCCAAGAACTAGCACCTAGGGTGGGAGGGAGGAAAAAACGCTCGGACACCTAAGACCCCGACTGCTGTGTCACCAACCACAAAATGGTGACCTTCTTGACAAAATGTCCGGTATTATACCTTCTAGCCCAAAAAAGAGCCCAATGCCGCCCAAAGCTAGTCCAAGCCCAATAACCAGCCTAAAGAGAAACAGCCCATTTACGGTGCTGGATCTCCCCCATCCCCCCCCTCCCGAGGCCCCCAAACCCCCCCAGGGGAAAGCAGGCCTCCCGCTGGTCGCCCCCCCCGCAAAGCCCCATTAGGGCCCATTGGGAGAGGTGGGGGAGACAGCACCGACCACAGACACATTATGAGGTGTGACAAAGGCCGCTTTAGTGGTAGCAGGTGCACCTTACAAAAACACCAAAAACCCTTGGCCTGTGCCGTACAAAACTAAACCTCACTAAATATGAACTACCTAACAGCCCCCCACCCCCTCCCCTAAATGGTTCCCCAAAGAACAACATAAACACAACTGACCAACTGCACAATGACTGCCTACCTGACTACATAACTTGTTATATGCACTCTCCCCCCCCGCCTGTCAAACTACATCACGGGCCTCCTACCATGGCCCCCTCATATACTAGGAAAAACGCCACTCGAAAGCCGCCCTAGCAACTTTCGACCCCCCCCCATAGGACCCCTGCACTTTTGGGTATCTATTCACCCCAATAGTGTGATCCATTGCTCCTTCAGTTGAACTATATACAACTCCATCCCATACCTAGACAGGTGGACGCCATCCTCCCTAAAGAAATACACCACCCCATACCTTAACTCCGGGTGCTCCATCCTGCCAAAGCCCTCCTTCTCACAAAAACCCCTTATGTCCCTGTTAATCTTCCTCCGTGTCTTATCAATGGCCGCCGGCCTCTCCGCTCCTCTCCAACACCTCCGGGGCACAAACTCCGACCAAATCACAAAGCACCCCTCCCACTTACTCTTGATCTCCAACAAATCCCTCTTCATTTGCTTGATCAAAGCTAAACCTTTGCACTGGACCAGGTAATTTTCCCCTAAATGTATGACCACCACATCTGGACCCCCCCCCTCGCACTACCTTATTCAATGCCGGCACCAACTCATGCCAGCGCATGCCCCCTTTTTCCAGCCAATGACAAGGAAATAACTGCTCATCCAACTCCAAATTTAGGCTCCGATGCTTGTCCCATTCTGCCCTCAAGGCAGTCTCCCCCCAGTCCTGGCAGATCGACGGTAGCATCCGCACTATTGACCCCAGCATGCCCTCCGTGATCGGCCTCCGCTGGCTCGCCCGCGCCCCCTTCTCCCGTGCCCATCCTTCCAGGAGACGCGCCCCCAACTCCCCAGCAGACGGCAAATAACCCCACCACAACTTCCCCATGAACGCCACCGCCAACAACTTGCCCGCAATCGTCACCCTCGAGAGCCCCCTGTCCATCAGCCCCAGCATGAACTGTACAACCTGCTCCTCCCGCCACCACCGGTCCCTGTGCCTTACCGCTCCAAAACGCCGAAACTCCTGCCATGCCTGTTCATACGCCTTCCAGGTGGACGCCTCCACCGACGCCCTTACCAGCTGAAAGACCGTGCGTCTCCCACCGACCACAGCACCGCTGGCACCGACGTCTTGTGCTCGTCCGCCTCCGCGGCTTGCCCATGGAACCTCCGCCACTGTGAACGAGACAAAGCATCCGCAATGACGTTGTCCACCCCCGGCATGTGTCTGGCTTGAAATAGTATGTAATGTTCCAAGCAACGCAGCACGAAAACACGCAACAGTTTCAACACCTGCAGGTCTCTGGCCGACTGCCTGTTGACCACCTGCACCACCGCCATATTGTCCACCCGGAACAAAACCCGCTTATGGGCCAGCTCTTGTGCCCAAACCGTAAAGGCCACCACCAACGGGAACAATTCAAGAAATGCAATACTCCTGCCACCAGCCTACCACTGCGGCGGCCACTTCTCAGCGCACCATCTCCCCGCCCAGTAAAGCCCGAAACCGCCGACACCCGCCGCATCCGACGACAGCGAGACACCATTCCCAATCCTCCGGCGGAGCCATGGGCACACCATTGAAGCGCCCCAAAAAAGCCTGCCACATGCGCAAGTCTTCCTTCGTCCCCGCCGACAGCCGCAGATGATGATGCGGGAGCGTCAAACCAGACAAAGCCAAACCCAACCAACGGCAAAATGTGCGCCCCGCTCTCACCACCCGGCACGCAAAGTTCAAGTGCCCCAACAAGACCTGTACCTCTCGCACAGTCACCTTCCGCTTTTCCAACATGGAGCCAACCAACGCTAACATCGATATCCGCTTGTCTTCCGGTAGGCGCGCTTCCATGTCCGCTGAGTTGAGCTCAATACCAAAAAATGATAGCACCGTACTGGGACCGTGCGTCTTCTCTGGCGCCAGAGGGACTCCCAAGTGGCCCATTAGGTCCGTAAAACCGTCCAGCTGCTGCTGGCAGTCCGTCGAACCCGGACGTCCCACCAGAAAAAAGTCGTCCAGATAATGCGTCACCGTCTTTGAGCCTGTGCACCAGGAAAAAGCCCACTGCAGAAAAGAACTGAACCTCTCAAACAGAGCACATGATATCGAGCACCCCATGGGGAGCGATTTTTGTCCACAAAAATGCCCCGTCAAACTGGATCTTCAACAACTGGTGATCCTTCGGATGTACCGAAAGCAGCCGAAACGCCGACTTGATGTCGCACTTCGCCATGAGGGCGCCCTGTCCCACCGCGGCCACAATCCTCCGCGCCACATCTACGGATGAGTACGACACCGACGTAAGCTCCGCCGGGATGTAATCATTCACCGACTCCCCCTCAGGCTAGGACAAATGCTGTATCAAGCGAAACTGCCCCGGCTCCTTCTTAGGCACCACTCCGATCGGAGAAATGATCAAATCCGGCAGCGGCAGCTCCACAAAGGGCCCCACCATCCGGCCCTCCCTCACTTCCTTGAACAACTTCTCTCTCATGACCCCATTGCGCGCGTTGACGGATTTCAGGTTGTCAGCCCGCCACGCGATCCGCGGACCCTCGAACCCCAACCGGAAGCCCTCCCTGAAACCCCGTCGCAACACAGCCGCATCCTCCACCCGCGGGTATGCCTCCAACAGTGACTCGATTCGGTCCAACCTAACCGGTGTATGAGCCTTTGCCCATAGATCCGGTCCCTCCCCTCCCTCCCCCCACCCCCTGGTGTACCCCCGCCGCTGTGTTCTGCTGGCCTTGAGGAGGACCCCCTGTGACCCCCAGCATCGCACCACTGAATGGCTCCACCCACACTTGGAGCATTCATGTCTGAAACGGCACACCTGCCTACCGCACGCGCCCTTATTAAAGTCCCAGCAGGCCCCAATGGTGTTCTGTGCTGTGTGCTCCCCCTGCCCCACCCCCAGCTCCTGCTCTTCCTCCTTCGCCGACAGCTCCCTGTGAAGGAGCTTCAGGAGCTCTATGTACTCCCCCTTCCAAATCTTTTCTTTGGTTGCCAAAGAAAGATGGGCCCCCAGCGGCTTCATCACCCCCATGTACGGGGGCTTCCGCACCGGCACGTCGCAACTCTCCTTTGCCCCTGGGCCTCCGGCCTTCTACCCCTGTCTTGCACCTTATCCGCCGCCCCACCCCCACCACTGCTCTCCCCGACGCCCCCTACAGACCCCTTTCCTGCCGCGTCCGTGCCTACCCCTGTGTCCGTCACGTACCTACCCTTAACCAACCTCACCGTATCCTCCCCCCAAGCATCCGTGCCCACCGACACCTGCAACCCCTGCGGCGTGCCCAAACCACTCCCCGCTCTGTCACCATCCTTACCTGGCGTCAAGGCCGGCATCCGCTCCGGATCCTGCCACCTAACCAGTGGAGCTGGGGGGGACCATCACTCTTGGTGCTGCCTGCCGGGGACGTACCTGAAAAACACTTCCAACAGCATTACTCATCTCCCCCTCCTCCCCACGAATCTCCCCCTCCTCTACTGACTCCTCTTCCTGGTCCACATCCCCCACTCCTGTCCCCCCCCGTCTGTCCCGGCCGCCCCCTAGGGACTCCAGCCGGCTAAGCTCCGCCTTTGCCCTACAAGCCCTCATCAAATCCCCCAAATCCACACTCTCCCTCCGTCCTTCCTCCACATGATACTCCGCTGAATGTTCCACGTCATCCAAGCGCCATACCCGTCTACCGGCGGCCTTCTCGACCCTTCGGGGTGGGGCTGACAGGGACCTACCGCCCCGCCGTCCACTGCGTTCGCGTGAGCGGTCCCTCGCTGGAGCGCGACCGCCCATACAAGGCTGAGCTGGCCCATCCTCTCGGTGGAGTGGAGCTGCATGCTGCTCTCCCGAGCCCCGAGCCAGTTGTTCCTGCCAAGAAAAGAAATGTGGAGTCCAGCATGTCGGGGATGAAAAACCACTTTCATCATCCCCCTGCGCCACCCCCCTTGGTCTCGCACTCGAGGCCCCGCTGACACTCCCCCCAACACCCCTCCCTGCCCCAACCTGCCATCCCCACCTAGAACCCCAGCCTGCTCCTGTCACCCATCCTGCCCCCCCACCCTCTCTACTAGCGCCAAAGTGCCTGCATGCGGCCTCCCGCCCTCACCCCCCATACCCTCCACCACCCCTGCAGGCCGTGGTCACCCCCTCCCTTTCCTCTACTCTCTCTATGAAATTCAATGCGGGCCTCTTCCCTGCCCCCGCCTCCCTCCCGCCCTCTTCCTCCCTCCCGGCAGTACTTTAGCCCTGCCCGCATCCCGCTGCCGCCCCCGCCCTCTCACCCCGCCTCTCCCCTCCCTGCTCCTTCCTAGGCCGTGACTGGGGAGGCTCACAGGCTAGCATTGCCGCCACGGCGCCACTGGCAGCGCGCCGCGGCGGCCTTACCTGCACCTCGGGCGACAGAAGATCCATGCGGCCCGCTTCTCCTAACAGCCAGAGGGCCTCGCAAACGCGCGGGTCCTCCACTCCTGCCAAAGGCGTCATACTGTTGCCACAAATCACCGACGCTCCACCACCAGCTGACGCTCACCACGGCAAGCCCGCAAGCCCTCCTCAGCTCCGGCGTGTCTCCTGCAGCCGCGCCACCCTACCCGCCCCCACAGCTCACTCGCAACCTGACCCTCAAGCTGCTCACTGCTACCTTCCCACGCTCCACCCGACCACCCAGAAAGCCTACAAAGCGCACAAAACTTCCCACAGGTTCGAAAAAACGCTCAGACACCTAAGCCCCCGACTGCTGTGTCACCAACCACAAAATGGTGACCTTCCTTACAAAATGTCCGGTATTATACCCCCCCAGCCCAAACAAGAGCCCAATGCCGCCCAAAGCTAGCCCAAGCCCACTAGCCAGCCCAAAGAGAAACAGCCCATTTACGGTGCTGGATCTCCTCCACCCCCCCCTCCCGAGGCCCCCAAAACCCCCCGGGGAAAGCAGGCCTCCCGCTGGTCGGCCGTTCCCCCGCAAAGCCCCATTGGTTTTCTTTTCGCAGTGGCAAGAAAGTACTTATCAGAAGTAAATTCTTGGTCTGTTATCACGTTGATGTTTTTCTCTAAAAAGAATTTGGGTAGTGGAATTTAGCTGAGTGTTGGCATTTCCTTATCTCTTTCAGTGGCGTAGTAAAATACGATTTAGGGGACCATTGCTCAATCTAAAGATGATTTCCATTTAATTTATTTTGGAGATATGAGGTATATATGTGGAAGACAGTGCATTTGATGAATGTTGTGAGTCATTTGGGGGATGATTGTGAATACATTTTCTTGTGTTATTTTTTTAGCTCTTTGTTGTTCTGAGTCCTGAGGAGAACCCGGAAAAAACGAATATGGGTTTGAAACGGATCGACTCTTGATCCTTTCAAACAAGTGTTGTACTGTAGATTTGTACCATTGTACCAAGGTGGCTTGTTAAAAGGAAATCAAGTCACATGTGCCATAATATGGAATTAGCCGAATTGGAACACTTTTTAATTCTTGCTCATGATTTTTGAGTAGTTAAGCAGGGCATTGTGTTAGTCTAATATTGTTTTTATTTTTTGTTTTCGTTATTGTTTTGTAAAATTACAGAACCAAAGCTATTCCAAAACTTTCTTTACAAATGTTTTTTGTCATACATGTTAGTATTGTTAATGATTTCA
Source organism: Lissotriton helveticus (assembly GCF_964261635.1). Lineage (NCBI taxonomy): Eukaryota > Metazoa > Chordata > Amphibia > Caudata > Salamandridae > Lissotriton > Lissotriton helveticus. The sequence continues at coordinate 1,541,588,547 of NC_136065.1, forward strand.
GGTGTATTGGAACTTTTGTAAAACATTTTGTCATGTCTTTATGCTGTACAACGTGGTGAACAAACAGGTTGTCTTAACCAATAAGTATTACTATTTTTGATAACTTTCGAAAAGATGAAAATGTTTTGGAAATACAATATCAAATATAAAAAATATATATATTTGGTCATATCAAATTTGTGGTGAGATCAGGAAGTAAGAATGTGAACAGACATCATTACTGGCATGTGTGTTGTTTTTGGATGTTAATAGGCCTAGCCTTACTGATTATGGGCTATACCCCTTCTAGTTGCTTAACTTTCTAGAAAGTGAGCATTCTCTGCGCTAAACTCTTTTGTGTGCCTTTAAGTTCGACTCCATTATACATTGGAGGCTGGGGGAGCACATCTGTGCTTTCCCCAGAGACAAATGCAAAAATAACAGTTGATGGACAGAATGCAGAACAATGTCATACATTCACCCCAGTCAGAAAGAAATTCCCTTTGGGCGAATTTACAATAGTACATAGGTACTCACAAACATACAATAAACTACCAACACCTCACATATCACAAGGAAGCAATGTAAACAGGTGAAAATTACAATATATGTGAAAACACTCTGGCAAAAATAAAGTATAAAACAAGACGCACTTATATTCCTTTCAATGTCGAAAAAGCATCCAGCTAGGTGACTGGAAGAGAAAGTTAAAAAGGCTGCATCAAAAGCTCGCGGTAATTATATAATAGGTTCCGACTTCCACTTCTCAATAGAGCATTTTCAGGAATCGGTAACCATGCAGGAAAGGGTTCAAAGTTCCAATCCAAGGATACTCGCTACCCGAGGAAATTTCCTCTATGTGGACCCTTTTGTATCCAGGTCACGTACGTCCCGCGTGCTAGTCCTCTCGTCTTCCCGGCTAGCCGGGAAGACGAGAGGACTAGCACGCGGGATGCTTTTTCGACATTGAAAGGAATATAAGTGCGTCTTGTCACTGAATTTTAAAAGTATTCTGGACATATATAGAAGATTATTCGCTGGACGAATACCTCTACTTAAAGATAAGGAGGCTGAACACCCCTTATGATACACTGTTATATATATTTCCTGCATGAGAAAATATTTGGGAAACATTGTTTATACATTGTCCTGATGAAGGCGATTAAATTGAGTGTACCGCCGAAACGCGTCGACGCCCAAGGAGCTAATCTGGGATTACAAATTAAGGAGAAATTCAAAATTAATGGTTTTTGTTCGAGTTTAATCCTTTTTCCCTGTGAACTCCTTTTTATTGGAATGTTGTTTTTATTGATTATTGTACCGTCCTGTATGTGTTTCCCAATTTTTTGCTTTTAATTGATGTAATGTATGTTCAATAAATTGTTTTATACTTTATTTTTGCCAGAGTGTTTTCACATATATTGTAATTTTCACCTGTTTACATTGCTTCCTTGTGATATGTGAGGTGTTGGTAGTTTATTGTATGTTTGTGAGTACCTATGTACTATTGTAAATTCGCCCAAAGGGAATTTCTTTCTGACTTGCGTCAATTGTGGAACCCTATCCCTTTGGTTTTGGGGTCCCTCTCTCTTTTATTAGAGATACATTCACCCCAGTACAGAGATCTGGGCCTAAATCCATCGTTTTTTTGCACTCCACACCACCCCAGTTCAGACATGCCATCTTCAGCCAGGATAGCTTGACTCCAGTGGTGTGGAGAGCATGGGACTCACGTCTGAGCATACCCATCCCACTCGGGTGACCAATGCAAAAATAACAGTTGATGGACTGAATGCAGAACAATGTCATACATTCACCCCAGTACAGAGATCTGGGCCTAAATCCATCGTTTTTTGCACTCCACACCACCACTCGGGGTGACAAATGCAAAAATAACAGTTGATGGACAGAATGCAGAACAATGTCATACATTCACCCCAGTACAGAGATCTGGGCCTAAATCCCTCGTTTTTTTGCACTCCACACCACTACCAGAGACAGCCATAAACATTGGGCATGCAATTGAAACTGAATAGCTCTTCCATTTGAGGAATTGGCTGGATAGGTTGGGGGAAAGGTTTTGACACTTGGCCTCTGGGAAGCAAGGTCATGGCCCCACTAACGATTAAGATCTGCATTCCAAGGCCTCATGGCAGACAGGACTGAAATTTAGTGGAGACATCTGTAGTTCAAAGGGTAACCTTATGAACCACCCCCAACTTCAAAGGCAAACTACAGCATAACTACTGGTACCATACTTCAGCAGGGCAGAGATACACTTGTGGGGACATGGGACCAGACAATCTGGACTGTGTGGTGCACATTGCCAGAGGAATCTGTGGTGCACAAGGAGGGGGCTCTGCCATTGGAAGGACTGTGCACACTGCCTGAATAGTGGCTGGCCTGGGCTGACTACCTGCTGCTGCGTGGCACCCTGAAGTGTACTTTCCAAGGGCTTGTTGTCTTGCCCCCAGTTTTTTGTGGAGGTCTCGAGGACATCAAAAATCTCCCCTGAGGTACCTACACTGTCTATGTGTTCCACCTGGAAAGCAGTGCCCTCTAAAAGGTCTACTTTGTCTGCTGGATCCTGACTGCAGAGTGGTTGAGTGAGTAACTAAGTATTGTGTCTGGAGACCAGATTGCCTAGTGTGGAGCCCCCAAACCATGCCCGCATCCAAGGATCGGGGCCCCTGCATCGTGGGTCCTCAGCATGCACAAGCGTCTTGTTGGTGGTGAGTGGATTCACCAGTTGCGGGTCTCAGCAAGGCCCGCTTTGTCATCCATACCGCATCTCTCTTATGTGACATGCCTACTGCATGCTCATTGCATGAAGTGACCTATTCACAGGTTGCAACCCTCGGTGGAGTGCATCCATAGTATTGTGTTTTTATCCAGGAGCCTAAATCGATATTACTATTTAATGCCCTTGTTCGGTTATAATCAATAATATCCCTATAACGGCATAATAATCATATCCATATTCAGTCGTAGCACATGCTGTCACATTAAGCAAGGCTACTTCCCCGCCCCCCTAGAAAGCACAACGAGTTCTCTAAACAATCCAAACCTCCAGCAACTTGGGAAATCCCCCTTGCTTTTGTTTTGATTTCGTCCTAGAACTCCTGTAAAGCACTGTAAGAACGGCCAGTTCTTAGTGACATCTTTATTGACGTCTTATGTCCAACCTTACGTCAAACCCGGCACCTTTCAGGTATAAATATACCAACGTTGCCTTAAGCAAACACACGGTGAGGATGACACAAGTCTCCTACAGAATGACCCGAATGCTATACTCATTCCGGTCAACATAAGGAAAACTATAACTCTTAAACTTATAGAAAATGGACTAACACCAAGAGGTGGAATAGTCATATTCGTAATTGAGGCTCATGAATATCGGCAGACAGAGGTATTCTATTCATGGATAAACTTTCCAGCAGCAAACGCTGTCACACACGAATTCCACTATTACAAAATAGAGGAACCTCCGGAAGTGTACACCCCTTTCGAGGAGGTGGAAATCCCACTAAAATACCAAGAGCACCTGCTCTGGTTTAAAGGCGCCCTAAAACATAATAATCACATCACCAGGCTCGGTCCACTAGGTAGACCAGGAGCAACGTGGCCGGTTCTAGCCAGCTACACACCACATCCCGACATCGAAAAAATGTCAGTACCAGAACTTTTAGCACAGCTAAAACAACTGATTAAAATACATAGACAATTAGTCCAATATGTAATGCGGACTTCAACGGTCCAACCAGCTATCAACATTCCACAGCTGACCCCTCATCAGGGGGAACACAAACAAAATTACACCACAGAACATACAATCCTGTCTTGGTAAAGTACCCGCAAAACGGGAACAAATTCCATTCTGGTTAGCACAAAAAATCACTCAAATAGAGGCAGTATTTCCGGATACTACCCCTACTGAGAAACACAGAATTCTGACTATCTGCCTTCCAATGGGGATCACACCACATGTGGAGGACTGTGACACTTGGGGCACAGTCTTTGCTTCCATTTACACAAAAACACATGGTGTTCCGTCCATGGCGGTAATACCAGATGTACTAAGACAGATTCAAAATGAATACGGTCCAGAACCTGCTTTAACTCTGGGTATGAAACTACTGAAAGACTTCAAGCAGGTCTCGGCTATATTATTAGCCAACATAAAAGGAGAAGCAGCATCTGTGGCGATCCGCCAGAAATTGAAAGAAACAGATATAGCAGACCAACCAATTGAACTTGCCGGAATCATAGAAAAATCCTATGAAGAATTAGGAAGAGATAGTTTGGGTGGGAAACCAGTAAAACCCCAACTAATGGAAAGTCCTGAAAAAAATATTTATTGAAAATATTATAAACACTCCAAAAAAGAGCTGGGATGGAAATAAACAATCCACTCCTAAAGAAAAAAGATTCCAGTCCAGAGGAAGGTCTCCTCGGCGGAGAGAAAGATCTCCGGACCAAGGACACAAGTCTCCCCAGAGGGAGCCCTCTGAGAAAAGATACAACCTTAGAAATAGGGATAATCTAAAGAAACCTGATAGATATCAAGATATTGATACACGTCCCTCTCGATCTTTTCAGACTTCCTCGCAGAAATCGGAAAGAAGAGGACGGTCAGAACACAGGGAAGAAAGAGCACGTCAAGTCCAAAGACAAGGAACCTGCTCATCAAAGTAAAAAATTACAATTTCCAAAAAAGAAGGTAGCCAGTATTAAAATAATCAAACATGCCGAGGATACTGAGGACACAACTGAAAAACGGAGAGTGGGCCCAGACAATGCTAGACAGCGCAGCAGAAGTGACAATAGCTTGCAAGATCTTGATGAATCTTCTGGAGACAGTGGAAACGAATGAATACATTCAAGTGGAAACTGCGGATACAAGAGTTAGCAAACCTCATAAAATATACGAAATAACACTTCGTATAGAGGGAGATAAGACTAGGAAAGTAAGAGGTCTCTTTTGGGATAACCTTTTAAAAGGCTATGACATCCTTTTAGCTGAAAAAGACTGGCCACCAGAGTTTGTCAGGGAATGCCCTCATGGCGAAGAAATGATTATGCCTGCCTTCTCAAATCATGTTCCACGTCATAGAAAATATACATATGCAAGAAAACGGGCAGTAGCCCAAGCTCTTGCATTATATAAAAATCATGTAGGATGGGATGAGGACTCTCCTCCTCACAAAATCCAGTTAAAATGTCAACCAACTGCACAAAGGCAGTACCCAATTAAACAAGAAGGTAAAAAGCAAGTCAGGCAGATCTTAGATCAACTTGAATACCAAGGGGTGATTGAAACATGCACCTCTCAAATGAACAATCCTTTGTTTCCTGTCTCCAAGCCAGACGATTCATATCGTCTAGTTTTGGACTACAGACATCTTAACTCATGTTGCAAAACATTTGCAGTACAAAACTCACACAGTGCAGCACTAATGAATAAAATCGTGCGCAAAAAATACAAAACAACATTAGACATCTCTAATGGATTCTTTTGTCAAAACATTGCACCTGAAAGCAGGTATTTGACCGCTTTCTCAATAATGGGGTCACAGAAAAATGTCTGTCGACTCCCACAGGGATTCAAGAATAGCCCAGGATTATTCTCAGCAAGAGTAACAGAGTTACTACAAATATATGACGATGAGGCATTATCTTATGTCGATGACATCTATCTCACAGATGATGACTTGGATACTCACTTGAAAAGAGTGAACACCATAATACTTGTTCGCAGCAGAGGGTTACAAATTCAACTTTAAAAAGTCACGAATTGCCCATCTAACTGTCCTGTTTTTAGGATATGAATTATCAAGTGAAGGCAAAAGCCTAGCGGACACTTTCTTAGAGAAATGCGCTGTCCTCCAAGCACCAAAAACGCTGAAGAACTTACAATCAATACTAGGTTTCCTGAATTTCGGAGGAGCATACATTCTAGATTATGCAGAGAGGGTTAAACCTCTCTATGAATTAATTAAACCTGATTTCAAACCAATCAATTGGACTCAAAAACACACAGAAAATTTGAGATCATTGCAAGCAGACATGTTAGCTAAAACAAAATTGCAAACTCGCGATAACACACGCAACCTTGTAATCCGAGTCATCCCAGGAAGATGCGGATTCATGTACCTGACCTCTAATGAGGGAAAAAAGGTACCAATAGCTTACAAATCACACTTGTACACACAAGCTGAAATAAAATTCAGTTCTACTGAAAAAATTCTAACAGCGGTTCAGACTGCTGTAGCAAAAGAAAGAGCCCTAGCACAAGGTAAACGAATAATAATCGTTACACCAATACCAGCCCTAGAAGCGGTAACAAAAGCAAGTATTCCAAATGCTAAAGCACTACATCCGAGATGGATACAATGGGTTAATTCTCTTGCTGCAACAGACGTAGTATACGAATTTGATCCTTATTTGAAAACACAAGAGTTTCTACAATACGAATATGAATGTCCTCTGCCGACCGAAATCCTGCCTCTAGAACACTACGGCTGTATAATATATACGGACGGATCAGCACAACCCGCAGTTGGGGGTAAACAAGCTTACAGTGCTGCGTGCGCGATTGTTAAAGGTCGTTGGCACGAAGGAAAATTTAGACCACTGGTCACTAAAACGCAATCTCTAGGAGACTGTACAGCTCAGCGAGCCGAACTACTAGCATTTAAGATGGCGCTTGAAAATACCGATCGCGAATTCCCCACACTAATAGTGTGCGATTCATATTACTGCGTTCAGTCTTATAATGAATACTTGCAGAACTGGGTTCAAAACGGTTTCAAAGATGCAAAAGGTGGCACAATCAAGCATAAAACGCTTTGGGAACAAGTAGTTCTTTTACAGAAAGAACTACAAAAGACCCACGTGAAACATACACTGAGTCATCAACGTGATGGCGTTCACGTTGCGGGGAATTCATTGGCTGATGAAGCTGCGAAGGCAGCTGTGCAAACGGCTTCCGTAGCTGCTATCACCCAGTCAAAAACAAAAATAGACAGCGATATAATGCAAGCTGTCAGTGCTACGGTAAAAGATGATATAAAATCACTCCCGAAAGACTTTCCAGTAAAGTACTCATACATAACTGATGCGAATAATGTTCCATTTGCTCAAATCCCTGGAGTGGGGCATAGGGCAATTCCAAACATGGAACACAGGTTAGGACTAATTACAGCGGCACACGAAGGGCTCGCTTCTGCACACGCTGGTGTTTCCGCCACAATATCATTACTAAAACAGAGATATTGGCATGAGAAAACAAACTAGGAACTATGTTCTAGAATGTGAAATATGCCAAAGAATGAAAGTATCAACAGTGAAACGACCAGCACAGACGCCCCTTCTAATCTCGGATAAACCATTAGCCTGTGTTTACCTGGACCACTGTGGTCCCTTACAAAGGGATGACAAGTATAAATATATCATGGTCACAGTGGATTCCTGCACGAGATTTATTTGGATGTGGCCCCAGCGCTCGGCTGATGCCAGAACTGTTATAAAAGATTTGCGAGTCTATATCGGCACATACGCAATTGGCATGCTAAATTCTGACCAGGGTCCTGCTTTTAGCTCTCGAGCTTATAAGGAGGCCGTGACCAGCATGGGCATTGCATTGCGGTACTCTTGTCCCTTCCATCCTGAGGGAAATGGGATTGTGGAAAGAAAAAACCGAGACATAAAGCAATCTATAACGGCGAGGGTATTAGGTTCGGGTGATGGGTGGGTCCAACATTTAACAAGTGTCCAACGTAGTCTTAATAATCTGCCAAGAAATTCTCTGAAAGGTTTCCGCCCGTACGAACTATTGTTCGGGACTAGAATGCATATTCAGGACTTAGATAGTCAGACTTCAGTGGTAGAAGAAAAATGCTTTGATATCAAAGATCGTTTGGCTATTTTACAGGACTTAAATGAAACAAGAAAAGCCCTGAGCAACGTAAAGCTAAAACAGCAGCCAACAGCCACTGAAGATAAACCACCTGTCCCAGCAAGGCCTGTCTGGATTCCAAAGATTGGGGATCTGGTCAGAGAGAAGATTGCGGTGAAGAAGGAATTTGGGCCTTCTTACAGAAAAGCAGTACCTGTCTTAGCTGTCAGCGGAACGAGATCAGTTGTACTACCGCCCCTTGCTGGTAAAAAGGAGAACCGAGTTGTATCCATCGACCTGGTAAAACCACAATCATGTGGCCAATAAAAAGTAGTAGGCCCAGTGGACTCCCAAGATGTAGCAGAATACCAAAACTCGCTACAATACAAGAGGTTCAAACTGAGAGACTAATCACATTTGATAAACCTACAGTGAATAAAAAAGGACTATGCAACAATGCCATGGAACTTGTGCCTCTTGAAACCCAAATTTCAACAGTTCGTCAAGAAATACCAGTCTACAACGATGTAGCCTCAGACTATGCTAATGAAACAAAGAAAATTCCAAAAGCAGATAAAAATCCGGAAGCAATTCCAACAATTGACAGAACTGAATCTGGCTACTTCATCAATTTCGATGACTTTTCTGAGGATCCAAGTGAACCTGAAGAACAGCCAACAACAATTTTTAAAGACAAAGCAACAGAACTCTTTCATCAACTGAAAGAAACCTATCTGATTTCTCCATGGATTGAATTTTGGATTGTGTTAGGTGTACTTTTCCTCCTGCTTTGGCTCATCATGGTTCTTTGTTTCGGAAGTTTTATTGAGGGAAAATACAGTACTATGGACACAGCAAGTCAGAACATCAACTTAGTCCTAGAGCCACACAAGTCATCTCACATCGAGAAAAGAGAACTATCATCAGCGAATGTCACAGCCTATCCAATACCTGGCGGGGTAGCTTGGGACAAAACAGATTACGAAATCTATGGCCCTGTCGAGCTCTTGAAATATCCACACCAGTTTAAGGTTTCATTAAGTGACTTTGTAAAACCGAGTACATTCTCTGATGATTGGGACTTTGAAAGTTTTAATGATATGATGTCAGATTTAGTTATGTCAGCAAAATTTACAGAACATGATTACTTACAAGGTTCATCTAATTATGAAGAAATGTATTGTTACAACCACTTTGCACATCACTATTTGCACAAATCTGCTCAACCTAGAAATGTTTTTAATTATAATCAATGGGAACATTGTGCAACTCCACCAAAGGGCAGTTCGAAAACATTTTATGAGAAATCCCCATACTTCTCAGGGTTTAACACAAGTGATGCAGAAACATTTTATTTCAAACTGTTAAATAAGACAGGGATGAAAACAATGCTGACAAATACTAAATTGATCTACCCAGAAACATTTTTTGAAAAATTAACTACATTGGGTTTCGATGTTTTGAAAAATAACATTGAAACAAAAACCATCTGGGGTACCAGAGATTGGCAGGTCCAGGGTTTAGAAGCATTATTTCGAGCCTGCATGATCCCAGAACAAATTATATTCTTGAATGACACAATTCAACAGACAACCTGTCTTGGCTTAGCCAAAATTAAAGACTTAAACAAACCGTCTATTCCAAAGCCAACACCTGACAGTAATAGCACTACAGATGTTGAGATAGACGTATCCCATATTTTTAACCAAAACAGAACACATCCAGATTGGAAACAATGGTTGATCTGGCCCACAGACACAAATAACTGTCAAGATAGATTCCTGAACAAAATACAGGGGTTAAAAATGAACAGGCCAGACCCTAGATACTCCCAGAGACAACATCCAGGGATAGTTACAACATACAGTGTAGGAAAACTCTGCTTTGAATGGTTACAGACATCCACACTGGCAGAAATTAAGCAACACTTGACTTTACTTAAAGACGGTGCTGAATTGCGTGATTTCATAATGGGGCCACGCAAACAGCGTCAAAAACGTTTCATAGCGGCCGGTATATATGCTACTTACAACGAGGCTTGGAAAGTGATGCAAATTAAAACAGCAGAAAAAATACGAGAAATTGATCATATTAATTTGGAAAAATCATTTTCTGTTGTGGACAATGGGTTAATGACTCTGGCCTCCAGAATATATTCACTGGACAGTATTGTATCCTCTGCTATTGATATCATAGAGCAGGACTTACTAATGTTACAACACGGTCAGTCCCAATTACGTTCTATTGTACAGCTTGGCTGGACGTCGCAAAATCTGCGTTCAGGCTACGTGCCCTGGCGTTTAATCAACACAACGTCATTATTCTCTATCTTTAACCTTACTGATACACAAATCAGTTTGGCACAGAAAGGAGCAGACTATACGATTCTGAGCATTGAAAAACTTGAGAGATTACCATTGACAATGTCAGAAAGACAGGTCATTGAATGGATAATATATGCCATCTTAGGTGAGTCTTTCTCCACGCCAGGGCATTCGAGGCTAGCAGACCAGCTGCTGGCCTGCATATAAGGGGGCATTGCAGGCGGGCCACTCTGTTTGTTACCATCTGGACGCCTGTTTCAGCATTTCATTGCTGGAGCGCGCTGCAGAGCGAGCTATTTACAAACGCTTCGCGTTTTTTAAACATCCCGTTTTTCTATTTGTTTTGGCCTTATTTGTATTTTGCCTTGTTCTTAATAGGGTAGTGCTCCCCTCACCTGCACAATAATTGTTGTTCACCGCGCTTTGCGGGTCCCGGTCCACACCAGCTTTGGCCGCCATCTTAGGTGAGTCTTTCTCCACGCCAGGGCATTCGAGGCTAGCAGACTAGCTGCTGGCCTGCATATAAGGGGGCATTGCAGGCGGGCCACTCTGTTTGTTACCATCTGGACGCCTGTTTCAGCATTTCATTGCTGGAGCGCGCTGCAGAGCGAGCTATTTACAAACGCTTCGCGTTTTTTAAACATCCCGTTTTTCTATTTGTTTTGGCCTTATTTGTATTTTGCCTTGTTCTTAATAGGGTAGCGCTCCCCTCACCTGCACAATAATTGTTGTTCACCGCGCTTTGCGGGTCCCGGTCCACACCAGCTTTGGCCGCCATCTTAGGTGAGTCTTTCTCCACGCCAGGGCATTCGAGGCTAGCAGACCAGCTGCTGGCCTGCATATAAGCAGGCATTTCACGCGCAGCGTTCTCGCGCAGCGTTCCGCCGTAGTGACGCCGGAGTCACGCCTGAGTCCAGCCCGTCTGCGCCCGTCTGCGCCCGTCTGCGCCCGTCTGCGCCCGTCAGCGTTCCGGAGGCGGCGGAGCGGCGCGGAACTCTTGCTTGGCGAGCAGTATGATTCGCTATTCGTCAGTGATCCTACGCTCCCTGCAACCCAATTCTTGCGCGTGTCGAACGGTGTTTCTTGGCCGGCATATGGGTAAGCACCGCTGCCCTGTTTGCGGCTGGTCCCCTACCTTTGGACCCTCCCCCGTTCTGCGGTCAGTCGAAGGGTTGGTGGACCATCTGTGCCTTCTGTTGAACACTCGTTCATTAGGTAGACATGCCCTCGACATTTACGATCTTCTGGTCAGGGAGAAACCCTTATGCCTCTTTCTGACCGAAACCTGGTTGGGGGAGTCGTCCAATCCAGACATCTTGGCGGCTATCCCTCCGGATTACAACATCTTCCGGCAGGATCGAGTCAAGGGAAGAGGGGGTGGAGTGGCGGTGGTGGTCAAGAAAAGCGTCCCGTGTTCCATCCTCCCCACGGAGACGATAGTAGGTTCAGAGTCCCTTGCTTTTGCCATCAGGCTGCCCCCTCACCAAGCCTTGAAGGGCCTGCTGGTTTATAGGCCTCCTGGGTCGGCGGGCTCTTTCTTTGAGGACCTCCAGGAGATCCTACCTAGACTGGCCTTGTCTGCCCAGCATTGCCTGCTGGCGGGTGATTTAAATTTTCATCTCGACACTGTGGGTGATACGAATTCCAATAAACTGCTCGATATCACCACTCCCTTGGGTCTCGCTCCTTCGTGGTCGGGTCCGACACATGAGCAAGGGCATACATTAGATCAGGTCTTTTCCTCTGTTCCCCTGGTGGATGTAGAACTCCTCCCTGTACTTTGGTCAGATCATAGACTGGCCAGATTTTCCATCCAAGGGAGTGCTCTGCCATCTGGCAGCGCTCCGATTCATTCTGGAGCCGCCTCGAGGGGGCTACACAGAGTTACGCCTGACATGCTTGAGCAGGTATTTGCCGACCATCCCTGTCCTATCGTGGGTGATCTGGACCGGGACACGGAGACTCTGCAAGCTTGGCTGTTAGAGAGGCTGGATGACCTGGCCCCAGTAAGAGACTGCCGATCAGGGGGTGAGCGACAATCTGTACCGTGGTATACCGGGGTGCTGCGTACTGAACGCAGCCTTTGTAAGGTTGCGGAGAGGGTGTGGCGCTCTCGGTACGACGCGGAGGCGAGACTCACCTTTCGGTCGGCAGTTAAAGCGTACCATCGCAACATTCTGTGCGCGAAAAAAGAGTATTTCGCCAGGAGGATCGAGGCGGCCGCCAACTCCTGTAAGGAGATTTTTGCCGTGGTCAGGGAGTTCACTGCCCCCAGATCCAATCTCCAGCAAGCAGTTCCATCTGAGACCTGGGTCAGTGACCTCGCTAGGTTCTTCACTGATAAAATCAGAATGATACAGGCCTCTTTTTCTGTGGAGTCTGCGGTGGGGGCTGGTGGCATCGGGGGGGGACGTACTCCATCGGCGACGCCAGATGTTTTTCTGGCAGAGTTTCCGTCTGTCTCCCCAGATGCTTCCCTCCCACTTCTGGCTGCACTCAAGTCTGGGTCGCCACTTGATCCCTGCCCGGCCACATTTTTGGCCAGGATGGCGCCACTGATGAACCCCCTGGTGAATCCTCTCCTGAATTCATCTTTGAGAGAGGGGCGGCTCCCTTCGTCCTGGAAAAGGGCGATGGTGATCCCTCTCCTCAAAAAGCTGGGATTGGACCCCGGGGTTCCGGCCAATTATCGCCCAATTTCCCTCCTGCCGGCTCTTGCGAAGCTTACTGAGAAGCACGTGCATGGCGTGCTCTCTGGTTTCCTCGAGTCTAATGATCTCCTGCATCCCTCGCAATCCGGCTTTCGACCTAACCTGAGTACGGAGACGGCACTCCTCGAGGTGTCAGAGGTCATCCGCGAGACTTTGGATGCAGGGGGGAAGGCTGTGCTTGTCATGTTGGACTTGTCGGCGGCCTTTGACACCGTCCCCCATGAGGCTTTACTCTCCAGACTTTATGACATCGGTCTGAGGGGGACGGTGTTCAAATGGTTCACCTCATTCTTGGAGGACCGTCGACAAACGGTCTGGGCCACTTCGAGCTCTGCTGAGATGCCGCCACTGGGAGTCGGGGTCCCACAGGGCTCTGTGTTGAGACCGACCCTGTTTAACATCTTTATGACCCCATTGGCGGAACTCGTGGAGGCCTCGGGGGCCCAGATCGTGTCCTACGCGGACAACACGCAGCTTCTCTTCACTTGCAGGAAAGGTCAATCATTTGACGGGGAGAGTATTCAGGGCTGTCTGAAGAGGGTCTTTGGCTGGTTTCAGCAGAATGGTCTTAAGGCCAACTCCAGCAAATCTGAGTTTCTACTATTTGGGTGTGCGTCGGAACCGGAATGGCGTGACTGGTGGCCGGCTGATATGAGCCCCCCGGCCCAGCCATCTGTGGCTGCCAAAAATCTCGGTGTCAAGGTCGATAATGACCTCACGTTCAGATCGCATATCCTTGGTCTGACGGGCACCTGCTTTGGCATCCTTAAGATGCTCCGGAAGTTCCTACCCCTGCTTACAGAGGAGCATAGGAGGATCATAGTCCAAGCTCTGATAGGATCTAGACTGGACTACGCGAATGCTCTTTATCTAGGACTTCCGGAGTATCTGATTCAAAGGCTGCAGGTGGCGCAGAATTCTGCGGCTCGCGCCATCTACGGCCTTCCCAGGCGGGCAAGAACATCTGGGGTGCTTCAGTCACTCCATTGGCTCCCTATCCGAAAGCGGATAATGTTTAAAACACTGACTTTGGTGCACAAGGCACTTTTTGGCTCCGGCGCTAAGTATTTGCAGCGCAGATTGGCCTTCTACCGTCCAGCCCGCTCCCTGCGGTTGGAATCCCTGTTCTAGGCTGTGGTGCCCCGTGTGAGGAAGGCTCGCTTGGGGGGTCGCTCCTTCAGCTTTAAGGCCCCCCAGCTGTGGAACTCTTTGCCCCTTGCTCTCCGCAGCGTCCCTAGCTTGCTTCTGTTGAGAAAAAACCTGAAGACCTGGCTTTTTAATCTTTAGGCTTTTTCTTTCCCACCTCACTTTTTGACTTTCCTTGTCTGTCCTTTGTTATGTTTTTTAAACCGCTGAGCTGCTCTCTGAAAGCGCCGGGACACTCTTGTTGAGTAGCCGTGCGCTATATAAATATAATCATAACATAACATAACATAACAAAAATAACAATTCCGATAACAACTTTCCAATTTAAATACTGTCAAGAGTATATACCAGCTGGCCAGTATGAAAGGTTGGGTAAAGGGTACATTAAGTCATCATGGAAATTACCTTACACACACACATGTTATAGTGAAAAGAAACAGAATGTATTTCTTAGTGGGAAAAATTGCAAACAATCACTAAGCGGTATACTTCTGTGTCAAGGTATTGACCTGCATGGGGCCTGTGAGGGGACTTTAAATAACCTTTCATGTCACCAGCATGGCACACCTGCAACACGAATAGAGCCATTCTTTAGACGGCTTTCTAACGGGAGCTATATTCTAATAGTGGACCACAGCAGCTGTGGCATGGTGCCAGGAAAAGCTTATCTTGTGAGCGTTAGTTCCATGGTCACTTGCTGTATGCAAGTATTGTATCCAAACAGCACTCCAGACATGGAGATGAAAATTTGGCCTTTTTTGAATATCTCTTCTATTCGAATTGATACTTTAAGCAGAATGAAGTCTGTTCTTTTACAGACAACTGTGCCCTTGACGTCATCAAAAGAAATGTATGATCTGCAAGTTGCAAGGACAATGGCGGAGATACCTACCCTTTTATCATCAAATTGCCCAGTGCATTTCGCAGAAATGCTAAGCCAAATTCTAAATATGTCTGATACCAGTGGTAGCCCACATATATTTAAGACAATTTGTTCGGGACTGTTAACACCCTTCGAAACAGTTCTGGGCATTTTTCCTAATTTTGTCCATTCTGTCTTTGGCGGCCTACCACTTCTGTTGGGACTCGTAGCAGGCATTTTATTTTTACTACTACTGCTTCGATATGGCAAGCCAAGTCGCAGACAAGACTCCAGCAACAATGGAAGAAACGATCCTGGCTATACGCTATCGGGACCGCATAACTAAAGTCCTTGGATTAGCCCGGCTCAGAGATCTTAATATGACCTGGTTTCTTTCCTTCAGACCCATCTGGCAGAACTGCATCTTACCTGTGCTTCGATGTATGCTATGCGGAGAAGAATGCGTGTTGGACGTCTGTCTTACACTACCATCAGCAGTACCAATGGATATAGATACTTTGCTAAGTCCTGTAACGGCTCATGCATCGTGTTGTCCCCAGCGGTTACCCATCCTGATGACGGCATTCGTTGAGACTTCGCCACTACGATTAGGTGGTAGTGAAGTACGAGAGGAGAGCAACATCACCCAGGTACGACCTTCTGTGAGCATTGCTGATCCTGACATCGACGATAGCAATCATGCTCGAGACTGCTCAGTTGCGGCATTTTCGAACTTAATCGAACTTTCACCTGAAGCCGTAGACAACTTTTTTGCGAGTCTGTCTGAAATGATATTCTCCCCTGAAGAAAAAGAATAACTTTTAAGCAAACGAGCACACAGCGTTCCCTGAACTCTGAATTCGGTGTTCAGCTTTGATAAACAAAAGCTACTGAAAATATTTGGAACTATTTTTTTCCCACTAAAAGCAAAATTATTTTTTTTTCTTTTCCGATTCCAAAATATTTACCTTTTTCTGGCACATGTACTCTGCTTAAAGTAGAACTATTCTTAGAGAACAGAGCTTCTATTTTAGGAACTCTAGAGACAATATATTACCTCAGCCTCTAGCACATTTACATCGACTGTATTTATATGTGATGGAATGGTCTCGACCTTCTTTTCTGTATTTAGAGCCATTTCATGTGTAAATTTCGCAAATCTTTCAGCTAATCATATATATGCATCGTTTTAACTGAATGTTTACACTGCTTGAAAAGCGTACAGTACCAATATAATTTTCATGTATTTCGCATACACCATTTCAAATGCAAAAAATGTATTGTGGGGTGGGCTGGAATACACATGCACCTATAAATGTTTACTATTGCTTAGTTTTAGTAATGATGGACATTAGATCGTGGAGTGGGTATTGTGTTTTTATCCAGGAGCCTAAATCGATATTACTATTTAATGCCCTTGTTCGGTTATAATCAATAATATCCCTATAACGGCATAATAATCATATCCATATTCAGTCGTAGCACATGCTGTCACATTAAGCAAGGCTACTTCCCCGGCCCCCTAGAAAGCACAACGAGTTCTCTAAACAATCCAAACCTCCAGCAACCTGGGAAATCCCCCTTGCTTTTGTTTTGATTTCATCCTAGAACTCCTGTAAAGCACTGTAAGAACGGCCAGTTCTTAGTGACATTTTTATTGACGTCTTATGTCCAACCTTACGTCAAACCCGGCACCTTTCAGGTATAAATATACCAACGTTGCCTTAAGCAAACACACGGTGGTGGTTTTGGAGCAGAGCAGATATCTACTTGCCCGAGAGCCCAGCTTATGCGAGAGCCCACGGACGCTGCCCCTCCTCTTTGACGCACTGAGAGAGACGCTGTCTTTTCTCCTGCCGAGAAATCCAGCTCCGGTGTTTCCAGATGCCCTCGCGGGTTACTGGGATATCGAGTCCTGAGAGAGAGATACCAGACCTCCTGCTTTCTAATACCCAGGTACGGAGCTGACTAAACCCTTAAAGAGAATTCTTGAGTCAGATTCTTGGCAAAACCAACTTAACTTAAACTGCTACTTACTTACTCCTTCCCATGTATTAGGCTTAGGTCAGGTACACCGGGGTAGGTGTATTTAGAAGCACCAGTTGAGTACGTTAGTCAATGTATATAAGTATGTATATTTTTTATCTATTTTAAAGTATCATATTGCTAAGAAACCTTATCAATGCTTTTACAGTATTATTTCTTAATCCTCCTTTTACTGTACGCACTTTACTTTACTATGAGTATTGCAATTGTGGCAATTCATTTCTCTTGTATGAGAAAGAAGACTGCTCAATAAATAACAACCTTTTATTGAAAACGCCCGACTTTCTTTTCTCTGCACTCTGGTGAAACTAAGTATGCACATTTGACTGAGCGAAATAGCTGTCTATTGTTTTCACACGACTCTAGAGATACACTCTTATTCTGAGGGAGTAAAGTTGTCATGTTATATGGTTGTCAGAAGCTAATCCCTTCTTGTCAATCCAGGGAGGTTAAACTCCTCCTCGTTTATTCGAGAAAGTTTCTAGTGACCTCTGAGCTAGCTGGCAAAAACTTAAGTCTAATATAGTCAGTAGAGACCTAGTTGAACTCAGTCCTACGTCTACACTGCTGAATATATTATTCCAATGCGCAGAGCCTATTGTGACTATAGGAACTACACTACAATAGTAGTGCCTCATTCTACCTCATGCGGTACGACTGAACTTGCAACTATATGTGTGGGAATGGATTGTCTGGTGCAACTCATATAATTGCGCACCAGACGTTGTGCTTCATTCCATGAAGGTACAGCAAACCGAGCTTTATTGTAACTGGATTGTCCGGTGCGACTAGTATCATTGCGCACTAGACTTTGTGCCTCATTTTCGGGGAGGTACAGCAAACCCAACAGTGGGTTAATTGGGACTGGATTGTCTGGGCAACTTGGATCATCACGCACCAGATGTTGTGCCTTATTTCCAGGGAGGTAGGGAGAACACAACTTGTGGTTCATTGTGATAGAATTGTCTGGTACGACTCGGATCAACGTGCTCCAGACATTGTGTATCATTTCCAGTGGGTTGTGGGGACAGCTGCACCCCCATTCACAGAGTGTTCCGTCTTGCCCTCACTGCGGCAAATCAACTGCCCTCTCCTCATCCAGCCGCACAGCTTTGTGTATCCAGCTCGTATCACCCAGATCGGGCCTGGGTGGTGAGAGTAAGTGAATGGGCTGAGGAACACTTCTGACAGCGATTAGAAGTGGGTCGAGAACTGGTCTGGTGCCGGAAGGCGAATTGAGGGACCTCTTGATTGAACTAGGGTAACCTCTAGGCCGTTTCTGCTCGGCATTAGGTGGGTGAACATCCTGAGTGTTGACAATCCTCTCATTTGTCAACTGTTGCCTGGTTTCTATGATAGTTACCAGTTACCTTTTCCCTTCTGGCCTTACACTAGATTAGTAAGCAGTGTTTTTTTTTTACTCTAACCTTTGGGAAGACTAGTGGGGGTTAACTGAGAGGTGGGGGAGGCATTATGCCACGGGGTCTGCATTCATATTGTCAACTGATCTGCCAGATATAATTTGCACCACGTTATTGTGTCGAGTGTGTGTGTGCAGTGTGCTTTATAAAGACTTGTCTGTATCCTTTGCACCATGTTACGGTGCTGTGCAAGTGTGGGAGAGTGTGCTGCATGAGAAAAGCCTGCTAATGGTTGCACCACACAGCGGTGTTGTTTTGCTTGTTTGTTTCATTAGCCTACGAATACTCTGTTTTGACATTGGTTTGTCTCGTGCTGCTTTGGCCATGATGCTGCTGAAAAGTATTACAAATTCCTGTTTGTACACCTTCCTGTTATCGTTGTGACCTGGGGTGCACCCTAGAAATGTGTGTTTTTGAATTGTGGTATTTGCCAGGGTTGACCCTGTTCTGACAATGTATTATAAGCATAAGGATGCGGAGGTAAAGTAGGATTTTTCCCAAGTGTGCATTTTACTGATGGCATTTTCAACTCTGTTGGGCTTAGTACTGCTAGAATTATTTCCAAGTGTGAACTATGCCCAGAAATACATGCTGTTTGCGTTGTGTTCATTAATGTATATGTTGAATGCAATCTTTATTTACATCACCACGTGTGAAGTCTCTTATGTGATGCTCAGTGTATTTATTGTGTGATTTCTGTGCCAATGTTTTACACATTGCCCTTGTGATAATCCTGACTGCTCAGTGTCAAGCTACCCAAGTGTGAGCGCAGCTTATACAGTGAGTGTAATCACCTAAGCCCTACAGGAGTAGTAAGTTCTGCCTGGCTTCGACACCGCCTCAGCCACAGTACAATTTCCAACACCTCTGATAAATTTCCTCTCTACGTTTTAGACTGGCAGAGAAAGTAATTTGTATGTTTGAGTCAACATATGTACATGGAAGTTTCTTTTACACAATTGGTGTGTTGAAGAGTAAACTCGGAAATACACTTAATAACTTACATCTGGATAAACTCTTGAGGCTTACAAATTACAACACATTAATAGGAGCATTGCATTGTAAAATAAATTAACAATATAACTGGCTCTAACTTATTTAGCTATCTAGCTTAGGGACTTCTTAAACCTCTGCTGTATCGGGCCCATGTTGAATATCAGGTTAATTAGCATTGTCCTGCGATGCCTATTGAGACTGCTATTATAACTGACAACACAATTGCATTGTCAAAATGTCCATAGAATATGCTTTTTAAAGTGTACATTTTTCTGTAATGTCAACCAAATCTATTCACGTCTACCTCAGGAGGTGTTTGAAAAGGTCACACTTGTAACTGTGCTCCATATAAATCAGGTTTTAAAAGTCAGCATTTCTAGTAATGTTTTGAAAAGGCATGGATTTGTATTGCCTCTAAACCCCCCCCCACACCATTAAAGCAGCTGTTGTCCCAAAACAGACTGCACTTTTGGCACCAGAGAAAATGTTAGTGAGCACCCAGGCTTTAGTAGATACAATAAATTTCTTCAAGGTACATAGATGTGGAATTAGGAATAGTAAGTCTATACTTCCCTATATGCAATTACTTTTCAACATTTTGTCCCTCGATACTCCGTCCTCAATATTTTTATACTAGAATATTGCTAGTGTTGATATTCAGCAGTACAATCATTTGTGGAGTGTTCACATTTCAAGTCCAGCATAGGGGCTGAGTAGGGATTGTGGACAGGTGAGATCTGCCTTATTACTGTCCACTAACCACCCTTGTATGTTCCATTTTCGCTTGATGGGCCTCATGGGATAGAATACAGTGCACACATTCGCAAAATAGCTTCTCACAGTAGGTGCAGACTCTTGGATATGACCTACTGCGGAATAAACATAGGAAACGTACAAGAGGAATGGAGAGGGCACCAATATTCAAACTATAGATGAAAAAAACGAGTAAGAGAAAAGGGATAATAAAAGCTAATAGAAAGTGGGAGGTGTAGAAAAGTAAAAAACATCAGGACAGTAGGGGAGAACAAGGAGTTAGGGAACGTGGAAAGAGGTCATATAAGTAGAGACAATGAGAAAAGAGAACATATGAGCAGAGAGGCAGTAAGCAAAGAGGTACATACAGAAAGAAAAATACCAATGGGCATCATTACAATGCCGTACAGTCAGACTGCTGACTGCTATCACAGCAGTCAGACCACCGAATTATGATGCGACTGCGTGCTGGTGGTTGGAAAAGTGCTCTTTAACATAGCGGCTTGAGCTGCTGCCCCGGAAAAGGGCAGCAGCACAAGCCGCAGTGTAACAGAGCACTTTGTTCACATCCTTGGTGCATGGGGGCACTACATGTGCCTCCAGGGCCACTTTGTAGTGGGCCGAGAGGAACGGGGGCCCAGTTGAGGTTGTTAGCGGTCCGACTGTTGTGCTTATGAAAAAGGCACCACAATGGGAGCGTCAAAGGCATTTCCTGCAGGGCATGGACTCCATTGATTAAAGCATATACCAGCTCCCAAGCAGCCTTTTCATTCAGTCATTAACCAATTGCACATACTTAAATTTCTTTCAGGTAGCATGCACTTTTGTGAGAAAGGCTTGTTTATGATTTATTTCTCCGTCCCTCCCTGGACTTCACAGCACAAGAGAATCCATGGACATCTCAATCCCATTTACTAGAATGTATGGGAAGCATTTTTGTAAAATTAAAAAAGTGCAGCATGTCGTCCTTATAGGTTCTGTCCACTTCGATCTCTGTTTACATGAGGATGTCCTTTGCGGTGAGCTGAGATGGTGACAGAGAGGAAGCCCACAGGGTTACGTTCAGACACAGACCCCTGATCGTCTGGACACCAGTAGCCTCAAAGGCCAAGGAGAAAGAGGAAAAGCTCCTTGGATTTCATCAAAGATATGGCCCAAAGAAAGGAATGCTACATGAGGGTAATGTTTTCATTTGCAAATTGACAGATTTGTAAGAGAGATATCCTGGGGAAGGTAAACAGATAGTTGGACCCATGGCCTAGGGTGTGTGGGGCCAATGACACCCCAATTTTGACTGTCTTACTAGCATAAGGGGGGGGGAACCCTTTTCCTTGCAAGCATTAGGGACAAGGATCAGGACCCAAGCAATGGGGGGTGAGAGGTTGGACTTTTCCCCCTATTTATTATGATTTTTGTTTACACAAAGGGGCAGACACCCGGCTTTGGGCCAAAGGCCAATGAGTGGTGGGCTAGTGCTATGTACAGTCTGCTACGCAATAGTTTTCTATTCTATTGTTTAACATCTATCTAAGTCCATTGATTGATATAATTCAGGCTCACAACGTGAAGCTGATAAACTATGCTGATGACACTCAGATTATCCTATCCGTGGATGGCACCCAACCCTCGGCGTTGGAGGATTTTCATGCCTGTATGCGTGACACTGCACAGTGGCTACGGCTGAATTTTCTACTATTTAATTCTGAGAAAACTGAAATCCTGCACTTACCTCTCCCTCAGAATTTCTGGGCTTTAGGATCCTCTTCCCCCTTGATCCCGGCTAAAACGGTCCGAAATTTGGGAGTCTTGTTTAGTGCCAGTCTGTCCTTTGAGGCACAGGTGAACAAAACTGTGGGGTGCTGTTTTGGTCTCATCAGAGCCTTGAGAAAGATCCTCCCACTGTTACCTGCTTCTGCCAGAGCACTAATAGTGCAGGGCGCTATTTTAAGTCGTCTTGACTATTGTAATGCTCTGTTGCTGGATTCCCCTAAATATCTGATCCAATGATTGCAACGTGTTCAAAACATGGCGGCTAGGTTAGCTCTGGCTAAACCTCGAGACTTTTATGCCTGAAAAATGCTTGGCAGAGCTACACAGGCTTCCAGTGTTGCAAAGAGTACATTTTAAGTCCCTGTGTATAGTGTTCAGGGCCTTGCATGGATCCGGTCCAAAACCACTGCAAGGAAAATTACTTTGGTACATCTCCACCCGACATCTTCGCTCTTCTTCGGCCTGTTTGGCAAAAGTTCCCAGGTTTTAACAGGGTCAGACTGAGTGGAAGAGCCTTCAGCATTGCTGCTGCGAGGTTGTGGAATGAATTGCCAATCGGTATTAGACAATAGCTCCCTGTTGCTGTTCAGAAAAAGGATTAAGACATGGTTGTTTCCTAGAATTTGATTCTGCCCCATGAGTATTGCCTAATCTTTACATAGCCCTCCTGACTAACATTGGTTTCTTTGTCTATGTAATGTAGAGCCAGGGTACCCGTGGGGTGTTTGTTGCGCTTAATAAATACTATATACAATACAATACAATAGGAACAATTATTGTTTTTTGTTTAGAACGATTCAAGCTGGACACTTCCCCCAACCATCCCCCTCATACACAATCTTGGATCAAACATCAACAAAACAGTTTTTCTTAAGAAAAATAAACCAGCTGCAAATGGAAGGTCATATTGTTGAATATCATTAATAAAAAAGCAATGTGAACATTTATTCAAAGATTGTGGCCTAGCGTTTGACAGGAATCATTGCCAGAATAGTCTCCCTCTGACAGCATGGTTTTGAACCCAGCAGATGATGTCAACAGGGTAATAGCATTATTTGGCCTATCAGCCGGACTTGAGACACCAAAATCGATGGTCCGGCTCAGTGCGGATAACCATTGTGGGCCGAACATCTTTTTTGATGACTATGCAGGCTTTGCTTTACAATCCCAGGGCAAAGTTGCAAATTATAGGCTTGGAATCCGCAAACATTTAAATAACAAGGGGAACACACAAGGGCTGCCAGTGTTAACTGCTGTTATTTGCAATGTATATTGATCCATTCCTACAAAAACAATATAAAGTCAATTATTATTAAACACACTACGAAACTACTTGCATATGCAGATATCATCTCTGGCATAACTCCCTCTCCTGATATGCAATCCATGTAGTAGACTTTGGGTCTTTCTCCTGTTATTGATTAAATAAAAGCAAGACACACATTTTATCAAATCATTTTTCCAAAGTTCAGGACTCCATAATTGCAAATATTGCCACCTTTTTAGGAGTCAATCTTGTCCCTAATGTCGTTAGATAGTTTCTATCAATTATGCTCACCTCCTGCGTAGAGCAGAAAGCAAATTAAAACATCTGAATAATTTGCATTATGGGCCGATGTAATGTGATTTTAATGTGATAACAATTATGATCCTGAGAGCTTCTTAAATATTTTTTTAAGACCAATTTTACTTGAACTAACTCTCAGGTGCATTAGTAAGCTAGATTCGATCTGTTGAAGTTTTTTTTATTTTAACCCAGAAAGGCCCTGAAATTCATGAAGTTGCCGACTGATAAAGGGGGGAAGGGATTATCGAACTTTAAATATTACTATTATGCGGCCTTACTAACACATATGAAAATATTGATGCATCTTAAATCAATTCAACTGCCATCCATATATGAGTTGTATTTGGATAAGGAAGCCACGCATCCTTCCCAAGGAGAACTAATTTCAACCACTTCAAAAGAGTACGGTTTGTGTACCTGGCATGCTAGCAAACTAGGGCCACGGTGGAGGAAGGTGTTTAAAATTAAGAAATATAATAGGTACACCCCATTATGGAACTTTAAACTATTCCCTAAACTCTTCAGTGATCAATACTGTAAGGTATAAAAATCAGCTGGCAACTTTTGGGGATATTCCTAGCAATAAGGTTTTAAAGTTATTTGAAGGACTTCAAAAAGAGTATGCTTTGCTGAAACAATTTATTTCAAATACTTACAATAAGAGACATCATTGGACAAATAGATAGCTCAGATAAGTCTATGTCAACGATTGAAATATTAGATAAAGTTAACTGCCACAGAAAAGGTAGCGTCAAAGATTATTACAAATTATCTAGGGATCTTGAGGTAAATGACCTACCTAGTCAAAATCAAAACTGGGAGAGGATGCTATATGAAGTCAGTCAGCCGACATTGAAAAAAAGCTATCTGTCAGCTATTATTTTTTGCTAACCTCAAAGTGCAGAACCTCAACACAAGCTTCAGTCTATATAATGCGCCTGCTAAGTTATGGAAATTTGTGGTGTACACTTAGCTCCCGGTGTCCCCATTGCTAAAACCCCAACTAAATATAGTACATATATTTGCTTCCAGTAGCGTTGTACGCAATTACTGGATATAAATATTTGAATTAATGGGTCTTTTGTATGAAATGAACCAGCAAACGTAGTCCACAAATTATAATTTTTGGGTACAATGCTGCTATTGGTAGGCTTTCTTCACTTTTTGTGTCATTATAATTGATCGTATTTGCATAGCTACTGAATGGCTGAACCCAGAACTCCAGTCAAGATCAGCACTGGTTTATCCTATATTTATCTAGCTATCATACAGAAATTGCACTGTATCAGTGTAAGGGAATGAGGGCAAATGAAAGAGGATGTGCAATCTGGGGCCAAGAAGGAAGATGGATGGATAGATGCTCTGGGGCAAACACAAACCTCCAAGACCATGAGGAGTCAATTTTTTTACAATATCCTTAAAATTTGGCTTCAACTAGCTGTCTCCATCAGTTGAAACTTAGCATGATGAAACAGTATTGCCTAGGGATGCTATTTGTAACAAACAACTTAAAATAGTGCGAGAAGGGTGTGTGGCTACGCAACGTAGCGAGATGGCCGCAGGCTAGTGTTGCTCCGTAACGTCTGTTCTCCTCCTGCATATTCATTCAACATACCTGATCCCTTAGACGGGATTCTTGCAGCGGAAGGTGTGCTGGCCCCAGCGACCCAGGTCCTGTGGCTGTGGCACCTTTGTGGCCGAAGTTATATTCGCCACCAGTTTGGGCCTGCTCTGCAGTGTGCTCTGAGGCCCCGAGGACTGTGACCCACGGCGGCAGGTGCATAGCGTGACCCTGGTGCTTGGGCCTGTGTCGGCGCAGCGGCACCGCTTTAAGCCTGGGACACATCCGGCTGCCCAATGAGAATCAGGACATGCACGGAGGCAGAGGGGGCTCGGAACCGGCGGCAGACCAATTGTGGTGGTGAGGCTGGTCTGGTATGATTGTGCCTGAGCTGTGTTGTCGAGTCCCTGTCCGGAGACCCTGAGGCCTTGAGAAGGAAATATTGAGGTCGAGAGGAAGACGTGAGGTGGTGGAAAACCCTGACCCACCCTTTCTGGCCTAAGGGGTGCTCCCCAGACCACGCTGCGGCCCAATCTTCTCTCGCCGGTGGGTGACTGGTGGGTGCCCGGGAAAGGAGGACTGAGAGGCGGGAGGCTACCCCTGAAAATTGCCTGGACCTTGGGGCCGATGGACCCATAGACCAGTAATACATAGCAGTGGCGGCTGGTGGCATTTGAAAGTGGTGAGCCGTAAAATGAATGTTGTACTGCACTGCGGCGAGTGTGCAAGCCCAAACAACCTAGAGTGGGTTCGGGGGGTGTCTCCACCGTGAAAATTTTGAAAAAGGAGTAGACAAATGGTGCATTTTCAAGCTAATTTAAGAAAGCAGGAAGGTTAATAAAGCAATTGTGAAAGTGCAGTTATTACATTAATAAAGAGATGTCACTCAACAACATAGGTAGCTGCTTATTCAGTATACCCAAGGTCATGCCACCCGCTGCTCTGAGCATACATGCTTGTGTTTCTAAAATTAAAATGCTGTAAAATATGTGTGTGACGTGCAGTCTCAAATACAGTCAGTTGCACACTGTACTATCTGTGTAATGTGCTTAGTGCAGCAATACAGATATAATTACAGCCACACAGACTGAAAATCGTTCCCTTATAAGTTATATGTATCATGTGATTGGGGTAAGCAAGATTTGGAGCTAACCGTGCACTATTTGTAATCTAATTAGCACAGGGAGCCTGGGATGCCCCAGCATGTTATCGCAGTCCTTGGAGAAGGCTGGAAAGAGATCTGCCCCCTGGGGGCAGGAAGAGCACATTGATGGGCTGAACCGAGCAACCAATACAATACTGACTATGCGCCTCGTGTGCCCGTTCTTCACTCAATGTTGGGAATTACTATAAATCTGAACTTTAAGGGTGAAGCCAAGCAAAACAGTGCTGAGGAATCAATCAATGGTGTTCTTCAATGTAAGCAAAGAATCAAAAGGGGGGAGTGAAGAGGTAGTGCTAGAAAGCACTCAGGTGGGCGCACCCTCCTCCAGTTAATGGTATAAATAAACAACAAGGTCCACCTCTAGAAGGTTTCCTGTGAACCAGAGTATATCAGGCATACACAGTATTTGTTAAAATACCCCTCACACACCAAAAGGGCCCTTGGTGTCATGCTTCATCATCGGGGTCTTCCCGCCCCGCTGCGGGACGGGCATGCTACGACTAGCGACTACGCTGGAGCACTTAGATATTGTAAGTGCTATGTGAAGGGTATTGAGTGAGTGTGAGTAGGGTCAGGAGTGATATGGAAAAGTGAGATTTAAAAGAATACCTGGCCTTATGAAAGCAAAAAATTCTTTATTAGTCATAGGCTGGTATCGTTAAAAATAGTGTGGCGGAGACAATCTAGCTTAACAATGGGCTAGTTCTCCTGGTGTTGTCAATGTAACCTAGTATTAAATTACAGTATACATGTTCCGTTTCACCTACTTATAGTAAATTTTTTAAGTCATTGACGTAATACTTGTAGGAATCACCACTTCCATATATCAGGCCTCTCCCTTCGCCCTTCAATTTACAGATTTCGTTGACAGAAGAAAGCTTCATGCACCGCTGTTTGGTGCTTCAAAGGCTTCAATTTTTGCTGGAAGCTTCCATTTGATCGCTCGACATACCAAAGCAGCTCTGGGCATTTTACTGCTAACCTTAGGTTTCTCATGTGAAAAGACATGTTTCCCCTCTTGTTAGCGGCAGGTCAATAGTTTACCCGATTATTAGCCCACGAGGACAGAGCCAAAGAGCTGCAGAAGTGGGAGGTGGAAGGAATCACTGAACTGCCCTGTGTTGCCAATGCACTAGCGCTATGATGCTAAAGTGGTGTGTGGCGCACCACAGCTGTACTACTTAACACAAGAGAATGGGAGAGGGTCAAATACTCATCTACCCCAAACCCCCTCATTTAACATGCTAACACCAAGAGGGGTAGAGAGAAGAAAATGGTACCACAACTGTAATCAGCGCCGGCGCAAGGGAAAGGGGAGGAGAGAGCCATATCTTTGAAAATATGGTGCTCTCCTGCTCCTTCCCTGTCATTCAAACACAACACAGCCACAAGGGAGCCTGCGCTGCTTTGCATGGAGATTTGTTAAATCTCTCCCTCTATGTCTAGAAATAAAGTTGCCCAATTTAATTAGGCAAGTTGCTTTCTCGACGCAGAACATGCTGAATAAATCTCTTTGTTTCTTCTTAGCCAGGAAGAATTGACAAGGCTGCCAAGTGCCTGACATAGTACCTGCTGCTGAAACAGAAAGAGACAACTAGAAAATGAAGGAGAATGAAGAGCTAGAGGGAAAGAGGTAGTAAGGGAGGGGTGAATTGTGGCATATGGGATTTAAAATCAGCAGGGAAAGGGAGAAAAAAAGTGAGAGAAAGGTAAGAGACAGGTGTATGTTGGTACGAAAAATGGATTGGAGTGTATTGAAAAAATGGGTTACCGAGTGGAAACACATATTCTCGCTATTATTCCTCATTTCTGATAGAGCAACATGTAATCAGAAGAAAATGTCTGCTCCTGCAATTATTGCTCACTTCATTATCTCAAATTCACTAGTGATGGCCTATGATTTTTTTGTGTACAGTTTTATATACTGCAGACTTGCCCCAAAGGCATTGCAATGCAAAAGTCAAAGTCAAAAATTTAAGTTTATTTAGACCATTGATCTATAAACTACTGTTCATACTTTGTCATATAAAAACAACATATCACAACTTCATATTCTTAACAATAAAAGTCATATTATCCTAAAAACTTCGTTTAAAACAATTTAAAACATAAAATTCATTTTGGATTATAAAGGTATTGGCTGCTTTAAGCCTCCAGCCAGCCGGGGAACTTATAAACGCCCTGTATAAATCTCCCGATAGCTATCGCAATATCTAATTTTTCCATGACAACCAACAGCTCCCATGCTTGTGAACGCTCCTTAACATCATATTTTAAAAATATCGGGTGAAGGAACTGTTTACGTAAGTTTAAAAATATATAACAATCCAATAAAATATGCAAAATATTACATCTCGTTCCTATCTTACAGACACTTATTGCCATCAGGATGCGTTAAAACTGCTTTTATTGCACTATTTATAATAACCGGGTCAATACCTATTCTTAACTTAAGTACTTCTATTCTTAACCAACGATTAGGTAGTAAATCTATGTAAGGAAAGCTTAAGTCTTTCGCCCAACCTGTACTCATAAATTTTACAGAGTCTTTCTTTCTCAAATACTCTTGGTCTGTTGCCCTCGAAGTTTCTTTACCCTGTACTTTAAGTACACTCTTTATTACATTAATTTGAAGTGTCTTTGGGTCAATAGTCACATTCAAGTGGTCACAAATGGCTAGGAGTTTTCTTCTTGTTGCCTTGGCCCATTTTAACTCACTGGTCTGAATTTCTATCATGCACCATTGTGACACCTTTGTGACTTCGCCCTGCCCCAAACGATTCCAGAATTTAAGAAGACTCAACTGCACCTGGACATTCCATGCAGTTAGGCCTACTTCCAATCTAATTGCCTGGATCATTGCTGAACTAGGGAGAGACAATAAAGATTTTAAACATTTCCCCTCCTCTTTATCCCAGGAGCTTTTGCCATCAATACAGAGTACTTCCGCACCATATTGGAGTTGAGGGGGAATCATAGCCTTAAAGGCTGTCAAAAGAGGTTTGTGAGACATATCACCATAACTATGGTTGAATCTTTTCAGCCCACACACCGCTAAATGTGCTTTTAATTTCTGTGCCTCTAAATGGGTGTCCCACTTTAAGGACCATGTAAACCATATTCCGAGGTAATTATATTCACTTACAGTATCCAATTTGGTTTGGCCCAAGAACCAACTAAACTTCGTACTTTTCATCCCTAAACACAAAACTTTTGTTTTGTCCATATTTACTGTAAGTCGCTTTACTGTACAATATTCATTAAAAAATTTAACTTTCTCTGCAGACCCACCTCTGTTTGGTCCATTATTACAAGGTCGTCCGCATACAGTAAACAGGACAAATGCCTACCATTTATTTTTGGGCTTGCACCTCTGGCTGCGCCCAGGATGAGAGGCAGGTCTGCTAAAAATATGGCAAAAAGAAGCGTGGCGAGAACGCAGCCTTGCCTCAAGCCATTGTTTATAGCAATCTCCGGTGTAAGGCCGCCAGAGGTATCTTTACTTACCTGTGCCCAATTTTGGCTGTGCAATTTCTGGATTACCTGCAACAGGTCGGCAGGGGCCTCAGAATTTCTCAATGTCTCCCACAAACAGTCCCTATCCACCAAATCAAACGCTGCGCGAAAGTCCACAAAGCAGCAAAACAATTTACCCTGCAGCTCCATGGACTTCCTCGCTACAGCCCACAATGCGAAGCAGTGATCAATAGTTGAGTGTCCTTCCTTAAAGCCACCCTGCTCAATTGGAACTATTGACTTCCGCTCCACCCACTCCTTTAAACTGCCAAGAATTATTTTTGAAAAGACCTTTTCACCAATGTCCAGTAAGTTGATCAACCTATAATTCTTTGGGTCCTTCTTTTCCCCCTTTTTATGCAAGGGTCTAATTATGGCCCCTCTCCAAGATTTGGGAAGTTGCCTGAGTCCAGAATTGCTACAAACATATGAGATAAAAATCCTGCCCACCAATCTATCTGGGTTTTAATTAAGATGGCGGGGAGATTATCTGGACCTGCTGCACGTAATAGATTCAACTTCTTTATAGTTTCTTTTACTTTCTCTACCGAGAAATCCGATTTTAACCCTTCTGCACGCCCTGTCCAAGTTGATTTATTCTTCTCTATTTCCGAGGACCTTCTTGCTTTATACAAATGACTTAAGTAATTTACCCATGCCGCCTCTTCCACAACGCAGCTCATTGTTCCCGGTGCCCTACCTGCGGCTTCCTGTATTAACCTCCAGAACCCTTTTATGTTTTTGTTTTCAATTGTCTCTAAAAGGTTTGCCCAACATTCTTCTTTAAAAATCCTTTTTTGCTTCCTTACTAAGGATTTGTATTCTTTCTTCAGATTGAGTAGGAGCTCCAAATTCCCCAGATCATAACTATTCCACTGGTGTCGCTCTAATTTCCGAATAGCACTTTTTTTCTTCTGACATTCAGGGTTAAACCACCTAGGCTTACCTTTGCTAGGCTGTGTTTTTACCTTAGCCTGTTTCTTATCCTTTAGAAACACTCTAAGACACTGCACCGCCTGTGCAATTATATCCTCATACCATGCTACCTGACGACCTTCGATATTATCCTTTAATAAATTTTGTTGAAAGCATGCCAGTTTCTCAACATACTCTTCCGTCAATCTTGTAGTCAGGCGCTTAGGGTATTCCACACTTTGAGAGATCGCCCTATCACATGTACTTATTGACCCACCTACAACTTCACAAAACAAGGCATTATGATCACTGTCCCTACGCTTAATTACCCGGAACTTATTTATCAGTACGTAGTTCCAGGCCTGGATAAAGATATAATCTATAGGGCATTGTTGATTTCCTACTCTAAAGGTCTGTGAGGCTGGGCGATCAGGGTCCTTCCTGCCATTTAAACATATTAAACCCTTTGAGCCCAAGAACTTCCCAAGGGCTTCATCCTGATTGGAAGTTAAACACATTTGAAATTCTGCTGATCCTATATTGTAGGCATTCAACATGTCCTCAAACCAGCGATCCAACCTTTCAAAATTTAATTTGTGGTTAAAGTCTCCCATCATCAGCAATTTATCCTTCCCGTACTTTTCTAATAGATCAATTATATCCTTTTTGAAGAGCCCTAGTTCTATATTGTATTCTTTTTGGGAGCCCCATTGCATATATACATTTATGATAATCAAATGGGCATCCTTCCCTTCAGCACCTAGATGACGTACCTTACAAACCAACAACCATTTACATAGTGACTTAATTAGTTTGGACTCTTTCACGAACCTGGTTGAGGCAAGGGTCATAATACCACCCAAAGGGCGTCCGAATTTTTTCTTTTTACTGGCTGGTTTGTAAATTTGAACAAACCCTTCAACTACCTGGGTGTTGCCGCATAGCCATATCTCCTGTAAACAAATGATGTCAACATTCTTTGCAACCTGGTTTAGGCTATCCACCTTGGTTTGTCCTCCCAAACCGTTTATATTCCATGAGATTATTTTCAGGCTATGCAAATAAAGTTGCCCAATTTAATTAGGCAAGTTGCTTTCTAGATGCAGAACATGCTGAATAAATCTCTTTGTTTCTTCTTAGCCAGGAAGAATTGACAAGGCTGCCAAGTGCCTGACATAGTACCTGCTGCTGAAACAGAAAGAGGGAACTAGAAAATGAGGGAGAATGAAGAGCTAGAGGGAAAGAGGTAGTAAGGGAGGGGTGAATTGTGGCACATGGGATTTAAAATCAGCAGAGAAAGGGAGAAAAAAAGTGAGAGAAAGGTAAGAGACAGGTGTATGTTGGTACGAAAAATGGATTGGAGTGCATTGAAAAAATGGGTTACCGAGTGGAAACACATATTCTCGCTATTATTCCTCATTTCTGATAGAGCAACGTGTAATCAGAAGAAAATGTCTGCTCCTGCAATTATTGCTCACTTCATTATCTCAAATTCACTAGTGATGGCCTCTGATTTTTTTGTGTACAGTTTTATATACTGCAGACTTGCCCCAAAGGCATTGCAATGCTTTACATAGGCACCAAATACTTTACACATGCTCATTTTTTTTAAGACACAGTAAGATTAATTTATTTCTTGGTTGTTTGGAATCAGGTTCTTACGGTTAAGAATTGTGTGCTATGCCCTAAGCCTTAATACCTCAGACCCTTCTTTATCATTTGAAGCTATTGATAGCTAGCTGCCTGTAGAACATGCAGCAATAAGGTAGCATCTAAGGTATCTAGCTTTCAGTGGTGGCATGCGCTCAACACACTAAACTATCTCACGCAGTGTTGTCTTTTTCGTTTTAAATAGCGTAATTTGGGGACAAGGGCATTATAGCGCTTTAAATAGGTACCATTTACTCATCACAAGTACATTTATCTTTTTTTTCTTAAACATGGAAAGAAGATATTTTCTGCACGTTTGAAATCAGGTTCTTTAAGTTAAAAATTCAACCCTGTTAAGGGATGTGAAAAGCCATGAGCCTTAGTGTCAGTGACTCATAGCCTCTTGAATTTGAAACTACGGGTCAGCATTAGGATGGCAATGGGGCTATTTGCTTTTCTCATTCACAACTAGCTCTTAGGCGCATGCGCTCAACACACTCAACACACTGGGCTATCTCATTCAGTGGTGGCGCAGCTTACATGTATATTAGAAACTTTGGCTTTATAAGTGGGAGCGTTTAAAAAATACTGTTGTTTGATTAAAAAGTACGGACCCTCTTTTGTGTGACTTATTAGTATTACAAGCTTTATGGAATTACCACTTATTATTTCGAAACAAACCCGCTTGAATAGATTCGGTATAATTACAGGCAGGATACTATTACTAACTTACCCAGCAGGGTTGTCCTGAAATGCTATCAGCTCAGTTTTTGTTGATGTTTGTCATGTCGCCTTGCCTGACCCTGATGTTGGTACAGGGCAGGCGGAGGCGGAAGGGGAGGAGCAGGAAGTGACAGGGAAAAAGGGCAGTATGGCAATGGCACTCAAAGAATAAAGAAGGTGTCATCCAGCTCCAGAGTGCGAGTCTTCCTTGGGGGGGCTAGTGAATATTACACTGGCGACGAGGATAGGATTCTGTTAACCCACTGCTGCTGCCCCCTCGCTGCGAGCGCGCAGCCGAAGACCAGCCTGTTTCAGCGCGCCGATACAAAAGGGCGTGAAACGCGATCGAAATCGCGAGGAGAGTTGCGCGCTGCCCGAGCGCCGTGCCACAAAGGTTGGAGCTACAAAAGGGATGAGTCCAAAGCGGCGACTACCCTTGTGAAAAGCAGCAAAGAAACTGAAGCCGACATCAAAGACAGAGACTCACGTCCTCTCCGGCGGCCATCTTTGAGTCAGGCACCAGGCATAGGATTACACTGGCTCCTACCTGGCGGCCATTTTGAAGTCAGGCGCCTCCCTAAAAACTTCAAAAACACTGTGAATTCCGGCAAATAAGGCCTTGTCCGGCCTGAGAGAGTCTGCATCACTGCTCAGAATGTCAGTAGAAGGTGACACCTCCCTTCCAGCTGCCATGGGGTCGGCCCTGCAAACCCAGCAACCACATCCAATGCTACGTGGAGTGTCATATCTGCGCCCGCCAGAACCTCTAGAGCTGACGTCAGGGAACAGCATAGAGCCCAAATGGAAGAGTTGGGCTGAGGATTTCGAGGATTTCATGACGGGGTCTCAAGTACAAGGCTCCAAGCAGAAACTGATAGCACTGCGAAACTTGATAGGGAAAGACATTGCACAGATCATCAAAGAATTTCCTGCTGCCAGCGCCGCCTCATACAAAGATGTTTAAGGAGCTCTAGATTGGAAGTTTCTGCACAAACGAAACTTTGACTACGAGCGGTATACGTTCAACCTTTGCGTCGCAAGAAAAGGACAAACCAATGTGTGACTTCATTGCTCGCATTCGGCGCCTAGCCCGATATTGTGAATTCGATACATTCAATACAGAAGATGCGCTGCGATTGCGCATTATCGAAGGGGGCCAGTCAGAATCACTATGCCGCCGGTTGTTAAAGAAACACTACACGCTTGAAGAAATAGAGGAACTTACTTGCATCAATGATCAAGCGGAAGACCATGCCAAGAAGATGGAAGCCAGCAAGTCTGAAAAGAAGGAGCAAGCGTTTCAAATGCAGTCTCACACGGACTTGAAGCACCGTTCCGACCGCCGCAAGTCAAGAAGACCGACACAGACCTTCCGGGCGACGTCTTCGCGCAACGAACTCGAAGCAGTCGGACAAGCAGACCAGCCTCAAAATGTTACAGATGCGGATAAGATTATCCCCACTCAGGACAGTGTCCCGCCATAGGACAACAGTGTCACCGCTGTTGAAGAGAAAATCACTTCGAAGTAGCCTGTCAAACACGACGGTCGGAGATAAAGACGACCAAGTCAAGCTCAGAAACCCGCCACCATGCAAGAGCAAAGAAGGGAAGGAAAAACCGCTCATCCAGTTCATCGAGGTCGAGCGTCCGGTCAGCTAGCTCATACAGATCCCAGAGGTCGACGTCCCGGGAATCATCGTCTCCCACACCTGTCTCACAAGACAGCGATGAATATGTGTGCATGGTGTCAGACCCCGACAGACTGAAAAAATACTCAAAACTGGACATTCAAAAAGGGAGTCATCCCGCCAAGTTTGTACTGGACTCAGGAGCGTCTCTGAACTACTTATGTGCCCTGGAATACCAAAGCATGAAGCCCCGGCCAAAACTGGAGTCGGCCGCCGTCCGAGTCTACACCTGGATGTCCAGGAAACCACTACCATGAATGGGACAATTCAGCACGACCCTGACCCATAAGGACCGACAGATCCAAGCCCACATCCACGTGATCGAAGGTCCTGACACAACGGCTTGCCTTCTCAGTCTGCAGACAGCAGAACGCCTCAAGCTTGTCGAACTTTTATACACAGTAGATTACTCCCCGGACATTGTCAACAAGTTCCCAAACCTCTTCAAGGGTCTTGGGAAACTCAACCAGTTCAAAGTCAAACTACATATCAACGAGCACATAACACCACAAGAAGGTGCCGTTTCATCTGTAACAAGCAGTAGATGATGAGCTACAGGACTTGCTGAGGACGGATATCATTGAACGGTCCACAGGGCCCACTCCCTGGGTATCATCAGTAGTGGTAGTGCCCAAGAAAGGACAAGACAACAAGGTACGCTTGTGTGTGGACATGCATGTTCCGAATACGGCTATTGAAAGGGAACGACATCCCGGACCTGATATCAGTGATATGATTGCTCGCCTCATTGGGGCAACGGTTTTCTCGAAGCTGGATCTCAAAAAGAGATATCACCAGCTGGAACTGCATGAGAAATCCCGCTACATTACCACCTTTACCACCCATCAAGGCCTGTTCCATTATAAATGCTTAAACTTCGGAATATCCTCAGCTGCAGAGATATTTCAGGAAGCTATCCGGCGGGTAATCCAAGGCATCCCAAATGCTTTTAACTACAGTGACGATATCCTAGTCTTTGGGGAAAATCAAACGGAGCACGACAAAGCCTTAGACCGATTGTGCCACGCCTTACTCAATGCTAACCTCACACTCAACCCGGATAAATGTGAATTCCACAAGTCCACACTAAAATTCTATGGACATATCTTTTCCAAAGATGGCATGAAACCAGATCCTGAGAAAGTGTCTGCCCTTGCGGACACTCCACAGCCACAGGACATTAGTGACCTCCCCTCGTTCCTGGGGATGGCGAGCTATTGTGCTTGCTACATTAAAGACTATGCTACCATCAGCTACCCGTTCAGAGAACTCACCCGCCAGGGTCAACAATTCCTGTGGTCACCTGCGTGTGAACATGCATTCAATAAAATCAAGAAAGCTGTGAGCACTGCCATCAACCTAGCCTACTTTGACACCAAAAGAAAGACTGAGATCACAGTGGATGCCAGTCCTGTCGGTCTGGGTGCCATCCTGGCACAATATAACAACGAAGCAGACCAACGTCATGTGGTTGCCTATGCCAGCCGCAGTCCCACTGACATGGAGAAGGCTTACTCACACCCTGAGAAGGAGAGCCTCGCGGTTGTATGGGCCTGTGAACACTTCCACCTGTTTGTATACGGGAAACACTTTACTCTTATCACAGACCACCAAGCACTTATCACCATATTTGGCAACCCACAGACGAAGATGTCCCCGCGAATAGAAAGATGGGGTTTACGTTTGCAAGATTATATTTACACCATCGTCCATATACCTGGAAAGGCGGAAAACTCAGCGGACTACATGTCACCGCACCCAGAGTCTCACACCTTAGAACGATGCTCTGTAGCAGAAGAGTACATTCACTTCGTCATTGACAATGCATGCCCTCCGGCGGTGCCACTAGAAGTTATTCGTGAAGCATCTATTCAAGATTCTATGATTCAAGACATCAAGGTCCGAATACATACCAACTCATAGAGACATCTAAGCAACGACCATCAAGACACAGCTGCTGATACTCAAGAACTTGTGGCGTCCAAGAAGAACTGTCAATCAGCACTGATGGTTTATTGCTGAGAGGAGGGAGGATAGTCATTCCTCAGTGACTGCGACAAGGGATCATCAACTTAGCCCATGAAGGGCACTGAGGAGTAGTAGCCACCAAGAAAGCACTCCGGGAACGTGTCTGGTTTCCCCTACTTGATCAAATGGTGGAAGCCACGCTTAAGGACTACGCCTCATGTCAGTTAGTGGGTCAAGACGAACCGCCAGCCCCTCTGCAGATGTCTAAACTACCAGATGGGGTGTGGCAACAAATAGCTATTGACTTTTTCGGTCCGTTAAAATCAGGCAGATATATCATCGTCATCATGGATGAATACTCTCGCTTTCCCATCGCGCATCAGGTGTCTTCCACCAAAGTGACGGCTGTTATCCCCGTCATTAATGAGACATTTGCGGCATGGGGAATCCCCACAGGAGTAAAGACAGATAACAGACCACCGTTTAACGGTCATGAATTCGCTGAATTTGCAAAACATCTCAACTTTAAACATCGGAAGATCACCCCCTTATGGCCTCAAGCCAACGGCATGGTTGAACGGTTCATGGGGACCCTCAAGAAGACAGTCCAGCAAGCAGAACTCGCTCACCGCGACATATAGCAAGCATTGAATGAAGTACTGCGAGCATACCGAACCACGCCGCACAGAACCACGAACCAATGCCCTGCCACCCTGATGCTTGGTCGAGTTCCCCGCACACGGTTGTCTGCTTCAAACATTGTCATGCAATCTCGAACTGTGACCACTGATCGTGATACCTTGGTGAAACTGGATCAGGAAAAGAAATCAAAGATGAAGGACTATGCCGATCAACGCAGACGGACATTCAGGAAGGAGATTGGGTGATGGTTAAGCGCGACCGTAGAACAAAGGCAGACAGTCGATACCTCACACACCCGTTACGAGTCTCCAATCGAAAAGGGACCATGATCACAGCTGAGTCCGAGGTTAAACGGATAACCCGAAACATATCCTACTTCAAAAGATGCAATCCGTCTGCTCACGCTCGAGTCCAGGACCGGGGCTCCAGCACTGACTCGTCGAGCCAAGGAGGAAACAGTGATGGAGCGCGTCCCAGCCTAATAAGGCTTGAAGATGTCAGGGACTACCATACTCCTGAACAGGTGCGGGTCAGCCGTCCACGACGAACAGCCAAACGACCTGTTCGCCTCATTGAAGAACTCTGAGAGACAGTAAGCATTATCATACAAAAGGGGGAGGTGTCATGTTGCCTTGCCTGACCCTGATGTTGGTACAGGGCAGGAAGGGGAGGAGCAGGAAGTGACAGGGAAAAAGGGCAGTATGGCGATGGCACTCAAAGAATAAAGAAGGTGTCATCCAGCTCCAGAGTGCGAGTCTTCCTTGGGGGGGACTAGTGAATATTACAATGTTGAAGTTCAAGTATGTAAGATTTCTTTCGTTTCCACAAGCAAGCCTCTTCTGACCTGCCCTCACGGGTCTCACGGCCTGCAGGGCCTCTTACAAAGGCTGTAACCCCTCCCTTTCCCAAGTTGTCACTGTGTGACACTTGGGAAAAAGAGGGGTTGTACGAGGCAACTCTATATGACTGACAGGCACCCTCGGGTGTACAGGGCTGACACTGTACACACCCGGGGCTGCTTCAAAAATGTGACGCTTTAACATGTCATTACTGGGCGGTCCTGGGGACCCAGAAGTGTTGCTGGCCTGGGCTGGCAGAATTTCAGCCCGTACTAGGCTGCTTAAAGTTAGCTTAATTTTCACTATAAAACATGACGTAACTGGCACATGCGCTTTAGCGCATGTGCCCTTATGAAATCTGCCCGGGTGCCTGATGTGTGTTTTTTGGTGCGGCAGATCTGCACAGTAAAATGGATGGTAATTGCTTTTTGCAATTACCATTCATAAAGCGGTGAAATTACTAAGATCGCAGCCCCTCCGCCCAACTCTAGAAATCGCCACTGATACATAGATACCGTAACCACGGACCTGTGCGGCGACCTACCTCCAGACTCGGCCAGAGGCACAATCGAGTGATCTGTGTGGTCTGTCTCGACCTTAATGGTGACAGTCACGGCACTGGGAGCTCCCTACCTGCCTTCTGAGACCCACAGGTGGAGAAATAGACAGGGAGGCCCAGAGTTTGACTTTTTTCCGCCTCGTTGACCAACTGGACTCGAAGGACTAAAGAGCATATGGAAACAAATCCCCCTGCCTCTTCAATGGTGAAGTGTGGCAGTCAGCACCCCTGCGCCTCACCAGCCAAGAGCGAAGCAGAGACCAAGCCGCAGTGTGCCAAGATGTCGGGACAATGGGTCCAGAGGTGTCCCAGCAGAATAAACGAGACATCTATGCATTCCCTAAGGCGATGCACCAAGATCAGCAGCTTAAAGGCAAACCGGTGGGGTAGACGGAGGGAGACACCCCTGAACTCACCCTCAAAGACGTTGTGTAAGCAATCACTGGGGTTAGAACGTCACTGGAACAGAAAATGGACCTGATCTCTTCGGAGGTAACGCTTATCAGGGCAGACCTCACCAAACTCAGCGAAAAGATTAAACAAGTAGAAGCCTGGTCGCTGATACCTCACACCTTCAAGATGAAATCCAAGAACTGCAATTCTTCCGAAAATGTGCTGAAAGTAAGCTGGACGACTATGAGGGTCGCACTAGGAAAAACGTTATACACATTCTCGGAGGTCCAGAGAAAGCGGAGGGGCAGCACATGGCCCTCTTCATTGAAGACCTTATTCTCCACCACCTGCAACCAAAAGGGCTGTCAACTTCTTTTGTTGTTGAAGGGGCCAAAGAGTCCCTGGGGGTGACAGAAACCTGGAGCACTCCCTCATCCGATACTGGCAAGGCTACTCAAGTTTCGTGACAGGGATGCAATATTACAGTGCGCTAGAGTGGCCCCCTCGCTCCTCTATGAGAATACAGAGATCGCTTTCAGCCCCGACTTCACACAAGCTGTACAAAAACGATGCTCCTTTCTTGACGTCAAAAAGAAGCTGAGAGACAAAGTAGTGGCTCCGGGTGGAGAAGGAAGGTAAAACCTGTTTTTTCAACTTTCCAGAGGCGGCTGCTGACTGGTTGGAGGGTTGGAGGGGAGCGAAAGAACATACTTCTTGCTGAGGTGCTGGCCACATCGAGCCCTGAGAGACACCTCGGTCCGTGTGCTGAAGCTAACGGGTGCTCGCCCCGCCGGACTTTGTCTGCACTTGCGAGAGAAACAGGTACCTTGACCTATCACAGGTTCTGGCTGCTTGGGACACCTTGCCTGCACTTAGGAAGGGACATCGAGACTTTGCCCTCTCGGGGTATAACACAGATTTAGATATAATGGGAGGATCAGAGACATGGTTCAATGCATCCCCCACGTTACTTTTTTTAGTTCACTATTTAGGCGAGAGCCACTCTGCATCTTTAATTTCAGCCCAGATTGCAGGGGGGCAGGGAGGGGGGCAGTTGGGTTGGGAGATTTACGTTTGTTCTTGTTTTTGTTGAATCGATACGAATAACCAGCACCATTCTAGAGGATTGCATGACTTACAATTGTTCTAACACTGGGGGAAAAAACATTAAAATGCTAAGTTGGAACGTCAGAAGGCTGGGGGATAAGGTCAAAAGATGTGTGGTAAGCATGGGCGTAAAATCCGTTCCGCTCGCGGATTTGGCGGATTTTCGGTAAATTCGCAATCCCCGAACTCTCGCGAACTTACCGAAAATTCGTAAATCCGTGCGAAGCGGATTTTTTTGCTTGGTCGCACTTGCCAACTAGAATACTATACAATTTCGCGGGAGTAAACACTTGCGAAAACGTAGATGCGGCGGGCAGCGACAATCTCGCAATTGCGAGATTGCAAAATTTGCAATTTCGCACAAGAAATCCACCAGCAGGCAGCATAAACCTTGAAAATTATGATTTTTATCAGAATAACTCCTCAGGTTGACATTTGCCTGCACTTTTATTTGCAAGGAGTCCATTTTTGGGGGGGGTGGGAGGAAGGAAGTGCCCCACAGTCTCCAACTTCCTGTTCCTGTCCAGCAGGCTCCTCTCAGTGCTTTCTTCATGTGCTGGTCACTTTGATTTGGATCTTGACCTGGAAGCACTCAGCAGGTGCAAAAGTTCAATCTTATCATTAGTAACCATTCCCTGTAGTGCCTGGAAGGATTACTTTTTGTGGATGCTGCTGGATATTTGGATTTTTGCAAAACTGAAAGCACTCAGCAGGTGCAAAAGTTCAATCTTATCATTAGTAACCATTCCCTGTAGTGCTTCCTGAGGGGCCCCTTCAGAGTTCAGTTGCCTACTTGCAACTCTTCTATGACCCTGCTCTGACCCTCGCAGCAGGCTCAGAAAAAGCAATTACAGATAAGGAAGCAGGTTCCAGCCAGGAAGTTCAAATTCAGAAACACATTAATCAGCCCCTAATTCATTTATGTCAGTTGAGGCAGGGCAGGTGTGCTTTTCCACCCATAATCTACAGTGATGAACTAGAGGGTGGCATGGGTGAGCCAGAGGGTGGCATGGGTGAGCCAGAGGGTGGCCGTGGTGAAACAGAGGGTGGCAGTGGTGAAACAGAGGGTGCTGTGATGAACCAGATGTAGAAACAACATGTTCGCGACCGTTGCTACCCGAAAAGTAAGTTCGCGTTTGCGAACTGGTACAAAATCCTCGCGAACTGGCAGAAATCCTTGCAAACACAAAAAAATTAAAAATCCGCAAATTCGCGAGAGTTCGCGGATTTTGCGGATTGCGAATCCGTAAATACGCAATTTTGCGGATTGCCAATTCGCAAAATCCGCCCATGCTTAATGTGTGGTATTGCAATACATCAAGCGCCATGCCCCAGACACTATCCTGCTCCAAGAAACGCATTTGGTGGGCAACTCCTGTAAGGCATTAAACAGGTGGGGATACAAATTAGTGGCCCATCCGGGCTTTACCTCAGGCTCTAGAGGGGTGGGCATAATGCTAAGGAATTTCTTTCCCTTCTCAGTACATTTGAACTGGGTCAGACGAATGGGGTCGATATATAGCAATTATGGGGCAATGGGAGGGTAACACACTCGCGCTCATGTCGGTCTATGTGTCGCCAGGCTTGCAGGGCATCTTGACCATTCCCCGATGTGGGTTCAGTTAGTGGTGGGTCAGACGAGGGTGGGCAGAGTTGCTCCAATTAATCTATGGTATCGCCGCAACCCAACCATCTGAAAAGCACTGCTCCAGACTATGGATCATTACTTCCAAGACAACGAAAGGTCGGTCGAATCCCCCAGATTCTCTGGGAGGCATTTACGTCGGTCATAATGGGATAAGCAATTTCCCTGAAAGCAGGAGAACGAAAGGAGAGATTAAAGGAATTAGCTGACGTAGAAAACAAAGTTTTCCACATGGAGAACGAACTGAGTGAAGAGGTCACACCGGAGGAGTTACATGCCCTAAAACTTAAAAGGGATGAGTACAATGCGATAGTTACGGACAGAGCCATAGCTATGGGAAGAGAAAAAGCTGGCCGGATATACGACCTCAGTGATAAGACAGGGAAACTAATTGTTTGGCTGGATAAGAAAAAACTAGCGAGCAGACTTGTGCCAGAATTAGAAGCTGAGGACAGACGGACCATCACTGACCCCAAAGAAATAGTTCATCAATTTGCTGCCCACTATAGCGCAATTTATAGCACGAGAGCCGGGTACACTGAGAGCGATTCACAATCGATACTCCAGGATATCACACTCCCCATCTTGCAGGAGGAGGACCTGAGTCTACTGGAGAGTGACTTAACTAATGATGAGATAGCACAAGCGATCCAGAGTCTCCAATACGGCAAGGTCTCAGGCCCAAATTGCCTACCCATTGAGCTTTATAAGCTAAGTTCCGATAAGCTAGCCCCATACCTACGTGCTATGTTTAATGACAGCAATAGGCTGGGGACACTCCCGCTGGACCAGAGGATAGTGACACTGGTCACCATTCATAAGGAAGGCAAACCCAAACAGGATTGAGCCTCCTAAAGAACCATCTCCTTACTTAATGTGGAACCCAAAATCTTAGCCAAGCTTTTTGCAACTCGTCTGGTCAAAGTAATCAGTGGATTGGTGCATCTGCACCAATGAGGCTTTATGCCTCACCGCAATACGACACTGAACTTGCGTAGAGTGCATGGAGTGATGGGGAGAATAGATACAATCCAAGAAGCAGCAATAATAGTCTCCCTATATGCCACTATGGTATTCTATACAATTGAGTGGCCGTACCTTTTCGCAGTCTTAAAGAAAATGGGTTTTGGTCCTAAGTTTATCCAATGGGTTAGACTTCTTTACTCAGAACCTCTGGCTCAAGTGGTAGTCAACAATAAAAAACCTGACGTCTTTGCTTTGAGTCGTGGGACCTGACAGGGCTGTCCACTGTTTCACCTCCTCTTTGCCCTTGCCTTTGAGCCCCTGGTGGCATGGATTCATGGGGACCCAGTGATACGAGGACTGTGATGGTCGGATGCATGGGAGGACCGCATCTCCCTGTATTCAGACGATATTCTGCTATTTTTAGCCTCCCCCAAATGTCATTAAGTGTGGTTCTAGACATTTTTGCAGTTTTTGGCAGATACTCTGGGTATTCTATTAACTGGAGTAAGTCTCTTCTATTTGTTCTCAGTGGGGCCGGCCTCTCCCGCTCCGGGGTTGCCCAATACAAGTCACCACAGTTGGGTTTAAACATTTAGGTATTTTTAGTACCCCGGATCACAACCTCAGATTCAGTCGCAACATACTGCCACCCCTACAAAGGTTGAAACGTGATATTGTAATCTGGAGGGCGCTCCCACTATCGCTGCTAGGCCGAGCAGCACTCTTCAAAATGATGTCACTGCTGTGTTTCCTCTACACATTACAAAACTACCCTGACATTATTACGGTACATTATTTTAGGGCGATAGAGAGCCTACAGAGGGAACTCTTGTGGAATGAGAAACCTCGTATAGCATTTACAAAACTCACCCTAAACTGGTATGATGGAGGGATCGGTCTCCCGGACCTTAAAAAATACTGTTGGGCCGCCCATCTGGTCGCCATCAATCAGGGCACCTATAGTCGCCCATATGATCTGGTTTTTACTATAGACAGGTGGCTGCTACCGGGAGGGAACTACAACGGGGCGCTATATTCGAAAACCCAGTGGTCCCCCATAACAGGGCCGACCAAGCACTCAGTGTCTGGCGTGCAGCTAAAGAAGTCTGGGGTGGGAGCAGAAACTTAAGAAGGCAACTCCATTATGGGACACTGAGAAACTAGGTGATCTGTGGACGTCCGAAGGATTAAAAAAATGGGATCTAATCAGGATCTCAAAAATTGAGGACTTGTGTGTTAAAAGCGATGTAATTACGTTTGCCTCCCTACAACAAAAATACGATTTAGCCAATTCTGAATACTTTCCAATTCCTGCAGGTCCATCACGCATGACAGTCGAACATACTAAAAGGTTCCTCTCCTTCGGAATCCTCACCCCTGGAAGACAGGCTGCTTGACGGCCATTGAACGGACGAAAGCCATATCACTAACTTATAAGAAACTGCTAAACAACACCATAGACCCCCTCCAGCTAATACGGGTG
Organism: Lissotriton helveticus; assembly: GCF_964261635.1. Lineage (NCBI taxonomy): Eukaryota > Metazoa > Chordata > Amphibia > Caudata > Salamandridae > Lissotriton > Lissotriton helveticus. The sequence continues at coordinate 1,541,632,839 of NC_136065.1, forward strand.
AAGTGGGAGAGAGACAGTCTGGAATTAGATGACGAAGAATGGGTGGAAGCAGTCGCCTCCACAAAGGAGGTAGCTATATCTGCCAGACTGCGGCTCGTCCAACTTAAAATACTGCATAGAGTTTACATTACAGGGCCCTTGTGATGTATTCCTATAGGTCCTGAATCGATCCCCCTATTCCTGACCCTATTCTGGTTAGTAAACTAACAAGTTAACTAGTAATCAGCCCATGAGGCAGAAAATCCCCATGATGCAGATACCGTTATCTGACGCAGTCACACTACGGCACAGGAACGTGTTATCTGATTAGGTCATAACGCTTGCGATCTAATTAGACAAGCGATATTCCTCCAGCCCCTGATAAGGCATACGGAGTTCTCATAACAAATCAAACCTATGACAACCTGGGCAAAACCCTGCGGCCATTGTTTTGATTTCACCGAGAACTTCAGTAAAAGAATGTGCTAACGAGCATGTCGTATGACATCCTTATTGACGTATCTATGTCCATCCTTACGTCAATCTCGGCACCTTAAAGGTATAAATATTACCGATATTGCCCTATGCAAACACACGCGTGGTGACGAGACGGAGCAGCCATACTTGCCGAAGCGAAGAGCAGAGCAGACCCCGCTGGCACAGCCCCGCCTTCCTGACGCGCTGAGACGCGCTGCTTTCTCCTGCCGAGAATTCCAGCCCCGGCGTTTCTGGGCAGCCCTCGCAGGCAGCCTGGAATATCGAGACCAGAGAGAGAGATACCATCCCTCATTCATCCTAACTTCCAGGTACAGAACTGAATAACCCCTCACAGAGAATTCTTTAGTTATTCACTTGGCAAAAACAAACTTAACTTAAACTGTAACTTTCTATTCCCGCCCACGTATTAGGCTTAGGTCAGGTACACGGGGTAGGCGTATTTAGAAACACCAGTTGAGTACGTTTAGTCAAATGTATATGTGTATGTAATATATTTTATTCATTTTAAAACATCATATGGCTTAGAAACCATATCAATGTTTTTACAGTATTATTTTATACTATTGCTTTTAATGTATGTACTTTACTTAACTATAAGTATTGCAATAATATCGATCCATTTCTCTTGTATGAGAAAAGAGACTGATCAATAAATAACACCTTTTTATTGAACACGCCCGTCTCTTCCTTTTCTCTACATTCTGATGAGACTAAGAATGCACGTACTGACTGAGTAAAATAAATTGCCTTTTGTTCACACGACTCTCGAGATATACTCTTGATTAGGGGAGAGCAAAGTTGTCATGTTCTATGGTTGTCAGAAACTAAATCCCTTCTTGTCTAATCAGGGGAGTTAATTCTTTCCTGAACATTCGAGAAAGTTTCTAGTGAACTCTGAGCTAAGCTGGCAAACCCAAAACTTTAAGTCTAGTATCGACAGTAGTAGACCTAGTTAACGTCTGGTCTAGGCCTTTACTATTGTAGGTATTATTCCAATGCGCAGAGCCTATTGGGATGATAGGAACTACACTACATGGCGCCCAACGCGTTTGGAAAGGGCGATAAAACTAACGTAAGACATTTAGAGTAACTCAGTCGTGCTTTCTCACTCAGACCCCTTTTCCCATAATACTCCAAAGACGTCTGGAGTGGGTGAAAGGTAATATCCGCCAGACCTCGCAGGAGGGAACTCCTATGTATGGTTCTTGGTATAGTCAACGTTGAAGGATACACAGTTCCAAAATATTGTGCATCTAATCTTTGTTTCCACAAGAAACCTGATCTGCAAACAAACAAAATAACCTTTTGGACAGTAAAATGTCAGACAATGAGGATGAAAGAGAGGCAGTTAGATTAGCAACTGAACTCGCAGCAGCTGACGCTACCATGCAGGCAGCAGACGAGGATATAATACTCATCCCGGTCATCAAAAGGAGATCTATAACTTTAAAACTTATAGAAAATGGACTGACACCTAGAGGTGGCACAGTCATATTCGTAATTGAGGCACACGAATATCGGCAGACAGAGGTATACTATTCATGTATACATTTTCCAGCAGCAAATGCTGTAACAAAGTACTTCCACTATTACAAAATAGAGGAACCTCCTGAAACGTACACTCCTTTCGAGGAGGTGGAAGTACCACTCAAATTTCAAGAGCACCTGCTCTTATTTGATGGCGCCCTAAAACATAACAATCACATCACCAGGCTCGGTCCTTTAGGTAGACCAGGAGCAACGTGGCCGGTCCTAGCCGGATACACACCACATCCAGACATCGAAGGGATGTCTGCAGCAGAGCTGTTAACACAGCTAAAACAATTAATAAAAATACATAGACAATTAGTCCAATATGTGATGCGGACTTCAACAATTCAGCCAGCGATTAAACTTCCACAGCTGACCCCTCACCAGGGGAACACAAATAAAATTACACCACAGAACATCCAGTCCTGTCTAGGGAAAGTACCGGCTAAACGGGAACAAATACCATTCTGGTTGGCACAGAAAATCACCCAAATAGAGGCGGTGTTTCCTGACACCACCCCATTAGAAAAACACAGGATTCTGACTATCTGTCTCCCAATGGGAATCGCACCACACATAGAGGACTGTGACACTTGGGGTACAGTCTTTGCTTCCATCTACACAAAAACGCACGGTGTTCCATCCATTTCGGTAATACCAGATGTGCTAAAACAAATTCAAGATGAATATGGTCCAGAACCCGCTTTAACTCTTGGTATGAAATTACTGAAAGACTTCAAGCAGGTCTCGGCTATACTATTAGCCAACATAAAAGGAGAAGCAGCAAACGTGGCGATCCGCCAGAGGTTAAAAGAGACAGATATAGCAGACCAACCAGCTGAAATAGCCAGAATCATAGAAAAATCCTATGAGGAACTAGGCAGAGATAGTTTAGGTGGGATACCAGTAAAACCACAACTGATTGAAAGTCCTGAAAAAATATTTTATAACAATAAATCTACATCACCAAAAAAGAACTGGGATGGAAACAAACAATCCAATCCTAAAGAAAAGAAATTCCAGTCCAGAGGAAGGTCTCCTAGACGAAGAGAAAAATCTCCGAACCAGAGACACAGGTCACCACAAAGTGACCCCTCTGGGAATAGATATAACCTTAGAAATAGGGATAATATAAAAAAGCCTGATAGATATCAAGACATTGATACACGTCCCTCTCAATCTTTTCAGACTTCCTCGCAGAAATCGGAAAGAAGAGGACGATCAGAACAAAGAGAAGAGCACGCCAAGTCCAAAGACAAGGAACCTGCTCAGCTAAAAAAGAAATTACAATTTCCAAAAAAGAAGGTAGCCAGTATCAAGGTAGTTAACAATGCCGAGAATACTGAGGACACAACTGAAAAACGGGGAATGGGCTCAGACAATGCTAGACAGCGCAGCAGAAGTGAGCATAGCTCGCAAAGTCCTTATGAATCATCTGGAGACAGTGGACACGAATGAATATCTTCAAGTGGAAACTGCGGACACCAGAGTTAGCAAACCTCACAAAATATACGAAATAACATTGCATATAGAGGGAGATGACTAGGAAAATAAGGGGACTATTTTGGGATAATCTCTCCAAGGGCTATGATATCCTTCTAGCTGAAAAAGACTGGCCACCAGAGTTTGTAAGGGAGTGCCCTCATGGCGAAGAAGTAATTATGCCTGCCTTCTCAAATCATATTCCAATTCATAAAAAGTACACACTTGCCAGGAAATGGGCAGTGGCTCTAGCTCCTGCTTTATATAAAAATCACGTGGGATGGGATGAGGACTCTCCTCCTCACAAAATCCAGTTAAAATCACAACCTACTGCACAAAGACAGTACCCAATTAAGCAAGAAGCTAAAAAACAGGTAAATGAAATACTAGATCAGCTAGAATACCAGGGGGTGATTGAAACTTGCACCTCACAAATGAACAACCCTTTGTTTCCGGTCTCCAAACCAGACAATTCATATCGTCTAGTTTTGGATTACCGACACCTTAACACATGTTGCAAAACTTTTGCAGTGCAAAACTCACACAGTGCTGCACTAATGAATAACATAGTGCGCAAAAAATACAAAACAACCTTGGACATCTCTAATGGATTCTTTTGTCAAAACATAGCACCAGAGAGCAGATATTTAACTGCATTCTTAATAAATGGCACTCAAAAACAATTCTGTCGGTTAGCCCAGGGGTACAAGAACAGCCCGGGAGTATTCTCAGCGAGAGTAACAGAATTACTACAACTATATGACGATGAAGCATTATCTTATGTCGATGACATTTACTTAACAGATGATGACTTGGAGACTCACTTGAAGAGAGTGAACACCATAATACTTGGGTTCGCAGCAGAGGGTTACAAATTCAACTTTAAAAAATCTAGAATTGCTCATCTGACAGTCCTATTCTTAGGATATGAGTTATCAAGTGAAGGCAAAAGCCTGGCTGACAATTTCCTAGAGAAATGTGCCGTAATCCAAGCACCTAGAACACTAAAAAACCTACAGTCGATTCTAGGCTTCCTAAATTTCGGAAGAACATACATTGCAAATTACGCAGAAAGGGTGAAACCCCTTTATGATCTGATAAAACCAGATTTTAAAAAAACCAATTGGACTCAAATACACACAGAAATTCTGAGATCCTTACAAACAGACATGCTAATTAAAACAAAATTAGAAACACGTGATAACACACGCAATCTTGTGATTCGAGTCATCCCAGGGAGATGCGGATTCACATACCTGACCTCTAATGAGGGAGAAAAGGTACCAATTGCATTCAAATCACACTTGTACACTAAGGCTGAAATGAAATTCAGCCCGACGGAAAAAATTCTTACAGCAACACAGACAGCTATAGCAAAAGAACGAGCCCTGGCACAAGGTAAACGAATAATAATCGTGACCCCAATACCAGCCCTAGAGGCGGTAACAAAGGCAAGCATTCCAAATGCTAAAGCACTCCATCCGAGATGGATACAATGGGCTAATTCTCTTGCTGCAACAGACGTGGCGTACGAATTTGATCCTTACTTAAAAACACAAGAATTTCTCCAATATGAATTTGAATGTCCTCCGCCGACCGAAATTCTGCCTCTAGACCACTACGGCTGTATAATATATACAGACGGATCAGCACAACCCGCAGTGGGGGGTAAGCAAGCTTACAGTGCTGCGTGCGCGATCGTTAAAGGTCGCTGGCACGAAGGAAAATTTAAACCAGCAATCACTAAAACACAATCTTTAGGAGATTGTACAGCTCAGCGAGCTGAACTACTGGCGTTCAAGATGGCGCTTGAAAATACCGATCGAGAATTCCCCACACTCATAGTGTGCGATTCGTATTATTGCGTTCAGTCTTACAATGAATACTTGCAGATCTGGCTTCAAAATGGTTTCAAGGATGCGAAAGGTGGCACAATCAAGCATAAAATGCTCTGGGAACAAGTAGTTCTTTTACAAAAAGAACTACCAAAGACTCACGTGATACATACACTGAGTCATCAACGTGATGGCGTTCACGTTGCAGGGAATTCATTGGCTGATGAGGCCGCGAAGGCAGCTGTGCAAACGGCTTCCGTAGCTGCCATCACCCGGTCAAAAACAAAAATAGACAGCGAAATATTACAAGCTGTCAGCGCTTCAGAAAAGGATCCGATAGAAACACTCCCGAAAGGCTTTCCAGTAAAATACTCATACATAACTGATGCAAACAATGTTCCTTTTGCTTGAATCCCTGGAGTGGGGGATAGGGCAATTCCAAACATGGAACATAGGTTAGGACTAATAATAGCGGCACATGAAGGGCTTGCTTCTATTCATGCTGGCGTCTCAGCCACAGTATCATTATTAAAACAGAGATACTGGTGGCCACAAATGAGAAGACAAACAAGGAACTATGTTCTAGAATGTGAAATATGTCAAAAAATGAAAGTATCAACGGTGAGACGTCCAGCGCAGACGCCCCTTCTAATCTCGGATAAACTATTAGCCTGTGTTTATCTAGATCACTGCGGTCCCTTACAAAGGGACGGTAACTATAAATATATCTTGGTCGCAGTGGATTCATGCACGAGATTCATATGGATGTGGCCCCAGCGAACGGCTGACGCCAGAACTGTTATAAAAGATTTGCGAGTCTTTATCGGCACATACGCAATTGGCATGCTACATTCGGACCATGGTCCTGCTTTTAGCTCTAGAGCTTATAAGGAGGCCATGGTCAGCATGGGCGTGGCATTGCGGTACTCTTGTCCATTTCACCCTGAGGGGAACGGAATTGTTGAAAGAAAAAACCGTGACATAAAGCAATCTATAACGGCAAAGGTATTAGGTTCGGGAGCTGGGTGGGTCAAACATCTAATAAGTGTCCAACGAGGTCTAAATAACTTGCCAAGAAATTCTCTGAAGGGATTCAGTGCGTACGAATTATTATTTGGAACTAGGATGATGATCTCTGACATTGATAGTCAGACTTCAGTGGTGAAAGAAAAAAGCTTTGATATCAAAGACCGTTTGGCTATTTTGCAGGACTTAAACAAAACAAGAAAAGACCTGAGCAACATAAAGTTGAAACAACAGCCAACAACCACTGAAGAACCACCACCTGTCCCAGCAAGACCTGTCTGGATTCCAAAAGTCGGGGATCTAGTCAGGGAGAAGATCGCGGTAAAGAAGGAATTTGGGCCTTCTTACAGAAAAGCAGTTCCTGTCTTGTCTGTCAACGGGACAAGATCAGTTGTACTACCGCCACTTGCTGGAAAAAAGGAGAACCGAGTTGTATCAATCGACCTGGTAAAACCACAACATGTGGCCGATAACAAACAGTAGGCCAAGTGGACTCCCAATAAGTAGCAGAACACCTAGGTTTGCTACCAGTACAGAGGTCCTAACGAAAAGGCTCATCACATTCGAAACGCCTACAGAAGAACAACAAGGACTATGCAACAATGCAATAGAACTCAGACCTCTGAAAACCCAAATAAAAACATTTAGCAGGGACACACCAATCTATAATGAAGTACCAAGTGAAAATGTAAGAAAAAGAAATCCTGAACCAATTGGAACAATTGACAGAACTGCATCCGGCTACTTCATAAACTTCGATGATTCCTCTGAAGGCTTCAGTGAATCAAAAACACAGCCATCATCAAAAACCTTTAAAGATAAAGCTAAAGAACTTTTGAAACAACTGAAAGAAACATATCTGATTTCTCCATGGATTGAATTTTGGGTGGGTTTTGGTGCATTTATCCTCATACTTTGGCTCATCATGGTACTAACTTTGGGACGCTTCATTGAGGGAAAATATGCTAAAATGGACACAGCAAGTCAGAAAATCAACTTGATCCTCAAACCACACACATCTTCACACGTCGAGAAAAGAGAACTTTCTTCAGCCAACTTCACAGCCAATCCGATACCTGGTGGGGTAGCCTGGGACAACACTGACTATGAAATTTATGGTCCGGTCGAAATCCTGAAATATCCACACCAAATTAAGATCTCATTGAGTGACTTTGCAAAACCAAGCTCATTTGCTGATGATTGGGACTTCGAAAGCATTAATAATATGATGTCTGACTTAGTAATGTCTGCTAAATTTACCAAACATGATTATTTGCAGGGTTCTACAAATTATGATAGTATGTACTGTTATAACCATTATGGTAACCATTTTCTACATAAATCTGCACAGCCTAGAAATGTTTTAAATTATAATCAATGGGAACATTGTGCAACCCCTCCCAAAGGAAGCTCAAGAACCTTCTATGACAAATATTCATACTTTTCAGGTTTTAACACAAGTAATGCTGAAGCATTCTATTTTAAATTGTCTAACAAGACAGGAACCAAGACCATGATAACCAACACAATATTGATTTATTCAGACTCATTTTTTGAAAAATTGAATACCTTTGGTTTTGATTATTGGGACAAAAATGTTGAATTGAAAAGTGTTTGGGGTACAAAAGATTGGCAAGTACAGGGTATAGAAGCTTTGTTTAGAGCCTGCATGATCCCAGAACAAATGATATTTTTAAATGACACTGTTCAACAAACCACCTGTCTTGGCCTAGCCAAAATCAAAGATTTAATTAAACCGTCTATTCCAAAACCAACAATGTTTAGCAACACTTCTACAGATGAAGAGATAGACGTAAACCATATATTAAACCAAAACAGAACACATCCTGATTGGAAACAGTGGTTGATCTGGCACACAGATACTAATAACTGTCAAGACAGATTCCTGAATAAAACACAGGGGTTCAAAATGACCAGGCCAGACCCTAGATATCCCCAAAGACATCACCCAGGGATAATAACCACCTACAGTGTGGGCAAATTATGCCTTCAATGGCTGCAAACTTCCACACTGGCAGAAATTAAGCAACACCTAACTTTACTTACTGATGGTGCTGACTTGCGTGATTTCATTATGGGACCGCGCAAACAGCGTCAAAAACGTTTCATAGCAGCCTCTGTATATGCAGCATACAATGAGGCCTGGAAGGTTACTCAAATTGAAACAGCAGCGAGAATACGGGAAATTGACCGTATTAATTTGGAAAAATCACTTTCTGTAGTGGACAATGGGTTAATGACTCTGTCCTCCAGAATTTTTTCTTTGGACAGCATTGTGTCTTCAGCAATCGACATATTATCGCAGGACTTACTGTTATTACAACACGGTCAGTCACAATTGCGTTCTATTGTACAGCTTGGCTGGACGTTACAAAATCTGCGTTCAGGCTATGTGCCTTGGCGTTTAATCAACACAACGTCACTATTCCAAATCTTTAACCTTACTGATAGACAAATCAGTATGGCGCAAAGGGGTGCTGATTATACAATCCTGAGCATTGAGAAACTTGAGAGATTACCAATGACAATGTCAGAACGACCTGTCAGTGAATGGATAATACATGGGATAATTAATATTCCAATTTCAACCTTCAGGTTTCAATACTGCCAAAAATATATACAGGCTGGCATGTACGAGAAATTGGGAAAGGGGTACCTTAAAACAATATGGAACCTGCCCTATTCACATGCATGTGTCAGTAATAAAGGACAGAAAGTGTTTCTTAGTGGCAATAATTGTGCGATGTCACTAAGTGGCACACTTCTGTGTAACGGTATTAGTTTGCATGGAGCCTGTGAAGGGAATTCATACAACCTTTCATGTCACCAGCAAGGCGCACCTGCAACAGAGATTGAACCATTCTTTCAAAGACTCTATAATGGAAGTTACATTCTAATTGTAGACCGCAGATGTTGTAGTCTTATGCCCGGGACTCCTTATCTAGTAACTACGACTGCGAAGGTCAAGTGCTGTGGACGCTCGTTGTTCCCCAGCTCCTTTCCAGACAGGGAGGCAAGGGCATGGCCCAATTTGAAAATTACTTCTATTCGAATAGATACTTTAAGCAGAATGAAAACAGTGCTTCTTCAGACGCCTACCAGGCTCTCGTCATCAAAAGAAACATATGATCTACAAGTCGCAAGGACGACTGCAGAGATACATTCATTGTTATCAACTAATTCCCCCATACATTTCGCGGAAATTCTAAATGAAATCTTAAATATTTCTGATACCAATGGGATCTCAAAGGTATTTAAGACAGTATTTTCGATGGCATTAACACCATTCAAAGCCATACTGGGTATTTTTCCAGATTTCGTCCATTCGATTTTTGGCGGACTTCACCTGATCCTGGGACTAATTGCAGGAATCCTATTCTTAGTCCTTATTTTTAGTTATGGCAACCCATGTCACAGACAAAACTCTTGCGACAAGGGAAGAAACAATCCTAGCCATTGGATACCGGGACCGGATATCAAAAATCCTGGGACTCTCCCGGCTTAGAGACCTAAATATGACTTGGTTTCTATCATTTCGACCAATGTGGCAAAGATGTGTTTTACCTGTATTAAGGTGTCTGCTATGCGGAGAAGAATGCGTGTTAGACACCTGTCTGACGCTACAATCGGATGCGCCAATGGATGCAGAAACATTGTTGAGCCCGATCAAGGTTCATGCTTTGTGCTGCCCTCAAAGGCTACCAATCCTGATGACGGCATTCGTGGAAGCTTCACCACTACGATTTATGGGTAGTGAAGTTCAAGATGAAAGCAGCATCGAACAGGTACGACCTTCTGTCAGCAATGCAAATCAGAATGTCAATGGAGACAATCATGCGCACGAATGCATGATTACACCTATTTCCGAGTTAGTGGAACTTTCCCAGGAAGCTGTTGACAGTTTTTTCGAAAGCCTAAATGATATGATGTTCTCACCAGAGCAGAAATAGAGACTTTTGAACAAGCTCGCACACGGCGTTCCCTGAATTCGGCCTTCAACTTTAAAAATAAAGTCACATGAACAATCTTTCCTCCAGTTCACGGACAGCAATTTTTCAGCAGCCCCAAAATATTTTTTCATATTTTTCGGGACACTATCTTCTGCTTAAAGTAAGAACTATTCTTAAAGAACTAAGGTTTCAAAATTTTAGATAGCTTATAGACATAGCTTATAGACATTAGCTGCCCGCAGGTATGTTCACAAATACTTTATTATGTGATGGAATGGCCTCGAACTTTTTTTCTGTATTAAGAGCCATTTCATGTGTAATTCTCATATACCAAATAGCAATAATGTATACAAATGCGATTACTTTGGCATAATTATACAGCTTGAGTGCATACAATACATATGACTGCAATTTTTTCCGTATATTTGAAAAATTTCAAAATGCATTTATGTATTTTGGGGTGGTAAGGTATACACTATACTCTGTAGTATGTTGTACTATGTTATACTATGCCTAGATTAGTAAATATGACCATAGTTAGCGTGGAGTGGGTGTGATGTATTCCTATAGGTCCTGAATCGATCCCCCTATTCCTGACCCTATTCTGGTTAGTAAACTAACAAGTTAACTAGTAATCAGCCCATGAGGCAGAAAATCCCCATGATGCAGATACCGTTATCTGACGCAGTCACACTACGGCACAGGAACGTGTTATCTGATTAGGTCATAACGCTTGCGATCTAATTAGACAAGCGATATTCCTCCAGCCCCTGATAAGGCATACGGAGTTCTCATAACAAATCAAACCTATGACAACCTGGGCAAAACCCTGCGGCCATTGTTTTGATTTCACCAAGAACTTCAGTAAAAGAATGTGCTAACGAGCAAGTCGTATGACATCCTTATTGACGTATCTATGTCCATCCTTACGTCAATCTCGGCACCTTAAAGGTATAAATATTACCGATATTGCCCTATGCAAACACACGCGTGGTGACGAGACGGAGCAGCCATACTTGCCGAAGCGAAGAGCAGAGCAGACCCCGCTGGCACAGCCCCGCCTTCCTGACGCGCTGAGACGCGCTGCTTTCTCCTGCCGAGAATTCCAGCCCTGGCGTTTCTGGGCAGCCCTCGCAGGCAGCCTGGAATATCGAGACCAGAGAGAGAGATACCATCCCTCATTCATCCTAACTTCCAGGTACAGAACTGAATAACCCCTCACAGAGAATTCTTTAGTTATTCACTTGGCAAAAACAAACTTAACTTAAACTGTAACTTTCTATTCCCGCCCACGTATTAGGCTTAGGTCAGGTACACGGGGTAGGCGTATTTAGAAACACCAGTTGAGTACGTTTAGTCAAATGTATATGTGTATGTAATATATTTTATTCATTTTAAAACATCATATGGCTTAGAAACCATATCAATGTTTTTACAGTATTATTTTATACTATTGCTTTTAATGTATGTACTTTACTTAACTATAAGTATTGCAATAATATCGATCCATTTCTCTTGTATGAGAAAAGAGACTGATCAATAAATAACACCTTTTTATTGAACACGCCCGTCTCTTCCTTTTCTCTACATTCTGATGAGACTAAGAATGCACGTACTGACTGAGTAAAATAAATTGCCTTTTGTTCACACGACTCTCGAGATATACTCTTGATTAGGGGAGAGCAAAGTTGTCATGTTCTATGGTTGTCAGAAACTAAATCCCTTCTTGTCTAATCAGGGGAGTTAATTCTTTCCTGAACATTCGAGAAAGTTTCTAGTGAACTCTGAGCTAAGCTGGCAAACCCAAAACTTTAAGTCTAGTATCGACAGTAGTAGACCTAGTTAACGTCTGGTCTAGGCCTTTACTATTGTAGGTATTATTCCAATGCGCAGAGCCTATTGGGATGATAGGAACTACACTACACTCCGAATGGGGAAAACGGAAATTGGAGATTGTAGATGACAATGTGAGCGGGAAGACACTTTCATGCACATACTTTGGAAATGTGAATGCATTTAGCAATATTGGCGCAAAATGCATGATATCCTGAGTGAGGTACTCGAACTGCCTATTTACCCCAAAGCAAAACAATGCCTCCTGAATGGGTGGGAGCCTACAGACTGAAATAGGAAAAGTAAACTCTGGGTCACTTTAGGTCTGATGATTGCAAAGAGAAACATCGCACACATGTGGGGTGCCACCCATCCACCAAAGGTAAATTCCTGGAAGAGGGACATGGACTGTTGCATGTTCAGGGAAAAAACTGTATATGTAGCGTGGGATGCCCTAAAGAGTGGTCATTGATTTGGAGTAACTGGAATGCTTAGCGAGGTAATATCTGTCACCCCCCACGTACTTTCCACCTTGATGATCCACCATCACCGTGAACGATGTATTCCCTGATGTACATCTAATGTATACATATTATAAATGTGATATTTAATGTACTAAGGATTTACTTCCTCTTTAATGTGGCCTGTTTATCGATTCAATGTCTTTCATAAAAAGAATTATAAAAAAAAATGATGCAAGAAAGATTTAGTCAATCAAATTGCATAAATTCATAATACAATTATGAAATATTTGTTTACATTTTGTAAAAAAGGTATTAACCATGTTTATATTTTATTTACAATATGGGCCGATTACATTCTTGTCAGGAAGGCCATCCCAGAGCCATCCGGAGGCGGACCATCTAACTGAATCGTGCTGGGACCCGGTTTAAACAAACAACGAAGTACGATGCTGTAAACCCCTCACCTACTAAACGACTCGGTCATGTCGAATTCGTCTTCATTTTCCAAGCGAGAAACCGCCGAATACGTAAAATCGAGTCGCCCGGAGGCATTTTCGCAGGCCGATTCCGAACTCCCAAGTACGATGTGGAGTTCCAATGTGCCAAATCGGTCACCACAACCAACACATCAGAGTTCCCGGAAGGAGAGTATTTCAGGACCGAATCGTGCCACAACATGATTCCTGCGAACGAGACCGTGCAGCCATGTATACCATCGCTCACGTCATCCCTATACTGTACGCCTATGGAGAATACAACCACCCCAACCGACACGATTGTCACAGAAGGTAAGTCCAACACCTACCCATACACAATAACGTAACTACCCCACCAAAGACAACAGAAGATAAAGCAGGGGTGAAACTACAGTTAATTTTGGGGTGGGGAAATACTTGCAGCAATGTAGAGGCAATTGGGGTGGGAGGGCAATAGTTCCAGCAATTCAAATATAAAGGGGGAGCAGGGGGCTAATACTCCAGTAATATACTGTCAACATTGGTATAATGAGGTCCAATACACAGCAATTCAGAGTAAAAACTGGTGTTGGGTGCAAATACCCCCAGCAATGATTAGCTAAATTATTGATAGTGTGGCAAATACCCCCAGCAATGTTGAGGCAATCGTGGCAAAAACCCCTAGGAATGTAGCTGCTAACATGGGTTTTTGTGTGCAAATACCCCTGTAATCTAGATGCAAATTTGGTGTTTATGGGCAAATACCCCCTGAAATCTATATGCAAAATGGGCTTTTTGGGGCAATTACCCTGAAGAAATATGAAGGCTAATTTAGGGTTTGTGGGGCAAATACCCCCATTAATTTATATGCAAAATGGGGGTTTTGGGGCAAATACACCAAGTAATCTGGATGCTAATTTGGGGTTTGTGGGACAAATACCCTCAGTAATCTAAATGCAAATATGGGGTCTGTGGGGCAAATACAGCCAGCAATGGTGAGGCAATCTTGGCATTGGGTTGCAAATGCTCTAAGGAATGTGGGTGCACATATGTGTTTTTGGCCCAAAACACCCAGTAATGTGTACGTGAACAATGTAACTGGCACACATGCAAAGTGCCTAATACCTAAAGGTGGAGTATAAGCTGCAGGAATGCATGAATAAACAAATACAAAAGTAATTTACCATTAAATGCATTCCTGCAGCTTATACTCCACACTGCACACTGTTGCAGTCAAAGTAACTGGCAACTTTGAGGAATGGACAGAGTGGAGATGCAAGTGCTCTATGAACCTTAACACAAAAAAGACAAGCCTCAACATCTACTAAATGGTGCCTTAAAAAGATGTGAAATACTGGGGGCTGATGCGCTAACAAGACACACAAGACACCAACAGCAGCTCAATGACTCTGTGTGTGTGGAGAAGCTGTCTCAGCCTGGGCTGACACACAGGACGGGGGCTGAAGACCATACATACCTCTGGGTGTTGAGACCAATCAGAAAGTGTTCAGCATACCCTTGGCTTGTCCATGATGGCAATTGGGCATTGGTTGATAGGTTGGTGCACATGGGTCACCTGTGGGCCACGATTTATAAACCTTTGTAAACCACACCAAGAGACTGACTCACACAGTCACCACCACACCACTGCAATGCGGTGACAGGATTTTCTCGGCTCACCAGCTCTACCGTAAATTGAAGCTGGAGGACAGCCATAGGAGCATACTCATCTTGATGCACTGCCTCACATGCCTTGACAGAGGTAGTGTCATCTCCCCCACACAGCCATCACTTTCTTGTCATGGCAGGTGCAGGGAGGATGCGTTGTATGTAGGGGCCTTGCAGGGAGGCAAGTCACATCTTACAGTCTGACCTACACACCACTCCCTTGATCAGCAGCAGTGTGACTAATTAAAAAAACAAAAACTTGATGGGTAAAATAAAAGGGCAGAATAAAAGAGATGATAACAGATTGTGTGCCAATTGCTTTCTGAGGGCCTGAGCATCACCGTGATCCCAATCAGAACATGGGTCCATAGCATGTTGTGTATGTACAATGAGGGAATTTCATCATCATGTAGGTACACTTGCCACTCAATTTACTAGGGGAAACACATATTTTATGGTGGAACAGGAATTGCCACAACCAAACATGTATGTATCACAAACTGAATGCATGACTCCACAACAAGACACACTGAAACATCGCAGGGCAACAGAACTACAATGTACTCACAATAGTATGTCATTTTGATGCATCTGTGTGCAGTAAAGCACAGCGGATGTTGGCCATAACAATACATATGTCCACAGACCAAGCTACTCTGTTCTGCTTTCTGTGTCTCAAAATACAACAACACAAAAGTGGTTGTGTCACAGTTGTCATGGAAATTTATGTACCCAATCCATCATTGAAACAAAGAATGCATGGGCCAACAAAAATGTAGGATACAGTCACCAAGTGTGGACTGATGCTGCTGCACACAGGTCACAATATGTATGCGTCTACGGTCATTTTTGGAGAATGTCATTCAGAGCAAGTCAGTATCTATCTTATCAGGCTGTAGTGAGCGCTTCATAATAATACGCACATTGTGAATGTTCAGAGTATGTCCTGGACAGAAGTCTGAGTATGCATGAGTCTTTTTTTTTTTTTTTTTAAGTTTGAGTTTATTGAAAAACAAACAGGACAAAAAATTCAGTCAAAATATACGAATAGAAATGACATCGTAAGCATAACAATATCTGAAAAGGAGGAAATCATACAAAATATCAATCAAAAGACAATTGGTAATCAACTAGAGAAATGGTAAAAGGCAGTGGGGGAATTCAAGGTGGTTTCTGTACTTCATCTGATCTAGACTTAGAAGTAGGGTACGAAGAAGCAATTAAAGATAAATAATTGGTAAGGGGGAGCCAGAGGAGATCTCTTTTGATTGCCAGGGAAATGGGAGAAACATAATTAGTGTCCAGCCGATGATGGAAACAAACCGCGTTCCACCAAGGGCGAAAAGTGACATTATTAGCTTGTTTTCAATTGGAGGTGATAAGTTGAAAGGCAATAGCTATCAAAAGGTGGGGAGCTCATATTGTTGTGAAGATTGGGGCCAGAGAGGAGAAAGAGTACCCAGGAAGATGTGAGTAACGGAGAAAGGAATTTGGACTTTAAAAAATTTCTGAATTTGGGACCAAACAAGTTTCCAAAACTGGAGTAAAGGAGGGCATTCAAATAGCATATGTTTTAAATCAGCAGTCGAGCATGAGCAAGACCAACAAGTAGAGGGAGTGTCTGATAAAAAAGTGGATAGAATCAATGGATCCGATTATAAATGAAAAAAAGGGTTTGCGTGGTATTAGCGGCTCTAGAGGTTCTATGAATCTTTAACCAAATCTTGTCCCAAAGAGGAACAGTCCAGTCTTGAGAAAGATCTCTCTCCCAGGCTATCTCGATTTTAGTTTTAGGTCTATCCAAGAGAGGTTGAAAGGATTTACAGAGAAAAGAAGGAGAGGGAGAATGGTCTAATTCAGAGGATACATTTTGAGATACAATGGGGATATCATTGGTGATGGATAAGGATTGAAGGTATTGAATGAGGATGGGACAAAGAAAATTATACTGTGAACGAGAGGATGAAGATAAGGAAAATTGAAATTGGAGATCAGAGAAGGGAAGAGGTTGATTATTAGAAAGAAGTTGAGAGATCCATCTAAGACCTCTAGAATACCAAGACTTCCAGTAGATGGAATGATTATGGATCCGGAGATGTTTATTATGCCAAATAGGTTGTACATGAATGGAATTGATAGAGGGGTAGGAGGAGGAGATAAAAGGGATAAGAAGATTGCGAGAGTGGGAAATAACAGGGTGGCGAAGAGAAGTCATGTTGGACGTGAAGGAAAGGATTTCTCGGAACTCAAAGGGGGTAAGAAATGAAGATTCTATTTTTAGCCAGAGAGAAGGATAAAAGGTAAGATCGGTAGGAATCCAACGAGCAGCCTGTTTTAAGGAGAAAGCGTGATGGTAAGTTTTAAAATCAGGGAAGCGAAGTCCACCATGAGATTTATCTTTCTTCAGGGTGGTAGGAGCTATACGAGTACATTTGCCTTTCCACAGGAAATTAAGTAGGGTAGCATCGATCTTCTTAAAATAGTAATTAGGAATATGAATAGGAATCATAGAGATAGTATAGAATATAAGTGGTGATAACATCATTTTAATTGAGTCGAGACAACCCCACCAAGATAGAAAGAGAGGGTTCCATCGGGTAATAGCAGCATGCTAATTTTTGGTTATATATTCAAAGTTTATTTTAAGAGTGTCTGACAAATGAGGAGCAAACCAAATTCCCAAGTATTTAATCTTAGATGGTTGCCAAGAGAAACCAGAATGTTCAAAGAGATGTTTTTGGCATAAGTGATTCAAAGGTAGAATTTCACACTTGTCAACGTTAAGACGATACCCAGAAACTTTAGAGAAGGAAGAAACCTGCTGAAGGAAGAAAGGAAGAGAGGATTGAGGATCAGAACAGTATAAAAGAATATTGTCAGCGTAAACTGAAAGCTTAACTTGTTGGGAATCGAAATGAAAACCAGAGATATTGTCGTCTTGTTGAATCTTGGTAAGAAAAGGTTCTAAAGCTAAAAGAAATAATAAAGGGGACAGTGGACAACCTTGTCTGACACCTCTGTGTAATGAAAAATAATCTGAAACCATACCATTAACGAATATTGACCCCTGAGGACCAGAATAAAGTAAGGAGATAAAAGAAATACATTTAGACGGGAAACCTGCCCATTAGAGAGCATTGAACATGAAATCCCAGCTAATCCTATTGAATGCTTTCTCCGCATCCAAAGAAATAGCGGTTAAAGGATGCTTCAGTGAAGAAGCTTTACTTAGAACGTTAAAAAAGACGCATGAATTATCAGAAGAAAGTCTTCCTTTGACAAAACCTGATTGTTCAGGGCCAATTAAGTCAGGTAAAAGTGGATCCATCCTAAGACCCAAATCTTGGCAAAAATCTTATAATCAGTATTTACCAAAGAAATAGGACGATAATTCTTGCATAAAGAATGATATTTATCTTCCTTAGGGATTAAACAAATCAAGGCGTCTTGAAACATACCACAAGAAGAACCTGAGTCAAAAAAGGATTGAAATAAAAGTAAAAGTTTTGGTAAGAGAACTGAAGCAAAATGATTATAAAATTCAATGGTAAAACCATCAGGACCAGGAGATTTCCAACGGCGTAAAACTGAAACGGCATGAGAGTTTTCTGTAAGCGAGATATCAGATTCCAAGGGACCAAAGTCAACATGTGAGGAAGGAGGTGAGGGAAGCGATTGAAAATAGGAAAGGAGATCATCTGAGTCTGGAGTAATTTCAGGAGTATAGAGATTATTATAAAAGGCAACAAATTCATTTAGAATACCCTTGTCTTTAAATAAAGAAATACCAGTAGGACCTTGAATAGATTCAATTTTTGTTCGTTCTATTCGTACTTTCAAATAATTATCTAATTGTTTACCCATTTTGTTTTGTCTTCCATAATAGCGGGAGTTATATTTTAATAGAAAATTGGAGGCCGCATCTGTAGTCAATTTATTGAAAGTAAATTTGGCATCTATAAGGTCCTTAAGAGAGGATTCAGTATTGGAGTGATAATACGTACATTCAAGGAGTTTGATTTCATTAAGAAGTTGAGTCAATTTAGCTTCCATAAGCTTTTTCTTCTGTAAGACAAAATTGATGATAAAACCTCTAGCAGCCGCTTTGAAAAAATCCCACACCATAACAAAAGGGGAATTCGGGGTATGATTAATCATAAAAAACTCAGTGGCAAAAGCATTGAATTTGGTACAAAAAATGGGATCAATGAGTAAAGAATAATTAAATCTCCATCGTCCCGGGTGGGGAGAAAAAATGAGATCAACATGTAGCATGTTGAGCTAAGGATTTACTTAGAAAAAGATAATCTATACCAGATTGGGAGTGATGGGAAGGAGAATAATAACTATAATCTCTGAGGTCGGGATGGCATAATCTCCAAATGTCTACCAAAGCTTTGTGATGTATGGAAGCATTAAATTGAGAGTGCTTCTAAGTTGTACAGAATTTAACTTGGAATTTCTATCTAATATAGGGTCTAAGATTTGGTTACAGTCACCAACAAAAATAAAATAATCATCATTAAGTAAGTACAATTTTTCAGAGATTTTAGGCCAAAAATATTTATCAACACTGGTAGGGGCATAAATATTAAAAAGAACAATAGGAATCTTATCTATAAAAAGTTTAACAATCACCCAAAGACCATCAACATCACATTCGTGAGAAACAGTAGGAACATGTCACTTTTTATTGCACAAAAGTACAATGCCATTTTTCTTACACGCAGCAGGGGAGGTGAATACATGTCCCACTCAACATCGCATGAGTTTCGAGGCTTTATTCTCTGAAATATGGGATTCTTGGAGTAGGGCAACATCAGTTTTAAGTTTGGCTAAATGAGACAACACCCGCTGCCTTTTGATTGGGTTATTTAAACCCTTAACGTTCCAGGTAGTAACCCGAAATGTGAATCATTAAGAAAGTATGAGCAAAAATTATGCTTACTAGAGCAAACAAGAAAATTGTAGAGAAGAAACACAAAGAGAAAAAGATAGATTAAAAGGGAAGAGAAGATAAGAACAAAGAGAGATAATAAAGGGAAAAGATGCGAAGATAAGAAAATAATATAAGATAAGGAAAAAGCAAAGAAAGGCAAAAAGAAGAGGAAGGTTGAGAAGACATAAAGAAGAGAAAAAGATAGAGAAAAAGAAGACAGTACACGTCAAATACAGACAACTGAAAAACATACCTACAAATACAAATGAAAGTGGGGGTGACGGCGCCAAAGGGTGACAACGACAACAGTGAGAGCAGACATCACCGAACAACCGCAGCAAGGACAGCCGAACTTCACATAACTAAAAGGGACACATCGGGAGAGGTAGAAGAAGTGCAACACCTGTATAAAGAGAGAAAAAAGTAAAAAAATATGGAGAAGATACATGGGGATAGAGGGATAAGTAGAAAACATATGAAGCACAATCAGACATAGGATAAATATATTAACAATCAATATGAGGGAACATGACAAGAAAACAACTACAAGACCAGAGTTGTGGAGAACAAATTAAACAATTCTAGAGGTGTCCATAACATCCGTTCCATGATGACGAAGAAACTCTTGTAAGGCCACTGGATCTTCAAATGTGGTAGTCTTGTCCTTGTAAGTAACCTTGAAGAGGCAACGATGAAGCAATCCAAATCTGGCATTAAATGCACGTAACTGTGGACGCATATCCAAAAACTTTTTCCGATGGTCAGCTGTTGCATTAGCTACTTCTTGTGAGTGGAAGAGACGGTGACCCTCCCACATGATGCGCTTTTTAGATTTGGCGGCTGATAGGACTTGTAGGAGGTCACTATATTGAAGACACAGCATAATGACACCTCTGGGTTTATTAGATAATGTAGGTCCAAGTCTATGGGCTCTTTGAATGTTGAAAGAGGAAGAAGCAGGTAAGTCCAAAATTTTTGGGAGAAAGGATTGAAAAAAGGTAGTAGGATTTGATCCTTCAGAATGTTCCGGAAGCCCATAAAGTCGAAGATTATTCCTGCGATTTCAATTTTCCAAATCCTCCACTTGTCTCTTGAGCTGCAATATATCCGCCTCCATAGAAGATATGCAAGAGCATGAGGCTAGAAGAGATTTTGTTGATTGTTCCCCAAGGAGAACACGGGAATCCAGTGAAGACCATTTGTCATGTACAAATTGCAAGGTTTTAGTGGTCTCTTCCATGAACGGTTTAAGAGCGCGTATCTCTTCAAGAATTAGGTCTATAGAGGCCGAGGCCGAAGAAGAACCTGGAGAAGGAGGGTCTTTCTTTAAGCGTTTGGAAGACGCTATTGTTGTTGGAAGTTTACTTTAAGATTGCTCTTTAGGAATTGTTCCTGATGAAGAAACAGATTTCTGCGTGGGAATGTCTTCCATGTCTGGGAAATTGAAGTCCGAGTCAGAAAATATATTAGACTTGGCAGAGACAGAAAGCTTAAGATTCTGCAATTTCCCCATGAAGATGCAAATAAATAATATAAAAGAGGTTCTCAATGTCAGGTCATAGGTTGCAAAACAGTGCCAGAGTTTAGTAGCAAGGAAAGACAATGAGAGGATGTTCAAAATGGCATTAGATCAAGTTCAGTGAAAAAAGAACATTGTGAGGAGAAAAATGCACAAAAACTCACAAAATAGCATTGAAAAAGAAAGAGGCAGCCAGCACTGGAATCTTTCTTCAGTGAAAAAGTAATTAGAAACATTCATGTGGAGGGTAAATGCTTTTCACACGGCATTGCGCATGAGGCTGGGAATTGCGCAAGAGAGGAATCAAAATGGCGTCCAAAATCGGGTAAATCGAGTCACGTTAAATTTAAAGCATAGGAATCCTCAGAATGGAGCAAAAGTCAATGCAGCAGGCTCACCTCATGTTTAGAGACAGTAATTCAGTCTCGCTGGTGAAAACCGCCTGATAATGCTGCTGAAAATTGTCCAAGAACTGAGCCCGGCAAAGGAGCTCCGCAGCTACGCCGCCATTCCGTTCCGCGCACAAGCCACGCCCCCAATGCATGAATCTTATGACTTGTGATTCGCAAACAATGTTGGTGTGTCTGGTGCACAGTTCATTGGGTAAGATAAGCTGCAAGCACGGGTGAGGATGCTGGGGGGGTGGCTCAATCTGTGCCTCACCTACACAAGTGACATAGTCATTTTCAAGTCCCCATTTGATATTGACTATACTAGTAGACATTCCTTATTTCTCCCCCCCTTTGATTTGATATAGTCATTTTCAAGGCAGGGGATATGGGTAGATTGTGTGAGGATGAAAGACATGTGCAGAACGAAGTCTACTTTGTACACATTTGGCACTGATACACTGTCAAAAAAATAACAGAAACATCAAGGAGACATTCAACAAACACATAGTACCATGAGGGCTTAGGACAGTATCTAATGGGCACAACATTAACACTCAGGGACACACACAATGGCTACAGTTGCAAAAATACATCATAGGAATATAAATTTAGAGGATGCAAACACTTATGGAACTGGCAGTTCTGTT
Organism: Lissotriton helveticus; assembly: GCF_964261635.1. Classification (NCBI taxonomy): domain Eukaryota; kingdom Metazoa; phylum Chordata; class Amphibia; order Caudata; family Salamandridae; genus Lissotriton; species Lissotriton helveticus. Next base: position 1,541,655,077 of record NC_136065.1, read on the forward strand.
CCAGTGTCATGTGTGTTTGCTTACAGTGCAATGTGTTTTCCTCACCACTACTAGAGATATCATTACAATGATTCCATCTCACTTGATGTCCCCATACCACAGACATTCAAAGTCAGAATGCCAGCATTACCCATTCATGTGTAGTGTACTGGCAAGCGTGGCAATGCGTTTTGGAGTAGTCAGACCCCATGTGGCACAACAACACACACCCATGACTTGAACATTGATGGGGCTGTACTCCTCTAAGGAATGGACTGTCATCCAATGTTCTGAATTCATAACATTGCAAATTTAGCAATATCCACATCCATGACAGGTCAGTTTTCAAAGGCATGAATGAACAATAACTGAGTATAAATCCCTACAATGGGTAAAACACCACATATGCCAACACACAACTTAGACAAGGCAAAGCTAGGGGGAGCATACACTTCCGGTGATGGCAATAGGTCTTGCATATGACAGTGCACTCAAATTGGCCATTAAAACAATCTGTCATGAACATACATTGGCAGAGAGCAAGATGCAGACAACACTTTCCACATCTTCACATTTACTGAGGCAACTTTATATGACTACTTGCATATGCCAAATCTACACATGTGTGCATAGCAATCTTATCTCATGGCCTGCATGAACTCTACTTGTGCAGGTATGACCTCTCTCACGATAAGACACTTACATTGCTCAATGGATATGTCCTCAGTTATTCACCCATCACCACACACCCCCATACATTTTTAAGTTCCACAGATTCTCATGTCATACACTGATGCTAAAAACATACATCAACTAGACAACATCAAATATTTGACTGTTCTGCAACCTAAAAGACACAAGTGGTGTATACCCTTTACATACACTTATCCACCTTGTCACAAATGAATAGTTGAACATTGTCTCACTGTGGCCCTGTCACATCCATATATGACTTCCATGCACAATAACCCCATTAAATATGCACATTAACAATTAACCTCACACATTGTAAATGCACCGCTCTACTCATATCTCACAATAGTGCCACAGACTACAGCTCTCACCACCTGCCATAATCCGATCATGTCTGGCTGGATATATCCCTCTCACATCGAAGTATTCCTACCATACCTTGTTCAGGATTAAAACAGAGTTACAAACTTTCATATTCTGATTCACATCCATGCATGTAACACCAATCACAATGGGACCTGCTCATAAACTTAACACATACCTTACACTCCATGCCAATAGCAAAATGTGTGCTGGCTCCATTGCGTAGGAGTCTCCATTGCATATCAAAGTTGGAAACACCATTTGCTTTCACCACTACACTTGTTTGAGACAGCTTAACACAGGCAACATCAACCTTGCAAAAAACATCTGCAGCTAGGTTTTCCAACATAAATACCACCTACTCACCTGTGTGGCAACTGAGAGCATGGATGTGACACTGACTCCAGTCGGATCTGCACAGCAGATGGAACAACAATACTCCTGTGCACTCACTGTCCACTCAGCTTACCACATGTAGCACAGGGCAGTGTGACAGACATTAGAGCATGCCTAGGTGTGCTCTATGTGAACTGGAACAGCATGAAGCATAGCTCAAAAAGACACCATTGTCAGTCATGCACAGCGGACAACCTACATACAAATCATATGCTCAACTGTGACAGCTCTGTGGTTGTAAATATGATATGTGAGCTTGGACAGACAAAAAACCTCATACCCGCGATGTGCACAAACAAAAGCAGGATGGCATGAATGATATCTAATTTTGAATCCAATGGACCATTAAGACAACACACATCTTAACTAACATTGATCACTGCAGAACGTGGAGTCCTTGGTGGCAACAGAGTCTGAAGTCTGTCAGAATACTGCTCGCCTTACAATCACCATGGTCTCAGAAAATGTATCAGATGAGTACACAGCCATGAAATGTATTTGCCTACAGTGGACTGCCACCTGTGGCAAGCTTGACATTGCTAATAGTCTAACAGATGTAAAGGAGACACAGACTTGGGTCCTTCACTATCAAGTCACAAACATGTATTGTGTCATTACTCTGTGTACATGGGTGTGTCTAAAGTCACTACCATGTAGTCACATTCCATATCTACCCAGGTGTATCGATGAGACAGGTATTTTTCTGTACATCACAAACATGTGCAGCATGCTTCTCTTAAACTGCAGTACTTAGTGACACTTGCACTATGTTGACATATGAAAGCATGACTCATGTCACACTCATAATCAAAACTGATGTAGACAATGACACCCAGCAAATGTAGACACCACAGTCTGGAATACATACTGTCAAAGTGCACATACTCCATGGACTATATGCAATCCATGCCATACCAACATCATTGTAGACTTACAATACTATTTGTACCTGATAACCAGTTGCCTTCATAAATACAGAAATCTGCAAATGAAAGTTGTACCTGCTTTATTCATCATGCTAAGTTAAGAAAAAAAATAACACAAGGCCAGTAGCCAGTCCATAAATATCCATATGCCCAATGGGAACAAATAACTTGCCAATTGTCTCTTGCCTGCACCAACACTGCTAGGGGTCACCTTCCCTGAGAAGGGCATCTAGGGGGCATACTAGGTACCAAAGGGATAAAACTAGGGAGAACTGGGTTGGGTTTTGGGAGGGATGGGATCAGGAGGGTGTGTGGGTCCACTGCAATGGTTGTGTCCAATTGAGGGGGTGGTGTGTCCACTGCAGTGGCAGGCTCAGACTGAGGGGGGTAGGTATAGAGTGAGGGCTTGTTAAAGAATGGGATGGACTTGGTTTATACGATTTAGGGGATGGTAAACCCCTTAATGGCAGGTACAGAGAAAGGGATGGGCAAAGACTGTTTTGGAGGGGTTTTTTGTTGGGTGCTGGAGGTACTGGCTGGCCTGGGGTAGTACGGTGTGGCGGAGGTTTGGGGGATTTGTGTTTGGGCCTTGAGTTTTTAGAAGCAGTGGCAGTTGTATATGTCATGGCTGGGGGGTGGGTTGACTCTTCTTCTTTGGAGGTGGTTTCGATGGGTCGGTAGGGAAGAGGACAAGGTCACAAAGGAAGATTTTCTGGGTCAAGGGGGGGAACTGGAGGGGAAAGGGTAGGGGTGTGGAGGGAGAGGGTTGTTGTATGGTACGTGGAGTATCTGTGGGTGCATGTGTGTCGTCAGCGGGTGTGTCTGTGATGGTGAGTGTGCTGTCTGTCTCCTAAGTGTGCGTGGGTGTGGGTTTGCTCTTCTGTCTGTGTGTTATGTGTGGCTGTTGAGGTGTGTGCATGTGTGTGTTTGTGTGTTCTTGGGACAGATAGAGTAGTTGGGACAGCGGATGAGGAAGAGGTAGGAGGGGTGAAGGACTGCAGGAGCTTGGATACTGCTGCTGTCAGTGTGGAGGCATGTGCCTGATTGGATATGTGTAGGGTAGACAGTTCAGAGTGAATGCCCTTCATGAATGACAACAATTGTGGCAAAATACTGGTATGCTCATGTAGGGCATTCAGCACTGATGTCTGCCCTACAGAGATCTGTCTCAGGATGTCTATTTCCTTCACACAAAGGGTTGTAAGGTACCTGGCCCAAAGGAGACAACTCCCCTGCCACAGTAGCAGCCTTTAATAGTGGGATGGAGAGCAGCTGGGAGGAGGGAGATAGGCGTGGTAGTGGATTCAGATGTTGATAAATCCTTTCCTCGCTCCACCACCAGGGAGTCATCACTTGAGCTTGACCGGTCCTCAGATGTGTCATGCTGAGTTGCTGAACTGCCCTCAGTGTGGCTACCCTCATCCTTCAGAAATAAAAGTGAAGATTCTTACTTGTTCTCCTCGACCTCCAGTCTGCTGCGGAACTTACATTTGCTCTCGGTTGAAAAATGGATTAGGTTTAAGGCCCTAACTTACATGTTTCATATTAAGCACGATAGATTCCCCACTACCTGCAACACTTAGCCTGTCCCTACGTCCCTTCTCGCACTCTTCGGTCTTCTACACAAGCCAAATTCCAGGTCCTGAAGGTCAGCCTCTCCTGCATCGGTGGTCGGTCCTTTTCGTATTTAGGTCCTGTACTGTGGAATGCTCTCCCTCTCTCTCTTCGCACTCAACCCAATCTTTTACTGTTTCGAAAGTCACTTATAACCTGGCTCTTTAGCCAGTAGATCTCTTTCTTCCTCTACTGCTTCCTGATAGCGCCCGGAAACCCTTTTTGGGTAGCTGTTTGCTCTGATACAAATCTAAAAAAATAAATAAATAATTTCTGGCACACCGTTAAGCTTCCCTCATCCTCTCAGCCAGTGGATGTCTTGTAGTCTGATTCGGCACGGGTCCCAGACTGGCTTTCTGCTCCGCTTATTGCCAGTGCTGATGCTGTAAATAACGATGTAAAAGACTCACATTAGACATCTCTATGTACTTGACACATGGGTGACATCACAAATCATCTAATTTCAAACTACTACTTCTGTTTCTGAAATGCTATCTCCTCTACATACAATTATATACATTGCACTTTTCATTATGCAAGTCAATCCTTACCCCCTCACACATGTGGTTTTCTGACACATTGGATGTATTAAGATCATTTGCATGGACCACAATGTTGACTACTTCACTATGTAGCAGGTAATGTATCGTCTTTTGCACCTGACTGTCTTGTGTCATGAAATACCTGTCTCATCATCTGCAAGGGAGAATAGAGCTCACAATGGGAATAGGCTACACACAATTGAATTGAGACACAGTATCCATTCTGTGATATCTTGTCATCCAAATTAGAAACATTGGCTGTAATGTCACAGGTTAAATGACATTCTTGTTGAACTTAAAGCTTCCCTACTCATTGCATGGGTCATGTCACACAGATAACAGTGATTGTGCTAATTGTTCCAGCAACTTATGTTCTATACTGTCATGTCACACATAGGACTCTGTTTGAGTTCAACAAGATTCATCCAGCACATGTTCCTCTGGTTTGCCATACAGCTGGCTGTGCAGTGGCAGGAGAGTGTCCAACAGGGCCTTGTTCCCCTACTTGCTGAAAGCTTGGGCCCTCTCTACTGTCCATGCATTGCAGCTCCCAGAGGATATGGTAACAGAAGCAGAGCAATGGGAAGGTGCAGGAATGTTGCCGGTAGTGCATGCAATTGAAGTCTCTAGGGACAGACAGACATATATGATTTGCAGAGGCAGTCTCAAATCTAGGGAGACAAAGTGAATAGTTTGCGTTGTTCGCATTATCCGAATCGGTCCAATGCACAACATTGTTTGCATGCGATTTGCTTACCTCGACGTTCAAAAATGTATCCTCTGACTGCGATTGACTTTGATACATTAGTGATGGGAGGTTACCGAGTTGTGTTCCACGCGATGATGACACAAACAGAAACGTGCATCGTTCCCCATAACAACCAACAAGCCTATGGCTGGGACCTAATCTGTCCAGATGCGGCTACAGCATCCTTTGAATACTCACTCACATCGGTCACCATAACAGCCAACAGCCAATGGCTGTGACTGATTGGCCCGCATGTGTGTAGACAGTTTTCCCATGATGAAAGATTAACAAAATGGGTCTAGAATGTAATACCGCACTATTTTAAACTTGGGAATATTGTTGGCTTTTGGTGAGAAGATCAAAGGAAACAAGACCCCTTAGTTCCCTAGATTTGTAAAAAGAACTTTCACAGCAAACAACTAAATGTAAATGTAAATGTAGTGTATTTTGTAAAGCGCACAGCTGCCCCAACGGGGCGTCCCTGCGCTGTATAACGCTGTGGAACCCTTCCTGGCTCTCCCTGTGAGATGCCCCTCCTGGGCACCCCCAAGGTGAAGCCAGGCATCCCAGTGTTGTAGGGGCCGTTGTGGAGATTAAGCAAGCTATTGCCCAGAGTTGCAGCATGGGACCCATGATTAGAGTAGGCGCCGAGGTGAGAATTATCGAGTCCGCGGACAATGATCCCCCCTCTTTTGGCCCCCTTCCCTTGGGCCCCCTCCCTCCCCTTCCCCCTCTGTTAAAACCCTCGGTTTTAAACTCAATGACAAACTCACTTTGCACTCCCAGGTGAGCTCGGTGGTTTCCTCCTCTTTTTTATCTCTCCGTACTATCCGCAGGGTCTCCCGCTTCTTCTCCTTCACAGCCCTAAAGCTTATCACACTGGCTATGGTCGTCTCTCGATTGGATTATGCCAATGCCCTCTACCACGGCATGCCTGCCTACAACGTACGACGAATGCAGCTGGTTCAGAACCAAGCTGCTCGCTTGGTCTATAATCTCTCCAAATCCCACCATGTTACTCCCCTTTTGAAATCCCTACACTGGCTTCCTATTCATGAACGCTCTCAATTGAAGGTAGGCTGCCTCGTCTTTCAGGCCCAGCTAGGCTTAGCTCCTGCGTTTATCTCATCTGAGATCAAACTTTACGCCCCCACCAGGGAGCTTCGCTCCTCTTCCCAACATCTGCTGACCATCCCCCGATTTCGCTGAAAAAAATGGGGAGGCTCTAAATTTTCCACCCTTGCCCCCATTTTCTGGAATTCCCTCCCAGCCCACCTTAGATGTACTACCCAATATTCACTTTTTAGAAAGGCTTTAAAAACCTTTCTATTCGCCAAAGCCTTCCTACAATAATTTATCATTAATCCCCTCTCCGTTATTCTTGTCTCTGAGGACTTGGTATACCATAGCGCCATGGAACCGTTCCGGTGAACGCGCGCTTTATAAATAATTTAAAACTCAAACTCAATGAGCTCAAGACCCTGCCGCGTCGGGACTTGTACCCTGGTCCCGGGCCTGATCTCTGCTTCAGAGTCTGCCGCTCTAACCAGTGAGCCACACTTCTCCACCAATAAAGGTTTGATCCGCACACATTGAAAATGTAAGGAAACAATTCCACCAGGATGTCATAATTTACATATTCCTTTATTATAATTTCTTTCTTCATAGTAGCCAACACATTTCGTCCTGTTGGAGGACTTCTTCAGGGCTTATCAAATGTCCTCTGAGTAGTACACATTCTCATCTTACTCCGGTTGTCAACCACCCTGTATCTATCCTTTCTGTGTCACTGGGATACAACAAATTATTTCTAATGTTCTCGTCTATGTTTTCTCTTCTGAAGTGACGGCAGCATCAAGAGCTGTGCTCACGTTTTAAGCTCCCAGGTTTGGCAAGTGTTTAATAAAACAACTCCTTAGGTGGATGAAGTCATGGTCAACTCATATATCATGGAATACGTTTGGGCAAAGTGTCCCTCCTTCTGTATACAGCACCACCAAAAGTTTTCCCATGATGACATAGCCCTTTCCCATGAGGAGCTAACCTTGAGGGGCATATGAGAACACTTTTTTGGAGGTTCATATCAACATTATGACAAATGTATTCCTTTTACCCATCAAACTTGATCACAGTGCCATTACATTTTGGGGTATAAACATCTCCTTGAATGACTGTGTGAACCCAATGCGCATTTCGTGAGATTCTTGACAGTATATGTTGGGTGTGTGAAGTCATGTATCAATCATAAATATTTGAATGAGTATACTGTGACATTAATCTGCCACATCAGTTGGTGTTTGTTATTTCAGTTACTAGTGTATATTTGTCCCCCAGGCTTAAGTGGATGATGGGGTAAATGATGCCCCATCTACATATTTCATGTTCTATGTATGTGTTTGGCAGAAATGACAACATGACAGTGTTCTCCCTGGGACACTTGTGAGTAGGATTATCATTGTGAGACGTTGTGTTTATCGTGTGTCCCACATATATGCTAGTTCATGACCCTTATGTGGGTATCTTCAAACTGTGTAATTGCTGTCACAAGCCTATATCTTGGGTAATTTGGTCTGGGGGTGCAGAGTATGTAATGCTCACTCTAATGAATGGTGACAGACAGTAGAGGGTTTTTACTGTACAGCACTCTAATTACTGTGTCACCATCCCTTGGAAACATGTCTGGGAAGGGTACTAATACTGTGATATGTATGTAGGTTAAGTGTTTTTCAATGAAATTTGTTTTTCAAATGTTCTGTACCTTTATTTGTTTACCAAATTCATGTTCACTTTGTCTCAATTTATGTTGCTTTGTACATTGTAAACTGACAGACCATGGAAGAAGATGATACCATCAGGCGATATCGTTTCATCAGTCAAATTATTGAGGATTTGTCCAATCAGTTGGCACCACTTCTGCAGCTGCAATGCCCAAATCCTCTAGCGCTGATCTCCAAGGTGAAGGTGATGGCAGCCCTCTATTTCTTTGCCATGGGGTCATTTCAATTTATAGTGGCAACAGCTGGTGGCATGTCCCACACCATGTTTAGTCATGTCCTGCATGATGTGTTGGAGGCACTGATGCAGCACCTGGGCCAGTACATTCATTTTCCAATAAGAGGGAAATTTGCTGACATATAGGGTGACTTTTTGCTTTGGGGAGGATACCATATGTAATTGGCTCGAATGATGGCACCCAAGTTTCCTTGGTGCCACCTTAAGCACATGAGTAGACCTACCACAACGGCAAGCAGTATCAATCACTCAATGTGCACTTAGTATGTTTGGCTTACATGTTAATATCCCATGTCTGCGCAAGATTCCCTGCCACTGCACATGACACTTACATCATGAGGAACAGTGTTATCCCCCACTTGATGTCACAGTTGCAATCTGACAGTGCTTGGCTTGTTAGTAGGTGATGTTGTATGTTTATGTTGTGGTTTTTGTTGTTTGTACATCAGATAGTGCCAGTGCTTAATTTGTAAAATATCAAGTGCCAGGGCTCTGACCAGGAGGTCACTGCAGCTTACACCACCCATTGCCCTTGTCTTTTCTACCAAAACCACTACTAACAATCTCTCTCACATGTAAATGCGACAGTTCAGATTATTTCAGGTACCCAAAGCTAAAGGAATGGTTGGGGAACCAGGTATAATGTATATTGTTTTCATAAACAACTGTTACGCTGCTCATCTATAAATTACATGAGCAGAGCAACCTTGTGGCAGACTGCCCTTAGTCTGGTGTTGACAATTAGGTGCTGGTGTCGATCACCGGAAACCAATTAAGTGCCGGTGCTTAGCACCGGAAAGCACCTGCTCAAATTAAGCACTGGATAGTGCTCTGGTATCAGACTACTAGTTTTTTCTGTGTTCAATGTAGGAGACTCTGGATATCCCAACCTTCCTTGGATGCTGACACCACTCCGCAACCCTGTAACAACTGCGGAGGTTCGTTTCAATGAGGCCCATGAAAGGACCAGGCACATGTTGATGAGGACTTTTGGACTCTTGAAGATATGATTCTGCTGCCTGGATCATACAGGAAGAGCCCTTCAATATGCACCGTTGAAGGTGTGTCACATCATCAATGCATGCTGCATGTTTCAAAACCTGACAATCAGGAAGGCAATCCCACGATCCAGGATGACAAAGACCAGCATCCGCCTGCGAAGGAGGATCCTGGACTGGGACATGCTGCCAGTGATAATGATGAAGAGGAGGCCTTGGATGTGCGACGAGACATCATCAACAACGTTTTCACATGAGTGTATGTATGTAATGATATGAACAGTGGAGGCTCGCAGAGGTAAAGCTGTGAGGCAGTGAGGCGGGGAGGGGCTGGGTGGGGGGGTAGTGGAGTCCGGCATATGACGGCAAAGGTGAACGTAAATAAATAAATACCTGCCGTCGTATGTCGAACTCCACTACCCCCCACCCAGCTCCTCCCCCACCCGCCCCGCCTCACCGTCCCACAGCGTTACCTCTGCAAGCAGCCACTGGATATGAGGTGTCAAAGCCCATTAATTTGCTTGTGTGTTACTGGTGTCCAATGTGTATGTATGCGTGTGAGTGTATGGTAATTAACAATAGGTTTTCAACAGAAATGGTTCTATTAATGTTGTATAGTATAGTGCTGACATAGTGCTGACATGAATCCTAGCCATTGTTCACATAGATAAATGTGTTCATTTGATGAAACTCTCTTGCAAACTTGGTCAACTCATTCATGCTTTCCTGACTCTGCGCTATGTTTCACCCTACCAGGGTACTTTGCCTTGTCTTCTGCAGATTCCAGACCTCCAAGACCCATGATGCAGAGACAGATTCAATCCTTCAATATTATTTTGATTTCATGGCACACACTTACTTCAAACCTACTGGTCATCTTTTGTTGTTTTCTATGTTTGTTCACAGTGTGATGCAATCTTATTTTGTGTGAAGGTGCCAGGTTGTATCTGGTGAATAAACCTGTGCTCCACATTGAGGTGTGCATTGTCTGTTTTCACAAATCCAGATATTTCTTACAAAAAAACATGTTCCATGATGATCTGTTTTGATGACAATGATTGTTGATTGTGCTTGTACTAGGTGCTATTTTTTTTAAACCACAGTCTTCCATTGATGCTGCAACATGTCCTACGGATTGTGTGTTGACCTGGATGTGTCTACCTATCATGCTGCGACAAGGTACATTCACTCACAATTCAGTGACACATTTTATGAAGTGATTTGTTACCAATGTTACTGACACTTTTTTCCTTGTGATTTTGTGTGTCAATTAAATTTGTACAATTGCAAGTCAAAGTCACAACAATGAGCTAGTATTTTGTGCAAAGTGATTTATTTTAATGCATGAGCTGATTCATTCATTCCACACCTTATTGTTGTTATCACAAAAATACAAAACAAAGTTCAGATAGGAGTTGGTAGTGTTTGTAGATGAAATATTCCAAAGTAGATCCACAATTATTCGAGTCTGTAGTCCATCTTTGACCCTCCATTCAATGTGGGACAGTTCAATAGACAGTCAACAAAGTGAATGCTTGGCTCACAATGGATGATATCTTGCACGGATTGTTACTTCCTGGGTTTATGCGTAGTCTTCAGTCCCTCAGTGATCCTTCTTCAGACGACCCCTCCCACGTTTGTTTGATTGAGCCTTAGGTGCTGGCTGCGGCAGTACTGGGGACTCATCACCAGAGTCCATATCCCTCCCAGTGCCTTGTGCAGATGTTGATGCACTGGATGTTGTGGGCACACAGGGAGGCGTGGACATGTTGCTGGAATCTGGCAGAGGCAGGTGACTATGTCCCGCTGCCCCACAGCAGTTTCGTCAACTTTGGAGCGGTGACTGTCCATTTTTCATTGTGGGCTGCCTGCTGCTGTTGCATGGTCCTGAGGATCCCAATTACCTGGCCAACATCTCCAGTACAATCCTCATATGCGTGGAGGATTCTGGTTAGCTGTGGATGCTCCTCCTCATCAGCACCAGCTGCCCCTCCGAACACCCCTACCCACTCGAGCAGGCCCAGTGTTTGCTGGCACAGTCAACACTGAGCTTCATTATTCAGTGACAGGGATGTGGTTGTCTGCGAGCTCAGGAGTGCCCTGTGTTGCTGTGCTGTCGTTGGTGGATCGGGCTGCTGTGTACGGGGGGGGGGTTGCAGAGGATCCGGAGGTAGTCACTGCTGGTGCTGAGGGGTGACCCACACCTGATGGGCCAGGTCATTCATCGTCGTCCGAAGGGGTTTGTGAGACCTCAACACCAGAGGGCTCATGGTCGAGCAGAGCCCGGGGCTGGCTGTCCTAGCTGCTTCCAGTGGTGTTTCCAGCTCACCCTGGACACACCGCTGATTGACGTGAATATCCACTGCCCACATTTCATATAAATGACATAAGCCACTGAACACAATAATGAGTTACTGTACATAGATTGGAGTCCTGTATCCATGATGCAGGACTATGTTTGGGGGATACAATAACATTCAGTTTTCATATGTGGATGAATTGAAATGTCCAGCTTTGTTCATCACTGGGCATGCTGTTTTCTGTTGACGTTACATGACCAGAGACATTGACTAGTTTGTGATAACCTGTGAATGACACAGGTGGGTTGCTGTGCACATCTTTCATTTAGGAGGTACATACCAACTCTTTCTCTCCCAATGTATGTTTTTTTGTGGCCAGGGTACTTGGCTTAGTGCATGTCGTTAGCAGTCACAGTTGTGTGACTTCCGACACACTTACAGTCTGTTGATCTTCCATGATCTTATTTCTGATTGTTTGAGTGATGTGCATCTTGTTCTCATCTCATTATATGTATGTGAATGGCTGTGAGTACCAACATGTGTGACTGCTTACCTTAGTGCATGCACAGATCATGTATTTTGTACATTAAATCCAAAGTCTGAAGAGTTGGCTTTTGACCATTTTGTGCCACTGAACTTTGAAGAAGTGTGGTTTATGTGCTTGTGCCCTGATTGTGAAACTTACACTCCTCCTCCCAAACAGCTGCAAGAGGCCACTATGAAGAGTGTTGTCCAGACAAATTTGGTGAGTGCAGTTGCAAATTCTTTTATCACTGGTGGCTGGTGTTTGTAGCCCATAGGCAAATGTGGTAGTTGTGAGAGGTTCAGACATCAGTCCTCAGTGTCAGCCATCTTGCTAGTACACATCCCCTCACTGTCATGTAGCTATAGTCCCAGGTAAGCTGTTTAGTTGGTGTTGCAGGGGGAGTGCTTTCACTGACGCTGTCTCGCATTAGGCCCTGTCCTACATACTCCTTCCCACCCAGAACAAACAGCCCAACAGGACTTAAGCTTACCTCACAGTGTGTCAGACTGTACCTGCAGGATACCTGACACTGTGCAGTTGTGTCTAACTTTACAACAAGTACCATCATGGTCTTGTGCTCCAAACATCAGTCCCCAATCTCAGGCATGTTGTCTTAACATTGCACTCACTGTCAGATAAGCATGGCTCCTTATTGGCCTGTAAGGCTGTGTGTGAGGAGGAGTGTTTTCACTTGCCAGACCTCCCTTCAGGCCCTGTACTACACACAATCTTTCCACCATGCACTACAGCACACTTGGCACTATGGTGTCCTGAGATTGAGTGGATATGTACTGATATATGTGGCTGACACTGGTGCCTTGTGTTTGTGGCACGAGGCCCTGTTGGTAGGTGAGGGAAAGTCAGAGACCAGTGTACATTGTCATGCATCCTGCTAGTAAATTTGAACACACTGTGGGTAAGCTTAGTTCCTGTTGTGCTGTTTGTGGTGGGTGGGAAGGTGAATGTTGTACAGGGCGTGATGTGAGTTGTAACTATTACAAATACCTCCTCCCACTCAGCCCAGCTAACTCCTCTGAGACTAGGGCTAACTGGCAGTGACGGGAAGTGTACTAGCAAAGAAGCTGACACTGGTGCTTGGTGTTAAACTTGAATCTAAATCCCAACAAGGCATTGTTTCACAGACCTGTTACACAAATGAAGCGAGAACAATCTGTTGCTTCTTGAAGGGCCGAAAGGAACTTACGAGGGGAATGCACCCTCCCGTGTTTTAACACTGTTTCACAATAAGTACTCCCTGAGTTACTTAACCGATAGAACCGATTAACTGTTTGGAATGGATCCTAGACTGACACTGGTGGAATGCCCCCATGTGAAGCTGCGGATGGTGTGCCACCAGGAGATGGGGAAGGAGGCACGTCCTTTTGTTTTATATTCCCTCACATGCCCTAGTGGTGTCATGCCTCATCAGCGGGACACCCTGACGCCGATAAGTGGGCTCAACCGTGTTTCAGGGAGCTCTTAAAGAGATGTTTTGGCCAGGGGGGATAAAGATTAAAAGTCCACTGTCAGATCCCAGTTTCCCTTTATTCTTGGATCTGGCAGGGATATTAGAATGACAGGACTCGGGTCGTATGGGATATTATGGTCTTAAGGCCTATTGCCAACATGTTTCCATCCACTTATGCCCCATTAAGGGTGCTGGACTTTCTTCAGGGCGATGGCTGTAACCCCCTGGAAATGAGATAGTTTGGGAATTTCCCTGCACTATTTATGTTAAGGGCAGCTAGCTGCTCCTTAGTTTTCTACGTGTTTTAATTTATCACTCCATCTGTGAAACGACAAAAACAACATACTAACCACCATAGTATCATATTCAAATTGCTCAACTGGTTGTGCATTGTGCGTTGTGCTTTTGCCCCCGTGAATGAACATTCCGAAGGTGACATGACACAACCATGAACAAGACTTTTCAGGAGTGTGTGTATTTATTTATTTGTGTGTGTCTACAACACACTCATATCTGTGTTATACCTGTGTGGTGGCGCCAATTTGTCGCATACTGTCATCTTTCTTACACTAGTATGTGTAGAACATTAATTAAACTTCTGTGTCATTTACTCGCATACATTCCTGCCTTTAAAAACACGCCGTGACACTTAATCATCCTGTTTACAAAAATAGTATGTCTTACCACTATGTGAGGTCCACGCTGGACCTCACATAGTGGTGGGGGAGCCCTGTAATCAAACACTATATGGTTGTGATAGCGCACAGGTTCGTAAGGGTTCCTGGTTAAAAACGTACAGTGTAAGGAAAGCGGAGAAAAGAAGGAAAGGTAACAAAACGTGAGATTAGATAGAGGTAGTGGTACCCAATTCGGGGTAAGACATGCTATGTTTGTAAACAGGATGAGTAAGTGTCACAGCGAGTTTTCAAAGGCAGGAATGTGTGTGAGTGAATGACACAGAAGTTTCATTTAATGCTCTACACACACTAGTGTAAAAAGATGACAGTATGCAACAAATTGCCGCCACCAAATGAATAAATACACACACTCCTGAGAAGTCTTATTCATGGTTGTGTCATGGACCAAACGTACACTAGGTTCTTGAGCGAACCTCTCAAAAGTTTATAACCAACGCATTTCAACCTTCTGGGTGGCACTTCTTATAACAAAGGTCTTCATCAGGGTACACTAGTGTATTAGTTGCAAAAAAGTAAATTTGGTAAACGGGAGCATTACATACAAATTAAGTTTTTCCTGTCGGAGCAAGGCGCAGAACTTCTTTAGGAGACATTCATATGGTTTAGTAGGCTGGAAAGAGTAATAAGCTGGAATTATCACTTGTGTATCCAGCGCCATCTTGGTATACTTTATTTATTATTTTGTAAAGGGGTGACTGACTGTCCTATTGCTGACATGAAATTGGAGGACTATCGGTGTTGGGAGTTAGCTAATTGGTGTGAGTCGCATGGGGTGCCTTCGGGCAAACGCTTTATGAAATCGTGGCACCTCAGTGGTATCCCATAGTGCTTGCAAGAGGTGAACCTGCATGCGGTTGTATAATCCTATATGTCACATACGGTGCATGTGGGCAAAGTCTTTCTCTTCTCGTGCCACCTCTGTGATGTCCCGTAGTGATTGAAAATGGTGTACCTGCACATTGTTGCATTATTCTGCATAACTGCGCTTGACGGCTGATGTTCTTCGGGCGCTCAACGCACTTTGCGGAATTTATTTTCTTGGTGCACCGCACTCCCTCTCGGTCTTCTCGCTCCCGCAGACGGCAACACGGCGGGTGGTTTCGCACATGGGGATGTAGCCCCAACATTTCTAGGGCAATAAGGAATTGCCGCTCATATTTGTTTCTCGTCCCGTGGCGTGCATTGGAGGATAGTTTTGCCCAACTCTGTCTTAGTTCCGGTGTTGACGTAGTGATCTCCATTCTCTTAAAACTGTAGACCGCTGTAGACCGCTTATTCTGAACTGTCCATCAGACTTGAAATTTGGCAGCCAGCCAGATTTCAGTTACTTTGTGTCCCCGTCAATCAAGATAAACAAGTCACTACTCTGGCTCGTAAGGAATGAAGTTACCAGCCTACAAAACCTCAGTGAATAAGTTATTAATTTCTTGAGTTCCGCACTTATGGGGTTCTGTCTCTAAGATCAAGGAGAGGGGGGAGCAAAGAAGAACCATTGTTGTAATTTGGTCATACCCAATGGTTTATCTCACTCATTTCGTTAAATCCATTGTCAATAGTGTTTAGATACATGATGGTTTTGGCTTCAAATCTGGATAATAGGTTGTCGATACTATTTCCGGACACGTGTTTTAGTATTGTCCATTTTATGTCGTTGGGACCATGTTGATGTTCCATACAGTGTGTTACTATCGGTGCACTTATGATTTTGCATCGGATTCTTGAACGGTGTTGTGTAATTCTCTTCTTTATGGCTTGGGTCGTTTTTACAACATACACTTTAGGGCATGGGCACACCACACGGTATATTACGTTGTGCGTATTGCAATTAGTAAACTCTTCTTGTTTCACGAACTTATTTCCATATGTAAACATAGAGTCTTCCATAGTGCTTTCACAAGAGGAACAGTTGCCACATTATTTGTGTCCTTTGATGGGAGGTAGTGAAAGTAAAGTTCGAGTTGACTGGATGTTTTTTTTCTTTGCGGTGTTGGCACATACCAATCTGTCTTTTATGCTTCTATTTTTCTTCAGTGCAAAGATGGGGAGTTCTGTCAGTGGTTTCAAGCCTTTACTGTGGCCCAGTTATTTCGTACTATTTTCTTTACTTCATTAGTGCATCCAGAGAATGTGGTTACACAGACTAGGGGTGAATTTTCATTTTTTTTCTTTTGGTACAAGAAGTGTTTCCCTGGGAGTGTACCATGCTCTTTTCATAGCTCTCTTCAGATGTTTTCTTGGGAAGTTGCATTCTGCAAGTATTTCAATGAGTACTTTAGCATTGTTAAAATAATCCTCTTTTTTCGTGCAATTATGTCTTGTTCTTAAAAACTGACTGAAGGGCAGATTTTCTCAAAGGTTACGTTGGTGAAAACTTGAAAAGTGGAGTATGGTGTTTCTATCCGTACACAGTGTTGTGTACAAAAGCCCTTCTTCATGTTTTATAAGCAGGTCCAGGAAATTCATCTCCGTTTTGTTATATTTAATTGTGAACTGAATGTCTCTGTTCCTATTGTTGACCCAGTTAAAGAATTCCATGAGTTGTTCTCTTGGTCCTCTCCATACCATAAAAACATCGTCTATGTAGCGGTGCCACATTTTTATATTTCCGTCATATGGATTGTTATTGTAAACCCATCTGTCTTCAAATAGAGCCATAAACATTATTGCCATTTCAGGAGCAAAAGGACAGCCCATAGTGGCTCCTTTTATTTGTACAAATTGAGTTTCGTTAAAATTGAAAAAGTTATATTTTAGACATATTTCAGCCAGTTGTAGTAAGAATGTGGTAGGCACATTATGGGGACATACATGTTTTCCCAGGAAGAATTCAATAGCTTCAATCCTGTTTCTTGAGGGATATTTGTGTACAGACTGACGATGTCTAGTATCACTAGATATTCTTCTTCATTTTCAAATTGTTGACCCTCCAGTAGTGTGATGGCCTGCATTGTGTCCTTTATAAAGCTATTGGTGTCTCCACTAGGGGTTTTAAGAAGGTGTCCACGTATTTGGCCGGTCACTCCAGGATAGAATTCACTTCTGAGATAATTGGTCTTCCGGGAGGGTTCTGGATATCCTATAGACTTTTTTTTTTTTTCATAACCAATTTTATTATGAGTTCAAGCAAAGCTCAACACAGCCCTCCACAGTCAGGAGGAGACTGTCAACGACAGATAGAAAGAGACACATCATTAGTATAGCATCGAACCCAGCGTTATATAGTGAATGACAGCGAACAACCCCACCCACCCAACCCCAAAAACACCAACCAGCCCCGCCCGCAGCTACCCACCCCTTATCCCACCCTAACCCAGTGCACGTGATCACAGTCCAGCAACATGAGATAACCTACAAAGGTGGAGCCGGCCAGCAGCCTAGAGTGTGGGATCCACATCCAGCTGTAATGCATCATCAATGTCCACGGGGGGGTCAAGGAGCAGGCCCCGGTAATCCGCCCACCGTTTCCAGATTTTGTAATGTTTGCGGGGACATCCCCGGGCTTCAAAAACAGGCTGCTCTAGTCCCATGAGGAAGTCCAGGCCCGCCCTCCAGGCCCCGATTGGGGGGGCGCGCTCACTCTTCCAGGCCTGCGCCAGGTCTCTCTTCGCCACCACCAGCCCCAGCAACAGCAAATGGCGTTTGTAAATATTGCCCCCAACGTTCTCCAGAACATGAAGAAGGCCCAGCCTGGGGGTACGGGGCAGGTCCCAACCCAACACCTCTGACAGGCAGTCCCAAACCCCAGCCCAGAATCGAGTCAGTCTCTCACAGGACCATACCGTATGAAACAGGGTGCCCTCTTCAGAACCACACCTCAGGCATTCCGGAGTCGCAATAAGGCCCGCCCGCCATAGGCGGTGTCTAGTATAATAAGCCCGGTGGAGGTATTTGAACTGGATGAAGCGAAGGCGGATGGCTATAGCAGCACCACGGGGAGATTCCAAGGCCTCACGCCAGTCGTCATCATCCAATGGACCAACATCACCCTCCCAAGAGGCCCTCAGCGCCGCGAGTGAAGGGGAACAGTGAGTGACCAGAGAGCGATATATCTGCGAGACCTTCTTGTCACCGAGGTCTCCCATAAACAGTTTAGCCTCGATAGGACTAAAATCAGGGAGCTGTTCCAGGCCCACCAGGCTAGGAGTAAGAGCGTGGCGAAATTGAAGATAGCGGAAAAACTGGGTCTTGGGCATGCTAAATTCGGAGCTAAGATCCCGAAAGGACTTTAGGGTAGTACCCGAGAGGACATGACCTAGGGACGAGATCCCAATCGCATCCCAGCCGTCAAATCCGGACAGAGACGCCAGCGCCGGCAACAGGCCATTGCGCCACAACGGGGTTTCAGCTGTAAGCCGACCCCACCAGCCCACCCGGTGCAGGGCCCGCCGCCAGACAACGAAGACCACTTGGGTGACTTGCGGAAGCAGTCGCCTTCGCCTAGCCGAGTACAGCAGGGTGTGAAGGGAGGCGCCACCCATCAGTGAATGCTCAAGGGCATAAGCCGGATCACTACGGTCCCCATACCACCACTCGTTAAGCACAAGGAGATGGGAGGCCTGATAGTAAGATAAAATATCCGCGGCCGCCAAGCCGCCGCAGTAGGTAGAGAGGAAGCATGTGCGCAGCGCTACCCTGGCGGCACCGCCAGCCCACAGAAACCGGCCCAGCACAGAATTAACAGTACGGAACCACTGCGGGGCAACCTGGAAGGGATGATTCTGCAGTTGATATAATAAACGGGGCAAAGCCACCATCTTGAAAATGGCCGACCGGCCGTAGATATTAAGAGGCATGCGCGTCCACGTCTTGACGTCCAGTTGGACCCGATCCCATACCGGCAGGATGTTCCGGTCCCACGCCACTGCAGGCGAGGCAGAGAGGAAGACACCCAGGTACTTCACACCCTCCACAGCCATCTGAAGGGATGCAGCCCAAGGGCAGGCCACTGCGGCACCCCCCAGCACCCACATGGTCGATTTGCGCGGGTTAAGGAAGAGCCCCGATGCCCGACCAAACTCCTGCATCAGTTCCAGGACACGAGGACCCGTACGCTGCAGGTCAGTCATGAAAAACAGCACATCATCCGCATATAGAGCTATGCGGTCTGAGTGATCCGCACCCCAGACGAAGCCACGGTAGAGCTCATCGCGGCGCACCCTGGCGGCCAGCGGCTCCATGGCCAGCGCGAAAAGGTAAGGGGAGAGCGGACACCCCTGACGCGTGCCTCTGGACACTGGAAAACGAGCCGACGCCGTCCCCGAGATACGCACCGAGGCCGTGATCTCAGTGTAGAGCAGCCTGACATAGGAGAGGAAGATCGGGCCGAGGTTCAGCAGCGGCAACAGAGCAAAAAGAAAGGTCCAGCTGACCGAATCGAAAGCACTATCAATATCAGCCAGCAGAAGCGCCGCCGGATCCTCCTAAGACTCAATCGCTTGTATCGCGGCCTGCGCCCGTCGTATATTGTGTCTCGTTGCCCTGCGTGGCATAAAACCCGCCTGATCTGGGTGGACAAGGGCTGAAATATGTGGAAGTAAGCGGTTCGCCAGCGCCTTTGCCAGGAGCTTGGCCTCGAAGTTGATGAGGGATATGGGGCGATAAGAGTCATGACGATCAGGGGGCCTACCTGGCTTCAAAAACACCACTATTTCGGCATGACGCCAGTCCGGTGGGAGGCGGCCATGCTCTCGCGCCTGTTCCAGGGCCCGCAAGTAGTGCGGCCCGAGCTACAGATGGAACTTCTTATAAAATTCGCTGGGGAATCCGCTCGGCCCCGGCGCCTTGCCTACATTTAACTGACCCAGTGCGTCACCCAGCTCCTCAGCCGACAGGGGAAGGTCCAGGGCCTCGCACACCTCATCAGAGACAGCAGATGGGGGAACCGATGCAATATAATCCGCGATAATGGCAGGGGAGAGAGTCTCCCGAGAGGCATACTGGTGCCCATAATAGCGCGCAAAACTCGTTGCAAGAGTTGCCGGATCCGTGATCGCCACTCCTGCACCATCAACAAGGCCCGGCAGTGTAAGAGGCTGTAGGTTCTGTTGGCACAGCCTATGGAGCATGGTGCAAGACTTGTCGCCCCACTGGTAAACCCTACTACGGGTGGCCAACCACGCCTGACGAGCCTCGTCCAACAGGACCGAGGAATAGGACTGTTGCGCCTGCAGGAGTAGCCGCAGTGCCATATCATCAGGTGCCTCGCTGTGCCGAGCCTCAAGCTCCTCCACCCGCTCTGCGGCCGCAGCAATGCCTCCCAGCCGAGTCCGGCGAGCAGACGCACACCAAGCAATATCTATGCCCCGCAGGGTGGGTTTCATAGCCTCCCAGACTGTCACCGCATCTATCCCTCCGGTAAGGTTGTCTTGCCAATAATGGGCGATCGCGCTACGCAGATGCTGGGAATAATCAGGGCGCTGCAGATGCCACGCGGACATTCGCCATCTGAAGGGGGAACGTGCTTTGCACAAGTCAATTTGTACTGCCACAGGGGAATGATCAGAGAGCCCGCGAGGCCGAATCGCTGCCCCCCTCACCCTGTCAAGGAAAGCCCTCGGGACAAACACACAATCCAAACGCGAAAGGGAGCCATGGACAGCCGAGACAAAGGTGTACTCTCGCCGCTCCGCATGCAGATGTCTCCACACATCCACCCAGCCCAGACCATCAACCATAGCCCCCAACCGCGTAGGGGAGGATACAAGTGCCACTCCAGGCCTCCTCTGCCGGTCCAAAGCCACATCCATCACATCATTCCAGTCTCCGCCAATCACAGCCATGGAGCGGGGGAGCTCAGCCCATAAGGCAAACAAACGTTCAGCTAAGGCCCATTGCAAGGGGGGGGGGGGGGCATACACACATCCAAACACAACCGGCTCCACACCGACCTTCCCCCGTATAAAGACAAAACGTCCCTGGGGGTCGAGCCACTGACGCTCATGTACATATGCCAGCCGTCTATGAATAAGAATGGCCACACCCCTGGAGCCCCTGGTAAATCCGGCATGGAACACTTGATGGAAGCCAAAGCGCTGCAAACTCAGGGCTTTCGTACCTAGCATGTGCGTCTCTTGAAGAAGGAGCACATCTGCCAAGTCCCTCTTAGCCCAGCGAAGCACCGCTCCCCGTTTAATCTTGTCCAATAGTCCCCGTACATTCCAGCTAAGAACACGCATGGAAGCGCCATTGGGCGCCAAGTGAGGAACATCAACCATGATCACAATGCTCCCAGCCCCACACTCCCCGACCCCCGGCCCATGCCCCAGACCCCACAGTTGCAAAATACACAGAGACCACGTGCACCCCCAGAACCAGAACCCCAAACCCCACAAACCCCGAAGCCCCAAACCCCACTACCCCTCCAATCCCGACCCAACCCACAAGCAACCAAACACCCCAGTTCCCCCCACCCCCACCCCATACCTCAAGGAACAATGAAGTATCTGTCGCGGTATACGGTACTTCAGGCCCAAAACACAGCGCCCAAAGCCAGCCATACCAATGGATCCCAACTAGTCCCCCCCGAACTAATCAGACACACTCCCAGAACCACCCCCCAGTCCCAAGAGGAGGAGGCAGCCCAAAGTACGTGCCCCGAACCCCAACAAACATACAGTAGAGTCATAAGCAAAGCACCACAAGAAAGTTACAGACCATGAAGGCCCCGGCAGTCGCCAAGAAGAGGTCAGCACTGCACCAGCCAATGTATGTCCCACCGACCACAGCTCAGCCTCCGCCAGATATAGTCATATATAGAAGGCAACCAGCAGACAGTCCCCATGAAGGGCGATCAGGAGCCTCTATCAGAGTGATCCGTATCAGGCTGTGTGTCCCCCAAAAGGGGGTCCCGGGACAGGGACCTCCGCCGGGAGCGGGACTTGCGATGACGTTTCCCTTTGCCAGGCGGGTTGCTCCTGTCCTGAGACGAGCCACGCGACGATCCAGAGTGCAGCCCCGGTTGGACGTGAGGTCGGATTCTGACTGTCTCATCGGTCCAGTTGAAGACGGCCTCCGGCGTATCAAAGAAGAGGGTCTTGGAGTTGAAGATCACCCGGAGGCGGGCCGGGTAGAGCAGCGAGTATTGAATTTTCAGGCCACGCAGCTTGGCCTTGGCATCCAGGAAGGAGTGCCCCTGTTGGTGGACCAGTTTGGTATAGTCCGGGAATATCATTATTTTATGATTGTCATACAGCAGGGTGTCCTTTAGCCGCGCTTCTCGGAGAATGACGTCCCTGTCGTGGAAGTTGAGGAGCCTGGCGATGATCGGGCGAGGCCGCTCCCCGGCCGGTGGCTTCTGTGTCAGGGCGCGGTGGGCACGCTCCACTATGAAGCATCGCGACAGGGAGTCCGGTGGTAGCCAGCTCTCCAGCCACCGGGTCAGAAAAGCGTCCATAGGCCCATTCTCGCAGTCCTCCGGAAAGCCAACGAAGCGCAGGTTGTTCCGCCTCGCCCGCCCCTCGGCATCCTCCACACGAAGCGCCAGGCCCCGTTGGGTCTGTTCCATGTCGGCAATCTTCTTCTTAAGGGCACCAACATCTCCCTCCACTGCCGTGACCCTGGTCTCAGTTTCAGTAATGCGGGCGACTGCATTGCGAAGATCTTGACGCAGCAGCATCACATCGGCCCCCACCGCGCCAATTTTCGCATCCAGCATGTCGCGGGACTGTGTAATGGCCGTCATCAACGCCGCGTTGTCTGGTCCAGCAGGATGGCCCCCACCAGCCGCCCCGGCTCCTCCACCATGGCCAGTGAACTTGTCAATGGGTCCTGTCTTAGTGGCGGCCGAGCCCCTCGTCATGGCGGCCGCTCAGACGGCAGAGCAGTGACACGCACCTGTATCAGGGCCGCTTCTCACGATAGTCCACCAACTAGGCCCCGGCCGAGGCGTCCCGAACACACCAGGCCGCTCGAGAGTCCCTCGCCACCAGCCCACAGATCGGGTACACCCCAGGCAATGCCGCCCCGCCAAGGTGTATGAAGTCGTCTTCGCGCCCACCGGCACTCCTGGCACGGCGCAGATATGGGCCACTCTAGTTCAAGCCACAAGTTCTCCAACCGCCGCCCCAGGCACCACAGGAGCAGGATAGGGCAATTATCCGGGCCAGGCGCCTGTTTGACCCCTCAGTTCCCGGGGGGCCCCGCTGTGTCCACTCACCAGGGCAATGGATCCGGGCCGGTGACTCCGGGCGGGGACCACCAAACTAGAGGTCCCGGCTTCACCAAGGCCAGGTAGGCCGCTGATCTTCCGACACCCCCTCCAGTCGCAGGCCCCACCGCAAATACGGTGAGGAAAGGCAGGGGATCCCTCTGTAGGTCGTCAGGAGCAGGCAGCCCCGGATCGTGGCCAGCACAGGCTGCGAAAATCAAGGTCCCGGCTGCGCTTGGGCCACCAGGCCGCCCCTGCCGCTCCGGTCCCTTCGCCGCGTCCACACCACCTGCAGGTCCAGCCAAGCCCTGGGAGGATAATCACTGGTCAAATGTCCAATGTCTGCAGCGTCCCCCTCCGGCACAGCTCCTCGCAACAGCCCCCACAGCACTAGTCAACAAGAATGGAGGATGCAGCTCTCACCGGCAGCGGAGCGCCGCCGCCAGTCCCAGTGGAGGGTAGTGCGTCTGCCAGCGGTGGGGGGCGCCGCGCCCCCGGAAGGCGAAGGGTGCCGTTGACAGCAGCAGCAGAGTGTCTGAATACCAGCGTGGGTGACCTCAGGCGGGGGTCGCCAAACTCGAGGCCCCGGCTCCGGCAAGGCCAGGTAGGCCGCAGCCCCTCCGAGGCCCCCCACCGGCCCAGGCCCCCACCGCCGGCAATATGAGGATGGGCAGGGCACTCCGCTGTGGACCGCCGACAGCAGGCAGCCCCGGAACGCGGCCAGGGAGCGGCAGCGCCGGCTCCGGGTCAGGTCCTCCGGTCAGGGGTGCCAAAATTGAGGCCCCGGCTCGTTCGGCGGGCACCAGGCCGCCCGCTGCACTCACTCGCCCCACAGCCGCAGATGGTCTCGGCGCGTTGTCTCCGGCACCGGACGATTCCCGGTGTCCTCCGCCACGACCACCTCGGACACGGTACACTTATCGGGGTTCAGGGGCCAGGATAATTCCAGGATAAACGGCGGGCCGGCGGGAGCTCTTAGGCAGCCACGTCCGCCATGATCGCCCGCTAAGCCACGCCCCCTATCCTATAGACTTTTGGTGGGACATATATAATGGGCTTCCTTGGGTTGTCATTAATAACGTATTGTGCTTCTTTTTTAGACAATCATCCTTCCGTTTCTCCAATTGTTGTCAAGTTTGTGAGTTTTTCTTTAATCAGTTTTGTAAAATCTTTGTCCAAACGTTTGTAGTGCTCTTCATGGGACAACTGTCGTACAACTTCAGAATCATATTTGTCACGTTGTAAAATGACAATGGCACCGCCCTTGTTTGCAGGCTTAATTATGATTTCTTTATTCGCCATTAATTTGTCCAAGGCTGTTTTCTCATTTTTTGTCAAATTCCTCTTCGTGTAGATTTTCTTTTTATCCACTGTGTTTAAGTCTCTCATTACGTTCTTTTCAAACGTAAGCACTTCAATTGCCATTGAATCTGAAGCAGGGAGGAACGTCGAGGGGTTCTTAAGTCCCGAGTAGTTGATGGTTGTTGTCTCTTGTTTGTCAGAGAAGAAAACTTTAAGCCTCATTTTTCTAAAAAATTGCAGTATCTCCTACTTTGTTTGGCCAATGTCTGGTTTGGTATAAAGGATAAACCTTTTTGAAGTACTGCTGTTTCCTCTTGTGATAGAGTGTAATTAGACAGGTTGTAAATAGAGTTCTTTGCCTCTTCCAGTATCGGTATATCTTCCTCCGAGTCGTGATTTCTCCTTGGTATTGTTGAGGGGGAGGAGGGCAGTTGTACCACTGCACTGGTCTTGTTCTTCCAGTTGGTCTTCTGTGTCCTCTGTCTAAAAAAGGCCCTGGTTGGTAGAATTGTCTAGATTGGTTTCCACTACTACTAGTTGAAGGTTCTGAATCACTCAAGTTGTCTGAATATGATGAGGCGTCTCCTACTTCTGCCACCGTAAAGTGCGGAGCATGCCAATATCGACTGGCTGTTTGTAATATTCCTTATCAAGGTAAGGATAAGTCTTCTTTCATTCATGGGGGCAAAAGCACAATGAACAATGCACAACCAGTTGAGCAATTTGAATATGATACTATGGTGGTTGTGTTGTTTTTGTCGTTCTACAGATGGAGTGATAAATTAAAACACATAGAAAACTAAGGAGCAGCTATCTGCCCTTAACATAAATAGTGCAGGGAAATTCCCAAACTATCTCATTTCCAAGGGGTTACAGCCATCGCCCTGAAAAAAGTCCAGCACCGTTTATGGGGCATAAGTGGACTGAAACATGGTGGCAGTAGGCCTTAGGACCATAATATCCCATACAACCCGACTCCTATCATTTTAATATCCCTACCAGATCCAAGAATAAAGGGAAACTGGGATCTGACAGTGGATTTTAATCTTTATCCACCCTGGCCAAAACATCTCTTTAAGAGCTCTCTGAAACACGGTTAAGCCCACACTGACTTATAGGCGTCAGGGTGTCCGGATGATGAAGCATGACACCACTAGGGTACGTGAGGGAATATAAAACAAAAGGATGTGCCTACTTCCCCACCTCCTGGTGGCGCACTATCCACAGCTTTACATAGGGGCTTTCCACCAGTTTAGGATCTATTCCAAACAGTTAACCGGTTCTATTGATTATGTAACTAGGGGAGTACTTGTTGTGAAACATTATTTCACAAATACCATGCACCAGTGTCAGTTATCTTACCAGTGCGCTTCCATTCCCTGTCAGGTAGCCAAAGAACCAGATGAAGTGCTTGGTCTGGGTGGGTGTAGGAGTGTTTTCCATTACTCCAACTCCAATCTGGCAATGTCCTACACACACTCTTTCCACCCTGAGAAAACTGACCACATGGCAGAATGGTTTAATGGCTGTGTTAGACAAGTATTATCAGTATGCGTGACACTTCTGCCTGGTGTCTGAGTTGGCCACAAATTGCATTAGTGCTTTGTTGTCCACACAACAGTCCCCAGTGTCATCGATCAGGCCAGTACTTTTCCACTCATTGTCAGGAAAGCATGGTTCCAGGTGGGCTGTTTGTGCTGGCTGGGACGTTGTGTGGAGGACAGGGTATGATTGGAGTTGAAGTCAGTGCAAATCCTCCTCCTCCCACAGAGCCCAAACAGCCAACCTGGTACTATGCCTTCCTGACACTGAGTGGAAAAGTACTTGCAAGGTGTCTGACACTGCTGCATGCTGTTTTCTTTGATCCCAACTCCCATTAAATCCTTGTGCTACTCACACCAGTCCCCAGTGTCAGCCATCTTGCCAGTACTTTTCCACTCACTGCCAGGGAAGCAGAGTCTCAGGTATGCTATTTGGGATGTGTAGGAAGATGTGTGTAGGACAGAGCCTCATGGGAGATGTAGTCAGGGCAAACACTCCTACCCCCACCCAGTCAAAGCAGGTTATCTGTGCCTATGGCTACCCTACAGGGAGGGGGAAGTGTACTAGCAAGATGGCTGACACGTTTGCATGGTGTTTTGTGCACAGGGCCTTGATGGAAGTTGGTTTCAAGTTGAACACCAGGCCACAGTGTCAGCCACCTTGCGTTTCTTCTCCAGTGAGTCCTTCCTGACTCCTGGCTGGGCCATAACAAATGAAACCCCTTGGCTGCAGGACACGCGAGGACTGCACATGCGCGCTCATGGAGAAAGAAGTCCTTGCTAGTCCTGCAGCCTAGGGTTTTCATTATTACATCCCAGGACTGAATGAAAAGAAGAATCCTGCACCACCAAGATCCAGGTAAGGATTAGGGGTGGGCGGCAGGGGCAAACTCTGCCACTTGGCGGAACCAGAGTTTTTTTGCCGAGATTCATGCTCCCAGTGGAGCGCAGAGTTGGCAAAACTCTGCAAACTCCGCTGTCGGAGAGGAGTTCGTCACCCAACCTAAATATCTACAATATAATAAGATGTTGGCTACAGCACGTAAGCTGATGCCTAGCTTCACTGATTAGCCCATACCCTCTCAAACACTGAGAAGACTGTCAGATAAGACTTATGATGCTCATATACAGAGCCTTGCCAAGGGACTCCCTGGTAATAACCCCAAAAAAATCACATAACAAATGAACGGAAGGGCTGGGTGAGGAACTGACACCACATGACTGGAACAAGATTCATGAGGGTACGTGCACGGTGAACTTCAACGCATGCTTTAAACTCATACATTTTAATTATTTACATCAATTGTACCTCACCCCTAGAACCCTGCATGCTATCTACCCTACAGGTTCAGACAGATGCTTGTGTGTGGAACACCAGACGCAGACTTTTTAAAATGGTGTTGAACTGTACAGATGTTATACCCTTCTGGAGGGAGGTCCTACAGAATCTAAAACAGGACACTGGTTGGGAATTAGAGGGTACGCCCCAGGAGATACTACTGGGCTTCCTACCCACCCCTGCAAAGAAGAAACTCCGCCGCAGATTCCGAAAATTGGGAATGGTACTGTCCAAAGGTTGGGTAGCCATCAAGTGGAAGAATGCATGCCCACCCAGATACAGAGAGGGGAAAGGCTACAGAGAATGGCTGCCAGACATGCCTGAATGGGCAGTGGCTGAAGAGGTTCGGATGAAAAATATCCGGCAAGATGAACGACTAGAGGATGACCTTCTCGCATGAAGGTAGATGCTTCTAGATTTGAGCCCAGATGAGACTGCATCGGAGGTGGAAAATAAGAATGCATGGACAAAAAGGGGGGAATGTATATAGTATATGAATTGACCATGTGTTTTATAGTGGGATATACCATCTCACACCCAGGGCCTAGATCATAAGGCTGCAAAGAAAGTTCAATATACAATAGGACGCAGAATTTTGACATATATATTTGTAGTTAAGCAACAAATCCTGTATGAAACCATGCCTGAGCTGCACACGGGGTGGGAGAAACAGGGTACAAGTTTGTAGCTACTGTTAATGATTAAACAGTGAACCTAATATACAAGCTGCGTTAAAAGTGATCCTTGACGACACTGTATAATCAATAAAAGATATTAAAATATATATATACACCTAATAAAAAAGAAATCAAACTTATCCCCTCCCTATTCTTCCATGACACCAACATTCCACTAATCAAAATAGTATGAATAATTTTCTTCAAAATAAAAGTAAAAACAGATTAAAATACATAAAAGAAAGAAATTATGACAATATATATTAAATACGCATTTAGTATTAACAAAACAATTAAATTTTTTTAAACATATTTATTTAGAAAATGTTAATTAATTTAAAATATAACTTTACTAAATATTAAAATATTATATTAATACATTTTAACATTTTTTATTTTGCCTATCATTAACATAAAAGAGCAAATATAAAATTAAATAAACAACTACCTTAAAAGATTTAGAAATCAGAACACTTAAAACACAAATTTGAACTCTAATTAAATAAAATTTAAATCAAAGCATTACTGCAAACAAAACAAAAAACTTTTAGATTTACATATAGATATTTACATTCTAAACTTTCAAAAATCGAAATTACTAAATAAAAAATACAAAAGTAAGTTTACAAAGCAAAGTTACATGAACCTACTTTCAAAATCTCCCCTCCCTTTTCTCCTTTAAATCAAACATTCCACAACTAAAGCTTTTATTAAACATACATTTTCTTTACAAAATGGAAAATAATTACATTTTAAAATTAACTGCAATAAACATTGCAATAATATTTAGAATAAATATATATAACATCAAACTTTTTTAAAATGAAATACGTAAAATACATTTCAAATTGAAAAGGCCAGGAGACAGTACTGTGCAGTCAGCCTTATGGAAACTAGTTTTAAGAGGGGAAAGAATACAGATTAAAGATGGCCATATAGAATGAATTTTAGCAAAATCTAAAGCAATCCAGGGTATACAAAATTATTGTAGGTGGTCAATCATGATTTTATGGTTGAAGGTGTCAAAGTCTATAACAGAGTCAGCATCATCAGGGTAGAGACAGTGCAGCAATTGGCCGCCAGGCTAAGATCGTCTAAGACTGGAAACTTAACAGAGTTAGCACTCTGGTAAGGCCCAACGTTTTTTTTTTTTTTGTTTTTGAAAAAAGAAAGCAGAGCACTGAGTTCAATTGCGGTACATAGAAATTACACTTCAATATGGACATTCCAGTATAATCAGCAAGGCACGACTTATCAGCGCAACAGTAATCACAGCACAACTAATGCATTCTGAGACCCCAGTAGTTGGCATGACGGAAGTACAATTGAAGGAATACCCTCCCAACCCATCATCCACCCGATCTGCTCCAATCATCTCTTAAGCTTCTTTCATCATACTATGTATAATATACACAGGTACATTTTTAATACAGTGTTCCCCTCACCCCACCCCCGTCAGTTCCAGACCCCATCCCTGCTGCGTAGGAGGGGTTTGCTGCTGTGAAGCTAGGAAATCTCTGAACGGTCCCCATATATCTTTGGGCGTGGAAGATGCCGGTATAGTGTTCGCATACATATCACTTTTTGAGGAACACGTCGCTAAGCTTTGGAGCCACCCAGTTGCCTTTGGCGGTCTTTTGCTACCCCAGCAGATTGTGACCTCCCTCTTAGCTAGGAGTAAGGAGATGGCAGCAAATCTGCGAACCTTCAGGGGAATTTGTACCACATACCCCAACAGTGCTATCTTGGGCAAGGGGTCCACCGGGATTTGAATCATTTTGCTTAGAAGTCTATGGACTTCCACCCAGAAATTGTAGACTCGTGGACAGCCCCAGGCTAGATGTGAAAAGTCTGCTTGCGGAGCCTGGCAACGTTGGCAGGAGTGTGGTCTGGAGGGGTCTATCCTGTGTATGCGGGCAGGTGTAGCATAAAGTCTACGTAGGAATTTAAAGTGTATCAGTTTGTGCTATTCAAGGACACAGTTTTAGTACCTTTGCAGCAGTCCAGACACTGCTCATCCGTGATCTAACTGCCCAGGTCTGCCTCCCACGCAGAGCGCACCCTAGGGACGTCCACCGGTATTACGTCAGAGCAAGCCCTATATAACTGGGATATAAGGTAGAACCCTTTGTCGCTGTCTATCACCAGTGTGAGGGGGGAAATGAGGGGGGCTCCAGCGGGTAGTCTGGAAATTTGCTTCGTAATGCTGCGCGTAGTCTGGCCAGGACGAATTTGTCCATGAACATAGCCTCCGCAAACATGGACATTCCCTCCAAATCAAAAACATGACCCGCGGGGAAGAGATCTCCCAACTGGTGGATGTTGAATTTGGCGCAGGTTCTTTGCACTAATCTTTCGCGGGTTATAGGCAACATGTGAGCATTTGGGAGGGGAAGGGAAGAGGAATACAGTGATTGTGTGTGGGTGATTCTGCTCAGCTTGAGCCAAGCCCAACTGGTGGTGAAAACAGGTTGCATATCTCTTTGGTCTCTAGGGATACCAGTGGGTAAAATGGAAGCGAGTGTAGCAGGGAGGACGAAGTTGGATTCAGGACGGAGATGGGTGATCCTAGCGTCAGGATGATACCATGCATGTGCGAAACTACACTGTGCTGCCAGATAATATAAGTGTAAATCAGAGACCCCAAATCCACCCCGATTGTAGGGAAGAGTCATCACTTGCCATTTCACCCTGGGTGTCCTGCCACCCCAAACCAGCTTTATCAATAGGGACCGTAGAGTAGTGAAGAACTTGTTGGTGAGGGGAATTGGAATGTTGTGAAATAAATATAAAAATGTGGGTAGTACAATCATTTTTATCAAGGCTACGCGTCCTGCCATGGAGAGTGGAAGCTTGAGCCAGGAGTCGACTCGCGTCTCCAACTGTGATATTGCTACCCCGTAGTTACAGTGCACTATCTGTTCGGTATCGCGATGGATATGGATCGCTAAGTACTTCACCGAGCCAGCGCACCAATCTAATGGGAATTCTGGAGTCCAGCGGGGTGTCCCCGTTGTGAGAGGAAAGATAACAGATTTTTGCCAATTGATCCCAAGGCCAGAGAAAGCACCAAATCGGAGGATCTCTCTAAGTAGTGGGTCGAGATTTGTTTGGGGGTCATGGACATATAGAATGGTGTCATCTGCATATAGTGAGACTAATAGTGGACCCGTTCTAAATACCAAACCCCTGTAGAGGTGTTTTTCTTGGAAGTGTCTAATCAAGGGGTCCATCGCTAAGACAAACAATAAGGGGGAGAAAGGGCATCCCTGTCGCGTGCCACGCGATAAGGCAAAGGGGGCAGAGAGGGTGCAGTTTAGGCGGAGTCTAGCTGTGGGCTGAATATATAGTAAAGTCGTAGTAGCTATAAATTCCTGGGGCATTCCCATGCGCCGCATTATGGAGAGGAAGAAGGGCCATTCTAAGGAATCAAAAGCTTTTTCGGTATCTAGTAAGACCGCCGCTGCAGGTACTTCCGGGTCTAATCTGTGCAGTGTATTAAACAAAGTTCGGAGATTGAACTCGGTGGAGCGGTGTGGGATGAACCCCGACTGGGCAGGGGGGAGTATAGATTCCATGAGCAAGGAGAGGCGACATGCCAAAGCCTCCGCAAGAATTTTATAGTTTATGTTCAACAAAGATAGTGGGCGATATGTGCTACATTGAAGGAGATCCTGGGCCGGGCTTTGGAAGCAATATAATAACGGCTTCTCTCAAGGTGGGGGGGAGTCTTGGTGTCTCCAGGGCTTCGGCGTAAACACCTAATAAGTGTGGGTCAACAGGTCCCTGTAGGCTTTATAAAATTCGGTCGTGAACCCATCCAATCCTGGGGCTGTAGACATGTTCAGGCTGTTAATGGCCTCATGTATGCTGTCAGCTGTTATGGGTTCCTCCAAGAAATCTTGCATAAATTTCTCTAGGTAAACTAACGCTATTTCTGAGAGATATTCCTCTTGTCCAGTGTGGTCAGGTCCTAGCTTGGTGGTGTATAGTGATTTGAAATAGGATAGAAACTCCTCCTGAATCAACAGAGGGTCCATAAGCTTGTTTCCCGAAGCAGAGTGCAATTCAGTAACATAGGATTTCGAGTAGGGGGGTCTGAGTATCTGGGCTAGATCCGGCCAGGGCAGTCCCCTTCTACGTGAACCTTGGCACTATGGTATTTTCCCATGTATAAAATTTCCCTATCTGCTACTGTCCTATATTCCAGGAGTAGGGCTGACCTTTTCATATCATATCCCGGGTCTGTAGCCGTCCTCTGTGTTGCATCTAGTGTAGTCAGTTCAGCTTCCAATCGGGAAAGTGTGTTGCGTAAGTCATGGAGTACTCCAGCACTTTTTGAAATACATATTCCCCTGATATAAGCCTTAAATCCCTCCAATAGTGTTGCTTCACAGTCTACGGAACCCGTGTTTATGTCAAAGTAGTCCTCTAGGGCCGTAGATAGGTCCTGTCTGAATAGTTTGTCGTCTAGTGCCCGAGTCGGAAACCTCCACTGTCTTTCATACACTTCTGGAGAGGGGATAAGCAGTCCCATTAGAACTGGGGAGTGATCAGAGTAAGATCTGGGTAATGTTTAATGCTGTGGAACCATCTGGAGAGCCCGGGGGTGGCCAACCAGTAGTCAAGTCGCATCCAGGTATTGCTTGCGCCAGTGTAATGTATGTGAGTGGTGTGGGGTGGCCAACCAGTAGTCAAGTCGCGTCCAGGTATTGCTTGCGCCAGTGTAATGTGTGTGAGTGGTGTGGATTGGATCACGAATCCTACCCATGTCCATCAACGTGAGGCGGTCGCACATAGAATGCAGGGCCTTGCGCGCTTTCGGTTTCGGGTCTGGGGCTAGTGATGTGCTGTCTACGATAGGATTGAACGTAATGTTAAAGTCCCCTCCCACCAAAAGGGGTGTGGTGTCCAGTTGTAGGAACTTTGCATGGAGAGTATGGAAGAAATCAGGAGAATCAGTATTAGGGCCATATACACACCCCAGGGCAATTTTATAATGGAAAAGTGTGCCCTCTACAATGACAAATCTACCGGAGACGTCGTGGCAACAGAATGACATTTGAAGGGGAGTCGCTTATGTATAAGGATGGCTGTGCCCCTAGTGTAGTTGCTATAATTGGCGAAGTAGCAGTTTGGACCCCATGAGGATGCAAAGCGGGACCGGTCCTGAGGAGGAAGATGGGTCTCCTGTATCAATGCAATGTCTACTTTGTGTCGAATCAAGTAATGTATAACCTGTCGCCTCTTATGGGTATCATTCAAACCCCGAACGTTCCATGTGACCAGGGTAATGCCCGAGGGGCCTGTGTTGCGACCTATCTGTGCCATATCTGCATAATTTGTGTAAAGAGGAGGAATAGCCAATACCTGCATCTGACAAACTGGCCTGCAAGTAAAAAAATCACGAACTCAGAGCAACGCAAAAACATCAATTCCCTTACCACCTCCCCCCACCCAGCCTCCCCGCCCAATCGGAAAGGCAATACCCATTTACCAGCATAATCCCGCAGTACCCAAAACAATTGACATGTTTGTAAGACAACTCTTATAGGCTACATGTAAACGTTAGAAACACAATCTATAGGTGTACACCAAATAGGGGGACGTTTGCTATCCAGCAATCTAGTAATCAAAAAACAAATATTACTAATTATCACAGGATGCTTTGAAGGGTCCTATAAGGGCGGGAAAGTACATAGATCGGACATTCAGTCTAGGCCCGATGTGGAGAACAGGTCCGCACTGGCATCAGACCCACTCAGAGGGGGGAGGAGGTGACAGCGTCAGGTGAGCCTTTGTTATTAAGTTTGTAGGTGTGGCAGAATTCCTGCACCTCCGTCGGGGTTTCAAATATACGAGACCGGCCATTAACTTCCACTCTTAACCTGGCGGGATATAACATGCCATATTTCAATCCTAAATTCCTGAGAGTAGCCTTAACCCCTTGGAATTTCCTCCTAGCATCTTGTACCATAGTGGTGAAGTCAGGGTACAATGATAATTTGGAGCCCTGTCAGGAGAGTTCCCCCTTTTCTCTGGCCATCTGCAACGCGGTGTCTCTCTCTCTCTCTAAAGTTCATTATCCTGGCGATAATGGGTCTTGGCGGAAGGCCGGGGTTAGGTCTGGAGCCGAGCGATCTGTGGCCGCTCTCCACCACAAAACTGGGGGGGAACGCCTCTCTCCCAAAAAGATCCACCAGGATGATTTCCACCAGATTGTCTAGTCGCTGTGGATTCCGGCACGCCTACGAGGCAGATGTTATTGCGTCGACTCCTTGTTAAGTCCTCGTTTTTAATTACCACTTCCTTAAGTATTCTCTCTATCCTGTCAACCCTCTTCAGGGACTGAGCCATGCCGTCTTCCAGGTCAGATGTGCGAGACTCCACCATGTCCAAGCGCCTGTCGTTGACTAGGATTTTGGCTCCAATGTCAGCCATATGCTTATCTAAGGCGCCAAAGCGGACGTCTAGCGCTTTGAATCCCGCCCGCATCTCCAGTAGTAAGGAGCCCAGCTGGCCAGTATCGTCTGTTGATGTGGGTGGGACTTGGCCGCCCGCCGCCATGCTGGTCGATGGGTTCTTGTTTGCGTCCACTGGCCTCTCAAATGAGAGCTGGCTTTGCTTCAGATCCTTGCGGCCCATGCCGCACCAGTCGGGGGCGTGCTATGGAGGGGGGCGAATGCCTGGAGCTGTGTATTGGTGATTGTCTGCAGGAATACAGACCGTAGGATCGGTGTCAGACAGTGCCTCTAGGTGTAGTGGCCTGCATGGAGGGCGCGGTCTGAGCAGGTAGGTGGTCGGACACTTCACGTGGTTGCGTTCACAGGTAGCCAATAGAATTGTGGTCTACCATAAGAATGGCAAGCGCTGCGCGGGATAGTTGGCCTGCTGTTTAGTGACATGTGCACTATGTATTCAAGAGGCAGCATTAATCTGCCCGTAATGTGACGGGCCCAAGGTTCAGGCAGCTCAGGCAGATAGCACGTTGTGGATGGCGCATGTGGCAGTTAGTAATGGGGGGGCCATTCCGCCGAGTGATGTCGCCACCAAAGTGTCCCGGGGGCCCGCAGGTTCAGTTGTGTCTCACCGTGTGTTGCCGTTCGGCAGTATGGTCTCCTCCCCCTCCGGCACGGCAGCAGAGCGGCACCCAGGCAGCAGAGCGGCAGTTCGGCGGAGGTCCGATGGCCACCCGAGCCGCAAGAGTCCTCACGCTGCGTAAGGGCACGGGCTGGGGGAGTGTATGGTGTAGATTGCCTCTGCCTGCGCCGCCGATCCGACAGCCGGCCGATGAGATGCGATGCCTGTATCGCCTACCAGGCCGCCATCTTGAGTGCCTCGCTCGCGCGCTTCTCCGGTCCTCACGCTCAGATATCTACTCCATCCGGGCCAGTTTCCAGAGCAGTATTGCTCCAGCTGGTGTTGCGCTGGTCCGACGGAGTTATCAAAGTATTTTGGCCGCCTAAGATTTACTGGAAATGCCGGATGATTACATATTGTCTGAGCTTCAGCCCAGCGCGGCCATCCCGGTCACTGGCTAAGCCACGTCCCCTGGTAAGGTCCAAAGTTCACATGGAAGTCATGCAAATAGTTAGATGTATTCATAAAGTTGAAAATCACAGAACTTCCACTTATTGGAAAACCAGTGTGAATTTAAGCCAGTCAAAGATTATACAGATGGTTAAAAGATTCTGCATCTTTTCTAATGTTGATAGAGCACTAATGGCTTAACAAACCACGTTTAGGAATGTTCACCAATGTGGGCATTTCAGTCTGCCAATGAAATAAAATCCTTTGATGCAACCAAATTCCACTGTTTAACGGAAAACTGGCCCTGATTGAAACCCTAGTGAAAAGAACTTGGAAATGTTTGGTTGTCTACTCCATTGGCTTTTAAACCCATTTCAGCAGGAGCAAAGTGCCAAAACAAAGATGACAATTAAAAAAAAAATTAAATGGGTAAAGAACGTTTCACAGTCGAACTTGATAATCAATTCACTGCCAGTTCTCAGAAGCTGGTGGATAAACTTTCCAGGAAGTGTTTAGGGATTTGGCAGTCGATTATGTGTTTTACTCCTGTGGACATTTGAAGCTGCTGCGTTGGTGGCTTTAGCCAGACTTGCTGGAAAAATACCACAAATTGATTTTTCAGCTGCTATGGAGGAGTCATAGAAAGCAACTGAAAGAACCATATTCATGACTTCTTGGATCACCTTTATTTGTGAGAGGCTCTCTACAGTCTTTTCACTTTCAATGAGATGATATAGAACATTGGTGCAAATGGGAGAAGCTAAATGAAAAGTATGGAAGTGTGGAATTTTCTCCTGTGTTGGAGTGTAATTTTAATAACAATGCTTATAAATATCACTTAAATATTGGCCAAAATAGGTCTAAAAAAAGACAGTAAATTTATTCAAGTTTATCCTCATGACACTTTCTGGGCTATACTGAAAGTCCATTCATTGGACTTATTTTGCTTTCTTTACAAAAACTCCATGTGTCAATTAAGATAGTGCTCTAATAGAATTAAATTGTATCCAAATGCATTATTGTATCAATCTGTGTCAACACATGTTGAGCACTGGGCACCAATACATCATACTTTCATTGTGTACATGCGATATTACGAATACAAAGAATGAAGTAACAAACTCAAATTCATAAGGTGTGTGTGTGTGTGTTTTAAAATATTGCAGCTATTTCCGAAAATAACAAACTGCAAATATACATTTTTCACTGATAACTAGTTTACATAACTAAATGGAGTGCTGTTCACAATATAGTTGGTGTGCATTATACTGGTTTGGAAATGGGGATATGAACATTGGTCCCCTAGTTACAGCACCTATCAGGGATCTAAAGACAGATTCTTGTTTACCTTAATATCATTTTCCATTTACAAAAATAATAAGTTTATTAACTAGGATATTCTTGTGAATCCTTGACGTTTTGAACGGTAAACAGACATAATATCGAATCAAAAATATAGAATGGACATAATATCGAAGTCAAAATATAGAATGGAGAAAATATCGAATGGACACAATATAGTGGTGAAAAATATCAAATTGAAGGTAAGTAATGTAATATCGATTTTTAAAATATAGAAAGTCAAAATATCGAAGTATATATTATAGGTATTAAAATATATCAAATTTGTAATAATATCGAATTTTTTAAGTGTTTTTTATGTTATTTAATTTTTGCGTAATTTAATTCTGTAGCGGGTTGTGGGTTTATAGGGGAATAGGGTGGGAAGTAAATTATTTGTAATTAAATATAATAATTTATTGGTATTTATTTTGAATTAATTGGTAATTAATTTTTAATTGGTAATTTGTTTTTATTAATTGATTAATTGATAATTATGTGTATTTCATTAATTTATTTTCCGTAGCGGGTTGTGGGTTTATAGGGGAATAGGGTGGGAAGTAATTTAATTGTAATTAATTAAATATGTAAATTTTTTTATTGGTATTTATTTTGAATTAATTGTTAATTAATTATAAATTGTTAATTAATTAATTTTTAATTGGTGATTCATTTTTATTAATCGATTAATTGAGGATTATGTTAATTTTATTAATTTATTTTCTGTAGTGTGTTGTGTGTTTATAGGGGGAAAGGGTGGGAAGTAATTTAATTGTAATTAAGTAAATCCTTTATATTTATTTATTGGTATTTATTTTTAATTAATTAATTAATTAATTATCAATGAACTTGTATTAATAATTAATTAATTGTATTAATCATTTTAATAACTAATATTAATTTATATTTTTAATTGATTAATTATTACATAATATTAAATTGGTAATTCATTTTAATTAATTTTTTCTTAGTATTGCTATTTAATTAATTTTATTAATATATTAAATCTTTACTTTCCCTACTTTTGCACTCTCTGGAGTGGGAATAGTAATTTTTCACCCCTACGCTATCCAACGCTTTCCTTACCTTAGCACTCTCTGGAGTGGGAATAGTAATTTTTACCCCTTCTCTATCCAACGCTTTCTCTACTGTTGCACTCTCTGGAGTGGGAATAGTCATTTTTACTCCTACACTATCCAACGCTTTCCCTACTGTTGTACTCTCTGGAGTGGGAATAGTAATTTTTACCCCAACGCTATCCAACGCTTTACCTACTGTTGCACTCTCTGG
Organism: Lissotriton helveticus; assembly: GCF_964261635.1. Taxonomy (NCBI): domain Eukaryota; kingdom Metazoa; phylum Chordata; class Amphibia; order Caudata; family Salamandridae; genus Lissotriton; species Lissotriton helveticus. The sequence goes on from NC_136065.1 coordinate 1,541,693,505, forward strand.
AGTGGGATTAGTAATTTTTACCCTCCCGCTATCCAACGCTTTCCCTACTGTTGCACTCTCTGGAGTGAGAATAGTAATTTTTATCCCCCGCTATCCAACGCTTTCCCTACTGTTGCACTCACTGGAGTGGGAATAGTAATTTTTACCACTACGCTATCCAACACTTTCCCTACTGTTGCACTCTCTGGAGTGGGAATAGTAATTTTTACCCCTACGCTATCCAATGTTTTCCCAACTGTTGCACTCTCTGGAGTGGGAATAGTAATTTTTACCCTCCCGCTATCCAACTCTTTCCCTACTGTTGCACTCTCTGGAGTGGGAATAGTCATTTTTACCCCCCCCGCTATCCAACGATTTCCCTACTGTTGCACTCACTGGAGTGTTAATAGTAATTTTTACCCCTACGCTATGCAATTCTTCCCATACTCTTGCACTCACTGGAGTGGGAATAGTAATTGTTACCCCTACGCTATCCAACGTTTACCCTAGTGTTGCACTCACTGGAGTGATAATAGTAAATTTCACCCTCCCGCTATCTTACGGTAAGTAATATTATGTTAATATATATGTGTGTTAAATTTTATTTTTTTTTTTTTAACTTAAATGTATTATTTAATAATTTTAAGGTTATTTAAGTATTTTTAAGTATGTTTTAGTTAATTATATTTATTATTTTATTATTTTTAAATTACTTTTAAGATATTTAAAAAAATCGATATTTTGACTAACTATATATTTTTTAACTATATTTTTGATTTGAGGTTTTTGTACTTATCTGTTTGTAGATAGGACTTCGATATTTTTGTATTCGATATTTTGTCATCGATATTTTAGGTATTCTATATTAGTGTAATCAATATTTTGTCAGTGATCCGTTTTGAACTTTAGATGTAAGTATCTTAGAGCCTTATTACGACTACCGCGGTCCATAGGACAATCGTAGTTGCTGTCCAACGACTGCTTTGCTTTTGAACTGCCCTCAGTATTACAACTGCGGCAGTCGAACTGGAACGAAACTGCCAGGATCAATAATCCCACTGGGCCGGTGGTCTTTTCCTGGATAGAATAGGCTGGTGGTGCCGCTGCTGGCACTGCCGAACATATTATGAGCTCCCTCACTGCCATCCATTTTCATGGCTGTGCAACTGCTATGGAAAGAGTTGCGGAGAGCCAACAAAGGGGACCCTACAGGCCCTGAGGCTGCCTCTGTGCATGGGCGTGCATGCAGGAGGGTACATGGTGTGCCCTCTATATGTCTGCACCCCAACTTCCAGCACGGAAAGAAATGCATAACATGGTGCATATCTTTCCGTGTTGGAACGTGCTTTGCCGGTCCCATGGCGCTGCCTTCCTAATGCTCATGTACGGCCTTGAAAAAACAATGCACTGCCGTGGGACTGCCGGAGAACCACCCCCCAACCAGGATGTAAACCCTAATCTGGCAGGTTGTGTGACTACAGGTTTGGTGGTCTCGCAGCAGGGTGCTGGTGTGGCGGCCCGCTGCGAGACCGCCAAACTCATAATATGGCCCATAATATTGAAAATTACAATAATGTAGATTTATTTATATATAATCCTTGTTGAAACTCAGAACCTTGTTTTGATTCCCTTGTATCCGTGGGTTACTTTTTTTATAGCTTGATAGTGAAGCTGATCAGCCTTAAAGAAGCTTTTGCAAAACCTCCTTAAGAATTATCATTATTTGACAGCGGCAGACTGGTTGCCCATAGCGTCCTATTTTTGACAAAGCACCATGTTGTGTTAGTCACTGTGGCCCTAGATATTCAGGTACTTGCAGGAACCATCACCCATGGTTTTTAAAAAAACAAAATCTTCTGGAGAGTATCATCTGAAATCCTTGTGGAAATCCTCTAACATGATGGCACGGCTTATTAATTGAAGAATCTATACTAAAATTAGTAAACTAAAATCATAGTTCAACCTCTTAGTTCCAGAAGGTACCTCTTTGGCACTACTTGGATAAAACACAAGTAACAAACACATTTTATGGCCCTGTCTCTGAAATTTACCCTTGGTGTATTTTCCTTTCTTTTTTCGATCAAGCTTTTTCATTATCTTGAGGCCAATTAAGTTTTGCTGTTCTGCTGTACTGTGTAATTATATCGTTGGATTCCTATCTTCATTTCATGAACATTTTCTTCCATTTTACTCAGCAATAATTGATATCTGTGTTCCTTGAAATCAAAATTGAAGGCCAAATCTGTAAAATAAGAATTGAATCAAATTACTTCTGAAATAAGAGATGATTTTTAAGTTTTTTAAGGCATTTATATTGCGAATTCCATATTTTGTCCAAACGCATTGAGAAAGATTGTTTTCCCAAGTGAGCCTTGCTAAAATGGAGCAACGTCTACCTGTGATAAGTGGAGTGTAATACCAGTTGTGTATGATTTTGAAGTAGTTAAGTCAGGGGCCATAACGGTGGAAGAGTGTTGCCCCACTCGCCAGTCTCAGAAAAATAAAATGACAATAAAACAATTTTATTGTTCTGTGACTGCCTTACGCATGCGTGTTGTATGGGGGTCTGAGGTGTGGTGGGCACTTAGAAGCATGCATGTAAGTTTGGCCGGCCGTCCTAGGCTGGCCAAACAGACATGTTCAAATCTATTTCACAGCTGGGTTGGAGAAAAGCCACAGGCTCCCAGGGTCGGTATGAGCAGTAAAGCAGGCCGCTCAGATGAATCGTGGCACTGCTCTTTTAGCATGAGAGCATCATCTGGATTGGGTAGGGAGACTGCTTTCCCAGAGACTGCTGGGAGAGTACTGCAGCGGGCAGCAGTAGCGAAAGAAAAGGTAAGTTAACCTCCTGTCTGTCACCCATTTTTAATTTTTGGCGGCTGCTACTGAATTTAGTTTCAGACAGGCCTCACTCCATTTCGGGTTATGACTGTCCAATTCCTCATTCCATTCTTTTAACATATATTCATGTTCAAAAAGCCCCTCTCACTTAATAAGGGGTTGACGCTTCAGAGGTTTGGCAAATAAATGGGTCACTACCATGCTATTGAGGCCCAGCATAACTGACGAGTGAGGTCTGGTTACGACAAAAAGAGGACCATGCAGAGATACCTCCGTCCTTCCTAATGTTTGCACTGTTGTTGGAAGTACAGGTCCAATTAATTTGGAAACAGTTTGAGGAAGATGAATCAAGGCAGGTAATGAACAACATACTTTATAAAGTTATGCCGGTGACTTTTTGTTCTGTGCTCATAACACTCTAGAACCATTTTCCACAATTCTTAAACAAATAAGAGCTTTGAATGATCTTTGGTACCCAAATCAATTAGTTTAAGCCAGGTTTATATCTCTCGGAAAGTAGATAGAGTGCTGCCGGGTTGCAGGGTTTCATTGAAAGACTACCTCGACATAGCTATCAGTAGACATACGACCGAAGAATAAAGTGAAAATGTGTTATTTTTCGCCTGTAGGAGGCATTAAAGTTCTGCTGTGAATATTGCATTTCTGCAGTTGTCAGAATTTTCCTACCCTAGAGGATCGAGACTTGACAATATTATGTGTATCTCAATGGATGCCTCACTTTATCCCAGCAGGTATCATGGGATTGAATACTCACCTGCTGCGGAGTGTACGGTCAGCTCACGCAGGTATTGCTACATCGAAATGACCATACTGCCAACTACATTATGTGGTTTAGTGGCCAGGGAGTAAGTCCTATGATCCGGCGGCTGGTGGAATTTGAACCTGTTGGGGCGTCTGAAGTAGGAATCAACGAACGGGAGCGATCCCGATGGCAATAAGGAAGGTTCGGGGAGGTTCTACCCCCGTGAAGAAATTTTTCAAAAATTGCCATTTTTTGGTGCAATTTTCAGCACTATTTCTGTGATAAATGGACTGAAAAATAAGTTTTTCTAGGCATTCATGAAAGAAAACTCATACGTTATTTCAGATAATTTCTGTGTTGCCAAGCAAGTCTGACTTCTGAAGAGGGCTAGGGTACTAAGCAAGATTGCTTTTCTCTACCCATTCCAATAGAAAACACCTAACATAGGTGCATACACACCCACAAAGAAACACACCTGTAATTTTGTTCCTACCAAAAATGAAGGCTGGCCACTTCTTTTTCTGCATCAGCTATTCAATGTGATTGCCCAGGTATCTTCATTACATATTAAATAGCTACAAGTATAAGAAATATCCATTTGAAACAAACATTTAATTTTTAGGAAGTCAGCAAAAGCTTTGCATTTTTGAGCAAGGCAATTTTGCAAAATAAAATATGAAGTAAATATTGTATTTAAAATAGTTCATATAGCGTTCTGAAGCCCTTGGGTCTATCAGTATTTTAGAAAACCACTAAATAAAAATAAGTTATGAAATGAGTGTAATATGCATTGCTTAAAATATAAGAAATATATATTAAAAATCTTTCATTTATTTTAGAAAGAAAGAACAAAAACTTTATATGTATAAGCAGGCTAGGTAAAAACTTTTTACTTTATTTTTAAATACTTTGCATGCCACTCTCAGGCCCTTGTGCCTGTCAGTATAGTAGAAAATGTCTATATAAAAATAAAATATGAAAATAAATAAATGTATATTTTAAGAAATATCCCTTCAAAACCAATATGATATTTGTAAACACAAACAAAATTATTTTAAAAACTATGTAAATACTTTGAATGCCACTCTCAGGTCCTTGTGCCCTTCAGCCAGCATAGCAGAAAAAGTTCAACAAAAAGAAATTATGGAAATAAATAAATGTACATTTTAAGAACTTTCAAAACCAATATGATATTTTTAAACACAATTTCCAAATAAAAATAATATTTAAATACTTTGCATGTCAATCTCAGGTAGAAGGGTTCTTGTCCCTGTCAGTACAGTTGAAAACGGTTATAATTAAAATAAATTAGGAAAATAATTAAATGTTGTACATATAAAGACATATACCCTCAAAACCAACATATTTTTAAACACTAACAACAAAAATATTTTAGATAATAAAATATGAAAACAAATATATATAAATTCACAGATATATAAGCACACATATATAAATACATATCAACTGTACAGGAGTTGTATGAATATTACATGGAATGAGAACATTTCCATCAGTACTTCCTAATGTTATCAAACAAAACAAACTGAGCTATAAACACCTGAAACTATGATCACACATCAGATTCATATTTTCTACTTATATAGAAAGTCTGCTTGTCGATCTTTAATATGAACAAACTTTTCGATTGTTCTTTTGTTGAATTCTGGTATTTCCTTCATTAGCTCTTTTTCCATTGACAGTATAGCCAAAGCATTAAGTCTAGCTTGAGTCATAGGGGCCGATTCTGATCCTGGATTTTTATTTTCCATACAAATTGTAAAAGTCCCTTCCAACCCGTGCAGTACGATTCGTATGGGAAAAATACATACAGATCGGCCCGATCCTTACAAATCGGATCGGGAAAAGCTGTACGACACGGACTTGTAAAAAAGACCATACAATTTGTAAAAAGGCTGTCCAACCCATCAAGTACGATTGGTACCGGGTTGTCAGCATACGATTTGTATGGAAAATGGCCTGTATACGGGGAATGACACATACCGGGCAACAAAGCGAACTCATATACGCCTCGTACCCTGGTATGACTCGTTCTGGGGGTACGACTCATACCGGGGTATGGGTCGTATAGGGGTATGAGGCGTACAGGGGTCCCCCCACATGCGAGGCGTGTGTATGGTGCGTACCCCAACATCGTGCATGTACACAAAGTACGTACGCGATTTTTGGGGTACTGGTCGTGTATGCACCGTACAAGCACCGTACCCCAAAATCGCGTATGTACGCACCGTACCCCAAAATCGCGTACGTACGCACCGTACCCCAAAATCGTGTTTTTGGGGTACGGTGCGTACGCACGCGTTTTTGGGGTACGGTGCGTACGCACGCGTTTTTGGGGTACGGTGCGCACATACGTGATTTTGGGGTACAGTGCGTACGTATGCAATTTTGGGGTACGGTGCGTACATACACGATTTTGGGGTAGGTGCGTACATACACAATTTTGGGGTACGGTGCTTGTACGGTGCGTACACGACCAGTACCCCTTCATCGTGTATGTACGCACTGTACCCCACTTTCCGTGCCATCCGTACGCACCGTACATACGCACCGTACCCCTGTATTCATGGGGTGTATGACACGTACATGAGGGGGTCTGAATCGTACTGTTTTCGGGGCGTACAAGGTTTTTCCAGCACTTTTTGGCTCTTGTAAAAAAAGAGCTGTATGGAGTGCCGTTTGTACGAATCGTACTTGCCGGGTTGTAAACTGCTGCCGGGAATACATGGGAACGTCGTGTACAGAGCAATCCGAATCGGAATCTCTTGTATATACAAGTTGTATGGTCTTTTTTACAATTTGTATGGAGTGCGTCTATTTGTACGGATCGTACTTCCTAGGTTGTAGGGGCCTCCTTACAAGTACGAGTTGTATGGGGAAAACACTCCATACCACGATTTGTACAGCGTTTTTCCAGGATCGGAATCGGCCCCATAGTGTTTCGCAAAAACGTTTTTACCCTCTTTAGTGTGGAAAAACATCACTCAGACTCTCCTGTTGTCATGGGTGTAGTAATGACAACTCTTAAGAGCTTTATGGTCTCAGAAAAGGATTTCTCTAAGTTGTTTTCACACAAAAAGCTAAATAAAGCCATGGCACCACCAGTAGTTTGACGGAAGTCTCGGCTTCCATAAAGGACCGAAAGTTCTGTACTCAATCTGGCTTTGTCTAACATAGGATAGGCTTCTACCGTTTCTGCGAGTGCCTCAGCTGGGAAAGATTTGTCATGACTTTCAAAAAGGTCACTTCGCAATAGTGTTGCACTTACAAGATGCTTTGTGAAAGCAAAGCGCTCTCTGGCATGGACCACAATAATGCCAAAGACTTCTTTTGCGTCTGGGTCAAAGTATTTATTTGCAGTCTCCGGTTTACAAATGTACATTCTTGTGGCAGTGTAGAATCCAAACTGTCAATGGATTCCCGCACTTTGGTGATGCTTGTCACAAAGTCTGTAGTAGCTTTCTGGACAGACACAGTGTCAAAGTCTCGCTTTGCAACCTGGGGCAATGTATGGTAAAAAAGAAACAGAAAGAATATAAACTCTTTATCATCTAATGTTCTACTAAATCCCTTAGCTTCACATATAGTATTTGACTAAAAATCACCACTGTTTGCAATGGTTGACATGCATTCAAGAAGATCGTCTCTGTTTTCATAAATTATCAATATTGCTCGAATATTGAAGTTCCAGCGAGTTGCAGACCCTCTTGGAAGTCTTCTTGAAACTATTTGTTCAAGAATTTCAGTCCTTTTTGGGGAACGTGCAAAAAATACTGTTATACCACCAGTCTCTCAAAAGAAAATTTTAACTCTAGATATTTTGGAGGAAGCCTGTTCCATAATTAGGTTAAGTTGGTGGGCATAGCAGTGAATGTAATGTGCATTTGGATAAACATCCCTGATTTTCTTTTGCACCAAACCTGTTGTACTATGCATGACGCTGGCACCATAGTAGCTTTGAGCAATTACTTTTCCTTTAGCACATTGCTCAGGGAAAACAATCTTTAATTCATTAAGAATGGTTGAGGCAATTGTTTCTGCAGATGAGTCTTTTAGATGTGTGAAACAATAAAATCTTTCAGCTACCTTGCAATTTCCATCAATGTAGCGGAAGACGAGAACTGACTGTGTCTTAGTAGAGACATCAGTTGTATCATCAGCTTGGATAGCTACATAATCAGTGGTTCTCAACTGCTGTATAATATAGTCTCTTAATACTTCAAGCATACAGTCCAGCAATTCATTTTGAATAGTTTTAGAAGTGCCTTTGAACACTGTGGCTGTTTTTAAATGTGTTTTCATAGCACTGTCAATGCTGGAGACAAAATCAACAAGGCCCCTAAACACGCCAAGATTTAGAGACTCTTCAGTTTCATCATGGCCTCGTAATGCCAATTCAAAGGCACCACAAAATCAAATACAGTCAATCAATTTTGATAAAATATATCGGTTTATATCCACTTCTGCATTACGTTTTCTTACTCCCACACGGTATGCTTCGTTGAATTGCTGTACAATGTCCGATTTTCCAAAAAGAGATAATTTCAACGTATTTGTGAAATGGGATTTACAGGAATCATGTTTTTTTATTTTTTCAGCCAGATGCTTTAGGTCAGTAACTCCTGTTTTTGTCCAGGTAACTTCATCTCCAAAGAGTAAGAATGGGAAACAGAATAAAGCATTTTTAGTAAGCCATTCCGTCCTATCATTCCATGTACTAGTAAAGCGCCGTGTGTACCCCTTTCCCCTATCTTTTGTAGACTGCTCAATTTTAATTTGAGGTTTATCAGCTCCTAATGTTTTCACTTGCAGTTTATCTGCATGTGTCAAACCCAAAAATGGGTTTATGAGTAAACTGTCAACTGTGTTCATTGTGTCCAGCAATATATCAGATTGGAAATAGAAAACCTAGCCTGTTTTTTAAAATTACCTTGGTTGAAGACACAAAAACTATATTACGCAAAATACTAAATAAACACTAATATGAATTGTCATGCACACACAAGTAACAGCAATTATTCATCCACATCCATCCTCAGTCTGACAGGAATTCGACTGCAGCAGCACGTACAGCTGTTCCCCAAGCGGTATAGCCTTGTCAGTGGCGTAATGAAACTTGAAGGGGCTCCGCTGCAAACTACATGGAGGGGGCCCCCTCCCATCCTCCGTGCCAGTCTAGAGCTCTCATGCCAGCAAACCGCCTTACTGCAGGAGATGCAGGGCTATTGTTACACCACTGTAACTAATCCAGACGTTATAAGTAACACTGGATGGTGGAGTCAAGGGTTGGGCTTAGTCTGCCAGCAGGCTATCATGGGTGGTGGTTCATTCATTACAGGGTCCCTGCCATCAGTACGCTGGGGAAGTTTGCCCAATTTTAGGTGGGTTTCCTGATGCAGACTCCTGTCATGGTATACAACATCGAACCCACTCATCGTTCAGTTTTGACAAAAGTGCATCCACTGCTCCTTCTTGTTTCGGTTTTAAAACATTAGACAATGCGACAATGCAGTATTTCAAAAGCAGATGTAACTACAAAGAGCACATTTTGATAATACATTTTTATTAGTAGACAATAGCAATCTTAAGAGGCATTGCATAGCTTCATACACACTGTGACCCCAATTCCATCACAGTCTCTCTCTCTCTCTCTCTCTCACTCTCTCTCTCTCTCTCTCTCTCTCTCTCTCTCTCTCTCTCTCTCTCTCAGTAAGTCAGTCTCTCCCTCTCAGTCTGTCAGTCTCTCTCTCTCTGTCATTCAGTCTCTCTCAGTCAGTAAGTCTCTCCCAGTCAGTCTCTCTATCACTCTCTTTCTGTCAGTCTGTCTGTCTGTCAGTCAGTCTCTCTCTCTCTCACTCAGTCAGTCTCTTCCTCTCTCTCTCAGTCAGTTTCTCAGCCAGTCAGTCTCTCGATCAGTCAGTATTCAGTCTCTGAGTCAGTCAATCTCTACTCTCTCTCCACTCTCTCTCTCTCCACTCTGTCAACTCTATCTCCACTGTCTCTCTCTCCACTCTCTCTCCACTGTCTCTCTCTCCACTGTCTCTCTCTCTCTGCTTTCTCTCTCTCTCTAGTCTCACTCCACTATCTCACTTTTCCTCTCTGTCTCTCTCTCCACTGTCTCCCTCCACTGTCTCCCTCCACTCTCTCTCCACTGTCTCTCTACTCTCTCACTCCTTTCTCTCTCTTCTCTCTCTCTCCACTCTCTCTCTCCACTCTCTCCACTCTCTCTCCTCTCTCGCTCCACTCTCTCTCCACTCTCTCCCTACTCTCTCCCTACTCTCTCTCCACTCTCTCTACTCTCTCTCTCCAATCTCTCTCTTCTCTCTCTCCACTCTCTCTCTCTCCAATCTCTCCACTCTCTCTCGCCACTCTCTCTCTCTCTCCACTCTCTCTCTCTCCACTCTCTCTCTCTCCACTCTCTCTCGCTCACTCTCTCCACTGTTTCTCCACTCTCTCTCCACTGTCTATCTCCACTCTCTCTCCACTCCCTCTGACTCTACTCTCTCCCCACTCTCTCTCTCTCCACTCTCTCTCTCCACTGTCTCTCTCCACTCTCTCTCCACTCTCTCTCACTCTCTCTCTACTCTCTCTCCACTGTCTCTCTCCACTCTCTCTCCACTCTCTCTCCACTCTCCCTCCACTCTCTCTCCACTCTCTCTCCACTGTTCTCTCTCCACTCTCTCTCTACTCTCTCTCCACTCTCTCTCTCCACTCTCTCTCCACTGTCTCCCTGCACTCTCTCTCTCCACTCTCGCTCCACTGTCTCTCTCTCCACTCCCTCTCTCCACCCTCTCTTTCCACCCTCTCTCTCTACTCTGAGGTTCTTTGATTGGATGTGAAACAACAATTGGGTGACTATGCAGACTGTAATGGCCTTGTCTAATAGTTGTTAAGAGCATCATGCTCAAGTGATTGTTTTTAGGGTTGAAGTGATTTGCCACATTTGTAGATGATCTAGGACCCGTGCCTTACTCAAGGTTCCCTTAGATCTTATAGATCCCTGTTTGGACAAGATGTTCCAAGATTTAGGGGCGTGAACCAAGAATGATCTACCTCCAATGCTGACGTTCTGGCACTGGTCCAATGGGATTAGAAATAGGGTGGCCTTAGCAGATAAGATTCTGAATCACCATGGGAACAATGCACTCAGATACTGATGAGTAGAGAGGCTATTCATTCACAGCAGTGACACACTCACTGAAAGGTTCTTAACACGGAGCTGCAATTTGCGGGTTCTACAGAATTGGTGCATAAGCATGTGAGGAAAATGCCCCTCCAACTGGAAAAATACAGCCATAATGGGGGTGCAGAGAGACTCCTCCCAGTGCCATCACTGAATTATTCATCTATGTGCTGCTGCTTTGTATCCTTTTGTGAGGTGTTTAGGAATAGCTAGGTATGAACCGTCCGCACAATGCACTCTAGCTAATACCAGTGTCATGGTCTGTGAACTCTATGGGGAAAGGTAATATATGAAAAGAGTTGGACAACCACCCCTACATGAAATAAACCAGTCGCGACCACAGCCATACCATGTGACATGAGTGACAGAAAAGAGTTGATATACACCCCGGATTGTCTTTTACTTCAATTGGGGAGGGTCAGGTGAGCCATATATTTTGCTTAAATTCCTGAAAGCATGTATTGATCAGTCTTCGAACTATGATTTTGTTTGCTTGAAACAGTGTATTAACATATAAAAATATTCACATTTTACATCTTACTTCACTTTCTAATACAGCAGCCTCTTGACCCTCCTCTGCCCCCAACCTTCTGCCAAAAGCATCTGATTTGGCCATCTCCAGATAACATGGTATTGTATATAGTCCAGCAGATTCCATTAGGCAGAAAGACATAGTGGTGTAATTTCATGTGCTACTGATACACTCTCTCATTTGCATCAGACCTTCCAAATATCTGAAGTGTATGCACTGTATACGAGACCTCGGTTACCTTTTGCCATATATTACATAAAAAGCCCCCAACAACAGATAGATGATGAGCTCCAAAGGCAGAATTTGCTATTTTACAACTATCTGCATGAAAATGCTCTCAAGTGGCTTGCCTCTTAGCTCAGAGACAGACAAAGTGTAGCCTATCTACCATCTTTCACATCAGTTCCTCATACCCAAAACGGTGGTGTCCTTCAGCTTCCATCCTAACATCTCTGTTATTCAACATCTACATAACCATCTAACTGGTCCTGAATAGATTCAACCTCACCCATTACAACTATGCAGATGTTACTCAAATTATTCTAAAATGGATGGCCTAGACAATCTCTACAGCTCAGAACCTGATAACTGCCTTAGCAACATACATGCATGAATGATAAGTAACTACCTAAAGCTCAACACTGAAAAGATATCGATCATGACTAATGTACAATGGCAAAAATATCATCCTACCACTATGTGACCTAAGGAACTTAGGGCCCCTCTAATGACAGCAAGAGAAGTAAGAAACATAGGAATAACCATTGATTCTGAACTATTCTTGATAGCACATGTCATCAATGTCAGGAAGAGCACCTTCAACACAATGAAAACACTGCAGCACATTAGTTTTATATCTTGAATACCAACAAAACCTACAAGCTATCCTTACACTTTTAATTTCCAAACTTGCCTACAGCCTATACTGTGGCACTCCTACTGCATTCATGTGCAAAATGCAACTAATCCAAAACACAGCTGAAAAAGTCCTTATCTGCCTCCACCAACATAATGCACGACTCCAGTCATACAAGCACTCCACTGGCTATAGCAATAAGAGCAATTTTCAAGGCACTCTGCATTTTCCACTCACTGACCATAGTACCTAAAATGAAATCCAAATAATGCAAACATAATAGGGCACTGCACACCAAGAATCACCACTTTCTTTGTACATGCCACCAAGTTCTGGTACTCGTTACCAGCCAAGATTTGAATCATTGAGCAACATTTGCACTTCAGATGAAAGGTGAAAAGATGGCTGCTTCCAAGATAACTATACCATCCCACAAACCTGGGATTGAACCCAGATTAATATGCACGCCTTCAAGTACAATCTACAGTCCACAGATATGGAACAGCCCAACCAGCTCACAGCTATACATGTCCAGGTAATTTTGAAAGACTGACTGTCTAGTGTGGGTATTATAAGTAATGTCAATTCATATATAGCCTTCCTATCCCGCACTAATATTAATACCATAATATTCAGTGGCCAGACAATGTTTTGTAGTTCAGACAGACTAATATACTGCTCATTACAGTAACATAAGTCAGACCTTCTTTACGTCACGTCTGTGGCCCAGAACTGTACTGGTCAACAGCAACAAACCACCCATCACCAACTGAGCAGTCAATAAATAAATGAAGAGATCTGCACATATTGATGGCTAGTGGAGGACTTGGTCCATCACTGCAGGTTTAAACTAGCTACTAGCTACATACTGGGCCATTTAAAAAAAATATAATCTCGCAATGATAATCATTTTCGGATCATAGTAACTAAGTCCATCACAGCAAATCTTCCCACCAACTCTTCTTGCAATCTATACGTGCTTTGGAACATATTTTTTACCTAAAAATCTCAGAATGGACACCTAAGCGGACAGAAAGAAATACCATAATAAGGACGTGTAGAAATGTTCACCCTGCATGAAGTAGCATGCTACAGATGAAGCCAAGTGCTTTACTGCCCCACATAAAGGTTGTGAGTACTATATTGGTGTTACATTACAATTCATAAAAGCAGGACTTGAACAACAGCTATCCTGCAGGGACATGCAGGTGCCGACCAAGCACTAGTGTATGTAATTAGGAGGGCAAAAAAGGCACAAGTGTAAAGCATGTCCAAATCCCCACAACAAGCATGCAGAGTGAAAGACCATGTTTACACTCACCTACCATGTACACACAAATAGATCCTTGATACCTGAGCGCCCTTCAGAGACACAAGCATGCATGAAGGCTTCCCCATCTGTTTGGTCTCCCCCTATGTCAGAGGGGAGCTTACAAATACAGCTTGAAGGAGGGCGTGCGCATGCACAGCACAGCACCATAATTAGTGTTAAAAAAAATAGAGGGCTGGCTTGCCGTGCTTCTGCGTCTTTCTTTGCTGAGAGTGAGGGGGGCTCTGGACGGAGGGTGGGGGCCCCCTGCGGGGGGCCTGTGTTAATACAGCCCTATAATTAATGGTTAAAAAGAGGCCGGCGTCTGTGGTGTCTTCTGCCAAGAGACGTGAGGGGGCCCTTGGAGCGTGGGGGCCCCCTGCCGGGCGGGGGGGGGCTGTGTTAATACGCCCCCCCTGTAATTTAATGTGTATAGAGGCCCACCATTGGTGGTGTGCAGCGTCTTCTGCCGAGAGGTGAGGGGGCCCTTGGAGTGTGGGGACCCCCTGCCGGGGTGGGGAGGGGAGGAGGGAGGCTGTGTTAATATGCCCCCCTGTGATTTAATGTGTATAGAGGCTATCACCGTCCGTGGTGGCGTGCGCACTGTATAATTTAGGCTTGCTGCCTTGCTTGCAGCCGTCTTCCTCTGCTGAGAGTGAGGGGGCTGGGGGCCCCTGGTACCTGGAACATGGGGCCAGGCCCCCGCACCACAGGGGCTGCGGGGCCTATGTTACGCCCCTGAGCCTTGTAAATATTTGCGGAATTCCTCCTGGGATCCTGTTAATAATTAAAATATGGTGTGAGCTTTGAGGCTAGGTGCCATAGCATGCACAACACCAGTGGTGATTGAAAAGCTTGAGCATGTCAATTCAGTGATCTGCCTAGAATTTAAAGGGTGTGCTTATACATTTTGACTTGACTTTAGATGGCAAATAATACAAAACATATTGAAAAATGTCTTCAAAAGACTGAGACTCTAATTGAGCAATACCCTTTAAAAGGGTTCTAGGCAGATCTCTGATATACCCAGGACTCATCTGTACCCAACACAGCAAAATGAATGCATATTTTTTCAATTAAGAGTTTAACATTGCAGTTAGACCATTTTGATATTCTACACATTGATGAACGGAGCTATTTTACACACAAGACAGAATAAAATGACAGCCTATAAACAGTGCTAGTCCTATCAGTGATCCTATTACTAAATGGATTTTGGAAAAGGGGGTGGTGATGGACAGAGTTTCTGAATGATGCAGAATACTCTTACCAAGTCAAGAGATCATAGTTTTAATCCATCACCTGTTTTTTAGCTCATTGCACCATCCCAGCTCAGAACCTGGCTATATGCAAATTAGTCTGTTCCTGTCCCAGTGCATGATGGGAACAGGGCAAACCAAACTACCAAGCCAATTCTTATACTGGGAAGGAAACAAGCTTCCGGGGACCGGTTTCTGGCATCACAGCCTTCGTCGGCCCGGCTTGCTTGAATCCTGATGGTGCAATGAGCAAGGGACTCACGTCTGAGTATACCCTCCCACACATAGTGTGGATAAAATCGATTTTGGAAAAGGGGGGTGGTGATAGCCATGTCTGAACTGGGGTGGCTGAGTGAACTAAAGAATGGTGATGGATTAAACCCACATCAGTTGACTGGGGGTGAGTGTTTGATTTGTTCAAACGCTCCGTCCATCATCCCCTTTTGTATCGCTTTGTTTGCCCTAAGTGTGGCAGGGTATACTCAGACGTGAGTTCCTTGTTCACTTGGCCACTGGATTCAAGGTAGCCTGGCTGATGAGGATTATGAATCCGAAACCGGTCCCAGTATGCTTGTTTCCGGTCCAGGAAAGACATGGCTTGGCAGTTCGGGCTGGACTGTTCCCATAAGGCACAGGGTCAGACTGATTTGCAAATAGCCATGTCTGAACTGGGGTGGCTGAGTGAACTAAAGAATGGTGATGGATTAAACCCAGATCAGTTGACTGGGGGTGAGTGTTTGATTTGTTCAAACGCTCCGTCCATCATCCCCTTTTGTATCGCCCTATTACTAAATGGACAGCAGTCACAACTATCACAACACATTAGATCGATTTTATATATCCTACTCACTGTACATACCCTGTGTGCAGTAAAAATATTATGTGCAAAAATAGACTGAAAAACATCACTGTACAAAAATATCGTCGACTAAAAAAACTAGAATGAAAATGAACAGTGGCCTAAAACATGGTAAAATGTCATGCATTATAGAGCAAAGATGAGTGTACTGGGATCAGGGGTAAGGGGCATCCTCCTAAAGTAGACAGGAGCATTTAAAATGAGGTGGGATAAAGGGGCAGGAGACTAGCAATGCATCTTAATAATTCAAGTAAAGTTAGCTTAAGGGATAGTTAGGAGATTTTAGGGTAGCACTAAGTAGTAGTAGAGGGCTATTATGAATTAGAGTAGTACTTTTTTAAGCAGGAAGAAAGGATAGAATTTATGGGCAGTTTGGGGTTTAAAGGCTTTAGGGGTAGGAAGCATTAAGGGATAGTAAGGGATTGTCAGGCCACAGTTAAATAAATGAAAGTGTATAGAAAAATAAAAGACTTCAAAATCAACATTTTTGGAATTTTCATAGTTCATGATGAAAAACAAAAAATGATTCCCTTGAACTTTCAACTCGCTACAAGCTCATACTCTGAACTGTTTTGCTAGGATAAACCAACAGGCCTCCACACCTAAAGACCACACAGTTGGTACCCATATACAGCTGAATGTGGACCTTTGTCATAACCATGTCCTACCTTGAGGCCTGAGATTAAGGACCACGAAGCTGAGTTTCGATCAATGTCCTGTAGCAGCAGTGTCAGAACTACCACGTGTCCTCTTTCGATATCTCTCAGTACTGATCTTGAATGTGATTATATCACGACCAGTTTTAACTCCAATTTTTCATGTGCTAAAAGAATTAAAACAAGAATTATTACCAGCAATTACATTGCATTCATGTAATGTTTCAAGCAAATGTGCTTCCTGTACAATACTGTTTTACACAAAACAAATAAAAATAATAAATGCAGGTTTTTTTTAATGGAATGTGCATGAGTGCAAGTGACCTCCTGGATCTCTGCAAGAATGGTGATATGTGCAATTTTGTGTAGAGTTGAATTTTTCTGCAAAGAGGTGCATGCCCATGTTTAAACATGAATCTATGTGAACGAATGTGTGTGTATGTTGAGAATGTGTGCATTGCAGTGAGCACCTGTGCCGCTGGCCCAAACTCTAGAATCCTGTTGAAGTAGTGAGCAGAGGTATGGGAACACCTCATGTGACTAGAGGAGGGATGGTGAGTTAAGGTTTTACACCAGCTACATTCAGGGGGCTAGAGAGTCAGGGGACAGATAAGCCAGTGATCATTTCCAGCAACCGGACCCCAAGGTTGAAAACTTTCAGCACCAAGGCCACTGCCAGCTCTAAGCAGCCTATAGCCCATCGCCTTTCTGGAAAACCACAGTTGGCATAGGGGGGCCCCTTGGTTCTACGTGGAGCCCTCTCTGCCAGCCGTGTCTGGAATTTTTTTTGTTTATGACTTGCACTGACTGAAGAAAGTGTTTTACACTGTGGGAAAGCAGCCAGTTTGGCAAGAGATTGATTATTTTTTCCAGGCAGTGCCGAAATTTGATTGTGCCAAGAAAATAAGTGGAACAGACTGCATGCTTTTCACGACCATATGCACTTACTGCAAGCGTGCTTGCTGTCTAAATGCAGCTACTCAGAAAGCATGCAAGGTGGTTAGGGCCCAGGTGTGCTATAGCTTGAATGAATAAAGCATTCTAGTGTGGTGATGCGGACACCAGCACTAGTCTGACCACTAATGAGTGGTACTTGACAGGACTACAAATGTGAAAAGTGAACGCTCTTCAAAATTTAAAAAAAGTGTATATTTTTAACATTTGAAAGCTTTGACATTATCAAGTCAAATTATAGTACTGCACTAAGACTTCATTAAACATAGAAGGAGGGAGGGGCTGACACCTCCACCTGAATAGGGCTACACCTATTCCAAAACAAATAGCTGCATAACTGCCTGTAGTGTGCCTGGAGCCAGAGAAGAAAGGGCAGGGGCCTTTTGAGGATAAATACAGCCGTCTTTTGTTGTCTCCCCCACTCCAAAGACACATTTTGGTATTAGTACTGGACCTGTGACATCCCCAAATTAGTTCACTTTGGGGTCTGGAGGAGACTCTGCAACTATGAGGTATAACGCTGCTAGTAAGGACTGGCGCTTTGTCACTTGCTTCGCTGTACTGCCTATGCACTCTGTTCAGCTATGTTGGCCTGCTTCCTGCTACCTTTGCAATGAGGGACAGCTGGGACTCTATATCCTACAAGTTCCCAAGAACTTGTTAGCTTTCCTCCTGTTATGGAAGAATCAGGGCTATTTGTATGTTATTGGGCCACCAGACACACTCACATAGTATAGCGCCTGCTGTGTTGGCGCTCGGTCACCTTTTGCTACTAGTCGTACTTGAGATTGCTGTTTCTGAAGATACTGCAGCGGTGTAGACCTTTACCCTCAGTCAGCGCCAGGGGAGCACCGAGAGGCGTAAGCGCATTCTGGTTGCCTAGCAACACAACGATCTGAGCTCGCTCTCTCCAGGATCTTTGGGCCGAAGATTCACAAGACTGCCTCTACTGTGGCTGAACACCAGTCCTGCCTACCTCTGTACCTCTTACTAACACGAGCTTCATGTGTGAGGCCCACCAACACAGCAGTATGGGCCATAGAACTGCCTGTGCTCCTGCGGCCATGCCGGAGCCCAACTCCTCTTCCTACCATGTGGACCTCGTGTGCGAGACCGCTAACCACCAGAGCAGTGACTCCAAGTCCCGGGTACTGTCCCGAAGGCCTGTGCAGGCTGACTTCAACCCCCACTGCATTGAAAACCTTTCCAAGGTGGAGGAGGCCGGTGGGCTCATTTGAGGATTACTGCAACTCCCTTAAAGGTTCCTGAGCACTGTGATGCCCTGGGCTAATGAGCTATTAACGTTACTACTGGCATAACTCTTGATAGACTAATAGATTGTTGTCCTTTAGGCCTGGTTTTAATTACATAAAGATGGTCTATTTTTCTACAACTAGAGTGGAGTTTTTTGCTTTGTCTTTCACTGTGTTACTTTACTATGCGTTGCACAAATACTTTACACATTGCCTCTTTGATAAGCCTCCTCTGCTACCAGACGAGGAGCACAGGTAATCTTGCATGTGTATCTGAATTTACCTGAGTGGTGGTGGGTACTGCTTGGCTTCGGTGAATACCCTAGCCAACCAAAATCCCCATTTGTAACGGACACATTCAGCAGCGCCTGCTGCTGCACGTTGCCTGCTTTCATTCCGAGCTGCAATGTGCAAGTGGAGGGGGGCAGCAGCTTATCAGATTTCACCTGGGCCCATAACAAAGGCCGAAGTTAAAGGGCCATCAGGCCTCCTTCTGTTCCAGGGAGATATTTGGAGCCTCAAACCTAAAAGCAAATGCCTCGACCAATGGGAAACAGCTTCCCTCTTCCTCCTGGACCTCTCAGCCGCCTTCAACACCGTTTCCCACCACACCCTCTGCACAAGATTCCATGATGCCAGCATCCGGAACAAAGCCCTGGATGGATCTGCTCCTTCCTCACCGGCCGAACACAGAGAGTAAGACTTCCACCATTCAACTCAAAACCCACAGAGATCAGCTGCAAAGGGTCTCAAGGCTCCTCCCTGAGCCCCAAGCTCTTCAGGCCCCATTTGCAGCCATCGTCAAGAACCACAGACTCAACGTTGCCTCCTACGCCGATAACATCCAGCTGATTCTCTACCTCACAGAAGAACCCACAGCTGCCAAGAGCAACTTCCACAACAGGATAAATGCAGTCGCCACCAGGATGAAGGACAGCTGCCTCAAGCTTATCTAACTCAAACAAGACCTAAGTCCTCAACCTGGGATCCACACTCAAGTGTTGCCACCCCCTCTGCCTTGGAGGACTCTTGGTGGCGCAGGCAGAGGGGGTCTGCAGCACTTGGAACTCCCCCCCACACACCCACTTACCACGTGCAAAACCATGGCATCCTCCTGGACTTCTCTCTCTCAATAAACCACCAAATCAACGTTGTTTCATCCTCCTATTTCCACATGCTCCATCTACTTCATAAGATCGTCCAGTGTGTCCCCAGTGAGTACAGGAACACTGTCACCCATGAGCTTGTCAGCACTCTAGCCAGCAACACCCAGAAACTTCAAAAGAAACTGCAGAACATCAAGAACACCTCCGCCAAACTCATCCTGAACATCCCACGCCGCAACCACATCACCGGCCACCAGAGAGGGGAAATAGCCATTACAACTGATCCAATACAACGCATGCCATTACAACGCATGCCAACACAACGCAAGTACCATTACATCGCAATGCTATTACAATGCATAGCATTACAATGCATAGCATTATAATGCATATACCTTTACCACACATCCTTTACAACTAATTTCTTTGTATAGGCATGAATGGTAAAAGCATATGTGTTTTACATGTAAGTATAAGGTAAGTATAGGGTTTAGGGTGGGTTTGGGTTTTGGGGTGTAGCGGTATAGGTTTGGGTTGTCAAGATTAATTTTTGGGTTCAGGATGGGTATATGTTTTGGGGTGCCAAGGTTAATTTTAGGATTCAGGGTGGGTTTGGGTTTTAGGGTGCCCACGGTAATTTTAGGGCTCATGACAGATTTGGGTTTTGTGGTGCAATGGGTAATTTTAAGTTTTAGGGTTTGGGGTTGTAAGGGTAATTTTAGGGTTCGGGGTTGGTTTGGGTTTTGGGGTGGTAAGGGTAATTTTAGGATTTAGGGGGTATGGGTATTAGGGTGGTAAGGGTAATTTTAGAATTTTAAGGGGGATTGGTTATTGGCACTGGTACAAAGGGTAATTTTGGGGTTGCCTGGGGGTATATATATATATGTATATATATATATATATATATATATATATATATATATATATATATATATATATATATATATATTAAGAGTTCACAAGTACCCAAAGGTGCGGGGCGCACTCTGCATCAGCATGTTCAAAATGAGGCAAGAAACAGGAGCATCCAGCGCCAGCAGAGCCTGACACGTTTCGGGCTACGCCCTTCTTCTGAGGCTTTCTGCACACTCAATGACTGCCACCAAAACGACTCCAGAAATACTCCCAAATGTATTTCAATATAACACTCAGGTGAGTAAAGATAGCCACTAAGCATTCTGGGACTGGTAGTCCTTGACATAAAACCCCAGTGGGCTGGAAGCAGTCATAAAGTAAAATAAGTTCAAATTCACGGGTGCTCTGCTTAGTTCTCACCCTTTCCAGTTAACGCCAGATGATTCTGCCACACTGATCAACACACCAGCAGGCGAAACCGCCAGAGATCCACGGCGGTGCACCCCCCGGCCGGGTCGACCGGAATTTATTAAGAGTTCACAAGTACCCAAAGGTGCGGGGCGCACTCTGCATCAGAGTGTTCAAAATGAGGCAAGAAACAGGAGCATCCAGCGCCAGAAGAGCCTGACGCATTTCGGGCCACGCCCTTCTTCTGAGGCTTTCTGCACACTTAATGACTGCCACCAAAATGACTCCAGAAATACTCCCAAATGTATTTCAATATAACACTCAGGTGAGTAAAGATAGCCACTAAGCATTCTGGGACTGGTAGTCCTTGACATAAAACCCCAATGGGCTGGAAGCAGTCATAAAGTAAAATAAGTTCAAATTAACGGGTGCTTCTGCTTAGTTCTCACCCTTTCCAGTTAATGCCGGACGATTCTGCCACACTGATCAACACACCAGCAGGCGAGATCGCCAGAGATCCACGGCGGTGCGCCCCCCGGCCGGGTTGACCGAAATTTATTAAGAGTTCACAAGTACCCAAAGGCGCGGGCGCACTCTGCATCAGCGTGTTCAAAATGAGGCAAGAAACAGGTGCATCCAGCACCAGCAGAACCTGATGCGTTTCGGGCTACGCCCTTCTTCTGAGGCTTTCTGCACACTCAATGACTGCCACCAAAACGACTCCAGAAATACTCCCAAATGTATTTCAATATAACACTCAGGTGAGTAAAGATAGCCACTAAGCATTCTGGGACTGGTAGTCCTTGACATAAAACCCCCAGTGGGCTGGAAGCAGTCATAAAGTAAAATAAGTACAAATTCACGGGTCCTTCTGCTTAGTTCTCACCCTTTCCAGTTAACGCCGGATGATTCTGCCACAGTGATCAACACACCAGCAGGCGAAACCTTAATGCCGGTGGGCGCACCGCCGTGGATTTCTGGCGGTTTTGCCTGCTGGTGTGTTGATCAGTGTGGCAGAATCATCTGGCGTTAATTGGAAAGGATGAGAACTAAGGGTGAGAACTAACAGCCTGATTCATGTACGGGCCGTTTTGCGTGGCCCTAATAGCGATTCATAGCGACTCGCTATTGAGGACACGCAAAACGGCATTCATGTACATTACGGGAAAAAAATAGCGACTCGCACGCGGGCGCTAAATCCGTTAGCGACTAACTAAAATCGCAGAAAAATCGCTATTCCCGGCTACCTGCGTCGGGAATGCGAGTCGCAATCTCGTGCGATCGGGAATGCGACTCGCAATCTCGTGCGATCGGGAATGCGACTCGCAATCTCGCGCGATCGGGAAAACGGGAAGTCGCATTTCGAGCACAGTGATGACATCACAACCAGGAAGCAGGCAGTTCCCACCCCCAAACACCACAGTGAGGCAAACCTTCGAGGGAGCAAGTCGGAAAGCAGCAGCTAAACTAGTGATAGCGACTCCACTAACGACTTTACTAGCGACCTAACTGCTGCCATGTCTGAGGAACCTGTTCCTGGCCCCAGCAACAGCGCAGGGCGTAAGAGGAAGCTGAAGTTCTCAGAGCAGGAGCTCGAGAACCTGATAGAAGGGGTGGTGGCCAACCACGACAGACTCTTCGGGATCAACTCCAGGAAGGTCCCAGAGCAAGACAAACGGAGGATCTGGCTGGGAATAGCCTCCAGCGTGAACTCCGTGGGTGTGGCCAATAGGTCATTGGAGGAGCTCAAGAAGCGATGGTATGACCTCCGAGGTCGTGCCAAGGAGAGGGTGGCGGAGCGCCTTGGAGAGGCATCGGGCACTGGAGGTGGCGGACCGACAGTCCCTCCCAACACACCCTTGGAGGACCAGGTCGAGAACACCCTTGAGAGGGAGGCGTGCGTTGGCGTCACACCTCTGGACTCCTCCCGCCCCACCCAAGACACCCAAGGTAAGTGGCATGCGACTGCGACCCTGTCCCCTATGACCGTCCCTGACCAAATAGGCTCACTTATTGGCCCTTAGTCATGCCTTTGTTGCGCATCAGGGAATGCCCTGAAGCATTGTGGGAGATGTAGTATGTCCACAATGTAGTAGTACCACAATGCAGCCAGACAGGTTCCAAAGTACGCAAATCCACAGCCATCCAGGGAATTTCACCCAGCATGCATGTAACATCAGCACGTCTGGCAGTCACATGCAACTAATGAGTATCCACTTACCCTCACAGGTGGCGCAGAAAGCAGTGACAGCGAGAGGCTGCAGATAGATGAGGAGGCCCAGGAGGAGGATTCACAACCGGAAACCCAGGCACCAGCCCCTGCCGCTGCAACAACACCAGCAGCCAGGCCCCCCACCGTTGTGGCCTCTGCATCAGCCGTCCCACCCGCAGCCAAAGCCAGGCCCCCCACCGTTGTGACCTCTGCATCTGCCATCCCACCCGCAGCCAAAGCCAGGCCCCCCACCGTTGTGGCCTCTGCATCTGCCATCCCACCCGCAGCCAAAGCCAGGCCCCCCACCGTTGTGGCCTCTGCATCAGCCGTCCCACCCGCAGCCAAAGCCCGGCCCCCCACCGTTGTGGCCTCTGCATCTGCCATCCCACCCACAGCCAGAGCCAGGCACCCCACTAATGTGCCTCCAGTCCCTGCCGCACCAGCAACGCCTGCTGTGACACCACCTGCAGCTGGTGCTACGTCATCTGGGCCTGCGACAGCGGCAACACAGCGGCCAGCCACTGTGACAGGCCAGCAGAGCAGGCGTGGGAGTTCTCACCGTCACACCACAGCTACAATCAGCAGGAGGGGCAATGGACAGCGCCATGCCTGTTTGAGCGTAGAGAGGCGCATGCTCAGGATCAATCAGCGCCAGTCACAGCAGCAAGGTGCCATACAGCTCCAGCTGCACAAAATTGGGCGCAATGTGGCGGGAGTGGGAGACCGCATGGACCGCATGACGGCGGCCGTGGGCCGCATGACTGCAGCCATGGAGGCAAACACTGCTGCGATGAGCAAGCAGCGCAGGGCAGCAAGCCGGCGCCACCACCAGCTCATGAGCCGGCTGGCCTCCTACAGCCGGTCAAATTATGTGGCTGCAAATGCCACCTCCCAGTTGTCACGCCGGTCACTCACACAGCAGCACCAACTAGTTCAGTGCTGTGAGGACATCACCAGGGTCCTGGAGCACCTAACCACCGCGGTGACGGCACTACACCCTCCAGCTCTACCTGCCACTGTAGGGGGTGACGATGGCAGTGAGGGGGCTTCAAGCGTCAGCAGCCAATCTGCAACACTAGTCCCGCCACTTAGGCGCAGCACCAGGGCAACGCCTGGTACAGGTGCCCCGGAGGAGGATGAGCCTCAGAGGCGGCTGGGCATAACGCGCAGGAGGCGCACTTGACTCTGTCCGAAAAACACTGGCACAGGCTGACTATAAGCCTGCCATGTACTTGCACACTGCAGTATGAAGGAATACTGTTGGTTGTAAATAGTTGTACTGATTACCTTTTTCTTGTGAATGAAACAAATATATTTATTTTGCTGCACACATTAGCCTTGTGTGATCATTACATTTTGCATGCAATTGTGATATGTGGGGTGGGGGTAGAGGGTGGGCTAGAAATTGTTCGCTGTGATGTGGTTGCGACGTCTGTGGCCTTCAGCTGGGTTCTCCCCGCGTGCATGGTGCGCATGTGCTGGTGGCCGGTCGTCCCCTTCTGATTCACTGCCTGAGATCTCAACAGGTATCCGGCGCTTGGTTGCAATGTTATGAAGCATTGCACAGACAGCCACAATGCGGCAGCAGGCAGCAGGACTGTAATACATGGCCCCACCTGTCTTGTGCAGTATACGGAACCTGCTCTTGAGCAGGCCAAATGTCCTTTCTATACAGTTCCTTGTCCGGATGTGCGCAACATTGTAGCGCCGTTGCTGAGGTGTGGCAGGGTTGAGGTAAGGGGTCAGGAGGTAGTCCCGTAGGGCGTAGCCACTGTCACCTGAATGAGAGGAGCAGATGTTGATTGCCTGTGCAGTGCAGTGACTTCATTGCAATGTGACATTGTCGACAAAGTGTACTTACCAAGTAGGTGTCCTTCCCCAAACTCTCCCCTGAGCAGTCGTGTGTGGAGTCCGCTGTGCCTTAAGATAAAGGAGTCATGGGTACTCCCTGGGTACTGGGCGACAATGTCAGTGATGATGGTCTTGGCATTGCAGACCATCTGTATGTTGAGGGAGTGGTAGGACTTCCTGTTGCGGTACATATACTCCGTGGCAGCTGGTGGGCAGATGGCGACGTGGGTACAGTCAATGCAGCCGAGGACATGGGGAAAATGGGCTACAGTGTAAAATTGAAGTTTTGTCAGGTCCAATTCCTGTTGGCTCGTGGGAAATGTGATGTGGCGGTGGAGCTGGGTGAGCATGGCGTCAACGAAAGTGTGGAGGCAGCGTGACATGGTGGGCTGGGATATCCCCCCAGCAGCCGCTACTATGCCCTGGAAACTGCCGGAGGCCAGGAGGTGCAGGCTGCACAATACCTGCACATGTGTAGGCACCGAATTGTTCCGCCTTGTTGGGTGCTGCATGAGGGGGTCAAGTTCATGTATCAGCCAGATGATCATTTCCCCATTCAGCCTGTATTTAGCAAATATCTGTTCTCTGGTTTGGCCCAGCAAGGTGACCCGCTGCCGGTAAATCCTTTCCTGCCTCATGCGTCTCCTCCGTGCTGCTCGCTGTAGCCTTCGCCGCCTCACCACCATGTACATTCCTGGCATTGTGGAACGCCTAATGCTGCTGCTGAATGTCCTTATGTGTGATTGGTCAGGCCTGGACCTGTTGGTGATTGGCCAACTGTTTTTCAAATTTTTCTTAATCATGGCTTTTATGGTTACCACCTGCTTTGAGTTGTCCTTAATTTGCGCCGCGCAAAATTGCGATTTTGGGGTTTTCCGCTATTGTATATTTTTCATGAATGCCGATTGAGAATATATTGCGTTTCGCTATTCATTTCGCAGATTCCGTGGTTGGTCGCTATTTCCGTATCGCTAATGCTCGACTACCGGGACTCTGCGACTATTATAGCGTAATCGCTATTTTAATCGCTATTCTGTGTTTGCGAATTCGCTATTTTGTTCTTGAATGCCGATTCCGTATTTTGCACCCGCAATTGCATTTTCGCAGCCATTGCGGGCGCTATTTCGCTTCATGAATCAGGCTGTAAGCTTCCAGCCCACTGGGGTTTTATGTCAAGGACTACCAGTCCCAGAATGCTTAGTGGTTATCTTTACTCACCTGAGTGTTATATTGAAATAAATTTGGGAGTATTTCTGGAGTCGTTTTGGTGGCAGTCATTGAGTGTGCAGAAAGCCTCAGAAGAAGGGCGTAGCCCAAAACGCGTCAGGCTCTGCTGGCGCTGGATGCTCCTGTTTCTTGCCTCATTTTGAACACGCTGATGCAGTGTGCGCCCCGCACCTTTGGGTACTTGTGAACTCTTAATAAATTCCGGTCGACCCGGCCGGGGGCGCACCGCCGTGGATCTCTGGCGGTTTAGCCTGCTGGTGTGTTGAACAGTGCGGCAGAATCATCCGGCGTTAACTGGAAAGGGTGAGAACTAAGCAGAAGCACCCGTGAATTTGAACTTATTTTACTTTATGACTGCTTCCAGCCCACTGGGGTTTTATGTCAAGGACTACCAGTCCCAGAATGCTTAGTGGCTGTCTTTACTCACCTGAGTATTATATTGAAATTAATTTGGGAGTATTTCTTGAGTCGTTTTGGTGGCAGTCATTGAGTGTGCAGAAAGCCTCAGAAGAAGGGCGTAACCCGAAACGCGTCAGGCTCTGCTGGCGCTGGATGCTCCTGTTTCTTGCCTCATTTTGAACACGCTGATGCAGAGTGCGCCCCGCACCTTTGGGTACTTGGCCGGGAGGCGCACCCCCGTGGATCTCTGGCAGTTTCGCCTGCTGGTGTGTTGATCAGTGCGGCAGAATCATCCGGCGTTAACTGGAAAGGGTGAGAACAAGCAGAAGCACCCGTGAATTTGAACTTATTTTACTTTATGAATGCTTCCAGCCCACTGGGGTTTTATGTCAATGACTACCAGCCCCAGAATGCTTAGTGGCTATCTTTACTCACCTGAGTGTTATAATGAAATAAATTTGGGAGTATTTCTGGAGTCGTTTTGGTGGCAGTCATTGAGTGAGCAGAAAGTCTCAGAAGAAGGGAGTAGCCCGAAGCGCGTCAGGCTCTGCTGGCGCTGGATGCTCCTGTTTCTTGCCTCATTTTGAACACGCTGATGCAGTGTGCGCCCCGCACCTTTGGGTACTTGTGAACTCTTAATAAATTCCGGTCGACCCGGCCGGGGGCGCACCGCCGTGGATCTCTGGCGGTTTCGCCTGCTGGTGTGTTGAACAGTGCGGCAGAATCATCCGGCGTTAACTGGAAAGGGTGAGAACTAAGCAGAAGCACCCGTGAATTTGAACTTATTTTACTTTATGACTGCTTCCAGCCCACTGGGGTTTTATGTCAAGGACTACCAGTCCCAGAATGCTTAGTGGCTGTCTTTACTCACCTGAGTATTATATTGAAATTAATTTGGGAGTATTTCTGGAGTCGTTTTGGTGGCAGTCATTGAGTGTGCAGAAAGCCTCAGAAGAAGGGCGTAACCCGAATCGCGTCAGGCTCTGCTGGCGCTGGATGCTCCTGTTTCTTGCCTCATTTTGAACACGCTGATGCAGAGTGCGCCCCGCACCTTTGGGTACTTGGCCGGGGGGCGCACCCCCGTGGATCTCTGGCAGTTTCGCCTGCTGGTGTGTTGATCAGTGCGGCAGAATCATCCGGCGTTAACTGGAAAGGGTGAGAACAAGCAGAAGCACCCGTGAATTTGAACTTATTTTACTTTATGACTGCTTCCAGCCCACTGGGGTTTTATGTCAATGACTACCAGTCCCAGAATGCTTAGTGGCTATCTTTACTCACCTGAGTGTTATATTGAAATAAATTTGGGAGTATTTCTGGAGTCGTTTTGGTGGCAGTCATTGAGTGAGCAGAAAGTCTCAGAAGAAGGGCGTAGCCCGAAGCGCGTCAGGCTCTGCTGGCGCTGGATGCTCCTGTTTCTTGCCTCATTTTGAACACGCTGATGCAGAGTGCGCCCCGCACCTTTGGGTACTTGTGAACTCTTAATATATATATATATATATATATATATATATATATATATATATATATATATATATATATATATATTCACAGAAAAAACCATAGGTTATAGACCATATATAGTTAGGAATTAGCATTTACAAAACCTTGAAAATTCACTGAAAAAACCATAGGTTATAGACCATATATAGTTAGGAATTAGCATTTAGAAAACCTTATTTCACTCACACAAAACCATTGAAATTCCATATATAGTTAGTTGCACTAACTATATATCGCGCACCCGCAATCCACTGCTGATGATGTCACATATTACATCATTCATGACATGGTCAGTGACATCACTGATGACATCACTGATGACATCTCAAATGACATCACTGATGATATCTCTTTTGACATCAATGGTCACATCAATGATGATATCATTAATGTGACAATACAATGCATCTCCTCAACTTTAATATAACCTCTGTTACACCCAGTGTTAAATACAGAGTATAATTTTTGAAACCATTGACACACCAATACTAGTTACTACATACGCATTCACTGATTCCTACGTCTACACACACATTCACTCATTCACCCATACAATCATTCATACATACAATCACTCATCTTTACAACACTATCATATGCACTCATACACCTATACAGACACTCACACTCTGCCACTCATCCATGGAGTTACTCACACACCTAGTCAGTCCTGTAAAGAATCAATCACACTTCCATTTTCTAATCTACACAGTTAAACATAGAGTACCTTACATTTTCAAACATATACTAACACATACTTACTCTCTTATAGAATCACTGATACAAGTACACATTGATCTGCACAGAGTCACACACCTCCCAGCCAGCCATACACACACTCAGTCTCCCATACAAATACTTGTGCAACCAATCAATAACCCATATAGCTACTTATATAGCTACTGATCAACACATGCAGCAGCTTGCACAACAACAGACATACTGATGCACACTTTCAGACAGTTTAGTCACTAACCCGTGCATTTAGTAAGACGCATTTAATCACTCACTCATACAGTCAATCACGCACCTACTAAAACCTTCATTCAGACACTTATACATCCACTCATTCTTCAATATGTAAAACATATTTAAACTTTACAGAAACACATAATCACTGGATGTTGTCATCAGTGATGTCATCAGTGATGTCACTGACCATGTCATGAATGATGTAATATGTGACATCATCAGCAGTGGATTGCGGGTGCGCGATATATAGTTAGTGCAACTAACTATATATGGAATTTCAATGGTTTTGTGTGAGTGAAATAAGGTTTTCTAAATGCTAATTCCTAACTATATATGGTCTATAACCTATGGTTTTTTCAGTGAATTTTCAAGGTTTTGTAAATGCTAATTCCTAACTATATATGGTCTATAACCTATGGTTTTTTCTGTGAATTTCATTGTTTTTTTAACAGCTAATATCTGTAGCTGTAAAATGTATTCTTCTTTAAATCCAAAAATATATTTTATATGTTTATGAATAATTTTTTTTTAAAATATTTTTTTTTCTTCGTTCCCGCTTCGCGAATCGGGAAGCTTCCCGTTAGCTGACCTTGATGCCGCGAAATAGACCGCGAGCCGGTAAACGTTTCTTTACCGCAAGTGCCGCGTTAGAAAACAACATCGTGACGCCTCCCGTCCGCATGACGTTCCACGTTGTCGCGTGATACGTCATATGACGTGCTACGTTAGCGAACTGGTACGCGAAGCGAGTGCCAAAGCGCAGGTTTCTGGAAGCAAACCGGGAGGCCCTGCAAAGCGCTTAACGTAAACACAGCAAGTCATGTGACTTGGTAATAACACTTTTCATTGGTTCATTTCACTTTTGGTTTCCTAATGATGTAAGACTAGGTCATATAATCTAAAATGAACACTTTTGATTGGTTGAGAACTCTTGTTTTTCCCAAATGATGAAAATCCCTCCTTCTTTCCTCACTCTGACTTTCATCATTGTGAGAGAAAGACCCTTTGTGATCACTGAGCAATGGCTTCTTTAGTAGCTTCAGCTGGTGCTTCCCCACCACCTCCACCACATCCAAGGAAGAGTGGACCACCTGCTCAAGTTGTAATTCAACAAGAAGAAGAAGAAGAGGAACAGGAGGACGAGCACGAAGAGAGGCAGTTTTTGCCTGAGCAGCCCAAGACGTCTCACCGGAAAGAAAACTTCATTTGGCAATTTTTTAAAATTCCCAAAGGTCAGAAACAAGTAAATGCAAGATACGTAACTTGCCTTATATGTCAAGATAGACTGTCCAGAGGGACCGACAAAAAATACAGTTTCGGAAACTACACAATGCATCGCCATATGACTAGGTGGCATCCTAACAACTACAGTGCTGCACAGTTTCGGAACGACCTAGATAATCTCCCTATTATGGCCAGAAGATCTGTTGTACCGGAAGTAACGGGACCAGAGGGCAGGGAGATGGTGCCAAATATACAAATGAGATTTGGTGAAGTAAAACACACCTGCGTATTTTGCGATGGATTCATTTCCTACGGAGAAAGAAGCATCACTCTGATCAACAGAGCTATTGACTATCATATGCAAGTTTGTCCGAAACGCCCAAAATAATAAATACTTCTTTTTTTTGTTTTGTTGCTCCTGTTGAGCCCTTTACAATGAATCGTTTTCATTGCCCCCTCCAAGAAAAACCCAAAAAAATATAAAACTGTTCCGAAAAATTCAAAAACATTAAAAAAATGTTCAGAAAAAAAAAAAAAAAGTTCTTTTCAGAACTACCTCCCCGTTATTAAAAAATTGGTACAATATTTGGAACTGTGCCAACCTCTATTTCTCTTAGTTCGCTTCCTAGTTCGCTCGCTGGTACGCGAACTGGAAGCGAACCAAAAACAGTAAGTATAAGGGAAGGAAACACACACTTATGTTAAAAGAAAGACAGCTATAGGGGAGTAAACTAGAGATACTATTACCCATAATCCACTACTGATGATGTCACATATTACATCATTCATGACATGCTCAGTGACATCATCAGCAGAGGATTGCGGGTTTTTTGGCAACATGCCTTATCCACGGTTTAATAACGCTGCCTTTTGCTTTATATAAGTTTTCAAATTGTATGAAATATATACCAATAGGTCTTTATGAACCTTTAGGTAGTGCTTTTGTTCATGAGGTCTGGTCGCTTCCATACACATACAGATGTTTCAAAGATGATCAAGAAGTTTATCTGAATGGAGAGGAATGCACTGAGACGCCAGATCATTCACTAATGTGTAGGCACATACAGTTACACGATTCATGCAACAAACACCGACCAAATATGGCTTGCGTGTTGCAAGGCACGCCAGTTCCTGCTATCATCCCCATGTTCAAGTTGTTGGAAAATGGTAGTTATTTGATGCTCAATAATGAAGATTGTTCTGAGTTAATTAAAAGTATTCCTTTTATCGTAACAGTAAGTGAACGGGTTATTTGCTGCAGAAATGTTCTATTTCCTCCCACACATGAACATAGGGAGTTTTCAATCTGGCCACAAATACCAACCTTGGGACACGTTTCAACGGCATGACAAGAATAAGAGCTCTTTTGTCTCAGAGAGAGGTGGCCTTGAGTTCGGCCCGTGAAACTTTCGTACTTCACATAGCGAACACCCGTACACAGGTTTGCCTTTCAATTTCAGCAACATGTTTCCGACTATCTTTAACGCATCCTCCACAAAATCCCTGGCACACTTTTTTAAAGTTGTTACCAGTGGTCTCGTGACTTCATTTGAGAAAATCTTTGGAGTCATCCCTGCTCCCTTTCATTCCATTTTCTCCACTCTGGTTCGTGGATTGCATTTTTACTTGCATTACCAGCGGACGCTCTTGTGCTTTTTTACATTTTTAAATATGGATGTCCCTCCTATGCAACCTCCGACCCTGCAGCTGCTGACACTGTTCCGCAATCGCATGCTAGAATATTATGGCACAATGCCGTTGGCGATATTAAGCACTGCATATGGATTATCTTTTCGGTTCTCCTACTTCACCTGTGTCCAGCCTGTATTTCACTGCCTGACCTGTGATTTCGATTGGGCCATTGATTTGTGTCTCTGCGGACCGGTTTCTCCTGACGTCGACTTTAATCAGCTGATGACTCCTATCATTACTCACGAGTTGATTTGTCCTGGCGAAAGGATTATGGCTGTGGCATTGATGCATGGACTACTTGGTCCCTGGAATTTACTGGCGGCAGCACAGTCTTTCTTGGAACACAGCTTTCTTGAAAACCCACCGAGCTGTCCTCTGATGGTGATAGAGGATCCGGTGCTGGGAGAGCACGTATGTTCTTTTCCGCTTTTAAATTGGATGGCTGAACTGTTTTCGGATGAAGACGGTGACTTCCTGTTGGAGGCTGTTGCAGCTTATTTTGCATACACAGTTATGTCATAGACCTTTTTCATGTTTCATATGCTGAGTACTAGCATTTCATTGACAATTCATTGACTTAATTGTCAAGTTTTTATTATTTACCTTGCCTATTGGCTTAAGACTCGATAAAGTACTTGGCTGTTTTATTTTTCTTTAGCATTGAATTTTCCTAGTTTTTAATGCTTTACCTTGCGGACCGTCCACATATAAACTTGCAATCTGCTCTCATGAGATGGCACTTCTATTATCTTATTCAGTTCGTTTCCGGATCATGAGGAGGTGTCATCTAGGTCCTGGATATCTTTACACCGTGTTAAGTTAGCATGGGCTCATTACCGGTTTAAACGCCATTTTTCCTTTTTTGCAACTTCTGCACACGACATTTAGTTGTTGCTTTAGCTTTCCACCTAGTAGTTCATCGTGGTTTACATGAGAATAATATGTTATTGGTCTACTATCTGCTTTACTTGTTAAACTATATCTGTACAGCGAGTGCTAAAGTTTCAAGAACAACACGATACAGAATTGTTATGAGGTCTGATCTCCACGACTTCATACTCATAACATAAGTGCAACTTCTGCCAATTCTGGGCATGAGGCGGGTTTTATATTGCTTTGCCGAACACACATACACAACAGTTGATGCGGTTCACATGAAGAGAGAGCTGGTGTATGCTGATGTGATTCCTTCAAATCTAAGACACTAAAGTATGGGCACGCCCTAAACCAACACAAAGAGACCTTCTTAGCAAATAATATAATATGTGTATTAGGGAGGGTGAGATATAAGCAGCCGCGGGCCGTGGAGGGAGTTACGGTGAGGCAGGGAGGCGGGGAGGGGGAGAAGCAGGGTGGAGCCCTCTCTACCTTGCCCCTCCCCCTCCCCGCCTCCCTGCCCCACCGTAACTCCCTCCACGGCCCGCGGCTGCTTATAAGTGTTGCTAACTCTTATTCATTTACAGCATGTTAACATACTGTCACCATTCGCTTTTTATGTACTAGTAACTATGCTGGTAATTTTGCTACTGATAATATGTGTACTTGTATTCTCCACCCTGCTTCTCCCCCTCCCCGCCTCCCTGCCTCACCGTAACTCCCTCCACGGCCCGCGGCTGCTTATAAGTGTTGCTAACTCTTATTCATTTACAGCATGTTAACATACTATCACCATTCACTTTTTATGTACTAGTAACTATGCTGGTAATTTTGCTACTGATAATATGTGTACTTTTATTATCTAAGGTACTACGCCTGAGAAGACGGCATTAGTAAATAAACATTTCAAATACACATGTGTTCTTCTTAACTCCATGTTCTGGTTTCTAAGAAATATATAACGACCGACTGTTCATGAGTTCCACGTATCCTGAGGTACTATAAGTTCATATTATGGATTGTCTAAACATTGAGAGTTTGTTATATCCAATGTGACACTGTACCTAGCTTGCTAAATAGTTTTTGATTACTAACGTGAGTTTTGGGACACCCTAATTCGCCGAGGTTCCAATCCTCTGTCCACAGTTCTGTGTGAGAACAGAAACCCTGCGACAGGGGCACCCCCGACCCTTGCTGGACCTTCATCACACTTGCGATACAACTCCAGCAATGCGCCACCTTTACGGCACAGATACATCACGCATCTGTGCTGTTTTTGCCCCGTGATGCGCCGCATTGTAAATGCAGCACACCATAGGTGACGGAACAGCGGCACAGAATGACTAACACATCCCTGGTGATGCGCCAGTCATCATAAATCTATCCCTATGCTTCTTATCTTGTTAGAGATGAACCGCCATATGTATCATCAAAGTTATTTGCATTTCCTAAATAGCGAACTTTAAGGAATAAATAGCGATTCTTTACCATTCCTAGTTTGCGATGAGCTATTTGCTAATTAGCCGAATGTAGCCCAATGAAGCCCAATGTAGCCCAATGTAGCCCAAAGATGGCCGCCAGACACACAAAAAAACAAATGTAGCCCAAATATCAGCCAGATGTAGCCCAACTATAGCCCAGTGACAGAATGACCAATCAGCTTCGCAAACCTCCGTTACGCGAAGCGGAGCGCTGTTACAGATATATATCTTTTTTTGAACGTTAATTTCTCAAAATCCACTGGAGCACATATATTGAGACCTAGCAAAGGCACATCGGGCTACCAGTCCCTAATATTTTGCCAAGTTTCGTGCAAATCCATTCAGCCGTTCAATTATTATTTTTATTATTTTTTTTTGCCCCGCGGGGCCCTTTTAAAACCTCCACATCAAACCTAGGGGGTCAGCGAGGATCTACTATGCCCCCTTATAGTTATTTCCCCCTTTGTTTTGACCTCCTCTTGTCTCTCGATCCTACCGAGAGACAAGATGGCGGCCGCTACGGACTGTTTGGAATGTTGACAGACGCCGGAGAACCAATCAGCTTCGCTTCACAAAGCTCCGTTGCGCGAAAAGTCCGCGAACCAGAGCGCTAACCGGTCCGCTGTTACAGATATATATCTTTTTTTAAACGTTAATTTCTCAAAATCCACTGGAGCACATATATTGAGACCTACAAAAGGCACATCGGGCTACCAGTCCCTACAATTTTGCCAAGTTTCGTGCAAATCCATTCAGCCGTTCGGGCTAAAAGTGAGGCCAACCGCCCTATGGAAAACTCAATGTTAAAAACACGTTTTGGGACCCCCCTTTTTTCTCGGCCCCCACTGGACGAACCCCCCCCAAATTTTCAAGGGCTGCTCAGAAACAAAATGTGCCATTTTCCTGAAAATTTCAGCCAATTCCGTCCACAAACGCCAAAGTTATTAGACATAGAATTTTCAAAAAACCCATAGAGAAAAAATCCTAACTATATATACCTACTGGCGACCGCCAGTAGGTAATATATATATATATATATATATATATATATATATATATATATATATATATATATATATATATATGTGTGTATATGTATATATATATATATATATATATATATATATATATATATATATATATATATTCACTGAAAAAACCATAGGTTATAGACCATATATAGTTAGGAATTAGCATTTAAAAAACCTTATTTTACTCACACAAAACCATTGAAATTCCATATATAGTTAGTTGCACTAACTATATATCGCGCACCTGCAATCCACTGCTGATGATGTCACATATTACATCATTCATGACATGGTCAGTGACATCACTGATGACATCACTGATGACATCTCAAATGACATCACTGATGACATCACTGATGACAACATCCAGTGACTGTATGTTTCTGTAAAGTTAAAATATATCTTACATATTGAAGAATGAGTGGATGTATAAGTGTCTGGATGAAGGATTTAGTAGGTGCGTGACTGACTGTATGAGTGAGTGATTAAATGTGTCTCACTGAATGCATGGGTTAGTGACTAAACTGTCTTAATTTGTGCATCATTATGTCTGTTGTTCTGTAAACTGCTGCATGTGTTGATCATTAGCTATACGAGAGGCTATATGTGTTATTAATTGCTTGCCCAAGTATTTCTATGGGAGATTGAGTTTGTGTGGGGGTGGCTGAAAGGTGTGTGACTCTATGCATAGATGTGTGAACAGTTTATTCACTAGGTGTATGAGTTCAAGAGTGCATGTGGAAACAGCTACATGGGCAGTTGACTGTGTGCATGAGTGTATTGATGAGTAAATGGATATCTCAATGCTACATGTCATAGTAAGTACATATGTAAAACACAGTACATGTGAGAGTTGGCATATATAAATAACTGTGCATGAGAGCCACCGAATGAGTGAGTGGTTGTATCGATCATTGTGAACTTGTATCAGGGATTGTATAAGAGAGTAAATATGTGTTAGTATATGTTTCAATAAGTAAGGTGTGTTTAACTGTATAGTTGAAGAAATGGAGATGAGATTGTTTCTTTGCATGACTGACTGGGTGTGTGAGTAACTCCATGGATGAGTGGAAGTGTGTGAGTGTCTGTATACACTGAGTGTATCTAAGATTATATTAGAGTCTGAAGAGGTTTATCGTATTAGCACAAGAATGATGTCAAATGAGATGTCATTAGTGATGTCATCAGTGATGTCATTTGAGATGTCATCAGTGATGTCATCAGTGATGTCACTGACCATGTCATGAATGATGTAATATGTGACATCATCAGCAGTGGATTGCAGGTGCGCGATATATAGTTAGTGCAACTAACTATATATGGAATTTCAATGGTTTTGTGTGAGTAAAATAAGGTTTTTTAAATGCTAATTCCTAACTATATATGGTCTATAACCTATGGTTTTTTCAGTGAATTTTCAAGGTTTTGTAAATGCTAATTCCTAACTATATATGGTCTATAACCTATGGTTTTTTCAGTGAATTTCAATGGTTTTTTAATAGCAAATATCATAAGCTGTCGAATGTCAAGTACGTGGTAAGTGAAAACATTTTCGTGTTTATGCACACTGATCTGCTTTGAATGGTGCCCCCCCCCCTCATTTCTATTAGGAGTACTCTCTCTTTGCAGATAGTGAAAGGTAGTTAACGCAGGTCTTTGCCCCCATTGTAATCCGTCGTGCCTGCTTCTCTCTCCATTTGATTCATTGTTATCCAAGCATTTACTGTTTTAGAATTAGTTCTCTTTGGTTCATTCTCTATTTACAAACAAACACAGAGTCGCAATACTCTGTTTAGTCTTTGCAGATAACGAAAAATCGTGTAAAAAAAAAGAAAAGGAATCAAGCAAAATCAGTAGGCCACTAATGGGATCTCTTTTTGACCTCGCTAAAATAGAAACATTAGGAACAACCCCTTTTGACAAATACAAAACTAGTGAGATGAACTGAACTCCACACAATGATGGCTGCAAAACAGCTCGGCTCCGCCACCCACCCCGCCCAAAATAACGATAAAGAACGGCTGCCATGATTGGTTGCGGAATGACCACGACGGAGCTACGAAATGGTGCTGCTCTCATGCTAACCCCAGCTTCAGTCTGAAACATCCAGAAACACTGTAGACTACCAATTCGATCAGTTCCGGTAGCGCCCCAATGTAACCCGGTAGAGAAGAACTAGCCCTCCCCTCTTTGACTGATGGTTCTTGTTGCCTGTCCCTTCTGTTGTCATTTAACAGAACTATTTAGCCTGCTGAAAGGGGTTGTGTTCCGACCGCTGGTTGGTGGAGACATTTTGACTATATTCTGTACCTGCGTTGTCGCGTAATGCGTCATATGACGCGCCGCGTTAGCGCATCCGGAAGTCATCCGGGGCGCGCAGCGCGTAACGTAAGCATAACAAGTCATGTGACTTGTTAATAAAACTTTTCATTGGTTCATTTTACTTTTCTTATTGTAATGATGAAAGGCTTGGTCATATGACCTAAAAATTACGCTTTTCATTACTTCCGAACATTATTTTTTCTTAAATATATGTTATAATGTTCCAGGCTAATGTACTTTCCCGGAAATTTTACAACTGTCCTGCAAGTAAAATATATTATTTTTTCGAGAAAAAGAGCGTTTCTTCGTCCCATGACGGAGCCGTTGAGCAAAAGAGGGTCGACCTGCTGTCTTAGTCGCCGATACGCCTGAATATGAGATTCTTATCGATCACTTTATGTTGCAGGAATAGAAAACACAACAGCCCTTGACCATTTATCTTTACTGCGTTCCTTCGTATTATACCTTTTACCCTTCATGTAATTGGTCTGCTTTATTTCACTTGCCTTTTAATGATTCTAAAACAGTGACTATTATTAAAAACTTTACCAATGTATATACTACTACCATGTTTTCTTTTAAAAACCTTTATTGTGAAAATTTCATTATACAAATACGAGCCTATAACCACGTGGGCCGGCCACGGAGCAAACTGTAATCGTATATGATGAATAGACATTTACACTGTAGAGGAACGTAACGGGCGGGCCATTAGGTTGCAAGAACTAAGGTGTCTAACAGTTACGGAATCGGTGGACGTACATTTTATAATTAAAATACGACAGGGCCAGTTACAATAAAATTATCCAGATATACATTTGCGGGCAAGTACCATGGGTGACGTTAATTCGAACTTTCAACAGTACAGTAATCAATAACACATCAGAACTTAATATCAATAGGGATGTCGAAATATTCAATCAATTCTCGTCCCCGCCCGCCATGTGCTTCAAAACTGCATACGTATCTCGTGATTTCAAGGTTCTGCAACCAGTACACAACAAGGAGTTACGAGTCCCATTTATTCTGGCGCCATTTTGGGCGAGGACGGGCAGGTCCAGGATATAGTCAAAATGTCTCTACCAACCATCGACTATGATGATGTTCATATGCTGTATTTATTAGAGTAACACTCATCTGTCCACATGAAATTAATTTGCCACAATCTAAACATGTCATTTTAATCTTTCCAAAGTTCTTCTAAATATTTGGGACCGTTTCCCTTGCCTCTGAAGCTCTCAGTGCCACTTCTTTGATGAATGTACTAGCAGGTCAGGGGTTCTCCTCCAAATCTCTCTTTTATGCAGCACTATAATTAATTGGTGCCACCTCTCCATATGACGATGCATGGTATAGTTACCACAACTATATTTTTTTTCGGTTCCTCTGGAGAGTTCATCGTGGCAGATGAAGCGTGTAACGTACCGGGCATTTACCTTTTTTTGCATGTACAGGAAAGGAAAAAAAAATCGAGCGTCCGAGTTCTAAGGTGTCCCAGGGCCATTTTGGTGGACCAGGCCCAAATCCAAAGAACAGCTATCTCACAGGCTAATGGGGCGACCCACGCCGAGTTTCAGCATTGTAGGATGACCACACAAGTACAGCAACTTGCTAGACATCACCTCGGTGCCATCCGGATCTCGGCGCCCCACTGCAGATGAAGTGCCTCTCAACTATGAAACCACCACGGTGACATCCGGATCTTGGCGCGTTGTGCTGCCTTCGGCCTATTCGCACATCGGTCCGCTACTGACGCCATCTCACAGGCTAATGGGGCGACCCACGCCGAGTTTCAGCATTGTAGGATGACCACACCAGTACAGCAACTTGCTAGACATCACCTCGGTGCCATCCGGATCTCGGCGCCCCACTGCAGATGAAGTGCCTCTCAACTATGAAACCACCACGGTGACATCCGGATCTTGGCGCGTTGTGCTGCCTTCGGCCTATTCGCACATCGGTCCGCTACTGACGCCATCTCACAGGCTAATGGGGCGACCCACGCCGAGTTTCAGCATTGTAGGATGACCACACCAGTACAGCAACTTGCTAGACATCACCTCGGTGCCATCCGGATCTCGGCGCCCCACTGCAGATGAAGTGCCTCTCAACTATGAAACCACCACGGTGACATCCGGATCTTGGCGCGTTGTGCTGCCTTCGGCCTATTCGCACATCGGTCCGCTACTGACGCCATCTCACAGGCTAATGGGGTGACCCACGCCGAGTTTCAGCATTGTAGGATGACCACACCAACTTGCTAGACATCACCTCAGTGCCATCCGAATCTTGGCATCTCAACGCCTAGTGGTATCTTCCATACAAAAAATATTGTTACGCTGCCTTTGGCCCCATTCGCACATCAGTCCGCAACTTAGACATCACCTCGGTGCCATCCGGATCTTGGCATCTCAGCGCCTTGTGGTGTCAGTCAGAAAATATTGTTGTGCTGCCTTCGGCCTATTCGCACATCGGTCCGCTACTGACGCCATCTCACAGGCCAACGGGGCGCCCCACGCCGACTTTCAGCATTGTAGGATGGCCACACCAGTGCGGCAACTTGCTACACACCACCTCGGTGCCATCCGGATCTTGGCATCTCAGCGCCTTGTGGTGTCTTCTACACCGGAAATATAGTAGAAAATATTGTTGCGCTGCCTTTGGCCCCATTCACACATCAGTCCGCTACTGACACCATCTCACAGGCCAACGGGGCGCCCCACGCCGACTTTCAACATTGTAGGATGGCCACAGAAGTGCGACAACTTACTAGACACCACCTCGGTGCCATCCGGATCTTGGCGCGTTGTGCTGCCTTCGGCCTATTCGCACATCGGTCCGCTACTGACGCAAACTCACAGGCCAACGGGGCGCCCCACGCCGACTTTCAGCATTGTAGGATGGCCACACCAGTGCGGCAACTTCCTACACACCACCTCGGTGCCATCCGGATCTTGGCGCGTAGTGAAGCTGCAGCAGCTGCAAATAAGCTTCAGACAGTGTTACAACCGCTGCTCAGAACTCTCAACTATGACACCACCTCGGTGCCATCCGGATCTTGGCGCGTTGTATTGCCTTCGGCCTATTCGCACATCGGTCCGCTACTGACGCCGCCTCACGTGCCAACGTATTTTCTCCGCATTTTATACCCTATGCCGCATAACAGGTCATGTGACTTGTTTATAAAACTTTTCATTGGTTCATTTTACTTTTGGTTTCCTAATGATGGAAGGCTTGATCATATGACCTAAAAACAACACTTTTCATTGGATGAAAACTTTTTTTTTCCCCCAAACGATGAAAGC
Organism: Lissotriton helveticus; assembly: GCF_964261635.1. NCBI lineage: Eukaryota > Metazoa > Chordata > Amphibia > Caudata > Salamandridae > Lissotriton > Lissotriton helveticus. The sequence continues at coordinate 1,541,734,431 of NC_136065.1, forward strand.
CCCACCTTGTTTCTGGATGTTTCAGACTGAAGCTGGCGTCAGCATGAAAGCACCACCATCTCGTAGCTCAGTCGTGGTCATTCCGCGAGCAATCATGGCAGCCGCTCCCCACCAGAAGCCTGCAGGAGTCGGAGCCCCCAAAACTTTTGATGAATTCTCAAGGCGGAGGGGACGCTTTCGAGAATGGGGTCCAAGACCTAGCAGACAAGCGTCCGATTTCCAAGGTGTCCCAGGGCCATTTCAGTGGACCAGGCCCAAAAAGGAAACAGCCTGCCGCCATTTTGAGAGTCCTGTGACAGCCGCCTATCGCTGCACCGCAAGAGTGGGCGCAACTCAGCTGAATGGCGGATTTTGACACAGTGGACCAAAAGCGGACGGAATGGCAACTGAAACGGTAAAGGGGCGCCCCACTAAAACAGATGAGACTCCACCTGGAGAGGCCCGTTCACGCCGCCTCCCCCGGGGCGCTCCACGCCGTTATTCGGAGCAGCATTGTAGGATACCAAAACCAGTGCGGCAACTTACTGGACATCACCTTGGTGCCATCGTTCTGCTGCCTTGGAACTATTCGCACAACAGTTTGCTACTGATGACCCACCCCCCGCGACGCCCCACGCCGTTATTTGCTGGGTGGCAACTTACTAGACATCACTTTCGTGTCATCTAGATTTCGGCGCGTTCTGCTGCCTTGGAACTATTCGCACAACAGTTTGCTACTGATGACCCACCCCCCGCGACGCCCCACGCCGGAAATCTGGACGTTGTGCTGCGTTGGGACTATTCGCACAGCCGACCGCTACTTCGTTGTTTTTCTCTAAAAATGTTTATATGTTATTACTATTTTTGTTTTCTTGTATATATTTATAAATTATTAAAGTTTTATAATCTTACTACTTTGTCGGAGTGCTATATATTTTTAATGTGACACATAATTGTAAAAACTTTGATGTACAAAGAGTCATCCCTGGAATCTTCCGCTTCACGCTCGGTCCCCTCCCCAATCACAATACAGGATGGTTTTCAGATAATAGCAACGCTTCTGCTGTGACGGATCTCATCGAGTGTGGGCCTTGATCTACTATAACTCCTTTGAAGACGGGTGATTCTTTACAGCTGTGGCCATAAACTACATCTGCAGGGCTAGCTGATAGCCTAGGACCGGCCTGGACAATCGGACACAGAGGAAAAGGAGTGTCAGAGGGTGCGGTAGTGAATAGGGCGAAAGGGAGGTGTCGGGCGGGCACAGGGTGTGATTCTCAGGGAAGAACAGCGCAGATGGGGGGAGGTTTATTACCCATGCATAAAACAGAGAGCGGGGGTGACCACTGCCTGGGGGAGATGCTTGCGAGGGTGGGGAGCCATGCTAAGGATCGACAGCGTGCACAGAGTGGATCTGGTCAAGGCATCTAAAATGGCTGCCGTGCACGACAAAAGTGTGGCATTTGAAAAAAGACAAGATGGCGCACACAATGTTTTTCAACAATTCCTGATTTCCTTCGAATCGAACGTTAACAGACGTTGGGGCATATTACCAAAGTTAAGCGATATTTATCCCTAACGATGCATTGCAAAGATTTTTTTACCGTCAGAAATTATCGCAGATAAACCTTGCTATTATCAAGGTTTATCGCAAATACGATAAAAAACGAGCGCAATGCATTAATATCGCTGAAAACTCCGCGATATTCATGCATTACCGAGCTAATGCTCTTAGCCATGTTATCCACCTCCCATTGGATAACATGGCTAAGAACTGCTCAGGGCAGCTGTTACTTTTTGGAGATATTCGCGCTTATCTCGAATATTTCCAAAAGTTGATAATAGGAGATAGCGATGTTAGCGACTGTTTCCAGTCGCTAACATCTTGGCATGCCCACTTTGCATGTCATTAGTGATAAATATCACTCACATGCAAAGTGGGACCCAAGATGGTCGCTATCTCCTACTAGCCGTCGCTAACTGGTGTTAGCAACAGCTAGGTAATACAGATATAATTTTATCTCCGCGAAGCGGAGCGCTGTTACAGATATATATCTTGTTTTTGAACGTTAATTTCTCAAAATGCACTGAAGCACATATATTGAGACATAGCAAAGGCACATCGGGCTACCAGTCCCTAATATTTTACCAAGTTTCGTGCAAATCCATTCAGCCGTTCGATTATTATTATTTTTTTTTTTTTTTGCCCCGCGGGGCCCTTTTAAAACCTCCACATCAAACCTAGGGGGTCAGCGAGGATCTACTATGCCCCCTTATAGTTATTTCCCCCTTTGTTTTGACCTCCTCTTGTCTCTCGATCCTACCGAGAGACAAGATGGCGGCCGCTACGGACTGTTTGGAATGTTGACAGACGCCGGAGAACCAATCAGCTTCGCTTCACAAAGCTCCGTTGCGCGAAAAGTCCGCGAACCAGAGCGCTAACCGGTCCGCTGTTACAGATATATATCTTTTTTTAAACGTTAATTTCTCAAACTCCACTGGAGCACATATATTGAGACCTACAAAAGGCACATCGGGCTACCAGTCCCTACAATTTTGCCAAGTTTCGTGCAAATCCATTCAGCCGTTCGGGCTAAAAGTGAGGCCAACCGCCCTATGGAAAACTCAATGTTAAAAACACGTTTTGGGACCCCCCTTTTTTCTCGGCCCCCCCTTGACGAACCCCCCCCAAATTTTCAAAGGCTGCTCAGAAACAAAATGTGCCATTTTCCTGAAAATTTCAGCCAATTCCGTCCACAAGCGGCAAAGTTATTAGACATAGAATTTTCAAAAAACCCATAGAGAAAAAATCCTAACTATATATACCTACTGGCGACCGCCAGTAGGTAATATATATATAAATATATATATACATATATATATATATACATATATATATATATCCTTGCTCCAATTGCACCAAAAGACGGGGCTCCAGCGGTGGGTGCCGCTACACGGTTGGCGCGCCGTGTAATATCAAAGCTCCAAAAACTTCTCTCCCAGCCGAGAGAGAAGAAGAAAAGCAGCACTCGCGGGGTGAGTTTCAGAGTTTCTTTAATTTAATCCTGGTGCAGACGCGTTTCGGGCCAAGCCCTTTGTCAATGTAATTACAAAAACGCTATCGGGAAGACATTTTATGCAGCGCGGTGTTTCTGATGGAAACTGTGAATGGACTACCCGTTTCAAAACTACGGGCGCCATATTGGAATGTGCAAAGGTAACATTGTTACATTAATCAGTGGGCAAAATTGCATTTTAAACAACATAATTCAGTTGATTTTCGAAGCCGTGAATCGGCTAGCCAATTAAATACAAATTTTGTCAATGTCTGTTGTGAAATAAAATTAATCAAAACAAGTACATTTCAAATATACATTGTACATTTCATGATTATCCAGACAGTCTTTTTTTCTCTTATTGAGTGCACATGTTTAAGCATTTTATCTCACATATGTAAATGAAAGCGCCCAATGAATCAAACACTCCATTACTATCTTGCCGTGGATCGGCTTAGGCGGCTCCTATCACTAGAAACCGCGTATTAATACCCGGGGGCACCCCCCCAAGTTAAGACAGATTCCAACAGAGTTAGATGAGATGGCTGGCTGTTTACCGATTCAATTTATTTACCCAGGTGGATGGCTAATTCCTCCCCACTGTTCAGACCTGTTGGAATTTTTGTCTGTAGGTCAATGATGTAACGAGACTCCAAACGTCTCAACTTCAACAGTCTGTTACCGCCCCTTTCATGTTCCGGTACTTGATCCACCCCGAAGTATTGTAGCATATCCCTATTGCTCCGATGTTTAATGGCAAAATGTTTAGCAACAGGGGATGTCAAATCCTTGTTGGCTATCGCCCTCATATGTTCAAGGATTCTCAACTACACGCTTTTTATGGTGCTCCCTATGTATTTTAAGTTGCATGGACATACTAGGCAATACACCACATAAGGTGTTTGACATGTAATGAAGGACCCAATGGTTTTCTTCCTCATGACCCCAGGGATTTCGTAACCCAAGACCCTTTTGCTATAAGCGCAGGCCTTGCATTTACCGCAAGGATAGAATCCTTTCATTTCTGCCAAAGTATTAGTCCTAGCAATGGGAGTCTCTAGGTGGCTGTGTACCAGTAGATCTTTAATGGACTTTGTTTTTTTGAAAGTTACTAGTGGGTTGTTGGGGATATCTGCCCCAATAATGGGATCAGTCTTTAGAATATGCCAACTATGGCGTAAAATTCCTTTTAGTCTATTGGCGTTGTTGCTGTAAGATGTTATTAAACGGAATTTGCCCTCATCGGGTTTCTTGTGATTTATTCTTTCCTTTAGCAGTTCGGCTCTATCAGTCCCGGACACTCTTTTCAGAGTTTCGGTTAGGAGAGCAGGGCTGTAACCTCTTTGTATGAACCTAACCACACTATCTTTTGCTGCATCCTGGAAGTCTTCCTCTCGTGAGCAGTTGCGTTTGAGGCGCAATAGCTCCCCGTAGGGAATACTTCGTTTCAGGTTCGCCGGGTGTCCGCTCTCAGCGTGTAAAACGCTGTTGCCAGCGGTGGGTTTGCGGTATAGGGATGTTGTTACTTGGTTGTCAATGATAGTTACACGAAGGTCGAGGTAGCTCACTGCCACTGAGCTAACCTCGCCGGTGAATTTCAAATTGACATTGTTAGTATTCAAATGTGAAATGTAATCTCTGGCACTTTGTTCTGACCCTCTCCACACCAGGAAGAGGTCATCAATGTATCTGTGCCATTTAATCACATTTCTAGTCCAAGTAATGTTCCCCTCTGACCAGGCCACCTGCTCCTCCCACCAGCCTACGAATAAATTCGCATAGCTGGGGGCGAAGCAGGTTCCCATGGCGGTCCCGGAGATTTGTTTAAAAAGCTCACCCTGGAAAAGAAAGAAATTATTCAACAGGCAAAATTCAGTTAACTCCAGCAACATAGTACTGTGTCCCGCATATTTCAGAGGTCTCTTCATCATGAAATATTCAACTGCTTTTAAGCCTTGCGAGTGCTCAATACACGTGTATAAGCTCGTTATATCCATCACAATCAAAACATACATGGGATCCCAAACTAAGTCCTGTAGTTGTACAATGAACTCTTTCGTATCCCTAATGTATGAGGATAATTTGAGCACTGATTGAAAGAGGAAGTGATCAATAAACACCGACAGATTCTCTGTTAAGCTGCCCATTGATGAAACTATTGGGCGGCCAGGCGGTGCCTTAAGATCTTTATGAATTTTGGGCAGGTGGTAAAAGGTAGGAATTACTGGATGGTTTGATCGTAAGAAAAGATATTCCTCAGTATTCAACATATCTTTATTGTGCCATTTCTGTATCAACTTGTCATATTCTTGTATGCTCTCCTGATATTTTCTCATAGTAGTGGGTTCGTAATGTTGTCGATTTAATAGTTGTCTCTTGGCTTCCCCTACATACATATCCTTAGTCATTATTACTACATTCCCCCCTTTGTCAGAAGGTTTGTAGATCACAGAGGTGTCATCCTGAAGATTTTTCAAGGCTTTTCTTTGTCCTATGGTTAAGGAGTTGGTGACACTTCCTTTTTCGTTCTTTTTAGACATGCGTAGTTTTATCAAGTCTTTTATCACAGTCTCTGAGAAAATGTCAATCGCATCTTGGGCCATTTGTGGAAGGAAATGGGAGATGGGTTTAAAAGGACTCTGTGGGGCTTCCTGATCTATGCCCACCCTCCTACTTCTTTGTGTCAGACTTGTTTCATCAGAGTTGCTTACTGTGGTTTCAGATCTTATCTCTTCCAAAATTTCCAAGGTTTCCAAGTCACCCAATTGGATGTTATCAGTCTCCAAGATTTTATTTTGTCGTTTTTCATGCGTTGTTGGCTTTGTTTTGTAATATTTATGTAACTTTAGTTTCCTGGTAAATCTGAAGAGATCGATTCTGGTTTGAGTGAATTCCAGATCTTTTTGAGGGCAGAACGAGAGGCCTAGTTGCAACACGGTTTCCTCATCCTTAGTCAGTTGTTTAGGACTTAGGTTTACGATGGTCAGAGATTCAGATGTATCTAGCGGGTTCCTCCTTTCTTTGCTTTCCCGCGTGCCAGATTGTTCCCTCTGCCTCTTCCGCGTCCTCTTCCGACCGCCCCTCCTTGTTTTTCTGCGTCTGGTTCCGGGGGCTTTACTTTCCCCCCCCTGAGCCATGCGTGACGGATTAAGTCGAATTCCTCGTGAAAAGGAGTTTTCGTTGGCCTGGATGGTCCTGCTAATCCTTCTTCGTCAGATCCAGTAACTTCCGATTCTGAGGTTTCACCAACTCCTTAACCATAGGACAAAGAAAAGCCTTGAAAAATATTCAGGATGACACCTCTGTGATCTACAAACCTTCCGACAAAGGGGGGAATGTAGTAATAATGACTAAGGATATGTATGTAGGGGAAGCCAAGAGACAACTATTAAATCGACAACATTACGAACCCACTACTATGAGAAAATATCAGGAGAGCATACAAGAATATGACAAGTTGATACAGAAATGGCACAATAAAGATATGTTGAATACTGAGGAATATCTTTTCTTACGATCAAACCATCCAGTAATTCCTACCTTTTACCACCTGCCCAAAATTCATAAAGATCTTAAGGCACCGCCTGGCCGCCCAATAGTTTCATCAATGGGCAGCTTAACAGAGAATCTGTCGGTGTTTATTGATCACTTCCTCTTTCAATCAGTGCTCAAATTATCCTCATACATTAGGGATACGAAAGAGTTCATTGTACAACTACAGGACTTAGTTTGGGATCCCATGTATGTTTTGATTGTGATGGATATAACGAGCTTATACACGTGTATTGAGCACTCGCAAGGCTTAAAAGCAGTTGAATATTTCATGATGAAGAGACCTCTGAAATATGTGGGACACAGTACTATGTTGCTGGAGTTAACGGAATTTTGCCTGTTGAATAATTTCTTTCTTTTCCAGGGTGAGCTTTTTAAACAAATCTCCGGGACCGCCATGGGAACCTGCTTCGCCCACAGCTATGCGAATTTATTCGTAGGCTGGTGGGAGGAGCAGGTGGCCTGGTCAGAGGGGAACATTACTTGGACTAGCAATGTGATTAAATGGCACAGATACATTGATGACCTCTTCCTGGTGTGGAGAGGGTCAGAACAAAGTGCCAGAGATTACATTTCACATTTGAATACTAACAATGTCAATTTGAAATTCACCGGCGAGGTTAGCTCAGTGGCAGTGAGCTACCTCGACCTTCGTGTAACTATCATTGACAACCAAGTAACAACATCCCTATACCGCAAACCCACCGCTGGCAACAGCGTTTTACACGCTGAGAGCGGACACCCGGCGAACCTGAAACGAAGTATCCCCTACGGGGAGCTATTGCGCCTCAAACACAACTGCTCACGAGAGGAAGACTTCCAGGATGCAGCAAAAGATAGTGTGGTTAGGTTCATACAAAGAGGTTACAGCCCTGCTCTCCTAACCGAAACTCTGAAAAGAGTGTCCGGGACTGATAGAGCCGAACTGCTAAAGGAAAGAATAAATCACAAGAAACCCGATGAGGGCAAATTCCGTTTAATAACATCTTACAGCAACAACGCCAATAGACTAAAAGGAATTTTATGCCATAGTTGGCATATTCTAAAGACTGATCCCATTATTGGGGCAGATATCCCCAACAACCCACTAGTAACTTTCAAAAAAACAAAGTCCATTAAAGATCTACTGGTACACAGCCACCTAGAGACTCCCATTGCTAGGACTAATACTTTGGCAGAAATGAAAGGATTCTATCCTTGCGGTAAATGCAAGGCCTGCGCTTATAGCAAAAGGGTCTTGGGTTACGAAATCCCTGGGGTCATGAGGAAGAAAACCATTGGGTCCTTCATTACATGTCAAACACCTTATGTGGTGTATTGCCTAGTATGTCCATGCAACTTAAAATACATAGGGAGCACCATAAAAAGCGTGAAGTTGAGAATCCTTGAACATATGAGGGCGATAGCCAACAAGGATTTGACATCCCCTGTTGCTAAACATTTTGCCATTAAACATCGGAGCAATAGGGATATGCTACAATACTTCGGGGTGGATCAAGTACCGGAACATGAAAGGGGCGGTAACAGACTGTTGAAGTTGAGACGTTTGGAGTCTCGTTACATCATTGACCTACAGACAAAAATTCCAACAGGTCTGAACAGTGGGGAGGAATTAGCCATCCACCTGGGTAAATAAATTGAATCGGTAAACAGCCAGCCATCTCATCTAACTCTGTTGGAATCTGTCTTAACTTGGGGGGGTGCCCCCGGGTATTAATACGCGGTTTCTAGTGATAGGAGCCGCCTAAGCCGATCCACGGCAAGATAGTAATGGAGTGTTTGATTCATTGGGCGCTTTCATTTACATATGTGAGATAAAATGCTTAAACATGTGCACTCAATAAGAGAAAAAAAGACTGTCTGGATAATCATGAAATGTACAATGTATATTTGAAATGTACTTGTTTTGATTAATTTTATTACACAACAGACATTGACAAAATTTGTATTTAATTGGCTAGCTGATTCACGGCTTCGAAAATCAACTGAATTATGTTGTTTAAAATGCAATTTTGCCCACTGATTAATGTAACAATGTTACCTTTGCACATTCCAATATGGCGCCCGTAGTTTTGAAACGGGTAGTCCATTCACAGTTTCCATCAGAAACACCGCGCTGCATAAAATGTCTTCCCGATAGCGTTTTTGTAATTACATTGACAAAGGGCTTGGCCCGAAACGCGTCTGCACCAGGATTAAATTAAAGAAACTCTGAAACTCACCCCGCGAGTGCTGCTTTTCTTCTTCTCTCTCGGCTGGGAGAGAAGTTTTTGGAGCTTTGATATATATATATATATATAAATATATACACACAGACACACACAATTACTTACCTTAACCACTTTAACCAAGTATATGCCTTTACACGCATGCCTTTGCCTTGTAATGGCATGCGTGGTAAAGGCATATGCATGGTAAAAGTGTGCGCTGTAATGGTAATGCGTTGTAACAGCACTTGTGTTGTTACAACCGCGTTGTTATGGCATGCTTTGTGTTGGCATGCGATATAACGTCATATATTCCCTGAGAGACCTTCACTTGCTATCAACAAAAGAATTACCTTAGCTCAAGCGCCTCACGCATGCCTACTAATCCCTCCACAACGCCAGACATACATAGCTCAACCACCACTTCTGCTTCGACACTCTCCCCTGACATCTCCACTGCACCCAACTGGCGCAGGCCACCATCACACATATCTGTAGACCAGTGCTGGAGAAAGATCCTTGTCTAAACTTCTGGAACTTCCTGCCTCTGCACCCCAGGCAATCACCATCACATCCGCAATTAAGGAAGGACCTCAAGACCTGGCTCTTCAAATCAATCGCAGATCCCCTCCCCTCAACCCCCCACACACAGCGCCTTGAGACCCCACGGGTGCGTAGTCTTGCTTTACATACTAATTGATTGGAAGCAATGGAGCAGAAAGAAAGGCTTAAAGCTCATCACATCATAAGACGCTTGCTTTTGAATTTGTATTTGCACAAATAAAAATTTAAATACCACTATTTTGTTTTAATTTCTTTTTATAGTGCTACTCATCCACATGTAGGGTATCAAAGCGCTTTAGATCACATGTACACATATATTGACAATAAATGAAGAGTGTAAATCAATGTACTGGTTGTGTTACAAAAGTAAGTGAGGGTTACAAGGTTGAAGAGTTGCATTCTGTTTATAGCTCACTGTGCTATATTGGAAGGATTAAAATGTATGAACTGTACATAACAAAATGATCTCTGTATTAAAAGCAGTAACCCACTTATCTAGTTTCATAAAATAAAAAATCTGTCATCTGCACATTACATTACATTTTACATGATGTGCATTGCATGAGACACATTAATCCTTGCAAGTTTATTTAAATGCACTCATGAGTCATGATACTAGACTGTGCAATATGTTAAAATAAATACAAAGCAGCATATTTAAATAATGCAAATATTGCAAAAATAATTTATTAGTAAAATAATTAATACTTCACACTTACCCCAGTTATCAGGCAGCTTCTGTTTTGATGGTGTCAATGCTAGTTGCTGGCTGGCTGTGCTTCTCCTGTTGTTGTCCAGCAGCTACTGGTTCAGAGAGAGCTGAAACAGTAGAGCTTTCACTTTCAGGCTGAAAGTGAAAGCTCTACACTGTGCAGCATGTGACTCCACGTCACAGGGTCATGAGTTAAGTCTGATGACTCTGTGACATAATAAAAATGCTTACAGCATTTTTTTTTTTAAATAAAGTTAAAAGTTAATATATACAATAATCATTCAGTGTAATGATTATTTAATTTAAAAAATAACCTTTTCCCAACTGAGTCGTCTTTGAGAGATGGGTGGGGTCAGTTATGCATGATCTCATCCCATCCATTGACGTCTGATCATAGGGTTGGGTAAGGGTGTACTCATCATGCCCCAGCCTTCTTTAGAGAATTCAATGCAGCCTCGGGGTTACACTGTACCTGCCCGAGGCTGCTGCAAATTTATGACACTGCTTTGCGTCATTCATGGGCGGTCACCAAAAGGGTCTGTAGTTTTATTGCCGGGCTGGCACCTAATGCGCCGGGTGTTTGCATTTGTTAATGTTAAATTGTGACACATGCGCAAATCACCCCACACGCTGCCTCCATTTCCTGCCTGGCCTGCCTGATGCTGCAGTGACGCTTGCTCCAGTGTGTCGTAAACTGCGCAGGCAGGCAGCAGGACTCGGCGGCAGACGGGGCTCTACTTGGCAGTGCGGCTCGGGATTTAAAATGCTAAGTAACATTGCTGTTACTTAGCATTTTAAATCCCTCGCTCAATGTGGATGACGGCCGTGTCCATAGGGAGGGCGGAGCCCCGCCGCCCTTGAAAGAAAACAGCCGCTGGGGTGTACACTGATTGGTCCTTTTACCAATATTAATTTCCCAATGCTGACAAGGGAGCTGTCAGGTTGTCTACTAGAATATGTATGGTCATTAGGAAGACCTGGATTAAAGCACTGCGAGTTGGAAATCACAGATTTGTGTTTATTTCAATAACTGGTTTTGGCTACTCTGGAAAGACAATGCTTTATGATTGGCTGAGGCTCGCCCACCATTCCTCACTACCTGAAATATATGCTTTATTGTATGATTAATTAGTATCCTTTACAAAAATGGAAGAAAATATGAATTAGAAAAAGTTAAAAGTCAGATACATAAAATCTGAATAAAACAACTGTAGTGGCGCGTTCTAGTGTTCGCACGTCACGTACACCACGTGACGTGCAGACGGCGATGTGAGGCTGCGCGCGCAGGAGGCGCGAAAGGAGGATTAGCGCTGAAGCCGCGAGAGAGACAGTCGGCTCGGCGCTCCTTAGAGTTTGATTGCTAATAAATCCAAGTTAACCCTTGCCACTTGCAGCGTCATTATTCATGGTAACAGCCACGTTACAATGGCGACGAGGGTGGGATGGCAGAACCAACCCCACGAAGCATAGCGAGACCAGGAGCCACCGAGGGAACCAACAGACACACCGGGGCACCGGGACCACGCTGCAAGGGAGAGGGACAGAGAGCCTGAAGAGCAGAGGAGCTGGACATCAGGAGCAGCCAGCCAAAATATAAAAAATAATAAGAATAATCACCATACATCAGCCTAAGGAGCGTGGCAGAGCCCAGGGACACTCGAGAAGGCAGGAAAAGACACTGCTGAGACGGGGCACCACCCAAGCCCAAGAGACAGTGCGCCCAACCAAACAGTCACAAGACAAGGTGCGCCGAATCAAACAGTGACCGGAGAGACGGAGAGACAGCGCTGGATCCTTCACCAAAGAGCGAGGGGGCGGACGCGAGCAGTCCCCAGCATCACACAAGTAAGGAGGACCAGGACAGCACGCCAGGTAGTCCCAGGAACCAGGGAAGCGCGCCAACCAAGATCAAAAGTGAAAAGATGAGTACGCAAGCGGGATATGCGATAGCGCCAGTGCAATTTCTACCCAGGCCGGGTGAACCACTCATGAAGTGGGAGGACTGGAGAGAGTACATAGACAATTTTGTAGGAGTCTTGGAAGATGAAAGTGAGGAGGAGTTCAGTTCAAAAAGGAAAAAACAAATCCTATTACTCAATCTAGGCCCCGAAGGCCTGAGGATATACAAGAGCTTGGTGCCGAAGGAAAGAGGGAGCACAGATGACGATGTGTACGCCCATGCCATCGATGACCTTAATGAACACTACAGACCGGCGGTGTGCGTATCAGTGGATAGATTTAATTTCCAACAGAGGAAACAACGCCCAGGCGAGACAGTGGAGGAATATGTGGCCGCCCTAAAGAGACTTGCATCCACGTGCAAATACGACAATTGGGAAGAAGAGTTCATCAAGGACCAAGTGGTAATGCACACCACGTGCACAGCCGTGCAAGACAAACTGTGGGCCAGTGGAGACACCGCCCTGAAAGAAGTGATGGTGATCGTCAAAAGAGCAGAATTAGCGCGCAGGTGTGCGGAAGCAACGAGGAAGGAAACTGTGCCCACTGCCATGGTGAACAAGGTTGACGATGAGGAACCACGCCGGGACCTCAAGTACAGGGGGTCGGGGGAGAAAGGACCCAACAAGTGGCAAGGCAACCCTGGTCCACCAGGCAAACAAGCGGGAAATAACAAGAAGTCATGCTACAGGTGCGGAAGCTGGTCCCACGAAGCGCATGACAGGAAATGCCCAGCATTCCGCGCCAAATGTATGTACTGCGGAATCGTGGGACACTACGAGAAGGTGTGTCGAAAAAAGGCATCAAAGAGCATAGTGCGGTACGTTGGACAAGACAGTGAAGAGCAAGACGAAGAAGCAGGGGAAGATGTCATCACAGTTATCTACATCGAGGACCAAGTACTAGACGTGGACGGTCTAGTAATGAGTGGCGACGGCAAGAGAACAATTAAACCTGTCTTGGAAGTGTCGATAGGATGAGTACCGGTTACTGTAGTGGCTGATACGGGCTTGCCCTACACCATCGTCCAGAGAGCAGTATGGGAGGAGTGTTTTGTGCCACACCTGGGCCCAGAATTGGAGAAGCTGGACATCCGCCCGGTGACGTACAATGGGGACCGCATTCCCATGGCAGGGTTCAGGCCGTTACATTTCAAGTTCAGAGGCCGGTCCGCGTTCTGCAAACTCTACTTATCGGAGAGGGGGCCCTCGGTGCTAGGATGGCTGGACCAAGGCGACCTGGGAATAAAGCTGGACCCAGGAGGCAAGGAACAGATACTACTCACGGAAATGACACCCTGGCCGGATCTAGAGAAATGGAAAGAGGGACACCCCAAGGTGTTTGGAGGCACAGTTGGCAGGATGGAGAAATTTGCGCACAAGATAATCCTGAAGGAAAATGCTGTGCCGGTTGCCCACAAGGTGAGGAATATACCACTGGTGGTAAGAGACGCAGTACAAGAGGAACTACAAGAACTGGAGAGGAATGGAATCATCGAACCCATCACGTGCGCTGAGTGGCTCGCACCGGTGGTGGTAGTGATGAAGCCAAGCGGAAAGGTCAGGCTGTGTATCGACCTACGGGAACTGAACAAGAGCATTGTGGTGGAGAAATTCCCGTTGCCCAGGATCGAGGAAATGCTGGCTAGAACCAAGGGGGCCAGATGGTATTCCACCATAGACTTGACCTCCGCCTACCATCAGATCGCCTTGCACCCGGAAAGCCGTAAACTCACCTCCTTCATCACCCCGTTTGGGTGCTATCAATTCTGCCGCATGCCGTTCGGACTGGCCTCAGCGGTTGCGGTGTTCCAAAAGCTAATGCACCAGCTATTTAAGAACACCGATGGCGTCCAATATTTCCAGGACGACATCCTGGTGATGGGACAAGACAAGCAGGATCACGATAACAAACTGGAGAAAGTATTGAAAATCCTCGAGAGCAAGGGCCTCACAGCTCAGTGGTCCAAATGCCGGATAGGAATGGAGTCCGTGACCTACTTGGGACATGAGATTGGGGTGCGTGAGGTTACCCCAAAAGCAGACAATGTGAAAGCCATCTGTGAAGCTCCACCGCCTTCCAACAAGGATGAAGTCCGTTCGTTCCTGGGAATGGCGGAATATTATAGCAAATTCGTCCAGCACTTCGCCTCCAAGACCACCACATGAGGCAGCTGACCAGGGATAACACCGAATTCGACTGGACGAAGGAGGCGCAAGGTGAATTTGAAGTAATAAAGAGAGAGATAGCTGGAGCGGTACCGCTGCAAGTATATGACCCTCAAGGGAACACGGTGCTCACCACCGATGCCAGCGACAAAGGATTGGGTGCCGTCCTGATGCAAGACAGAGGTCAAGGGAGAATGGAAACAATCAGTTTTGCATCCCGCACGCTGACTGAAACCAAAAAGAAGTACAGCGTAATTGAAAAGGAAATGCTGGCGGTGGTGTGGGCCATGACCAGATTCAGGCAGTTCCTGTGGGGCACACGGTTCCTGCTGAGAACAGATCATAAACCGCTACTGAAGGTACTAACGTCCAGTGGACACGCCAGTGCGACGCCCAGAATAGCAAAGATGACGATCAAGTTGCTGGAATTTAGATTCGATGTAGAACACATCCCAGGCAGCAGGAACAGGGTGGCTGACTATCTAAGCAGAGCAGCAGTCACAGGAGTGTGTGGAGAAGACCAAACAGGAGGGGAAGAAATGGTGGCACTCACAGAAGACCAAGAAAAAACCATGGGGCTTCAGGAATGGAAGGAAGCGTATAGTGAAGACCAGATCATGGAGGAAGTGAAGACGTGCATCACCAGAGGATGGCCAAACAAGCAACAAACGCGAGGCCACCTCAAACCCTATTTCGAAGTCAGAGATGAGTTGTCAATGGACGACCTAGGAGTGTTCGTGTATAGGGGAGAGAAGGTCATCCCCCCGGCAGGGATCATCCAAAAACTATTGGGCATGCTCCATGAAGGCCACTTAGGAATAGGAAAATTGAAACTGAGGGCCAAGCAAAATTACTGGAGGCCAGGGATGGACGTAAGAGCGGAGAGGCATGTCAGGGAATGC
Source organism: Lissotriton helveticus (assembly GCF_964261635.1). NCBI lineage: Eukaryota > Metazoa > Chordata > Amphibia > Caudata > Salamandridae > Lissotriton > Lissotriton helveticus. The sequence goes on from NC_136065.1 coordinate 1,541,749,530, forward strand.
ACACAGTGCCAAGGGGCAGATAAGACACTCAAACCACTACGCCCTGCTCTTGGTAAGTTCGATCTCCCGAAGAACCCATGGGAGGAGTTGTCGGTGGACATACTGGGACCAATACTGGACATGCGAGGAGTCCAAAAGTATGTTTGTGTCCTGATGGATAGATATTCCAAATGGCCGGAGCTGAAAATAGGCGAGGCCATGGACGCGGAAACCATCGTTAAGTTCCTGGCTGACACTTTTGTGAGGGAAGGCATCCCGAAGTCCATCTTGAGTGACAATGGTCCCCAATTCAAGTCAGAGAAATGGATGGATTTCATGCAGAGAAATGGCATACTGGTGAAGCACACGTCTATATATCACCCTGCTGGGAACGGATTGGTAGAGAGATTTAATAGAGTGGTGATGGGGTCCGTTCAGGCAGCCATCTCCAGCAACAAAGACTGGGAAAAGGAATTATGGCACTTGGTCTGGGCATACAGGATTACTCCTACAGGGACTGGATACAGCCCTTTCCAGATACTATGGGGCCGTGAACCATTCACCCAAGACAATCGAGTATGGAAAGAAAAAACTATAACGAGCGAATGGTCCCCTGCAGTAATAAGAGCCAACTTAGACAAAGCACAGGATGTTTACTCGAAACACTACAACAACAGAAAAAACGTTAAGGAGACAAGATTGGAGAAGGGGGAATGGGTGTGAGTAAAGCTAGCCACCCTACAAAGGAAGGGTGACAGTAAGTACAGCAAACCTATGCAGGTCTAAGAAGTACTGGGCAGTGCAGCTCGGCTAAGCGATGGGAACACATGGTCCATGGACCGCATGGCAAGATGCAACAAGGTGCTGAGTTGGGACCGAGTGGGAGCAGACCTGGAAGACGACGAAGGGGAAACCGCAGAGCAAGAACATCCAGAGGCAGACCCGAATGAGAGGAGCATAGAGCAACAGACAGAGAGATCAGGTGACTCCGACAAGGCATCGGCGAGTGAAGACAACACAGACTGGAGAGACAGCACGGCGCCTGCACTAACGAGGGGAAGGTGCGGTGCAGGGAGTCAGGGAGGAAGGCCTCCGGCCACCCCGGTGAGACTGACCCAGAGGGGGAGAGCGGTGGTCAAACCAGCCTGGTTCCGAGACTTTGACATGAACGGCGGACTGTGAGTTAACTGTTTTGTATTGGAAAAAAGGGGAGATATGTAGTGGCGCGTTCTAGCGTTCGCACGTCACGTACACCACGTGACGTGCAGACGGCGATGTGAGGCTGCGCGCGCAGGAGGCGCGAAAGGAGGATTAGCGCTGAAGCCGCGAGAGAGACAGTCGGCTCGGCGCTCCTTAGAGTTTGATTGCTAATAAATCCAAGTTTACCCTTGCCACTTGCAGCGTCATTATTCATGGTAACAGCCACGTTACAACAACAAGAAGTTAAAAAGCAATGATGCTATAAAGTGACTTACATAGATGACTTTGTACCAAAAGTGGACCGTTTAGAGACCGCTCGTGTAGAGATGAAACATGGGGGGGATGCACAAGTTACAGAGGGCATACTATTCCTAGTACAAGTTAGTATAGACGTAAATAATGTTAAAAAGTGCTATGCGAAGTAGTTGTGAGCGCCAGTAGTCCTTTGAGCATGATTTATTCAACTGTCTCTTCTCTGGCCGATTGTAAGAGAACATTCCAGCAGCAGCGTAAAACTTCCCAATTAGTGCCAGCTCCACCGGGAAGGGTGGTGTAAATATGCCTTGAGGCCTCCTTGCATGTTCTTACGCCGGGTTGTATGAACATAGTTCTTAGATACATGCGCCTTGGGGACAACAAAGCTGGGCAACAGCAAATGACATGTTCTGCAGATTCTGAGTAATGTTGGCACAGACAACAGCTGGACCCACTTGACGACCAGTTTTTCTAGTGGGCTCTATAGTCTTGTATTGGCAAAGTTAAGAGCCTCACCGTCATGACATTTTGTAGGGATTGCCTTCCAAGGCCTGCTTTTGAATAGGGCTGGCATGCAGTAGCTTCATGTGACTTGATGAGGCCATCTGCACCCAGGACTGATCTGATCCGTTCAAGATCTTGTTGCCTCGAGATATTCTTGCCACACTTTTTTAACAGGATCTTTAGACTGTACTTAGTTAATGATGTGTCTGTTGAAAATTCAGTAGATAGACCCAGTGTTTTTTTGGCCGCCAAGGAATATCTTGCCCAGCGACTATTGTTATCTGTAAAGACCACCTGTAGAGCAATTCTGAGTGTGCCCGGGCGTGCATTGATCACATTGTGTTGGAATTTGACTATGTCTTTTTTGCATTCAATGTCCATCGCTGTGATGTTGAACTCTAGTCGGATCAGTGTGTGTAGGCCCTTCAATTTATTGGTCAGCAAACCAGGGAATGCGAGGTGGCCATAACTGAGCGTAGACATTAACTTTGCTTGCATTACTCGTCGGATGCCCTCCGTTGAGTGACTAACAAGCTTGTGGTGTAATTTACACAAGCTGTATGTTAGTTTAGCTGCTTTCGCCTCTAGTGCTTTAACCTGCAGTACCGGTCTGCAGGTATCTATAAATTGTACTCTCAGGTAGGTGTACTTGTTGGTCGTAGTTATCCTAAGAGGACCCAGCTGCCATGCCACTGTTAGTTTTTTTAATTGTGACCAAAAATCAGCACTTTTGTCTTAGGTGCATTAGCTGTGAGCTTGTTTTCCATGTTGTAATTATGTAGCGTCTCTAATGCCCTTTTCATGCCTATTCTTGTGTGATCCAACAAGACGAGATCATCGGCGTACTGCATAATTGGCAGTCTCAGGTGGCCCAATTTTGGAGGAAAGATGTTAGTTTTTAACAGTGCTTCTCACAGGTCTGCGGTGTATAAGTTTAACAAGGTGGGGCTGATCACGCAGCCCTGTTTTATCCCCCTGTTCGTGAAGATCTTGGGAATAGCACATGTGCTAGTGAGCTTAACTCGCACCCACGTGCCAGTGTAGAGTGATAAGATGGCCGCAAGGGGTTTCCTTGGTATACCCCACTTAGTCAATTTAGCCCACAGAATATTTCGGTCGACCCCATGAACCCCATCAGCACTGTAGTCCACGAAACATGCATATACTGGAGGGGAGGTGGCCCCAGTTGCCTTCGTTGCCAGGTATGAAAGTGCGATGGCGTTGTCCATGGTCGACGAGTTCGGCCGAAAGCCAGTCTGGTATTGCGGGATAACATGGTTTTCCGTGATCCATAATTCTAGCTCTATCAGGATCGTTTTGGCGAATGCCTTGTCTTCCATGTCCTGTTGAGCAATCAGTCTGTAGTTCCCCGGGTCAGAGGCGTTCCCCTTTTTATGAATGGCTTGTAGGATGGAGCCTTTCCATGAATCCAGGACTGCAGAGATGTTGTAGCAATGGTTGAATAAGACCTGAATGTGGGGTGCCCAGTATTCACGATCTTCCCTAAAAATGGACCCAGGTAGCCCATTGGGCCCTGGCACCCCATCCTTCCTGATGCCCTGCAGGATAGTTTTTGTTTCCCTTTCTGTTTGGTAAGGCTTTGCCGCTTCGCTTTCTTCATATTAGCAGTCTTCTACCCCAACAATGCTTGTCATGGATGTCTTTTGGTCAACATAAAGGCTGGTCGCATGATCTCCCCATTTATTAGGTACAGCATTCAGGGTGTGATGGCCGCCGTTTAGACCATTAACAAGTCTGCAGGATTCCTTGCTTTTGTTGGTTGCTAGTAATGCGTAGATATTTCTCAATTTTTCCTCTCTACAAGTTTGTTTCAATTGCCAAGCAATTTTTTTATGCGATTTTCTTGCTGCCTTCAAGAGTCTTTCCGATCTAATGGACTTTTCCCTCCTGTGCTTCGCTTCTGCCAAGCAGAATGAAGTCATAATTTCATAATTTCCACTATTCCTCACTAGACTCTGAGGCAGTGTGCAGTGTGGCCCGGACTTAAAAGATTCAAGGATTTCCTCGCTGATTGAGGAGCAAGCACCTCGAATGTTTGTTCTATGCAGGTTTATTCCAGTTGGATTGCTAAACTCAGAAAAATTAGACGAGCTATACAAAAAATCTGAGGTAGTGTATCGCTGAAATTTGTAAAAGCTATTCCACGTCTAGCATAGATGCAGCGCTCAAAATGGTTGAATGATAAGAGGAGGACCTGGTTGCCTGTGTTGTGTCCAAGACATTTGGGGACTCATTTACAAGGCTATTGCGCTGCAGGTGCGTAATTTTTTTTGATGCACCAGTGGCGCAGTGTGCCTGCCCGCACTTACTAGGCCACGTAAATTCACTCTGCGTGACTTTTCATGGCCTTGTAAATATGGGCCCCGTTCACGCATTACTCTGGGTGTTTCCATGGAACCTGACACATTCCCAGATGTACAAAGTTTTGTAATGCTGGGAATGCATCAGAATCCTACACCACTCCAGGGGAGGAGTAGGAATGGAGCATACTGCATTTTGCAGTACACATAGAAAGAGTCAAATGCCATCAATGATTGCTTTTGTCCGAGAAGGTCTGCCTTCCTGCACTAAAACAATCATCCCCACAATGCTGGTACCCTTGCAACATGATGCAAGGGTGCCTGCAATGCCGCATGGCAGCCAATTGTGTGCCAGCCCAGGCGAAAGCACACAGATGTATTGTATTGTTGTTAATACAATGCAACCCTGTGCTTTTAAAATGATGCCGCTTGGTGCAGCAAAATGGCTTACAGTGCCACACTGCGTCATTTTGTTTGTAAATACGGCCCTTGGTGTGTCCAAAACCCTGATCTACTAATAAGATCACATCACATCACATTTGTCACATTCCACTTCTTCAAGTGATGAGTATGGTGTTGGGTTATGTGGCTCGTGCAGCTGTCAAGTGTGCATTCTGCATTCTGGTTTAGAATGCAAGCTCTGCTCCTTGACAGTTGCTCCTACTGTCCACTTCTGGCTGTGGTGTTCCTCTGTGGGTGGTGTATTTATGCCAATAAAGTACTTTCTACACTCTTACCTGTGTCTGGAGTACTTTGGATGTTTTCCAGCTTCTCCATCATCTCTAATTCCTGTATTTTTCCACTTCTGTGCTGAGTCCTGTGGTGGTACTCCCGTCTTCCTCCTGACGCTTTACCCTTGTGAGTTCTTCTTTTTGTGCACTTTGGGAGTTTGGTTCTCTTCCATTGTCTCCCTGCGTCACCTTCCGAACGCTTACTTTGCTGCTCCTTCATGCTTCGTCGCCTGCAAGCACCTGCACATGCCGTCAACACGTTGTAGCTACGTCTACAACCTATGTTTTTCCCAGCTGGAAGGTCAACCCCGACGTCAAGACATCGTAGCTGTGTCTACGACCAACGTTTCCTCCTTCCTGGAAGGTCAGCCCTTTAGCGTTCTTACGCTACACGCTACATTCAGTACGTCACACGTCTCAAGCTTTATGACAACATTTTGTAGTTTTCATCTTCCAATTTTCGTTACGATCACGCTCAGCATTTCTCACCTTGTGCAGACTCCTGGAGTTTTCAGACCATTTTTCTTTTCCTCACGTTCCCGTTTCTGGTAAGATTCTCATCCTCTCATTTACAAGCTCCCCAACGGTGAAGAAAGGACGCTGTTAGACGCTGCTACTTCCCTCATGGTCTGGGACTGCCGGCCACCCCCCTCCTTAACCACTGACTGGATTACCTAATTCAACCATTCAACACATGGGGTCTTTGGAAGTCAGGGGGTCAAGGGCCCCCCCCCTGGCCGTATTTATTAAAATATGAAAACAAAATTAAAATTTTAATAAAATAAACATTTAGACAATTATTAAATGCACATTTCAGAACATTAGATTGACATCCGTTTTGACATGGTATGATGGGCTAACCTTAACAAATATCTAGTACAGCGTGTTTCCTAACCGAATCTAACATCCTGAAAATTAAAAATTGCATTCTAATAATTAAGTCGTACGGCAAGGTCGCTAACCGGTGTCAGATCCTTTTACAGCTGCGCTCTCACGTTCGAGATGCGCATGCGCAACCCAGGGCACGTTTCACCCACATGCGCTCCCTGAACTCCATTTAACCATAACAGGAGGGCCCTGACACTCGTGCACCTTGATGACGTCATAGTGTCTGTGAGGGGTGGCTACCAGCCTGAGGAAAGCGTGACTCCCTCCCCCGCACCCTTTTAAATAATGGATATCATATCCTGCCCCTGAAGTTCTGAGAGAGACCAATGGCCCCTCCCGATGGGCGGCCCCTTTCGTGAATGGGCCCGCCCCCCCTAAGGACCTTAAAAATGCTGCTCACCGATTATGACCTTACCGCCACAGGCCAGGTAGTTGACCGACTATCTGCCCCCCCCAAAAAACCCCCCTGTAGAAAGGTCATACTCTCCCTACAAAAACTTCAACCCATGCCAGGATATTTCTTATAAAAAGGGCATTCCCCGCCTCTGTTAAGTGGACCCCGTCCCGCAGGTAGAAGTGCTCCCCCCAGATGCAACCATGAGGAATGGTCTGTAAGACCGGAGTTCTAAATAACTTGTCTAGCTTGTTGTTGACCCTCTTTACCGAGTTATTCAACGCGCTGACTGAGTCCCCCCCTCTCCATCGCATTCTTGGTATCAGCTGTGACCATACAACCACACTCCCCGGTAACCGTTTTGCTAGCCACCCTGCTGCTGATATAATCTCTTCCAGGAGGACCCTTCTACTCAGACCTGTCAGATCATTCCCCCCCATATGAAGGATCACCGCCGAGGGAGGTGCAGTATGGCGTTTTAATAAGTCCGACATATAGTCCCTGAACTGATTGAGGCGGAGCCCCCCCCTGCCATGAAAGGAGACCGTGCACCCCCTGCTCTCCACCCTCTGTTTACCTGATCCTGCAAGAAAAATAGGATTAGCACGCTTGACATACGAATGCCCCACCACCCAAACTACCACTGTCTTCTGTCTATCCTCCTGGTCCTTCCGTGGTGTTGATGAGTTGCCCTGATTATCCATGGGTAGTTTCCGTCCTGCGTTACAGGCCTGAGAAACTGTAAATAACCAGAAAAACAGCAGATGTTAGAAATACTCCCCATGGCGACAGCTCTCACAACATGTGCAACCGCACATAACGTTTATAGGCACTTGAGGACCATCTCCCAATCCTTTGCACACTAGTTGTAGTCAGACCCCTGGCCGTTGCTTCTGTGGCTGCCCCTATCCGGAAGGAGTGCGTCCCAAACTCTTTGTGGTTATAACCAGCCCTAGCCATACTCATAGCTAGTACCCTCTGAAACTGGAATCTGGTCAAAGGGGTCCCATCCCCATGCATTAGAAGTGACCCTCCATACTCCTGCACCCGCTGTCTTATCAGTTCCTCCACATGTGTCACCGGGCAGCAGAGATTGTTCCTCGCACGATGCAACGCCAGGCTTTGCCCCCTAGCTTCCTGATCAGTTTTTGATTTCCTGATTATAATCCACATAGTGTCGCCCTTTATGCTGACATCACGCAGCTGAAGGCCGCCTACCCTATCACCTTTGTTGGCCGCCACCAGTTCGCCCACCCTGAAGGCCCCATAAAAGGCTAACGAGAATGCTGCTTTAAAGAGGCCCACCTCGGACGCAGAGCTACATATGTCCGGTAACGCGTGGAGAACTGCCGATAAGCATTCAAAACCTATTGGTTTCCTAGAATCTGTGGAAGGTGGCTGCATGCGCCGCCATCCCTTCAACGCCTTCTGAGCTAGGAAGCTGTTCGTAGCGTCCCTTCCCCCTTTTGCACGTGCGAAAAAGGAGATAGCCGCCTTGTGCCTATTGGCTGTCGCCGCCGTGCGCCCTTCTCTATGTAAGGTGCTCATGTACCCATTGAAGCTAGCTTCCAGAGTCCACCTACTTTCCCAGCCCTGGCCCAGAAAGTGACAGTAAGACCTGAACGCCCCTTCATATGCTGTCCTTGTCTTGGGTGCTAGGCTGGCTGCCACGAGGTCATGTAGTTGGGGGCACCAATCTGCCAGAGAGCTGATGGGAAGTGGGCCGATGTTGCCTCTGCCTCCGGCAAGTGATCCCTGAAAACCTGCATCTTAAAGCGAGAAAGGGCATCAGCTGCATTGTTTAACACCCCCGGGACATGCTTCGCCCTGAAAAGTATATTCAATGTCATGCAACACAGCACAATCTCCTTCATCAGGCGTAGTATGAGTGGACACCTTGCAGCTTGTTGGTTGATGCATTCCACCACTGTCATATTATCTGACCAAAAGATTACAGATCGGTTGGCCAGATCTGCAGGCCACACTTTCAATGCCACCCAGATTGGGAAGAGCTCGAGGAAACCAATGTTTGCCGTCAGCCCGCTCTCCTCCCACCAGGCGGGCCATTTTTGTGCCACCCACTTCTTACCAAGTATTGCACCAAAACCAATACTGCCCGCCGCATCAGTCCACAAACCCAGGTCCTCCGAGGACGACGTGGGTGCACCCCACAGCACTCTGCCATTGAAGTCCTCCAGGAATGCGATCCATATCCGCATGTCCTGACGAACCTCAGCAGATAGCCGTGTCCGGTGATGTTTCTCCCGGAGACCCCTCATGGCCTGTGCAATTGAGCGTGAGAAAGGGCGTGCCATGGGTATTACCCGTAATGCAAAATTCAACTGCCCTACTGTCTGCTGCAACATTTGTAGAGTCACTTTCTTAGCTTGTAGGCATAATTCTAGGGTATTCTTGAATCTTTGTATCTTTTCCCTTGGTAGTCTAAAACAGCCCTCAACTGAGTCCAGTTCAATTCCTAAAATTCCAGGCATGTGACTGGCCCGACTGTCTTCCCCTGCGCCAGCGGGACCCCGAAAGAGCGCATGAGCACGCAAAATTCCTGCAATGCTGACGCACACTCCCGTGAACCCGCCGGACCCAGAAACAGGAAATCGTCCAGGTAGTGCATGACCCACTGGTGACCCGTACATTGTCTTAGTGCCCATTCCAGGAAAGAGCTGAACTGTTCAAAATATGCACATGAAATTGAACAACCCATGGGCATACACTTATCCATGTAGTACTTCCCTTCAAACGAGAAACCTAAGAGGTGCTGGTCCTCCGGGTGAACAGGGAGCAATCTAAAGGCTGACTCAATATCCGATTTTGCCATCAGTGTTCCCGCGCCCAAACACCTCAACATGTCCGCTGCCTGATCGAAAGATGCATATTTAACGCTGCAAACTGATTCGTCAATAGCATCATTCAAAGATAGGCCCCTAGGTGCAGACAAGTTGTGGATGAGCCTATACTCTCCCTTCTCCTTCTTTGGTACCACACCCAAAGGGGAGCATACAAAATTCTGAGTAGGAATGACATGAAAGGGACCCGCTACCCTACCTAAACGCACCTCCTTCCCTATTTTGTTCGCCACCAGCGAGGGATTGGAAAGAACTGACAGCTGGTTTCTGCACAGTGGGGACCCGACATAACCCCCAGCTGGAATTCGGAAACCTTGGGTGAACCCTTCTTGCAACAATCTAGCCGAAGTGTGATTGGGGTACCTATTAAGCCAGGGGATCATAGCCGACAACAAAATGGGTGAATGTGCTATAATGGGATGTATCTTACTATTCAGGTTTCTTCCTCCCCCTATTACTGGACCCATTGCCTTTATTCCGGCATGTTGTCTCTGGATGGGAATGGTGGCCGCATAGGTTGCACGCGTGCCTGAACTTACAAGTGCCCGGGGCCCTGTTGCATGTCCGTCTGTTGAAGTCCCAGCATACCCCTTTCGCACCTCCATTGCCTCTAGCTTTCTGGCCTGGCTCCCCACCCTGCGCTGATCGAAAGGGCTGTTGGAATGACTGTTGTGGCCTGGGAGAATAACTTTTGCCCCCGGCAGCGCTAGTGCTTGCGCCTTGCCCTTTCTCAAATTGTGAATGCCAGGAAATCGAATCCACCATGTCCCATGCCAAAGACCTCCCTAGACTTTCTGAAAGCTCACCCATGGTGGGGCGAGGAGCGAGCCTGGGAGCGCGGGCACAAAGAGGGCGCTTCCCGCGCTCCCCAGGCTCTTAACCCCTTCGTCGTCGCGGCCCCGCCCCCTCGCTCCTGAAGCGCACAACTACTTCCGGGGCGAGGGCGGGGGCAAGCGACCCCGAAGGACAAAGCGGGGTGTGGGGGGGGGCCGGGCCCCGCCATGCCTGCGTGGGGGCCGATTGGCCCCCCCTTTCCTGAAACCCTTCTTTGTTTACAGCAAACTAGTCCCTCCTTTGATATTTTGGAACTTGTTCTATCTCAGCATGTGTGCACAAAACCTCTCCTTAAATCCACCCCAATCGTTTTGGCCTACAGGAGGAGTTCCTTATATGAAGTGGGTGGAATGGAAGCCGTTTTTCTTAAACTATATTGAGACTTTGGATGATCATGGAAAAATGTCTCCTGAACAAAAAAAACATATTTTCTTACATTGTATTGGTCCCGCGGTTTTGAAAACTTTTACACAAATGTCCAAAGCCATTGATGGGGAAGCGGACTCATATGTATTTGACTGTTCTATTGCTGATTTTGATAGGCATTTCCCTCCTAAAGTTTGCATTGGTATTGTAAGATACAAATGTTTCCATAGAAAATAGAAACTCAATGAAAGTGTTGATAATTATGTAGCTGCTCCTAGAACCCTATCCCTTGATTGCCAATTTGGGTCACTTCAGGAAGATCTCATCAGAGGTCAAATTGTTATGCATGTTAATGATGCTTCTATCCAAGAGAGGTTATGAGTTAATGGGGACTCCAACTTGCAACACATCCTGGCTTTAGTTAGGAAAGCAGTAATCTCCAGCAGGAGCGCTAAAGTCATTCAAGCTGAATCTGTCTCTAAACACATTGGAGTTGTCGGTAAAGTGAATGCCAGCTCTCGCTCCTCTAAAAGCCCTCTTAATATTGATCACCACCAATTGGATTTAAGGAAAGATAAATCCAGAACCGTTCTAAAAAACCTTAAGATGCTTTAGGTGTGATAGCCAATCTCATTTTGCCAACAATATGTTGTGTCCTGCCTTAAAACAAAAATGCTACGCAAACAAATGATGGACAGAACGCTGAATAAATCATACATTCACCCCCAGTCAAGAGATCTGGGTTAAGTTTATCGTTTTTTTGCTTACCATGCCATCCCAGTTTAGACCCAGCCATATGCAAATCTGTCTTGACCAGCCACGGCCGGTGGTAGGTGTAACTGCAGGGCGGTGACGTAGGGAGGGGGAGGGGCAGGGTGGGGGGTTGTAATGTATGGATTACGGACTTTAACAAGTTAGTAAACATATAAATAATAAAACGAATTTCGTTGCGCGCACTGCATCGCATTTGGTGATGCAGTGCACACAACGAAATTTGTTGTATTAATTTATATGTTTACTTACCTGTTAAAGTCCGGAGTGTTTTTTCCCGAATCAGAATCGACCCCTTAGTGTCAACACAAGATCTTTCCAGGCTCTTTAACCGCGGTGCGGTGGTTTAGGCGAGTGGGCGGGGCCGCATCGGCTAATGGACGTGCGCAGCACTACGAAGGTAGTGCGCGTGATGGCCGTTGGCCGACAGAAACACGCAAGGGGCTAAACCACACATTGCAGGCATTTTTCTTTTGGCAACTCTACTTTATATTCCTTTTCATGGAATGCATTCTCAACAGTGATGTGATATGTGATGTCACCTGCGATATCAATAATTTTAATTGTGATGTTATCTTTAACATCAAGAATGAGCTGGGGGTAAATGTAGGAAATTATGAGGTAGAGGCACAATGTGATTTGCAGGAGGCATTGTGGGTAAAGTGTATTGAGGAGCACAGAGTAATGCGCTTCTGTGAAGCGCTGGTTGTCATGTCTGAAGGGAACACTATGTGATGTGTCTCACTGGAGGACTGGGTGTTGGGAATGTGGTGTGCAATTTGGGACTGGGCATCAGAAGGGCACTGTGTGCTGTACAGACAAGGTGCATGCACATGGCTGTGTGTATTAGAGAGCAGGTGATGTGCCAAAGGGGGGGTGGGCAAAAGTTGATATTCAGTAACAGTTGTTGGTTAAAGTGTAAATTCAAGAGGCCTGAAGATGTACTGTATCAAGCATGAACAACTCATCCGGTCCATTTTTTCTTTCCATTCAGGGATTTGGAGTACTATTCAATTATAAATGAGGGCATGCAAGTGCTACAGTACAAAGAAAAATATATATTAGGGCTGGATAATCTACTCACACGACAACCAATACTTTGGAAGATAAAAAAATGACAGTCCTGCTTTCTAATGTATTTCAGTGATTTGTTTTTAGGGTCACAAATCTAATCATGGCAGAATATTGTGTTTAATATGGTATGTTTAATACAGGCACAGATATACACATGAAACATTCATGGGCACACATTCAAACATGCACAATTCACATACAAGAATGGTTACACACCTGCATAGGCACAAAGGGCCTTATGTTTTCTACGACATCTTTAGATAGTCCTGGTTTTTTGTACAACACTGTTTGTCATAATGGCACTTTCAACCCATTCGCTTATATTTGTAAAAGAAAACCTAAGCCCCAGAACTCAGTAATTTGTTGCTGGAAAAAAAGAACTGCCTGAGGGTGTCACATGTGAAATGTGCTACTTGGTAGAATAGATTGACAATTTAAAAAAAAATGCATTCCTTCTTTATTACATTGTTAAATAGATTTGTTTTTGGTTTGTTGCTTTAACTCCTTATCCTCTGCGGAAATTCCGCTGCGGTGCGGGAGTTCTATTGAGTGGGCGGGGCCGCGCCGGCCAACGGACATGCACAGCACTACTGAGGTAGTGGTCGCGATGGCCGTAGGCCGACGTGCGCATGCAAGGGGTCAAATATTTGCCTTCGTCTTCCATGCCTACAATATGAACAAGAAAAGTGTTGAAAGTATTAATTTCTAATATTTTGTTTTACCGTGCTCCTCTCAAACATTTTCAAAGGCTGAGTTTAAATCATAAAGCTTCCTTAGTTCGGCTTCTTTTACCTCCCCCTTTTGGAGAACCTTCACATTTGTCAACAGGCTTGCAACCCTGGTTTCATTGGCGGGGGGTGAGGGGGTGCGTCTTGATTCACTTTAATCCTCCTCAACCACGAACTCGCCACTGCTTCCATTTATATTAGAATAATAATAAAGTGGAGTGCACAAAGTTTTTTTTTCAGGAGCTTGTCTCTGACGCAGCCAGCAGCCTTGCAAGGAAGTCATAGGCCCTGGTGCAAGCAAGGAAAATGCCACCTTTTACTGCTGTTGGGTAGTAAAAGCAGCAATTATCATAGGTCAATGGGCCCCTCAGAGTTCTATGTCCCGGTGCCACTGAACCTCCTGCACAGATGGTAGCTGCGCCCCTGAACTCGGCTGGTTGCCTTTCTTCCACTACCCAAACCTTCCTCTCTTTCTTACTCTTGACGTTTTCATTCATCCAATCTTCCTTTTATCACTGTTTTTCTATCATTCTATTCCTTCTTTCTCCCTTTTCTGGCGGACTCTCTTGCTCCCACTGAGCATGACAAATAAATGCATAGCTGCCAAGTTTTCAGATTTCCATGTGTGACATTTTCATAATTTCAGTGCTATTATGAGTGACATTTCAACGAGTATGAGTGACACTTTCTCGCAAGCAAAATACAAAAATAAAGACGAGGGAAATATTAAAATATTGCAAATTACAACCATTTGCACATCAAGACACTCTATAGTTGTTCCTTGGTGTGCCCCTGTTTTCCTCTGTTGCAGGGGGTGCAATGTCTGGCAGGCAATCATTAGTGCACTGCGACTAGAGGTGGACATCAGGGAAGTCTGAATGGGGGCTTCTGAAGGCTGTGTAAGGCCCGTAGGCAACGTTACTGTGCACACTCGAGCTGAGAGACAGGAAGCGGAAAGACAGGGATTGGCTGACACTGGGACACAGATGCAGTTGTGCACACTCCAATTGAAAGACAGGAAGGCGTAAAGGCATGCATTGACTGACACTGGGACACAGACACAGTAACAGGCATGTATTTACAGACGCTGGGATTTAGATAGACACAGGGGCATAAAGACACGGGCAGACTGCCACAACAACTTATTGCAGAAACAGGGTAGAAAGGCTCAGGGAACTCGCACTAAATCGTAGGGACATATAAATGGGGAAGCTTAGCATTGGAAGGGCGAGATTTTGATCGATACCTTATCACTATTGATCCAAACCCCGATCTGGTCGACTGAACCTTTGTTGCCTGTCTTTGAGGAAGAAAGTGCCTTTCTCCCCAAGTTAGTTCACCCAATAAAGGACCCCGCTCCAAAAGATCACAAACAACTTCTAGCTTTCAAAAGTTTATTGTAAAGATATGATAAGCTGCAAATACAGGCATCTCAGAATGAGATTCACGAGATACACAGGTCCAACTACATACATGTGCTCTCTGAAAGCCCTCAGACGAGCAACGGAAATTACTAACACAAGTTCTAAGAATAATAAAGCTATCAGCATTGACGCATATCTCTCCTTCATTTAAGTTGGAGGAAAACACACAGGTTAGGCTGTCCCTACCCTGCTCTAGATGGTATCCCTACTTAACCAAATCCCAACCTAACAAAGGTGTCAGCAGTGAATGACCCCCAAGGGAAGTCACTCACTCTAAGTCTCTTGGTGAAAACCTATAGTTCTCCAGTCATGACCCCTCTCTGCCTACCCATCCGCTCTCTAAAGGGTCCTCAGGAATCTGCTCTAACTCCACCCAGGGGTGCTGTCCCTAATACAAAACAGTCAACAACATGTGAGACGCCCCTCATGAGACGCCTCTCACGTGGTGTAGCTTCTGGCTTTTTCCATGCTGCTTTGTATTGGGCCTCATACGTTGGAGTTGACCTTGCTTCTCAGACTCTTCTCCGGCCCGCTGATACCCCTTAAACATTCCAGAACCCTCCTCCATGTCTGGGCCGTCTACTGAACAGACCTCTATTCATATTATTTATAATCGGATCCTCCCTTTCTCTTGCAGACAGACATCTGCAGCCAAGAACCCAACTCTCATAGACTTCCAAAAAGGTTTGCAACATTTCTCAGCCCAGACATGTACGTGTAAATCAATGTTAAAACAATTCAGGCCTACAATATTTCTCATAATGATTATAGCATTCAACTTCTTCATTAATTAAAGCATGTTAATACTCTTATTCTATTATTCAGTAAACACATCTATAAATCATGGCCCATTAATGCAATGGCCAAAACATTATTGCAATCTATGTCGTGAAAAGAAACACCTTCCCCTTCCCTTCTAGCTCTGGCCCTGAGGCCTACCACATTCTGCGTTTAACCACATGCCATCTTACATTTTAGCAGCTACACGACATGAATTCAGGAATAATCACATCTAATAAAATCATATAGTGTCACACATTTCTGTATTAGTTCCACTTCTACTTAAATCTCTACATTAGCTATACATTCAGAATATAATTGCAGATACTACTAGCACTCATGGCATTTCTCCTCATGATTTGTGCTTACTACAGATAAGTGTGATGCACTCATACATTTAGATCAGTTTGCGCTCTCTCAGTTCCCCCCTTTGATGACCTCTCGGGGTCATCACTAACATTTAAACTGCAGTTATTGCTGGCATAATTTGTCTCTGCGCTTCCAGAGCCCTCAGACTCCTGTACTGATTATCTTGTATGGCAGCCAATCTCTGCAGCTGCTCTCTTTGGGCCCTTTCTGACCTTCTCGCTCTGTACCATTTGAATACCCTCACCAATCCCCACAATATGATCCCACAGATCAATATTATGATGATAGGTTTTAGTATATACCACACAAAGCTTTTGCCTAAGGTGGAGATCCACCCTCCAACTTCACTCATTCCGTGGCCCACCTTTTCCCAGACATTTTCTCTACTCAAGTCTTCGATCTCCTTGTGAATATCAGTTATGTTCCTAATAACTTTCTCAAGGGGCTTTGAATTGTCTGGAATGTAAGTACAACATTCCTGGACCTTCAAAGCCTTACAGACTCCGCCCTCTTTTGCTAGTAGGACATCTAACGCAAGACGGTTCTGAAGAACCATAGCCCTTATCGATTGCATCTCTCCTTCTACCAGCATTAAGGACTGAGCAGTGCTGGCAGACAACCTGTCGACGACTGTTGCCAGTCGTCTAATCTTAACATCATTAAGGATTACTCCTAAAAGAGGGAACATAGCTCCAAAGACATCTCCAACCATTTCTGCATCTCCTATATCTCTCCTTCCCCTCGATGATGTCTTGCCCTCGATGATCACTAAGTCTTGTGCATGATATATTTTGGGGAAGACAATTGCTAGGTAACATGATCCATACCAGTTGTCAGGTAGTCTCACGTAAGCATTTCTTCCACATACAAAATACACATTTGGAATCACTTGCATTCCCTTCAGGAAATCCTTAGTATAGTACTCTATATTGAAAGCATGTTCACAGTCGACTTCTCCCACGTATACATTTTCATAATACGTTTTGGCTCGGTGAAGACATAGCTTTCCTCTCTGCGTCTTATCTAAAGCTATTGGACCACTACTACCCTTTCTCTTGTGTGCCTTCTCTTCCTCGGTCCAATCTGTTTTCCATTGTCCTGATTTTTTCAAAATCTTTTGTCTCCTGTAACGATCATCCACCTGCCCTATGAACTTCTTCTCGACTTCTGACACCTTGCATGTCAGGTTATTTCTACGGGCATGTGAAGTATCTAAGGTAATCCAAGGAATGAAGAATTTGGCCAATCTGTCTTCACTCTTCCAGTAGTCCCATTTGTTCATCTGCTTATAATTTGGGACTTCTGGCAACACTGAATCATAGTTGGAGAAATAGTATTCAAAACTATCTCTCTCATAAAATATACTAAGCAATAAGCTACATGTAATGCCATATGTCAGCGGGAGGTGATGATATCTAATGCCTTCATCTACAGACGCCGGCAACTGCATGCAGACGTAACAGTCCTTAACCTCCATGGCATCCACGTATTCATATAAGAGTTTAGCATAAGCATTTGACCTAAAGTCTCCTTGGGACTCATCTACGTGTAACCTGCGGGCTTCTGCAGCTAATAACGCTTTCTTTTGAGTGTTTTCCCTTTTCTCACCAGCAACAGTGGGTGTAAGCGTTTCTACAGATTTCACATCAGTTACCTTCGCCTCTTCCTCATGTCCCTTTACATAAGAAATTGTTACCACTAAAGCTATTAATATTATCACTCCTACTATTAGTGTACCTATTATACATTTAGCTCTGCGGTTCTGGGTGCCGGCTTCCATTTCGTCAGACAATATGGCTCTCTCTTATCTTGGCACAAAGTTCTTTTCTTCTCGTTCCTTTACAGTCTCTTTTTAATCCTTTTGTCTTTAGAATCCACACAACTGGAAGCTGACAACCTTCTTCGCAAAAGTCCTTTAACAGTTCAATAAAGACAACCCTAGCCCTTCTCCATCAACTCAAGGGAAGTTCCCTAATATTCTCTGCTTCCTGGGCGCTAGGTAATCTTCTTTGTTTCTGCTCGCTTTATTTACAAAGTCATTTAACAATCTACTATCAAGTTTGTACCTGCAGCTTCGATAGCAAAGTTCAGTATTTCCAAACGAAGATTGTGCTCTTCATGTGCTGTTATCGTTGTACCAAAGTCGGGGAATTGCAATTCTGAAAGAAACATGTGTTTTAACTTGCTGAGGCGGGGAGGTCTGGGGAGCATGAATGTTAGTGACCCTTCTTGTTCGACTCCGGGTACCAACAGTCGTATTTCCACGGTGACGATGGGCTCAGAACTGGACACCACCACCGCTCGAATCCTCCCTGTCTCCTGCTTCAAAGACATTTGTCGCCAGATATGTCCACTCAGGTGTGGAGTATCTTCTGTTAGGCACACGCACTCTTCTTGACCTTCTTCGGTCCGGTGCTTCAGCGCCCTGAGCACCTTCTTCCGGGTCCGAGTCTTCTGATATCGGAGGAAGGGTTACCTCTGGAGTTGACCTCAGGCTAGAACTCCTTCTTTGCGGCCAATTAGCTTCTCCACGTGCCCTTCTACTCCTTCTCCTTCTTGTCTGTTCTCGCTCTCTGTCAGACCTGTCAGTGTCTGACTCGTACTCCCAGCTACTTTCTCCTTCTGTAGCGTCGTCTGTTTCGCTGTTGTACTGACCGTCCTCAGCTTGGTCAGACTCGTTCCCTGCTTCCGCTGGCACCTCTTCAGCTTGGCTAGCCCCCTCTATGGCTTCTCGGTCCTCTGCTGGACGTCTATCCGAGAGAGGAGCTGTTTCTTCCCGAGGTGCTGGAACCCTTCGCGTATGTGACGCGTGGATCCAATTGGGCAGGCCTCCCACCTTCACAGCCGTATTCGCAATCAAGATGATCTGGAAGGGCCCACGCCAACGAACATCCAAGCAGCTTCTTCTCACATGTTTTTTCACCAGGACCCAGTCCCCAGGATACAGGTCATGGCACGGGCCCTGGCACGATGGAACCTCGGCAGCCTGCACCTGAAGGGACACAGAACGAATGGCGTCAGACAGCCCCTTACAATAGTCCAGGATCATATCATCTGTGATATTTAACAGTGCAGTAGTTGGGACAGATGGCAGCCTCATTGCTCTCCCCATTAACACCTCATGGGGTGACAACCCCGTTCTTCTGTCTGGGGTACTACGAAGGCTCATGAGAACCAATGGCAGGGCGTCAGGCCAACTCAGGGTCGTTGAGGAGCACACCTTGGCAATTCGGGCTTTGATCGTGCCATTGATCTGCTCCACAATTCCTGAGGCTTCTGGTCGGTAACTACAATGCAACTTTTGATCGATATTTAGAGCTGCACAAATCATCTTCACAAGCTCGCTGTTGAAATGTGTTCCCCTATCTGATTCCAAAGAGGCCGGCACCCCGAAGCGCGGAATGAGTTCCCTAAGCAGTAACTTGGCCACTGTGAGGGTGTCGCACCTACGTGTAGGGTATGCCTCAACCCATCTGGAGAACACACAAACAACCACCAGGACATAGCGGAGGCGGTTGCATCTCGGCATTTCAATGAAATCTATCTGCATTCGATTGAATGGACCTCCAGACCTTCCTATGTGACTCAGTGCAACTGGTGTTCTTTTCCCTACGTTCAGCTGCTGACAGGTCACACAACGCTGGCACACTGCTTCTGCTGCTATTCTAAACTTAGGATTGTACCAAGTCTGTCTAAACACTCTCAGCATAGCGTCTCTCCCTAGGTGTACGGGACCATGTATGAGTCTGGCCATTGGACTCACCATCTCATTGGGCAACACTGCTCTGCCATCTGCTGAGACCCAAAAATGGGACTCACCCATTACACATCCTGCCTTTTCCCATGTTTCTTTTTCAAAATCAGGAGCATTTTCTTGCATGTTTGACAGTTCATCCCAAGTATCAACAGTTTCCAATATCATGGCTAATTCAGTTCTTACATTTATTCCACCCACTTCCACCTCTGTGAAAGAGTACCCTTGTTCTGCGCAATACCGCGCAACTTCATCAGCATATCTATTGCCTTTCGAAACGAAGTCCTCATTTCTGGTATGTGCGGTGCACTTTACAACTGCGATACCTGCTGGGCATTGCAACGCCTCTAACAACAGGCGCACAAACTCTCCATTGCGAATGGGAGAGCCTGAAGAGGTCATGAACCCTCTTTGAGACCATAACTGCCCGTAATCATGAACCACCCCATAACCATATTGGCTGTCGGTGTATATGGTGACTCGAATTTGATTGCTTGCCAAGCAAGCACGTGTCAAGGCAATAATCTCGGCTACCTGAGCGGAGTGTACTCCTTCCAGGCACCCAGCTTCCACAACTCCAGTAATTGTACAAACAGCATAAGCTGCTCTCAACTGCCCAACTCGTCTCTTACACATGAGCCATCGACAAAGAAAATTTCATCTGGGTCAGTCAGTGGCTCATCTACGATGTCGGGTCTGGGTTTGGTGCATAGTTCAGTCACATCGAGGCAGTCATGGTCTGTACATTCATCATCATCCTCGATATCATTTGGGAGTGGCATCAAGGTGGCAGGGTTCAAAACAGAGCATCTCTTGAGGGTCACATTCTCTGCAGCAAGAATAACTTGCTCATAGCGCGTGAGCCTGCTGTTGGTCAGATGCTGTGTTTTGGTCCTGGTCATCAACAGTTCAACAGAATGGGGCACGCACACCTCTAACGGGTGCCCCATGACGATATTTTCACATCTCTCAATGCTGACACCCGTTGCAGCAACGGATTTGAGACATCCGGGCAACGCTACGGCTACTGGGTCTAAAGTAGCCGAGAAATAAGCAACTGGTCTACGGGCATTCCCATGGATTTGGACTAACACAGACAACGCGCAACCTTCTCTCTCACAACAGTAAAGAAAAAATGGTTTATTGTAATCAGGCATTCCCAATGCCGGAGCACGACACAGGTCCTCTCGCAGCTGTAGGAATGCCATCAAACAGTCTTTGTCCCATGGTACCGGATCGCTCACCTCCTTGTGCGTCAGTTTTTGCAAGGGCTTTGCTTTCAGTGAAAAGTTCGCGATCCACTGTCGGCAATAACCCACCATCCCTAGGAACATCCTGACCTCTCTCTGTGTCTTAGGCGCATTCATTTTCATGATCGCCTCTATCCTGTCTGGTGACACCTTTCGTTTGCCTTTCTCTATTCGGTGTCCTAAGTACTGCACTTCTGTCAGGCAGTACTGCAACTTTCCCGGGGACACCTTGTGCCCATTGGCAGCTAGGTGATTTAACAAAGCAATAGAGTCCTCCCTGCAAGCTTCTTCTGTTTCTGACGCCACAAGGAGGTCGTCTATGTACTGGACCAGAACTGACTTCTGGGGCAGCACTAGACTTTCAAGATTTTTCTTCAAAAGCTGGTTAAAGATCGATGGGCTCTCTGTATACCCCTGAGGGATACGACACCATGTTAGGACGCGATTTTCCAGCTTAAATGCGAAAAGAAAATGGCTTTCTTCGTCCAAAGGGATCGAAAAGAAAGCCTGACAAAGATCAATCACAGTGAACCACTCAGCTTGGAATGGAATCTGAAACAGTATCACTGATGGATTCGGTACCACTGGACAACACGAAACGACTATGTTATTAATCTTTCGAAGGTCCTGTACTATCCGAAATTTCCCATTTGGTTTCTGCAGACCCATAATCGGGGAGTTGCATGGACTACCCACGATTTCTTTCAGTATTCCCTGTTTAATCATGGACTCGATCACGGGCTTTATGCCTGCAATCGTTTCTGGAGTCAATTTATATTGGGGTGTTCTTGGGAACTCAGCATGCGGTTTCACTACAATTTTCACTGGGTCCACCCCTTTGACCAATCCTATCTCTTCCCCAGTGAAATCCCATACTTCTGGTGCCACTGTCTCTCTCAAGTCCCAGGGGAGCTCATCTACTGTTAAAGTAGGGTACAGCTCCACGCATATTCTTGAGTTTGCAACTTTGAAGTCTGCATCATCATCATTGGTCAATACCTCCACTCCCTGAGGTGTACAGTATATAGTACAATTCAATTTACACAACAGGTCTCTTCCTAGCAGACACACAGGACTTGAATCGCAAACCACAAACTGGTGCTCATCGCTGTACTTCCCTATTTTCACCTGTACTGGTTCTGTCAATTGGCTGGTTATTCTCCTGTTTGCGACCCCCACCACTTGTATGGTCTCTCCAGACATGGGCAGGTCTGGAACTGCAGCTGATCTGATCGTGGATCTAGTGGCTCCTGTGTCCACCAGAAATGTCGTGGGGCACCCTGCTACTTCTGCTTCAACATAGGGTCCCCTCTGGTCCACCTCCAAGGCTGCCCCGAGGGTGCAGTCTTCTCTTTCCACTCTCTGTCCGGTTAATGGGTCCACATAATAGCACTCTTCTCCTTCTACAAACAGGGGCATCTGTCTATAGGTCTTACCCATAGTCCCTACTCGAGGAGGTTGCGGGAACTGGGCTCGGGGAGGAGCCCCCCCCCCTTTGAGCACCTTTCCCTGGTATGGCGTCACCCCTCTTGTAGGCGCGCTCTGGACCTCTTCCTCCTCTATCTCTTGCTCTCCTATCTCTACATTGTAGGGACACTCGCGTTTCCAATGCCCCACCTCGTTACACTGGTGGCACCTAGTCGTTTTCTTCAAGGCAGCTATGTCTAATCTGGGTCTAAAGGTGGAACTCTCCTCATTGCCCTTGTTCTGACTGTACTGCTTCTTTCCTCCTGTACCTGTTCCTTGCTGCTGTTGCTGCTGTCCCCCCTTTCCTGCTGCCTGCATCTGTACCACCATCAACTTTTCTTTTAGTTTCTTAGCCTTGGAGTCTATCTCATCACAGCAGTACCTGGCATACCTCAGTATTTCGTCTAGGGGTTTACTTTGCCAACAAATCGAGTGTTGCTGAATCATTAAACTAATATCCGGTCTCAGTCCCAGGACGAACTTGGACACGAATTGCCCTATGTCTTTTGGATCCATTACATCCAGGCCGCTATACTGTTTAAACGCCTTCAGCAATCTCTCGTAATATTCGTGGACGGTCTCTTTGGGTTCCTGTCTGGTTCGGTCTATTCTGACCCAATCTATGTCTTGCATTGGCACTTTCTCTTTCAGCCAAGTCATCACTCTCTCGAATTTTGCCATCACAATCTCGGACGGCCCATTAGTCTTAGCATCTCTCTCCGGCTCCGTTGTGGGCCACTCAGCGCTAACCTTGCATGCTGTCCACAGATCTCCTGGTACTACAATGTCGAACAGCGTGTTCAGATCTATCCATAGGACCTTTGAGATTTTTACAAATCTCTCGACTTGCTTGTACCACTCCACTGGGTTTTCCCGCAATTTGGGGAAGGAGGTGGTAAAAGCAGCTAAATCTCCCCTACTCCAAGGGACATGCACATAGTTCCCATTTGCGACTTCACGCAAAGGGTATGCTTCTATTCCCTGCAGCCTTCCTGGTGTCATACCAAGCGTGCTTCTCCTGCCGGTCCCTTTCTTGGACCACCTCTCTTCCCACTTATCTAGTGCCCTCCATGTCCTTATTCCAGTGATCAGTTCCCTTATATGCGTTTTCAGCCCAATCGTTCTCCTCTCATCTAGGTCTCGATCTGTGTAATGTAGCCTGTGGTTACCCTGTAATGCTTTGGTTCTTGACAGGTCCACCATATATTTGCCTGCTAGTTCGACTAACTTCTCATGGATTGCTCTCGCCTTTCGAGTGATGTCCTTTGCCATATACAGTATTTCATCCTGCTCATACATTTCCATTCTTTCTAAAGGCAGGGTACCATCTATCATGTCATCCAGGTCTGACCTTAAGCTGGCGACATCGAGTCTCTTAGCTTTTATCTCAGCTCGCAATATGTCTTTCGAAGGGGGCTCACTGGTCTCCCTACCATCCCAACTTCGAGCTCTACGTTTGGGCTCGGGAGAGTTAATGAGTACTCTCCCTTGCTCCCATCTCTCCAGGTCCCATGCTCGGCCATCCGATCTTGGAAGGTGATGGAACACGGGCCTGTTACCCCCACTCTTGCTCTGCCCACTCTCTTCTGCTTCTCTCCTTTCACCGTACGCCTCTCTGTTATTTTCCCTCTGGTCGCTACTCTCCCTTTGCCTAGTATCGCTCAGTATCCGATACGATCCTTCCTGGTTCCCCATATTCCCTGGGCTGCGCTCATTTCCGTCATCACAGGGACTATGGTGCGACCTCTCACAACTCCCATTCTGTTCTCTGGTGCCGGGCACACAGTGTGGACACTTAAAGCTGTTTCTGTACTCTTGCGCTCTCCTCTCCCCTTCACTGAGTATTGGGCACGCCACCCCTCCACTCCCGGGGCCCCCGTTTTCCAGGTCTGTTCTATCCCCACTCCGGGCCCAATGGGTGACTCCCCTACTATCTCTCTCTCTACAGTCCCACTCCGGGCTGCTCTCCCCAGCCCCGCAGTGAGTCCGAGCTCTGCTGTCCTGACTTTCCCTTTCAGCTTCTGCAGCTATGATGCTCTTGTGAGCCTCCACTGCCTCATCCCACTTCTTCATGTACTCATTTAGCTCTTGAAAGGATTTTCGTCCGGTTCCCCTCAGATCCGCTGGCCATCTAGGGCCCCCAGGATCCCCTCCTGGGTCCCCTGCTGTGTGCATCGGGGTGCTCCACTCTCTGGGTATCGGCATCTGACTGGGGGAATTGATCGTATCGTTCCTCCTTGCCGTCCCTGCTCTTTCTCTGTCCTTCCGTACCCGTTCTTCCCCTCTTGCTCTCTCTGGGTCATATATCGATACTATAGGACCTATGGTAACAGGTACCTGTAGTGCATCTGGTAATCCGTAGGATGTGGCGCACTCCGTTTCCGGCGCTCTTTGTACCACAAACCTCCCGACTACCTGTTGCACCTGACTAGGCTGGGACAGCTCTTTCTTTGCCTCAGGATCCCACTCTGAACTGGGAAGCGGTCTATGCTCTCCTGCATTGCCCCCCTTTTCTCCTTCACTATGCTCGACCTCTCCCCCTGCTCTATTATACGGGGGTGGCCTGTCTGTCAATAATCTGTTTATCAGGCTGTCCTCTGTTTCGCTCTCATCATCTTCTTCTAGGGGGCTTTTATTTACGGGCACCTCTAACACCGGGTATAGTTTATTTACTTCCATGTTATGCACTCTCCATCTTTTAGCATCCGCATCCCACCTGGCATCCTGCACTGCCCTTACCGATCGTTTCACCCTTTCTTGTCGTCTGTTCATATTCTTTTCATGCGCTGCCCTAATCCATGCATCAAGAGCTTCAAACTGGGTCGGTCTAGGCAAGGGTCTCATTGAGGTCATGACTGATTTTAATCGATGTAACACCTCTAATCTGAACGTCCCGTACTTCGGGAACGTCAGTTCCTCATTTCCTTCCGTAATCTTACTCCACTCTGATATCCAAAGGATCGTATGCAACCCAACATTCACTGCCATGTAACGAGCTGGCGTACCCTCCGGCGGGGCTTCTTCCCCTTCATACGATCCCCGCTTCTCTTTTTTGAACACCGCTCTCAGCCATTTAAAACACTTCATAATTATACGCACAATATCCAGCCTCGCTACTCTGTTTACTTCCTGATGACAATCCACCAATCCTGTCGCGGTTTTGCTAACTTGGCCTATCGCAGCGCGGTCTTTCTCCGGTCGGCCAATCACGTCGCGACACCTTCTGACGTCTTTGCTAGCTGGCCTATCACAGCGCGGTCTTTCTCCTGTCGGCCAATCACGTCGCGACACTTCCTGACGTCACTTTTCTCCGCTTCGCAGCAGCACCCCTCCTTTCTCAACTCGTCTCCCGGTCATGCATGCGTCCCATTCATACACCGAAAAATGACTACTTCCGACCAAGCGGTCACTTCCCTCGACTGTACGTCCACAGTCTATATGTAATTGTCAACACAACTGACGAAATGTCTATCGTCTCTCTGATAGGTTGCTTACACACACACAGTAACCTCCGACCAGCGTCCGTTACTCACGCACTCACTCTTACGTTCCCCCTATCTCGGTCTTTCGGGTGATCAATGGTACCTCATGACCCCCTTCACACTATTTGACAATTACTCTGGGTGTCCGATACACCCGAACCACTTAAGCTCTCCTTGAACTTAAGATTTCCACCGGTTGCGCGCGCTCACAACCTGTTCCACAGTCACTCTACAGACATTCAACTCCGCCAGACATTACAACATAGATACAATACAAAAAACACCGCAATCTAACACGCATGACCCTTTATACTCACTCTCGACCGATACTGCTGCTTTTTCTGTCTCACGTCATCCGGATCTTCTTCAGCGGGCGGTTCTTCCGATCATCGATTTCTAGGGGCCTTGGGGTAAGCTAACCTGGCCTAGGTCACCGTCCTCAAGAAGGCAACCATCCTCTATAGCTACCAACTGGAAGGGCGAGATTTTGATCGATACCTTATCACTATTGATCCAAACCCCGATCTGGTCGACTGAACCTTTGTTGCCTGTCTTTGAGGAAGAAAGTGCCTTTCTCCCCAAGTTAGTTCACCCAATAAAGGACCCCGCTCCAAAAGATCACAAACAACTTCTAGCTTTCAAAAGTTTATTGTAAAGATATGATAAGCTGCAAATACAGGCATCTCAGAATGAGATTCACGAGATACACAGGTCCAACTACATACATGTGCTCTCTGAAAGCCCTCAGACGAGCAACGGAAATTACTAACACAAGTTCTAAGAATAATAAAGCTATCAGCATTGACGCATATCTCTCCTTCATTTAAGTTGGAGGAAAACACACAGGTTAGGCTGTCCCTACCCTGCTCTAGATGGTATCCCTACTTAACCAAATCCCAACCTAACAAAGGTGTCAGCAGTGAATGACCCCCAAGGGAAGTCACTCACTCTAAGTCTCTTGGTGAAAACCTATAGTTCTCCAGTCATGACCCCTCTCTGCCTACCCATCCGCTCTCTAAAGGGTCCTCAGGAATCTGCTCTAACTCCACCCAGGGGTGCTGTCCCTAATACAAAACAGTCAACAACATTTGAGACGCCCCTCATGAGACGCCTCTCACGTGGTGTAGCTTCTGGCTTTTTCCATGCTGCTTTGTATTGGGCCTCATACGTTGGAGTTGACCTTGCTTCTCAGACTCTTCTCCGGCCCGCTGATACCCCTTAAACATTCCAGAACCCTCCTCCATGTCTGGGCCGTCTACTGAACAGACCTCTATTCATATTATTTATAATCGGATCCTCCCTTTCTCTTGCAGACAGACATCTGCAGCCAAGAACCCAACTCTCATAGACTTCCAAAAAGGTTTGCAACATTTCTCAGCCCAGACATGTACGTGTAAATCAATGTTAAAACAATTCAGGCCTACAATATTTCTCATAATGATTATAGCATTCAACTTCTTCATTAATTAAAGCATGTTAATACTCTTATTCTATTATTCAGTAAACACATCTATAAATCATGGCCCATTAATGCAATGGCCAAAACATTATTGCAATCTATGTCGTGAAAAGAAACACCTTCCCCTTCCCTTCTAGCTCTGGCCCTGAGGCCTACCACATTCTGCGTTTAACCACATGCCATCTTACATTTTAGCAGCTACACGACATGAATTCAGGAATAATCACATCTAATAAAATCATATAGTGTCACACATTTCTGTATTAGTTCCACTTCTACTTAAATCTCTACATTAGCTATACATTCAGAATATAATTGCAGATACTACTAGCACTCATGGCATTTTTCCTCATGATTTGTGCTTACTACAGATAAGTGTGATGCACTCATACATTTAGATCAGTTTGCGCTCTCTCAGCATCACTCCAGGCCTGGCCTCTCTCCCGGCCCCAACAGGATATGTGAGGCCCCAACTGCAACAACACACTGATGTCTAGTGTTGCCCAGCTGGCTGACAGAAAAACAAAACACATATTGCCAGGCAACGTGTGGCCTGCCTGACGGCAAAATCAATCTGTAGAATACCCTCAGGACGACTTGGGCCTCTCACTCTGTGACATGACGAAAATGCCAGTCCCCAAAACTGAGTCCAAATGCCCCCCACCACCTGCAGCTGCAACCACCCAAATAAATAAAGCACCGAAACTCGCCTCACTTACTTCAAAATTTAACGTCCGTTCCCCAAAATCTCGAAGTAAACGCAGATATGCAGCCCCTCCTCTCTGTGTGTGTGCTACAGAGCTGATGGGGTCCCTGGAGTCTGGAACACGGGGGCTGCTGCGGGGCCTAAATTACGTTTTGATCCTGACCCCAGGATGCATCCCACCTCATCCTCTGAGACTCCTCGCTCCTCCAACACTGACCTGATGCCTGGCCTGCAGCTTCAGTTGCAGGCGCGAATGGGGGGGCATGAGACAGGGCAAGGCATGGGCGTCCGCAGAAATTTTTCCAGGGGGGGGCAACATTTTTACTTCATCACCTTCCTCCGACATAATTGAGCACAAGTATTAAATAAACAAATAAAAAATCTAATAAGACAAACAGGCTTAAATAACAAAAGAAACCCGTGGGGTGGGAGAAATATCATGTAAGGCTCCACAGCAGATTACCTGGCAACCACAAGGAAACAGAGGAAAAAATAAACAAGCAATGGCATAGCCAATAGGTCTCGCCTTTGGGACCTTATAAGTGTTTAGCCATGCAACACTTGATGTTGTTGCACCAAGGATATTGTACTGGACAACTAAACACTTATAAGGTCCCAAAGGGGAGACCTATTGGCTATGTCAATGCAGTTTTTTTTTTAAATGACAAGCAGTGCTATAGGGCTCCGGCTGCCACTTAGTCCACCACATCCCACGTAGATGCTGCAGCCATCTTTGAATGGTTTTAAAGCCAATTTAAAAGCTGTCACCAGTGTATGTTAATCCCTATCTCAACTGTGAGACTGCTCTCCTGCTTCCCAATTCTATTAAATACAAATTATGTAAAAAGAGCATCCCATTCTGAGCTACACAGCTCATCCTACCCACGTTTAATGCTCAGATTTCAAATACTGATGGTTTGGGCTTCCCGGAATTCAACTGGTTGAGAGGTGGACAGGTGTAGAGAGGTAGAGAGAGAGAGGTGTAGAGAGGTAGAGAAACAGAGGTAGAGAGAGGTAGAGGGAGAGGTAGAGAGAGAGAGGTAGAGAGGTAGGGAGAGAGAGATAGGTAGAGAGAGGTAGAGAGAGAGGTAGAGAGAGAGGTAGAGGTGTAAAGGTAGAGAGAGAGGTATAGAGAGAGAGGGAGGGGTAGAGAGAGAGAGAGAGAGAGAGAGGTAGAGGAGGAGAGGTAGAGAAAGAGGTCGAGAGGTAGAGAGAGAGAGAGAGTGGTAGAGGGAGAGGTAGAGAGGTAAAGAGAGGTAAAGAGGTAGAGAGAGAGAGGTAGAGAGAGAGAGAGGTAGAGAGGGAGAGGAAGGGAGAGAGGAAGGGAGAAAGGTAGAGAGAGAGGTAGAGAGGGGTAGAGAGAGAGGTAGAGAGAGGTAGAGGTAGAGAGAGAGGTAGAGAGAGAGAGGTAGCGAGAGAGAGGTAGAGAGAGGTAGAGAGAGAGGTAGAGAGAGAGAGGTAGAGAGAGAGAGGAAGAGAGAGTTAGAAAGAGTGGTAGACAGAGACGTAGAGAGGGGTAGAGAGAGGTAGAGAGAGAGGTAGAGAGAGAGAGCGAGAGAGCGGTAGAGAGAGAGAGAGGGAGAGAGAGAGAGGTAGGGAGAGAGAGAGGTAGAGAGGTAGAGAGAGAGAGGTAGAGGTAGAGGTAGAGAGATGTAGAGAGGTAGAGAGAGAGAGAGGTAGAGAGAGAGAGGTAGAGAGAGAGAGAGAGAGCGCTAGAGAGAGAGGGAGGTAGAGAGAGAGAGGTAGGGAGAGAGAGGTAGAGAGATAGGTAGAGGGAGAGAGGTAGAGAGAGGTAGAGAGAGGTAGAGAGAGAGAGGTAGAGAGAGAGAGGTAGAGAGAGAGGTGGAGAGAGAGGTAGAGAGAGAGGAAGAGAGGGGTAGAGAGGGGTAGAGAGAGAGGTAGAGAAAGAAGTAGAGAGAGAGGTAGAGAGAGAGAGGTAGATGTAGAGGTAGAGGTAGAGGTAGGGAGAGAGAGAGGTAGAGAGATAGAGAGGGGTAGAGAGAGAGAGAGGTAGAGAGAGAGAGGTAGAGAGAGAGTAAGAGAGAGAGGTAGAGAGGTAGAGAGAGAGAGGAAGATAGAGAGGCAGAGAGAGAGGTAGAGAGGGGTAGAGAGGTAGAGAGAGAGGTAGAGAGAGAGAGAGGTAGAGAGAGAGGTAGAGGCAGGGAGAGAGAGAGGTAGAGAGAGAGAGGTAGAGAGAAAGGTAGAGGGAGGTAGAGGTAGAGATGTAAAGGTAGAGAGAGAGTGGTAGAGGGAGAGGTAGAAAGGGAGAGAGAGGTAAAGAGGTAGAGAGAGGTAGAGAGAGAGGTAGAGAGGTAAAGAGAGGTAAAGAGGTAGAGAGAGAGAGGTAGAGAGAGAGAGGTAGAGAGGGAGAGGAAGGGAGAGAGGAAGGGAGAAAGGTAGAGAGAGAGGTAGAGAGGGGTAGAGAGAGAGGTAGAGAGAGGTAGAGGTAGAGAGAGAGGTAGAGAGAGAGAGGTAGCGAGAGAGAGGTAGAGAGAGGTAGAGAGAGAGGTAGAGAGAGAGAGGTAGAGAGAGAGAGGAAGAGAGAGTTAGAAAGAGTGGTAGACAGAGAGGTAGAGAGGGGTAGAGAGAGGTAGAGAGAGAGGTAGAGAGAGAGAGCGAGAGAGCGGTAGAGAGAGAGAGAGGGAGAGAGAGAGAGGTAGGGAGAGAGAGAGGTAGAGAGGTAGAGAGAGAGAGGTAGAGGTAGAGAGATGTAGAGAGGTAGAGAGAGAGAGAGGTAGAGAGAGAGAGGTAGAGAGAGAGAGAGAGCGCTAGAGAGAGAGGGAGGTAGAGAGAGAGAGGTAGGGAGAGAGAGGTAGAGAGATAGGTAGAGGGAGAGAGGTAGAGAGAGGTAGAGAGAGGTAGAGAGAGATAGGTAGAGAGAGAGAGGTAGAGAGAGAGGTGGAGAGAGAGGTAGAGAGAGAGGAAGAGAGGGGTAGAGAGGGGTAGAGAGAGAGGTAGAGAAAGAAGTAGAGAGAGAGGTAGAGAGAGAGAGGTAGATGTAGAGGTAGAGGTAGAGGTAGGGAGAGAGAGAGGTAGAGAGATAGAGAGGGGTAGAGAGAGAGAGGTAGAGAGAGAGAGGTAGAGAGAGAGTAAGAGAGAGAGGTAGAGAGAGAGAGGAAGATAGAGAGGCAGAGAGAGAGGTAGAGAGGGGTAGAGAGGTAGAGAGAGAGGTAGAGAGAGAGAGAGGTAGAGAGAGAGGTAGAGGCAGGGAGAGAGAGAGGTAGAGAGAGAGAGGTAGAGAGAAAGGTAGAGGGAGGTAGAGGTAGAGATGTAAAGGTAGAGAGAGAGTGGTAGAGGGAGAGGTAGAGAGGGAGAGAGAGGTAAAGAGGTAGAGAGAGGTAGAGAGAGAGGTAGAGAGAGAGAGGTAGAGAGAGAGAGGAAGAGAGAGGTAGAGAGTGGTAGAGAGAGAGGTAGAGAGGGGTAGAGAGGGATAAAGAGGGGTAGAGAGAGAGGTAGAGAGAGAGAGTGAGAGAGCGGTAGAGAGAGAGAGAGAGGGAGAGAGAGAGCGGTAGGGAGAGAGAGAGGTAGAGAGGTAGAGAGAGGTAGAGAGAGAGAGGTGGAGAGAGAGAGGTGGAGAGAGAGAGGTGGAGAGAGAGAGAGGTAGAGAAAGAGGTAGAGAGAAAGAGGTAGAGAGGTGTAGAGAGGTAGAGAGAGGTAGAGAGAGAGAGGTAGAGAAAGAGGTAGAGAGGGAGGTAGAGAGAGAGGTATGGAGAGAGAGGTAGAGAAAGAGAGAGAGAGAGAGAGAGAGAGAGGTAGAGAGAGAGAGAGCGGTAGAGAGAGAGGGAGGTAGAGAGAGAGAGAGGTAGGGAGATAGAGGTAGAGAGAGAGAGAGGTAGAGAGAGAGAGGTAGAGGTAGAGAGCTGTAGAGAGGTAGAGAGAGGTAGAGAGACAGGTAGAGGTAGAGAGGTAGAGAGAGAGAGGTAGAGAGAGAGAGGTAGAGAGAGGTAGAGAGAGAGGTAGAGAGAGAGAGAGGTGTAGAGAGAATGGCGTAGAGAGGTAGGTAGAGATAGAGAGGTAAAGAGAGAGACGTAGAGAGAGAGGTAGAGAGAGGTAGAGCCACGTTGAGAGAGAGGTAGAGAGAGGTAGAGAGACGTAGAGAGAGAGGTAGAGAAGTAAGAGAGGTAGAGAGAGGTAGAGAGGTAGAGAGAGGTGTAGAGGTAGAGAGAGAGAGAGAGGTAGAGAAAGAGGTAGAGAGAGAGAGGTAGAGAGGTAGATTGGAGAACCTAGCATTTCCAGAGCATTAAAGGCACTACTCATTTGTAACGTCATTCCTTTCACTGCACATCCTGCTTTATCTAAATAACTAGACCCCTTATATACAAAAGGATGTTGTGGTCATAAAGCTTACAATTTGCAGCATCACAGTGGTTGCTACTGATGGTTTTTACCCCTTCCTAGGGCCTCTGCTTCAAGCTGTGGGAGCAGCCAGGCCCGGACCTTCTCTCTTGCCCCTCAGCAGCAGTTTTACCGCTCATCAAGCAGGACCGTCATTGCAAGCGCTTTCTCACGCTTTTAAAATTGACGGCCCTGCAGACAAACACCACTGTCTGTGGGGGCTGTCAATAGTGACGGACCGGTGTTCCAGGGGGGGGCAAGTGCCCCCTCTTGCCCTCCCCTGCGGACGCCCATGGGGCAAGGCAAAATTAAATTATTGCCGACGGCCGCGCAGTCCCTCTAAGTTATTTCCGGGATTCCTCAGAGGCATGTGTAGTGCTGCGTGGCCGCGGAGGGGGCCCCTGGAGGGCTGCGGGGGTCTGTGTTACGCCCCTGCCTCACTGGACGGAAAACAAGCATCCTGGGACTGGTTTCTGGGTATTACCCTTCATCAGCCATGCTAGCTTGAATCCCTTGCTCACTTTGCCACTGGATTCAAGAAAGCCGGGCTGAAGACGGCTGTAATGCCAGAAACCGGTCCTCGGAAGCTTGTTTCCGGTCCAGGGAGGGCATGGCTTGGCAGTTCGGGCTGTACTGTTCCCATGAGGCACAAGGTCAGACTGATTTGCATATGGCCTTGTCTGAACTGGGGTGGCAGAGTGGGCTAAAGAACGGTGATGGATTAAACCCAGATCTGTTGACTTGGTGTGAGTGTTTGATTGGTTCAGATGCTCCGTCCATCACCCCCCCCCTTTTGTACCACTTTGTTCGCCATAAGTTGGCAGGGTATGCACAGACGCGAGTCCCTTGCTCACTTTGCCACTGGATTCAAGCAAGCCGGGCTGAAGACGGCTGTAATGCCAGAAACCGGTCCTAGGAAGCTTGTTTCCAGTCCAGGAAAGGCATGGCTTGGCAGTTCGGGCTGTACTGTTCCCATGAGGCACAGGGTCAGACTGATTTGCATATGGCCTTGTCTGAACTGGGGTGGCAGAAAGGGCTAAAGAACGGTGATGGATTAAACCCAGATCTGGTGACTGGGTGTGAGTGTTTGATTGGTTCAGATGCTCCGTTCATCACCACCCCCTTTTGTACCACTTTGTTCGCCATAAGTTGGCAGGGTATGCTCAGACGTGAGTCCCTTGCTCACTTTGCCCCTGGATTCAAGCAAGCCGGGCTGAAGACGGCTGTAATGCCAGAAACCGGTCCTCGGAACCTTGTTTCCGGTCCAGGGAAGGCATGGCTTGGCAGTTCGGGCTGTAGTGTTCCCATGAGGCACAGGGTCAGACTGATTTGCATATGGCCTTGTCTGAACTGGGGTGGCAGAGTGGGCTAAAGAACGGTGATGGATTAAACCCAGATCTGTTGACTGGGTGTGAGTGTTTGATTGGTTCAGATGCTCCGTCCATCACCCCCCCCTTTTGTACCACTTTGTTCGCCATAAGTTGGCAGGGTATGCTCAGACGTGAGTCCCTTGCTCACTTTGCCACTGGATTCAAGCAAGCCGGGCTGAAGACGGCTGTAATGCCAGAAACCGGTCCTAGGAAGCTTGTTTCCAGTCCAGGAAAGGCATGGCTTGGCAGTTCGGGCTGTACTGTTCCCATGAGGCACAGGGTCAGACTGATTTGCATATGGCCTTGCCTGAACTGGGGTGGCAGAGTGGGCTAAAGAACGGTGATGGATTAAACCCAGATCTGTTGACTGGGTGTGAGTGTTTGATTGGTTCAGATGCTCCGTCCATCACCCCCCCCTTTTGTACCACTTTGTTCGCCATAAGTTGGCAGGGTATGCTCAGACGTGAGTCCCTTGCTCACTTTGCCACTGGATTCAAGCAAGCCGGGCTGAAGACGGCTGTAATGCCAGAAACCGGTCCTAGGAAGCTTGTTTCCAGTCCAGGAAAGGCATGGCTTGGCAGTTCGGGCTGTACTGTTCCCATGAGGCACAGGGTCAGACTGATTTGCATATGGCCTTGTCTGAACTGGGGTGGCAGAGTGGGCTAAAGAACGGTGATGGATTAAACCCATATCTGTTGACTGGGTGTGAGTGTTTGATTGGTTCAGATGCTCCGTCCATCACCCCCCCCTTTTGTACCACTTTGTTCGCCATAAGTTGGCAGGGTATGCTCAGACGTGAGTCCCTTGCTCACTTTGCCACTGGATTCAAGCAAGCCGGGCTGAAGACGGCTGTAATGCCAGAAACCGGTCCTAGGAAGCTTGTTTCCAGTCCAGGAAAGGCATGGCTTGGCAGTTCGGGCTGTACTGTTCCCATGAGGCACAGGGTCAGACTGATTTGCATATGGCCTTGCCTGAACTGGGGTGGCAGAGTGGGCTAAAGAACGGTGATGGATTAAACCCAGATCTGTTGTCTGGGTGTGAGTGTTTGATTGGTTCAGATGCTCCGTCCATCACCCCCCCCTTTTGTACCACTTTGTTCGCCATAAGTTGGCAGGGTATGCTCAGACGTGAGTCCCTTGCTCACTTTGCGACTGGATTCAAGCAAGCCGGGCTGAAGACGGCTGTAATGCCAGAAACCGGTCCTAGGAAGCTTGTTTCCAGTCCAGGAAAGGCATGGCTTGGCAGTTCGGGCTGTACTGTTCCCATGAGGCACAGGGTCAGACTGATTTGCATATGGCCTTGTCTGAACTGGGGTGGCAGAGTGGGCTAAAGAACGGTGATGGATTAAACCCATATCTGTTGACTGGGTGTGAGTGTTTGATTGGTTCAGATGCTCCGTCCATCACCACCCCCTTTTGTACCACTTTGTTCGCCATAAGTTGGCAGGGTATGCTCAGACGTGAGTCCCTTGCTCACTTTGCCCCTGGATTCAAGCAAGCCAGGCTGAAGACGGCTGTAATGCCAGAAACCGGTCCTCGGAACCTTGTTTCCGGTCCAGGGAAGGCATGGCTTGGCAGTTCGGGCTGTACTGTTCCCATGAGGCACAGGGTCAGACTGATTTGCATATGGCCTTGTCTGAACTGGGGTGGCAGAGTGGGCTAAAGAACGGTGATGGATTAAACCCAGATCTGTTGACTGGGTGTGAGTGTTTGATTGGTTCAGATGCTCCGTCCATCACCACCCCCTTTTGTACCACTTTGTTCGCCATAAGTTGGCAGGGTATGCTCAGACGTGAGTCCCTTGCTCACTTTGCCACTGGATTCAAGCAAGCCGGGCTGAAGACGGCTGTAATGCCAGAAACCGGTCCTCGAAAGCTTGTTTCCGGTCCAGGGAAGGCATGGCTTGGCAGTTCGGGCTGTACTGTTCCCATGAGGCACAGGGTCAGACTGATTTGCATATGGCCTTGTCTGAACTGGGGTGGCAGAGTGGGCTAAAGAACGGTGATGGATTAAACCCATATCTGTTGACTGGGTGTGAGTGTTTGATTGGTTCAGATGCTCCGTCCATCACCACCCCGTTTTGTACCACTTTGTTCGCCATAAGTTGGCAAGTTATGCTCAGACGTGAGTCCCTTGCTCACTTTGCCACTGGATTCAAGCAAGCCGGGCTGAAGACGGCTGTAATGCCAGAAATAATTGGTCATTTTGCAGAGGTATGCAAGAAGAAATCTAAACAAAAGATTAGATGTGTTGAGAATGGTGATTACAGTGATGATGATGATGATTCCTCTTCTTTTGCCAATAATAAATGTGTTCTTAATATTAAGGATAATGTAACTGAGAATGTCAACAATGTTTCCTGCAACAACAAAAAAACCTTTGTGATATGTGATATGACTGTCGACTGGGTGGATATTCAGGATATATGTTGATTCAGGTTCACCCTACTCTATTGTCAATGAAAATGTTTGGAATCCCTTGTTTTCTACAAAGCAGGGTTCAGATCTGGAAGAACCTGATATTTCTCCTGAAGGGTATTCTTTGGAAAGAATTGATTTATTGGGTTTCCTCAATTTAATTTTTAGATTCAAGAACCGCAAAAGCCTTGGCAAGTTGTACATCTTAAAAAATGACCCTTCTGTTTTAGGTTGGTTCGACCAGGGTGAACTCGCCATTTTGTTAGATCCCAACAGCCCTGAGCCTGTAATGGTTTTAGCTGAGGGCGAGGTTACTGGAAAAAAACATGCTCAACGAGTTTCCAAATGTTTTTAATGAGAAAATTGGTAAATTAACTGGCTTTGAGCACAATATTGTTCTCAAAAAGGATGCTTGTCCGAACATTTTCAAAGCCAGAAACATTCCTATTACTGTCAGGAGGGAGGTAGAAAAAGAGTTGGACCATTTGGTGGCTGAGGATATCATAGAAAAAATCGATTCTTCAAAGTGGGTTTCCCCTGTTGTTATTGCTAAACATTCCAATGGCAATATTCGTCTGTGCATTGACTTAAGATATCTAAATAATAATATCCTCATCGATCAGTTTCCCTTACCCCGCATTTCTGAAATGCTTTCTCCTGTTAAAGGTGACATATTCTTTTCTACAGTTGACGTTTCTGCAGCGTACAACCAAATTGTCTTACATGATGACTGCAAGACATTTACTGCTTTTATCACCCCTGTGAGATGTTATCAGAATAAAAGAATGCCTTTCTGGCTGGCGTCAGCTGTGGCGGTTTTCCGAGTCATTCATTCATTATTTGAGCAGCTTGACAACATTCAACGTTCAACGCCTTCAAGATGAAATTCTTTTGTACGAGAAAGATAAAGCTGAACATGATTTCATTCTCAACAATGTCTTAGAGATCTTAGGGGCCTATTAGGATGGCGGGCGGACCTAGGTACGCCCGCCATCCTAGCGGGAACAGGACCGCCCGCCTGCAATGTGGTGGTCCCACACCCCTGATCATGATACGACCGCCACCGCGGCGGTTGCAGCTGGCATTTTAACATTGCGTGGGTGCTGCTGGCTGCAGCATCCGCCGCAATGGTAAAATGCCATGATGTGCATTTTCATGCACAACGTGGCAGGCACCGCCCAGTGCCTACCACCTTGTGCATGGACATGCAGGGGGGTACTATTGGTACCCCCCAAGTGCACTCCCACCACCCCCCAGGGTCCGCAACGGGACCCCGAAGCAAATCCCCACCAGCCTTTCCATGGCGACATCGCCGCCATGGAAAGGCCTTGAAAAACATACATTATAATATGGTTACTGTGATACATTATAATATGGATGGCGGTGCCTGCTAGGCACTGCCAGCATATATGTGCCCCAGCTCCGCCCGGCTGGCAGTCGTAACGATTGCCGACTGACAAAAAAACGGCGGACGGGTTTTCCGTTCGCCGTGATACCGCCATTGTAATCTGGCAGTGGGTAAATCACGTTACAATGGCGTTCCAGTGATGGCGATTGTTACGCCATTGTAATCACCCCCTTAGATTCTAGGGGCCTCACTGTAATATTCTCAAAGTGTAGGTTTTCTGAAAGGTTTTTATCGTATTTGGGTCATGTCTTGTACTTTGATGGTGTTAAACCCAAACCTGAGTTAGTCGAGGCTATTCTTGCTGCCCCTGCTCTCAAATACAAAGAGGATGTATACAGTTCCGCGAAGGGTTATCAGTGTTCAGAATTGGATGGCGCACAACATGTAGTGGTTGAGTAGTCACGATGGTGTGAAATTGTTTGGTGCTGCTTGTTCAAAGAAAACCCTAAAACTCTGAAACCAAAGGGTGAGAAGGCTAACCATTATGATAAATGAACTAACCAATCAAGCGCACACAACAGTATTAATGATATGAGTAATCAAGTTGAAGTCATTCACAGGATAAGATCACACACGAATGTTCTTTT
This sequence comes from Lissotriton helveticus, assembly GCF_964261635.1. Lineage (NCBI taxonomy): Eukaryota > Metazoa > Chordata > Amphibia > Caudata > Salamandridae > Lissotriton > Lissotriton helveticus. Next base: position 1,541,787,243 of record NC_136065.1, read on the forward strand.
CATTCCTGTTTTTAATAAGTATGTGAATGTTTCTCCTATCTAGGAGATCCATACAAAAGGAAACCAGCCGACACGTGTTTCGTCAGTTGGGGTAATAACCCATGACTCTTCAGGGCTGGAAGTGATACAAAGGAAAAAGGTTTGGGAATGTTTAGCTGTGTTAATGCGGCAAAACATTTTGAGGAGTGAGAGAATATTAAAAGAGGGAATAACCAGTGTGTGTGGAAACCACAAACAAGAGGTTGTGTAGAAAAACAAAATTTGTGACTGGCACTTCTAAAAAGAACACCTAAAGTGAAATACTGTAAACGAAGGTGGCCTAACCAAGTGGCGCGTGTCTGAAGTCAGAAGGACCTAAATGTAAGACTGAGAACACAAAAACGAGGGAGAGCGCAGAAAGAAAAAACAACACAGAGGCTTAAATGGAATGCCTGAGGATTATGATCATTTCTTGGTCTTACTGAATTTTATGCCAAGTATATTAAGAATTTTTCTTGCAGGGTTTTCCGAATCAGACAATTTCGAACAATAAGTCCAAATTCTCCTGGTATTCTTAATGTGAGAGGGAATTCAAGGATGTCAAATCCGCTATTGCTGAAGTCACTACATTGTCTGGTTTTGATCGCAATCTGCAATGTGAGCTCACCACTGTCGCAGTTTTGTCCCAGAAGCAAGAAGGCGGTGGTGAGGCCATCATTGCTTATGTCTGGAGGTCTCTTAAAACTGCAGAGGATAAGTTTTCAGTAATTGAAAGGGAAACTTTAGCCGTTGTGTGGGCTTGAAGCACTTCAGAACTTTTGTCTGGGGTAAACAGTGTGATATCAGAAGTGATCACAAACCTTTGGTTAATCTCCTCACTACTGATGGCATGATCAAAGTTTCCGCACGTATTGCAAGAATGTCTATGAGACTTCAGGATTTTATTTACAAGATCTATTATGTTCCTGGCAAAGACAACGTCTCAGCTAATTTTCTGTCTAGAATGCCTTTAAAAATGAAGGAGAATGTTCCTAATGTCTGGGATGATTTCCATATTGCTTTGGTTCACGATGAAGGTATTCCTTTCATCCATAAACAGGTTTGGTTAGATTCCTACTCTAAGGACGTTGTTGTGCAAAACGTTGTGTCCTTTATTAACAATGGCTGGCCTAGCAAAAATATTTTAAGTCCAGATTTTAGATGTTTTTGGGAAGTGTGCAACAAGCTCTCTTCTGCTGATGTGATTCTGTGGAGAGGTGATAAAACCATTCTTCCCTTCTAGCTAAGGGATTATATTGTTAAGCTGTGTCATGAGGGCCATTTTGGCATAGTTCAGACCAAACGGTCTGTTAAAAATGGTTTCTGGTGGCCTGGTTCGAAATTTTTGTGGAACGTATTGTCAGGAATTGTGTAATTTGTGCATACGCTGACAAGTCCCTTAAATCCTTACAACCCAACATGAGTACCCCCTTTATTCCCAATGGCCCTTGGGTTACTATTGCAGTTGACATTATGGGTCTTGTTGGCAATGAGTCTAAGTATGTTATTTCTGCCATTGATGTGTTTTCTAGGTGGCCCATTGGTAAAAGATTGTTGACAGAGTTGCTATTGATGCTGTTTTTTTCCTTTTTAGACACCATTTTCACTAAGGAAGGTTTACCTATTTTGATTATTACCAACAATGGTGTACAATTTGTCTCCCGCAGAGCTCATGACTTTATCAATGGGTTAGGTCTCAAACATCTTACCACTAATTATTATAATCCCAGCGGGAACGACCTTATTCAGCATTTTAACAGGGTGCTCAAGAGTGCTGTTCAATCTGCTGGTACGGAAGATGGAAGCTGGGAATTACGTGTCCTTAAAATTGTTTGGTGGTATCGCACAATTATCAATGATATGATTAGGTGTACTCCTTTTGAAATAATGAGGGATAGGGTTGCCGGAACTAAATTCAATCCTGAATGGTTAATTAAGAGCACAGTTTCCAATTTGGATTTGGAGGCCGTTAAAAAAAAGATCAGGGACACTCATGACATGTATACAGGGGCATAACACAGGCCCCCGCAGCCCCTGCATTGCGGGGGGGGGGGGCGCACTCCAGGGGCCCCCTGACTCAGCACGGAGCCAGCAAGCAGCAAGCCTCTACATTACGATGGTGCGTGCGCACACCCGACTTCTTGATAAATGAAATGTGCGCACGCCTGGGCCTCAGCCGGACTTCAGAGGCTCTTGTTCACTAATGAAATGGTGTGTGCGCGGCGCACAGTTGTCTCTGCAACTGCGTGGGCTTCAGGGTGGGACTGGTCCATTGTCATGCACGTTGCGGAGCGCAATTAAAAGTGCGCATCATTCATGACTTGAGGTGAGGCATCCCAGGACCCAGCCACCTCGTCACCGGCCATAATTTAAACTACTACCAGCCCCAAGCCCCTGCCTGGCTAGCATTTGCTGCCCACTCGTGCCTGCTGGCTCTGAAGCAGCAGGCGGCAGGCCAGGGCCAGGCCTCAGCCCTCAGCCGAGTCTGTCCAAGGTAGGAGACGGCAACGACGTACTATGATAAACTGGCGATGAAACCGGAGTGAAAGCTTGCTTGCAGACATCCATTCTGAGAGATTTTTCATTGTTCTTTCTGTTCAAGTGTTGATACCAAAGGGAACGTGGCTCCACGAGGATGATACACTGTTATCAGACAGCTCTGGCTTATAAAACATTGTGCTAGGTTTGCAGAATTTTAATATGCGATGCAGAGCTAATTTAGATTTGCACTTTGACTTGTGGGGCCGTTTAAGAAGTATGTGATGCCGGTTAAAACAATTCCCAACACTTCACCGGGCTTGTAGAGTTAAACTAAGAACACACTTTCCTTGGTGCCCTGCAGTGTTGACACGCAAGATTGGACTTAGTTGTGCTCGAAGAATAGATAATTTATATTTATTAGTCCGGTTTTGTCTCACGTTATTTGCAGTACCAGAGTATGTCAGGGAGTTTGAGCTCTAGGTCTGAGGATATATGTTAGGCTGCCATGCTATCCAGTACTTTTGCAAAGAAAGATAAGCCAGACAATGGTCCGAAGTTGAACTTAGTTTCACGACGAGTCTTAACGTGTCTTTTTTACTTGTGACATTACTGTTGCATGTATGAGTTGCAGGCAGGCTTCCCTGTAGATAGCAAGATATTAGATAATCTCTTAAGGCTAGTGGCCACTCCATTAAGGCCACTATTGAGAAACTTTCTGTTTCATGTTTTGTGGGAAGGTGCATTTGTATTTAATAGCCATAATATTACCCTATGTTTGGAGTGGGGTAAATGCAGTGAGAAGCACTTATTATGGTAACCTCTCCAGCCAGAGAAGCAACAATAGTTATTCCGGCTGTGGATCTAGTCAGGTAGTTTAGAAAAACACACAGCTGTTGCAGACTTCAGGGGAGAAAAAGGCCTTTTTGTCCTGTGCTATTAAATGGCTTCAATTTTCTTGTAAATACAAGTCTTTGCTCAGTCATTTGTTGAAGTCTGGACGGGGCTTTTTTTTAACACTCTTGCCCTTTGATTTAATTAAGTGGCCGTCATTACTTAACTAGGGTGTGAAGAATTGTTCTCTACCTCTAGCCTTCACTCTATACCCATTTTGAATATAATAAATTAGTTGATAAAAGGAGTTTCGATATGGTGTTGCTTCAGCAAGGACAAATAAGCAGCTGATTAGGGCTAGAGCAGGGCATGGATTTTGGAAGTGTTTTGATGGTGGATTATGCGTTAAGATGAGTGCACAAAAAGGATTTTTGAGGAAGAAGGTCAGAAGTGATATCTTGCTTATCAGTGGAGTCTTCAGTGATTATGGGAGTACTTTTAGCGGGGGCAGAGTAATGAGTGTGGTTTTGGGTCTGGAGGGACAATCCAGGAATTGGGAAGCCGGGAAGTAGGTGGGAGGCACACAGGCTCAATATGATTAGGTAAAAGAATATAGACAAGAAGAAACTTGGCTGTTTATCTTAGATAGCAGATTTGGCGATATTGGCTTGGGAATCACCATGGGTATGCAATTTTTCATTATGGCGATTTCCCTTAACTCAATTGTACTGAACTATTGTTCAAATGCAGCCAGATTGTGGCCATGCATTTGCATTGTATTTTGAAAGCACTTGTTTATTAGAATTTTAGCAAAAGAATCAGACCCTCAGGATATGGTGAAGGTTCATAACAATTGAACACCATCAGGTAATTGACATACAGCACATCAGAGAACTAAAATCCTTTTCAAACGTCATTATACCAACTTGCTTACAATGTGGTCTACAACGCTTGGCGACATGCTGAATAAATGTGTGCATTTATCTTGAAGATTTATGCTACGAGCATACATGCCAACATTTTAGTAGTCAAGAGTGGGAGATTTTAAAAAATAATAATGGGGAGAATATTTTTTCCCTTATTGACCTCTATTAAGGGAAAGGTAATTTTAGGTGGCAGACAGCCAAAATAAAGCAAATTTTTGCTTCACAAATCGTGAGTCTCTGCCAGAATCGGATCTATTGGCATGTGTGTACAAGTGTAATTCAAACACTCTGATTATTGATTTGTATTCTGTATTTTAATTAAAAGGCCAACTCTCCGTAAAAATTAAATAAATAAAAAAATTAGGTTCTTGCCAGGGTGCATCATTTAAATATATTCGATTCCTCATGAAGAATTGAAGCCTTGTATTTATGCAAACAATGCAGCATACCTTTATTAGATAAACATCTCTTGCAAAAGATACCTAATCTACATGTAGCTTTCAAATATTTTCTGACAGCAAAAGCACATTTTCTATTTCTTGGTTGTTTTTATATGTAAATAAATAAAATGATAATACTTCCTGGAATCTCTTAGTAGAATATCCACTCTTCCATTTTTTTCAAGCACATAGCAGCTATTGAGGGAGTGTTATGGCGCAAGATCCATATTATATTTTTCCTGTTACACCTTCCAGCAGTTTGAAATACTGGGTTGCTAGCCTTTCCATCAATCACATTTTCACTTAGCTCAGTTTCATTCATTCGTCTATTGAAATTCGCTCCTGTAATAATGAAAGAGTTGGGCAGAATTCATCTTATGTCTCCAACCTCCCTCATTTTTGGACAATTCGTCTATAGAGAAGTAAACATTTAAAATTACTTTTGAGTCAACAGTATTAGTATATTATTAGCGAAAGTGTTATAACAGCACACACACATATTAATGTAAGTTTAATCAAAATTGCAGGGCACCCGTTTTCACCTAAGAAGCTGCACTATGAAAAGTGAGATAGCAATTCATGTTTGGAGATGTGAGGGACCAAGTTTCTTGCGCTTATATAAAAGAGCAATCAATACCTTTATCATATTTGACAACCTCATTTATCCATTGATTAGCCCCAAATATGTTGTGTGAGACAATTGTGAAATTGATATTCTCTCTGATATGTCACGCTTTGTTCCTTTCTTCATGTTTGTACTTCCAGTTTTCCTGAAGCTATCTGTCATGTTTGTTTTGAATAGGATAATGCTGGTTGCTTACAGTTCTGTCACTTAAGTAACTTAAATGTTATCATTTATTGTAATAGTTCTTTGTGCATTGTATTACTTCCCTTTAACTCAACTGATGAGCAGTCCTATATAATTGGTTCTCAGCCAGGGAAAAAGGGCTTACAGCTGCCCCGGGGCTGTGCCTCCATCTTTCCAATGTTATCATTAGCACGTTTGAAGGCTATTAGAATGACAACATAACACAAGTCTCCATCCATGTCAGTTGACATTTTTTACATTATTAGAGAGTAGAAGGCTACCTGTGTATTGTGTTATTGACATTAAACGCACACCTAATTGCTTTAATATCTGTTCTTGAAATACCATCCATCTTTGGAATTGTTGCAAAGATTTTTACAGTATGCTCCTATTTAATGGCTTAAGTTCGGACTGTGAGTAAGATGCAGTTGTTTGCATTGTCCCCACAATTTATTGTTCCGTTAGCACCTTATTGTTATGATTAAATCCAGCTTTTGATTCAACATAAATGTCATTCCTGGAGACCACAGCCTTAAGGGCTCCTTTACTACAGACTCCAACGCCTCTTGGCCTCATTATGATCGTTTGGCGCTTCTGTCTTAGTCATTAAAATCAGACTTTTCTTTCTATTTTTTTTACGTGTCCTCAGTTTAATTAAGATATGGTTGATGTCTTGTACCTTCTGCGTTGTCTCGCATTGAATTTTAGTGTTTCATACTTTGGAACATGCACATTAGATTGTACTTGATCATCAACATCATTGCTTCCATTTACTACGGACCCTAGCAGTTTTGGTTTATCCTTCATCTGCTTATGCTTTTTGTATTCTTCATTAGGTGGCTATCATATTCACTGTTTGTCATACCAAGGCAGTCCAATCAGCCAATAGGGGATCCATGACACATAGGGGCCCATTATGATGTCGGGCGGATTGCCCCCGCCAGGCTGGCGGTACCCACCGCCAGCCTGGCGGAGGCAATCCGCCCAACATCCGCATTTGTTTTCCCCCCGCCATATTAGTATGGCGGGGGGACTTCGGCGGACGGAAAGACCGTCCGCCGCTTTTCCGCCCCGGTCGCCTTGCGGCCGGGGCGGAAAAGGAATAATATGGTGGCGGTGTCTGTCAGACACCACCAGCCATATTATGATGGGCAATTGTGGATGCCTTTCCATGGCGGCAATGCAGCCACGGAAAGGCATGCCGAGAATCCCTGCGGGGGCCCGTTGCGTGCCCCCAGGGAATCCGGGGGGATGGGGGGTGCACATGGGGGGTACCTATGGTACCCCCCAGCAGTTCCATGCACAGCATGCTTTCCTGCCATTGTGGCGGACAGTGCTAAGTGCACCGTCTGCCACAATGGTAGGAATGCGGGATGCGCCCGCCACTGTGGCGGGCGCATCCTGATGCTGCCGACAGGACCTCCGCCCTTATGGCGGGTGGTTCCTACTACCGCAAGGATGGCGGGCGGGCAAAGTCCGCCCGCCATCCTAATGGGCCCCATAGTCTTTGTGGGCCAGTGGCGTCACAAAGGCCCCTGCAGCCCCTGTGGTGTGGGGGGAACCCTCTCTGGCACTGGCAGGCCCCTGGCCTGAGAGCTTCAGACGGCATCCAGAGTGTGGGGGCCGCCTTTGTACATTGCCGGGGGCCCCTTCAGATTTCGTTACGCCACTGCATGTATAAGAGTTCGTATGACTGCAAAAGAGATTCTAAAGTAAACACTAACGTTGAAGCTGGCATGCTTGTCAAAGTCAAGACACCATGGAAGGCTAAGAAAGGTGTTGGTCAACTTTTAGGCCCTTTTGAAGTTACTAAGGTTTTAAAAAATGCCGTCAAATTAAATGACAGTAAAGTTTGGGATCTCAAACGTGCTGCTATTCTCAGCGTGACAAAAGTGTTTATGTTAATTCTGCTCACTGTGTTCAGTATAACTGATTGGATGATGTAGATTCTTCTTGTGGGGATTTGGGTATTGTGGGTAAGAACTCACTTGTCAATTCTTTTCCTGTTGAAGCCTCATCGTCCAGCATCGTCCCTGCCGAGGAAGTCCATGATGATCTGTATGTTTTGGGCAGAAGGATCAGAAGAAACCCAGTATGGATGTCTGATTATTCCTCTTGAATGCTTTGGCTATCTTGATGTTAATTTTTCCTGCATTGTTGTTTTTTTCTTGGTTTTATATACAGGGGGAAAGTGTGTGGTGTTGGGTTATGTGGCTTGTGCAGCTGTCAAGTGTGCATTCAGCATTCTGGTTTAGAATGCTAGCTCTGCTCCTTGACAGTTGCTCCTACGGTCCACTTCTGGCTGCAGGTGTTCTCATGTGGGTGGTGTATTTATGCCAATAAAGTATTTTCTACACTCCTACCTGTGTCCGGAGTACTTTACAATGAGGTATTACCACTTTACTAAAACTAAGTAATACTGCATTAGATCATGCAAATCCATGACTATTACCACCAGCAAAGGGTTTGCTAGTAGCACTTTGGTGATAGTACACAGGACTAACACTCCTCCATCGTGAGGTCATTTCCCGCCCACCCTATTATAATGGCGGGTGGGTCTGTGGTGGTCGGAATCTCCGACCACCATGCATCCAACGGGCTCCTTGATCCCACCACAGCAAGGAGGCCTTCCAAATCCCTGAAATGGTGGCTGTGCCTACCAGACGCCGCCGTAGGGATTATGATGGTCCATCCCCGCCAGCCTTTCCATGGCGCTTCACCCTCCATGGAAAGGCTGGCGGGGATGGACATTAGGGGCCCGTAGCGGGCCCCCATTCACCCAAGGCACTTTCCTTGGGGGATGGGGCACCTAATGGTGCCTGCCACGTAGTGCAGGGAAATGTGGGTTTACTGACAGAGTGTCGACCTCAAAAATATAGATGTAAAAAATATTGAGGAAAAAATATAGAATGCAAAAATATTGACTCCCTTATTTAAACAAGTAGGTAAAAAAAATATTGAGAAAAAAAATATTGTGAAAAAAATAAATAGTTGTACAAAATATTGATTTATATATAGATATATATATATATTAATAACACAACAGATGCTCCTCCCGGGAGCACCGCCCGTTGTCCGGTGGTGCGATGACGGCCGATAGAGCAGACCGACAATTCAATCCTAGGTTACTGTAATAACACGCGCTCTCCGAGTCCCGTTAAAAAAAGATTTATTTTCAGGTTGGACATGAAAATAAATCTTCCTTTAACGAGACTCTGAGAGCGTGTGTTAATACAGTATATATATATATATATATATATATATTCCAGTTCAATTGCAAAAGTAATTTGCGCACTCAGAGTAAGGTTGAACAATCACCATTTATTCCATGATACCGTATGATATGTATATATATATATATATATTTTTTTTTTTTTGTTCGAACAACAAGTAATCGAGTTTGATTTAAAAACAAAAACTGTTTGGGTGAAATGATGGTAAATCACCTACATTTCACAATTTTAGATTACTTGCATTAACGAGTGGTTAAAAATGTATGTTTCATTAAATAGCGTACACAGAGGTGATTACATCCACAGATGAACTTACCACTCCAAAATTAGCGGCCGCTAAACATCACACATTTCCAGAACCTAAATTGGAAAGACCACTGGGCACTACAACGCCAGGAGGCCGTGCTTGCGGCCACGCCCCTGAAGGGGCAGGTGTTCAGCATTTAAATAGAGACTGCAGCGAGCCCATTCTTTTACACAACACGCCGCAGAAGAAGGGATTTTGTGATTCCCGAAACGCGTCTGGCGAGTTGAACAATTTGAGGAGGTTTCTTGGTTTGTGTTGCCATCAGCATGCTGCAAATAAACATGGCGTTTATTCAACTTCCCAGTGGTCTTTCCAATTAGGGTTCTGGAAATGTGTGATGTTTAGCGGCCGCTCCCGGTCGCGGAAATGACTCACCGTTCAAGTACGGGTCCCAGCCAGCATCAACTGGTGCTACGGCAAGGAGGGAAGGTGAGTGAGCGCATTTTCCAGGATTGCGCTCACTCCAACACTGTTTGCAGCATCAAAGCGAGATGGCAAACGGCCGGTTTCCACCTCTACCCACTTGGGAGTTGAACTGTGTTTGATTTTAATGGACCGCGCACCTACATGGGATTTAACACATATTTATTTTTCAGAAAGACACACATTCACTGGATGGTGTCATCAGTGATGTCATGAGTGATGTCACTGACCATGTCATGAGTGATGTAATATGTGACGTCATCAGCAGTGCATTGCACGCGCAAGTTATAGTGAGTCCAACTAACTATAACGTGGGAATTTCAATGGTTTTATGCGAGTAAAACTTCCAGCTAACTATAACTGGTGTGAAACCTATGGTTTTTTTCAGTGAATTTAATAGGTTTTTTAAACGCTAATTCCTAACTATAACTGGTGTGAAACCTATGTTTTTTTCAGTGAATTTCATAGGTTTTTTTAAATGCTAATTCCTAACTATAACTGGTGTGAAACCTTTTCAGTGAATTTCATAGGTTTTGTAAATGCTAATTCCTAACTATATATAGGGCCTTAAATCTATGTTTTTTTCAGTGAATTTCATAGGTTTTTTAATAGCTAATTTCTATAGCTATGAAATATAATATTTTTTATAATAAATCCTATATTGTATATTTATGTAATACTATTTTTTAATGTTTATTTTCCCTTTTTTTTTTTGCCTTGGTGCGCTCCCGGTGCGCGTACCGGTGAGCGGCCCGTTAGCGCAATTGCCGCGAACGAAAACATCATCGTGACGTATCGCGTAGCCGCGAGATGCGTCTTATGACGCACAGCGTAAGCGCACCCGGAAGCGCCCGAGCGCTTACGATCGCGCAACGTAAGCGCCGCCGGGCGCGCCCCGGGGCGCGCAGCGTAAGCGCGTCGGGTCATGTGACCTGAACATAACACTTTTCATTGGTTGCTAACATTTCTTTTTTACAAAGAATGAAATCCCCACCCATTTCCTCCACTTCTTCTTTCACTTTTGTGACTGCAAGACCTGCCTTTTTGCTGTCGGATCTTTGTGGGAATAAAATCTTGGATTATCATGGCTGCCAGACCATCCAGCAGTGAAGATGACTTCAATGAATTTCTTGATGAAGAGGCTCCTCAGCCGAAAGTAAAAGAACACTTTATTTGGAAGTTTTTTTCTATTCCTGATGACAAGAAGAAAGTAAATGCTCCAAAAGTAGAGTGCAGGATTTGTCACACTGTCCTGTCACAGGGTGACCCCACTAAGAAATATTCATTTGGTAACTCCACAATGATTCGCCATGTGGAGAGGAGGCACCCCCAGAATTTTGCCCGGGAAAGTGTCAGGACTCTGGCACGAGAGGCTCCCAGTGATGGGGCCTCTACTTCAACCGGAGGACAAACTGCATCAGGGAGGGAGCAATCACAAGAGCAGATTCCCAACATCCAGCCTGCTTTTAATAAAGGCGTTATTAAATGCAGATATTGCGATAAGTTACTTTGCTATGGGGAACAAAGTGTTCTGCTCATGGTTCGAGCATTGGATAACCATCGCTGCTGTTTCCAGCCCTAATTTTGTTTTGTTTTTTGCTCCTGTTGAGCAGTTTCCCATTCCCTGTTTTTGTTTTTGTTGTAAAAAAAGAAAAAGAAGAAGAAAAAAAAAAGTTATTTTCAGAACTACCTCCAATTCTCATCAAAGAGCTGTGTTCTTAAAAAATATATTTATTTAATCATGCAGACCCATGGTACGCTCCCCGGTACGCTCCCCGGTGCACGTACCGGGCGCTCCCCCCGCGAAAATCGTTTTTTTTCCCCCGCGGGGCCCTTTTATAGCCCCCACATCAAACCTAGGGGGTCAGGGGGGGGTCTACCCTGCCCCCTTATGGTCATTTCCCCCTTTGTTTTTGCCACCTCTACAAGATGGCGGCCGCTCCGGACTGTTTGGAATGTTGACAGACACCCGAGAGCCAATCAGCTTTCCGCTCGCGTACTCGCGTTGCGCGCCAGGTGCGCGCCCCGGTGCGCGTACCGGGGCGCGCATATAGATATATATATTTTTTTGAACCTAAATTACTCAAAATCCTCTGGAGCACATATCTTGAGACATAGCAAAGGCACACCGGGCTACCAGTCCCTACAATTTTGCCAAGTTTGGTGGGAATCCATTCAGCCGTTCGGGCTAAAAGTGAGTCCAACCGCCCTATGGAAATTAACATGGGGAAAACACGTTTTGGGACCCCCCTTATATCTCGGCCCCCGCTTGACAAATCCCCCCCAAACTTTCAGGGAAGGAGCGGAGCGGGCCATCTTCTTTGAGAAATTCGCGAAGATTCGTCCACCGGCGCCAAAGTTATTCCCAATAGAATGTAACGGATTTCCTATGGAAAACAATCCTAACTATAACTACCTACTGGCGACCGCCAGTAGGTAATATATATGTATATATATATGTATATATATATATATATATATATATGTATATATATATATGTATATATATATATATATATATATATATATATATATATATATATATGTATATATATTATATATATATGGCTAAGAGCTTGCCCTTCACTTCACTTTCACACAAAATAAGGCAAGAGTAGACCCAAATTCTTCGCAATGATGATTTAATCAGCAATCACCATGTCGCCATGATGCGTTTCTGCCGGTAAGAACGGCCTTGATTACATGTCAGCGCCCAGGGCGGGAGTACTTCTTTTTAAAGTGCATGTGCTAAGTGATAGCAGCATTAGACATAGTAAACATACTACACTGGTAATTTGATTCAGAGCATAAATGCATAAGTAATATACAGTATGAATAAAGTTATTCCAGAATAACAACAAATCACTGTAAAATACATTTAGCTAAAATCAATGTTCATAAAATGGCAGATAAATACTTGTATTAATACATAGAATATCCTAGTATGTTAGCGAATATGCATGTCTTTGCTGTAGATCTATGTCAAGCTCACTGCTATATTGTTTTTAAAAAAAAGTGTCTAAGTGTATAATATGAATCCCCCAACTCCCCTAATGTGCAAGCCCCTCATAAAATTCCTTGTATGTGCAAAATAGTGCCTTATAAGTGTAAAAATTGTAATTGTGCACATAGATGCTAGCAGCCAAAAATAAGTAAATATATATGTATATATATATCTTCCCCAAGTTGCCCTGTGAAAAGAGGACGCCACTCCACAGGGATTCGGTCAACAAACCTTTATTGGCAACAGGCTGCTTCAGTAACAGAGATTGTTCAAGGACGCCCTGACGCGTTTCGAGGTGGCAAGCCTCTTCTTCATAGGGCAAAGCTGTTTAGTGCGCGGCCATGTACTACAGACCTCTTTATTCCCAATTATGCAAGCCACTCCCACATGGGCTTTTCCATCGGCATGCTGGGTGTCGTAGTATCAATTTCATGTCTCTGATAGTTCGGCGAACACAAAACTACAATATTGCTTGTTCAAATGTCTTTTTAAAACCCTCCAGTGGGCCTCCGTTTAAAGATGCTGTCTGTAAATTCTAAGCAATCTTTGTGCTGCCATTGCCGGCAAGGTCCAGGCATGTAGACCCGTAATTGTACACGGGCGGTGCATCCTCCCACGGCCGGGCTGCCGTGTGCATGACATCTTCCCCAAGTTGCCCTGTGCAAAGAGGACGCCACTCCACAGGGATTCGGTCAACAAACCTTTATTGGCAACAGGCTGCTTCAGTAACAGAGATTGTTCAAGGACGCCCTGACACGTTTCGAGGCGGCAAGCCTCTTCTTCATAGGGCAAAGCTGTTTAGTGCGCGGCCATGTACTACAGACCTCTTTATTCCCAATTATGCAAGCCACTCCCACATGGGCTTTTCCATCGGCATGCTGGGTGTCATAGTATCAATTTCATGTCTCTGATAGTTCGCCGAACACAAAACTACCATATTGCTTGTTCAAATGTCTTTTTAAAACCCTCCAGTGGGCCTCCGTTTAAAGATGCTGTCTGTAAATTCAAAGCAATCCTTGTGCTGCCATTGCCGGCAAGGTACCGGCATGTAGACCCGTAATTGTACACGGGCGGTGCATCCTCCCACGGCCGGGCTGCCGTGTGCATAACATCTTTCCCAAGTTGCCCTGTGCAAAGAGGACGCCACTCCACAGGGATTCGGTCAACAAACCTTTATTGGCAACAGGCTGCTTCAGTAACAGAGATTGTTCAAGGACGCCCTGACGCGTTTCGAGGCGGCAAGCCTCTTCTTCATAGGGCAAAGCTGTTTAGTGCGCGGCCATGTACTACAGACCTCTTTATTCCCAATTATGCAAGCCACTCCCACGTGGGCTTTTCCATTGGCATGCTGGGTGTCATAGTATCAATTTCATGTCTCTGATAGTTCGCCGAACACAAAACTACAATATTGCTTGTTCAAATGTCTTTTTAAAACCCTCCAGTGGGCCTCCGTTTAAAGATGCTGTCTGTAAATTGAAAGCAATCCTTGTGCTGCCATTGCCGGCAAGGTACCGGCATGTAGACCCGTAATTGTACACGGGCGGTGCATCCTCCCACGGCCGGGCTGCCGTGTGCATAACATCTTCCCCAAGTTGCCCTGTGCAATGAGGACGCCACTCCACAGGGATTCGGTCAACAAACCTTTATTGGCAACAGGCTGCTTCAGTAACAGAGATTGTTCAAGGACGCCCTGACGCGTTTCGAGGCGGCAAGCCTCTTCTTCATAGGGCAAAGCTGTTTAGTGCGCGGCCATGCACTACAGACCTCTTTATTCCCAATTATGCAAGCCACTCTCACATGGGCTTTTCCATCGGCATGCTGGGTGTCGTAGTATCAATTTCATGTCTCTGATAGTTCGCCGAACACAAAACTACAATATTGCTTGTTCAAATGTCTTTTTAAAACCCTCCAGTGGGCCTCCGTTTAAAGATGCTGTCTGTAAATTCAAAGCAATTCTTGTGCTGCCATTGCCGGCAAGGTACCGGCATGTAGACCCGTAATTGTACACGGGCGGTGCATCCTCCCACGGCCGGGCTGCCGTGTGCATAACATCTTCCCCAAGTTGCCCTGTGCAAAGAGGACGCCACTCCACAGGGATTCGGTCAACAAACCTTTATTGGCAACAGGCTGCTTCAGTAACAGAGATTGTTCAAGGACGCCCTGACGCGTTTCGAGGCGGCAAGCCTCTTCTTCATAGGGCAAAGCTGTTTAGTGCGCGGCCATGTACTACAGACCTCTTTATTCCCAATTATGCAAGCCACTCCCACATGGGCTTTTCCATCGGCATGCTGGGTGTCGTAGTATCAATTTCATGTCTTTGATAGTTCGCCGAACACAAAACTACAATATTGCTTGTTCAAATGTCTTTTTAAAACCCTCCAGTGGGCCTCCGTTTAAAGATGCTGTCTGTAAATTCAAAGCAATCCTTGTGCTGCCATTGCCGGCAAGGTACCGGCATGTAGACCAGTGGACAGAGTTGTACTTCCGATACTTGCACGTCGTAGAGTTTCACAAGAAATCTTCAGGCTCATCAGATTGTGGCAAACCCAACGCGGCTGGCAGAAGAATGGGCCGAGAATTTGATGGATTGTTCGAACAGAATGCTTTCTATCCTAATCAAACACACATGGAAAGATAGAATGGCACTGTTAAAATTAATCTCTGACCTAAAGGAGGAACTAATGAAGGAAGATACAACTAAGAATTTCACGAAGAAAATGGAGGAAATCAATAAAAAAATGACCAAACATGAGGATGAAATTGTGGCTAAAAAAGAAAGAAAATTCCTTAGAGACAAAATTGACTACAAAGGAGGTAGAATTTTCACTTTTAGCCGCAAATACGATAATATAAAAAGAAAGGGTGTGCAGGCAAACATCGATACAGTGAGTGCGGCAACAGTAACATCGGAGGAGGAAGTAGTAGAAAGTGATGTATCGGAGGATGGCCAGGTACAGGCAACCAGAAGCGTAACTAAAAGTGCAAGCAAGGCCTCACATTTTTGGGAGGAATTCAAGATGATGAACCAGACATCTCAACAACAGAACTGGCAAATAGACAGAGGTCGGAGGCAAGGAAGAGGATACAGAGGAAAAGGCAGAGGAAGAGGAAATCCTGGAGGAAACACACCAAAGAACAACAGCCAATCAGGAGGGGCGGCTGGAACAAGTGGAAACACAACAACCCCAATGGGAGTGGAGACACGGGGTCAGAAAAAAACAAGAGGAAAATGAATCGGCGGAATGTGGTAAATTTATCATCTCATATACTGTCTAACATAGAGCATGATGTATTACAATTTGGCCTTTCTTTTTGCCCCTCGGCCAATTTTAATTACTCCCAGGAACGAATAGATCTGTTCAAATTTACCAGGAAATTGCGGTTGCAGAAATGGAACAAACTTAAGGTCAGAAATGCGGCTGTCAGTGTTTCTAACACTGAACCGGCATGTGAGACCATTGAAGAGGTTGAAACTCTAATTGCAATGAAAGATTTGGAGTTTGGTACACCAGATAATACCCCTAATGATGCAATTTCTTTGGGTTATAGAATAGACCTGAACTGTCCAAACCCCTTTAAACCAAAATCTACATTTAATCCAACATTACCTGCTTGCAGCATTGATTCATTCAAAACTTTGGTCATTAATGATTTTAAAAATTTGGCTAAGAAAAAATGTTGGTCTAATGACAATCTAAGCAAAGTAGAAAGAGTAGCTGTTAAGTCATTGGAATGTGACCCCTCAATTGTCATTCGTCAATCTGAAAAAGGGGGGAATGTAGTTTTAATGGATGTGGAAGATTATATCAAGGAGGGTATGAGACAATTGAATGTGAAAGACTTCTATGAAGTCTCTTCTCTACAGACAATTGAAGAGAGCAATAATACCTATTATGAGATGTTGAATAACTGGCGCTCAAGTGGTATAATTGAATGGGATGAGTACTCCTTTCTATTGAACCGCAATCCCAAAATAGCAGTGTTGTACTTACTGCCCAAGCTACATAAAAACTCCAACAATCCCCCGGGCAGGCCGATTGTGTCTTCGATCGGTTCTCTTTTAGAGAACACATCAAGATACATTGATTTTTTTCTCAGACCCTTTGTTGAGAAAGTTCCTTCCTACCTTAAAGACAGCCGAGATTTTATAAACAAACTCACTGACTTTGAATGGCATGGCAACTACATACTCATTACCCTTGATGTGTGTAGCCTTTACACATCGATTAGACATGAGGATGGTATTAAGGCCTGTCGCAAATTTTTGAGCTCGAGATCAATCTCATACCTTAGCCATACGGAGATGATTATCCAAATGATGAGATTTTGTTTGGAGCATAATTTCTTTGTCTTTAATGATATGCATTACAGACAACGGCAAGGTACAGCGATGGGAACTTGTTTTGCTCCCAGCTTCGCCAATCTATTCATGGCGAGCTGGGAGCAGCAAGTAGAGAAGACTCACCGGATGGGCCGCAGCCATGTGAAACTATGGCTGCGCTACATCGATGACTTGTTCATCATCTGGGAGGGTCCACAAAAGGAAGCAGAGAACTTCATTGTTGACCTGAACAGAAATTATCAGAATATATTCTTGGAGGGCCAAATGAACACCCAGACCATGGCGTTTCTTGATCTGTGTGTCAAGGTATCTGGCAATAGGCTGACCACCAGCCTATATCGCAAGGAAACTGCGGGGAATACCTTATTGCATGCGGAGAGTGGACACCCAAAAGCCTTGATAAAAAGTATCCCCTTTGGTGAGTTCCTCCGGGCTCGGAGGAACTGCAGTACGGATCGTGACTTTCTGAGTGAGAGTGAGTGCATGAAAGAACGTTTCATTGAAAGAGGATACCAATCTTCTGCCATAGAGGCAGCACTGAAAAAAGCTAGTGAAATCAGCCACTCGTCACTTTTGGGTGCAAATAAAAACTTGAGACCTACAGCTACTAATGATGTGATAAGGTTCATATCAACTTATCACTCCAGATCATGGCAGGTACAGAATAGTCTTAA
This sequence comes from Lissotriton helveticus, assembly GCF_964261635.1. Classification (NCBI taxonomy): domain Eukaryota; kingdom Metazoa; phylum Chordata; class Amphibia; order Caudata; family Salamandridae; genus Lissotriton; species Lissotriton helveticus. The sequence goes on from NC_136065.1 coordinate 1,541,804,730, forward strand.
ACGCCATTGGAACATCCTTAAGACTGAATCTACCCTGAGGGATGTTTTGGGTGACAACCCCAATATGACCTATAGGAAGGCCCACTCTTTAAAATACAAATTGAGCAAGAATGAGGTGAGCACTAATACAGCTAAAGGCAGTGACATCCAAGGCTTCTATACCTGCATGAAATGCAAGGCATGCAGGTATAGTAATAACATCAAGAAAGTCTTTTTCCCGGTAGAAGCTGTAGAGAAAACCATCAACAAACATCTTACATGCTTATCCGAATATTGTGTTTATCTGTTGATGTGGCAGTGTTCCAGGAAATACGTAGGGAGCACAATGTTCCCTGCCAAAAAACGTGTCCTGGAACATATGAGATCGATTGACAACAGAGATCAAACCTCACCGATTGCTCGTCACTTCGAAGAGCTACACAAAAGCAATAGAAACTTGTTGAAGTTCTTCGTAATTGACAAGCTTCCGGCCATGAAAAGAGGTGGTGATAAAATCCGCAAATTAAGGCAAATGGAGAATAGATACATTCTTGAGCTAGACACTCTCATGCCTAGAGGCTTGAACTCTGAAGAAGAAATGAAATGGCATTTAGGGGACTAAGAGTCAAGTGACATAGAATAATCTCTGAGGTTTTCCTTGTTGATTAAGTCTCTTAGAAATGGGTCAGGAGTGTACTTATTCCAGTATTGCTTAGGCCCTATGTCTACAGTATGCGTTCTGCTGATTTTAAAATGTTTAAATGTATTGTTTCACTGTTTTTGCACTAATTTTGAGACTCATAACCCATTTAGAAGCCATATGGAGTGTTACATTGATGAAAAAGGGTTCAGGCAGATCAGGTCGTTTACCCCTTTTCCTAGGTTTGCCCGGCGTTAGCCGCTTCTCACCCAACTCACGATTACCCAAATAAAGAGGCAGGCGCTGGAGACTGGAAGGCAGGAAAAGGAGTTTATTTCCGACGGAACAGAACACGTCAAATCAGCCAACAGGGTATCTTCTCGAGGTGCTCTGCCAACATCTCTGAGGCCTGGCCTCTTATACACTGGTTTATGATGTACAAACATTCCTTATTGCAATAAAGACACTTTGAAGTACAAAAGGGCATGTTTGGGACCCCAGCTCCAGGCCCATTCCCATACCGACCGCTCTGATGTTGTTTTCCCCTCCCAAATGTAACATGTGATTGTAATCTGCAGCCGGACATTCCAACAGGACACGAGGGCAGGAGGGGGTGGTCAGATCTAAGGTTGGGCAGGCGATAAGATCATGTTTCGCTATGCGGGGCCGGAGGGGTACATCCACGAGACCTAGTTTTATGATATGGGGCTGGGTCGAGAGGCCAGGTGTAGCCGGGGGGGTCATCAGAAGAGAGGAAGGGTGTTCCTGGGAGGAATGCAGGGGTGTCGGTCAGATCTAGGGGTGTGAAGGCCTTGATTAATCACCGCTCCTCTGATGTGAGGCGAGGTCCTACTGTAGGAAGCAATAAACTGCATCTGTTGGGCTAGGTGATGGCCTGGGATCAGGCCGGGCAATCGGGCAGGGAGGAAGAGGTTACCGAAAGGGCCTGTTCTATGAGTAGGATGAAAGAGTGAGGGGGTAGGGGTTCAGCGCGGTGACAAGGTCGTGTTTAGCGGTGCGTTTATGGCCCGAACAGGAGAGACCGGGGGCTGTCGGGGCGCGGGGTGCTTGCGAGGCTGGAGAGAGAGAGAGATGATGGCTTATTGGCAATGGGCAGAGAGGTCATGACACAAAGATGGCTATTATCTATGTTCGTGATGGGGCCTAAAAGGGAACAAGATGGCGGGACCACTGTTTCGTGACTTTCTTTACCTTCAACAGTGGCGAGGGTGAACACAAATGAACGCCGCTTATGTACATATACATTGTCATTTTCCACAGTCGCCGCTTTTTACATAAGATAGGTCATTTCCGTGTTTATCATAACTGACGGGGTGTACATATAGTCGTGTGTAGTCAATGAAATAGCGTTTGTCAATACTGGTAGACTTACATATAACCGTGTGTAGTTGATGCGACATACGAGGTGGAATACATATAAATTTACATTTGTCGTACTTAAAAAGTGACCGATGAAACATTTTAAAGGCAAAAGTGGTTGAGGGAGGAATTTAGTCCAATACAAGCAATTAGTCAAGGGGTGTAGAAAGTTCCGAAAAAGGGGGGGGGTCTTCGCCACAGTGTCTTTTTAGTAGCGAGTCATCACTGGTAGGCTCTGGTAGTTTGTTTTCTTCCGTTGGCGCTGTTGAGCACCGGCGGTGGAGCTATAGGTCCAGCTCGGGTCCTTCTTTACACGTCGCAGGGTGTGATCTGTCCTTTGCCGTTAGGCCACAGTCCTGTTTCCTAGCTAATCTCTCTTAAGGGTGCCTTATGCTGGGCACCTGCATTTCTTTCTCGGAGTCAGAATCCACGTGGAAAGGATAGAAGGGGTTTTGTCGGATAATCGAGGGAGGAGAGGGCGGAGTGGGACCGGATCTTTGAGACGGACCAAGGGAGCAAAAGGGTGATGCGCAGGCAGGTCCATCAATCGGGCTCAAAGGGTGGGGACTTCTGGCACGCGTGGGTCAACAAGTAGAGGGCTTCAGGGCAGCCCTCCATTCCTTTGTTTTCTGCGTTTGAGAGTGGTGCATCGTCCCGCGTCCCGTTGCTCTGCGGCTCCATCTTAGGTCGAGGTCACACGCGCCTCACGATCTGTGGCCAGGCTGTGCGTCACGTCCAGCCCCTCTCCTCCGGTGACTGTGTATCCTTGAATGGGTACAAAACAGGGTTTAGCGAACTGGCAAGAGAAGGCATTTATACATTTCAATTCCGTCTCAGATCTAGGTAGCTGGGGTTACGTTTCATCGGTCACGGTCAGAAGTTATCACTGTGGAGCATGTATACAGGCATGTCTACTGAGTTTGTACTAAGTCTATTTGGCGTTCATTCATGTCGCATGTGGCTTTCTGACCCTAGCCCTGGCAGTCTTTTATCATCAGCAACAGTTAAGCAGGGTCATCAGTTATACCTCGGGTTTACGGAGCTGGGGTCAAGCGGGAGGAACGGGGACGTTTTGGACATCCGTACTTGGGTGCGGAGGGGTGGGGCAATCTGGGCATAGGAGATTGTGTTTCTAACGAGCTGAGAGCAGAAGGCCACTGACGTATAGTCCTCCTATAAAAAGGGCCAGATTAGGGGGACATCAGTCGTCTTACCTGTCCTTTCCTTATAGCCAATCCGAGTTCTATCATTTTTACAGAAAGGAGAGGTAGTAACATGGCAAATTACAATTGTTTTAGTTTCTGGCAATTTGTCGATCACCTTTGTGTTCGGAAAACCAATTAGGCTCGTGCCGGCGGGGCACAGCATTACCACACAAAGGAAGAGGGAGCAGGGGTCGTTCGCATTTTAAATGAACTATTCGGTACACGTACAACATGAAGGGAAAGGAAGAGAGAGAGAAACGTGTACAATAATAGGCCATTTTGGTGCGCACACAACACAAAACAGTAGGGGTCATATTATATAGAAACACAGACTGAGGGACAACGTAAATCCATATACTACGTACACATGAATTCAGGCGGGGGGTACATGTACTTACATACAGAACTCAAGACAAAACATAGAACAGTACTTGGCCAAAGATATTTCCTCCTGCATGCTGCGCATCCTTAGTTTCCTATTTAATTCACCTGGCTGTCTTTTGCTGTTGGTCTCTGTTGCAAATACTTATACTTTCGTCAATTGTTCGGGAACTATCCTGGTCGGGCTAGTACTTACGGTGGGATCTTTGAATCGTTTTTAGCGAATGGGTAACCAGGCTGAGGCAACGGAGGGTGTTAGTTGGGGGAACAATGGGCAACTTCGAGTTTCATGGCGTAAGAATCTACTCGTAGGTGCACGTCATTCTTGGTTGCATTATTCGGGGGCCGGTTGGAGTCATATTTTTGTCATACTGCAATAACCCGCCAAGTTTCTGCTTCAGGCCACCCCTCCAGTCGCTGGGTTCAGAGAGAGAGAGCCGGTCGTTTCTAAGTAAGGGAGTGTTATATCTATGTTTGCTCGTCGTGTATAGGCACCATGTTCATACCCCCCCCTTTTTCCCCATTCCATCGGTCGTTCGATCATCACTCAAGTCGTACAAAAACATCTCTCTTATCAAGCCAACGTGTGCAACGTATATCCAGTCGAGTTATACACATCCGGTCATACACGCGTGCATTCATATCACCCAAAATCGTCATGTCCTCAGGGGCAGTCCTCCTGGATAATGTGTCATTTGTCCCCGCGGAACCATGGCGCGTTGCTTAGGTCTTTTCCATGCTTTAGTCGATGTTCCGATGTGACCTGCAGAAGGAAGGGGAAAAGAAGGGGTGGGGGCAGCATTTTAAGACACATTTGCGCGCATAAACCCAAAAGGCTTTTACTTACCACGTATTCGACCTATCTCCGCGGGGTGCAGTCCCTTCCATCTCGGCGTTTTAAGCCCAGAGGGACTGGTGGTGCGGGAGGTATAATCATTTATGGACTGCACATTGCATAGATCGCCCACGTGTGGTATTGCGGATCTTGTGTGGGGGGGGGGTCGGAACAAAAGGGCAATCAGGGTAAAGTGGGGGTAAACTCGTGTTCTTCTTCGAGGAGTCGGGGTGGTCTACAGTGGTACCGGGTCTGGTTTAGGGGCATCTGAAACAATTTCCCTGAGATATGTGGCATACAAAGTAAAACAGAACACCGGGACCTTTATCGATTGCCTTATGTTGCACAAAAGTAAAAAACACACGCAACAAACTTGGACCATTCACATTTTCAATATTTCTGGGTACTTGGCTTTTTAACCTTTCAGTAATCGACTTGTTTTATTTCGCCTGTATTTTACGTAGATCGGAAACAAGGGCTATGTATTCGAACTTTCCAATCCAAAAGCTACGACTATATTTGTTTTTTTCACAAAATCTTTATTTAAAAAAATGATGACGTACAAATGCAGGCCTACAACCACGTGGGCCAGCCACGGAGCAGACTGGAACTGTACATGAGGACATATTTAGCTGTGGAAAACATAACTGAGTCGGTGGTTGTTTTATTTCATCAAGGTACGATAAGTGCAATAAAATCATATTGAAAATTCATTGTGGGTAAGTACCATCAGTGTCAAAAAGGTTCGAACTTTCAATAATACTGTAATCAATGATGCGTCAGAACTTAATATCAAATTCATTGTTCGAATGTTCAAGCAATACTCATCCCCTCCCGCCATGTGCTTCAAAACTGCATACATATCTCATGATATCAAGTCTGAGCATCCGGAACACAACGGGGAATTGCGAGTTTCGTTTGTACCGGCGCCATTTTGGGTGGGGTCAGGCGGGTCCAAGTATAGTCAAAATGTCTCCACCAACTCGTGGTCGGACCAGAACCTCTTTCGGCAGTCCAGAAGTTTCGTTAAGGAGCAACAGAAGGGACCGGTAACATGAACCATCAATCAAAGAAAAGGGAGGGGGCAACAATCTTTCCTACCGGGTCATACTGATGTACCACCGGAACTGATCAAATCGGTAGTCTGCAGTATCTTGGGTCATTCAAAACTGAGGCTGGCGTCAGCATGAGGGCGCCGACGTCTCGCGGCTACGTCTTGGTCGTTCTGCGGGCGATCATGGCAGTCATTTCCCATCGGGGGGCGGTTGGGGACCCGCGGAGGTCAAGGGCCCTCCGCAACTCTCGTAGAATCTTCAAAGCTGAGGAGAACGTTTCTGAACGGAGGACTCGTTTTTCTAGCTGGCCAGCGACCAGGCCATCCTTGCATGCCAGGTTCGTTCCTGCAGAGTCGACCGCCATTTTTAGGAGTTCTGCAGCTACCGACAGTCACTGGGTCAAATGAGCAGACGGACTCCAGCCTGCTGGGTGAGGCGTCGTAGCACCGCCACAGTGGACGAGACCCTGCTGGGTGAGTGGAGCGTCTCTATACTGCAAGAGTGGACGAACCCTTTGCCGTGTGTGTGGAGCATCCCTATACTGCAAGAGTGGACGAACCCTTTGCCGGGTGCGTGGAGCGTCCCTGCACCGCAAGAGTGGACGAACCTTTTGCCGGGTGCGTGGAGCGTTGGGGGTGCAGCTGAGGGGCCTCCACCTGGGGAGGCGGGAGAGGCTCGTCCGCGCCGCCTCTCCCTCCCAGTGCACCCCACGGCGTCTCGCTGACATTTGTTATGGCCGGACCAGGCGATGAAGAAGAGGGGGGGGGTCGGAGGCATATGCAAGACATCCCCCCCCCCGTGGCCTGCAAGGCGCCGGGAGAAGAAGGGAATGGGAGGACCAGTACATCTCGGGTCGGGCCCATGCCTTCTCCGGCCGATGGCAGCCGGCCGCTCTTTGTCACGGCCCCAGGAACGGGTCCCTTGGTTCATCCTGGGGACAGGCCTTGGCGCGTGGTGTCGCCTCCAGACTATTCGCGTAATGGCTCTCCACCCCAGGCCGCCGCCGACGGCTTTTGTAGACTTTCTGATGCCCAAAAACCTACTAGAAAGTAGCCCAAGGTAGCCCAACATTGCTACTTTGGGGAAGGAGGGACAGGAACGGCGTCAAGCAGACGGCGAAATGCATTGTGGGTTTGTTGTTGCAGCCGTTTGCCGTGTAAATAGTTGTTTAATATATTTTTGTTCAAATAAAAACGTTTTAACCTGTTACTTTGCTATTGTGTTGTATATTTCTAATATTTGCCTAGGGTTTGTCGTTAATTGGGCGGGGTGGTCGGTGGAGCCGAGCTGTCTCGCAGTCATCATGGCGTTGAGTTCGACTTTCCTCACTAGTTTCATATTTCCTGAGGGGTTGTTCCTAATGTTTCCATTTCAGTGAGGTTGAAAAGAGATCTCATCAGTGGCCTACTGATTTTACTCGATTCCTTTTGTTTTTCCTAACGATTCTTATGTTCTTTTATTTGCTAGCACGATACAGCGGCTAATCCGCATTTTCTTTATATATGTCCCTTTTTATTAGGGGTGTCCTCCGGCGGAGCCAGATGGTCTACCTCTAATAAATGGTCCGGGCTGAACCAACTACTGAGCAATGGGGGGAAGATAGGCATGACGGGTTACAACGGGGACAAAAGTCAGCACTACCTATCCTTCACTACTTTGCGGAGACTAGGTAGAATATTTCTATTCTACAGTATTCGCAAATAGAGAATACCCAAAGAGAGAACCAATTCCAAACAGTCAAGTTCGGACGAACAATCAATCAATCAAATGAGGAATACAATAGGCGCGACGGGTTACAACGGGGGCAAAAGCCTGCGCTACCTACCCTTCACTATCTGCAAAGAGAGAGATCTTCCTGTTCCTCTCTGTTTGTAGACAGAGAAGATCCTTTCCGAGAACCAATTCCGAACGATCAATGTTCGGTCAAACAATCAATCAGTGGGGGATAAAAATAGGCACGACGGATTACAACGGGGGCAAAGGCCTGCGTTACCTATCCTTCACTATCTGCAAAGACTAAACAGAGTATGGCGACTCTGTGCTTGTTTGCAAATAGAGAATGATCCAAAGAGAACCAATTCCAAAACAATAAATGCTTGGCTAACAATCAATCGAATGGAGAGGGAAGTAGGCGCGACGGGTTACAACGGGGGCAAAAGCCTGCGCTACCCACCCTTCACTATCTGCAAAGGGAGAATACTCCTATCCTTCCCCGTTTGTAGACAGCGAATCTCTCAGGACAAAACAATCAAATGCGTAATACTAGTATTTTCCAATGACAATCAAACAATCGATTCGCAATTTGTCGTGTTTACACGACCTTACCCGAACCGTATGGACAGTTTCTCGTCTTCCGCTTCCAGCGCCCGATCGTCCTCTATTCTCCATAATTGCTGTGGCACTCCTGATGGTTCCCAGTCAGGACCGTAGATCACTCGAGAGAGGTCTGCTCGGAACCAGTGAAGTTCGGATGATCGGCTGCCAGACAAGGGTCTATCGGGCAGGAGCTCTTCCCGATCGTTGCAGTCGTTCACTCTGTCGTTGGGACCTCTCTCACTGGATCCGCGTGTCGCTGATGGGCCCCACGTTTGGGACGCCAATTGATGAAAAAGGGTTCAGGCAGATCAGGTCGTTTACCCCTTTTTCTAGGTTTGCCCGGCGTTAGCCGCTTCTCACCCAACTCACGATTACCCAAATAAAGAGGCAGGCGCTGGAGACTGGAAGGCAAGAAACAGGAGTTTATTTCCGACGGAACAGAACACGTCAAATCAGACAACAGGGTATCTTCTCGAGGTGCTCTGCCAACATCTCTGAGGCCTGGCCTCTTATACACTGGTTTATGATGTACAAACATTCCTTATTGCAATAAAGACACTTTGAAGTACAAAAGGGCATGTTTGGGACCCCAGCTCCAGTCCCATTCCCATACCGACCGCTCTGATGTTGTTTTCCCCTCCCAAATGTAACATGTGATTGTAATCTGCAGCCGGACATTCCAACAGGACACGAAGGCAGGAGGGGGTGGTCAGATCTAAGGTTGGGCAGGCGATAAGATCATGTTTCGCTATGCGGGGCCGGAGGGGTACATCCACGAGACCTAGTTTTATGATATGGGGCTGGGTCGAGAGGCCAGGTGTAGCCGGGGGGGTCATCAGAAGAGAGGAACGGTGTTCCTGGGAGGAATGCAGGGGTGTCGGTCAGATCTAGGGGTGTGAAGGCCTTGATTAATCACCGCTCCTCTGATGTGAGGCGAGGTCCTACTGTAGGAAGCAATAAACTGCATCTGTTGGGCTAGGTGATGGCCTGGGATCAGGCCGGGCAATCGGGCAGGGAGGAAGAGGTTACCGAAAGGGCCCGTTCTATGAGTAGGATGAAAGAGCGAGGGGGTAGGGGTTCAGCGCGGTGACAAGGTCGTGTTTAGCGGTGCGTTTATGGCCCGAACAGGAGAGACCGGGGGCTGTCGGGGCGCGGGGTGCTTGCGAGGCTGGAGAGAGAGAGAGAGAGAGAGATGATGGCTTATTGGCAATGGGCAGAGAGGTCATGACACAAAGATGGCTATTATCTATGTTCGTGATGGGGCCTAAAAGGGAACAAGATGGCGGGGCCACTGTTTCGTGTCTTTCTTTACCTTCAACAGTGGCGAGGGTGAACACAAATGAACGCCGCTTATGTACATATACATTGTCATTTTCCACAACATAGTATACAGTATTCTGATTGGCCCATTCTTTTGTGTTTCAATTGTAGGTAATGAAAATATAACGGTGTACAGGAAGAAAACCCCACTGGGGTACAGATAATTGGATATGATCGTGTGGACACACTTTATAGAATCTCACTTGGGACTATACAACAGGCACAATATCATAGTTTGCGACAGTATATGAAATATTACTCACTGGAGTATTTAATATTTTCAAACGACTTTAATTTAAATGTGGCAATCATGTTTCATAATATACTATGAGGTTGTTGTTTTATGATGATGTCAAACGCGAAGATGATAATTAATTTGTGCACTAAATTACTTTATTTTAGAGAATATGTGCTACGGAACCAGTTATGTAATAAGTAATCAAATATTTCTAATGATATTTTGAAGGCACTTGCTTAAATACAAATAGTGTGTACATGGGATTTGCACACTATGCGGCAGTGGGCCACGTGTATTCATGGGAGTATACTCCACTCCAAGATGGCCACGATAATAGGGCCTTGAGTCCGTTGTTTATTTCTATCACTTATCACGTGGAACTTTATTTATTGTTTGCACACTGGTAATGGAATCACCCGTGACCAAGGCGAGTGTTTTCGCCGAAACGCGTTGGGTTTATTCCGTGTTTGTCATCACGATGCTGCATTTAAAAAAATTAACTTATCTGGAAAGCGCATAATTGATTGGATGTGATCATTGTTGTTCGAGGAGAGTGCATTCGCGTAGCGGTGGCTACCCGTTGTGGAACAGAATATATATATATATATATATATATATTCACTGAAAAAACCATAGGTTATAGACCATATATAGTTAGGAATTAGCATTTACAAAACCTTGAAAATTCACTGAAAAAACCATAGGTTATAGACCATATATAGTTAGGAATTAGCATTTAAAAAACCTTATTTTACTCACACAAAACCATTGAAATTCCATATATAGTTAGTTGCACTAACTATATATCGCGCACCCGCAATCCACTGCTGATGATGTCACATATTACATCATTCATGACATGGTCAGTGACATCACTGATGACATCACTGATGACATCTCAAATGACATCACTGATGACATCACTGATGACATCTCATTTGACATCAATGACCACATCACTGATGATATCATTCATGTGACAATACAATGCATCTCCTCACATTTTAATATAACCTCTGTTTCACCCAGTGTTAAATACAGAGTATAATTTTTGAAACCATTGACACACCAATACCAGTTACTACATACGCACTCACTGATTCCTATGTCTACACACACATTCACTCATTCACCCATACAATCATTCATACATACAATCACTCATCTTTACAACACTATCATATGCACTCATACACCTATACAGACACTCACAGTCTGCCACTCATCCATGGAGTTACTCACACACCTAGTCAGTCCTGTAAAGAATCAATGACACTTCCATTTTCTTGTCTATACAGTTAAACATAGAGCACCTTACATTTTCAAACATATACTAACACATACTTACCTTCTTATACAATCATTGATACAAGTACACATTGATCTGCACAGCATCACACACCTCCCAGCCAGCCACACACACACTCAGTCTCCCATACAAATACTTGGACAATCAATCAGTAACCCATATAGTTAATCATATAGCTACTGATCAACACATGCAGCAGTTTACAGAACAACAGACATAATGATGCACAAATTAAGACAGTTTAGTCACTAACCCATGCACTCAGTGAGACACATTTAATCACTCACTCATACATTCAGTCATGCACCTACTAAATCCTTTGTCCAGACACTTATACTTCCACTCATTCTTCAATATGTAAGACACATTTTAACTTTACAGAAACATACAGTCACTGGATGTTGTCATCAGTGATGTCATCAGTGATGTCATCAGTGATGTCATTTGAGATGTCATCAGTGATGTCATCAGTGATGTCACTGACCATGTCATGAATGATGTAATATGTGACATCATCAGCAGTGGATTGCGGGTGCGCGATATATAGTTAGTGCAACTAACTATATATGGAATTTCAATGGTTTTGTGTGAGTAAAATAAGGTTTTTTAAATGCTAATTCCTAACTATATATGGTCTATAACCTATGGTTTTTTCAGTGAATTTTCAAGGTTTTGTAAATGCTAATTCCTAACTGTATATGGTCTATAACCTATGGTTTTTTCAGTGAATTTCATTGGTTTTTTAACAGCTAATATCTGTAGCTGTAAAATGTATTCTTCTTTAAATCCAAAAATATATTTTATATGTTTATGAATAATTTTTTTTTTAAATATTTTTTTTTCTTCGTTCCCGCTTCGCGAATCGGGAAGCTTCCCGTTAGCTGACCTTGATGCCGCGAAATAGACCGCGAGCCGGTAAACGTTTCTTTACCGCAACTGCCGCGTTAGAAAACAACATCGTGACGCCTCCCGTCCGCATGACGTTTCACGTTGTCGCGTGATACGTCATATGACGTGCTACGTTAGCGAACTGGTACGCGAAGCGAGTCGCAAAGCGCAGGTTTCTGGAAGCAAACCGGGAGGCCCTGCAAAGCGCTTAACGTAAACACAGCAGGTCATGTGACTTGGTAATAACACTTTTCATTGGTTCATTTCACTTTTGGTTTCCTAATGATGTAAGACTAGGTCATATAATCTAAAATGAACACTTTTCATTGGTTGAGAACTCTTGTTTTTCCCAAATGATGAAAATCCCTCCTTCTTTCCTCACTCTGACTTTCATCATTGTGAGAGAAAGACCCTTTGTTACCAGTGAGCAATGGCTTCTTTAGTAGCTTCAGCTGGTGCTTCCCCACCACCTCCACCACATCCAAGGAAGAGTGGACCACCTGCTCAAGTTATAATTCAACAAGAAGAGGAAGAAGAGGAACAGGACGACGAGCACGAAGAGAGGCAGTTTTTGCCTGAGGAGCCCAGGACGTCTCACCGGAAAGAAAACTTCATTTGGCAATTTTTTAAAATTCCCAAAGGTCAGAAAAAAGTAAATGCAAGATACGTAACTTGCCTTATATGTCAAGATAGACTGTCCAGAGGGACCGAGAAAAAATACAGTTTCGGAAACTACACAATGCATCGCCATATGACTAGGTGGCATCCTAACAACTACAGTGCTGCACAGTTTCGGAACGACCTAGATAATCTCCCTATTATGGCCAGAAGATCTGTTGTACCGGAAGTAACGGGACCAGAGGGCAGGGAGATGGTGCCAAATATACAAATGAGATTTGGTGAAGTAAAACAAGTCTGCGTACATTGCAATGGATTCATTTGCTACAGAGAAAGTAGCATCACTCTGATCAACAGAGCTATTGACAATCATATGCAAGTTTGTACGAAACGCCCCAAATAATAAATACTTTTTTTTTATTTTGTTGCTCCTGTTGAGCCCTTTACAATGAATCGTTTTCATTGCCCCCTCCAAGAAAAACCCAAAAAAATATAAAACTGTTCAGAAAAATTCAAAAAAAGTAAAAAAATGTTCAGAAAAATAATAAAAAAAATATAAAACAACAAAAACAATAAAAAAAAGTTCTTTTCAGAACTACCTCCCCGTTATTAAAAAATTGGTACAATATTTGGAACTGTGCCAACCTCTATTTCTCGTAGTTCGCTTCCCAGTTCGCTCGCCGGTACGCGAACCGGAAGTGAACCAAAATTTTTTTTTTTAAAAAAGAACAGTAAGTATAAGGGAAGGAAACAGACACTTATGTTAAAAGAAAGACAGCTATAGGGGAGTAAACTAGAGATACTATTACCCGTAATCCACTGCTGATGATGTCACATATTACATCATTCATGACATTCTCAGTGACATCATCAGCAGAGGATTGCGGGTTTTTTGGCAACGTGCCTTATCCACGGTTTAATAACGCTGCCTTTTGCTTTATATAAGTTTTCAAATTGTATGAAATATATACCAATAGGTTGTTATGAACCTTTAGGTAGTGCTTTTCTTCATGAGGTCTGGTCGCTTCCATACACATACAGATGTTTCAAAGATGATCAAGAAGTTTATCTGAATGGAGAGGAATGCACTGAGACGCCAGATCATTCACTAATGTGTAGGCACATACAGTTACACGGTTCATGCAACAAACACCGACCAAATATGGCTTGCGTGTTGCAAGGCACGCCAGTTCCTGCTATCATCCCCACGTTCAAGTTGTTGGAAAATGGTAGTTATTTGATGCTCAATAATGAAGATTGTTCTGGGTTAATTAAAAGTATTCCTTTTATCGTAACAGTAAGTGAACGGGTTATTTGCTGCAGAAATGTTCTATTTCCTCCCACACATGAACATAGGGAGTTTTCAATCTCGCCACAAATACCAACCTTGGGAGCACATTTCAACGGCATGGCAAGAATAAGAGCTCTTTTGTCTCAGAGAGAGGTGGCCTTGAGTTCGGCCCGTGAAACTTTCGTGCTTCACATAGCGAACACCCGTACAGAGGTGCAGACCCTTTTCAATACAGATTTGCCTTTCCATTTCAGCAAGATGGTTCGGACTATCTTTAACGCGTCCTCCACAAAGGCCCTGGCGCACTTTTTTAAAGTTGTTACCAGTGGTCTCGTGACTTCATTTGAGAAAATCTTTGGAGTCATCCCTGCTTTCTTTCATTCTATTTTTTCCACTCTGCTTCGTGGATTCCCATTTTTACTTGCATTACCAGCGGACGCTCTTGTGCTTTTTTACATTTTTAAATATGGATGTCCCTCCTGTGCAAGCTCCCGCCCTGCAGCTGCTGACACTGTTCCGCAATCGCATGCTAGAATATTATGGCACAATGCCGTTGGCGATATTAAGCACGGCATATGGATTATCTTTTCGATTCTCCTACTTCACCTGTGTCCAGCCTGTATTTCACTGCCTGACCTGTGATTTCGATTGGGCCATTGATTTGTGTCTCTGCGGACCGGTTTCTCCTGACGTCGACTTTAATCAGCTGATGACTCCTATCATTACTCACGAGTTGGTTTGTCCTGGCGAAAGGATTATGGCTGTGGCATTGATGCATGGACTAATTGGTCCCTGGAATTTACTGGCGGCAACACAGTCTTTCTTGGAACAGAGCTTTCTTGAAAACCCACCGAGCTGTCCTCTGATGGTGATAGAGGATCCGGTGCTGGGAGAGCACGTATGTTCTTTTCCGCTTTTAAATTGGATGGCTGAACTCTTTTCGGATGAAGACGGTGACTTCCTATTGGAGGCTGTTGCAGCTTATTTTGCATACACAGTTATGTCATAGACCTTTTTCATGTTTGATATGCTGAGTACTAGCATTTCATTGACAATTCATTGACTTATTTGTCAAGTTTTTATTATTTAGCTTGCCTATTGGCTTAAGACTCGATAAAGTACTTGGCTGTTTTATTTTTCTTTAGCATTAAATTTTCCTAGTTTTTAATGCTTTACCTTGCGGACCGTCCACATATAAACTTGCAATCTGCTCTCATGAGATGGCACTTCTATTATCTTATTCAGTTCGTTTCCGGATCATGGGGAGGTGTCATCTAGGTCCTGGATATCTTTACACCGTGTTAAGTTAGCATGGGCTCATTACCGGTTTAAACGCCATTTTTCCTTTTTTGCAACTTCTGCACACGACACTTAGTTGTTGCTTTAGCTTTCAACCTAGTAGTTCATCGTGGTTTACATGAGAATAATATGTTATTGCTCTACTATCTGCTTTGCTTGTTAAACTATATCTGTACAGCGAGTGCTAAAGTTTCAAGAACAACACGATACAGAATTGTTATGAGGTCTGATCTCCACGACTTCATACTCATAAAAAGTGCAACTTCTGCCAATTCTGGGCATGAGGCAGGTTTTATATTGCTTTGCCGAACACACATACACAACAGTTGATGCGGTTCACATGAAGAGAGAGCTGGTGTATGCTGATGTGATTCCTTCAAATCTAAGACACTAAAGTATGGGCACGCCCTAAACCAACACAAAGAGACCTTCTTAGCAAATAATATAATATGTGTATTAGGGAGGGTGAGATATAAGCAGCCGCGGGCCGTGGAGGGAGTTACAGTGGGGCAGGGAGGCGGGGAGGGGGAGGGGCAGGGTGGAGCCCTCTCCACCCTGCCCCTCCCCCTCCCCGCCTCCCTGCCCCACCGTAACTCCCTCCACGGCCCGCGGCTGCTTATAAGTGTTGCTAACTCTTATTCATTTACAGCATGTTAACATACTGTCACCATTCGCTTTTTATGTACTAGTAACTATGCTGGTAATTTTGCTACTGATAATATGTGTACTTGTATTATCTAAGATACTACGCCTGAGAAGACGGCATTAGTAAATAAACATTTCAAATACACATGTGTTCTTCTTAACTCCATGTTCTGGTTTCTAAGAAATATATAACGACCGACTGTTCATGAGTTCCACGTATCCTGAGGTACTATAAGTTCATATTCTGGATTGTCTAAACATTGAGAGTTTGTTATATCCAATGTGACACTGTACCTAGCTTGCTAAGGGGTTTTGATTACTAAGGTGAGTTTTGGGACACCCTAATTCGCCGAGGTTCCAATCCTCTGTCCACAGTTCTGTGTGAGAACAGAAACCCTGCGACAGGGGCACCCCTGAGCCTTGCTGGAGCTTCATCACACTTGCGATACAACTCCAGCAATGCGCCACCTTTACGGCACAGATACGTCACGCATCTGTGCTGTTTTTGCCCCATGATGCGCCGCATTGTAAATGCAGCACACCATAGGTGACGGAACAGCGGCACAGAATGACTAACACATCCCTGGTGATGCGCCAGTCATCATAAATCTATCCCTATGCTTCTTATCTTGTTAGAGATGAACCGCCATATGTATCATCAAAGTTTTTTGCATTTCCTAAATAGCGAACTTTAAGGAATAAATAGCGATTCTTTACCATTCCTAGTTTGCGATGACCTATTTGCTAATTACAAATTACCCATTCATTTCCATGCAGCAGGAGGCCCATAGGAATGAAGGTGCAATTTGCGATTAGCAATTACCTCATCGCAAATTACGAATTTTTCCGAGGGTGCAGGGGTGTCTCAAGAACACCCTGCTGCACCCCTGAAAAAGAAATTTGGGGGCATATGGCGCACATAAATTTTGAAAACATTCCTTTACCTCAAAAACGATTTTCAACTCATAATTTGAAAACACTGCACATGGGGAAATGACTTAAAATGTCCTTAAGACACATAAAAGCGTTTTTTGATTGCCTTTGCAGCATGTTTCAGTCACCTTTAACATGCCTATGTAACGCAAACATTCAAAATCTAAATTTGCCATGCACAGGTGGGAGCATATTTACAAGCAATTTGCTCCACAGACAAACTTCTTACATTGAAATGGGAAAAATAACATCAGAGACTCTCAATTACCTTATAAAGAAGCAGACACCATTATGTCCTTCTCATCAATATTAAAACCATTGCTTTTTCTCAAAAATGATTTACAAGTCATAATTTGAAAACACTCCACAGCTCCTATGCACATAAAAGCCCTGTCAGTACTAATACTTCACATTTTCTCCAATTACAATTTCTCAAAGAAACAAAATCTATTTGTAAAACACTTGAGACAAAGCAACATTTGAAAAACACAACTTTCTTCATAATTTTCTCCTTAAAGCACACTATTTTCTATCTAAATTAAAGAAATCTTTTCTCACCTTAGCAAATACTTTGAGTTTCAAAACAGTCTCAGAAACACACCAATTTGTCTTCAGCAGAGCAAAAGGTATGCACTCCAGAGTCTGCAGCTATCAAAAGCACAGAAATGCTGTAATTCCTCACACATATCTCTCATGTCACCCAATCAAAACTCTTCCCTCACTTTTTTTCAAAGCAAAACCCTTCCCCCCTCTGCCCCCTCTCTGCTTTTTCTGCATAGCAACCACCTCTTGCAAGACCTCTGGTGTTTCCAAGTTCAGACAACAATGTTGCAATTGAACTCTGAACTCTCAGTGCACCTGCATATCCAGAGCATTCTTTCATTTAATGATTTTTTCTTCGCCACTCAAAATACATCTTTCAACGAACTCATCCATGCACACTAACTTTCTGTTTTCAGCAATCAAAATCCACCAATCACTCTTACTGCTTCATTAACACAGAAACTCCTCAGTTTTTTTCATTTTACACTCTCATTTTTTCAACTGCCATTTCATTGCCACACTTCATCTGACTGCAGGAGAACCTTCTCTCGCCATGTTTTCTGTCTGGATTGTTGGACATAGTTATATCTATTGGGCTCAAAGGTACGCTGAAAACAGGAATTTACCTAACCTCAATTTACAAGATGTGGAAATTAAGTGGTTTGGCCACAGAGGATTAAAATGTCACCAATTGATACCATTGGTGAAAACCTTTATGCATTTGCCAAAACCTGACCTGTTAATTGTGCACTGTGGAGGTAATGATTTGGGCACTTTGACTGGGGTAGGTCTGGAAATGCTTTTAAAGGACACCTTTGAGCAATTGATGGCACTTTTTCCTCAGACTGCCTTGGTATATTCAAATATATGCCAAAGACAAAAATGGAGGTGGTCGAACCAATTTTGTCCACAAATTGAGAAATCGAGGAAGCATGTAAACAAATCTGTTTCAGCTTACATGAGAGACCATGGAATGGGCTCCCCGTACAACAATAACTTGCGTTACTACATGCAAGATATCTACAGAGGAGATGGAGTTCACTTCTCAGATGAGGGCAACAGAATTTTCACTCTGAATTTAAGACTGTGCATTGGTACCTACTAATAAGTACCTAAATGTACCATAAACCCAAAAGCTCTTCTCAGAGCTACCCTACATCTGATCACTCACAATTATTATTTTACTCTAACTTTTTTCACTAATTTTCAAGAAAGTACGCTCCCCAGAACGCTTCCCGGTTCGCGAACCGGGCGCACTCCACGCAAAAAAACTAAAAAAACGGTTTCTTTTTTTTTTGCCCTGCGAGACCCTTTCAAAGCCTCCACATCAAACCTAGTGGGTCAGGGACGATCTACTATGCCCCCTTATGGTCATTTGCCCCTTCGCTTTGGCCTCCTCTTGTCTCTCGATCCTACCGAGAGACAAGATGGCGGCCGCTACGGACTGTTTGGAATGTTTACAGACGCCGAAGAACCAATCAGCTTCGCAAACCTCCGTAACGCGAAAAGTACGCGAAGCGGAGCGCTGTTACAGATATATATCTTTTTTTGAACGTTAATTTCTCAAAATCCACTGGAGCACATATATTGAGACCTAGCAAAGGCACATCGGGCTACCAGTCCCTAATATTTTACCAAGTTTCGTGCAAATCCATTCAGCCGTTCGATTATTATTATTATTATTTTTTTTGCCCCGCGGGGCCCTTTTAAAACCTCCACATCAAACCTAGGGGGTCAGCGAGGATCTACTATGCCCCCTTATGGTCATTTGCCCCTTCGCTTTGGACTCCTCTTGTCTCTCGATCCTACCGAGAGACAAGATGGCGGCCGCTACGGACTGTTTGGAATGTTGACAGACGCCGGAGAACCAATCAGCTTCGCTTCACAAAGCTCCGTTGCGCGCAAAGTACGCGAACTGGAGCGCTGCCCGGTCCGCTGTTACAGATATATATCTTTTTTTAAACGTTAATTTCTCAAAATCCACTGTAGCACATATATTGAGACCTACAAAAGGCACATCGGGCTACCAGTCCCTACAATTTTGCCAAGTTTCGTGCAAATCCATTCAGCCGTTCGGGCTAAAAGTGAGGCCAACCGCCCTATGGAAAACTCAATGTTAAAAACACGTTTTGGGACCCCCCTTTTTTCTCGGCCCCCCCTTGACAAACCCCCCCCAAATTTTCAAGGGCTGCTCAGAAACAAAATGTGCCATTTTCCTGAAAATTTCAGCCAATTCCGTCCACAAACGCCAAAGTTATTAGACATAGAATTTTCAAAAATCCCATAGAGAAAAAATCCTAACTATATATATCTACTGGCGACCGCCAGTAGGTAATATATATATATATATGGCTGTGTATAAATATATATATATATATATATATATCCATCACACAAAGTTGTCCTTCGTGAAAGAGCCACACTGCAGGTAGGTTTAAACTTGGCGCTTTTATTAATGGAAGCTGCAGCGTCCTTATGAAACAAACAGGCATCAAAAATTCAAGTCCATCTGCCAACGCGTTTCGTGCAATCTATGCACTTCTTCCTGGGCGGACTGTTTAAGAAAGCATTCGGCAAACTGCAGCACCTGTTTGCCACGTGACTCTCTTCCAAGTGGGTGGAGGCACTCACACTGCCTCTTGGTCAACGTAGTGCTGCAGAATTAATTTCGAGTGAAATGCTGAAGTGCTGTCTTGCCATCAAACACTTAGTAAAATCCACAGTGGGTTGGTGCCGTTTTTCAAGTAAGTCTGCTGCACCATCTTACTCCCATCACGCTCCCTCTGCTCCTCATCACCGATGCAGTTAAGCGCCAGTAGGTTACCGTGGTGAACCACGGCGGGGCTCTTTCGCGGCTGGACTAGCCGCACAAAAT
Source organism: Lissotriton helveticus (assembly GCF_964261635.1). NCBI lineage: Eukaryota > Metazoa > Chordata > Amphibia > Caudata > Salamandridae > Lissotriton > Lissotriton helveticus. The sequence continues at coordinate 1,541,824,480 of NC_136065.1, forward strand.
CCATCACACAAAGTTGTCCTTCGTGAAAGAGCCACACAGCAGGTAGGTTTAAACTTGGCGCTTTTATTAATGGAAGCTGCAGCGTCCTTATGAAACAAACAGGCATCAAAAATTCAAGTCCATCTGCCAACGCGTTTCGTGCAATCTATGCACTTCTTCCTGGGCGGACTGTTTAAGAAAGCATTCGGCAAACTGCAGCACCTGTTTGCCACGTGACTCTCTTCCAAGTGGGTGGAGGCACTCACACTGCCTCTTGGTCAACGTAGTGCTGCAGAATTAATTTCGAGTGAAATGCTGAAGTGCTGTCTTGCCATCAAACACTTAGTAAAATCCACAGTGGGTTGGTGCCGTTTTTCAAGTAAGTCTGCTGCACCATCTTACTCCCATCACGCCCCCTCTGCTCCTCATCACCGATGCAGTTAAGCGCCAGTAGGTTACCGTGGTGAACCACGGCGGGGCTCTTTCGCGGCTGGACTAGCCGCACAAAATCCATCACACAAAGTTGTCCTTCGTGAAAGAGCCACACAGCAGGTAGGTTTAAACTTGGCGCTTTTATTAATGGAAGCTGCAGCGTCCTTATGAAACAAACAGGCATCAAAAATTCAAGTCCATCTGCCAACGCGTTTCGTGCAATCTATGCACTTCTTCCTGGGCGGACTGTTTAAGAAAGCATTCGGCAAACTGCAGCACCTGTTTGCCACGTGACTCTCTTCCAAGTGGGTGGAGGCACTCACACTGCCTCTTGGTCAACGTAGTGCTGCAGAATTAATTTCGAGTGAAATGCTGAAGTGCTGTCTTGCCATCAAACACTTAGTAAAATCCACAGTGGGTTGGTGCCGTTTTTCAAGTAAGTCTGCTGCACCATTTTACTCCCATCACGCTCCCTCTGCTCCTCATCACCGATGCAGTTAAGCGCCAGTAGGTTACCGTGGTGAACCACGGCGGGGCTCTTTCGCGGCTGGACTAGCCGCACAAAATCCATCACACAAAGTTGTCCTTCGTGAAAGAGCCACACAGCAGGTAGGTTTAAACTTGGCGCTTTTATTAATGGAAGCTGCAGCGTCCTTATGAAACAAACAGGCATCAAAAATTCAAGTCCATCTGCCAACGCGTTTCGTGCAATCTATGCACTTCTTCCTGGGCGGACTGTTTAAGAAAGCATTCGGCAAACTGCAGCACCTGTTTGCCACGTGACTCTCTTCCAAGTGGGTGGAGGCACTCACACTGCCTCTTGGTCAACGTAGTGCTGCAGAATTAATTTCGAGTGAAATGCTGAAGTGCTGTCTTGCCATCAAACACTTAGTAAAATCCACAGTGGGTTGGTGCCGTTTTTCAAGTAAGTCTGCTGCACCATCTTACTCCCATCACGCTCCCTCTGCTCCTCATCACCGATGCAGTTAAGCGCCAGTAGGTTACCGTGGTGAACCACGGCGGGGCTCTTTCGCGGCTGGACTAGCCGCACAAAATCCATCACACAAAGTTGTCCTTCGTGAAAGAGCCACACAGCAGGTAGGTTTAAACTTGGCGCTTTTATTAATGGAAGCTGCAGCGTCCTTATGAAACAAACAGGCATCAAAAATTCAAGTCCATCTGCCAACGCGTTTCGTGCAATCTATGCACTTCTTCCTGGGCGGACTGTTTAAGAAAGCATTCGGCAAACTGCAGCACCTGTTTGCCACGTGACTCTCTTCCAAGTGGGTGGAGGCACTCACACTGCCTCTTGGTCAACGTAGTGCTGCAGAATTAATTTCGAGTGAAATGCTGAAGTGCTGTCTTGCCATCAAACACTTAGTAAAATCCACAGTGGGTTGGTGCCGTTTTTCAAGTAAGTCTGCTGCACCATCTTACTCCCATCACGCTCCCTCTGCTCCTCATCACCGATGCAGTTAAGCGCCAGTAGGTTACCGTGGTGAACCACGGCGGGGCTCTTTCGCGGCTGGACTAGCCGCACAAAATCCATCACACAAAGTTGTCCTTCGTGAAAGAGCCACACAGCAGGTAGGTTTAAACTTGGCGCTTTTATTAATGGAAGCTGCAGCGTCCTTATGAAACAAACAGGCATCAAAAATTCAAGTCCATCTGCCAACGCGTTTCGTGCAATCTATGCACTTCTTCCTGGGCGGACTGTTTAAGAAAGCATTCGGCAAACTGCAGCACCTGTTTGCCACGTGACTCTCTTCCAAGTGGGTGGAGGCACTCACACTGCCTCTTGGTCAACGTAGTGCTGCAGAATTAATTTCGAGTGAAATGCTGAAGTGCTGTCTTGCCATCAAACACTTAGTAAAATCCACAGTGGGTTGGTGCCGTTTTTCAAGTAAGTCTGCTGCACCATCTTACTCCCATCACGCTCCCTCTGCTCCTCATCACCGATGCAGTTAAGCGCCAGTAGGTTACCGTGGTGAACCACGGCGGGGCTCTTTCGCGGCTGGACTAGCCGCACAAAATCCATCACACAAAGTTGTCCTTCGTGAAAGAGCCACACAGCAGGTAGGTTTAAACTTGGCGCTTTTATTAATGGAAGCTGCAGCGTCCTTATGAATCAAACAGGCATCAAAAATTCAAGTCCATCTGCCAACGCGTTTCGTGCAATCTATGCACTTCTTCCTGGGCGGACTGTTTAAGAAAGCATTCGGCAAACTGCAGCACCTGTTTGCCACGTGACTCTCTTCCAAGTGGGTGGAGGCACTCACACTGCCTCTTGGTCAACGTAGTGCTGCAGAATTAATTTCGAGTGAAATGCTGAAGTGCTGTCTTGCCATCAAACACTTAGTAAAATCCACAGTGGGTTGGTGCCGTTTTTCAAGTAAGTCTGCTGCACCATCTTACTCCCATCACGCTCCCTCTGCTCCTCATCACCGATGCAGTTAAGCGCCAGTAGGTTACCGTGGTGAACCACGGCGGGGCTCTTTCGCGGCTGGACTAGCCGCACAAAATCCATCACACAAAGTTGTCCTTCGTGAAAGAGCCACACAGCAGGTAGGTTTAAACTTGGCGCTTTTATTAATGGAAGCTGCAGCGTCCTTATGAAACAAACAGGCATCAAAAATTCAAGTCCATCTGCCAACGCGTTTCGTGCAATCTATGCACTTCTTCCTGGGCGGACTGTTTAAGAAAGCATTCGGCAAACTGCAGCACCTGTTTGCCACGTGACTCTCTTCCAAGTGGGTGGAGGCACTCACACTGCCTCTTGGTCAACGTAGTGCTGCAGAATTAATTTCGAGTGAAATGCTGAAGTGCTGTCTTGCCATCAAACACTTAGTAAAATCCACAGTGGGTTGGTGCCGTTTTTCAAGTAAGTCTGCTGCACCATCTTACTCCCATCACGCTCCCTCTGCTCCTCATCACCGATGCAGTTAAGCGCCAGTAGGTTACCGTGGTGAACCACGGCGGGGCTCTTTCGCGGCTGGACTAGCCGCACAAAATCCATCACACAAAGTTGTCCTTCGTGAAAGAGCCACACAGCAGGTAGGTTTAAACTTGGTGCTTTTATTAATGGAAGCTGCAGCGTCCTTATGAAACAAACAGCCATCAAAAATTCAAGTCCATCTGCCAACGCGTTTCGTGCAATCTATGCACTTCTTCCTGGGCGGACTGTTTAAGAAAGCATTCGGCAAACTGCAGCACCTGTTTGCCACGTGACTCTCTTCCAAGTGGGTGGAGGCACTCACACTGCCTCTTGGTCAACGTAGTGCTGCAGAATTAATTTCGAGTGAAATGCTGAAGTGCTGTCTTGCCATCAAACACTTAGTAAAATCCACAGTGGGTTGGTGCCGTTTTTCAAGTAAGTCTGCTGCACCATCTTACTCCCATCACGCTCCCTCTGCTCCTCATCACCGATGCAGTTAAGCGCCAGTAGGTTACCGTGGTGAACCACGGCGGGGCTCTTTAGCGGCTGGACTAGCCGCACAAAATCCATCACACAAAGTTGTCCTTCGTGAAAGAGCCACACAGCAGGTAGGTTTAAACTTGGCGCTTTTATTAATGGAAGCTGCAGCGTCCTTATGAAACAAACAGGCATCAAAAATTCAAGTCCATCTGCCAACGCGTTTCGTGCAATCTATGCACTTCTTCCTGGGCGGACTGTTTAAGAAAGCATTCGGCAAACTGCAGCACCTGTTTGCCACGTGACTCTCTTCCAAGTGGGTGGAGGCACTCACACTGCCTCTTGGTCAACGTAGTGCTGCAGAATTAATTTCGAGTGAAATGCTGAAGTGCTGTCTTGCCATCAAACACTTACTTGCGAAAGAGCCCCGCCGTGGTTCACCAAGGTAACCTACTGGCGCTTAACTGCATCGGTGATGAGAAGCAGAGGGAGCGTGATGGGAGTAAGATGGTGCAGCAGACTTACTTGAAAAACGGCACCAACCCACTGTGGATTTTACTAAGTGTTTGATGGCAAGACAGCACTTCAGCATTTCACTCGAAATTAATTCTGCAGCACTACGTTGACCAAGAGGCAGTGTGAGTGCCTCCACCCACTTGGAAGAGAGTCACGTGGCAAACAGGTGCTGCAGTTTGCCGAATGCTTTCTTAAACAGTCCGCCCAGGAAGAAGTGCATAGATTGCACGAAACGCGTTGGCAGATGGACTTGAATTTTTGATGCCTGTTTGTTTCATAAGGACGCTGCAGCTTCCATTAATAAAAGCGCCAAGTTTAAACCTACCTGCTGTGTGGCTCTTTCACGAAGGACAACTTTGTGTGATGGATTTTGTGCGGCTAGTCCAGCCGCGAAAGAGCCCCGCCGTGGTTCACCACGGTAACCTACTGGCGCTTAACTGCATCGGTGATGAGGAGCAGAGGGAGCGTGATGGGAGTAAGATGGTGCAGCAGACTTACTTGAAAAACGGCACCAACCCACTGTGGATTTTACTAAGTGTTTGATGGCAAGACAGCACTTCAGCATTTCACTCGAAATTAATTCTGCAGCACTACGTTGACCAAGAGGCAGTGTGAGTGCCTCCACCCACTTGGAAGAGAGTCACGTGGCAAACAGGTGCTGCAGTTTGCCGAATGCTTTCTTAAACAGTCCGCCCAGGAAGAAGTGCATAGATTGCACGAAACGCGTTGGCAGATGGACTTGAATTTTTGATGCCTGTTTGTTTCATAAGGACGCTGCAGCTTCCATTAATAAAAGCGCCAAGTTTAAACCTACCTGCTGTGTGGCTCTTTCACGAAGGACAACTTTGTGTGATGGATTTTGTGCGGCTAGTCCAGCCGCGAAAGAGCCCCGCCGTGGTTCACCACGGTAACCTACTGGCGCTTAACTGCATCGGTGATGAGGAGCAGAGGGAGCGTGATGCGAGTAAGATGGTGCAGCAGACTTACTTGAAAAACGGCACCAACCCACTGTGGATTTTACTAAGTGTTTGATGACAAGACAGCACTTCAGCATTTCACTCGAAATTAATTCTGCAGCACTACGTTGACCAAGAGACAGTGTGAGTGCCTCCACCCACTTGGAAGAGAGTCACGTGGCAAACAGGTGCTGCAGTTTGCCGAATGCTTTCTTAAACAGTCCGCCCAGGAAGAAGTGCATAGATTGCACGAAACGCGTTGGCAGATGGACTTGAATTTTTGATGCCTGTTTGTTTCATAAGGACGCTGCAGCTTCCATTAATAAAAGCGCCAAGTTTAAACCTACCTGCTGTGTGGCTCTTTCACGAAGGACAACTTTGTGTGATGGATTTTGTGCGGCAAGTCCAGCCGCGAAAGAGCCCCGCCGTGGTTCACCACGGTAACCTACTGGTGCTTAACTGCATCGGTGATGAGGAGCAGAGGGAGCGTGATGGGAGTAAGATGGTGCAGCAGACTTACTTGAAAAACGGCACCAACCCACTGTGGATTTTACTAAGTGTTTGATGGCAAGACAGCACTTCAGCATTTCACTCGAAATTAATTCTGCAGCACTACGTTGACCAAGAGGCAGTGTGAGTGCCTCCACCCACTTGGAAGAGAGTCACGTGGCAAACAGGTGCTGCAGTTTGCCGAATGCTTTCTTAAACAGTCCGCCCAGGAAGAAGTGCATAGATTGCACGAAACGCGTTGGCAGATGGACTTGAATTTTTGATGCCTGTTTGTTTCATAAGGACGCTGCAGCTTCCATTAATAAAAGCGCCAAGTTTAAACCTACCTGCTGTGTGGCTCTTTCACGAAGGACAACTTTGTGTGATGGATTTTGTGCGGCTAGTCCAGCCGCGAAAGAGCCCCGCCGTGGTTCACCACGGTAACCTACTGGCGCTTAACTGCATCGGTGATGAGGAGCAGAGGGAGCGTGATGGGAGTAAGATGGTGCAGCAGACTTACTTGAAAAACGGCACCAACCCACTGTGGATTTTACTAAGTGTTTGATGGCAAGACAGCACTTCAGCATTTCACTCGAAATTAATTCTGCAGCACTACGTTGACCAAGAGGCAGTGTGAGTGCCTCCACCCACTTGGAAGAGAGTCACGTGGCAAACAGGTGCTGCAGTTTGCCGAATGCTTTCTTAAACAGTCCGCCCAGGAAGAAGTGCATAGATTGCACGAAACGCGTTGGCAGATGGACTTGAATTTTTGATGCCTGTTTGTTTCATAAGGACGCTGCAGCTTCCATTAATAAAAGCACCAAGTTTAAACCTACCTGCTGTGTGGCTCTTTCACGAAGGACAACTTTGTGTGATGGATATATATATATATATATATATATATATATATATATATATATATATATATATATATATGTAGATACCAATAACATAAAATGTAATAAAAAAAAACATTCTATTGTAATTTAAAACATTGCAACATTTATAAATCTTTAAACTTAAATTTCCCACTCCAGTCAGTTCAACAGTAGGGACAGCGTTGGATAGCGTAGGGGTAAAAATTACTAATCCAACGCCAATGAGTGCAACAGTGGGGAAAGTGTTGGATAGCGGAAGGTTAGATTTTACTATTCCCACTCCAGTTAGTGCAACAGCAGGGAAAGTTTTGGATAGTGGAGGGGTAAAAATGACTTTTCCCACTCCAATAAGTGCAACAGTAGGCAAGGTTTTGGATATTGAAGGGATAAAAATTACTATTCCCCCTCCAGTGAGTGCAACAGCAGGGAAAGTGTTGGATAGTGGAGGGGTATAAATGACTATTCCCACTCTAGTGAGTACAACAATAGGAAAAATGTTGGATAGCGGAAGGGTAAAAATGACTAGTCCCACTCCTGTGAGTGTAACAGTTGGGAAAGTGTTAGATAACGGAGGGGTAAAAATGACTATTCCCACTCCAATGAGTGCAACAGTAGGGAAAGTGTTGGATAGCGGAGGGGTAAAAATGACTATTCCTACTCCAGTGAGTGCAACAGTAGGGAAAGTGTTGGATAGCGGAGGGGTAAAAATTATTATTCACACGCCAGTGAGTGCAACAGTAGGGAAAGTGTGGGATAGTGGTGGAATAAAATATACTATTCCCACTCCCATCATTGCAACAGTAGAGAAAGTGTTGGATCGCAGAGGGCTAACAATTAATATTCCCATTTGAGCAAATATGTAAGAAACAAAATAAAAAAATATATATAAATATGTTAAAAGGTTTAATACATATATATTTAATATTAAAACATTTTAAAACATATGCTAATGTTAAATACATATGACAAATACCTACAAATATTATAATAAATAAAATAAAAAATAATTTTCAAGCAAAGACATATTTTTAATTAGAAATTATTTAGAAATAAAAACGTTAATTATTACCTCATTTTAGTTTTTTTATTTCCTACCCTATAACACCACATAATTCACAACCCACATCTAAATTTAAAAAGAATGTACTTCCATAACTAACATAATGTATTACCAATTAAAGAAATATTATTAATTAAAAAACAAATTAAAACTCTTAGAAATTAATTTCCCACACGTTACCCCTATAATCTCACAACCCACAGCTAAAATTAAACTGTAAAAAATTAACTACACAATTAAAACGTATTTTCAACTAAAAAACGAATAGTATTTAACAACTAATTATAAGGTAAGTAAAACTAATTTACTCCCCACCCTTTACCCCTATAAAAGTAAAACCCACACCAAAAAAATAAACCATTACGATAATTAAATATTAATTCATTAATATTAATAATCAACTAACTATTAATTAATTAAACATGAATTTCTTCCCACCCTTTACCCATTTAAATTCCACAACCAGCACCTTAAATTAAATACACAATTTCCATAAAAAATACTTCCCGACCTTTACCCCTATAAACCCCAGAACCCGCACCTAAAATTAAGTACACAATTTCAATATTTAATTTTCAATTTAATCATTAATTGACAATTTATCAATTAATTAAAAATACATTACTTCCCACCCTTTACCCCTATAAATCCCACAACCCACACCTAAAATAAGTACACAATTTCCATATTTAATTTTCAAGTAATTCCTTGATATTAATTGACAATTGATCAATTAATTCCGTATAAATTACTTCCCATCCTTATCCCTATAAACCCCACAAACCGCACCTAAAAGAATTACCAAATTACCATAATTAATCACCAAATAATTAATTAATATGCATTAACAACCAATTAAAAATTAAGGAATGATAGATTACTTCCCACAATTAACACCATAAAATCTCAATTAAATAAATATTAATCAATAAAAAATAATCATTGATTTATTATAATTAAATGACTTCCCACCCTATCCCCCAAAAAACCCAAAACTCGCTACAGAACTAAAAATGCAACATTTAATGAAAATGAAATTGATAACTACTAACAATGTAACAGATATATTAAAAAACATAAACAATTCTTATACAAAAAAATACATCACATACATTTAAAATATGTACAAAAATACATAACACCAATTAAAAAATCGATATTTTAAATAACTCAAATTTTGCAAGTGATATTAATGACTTCCTATTTTTTTAAACGGTAATTGATATTCTTGCTATCGATATTCCTGTGTCATGATATTTACGACTTGATATTTGTGTAAGGCAACATTTCTTACTCGATATTTTGTCCGAATACTGCCCAAAATATGATGAAATCATTGTGCCACTAGAGGATAGTGCCTGACCTAGGGTAACTTGTTCTAGCTCAAGTGTCTGAGTGCACTCTCTGGAGGTTTCCATGCTTCTCCTGCAAAACATAAGAATAGTAAATTGACTAATAAATTTCTGGCCCAGGCTTATCTTATTAGCTAACATTACATAATAATTTGTTGGAATCAAAATACGCTGCGCGCTGTGATGAATGGCTCGCTGTTATGAGAACATTTCAGAGCTGAAAAGGGTTCATTAAAATTTAGTACAAAGTTATGAAGGTGATACCCATTATTTGGGATGTTTTATGAGATGCCTCTGACATTCCATCTGATTTGATGCACCCTGAAGTCATTTCATTGTTTACCACTCGGATGGCAATTGTGTGGAAACATAGCCCTGTTATCTCATCGACAGGTCATGACTTTTATAGTGGTTAGTTTTGGGTCAGGAATGTCCCAATTCTTTTAGCATATATTCATGATCAAGAAGCCCTTTTCACTTAATAGGGAGGTGGTGCATCAGAGGTCTGGAAAATAAATGCCCCAATATTATATTATAGAGTCCCAGCATGCCTTTCCTACACGTGCCCCTTGTTGTTAAATATTGAACTATGAGGGAGTCAAAAAGCTCCCAAGGTGAAGGACCTAACTTACTTTCCAGGCATCTTGATAGTTGTATGTATGCGTATGCTCCTCTCTGGGATGTTGGTAAGTCAAACTAGATTTGGAGATCAAACAACGGTCTAAGGCCTTTAACAGTCAAAAGCATATCGCGGGAGTGTATCCTTGCATTCACCCATATTGACCACTTACTTATTTTGCTCCCCTACCTTGATATTCATGTTTTTCAAATAGCTGCAGTCTTGTGGAGTTTCACATCAATATTTAGCTGTGCATACACCTGAAGCCTTGCTTTCATTGTGGCTTGGAATACTGGGTTGGGAGAGGCCACCTCAGGGGATGGTGCCACATAGGCGAAGGCCAATCTCGACTGACCTGGTTAAAAATGATGTTCCAGTGACACCCAGAGGGAGACATCGGTGGTTTGGGCCATGACATACAGCAATTGTGAAAGGTGCAACGATGTGTAGTAGTATTCTATACTTTGTAGGCATAATCCTGCTGCTTTGTAGGGGGCTTTTATCTTACATGGATTCAGTCATGGTTTTTCATTGTCTCATACAAAAGCGTGTATAACTTTTTCTTTGATTCTCAAGGTATGAGGTGGTACCTGTAATGGCAATATGCCTAGAACATAAGTAAAACGGGGGCTACCCCCATTTCCACTGTTTGGGTCCAGTACCGTAGTGAGAGCTGTAGGTGAGACCATTGTGTGTAGTCAGCCCTTGTCTTGTTCCTAAGGGGTGTAAGGTTCTGCTCAATCATGCTTTACAGACCCCTGTTATTATAAATACTTATTATAAATACTAGGGTATTTCAATTTATCTTGGTTCCAAAGCCTCTATTGAGGCTATGGTGATACGCCTAAAAAGGTGGAGTGCCTCGCTTGTTCGTCAGTTAATTTTGTAGCCACATATATGCAAGAACTCTCTAATGGCTGCTGTAAGGGTCGGGGGAGGAGTCAAAATCTGTCAGTGTAAGCAATGCATCATCTTCATAAAGCAGAATTCGTGACATTCCAGCCGCTGTTTCAGTGCCTCTAATGGACTCATTGTGTTTGATGGATGCCCACAGCTGAAGGATCTGTATGTATGTATGTATGTATAGCGTACTTATATAGCGCATACTGTCACCCGAAGGGTATCCTGGCGCTTTGACTCAAATCACGGCATTACATACAGAGGAGGATTACACAGCCCTAGGAAAGAGATGGGACTTCAGATCCTTTTTAAAAAGGGTCAACTCGTTCAGCTTCCTTAAAGAAGGCGGAAGAGCATTCCATAATTTGGCGGCAGTGAAGCCAAAGGAGCGACCACCCATTCGTGTCCTCAGAATTCGGGGGACCGCCACCAAAAAAGCAGAGGAGGAGCGTAAGGGCCTAGCTGCCGAGTACTAGTTAAATCTATTCTGAAGTGCAATGGGCCCCAGTTCATGAAGTGCTCTGAAAACAATGCAAGCTGCCTTGAAGCAGATCCGCTGATGTATAGGCATCCAATGAAGGTCCCTAAGTGCCAAAGATGACGAAGCAGAGTGCGCACGTGAAAGGGCCAACTTGGCTGCCATATTCTGGATCCGCTGCAATTGTGTTATCAGAGAACTGGGGCCACCTAGAAGCAGTGCATTACAATAGTCTAATCTACTGAGTATGATACTACGCACTACCTCAGGTCTAGCCAGCACCGGTAGCATGGGGAGAATTTTACGCAGCATTCTTAGCAGCATCATACAGGTGCCAATGGTCTTATTCACATAGGCGTCCAATTGTAGATGCGGACCAAAAATAACTCCCAGGTTGCGAGCAGCATCCGCTGGCTCAACAGTAACCATGGTAGTGGGAGGCCAGAAATCAATGGGCAGGGGACGTGGGATTTTATCTAGTGAGCAATGCAGCACCTCTGTCTTTAATCCATTAAACTGGAGGGAATTTTCCCTCAGCCAGTCCGCCGTGGCTAGCATACAGCGGTGAAAGGTCTCTGTAGAGACAGCATCCTTACCTTCAAAAGAGAAGATAAGTTGTGTGTCATCTGCATAATTTATTACTGTAATACCAAAAGATTTAATCAACTTGATCAGGGGGCAGAGGTAGAGGTTAAATAAAATGGGGCTGATTGCTGAGCCCTGGGGGACGCCTTGCCCTACCATTCTGGTATCAGACATGAAAGGAGGCAGGGTCACTACTTGATGTCTATTTTGGAGGTATGAGACTAGCCAGTCCCGAGCCATGCCGGCCACCCCGCTATCTTCCAGTCTCCTGATCAATGTAGAATGGTTCACAGTGTCGAACGCGGCCGACATGTCGAGCAGCACCAAAAATGCTGCTCGTCCACTGTCGACTCGCGAATGTAAGTCATCCAGGACAACCACCAGTGCCGATTCTGTGCCATGTGCTTGCCGAAAACCGAACTGGGCCACATCAAGGCAGGCATTCACCTCAACAAAGTGTGAAAGAGGCTTAGTGACAATTTTTTCCAAGATTTTAATTGGAATAGGCAGTAAGGAAATGGGCCTATAGTTCGCGGGGCAAAGGGGATCCAAGGTGGCTTTCTTTAATAGAGGGGATACCACTGCCAGTTTCCAACTGTCAGGGACAGTGGCAGTTCTGAGGGACTGACAGCAGATAGAATATAAGAAAGGAAAAAGCTCAGTTTGAAAAAGCTTCCAAAACTTGTGGGGCAGTGCGTCTAGTGGGGAGCCTGATGATACACTGTTGGCCATGGTACAAAAATCCTCTTATGAGGGGGGGGGGTGAAACTAGACAGCATCGTATGCACAGTGCAATCCCCCTTGTCCGATGGAATCTGTGTAGGTAACGGCTCTACAACAGCCTGAGTATTGGGGGCACTTGATGCAGAAAGTCCAGTTAGAATGGCAGCGATCTTGTCCTTAAAGGTGGAGGCCAAAGAATCACAAAGTGCCTGTGAGACTGGAATACTATTAGTGGCACAGACAGGGTTGGAAAGGTTATTAACGATTTTAAAGCGGGTTTGTGACTTATTAGTCGACTGTACTAGCATGTCCTCTAAATAATTAGCTTTAGCGCTTTTTATCTGTGCTTTGTAGCCCTGGAGCAACTGCTTTAAAAGGATTTAATCTGACTCAATATAGTGCTTCCTAGGGCAAGTAAGAATAAGAAGGATGACAGAAGGCACCCCTGGTGTGTTCCATGAAACACTGTGAACTGATCAGACCAGTTCTTAATTTGAGCCAGTGGTTTCCGGTGCTTAGCACCGGCACCTAATTGCCAGCACCAAGGCTTATGACAGTCTATCACATGGTGGGGCTATCTGCCTAATTTAGATATTAGCCCAACAACAGCTTTGTGTGATGTGTCATTGCCAGCTGGCAGGGGCAATGTGTGGTGCAAGCTGCAGTGGCCTTCTGACGAGCGCCCCAGCACTTATTGGTTTACAAATTAAATATTGAGTTCACCTGACCTAGGTTTGTGATTCAGCCATTTGGTTTTTGAGATGAAATCAGTCCAAAAGACAAATCTATGTATGTAGAGTACGGAACATGTAATTCCATTCTAAGCGATAAAGTACATTATTGGCATCAAGGGATAAAGTCAGGGCTTTTCCTAGGGTGTCTTACATAACTCATAATAGGTTGAAAGGTTGCAAAGGTGGTTCCTCAACAATCTCCCTGAGGCAAACCGAACTTACAATGGTGTTTCAGTGCATTTATCACTTCCCTAAGCCTATTGGTGAGGAAGTTTGCCTGCAATTTAATGTCTACGTTAAGCAAAGAGATCGGGCAGTAACTGCTACATTGAACGGATCTTTGTCCAGCTTGGGTATACCCGAGATCCGTGCCTTATTAAAAATAACCATAAAGGAGCCTTTAGCCTCTGCCTTGAAGACATCATACATGACCTTGTTGACATCCCCCCCATGAAGATCCTGGAAAAATTGGGTTTCCATTTCTGTAGCGTTTGTGGATTCTGATGTGAACAAGTCTATAGTAGACTTCAAAAGTATTTGCAATTTGCTGTGGGAGGTATTTTAGATCACACCGTTCAGCCACTCATCAATGCTTCTCATTGTCTTTATTGAGCTGTAGATGGTGCAGAATGCATTCAGCTTTTTAGGAATAAAAAGTTCAATTATAGTTTGGCTTGCTGTAAGTGTTGTTTATTGGGTCTTGAGGCTGTTTCGCAAACGTCCAATTTTGTAGATTGATGTCCTTCTCAAGTGCTATTTGTCTTTCTTATGTTTATTTGCAATCTCTGCGTCTCGCATAATTTGCTCTATAACTGTTGCCTTTCCCGCCACCCACAGACTATGTGGAGAGTCTCTCTGGTAGGTCGTTACAGGGGCCTTCAAAGAAGTCTGTTCTACTGGTAGTTTGTATCGAGCGATGTTTAGTCATCATTATTTGTGTGTTGAGCACTGGAGATAAACCTCTATCAATATGTGGATTGACACATGATCAGAAAGGGATATCTCTAGAATATTACTCTGTAAGACTCAGGGTGATAAGACTGTGAGATCAAGAAGTAGTTGATCCTGGACCGAGTCCTGTAAGGGCATGAGAGAAAGCTGTAGTCTTTGTGCGTAGGGTATGTAATACACAAAGGGGCAGATTTACAAGGACTGGCGCATCTCTGCATATTAGCAGGAATGCGCCAGTACCGATGCGACACACAATTCTACCCTTGCGCCACCACGGATGCGTGGCATTTACAATGCGGCACACCGTGGCACGGGGATAGACAGATGTGTGTTGCATCTGATGGCGCAAGGGCAGCGCATTGCTGGAGTCATGTCGCAAGTGCGATGCATCTCTAGCAATGTTCTGGGACCACCCATACCTAACGTGCTGCACCAATCCTTTCCGCCTGCTTCAAGCAGGCGTATAGTTTGGTCGCAGCGGCCTCTGAAAAGTGACTCAGTGAAATCGTCTATATTTCACTGCGTCACTTTTACAATGCTTTTTCCGACAGAACGCCCACCCTGCATACATTAAACTTGACGCAGGTTTAATGTGGCGCAGGGCTTTACAGCGTGACGCATCTCCCTAGATGCGTCACGTTGTAAATGTGTCGCAATGTGGTGCATGGTTTAAGCCACCGCTGCATCACAGAAGTGACATAAACGGCGGCATAAATGTATTGCAAGGGGCTTGTAAATCTGCCCCATAATGTCCAGGAGACCATGATCTAATTTCAGACTTCCCATCACAGTCCTGTCATTATTACTCACAGAATCAACAGTGTCAGAAATATTTTGTATTGGATCTGAGGCAATATTCCAGTCCCCACCCATCACTAATGAATTCATTTTAGGTTCTGAAAGGAATATGGATAACTTGAATCCTGTTATAACAATTTTCTTGTTAATGTGTCATTTAGCAAATAAATAGAGACCTTCTGTGCCCGTCCATTAATGATGATGCTACACGGTAATGTCTCAACATTTCTTATGGGATTTGTGTGGGGTGGGTCTCCATCAAATCAGCTCATACGACCAATTTATATAATTTTACCCACCCGATCTCTTTTAAGTTGATCTGACTCGATCCCTGATAAATGAGTTTCTTGTAAAAGTGCAATTTTTGTATGCTTCAATGCGAGGGATATTAGAACCCTGTTTCATTTCACATATCTAGCCCAGTGACTCATATTTAACTAGGTAAATGTAAGAGGCGAGGACGTCATGTTGTTGGTCACATATAATGAATACAATGTGGGCTCCAGACACAGGTATCGAAGTGAAGCATGTTTAAGATCGCCTGAAACTAGGAGTTTCTTTTAAGCAATCAGATGTGAGACTAATCTTTGTCCAGGAGTGTTCTCAATGTGCTTGGTCACCGAGGGTGTTGGTTGCACTTGAGAGGTCAAGGGGAACAAAGCGGGACAGTGGGGGGTGGTAATGATTCGGGCATAAAGGTATATTCGATGGAATAAGACAGACTATAACTGTGGATGGAAGGTAGACTCTGTGGAAGGGGGCTTGGGAGGGGCAGAGCATGAGCTGGTGCTTTACTGCTTTTGTTCGGTGGTCTAAACCTCATAGTTTATAAACCCCCTCTGGAGCCAGGCACTTACACCGAGAACCCCCTCAATAGGATCATATATGAACATGAATCTGTACAGGGGATTAAGAGAAGGGTTGTGCTGTGTGATAATTGAGAGCACTCATGAACTGGTTGCAGGCGCCAATGGAGATGAAAAAAAGCTGCAATTCTAGTCTATTTACATGTAGGATTGGGGTTGTAGCAATACCCCGTGGGGGTGGTCATCTCTTTTCACCCGCCCTAGTGTATCCACTACAGGTGGTCATGAGTAGTTTACTGCTGCTATATTATATCTCACTCTGGAAGAAAAGGTAAGTATCTGATCTCATGGCCATGTGTTGGGTATGTCAATCATGAGGTGGGGGGTTAAGATGATGTTACTAAATTGAGCCCAGGGGGAAATGGACAAGGCAGGACGGCCTAAGAAGGTCTAGAGCCATCCCAATTGTCAACATTAGAGGTAAGTATTAGTCTGTTCAATGCAAATGTGTACATCAGAGTAAACGATTTGGGGGGTCTTTTTCCTTAGAAGCTCAGCAATAGAACATATTGCATGGTTTTACTGTTCCACAAGGGTGTGGGGTATCCTTCTAAGGCGTATGTGTCATACTAGTCCCCATAAAGAAGAAAAGAGAAAAGAAAAGGAGAAAAGAGTGCAGATAAATGACATCTTTGAGGTGAAACATCACATTACAGGATAAAGTGAAGTAACTCTTCTCCGAGACATTAGTCTCCTAGGGCCAGATGTAGGTGGCCAATTACCGGTCGGTAACGGCCGAATTCGGCCGTTACCGACCGGTAATTGGATTTTGAGATGTAGGGCATGCATTTACAGAATCGGTATTTTACCGATTCTGTATTTACCGATTCGGTAAAATTACCGAATCGGTAAATACAGACTCGGTAATATACCGATTCTGTAAATGCAGATGTAGCTGGCACATGTCAGAGTGCCACAGGGCTTTAAGAATCGGTATTTTACCACCCAATCCAATTGGGTGGTAAAATACCGAATCCAGGTGTGCATGCACATGTGTGCATGCACACCTGTGCCATGTGACACACAGACATGCCCTTAGGGCATGTCTGTGTGCCACATGGCGCACATGCCTATTTTTGGGGTGCTAGAGGGTGTCAAAGTGACACCCCCTGCACCCTTGCTAAAATCGGTATTTACCGAATCTGTAATTACAGATTCGGTATTGCCCATTGATTCCTATGGGCTTCAGGGCCCATAGGAATCAATGGGCAATACCGAATCGGTATTTACAGAATCGGTAAATACCGAATCTTAACGATTCGGTATTTACCGAATCTGAAATACCTACATCTCCCCCCCTCTATTTTACCACTTCTTAAATACTGATTCGGTATGATTCGGTATTTAAGAAGTGGTAAAATAAAATTACCTACATCTGGCCCCTAGTCTTTGAGGTTCATTGTTTATGGCTCAGTGTCGTAGCTGCCGCCGGCTTCAAAGACGGCCTAGATTTGTCCCATTCCAAGTCATGTGCTGTTTCTTTGACATTTTTGGAGCAACCTGTTCATTCTAGATGCTTATAAAGTGGCCTCTCTGTCGTTCTTCCAAGTTGTTGTTCTTTCCCAGACGCACAAACGTGGAGCCTTGCGGACCTGTAGAAGCAGGCCTGGAGTGTATGGCCTCCATAGGGGTGGAGCCCAGGCTATCCAAAAAACCCTCGGCCCTAGGGCGGTGCGACCGGTGCCACCGCACCAGGTGATAACTCCAGGGGCCGCTGTGTTTGCAAGGTTCTTTTGGTTTTAAAAGCACCTGCTGTCGCGTTTTATTTTGGTTTTAGAAGCACCTGCTGCCGTGTTACTTGCCTCACGCAATTGCCAGTCAACAATAAAAATGTTAAGATAACTCCGGTGATTAATGTTCTTCCTGGAAAGAGATCGGAGTTTTGACTTCTTGAGGTTCTGACTGATCATAAAACAGCACAGAGGATTAATATGCCTACTGCAAAGAAGGTGTACCATGCAGGTCACAAAGTGAATATAATGTGAATAGGTCAGTGGGTTACAGCCTTTTGTTAAAATCCTAATATAGAACTGTTAACTGTCATCAAAGAACTGCATGCACACTGCAAAGTATAGATTAGAGCATAGATTAATGCTGCACAAAGAGTTCAATTGCATAGAAACCAATTCTTATTTCTGAAGTGAACCAACAACTACGGTGTTCAGTTTTCAATTCAGAGTGTGTGTTTTTAAACTGTATTGCCTACCCGTGTGGATGACATGCCACGGCTACACCTTATAGTTCATTGGCTTATGTAACATTTCCAATACGCTGATTTACACAGGTATGATTAATTTGTCTCTGTGTAATGTGTGTATAATGCAACGTGCTCTGACACCCTACAGTCATGTGAGTGGCGCTATATAACTTACTAAATGCATCTGAAAGAGAGTGGTTATGGAGACTTGAAGCGGCACTATTAAAAGGTGGTGGTGAGGAAATCCTCGTCACTGGACGCCACCAGCGCTAAAGCTGGCCCTAAACGTATCTCTGCCTGTGTAGCCTCTGCAGTGGCTGTCCACCATAAAACACATCCTGGCGGGTTCCAAGAGCCACATTTTGTGTCCCAGCATGGTTGTTTGTGTTGTGGGTCGTGGATTGCTCTCCGTTTGTGTTAGTTTTTCCAGGAAATGTCGGCAGCAAACTGATTTTTATTCCATCTAACAGTAGTAGACCACCTTGGTATGCCTCCTGGAGTACTTGTCTTGCATGTTCATGCCAAGGAAATTAATAGATCTAGGTTGCGTATTGTAGAGACTGGTCATGGCCCTCTGGCGAATCTTATGAGCTTGTTGGAATTCAAAATGAGGCGAGAAGCAAATGTTCAGTAATGTCTATAGTATTTTTGCTAGTAATGCTTGCACAACCCCTTCTCCGCTTTTTCTAGGACTCCATAAAATCATACATTGTCCCTTTTTGCTTTTCTTTTCAATCTATCATTATTTATATTATTTGCCAGATGTTGGGTACCCAATCTTTTGACAGTATTCAGGTGGACTTCAAGTAGTTGACTCTCTTCTCAACAGTTTCCACCTGTCAATAGTGACAGAGTGCCAGTATGACACCTCAAGTCTATAAACCAGACTGTAGTTTACTCCGTTGACCTTCACAGGTTTCATGTGCTAATCCAGACCCAAATGATGGCCAGTAGGAAATGGGCTCTTTGGATACAGGGATCTGAGGGCCTGATGCTGGATGCTGTGTTCTGGCCCATTTCTGCCTCTGTCAGCGGCAGACAACGCCTCTGCATGGTAAAAGATGTGTACCCCTTTCCTGACTCTCCAGCTGTACAGCTATTGGGATCCCTAATGCTGATTTTTGTTGTCGTAGGCAAACATGGATCGTGTGTGTGCGCCATGTCATAGGCCTGTCTCATGGATTGTGGTCTTGTTGGACTGGGAGGTGCACCCAAAGCCCTACCCTAATATTGGTGGAAAGCTACCTTCTTCACCAAGAGGTAAGCAGCATGAGTGCTGTGGTAGCAGCATACCTTGTGGTGATCAGTAGGAGTGAACAAGTCCTTTTCACCCTGTGTCACCGGAGTGAGGCCTACAGGCTCACTTACCTTTTTTTAAGTTCAGATGCTGTGTGCTTAGCTCACCCCTTGGCCTGCATCTGTTAAATGTAGAGTACCACGCAGGGCAGGAGTGATGACTCGATGCAGGGTGGGTGTGCACCTCAGAAGGGTACAGTATGGGGATAGAGCAGTGCTGTGCAGTACAAGCATGTGTTGTGCACAAATCTATGTATGCCTGTGAGGTACAGATTTCATTAAAGTTGTATTGTTGTGCAGTACAATACATAAAGGGTGGAGTGTTGTGCAGTGTGAGTGTGTGTTTGCTAATAGCACACCATGACAATACAGAAAATATACAGCATTGAGCAGGACACGTAGAGTGATTGTATGTGCAGGATCTATGTGCACCTGGGGTGGTAGAATATATAAAGGTGACAATCCTAGACAGTATATGTGCTGTGTATGAACTCTAAGTGCATGTGTACCAGCAATGGTTCATTACATGCAGTACCCTGGGTTCTTTTTTGGGTAGGAATCTCTCCCAGACAGATTTGTGTATTGCTGCATTCCTGTGAGCTCGGTAGGAAACACTAGAGAAAGGGGGAGAGAAACTCCCCCATACACTTCAAAAGGGTGCTCTTTGATTCAGTGATAGATCACAAGGAGGGCACCTGGAATCATTTCCGGAAGGAGATGAGCTGATAAGGTAATCATAAAGAGTCGGGCTGTGAGTATAGGATTAACCGTTGGATGCACATATCACTATGGCTGACGTCCAAGTGTGAACTTAAGACACTCCCATGGCCTGTGTTGTGGGCTGTCTCCCGCTGTGATATACAGCCTTTGAAGAGGAAGAAGGAAAGGAGAATGTACACTTCAAAAGGAGCAGCAACCCAACATAAAACTCTGTTCACGTCCATGAATTGTGTTACGGGACAATCAGCTTCGGGGTCTTGCCTGCTGTGACAGACAGTCTTTCATGAGAAAGGAAGAACAGAAGTGTCCAATTCAAAAGAAGCAGAAACACAACTTAAACATTTCTAAGGACTCAAACCCTAAAGTACATTTGGTGTCTGGAAATTGACTATAAGAAGGGGAGGTTGAGACTCCAAAATGTGTCATCTTTCAAGCAGCCAAATCCCCTGGGTGAGAAGGTGAAGCTCTGAAAGAATTCTCTCTGTGACAAGGACTGCGGTCCGAGGTCTGTTAGTCTCCCTGCTGCATGAGGAGTTATCACATAGGAAAACCAAGAACACCTGCCCTAGAGCTTGGAGTACGAGCGTCTGCCCTACCAAGAGGACTCCTGGTGCGAGGTGTGACGAGATGGCTATGCACCGATAGGGTCCTTGCCTTTGTGCTGAATGATTCTGTGAACTCTGTATGCCAGAAGAGGCCTGCTGAGAACTGAGCCCTGCATTGAGTGCCAATGCGGGAAACACCAAGCTTGTACCACCTCATTGTTGTGACCAAGTATGCTAGCGGGGGCTACAGTAGAAGTGACTGTGCCGTCAAAGCGTAAATACTTGTGTGAGATTAGCACAACCCTGCAGGCAAGAAGCGGCCACAGTGGCATTGGTGATTGCACAGGAGACAAGACTACACCTTGCCCGCAAGTACCGCTGCAACCCCGTATGTCAATAGGGACTGCTGAGACTAAGTTTTGCCAAGTTTGAGCCATTGCACAGGAAAGTTCAAGCTGCAATCTGAAGGTAGAAATTGTGCATTGAGGCTTTCCCCCTGATCAACCCCATGGATGCCGATGGATACAAAGTGAACTTCGCTCTGTTGCTGGGCTCCAGTCAGAAGCACGAAGATTATCTTTCTTAGCCTTTGCAGAGGAAAAGGAACTTAATCACTGATGGGAGCTGGGAGCACCTCCGATCGCTGGTGAGGCTATCCGTCCCACTCAGGAGAGAGCCTGCTGGTACTTTTATGTGTACTGTGAACAGCCCAACTCCTCCGAACAGGACCAGAGCTTGCAAGTGCCTGCAGTTGGGGTACTTTCTGAGACGCTGATGCATCCATGCTGCTGGAAGAATTGAAATGGACCTGTCTGCCTTTCGAGGAGCTCGATGCTAAAGGTGCTGTGGCACCATAGACACTTTTGACTATTTTCTAAAGAGTCAAAGTGACTTGAGTAAGACCTAATAGTGAGCATTCCCTGGATGTGGCCACCAGTGAATGGGGAATAACCCAGACCAAATTGCAAGGAAGAAGGCAGGACAGAGATTTTCCAGATAAACACTCAAGTCCCAACCTCAAGGGGATTGTGTTGTTGCTTACGGATGTCATGATTTCTTTAAATGTGTAGATTTAGAAATAAATATTTATTTTTCATATAGGAGCACATATATGACTGGACATCGATGTATGGACATTACTGGGTGTACTTTGACTTATGAGTCGTGTTCACTAACCTGTATCGATACTTCCGACAAGCGAGGCTTTGACTGTTCATCCACTGCTACCATTGAGAGTCAAGTGCAGAAGGGGTACTGTGCCCAGTTGTTCAGGATCCATAGTAGGTGTGGCCTCGAGACATAAGTAGTCAAAGACCTCAACCACTACATTTAGGACCAGTAGCCCATGCATGCCCTATGGTTCTCTGAAAGTGGTTCTGACACAGATTATAAGAGGGGAGGGTGACAAGAGCACAACATTACAACTGTTGCACCCTTCTTATTATGTTCTTCTCTTTCCTCTGCATGCAATCTGGTGTTCACTGTGAAAAGCCCATACCACCCATGTGATAAGCTTCCTAGATCAAGGGCTCTGATGTTAACAGACTGTGATTTTGTCAGTGGAAACTACAATCTATCTACTCTGTTGAATTCAGAACAGAAGTTCACAGTAGCGGTCGGCAGTAGGTGTTTCTGTAGGGCGGTGACGTGGGCAGGGGGAGGGGCAGGGTGGGGGGTAGTAATGTATGGATTACGGAGTTTTACAGGTAAGTAAACATTTAAATACATAAAACGAATTTCGTTGCGCGCACTGCATCACCAAATGTAATGCAGTGCGTGCAACGAAATTTGTTTTATTTATTTAAATGTTTACTTACCTGTAAAACTCCGTAATCCATACATTACTACCCCCACCCTGCCCCTCCCCCTCCCCCCGTCACCGCCCTACAGAAACACCTACTGCCAACCGCTACTGGAAGTTCAGCACCTGCAGTTTGCTTTGTCCATGTCATTCATGAGTGAGGGATAGTGAAAATGGTAAAAGCTTGTGGCCCTTGCCAAGTCTGTTCGCATGATTATTAGTTAGCAGCACTAGATGTATTATAAATTGTGGTTATCTCACATGCACTTCACTCACACATGCTGGTGTGGAGTCAGAGAAATTTCTGCTGGTTTGCTTTTCACTGGAGGTTTGGTCTGTTGGTGTAAGATCTGATTGTTGACTTCTGGTAGTCGTGGCGTGCAGCACACTGAGAAGGTAAAGTCTTTGTTTCAAAGGCAGCCCCACCATCTAGGTGGATGCCGCCATCACTGTCCGCTGTTAGATTCTGTCATTTCACATAAGAGAACTAAAAAAAAACAGCTTCAGCTTGAACTCTGTAATAGGAATATGGCGGTTTACATCGCATGCGTTTACAACGCATGCAATTGCCATGCGGTCGTTGTTACATCGCAGTACCATTACCACTACTTGCTGTAGGGGGCTTGCTGGATTTAGGAATAGTATAATTTACTATTCCAACTCCATATATATATATATAGTAAATTATACTATTCCTTAGTTTAGAGCGCCCCCTACAGCAAGTCGTTGTAACGGTACTGCGATGTAACAATGCGGTCGTTGTAACTACCATGTTGTAATCGCATACGTTGTAACGCTTGGGATGTGATGGCTGTTTCCCATGTAAGAGAGCTCTCTTCTGAGGCGGCCATATTCTCAGGCAGCTAAATTTCGCATCTGTCTGTGCACTCTCAATCGGACGAATGGGACATCTGCAGGTTTTTTACTGATATCTTGCATCCACCAAACTCCAAATTAGGCCCTAAATTTCGAACTAATGAGTCATTATGATCCACTGATGCTGGTTATATAAGCAACACCAGGGTTCATTATAGGCACTGTGGGTTACTTCGTGTTTAAATTCTTTATTCAATATGACAAGGACCCTGCAGAAACTTACATAGTTGGAAAGTGTGGAAACAACATCCCTCCAGAGAACATCTCATTTCACAGAGTGAACAAACTCCTTGGCTCTTGCCTATCAAACGACAGCGCATGGCTCACAAGGGTCTTGAGATGGAAGTTTGGAGAGTATCCTTGAAAAGCGCCCCTTGCAGGTAGGAGTGGTGGGGCCGTGTTGGGGGGATTTGACAGACGACCACAAGGGAAAATTAAATAAATAATTAATTTTCCCTCGTCGTCTGTCGAAACACCCCCCCCTCCAACCTGGCCCCACGGCTCTTACCTGCATGGGCCGCAGATGAGGGCTAATGATAGATGGGCTGGAGTATAAATCCAGAGAACCTGGAGAAGACTTTAAACATCTCATCCACAAATTAGTCGAAACTGTGGAAACCTGTATGTTGTTAAAAACACAACCCTCCCTTCAGAAAAATTATGAATATTTGCCATTCTGACTGAGTTTTCAGACTTGCGGAGCCCTACCACCCTTAGCACTCCACAGCAGCCAGGAACAGGCGAGCACTGATTTCCAGTCAGTCATTTATTTCAGGTATATAGAACATTTATCAGCGAAGTGCGGTGAGAACGACGAGCTCACGCACAACACAGCTTGTCAGATCACGTTGCCAAATACAAAAAAGAAACATGTCGATATATTTTATAAAACATTCAAACATCGATGTCAAGGACACATTGGCATTCTTTTCTGACTTCCAGTTTTATTCCAAACTCGCCCATAAAAATAATTTAAAAAAATCAACATCTTTGGAATAAACCTTTTTTTAACATCATATAGTATTTTTGTATTTTTTTTATTTTTAAATTAATGATTTGCTTTAGTTACTAGTTTAATAATATTAATATATAATTCCTTTATTTCAGGGAATCACAAGAAATATATATATATATATGTATATCTAACATTCACAGTACATTGTTTTTTTCTTTTTTCTCTTCAATTAGAAGGGATTATATATTTGCTGACGACGTAGCGGTTTTTTGAGAGACGCTGTCAAATGAATGTGGTCAAGGTGTGCGTCTGAGCTTGTGTGAGTGCGTATGTGGAGGCGTGAAGAGGGGCAATTGGGTGTGAATTTGTTTGGGTGTGTTAAATGTGTATGGTAGTACATAGTAGTGTGTGCAAAGGTGTATGTATATACATCATTTGCATTGCTATCACAGGAGAGATCCCAAAGCAGATCCCTCACTCCAGACCAGCTGGGTGGCGCCCTGGAATGCCTCAGTGAAGACAAAGATTACATTCACTAAAGAAGCCCCTGTGGGTGGGAAATGAGTGGGGTGACTACTGTCCTGCTCCCTCTGCTCTTTACTGGCGTCATTGTGTAACAGAGGTCGCAGTCTTGAAAAAGGATTGCCTCGCTTGTCACAATTTCGTTTTGTAGCTAGGACGATCCCATTGTCAGAGATGCTTGCATCGCCGCTTCCCTGAGTGTGTGTGAGGTAAGCCTGCACTGCGGCCTGGGCTGCACCTGCTCCGTGAAGGAGGTTTGTGCTGCTGCTTGTCATACCTGCTCTGTGTAAGGGAAGCTTGCGCTGCTGCCTGTGTTGTACCTGCTGCCTGTGAAGGAAGTTTGTGCTGCTGCTTGTTATCCCTGCTGTATATGAGGGAAACTTGCATTGCTGTTAGCTTATAGCAAAGGAGGCTCCTCTGCTATGGCGGAGGAGCATCACCTCACTGCTTTTAAGCTGTGAGAAATATAAAATGATTACTTAGAGGTATCATTTTATGCTATGTATCCTGCTGCATTGTGGCTGGCGGTGGGTGGGCCTGCTCTGCTCTCCGAGGAGTGGTTTTCCCACTCCTAAGTGCGCAATGACTGTTTGATAGGCCCTCTCAGGCTGCCGAAATCAGTCATGCGCGCTTTCCCCGTTCTCCATGCAGGCTGTATCCACCCCTCCAGCCCCTGGCTGAGCGCAGTGTTGCGGCGCTCAGATCAATCACAACACTGTATTGCAGCGCTGTGATTGGCTTAGCGGCGGGAGCCTGGCTGCCTGCTTCCTGTTCCTGTTCAGAGTCGGAGGCAGGAGAGCAGAAGCAGGACCAGAGCCATGGGACCCGGCCTCAAGGTAAGTTTTTTTATTCCGATCCTCCCCCTCCACCTGCGCAACCCACGCACCCTCCCCACCTCCCGCGAGCGATGCCGGCCACCACTGGTTTATAGCTGCTGCGTTTTCAGTACCTGTTCCGTTTATGAGGGAAACATGCACTGCAGCTTCCTGTGCTGTACTGGTTCTTTGTGTAAATTACGTTTGCACCACCTATTCTTGTGGATCTGTTTGGTGCATTGTGTGAAGGCTTAGTTTACCATTGCTTTTGTTGTGATACATTTCCCTTCACAGTCTGCACACTCCAGGCACTCTCACTTATTTCATATTTTAAGATGAAACAACCTCGAGCTGATTGCACATGTTCCAATACTGGAATATGGTCCTTCATGGGGTTGGGTAAGTGACAGTGTCTCCCAAAGTTAGCGCTGCAAGTCAGTGCATCAACACAGAACAAAAAAAGAGCAACAAATAGTCATAAAAGTGCATTCCGTTACAAGACTGTAAATACCACGTACAGGATACACGTCGGCCGTCAACAGTCTGCAGGGGAGGCGTATGCCCACCATGGTCAGCACAAGCCATACCCAAGGTGGTCACATCAGGGAGTCACGGAAGACGCAAGCGAAGGGCTGTGTCACCTCCTAGCCTTAGGACTGCAAAACACCAGGTGTGGTTGGATGTGGTTTCTTGCTGGTACAACACTGGGAGACCTTGATCGAATAATTTGTAAGAGGGCGAGGACATCTCAAAGATGAAACGTATCTCGAACATGTGGGTCCAACTGAGGAACCTGCAGTAGCGGCCATTACAGATAGGCACACATCTGTGAGACACACTCCCAAGAAAAAGTGATTTAAATAGTTGTATGCCACATCACTGAGTACAAAATGATAAACCTGCAAAAATATAGCGAGCAAAATGTCCACTTGCACAATATTGTCATGGTAAGCATATATGAGAGTGTAGATGTGCTGTTCTAACTCCACAACTACTCACTGGGACCATGCTGTGTAAGTCAATATCTTGCTGTCGATGTTGTTGCAGGTGGATAGTTCAGTGTCGATATTGTGGTACCTCTGAAATGTCAGTTGGTTTGGGTCAAAGGCCATCTTGTACCATCCCACTGTAAGGTGCCCCTGTCTGTGCCTAGATCTATCTCATACCATCACTTGAGAGATACACAGTTGTCCCACCTCTATAGGACTGATAACATGCACAGAGACCTTCACACCCTCTGACCCATGCTTCACTGATATCCCAGAGACCCTCATCATTCCTTTACCTAAGCATCACTGGTGTCACCTAGGTACCCTCACACCTCCTCTACCCAAGTTTCACCTATATCTAGGACCCTCACCACTTCTTTAAGCATCACTGGTGTCACCTAGGTACCATTACACCTCCTCTACCCGTGCTTCATCGATATCCAGGACCATCACCACTTCTTTAAGCATCACTGCTGTCACCTAGGTACCCTCACGCCTTTTCTGCCCGACCTTCACCAATATCCAGGACCGTCACCACTTCTTTAGGCATCACTGGTGTCTCCTAGGTACCCTCACATGTTTTCTGCCCGAGCTTCACCGATATCCAGGACCCTCACCACTTCTTTAGGCATCACTGGTGTCACCTAGGTACCATCACACCTTTTCTACCCGTGCTTCACCGATATCCAGGACCATCACCACTTATTTAGGCATCACTGGTGTCACCTAGGTGCCCTCACAGCTTCTCTACCCGAGCTTCACCGATATCCAGGACCATCACTACTTCTTTAAGCATCAGTGGTGTCACACAGGTATCCTCACGTGTTCTGTACTTTCACTGATTTCTGCCGCAGGAATCCTCATACATTATGTCAGATTGCCTCTGTAACGTCTCCGCATGGATTCACATGACCTCT
Organism: Lissotriton helveticus; assembly: GCF_964261635.1. Classification (NCBI taxonomy): domain Eukaryota; kingdom Metazoa; phylum Chordata; class Amphibia; order Caudata; family Salamandridae; genus Lissotriton; species Lissotriton helveticus. Next base: position 1,541,851,841 of record NC_136065.1, read on the forward strand.
GATGTGGCCCAGACATGGGTGTCAATTAGACGTAACTCTGGTCTTAGGGGCATCATGTCTGTGGTGGACAGAGAGTTAGAAACCCGGTTTCCATTCTGTAGTTCTGACTGCTAGGCCTTCCACTAACCCCTCATAGAAAACAAGAGACTACTGAGGAGCTAAGGCGTGGGGAAAGAAGCATCCGGGGTGGATTTAGGGGTCTTAGAGTTGACCAGTCCGCTTCCACTGCATCTGCCATGCTGATGAGTTGCTGTTCGTGTTCACTACCATGGCCCTCCCGAGGCACTCATAGCTTCTTTGCCTGGTAATCTGTTTATGGAACTCCAGCTCCACCTCTCGCTGCTTTAATCATTGTAAGTGAACCTCTGACTGAGGTCATTTACTGCAGCAGATACCCTCATCCTGTAGTGCTTGGCTATGCATCTCACCGGAGCCAGGGAACTGCACAGCCTGCTGTGGAAAGGCACATAACATGTGTAGCGGCTGGATGCAAGACCAAAGACATGTCATTCGAAGATTTATCCCTGGGTTATGAGGCATGACCTCTGGATATTTCAAACCATTGTTTTTTACCCCCTTGAGCTATGGTATTTCTGACTATAAGATCCTGTGTGAACATAAGTTCACAGAACAGAGGCACTGGGAACCTCAGAGATGTCATGAGGCACTACACATATTTAAACATGCCAAAAAGAGAAAAACTGTGGTCTTTCTCTAATAGTTCTGAGAATGAGCCCTTCTGGACTCTTGACAGTTGCACCACTAATGTCTCTGATTGAAGGGTAAGCACCAGATTTCCCATGTAGTGATGAACAGTTCTAGCAGAAGGACTCTTGTGACAAAGAGTACAGCGGCTGCAAACCCATCCTGCAGGTTTGAGCTGTTCCAGTGCCAGTAGATGCCTTATGCAGTGATGAGCAGCTGCAGTAGCTGATTCTTTGAACACTGATGATCAGTGACAGTAGCAACATAGGCCTCGTGCAGTGGTAAACAGTTACAGCCGTGGTGATGAATGAGAGCACCAACAAATCACTTGACCGGTGATGAACAGCAAATCCTAGAGAGCGGTGCATGGACACACCAGCTGATCTTGTGTACCGTGGTGAACAGTAACCGCGGCAGATCCTTCGTAGAGTGGTCAATGGTGGTTTCAGGGGGTTCCTTGTGCAGTGACAAACAGTAGCAGCAGCAAACTCCTTATGCAATCACGAGATAGTACAGCAGCAGCAGCAGCTCCTCACAGAGTCATACTAACAGCAGCAGATCCTGTGCAAGTTGAAGCAGGTCCCTTCTGCACAGAGGGTCAGATGCACATCCCTGAGTAGTCAGACCATCTTGGTATAGCCTCTTTTAAGAGATGATTGTGACACTGAAAAAGAAACCTGATTGGCCGGCTATCTGCACCTGCAGCTTTGAGAAAAGTTACCGCCGCACATTCCTTATAGTGATAAGCAAGGCCTAAATCTTCATTTGTAGTGACGAACAGTTGCAGTAGCACCTTTTTATATCTGAATCGTAGGTCCAGCAGTTCCCTTATACAGTGGTGAACTAATACAGATGCTCCTTCCAAAATGGTACAATATGGGTACCGCAGACATCTCTGTTGCAAGAAGTAGTAGTGGAAGCTCATTCTGAACATAAATAGAAAGGCCTGCAGCATCATAGTTATAGCTGCAGGGCCCTAAAGCAGCAAAGTGGTCCATCAGCTCACTCTGTACGGCCCGGTTTACGCTTCTTTCAGTGTGGCATGTGTAAAGCGCACTACAGCAAAACATCTTTTTGGTGCTACCAACACTGAAATGCCACAGGCAAGATTAGGATAAGAAGACCAGCAGGGCGGCATAGAAAAGGCCGGACACACAACCAGGTCTCAAGAGGTTTGTGGAAAGAAGCTGATAAGGCAATAGTCTCAGAGAAACTAGCAGGCTATTCCAGAGCAGAAGAACAACCATTTAAAGTGCCTGGCCACTGTATCTCAGTTTCGGAAGTGGGAAAGAGCAAGGGGGCATTGGGTGCTGAAGTGGAGAAGCAGGACAGAAAGGTTGGGAGTCCCCTTACAACTAGGTACGATCTGCCCCTGAACAGGCTCTGTATGAGAGTCCATGAAAGGACATCAACAAAGGGAACATTAAATCAGCCTCACAAGCAACCGTGCTGCTGCATTCTTCATAACCTGCAGCCTACCAGAACATGTCTGAAATGTGCACTAGTATAGAGTGACTCCAGTCAAGTGTGGTTGCAGTGACAACAGTCATTGCTGGGTACCGCTCATCAATGGTAAAACAAACACAGGACAGAGCATCTTAACATGGAAAGAGCAGGGTAACACCACTGCAGACTCCTGGTAGGAGAGATCAAGTGTAATCTTGGAGCTTATGTCCTTGATCTCATTATCCGGAGTGAGGCAAGATCCTATTTGGCGAGCCTGAATGGAATGGGCATTATGTTTACCGACTCCCCACAGCTATAATGTCTTTGTTAAGTATGAGTTCATCCAGTCATAGGTCGGCACTGACAGTCTTGAAAAGCTGCCACTATTACCACCATATGCCAGTGAAGATTCAGAAGGGTCTAGGTGGCATTGGTTTACATATAGATATGCCACCTGGTCAGGAGGAGAGTGATGATTGGCTCATGAGAAACGTTGAAGAGGTCGTGGGAGATGGGCCCTTAGCACCCCCAAAATTAATGTGCTGAAACTCCGAGGGGAAAGGAACTTGTGACTTGACCTGACTCCTGTGTCGAGAATGGTGTGAAATCAGGGCACGGAGCACCAGCATTGCCAATCTCCTAAACGTGCCACACAAGTATCTCAATTTTAGCTGCCTCAAAAACGGCTAACAGGTCCCAACATTCCAGGTCCGAGGCGTTAATGCTGTCATTTGCCATCCTGCCGTCGTTCACACAGACCAAGACAGATTCCGTTCCAAGATGGCGGTGAAAACTAGCCTGAAAGCCGCCCAAGCAGCTCTTAGATTTAAGAAACTCAAGCGGCTGTAACTCAGCAAGCTTGGCTGATGCTGGGGTCTGTGACCAGTCACGAGACTCTAGACAAGTCACCTGCCCGGAAGACCAAGGAAGATGTTAATCATGTAACAAAAGAAAAGCACTTCTCTATCACAAATGGATATGGGAAACACATCTGTCTGGGGTCAAGGAGGATGTCGTATTTGAGACCGGAAGTACTTGAAACATCATCTCTGGCCCGGCAGGGCAAAACACCCAGAGAAGCAACTCTGACCCAGGATACATGGGATAAAAGACAGTTGTGATGACTCTTAGAGAATATTTATACAGAGCTGAGAGGAGCAGGGCAAAGCAGAAGGCAGACCCATAGCAGAGGACAGATGTTAGGTGTATATGTCAGATGTGTGGGGAGAGGAAATCCCTCCAGCTTCTAGGCTCGTTCTTGGTCTTGGAATACAATTGGAGTATGGGGGTCATATATGACACTCCATAAGCACTGTGCTTCTTTAACGACTGACTTGGGAGATACCAGCAGCCTCTTAATGGAGAGACAGCATTCACAAGTGCACTTGCCTAAGAGTGATACACAAGTCTAGCAGAATCTTTTTTGGTAACAAACGGCTGCAGATGTGAACCATAGATGAACCTTCCTAGTAGAGAAAAGTAACCTATGGAGGCAGAGGCTTCTCTGTGGCAGCTGCCACGTTCTGCAATGCCCTTCCTGTTGCCATCTGCGTGGCATTCAGTCTAATCAAATTCAGGAAAGCCTTTAACCAGTACCTTTTCCTCTTTTTATTTATCCTCACTAGCGCTAAGAACTGCGCTCAGCAACCAGTCCTGGCAGATTGCTGCACGACCGGCCCTAGGAGGGGGCGGGGGGTGTGCTAGCAAGAAGCGCCGCTCCCGCTTTTGTTACAGGGGGCGATATTGCAGCACTGCTGTAAAACCGGTCCCCAGGGGCACAAAACCGGCCCCCACCCCTCCGATTCACCGGGGAAATGCCCGGTGCCCACTATGGCCAGTCCTTCCCTGACACTAAGTGTTGTTGCGCAACTGTGCTCGATAATTAAATATAACAAAAGCATAGGCGTCTTTAAAATGTGATGTGTAGTTAGAGCTACATTTGCATTGTGGTGATAAACTGGCTCTTTCCGTTTGCTTCTAGGAACAGTGACGGCTGCACATTTCTTATCATGTTTAACGGCCCAGAGTTTCCCTTGCAGGGCCGGCACCGGGTGCTGACTTCGGGTGGGGGTGCCCCCTTTCCAAGTATATTATGGTTTAAAAGCACCTGCTGCCGCGTTCCTTGCCTCCAGCAATTTCGAAGTAGCAATAAAAATGTCAAGATAACTCCGGTAATTAATGTTCTTCCTGGACAGAGGTTGGAGCTTTGTCCAGTGGAAGCTGTGACTTATCGTAAGGTATTGTGTAGGTCACAAAGTGCATATAATGTAAATAGATCAGTGGGTTACTGCTTTTGTCAGATATCCTTTTGTTACTTGAAGTTTATAAGTTAAAATCCTAATATAGAGCAGTGAACTACTAAACTGCCATCAAATGTCACAAAAAGGCTAATGTAGAGGTGTGTGTCACATGAAGGTAACAGTTAGGAAGCTCTGTGAGCCATATTCAGCCCTTCATTCTTCTAAGGCCAATACCAGCAGTATCCGTTGTTTGTGTAACAGCAACTTCTGGAATTTAGGCCACTACCGAAGAGCCAATGGCGATGTAAACCTACAGCTCATTCTTCGTGTTGATTATACGTCACATAAGCCTGCCTAGTGGTGTAATTCCATCCGTTTCTTTCCTTAGTCCAGTGTCCAGAGGGTGGTTTCCACCTGACCACACTGTAGAGGAGGAACTACCACAAAGGTCATACTCAGCAGAGAAGCTGCGCTGGCCACACACTTGCAACCTGTGTTGTCTCTGATGCCTCATCAGCAGTGTTAAGACACATCATGGCGGCATATGAGGGATCGCATGCATAGCCGTTGCTGGCATTCTATGTCAGTTGACACATAGATTGCTTCAGTAGCAACCGCTGTCACCTGAGATCTGCCCACTGCACACAAATTTCATACCTAGAAACGAAACATTTACAAGTACAAATATCAACACCGACATGCATTGTGGGCCATGCACCTCAACTAGGTCCCTGTCCTGCTGATAACAAAACCAACTGACGCTTCGACAAATGCCCTTTCACTGAAACAGCCTCCTGGATTCCAATTGGTTGCTCAAGACAACCAATCAGAAGCTCCAAAGACATGAGCTTTTGAGCCACCACACAGTGGGTCCTCGAATGACACAGACGAGATTGCATGCCCTCCCTACATTTTGAAGTGGTTAACAAGGGAGATGGAAACGAACTTCTCAAAAGCCTCTTCATATTCTAAACCACTGCATCAGTCTGCACTTGGGAACCTGCCCACCCGAGACCTTAAACAGAACAACTCTTTGAGGACCACTGTTCAAAGATGCTAAGCATACATGGCTATTCTCTCCTCCCAGGAAAGCTCTTAAAAGAACTGCTGTGCTTAGAGTCTCATCTCAGCAATGAAGAACCTACAGTGCCCTCTGCTGTATCTAACTGACCTCTCTAATGTTTCCACTCAAAGATGAAATCTAACCAGCCCTGAGAGTGTACATGACCAAGGTGAAGCCCACGCCCAGAAAGGTAGCAAGTCCGAGAAGCAGGTGACCCAAACTGTGCTGTACCATCAACACATATGTCCAAAACAAGGACTTGTACTGACATAGCTTCAAAAGGTGGATTCCTAGAGCACACATGTGGATTGAACCTACCATCACTTGAGGGTCTGAGGGGGCAGCAACTTCCCTACCCACATGGGCTAGCACAGGTGCCGCACAGGGAAGGGGCTGCAGGAGGGGGACTCCCAGTTAGGTTAGAATCATCTATATATAAAGAAAAATCAGAGCTGAATACTGAACAGGTTGCCACATGGTGCCTTTTCCCAACCAGTGTGACCCTGGGCATCCATCCATATGTATCTGAATTTGCTGGGTTTTTATGAGTGTGCAAGGGGACAGATGACACTGCAGAGAAAAGATGAGGGAGAGTAGGGGTGGGGCTTATCTACCTCATCTGGGATATCACTTCCCAGACAGTGCCAGCTTAATCCTTGAGGTCTAGATGATTGCGTGGGCAGTAGGAGGTGATAGAGCAGAGGACTGGCCAGAGGTGCCAGTGTCTGGCCAGGCCCACAAAGTGCACTGTTTCCTGCGCATGCGTCTTCAAGTTTTCGTGGTGAGGCAAGTCCATGGTGAGGGCTACACAAACTGCTCAGCAGCAGAGAGCCGACACCATTGCCCAATTCCCAAGAAGATCAGCACCGCAGTGTGTACATTCGTGAGGCCGCAACAGTCTTTCTTTCCTTGCAGTCATTTTGTTCTTCCTGTTATTCAGAAGAGGCAAAGGACTTAAAATATGCTCTGCCGCCTGTTCTTCCCTCGTGCTGTCAGAGAAAAAGAATAGAGAAGGTTTACCATTGATCCACAAGACACAACTCAATCCAGACTCCAACTGACCTACGGACAAACTGAGAGAGAACCAGGCAGACTGGCATAACTAAAATGTTGTGGGCAATAAAACACACATTCATTTGCCTTTTTAAATTCTACAGCAGGTGTTTTTCAAACAGTAAATAAAAAAGGCTACCATGCAGGAAAACAGTATGTAATAACATTATTCCCTCTAAGCCATACTTGCTTGCAATGCAACATTTATGTCACTGGTAAAGCGTCACATAAAATGAAACTTTTTTATTTTTAATTACCCCCACTGACATTTGATTTATTCTCACTTTCTCATCCCGAAGCACAATATGCCTTTCATTTCCAGCTCTCTTGGGTACTTGGAACCATTTCTTAAACCATTCTTCTCTATCCATTTCTAAATAACGTTGCATATTTCTTTCTTTGCCTGTTCTTAATAATCTGTATTTTTCAACCACGTTGTTGAGAGGCTACTACTGTATTCTGCCTTCTATCTCTATTGCTCACTCAGCCAAATCGACTCTTTGGCGCATAAAGACAGGAGTGGGCTGAGAAAAAGGTTTCAGTTTATTGCATGTTACCAAAAACACAATGCATTGTCTTTATTTTTTACCAACCACCACAAATTGATAGTTTAGTCCATTTGGTATTAATCGTGGGACTCAAGATTACAAGTAACTGACTACATTATTTTTTCAAATAAAAGTCAAAGAATGGACTACTGAGGCCTAGGCTGCATGGAGTAACCAGTTAACTCTAACTGTGCTGTGTAGGAGCCAATTGGCATTTTGGCATGAAGCTGCAGTGTGGTAGTTCTTGTGACAGCACTTTAGATTCTTGGATCTGCTGTTAAGCCTTTCACATTACAAATATTGTGGTATGCGTCCCAACATGAGTAATACTTTTTGTCCTAAACAGCTGGAATGGGTGAAGTTGGCCAACTATGACAAAAAGTCAGTTTTTAGTTTACAGAAAAAGAGGGGTGGCTTATTCTACACAAGGCCAAACAAAATGAAGACAGCTCAAACTCCATTTGCCAGACCTGTTGAAAAAAACTCGTTTGCTAGGTTCCATGAATAACAGTGTAAGATTTTGGTAAGAATGATCTGTTCGACGCCTGAATGACAACAATGTGAAAAGATAAAGGGTTGGGTTCAGCTTTGTTCCACTAGCCTAGTCTATCGTGGACACAGTGTTAGCTGCTGTAAAGGGTCTAGAAAGCCTAGGACCCATTAGCTCGTACCCATACGCACCGTACCCCATGTACAGTGGGTGTACGGCACGTACCCCATGTACGCTGGGTGTACGGCACGTACCCCGCATGACCACAGGGGTACGCCGCGTACCCCTGCGATCATGGGGGGTACGCGCCGTACGGTGTGTAGGTGATCGTGCGCTTTTCCGTACGAATCGACGTGTACCGTACGAATCGCGTACGGGTCGGCCGATCGGGATCGGAATCGTCCGGTCGTACGGTGTCTGTACGAGTCGTACGGAAACTGCTCCGGATACGATTCGTACGGACGGGGATTTTACCGGATCGGAATCGACCCCATAGTAACTAAAGAAAGACCACAGAAAGACTATGTGGTTATTGTAAGAACAGCCAAGCCTTCTGCCATTTCCAAAATGAAAGATGAATTATATTTTGCCTAAGAGCTAGAGGAAGCGTATTCCAGAATAATGGTTCCATAAAGGAGAAGTGTCTACCTTCTTGTCTGGTAAGCTGTATTTTAGGTACCACTGCTAAACATTTATCTGATCTGTAAAGGAGTATTTTTGAATTTTGCAACTAAGACAGTTAAGACAGGAATTATACTAAGCTTTATGGGTGAGATATAGGTTTGTGGACAAGAATCTAAAGGATAACCAGATTGTGTTTCCGTAAGACTCTTTCAGCTTGGGTTCTGGTTAGCAGATACGAATCACTGATGATCTCCTTATTGTTCTCTGAGACATTAACTTTGTTCTCATCATTTTGCATATTCTCTTTTCACTGGGGGAAGGAACCATGTATTAGTTAAAATTTCCCCTAAATAACAGTGAGTTCATTAAATTAGGCTGTGAGACATGAGGAATGTTTTTCAGATTTAGTATTAGCTAACTTACTCACAATGGAAAAGACTTTCCGAGCAGGATTTCTCTAGTTTAAGATAGCATGGCTGAGTTAATCTGCAATTTAAGCTATTGCATGGCTCCTATTTTTGTCCTCATCCTTATATTATAATGTCCATTTTCATTCAACTTTTTTACATAGTATTTTCCGAATTTCCCAGGGATAGATGATTACACTCACTGTATAATCTGAGTGCACCCTTGGGTAGCTTGGCACTAAGAAGTCAGGCTTATCACAGAGGCAATGTGTACAACGTTGGCACAGCACTCTCACAATAAATACACTGAGCTTCACAAAAGAGACTTCACACGTGGAGTATGTAATAACGTTTGTATTCAAAACACACATTAATTAACACAACATGAACATCATGTATTTCTGGGCATAAATCATGTTTGGAAATATCACTAACAGTACAAGGCCCAACCATATTAAAATGACATCAGTAGTATGCACACTTAGGAAAGATCCCACATTAACCCTCAGCAGTCTTATGCGATGGAAACATTGCCAGAACTAGGCCCACCCTGGCAATTATTATAATTCAATACCACACAGTTATAGGGCGCACCCGGATCACAACAAAATCAAAAATGTGTACGCAGATAATTACAACACTTTTAAAAAGCACCATGGACCAAGGCTGCATGGGTAATAACCAATGTCAAATGGAGTATTCTTTTAGCAAGAAATCAATGTGTAAAGCAACACCGCCGGGCGGTGTGATTAAAAACAACAGTGTCCATGCAGTCACTCCAACACACTCACTCAGCACCGATATGCGGTGCCACGGAGCTCATCCAGGTCCGTGTGGAGCGCACTCGCCCACTCACGCACCCAGCACCGTAATGTGGTGCAACTGACATCCGGCAGGTCAGTTGATAATACGCATGTGGACCCCCATGGCCCAAGCCGCCCCCACCTTTCAGCTAACCTCGACTACCCTACACCCACGGGTTGGAGATAAACAGCCCTCCCCCTGATACTAGGCTATTGTGGCCGGAGTCACACTTAGTTAGGCTCCCAGGGAAGGAAGTGGGGGTAGGTAGCAGGGCTAAATAGGCAGCAGTCGACAAATGGGGGGTTTGGTCACCACTCAGGAAGTTTACCCATGGTATGCGGAGCAGAAGCAGGTTGAGGGCGATAGCCGTTTAATCAAAGGGTTCCACAATTGGCCTTCCGGCACCAGCTCAGTTCTGCCAAGCATGAGGGGTTCACACAGTTTCTTGACCCTCGAGACTACCCCCTTTCCTCTCGGACCCTACACCTACCACCTGCAGAGTCCCCCAGGGCACCTCCCTCAGCCCAACGCTCTTCAACGTCTACATGGTTCCACTCGCACCCATCATCTGAACCTACAGACTCAACAATGTGCCGTACGCAGACGACACCCAACTCATCTTCTCCCTATGCTATGAACCCAACACCGCCACACACAACTTTCGAGAAGGCATGGAAGCCGTCGCCAAATGGATGAAAAACAGATGCCTGCAACTAAACACCAACAAAACAGAAGTACTCATCATGGGCCCAAACCCCGATGCCTGGAGCGACATCTGTTGGCCCCCCGCCCTCAGAAACCCGCAAAGCCCCAGGCACGCAACCTGGGAATCATCCTGGACTCTGAGCTCAAAATGGACCGCCAGATCAATTCCGTCTCATCCTCCTACTTTCATACCCTTCGCCTCCTATGTAAGACTTCAAATGGATCCCCCTCAAACACAGAAAGACCATCACTCACGCCCTGGTCACTAGCAGACTTGACTACGGCAACGCACTCTACGCCGGAATAAACAAAAACCTCACTGCAAGCTGCAGAACATCCAGAACCCCACCACAAGACTGGTTCTCAACCTGCCAAAACACTGCCACATCTCCCAGCACGTGCGCACACTCCATTGTCTCCCCATCGAGGTGAGAATCACCTTCAAGATACACACCCACGCACACAAGGCCCTCCATAGCACCGGACCAGCATACCTGAACAGCCGACTCAAAATCCACGCACCCCAAAGGACCCTACGATCAGCCCAGCTCTCCTATGCTGTGGTCCCCACACTAGAAAGACCAGATTGGGAGGCCGCTCCTTCTTCTTCCTCGCGGCCAAAGCCTGGAACACCCTGCTGCTCCACCTCAGACAGACAACATCGCTCCCCATCTTCGCAAGAAACCTACAAATCTGGCTCTTCGACAGACCCCCTCCTTGATGGAATGGATCATGCAGCACCTATCCCCAGCACCTAGAGACCCTTACGTGTGAGTAGTCGCACTTAACAAACCCCTGATTGATTGATTGATTGCTCTCTGTAGCGTTCCTTAGCCCAGTCAATTACTCTCACCATCGAGGCCTGATCCAGGCAATACTACCTGGCACCACAAAGTCATTGGGGCTGGGTGAGGAGAGGGCAGTTGCTCTGCCGCACTGAGGGCAAAAAAAGGAATGATTGATGAATGGGGGTGAAGCAGGGTAGCCTCTCTGAAGAAGGAGGCACCCCGCCAGATACACGTCAATCAAAGTAGCACCCTGGCAGTCTAGGCACAACAGAACACAAATCTGCTCCTCCGCACCTCCCTGAAAATGAGGCACAACATCTGGTGTCTGTTGATCTGAGTCACATCAGAGAGTTCCAATCACACACAACAAAGAGTTGCAAATTTCGTACCTCCCTGAAAATGAGGCAGAACGTCTGGTGTGCGCTGATCCGAGTCACACCAGACACTACATACAATGAAGAGTTGCAAATTCCATATCTCACTAGAAATGAGGCACAACATCTGGTGCGCATTGCTCCAAGTCTCAGCAGACAATACCGGTTACACACAGAGGCACAAGTTCAACAGTGTCGCACAAGGTAGAATGAGGCACTACTATGGGTACACCTTCCCTCCCAGGAACATATGAATAGGACACCGTACACAATGAGCATGCAGTCGGCCTGTCAGATAAGAGAGATGTGGCACACTCGATGAAGCGGGCGATGCTGTATCCCACAACTGGTGGTTCCGCTCACCACTAGCAAGACGCTTATGCGTTTTGAGACCCCGTGATGCAAGAGCCACAGTCCTTAGATTCGGGCAGTGCTTACAGGGCTCGGCACAAGGCAATCTAGTCTTCCACGCTCATGCAGCGCTACCAGTTGGGGTTCAGCAGATGATGTGGGCACTTAAGAGGGAACCGTTCTCCAGGTGTCTCACGTAAATGGGCTGGGTCCCTCGCGGGGTCCACAAGAGAATAGGGGCAAGACATCAAGCCTTTGGAGAGCACACTTCAGGGTGCCACACAGCAGTAGTTACAAAAGGAGGTGGTAATGGACGGAGCATCTGAACCAATCAAACACTCACACCCAGTCAAAAGATCTGGGTTTAATCCATCACCGTTCTTTAGCCCACTCTGCCACCCCAGTTCAGACATGGCTATATGCAAATCAGTCTGACCCTGTGCCTCATGGGAACAGTCCAGCCCGAACTGCCAAGCCACGCCTTCCCTGAACTGGAAACAAGCCTCAGAGGACCGGTTTCTGGCATTACAGCCGTCTTCAGCCCGGCTTGCTTGAATCCAGTGGCAAAGTGAGCAAGGGACCCACGTCTGAGCATACCCTGCGGCCAAAAGCGGTACAAAAGGAGGTGGTAATGGATGGAGCATCTGAACCAATCAAACACTCACACCCAGTCAAAAGATCTGGGTTTAATCCATCACCGTTCTTTAGCCCAATCTGCCACCCCAGTTCAGACATGACTATATGCAAATCAGTCTGACCCAGTGCCTCATGTAAACAGTCCAGCCCGAACTGCCAAGCCATGCCTTCCCTGGACCGGAAACAAGCCTTCGAGGACCGGTTTCTGGCATTACAGCCGTCTTCAGCCCGGCTTGCTGGAACCAAGTGGCAAAGTGAGCAAGGGACCCACGTCTGAGCATACCCTGCCACACCCATGGCGGCCAAAAGCGGTACAAAAGGAGGTGGTAATGGACGGAGCATCTGAACCAATTAAACACTCACACCCAGTCAAAAGATCTGGGTTTAATCCATCACCGTTCTTTAGCCCACTCTGCCACCCCAGTTCAGACATGGCTATATGCAAATCAGTCTGACCCTGTGCCTCATGGGAACAGTACAGCCCGAACTGCCAAGCCATGCCTTCCCTGAACCGGAAACAAGCCTCCAAGGACCGGTTTCTGGCATTACAGCCGTCTTCAGCCCGGCTTGCTTGAATCCAGTGGCAAAGTGAGCAAGGGACCCACGTCTGAGCATACCCTGCCACACTCATGGCGACCAAAAGCGGTACAAAAGGAGGTGGTAATGGACAGAGCATCTGAACCAATCAAGCACTCACACCCAATCAAAAGATCTGGGTTTAATCCATCACCGTTCTTTAGCCCACTCTGCCACCCCAGTTCAGACATGGCTATATGCAAATCAGTCTGACCCTGTGCCTCTTTTCACACCCTTCGCCTCCTATGTAAGACTTCAAATGAATCCCCCTCATACACAGCAAGACCATCACTCACGCCCTGGTCACTAGCAGACTTGACTACGGCAACGCACTCTACGCCGGAATAAACAAAAACCTCACTGCAAGCTACAGAACATCCAGAACCCCGCCACAAGACTGGTCCTCAACCTGCCAAAACACTGCCACATCTCCCAGCACCTGCGCACACTCCACTGTCTCCCCATCGAGGTGAGAATCACCTTCAAGATACTCACCCACGGACACAAGGCCCTCCATAGCACTGGACCAGCATACCTGAACAGCCGACTCAAAATCGACACACCCCAAAGGACCCTACGATCAGCCCAGCTCTCCTATGCTGTGGTCCCCACACTAGAACAACCAGATCGGGAGGCCACTCCTTCTTCTTCCTAGCGGCTAAAGCCTGGAACACCCTGCTGCTCCACCTCAGACATACAACATCACTCCCCATCTTCGCAAGAAACCTACAAATCTGGCTCTTCGACAGACCCCCTCCTTGATGGAATGGATCATGCAGCACCTATCCCCAGCACCTAGAGACCCTTACGTGTGAGTAGTCGCACTTAACAAACCCCTGATTGATTGATTGATTGATTGCTCTCTGAAGCGTTCCTTAGCCCAGTCAATTACTCTCACCATCGAGGCCTGATCCAGGCAATACTACCTGGTACCACAAAGTCATTGGGGCTGGGTGAGGAGAGGGCAGTTGCTCTGCCGCACTGAGGGCAAAAAAAGGAATTATTGATGAATGGGGGTGAAGCAGGGTAGCCTCTCTGAAGAAGGAGGCACCCCGCCAGATACACGTCAATCAAAGTAGCACCCTGGCAGTCTGGGCACAACAGAACACAAATCTGCTCCTCCGCACCTCCCTGAAAATGAGGCACAACATCTGGTGTCTGTTGATCTGAGTCACATCAGAGAGTTCCAATCACACACAACAAAGAGTTGCAAATTTCGTACCTCCCTGAAAATGAGGCAGAACATCTGATGTGCGCTGATCCGATTCACACCAGACACTACATACAATGAAGAGTTGCAAATTCCATACCTCCCTAGAAATGAGGCACAACATCTGGTGCGCATTGATGCAAGTCTCACCAGACAATACCGGTTACACACAGAGGCACAAGTTCAACAGTGTCGCACAAGGTAGAATGAGGCACTACTATGGGTACACCTTCCCTCCCAGGAACCTATGAATAGGACACCGTACACAATGAGCATGCAGTCGGCGTGTCAGACAAGAGAGATGTGGCACACTCGATGAAGCGGGCGATGCTGTATCCCACAACTGGTGGTTCCGCTCACCACTAACAAGACGCTTATGCGTTTTGAGACCCCGTGATGCAAGAGCCACAGTCCTTAGATTCGGGCAGTGCTTACAGGGCTCGGCACAAGGCAATCTAGTCTTCCACGCTCACGCAGCGCTACCAGTTGGGGTTCAGCAGATGATGTGGGCAGGTCCTACATTCAATAGATTAGTTGTCCATTTCATGTCACTTAAACTCGTTTCCTTTGTTCTATTCCTTTTCAGAGACTACATTAGGCCCTGCAGAGAATCCCCAATAACTCGGTGGGATTCGAAACGCGTAGGCCCCGCCACATACTGGTCTGCGAGAGCTGCTGGTTATCTAATGAACCTCTCCTGCAGTTCAACATTGTACATTACCTCCGATTAAAAATTCTAATGAGTTTTGTTTAATTTGTTTGATACATAGGAATGTACCTGGCAAGAATTAATTAATTTTTTGCACTTTATTGTAAAATCTTCGCAGCCCGTGGCCTTTTCCTTCCTTTATCTGTATCGTACTGTATATATATTGGATTATATGCTGTGTGTTTTCTCTTTGATAGTTTGAATGTATAATGCTTGATTGTGATATGCGTGGAATTTTGAATGAATGACTAATGTAGAGTAATATTCAAATGTCTCTTGTGTCCCTTTTTACAAGAATCTCTTTTTGTATGATAAATTGAAGAAATTGGTTGAAATGTTTATGTTATAATTTGACAAAATAAAAAGCTATTAATTAGCACTTCCCTTTCTGGAATTTCTCTTCTAGTTTAGGACGTCCATTTGGTTACTTTAATCCACTTATATCAGTACTGGCAACTCCGTTTGTTTTATAATTATTTAGGCTCAGCCTTACTGATTAGAGCCAGCCCTTAGTTGTTTCTTGCAGACAAGAGAGATGTGGCACAATCGATGAAGCGGGCGATGCTGTATCCCACAACTGATGAATCAGCTCACCACTAACAAGACGCTTATGCGTTTTGAAGGACCGTGATGCAAGAGCCACAGTCCTAAGATTCGGGCAGTGCTTACAGGGCTCGACACAAGGCAATCTAGTCTTCCACGCTCACGCAGAGCTACCAGTTGGGGTTCAGCAGATGCACTTAAGAGGGAACCGTTCTCCAGGTGTCACACGTAAATGGGCTGGGTCCCTCGCGGGGTCCACAAGAGGATAGGGGCAAGACATCAAGCCTTTGGAGAGCACACTTCAGGGCAGCAGTAGTTAGTCAGACCAGGCCAGTCACCATTCAGGAAGGATGCACGGTCCCTTCCAATGGCAGTAATCCTCCTTGTGCACAACAGATTCCTCTGGCAGTTTGCACCATGCAGTTCTAGGATGTCCGGTCCCACGTACACACAATTGTATCTCTCCTCTACAGAAGTATGGTGCCAGTAGTTACATTGTAGTGTGCCTTTGAAGTCGTGGGTGGCTCAGAGGGGTTCACTTTGAACTATAGATGTCTCCCATAAATGTCATTCCTGTCTGCCATGAGGTTGTGGAACTCAGATCTTAATCTTTAGTAGGGCCATGCTCAGGCTTCCCAGAGGCGAAGTGTAAAAATCTCTCCCTCCAATCTATCCAGCCAGGCCCGCAAATGGCAGAGGTCTGTCATTCCAGTTGCATGCCAAATGTTTACGGCAGTCTCTAGGGAATTCACAAATGCGCTCCTCTGCCTCCAGCATGGACTGGAGTCAAACTAAAGGCACACAAATGAGTTTAGCACAGAGAAATGCCCACTTTCTAGAAGTTGCATTCCTAAGCTATTAATAATGAATCCACCTTTACCACAAGGGAGGATTTGTCATTGTGAATCCAATGACAGTAAACAACATGAGGCTGCTCCACTGCAAACCACTATTGCAGCCTGAAGTAATTTCAACCATTCCCCCATGTTAACCTACGGGAAGAGCAAACCTCATAGGTAGTGAAAACACACATGGATATTCTTCACTACCTAGGCAGGGAACACACATGTGTACCTTGCCTGCCTTTCACCTACCACTTGCTTTACCCCTAAATACTTATCCCAGGGGTGCTCTAGTGGTAGTGAAAGGTCCCCTCAGGATTGGCCAGTGGTTTAGAAAGGCCAACCTGAGCGTAAGTGCAATTGCGCACACACAGACCTGCAAGCTTGACACACATTTAAAAACATCATGGGTGCAGGTGCGCACACACATTCATGAAATGGCAGGTTTGAGATGTGTTTTAAAAACATCATATGTGCAAGAGAAGGGAGAGGTGTGGGGCAGCGGTCAGAGCAGCTGACTCAGGCAGCGCGAACCCCGGCTGCAGCTCAGCATCATGTGACTCTGGGCAGTAGCTCACTTACTCTCCCTAGCGGCCCCCATAGTCTTGAAACCCTTGAGGGGTGGTATGTTCAGGTTTACAAATACAAAATTAATATTATATGTGCGCACATACAGGCCTGCAATGGCAGGCATGAGACATGTTTAAAAACATTAGGTAACCACCACTTCCTAACGTATGTAGGAAGGATACGCACACTTTCATACTGCATTTACAGTGGGAAAGTGCCCCAAGCCCTAAGGCACAAGCAGAGAATCAGCAAAACCCTAGTGATGTCCAATGGGAATAGCCAACCTCCTAGAAATGGACAACCCACAACGGGGTTTCTTCACTACTTGGACATAGAACACCCATATTAACCTGCCCTGCCTTTCGCCTACCACTTGCTCTGCCCTTCTGGGCTTTCTCTAGGGGTGCTCTAGTGGTAGTGGAAGGCCCAACCAGAGTTCGCTAGTGAGTGAGAAATGACAAAATGAGCATGAGCGCACCCACAGGCCTGCAGTGGTAGGCCTGATACATGTTTGAAACGCTATTCTGGTGAGTGGCACAATAAGCGTTGCATCCCCCTATTAGCCAGTGCAGTACCTGCCAAGGGTATATGGTGTACCTTTTTATAAGGCACTCACAGGTACAACACCTAAACCATTCAAGTAAATACCACTTCCTAGCATGTGTAGGAAGGGCCTGCGTGCTTTCACACTGCATGACAGTGGGAAAGTGCCTAGAGTCCTAAGGCCACTGAAAGAGAATCAGCAAAACCAAGAGAGAAAAAAAGGATTGGGGGTGGAGGGAGGGGGATGCCATAAGAAGTGCCATGTTCAACAGCTTATCAACCCCTCTCTTCATTCTATCTTTCAGACAGCCTGCTAGAAAAGTATTTTTCTAAGAGGTAATGGAGGTAGCTGTCACACTGCCGGGAGAAGTAAACAGGTCTTCCAGTCCCAGTCTTAGCCGGGTATTATAAATGTACCTTATCCATGGGATAGTTAGACATCAGTCAGCCAACACTGCCCTATTGAACAAGGTCTGGCTCTTTGAACAAATTCTAAGCCACAGGAGAAGTGGTTGCATTTTAATAAAATCATTAATAAACTCAATCCCAACCTCTTAAACGCATATGAAGGCACTATTACTTTCAGGGACAGATAATAGCCTTTTAATAAAACCGTTCTGAATTGTTTTCAAACCATCCTGATCACTAATGCCGCCCTACAGCCCACCACCATAGGAGGCAACAGCACAGTATCTGACTTTGTAAATGGCTGTGAGTTCCTGAACGGGCTTCTGACTTAGTCTTCGGGCACAGTTAAAGACAGCTTCAACAGCTTTCAAAAAGGCAGCCGCTCTACTGGACTTCAGGGGACCCCACATTAGATGCCTGTTGAAAGGAATTATTAAAAAGGAGAACAAGGAGACATTACTGACCTTGGTGCTCTCGATTACAAAGACAGTGCTATCCTTTTTCTTTGTACCAAAGATCAGTGCATGCATCTTAGCCTGGTTGACCCTTAGATCTAAGCTGGTCGTGAACTGACAGAAACGGTTCAGCAAGTGTTTGCGATCCTAGCTGATGGGACAGTATCATCAGTATAGATTAATATAGGAATGAAATCGCTTAGGCAGGAATAGTCTGCCCTCAGCTTTAATAGCTGTCCTCCAGGCCATTTACAAACAGTGAGAAGAGGAACAGGGCCAGGATACAGTCCTGGCGTACACCCCTAGCTAGACTAAAGGCTGTTGTCTCCCCTCCTTGGCCATATCTCAACACCGGCAGTGACTTCATTTTGAAGCTATCCAAGGAAATTAACAATGCACCGATCGACCCCCATGTCTGACATGATGCTCCACAATTTGGACCTGTTAACAGAGTCAAAAGAGGAGCTCAGGTCAATAAATGCCTGGAACAGCTTACCCTTCTTGGCCTCAATGTATTATTTACTTATTAAGAAGAACGGATTAGGAGACTGCGCCACTGTTCCTAGGCCTGAAGCCAAATTGAACCTCAGAGAATGTTATGCTCACTTGCCCATATCTGGAGGCGGTCCAGTAGAATTCATCCCATGATCCAAGTTGGCGGTCAAATTGATTGCTATTGTTATTTAAATGTATAAGGAGCACAGTTACCCAGAGGTTTCCCAGAGCGCCTGACACGAACAGAGAAGAAGGGAACTATTGATTAAATAACCAAGTTTTTCAACATTTCCGAAAGTTCGCATAGATGGTTTTGTTATGAAGTGGCAAGGGGAGAGAATTCCACAAAGAGGGACCCAGGCAAGAAAAGGACCGGCCACCCATTCCCGAAAGTCTGGTCCTAGGGACCGATAATTTAGCTTGTGTGGAAGAGCGGGGAATGCGTGGTGGAAAGTACGGGTGGACTAAAGCATTCAAGTACTGAGGTGCCGTGCTATATTTGATTTTGTACATATAACTCAGGGCTTTGAATTTAATGCGATTCTCCTCCCTGAGCCAATGAAGGTCACAAAGAGAGCTAGAGATAGAAGCCATTCTGTGAACCTGGCAGAGCAACCTAGCAGCCGAGTTCTGTACCACCTGAAGTTTACGTGTCACATCCATGTTGGCTCCTAAATACAGGACGTTGCCATAGTCCAGCCTCGAGGTGACAAGAGCCAGGACCACAGTTCTTTGGGTGGGACCAGGCCTAGGGACTGATAATTTAGCTTGTGTGGAAGAGCGGGGAATGCGTGGTGGAAAGTACGGGTGCACTAAAGCATTCAAGTACTGAGGTGCCGTGCTATATTTAATTTTGTACGTATAACTCAGGGCTTTGAATTTAATTCGATTCTCCTCCCTGAGCCAATGAAGGTCACAAAGAGAGCTAGAGATAGAAGCCATTCTGTGAACCTGGCAGAGCAACCTAGCAGCCGAGTTCTGTACCACCTGAAGTTTACGTGTCACATCCATGTTGGCTCCTAAATACAGGACGTTGCCATAGTCCAGCCTCGAGGTGACAAGAGCCAGGACCACAGTTCATTGGGTGGGACCAGGCAGCATCCAAAGAATTTTTTGGAGCCATTTAAGGATGGTGAAGCTAGTTGAAGTGATGTTGACTGCTTGTTGCTTCATTGATAGCTGGTCATCAATGATAACACCTACATTTCGAACCTGGTGCACATGTTGGGGTAACACACCCATATCAGAAGGCCAGTGTTGGGGGCCTCAGAGATCTTTGTTCTTCCCCAAAATTAGCACCTCCATCTTTTCCCAGGTAAGTTTAAGCAAGTTAGATTGCATCCAACCTGCAATATTCTTCAGCCCCGACTGAAGAGATGATGGCTTAGACGCCCCTTCAGTGGAGAGGGAGAAGATTATCTAGGTGTCATCATTGATCATTTAAATGGGATGGTAACATTGCGGATTGTCTGTTGAGCCCTTTTTAAAGATGGAAATAATTTAGGCATGGGAACAACTCTTGGGCAGCTCAATAGCTAGGGAAACATTAGGAACGTTGGTCAGGAGTGGGGCACACAGTGGAGTATTGGCTTTAAACATGTTGGAAGGGATCCTTGATGGACCAATTGCTCACCCAACAGGGCAGCTGGCTAGTGCCAGTAGAACTTTACTCAATTCAATCTCTCAGGGAGCAGGAAACAGCGTCAGAGTACGAGAGGGTTCAGGAGAACCTTAGAGTGACCAGTGTGGGCTGATTGTGGTGTGGTCTGGGGAGGAAATATTCTCCATGTCAGGGTCAGCATGGAGCTTCATGAAATGGGTGACCCAAATATCAGGAGAAGTCACAGTTTCAATACCAGGGTCTTTACCTTTCTAAAAATAATTGCCATTTACTGTTGCCTAACATGCTTTGCTGTCTCTTAGTCCCCTTGCTTGCAGTAGGGAGAAATAGTTTTTTTCTTAATAGCGTTCTTCCTCGCTCTAAGTGTGTTTTGATACAGGGTCCGTCAACTTCGGACCACAACCTGATCTGTAGAGATCTTCTTCAGGGCAGCTAATATCTGATTATGCACTGTGGCACAGTTTGAGTCTAACCACTTAGTGGGCGGCCTACTACCTGATTTAATTGGGATCAGACACAAGTCATAAGCCACACCACAGATCCTGTCAAAGCTATTAAGACAGTCAGTGGCACAGCCTTGTTTATAATCATTAGCTAGTATTCCAAAAATGCGGGAGTTACAAAGGTAGTTTTATCTATCTTTGACCATCTCTTAGTCAACCCACGGTTCCTAGAGAATGATAAAAAGAGAGTTTGATTCACAACAGAAATTTTGGCAGAGGGGAGAATGCAGTGAGAGAGTCAGGAGTCTATGGTCACTAAGTCCAGCACCCAATCCCTTAATGTCCGTGGATAAAAAAAATCACATGGCTCGCAGTGCCCCTCCCGACATAGGTGGGCATAGGGACTAGCACTGGACTTAAGGAGTCATAGGAGAAAATTAGATTCAATTTAGCCAGTAATATATTAAATTCATCCCCCAGGGGGCAGTGAGCAAAGTGGGTAAAAGGGTCCCCATTGTTGTTCATCAGGCTAAAAACATTGGCTGAGGAAAATTGGCACAGTCTCAAACTGAAATCCCACTGTAGTACCACAGCAAAGCTCCCTTGTATGCTCTTAGTACAATTTCCAATACCCTTAATCAGTGAGACTGCTAAATCAGTCTTGGCGATATCAAAGACGTTGTTATACATATTTATTAATAACATTCTGGTTGTTTGGCACTGAAGCAAAATCCTCAGGTAGTACACAGAGTGCCAATACAACATGGGTGTGGAATGTGAAGGAGATGAAGGTATTAAGACCCCCCTTAGTCCTGCCCATCACTCCTGCTATGGCTGGTGTGAAGTAAATAGTATACTCATCCATAAAAACAGAGTCCGTGAGCCAGGACTCTTGCAGGCACATAGCGGTCAATAAATTTGAGCCAGTCTTTCCTGCCCCCTTGCTTGCCAACCCAGCAACATTTCGTGAGGCTAACAGTAATGACTGGGTTTTGTCACATCCAGTGTGCCGGTTAGAAGTAGACCTATCATTGGTAGCCGACAGAGGACATAAACTTCTGACGTCTTGACAGAGCAAGGGCCGCTGGAGATTTGGCCATGTGTCCATCCAGTGGAAAGGGTCAGAAAAAACTGCAAAATGGCCCCCTCAGCACACGAGAATACCCCCATGGTGAGGGGGGCATTATTCTTTTTATTTTCCAAAATTTACGTTTGCTGCATGGCTTCATCATGTTGACAGAGTTATCAGTCAAACTTACAATGCATTGACAGGAACCACTGTGACCATTTCAAAACATCTCAAAACTTGGCAGCCTGGGACTTAGTCAGGGAGATGAGTACCCTTACTCAGTCGCCGTGATGGAGCAAAACCCAGTTCCCCACAATCAAAATCAAGCCCTTGGCAGGTGTCCATCCAGATCAGAGCAGGCTATGGCAAAGCCTTCCTAAGCTGCGGATTGCCTGCCCTATTGTGCGATCCTCTTCAGCCTTGAGGGGGATCTTGCTACCTTCAGAAAGCTTGAAGGCAGATGACTTTGCCAAGTGAGCATCCTGTTGTTTGGCAAATTATTCTGCTTTTCCAAAGTAAACTCTGAAAGTGGGAGTTCATTTTTTAAAAGAAAAAAAAAACACCCCTAATCCACATGAAGTTTTCCTTGTTTGAGCTCTGTTCCTGTGACCAGCAAGAGTCACAAGGCATTCTCGGTTAGGGAAATCTAGAGCTAGATGTATCAAAATAGGTATTTGCGATTCCCTAATTGCGAATCACAAGGATTCACAATTAGGGAATTGCAAAATACCATGTATGAAGGTGTATAGTACACCTTTTGTGATTCCTAGGGGGTTGCAAATGACCTACCTCATTAATATTAATGAGGTAGGTCGCAATTTGCGACACCCTAGGAATCGCAAAAATCACGGGGATGGTGGCCTGCTGAGATCAGCAGACCACCATGTCCGTGATTGCTTTTAAATAAATAAATCTTTTTTTGTAAAGCAGCCCGTTTTCCTTAAAGAAAAACAAGATGCTTTACAAATCAAAAATGAAAAGTTTTATTTTTATTTTTAAAGAGCAGGCAGTGATCCGTGGGAACACTGCCTGCTCTTAAAAATGGTTTTACAAACATTCACAAAGAGGAACCGGTCCCTTGGGGACCCCTTCCCATTTGCGAATGGGTTACCACCTACTTGATGTAGGTGGTAACATGCGAATGTTTAGCGACCGCAAATGCGGTCACAAAGCATTCATACATAACGATGCAATTCGGTATTAGGAAGGGACGCCCTAAACACGCCCTTTCCTAATACCGAATGGCAAACCCATTTTGAGATTCAGTAACAGGTTACCGAATGCAAAAATGTGAATGCAAATGCAAAAATGCTTGATTACCGCTGCCCCCTATTGTTTTTTATAGCGCATACAGTGACACTTAAGGCTGCTTATTAGTAATGCTGATTTCTAAACAGTGATTCTAGTTGGCCAGAATGTCTGGTGTCAGCCAGATTCTCTGCATATTATTTCAAAGGAATGGGGAATAACTATGGAGGGTTCGTGTGGATGGGTGGCATTTCCGATTCTCCACATATTTTGTGCAGAGTGGGTTGTCACACAAGAATACTGCTCTACACAAATCGTAATCGGGGCTTTTTGTCTCTGTGTGCTAATTTAAACAGACAGGGACTCTAAGCCATGGGACACTAAACCATAAGACCTTTTAATTTTTTTAGTTTTTTGTTTTTCCAGATTTAGGTCCTGATTGGGCAGCAGGGAATCAGCTGAAATAAAGACAGTTATGGTACTTCTGCCTCAAAAACTACTGTGTCAATTTAGGGTGTCATTACGAGGTCCACAGAGTTTTATCTGGCAGTTCTGCTGCTGCAGTTATTATTGCCAGAGACATTGGTTACCCAGGGCACAGAGTTACTGTAAATGACCCCCAGGTCCCTAGGTCATCGTCCTCTTCGTTACTTATGGAGATCTAGCATCTCCCAGACAGAAAGAAGAAGACAAGAAATGCTGACTCCTACCCCTCACACCGGCAGTACATAAACCGTACTTACCCAGCATTTGTTCTGTTCTTTTTTACTGTCTCTGACAGAATGGGACATGGGTTTGCAGCTGGGCTGCTCCTGCTGGGCGGGAGCAGCGGTCTGTGGTTCCTGGTGTGGCGTCTACTTCGTAGCATGCGTCTCCAGGTCTGCGGGGCTTGCCGGGAGACAGTCCTGCCCTTAGTGGCTGGGGTGTTTCTGGATCACGGTCCAGTCTGCCTGACAGCCGGGCCCAATTGGCAGATGCTGAGAGTCTTAGTTGACACATCGGAGCTTGGCAGGGAGTGCTCCGGTGGTGACTGGTTTCCAGGGGTCTACGCAGAGGACTACATTGAAGAGTTTGATACAGGAGACATTGTTGGAGTCGAGGGACTCCCCAAAGCCTAAGATGATGGGGCCTATTCCGTCTTCTTCTTCTTCTTTCGGGCCTGAGGAGGAGGGGCAAGGGCCTGAGGATCTGAAGGGGAAGTATGTTTCTAAAGATATGCTGCCAGATTTGATCATGCATGTGAAGACTAATATGGGTTTCCCCGATGAGGAAATGGCCTTCAACTTCCAGAGTTTGGCGCCCCTGGATGTGCCTGTTCATCAGTATAGTTCGGATGTGCTCAAGAGGGAGTATAGGGACCCGGATAAGATCATGTTGCACGCTTCATTAATAAATTGTACCCCTTGCAGGATATGCAGAAAGAATGGGATGTCATTCCCATTGATTTAATTGTGGCCAGTATGATGGGGCAGACCTCTTGGCGGAAGATGCGGTCATCAAGGATGTGGTGGGTAAGAAGGTGGATGCCTCCCTTCATATGGTCTATTCCAGTTTCCATCTCGCTTTTCGGACTGGCATATATGGTACCTATGTGGCACAATCATTACTGACAGATCTCAAGGCGCTGTTCAGGTCCTTGGACGATGCTTCGCACTGTGCTGGTCTGCTGGATCAGATTGAACACCAAGTAGAATATTTTTCGGGCTTTTCATTTGATGTGGTCCGGGCTTCGGCCCTTTATGGAGGGAATTGTGTGGCAGGCCATCGGAATATTGTTCTTAAAGACTGGAGGACTGATTCTGCCCAGAAGGCGTCCATTCTGAGGTTGCTTTTTCAGAGATCTTTGTTGTTTGGGGCAGATTTAGAGGACAAGCTGCATAAGCCTAAATCTACCTTGCGCTCCTCCTCCAGGAAGCAGTTACCCAGGTTGCAAGCTCAATTCACTGGAGGACGGGGGTTGGGATCGGAAGGCGAAATCTCCACTCCTAAGCCTCGTTCCTGACTATATGATGGGGCAGGAATTTGTGGTCTATGGTCACCTCTGACACTTCCTCCAGGAATGGGAGCAATCTGCTTCTGACACTGGGTGTTGGACATTGTGAGGCACAGCTAAAGGATCGAGTTTGGGGAGGTCCCTTTGGCATCCGGTGTCCTTCTGACTCCTTGGCCTTGCAGTGAAGCGAAGGAGATGGCTCTGGTACAGGGGATTTATTCTCTGCTACAGAAGGGGGCCATTTTGGTGGTCCTCTCCTTGGAGGGGATGGAGGGGGTTATTCAATCTTCTTTCTGGTGGCAAAGGCTATGGGGGGCTCCCACCTGGTTTTAGATTTGAAGGCTCTGAACTGGTTTGTGTTGCATCTCCCTTTCAAGATGCAGACTCTGCAACGGATTATCCCATTGGTGCTGAAGGACAATCTGATGTGCACCTTGGACTTGCAGGATGCGCACATTTATCCCCTCTTCCAGAAAATTCTGAGGTTCTACATCAGGGGGGTACATTACCAGTTTCTGGCCCTTCCATTTGGGCTGTGGTCAGCGCCTTGGGTGTTTACCAAAGTGCTGACTCCTCTGTTGGCCTCTCTTCATCTCCAGGGTATCCTCTTGTACCTTTATCTGGACGATTGCCTCCGCCATGCTCGCTCAGAGGAGCTGATCCAGTGGCATCAGGGAATAGTGTGTGCCTCGGTCAGGGCGCATGGGTTTCTCCTGAACTGGGAGAAGTGTCAACTGGTGCCGTCTCAGGAAATGATGTTCATTGGGGCCCAGTTCCAAACCAACCTGAACAAAGTGTTCCTGATGATTTCACAGATCCGAGTGCTTCGATCGTTGGCCTTGGAGGTGATGGGTAAGTCCTTTTTGTCTGTTCGCCTATGGATGCTAATGTTGGGGTACATGTCGGAAGCTGTGTTTCTGGTGCCTTGGGCTTGGTTTCACCTCTGCCCTCTGTGGCTGTGTCTGCTGTCAGTGAGGGATTCTCACTCCAGCGACTTCTATCTGGTGGTTCATTTGTCCCTGACAGTGTACCAGAAGCTGCAGTGGTTGACTCTGGTGGTCAATCTGTAGTGGGGTTGACTACGGATGCCATAGCATTTGGTTGAGGTGTGACTCTGGGGGACAGGTCCTAGCAGACCTGTTGGTTTCCGAGGGAGGGGCAGAGGTCCTCCAACTGGAGGGAGCTGATGGATTTTTCCCGGGCTGTTGGGGGCTTTCAAGCATATCTGGAGGGGAGCAACCTAGTGGTGAATCCCCACAATCAGGTCACTGTGGCATATTTGAACAATCGGGGGGGATTCGGTCCCAGTACTTCAATGCAGTGGCTCGGACTTTGTTCCTCTGGGTTGAACAGCACCTTCTGTCTCAGCGAGTTGTGTGTGTTCGGTGGGGGGGGGAGTGGACAATGGGGTGGCAGATGCCCTCAGCTGGTTCTTCCCTTCCTCTCAAAAGCTGTGTCTTATCAGGGAGGATTTTTCAGTAGGTGTGCAGGAGGTTTGGTACACCCTTCCTGTACCTTTTTGCTACCTGGCACAATGCTCAGGCTCCTCAGTTTTGTTGTCGGGCTCCTCAGGTGGGGACTTGGGGGGTGGATGGTCTGACAGTAACTTGCCCAACCGCCTGTTTTATGCCTTCCCACTGATTGCTCTGGTTCCCCAGTTTCTGCAACGTCTCCAGGGTGAGTCAAGGATAGTGATTGTGGTGGTGCCTTTCTGGCCCCATCAGTCTTAGTTCCCCAGTTTCAGGCTGATGGCTGTTCAGGGTCTGTGGATGGTACCTTACTTTTCTTCTCCTCTGAGGGCTGTCCCATCTTTGACTCTTCCATGGCTCCGTCTATCGGTGTGGAAGCTGAGAGGTGGGGTGCAGCGCCAGGGGCTGCCTCAACACCTAGCGCTGGCTATTCAGCAGCCCCGTCGTCCTTCCACTTTGAAGTCCTATGTGAGACACTGGGGGAATTTTGGCTGCTGGTGTGGTTCCCTCTACCTACGAAACACAACACAGGAGGGGGGTTGTACAAGCAACACAATGGGAGAGGAATGTGGTGGGGCAAGCAACACAACACGGAAAAAGGGGGTAGAAGGACAGGGCAAGCAACAAAAAGTGAGCGAGGGCATTGCAGACTGGGTACAGAAGAAATGTGGGAGGGGGTGGGGCAAATAACAATGAAGGGGCAAGCAGTGACATAGAAGCGAGCAACAAAATGTAAAAAGATGTAACTCTGAAAGGGCGCGAGGAGTGGAAGGACACACTCTGTAGCAAAGGAAGCAATACTTGGGCCAAGTTACAGGGGAGAGACAAATACGCAAAGAGGAAGTGAAGAAAGAACATGCTGACCAAAGAGGAGCCAGCAAATGATAGTGAAGGTGTAGTCAACCAATGGTAAGCAATAGGTGGGCTCTAACCCCCTTGTAAGGTGAAAATATATCTTGCAAGTGACAGCGCATTGCCTATCCCAGGCTACACCTAAAAATGTGGATAGAAAGAAAATCGGCCTTGGCTCACTACTACAAAGCTCATAATTGGAAAGAATGTTACTCGGAGTGCATCTTTTTAGGTCTCGCGACCTATCAATGCGCGCAAGCGCATTGAGCGGAGCGAGAATTCATGTCCTGAAAATCCTCGTGAAACCAAGGGCTTCTTGCGCTGCGGTTTTCTTTAAGTTCACGTGAATCACGTGAGCAAACAAGCACGCGCATTCACTGCCGCACAGCACATCTGCGGCTTCTCCTCCCCTAATTAACCGCTCTTGTTTCAATCGGCAGTGAAAGCAAACGCTTTCCCTGCCGCTTGTTCTTATGCTTGGAGGGATGGGTTCGAATCTCGCTCTTGCTGCTGTGCCAGAACTTGCGTACATTTTAACAAATCGCTTCTTCCAGTGAGGCAGGTTGTATATATTTATAATGTAACTATAACAATAGTCCACTCCTGAATAACAACCGAAATACCGCAGAAAATAACAATGCGCTTTTTTTTAATTAAAACATATGCGAGCGAAATAATACGCACACATGCGATTATCAGACATTGTTAGTCAGTGTTCGAACTCCTGCTCAAAGACAGGTTTCCGCAGTTGAAGCATCGGTCTCCAGAGCCACCACTCACATCGATGACAATTGTTTACAAAATAACCTTTTGGCTCCTTCCTCGACACACCACAGTGCTGTCCGCCTTCCTGATCTCCCCGCTAACATCATCCGGTCCCTTCCCTCGAGTGACTCAAGCTTTGGAACCACATGATTTTGAGTGGCATGTACTCCTTTCAAAATGTTGCGCTATTTAACATTTGCTTGTTTTTCTTATGCGTGGAGACATGGGTTCGAATCTCGCTCTTGCTGCTGTGCCAGAACTCGCGTACATTTAAACAAATCGATTCTTCCAGTGAGGCAGGTTGTATATATGTATAATGTCCATCGGTCTCCAGAGCCACCACTCACGGCAATGACCATTGTTTACAAAATAACCTTTTGGCTCCTTCCTCGACACACCACAGTGCTGTTCGCCTTCCTGATCTCCCGCTCCCCAGCTCCAGCACCTCCCCTCTCTCTCCCCGCAAACACAGCCTTACTTGCATTTCTCCTCCCCCTCCCCAGCCAGCTTCCCCCAGGCCGTAGCAGCACTCCTCCCACACCTTTGAAATGAAGCTTAGCTTCACTTCAAAGGCCCCTGCTGCTTCACACCGTGTCGCATTTCTCCTCCCCCCTCCCCTTCTCTGCCTTCCTTCCGTCTTGTTTTCCAGGAATCTTATACTATGTCACGTGGTGTTCCACAGAACTCGTCATTAAGTCCATCCCTGTTGTCCATCATGTCCATCAATTATGTCCATCCCGTCATTAAGTCCATTAAGTCCATCCCAATACATCATTTGGGTCTTAGTTAGTGTCATACGTTGATGACATCCAAATTGTGGTGTCCCTCTCCATCATGGCACAAACAAATCTTTCCGAAATTGCACGTTTGCGGTCAGTGAATGGATGGGCAAAAATTGCATCAATTTCAATTCTGCCAAGATAGAAGTGATGCTGTTTGGGAACAACACATCCTACTGGTCTCCCTCTGGGTGGCCGCAAGAACTAGGAACAAACATAGTCCAAAAAAAAAAAGTAAAACAACCTAGGCATTACTCTGGATGACAGACTCACCTATGCCAATAGGTCTCGCTTGTGGGACCTTATAAGTATTTAGTTTTGCAGCACAATATCCTTGGTGCAACAACATCAGCTGTTGCACGGCTAAACCTTGTACCTTATAAGTGTTTAGGCATGCAACAGTTGATGTTGTTGCACTAATGATATTGTGCTGCATAACTAAATACTTATAAGGTCCCACAAGCGCGACCTATTGGCAATGCCAATGCTTGTTTTTTGTGGGGGTGTTTTATATAGCGCAAACTCTGCCTTGAAGGTATCAGGGCGCTTTACATGATCACCAGTTGCGTCAGTGGGGATCAGAACCACAGTATTCAGAACTCAGAACTGAGAAGAGAGAGTCTGAGGCAAACAACCTCAAATTAATACTAACTTGAATAGCTACTTGTTGAGACTGCTTTGCAAAGCAAGCCTCTTGTGGCAGACAGACAATGTATTTCTGGGTCTGCTTTTCATCCATTCATCGTGACATCAAACTATTCCTTAGCATGTCAGGAGGTTTTACTAGGGTTAGTTATAAATGCATTTTAAATGAGTAAAAATCTAATTTTCAGAGTTTGGGGGCACGTGTGTGTGAAAATGGGGCAGAAGTTATCTGCTGATGGGGGTGGCTAAAGTTAGAGGAACATTTCATGCCATATTTTGACATGGCATAATTGCCCCAAACTATTCCACACAATAACCAGTGGTGCGGAGGAAAAAACACCTAGTTCCACGGATTGTTTGACGGAATGGGTTTGCGGTGCATTTTCTTTAATGTCTGTGCCTCTGCAGCGGTTTCAAATAATGTTTTTAAATATAAGCAATAGCTCTAAATTTATTATGCCATTCAAATGTGTGGGTCAACACATGTACACAAGGAAGTGCGCATATCTAGTGAAAAGAAATTCAAAGCAAAATCTCAGACTAAAATGCTAATTCATCAAAAAACGAATTTCCTAAAGATGTTCAACAATGATAAATGGATGACTGATAATCAGAAATGGGACGCTTGATACCATGATTATGTTACGTTAGGTGCCCAGCTGTGTGTTATATCCAGCTGAATAAGTATGTTTTGAGAGAATACGTGGGTCTACAAAAATTATAATTTGTGGCTTCAGTTAAAGTATTCAGAGCATAAAGGATGAAAACATGAACTAGTTTTTATGAACAACTATGAGGCACTGGATGCAGGAGTTAAGAAAACCCAGTACACTGAGCTGCAGATATCTATATGTAAACTGAGGGCTAGAAGTTCGAATGTAGGTTAGACTGGCTCAGCTTTTCATCCTTTTAACCTTATTTTATTATACTTATACTTTTGGGCAGCTGTGCACCTATTATACTGGCACAAGCTGACACCAGAGCTTGTTGAGTAGGCAGCAGCCACGGTCGGTTTTATTAAGTAGTAATAAGGTCAGGATTAAATGACGAAGCCATGTAAGGTGAAATAATTGATGTGGAGATGATTATCAAGAGTGAGGAATCACAAAGGTGGATGGGGTACACCTGGGATACAACTGCAGCCTGAGAAGGCAGCTGACATTTAAAAAAAAAAGACAGAAAAAGATGTAATCTATATTTTAAAAAAAGCAAACTAGAAATATACGTAACTTTTCTTACCACATATATGTCTGTATTTGCTATTGAAGAGTTTGAAGGCGAGGGGAAAGAGTTAAAATAATGTTATTAGAATTCCAAGGACACCTAATAACTAGCAGGAGAATAGACACCCGCGATAAAATGAAGATAAGTTGGATGAACACAGACATTGTGGCTCCAGCAGGTTCACTGAAGAGGGACTTTTGTTGCACGAATCAGATGAAAAGACAGACTTGTCCTCCCAGTAGCATTAAGGTAAGTGGCAAAGAGATTAGCCACCAAGCAGAGATACGTAATCAGAGAGCGAAGGACCAGGAACACTGCAGAAAAAAACACCCAAAGGATTCTTGAAGTAAGAGAAGGATAAAAAGAAATCCATTGGTGCTTACAATGATGGAAAAAGGAAACAAGAAAAGAGGGACATGTAATAAAGGAAATTGGTAATATTCTCGTTCAATGTGTATTGATTTACAAATGAAAGTCTTCCACTGTCCGAAGCAGCATTCACGATGGCGATTTCTAAACCCATTAGAAAGGTGCAGCCACTTACTGGGAAAAAGTGAGGAAACCTCCCGAGATAAGGCACATAAACAAATGCCGGTGCCAGGTGGAGCTCCGCCAAGGCTTCTTAAGGAGCTAAGTGCAGTTTTGGCCAGACTTCGATATCTCATTTTTGAATTATCGGTCACATCTGGTTCGGCGCTCGGTGGCCTGCACAAGGCAGGGGGGGGGGGTGCCAATGTGACAGGACGAGGCAATGTCAGACCCTGGAGGCAGCTGACCAGTTAGTCGAACAACAACAGTTGGACGAAATAACGGTGGCACCATAAGTAGGAAACACATTGTTGAACCACAAGGTCTACTTATCACGAATCGGCATAGATTTCGGTGTGACGGTTACAAAAGTGAGTTCCTATGTTTTGAGAAGATAAGCAACGCAGCGACTTGCGAGTCAGGGAAAAAGACAAAAGTTATTTATACTGTACACCAAGATGAAGCGAAGGCAGCTGGCACAGTGTTGCTTTAACACAGCTTTTTTTTCACGTCACGTGGGAATCCGGAAACACGAGTCTGACCATCTATGTGGAGCACCATGCCAAGGGCCTCATTTATGAAAAGTGTTGCATCGATGCGTGAAAAGTGCGATGAAAACACTTTTCAATGTGCCCTCCTTGTGACACCGTGGATGCGTCGTATTTACTGTACAGATGCGCCAGTATTTCTGTCGTATCGGTAGACGCAGTAATGAAGCATTGCTGGAGTGTGTTGCAAAAGTGATGCTACTCCAGCAGTGGATCATTTCACATGGGCAAGTCCCATGTTAAAAGTGCCTGAGTTAGTCTTACGCCTGTTGTGAGGCAGGCGTAAGATTTTGACGCAGTGGCGTTCTAGAATTAGCAAAGTGAAATCTCATAGATTTCACTGCACCACATCTACGACCCTTTTTTACAGGCAAACACCCACCCTGCATACATTATACCTGACGCAGGTATAATGTAGCGCAGGGCTTTACTAAGTGATCTGCTTAGATACATTAACATTGTAAATAAGGTGCAATGTGGTGTATTTTCTACGCCACCAAAGCGTTGCACGGCTGTTGTATCACAAAAAGTGACACAACAGCTGTGCAAAGGGCTCATAAATAAGCCCCCAAATGTATTACATTATGCACTTACATAAAATGTGCTGGTATTAATCAACTCAATGATATGCACACCAGAAGGATGAAGGGGACACTGGAACCCACTGGGCTCCGAACCCTTTCCCTGTAGGTTGTTCATGGACCTTTATAGAGGACGCTGCCTTCACTAATTTGATAATCCAGCAAAGGCTCTAATTAAACTGCTGAGGAAATCCAGACTCAATGGGCAAACTCCTTTTTCTGCTCAATTTGGATCACAAGTGGCTCTACAAATACACTCCACAGTTTTTTCCTTACACAACTTAGGCGACTGCAGCACATTATGACTCTGCACACCCAAGAATGGGAGGGCCTCATGCTATTAACATGTTATCGCTCATGTCGAGGACCAAACTCGCAAAGATGGGCAATTTGCACGCAGGATTAATACCGAATTCGCGATATCAGTATTTACCCAGTGCACAATTATCACCAAGGATTGCACACTGGTTGTGAATGAGCAAATATACCCACAGCTGCTTGACATTGATTCTTCAGTGGCTAGTAAGTAATTACACAACTTCTTGGAGTTCCCCAAGTTTCTGACCTTTCATCAATATCCTTATATTTCGAAATAATGTAGAAGCCGCTGTGAAGGGCGATGTTCCCTCTAAGCTAATGTCAAAGCTGTTTACGATCCTAATGAAAGAACAGGACATAAACTTACAGTCGGAACTGGACATTCTGGAATTACGCTGGGTTCAATGTGTTTTAATGTGCTTTAAGTGCACAATGATGCCTTAAGGTCAGGAAAATATATAACCTAGGCCAAGAACAAGCCTATTGGGATATTAGTGGCAGCGCGAGCCAAGAAAGGTAGCAAAACTTAAAAGTATATATCTTTTTTTTTTCAATACATTGCGCCCCGCCCTCTGGGCTGTCTATGGACTAGTCTAGGGATGACTTAGATGTGTTAAAAAGGACGTTTTGGGCCTGGCAAAACGTTTATTTTGCCAGGTTGAAATGGCAGGCGGCAATGGCAGGCATGAGACATGTTTTAAAGTGCTACCTAGGTGTGTGGCGCAATCAGTGATGCAGGCCCACTAGTAGCATTTAATTTCCAGACCCTGGGCACAGGTAGTGCCACTTTACTGGGACCTTACACATAATTAAATATGGCAATTGGGTATGAGCCACATCCTGTAAAAATGCCAAAACCAGAGCAGCCAAAAACTATTGCTTGAGCTTTGCAGGACACTAATCAGTTGATATCATGTTTTTATTTCATTTACAGTAAAACTACACAAGCAAGCCCTCTTAATATCTGCTCTCAAAGACAAAGCAAGAGCCAAATATAGTCGAGATGTATGCAGACTCTAATTCCCTGTTTTCTTACCAAATCCTAAATCCGAAGATAAGTACAAAAACTGCATTGCATACATTATTTTAGTCTCTTGTGCTTTTGTTATCCAGTCCAGTTTTAGAACAAAACCATTTTAAAATGTCCATAGACAAAAGAAGGAGTTTGATGGCATTATCACCAGAAGTGGGATAAAATGTCGAATCACACCTTCCCCAATGGATGAAACAGAGTGATTATCAGCAAATTGTGTTCTAGCCCTCTTATTATTTACCTCGGCCTGCAGCCAAGGCCCGTGCAAGTAAGAGCGGGTGGGAGGTGGGGCCAGTGGGGAGTGCTTTTGAGAGACGACGACGAGGGGAAATTAATTATCTATTTTTATTTTCTTTCATCGTCTTCAGTCGAAATTCTCCACCATCCTCGCCCTCCCGCCTCACCGCTCTTACCTGCACGGGCTGCGGCTGCATGCCTGACCAGTAGGCATAGCTTGATTTGTAAAATAATGAGTACCAGGCCAAAAGTAGTGCTAAGAAGTCTTTGACCGGTGCTATTGAAGTTCAGGCTGCTGAATATCAATGCTGAGTAGTCTTGATTCCACCTCTTGCCTTTTTATTCCACTATCAGACAGTCCCTGCCTCTTCATTTACATTGTTAGGGTTCTTTTTCTTCCCTACTTTCTCCCTTGTCACGGTCTTTCCGTCCTTCCTCCTGCCTTTCTCTTACTTGCTGTGGGTCAACGTCTAATAGAGAGAAGTACCTGCAACCACCAGCTCAAATTAAGCACTGGGGTTGAGAACTTGAAAAACAATGTTAACTGTTGTACACATGAAAAACCGTAGAGTATAACATTCATTGAAACTTGATTGTCAGACAACTGAAGTGGGTCTGAGATTGAAGGTGTACCGCATTGAACAGCACTTTGCTAGCCATTCCCATGAGCTCAAAATAACTGCACTTCAGTGTACTGGGGACCGTCATGCAATGAATTACGACTAGTATGCCAGGGTTAGCAGACTCCAACGCACACACCCAATCAGACAGGCACAAATGCACGCACGCATGAACACACTTTCCTTTATCAATGAATTACTTACCTTGATCAGACAATGTTCCTATTCACCTCCTCTTTTGAGCTCCCTTACTGCCCTTTTTAAGCAGATGTACTGCTCTGCCGGGGGCAAGCCGAGTTTACCTCCTAAATAGCATAGGTTGCTCCTGAGGGAGGGGACATAGTTGGTGTATGCCCCTCACGGACGCGCACTCCGGACTTCCAACTGCAGACTCTAGTACGCACAGCAGTGTTTTCAGATGGATTTTCAGAAAACCAGGTAGAGCAGGGCACAAGTCCTAAACAAGCATTTACAATGCAACGGTCTCACCTTTGCAAAAGTTAGAGCTATTGGCATTGTAAATGACAACATTTTTATTTATGTGTTGGTTTTGAAAACAGATAAATAAATGTCATTGTCATTTACAATGCCAATCGCTTAATCTCTCGCAAATGCGAGACCTATTGCCAGCATTGTCTAGTGCCACGGTGTTGTAAATAATGAAGTCCTTGAGCCAGGTATATATCACACGTTGGTTTTAATAAAGCTTAGTTCCAAGTTCAAGTTCAAGATCATAAGTTAAGATGATAACAAATACCCCACCAGGAGCGGCCTCCCTGCCACTCAGCCTGCCTGCCATCAACTGCCACTCCACACAAGCCAGACACCCAGGATTCTATTATGTCATCAGGCATTCCAAGAGCCACACCAGTTGAGTAGCAGGGAAGTCACCCAAGCTAAGTATAACACACGGGTTACGTCAAAAATCAACTGTAAATGAAATAGACGCTTAGAAGGTCCAAAATGGAAAGGGAGACCAGAAAAGGATGAAATGTCATTAAATGCATAAATCTCCCCTGAAAGTCATTAACGCTGGCATTATGGAGCGGAGCCACAACAAACATTTTTTGCGGAGGCGACAGTGAACAAGTGAAGTTTGTCAGATTTGAACGTGTGAAAGAACACATATTTATTGACCTATTCTTCCTTAAACCTCAGTCACACTTCCGAAAGTACTTATCGCATTTTAAATGTTTGGGTTGGACACTTAAATCAGATAGACGTCTTCTGCTAACACTACTTCTGTTCTCACTTGCATTATGTTTGCCTGTACGTGGACGATTGATGTGAACACGGTGCCCGCCTCGTGCTATCGCCTATGTGGTTTGGCTCCGCCCCCGTTAATGGTAAGTGGCCATTTGGACAGCGACACTAAATGATACATTGTCTGGTTTAGAACTCAAGATATTGGTAAACGTTGTATAGATCTGCCTAGGATAAAAGGCGAATTACAGCGTGCTTCCCTATGTCTCACATCCTCTCACTGCAGGAACTCTGCAGCAGGCACTCAACCCACCATGCAATGTAATTCTCTCGGCGCTCCCAGGTCGAGATCTCTCACATGGACCCCTCCTGCTCTTTGCCCGTCACCTCCTCACGTGACCTCTGCTGTCAGCAGGGTGCCTGGGGGCGGGGCCTCGTAGCGCCCCGCCTTCTGGTGCTGTTTGCAGCCGGCGCGCCTGGTTACCAGGCACCTCTGGCAGCCATGGGAGGCGGCATGAGCCAGGTAAGAAGATCCCGACACCTGGGCTTTATTGTCAGATCAATTCGGCGGTTGGTGTGCCTCCTCGGTACTGGCATCGGATTCACACTCTGCCATGGCGCCAGAACCCCCAAAGCACTCCCTGTGTGTGAGCCACAAAAACTTCTTAACAGAGTGCAGCAGGCTGGTGCTGTCTCGACTGCAGGTACCTGTCTGTAAACCATGGGACACGAGTTAAAAGGCTCCGACAGGCGACAGCTCTGGGGGACGGAACCATGACTGGAGACATATGTGTACACAGTACATAGTCGAGTCCCGTAGAGTCCGAGCCCACTTAGCTCGATGGGTTAGTGCACTTGTTGCAGAGATCTCTGATAAATCTTCAGGTCACCAGATCAACTTCCGCCAGGGCAGACTCGGCATTCACCTTTGTCTCACTCAGAAAGTGAGTACAATAGAACCCAGTGACACTTTCCTGATATCCCCTGGTAAAAGTGAGAATACTAAGAGCCCATGTGACCCCAGCAACCTGCGGATAAACATTAACCAGAGCTCGCCATTTGGCTGTAATTACCGTCCTTTTCAGACTGGGTGCCGTGACTTCCTGCTGGGGTAAAAGTTTCCTTATCTTCTTTATGGGGCCATCTGGACCCATAAGGAAGATAAGAAACCTTTTACTACAGCAGTAAGTCAAGGAACCCAATCTGAAAAGTACGGGGCTTAGAGAGAAAGAAGAATGTCACTAGGACCTCTTCTCCAATGGCTGGCCATCGTTTAGGAGGTCAGCCAATGGAGAAGAGGGGCGGGGCTTAACCCTCGCTAGTGAAGTTCACTCTGAGACATAAAATCTCGCACGCTCGACTGCGCATGTGTGCAGTACGCCACGTGAGACCTAAAAAGAAGTGGGGGGACGCTGTCACCGGAGTTGACGTCACAACAGGAAGTGACGTCACGAAAGGTGGCTTGCACCATCGGGCTCCTTGCCTCCCCTCGCTCACCCGTTAGATGCGATTGCATCTGAGAAGTCAGCGCGTGACCAGCGTGCTGTGAGCTCCGAGCTCCTAGTCCCAGAGGCCAAAGAGTGAAGGCCAGCTGTTTGGCAGGAGGGACGGAGTCCACTTGGTAAGATAAGTGGGGGGACGCCGTCCACCCGCGTGGTACCCCGACTCAAGACCTGAGGTAGAGCCCTTTTATTTCCTATTTTCAAGTCTCTGGGCTCGGAAGGCATGATGGCATGATCTGACCACATGGTGTTTTCATGCAACCTGGATCCTGGCCAGCAGCCTTCGGTGCTGTGAGTGTGGGTCCTGGGCTGGCCGGGGTGGTCCTTTACTGCCCCAATGCCTCTGCACTATTTTACAGCATTTGGAGGCCCTTATGTTTTGGAATTAAGGCAGGCAAGATGTCCGTGATCGTGTTCTGGTCTTCCTGGAACTGTGCTCGAGGAATGCCAGAACACCCTATGGCACATCCTTGCAGGCTCCACCAATGCTCTTCCGCAAAGAGAAGCGCACATCAAACACACGCAGGCCTCGCAGGGATGGCGAAGTGCCCTCCGCTTGTTAGCATTTCATATTTTAGAGACAATGAATGTGAAGGTACACACAGGGCTTTAAGTGGGATGAAAAAACTGGGGGGTCTCTCAAAGGGTGTGGCTTAAAAGCACATAAGCTAAAGATCTGTGCTTAGAAGAGTGTGCCACCAGGCTTGTATTTTGCTGTTTCCGTCTTTGCGTTCAGATATATAATGTAAGAAGTAACAAATACACGTACTATAAGCCAGGATTATTGCCTTTGTCAATGGGTGTTAGTTTCATAAGATAAATAAGCAGCAACTATGGCTTGTATATAATACTGAAAAAGCTTCCACTTAAAGCCCTGGTGACATCACAACAATGTTGCTGCTCCTGAGTTTCAAAAAGAGAAGGGAAATCCAGAGAGAAAATGACTCTTTAAAGGATTTTCCTTCCCCTACAACACTCACCTGTCATGACGTCATGCCGTAACTTCTGCACTAGTGAGAAGTGAGCAGTGTGAGCAGGCGCACATCGATGTGCCTGCTGTCAATTCAGTCCGGAAAAAAATGGACTGCCTGTGCCAGGGCACGAAACAGAGCCCGATAGAGACCCGTTTCGAGGCCCCCTTTTAGAAACTGCAGGTGCTCAGCACCGGTGAGAACCGGCCCACTTAAAGCCCTTGTACACAGACAGTCACTACTGCTGCTGATGGTCGATGGTCGAGGGTGACCTCAACCTTGCCCAAGGGCCGAGTTACTCACTGCCGCCTCCTGCTCTGCTGATCGCGCTCGCTCTGCCACTGCCCCTGCAGGGTTCGAGCCCCCGGAGCCCCGCCAGCTCTCTGTTATAGGTTGCTTCACTGTATCCTACTTGCATTTGCCTCTGTTGTTCTTGATGCCACTTCGTTTTTTGTAATTTGTACTCCCTGTATTTTACCCAGCGCCAGGACCCCTGGACCCCGAAACCGCCACTACACCAGACTGTACTATGACTCCAGCACCCTCCACACACTCAACGTCGGACGAGATCACTCCTGCTACCGGGCCCCCCCGAAGCACACCCAAGGACCCTTCACCTGCCGAAACTGCAGCTTCACCAGCATCCGGCCCGCCAAACCATCAACCGGAGAACCCAACCACCTCCGATGCATCCTCCTCAACACCCGCTCCGCTCGCAAGCATGCCATCGAACTCTGGGACTTCCTAGACTCAACCACCCCTGACGTCGCCTTCCTGACGGAAACCTGGCTGAACACCACCTCAGCACCAGACATCGCCATAGCCATCCCAGAAGGCTACAAGATCTCCCGCAGAGACCCCACCAATGGAGTGGGAGGAGTAATCGCCATCGTCCACAAGAACACCCTCCGAGTCTGGACCAACACGGACTACATCCTCTTCGGGGATCTTAACTTCCACCTCGAGAACAACAACGACGCCAACTCCACCGCCCTGATCGCCAACCTCGCCAACCTTGGACTCAAACAGCTCGTGACGACACCCACCCAGGCCGCCGGACACACACTGGACCCCATCTTCTCCGCAAGTCCCCACGTCTCCTTCAACCATACCATCAAACCCCACTGGACCGACCACAGATGCGTCCACTTCACCTTCAAGAAACCCACCACACACCACCGCACCCAACAGCTGCCACACCGCTGCTGGGGCAAGATCACCAAGGATCAACTGACCACCACCCACGCCCTGATCCCACCCGTGGACCCCACCTACCCCGACACCGCCGCCATCAACCTCAGTCAGTGGAACAACGACTGCGCCGACACCCTCACCCCACTCAAGACCTCCGCTACCAACCACACCAACAAGAAAGCCGCATGGTTCACCGATGACCTCCGAGCCTCCAAGCGCATCTGCCGAAAACTGGAGAAGAAATGGCTCCGCGACCGAACTCCAGACAGCTACACTGCCCACAAGAACGCCACCCGCAGACATCACCAACTCATTAGGTCCGCCAAGAGGACCGCCTTCAAAGACCGCCTAGACAACAACACACACAACACCAAAGAGCTCTTCAGTATCGTGAAAGAACTCTCCAATCCCAACTCCAACACCAACGACATCCCACCATCACAAGACCTGTGCGACTCACTGGCCACCTTCTTTCACCGCAAGATCACCAACATCCACGACAGCTTCAATTCCGACACACCCACTGCGAGACCACCGGGTCCACCACCCCAACGACCTCCACCCACACCAATCGCCTGACCACCTGGTCCTACGTCAGCGACGAAAACACCATCAAGACCATGAACTCCATCCACTTCGGATCCCCATCTGACCCCTGCCCTCACCACGTTTTCAACAAAGCCAGCACTGTCAACGCACCCCATCTCCGGAAAACAATCAACACCTCCTTCGAGACAGCAACCTTCTCGAAGAGCTGGAAGCACGCTGAGATCAACGCCCTACTGAAGAAACCCAAGGCGGACCCCAAGTACCTCAAGAACTCCCTGCTCCCTTTCCCGGCGAAAGTCACGGAGAAGATCGTCAACAGACAGCTGATCTTGCTACCTTGAAGACAACAACATCCTGGACCCCTCCCAGTCCGGCTTCCGCAGCAACCACAGCACCGAGACCACCCTCATCGCCGCCACTGACGACATCAGGATGCTGATGGACAAAGGAGAAACAGCCGCCCTCATCCTTCTGGACCTATCAGCAGCATTCGACACGGTCTGCCACCGCACCCTAACAGCACGCCTCCATGACGCTGGAATCCAAGAGAAGGCCCTGGACTGGACCACATTCTTCCTCTCCGGCAGAACCCAGAGCGTCCGCCTCCCACCTTTCCGCTCCAAGACCACAAGATCATCTGCGGCGTCCCACAGGGATCTTCCCTCAGCCCGACGTTGTTCAATATCTATATGGCACCTCTTGCCCACGTCGCACGACAACACAACCTCAACATCATCTCCTTCGCAGACGACACCCAGCTCATCATATCCCTCACCGAAGACCCCACACTGCCAAAGCCAACCTCCACAGAGGAATGAAGGCCGTCGCCGATTGGATGAAGGACAGCAGGCTGAAGCTGAACTCAGACAAGACAGAGGTCCTCATCCTCGGCCCCACCCCATCAGCCTGGGATGACTCCTGGTGGCCAACATCGCTAGGAACAGCCCCAGAACCCACCG
This sequence comes from Lissotriton helveticus, assembly GCF_964261635.1. NCBI lineage: Eukaryota > Metazoa > Chordata > Amphibia > Caudata > Salamandridae > Lissotriton > Lissotriton helveticus. The sequence continues at coordinate 1,541,892,777 of NC_136065.1, forward strand.
ACCACGCACGCAACCTGGGGATCATCCTCGACTCCGCCCTCTCGATGACCAAGCAAGTCAACGCTATCTCCGCGTCCTGCTTCAACACCCTCCGAATGCTCCGCAGGATCTTCAAATGGATCCCCCCCCTCGACACGAGAAAAAACGTCACCCAGGCCCTCGTCACCAGCAGACTGGACTATGGGAACGCCCTCTATGCAGGAACAACAACCAAGCTCCTGAGACGGCTGCAATGTATCCACAATGCCTCGGCACGACTGATCCTCAATGTCCCCCGACGCAGCCACATCACACCCCACCTGAGAGACCTCCACTGGCTCCCCGTCAACAAGAGGATAACCTTCAAACTCCTCATCCACGCACACAAAGCCCTACACAACACCGGACCAACATACCTCAACGACCGACTCAGCTTCTACACCCCCACCCGCAGCCTCCGCTCTGCCAACCTTACCCTCGCCACAGTCCCTCGCAACCGGAAAACCACTGCTGGTGGCAGATCCTTCTCGTACCTCGCCGCCAAAACCTGGAACACTCTCCCCACCAACCTACGACAGACCAAGAACCTGCTGGCTTTCTGAAGACTTCTGAAGACCTGGCTCTTCGATCAGTAGCGGCCCCCCTCCAGCGCCTTGAGACCCTCACGGGTATATAGCGTGCTTTACAAGTACATTGATTGATTGGGCTGGGAGCAAAAGAGAGAGAGCGCATGCGCTGTCACCCTGCCGAGTGCACCCCACTTGCAGGTTCTGTGGTGACGTGCCCTGCTCTGCCTCTGGATCGCAGCCTTGGTCTTCCCGGTCCTTGTTCAGCTCATAGAAGGAGGCGCTGCTCTGCTCATGGACCGAAGGGCTCCTAGAGGTTGGGGAGTGGACCCCCACCCTGTCAAATTCGCAGCTCCCCTGATCTATTTCGAGAGGTGAAACCACTGGTTGCGCCCGCAGGCGGAGGCCCGTGTGCAGTTACTGATGGGGGTTCCATAGAGCCAGCCATTAGTGCATCCAGAGGTCCCCCCCCCCCCTTCAGGGCACTTGTCCTAGTGCAGCTTTGCTCTGCCTGGGTCTGTCATACCAAGGCACCGCGGAAACCACGCGCTCTTCGGAAACCCTCTGGGCATAAATGCATTCCGTTTTCGGGTTCAGAGACAATCCCTGCTTTGTTTGTGCCAAAAATTGAAACAAAAATACCAAATGATCCGCAACTGCATGGAGGCCAGACCATTATTCAGCGTTCTGCTGCCTCAGGGGGCACACTTCATGGAGTCAGTCTCTGCCAGCTGGCAGGCAAGGGTCTCTCAAAGTGGGGGGCGTCATTCACTTCAGAGCCCTCGAGGCTCTAGTGACACACCCTCCTGACATGTCCGTGGTCCGCACACAGCGCCTCATAGCCTCTCTGTCGTGTCGTACCGTCATTGTCCCCGCTGTTTCTGCACTCATAGCTCGACAGAGCTCTAGCAATGTACCTTAATCCAGTTACGCGGCATTCTGTTTTTTTTTTAATATATATCTTTGAGGCCCAGAGAGCGTCCCTATCGAGTCTCCACTCCCCACCCTGATCGGCGCACCCCATGCGCATTCAGTACTTGGAGCCATGCTCGGGCCTCTGAACCAGGGCAAGAAGGGCTGGGCGTGTCAAATTAAGCCCTGGAAAAAAATGTTTATGTGCGCCCTTCTGCTTTTTTCCCCTTATTTCTTTCTCTCTTTCTGTCCCTGCTCCACCTGCTGTGCCTGGTGCCATAACCCCCAAGGAGCTGCAGCGGCGTAACGAAATATGAGGGGGCCTCCCTGCACGGTACGCAGAGGGGCCCCCTCCGGCCTCATCAAGGAGCTCTCCGGCCACAGTGCTGTGCCGAGGGGGCCCCCTGGAGCTTTGCCCCCTCCCCCCCCCCCACCGCACCTCAGGGGCTGCGGGGGCTGGCCCTGTGTTACGCCTCCTGAGGAGCTGGCGACATAGGTGCAGCTGTCGACCTTTAATCCCATCTTCCAATGGTTACATCTCTCCTCTGCCTTCCAGGAAATGCCTGATGGGATAAATGGCAGTGAAACCAGGGGCTGAGGGACAGAAAGGGATGGGATGAAATGGAGAAGGCCGGGAGGTGGGTGGAAGGACAATAGGATGCTAGGGGGAGGCAGGGGGCATTGGGGGTAGTATCAGAGAAGAATGGAGGCTGGAATGAAGTGGTAGAGAAAGCTTAGAAGGTGCTGCGGTGGTAGAGAAGCTGGGAAGATGAAGAGCAGTGTGCTTGGGCGAGGCAGCAAGGTATGGAAGTTGGAAATGGATAAGGGACGGCTAGGAGGCAAAAGAGAAGTGGGGATATTGGATTTCTTGTGGAAGAAGCTAGGGACCGGGCAGCCAGGCTGAGAGGCCGTATGGGGTGAATAAGGAACTTTTGAAGCTGGCCAAGTAATGTGGAGGTTGGGATGGGGCAGCAGCAGAATGCCGGCAGGTGTGTGAGATGCTGAAAAGCTCTGGTGGAATACACAGGCAACGTGATCACAAAAGGTTTGCCAGAGTACAAGAAAGGATTAGAGTCTCCTTTCAGGAATGATGCTTTACGCTGCTCAGTGGGATATTGTATATGTGCCAGAAAAAAATAAGTAATGACCTCGGAATGACTTCACAACCCAAAATGCCTCGAACTTAGCCCTAACCACCTGCTCCTGTTATTCTTTATTCTCTCTTGTCTCTTTCTCTCCGACCACGCTGTTCTCTCTTTTTTTTATTATTATTTTTCTTTCCTCTAACTCTGGTTGTCACCATATCTATCCATCGCACCGCTCCCATGCAGCACCGTCCATGCTACTGCTCCTGTCTTTGCATCCTTCTTCTTCTGTTACCTTCAAGGCTTAAAACCTAATGAGGTCATCTAGTTGCTGGACGTAAGGCCAAAATGCAACACTAAGGAGCTTCTTAAGTAGATAGAAATTCTTCTGTAAGAGGCATGACCTAATGATGACATCTGCAAGCGTCCGCCCCTCGCTTCTCCCTGGATCTTGTGACAGCATTCTCCGAGTCGCATAACATATGTCTTTGTAAAGCACACATTCACCCAGAAGGGTATCTTGGGGCTGAATAACAGATGTTAATTGTTACCCAAATCAATGGTACTCTTTTTATTAACCTCAGAAGGATGAAAGGCTAGGTGTATCTACTAGGATTTGAACCTGTGACCATGAGGTCAAACACAGGCCCACATAGTGCACACATTAGTCCACTAAGCCACCAGTTGGGTACTCTTTTTATTAACCTCAGAAGGATGAAAGGCTAGGTGTATCTACTAGGATTTGAACCTGTGACCATGAGGTCAAACACAGGCCCACACAGTGGACGCATTAGTCCACTAAGCCACCAGATAGCATTCTGCTAATTGCAAATAGAGGTTCCGCTCCTGGCAAACTGCTCAGCCGCCCCCTCCTGGGGTGAGGGGGAGTGCAGCTGAGCAGTTTGCGAGGGCCGTTTTCGGGCGATTTTGTTACCGGGGGCTGATACTGCTGACCCTCAGTAACAAAAACGGCCCCCCAGGGGCCCAAAACCGGGCCCCATCCTAGCGGCCTACCAGGGAAACGCCCAGTGCCCGCTATGGCCAGTCCGGCCCTGGTTCCGCTAAGGGCTATTCAGATCAATCACTACGATAAAATAAAAATATATCTAAAAACATAAACAAACATTTAAGAAATAATAAATATCATGCGTATGAAAAACGCTGGACTGGAAAATACACATCATTCCAACAATTTGTAAGGGCATTCCCTTACTCTGGTATTATGATGAAGAAACTTATGTTCACCCCCGGCAACCTGAGGATCAAGAAAGTTTTTAGAATTAGCTGAAACTGGATTGCTAGTCCTAACCCTAACTAGTCTCCCAGCATGCCACCATTGCCCTCCTTCCATCTTTGGTGCATTCCCTCTGAACTCAAGCATTTGCATTGGCTCACAACATTTCAAAAAGCCCTTCCTCAGTAACAAGGGCTCGTTAATACTGATTCTCCCACATTCGGACGGTAGCCAACACACTTACAATTCATTAACTTGTTATGTTTGTTTAGACATGAATCTGAAATTAGTTTGGCAGTAGTCCACTTGTCTACAGTGGCAGCTAGCTTCAATAAACAAGCATTTGCAATGCAATAGGTCGCGCATTACTGAAAGTTTGAGCTATTGGCATTGCAAATAATAATGCAACGCCAGTGGCTCAAACTATCATTAATGCGATACCTATTGCATTGCAAATGCTTGTTTTCTAAACATTTGAGTTTTCGCCTGACCTGGAGATTTGCAGCCTCCATTTATGTTATGTTGTCAGGGGCTTCCAGAGCAAGAAATCACAAATTAGACAAGTAAGAGCTGGTCAAGATGTAGATTTGGATTGCAGGCAAGAGAGAGTCCAAAATTAGGCACTGGGGCGAGGTGTGCATCTCTGGAACTTTGTGAGCTTCACCTGAACGATACACTAAAGAGTAGGCCTTCCCACCCACATAGTAACCCAGTTTAGGGAGTCTAAACCAAAGAAGGTGTATCCAGTTTATCTCATTCACAATAGAACAGAGAGGTAATATGCAGGAAGACACCATGAAAAGGCACCTAACCAATGAAAACCCTCACTCTTCACCCTCCCTTCCGTGTGAAACACATGCTCACAACATACATACATATCCACGCTCACTCTGGGTTGGAGCTCACATCGGGTGGCATCAGTTAGCAGTGCTAGGCTTCTTTGACGACCAGCACCCTGAAGACATGAAGCACCTTAAGCTCATTGGAGTAAACCACAGGGCTAACCAGAGGAACGTAGAGACCAGGGCGTTGCAGTCTTTCCATGGGATACATGTATGTATGTCTGTATGTGTATATATGCGCACATACTTACCCAGGGCCGACATTAAAGCAGTGCAAACGGTGCGGCCGCACTGGCCGCTGACCTAGAGGGGGGCACTGACCTCAGAGGGGGCGTTGTGTTTAGAAATAACATAGGATTTAACCCGTTGCGTGCGTCGGACGCCCCCCGGCCATCCGACATCACAGTGGGCGTGTGCGGAGGACGGACAGGGGCCATCCGAAACTCGCCCACTCATTAATTCCCCAGCACAGCGGCAGAATTTGCGCTGCAGTCAAGGGGTTAAAAGCACCTGCTCAGAGTTACTTGTGCCTCCAGGTTTCAGGCAGCAATTAAAATGTCATTCTTGTGATGAATGCTACAGAGAGAGATCAGAGTTTTGTCTAGTAGCAGTTTTGACTCACCGTAATGTAGTGCAGAGGGTTAATATGCCTGCTGCAAAGAACAGATTTGTGTTATGTGTGATTAGCTAAGTGGATTAGTAATGCCAGCCTATACTAGTGCTTTAAACAAGTGAAATGTATTTGAGAGAGGGGCTATGGAGAGATGAGGGGCACTTTTGCAGGGTGGTAGTGAGGGAATTCAAAAAGGAGGTCCTATGGGGGGTGGGGGGCGTGCCAAAAAAGATTGTCGCACCAGGCACCACCAGCACTAGAGCCGGCCCTGTACTTACGTGCATCAATACACTGTGGTCGGGTTGCTAATAAAGCGTTTGAGCTTTACACATTCAACTGGCTCCTCTGACAATGACCTAATGGACACTGAAACCAATCCAGTTCTTCTGTTATGTCGTTATTTATTGCTGATCCTGCTGCTGCTGTTTTGGGCTGCTGCTGATGCTGGCCTTTAGAAACCTTTTCCCAAAGAGCAGCCAGTGCTCCTCTCACCAAAACAGGAGTTCCCTGCTACTTGACAAACTCCGCATTTGAAAGGCGATTTTCAAGCTTCGCCCGCAGTTGTCATGAAAAAATTGATTGGAATAGAAACTTTAGAGAATTCTTTGACCTCATCACACATTACTAAAGGGAACAACTTGAGTGTTTTTTTTTTCTTTAAATAGACTTGCACTTCCCACTGCCTCGCTCGCACTATGTGAAAAAACGCTTGTTACATTAAAGGAAGTAGCAATGGCTGAGAGTCCTGGATAAATCTCAAATGGGCCCTTGTATGGCGAGGGTGGGCCACTTACCTGAGCGGAACTTGCTATGATCAGATGGAGTGTCCCAAAGCGAGCAGCGTAATTTCGGCCAGTATTCCAGGCGCTCTCGGCAACGACGCTCAACATCCTGTGATTCTGGGCAAATCACTTAGGGCCAGATGTAGGTAGGGTTTTACCGGTCGGTAACGGCCGAATTCGGCCGTTACCGACCGGTAAAAGGATTTTGAGATGTAGGGGGCAGAATCGGTAAATTTACCATTCGGTAAATTTACTGATCGGTAATTTTACCGATTCTGTAAATATACCGGTCGGTATATTTACCGACCGGTATTTTTACAGATTCGTTAAAATTGATATGTAGGTGGGACTCTTATGAGTCCCACAAGGCCTAAGAAATCGGTATTTTACCATCAAATTCAATTTGATGGTGAAATACCGATTCAGGTGTGCATGCACATGTGTGCATGCACACCTGTGCCATATGACAGGCAGACCTGCCCTTAGGGCAGGTATGCCTGCCATATGGCCCCCGACCCTTTTTTGGGGGTGCTAGAGGGTGTCAAAGTGACACCCCCTGCACCCTTGTCAAAATCGGTATTTACCGATTCGGTAAATACCGACCGGTAATGCCCCATTCATTCCTATGGGCTTCAAAGCCCATAGGAATGAATGGAGCATTACCGGTCGGTATTTACCGATTCGGTAAATACCGATTTTTACCGAATCGGTAAAATGCACATCTGGATGGACCTACATGTCCACCCTTCATATTTACCGATTCTTAATTACCGAATCGGTAAAATTCGGTAATTAAGAATCGGTAAATATTTTTTACCTACATCTGGGCCTTAATCTCCCCGTGCCTAACAAAAATTAATCTGTCCATCTGTAACAAAACTGGCGCCGGTGTAAGGCGCTCTGATACCTGTTATCCTCGGGTCTAGTTTGCGCTATATAAAACTATAAAAAAACAAAAACAAAAAAAACACTCAGGTAGAGAGGGTCATGGTGAGACATGGCGGCAGCCACTCGGGTGGCGAGTATGCTCAGTGAGAATAAATCCAGTAGAGGCCGCCCGCCAATATTTGTAAAGATAAAGCACGGCGTACTGCGCTGACATGTAGAAGATAAAGCAGGCGCGGCTCCATATTTAAAGTGTAAGCGTGTCGTGTTGTGTCGAAGCAGACTACGGTTAAAACAAGATGGTGCCACAAAGCTGCTCGTTCATTCGGGCCAGGTGCGAGTGTTGTGGGAGGGGTGAGAGGGTTGGGAGACTCAAGGAGGTTAACTGTGAAGCGTCTTTTAAATTGAAAGGTTTAAAAATGTGCAAATCACTTAATCTCTTGCCCCTGCTCCACTAATATAAAATAAACAACAACAAAAAAGTCATGCAGCCGCATTTGAGGATTGCAATGAGCAAAAGAAAAGCGCGGCCACCATTAATCCATCTGAAGCGTGCTACACTGGCTAAATAATTTTTTTTTTTAAAGTGTTGCAGGAAAGTGTGTCCTGCCTACAACAGCAGGCAGGAAAAAGCCATTTAAGAAAATAGTGCTACGAGGCTTTATTGAAATCATGCCGAGTAACAACACATATGATGGGGGTGTCACATGGGGGGTTATAAAAAGAGAAAAGGCGGTACTAAGGAGGGACTAGTAAGCATATTGACCAATAAAAAGCCACCATTTACAAAGGACAGTTACAGGAGCCATTAAAGTCGGAAAGTAGACGGAGCTTAATGTCCATATCCTGAATAAAGCATGTCCCGAAGGGACAGCTCAAGCACTACCTAGATGAGACCTAAAAATTGTGGGCCACGAAGGTGATTGACTCACTATAAAAGCAGAGCTGGAGCACGACTGGTGTGGCAGTTCTTTCCATGAGCAAGAAAAGGAAGGACTTTGTTGGAAATGGGATCTCTGGCTGGCCAAGGCTTTCGCCAAAGTCAGTCAGAGACCACCACACCCAAGTCAGGGCAAGGGAGTTACACGCCAAGATAACCCCTACTTACCCTCTAGGTAACGTGGCGCGAGCAGCAAGGCTAAACTTGGAGGCGATGTAAGTTAAGTATTTGCGCACGCACCCCAGCAACAACACACAAAGGCCCACCACAAAGGAAACTCCACACAAGGTTATATAAAAATAGCCTTTGTATTACACCAACACACATTTAGATAAAACACACACTTTACAATGTGCCAGAGGCACGGGCAGAATTTACAGGGGATATTTACAAGACAGGGCCACCTGGACCACTGTCAGGAATCAGCACTTTTAGAAGTAACAATACAATACTTGTAGGCCTAGAACTTAGAACATAGCCTATCAGACAGTACCTTCCGTCCTGGTTGCACGGGATAATGCGAGTGACCTCCTTAGTAAACTTGAGCGGGCGGCCCAGCGAAGCGGCGCGGCTCCGGGGAGAGCGGCGCTGCTCGAGGCTTGGACGGGCTGCCGGCACGGTACAAGCGTTTCTCTGGGGCGACCAATGTGTGCGGCTCAGAAGAGGAGGGGGAGGCAGGATGCGGGCGACCCAGCGAAGCGGCGCGGCTCAGGGGAGAGCGGCGCTGCTCGAGGCTTGGACGGGCTGCCGGCACGAGCTGCAGAGGGGAACGAGCGAGGCACACTTCAGCGAGGCCCCAGGGGCCAAGGGAGATCAGACAAGTCCCAGCAATTTGGCAGGGAAGGCACCATAGAGTCCACTGGTCCTGGGACTCTGGTCAGGGGGCAAGCTTAGTATCAAGCCCTTGGGATCACTTATAACAGAAGATCACTGTAACACAAAATAGGACATAAAGCACACAACCAGTACCCACTGGTAACTGGTAAGTCCCCCCTACGCAATCCTAACCACCCTAGGAACAAGTCACGCAGGGAACCAGGACCTTACTAGCACCACCTGTGCTAGCAAGAGCAACCACCTCAGTATCACAATACAAGTAGGGGCATAGACCTGGGGACAAAACACATGATGCAATGCATAACATTCATTCAGAGGTGTAAGAGAAACAAGGCACATGATGTATTAGCAACACATTCAGCGGTGCAGCAAAGAGCACTTTGCAGAAATCACATTAACATGAACTTACATCAAAGTCCAGGGTCCAGGTTGCGCCACTTGCGCCAGAACCTAAACGTAGCAGCTGCCCACTACTTGCTGGGCAGCTGAGGGACAGAACAGGGGGGCCTAAATGCTGCAGCTGGCACTAAGTGCTGCGCAGCTGGGGAAAGGCCAGGGATGAAGGAGTGCGCCTCACTCCTAAAGTCCAGAACATGTCCCTAGAAAAGAAAAGACCTACACGGTGCAGCTGCCCACTAATTGCTGGGCAGCTGGAAGACAAATCTGCGCCAGGGGCCCTCACTGGCCCCTCGGGAACACTGCGCCACATTGAGCCATCTGGCTTCCAAAATAACTGGGCACCTGAGCCTCTCAGGGCTCAACAAATATGCCCCCATGAGCCTCACTGGGCTCGCACTGCAAGGAATGCCCGGAGCCTCACAGGCTCGAAATAGGGATGCTGCTGAGAGCCTCTCTGGCTCCAAATATGCATTGCCGTTGGAGTCCCCCTCTCTGGGGACTCGGAGTGAACAAACTGCAGCAACCAAGAGCCTCTCGGGGCCCGGGGAGCAAGTGGGGCGCCTGGAGCCTCCTCGGGCTCCCAAAACAACTAACTCCGCGGAAGGGAGGGGGCGGGCACCGGCAATGTGCCCCGACGCCCCCCCCTCTCTTTAGCACACACACGGTCCCCACTCACCGGTCTGCCCTCACAGGGTCGTCTTCTCCAGGCGGCGGGCTCTCAGTGTCCAGGCGGCGGTAGCGCTCGGCGGGGCTCTCTCTCCTCATGGGAGCCCCGCCTTCCTCATGCGCCCGCTTCGCTGTTCCCCGGTCCCCCATCTCGGGACCGGGCCTTCAATGGCTCGCGCTTTGCCTGGTTGGCGGCCCCGGGGCTCCCCTTAGCTCATGGGAGACCCGGGCCGCAGGTAGACTTCACTTCTCTCCTTCGGGGCAGCGCTGGCCAATCACAGCGCGGCGGCGGGCGGGACTTCCTCCGGCAAACCGGAAGTCCCGCCCCGCATCAGGCACCGTAGTGCCTGACTTCCTGTTTTGCGGCGCTCGGGCCGCGGCGGTGATTCTCGGGGGCATTTACGAGGGGTGGCCTCCCTCGAGGGGCATTTAAAAGGTACCAGCGAGGTGGGCACTCGCTCAGGACCAGATAAACGGGGTGGCACCCGCAATTTAAGAATAGAGCGCAACGAAGCACTCTGGGGCACCAAAGGGGGCAGGAGCGCTTCCCTCCGAGGGAAAACGACAGCGCTCTGCCCAGGCAGGCAAAGTAAAGCGCTCACGGGGCGCTAAGGGCAGCCACAGCCCTGGGGCAATAATCCAGCACTCCCTGAGAGAAGGAAGCGCTTCCAGGCGCTAGGGCAACAGCCAACAATCAGGTCCTGGTAGAGTCCAGGGCAGCAGAAGTCCAGGGGCTGGGCAGGGCTCAGGGAGGCAAGCCATCCCTGAGCCCAAGCAGCAGCACGCCCCTGGAAAGATTCGAGTTGGGAACAAGAACATTTTCATGGGGTCACAGCCCCTCTTTTATACACCTTTTCCCTTTGTCTTTAGGTGCAGGGTGGGGGCAGAACCAGTCGCAGCTGGTTCTTGAGCACTCTTGATGGCCCAACCACCCATTCTATTCACTGGCAGGGCTTGGGTCATCAGTCACACCACAGGGGGGCGGAGCCAGCATTGTGTGGGGAAAACCCAGCCCATCCAGGACACAGGTACACTCCTCCCACACATCACTCATGCTAATCTCTCCATTCACCACCGGGGCAGACCCACACAGACTTCCTGGAGCCTGGCATCCCAGCCAGCTCCAGCCAATCACACGCCAGGCATATTTTACACTAATATGCCAACTCCTAGAAGTGGCGCTTCCGCACAAGACACATACACGCCGCACATACCGTTGCGCAGCATTCACTCTCACGAGTTCGCACATACCAAACTTAAGCATGCACGCCTCACGCATCAGGAACTACCAGGGACACAGACATTCCCCATGCATTCCTATGGGAGGGCAGGCCAGTCTCACTCCACGCACTCAGGGAGCGCACGCACTTTACACTGCGCCACAGTGTCAAAGTGCGCAAAGACCAGAAATCACTACACTTCAAGGCAAAAAGTTCAGGGGTGAACCTGCCAGAAGGCCCAAGTCCAACACAACCCCCTTCCAGCCAAAACGCAGGGTAGGCCAATCACCACTGTGATGGACTTCCCTGCTTGGGGCGATAGAACACGGACGCGGGCCCGCACTGCAGGGACACCCTCCGGTTCTACGCCACGTTGATCCATAAGACAAGCCCATACTTAAAAAAAAAACAGGCCCAACTAGGCTACCCCACTGGTACTCCTTAGCTGTCCACGGCTAGGACCAGGCCCTAGGCCACCTAGATACCACTGGTCCTTGCCAATCCACAGAGTGGGGGGTAGTAACCCCTGGCCTACACCAGCCATTCTCCACTCCCTTTCTCAGTGTAGTTCCAAACTACCACTGATCCTTCAACCTAGGGTCCGCACCCTCAGGCTGACCAGAGGTCACGGGCAAGAATGCCCCACCCTACCTCTACTTCTGAAGCACCCTCCAGAACACAACTCTCCCACCAGTTTAGGACCTTACTTCCTCAGCAGCAGTGACCACGGTCAGACCACCACCAGAACGGTGTAGCGAGGCGTTGCACGCCGCGGTGCCCCCCAGTTGCGGTGCATCCTATGGCTCGTTGACGGCGTCGAGACGACGTCGGTGAGCGCAGAGGCGGCGTTGCTCGAGGGGGACGTTGCTCAGTGCGGTGCCTACAGGACACCAGGGTGGTCATGACTGAGTCACAGCTCCCTTAACTGGTTTACCACCTGGGATTCAAATTCACCGGATGCACAGGGGTCAGACTCCCTCTGACCCCCTTCCAGAGTTCTGCACCCTCCCACTATAGAACAGGGTCCCTCCACTTAAGGTAGGCCCCACCTGCTCTCAGGGTTGTACCACAACACTCAGCCAAGAACCCTAAAGATCCCCGCTAGGCCTGTACCACCCCTTCTGGGAAACACAGGGTCTCTTCACTTAAGATGAGCCCCACCTGTATTCACAGGGGTACCCCTAGAAGACAAACCGGCCAGGACACTGGCTACAGTCGCCCTGCCGTCCAGGACAGGCAACCACCTGAACCTGGCTCCCTAACCTAGGGACGCTACCCTTTGGTTAGCTGCCTGGCGCACCAGGACTTCTACAAGTTGAAAACAAAAATCTAAGACTTTCTCTCCTCCTTCAGCAGCAAGGCAACCACTGCAGGTCAATACCCCATACAGCTTACCCGGTTCCTTCTCATCAGGCAGGAGTTCCCTCTTGTAACTTCAGGACACTACATACAGTTGTCCTTACGTCCAGATCCGGAAACACCGGCTACTGGCTCCCCAACCGAGGGACGTACCCTTTGGTCAGATGCCTGGCGCACCAGGACTTCCTTGAGAGTGACACAACTAATGTGTCGTGTACAAGTCTGCCTGACACTCAGGACAGAAGTGGCATCACCATGGTCACTCACTGGCGACACAACCCTTCTGGCTGGCCCCTGACCCACTGGCTCTTCCACTGGGGAACCTATCCCCCTCGCACCCCTCCATCTGGACTTCTGCACCCTCCCAACTGGAGCGGTACTGCCAGACACCAGAACTACTGGAACCCTGGTTACAGAGGTTCCACGTTCTCCAGACACTCTGGAAGATCCTCCTCAAATGACCTATTGGTACAGCCTAGGCCCCGACCTGATGTTCCCTTCAGAAACATTCCAGGCCCTGACACTGGGTTTCGGGCACCTGGAGACATGAAGTCCCACCCACTCCTTCTCCTCTTGAGACAGGACGTGAGCCCCTACACCGAGACCTAGCTGGGCTACACTGAACCTCTTCCACCACGCTGGGCTGGAAGACACCTCAGACACTCCTTTTGGACTCACTCCATCCCATATGCCTCTCTCCTCCCAGAACATTACCAACTCCAAAATTCTGTCTCTCAACAGACCACAGAAATCAAAAAGCAGGCTCCACTATCTGCAGACGTTCTTGGGAAAAGTTCAACACACAGGACTTGAGTATCTGAACAAAACTAGCATTCAGCAAGCTCCCCATCCAGAGAACTCACAAACACATCCAGTGCCACACACCATTCATCCACACACACCCCTCCCCAGACTGGTAAGGCAGTTTCTACCACCCCTGACTTCTCAACCTGACCACACTTGACACAGGTACCATTACTCCAGGGCAGGGACGGGGGACACATGCACCGGACACACTTATGCTGCCACCACTGGATCCCACCCTTCTGGTGAATCCAGAAAACACACTGCACTTAGGGGGATGATCTACCCTCCCGAGCTAGGGACACCTAACTCAAAGTGCACAAGAAACACATTTCCACAGAAATGACATTTTCCGCAAACTCCATACAATAATCCCCAAAATGTGGTTATCTAAAATGCAGAGTTTTGTAGTGGCCAGTTGCCACTGTGGTACAACGCAAACACAAATCCTTATCCTCACCGCTTGCCGCCAATGTTGGAAATGGGATCTCTGGCTGGCCAAGGCTTTCGCCAAAGTCAGTCAGAGACCACCACACCCAAGTCAGGGCAAGGGAGTTACACGCCAAGATAACCCCTACTTACCCTCTAGGTAACGTGGCGCGAGCAGCAAGGCTAAACTTGGAGGCGATGTAAGTTAAGTATTTGCGCACGCACCCCAGCAACAACACACAAAGGCCCACCACAAAGGAAACTCCACACAAGGTTATATAAAAATAGCCTTTGTATTACACCAACACACATTTAGATAAAACACACACTTTACAATGTGCCAGAGGCACGGGCAGAATTTACAGGGGATATTTACAAGACAGGGCCACCTGGACCACTGTCAGGAATCAGCACTTTTAGAAGTAACAATACAATACTTGTAGGCCTAGAACTTAGAACATAGCCTATCAGACAGTACCTTCCGTCCTTGTTGCACGGGATAATGCGAGTGACCTCCTTAGTAAACTTGAGCGGGCGGCCCAGCGAAGCGGCGCGGCTCCGGGGAGAGCGGCGCTGCTCGAGGCTTGGACGGGCTGCCGGCACGGTACAAGCGTTTCTCTGGGGCGACCAATGTGTGCGGCTCAGAAGAGGAGGGGGAGGCAGGATGCGGGCGACCCAGCGAAGCGGCGCGGCTCAGGGGAGAGCGGCGCTGCTCGAGGCTTGGACGGGCTGCCGGCACGAGCTGCCGAGGGGAACGAGCGAGGCACACTTCAGCGAGGCCCCAGGGGCCAAGGGAGATCAGACAAGTCCCAGCAATTTGGCAGGGAAGGCACCATAGAGTCCACTGGTCCTGGGACTCTGGTCAGGGGGCAAGCTTAGTATCAAGCCCTTGGGATCACTTATAACAGAAGATCACTGTAACACAAAATAGGACATAAAGCACACAACCAGTACCCACTGGTAACTGGTAAGTCCCCCCTACGCAATCCTAACCACCCTAGGAACAAGTCACGCAGGGAACCAGGACCTTACTAGCACCACCTGTGCTAGCAAGAGCAACCACCTCAGTATCACAATACAAGTAGGGGCATAGACCTGGGGACAAAACACATGATGCAATGCATAACATTCATTCAGAGGTGTAAGAGAAACAAGGCACATGATGTATTAGCAACACATTCAGCGGTGCAGCAAAGAGCACTTTGCAGAAATCACATTAACATGAACTTACATCAAAGTCCAGGGTCCAGGTTGCGCCACTTGCGCCAGAACCTAAACGTAGCAGCTGCCCACTACTTGCTGGGCAGCTGAGGGACAGAACAGGGGGGCCTAAATGCTGCAGCTGGCACTAAGTGCTGCGCAGCTGGGGAAAGGCCAGGGATGAAGGAGTGCGCCTCACTCCTAAAGTCCAGAACATGTCCCTAGAAAAGAAAAGACCTACACGGTGCAGCTGCCCACTAATTGCTGGGCAGCTGGAAGACAAATCTGCGCCAGGGGCCCTCACTGGCCCCTCGGGAACACTGCGCCACATTGAGCCATCTGGCTTCCAAAATAACTGGGCACCTGAGCCTCTCAGGGCTCAACAAATATGCCCCCATGAGCCTCACTGGGCTCGCACTGCAAGGAATGCCCGGAGCCTCACAGGCTCGAAATAGGGATGCTGCTGAGAGCCTCTCTGGCTCCAAATATGCATTGCCGTTGGAGTCCCCCTCTCTGGGGACTCGGAGTGAACAAACTGCAGCAACCAAGAGCCTCTCGGGGCCCGGGGAGCAAGTGGGGCGCCTGGAGCCTCCTCGGGCTCCCAAAACAACTAACTCCGCGGAAGGGAGGGGGCGGGCACCGGCAATGTGCCCCGACGCCCCCCCCTCTCTTTAGCACACACACGGTCCCCACTCACCGGTCTGCCCTCACAGGGTCGTCTTCTCCAGGCGGCGGGCTCTCAGTGTCCAGGCGGCGGTAGCGCTCGGCGGGGCTCTCTCTCCTCATGGGAGCCCCGCCTTCCTCATGCGCCCGCTTCGCTGTTCCCCGGTCCCCCATCTCGGGACCGGGCCTTCAATGGCTCGCGCTTTGCCTGGTTGGCGGCCCCGGGGCTCCCCTTAGCTCATGGGAGACCCGGGCCGCAGGTAGACTTCACTTCTCTCCTTCGGGGCAGCGCTGGCCAATCACAGCGCGGCGGCGGGCGGGACTTCCTCCGGCAAACCGGAAGTCCCGCCCCGCATCAGGCACCGTAGTGCCTGACTTTCTGTTTTGCGGCGCTCGGGCCGCGGCGGTGATTCTCGGGGGCATTTACGAGGGGTGGCCTCCCTCGAGGGGCATTTAAAAGGTACCAGCGAGGTGGGCACTCGCTCAGGACCAGATAAACGGGGTGGCACCCGCAATTTAAGAATAGAGCGCAACGAAGCACTCTGGGGCACCAAAGGGGGCAGGAGCGCTTCCCTCCGAGGGGAAACGACAGCGCTCTGCCCAGGCAGGCAAAGTAAAGCGCTCACGGGGCGCTAAGGGCAGCCACAGCCCTGGGGCAATAATCCAGCGCTCCCTGAGAGAAGGAAGCGCTTCCAGGCGCTAGGGCAACAGCCAACAATCAGGTCCTGGTAGAGTCCAGGACAGCAGAAGTCCAGGGGCTGGGCAGGGCTCAGGGAGGCAAGCCATCCCTGAGCCCAAGCAGCAGCACGCCCCTGGAAAGATTCGAGTTGGGAACAAGAACATTTTCATGGGGTCACAGCCCCTCTTTTATACACCTTTTCCCTTTGTCTTTAGGTGCAGGGTGGGGGCAGAACCAGTCGCAGCTGGTTCTTGAGCACTCTTGATGGCCCAACCACCCATTCTATTCACTGGCAGGGCTTGGGTCATCAGTCACACCACAGGGGGGCGGAGCCAGCATTGTGTGGGGAAAACCCAGCCCATCCAGGACACAGGTACACTCCTCCCACACATCACTCATGCTAATCTCTCCATTCACCACCGGGGCAGACCCACACAGACTTCCTGGAGCCTGGCATCCCAGCCAGCTCCAGCCAATCACACGCCAGGCATATTTTACACTAATATGCCAACTCCTAGAAGTGGCGCTTCCGCACAAGACACATACACGCCGCACATACCGTTGCGCAGCATTCACTCTCACGAGTTCGCACATACCAAACTTAAGCATGCACGCCTCACGCATCAGGAACTACCAGGGACACAGACATTCCCCATGCATTCCTATGGGAGGGCAGGCCAGTCTCACTCCACGCACTCAGGGAGCGCACGCACTTTACACTGCGCCACAGTGTCAAAGTGCGCAAAGACCAGAAATCACTACACTTCAAGGCAAAAAGTTCAGGGGTGAACCTGCCAGAAGGCCCAAGTCCAACAGACTTCCTTCGTGCTTGTGGAACACAACTCCAAACAATCCTGGACCTGCTTTCATGCTGTGAAAGTAGCTACAGGATTGGTGGGAGCAGGCTCACCCAGCGCTCTTTTTTAGGCTGGGACCTGTAATCCCCAGGCTATTTTATAGCCTTTGGATTGCTGGGTCTACAGTGCGCATGTCGGGCTGGCCATCGCACGATTTCCGGGCAATCCGACATGCTCACTGTAGACAGTGCTGTCATCCGACATTTGCAGGATTCAGTCCCACTTCCACCCTCACGCTGTAGACAACACGAGCCGGTGCGGTATCAAATAAATAAAATGGCATTGGTAGCCCATTTTAATAATTTTTGTTTGCCTGCTGCGCTTCTCTGCCCCTGCTTGTCTAACCGACGTATTTGATCTTTCGGACATACCTTCACCATCCAACTGGGAAGGAGTTCAGAACAAGCTTTCATTCCTTGCATTACACTCACAAGTACAGCACATTAAAGATCATGCCTCTGAATAATTTGATTAAAGATAAGCTCGGATATCTATCATAGTTCGTCATCATGTGAGGTGATCTAGTTGCTGAAATTGGAGCAAAAAAACTGCATATAGAAGCTTCACAAGTAGACAGTTATTCCTTTATTAGAGACATGGCATGATGTAGGTATACTTGTCCGCCCGCTTCCTCATGGCTCTTGTGACATTTCCTTGTTGCATTACAGCATTCAGATGATGGCAAACAAAGGTTTCACAAATGGCTATTCAGACCAATCACCTCAGCTATCCTTATTCAGGTTTTTCTAGTTTATTTCTCTTCCCTCACTTTCCCTTCTCTAGCACTAAATGTTCCATTCTCCCTCTTCGCTGTATGATTTCTCTTGCACTTTTTTTCTCTGCCACTCACTAGCTCTTATTTTTCTCCCCTCTTACAATCTTGCATTGTCTCGTTTCTTCCCAGGTAACAAAATGACCTTCCAGTTTATTTTCTTTCTGATCTGGTTCTTGCTAGTGCACAGAGTGGGGCCAATGTCTGTTTCCTTGAAGTCATTGATCATTGGTGGTAGCCAGCCTGATCAGAATGTGCTGGGGGAGGCTGGGCCATGTTAAGTGAACTCAAGTGTGTGTCTAGGTATTAATTCATCCCGCCTTCATGCTTGTCTAGTCGAGGGCTCAGGTTCTTGACATGGAAATTTGGAAACAGTGTGAGGAAGGCAGACACTCAAGGTTGTGTTGGTGGCTTCGTATTACCTCAGTAAAAAACTATTACTGTTAAAAAATGGATTTCTGGTTGGCTAGGGCTTGCGCCTAAGCCAGGCAGAAACCACCACTCTGGGCAAGGGAGTTACACGCTGAAGATAACTCCTGCTCACCCCTTGGGAGCTTTGCACGAGCAGTCAGGCTTATCCCAGAGGCAATGTGTAAAGCATTTGTGCAACACAGACACACAGCAGCGACACACTAGGCATACCACAAAAGAAACTCCACACATGGTTATATAAAAAAATCGCCTTTGTATTACTCATAAACACATTAGATCATAATCACAAATACACACTGTGCCAACTGGCACCAGGTAGTACTTTACAGGGGATTATATACATGACAGAGCCAATCGGGCCACTGTCAGAACCATTAGAAACCACAAGCAGTAAATATAGCACAACCAGCAACTACTGGTAACATACTGTACTCAGCATCATCACATTAGGCATAAAAAACATTATGCATCACGTTAGGCATAAACACCTTATGCATCACATTAGGGCCTTGCACCCTACCAGTACCTCAGGTGCTCACAGGCCAACTGGCCTTCCTTGGGGGATGGTCTGGGAATTCTCCACAATGCCCTACGTCCATCAAAAGTCAGGGCGCTAAACTACCACTGCAGCAGGGTGCAGGCCCAACAGGCTGGCACCAGAAATGAGGGGGGAGACTGTAGTCCACCCTGGTCTCTCTAGAGACCAAAAACAATGCCTGCTCAATGTTGCAGCTGTTTGCCATCATGTGGTGCAGCTGTGTGACCAAATGGTCGTAGGCACCTCTATTGCTCCTCTAGATGCTTCTGCAGCGAAGACAACATGTGTGATGCATTGGGGCTGGGGTGTATCTCACAACTATCTCTTCTTAAAAAATAAAGAAATGTCACGGTCATTGCAGCTGCCCGCGTTCTTGCAGAGCAGTTGTGAAAAGCAGCACTGGCACCCACAGTGCCTTGAGAGCCCCCTTCACCGGGACTCTTCCGGTGCCACTCACGGCACCAACAATGCTCAATAGCAGCCCCACTCACCGGAACTTCTCTTGAGGGCCAGACAGGAACACCCTCGTCAGTGCGGTATCCAGCACCCAACACTCAGGCACCAACAGTGCCTTCTCAGCCCCAGAAAGCTGACGAACGGCCTCTCCTCTGTACCCGCCGCCTGTGAAGACTCCAGTCGAGCCCCTCCTCTCACCCCACTCTCCAGCGGTGCACAGCAGCTGCGAGCCGTCCCAAGGGTCCGTCTCTGTTGCGGAAGCTCTGCCCCGATCAGGCAGACTTGCCTGACTTCTGGCCCGTGCATGGGCCGTCCGGCATCCGGAGCGAAGTCTCCTTTGGGTGGGCTCCTTCCCACTCACTTGGCCGCAGAGGATATCCTGAACCCGGAAACCTCATCCTCGTCACCCTGCTGGACACCTCGGGGCCACGTAGCAGAGCCCCGGCTGCTCTCCCCACAACCAGGCGATGCCTGACTTCCTGGCTGCACCGAGGGAATCCCCATGCCGGGATTCTTTCGGCCCAGCGTTTTCGAGTGCCGAACCCCTGAAGCACTCTTTCCGTCCTCACGAGGCACTAGGATCCAGTTTATTTTAGAGGGGCAGAGCTGGGCACAGGCAGGCCAGCACATAGGGACCCCGAAGAACATCAGCTGGGTCCCACAGCGGTTCCTCCTGACCCCCAGCAGTACTCCAGCCCCTAAGCAGGTACATGTAAGCACACTGACATGACGTCACTGCCCTAGTACTTATACCACATGTCTCTTTGTTCTCTCCCCCTGGCACAGGCCTAGACACGATCCAAACCAGTTCCGGAGGGGATGCAATACACATCAGGCAGGCACAAAGACACATAGCAAACTTGACCACGCCGCTCCTCTCATGTCATGTCACACACTTAAGGCACATGTCCTACCTTTTACCTACAATGCACCCTGCCCATAGGGCTAGCTAGGGACTACCTTAGGGGTGAGTGACATGCAGCAAGGGGGGGTGACAGACGTGGCAACCACTTTGCGTGTCACATCACTGTGGCAGTAAACTGCGCGTGCAGGCCCTGCAATGGCAGAGGCCTGAGACAGGTTTGAAAGGCTACCTTGGTGGGCGGCAAACAAGCAGCTCTGCAAGCCCACCAGTAGCATTACATTTACGGCCCCCTGGTATATCAATACCACTTTACTGGGGACTGATATGTAAATTAAATACGCCAAACAGGTGTAGACCAACCATACCATGCTTACCACAGAGAGCAGACACACTTTACATTGGACAGAGTGCTAAAGTGCCCAGAGTCCTAAAACCAACACCACAAAAAAGACTAGGAGGAAGCAAAAAGTTCAGGGATGACCCTGCAAAAAGGGAAAATTCCAACACAAACCCCTTCCAGCCAAAAGCCAGTGTTGAGAATGCAGATGGTGCAAGATGTAGTGATGTTTATGAAACGAGTGTATAATACCTTACATATCTTTAAAACTATTTTAAAAGTATTGATAATAAAAAAAAATTGTTAATGATATAGTAGCTGCAGTTAATACTAGAACTAAACTACCAGAGCACATTCATGGTGTCTCAGGTACATTCAGAGAAGAATTTAGCGTGGTTTTTATGGACGAACCACTCAAGAAACGCCTGGGGAAGGTCTGCAAACCATAGCTCACAAGCATCTCATGTGGAACTAGCACATGGGTAAACTGCAGAAAAAAATGTGTAACTTTCTGTTGCTAAATGGCAGATAAATAGAATAAAATATTAGCCGGTATTACGCAGAAAGATAAACATGCATGTGTGTTTAGCGTCAACAGCATAACCGGTAGCAGGAACTAGATGCTATTTAGAGTGTCACAGTGCGGGATACGTGCAACAATGATATTTGTCATGCAGCCAGGTAAATCCGTGGCGTAACGAAACTTGAGAGGGCCCTCCTGCAAATTACCTGGAGGGCCCCCCCTCCGAACCACTCAGGAGCTATCACGCCAGGGTACTGTGCTGAGGGGTCCCCCTAGAGCTCGCCCCCACATTGCAGTGGCTGCCTGGGCCTTTGTTACGCCCCTGAGGTAAATATCAGGGAATGTTATTCAATTGGCTGTTGTATGTGTAGCGCCGGTATGTGTGATGAGCCGGCGGATAGCTAGCAGTGGCCAGCTAGACGTGTGTGAGTTTTAGTACTGATGTGGTGGACGCTGCAGCAGAATTGAGGGACATCGGCAGAGTAATGTGTGAGTCTAAGATTTAGCAGGCACAGTGGTGGGATAGGAATCCACTAGGCACACCGCACCTGAGTCCAAGCACAGGAAAAGTCAAGGGGCACCCCTGACTCAGGAGGCACTGACAAGAGCCCTGAATGGGATTAGGCCAAGTGAAATCAAGTGTTGCTACAGACTTCTGGCACATTTGCCAAGCTATTTCTGTATGCCAGGTGTGTAGTACGGAGGTGCACTGGGGGAGTTGCATGTGGATCTTTGTGTTGTAACAAGAGTGAGATACATCAGAGGTGTGTGTATACATCAGACTAAGTACTGTAGTATAAGCACTGATGACACTGTTTTATATCCTCCTATAAATAATTTCTTTAATTTATTGTCTAACCTGTTGTGTCGTGTCCACTGAATGGAGGCAGTGGTGAGGGGGCTTAGGTAGTTTCACAGAGCTCAAATACAAGATGTCCTGCTGGTTGTTACACATGCGCCACATGCAGTAAACATCAAACAAAACTCGGGTTTCTGAGATCCACATAACAATGCCATACACTATATTGGAATCTTCATGACTTTAAGCTCATGAATTGACAAATGACGTTCAGCATCAACATATGCAGGCAGCATGAAATCGATGCATGTCTTTAAAAGTCACAACACAAAATAAAATGAAATGAAATGATGGGCGTAGTGTTGATACTTTTCAAACACTCACCCCCAGTCACAGATCTGGGTTTAATCCATCGTTATTTTGCTCACCATGTCACCCCAGTTTGGACCCACCCATATGCAAATCAGTCTTGACACAACTCCCCAGACCAAACTGCCAGGCCAGCTCCTCTCTGGACCAGAAACAAGCATCCTGGGACCGGTTTCAGGGTATCACCCCTCATCAGCCAGGCTAGCTTGAATCCAGTGGCGCAGTGAGCAAGGGACCCTCGTCTGGACATACACATAGCCACTTTATAAGTTGGAAAGTTTCTAGATAAGGCACATTACCAACTAGACTACATTACATTCTTCATTTATGAGGATCAATGCAAAACAAATATTCCTGCAATCACAAAGTCCTTTTTGCTTCATTTATATTTTAGGCACATTTCAAAAGTGATCTGCCCCCAGGAACCTGGGAACGAATATATGATTATACCACGATTTCAGTTACCACGCATGGCTTTACCACGCGAATTTTACCTCGCAAGTGGCTTTACCACGCTGGTATTTACAACGTAGCATTTTACTACGCGTTGCAACGTCTTACCTTCACGTCTTTCTCCACGAGCCCTTACTTCCATCCTCCTTTGAAACAAGCGTCAAAACACGTATACCAAAATAAAAAAAGGACTGCTTTTTTGACGTACACGGCACGTCTTTGGGGGAGGCTCTTTCCTCTTTCTTTTAAATTTATGTTCGTTTTTTTGTTAAAGTAACCTGCTTGTTATTTTTGGGGGGGGAGACCCCCCCCCAGCCCCCCTCCGAACCCCCCCCTCCCTCTGCCCCCCCATGCCCACGCAGATCGACTTGAAGGAATACCACGTCTCCCCCCTAGCCCGTGGTAAAGACGTCGTGGAAGGTACCCTGCGTGGAAGGCACCCTGCGTGGTAAGTGTCACGTGGTAAACGTGAGTAGTGGTAATGCCTTCGTGGTAAATGATGTTTCCCACCGGGAACCACCCTGTTTGAACATTATCTGTCACAATGTGGTTTATACCACAAGAGTTTTGTCCTGTTTAAAGGGAAAGGGTCTTGGAGAGACTCTAATAGATGAAAGAACTTTTGAAGCACTTCACTTCCATGTATATCTGTGTCAGCAGGGGAACAAGTCACACACTCCTACACTAATCTGTATTCACAGCTACAGATCCAAGCTGATATAGGCTATGAAAGAAGGACTCTTTAAAGCACATTCTGCTTGTACAGCCGAAGGAGGGGCACACAACAGACACTGGTGTCTCAGAACGATTGTTGGGGGAGTTAAATGGGCCTGAGGCCTTCTAGCATATAGACATTTGATATGAAAGTCTCTGCGGGTAGGGGCATACTAATTGTGGCTGACGTCTTTCTAGTGCAGTCAACAACATTAGATAAAGGGCTACAACACCACTTCAGGGGAAGTAAGCACTATACCAATGCAATTAAAATAAAATGCAGTGTACTTTTGTGGCTCCTCAGAGAATTAAAGGCAAAGCATAAATCTTTGACGTAAAATAGGTTAAAAATATACCCATCTAGTGGCTGAACTGTGCAACCAGGAAATCTAAACCTAAGATCACCCTTGACCAAATTGTGTGACTAAAGGCAATTACCTTATTCCATAAAGTACTTCCTTTTCCTTTACCATCATATGCAAGAGCACACTAAATTGCATAAGTTCAGAATGTGTACTTTAAAAAACCTTTCTTGGACATGTTTCCTCCATCTATATTACAAACATAGCCCAGATTTAGGGTGTACGTGATAAGTCATTTGTCTCTTGGTTCACTAATGGCATTGTGTTTGGGCAGAAGGTGAGGTACATCCAGGGCTTTAAGTGGGCCGGGTCTCACCGGTGCTGAGCATCGGCAGTTTTTTAAAGGGGGCTTCGAAACAGGTCTCTATTGGGCTCTGTTTTGTGCCCTGGCACAGGTGGTCCATTTTTCTTCAGACTGCAGTGACAGGAGGCACATCAATGTGCGCGTGCTCACACTGTTCACTTCTCACTAGTGGAGAATTACGGCATGATGTCATGCCAGGTGAACGTTGTAGGGCATGGGTACTCACAAACTTTCTCTTGGGGGCCAAATTTACAGTGTGGTTTGTGGCCGAGGGCCGCATGGGTGGGGGCGGGGTCAGTGGGGGAGGGGGCGGGGCTAGAGCAACAAAAAAAATCATGACCATGTGGTCGAACACAGGTCCCTGCAGTGGATGCCTTCGTCCACTGAGCCACCAGACCCGGCATACACACATCTCTCTCTCTCTCTCTCTCTCTCTCTCTCTGTATATATATATATATATATATATATATTTTTTTTTTTTTTGTCAAGGGTGAGGGGGGTTTGGAAACAAACACTATGTAATGATGAGGCGGAGGCAGAAGGTTAGAGTTCAGGATTTATTCAGGAGAAGAGAGCCGTCCAGCTTGAGGGGAATACACAGCAGTAGCAACTGCCAAGCAGGGAACACTGGGGAGGAATCCTCGCTACAGGACAATCTAAAGGGTGACATCACTGGGAGAAGGGATGACAGTAATAGCAGTACAGATCACCACACACCTCCCCCCTTTTTAAAAAAAAACAATTCAGTAAAACAATGAGAAAAGGCAAATCAGATGAAATCACGGTATTTGTTGGGCCTCACAATAGCCCTCGAACTTTTTCTTAAACAATTGTCAGCATTAACATTAGAATTATCTTTTAAACCATTGCCAACATTGATATTCGAAAAAGGAGCAGTTGCACGGGAGGGATCTTTGGCAACCCGAGAAGTGCTCCACCAATTGCCATTAGACAATTTGACAGCATTCTTGCGAACATCAACAACCTGTTGGGATTCAAGAAATTTAGAAAAGCCTTTCTTAACTATGACCGGATTCTTGATTCTAACCCAGTCACCAGGATGAATGTTATGGAAAGACTCTCTTTTAGGTTCACTAGGACAGGGTAGAGAACTAGAAGATTTTTTGTTGGCACACTCCCACACTGCTTCCAAATCACAGCCCCGGTGGAGATTCTTGACCATCCAAAATGGGACAGCTTGGGAGCAAGCTTTTCTTCCTCTCATTAGCTCGAAAGGAGAAAAACCTGTGGCAATATGGGGAGAAATGCGATAAGACCATATAAGATCTTTTACAGCCTGAAAGATACAATTATTCGACCTGAAAGCAGCTTGCACACATTCGACAATGACTCTGTTAAATCTCTCGGTTTTGCCGTTGCTTTGGGGATGGTACAACGGAGTACAACTGATGAACTGTGCACATCAGTGTGCAAATGCTGTGCACATCAGCGTGTGAATGATGATAATGTAGACATCCGCGTGTAAAACATAAGTGTGGAAGTATTGATGAGAAACGTGAAAGCTGTGCGCATCAGCGCGAAGTTGAAGTTTTTTTTTTTTTTTATGTAAAGTGCTTAATCCGCTGTGGTAATTTAATCTGCCATGCGCTAGAGCTGTGCGCATCAGCGTGATGAATGAAGTAGAAAGGAAGGAGATCTTTGTGATGTTAGAGAGTTCGATGACTGAGCAGCTGAGTGCAGCGAGAAGAAGCCTTTGTGACGTAGCGAAGCCAAGCTGTGACTGGAAGCAGGAAAGGCGTCTGAGTTGCTATGGTGACAGGCGTACGTAGTGCGTGAATACGCTTGGTGCTTTGAGACGCTGGACTGCTTGATGGAGGGCAAAGTTCTACGACGTCATCATTCTGAGGCGCAGCCCGAGGGAGAAGGAACAACGGAGGAGAATGCGCGCATTGTTGGGAGCGCGAGGAAAAAGGTAGGAAAGTCTAGAAATGTGGTGAAAGTCCTAGCGAGAGTCAGTTGATGAAAGCGGAGCGGGCTGGCACAGAGAATGAGGCAAATAGCACAAATCTAGGCGACGTGCTGGAAAAGATGTGCAGATGAGTTCAAATAGTAGTATTGCGGTGAAAAGTTCTGTAGCTGCAACGGCTCTCTGTGAGTGCAGCGAAGAAAGAAATTTGTAAATGTACTCACATGACGATGGAGATCATGGGAAGAATATGAAAAGTCCTGAATTTCAAAACGCTTCGATGATGAAGTTGTTCTGAAGGTTTTAACAGCAGCTGAAGAACTGCTGACCATCCTCTGTCGCCAATGTAATGATGAGGCGGAGGCAGAAGGTTAGAGTTCAGGATTTATTCAGGAGAAGAGAGCCGTCCAGCTTGAGGGGAAGACACAGCAGTAGCAACTGCCAAGTAGGGAACACTGGGGAGGAATCCTCGCTACAGGACAATCTAAAGGGTGACATCACTGGGAGAAGGGATGACAGTAATAGCAGTACAGATCACCACACACTTTTGTAACTGGATATCCGTGTGCTTGCCGTTAATCGACCGAAAACTGGTGGATTGTGCGTTTATATATATATATATATATATATATATATATATATATATATATATATATATATATATATATATATATATATATATATATATATACGTGTCTCCCTCTCCCTCCCTCTCTTTATCTCTCTCTCCCTCTCTCCCCTGTCCCTCCCTCTCTCTATCTCCCTCTGTCTCACTCACTCTGACTGTCTCCCTCTCTCTCTGTCTCCCTCCCTCTCTCTCTCTCTGTCTCCCACCCTCTCTCTCCCTCCGTCTGTCTCCCTCTGTGTGTCTCCGTCTGTCTCCCCCATCTGTCTCCGTCTGTCTCCCTCTGTCAGTCTCTGTCTGTCTCCCTCTGTCTGTCTCCCTCCCTCTATCTCTCTCCCTCTGTCTCCCTCCATCTGTCTCCCTCCCTCTGTCTCCCTCTACCTGTCTCCCTCTGTGTCTCCGTCTGTCTCCCTCTATCTGTCTCCCTCTGTCTCCCTCCCTCTGTCGCCCTTCTCCCTCTGTCCGTCTCCCTCTGTCGCCCTCCTCCCTCTGTATGTCTCCCTCTGTCTGTCTTCCTCACTCTGTCTGTCACCCTCTGTCTCCCTCCCTCTGTCTCCCTCCCTTTGTCTCCCTCTGCCTGTCTCCCTCCCTCCCTCCCTCTGTCTGTCTCCCTCCCTCCCTCTGTGTGTCTCCCTGCCTGTCTCCCTCATCTGTCTCCCTCCGTCTGTCTCCCTCCGTCTGCCTCCCTCTGTCTCCCTCCCTCTGTCTCCCTCTTGCTCTGTCTCCATCTCTCTCTGTCTCCTTCTCTCTCACCATCTCCCTCTCCCTTTCTCTGTCATCCTGTCTCCCTCCCTCTGTCTCCCTCCCTCTGTCTCCCTCCCTCCCTCTGTCGCCCTCCTTCCTCTGTCTGTCTCCCTCTGTCTGTCTCCCTCCCTCTGTCTGTCACCCTCTGTCTCCGTCCCTCTGTCTCCCTCCCTCTATCTCCCTCCCTCTCGCTGTCTCCCTCCCTCTCCCTCTGTTTCCCTCTGTCTGTCTCTGTCTCCCTCCGTCTCCCTCTGTCTCCCTCTCTCTGTCTGTCTCTCTGTCTCCCTCTCTCTGTCTCCCTCTCCCTCCCTCTGTTTTCCTTGACTCCCTCTCTCTGTCTCCCTCCCTCTGCCTCTGTCGCCCTCTCCCTCCCTCTCCCTCTCTCTCCCTTCGTCACCTCACCAGCGTGTGTTTGTTTGTGTGTCAGCCCGGCTGAGACAGCTTCCAGGGCACACACACAGACGCACCTGAGTACTTTAAAAGACCATTCGCTTGATAACAAGGCTTTGTTGTATCTCACCTCTTCTTAGCGCCCCTACAGCTCCCCTCTGACTATGGCTGGAATCGCCCAACCCCCACATAGCAGGGTCTCTTGGAGTCCGCGCTGCTGCAACCGGGAGTGTGTGCAGGAAGGGTCACCTTCCTGGACATAAACAATTAATGGCCTTTTGCTGTTTCTATGTGTGCTGCACAACACAGCACACATAGAAACAGCATAAATCAGGAGAAAAGAAATATGTTTTCCCTGGTCATAATTTTGCCACTGCCCCATATTTACGGTGCCCTTGTAAATAGCAGCGTCAAAATCAATGGGTGTTGAGGTGGAACGCCCACCCCAACACCCATTGACCACCCCTTTCTTGCTAAGGGATCACTGACATAATATCAAATTCACAAATATAGAATTACCAAAATATAGAAGAAAAAATATAGAATGCAAAAATATTTAATTCCTTATCTACAAACAGGTAAGTACAAAAATATCGAATCAAAAACATAGTTTTAAAAATTAGTTAGTCAAAATATCGATTTTTTTTAATGTCATAAAAAGAATTTAAAATTAATGAAATATTAAAAATAATTAACTAAAATATACTTAAAAATACTTAAATAACCTTAAAGTTATTACATAATTAATTTGAGTTATACAAAAAACAATACATTTTATTTTTCAAAACATATATATATATATTAACATAATATTCATTAAAAAAGTTACAATATTTTTACCGTAGGATAGTGGGAGGGTAAAATTTAAAATTACCACTCCAGTGAGTACTAGGCAAAGCGTTGGATAGCGTTGGGGTAAGAATTACTATTCCCACTCCAGTGAGTGCAAAAGTAGGGAAAGTGTTGGATAGCGTAGGGGTAAAAATTACTATTCCCACTCCAGAAAGCGCAACAGTAGGGAAAGCGTTGGATAGCATAGGGGTAAAAATTACTATTCCCACTCCAGAGAGTGCAACAGGAGGGAAAGCGTTGGATAGCGTAGGGGTCAAAATTACTATTCCCACTCCAGTGAGTGCAACAGTAGGGAAAGCGTTGGATAGCGTAGGGGTAAAAATTACTATTCCCACTCCAGTGAGTGCAACAGTAGGGAAAGCGTTGGATAGCGTAGGGGTAAAAATTACTATTCCCACTCCAGAGAGTGCAACAGTAGGGAAAGTGTTGGATAGCGTAGGGGTAAAAATTACTATTCCCACTCCAGTGAGTGCAACAGTAGGGAAATCGTTAGATAGTGTAGGGGTAAAAATTACTATTCCCACTCCAGTGAGTGCAACAGTAGGGAAAGCGTTGAATAGCGTAGAGGTAAAAATTACTATTCCCACTCCAGTGAGTGCAACAGTAGGGAAAGCGTTGGATAGCGTAGGGGTAAAAATTACTATTCCCACTCCAGAGAGTGCAACAGTAGGGAAAGTGTTGGATAGCGTAGGGGTAAAAATTACTATTCCCACTCCAGTGAGTGCAACAGTAGGGAAATCGTTAGATAGTGTAGGGGTAAAAATTACTATTCCCACTCCAGTGAGTGCAACAGTAGGGAAAGCGTTGAATAGCGTAGAGGTAAAAAATACTATTCCCACTCCAGTGAGTGCAACAGTAGGGAAAGCGTTGGATAGCGTAGGGGTAAAAATTACTACTCCCACTCCAGAGAGTGCAACAGTAGGGAAAGCGTTGGATAGCGTAGGGGTAAAAATTACTATTCCCACTTCGGAGAGTGCAACAGTAGGGAAAGCGTTGAATAGCGTAGGGGAAAAAAATACTATTCCCACTCCAGTGAGTGCAACAGTAGGGAAAGCTTTAGATAGCGTAGGGATAAAAACTACGATTCCCACTCCGGAGAGTGCAACAGTAGGGAAAGCGGTGGATAGCGTAGGGGTAAAAACTTTACTATTCCCACTCCAGAGTGTGCAACAGTAGGGAAAGCATTGGATAGCGTAGGGGTAAAAATTACTATTTCCACTCCAGTGAGTGCAACAGTAGGGAAAGCGTTGGATAGCGTAGGGGTAAAAATTACTATTTCCACTCCAGTGAGTGCAACAGTAGGGAAAGTGTTGGATAGCGTTGGGGTAAAAATTACTATTCCCACTCCAGAGAGTGCAACAGTAGGGAAAGCGTTGGATAGCATAGGGGTAAAAATTACTATTCCCACTTTAGAGAGGGCAGCAGGAGGGAAAGCGTTGGATAGCGTAGGGGTAAAAATTACCATTCCCAATCCAGTGAGTGCAACAGTAGGGAAAGTGTTGGATAGTGTTGGGGTAAAAATTACTATTCCCACTCCGGAGAGTGCAACAGTAGGGAAAGCGCTGGATAGCGTAGGGGTAAAAATGACTATTCCCACTCCAGAGAGTGCAACAGTAGGGAAGGCGTTGGATAGCGTAGGGGTAAAAATTACTATTTCCACTTCAGTGAGTGCAACAGTAGGAAAAGTGTTGGATAGCGTAGGGGTAAACATTACTATTCCCACTCCAGAGAGTTCAACAGTAGGGAAAGCGTTGGATAGCTTAGGGGTAAAAATTACTATTCCCGATCCGGAGAGTGCAACAGTAGGGACAGCGTTGGATAGCGTAGGGGTAAAAATTACTATTCCCACTCCAGTGAGTGCAACAGTAGGGAAAGCGTTGGATAGCGTAGGGGTAAAAATTACTATTTCGACTCCAGTAAGTGCAACAGTAGAGAATGTGTTTAGTAGCGTAGGGGTAAAAATGACTATTCCCACTCCAGAGAGTGCAACAGTAGGGAAAGCGTTGGATAGCATAGGGGTAAAAAGTTACTATTCCCACTCCAGAGAGGGCAACAGGAGGGAAAGCGTTGATAACGTAGGGGAAAAAATTACTATTCCCACTCCAGTGAGTGCAACAGTAGGGAAAGCGTTGGATAGCGTAGGGGTAAAAATTACTATTCCCACTCCAGAGAGTGCAACAGTAGGGAAAGCGCTGGATAGCGTAGGGGTAAAAATTACTATTCCCACTTCCTAGAGTGCAACAGTAGGGAAAGCGTTGGATAGCGTAGGGGTAAAAATTACTATTCCCACTCCAGTGAGTGCAACAGTAGGGAAAGCGTTGGATAGCGCAGGGGTAAAAATGACTATTCCCACTCCAGTGAGTGCAACAGTAGGGAAAGTGTTGGATAGTGTAGGGGTAAAAATTACTATTTCCACTCCAGAGAGTGCAACAGTAGGGAAAGCGTTGGATAGCGTAGGGGTAACAATTACTATTCCCACTCCAGAGAGGGCAACAGGAGGGAAAGCATTGGATAGCGTAGGGGTAAAATTACCATTCCCACTCCAGTGAGTGCAACAGTAGGGAAAACGTTGGATAGCGTAGGGGTAAAAATTACTATTCCCAATCCGGAGAGTGCAACAGTAGGGAAAGCATTGGATAGCGTAGGGGTAAAAATCACTATTCCCACTCTGGAGAGTGCAACAGTAGGGAAAGCGTTGGATAGCATAGGGGAAAAAATAAATTACTATTCCCACTCCAGTGAGCGCAACAGTAGGGAAAGCTTTGGATAGCGTAGGGGTCAAAATTACTATTCCCACTCCGGAGAGTGCAACAGTAGGGAAAGCGCTGGATAGCGTAGGGGTAAAAATTTACTATTCCCACTCCAGAGAGTGCAAGAGAAGGGAAAGCGTTGGATAGAGTAGGGGTAAAAATGACTATTCCCACTCTAGTGAGTGCAACAGTAGGGAAAGCGTTGGATAGCGTTGGGGTAAAAATGACTATTTCCACTCCAGTGAGTGCAACAGTAGGGAAAGTGTTGGACAGCGTAGGGGTAGAAATTACTATTCCCACTCCAGAGAGTGCAACAGTAGGGAAAGCGTTGGATAGCATAGGGGTAAAAATAACTATTCCCACTCCAGAGACGGCAACAGGAGGGAAAGCGTTGGATAGCGTAGGGGTAAAAATTACTATTCCCACTCCAGTGAGTGCAACAGTAGGGAAAGCGTTGGATAGCGTAGGGGTAAAAATTACTATTCCCACTCCGGAGAGTGCAACAGTAGGGAAAGCGCTGGATAGCGTAGGGGTATAAATTACTATTCCCACTCCAGAGAGTGCAACAGTAGGGAAAGGGTTGGATAGCGTAGGGGTAAAAATTACTATTCCCACTCCAGTGAGTGCAACAGTAGGGAAAGCGTTGGATAGCGTAGGGGTAAAAATTACTATTCCCACTCCAGCGAGTGCAACAGTAGGGAAAGAGTTGGATAGCGTAGGGGAATAAATGACTATTCCCACTCCAGTGAGTGCAACAGTAGGGAAAGCGTTGGATAGCGTAGGGGTAAAAATTACTATTCCCACTCCAGTGAGTGCAACAGTAGGGGAAGCGTTGGATATTGTAGGGGTAAAAATTACTATTCCCACTCCAGTGAGTGCAAGAGTAGGGAAATCGTTGGATAGCGTAGGGGTAAAAATTACTATTCCCACTCCAGTGAGTGCAACAGTAGGGAAAGCATTGGATAGCGTACAGGTAAAAATTACTATTACCACTCCAGTGAGTGCAACAGTAGGGAAAGCCTTGGAGAGCGTAGGGGTAAACATTACTATTCCCACTCCAGAGAGTGCAACAGTAGGGAAAGCGCTGGATAGCATAGGGGTAAAAATTACTATTCCCACTCCAGAGAGTGCAACAGTAGGTAAAGAGTTGGATAGCGTAGGGGTAAAAATTACTATTCCCACTCCAGTGAGTGCAACAGTAGGGAAAGTGGTGGATAGCGTAGGGGTAAAAATTACTATTCCCACTCCGGAGAGTGCAACAGTAGGGAAAGCGCTGGATAGCGTAGGGGTAAAAATTACTATTCCCACTCCAGAGATTGCAACAGTAGGGAAAGCTTTGGATAGCGTAGGGGTAAAAATTACTATTCCCACTCCAGTGAGTGCAACAGTAGGGAAAGTAAATACTTCATATAATAATAAAAATAAATTAAATATTAATATCAATAAAAATGTATTTAAAAGTAATTACCAATTTAATATAACATAATAATTAATCAATTAAAACTACAAATAAAAATGTATTATTAAAATTCATTACTTAGTAATACAAATTAATTACCAATTAACAAATAATTAATTAGCAATTGAAAATTAATTAACAATGAATTCAAAATAAATACCAATAAATAAATTAAAATATTTAATTAATTACAATTAAATTACTTCCCACCCTATTACCCTATAAACCCACAAGCCGCTATGGAGAATAAATTAATACAATTAACATAATTATCAATTAATCAATTAAGTAAAATTAGTTGCCAAATAAAAGTTAATTAATTACCAATTGAAAATTAATTAACAATTAATTCAAAATAAATACCAATAAATACATTTAAATATTTAATTAAATATAATGAAATTACTTCCCACCCTATTCCCCTATAAACCCACAATCCGCTACAGAATTAAGTTACGCAAAAATTAAATAACATAAAATTCATTAGCATAATAAATATACACTTTTCACACATATACTAACATACAAAACACTTAAAATTCAATATTATTAAACATTCTATTTATTTAATACCTATATTATATACTTCAATATTTTGACTTTCTATATTTATGAAAATCGATATTAAATTACTTACCTCAAGTTTGATATTTTTGTTGACTATATTCTGTCCATTTTATATTTTGACTTCGACATTAGTGCTATTCTATATTTTTGATTCGATATTTTGTCTGTATACCCTTGCTAAGTATAGTGTATAAGAGTGCATTATTGACAAGGCAGCATAAAGCCACGTTAGGTGGCTTAACGCTGCCTTGTGAATAAGGCAAAGCCCCTATCGCCACCACAATGTCAGAAAAAGTTACGTTATGGTGGCGATAGGGGCTGGTATAAATACCCCACATAGTTCTAAGCACAGCTCTTTATTAAAACAGATTCTCTAATATATATATATATATCTATATATATATCTATATATATCTATATATATATATATATATATATATATCTATATATATATATATATATATATATAGATATATATATTACATATTACGAACTCGCTCTCTCCTCTTGACGAAAAGAGTGTGACACTGCTCCGGGGATTTTCAAGACGCGGCTTTATTTTCATTAAAACGCTGGCATTAGAAGTCTCTGGAAACGCAGGGCAGACGCGTTTCCGCCTTCAATGGCTTCATCAGTGCCCTTTCCAGATAGTCTCTCGTTGTTCCTGGGGGTCTTTGCATGTGTTATTCAAATTTATGACCACTCCCTGGTCATGTGATCATCGGCCCCTCCTTTACCTCGCAGGTGCCGGTACTTCCTCTTCCTTTCACCACTCAGCTGCATTCTGGTAAGTGAAGTCTTCCATAGGGGCCCATACAGTGATGGATCTTCCTTAGACATGGTTTGATGCCCCAATCTTTGTTGGCTGGTGACCCCACGCCGGTACAGTCGCGTGGAAGGTAAAGCCGTCCCTGGCCCCCCTTCTCAGGCAAACATATTTGCCTCCTCTCTCCCCATACTGGCGTGAGTTGCCTCATAGAAGTCTGACACCTGGTGGGCGACGCGTAACTGATTAGGTACAAACATCGTTTGCAGGTACAACGCGTAGCTCCAAATCGAGAGGGCGCATCACTAAACCAGCACCTGCTAGCTGGGAAACATTACGAACTCGCTCTCTCCTCTTGACGAAAAGAGTGTGACACTGCTCCGGGGGTTTTCAAGACCCAGCTTTATTTCTGTTAAAACGCTGGCATTAAAAGTCTCTGGAAACGCAGGGCAGACGCGTTTCGGCCTTCAATGGCTTCATCAGTTCCCTTTCCAGATAGTCTCTCGTTGTTCCTGGGGGTCTTTGCATGTATTATTCAAATTTATGACCACTCCCTGGTCATGTGATCATCGGCCCCTCCTTCACATAGCAGGTGCCGGCACTTCCCGTTCCTTTCACCACTCAGCTGCATTCTGGTATGTGAAGTCTTCCATAGGGGCCCATACAGTGATGGATCTTCCTTAGACATCGTTTGATGCCCCAATCTTTGTTGGCTGGTGACCCCACGCCGGTACAGTCGCGTGGAAGGTAAAGCCATCCCTGGTCCCCCTTCTCAGGCAAACATCTTTGCCTCCTCTCCCCCCATACTGGCGTGAGTTGGCTCATAGAAGTCTGACACCTGGGGGGGCGACGCGTAACTGATTAGGTACAAACATAATTTGCAGGTACAACGCGTAGCTCCAAATCGAGAGGGCGCATCACTAAACCAGCACCTGCTAGCTGGGAAACATTACGAACTCGCTCTCTCCTCTTGACGAAAAGAGTGTGACACTGCTCCGGGGGGTTTCAAGACGCGGCTTTATTTCTATTAAAACGCTGGCATTAAAAGTCTCTGGAAACGCAGGGCAGACGCGTTTCCGCCTTCAATGGCTTTATCAGTGCCCTTTCCAGATAGTCTCTCGTTGTTCCTGGGGGTCTTTGCATGTGTTATTCAAATTTATGACTACTCCCTGGTCATGTGATCATCGGCCCCTCCTTTACCTCGCAGGTGCTACCCATTCCTTTCACCACTCAGCTGCATTCTGGTAAGTGAAGTCCTCCATAGGGGCCCATATATATATATATATATATATATATATATATATATATATATATATATATATATATATATATATATATATATATATATATATATATATATATATATATATATATATATATATATATATATATATATATATATATATATATATATATATATATATATATATATATATATATATATATATATATATATATATATATATATATATATATATATATATATATATATATATATATATATATATATATATATATATATATATATATATATATATATATATATATATATATATATATATATATATATATATATATATATATATATATATATATATATATATATATATTCACTGAAAAAACCATAGGTTATAGACCATATATAGTTAGGAATTAGCATTTACAAAACCTTGAAAATTCACTGAAAAAACCATAGGTTATAGACCATATATAGTTAGAAATTAGCATTTAAAAAACCTTATTTTACTCACACAAAACCATTGAAATTCCATATATAGTTAGTTGCACTAACTATATATCGCGCACCCGCAATCCACTGCTGATCATGTCACATATTACATCATTCATGACATGGTCAGTGACATCACTGATGACATCACTGATGACATCTCAAATGACATCACTGATGAGATCACTGATGACATCATCCAGTGACTGTGTGTTTCTGTAAAGTTTAAATATGTTTTACATATTGAAGAATGAGTAGATGTATAAGTGTCTGGACGAAGGTTTTAGTAGGTGCATGACTGAATGTATGAGTGAGTGATTAAATGTGTCTCACTGAGTGCATGGGTTAGTGACTAAACTGTCTTAATTTGTGCATCATTATGTCTGTTGTTCTGTAAACTGCTGCATGTGTTGATCAGTAGCTATATGATTAACTATATGGGTTATTGATTGATTGTCTAAGTATTTGTATGGGAGACTGAGTGTGTGTGTGGCTGGCTGGGAGGTGTGTGACTCTGTGCAGATCAATGTGTACTTGTATCAATGATTGTATAAGAAAGTAAGTATGTGTTAGTATATGTTTGAAAATGTAAGGTGCTCTATGTTTAACTGTATAGACAAGAAAATGGAAGTGTGATTGATTCTTTACAGGACTGACTAGGTGTGTGAGTAACTCCATGGATGAGTGGCAGAGTGTGAGTGTCTGTATAGGTGTATGAGTGCATATGATAGTGTTGTAAAGATGAGTGATTGTATGTATGAATGATTGTATGGGTGAATGAGTGAATGTGTGTGTAGACGTAGGAATCAGTGAGTACGTACGTAGTAACTAGTATTGGTGTGTCAATGGTTTCAAAAATTATACTCTGTATTTAACACTGGGTGAAACAGAGGTTATATTAAAATGTGAGGAGATGCATTGTATTGTCACATGAATGATATCATCAGTGATGTGGTCATTGATGTCAAATGAGATGTCATCAGTGATCTCATCAGTGATGTCATTTGAGATGTCATCAGTGATGTCATCAGTGATGTCACTGACCATGTCATGAATGATGTAATATGTGACATGATCAGCAGTGGATTGCGGGTGCGCGATATATAGTTAGTGCAACTAACTATATATGGAATTTCAATGGTTTTGTGTGAGTAAAATAAGGTTTTTTAAATGCTAATTTCTAACTATATATGGTCTATAACCTATGGTTTTTTCAGTGAATTTTCAAGGTTTTGTAAATGCTAATTCCTAACTATATATGGTCTATAACCTATGGTTTTTTCAGTGAATTTCAATGGTTTTTTAATAGCAAATATCAAAACCTTTACAATGTATTCTTCTTGAAATCGAAAAATATTTTTTACATGTTTTTAATACAATTTTTTTAAAATTATTTTTATTGTTTCGCTCCCGGTACGCGAACCGGTTAGCTTCCCGTTAGCTCAATTCGGAGCCGCGACCCGGTCCGCGAACCGGTAAACGTTCCGTTTGCGCAACTGTCGCGTTAGAAAACAACATCGTGACGCGTCGCGTCAGCATGACGTTTCGCGTTGTCGCGTGATACGTCATATGACGTGCTACGTTACGCTGCCCAGAACGCTTCCCGGTTCGCGGACCGGGCGCTACCCACGCAAAAAAAACAAAAAAAAATGTTGTTTTTTTTTCCCCGCGGGGCCCTTTTAAAACCTCCACATTAAACCTAGGGGGTCAGGGAGGAGCTAGTATGCCCCCTTATGGTTATTTCCCCCTTTGTTATGGCCTCCTTTTGTCTCTCAATCCTACCGAGAGACAAGATGGCGGCCGCTCCGGACTGTTTAGAATGTTGACAGACACCGGAGAACCAATCAGCTTCGCTACGCGAAGTTCCGATACGCGTAAGGTCCGCGAACCGGGGCGCTGCCTGGTCCGCGCTTACAGATATATATCTTTTTTTAAACGTTAATTTCTCAAAATCCACTGGAGCACATATATTGAGACCTACAAAAGGCACATCGGGCTACCAGTCCCTACAATTTTGCCAAGTTTCGTGCAAATCCATTCAGCCGTTCGGGCTAAAAGTGAGGCCAACCGCCCTATGGAAAACTCAATGTTAAAAACACGTTTTGGGACCCCCCTTTTTTCTCGACCCCCCCTGGACGAACCCCCCCCCAAATTTCCAGGGGCTGCTCAGAAACAAAATGTTCCATTTTCCTGAAAATTTCAGCCAATTCCGTCCACAAACGCCAAAGTTATTAGACATAGAATTTTCAAAAATCCCATAGAGAAACAATCCTAACTATATATACCTACTGGCGACCGCCAGTAGGTAATATATATATGGATGAACAGGCATGCAGGCAGGACTAGGGCTAGAATGAACAGGCATGCAGGCAGGACTAGGGCTAGAATTTTTAGCAGTCCGGGCAAAATAGCATTTTAATGGTGGATCACTCCTTGCACTATGTTTCCCAAGAATGGCAAAGCCAATAGGGTAGATGTTCATGTGATAAACATTTACGTGTGCAACACATGGAAACAGCATATGTGAATGCCTGCGTGTACATGTTGAGCCACTTTAGAGCCATACCTATTGACTTTACCAATTCTTGTTCAGAAGCAGGATTCTTAATGGGCTCCTTCCTCTGTAAGTCCTTATGCTAGGCTCGTTCTCAAAAACTGAATTCAGTGTG
Source organism: Lissotriton helveticus (assembly GCF_964261635.1). Lineage (NCBI taxonomy): Eukaryota > Metazoa > Chordata > Amphibia > Caudata > Salamandridae > Lissotriton > Lissotriton helveticus. Next base: position 1,541,931,130 of record NC_136065.1, read on the forward strand.
GCTTTGGTGCCTTGCTTGTCAACTTCTATATTACCTAGTATCTTCAATCAACAAATACCAATATTGCCCAGGAGGTTTTTTCTACTCTTTGTGAATTTTTTCATATGACTGGGGCCCTCTTACAGAGACACTTGACAAACTTCAAGTGTCCAGTTACTGCCAGGCGCAACCTTGGCTACTAGGAGGAGTTGCCCTTTCGTCAGGCAATCAAGAAGGAAACTAGAAAGTCCTTCACAGTGTCTAGCCTTGACACCTCTCACACTCATGCCCTCACACCTATGTCTCCCCAAGAGGGATAGATCCTCACTAAGAAATTAAAGTGGGCCATCTCTGTGCGTTTTCCTACTTTTGCAAATCTGTCACCCTTTGTGGTGTGTTAGGGTTGGAACAGAAGGGGTGTAAGACATGTGAGGGGTGAGCCATTTGTTGAAGGAAATGACGGGTAGCTGTGCTGTCTTAGCACTGAGCATAGACAATCTATGAACATTAATTGATAGGGCTGCTCTCTGAGACTTAGTGGTAGGTGTAAATCTGGGGCTGTCTGAGGTTTGAGACAGAGATCTGTGTAACCAGATGATGTAAGTCTTCTGCCTAAGAAATTAGGATATGTGTCACTGGGGATAACGCTGCGCTCCAATCCTGAGCAGGAGACGTTTAAGATAACAGTCTACACTGTCAACTTCATCCAATTTTGAGGCAATTTCTTTACTCAGAAAACAAAAATAAGCATAAAAGAATGTGAGGGGCCCCTCTGAAAGATAAGCTGAAGGAGCCCACACACCATTCTCGGCCCCCTCCCGCCTCTAGAAACATCTCTATTAACGTGTATTTTGCAGCTGTATGAAGAACTACATTAACCGAGTTTGGGACTGTGTTATGTCCTTTCTCTCTCTCTCCCTCTTAGCAGTCTCTCTATATTGCCTCTTCCTTTGCTCTACCCTTTGACCTTCTCCTGTTTGCCACTCTCTTGACTTTGTCTTTCTGCACTCCATAGCTCAGTTTCATAGTGAGAGACCGTGGGGTGCCTTTCTTTCCAGGCCTCTACACCAGCAAGAATTAAAGTTCCAAATTGCAACTTTGCTACCTTTTTTCTGCCTGAAAAATGAAGCTAAACAGCACTTACTGTGCATTGCTGGGGCCTGTTGACCCTTTTAAAAGTCACAATGACATCAGTAGGGGCTTAGGGCCCCCCTCCAGTATTGGTAAGCCTAGGCCCCGCGCATGGCGGGGGGCCTCTGTACACCCCTGATTACACATAGCTATTGCTTTCCAACCAATGATTCCCATGTGATCAATGTCAGTGGTAGAGGCTGAATATCTGCTAAGATTTTAGTCTGTGGTCACAGAGGTATGCACAGGGCCCTGCAGTGAATGCCTTTGCCTAGTGAGCTGCCAGACTCACGTGACCTGAGGGATAGCTCTGCTATCTGTGATCTAAGCTTGCTCAGTCGGTGTTACTGTATATTCTATAGGATGTTTCTATTGTTCAGAGCCAGAATGTTTCTATTGTTCAGAGCCAGAATCTGTACAATCTGTTTAATATGAGGGCTAGTCCTGCTGTTTGATTTTGCAACCCCTCCCCCAACTTCCCTACCTGTTGGATGAAAGACAGATGTCCTGAAGCCGGGATCCTTCTGAAGCTGAATCTCCCGCAGTGTGAAGATGGAGGCAGCTGTGGGATTCAAAGGAAACAAAAGAGCATGAATGTCCCTTTTAAAGACAGCTGGTTTTGGATGTGTAGGACTGAGATGAGGTGGCTTCTGCTCTGCATGTGTTCCATTGTGCTTTGGGTGGTGGAGCCCCCGCTCGCCTGCTGTAATACCCGAGTTACCGTATGTGTTACAGGGAGCACCTCTTACCTTGCCTTTATGACGTTTAGTATTTGAAGATCTTCTAGGAAACCTCTCTCCCTTCTATTGTACATGTTGTCATTGCTTTAATAGAATAAGGGATCTTCCTTTGAGCACATAGTGGGTATGACTGTAGGACAGTGCCCTCCCTCCCCCGCTCTTATGAGTTGTGCAGCAGCCAGGTGTGCTGGGAGCTCCTGAAGCCCACCAGCTCCCTCTCATCACTATGCCTGTAAGCTTTGAGAGCGATCCCTCTCATCACTTGGCCTGTAAGCTTTGCGAGAGCTCCCTCTCATCACTATGCCTGTAAGCTTTGCGAGAGCTCCCTCTCATCACTATGCCTGTAAGCTTTGCGAGAGCTCCCTCTCATCACTATGCCTGTAAGCTTTGCGAGAGCTCCCTCTCATCACTTGGCCTGTAAGCTTTGCGAGAGCTCCCTCTCATCACTATGCCTGTAAGCTTTGCGAGAGCTCCCTCTCATCACTATGCCTGTAAGCTTTGCGAGAGCTCCCTCTCATCACTATGCCTGTAAGCTTTGCGAGAGCTCCCTCTCATCACTATGCCTGTAAGCTTTGCGAGAGCTCCCTCTCATCACCATGCCTGTAAGCTTTGAGAGAGCTCCCTCTCATCACTATGCCTGTAAGCTTTGCGAGAGCTCCCTCTCATCACTATGCCTGTAAGCTTTGTGAGATCTCCCGCTCATCACTATGCCTGTAAGCTTTGTGAGAGCTCCCTCTCAACACTGGGTCTGTGTGATATGTGTTATTCTAAGCTCTGTGAGATCTCCCTCTCATCTTTGGGCCTGTGTGATATGTGGTACTCTAAGCTCTGCAAGAGCTCCTCTCATCACTGGGCCTTTGCGATATGTGTTACTGTAAGCTCTGTGAGAGCTCCCTCTCATCATTGGCCCTGTGTGATATGTGTTCCTCTAGGCTCTGTGAGAGCTCCCTCTCATCATTGGCCCTGTGTGATATGTGTTACTCTAAGCTCTGCAAGAGCTCCCTCTCATCACTGGGCCTCCGTGATATGTGTTACTCTAGGCTCAGTGAGAGCTCCCTCTCATCTTTGGGCCTGTGTGATATGTGTTATTCTAAGCTCTGTGAGAGCTCCCTATCATCATTGGCCCTGTGTGATATGTGTTACTCTAAGCTCTGTAAGAGCTCCCTCTCATCACTGGGCCTGTGCGATATGTGTTACTCTAAGCTCTGTGAGAGCTCCCTCTCATCATTGGCCCTGTGTGATATGTGTTACTCTAGGCTCTGTGAGAGCTCCCTCTCATCATTGGGCCTGTGTGATATGTGTTACTCTAAGCTCTGTGAGAGCACCCTATCATCATTGGCCCTGTGTGATATGTGTTACTCTAGGCTCTGTGAGAGCTCCCTCTCATCATTGGGCCTGTGTGATATGTGTTACTCTAAGCTCTGTGAAAGCTCCCTCTCATCATTGGGCCTTTGCGATATGTGTTACTCTAAGCTCTGTGAGAGCTCCCTCTCATCATTGGCCCTGTGTGATATGTGTTACTCTAGGCTCTGTGAGAGCTCCCTCTCATCATTGGGCCTGTGTGATATGTGTTACTCTAAGCTCTGTGAGAGCACCCTATCATCATTGGCCCTGTGTGATATGTGTTACTCTAGGCTCTGTGAGAGCTCCCTCTCATCATTGGGCCTGTGTGATATGTGTTACTCTAGGCTCTGTGAGAGCTCCCTCTCATCATTGGGCCTGTGTGATATGTGTTACTCTAAGCTCTGTGAGAGCTCCCTCTCATCATTGGGCCTTTGCGATATGTGTTACTCTAAGCTCTGTGAAAGCTCCCTCTCATCATTGGGCCTTTGCGATATGTGTTACTCTAAGCTCTGTGAGAGCTCCCTCTCATCATTGGGCTTGTGTGATATGTGTTACTCTAAGCGATATCCTGCCCCCGGGGCCTGTCTAAAGTGTTCCATGGTCCAATGTGCATGGTGCGTTCCCATGCTGCAGCGCACAGCACAGGGTGCCCCATGGGCGCTCCAGAAGCAAGCAGTGAGAACTCTTGGCAGGCCAGGATGGGTCACTTACTGTCAGGCAGACGTAGAACTCGCTCCCCCAGACTCTTGAAGTAAGTGTGCCGCAGGCCCTGCTCCGCAGAAATCCGGCTTTTCACTTCATACTGAAAACAAGAGAGATATGTGGTGATTTTCGGAGATCAGTGCGGTCAGCCCAAACCCGCTTCTTTCGGAAACATTTTCCTGAAAACAGATTCTGTAGACAAGTGAAAAGACAGACAGACAATTCATAACTGGTCAGGTTACTATGTGGGATGCTTGTGTAGGTTTTTTAATATTCTCAATGTCCTATGCTGGCTGAGGCAGGAGGTCGCCCACTCAGACACTTTATTGAGGGAAGGTAACATGCGTAACAGGTGGTCTGGAATACCAAGACGTGCTGCTCATGTTCAGTTTTCATGGGCCAAATGTACCAACGCTTTTTGCATTCGCAAACGGGCCGAGTCTCAGAATCGCCCGTTTGCGAATGCAAAATTGCGTTTCCCAATGTATCAAGCTTTAAGAATTCACAGTATGGGTAATCGCAATTATTTGCGACTACCTAAATTGCGAATGCAGTTAGGGAATCGCAATTTGTGATTCCCTAAATAATATTCTTGTAGCCCACGCACATTGCGATATTGCTTTAAAAAATTGCAAATTACCCCCAACTTCAAGTTGGTGGTAATTTGCGATTTCCTGTAAAAATTCACTTTTTTGCATTTTACAAAGTGCCATGCCATTATGGCATGTATGTGCACTACATGTATACAAATACACATTTCAGGGGTGCAACAGGGTGTCCTTTTGGAACCCTTCAACCCTTGAAATTGCATGCACAATTTGCGAGTACCTATTGGGTACTCGCAATTGCACATGCAATTCCCATTTATTCCTATGGGCCGGTCAATAGAAATGAATCGGAAGCCATTCCTTAATTGCGAGTCGCAATTTGCGAGTCACAATTAAAGAATTCCAAGGAATAGCAAAATATTTGCAAATTTTTCATTACATCTTGTTTTGCGATTCTCAAATAGCGATTCTCTTAAAATCGCTTTTTGAAAATCGCAAAACCATTTTTTGATACATATGCCCCTATATCTCTGACGTTAATATATGTCAGTGCTCAGAGACATTTTGGGACCTGCAGGATGCATTATGGTTGACCCCCCAGTGACAAGCAGTGTTGCAGCTCTTGTCATTCACAGGAAAAAATGTTTGACTGGTAGTGAGTTATTAAGTGCATCCGTGACCTTCAGTTATCAGCAGGGTACAACAAACCCATCCATGTATTATATGCGAGTCCTGTTACAGATTAGTTAGCGAGTTACAATGTGATAAGATCTGATCGTACAGAGATTATATCTGATTGAGGCATGGAGGACTATTTGAATGACTAGATTTACAGTCATTCCTCACATGGTTTGAAGAAGATGTTGGGCAGGTATTACTTGCTCTTGTATTAATACATGAGCAGGGACTATGGCTTGGAGCCCTCCTTCTCACCAGTATGGAAGTGGATTTCAGGTGTCGAGTGCTAGTACTGGATTGGGAGTCATAACTTTTGGATGGCATGGCTTAGTTATTAATAGCCATCTGTATGTCGGGATCACTGCTGGCCATGACGTGTGGACTTTTACCTCGAATGCGGTCACGGATCCTGAAGTCTGAAGTCAGTCGTCTTTGCGTGGTCAGCTAGCCGGGACTGTCTCCTAATGCTAGATCACACTTGTACAGAAATGTGGGATGGTGTCCCATGGTTTGTCCAAGTGTCAACAGTTACCATGGTTGTCTCAGGAACAGACAGGTTTTCACCTTTCTTCTGAAGTGGTCATATTACTGAATGCATCAAATTGTAATTGGTAAGGAGACCCAGAGCTTTAAAAGTTGATGCTGCTATGGATTTCCTACTGTGAGGTGGTATGTCGGTTCGAGGAGCTAGCCTGAGCACAGAGTCCTTTTTAGTATTGCCTACAATTTAATTTGTGGTATATAGGCCCTTTTCTTAGTTAGTCCATGTGGAGCATGCAGAGTGCCCTAAACATTGATTATTAGTCAGTGAAGTGCTGGCAGAATTGACAGCACATGTTCTCTGGGGTGAAGGCGCAGGAGGATTTTTGCCACAGCCTTCTGGATCCATTATAGTTTGGGCATGATGAAACAGGTGGCACCAAGGTCTAGGCTCTTGGAATAATCAAGTTTGGAGATCAAGAATGCCAGGATAGCAAGTACTTTTTGTTGGTATTCAAGATACATTGAGATGTGGTGCAATGTTTTGATTGTGTAGAAGACTGTCTCAGTGACCTCTTCAACATGTGGAGTCAGCGATAGTTAGGAGTTTGTGGCTGCCCTAAGTTTCTCATCACTATTGACAGGTATCACAGGGCCTACAAATTCCTACAACATGTGAAGCATGGTCATAGCTGCACATAGATAGTTTGCGAATCGAGAGAGTTCTGTATTTTACTTTGACTTCTGAAACTTGTATAGTACAGGTGAAGGACTTCAAGTACCAGAACTGAATGAGCAACACAAGCCGGGTATGGGACGACTAGAAAGTTCTGCAATTTGTTGTAGTGACCTGTAATGGACATACTACTTGAAAGGAAGGTAAGAGAGTGTAACCTAGGTAAGCCTGCTAATAAGCCCGAAAAGATCCCATGGTCTAGCTGTGTTACCATAACCTGTTAAACTAAGCTGTGGGAACAAAGCAGCTTGAGAAATCCAGGGTTACTTTAGAGCATTATGAGGCACAATGTTGAAACACAAGTAGGATGTGTGTGTGTATATATGTGTTAGAAATGGGATTTTTGGTAGGCTAGGGCATGTTCCAAAGCCAGGCAGAAACCACCACTCTAGTCAGGATAAGGGAGTTGCACGAGCAGTCAGGTCTATCTTAGAGGCAGTGTGTAAAGCATTTGCACATAACCAACAGTAATACAGAGTAAGCACTCCAAAAGGACACCATACCAGTTTAGAAAAATATCCAATATTTTTACATACTTTAGACAAGACCAATAACAATAAAAATTCACAATACAGTACTCAGAAATATTCAGTTATCAAAATAACCTTGAAAAACAGTTCCTTGAAGTCGATAGCTTCATCCGGGGCTATCACGGTGTTGTGAACAAACAAATCCCAACAGTTCTGGCTGACCGCGGCGATGCTGGCCAGCTACGGTGTCGGGAAGACCCGCAAACAGTTCCATTTAGAAATGCAGGGCGTCAGCGACCTCTTGTTGAGCTTCCGAGAGCATGGCGCCCACGGCGTCGATTCTGGAGGTAGGTGCAGGAGTCGTCGGGCCCTCGAAGTCACACGCGTTGCAGATCGAACTCCTCTGTTGAAGTCAAGACGCTGGTGTCGGCAGGCATCGGGTACTGCGAGGCAAAGTGCAGTGGTGCGGCATGCCCTCGGGTGGCAGTGCGAGCAGCGGCTCGGTGATGGTGTCAGATGGCATCGTCAGTGAGATCAGGGTCGCGGTGTGGAGTGAATGCTTTGCTCGTTGCAGTGCTGGCAGTTCGCGGTGCAAGCAGCAGTGTTGTCATTGCTGGAGCGCTGTTGTCTGGAGTCGATGGCGCCAGTGTAGGCAGGCCAAAGCTGTGGTGTTGGGATGAGGGTGGTGGGTCGTGTAACTTTACGAGCGGTGGCCTCGAACCATGGTGCAGGCAACGGCGTTGATTTCGGCGTGGAGCGTCGTCGTCAGGGAGGCCAAGACATTGTTTTGAAGCGAGGCGGTGCGGCGTGCTGTGCCCATAGGTCACGGTGTGAGCAGCGGTTCGGTAGCGGCGTCAGCAGGCGTCAAAAGTGTCACGGTGCGGCGTTGCGGCGGTGCCCTTCGGCGGTGCTTTTCGGACACGGAGTCTGCAGCGGCATTGTAGATTTATTTATTTATTTATTTAAAACTTATAATGCGCAACAGCTACCCGCAGTGGGTTTCCCGGCGCAAGGGATAGACTAGAGCAGAAAATGGACATCACAGCAGCATTATTGACAGCTAGAGCGGCAGAGAATCTATTGAAAAAGTAAAGTTTTCAATTTTTTGCGGAAGCAAAACATGTTAGTCTCGGGTTGCTTTTTCCTCTGTTGCAGCATAAAACACACAGTCCCCGGTGCTGAGGGCAGAAGAGCTTGACGTCTTTCCTGTTCCTGAGACTTCTTTAACGGGGGGGGGGCAAGCTCTACCTCAAGCCCTTGGAGAAACTCACAAAAGTAGATTGCAGCAAGTTCAGTAAAGTCCTTTCATTGCCCAAGACAGAAGCAGCGACTGCAGGCCAACACAGTAAAGCACACAGCAAAGTGGTAGTACTAAACTTTATTTTCCTACCTAATTCCCCGGGCCAGTTATGTTTATAAGGTGTTATAAACAAACTCCCCATTCTGTCCTATGGGGAACAGGTAGCCTTTCAATAGCGAAAAACGAATTTGGACGTAATTCGCTAACAGGACATGCCACACACACCAGGGCATGTCCTACCTTTCACACACACTGCACCAGGCCCTCAGGGGTACATTGGGCCTACCTTAGGGGTGGCTGACATGTCAGAAAAGGGAAGGTGAGGGACTGGCAAGTGTGTGAACTGGCCAAGTCGACATGGCAGTTACAAACAGCGTGCAGACTCCACAATGGCGGGTCTGAGCTACCTTTTTAGGGCTAATCACGTGGATGGCACAATCAGTGCTGTAGGCCCACTAGTAGCATTTGATTCACAGGCCCTGGCACACTCAGTGCACTTTACTAGGGCCTAACAAGTAAATCAAATATCCAATCATGGAAACACCAATCCATAACATAATTTACCACAGTAGCACTTGCACTTTACCACTAATCAGCAGTGAGAAAAGTGAGCAGAAATACTACGCTAGCAAAAACAGAGTCAAAACCCGGAGGTCAGAAAGCAAAAACTCTGGGGAAACACGCCAAAAGATGCCATGTCTAACAATATGAATATACTGATATTTGTACAGTGACATTCTAGATAGCTAGCAATCGAGTGCTGTTTACATTCAGAGGGGGTGTGAGCTAGTAATTGAGGCTCGACTGTCGCTTTGGGGCAGGGTAAAAAATGATGGAATATTGTTGGTCCCATTCTGTTCATGCAGAGGTGAGCAATGGAATGGGATGCTACTCAGATTAATTACTAGTGTTGTATAGTCATTCCAACATTTGCAACTATTCTGCATTTGCAAGTGTTCAAGAACCCCAGATGTAATATTAAAATTACTCTTTTGAGTGTTTCACCATAAAACAACTGTATTTGGAAACCAGCCTCAGACATGGTGCTATTTGAAAAACCAGAAAGGATCCAGTTAAAACAAATCAAAAATATGTGCCTATGGATACCTCTTCCCCTGTCTGTAGATTGGAGACCTTCACTGTCTGGCAGAGACCTGCAGATTCCGGATGGGATAGCCTAGGCGTGCTCCAGCGAGTATACACAGGCTCAGTCTCGATTCAGTACTGGAAGTGAATAGTGTGAGGACCTGCCAGGGTGCAGCTGTGTATGTGTGAGGACAGAATGTTTCAGTGTTTGCCGTCAGGTCACTGTTGGAGCCAGTGTTGATGCCTAAGGAAGGTTCTCTGGCTCTGCTTGATGCCACTAGAGGGCAGGATCCAGTTCTGGGCACCGGCTCAGTAAAACAGGGTCAGATTAGATGGACGTGCACTCAGTTGGCTCCACTCACAGGTGGCTGGTTCCATTTTGCTGTCCTGTTTTGGATCCTTTCTGCAGTCTGAGATGGACACTCAAAGAAGAAATAGCTTGATGGGAGCCTGGACAGTCCAGGCTCCTGCAGAATATATAATGGGTGACGCATGGTGGGTCTGACTATTAACCCAAGTGGATGAGATAGCGCATAAGTAAGGACCGTGGCCCATCTGAATGGTTCCTGCCTCAGTCTAGGTCTACAGCCAGGTAAATGCTATCAGTTGCTCAATTGCCTGGAGGCCTCAGATGGCACTGAAGAAGGATATTTCCTCAAAGCAGTTCATAGTCATCCTGTCTTCACTTTACTGTCTAACCTCAAAGGGCAGGTGAAGCAAGATCTCTAAGGAAACATATTTGGGAATCATGAATTACCCAAGCAGGGAACCACACAGTGGATGGCGCCTTAGGGCCAGGAGGTGGAATATGAGTGTATTTATTTGACTAATATAAACAGTTACAAATTAAAAAAGAACAGGAAAATGAATTGAATAACATCAACATACATATTGAATTAACATAATTGAAAAATGATAAACGGGAAAAAAATTATTTTGACTCCAGATCTAGCCCTTGAGTAACATGGGGCATAACAACTGATTTATTAATGATAGTGCTCAGTAACAAAAGTTGGTTAGACACGCTCTTCATGAGATCTGGCCTTCAAGTACAAAAAAGGAATTAATCACAGATCACCCTAATTAATTAGAGTAGCTTTTTATCATTGTTTGTTTGCATTTAATTTAACACACATACTTTTCATTAATTTCATTACCTTGGAGCCTATCATATTAGGTGATTGGTTCATGCAGCAATTGATAGCTCGATAGTATCGCTTTCTGCCAAAAATATTTTTCAGAATCTTGAAAGAATACATGGGGCGGGCTTTGGCTAGTCCAGCTCATGGTACTGGCTGTTTGGTGAATCAATCCACTTTTTAGGTACTGCTTCTATTGGAATGCGTGTTTGATTGAGTGATTGCATGAGGGACTACTTTACATCTAAAAAATTATCTCAATAATCACGTTGTCACAGTCAATTTGTTCTAAGCATTCCTTGCAGAAAGCAATCCTTTCTTATTATTGAAAGATAATAGATGGGACTTTTATGTGGGAAAAAGCATATGGGCATGCAATTCGTGCACAGCATTTGGGTATGTCTGGTGCACCATCACAATGATTTTGAATAGTTGAATCATTTAGTTCTGACCAAAGGTTAGGCCTGACACTAGTGCTTCGAGAGTCATACTTAACCAATGTAAATTTAGAAATCCATGTCCACCATAAGAGGTACTCTAGGGAGTCCGAATTCAAGCCCTTAATGTAATTGAAATCTTGCACTTCCCTGTTCACATATGTGAGAGCAGATTGCGAAAAATGTAGTGCTTAAGATTGTAATAATTCAGGCTTTAGCTAAACTAAGGATAACTTAGGCCTTGTCGTCCCTTTTCATTCTGACGTTGCATTCTAACACATGACTCGAGCTGCTGATTTATTATTAGCAATAATAAAGAATTTGCAGGCTTCACCAGACGAGAAAGTGATTTTCCATAGCTAAGTAAACAGAGTGTAATTCTCAAAGACAGAGCGACTGTCCCAGACTCAATAACATACATTGCAAGTGCCGAGAACAGATGTGGTGTACACAAGGACTCTAGGTTGCAGAATAGTAAGAAAATCCCAAATGTATTCTGTTGCAGCTGTTGCTCCTTTGCTTGATTTCTGTTGGTTAAGAGCATGTGAACCATGTAGCGATGTAGTAAATGTATGAAGCTTTTGTCCAAAACACTATAACAGAGCGTAGTTTCTCCCTGTGAGGAGGAAACCTTTTCCGCTCTTTTAAAAGGCAAATTTATGCCGGATTTTATTAGAAGTTTATTGAGAGCCTTATTACAAGTTCGGTGGTCCATGTGACCATTGAACATGTAGTGGTGGTCCCAGGACCACCAGACTGGTGGTCCGCCTGCCATATTAGGACTTTGGTGGTTGGACCTCTACTAGACCACTGCATCTGCTAGGCTTTCTGGTTTGCGGCCGCAGTGAGACCTCCATGAAAAGGATAGCGGTGAGGCAATAATGGAGGTCCAAACAGGCCCCCCTGCCACTCCAGTGCCAGAGGATGCATATATGCACCCCAGTTCCTGCACGGTGCAGCAAGCACCACATGATGTTTACCACACCATGGAGGAATGTGCTGTTGCGGTGCCTGTCTGACAGGCTTCGCCGTGACAACTCCACAGCATGCCCACCCGCCAAGAATTACAATCATAATCCTGCTGGCAGTGTGAGTATGGCTTTGATGGTCCTCCCCTGGGGCGTTGGTGTGGCAGCCTGCAGGAGGACCAGCAAAACCATAATCATCTCCTTAGTACTTTGCTGTATTCTTTATTTGTATGCTTATTGACTATATCATTTGTTGGCCAAGCTTATGCACTTATGTACCTTAATTATTTGAGAAAACATTTAAACTGATATTTTTATCTGTCATTCCTAAGCAGAAATGCTTTAGTTTTGTCTCCTCTATCTGCACATTTTACCTTAAAGAGAGAGACAGGTCCAGTGGGGAGCACCTAAGTCCAACAGGGACTTTACCACTCCCGATCCAGTGCTAGAGCACTGAGTAGATGAAATAAAGTTGGGCTTAGCGCATTGACAGATATGGTAGCAGATCTGATGGTTCCGCTGGATCTGTCAAGTACTGATTGGACCCGTATAGGTAAACTTCCCTCAGAACTGAGAACTCTATCTACATGGTATAGACGGTTGTGCCCTAAGATTCAAAACTGACCCAGTCCGCATCCCCACGCTGACCAGTGACAACCCAGAGGAGACGATGTGGCTGACGTGGTAACCCAAAAAATGACAACATGAGTATCAATATGAACAATGGTGTGAGTATAGATAAGTAGGGAATAGAAGAGGTGCATTTTGGAAATTGCAGTACGAGATGGAATATTTAGATACAGTGGACAGCTTTGAAATAAGTTACTATGTGGCTTTGATTCTTTGACTTATAAAAATGGTAGTCATTGCCTCTTTGAAGTTTTTTTTTGATTTTCTGAGGACAGTGCTGTATAAAGGTAATTTGCTATGGTTTATGTCAGTAAAAGCTACTTTAGGCATAACTTGGAGCTTTAACATGTAGTTGTATTGTCTGCTAAGGTGAGGTGTACTGTGAAACACTATCAGTCACACCAAGATAAGGACATAACTTTTCAATTGTGAGGTATATAAGCTTGATTGCAGTTTATTCCTTACTGCACAGGAGTGAGCGCATGTGACAGGGGGAACTCCAGCAGGTTGACAGCCTGCTGTCATGTGAATGTTACTTTGACAAGTTCATATGGAGACTTCGTTTCACATAGAAGTAGCAGACAATGTTGAAAATTAAGGGAGCACAAGAGAGAACAGGAGAGTTTGACAGCACATGGGCTGTTTACTTCATAGGGTAATGTGGAAGCAGAGGCTTGCAGGCGCCATGACCCAAGTTGCAATTGGCTGACGTTTGACTTGATGGAAATGTGTCTGGGGACGAGCAGTGAATTCTGTGAGTGAGAAAGATTAGAGTGAAAGGTGAGAACTCATAGTTGACATTTTGAGTTGAAAATAATTGGGATCCATTCCTTGAAAAAGCAAAAAGAGTCAGAAAAGGAGGATAAATTCCACACCAGGTAGGAAAATAGCAGCAAAGAAGGGGTTACACACTTCTGTCTGGCTCAAATAATGGCATCAATATACTGAGAATGACAGAAAATTCAGTTCCACCAGCAGGAAACATACCCCAAAGTCCAGCAGAGAAAAAACATACAGCACTGAGCCCCACAGACGCGAAGGCACCCCCGAGTTCCATAGCGGCAGAAGTTCAGACACCACCAGTCCAAAGTACACGATTCATACCCTAACCGGTTTGAGCCCTTTATCAATTTCTATAACTACAAGAACCCCCAAGTTCAGTATGCTAACTTGCTGGGAGATCTTCACCAAAAAACTTGGCACAGCCCACACATTAAAGGAAGAGCCTTGCTCAACAACAGAAGAAACTCTTTAACGGAGGATCCCTCTCGTGTCACAAAGTACACAATGCAGTCATCTTTTAATTACGCCAAAGATGCGTCTAAGGCAGCTCAAGAAAACAATAAACAGTTCAGTACGGAGACTCCACCGAACAGGACCAGATGATGGCTTCCAAAATGAACAAAGGCAGTTAAAAATCAGCTAGAAGAGCCTCATTTGGCAATCACAAAGGGAATCAGAAGGCCAGTTGTGGGCCAAGCTCTTACACAATACAAAAACAAACACAGTGCAAGATTCTGGCACACAATTAATAGCTTACAGAACCCAAGTGCACATGTAATCAACTCACACTTGATGGAGGAAGCCTGGGCCAACTATCTTTGGCATCACTTTAACACAGAACCTGTCGACACTATTCACAAAGAGCAGAGACCTGGATACACATCCGGAAGCAAACTATCTGACCCGGATAAATCATTGGCAATTGCCCATTTTGCATTCACTGGCATACAGATTACTAACCGGATAGTGAAAGGCAGGACAGAGAAGGCGCCGGGTCCCAATAACATCGTCCGTTCTTGAACAAGGAAGTCCCAGATTTCTGGGTGGCAGCATTACTACCACCTTTGAAACAGATTCTTGAAGTAGAAAGTATTCCAGATTCTTGGAAGGGGTCAATCATATACCCAATCCATAAGAATGATGCAAAAAATTACAGGCTGGTCGCAGTAATCGACAATGTCGGCAAATACTATGCTGGCCTTCTTTTGGAAGAACTCACATATTGGGGGACCGAAATGGCAACCATTCCCCTCAACCAAACGGGATTTTCCAAGCTCACATGAAGGACAACAAATATACTTACCCTCTCTCTTCTGATAGATGTGGTGAGAGATGCCAACTTGCCACTCTATGTTGGCTTCATTGATTATTCATCCGGCTTTGAAAACATTGACAGGAAAAAACTATGGGATAAACTGTCCAAAAGAAAAATTAAATCTGCTTTCTTGAAATCAACTGATCCTCCTACATATTGATACTTGAGTCCAAATAAATCTGGAAGCTGGCAAAGGTCTATCCAGAAAGATACCAATGACTAAGGGGCTGAAACAAGGCTGCCTACTGTCCCCTCTTAGTTCAATCTTTTTGTTTCAGACCTTTCGAGAGAGCTGGACAAATGCAACTCCCACGCCCCAAAGATGGGAGGACTTACTCTCTCAAACTTACTCTACGCCGACGATCTTGTCTGATCAGCTGCACTCCAATTGGCCTCCAACACCAATTAGACGCCATGCAAAACTTCTCTGTTTATAACTGATTACGCATTAACCTAAACAAATCCAAAGTGATGCAGTTAAATAAAAAAAACACAGACATCACTGGCATCTAGGAGGTCTCCCACTAGAAGTGGTCGAAAACAATAAATATCTGGGCATTATAATGGATAGCAAATGAATTTTTGTGGCACAAAAAAGGCCAAAGTAAGAAGGGGTAACACAACGGTGGTTGCATTTAAAAACATCAAACTCACACCTGTGAGCCAGGTGACACAAGGGGAGCGAGTGTCTACGGGGAAGGGAAGCAAGTACACTGGACAGTATGGTAGCAAGAGCCCTAAGAAAAATATTTTATCTACCTAAATATACCTCGCAGACACAAATAACACTAGAATTTTTCCTGAAGACGCAACAAATAGCAAGTAAAGGCACCTTTGTCAAATGCTGGTACAAAATAAAGAAAGCCAAACGTGGGACTCTGAATGCATATCTTTTGAAGGAACTCAAGTCAAAAAAAGAAAGTGCGGCCATGATCTATTTGCAAGCTTCAATAAATTGACTGGGCCTACGGGAACTTTGGGAGCCTGCTGGGACACATAAAAGCTTCAAACAAATTGTCAATAAAACAGTTAAAATGATGTCCTTAGTCGAGGATAAAGCTGTACTAAAAGAAGGGCACATGTTTGGATCGGTCTGCAGAGTTACTCTAAGGCCTCCCCTCAATGTTACTTAGGAGCAGGTTTCAGGAAAGCGACAAAGGAAAAATATCTTCACCTTCAGCCGGGTAATCTTCCATCACTGCTCCACTTGCCTCCATGAAAATTACTACAGACAACAACTAATGGTTGCCTACTTGGGGAAGCAAAAGAGGATGTGCTACATTTATTGTGTATATGCGGGAGACAAAAAAACAAGCACAGACTTCTGTTAAAACCAGCTCTAATGATCAAGGGGATAAGAACATGCAGGCAGGCAGTGAAAGCATGCTTCAAAGGTGGAGATGATTAGTTAGCCTGCTGCCAATTTATGTTCAGAGTGGGAAAAATATTAAACACCAGTATTTAATTGCCCAACCTGGCCCCCACCTTTGACAATCACTTATCAGTCACTGCCGCTCTTGTTCCCCAGAGAATTACTTTACCCGCTGCTGACTTTGCACATTACCCGCTTCGGCTGTTTGGAGATTCATTCCATATACTGCTGACTTGGCACAACCTGGCTGGGCAATGACCATTAGCTTCCACCGATTTTGACAACTAGAGCACTATTTTTGCACACAGCTGACTTTGCACATTGCCCGCACATGCTGCTCAGGGAGATATTTTACACACTGTAGGTTCTGCACATTGCCATTGACTACGTACCTCTTGTCCCTGCAGCCTCGGACTTCATGATTTTAATTAACCCTTTTAACAATGTTAAACCATTTTGAATGCTCTTTTTATGCATGGTCCAAACAAGGTTTCTGGAGCCTTGGTGCAAAAGCAAACTGTAAACGTTGTTAAGCAATCATAGCTTTAACTTGGAAAATTCGAATACTGCTGTTTATCGTTCTAATGGTTTTAAGTGATCACGCAAATAAAGATATTATATCCCCCTAGATCCTCCGAAGTTCAGCCCACACCGAGCATTTAGTTAGCTGTGGAAGCCATTAGCATCCCATAAGCTAGAAATCTGACAAGAGGAGTTGTCAGAACAATTATACAGGTCACAGTTACCGGAATGTCTCATTACCCAATGGATTACCCCCATAGAGGATACAAGTTACCCAACAGAAACCTAAACTTGAAGAGGTTGTCAAGGGCAATGTGGGATTACATTTCTTTAAATAAAATGAAAAATAAATTTATAAAGCGCA
The DNA here is from genome assembly GCF_964261635.1 of Lissotriton helveticus. Classification (NCBI taxonomy): domain Eukaryota; kingdom Metazoa; phylum Chordata; class Amphibia; order Caudata; family Salamandridae; genus Lissotriton; species Lissotriton helveticus. The sequence continues at coordinate 1,541,947,854 of NC_136065.1, forward strand.
ATACAATTACCCAAAGGTGTCAAGGCGCTGGCTCATCAAGTAAACAAAGGTCGTACAGTCTTAACTCAGGGTCAAATTTTAAACAACCAAGTCTTCTGCGTCATCCTAAAGGCCAACAGGCGAGTTTCGTCTTTTAACCTTTGGGGAAGAGAATTCCAGAGTTTGATTGTCCCGACTAGAAAGCTTCTATCACCACAAGCACTTTTCTTGAACCTAGGGATCACCAGGTTGTGGGCTTCAACTGAGCGTAACGGGACATACAAGTGAAGATTTCGCTTGAAAAAGACTGGCCCTATATCGTGAGTTGCTTTAAATGCTATGCAAAGGGCTTTAAACTCTATGTCTTGCTTCACTGGTAACCAGTGTAATTCTCTTACGGCTGCAGTGGCTGATTTATGTTTAGGAATATTCAACAAAAGACGGGCAGCAGCGTTTTGCACGATCTGTAGTTTAATCAGGCATTTGGACCTGAGGTTGATGAAAAAACAGTTGCAATCAATAATCAGCTCTGGATAAGACCAAAGCAGTGATCACCAGTTTACGTAAATCAGCAGGAATAAACAGGAGAGTCTTTCTCAAATGTTTTAACATATAAAAAGATGCCGAGGTAATCTGGTTCACATGACCATCAAAGGTGACCTTTGAATCAAAGATAACACCTAGGCAGCGGGCCCAGTTCCGATGGCCAGAGGGTTGAGGACCAAAAGGTGGTGTTGTTGCCAAAGAGTAGCACCTCAAATTTGTTGGAATTCAACTTCAAACAGTTGGTAGCCATCCAGTCTCCAACTTGATGGAGGCAAGTACAAAACTGAGATGCCACGTCCGATTGTCTATAAGTATTTTGAACAGAACAGATTCTAAAGTTGACAGATTATTTTGGGTATTAAATGTCCCTTTCCGACTACTTTGATGTATTATGGCTAGGCCACCTCCCCTGTTCCAACTCTAACTTGCTTAAAGATAGAGTAGCCCAATGGGACAGTAATAGCCAGGTCTGGGCCAGAAGCAACATCTGCCCAGGTTTCAGTGATAAAAGCTAAGTCCACAGCTTAAGCTTCCATAAACATAGCAAATTCAGAGGCATGTTTACATAGGGAGCGTGCATTAATCAAGGTGCAGACTATTGATTTGGTCCTGTTTGACCTTTCATGACAGGCATAGGGTGGGGTCTTGTCTGTTGTGGCATTGTGGGGCCGAGTTGGAAGTCACACTCCGGGCAATGGATAGGTGCCACAAACGATTCAGGGCCGAGGTTGGGTTTCCAGCTGCACCTACTTCTGTTGTTGATGTCTACTAGCTGTTCTCTGGAGTAGGTTGAGACACTACACTGAGAATAAATGTATCTATTTGCAAAGAATCTGGTGGCATGCAAAGCATATGCCAAGATGGAGACATTAGCAGATGACTGTGTAATGATCTGACTCGGAGAAATAAATTACAAAGGAACTCCAGGATGACTACCAGCGGCCATGAATGTCGATTCACTAAAATACCAGGGGTGGCAGAAGTGACATCACATGCCCTTTGACTCTCACTAGTGATGTCACAGTAAGTGACATCGCAAAACCTTTAACACAATGACATCACAGAAAGGGATCTCATGTTACCTTTGGATGCTTTTGAAGTCACAGGAAGCCCTTTGACCAAGGGCCATCACATGATGTGACTCAACTGCCCTTGTGATGGTTGCATCACACAAAGAGGTTAGAAAATATCTAGCAGCTGTAACTGAAATACTCTAGATAAACAAACATGTTTTAATCAAATCCTATTAAAAATGCTTCCACGTACATTATCATTGTCAGACAGGATTTTCAGTCGAGGTTAAGCAGCATGGTTTAAGAATCTTTTAAATAGTGTACACCAACGGAAAATATTCTGACCAAATTGAAATCACCCAATGTCAAATAAGTGTTATATAATGAGAAGGTCAATGGGCATATAATGTTAGGGTTAAGTTTACTTGCTTACCTCAGTTGAGGAGGCATTGCACTTTCCCAGGTCCGAGCATTAATTTATTTTACAGATAAAAGTGCAAATTATCAGTAGACTACTTGTATCGATTAGTAGTATGCTTGTTTCCAGTTTGGTGTACTGTGTGTATTTTAGAGTGTTTAGAAAATGTGGGGACAAAATTGAGTGGGGCGGTGTTGGCTTGAGAGTTAAGGGCTATCTAGAAAGGCGGAATTAACTCTCATGGAAAAAGATGCAGGTGCCAATGAGAACAGTGGGTTTCAAGTAGTACTTTGAGTAGTGGAAATGAAAATTCTGACAGACATAGCAATTGTGATGCTGCTGTATGTCCCACTTCAAAAGGGGAAGGCACTTAATGAACAGTAAATGGTTTCCTTGGTGGAAAGAAACAGATGGAAAAAGTTCAAGTGTCTGTAGATGAAATATTGTCTGCTGCCATGAGTAGATGTGGATCTAACAATGGCTGGGCATCCTGCTATGAAGAGACTGGCTCACGGTTGAGTTGATGCAGGAAGAGAATGAAATCAAGAAGGTGGCTTATGTGTAGCATACATGGTTTACAGATCTCATAAGAAAATACTAGCAGCTACAAAGAATAGTTGCTGAACATATGCTCGTCAGATTAGACGAGAAAAAAGGCTTTGGTGGACGGCAAGTTTTGCTTCGCTAGATGGAAAGCAAATGGAGGCCTCTAGTGCTTGGCAGCATGGTAGCTGTTGTTTGCATGTCCTTGGATAGAAATCTGGGTACAGTGACAAGTATCAGTGAGTATGCTGTTTGGCTGTCTTGATGAGAAGGAACTGACTGGATGGCAAATTGCTGCAGAGCTATCAGGAAACACGGGAGAACGGCAGTATGTGGAGAAGTTGTAAATCCTGTTTATTTGTCCATGGACTAGATACTGGATTCTACTATGAACAACAGTGGTGATGATGCTGATTGGTCATCGTAATAAGAGGCAGAAAAGCAAGTAGTTGCTTGGCTAGCAGAAAATCAAGACAGACTGGACAGCGATGCGAGGTGTACTAGAGTGTTTACAAGAAAGCTACTCAGTCGAGTAGCTATTTAACCAATGCTGTTTTGATGTCTTGGTGAAGATATGATACAGCACTGAACAGCAAGTTGTTCATTGGCTGGCCGGATTTCAAGCAGAGCCAAACAGTGCTTAGAACTGCTGTTTTCATATCCATACACTTGACTAGCTGTGTGGTAAGGCTGCACATTCACTATGACAGGAAGAAACTAACTGATAGCAAGCTGGCGCCTTGCTGATTGTGAGTGGCAGCATTGTAGATTCTGTGTTCATTCCTCTGCATAGGGAACTGGCTGCTGCGATCACTGGCGGGTGGGCTCATGCTGCATAAGCTTCAAGATGAGAAGAAACTGGCTGGAGAGCAATTGCCGCTGGCCTCGCATGCAGGTTTGGCAAGATAGCTCATTGAGTTTAGCCCTTGCTGCAGAAATTAGTCTTCCATCTCTGCATTTACAGGTTAGAATTTCAGATAATGTTCTCAGCCTCACATCCTTCAGAGGTCTAATAAATTAGAACCATTGAGTTGGGTAATATAAAGCACAAGTGCTACCTCAGCTGTAAGAAGTTGTCTTGAGGTGCATGAGCTCTATTTAAAACAGGGTGTTATGTAAAAGGATGAGGTACATAGTGAAGAGTACAATCCACCTCGGAGGTACATGCTGCTAGGTCATCATGAAACTCTTCACAAATGGCAACATCCTGGTTATGGGCATTAACAGTGTAGACCGGGCAATAACCCATTGTAACCCGTTCAAGGGTTACAGATTTACATATTTTTACTACAGCTACTATCGTTTAACAAACTCATATCCAACACGTTGACAACCATACTGTGATAATATCCCATGAATATGAACACAACCTACTCTGTGCTGTTATGGTCAGACTATGCCACAATAAAGATGCATTTGATTTGATTTGAACACAAACTATAAGAATAAAAAAAGCCATTAAATACACGCACACACATACACACACACATCAGAAACAGATGAGAAAGCCCATGGACTAATATATTAATTGTTGAGATCTGTGTCTAAACTGATAGTGACAGGTTCGAAAAATGGTATTCAACCTTTCATTCTTCTGAGGTTGATATAATGAGTGAGATTACACTGGATACTCATAAGAAACATCTGTTCTCAATTGCAAAAGGCTATACACTGGTAGACAATATTATGCAATTGTACTAATTAATTATAGTTATCAGTATACAACAAGTTACCTCAGTTATGTGCCTACATTAATGCACACAGGGAGATAAGAAGAAATGGGAATGGACTGGAAACATAATGGAGCTGTGAGAGAGAGTGAGATAGAAAAGGAGAGGGATACAAGTAACAAAAAGAAAACCAAGTGAGGAATGAGAAAGAAAAGTTGGGGAGAATGGAAACAGGGATTTGGGTCAGAGAATCTGAGAATGAAAAGAGAAAGGGAAAGAGAGGGTGAGACAGAGTACTATAACATCACACAGCCCAGGACCCCTCTAATGTTATTGCACCCTTGGGACCATGTTTTAAAAGGAACCAGCAGGACACTGGTTCTGTTTTTGAATGATGAGACTAGTATTTTCTCTGAGACATGAAAAGTGGTGGCTCTGGGTGGTAGGAGGCAGTCCTTTTTATCTGAGGCTCATGCACCTATTTTCTCGACCATCTCCCAATGTACCAGCTTTCTCATTTGCAACACTAGTATTGCAGAAGGACGGCAGCAGTATCATTGCCTCATTGTGGGACCCCTCCCCCCCCCATAAATTTCGACAGGGAAATCAGAATTCTTCCTTTCAAACCAACACCTCTGAAAAGGCCGGTTTGAATAATTGGATTAGTTAGTTCGATAGGGGTACTTCCAGGGAGGCAACTCGGCAAACGCCTTTCCAGCACTCACCTGCAACTCAGTCACTTTTAGTGAATGTGCACCAATGTCATCTATCTGAAATCCGATTCCAAGTTAAAACTAATCCAAGGTTAAGTAGGTCATCAAGCACTCATTTATGGGCTGGGCCACAGAGAAATCACTGCACTGTCGTGCACAGACTTGCCCTGTGGGAATCGGACGTTACACAACTTTAGTAGAGCAGGACAGAAACTGTGCCTCTGTGCAGGCCATGAGGTAAGTGAGAAGAGAGCGAGGGAGACAGAAACAACAATCCCTATGACTCGACCCCTGCGCTGGAAGGCAGGTCTAGTTGGAAGAGGGACTAGGGGGGTGGGGGGTCAGTACACCCTGCAGTCTGATATACACAAAGGCTCTGGAGAGAAGACTGAGGACAGTGGATATGTGAGTGCCGTAGCCTTGCTCTGGCATACACCAATAAATTAGCCTGCCCGTAAAAAGGGACCTAACCGACATGATTCAACAAAGCAGGCTGACTTCAGGGAGCCTTTGATGGCAAATAGTTTGCGTTGGGCTAATGTGTCTGTTTGTGGCCCTTCGCCCCACTCCCTAATTTGCATTCAAGAGACAACAACCATTCTAATTACCTTGTATTTGTGTACCACTAATTACATACCTTCACATTCTTCTACAGAAAGCCCTTCTTCAGAGTACCCGCAGGTGAAATAAGCAGACGTTGAGTGAGTGCACTAGCCGGGAGTTCGTTAAGTAGGATTAACAAGCATTGGAAATGCAATAGGTCTCGCAGCATTAGAGTTAGTGCTTTTAGAATTGTTTATGGGTTTTTTTTGTAAATCTTTAGCATTTTTGTTTCCTGTAGGCAATGCTAAAGAATTACAAAGAAAAAAAGCCATAAACAAATGTAAAAGCTCTAACTCAAATGCTCCGAGACCTATTGCACTGTGTGAGGGTGAGGGGTTGAGGGTGAGTGAGGGTGAGGGTGAGTGAGAGTGAGAGTGAGGGTGGGTGAGGGTGGGTGAGGGTGAGTGAGGGTGAGTGAGTGAGGGTGAGTGAGGGGTTGAGGGTGAGTGAGAGTGAGGGTGAGTGAGGGTGAGTGAGAGTGAGGGTGAGTGAGGGTGAGTGAGGGTGAGGGTGAGTGAGGGTGAGTGTGAGTTAGGGTGAGGGGTTGAGGGTGGGTGAGGGTGAGGGGTTGAGGGTGAGTGAGGGTGAGTGAGGGTGAGGGGTTGAGGGTGAGTGAGAGTGAGGGTGAGTGAGGGTGGGTGAGGGTGAGTGAGGGTGAGGGGTTGAGGTTGAGGTGTTGAGGGTGAGTGAGGGTGAGGGCGAGTGAGGTGTTGAGGGTGAGTGAGGGTGAGGGTGAGTGGTTGAGGGTGAGGGTAGGTGAGGGGTTGAGGGTGAGTGAGGGTGAGGGTGAGTGAGTGTGATGCTGAGGGGTTGAGGGTGAGTGAGGGTGAGGGTGAGTGAGGGTTTGAGGGTGAAGGGTTGAGGGTAAGTGAGGGTGAGGGTGAGTGAGGGTGAGTGAGGGTGAGGGGTTGAGGGTGAACCATTAATAAAAGGAAGACGTTGCAATGGCCGACCAGACATCCATGGGCTCCTGCAGGCAGTGTCGAGTCTGTCCTCTGTTTTATAGAAGGCGACTATCGCCCACAGCTAGGAGGCGCTGCTGTCCCCTTAATACAAGTCTAGCAGTGGTAAAACTTCGTCTTCAAGGGGTTGCTATTCAGGAAAGAGGGGTAGAGTTAATTAGTCATACACCAATGCTAGGTATCTGCTACAATGCAGCAATGAGGTTGTCCTGGGCACCTGCAACACACACTCTCAAAAGTAGAGGCAAAAACGGTACCCCAAAATGGATGAAAGCCTTAAAAAAGAAAAAACAAGTAAAACGGCGAATAAAAGGAAAAAATACCACTAAAAGAAAAAAAATATTAGTCTTAAACTAGAAAAGGATTTCTCCAAAATAATGAACGAAAATATTTACATACGAAGGGAGTAACTGCAAATTATTACTCGATATTTCTGCGATATGGGCCAAAATACCGAGATACCAGGAAAAATTCGAGATTTGATTCTACAAACTAACTCTGCTTAATTCCCACACGCCCGCTCTGAAGTGCAGACGTGATTACAAAGCGATACAGGTGTAACAGTATAAGGAAAACGAGAGATCAGGGAATAAAGCTAAAACAGTAAATACATACGCGGAACTGAGCTCATTTTGTATTTTTTCACGAACAAGGATGTAATATCTCAAACAAAAAAAACCTTTGTGTTTACTCGACCTCACCAATAATTAAGAAAAGTGATGAAATGGTTGTGAACTCCATCACTGCATAGCACATTTGGTCAGAGCGAGCTCCCGCCCTTACATAGCTATAGGTGCTCAGGAGTGCCCTTGGTCTGACGCGTGAGTAACTTGTGTGACATGTGTTGTGTTGACGCGCCCAGGCAGTGGGGGCGAGGCGCAATAAATTCCAACCCCTAGGGGAAGGGAATTCCTAGCAAGCCTTTATTACATGGCCGGTCGCGCGCAGTGTCTCGAGGGCCCGAAATTCCACAAAGCACAAACGTTGCGACATCGAAAGAGGACTGGGACTGCTTCCAGCTACCTGTGTGGAATCGACTTCTGGGACAGACTCGTGTATGCTCTACTCATTCGGGAATATACTACTGGCCTTCAACTGCTGCTTGAGTCAAGATTTTGAGGTGAAATCCCGTGCCAGAGCGCTTTGAGGCGAAATCCTGCGCCAGAGCGCTTTGAGGTGAAATCCCGCGCCAGAGCGCTTTGAGGTGAAATCCCGCGCCAGAGCGCTTTGAGGTGAAATCCCGCGCCAGAGCGCTTTGAGGTGAAATCCTGTGCCAGAGCGCTTTGAGGTGAAATCCCGTGCCAGAGCGCTTTGAGGTGAAATCCCGCGCTAGAGCGCTTTGAGGTGCTCTGACGTGTTACTGGTAAACACAGGCGGATGTTTGGGTTCGGGTACCGTTCGGACTATATTATTATACGCTACTGAACTTAGAAGGCGATGTATAGCTCCAATTGCCCTTTCAGCTGCGAGGAAACCCCTCCACTCGATAGAACAGTCACCAAGTCAACAGGCATTGGAAAACCAATAGGCTTCACCGGTCAATGGCTTTACCTGAAGTTTTGGCATTGCTAAAGTCTTCCGCTGATGTTGTTCCTCCTTTGTCAAAAAAAGAAAAGAAAAACAAACAAGCTCTCGGCATTGCGTGGCGGGAGGGGGCGGGGGGAACGTCGAGGGCAGGCAGGATGACTCAGGGGAGGGGGCGGAGCGGGGCAGAGCGGCATGTGGGTGTGAAGAAGCCGGGCCTTTGAAGTGAAGCTAAGCTTCACTTCAAAGGTGTCGGAGGAATGCGGGCGGCTGTGCACGCGCTTTTAAGCTCAATGCACATGCGCATTGAGCTTAAAAGTCACGGGCACTGCAAGGAATCGCCACGATTCCTTGCAAGTTAGATAAAGAGTCGATGAGCCCCTATAGTCTCGCTTGCTCGATGCGCATGCGCATCGACAGGCGAGACCTAAAAAGGTGGGGATCGTTTTAAAAAGGGCATGGCTGAAGAAGCATGACAAGTGACATGTCCCACATAATTAAGGGAAAGGCTTAAAATATGTCAACTAAAATGCTACATGTACTTCACATTTCGGGTGACCTTACCAGTATTTGGAGGGCTCATTGCATGGGGAAACAGAATACAGCAATATACCAATGCCTAAAACAAGGCAGAACTATTGGCTTTGCCAATGCTTGTTAGCAGTATCAAAAATATATTAAGAGCAATGATTTTGTTGAAGATGTTTCAATGCTGATAATATGATGCTATGAATTGCGCATTATTAAGGTCTGTGGACACTCGCCTCCTTCTTCCCGTTCTCCCTTGTGTACTTCTTTGCTCTGCAGTCTCTCACTCTTTTAGACACTTTTTTATCCCCACATATTTGTGCAGCCCTCCATCTGCATATCACACATTATCTGTTTCCTCCTCCATGCCATCTTTTCAATCTGTCCTTCTGTGGGTAATTTCATCTCTTCATCTTCACCATCCTTCATGCACAGAACCCACTCATTTACCTGTTAACATTGCATTTTCTTTTCCTTTGGCATGGTCCATTTTTATACAGCTGAGCATCTTCTTTACACACTTCCCACATTTACAATCGGTACAAACATGACCATCGCTCTTGAAGGAAGTGACGCAATTAGGGCGACCCAGGTCACTCACGACCACCTTTCAGCCTTCCATACAAATGAGGAATCGGTCAGACAGTAGAGCATACAAATCAGTTATTTTATTAGTATGCGCTCGAACGGAGTCCGGTTTGACCAGCCTGCTTAGATAGCTGCTGAGGGACTGACCGCCGTCCATAAGGTAAAGTCCGATATACATTTCCAACACCCCTAATATCCACCCAGACTGGAATTTTCCAGCCTGAGCACTGATGAACAATCATGAGACTGGGTACCCCCTATCTCAGTTTCAAGGTTACTCAGTCCGTGCTCGTCTTTCTGAGAGTGGGAGTAGACCTACCTACGGGGAAAGGCATGCAGTTGCAGAATGAGCTATTCATTAGTGCAGCAAAACTCAACCTTGAATGATAAAGAGAAACAATGCAGTCTGCTTTCTACTAAGGCAGACAGTATGAGATAGAACCTTCACTTCGATCATAGTACAAAATGGCGGCTGAATACAAAATGGTGCCGCAAATGCTAACTTAGCTCACACAATGCTACAAGGAGTCAGCTAGACACATTTTCAGTCCAATACTCTCTGCATTATGCAGAGAGAGGCCAAGAATTGGATGTGCATGCATTCGGCACACCTTTAGATTCACAAACAGGCCTTTGATAAAGATGCATTGCCTTTATCCTCCACTCCATAGGTCCCACCCAGACACCTGAAGACAACTCAGTTCAAAGAGTGCCTTATACAAACGCTATATGTTGCATGAAGAAAAATACAGAAACACAGCAGCCGGAATTTAGGGAATGCAAGATGAAGTAAAATGTAAAATGTGAACAGGAACTGCATGTTCGACATTAATTACCCTTTAAGGTTGTGCTCACTTTTGAGAAATCAATCAAACTGCTTTTGCCTTTAAAGTTAGGGATATGAAAATAGGACCTTAAAGGAACTAATTTCAAAGTCATCCCACTTAAAGCACTACGAGCAGGACCAAGGCACTGAAAAAGGAATCTCATGCAGTGCAACACCTTGCTTACTTTCTCTCCTAGGCTATTTGAATCATTAGATCGAAACCTACCATTCAGCACAGCTGTCTGGTTGAAAAAGACCTATTGTCAGCTTACCAAAATCTTACAGTGGATGTAAAGCCCACCCACTGCTTATCATTGGTTGTTTTTTAGGTCTCGCCTACACAGTGCGCATGCGCTGCATATCAAAAAGACCTTTATCCATCGATTCCCTTTTTCTGCCAAAAACGTGCACGTGTTGCATTGCTTTCAATGGCGTTTGGCGATTCCCTTGCGGGAGCGAGCTTTCAATCCATGTGTTAATTACAAACATATGGTTCCTGTTCGCTCCCACAAGTGAAACAGGCGCAGGCCCCCTCCTCTCTCCCCGCTGCCGCGCGCGCCTGTTTTCAGCGTGAAGGGTAGGCTCTGAGATGCATTGGAATTCTCAAATGCTCGGGGTGCAACAAAGGAACCGAAAATAATAATAAAGCAGGCGTGACAGATTTAAGCGAACACCGGAATGGAGTCCCTTCGATTGGCAGGCGGCAGCTAAGCTCAGAGGTGTTCAGACAGTAAGAGTCACACCAGTGTGGAAAGGAAGAGAAACGGAAAAATCTTCCCTGGTCTTTGTTCCATTGTTGACACCTCCGGGGAGAAGCGCCCTCGAAGCCTCTGTGGGAGGCGCTCGGTGACACTTGTATATATTATTAGAACGAAGTCCAGGAAGAAGCGGTGGCGTGCACGGGGCTTTTGCGTGACATCACGCGGCGGCAGAAAGAGGGATCATTGCGCGCCTAAATCAAACCGAGCTCCGCAGAGGAACCAGCAGCGAGCTGATTGTGACAGCTGCAGTCCGAGCCATAGCCACTCCTCCCAAAAGAAGCTGCAGGGACACTGTGGATCCCAAGAGGATCTCCGTGGAGGGCAATATTGATGAGAAGAAGGATCGGTGGATTTGTTCATGTGCGAGTGTATATGAGGTTATGAAGCGCTATATTACCACCCAGCTGTTAGGGCTAGGGACTGACGGGTTTCCACTGGCCACAATATGTGTAGAGTAATTTGTGTTTGTCACTTTCCTCTCTGAGATCCCACCCAGACTTTATTTCCCTGATGACTGAATGCACACCCCTGGAGATCACCCTCTTATTGTATTTTTAATGCATGGGTCCTATGACACAGTGATACCAACTGAACTATCCATGTAAATGTAGTGCAGTGAGTATCAATTTTGGATTTTTCGCTACCGTTTCTAAACCACCAGAGGATTTAATTGATACTTACACGCCTTTTCGCACCAGAGCTTCTTACGGGTTCCCAAGACTCGACAGAGCACACTGTCATAAAACTCTTGTGTGGTGCACCGCTACTGAAGACAACAGTCCTACGTGTCGTACAGTTTCATACATTATTATTAGTAGTAATGGTTTCGTAGCCTTGCGATAGTTGTACTTTTAGGCGCTTTACACCCACATATCCGTTTTAACAGCTTCCTAGGAGAGCTTTGCACCAATATTGGTGTGATATTGTTTTGTGTAATAATCCCGCACCTGTCGCGGTCCCTAGCAGGTGGTCTGTCACACCTCGTTTCATTGTTGCATTATTCATGGGCAGGAGTCGGGAGGAGGGGAAACTTTGGTAACTCTAGTACATCTGTTGTAGTTCCGAATCTCTAAGCCCCACACTGTAACATGTCAGCCTCAGCAGGCAGGAGGCGCTGGAATGGGTGTGACTTTTCAGCCTCGCTTGGCGATTATCTCTTTCAAAACCTGTCTTCATTTTCTCTCCCTCCGTTTTGACAGCTGCGGGGAAGTTGTCCTTCGTGCACCTCTTAAAGCAGGCCTGCGACGACTGGGATGTGGTTCCGGAGCCCATCGCCAGGTGGTTCAAAGTGGAAACACACGACGATGAATTTGAGGTAGGAGGACGCATTGTCTAGTAAAATATACTCTATCGTCTTCCAGAATATATTTTTAGTAGCTGCCATATCCTTTATCAGGGCTTCATGTGGAATTAAAAAACTGGGGGGTCTTTCAAAGGGGCGTGGCCAATGTAATTCAGGGCGTGGCTTAAAAACACATAACCTAAAAATCTGTGCTTAGCAGAGTGTGCCGCCCGACTTGTAATTTGCAGTTTCTATCATTGTATCCAGATATATCATACAACACGTAACATCCTACCTGCAAGAAGTCAGGACTATTGGCTTTGTCAATGGTTGTTAGTTGCTTAAGATAAATAAGCCATTAGATATAATGGGGTAACCCAGTAACCCTCAGAACCTGGGTCTTGAAGCTAAACAAAAACTGTGGTTCTGTCGGGAAAAGTCACTCATCGCCGTGCTGAGACGGACGCTGACGTCTCTCCGAAGCACTTTGAAGTGATCGCTACGGCGGCACATACCCTGATAGTCTCCACCGGCTGGTGAAGAAGGTTTGCATTCACTGCATAAGATCTCCTTACCCAAAGAAAACAATACGAGGGTGTCGGCTGACACCCCCGTGAAGAGTAACTACTGAAGGCTATGCTCTTGCTTCCCACGTGTTTTCAGGCTGTCCTACACACCCCTTGTCCTGATGAAGACCCGATACAGATGCAATTAAGTCTGCACTACTTTATAGGGTCGAAAAGTCGACGTTGTTTATGTCAATCCGTCCATGCAAAGTCGCCACAGAAATAAGAAAAACTGCATTCTGTTGTGACTATTGGTTTTAAAAAATGGACACGTAAGAGCTTATGTTTTGTTTATATGTATGAATATATGTCACCCTTCTTATGCTTGCACAGCACGGTCATCACCACTCACTACCAGTCACTAAGCATTGCACAGTTTATGTGTTCTTTATGTTATTTCGTTTTGGACAGCCATTTATCCATTGATTAATACATGCAAGGTATATACTAAAGAGTTACCTTCGGAACTAAATTCAGTGTTGTGTGCCTCTGTGTACCATACATTCCATTTCGCTGCATAATATGTATTAAGGACAGTAAGATAAATAAGCAGCAAGTATGGCTTGTATATAATATTGAAAAAGCTTCCACTTATAGCCCTGATGACACCAGGACAATGTTGCTGCTCCTGAGTTTCAAACAGAGAAGGGAAATCGAGAGAGAAAATGACTCTCTTTAAAGGATTTCCCTTCCCTACAGCGCTCACCTGGCATGACGTCATGACGTAACTTCTCCACTAGTGAGAAGTGAACAGTGTGACCACGCGCACATTGATATGCCTGCTGTCAATGCAGTCCAGAAAAAACGGACCGTCTGTGCCAGGGCACAAAACAGGGCCTGATAGAGACCCGTTTCGAGGTCTCCGTTAAACAAGCACTGGCATAGCCAATAGGTCTTGCTTTTGGGACCTTATAAGTATTTAGTTATGCAGCAGAATATCCTTGGTGCAACAATACCAACTGTTGCATACCTAAACATTTATAAGGTCCCAAATGCGAGACCTATTGGCTATGCCAAAGCTTGGTTTTTTTCATTCTCGTTTGCTTGCTTCTTATTCAATGGATTTCCTTGTTCATCATGTTCCATCTTGTTTGTCACTCCCCTGGAGCATAGTCTTCTTAACATTCTTTTGATTGGCTGCCTTTTATCCTTCCATTGTTCACTTTTGGGAAGTACTTTTTAGGTCTCGCTGAGCCAGCAGATGCGCTGTCTGTGAGAAATTTAGTAAGCAGGGTTTTCAAAGTGCTACCCCATGCTTTTGGTGGCCTCAAGCTTGCGTGCACATGAGCGTGCATGCGCACGCGCACCCGCCATCTTTCACGGTCCAAGGCGCCATTTGGACCGCGATCAGTTTCACTTTCGCGTTCCATTTCACGTGCGCACGCACACAACTCCCATTCGCAGCCGCACGTTGCGGCCGCACGTCTGCATTCTTGTGTACACGAGTAGGCACTGTTTGGCGGAAATTAAATAAAGAACTACTTTTTTGTTGTCCTCCCCACTCTCCAAGAGTCCACCTCACTTAAACATCTTTAAGTGTTTACTTCCTCTTATGACCCCTTATTCTGTACGTATTTTCGACTCTAGATAAACTCTCAGTTTGAACGTTTAACTGTGTTTGGTTTCTTTATGCTCATTTGCTGAACACATTTTAAATGATACTCCCCGGCAGCAGCTTATTTAAGGTTCGAGTCCAGAGGAACAGTAAGCACTGTACAAGACTGCGTTTTTTTCCAGATGTGTCCCTCGTGTACTGCTGTAGCTCTCTCACCTGTGTGCTTCTCTCCCGCCGCTATCAGTATTGTGTTCATCCACATGTGCTTCTTTTAAAAGCTCCCTATCCCTCTTTCTAGCCCATGTTCCTTCCTACCCGCCCTCCATATTGCTTCCCCCACCTGTGCCTTTCGTGTTGCTTCTGCCCCCGCCCTCCATGTTGCTTCACCTGTTATGCTTCATTCCCCACCTGCATCCTTCATGTTGCTTCTCCCCTCTGGTGTCCTCTGTGTTACTACTGCCTATAATAAAAAATGCTTTTTTATTTACCAGTCCAACTCAGATCAGTAAATAAAAAAACGCCATTGCGAGACCTATTGGTTTTGCCAATGTTTGTTTATTTTTGCTTACGCACTCCATGAGAGTGCAGGCGCTTTCCAGCGCTTGACCTTCCGGCGCCCTATACTCTTCATGTTGCTATCACCTAATCTCTTCTATTTTCCCAGCTCCTCTTCTCAGATTTTCCTCGCAGAGTGGCAATTCATCTCAGCCATTTACTTCATTTATGGAGGTTCTCTCTGCCAGCTGGTGACAAGCACAGAGCGCTCCTTACAATGGAAGAACGAGCCACCCACATGCCGTTGAACTCTTTTACGTTCGCCCAGGACAAAGGTTTCAGGAACACATTTGCTCAAGTTCTTCACACGGGTTTTTTGTGCCCAGACTAGATTTGTCTCATCTGCTAAAATGTCTTTCTTTTGTTGGGCTCAAAAAATCCATTTACCCAGTCGCAAAGTAGTGGAGCAGTGTTTTATGTTTGCGGTCAGTACTTTTATTCATGCACCTGGTCCTACAGAGTACGAGCCCTCTAAGCTGGATTCAGGAGTGTGCAGCCGCCAACACGCTCTTAGAATAAACATAAATCAGATATGTTTGCTCCAGTGCTTAACTTCTAAAAATATAAGATTCAGGGCTCTCGTCCAGAGGCCACTGGAGCTGGCATTGCCCATTGCCCCCACAGCACTGCCAAAGACAGCACCAATTCAACTATTAACCATCACACCCCTACAATTTTGACAACTCAGACGATTCTGGGCCCCCAAAACTGTAAGGATGGCTTAGGTGGCAAGTATTAGCCATTTTCAATACATATTGAATTATTAAACAACGGTTGGAAAAATCTGTAAATTAGACAAACTGTACCACCTGTGGCAGAAAGTCAAAGGTGAGGGTGTTGACAATTAAGTGCCGTTGGTGAGCACTGGAAAGCACCAGCTCAAATTAAGGGCTGGTTTGCCCAAGAGCTGTGAAGTCTACAGACAGGTTTAGCAAATTAGTGTTAACTTCTAAAAGTTTCAGCACACATATGCCAGTCGGGTCATTTGTGGAGAGCCAACAGCAGTGAAATGATCACTAATGCCAACGCCTCATCAGGAGTAAAAAGCACAAAAAAGTACATGAGTATTTAAAAAATTTTTTTTTATAAAGCTTCTGAAGCTCAGTAGTATTATAAAAATGTCATTGGAATTGTTCAGACACGCATATTCACAGATCCTGTCTGTCCGCAGGCGACTTTTTATCACGAGGTTTTATGGACCCCTCTGCCAGCACGATTTATGGCTCATCACGTGGTTGGTGCCAGCTCGCCTTTACTGGCTGTAATTCTCATGAATGGATCCAGTGTGCCTCTTTTAGCGCCCCCCAACCACGATGCTGCTTGATACTGCCCTCAAAGAATGCTTCAACTTGTAGTAAGAAGTGCATTTTGATATCAATACAAATACATATCATTCCAGGCAATGAATGTGCAATCTTTCTTTCTTTTTTACAGTCAATAAGATTACAATCACTTGTGAATACATTGACTATATAGGTTAAATAAATTGGACATTTGTTTATTTTGAATTTGTCTTTCTGTGCTTTTCATATTCGTTTTTCTCTGTCACTTGATTACAGTTAGTGGAGCCATTTCAGTCCATATTATATGTTAAGGATGTGAACTAATGGTACACATTGGAGTATGTTTTCTGTTGTGCTTTAAGTACAGATCACATATGTCTTTTAGCTTCTGGCTGCTGAAACTTCATGGGCCTCTGCACCATGAGTAGAATCCTGCCATAGACAAGTCTTTCTTGTGCACAGGGAGAGGTACACTGGGACACTGCACACTTCTTTAAATCAAGAAAAATTATATTTACTTTGTTAATGTGCAATTCATGCATAATATACATGAACTGTTTTAGTCAATTAAAATATGAACGGCACAAACGTACAAATGACATATTAGCTAGTTAAAACAAACATTGGCAAAGCTAATAGGTCTTGCAATGGCCTTGTTGTTTACAACCTAAATACAGCAATCAGCAACTGAAAGGTGACCAGCTAACCTTTGCAAACAGCCTTCTACTGCACGGAAAATTTGCATTAGTGTTTTATCAACTTTTGAGCTAGAAACAGATTTGCACACTCAAACAAGCATTGTCAATGACAACATGTCTGGCTCATAAATAAGTGTTTCATCATTCATCAATGGGTTTAGGCATTTGATAAGCAATCATAAATGATTTGTGGGTTACCTGTTGAGTTAGGAAACAGCCCGGTGTTTGTGTGCCAGCATTGGGATTTTCTTCACCCTCTGAAAGCCAGTAATTATAGGCACAGCCAAACCCTCATGAGACTAAGTGGTCAGCAGCAAATGACTGGGAGAGGGGAAAAAGGCCAAGCGGGAACCTTGTGACGCACATAGTCAGGAGCAGTGCATGCCACAACCACTGGTCCGAGGTAGCAATAGTAACAGAAAGAGGACATCACGGACGTTCGCTTCAAAAGACAAAAAAAATAACAAAACTCGGCCACTCCCACCCAAATACAATTAAACAGTATTTGGGATGATGTTCATGCCCAGCAATATTTGGAGAGAGGATGTGATGTATCATTCAGAGCTACTGACTTTGGAACCGGGGAACCGGGTCCGAGTCTCGGCGTCAATTCTCCCCGTGCCTACAAAATAAAACAATGCAGAGACTTGCAGATTGGAAAAAGTAAAATAAAAAAATGGCGAAACCCAAAGAAAAGCAGTTTGGAAACAAAATACGGAATGGAAACAAAATGATAAATGCCGATAAGTATGTTTATAAGCACTACGGCAATAGTTGCTGAACTTCTGTCGAGGAAAGCGTACAGAAAAGAAAGACAGGCAGAAACAAAATAAAAACATAATAAAAATGTGCATGTTTAAACAAACCTACATGCACAAAAGGGCAAGCATACAAGTAAAAGGGGCATGCTCCATGGGAGGGGTCACCACACAAAAAGGGAGAAGAAATAACCAACAATGACCACAGAGAAACAAGTATTTGTTAAGGGCCTGCAAAGCAACAAATTAAAAATGATGGTCGGGCTATAAACCCACAAATTAGCTACAGCATTTCTAGAAAAGAGTGCATGCACTGCATATGCAATACCTAAACAAGCATTTACAATGCAACGGTCTCGGCATTGCAAAAGTTAGAGATATTAGCATTGTAAATGAACGCGAGTTTAAGGTCTTGACATTGTAAATGACAAGGTCTTTTATTTATGTTTTAAAAACCAAAACATAAATAAAAGTCATTGTCATTTACAATGCCAATAGCTCAAAGTCGCGTAATGTGTATGGCAAACTACAGTAGCCTCCTGACGAGTGCCCTTTCACTTAATTTTTTACAAATGAAAGCACTAGCACTTTTTTTTTTACAAATTAAGCACGGGTGGTGTCCGTGTCTGCATGGCAGTGGTGGTGTCCGTGTGTGCATGGGAGTGGTGGTGTCCGTGTGTGCATGGGAGTGGTGATGTCCGTGTGTGCATGGCAGTGGTGGTGTCCGTGTGTGTATGGCAGTGGCGGTGTCCGTGTGTGCATGGCAGTGGTGGTGTCCGTGTGTGCATGGCAGTGGTGGTGTGCGTGTGTGCACGGCAGTGGTGGTGTCCGTGTGTGTACGGCAGTGGTGGTGTCTGAGTGTGCATGGCAGTGGTGGTATCCGTGTGTGTATGGCAGTGGTGGTATCTGTGTGTGTATGGCAGTGGTGGCGTCCGTGTGTGCATGGCAGTGGTGGTGTCCGTGTGTGCATGGGAGTGGTGGTGTCTGTGTGTGCATGGCAGTGGTGGTGTCCGTGTGTGTATGGCAGTGGTGGTGTCTGTGTGTGCATGGCAGTGGTGGTGTCCGTGTGTACATGGCAGTGGTGGTGTCCGTGTGTGCATGGGAGTGGTGGTGTCTGTGTGTGCATGGTAGTGGTGGTGTCTGTGTGTGCATGGCAGTGGTGGTGTCCGTGTGTGCATGGGAGTGGTGGTGTCTGTGTGTGCATGGCAGTGGTGGTGTCCGTGTGTGTACGTTTCTCGTGCAATGGAGAGACTGAGTACAGCGCCTGGGCTGGGTGGGGGTCAGTCTGCCCAGTAATGATGTTTCTTATGCCATGGATAGACTGAGTACAGCGCCTGGGCTGGTCCGGGGTCAGTCTGCCCATAGGCCACGGTGCTCGTGCCATGGAGAGAACAGCGCCTGGGCTTGGTCGGGGTCAATCTGCCCAGTAGTGACGTTTCTAGTGCCGTTGAAAGTACAGCGCCTGGGCTGGGCCGGGGTCAGTCTGCCAGTAGTGACGTTACTCGTGCCATGGAGAGTACAGTGCCTGGGCTGGGCCGGGGTCAGTCTGCCCACAGGTCACGGTGCTCGTGCCATGGAGAGAACAGCGCCTGGGCTGGGTCGGGGTCAGTCTGCCCAGTAGTGACGTTTCTCGTGCCATGGGGAGTACTGTGGTACTGGGCTGGGTCGGGGTGAGTCTGCTCTTGTGCGATCAGACCTGAGCCAGCAGAGAGGGTAGAACGGTATCGGGTGCTTTTGGAAACCCCCAGTGCGCCTCCCCGATTAGCCCCTGTGACTTCCAGGAAAGCAGGCGAGGGGGAGGGGGGCAGTGTTTGCCTCGGTGCTGCAAATGGCCACGCTTTGTAAACATTCCATGCAGACCCTGTCTGTGGTTTTATCTGATGGACCCCGCTCATGGAGACATCTCCGGAGAGCTGGGAGCGAACTCAGCGCCGGCAGAGAGTGCCTCGCCTGCAAGCTGCCAGTCTGATGAGCCATGTGTCTGTATCTGTGTGTGTCCGCCTGTCTGTCAAGCCACCTGCGTGTCTATGCACCTTTGTCTACCAGCCTCTGTGCCTGACTCTCTATCCACTTGTCTGTATGTGCTTGCGGGACTCTCTATCTACTGTCTATCTTTCTGTCTGCCTCTATCTAACGCTCTGTCTGCATCTGTAGTGCATAGAAGGTGTGCGCTCGGGTAATCTGTCTCAAGGAGCTGCTAGGCTGCTGTACAGTAGGCCACCCGCTGCGTATGGGATGGTTATGGGGAGCATGCGGGGCATGCAGCAGCTAGGTAGCACACAATGATGTGTTTAAGTCTTTAATGTTTACAAGCCCCCTCCCACTGGTATGTAGGTATGCAGTTTGTGCAATGGGTGGAGGGTGTATGGCGCAGAGTCCCTTCTTGGCAAGACGTGGTGGTGGGCATGGTGGGGGAAGGTGACAGGGGTGAAGGGATTTACGGGAGACAATGTTAGAAAACCCACGTGGTGCATGGCTGCCACTTGACAAAGTTTTAAAAGAAGACGATCCTTACAAAAGATGACGGGACCGTGCAAAGATAGGTAGGGGCTGTATTTTGCTGTGTATGTATGGTTGTGTTTCATATGGTGAAGTGCTCGGTCACCTGTCCCCCCCCTAGCGAACCAGAGAAAAACATTTGCTATGCATGTTAATATTAATAGCAGGAAGGGATGTTGCGAAGCGGTAGAGCGAACCGCGTAGATAGCGCCATTATTTTGGGGTGGTAAAGTGGCCCTAGGGATGACATAGTGCGAGTAGAGGAATGGGAAGAGAGAGAAAATGGCGGCAAGGTGAGTTGGAAGGTAGTGGGGGGGAGGGGGTGGGGGGATGGGGGAACAACATAAGCAACAAAGAAGTCACAGAGTTGGTGTCAGGGCAGGGTATGAGCATACAACGTGTGATAGCATTAAGCGTTATGTGCGTACACGTGGTGCATGACTGCCACTTAACAGAGTTTTAAAAGAGGACCCTTACAGAAGAGGAGCAGACCGTGAGAAGGACGCTAGTGGCTGTATTTAGGTGTGTATGTAAGGGATGTTGCGAAGGGGTAGTGTGGACCGCGGAGGTAGTGCCATTATTTTGGGAGGGTAAAGTGGCCCTGGGGATGTCACAGTGCGAGGAGAGCAAGGGGAAGAGAGAGAAAATGCCGCTAAGGGCAATGGAAGGGTCTTTTTTTTGGGGGGTGGGGTGGGGGTGGGGTTGGAGGGATAGGGTAAGAACACGAGCAGCAAAGAAGTTAGAGAGTAGGTGTTAGGACAGGATGAGCATTGCACGTGTGATAGGATTAAGTGTTATATGCGTACGTAAAAGAAGTGGTTATTTGAGTGCATTTGTACATATACATTCACGTTGTCATAAAAAGTGGATGTGACTCTGCACTTCAGGTATAAATGTAATGTAGGTAGCGTTTACGCTGCAACACACGTTCTATTGTGGTGGTGTAGGTGCCGAAATGCATGTGGCAATAGTTGGAAAAGGGATTTAGGCAAGCAGTACCGTATTTTATTATGTTTGTATGTTTTAAAATAAATATGGCAGAAACGTTTTAAAAAAGGCATATACAACCTGTAATGCCAGTAAGCGTTAGTAATCTGTCTCAAGGAGCTGCTAGGCTGCTGTACAGTAGGGCTGCATTGGGTTACTTTGGACGGCACGGAAAAAAAAGCATGGTTGATTATCAGCGCCGCGCGCCTCTCTGCAGACTCCCCCTGCATTCCAGAGAGGCGCGCGACGCGATCCGGTCTGGAATGCAATTCTGTGGAGACAAGACCTGGCCGCGCGCACAACGTTATCCTATGGAAAAACGCTGCGCGCGGCCAAGTCTTGTCTCCCTTCGGCGTTCTCAGACTGCTGAGACGCCGACTATAGTTCTCTGGCGAGAACGCGCTTTTCAAGCGCGTTATAGCCGAGCCCAAAAAAGGCGGCAACTAAGCAGTTGGGGTAGCTAAGTGAGATGGTTGATCTGTGACAAAATAAGGGGTTATGGAGATCCTGGATTTAATCTCAGCAGTGCAGGCTCAGTCTTCCATCCATCAGAAAACTGTAAACTGAGTACCATAAATTGGGTAATGGTAACTTCTGTTATTTAAGTTTAAAAATTAAAGAAGGGTGGTGTAAAGTACTATATAAAAACAACTCATTATTTCACAAGTCTCTAATTTCCTTCTTAAGGTCAACTTGTGATGGCTCTAGGCACATGTAATGAAAAAATTGACACAGTTGCTGTATGTAATCATTCATAACAGTTGAATTGTGATAACATAATTCCTTCTACAAGCAGTGAAATTTCACTTCTGGGCCTCTTCTTTCTTGGGGCGGTAAATTAAAAATCAAACAGCCGCTGGGTCTTGATACATGCACATGTCAATTGCTGCATGTACTTGTATACAGTATTATGCTACGGCCACCGCAATGCATACGTGTGGATGCTTGAACACACGTGTGTATTCCTCATTACACTTATGTAGATGTGGTTTTTTACATCAATGCTTTCATACAGAACTACTGCAAACCATATACATGGAGTGGGCTTTGGGTGCACCCTTTTCAACCAATGCCTTTCTTCAACTAGCTACTAGAGACTTTTTGCGCATTTCCCGGGTCTGCCCAGTGGAGGATTCATCTCTCACCTACTGCATTTAGCTGATTGGGATTCTGTATCAATTTGCATTTCAGTGTTGGAATTGAACTGCAAACCCAGGGTCCTACTTGGTCCCTCTTCGGTGTCTCACTCTAATGTTCCATTGTTGCATATGTTAGCACATTAAACAAAAACCTATTGATTTTGCTAAAATTCTTATTGTATTTTATAAATGCTATGTAGCATCAGCAAACACACATTGATTTTCATTCTGCTGCTGTAGATCAGCATTGGCAAAAGCCGCTGGCATAACCAAATGTTCAGGTAACACCATGAAAAGGTAAAACCCTTTAGCTTTGCCAATGCTTGCTGCTTAAGCACTCTACAGGTGTATGTGTTTTTTTCACCTGTCTGTTTGTGCAATTCTCCGACCATGCCCTGTGCACAGCTTTATATGGATCTCTTCTGTCTGTGTGCTTCTTTTCAAGGTGAGAAAATGTTCACCAAAATGGTTGTATCACAGTACTTAAAATGTTCCCAGTCAAATGAGTAGAAATGAGGAAATTACAATTTTTTTTAGGTTGAGCCAGTTTGCAAAAGACCTGTTGTTCGCTGGCCAACATCTTAACGGGGCTTACAGCCCACTCAGCTTTATTGTCAGTCTCATTTGCTTGCCTCTCATTTACTGGCTTTTCTTGTCCAACTTCTCATCTTTTGTTGCCAATCCACTGGAGCATAACTTCTTTACGGTCTCTGTGATTGGCTTGTTTCCATTCTTTCACTGCTCCCTTTTAGGGAACTACTGTTTTAATTTTGCTATTTTCGCACCGGCCACAGCATCTCAAGGGCCCGGCCAAAGTTAAAAGGGGGGCAGGCAACTCTCCATGCCCACCAAGGGCAAAAGCATGGACAACAAAGAACACATGCAGGCCTATGGCAAAAGCATAGCACACTGACTGCAAAAGGGCCGCCGGCTGCAAGGGCAAAAGCATCTAAAACAAAAAACACATGCTGACCTATAGCAAAAGCAAAGCACAATGACTACACAAAACATAATGGCCACCCTGTCACACGGCATGAAGAACAAAGACTAAATTGTGGCCTATGGCAAACACACATGCACACTGGCCACAAAAAAAATGGTCAGTGGCCAGCAAAGAAAGGAAGCACGGTAAACAAAGAAAAAAACACTGTCATTAATTCAGCAATGCCAAAAACAAAAATAAATTATCTGTCCACTTTAAAAATGAACCAACCATAAACAACTCAAGCCATCAAAAACTACCCCACCAAAATACTTTTTAACACTTTACAAAAATATGTAAGATACCAAACAAACACATTTTGCACTTAATCCATGGCACGCCTTCAAACAATAGATGTTTTTTAAAACATATATACCACATAAAACATATATACCACATAAACAAAAGTTATTGTACATATATATAAGGCACTTAGCTCATGATTGAACACAATTAAATATGTTGGTTCTACAATCATAACATACAACCATGTTAATTAAAAAAGCAGCACTGATGGTGACACACAGGAATCCACTTGGAATAAATAAAGGAGCAGTGCTTTCACGGAAGTGTACAACTACTTGTGGATCCTGAGAGGCACATTGCCATGAAAAATTAAATGTAAAGTATTAAAAAGTAACCATTTCCCAATGTCTGAAAATATGAACATCGTGAAAAACTCACTGAGAGATATAATATGCATCCATTATATGTGACTATTTGACATATAAATTCCCCACATCAAGAGATTGGCAAAAATATCCCAAAAATGAAAACTCTGGTATCTAAGTACTAGAAGTCCCATCATGCCTCATAATGGGCTAATATGGCAGAACTATATATACTAGTAATAGAGGATGGACTCATGAAACCGTGAACAAGACCATTTCTTGGTCGAAAAGCGTAGGTGGTGGTGTTGGTGGTTAATGTGCTGACTAAATTGGAATTAATGAACTGAGACTCGAGGAGTGTGGGGTTTTTTGGTGCAAAATTGATTATGAGTTTAAATCCAATCTCAACGCCTGGCAAGGCTCCGGTGGGAGCTGAAATGCGTCATGCCGCCTAGCACAAAATAAAGAAATTTTGCACAATACCGTGGTCCGTATCCGTTTGTCTGGGAGAGACACTTAAGGCGCCGCGGATGATGAGGATATATATATATATATATATCAAAATAATAGTGCAAAATTCCTAAATAGCATAAAAGAAAATGAAGAAAAGGTGCTTTGAAAGTTTTAAAACCAGGTCCAGGCCCTCCCAAACCTGTGCAAACATTTCCCCTTGAAAAAAATAAAAGGTTAATGCAAAATAGGCCCCTACTGCAACTTCTGGCTACCCACACCAAAATGTTAAAAGGGAAGAAAAGCGATAAAAGGTATAACAATACTAGACCATGCCTTTCATCAAACAACAAAATGATCCCAAAGTTCTTTAATTTGCTTGATTCCTCAAAACAAATCCTTGAAAAGCACATAGTATATGCAGCAGGGATTGCTGACACAGGGGAGTGTGATCCTTTCCCCTTACAATCCAAATATAAAATGACCAAGGCATGGACTTAGCACTGGGAAGACCCTTCTGGATAGAAACAGGTAGTTGAAGCCTCAGTGGCATTTCGTTCCTGTTAAAAAAGAAGGAAAATACAAAAAATTTGCTCACGCTGAAAAAATACCGGAACCATCAATTCAGGTAGAATAGTTACTTGAAAACTCGAATTTTGAGTTCATTTTGCTATGTCTCGAGGAGAAAATGTACTTGAGAAGCAGCCCTCTGAAAGCAATAGTTCAGATGGTTTGCAATAAATAATGGGATTGAAAGGCTTCCTATCGATCGGAAATCGCTCTAAGGGACTCCAAATCTCGCTAACGCTTGCCAGTTTGCTTGCTGGAGCCTTGCATTGTTCTCGTTGTCTTTGCATTGCTCGAACAGGAGCAAAATTCCACCACATGTCAATTGGCCAGAACGCCACGTTAAAGACTAACATGGAGCTACCAATTCTGCCAATTCCACGAACGGAATTAAATGTTCTGCCCACCTCTAGAAAAGGTGCATCGTGAGGAAAACCATCCAAGGACAGTATCTGGACGAAACAGACTGTTATCTAAGACTGAAAGACCAGAGCCTATTATGGAAGTTCGCGAGTTCGAAGTACAAGAGACTCAGGTACAGTCAAAGTTAAGTGACCCAAGAGAGAAAGAAGAGTCAAATGGAACTACTCAGGCCCTGATTATACTTACTTTGTGTGAACTGACAAGGATGCAGCTAACAATGAGTGCCTGAGTGACCTCACAAAAACTTTCATAATTGAGTGACGTGAACAAAAAGGTTAAACACAAGAGACAACTCGACAAGCTGAAAAATGAATTAGTAAGTCAGGTCAACAGTTAGACCACTCTAGGCCTTTAGGCATCCAGTTGACTTAGTGACTATACTGATAGTTTCCAAGATAGAATGGAGACTATAGGGTAGAAATAGGGAGAATAACAACAATTGTAACACAACTACTAATACTTGCTCGATCAGAGACAGGAAGAAGAAGGCTTAGAAATCCTGCAATATTGTCCTGGTACTATTGGCAGCAGCAATAGTTGCTTCCAAAGCTGGGTGGATGTTGGACTTCTATCTGGTGAGGGAGATACCTTACCGAAGCAAGCTAACAATACTGGCACTGTAGTCACTAATCATGAATCCCATGCAAGTGGATTTTCCCATGTTCTCCATTCCCAGAGTGTTTTAGTTGTAATAACTTCTATTTTCAGATGCTGGATGAATGTAAAAAAAATTCTGAATGTTCAAGACTTTTATGTCTGTTCCTATCTTCCAGCCTCCGCAGCAGAACGATCCAGCTATTATCATTTACCGCTTTTCTTATGTCATTTCTTGCAGCATATTATTGAATTTTGTCATACAACCAGAGTTCAAAAAGTAGTTTTTTTTCAAATTATGAATGTCCTTTGTAAAAATGTACCTTTTCTTAGAGATACCACTCTATATCTTTGGGCAACTAAGTATGATTACCATTTTTTGAAGTCTTTCAAATGAATCGTTAATATATGATGAAATTATTTACACCTCCAATGCAAACCTCACTAATCTTGATGCACATTGTTTGACTAGCCCCTTTCTGCAGGATCATCCCAAACATTATGCATTTGCCCTCCACTTTTTGTTGAATTCATTTTTGTTGGCCTTAGGACTCTGTGTACTTTACCACTGCTAACCAGTGCTAAAGCGTTTGTACGCTCTCCTTAAAACATATTAGATTGGCTTATACCTAATTAGCATATTCAATGTACACGTTCCTAGCAAAGTGCCACTTTATCTACCCAGGGCCTGTCAATTAAATGCTACTAGTGGGACTGCAGCACTGTTTGCACCACCCACATAAGAAGCCCTTTAAACTTGTTTCAGGCCTTCTATTGCAGAGCCTGTGTGTGCTGTTTATAGTGTCATTTCAACGCGCTAAAATAAAACTTTTGGCTGCCCCAAACCTTCCTTTTTAATACATATAAGTCACCCTCAGGTTAGGCCCTGGCCAGCCCAGAGGGCGGGGTGCAATGTATTTCAAAATTAGGACATGTCCTTTTAAGGTTCACATGTCCTGGTAATTAAAAACTCCTTAATTCATTTTCCACTACTGCAAGGCCTACCTCTCTCATAAGATGAGGTAGGGGTTGCCTTATCACATTTTATAACTGCAATTTCTAAATGGGAAGAGATAACTCCTACATATTTGGTGTCTCTGGAATCACAATTTAAAAGTTTAACTTATGGTGAAGTCAGATTTATATTGCCACTTTTAGAAATTCAGCATTTTCATGCCTTTTCCATTTGGGGCCTCTAGCCTGTCTCTGGTCTCATGACTGGTTGTAATAGGCATTTGGGCTTTGTGTACCCCTCCTAGACAGCCACACACAATGGGGAGCTTATGTGTGAATGGATAGGCCATCACCGGCAGGATGGCTGGGAGGAGCTGGGCCCAGTCCACTTACACTTCAATAGGCTGGGTCCTGCCTCCACACAAAGGGCTGCATACCCCCTGCAGCTAGCCTGAAGCCAGGGTGAGGAAGGCAGGGCATCTGTGCACATCAAAGGCACGCCTCTAGAAGCTGCGCCCCACTTCAAAGGCTCAACTGTGTATAGAAGAAGGACCTCAGATATCAACTCTTTGGTACATGTCTGGATCTGTGGATACTCCCCCAGGAACAAGGACTGCTGTGCTGCTACAAGTGCTGCCACTCTGTTGGACTGCTGCTCTAAAGGAACTGCTGACCTGCTGTCTTCATGCCTGAGGAAAAAGAACTGGGCCTGTAATTTCATCTTGAGCTCAGGACCCGAGAGTGACTCAAAGTGGTAGTCTGATGGCCTCCTGATCTGAACGTCAGGGACATAAAAGGCTCCCCAACCAGCTCATGGACCCAGCTGCAGTGAGTTCCTTACAACTAAGTGATGTCCCTCAGGTCCTGGGCTCTTGTAGTTCATGAGCTCTTACAATCAATCTTCTGGAATCTTCGCAGCCACAAACTGGACTGTTTGCAGTGAAACCATTCCGCTCGTACCAGAATTCAGTGCTGTGAGTCCGACTGTTTGCACAGCAGAATCAACTGCCTGGGGGGACCACCAACGGGAAGCTCCAGCCTGCCAGGTCTGCTCTTTGCACCACACCACCTGCCACCCGTGACGTTGTCCGAACTCTTCGTGACCCTCTAAAATGCAAACTGTGCTCTTGGCACTAAATTTAAGAAGCTACAACTTCAGCAGGACTAATCTGGGACGATATCGGATCCATGCTCCATCACCGTCAACCTGAACATTTAACTTTGACCTAGTCCAGTGTGTTATACTGTTAGGCACTATATTGTAGTTCATTCTTTGAAAATTCATAACTCTGGTTCTACTGATTGGATTTTTGTCATTTTGGTATTGTTTTATATTTTGAATTGATCTATTTTTCTAACATGGTGTAGGGCCTTTTGTGTGGTGTTTTCACTGTTTTACTGTTTGAAGTTTTGCTCAAATACTTAACTCAATGCTTCTAAGGTAAAACTGACTTCTATGTGCCAAGCTACCGGGGATGGGCACAGGATAATTTAGAGGTTAATTTGTGCCGTACCCTGACTGGGACTGGA
This sequence comes from Lissotriton helveticus, assembly GCF_964261635.1. Taxonomy (NCBI): domain Eukaryota; kingdom Metazoa; phylum Chordata; class Amphibia; order Caudata; family Salamandridae; genus Lissotriton; species Lissotriton helveticus. Next base: position 1,541,975,961 of record NC_136065.1, read on the forward strand.
TTTGCTGTTTGACAAGGGCGCACACCCTAATCAACCAATAACCCAATTTTTAATACGCATGAACTAACTTGCAAAATCAAACAAGATGAGAGAATTTTTGTAGATGAAGTGAATGAAAAGAGAAGGTAAGTAGGGAAGGTAAAATAAGGGACAGTGGAGAACGAGCAAAAGGGGATTCGAAATATCCGCATCCTAAATTGTGTTTAGACATAGAGAAAAGAGGGCTGTTATGCATGGTCCATAGGCGAGAGGGAAATAAGATATAGGCGACATAGGATGGAGTGAATGTGACTAATGTTACTTAGTTAAAGATAATGTTTTTGAAGAATTATAGGTGACTATTAAAGGGATACTATGTGTGTGGTAAGCCAGCTTACGTTCAGCTGCCAGAACCAACGCATATCTGAGATGGAGGAAACACAGTTTTGGACAGATAATTCATTTTCTGTGCACTGAATGATGTCAAGATTAGAAAGCTGTCAACCCAAGTAGATAGACTAGCTGCAAATACAGCTGGAACTTTAACTTGCATTAACAAAGAGCTGCTTGCAGTGAGAGAAATGATAATAAAAAATTGCCTTGACTTGTTTTTAGCAAAGGAAGGTGGAGTTTGCAAACTAAACCCTGCAAGGGAACGCTGCACGTATATTCCCAGAGCTTGAAAGCTACATTACCAATCTTACTAACATCACTCACAAATTGAAAGAATTGGAAGAAACAGGTACTTGGGGAGGAATAGGTTCAGTTTTTAGCTCCGTTTTAAAGCGATTTGCCAAAATAGGCAAACGGTTAGGAAGTGTAGTTGGAGGACTACTTAAATTACTTCTAATCCCTTTGCTAGTTGTGCTAATATGTGTTGCATGTGTGCATCTTTCCTTGAAATTCAGCAAAAGAATTTCATCAATTCATGGGTTAAAATGTGGGAAAAAGAAATCAACAGCAACAACTGGGAGGAACAGAAAAAGGAGTGATGTCGAATTCGAGGCCTTACAGAGTGACTTTTATGATGACATGAAGGAGTTGGAAGGATCCAAACTAAAGAGTCAGAAACGGATGGTGACTCTCTTGTGATGAGGATAAACAGATGAAGTTTGACAATTTAGAAAATCATCGGGTGGTTGTGAGAACAGATTTCTTAAAATTCAATGCTTAGAGTGTAAGAATTTAGGCTTTAGCTAAATTAAGGATAACTTAGGGCTTGTTATCCATTTTTACTGTGACATTGCAATCTAAAATGTGACGAGAGCTGCGGATCTATTCTTTGTCATAATAAAGAATTCTTAGGCTTCACTAGATGACTGCATGATTTTCCGTAGCTAAGTAAACAGAGTGTACTTTCTCACTGACTGACTCAGTGACTGTTTTAGACTGAATAACATACTATGTAACATTTGATGTGCTGAGAACAGATGTGATATATACAAGAACTATAGGTAGCAGAATAGTGAGGAAATCCTCAACTGTATTCTGTTGCAACTGTTGCTCCTGTGCTTGATTTCTATTGGATAAGAACATGTAAACCATGTAGCCATGTATTAAATGCATGAAGCTTTTGTCTATACACTGTAAAAGCACGTGGTTTCTCTATGTTAGGAGGAGACCGTTTCCCAGTTATAGAAGGCACATTTATGCTTCATTTTAGCAGAACTTTCCTAAGTTATTTGCTGTATTCTTTATTCATTTGTATGCTTATCAACTATATAATTTGTCGGCCCAGCTTATGCGATATTTATTTGAGTAAACCTTCAAACAGAGATTCTTGTCTGTCGGTCTTGAACAGAAATGCTTTAATCTTGTGATCTGTATCTCCACATTTTAACTTAAAGAGGGATGGGTCCAGAGGGGAGAACCAAAGTCCACTAGGGACTACACAGCATCTGATCCGGTGCCAGTGCACTGAGAGGTTTGCAATAAAGCCTGGCTTAGCGTGTTGCTACATATAGGCATGGAGTACTATTTGACCAAATGTTACCAAAAGTTGCCACACTACTACACAATATCTCTGTATTTAGTTTTGGTAATTAAATTTCATAATCAATCCAACTGAAGGAACAGAAATTATTTCATATATTTTAATGCAAACCATAGCGATCTGATGTTTGTGTTCAAAGTGTAACATAGATTTTCCATTCTGGAGTAGAGGTTAATGGTGTTACCAAGTAATTGCCTATGTTTAGTTATTTTTTTGTCTCTCTTCAATATGATCTGCACTTTTTATAAAAGTGACTATAAACACCATTTTAGTTTTTTCAATATTTATCTTTAGACCACTGCTATGACTGTATTCTTGGACTAAGCCCGTTGACATTCAGTTACAGTTTGATCATTACAGAGTGATCTTCCTTAATAAAGGAATAAGTAACCTCCCAAATGTGATTAAAAGGGTCACCCTTCATAGCTATTTGGTAAACCTGAAGCATACACACTCAATAATCGTGGGGCCTACCGTGAACTACCTATAGTTCTAGTCTGTCAAACTATTAAAATAATTCGGTTTACTTAGTTAGTTAGTTACTGACTTTTAGTTGAACATACCGCTATGAAACTAAGTTGCATATTTACAATAAAATGGTGCAACACAGCGCTGCAAGCAGTTTTGCTGTGCTAAGCCGCGTGATTTAAAACCTGCGGGTATGTGACTATTAACAAGAATATGGCGCACCACTGTGCTCTCTCCTGGGCCGGTATTAAAACAGCTGCCTAGCGCCAGCGCATGCACTCTTTCACCATGGTGCAAGGGTGTATGCCTTGCAGAGGTGATTGTGTTTATGCAGGAAGGGACACCATCGTGAACAAAAACAATCATTTATGACGTTTTGCTCCTTCTATAGGTGCGCAGATTGCAGCACACATAGAAAGAGCAAAAAACAAGGAAAAATAAAAGTATTGCTCCTCGTTGCTCCACAATAAAGCTTCCTTTTGGAAGGCGTTAGTTTTTGGCGCTGCCTCAGATTTACAGATCCTTGTAAATCTGGAGCAGTGCCAAAAAGAAATGTGTGTTGCATGGTTACGCCCACAGCAACACCCATTGCATGCCCCTTTGCCACAGAAACCTGCATCAAGGAGGACCATATTTACAAGGCGGCCGTGAGCCGCACAATGTGGCTTAGCGCCACCTCGTAAATATGGAGCAGGGAACAGCGTCACCAGAACGTCAGAAAAAGTGATGCTCCGGGTGCACTATGCCCTTGTAAATACACCTCTAAGTGTATTTAGCTCTGTGTTTTTCGAAAATGCAGCACACCATATAAATGGCACGCAGATAAAAACAGAGCGAGGAGTATCAAGGTGCAACCTATGTAAAGAGATCCAGCCCATCATATGTCCAAGATCACAGCGGCGTCACTAGGAGGGTGCGGGGGATGCGGACCGCACCGGGTGTCACCCCATCTGGGGTGACACCAATCTAGTTAGATACGCTGGCTGGCTCCGTGGCTCGCTCTGCAGTGCAGCCTGAGCCTTGGCTCGGCCTCGCCCTCATGTCCCAGAGTGCACTGTGTAGGTCTACAATCCGTGCCGGCCGGGAATGATTCAAGGGGCTGCATGCACGTATACCACATGCCTGTATGAGCGTTGAGCGCTGTACACTATATGAAGGCAGTAGTACCTACCTATTCTAAAACCCTGGGGCAGAGCTGACATTGGTCATATACGGTCCGGGGGCTGGGGCCCTCTGCCGAGACTGTTAGATAAACGAGAGCTCAGTTCTGAGAGTGTGTGACATGCATGCAAGCCGCAAGCGCACGCCACCACGGTGCGTGCACCTGATTACAAAAAATTACTGCTACTAGTATAGTACAGCAGCACGTCGCCAGCCATGCACGCACACGCACCAGATGCATGTGATGATTCTGGTTACTGGTGCGAAGCGGATGCGCGGCGTACCCAGCAGTTTGTGGGTCCCAGAGCCGTCAATCTTTAGCGCTACCAATGACGGCCCTGGGACAGCCCCCGCGCGCTGTGTGCTCCTGCTCTGATGTGTCGCGGCGGTCACGCGCCATGGAGGAGGAGACGAGACCGACGGCAGCACAGGGGAGTGCGTGGTGCTACTAGAATAAAGAATTAATACCGACGACATCACACCACCATCTTATCCTTGATATCGCGAGCGCTGTCGTGGTCCCCCCTTCAAATTTGGGACTGACTTAAGTTGGGTCCAGACTCGGAGGCAGTCGGTGAGAGAGAATATTATAATATAATTTATTATAAATTAATATGAATCCTGAACTAAGTGAAATGTGGCAGTGCAGTGACACACAAATGAATCAGATTCAGTACACAATGCTTTTTTCTTGGGCGAACATTCACACAAACGAAAACACGGCCCTCTTCGGGCAGGTCTAGTGCACCAGGCCAAAGCTTTCTTCCTTGGGCAGTCACGATAGGACTGGGGACTGCGGTAATGGCATTTTGTTTGCTTTTTGATACTTGCACAAGTGCCACACCATTGCCTACGTAACGTTTGTTCTTGTGCTTGAGTCGAGAGTCTACCCTATATTGCAGTATTATACCTCTAATTGTACTTTGTTTTCTCTTGTAACCTGCACACATGTCACTGCTCCTGTAATGCACCGTTTGCAACCTCATGTATTTTGTTTGCTCACAATTGTCACTTTTGCCTCTTGTAACTTAACGTTTGCTTTTTTAATTTGTTCACTTGCAATTTTCTCCTCATGTTTCATTACTGTTCCTATTGTGAAGCGCTCTGACGCCTTTGGGTAAAGTCTGTGCTATATAAAAATGCATAAATACATAGAAGACCCTGTCCGGTCCCGCCCTTCCAGCCTCCTAGGCTAGTCCTGACCTGGCGGTGCATTGTGCTTGCAGTTGCACACGGCCGGCCCGCATGATTCATTGCTCAAGGCAGGGAGCAGGCCTTTCCTTGAACTCGTCACTTCACTTGCAGGTGGTTCACTTTACAGTTCACTTCATACGTATACTATTAAGTGAACTGCTTTGGCTGAAATATGCCTGCTTTGCTGGCCGGTTTTCATCTTACTGCCTTATTGTCCATCCTGGCAACTTTTAGGTCCCTGTGCTTTTGGCTGTGGATTTGTGTTTCTTCTGAATTGTGATTTGTTATTTTGGTCATTCCCTAGGTTGGGGCCCTGCTTCTCTGGGTACACTGGCTGTGCCATTTCTCTTTTGGGTTTCTGGTCTGTTGGAGGTAGAATCGGCGTTATGGGGTTACCAGTTAGAAAATAGAGCATTCATGCTGCTCCTTTCAAGTGTCCACAAAGAGAAGAGAGGAACCAGATTTTAAAGTGAAAGAGACAGTCAATCACGAGATGAAAATATGGCTCTGTGATTTCATCACATGCCGCAGTAAAGAGAAACTGTATGAACATATATGTATATATATATATATATATTCACTGAAAAAACCATAGGTTTCAGGCCTTATATAGTTAGGAATTAGCATTTTAAAAAAACCTTTGAAATTCACTGAAAAAACCATAGGTTGCAGGCCTTATATAGTTAGGAATTAGCATTTAAAAAAACTTTAACATTCACTCAAAAAACTATAAGTTTTAGGGGTGTTATAGTTAGCTGGACATTTCACTCATACAAAACCATTGAAATTGCTCCTATATAGTTAGTTGTACTAACTATATTTCGCGCACCCGCAATCCACTGCTGATGATGTCACATATTACATCATTCATGACATGGTCAGTGACATCACTGATGACATCTCAAAAGACATCCCTGATGACATCACTGATGACATCATCCAGTGAATGTGGTTTGCTTCGTTATTTAAATATGCATTATATATATAGCAATTTGCAGTGAAGAATGAGTGGATATATAAAAATAAATATTTGGATGGAGGATTTAGTCGCAGTGTTATTGACTGTTTACTTGACCGATTTATAGTGTCTCACTAAATATAGTGGATAGTGACTAAACTGTTTGCATATCTGTATCACTTTGTCAGTTGTTGTGTAAACTTGTTCTCCAGTTGGTTACTAGCTATGTGAAAGTCTGTATTAGTTATTGATTAGAGTTAACTGAGTATTTGTATGGGAGAGTGAATGTGTGTGTGGTTCGGTGGGGGGGGGGGTGACTGCCCAAAGATGTGGGAATAGTTGATTCACTAGATATATGAAGTTAAAACTACATGTTCTAACAGTTGTTTGGGTGAGTGAATATCTTTATGGGTGTGGTGATGAGCAAATATATTTCTCAATGGTACATGTCCAACAAACTAGAAAAATAAAAGGCAGTGTATGTGTCAGTTGTTGTATATTAATAAGTATACGTAAGACTCAATGATTGTGTGAGTGACTGTATGGATAACTTTATACTTGTAATAATGATTTTATAATTCACTAAGTATGACTTACCATCTAAATGAATAGATGAAGTTGTGTTTGTATAAGTGTGTAGCTAAGTAAATATGTAAGTATGATCCATTGTTTGCATAAGTGAGTAGGATGACTTCATATGTGAATAGGATGTGTGCTGGTGTGTAATGTCGATTTAGGTGTATAAGTATTTTTGATAGTCTTCTATTGTTCATTGACAGCATGTATGAGTGAATCTACAGGTAATTGATTAGATGTGTGTATACATCTATGAATCACTGAGTGGGTTTTTAGATACTTGTATTGCTGTAACAATGGATTCAAATATGATACTCTGCATTTTACAAAGAGTGATGAAAGATTTTACTAGTGTATGAAAAGGTGTATGTGATTGTCACATGGATGATGTCATCAGTGATGTCATCAGTGATGTCGTTTGAGATGTCATCAGTGATGTCACTGACCATGTCATGAATGATGTAATATGTGACATCATCAGCAGTGGATTGCGGGTGCGCGAAATATAGTTAGTACAACTAACTATATAGGAGCAATTTCAATGGTTTTGTATGAGTGAAATGTCCAGCTAACTATAACACCCCTAAAACTTATAGTTTTTTGAGTGAATTTTAAAGGTTTTTAAATGCTAAATCCTAACTATATAAGGCCTGAAACCTATGGTTTTTTCAGGGAATTTCAAAGGTTTTTTAAATGCTAATTCCTAACTATGTAAGGCCTGAAACCTATGGTTTTTTCAGTGAATTTGCAAGGTTTTTTAAATGCTAATTCCTAACTATATAAGGCCTGAAACCTATGTTTTTTTCAGTAAATTTCAAAGGTTTTTTTAATGCTAATTCCTTACTATATAAGACCTGAAAGCCCACCAGGAATCTCCAGTATGCACCAGGGGACTGCATTGCAGAGAGGTGTAATGAAGACACGCCCCTTTTTACACCTCTCTGCAACGCAGCCCCCGTGCATGTTTGAAGAGGGGGAACTAATTCCCCTTGCATACTGGGGGGCCCCTGGGGGCCAACTAGCCCACCTTGAACCTCCAGTATGCGCCAGGGGGCTGCATTGCAGAGGTGTAATGAGGCTATGCCCCTTGGTACACCTCTCTGCAACGCAGCCCCCTGGCGCGTTTGCAGAGGGGGAACTAATTCCCCTTGCATCCTGGGGGTCCCTGGGGGCCAACTAGCCCACCAGGAGCCTCCAGTATGCGCCAGGGGGCTGCATTGCAGAGAGGTGTAATGAGGCCACACCCTTTTTTACACCTCTCTGCAACGCAGCCCCCGTGCATGTTTGAAGAGGGGGAACTAATTCCCGTTGCATACTGGGGGTCACTGAGGGCCAACTATCCCACCTGGAACCTCCAGTATGCGCCAGGGGGCTGCATTGCACAGAGGTGTAATGAGGCTATGCCTCTTTTTACACCTCTCTGCAACGCAGGCCACTGGCGCGTTTGCAGAGGGGGGACTAATTCCCCTTGCATACTGGGGGTCCCTGGGTCATATCTGCCCAAACGCCGAAATTCCGAACGATTGAAAATGACTTTTCTTGAGAAACATTTGTATTTGGATTATCATGTCCTATACTTTGGAATTTTTGAAAGACTGACTTTGAGGATGCTATAAATTACTCAAGTCTGCCCGAATTGTGTGGGTAAAATTGATACCTAGTCACTTTGAATAAGAATGTACTTAAGTCTCGTCTAACATTTGGAAGAAATATCTAGTTATATGACAACAGGATACCGACATAATTTGAAGGAAATAAGAACGCCCTGAAGAAGTTCTGTTGTCCAGAACGAAACGCGTCAGCTGGCTGTGGTACATAAACTTAAGGAAAATAAAAGCATTTGAATATACACCAAGATTCAGCGCTTCAATAAGGACTCTAAGTGATATGATTTGATTGGACTTATTGTGCAAGTGGTGCTGTGCCAAACTTTGGAATATTCTCCACTACTCTCTACTACTTACTCTCTACTACTCCACTACTCTCTAATACTCACTCTCTACTACTCATTCTCTATTACTCTACTACTCTCTACTACTCTCTCTCTACTACTCACTCCCTACTACTCACTATCTACCACTCTCTACTACTCACTCTCTACTACTCTCTACTCTCTACTACTCACTCTCTACTACTCTCTCTCTACTACTCGCTCTTTACTACTCACTATCTACTACTCTCTACTACTCACTCTCTACTTCTCACTCTCTACTACTTTCTACTACTCACTCTCTACTACTCTCTCTCTACTACTCATTCTCTACTACTCACTCTCTACTACTCTCTCTCTACTACTCTCTACTACTCACTCTACTACTCACTCTCTACTACTCTCTACTATTCTCTCTCTCTGCTACTCACTCTCTACTACGCTCTCTCTACTACTCTCTACTACTCACTCTACTACTCACTCTCTACTATTCTCTCTCTCTGCTACTCACTCTCTACTACTCTCTATTACTCACTCTCTACTACTCTCTACTACTCACTCTCTACTGCTCTCTACTACTCACTCTACTACATACTCTCTACTACTCTCTACTACTCACTCTCTACTACTCTCTACTACTCACTCTACTATTCACTCTACTACTCTCTACTACTCACTCTCTGCTACTCTCTCTACTGCTCTCTACTACTCTCTACTACTCACTTTCTACTCTATTACTCACTCTCTTCTCTCTACCTTTCTACCTCTCTCTACTTCTTTCTCTACTAGTCTCTACCTCTCTACCTCTACCTCTCTACCTCTACACCTCTACCTCTCTACCTCTCTCTACACGCACACATATACATATATATATATATGCATATATATGCATATGCATTTATGTATGTGTATATATATATATATATATATATATATACATACATATATAAACATATATAATCTGCATATCTATATAAATACAAATATAAATGCATGCATACATATACATATATGCATACGTATGCATGTTATTTACATGAAAGTTTTAAAAACACTAATAAAAGCAAAGCTAAAAAGCCACCTCATTACAAACAGAATGGCTTTAACTTAAACGAGGGCGAGATCTATTGCATTTTCAATGCTTTTTTACTTTGGTTCCATCAAGAAGGCATTCAGATGTGTCACACATTTGCCATAAATTCTGTATGTTAGCACTCTAGTTGCTCATTAGATCACTGTAATAAAGCTACTGCTCACCAGGGAAGTCTGCTGCTAATCATACTTTCTATGGCAAAATGAACCCCTCATCTTGTTCCTTTTTAAATTAAATGTTTTCAGACTTACCACTTCATTCCAATCAAGATGGCTTCTGGTGTGCCATGCTTTTGTCATAAGTAAGACTGTTAGCGCTCTAGTTGTTCTTTAGAACACTCTGGGACATTCTGTCATTGGGCTATACTTGGGCTACATCTGGGTGATATTTGGGCTACATTTGGGCTCTTTTGTCTCTGGTGGCCATTTTGGGAGACTGCATGTCAGAATGTTTTAATGAAATAGAAGAGGATTTGGGAAGTCACTCAAAATGTGCCCTATTTTTTCTTTCTGCAGCACTAATCATACTTTCTATGGCAAAATATACCCCCTCATTTTGTTCCTTTTTAAATTAAATGTTTTAAGAGTTACCACTTTATTCCAATCAAGATGGCTTCAGGTGTGCCATACCTTTGTAATAAGAAGGACTGTTAGCACTCTAGTTGTTCTTTAGAACACTCTAGGAGGCTGCAGTAGAACACAAAGGAATCAACTGACAGTCTCTGTCCTTGTTGGATGTACATGTTTTACTGACAATGTCAGACTTCATTCTCACATGACTGAAAAAGATCATGTGAATTTACTGAAAATATGCTTTCAGTTTAGCTTATAGATCCACTTCCAAACCACTGTGGGAAAAGCATAAGAGAATAGTTTTCTTTCTAACATGATTCATGATATCCCAGCAGAAGGCTTTTTCACATGGTAAAATCACCTTAGAACACACCACAATTCCTAAAATGAGTATGGTACCATCAACAAATGATTTATAATGTAACTAAAGTCCTAAAACCCTCTATTAACTACAATACTTTTTAATGAGGTGCTACCATGTATATTGGTCCCAAGATGGCTGCCAACACTTCTTGGATGAAGTGCTGACAGCCAATCAGATCTCACGATGAGATGTGTGGTCAGGCTCCGCCCAGATATATATGTGTTTTTGAAGTTAATTTTCATAAAAACCACTGGAGCAATTTTCACCAAATATAGCAAAGGCACTTCTGCGTACCAGTCCCTACAATTTTGCCAAGTTTGGTGTCATTCTGTTCAGCGGTACGGGCTGTAGCCTTCTCAGCCCCCACTTCACGAATCTCCCCAAAACTTTCAGGGAAGGAGCGCAGCGGAGCTGGCCAAAATTTTGGAAACTTACATGCAAATTCCTCAACCGGCGCCAAAGTTATTCCCAATAGAATGTTGCGGATTTCCTATGGTAGCTAGGTCCTAACTATATATACCTACTGGCTATCGCCAGTAGGTAATATATATATATATGTGTGTGTGTGTGTGTGTGTGTTTTAAAGATGTTACAGATTCAGGGACTGGGAGGAGGGGATAAATAACTAATTACGTGCTGTCTTTGATTGAAAATAATTTATAACGCGCAAAACAATAACCCGGAGGTATCAAGGCGCCTAACCATAAAATCAGAAAGTAGAACCATTCATCCATTACACATAAGCTTGCAGGAAGAGGCGAGTTTTAAGTGCACCACGAAATGCCTGTAACGTGGGCAAGGACCTGAGATCCAAAGGCAGTTCGTTCCACCATTTAGGGGCAAGGGTGGAAAAGGCCCTACCACCCCATTTGGCTCTTCTTATGCGAGGGGCTGACAGAAGCAATTTCCCGGAGGAACGCAAGTTCCTTCCAGGGATGTAGTTGGAAATGATGGAGCTTACTCCCGAGTCACTGTTTTTTGTGATGACTTTATATGTCATACACAGGACCTTGAACCGTACTCGGTATTCTACCGGAAGCCAGTGCAGTGTTTTCCTGGCTAACGTAGCCGAAGTACGTCTGGGAGCATCCAAAACGAATCTTGCTGTGGCATTTTGAACCACCTGTAAGCGCTGCAGGAAAAGGTGACGGTCTTCCCAGTAGACAAACTGCAACCCCGTCAGATATGGTGGTGTTTTCTCACTGCTGGGACTTTTATTTTAAGCAGTAATATTGTTTTGGACATGTTGCAAAAATCTATTCTATTGTGAATGACAATTAGTTTGTTCAGTCAGTTAAATGCTTGCTGCCACTACACACGCGTAAGGCATGCTGGAAACAAGTGTGAATTCTAATAGAGCTGAACTAACGCCTTCATTCTCAAAAGGTGAAAAAATAAAGCGACTTCTTTTACATTAGTGGAAATTATTAATTACATTGCTACAAAATGGCAAGAATATGAAGCAAACAGAATAGAAAAATCATTTTATTATTCAGTCTGTGGGCGCACTTTCTTTTCAGTAATTCCACAAATGTTTCTTCTTTAAACTCACATTTAATTTCACTTCCAGCCTCCTAGTCCTGGCCCGGGGCATTGTACTTGCACGCAGTGCGCGGCGCAGGAAACATGATTGCTCAGGGCAGGCCTTAGACTCCTCACTCAGTGATTGACTTCACAGTTCACTTCATATGTATGAGTGAACTGTGAAGTGAACCACTGAGTGACGAGTCTGAGGCCAAGACTGTTACTAAGGATTCTGTATGGTCCCATTATTTGCCATCTGTGTCCACTGGCGGACTTGGAGCGGAGAAGGTCCATGCGGTAAGTCGTGAGGGAGTGACACCGTGCGTTACCTGCACCGGGTGACACCAACCCTAGTGACGCCACTGCCTATAGCACAGGGAGCCCGAGCAGTGCAGTGAGTGAGTGCATGTGCTACGAGGTTATTACGCTTCAGACAGTGCAAGCTGGGAATAAACATGGGCTCATTGTAGTTTAGCAGAAGACTTCTTCGTGAGGCCAGTGGACCAGCTTTTGCAGTAATCCCAGCGGGACAAGACAACAGCAAGAATGAAGGCAACTACATTGGTGGGTGAGGGAGCGATCATTGTCAATGAAGACTCCAAAAGTATGAATCATGGATTGTGGACAGGCAGCAAAAACAAACAAGCATTTACAATGCAATGGGCTCGGCATCATTAAAGGTAGAGTTATTGGCATTGCTCATTACATTTCTTTAAATCATAAATAAATGCCATGGTCATTTGATGTGACAAACCTACTAGGAAACTTTGAAGCATAGTGCTTCTCGTGGCTGGAAATGCTTGGTAGGCACAACGGTTGATAAGTAACCTATGGTATAAGGGGAGAGAGGCTCAGCGTACACGTAGGTGCCCACTAATCAGCAGTATTGGCCAGTAAGATAATCCAAAATGCGAGCCACCTAAAGGTCGACATGCTAGAGCGAGTACCATTGCCAGCATGATTTATGGCACTCTGACAGAAAATGACGAATCAAACCACCTTTAAACGTCGGATGCACATTTAAAATTACCCAAACTTGATTGGAAAACTGCACCTGTGACAACACAAAGATGTGCTGCCATGTTAATAAATTATCACACAAACGTAATGATAAAGCGCCTCGTAATGAGGGTTAAAGTGCAGGGAAATGTTCTAGCTGCGCTAAATGGGCTGTGCAGGTAAGCCACACTTAGGTAATGATGCCTTCAACAATGTTAAAAAATAAAAAAAACAAGCATTTCTGAGGGGTCCCCTTGCTATAATAACCCAGCGTATGTCCCTATGTTCTTCCAAATGATCGCACGTGCGGAGCCTTGCACCCACTGTGCACTGTTCACTGCGTCATCAGACCTCGTTTCCTATACACTCGGACTGGCACGGCCCTAATAAATGCATTGCAGCGCAGTATAGACATTATAGTACTGTCTAACACACAGAGCAAAGCCTATGCAGAAATGATGGTATTGTCCTCTATTAAAGCAGTTCTGCTGAGAAGTGCTGGCTCTGCCCATCACGAGTAAACAGACTGTTGTGCTATCCACACTACGAGTATAACTAAGTTAAGTAAACTGTAAGGCCAGTCAAGGTGGGAAAAAATGAACTGCCACCAGCCATTTATCTTCTCTCTGGCTTTGTACCACTCACTTCCTAATATTATGAAATGCCCTTGGACTCTATACTAGTATCAAAGCCTTGTTGGGGTGTTCCCAGTATAACAGCGCACGGTGCTCGATACCCCCGAAATTAAGACAGGGCACGGCTGAATAATACCATGGAATATTCACAGCCTCACTGCCAGCTCTCAGACAGATCTCTACCGACACCCGGAAAAATGTTGATTTATGCAGAGCCCGGGGCCCCCCTCCGCACTCCGATTTCTTTCGCAGCTGCATCACATCGGTCATAAGGAAAGAGCAATCCATTCTTCCTGAGGCGAGACTCTCATAAAGTTCTATTTCAAAGCGCTGCCCAAACAAAAAGCGCTCACCTCCTTTGCATAGTACACGCTGTTACTGTGCCAGGCTGCACATGGTCTGGCTTTGATAGATAAGAAAACGTTGTCTAATTGGCACAACCGCCCATAGGTTGTCAGCCTAATCCAAACCCGTATGCGAGTCAACCCTACACATGGGCGAGAGGCAAATAACAAACAGACTTCACACTACAAATTACCTGAAGTTTCACTGCACGAGAAGAGACAGGAAGCACATCGCAAGTAGTTCAACTAACGGAAATGTTAAATAAATGAACATTAAATGCATACAGAGACAGAGTGAAACGAGCGCGTAAATAAATGAATATTAAATGCATACAGAGACAGAGTGAAACGAGCGCGTAAATAAATGAACATTAAATGCATACAGAGACAGAGTGAAACGAGCGCGTTAGCGTGCGCGTTTCAAATCGCCTCCAAGGCGATGCGCGCGGCCAGGAATGTCTCCTGGAAAGGAGACACAGCCACAATAAGTTCTCGGCGGAGACGCGCTTCCGCGCGTTCAGCCGAGCCCTAAAAATGAGTTTAGAGACCAATGAGGAGGGTCTTGTTTTGAGGACTATTAAGAACAAGCATTGGCAAAGCTAATACATTTCGCCTGTACAAGATCTATTGGCTTTGCAATGTTTTTTGCCCTGTTGCACAGCCGGGAGCCGTGCAACATGGCTAAGAGTAAAGTAAAAAAAAGCACTATGAGGCAGCCAGTGCTGATCACATCTTAGTGCTTCAGTTTTCTTTACTTTAAGCCATGTTTCACAGCAGCCACACTGCTGTGCACCACAGCAAAAAACATTAACAAAACCAATAGATGTCATATAGGTAAGATCTACTGGCTTTGGCAATGCTTGCCTGTAATGCTGGAGCGAGGAGTTGTGCAGCCTGTGGGCTGTTGTCTCCCCTTTCCTCTGCCCCTCCTCAGAGGATTGAAAATGAGAAGGCGATGGTTAAATAGGAGGTACTAAATTAGTCACTTGATCTGCACTAACTGCTGCGTTTACATAAAGCATTTTCGGGGGCGCGCTGCTGGGCTGCTCTTATTATTCCATGCAGGAGGTACCTTAAAATAGCAAATTTACCAAGTGGGAAAATAAATGGGAGCGGATGTGGTGTTAGGGTCATTGTGGCCAACTTGCGAAGTGGAGAACCAAGACCCACATGCATCAAAGGAAAAAACGGTCGCAAACGGGCAGATTCTCAGAATCTGCCCCTTTGCGACCGGTATTTTTGCATTTGGAATGCATCATCACATATGCAAAAATCGCAATTTAAGAAATTGCAAAATTGTGATTACTTGGATTGCAATTGCATTTAAGGAATCGCAAATTGAGATTCCTTAAATACAATGCATTAAAGTAAAAAATGTTGCGCTTTCGCTAATAGGAGTCGCAAATTACCATCAATTCGTACTTGATGGTAATTTGTAAAAACTTTGAAAAGTTCCATTTTAAACACACATATACCCTTGGGGCATATGTGTATGCAACATGTACTCATATGCCGATTTCAGGGGTGCAACAGGGTATCCTTTTGGAACCCTTGCACCCTTGAAATTGCATGCGCAATTTGCGAGTACCTATTGGGTACTTGCAAATTGCGAATGCAATTCCCATTCATTCCTATGGGCCTGTAGGGCCCATGGGAATGAATGAGAAGACATTCCTTAATTTGCAAGTCGCAATTAAGGAATGTTTAGAAATCGCTATTTTTTAAGCGCGTTCTACATGCATAGGCTTTTGCGATTCCTTAATAATCGCAATTAAGGAATTGCAGAAGCCTATCTTGATGCATGTGCCCCCTAGTTCGAGTTTCGGCATACTTGCGATTCTGGGCAAATCGCTTAATCACCCTGTGCCGAAAGAAACCAAATATGACCTTCTGTAACGTAACTGGTGCTCATGTAAAGTGACCCAATGCCTGCGGGTCATGTTTACACTATACAAAAGCCAATGTATGATAGCCCGACCTGAGACCTCTGTAATTACAATCTCTAATATCTAATAGCGCAAACACAATTTACACTCTCCCATAATGATTGGCATTCGAATTGAACATTTCTCATGATAGAAACTGAATTTATAAATTCTGATTCTGGGAGGACACCACACATCCTGCATACTGCCTCAACAGGCTGGTTGGTAGTTTGTCTAGAATCACACAGGCTGCTGCTTTCGTGATTTTCACAGGGAAATGCAAGAGCTAAACTGATTATGTAAATCATTAATGTCAAGGTTTTTCCCTGACCTTATTAGTTAGAAATCCAGGCAAGCAACGGAGCAATAAGAAGCAAAATTATAGTACCTTAATCTCTGGGCAATCAGCGGAGGAACACTAATAAAACAAAGAATCAGTGCTTGGTCCATGCTCCATCCAAGGGGCCAATGCACAAAGAAGGAAGTTGAACTGATGCACTGACTCATGAGGAAATGAGAGTGACTATGGAGTCGACCAATGGTAAGTAATGGGCAGGCTAAAAGCTCCTTATAAAAGTTTTTCTTCAGAAACAATAGCGCCAAAATCATCAAACCATGCACTGTCCCAGGCGAAACCTAAAAAGGCTATTTTGCTGCAACGAGGACCAGACATTCTGAAGACAGTAAACTACTAGCAAAGAAACATTAACTTTCAATTTAAGAATGATCTGCGCGTTGTACAGATATATTTGAAAAATAAGACTTAACAGTGTATTACCTAGTCCACATGGCTTCGGTTTTTTCGAGTTTATTTAGATTTACTCTGTCAAAAGCAGCAGTATAACGAATGTTGCAGACAAAAAGCCTTGCTTTGGGATTTCATCATGTTTAAGAACTGTAATTCACAGACCAATATGTGGAGCGTTGTGATTGGCTTGGGGTGGGAGCCTGGCTGCCTGCTTCCTGTTCCGACTTGGAGTCGGGCACAGGCGAGCAGGAAAAAGTCGCAGGACCCGGCGGAAAGGTAAGTTTTATTTATTCGTATTTTTTTATGCAGCCCACAGCCGGAGCCGCCCCCCTCCCCTGCGCGCGCTCCCCCCACCCGCGGTCTGTGCCAGCCGCCCCTTGATAACGAGGTGGTAAAGAATGGCTGCAATTTATTTAAACAGCAAAATATTATTGAAAATAGTCAGTTAAATATTTACCAGACAACATAGTTGTCTCTTGTGGTAAAACAAATATAAATTATTGTTGATTTATGTTAATCTGGTTTTGCTTTCTAGAGCACATTTAGCATGAAGAAATGAAGGGTATTTCTAAGAAAAATGCTAATTAATCAATGGTTCGTAGTGAAGAAGGCCAAATTACGGTGGTGCCTCTAAATTAGGTAATAGTATCACCTGCTTTTTACAGCACTTAGCAACGTGAATAGTGTGGGATGAGGCCCTATATAAATTTAAGCTATTATTATTATCATCATCTAAATAAATTGCCAGGTTTATTCTAGGCAGCTTACGTAAAGTACTTTCGCTAAGGTCCACAAATGAGGTGCAAAACTGCAGCAGATGTGCTGCAAAATAGTCTGTTATGGGAAATGACGCACCTAAATGCAGTCCCAATAGAAGCTTTTTTGGGGTCTGGGACACAACCTTCATGTAAGGTTGCTTTCTGGAAACATTAGTGTGACGAGGAGGACCCGGACCCGGGCCCTCCCGGCTTACCTTTACCTGTGTCCTCTTTTGTCACCCAGCACGCAGACGCCTGGAAACCCGTAACGGACTGGCCCCAAACGTCCCGGGAACCGGAGGAGCCGTGTTTCTTTAACTGGGCGGAGCTGGAGCCGGAGACCGCCCCCCAACAGGAGGTAAAGGTGCGCCCAAATCGATCCCAGGTGTGTTTTACACCCGGAGGGAGTGGAGAGTGGTGGCGTGAGCGAGGAGCAGAGTGGAGGAGAACCGAAGACGAGGAGGAGGCGTGTGAGCATTGGAGGACGGGAGACGACGGAAGCAAGGAACATCAGCTGGACGAGACGTGTGAACAGTGGAGGACGGGAGGCGAAGAAAGCAAGGAACATCGGCTGGAGGAGGCGTGTGAGCAGAGGAGGACGGAAGAGGACGCAAGCGAAGCACAGCAACGGCAGGAGGCGGGTGAGCAGAGGAGGAGACCGGGAGCGGACTGGAGAGCAGACCAGCGGAGAGAGGAGGCGTTAGAGGAACATCGGAGGACGGAGCCCAGTGACAACGGAGGCAGCGGACCACGGAGCGGAGAAACCGAAGGGAGAAAGACCCGTGACGACCGCGACAAGCCGGGAGGCCAACGAGGAGGCGCATCGCCCAGCCACACTTCACACGAAGTGTGGCTCGAGCAGGTACGGTCAAAGTTCACGGGGTGGGCGGGACGTAAGTGGGGTAAACCACCGTAAGACCAAGCAACCGACCCTCAGTGCACCGTTACCTTCCCTTCACCTCACCGGCACTTTGAGAACAACGAGCACGTGTGGTCCCTCACTTCCCTTCCCTGACAAACACCCCAAAACCGCGATCTAATAGTGGTTTCTGTATTTCTGTTTCTTTTGTGGTCGAATCCGGAACGAGAGACAAGACGGCGGAGGCAAGAACTACAACGCCCAGATGGCACCGGGAAAGTCGGAGACTGGGAACCGCCAAACAAGTTAAAGAGGACATTGACATTCTTTTGCCTTTCTATCGAGTACCAGTTCAAAAGAGGAGGCTCTATAAAATAATAAAACCCTCTTTGCCTCGCAACCCCGTATCAGTGAGTTTATTGGACAACCCACCCGAAAGCCCACAATTAGTACTTAGTTAAGAAAAAACATTAGCGAAGGCAATAGGCCTCACCTATGCAAGAGCTATTGGATTTGCCAATGTGTTGTAGCCGTGTTGTACACTAGCATGGCTGCTGTTCAGCACAGATAAAAGTTAGGAGTGTAGTGGAGAGTGGCGTGGAGTGTTGTAGAGTGGAATGATCAAAAGTGGAGTAAAGTGGAGTCAGGGGAGGATTGGCACTGCGGGCACTCAAGCATGGGCCGAAGGACCGCAGTGCAATCTGTGGGCCGTTTTTTCCCCCTTTACTAGTCCACAGAGAGCACTGACAGGGAGAGAAAAGCAGCTTCGCTGGGCGGCCGTTCAGCGATGATCAGCTATGGACTCTCCTTGACCCCCTGCCCTGCCAAGCAATCATGCTGAAGGTGGGCTGGGGAGGTGTGATTGTCTGCCAGAATAGGCCTCTCAGGGGTCCAGGTGTTGCTCAGGCCTATGAGACATTTTCACCTCGGCCCCCCTGGGGCCCACGCAGCCCAGAAACAGTGCTTGCATTAGTCCTTGCCCACAGCCCTTCTCATTCAGGCCATAGTGGGCGAGGAAGAATAGGTCTCACTATGGGGGCCAGGTGATGTGGGGAACTCGCACCATCTTCACCGTAGCCTCCTCCCTCACCCCCATGGATGGCCCAGAAGCTGTATTTTTGCTTTAGCCCCTCTCCTGCCACGCCATTGCCCTGAGGTAGTGAAGGGCTGGGGAGGGTTGAGTAATTTACAAATAGCTGGGGCCTTTGCTTATTTTCAGGTGCTCCTGCGCTGGAGGGCTGGGGAATAATATTGTAAGAGAAAGGGGCCTCGCTGTTTTCAGATGCTCCTGCGCTGGAGGGTTGGTAATAATTTGGTAATAGAAAGGGCCCTCGCTGTTTTTCAGTTGCTCAGCTTGTAGGACATTGTCACATTGGCCCTGTGTAACACAATTTGGAAAGAAGGGGACCCCTACTCCTAATGAACTCACTAATTGTAGGGAATAATATGAACTCTTTTTTGTAAAGCAAAAAATAGTGAGCTAAATTAATTAGCCAACAAACCCAAGGAAACCATACAATTTAATATTATGGCATGTGACTAGAACTAATTGAGACTAGACTTACTGTTTGTATATAAATTGGATTTTTTTGTTTTATTTAAATTATTTTCTTCATATATGTTAAACATCTCTTATATATATATATATACACATATTGCATTAAAAGATCAATGACAAACATATTCAAATACAAAACATATGTGAAGACCCACTAAACCACAAATAGACAGAAGGAAAAATTAATAAATAAGCAGCACAAATGACAATGATATTAAATGGGGCTAGTGGAGTAAGCAAAGCGGTGGATGGAGACTCTACGTGCGTTTCGGCATTTGCCTTCTTCAGGAGTCCGTCATTTGCAATAGGACATTAGACATAACAATAAGGAATAGGTGGCACACTGTTCTCGAGCTTTTATTCGGGATAGGTTATTCAGCTAGAGGGTTACGATCTCATTACTTTGTTCGTTAAGGAAGACGCATAGTGTAATACACTCGTTATCTTGATCCTAATTCTTAGTTATGCGCTTCTTACGGAGGTCACAGACAAGTTGGAGTTGGTAAAAAAGAAGATGCTTATTCACAGGTGGCTATAACTCGATATAGTTAGCTGTATGCGACGAGTCGGCTTGGCGGATTGATAGAGCATATGACGACTTTTGGAACCGATAAAAATATTCGTACGAGCTGTAACAAATTCAGATCTTTCTATGTTCGGTAGTAGAGGGACTCAAAGCGCTCACAACCTTGTCCGCATAATGACGCCGTGATGTAGTCGGGGTACTGGAAGTTGGTAATACGGGGACCGGATGTACGAGCAGTCCTTAAAGGTTAAACTTTGTCGGCAACCTCCGCCGTGATGAAAATGGGATTCTAGATGGCGTCCTTCGTCGTGGCCCTGTGTCCTTCCCAAGAACAACATCCTCCCACTTACATTGTATGTTTCATGAAAGGGCACGCCAGTGAATGTGGGCCACGCTCCACGAATTTGGGCAACGCCCCGCAAATGTGGGCCACTTTTTTCGTCAGTGCCCAGGCCAAATTGTGATCCCAATCTGACCCTGAGTGGAGTGGCATAGATTGTTGTGTACTAGAGTGGCATAGAGGCAGTTGCGAAGCGTGGCATACAGTGTAGTGGCTTAGAGTAGAGTGGACTGGTGTAGAGTGCATTAGCGTAGAGTATTGCAGAGTAAAGGGCATAGAGTGAAAAATAGTATAGTGCAGGGGCATAGATTTCAGGGTTGTACAATGTAGCATTGCAGAGTGCAGTGGTGCAGAGTAGAGTGGCATAGAGAACATTGGAATAGAGTGCAGCGGAGCAGAGTGCAGTTGTGCATAGTCGAGTGCAGAGTCGCTGAATACAGTGTCATAGAGTGCACTTGTGTGGAGAGGAGACAATAGAGTGCAGTGGCCTATAATGGTGTAAAGTATTGTGGTGTAGAGGGGTGTAGAGTAGAGTATAGTGCTATAGAGTGCAGTGGCACACAGTGAAGTGGCATAGAGTGCGGATATGCAGAGTAGAGTGGCGAAGAGTGTAGTTGCTTAGAGGGCATTGGCAAAGAATGTAGTAGTGCAGAGCAGTGTGAAGTTCAGTGGCATAGACTGCAGTGTTGCAGAGTAGAGTGTTGTGGAGTGCAGTGGTGTAGAGTGCAGTGGAGTAGAATACAGTGGCGTAGAGTGGTGTAGAGTAGAATGGTGCAGAGAAGAGTAGAGTGCAATGGTATAGAGTGAGTAACAGTGGAGTGGATTGGAGTGGTGTAGAGTAGAGTGGACTGGTATACATTTTTGAACAGGAGAGTGGCTTAGAGTGCTGCGCCATTGTATTCAGTGACTTACAAAGCAGCATCATAGACTGCAGGAGCATGTATAAGTGTGATGCATAGTAGAGTGAAGTGGCATAGAAAGCAGTGGTGCAGAGTAGAGTGATGTAAAGTGGCGTAGAGTGCAGTGGTGTAAGGTGTATTGGCATAGAATGTAGTAGTGCAGAGTAGAGTGTTGTAGAGTGCCAAGATGTAGCGTGGCATAGGGTGCATTGGCATAGAGGGGATTGGTGCAGTGTGGTGTTAGGTAGAGTGGCGTAGAGTGCAGTGGCATAGAGTAGAGTGCTGCAGAGTGGAGTAGAGTGCAGGGGCATGGAGTGGGATAGAGTAAAATGAACTGATTTAGAGTGCACTGGCATAGAGTGTTGCACAGAATGCTGAATATAGTGAAGTAGCGTGCAGTGGTGTACAGTGCAGTGGCACAGCATTCAGCTGCGTAAAATACAGTGTTTTGGAATGCAGTGGCATAGATTAGAGTGGTACATAGTAGAGTGCAGTGGTGCCAAGTGCAGTGGTGCAGAGTGGAATGCTCCAGAGTAGAGTGGCATAGGTTGCAGTGGTGTAGAATACAGTGGAGTAAAGTGAAGTGGTGCCGAGTAAAGTGGCAAAGAGTATAGTGGCATAGAGTGTACAAGTGTAGAGTGGTGCAATGTAGAGTGGCATAGAGTACAGTCGGGTAGATTGGTGCAAGGTGGATTAGAGTGCAGTGGCACAAGGTGGTGCACAGTAGGGTATAGGGGCGTAGAGTGGAATGGCCTAGAGTAGAGTGCTGCAGAGTGCAGTCACGTAGAGTGCAGTAGTACTGCGTAGAGTGGCATATAGTTCAAGAATGTAGTGTTGCAGTGTAGAGTGTCGTACAGTGCAGTGGCGTAGACTGGCATAGAGTGTGGTGGTATAGACTAGAGTGGCATAGAGAGCAGTGGCATAGACTGCAGTGGTGCAGAGTACTGTTTACTGACGGAGAGTGGATTGACGTAGAGTACAGTGACGTAGAGTGGAGAAGCACAAAGGGGAATGACGCAGAGTGGCATAGAGTAGATTGTTTCAGAACAAAGTGAAGCGGCGAAGAGTGGAGTGTGGCTAGGTAGTGTGAGGTTGTGTAGGGTGGAGTTGTGCAGGGTAATGGTGTAAAGTGCAGTGACATACAATGCAGTTGTGCAGATTAGATTAGAGTGACGTACAGTTGATTGGCATAGAGAGCAAGGACATAGAGTGGAGTGGTATAAAGTAGAGTCCATTGGCATATAGTGTATTGGCATGGAGTGCAGTGGCGTAGAGTGAAGTGTTGCAGAGTGGCGTAGAGTGGAGTGATGTAGAGTGGAATTATGCAGAGTAGAGTGACGTGACCTAGACTGGAATGGAATATATGGCAGTGGTGAAAGGTGCAGTGGCGAAGAGTAGAGTTGCATAGAGTAGAGTGGTGCAG
Source organism: Lissotriton helveticus (assembly GCF_964261635.1). Taxonomy (NCBI): domain Eukaryota; kingdom Metazoa; phylum Chordata; class Amphibia; order Caudata; family Salamandridae; genus Lissotriton; species Lissotriton helveticus. The sequence goes on from NC_136065.1 coordinate 1,541,998,787, forward strand.
AATAGAGTAGAGAGGCATAGAGTGAAGTGGTGCAAAGTGTAGTGGAGTAGAATAGAGTAGTGCATAGTGGAGTGCAGTGCAGTGGTGCAGAGTGAAGTGGCATGGTGTAAAGTGGCGTGGTGCAGAGTAGAGTGCAGTGGCATGGAATGGAGTGGTGTAGAGGAGACAGTGGCGTAAAGATAATTGAGGGGGCCCCCCTGCAAGGTACGGGCAGGGCCACCCTCTGGACTCTATCAGGAGTGGTTTCACAGTGGCCCGTGTCAGGAACATATGTGTATGTGAACCTTTCCTCTCAGGGGTCCAGCCCGGTGAGAGACATAACAACCAACTGACGTTGCGCACACAGTGGGACAAGTGCTTCTTTTTTTCCCTAACCGAAGACTTTTAAAATTCAGCTCTGGGACAGACACCCTTACAGCAAGCCTTTCAGTGGATTCCCAAGCGTTAGTTATCTCCCTGCTCCGTAGACCATCTGTCTGGGCTGAAACACGCATTCCCAGGGCTGGTCAGTGCAGGACCGGGGGGCACACTGCTCTGTGTCTGGCCAGCAGTATGAAAAGGTTGCACGTGGAGGCGCGTGCTTCATATGTATGAAGACTTGTACGATGGCTGATGCAACCCGGGACTCAAGGCGTGTGAGCGAGCCCATGATGCATTGCTGTGAGGTGACGAAATCGAATGGCCGTTGGCCGCCTGTCCTGGCCTGTAGGGGAGAAGTGAAATTCGCCCTGATCACGACCACAGATGCTATTGATAGGAGTTCTCCAAACACTGCATAACCTTGTCAAGGATGTCTTTAAACATGAGAGCAATATATGAGTGAGGCTGAAGATTGGGCAAAGTCTCCATGACTTTCTTTGCAGAACTGAGACAAGTATTTGCATTTTGGACTGCCGCTGTGTCACGTTCCTGGACCAGGATGCTGTGAGGTGTAGCCAGCTCCGGCCCTTGAGTGTGTGGACCTCCAAGCACATTCTGGGACTTACTGTGCAGGATAGCCCAATGCCTCAGACCTGTTACTAAATTAAGACTACCTGCTAGATTTCAGGACCTCCAGTCTAAACCTGGCTCCCGTGAATCCCCCACATCTGCATCTTTCTTGTACTACGCTGGAAAGAGGTCGCCGCTCCCTCGGATCCCTAATCCTTAGCGCGTTGTACAAATAATCCATCATTTGCTTCCCTCAATTAGGTTTTTCATCCATCCTTTAACTCTATAATTTTCTTGACAAAGGTACATCTAAAAATTGGTTGGAAAGGACAGTGTTCTTTCAAATGTATGCCTATGCTCTCTGTCATCGTACTATTTAATACGAAACTGCCATTTTTAATTTCTTTAATTATTGGCTTATGGTTTTGAGCAGCTAAACATTTAAAATGTATCTTTTTCTTTGCATTCTGCCCTTAAGGGGGTTTGTGTATGTACTTGATTTATTTAAGTGGTATAAAAACATGTATTTGAGCTATGCAGAAGACCCATCAATCATGGTTTCTTGGAGCTTGCCAGATGGCTGCCCTATGTGCTTGCTCCTTTACAGTGCATGCTAGTAAATCAGCGACATTGTCAACTGATTCAAATATTTTCACCAGGAAGGTCACCTGTCTGTTTTCCTCTGAATTGGAATGGGGATTTGGGGCGGGGGGGGCTGCCATCGGGAGGCCTGCCTCCCCCAGGGGTTTTTGGGGCCCGTAGGGGGGAGGGGGGACACGGAGGAGACAGCGGGAAGTGATTTGGGCTGGTTGGGCTGGCGGCAGGGTTTTGGGCTCCGGTTGGGCTGGGGGCCTATAATACCTGGCATTTTGTGTCACTATCCACCATTTTGGTGGAAGTGACACAGCTGCCGGTCCCGGGACGGTTTAGGGGCGAGTTTTTTTCACACCCGCCCTCCCTTTTGGTAAATGTTTTTTCTGGTTTGAGAGGGTATTTTTGGGTCAGAGGGTTTTCTTGGAAGTTGGTGCACTGGGGGACTGCTGGTAGTGGGAAAAGTTTGTTTTGTGTCGCTGGAACAGGTGCTGGTGTGCTGCGCTTGAGGGGGCGCTTCTCCTAGTTTAAAAGGGGGGGGGGACATTGCAAGAGGCCTGGGCTGTTTAGCAGGTGGTGAAGAACACTGAGGTCAAGTTATAGTTAGTTTGGCAGGGGGGTTTGTTGCAGGTGGGATGTTTATTTGATGTGCAATTTTGGGGGAACCATTTAGGGGTGGGGGTGGTGGGTTGTTAGGCATTTCATTATTTAGTGAGGTATAGTTTTGTTCGGCACAGGCCAACGTTTGGGATGTTTAAGGTGCACTTGCTTTCAATAAAGCGGCCTTTTTCACACCATTTTTGTGTCTGTGGTCAGTGCTCCCCCCCCCTACTGGTGGGCCCCAAACAATGCTTTCTGTGGTCAGTGGCTCTAGACCCACAAATCACGCTACGTCTTTCAGGTTCTAAATTGGATAAAAAAGATTAATCAATGTTATTTACCTCTACCTAGCTGATTCACTTCCTAGTCAGTTTTGCAGTGGTACTCAAGTTTAACTGAAGAGTAGAATGCATTACATCGCAAGCATTTACAGCGCATGCAGTTACCACGTGATTGTAGTGTCTCTGCTGTTTTGTATCATGACAACACAGTTCACAAAATCGCCTCCTGTTACATCTTTTTTTGTTCTGAGTTTATTAACTCCCTGAGCCGTGATCTTTGCAATCGTGGGGATTTAGGCTTGGGTTTTGTAAGAATAAATCGGCAGAATATGATCACCAATTGAGTATTTCAAAGCATTAGTCCGGTATTACAATTAAAACGTGTTTATTGTTGTATGAAGGTTAAGTGTTTTTTTTGGGAGTAGGAACACGCAAATCTGTAAGTTTTTTAAGTATTATTAAAACGTTGATTACTGTTTGCAATAGTCTTTACCAAGAGGTGTTTGAGAAAAATACACGTGAATTAGATCAGATGTTTCACGGTAATTCAATAAACTAGATCACGATTATCAATGCATTTTGGTCACATTTTTTTTTTTTTTTTCCTCATATACCATTATTGGAAATCTTGATGGGAAACTGGCCGCCTCTATACAGTTGGTCATCCTGGTCCAACCCTAGTTTCGTATACCACTGGTAAGAAAGCAGGCCTGATCCCTCAAGTTGCCACTGCTTTCCCAGTTCAACTCCATTTCACACCACGATTTTTTGGGGGCCCTGTGTTACTTTGGAGGCAAGGGAACCATCAGTGCTCCAGATAAATCATAGGAAAAAGGAAAAAAAGAAACCGTTTAAATCATAAGAAATCCATTCACTTATCCTGCCAAGCCACTAGGGCTGCCCATGTCTTAACGAAACTTGTAGGATCACATACCATATCTGATTTACTTATAAGACAACTGGGACATCTACATGCTGGCGACCTGCACGCTGAATTACAAGCTAGCGCTTCGCGCTTTTAAAAAAACGCCAGTTTTTGCATTTTGGTTTATTTTATTTTATTCTCCCCTGTTTTTAAGAGGGTTCCTGGCCCCTACCTGCATTATAATTGTTATCCTCACCGCTGCTTAGCGGGTCCGGGTCTGTGGGCTTTCAGCCTCTTGCTCCCTTTTTGGCCGCCATCTTGGGTGTGGATGTGCTGCTCTAGAAGCGCTGGACCGAGCGCTCTAGTTTTGCGGACCTCCTCCGCCCGCCCTTCTTAAGGCTGGCCTCTAGTGGGTCAGCCTGAACAAACAACTGGGACATCTACATGCTGGCGACCTGCACGCTGAATTACAAGCTAGCGCTTCGCGCTTTTAAAAAAACGCCGGTTTTTGCATTTTGGTTTATTTTATTTTCTTCTCCCCTGTTTTTAAGAGGGTTCCTGGCCCCTACCTGCATTATAATTGTTATCCTCACCCCTGCTTAGCGGGCCCGGGTCTGTGGGCTTTCAGCCTCTTGCTCGCTTTTTGGCCGCCATCTTGGGTGTGGATGTGCCGCTCTAGAAGCGCTGGACCGAGCGCTCTAGTTTTGCGGACCTCCTCCGCCCGCCCTTCTTAACCTTCCCTCTAGTGCGCAGCGGTGACGCGCAGCGCTCGCGCCTTCCCTGCGCCTGAGTCGTGCCAGAGTCCTGCCCGTCTGCGCCCGTCCGCGTCAGACTGGGCCAGACTGGGCTTAGGGATTTTAACCACAGCTATGCCTCCATCAGCATGTCGAGCTGTACCTACTTTATCATACACTGGTGAGTTTCTAAAATCATTACGCCCCCCTTCTTTTTTAGCTTGTTCCTTATGTTCCTTACCGACCCACAACTTCAATTGTGAGGGTTGTAAATTCCGTACAGGCAAAATGTCTACCTGTAAGGCCATGAAACCGGTTCGAATGCGAGGCAGAAGAAGGACAAAGATATCTTCCTCTAGACACCCTATCCTCCAGTTTTGGAGTATTAACTGTCGGTCCCTTCCCAAACATAAATCAAATATTTTTGATTTTTTGGTCGCTGAGCAGCCAGATGCCCTGTTCCTAACGGAGACTTGGCTCCATGGCAGCTCCGGCCCTGATATTGCGAGTGCCATCCCTAATAACTATGTTATATTGAGACAGGACAGAGACCCCGGAAAGGGTGGGGGCATTGCAATAATCTTCAAGTCTTGCTATTTTTGCAAACTTGAGGCCTACCCCCTTTCTGGATGTGAGGCGGCGCTTTTTAAACTCGCAATCAATCCCCAATTCACTTTATCTGGCCTCCTAATATATCGCCCTCCCGGCAATGCTCACACCTGGACATCCTCGCTTGCCAATTCTATAGCCCCCCTACTCCTTAGGGCTGCAAATTTCACAATTCTTGGAGATTTAAATTTACATCTTGAAGACCCCTCATGTGCCATCAGCAAGAGTTTTCTAAACGATTTAGAGGTTTTGAGCCTTATGCTGTGTAATTCGGGCCCTACTCACTCTGCTGGGCATCAATTGGATCCGATTTTTTCCAACCTCTCCTTTGATTGCTCACAGAGTGCTCGTCCTCTGGAGTGGACTGACCATTTTGCAGTCCATTTCGCCCTATCCGACATCAAACAACCTATTTTGAATAGACAGGGCAAGGGTGAACTAATCCATAGGTGGGGTAAACTTGACATCTCTAAGTTTAACCAGTATCTCTTCGATACCCGCCCCTTGAATGATGAGGCCCCTCTCAAAGAATTGAACATGGCAATAACATCTTGGCTCACGAATGCCGTAAATATCGTGCTTCCCTCTACTCCGAGACTATCTAAACTTCATCGATGTCCGGCCCCATGGTTCTTGGACGATCTAAAGGCCCTGAGAACTAATTGCAAGGCTTTAGAAAGAAAATGGAGGCGTACTTATTCGGCTTCCCGGAAGATCGCTTATAAAGAAGCACTAAAAGAATATCACTCCAGGTGCAAAGATGCAAGAGCTGCGTACACGGTAAACACAGTGGCACAAGCTCAGAACTGTCCTCGCACTCTATTTGCAGTGGTCAAAAAATTGACAGGAGCAGACACCATACCGACTCCCCCGGTTTTGGAGGAAGCTCAGTGCAATTCCATTGCGGAATTTTTCATCGCTAAAGTCGAGCGTATTAATAACTCCATGAGTCTCCCCATCATAGCAAATCAATCTCAACCGGGGCATACGGTTGTGGTTGCACCCCCGCTCTCGAAGGCAATGATAACTAACTGGCTTTTGTTTGATGATGACTCGTTCCTTGCTTGCCTGAATAGTGTTAGATCTGGCTCTCCGCGTGATCCGGTGCCTGCAAAGATCTTAAAGCTGCTTGATCTTGAATGTCGGCGCCCTCTTATGAGACTCTTAAACGCTTCTCTGAGTGAGTCTCTTGTGCCACAGGACTGGAAATACGCGATGGTGGTCCCACTTCTGAAAAAGGCCGGTGCGGACTCATCAAACCTCTCTAATTTCAGACCTATCTCCTTGCTGCCTATTTTTTCGAAGGTACTGGAGAGGCATGTTAATACGCAGCTCACTCATTTCATTGAAAATCAGGGCTTTTTACATCCCTCTCAGTCCGGTTTTCGTGCTCACCATTCTACCGAGACTGCACTACTAGGGGTAACGGAGAGGCTTCGGCGCGGTATCGATCGCGGAGAAGCTTCTGCCCTCATCCTTTTGGATTTGAGCGCAGCGTTCGATACCGTGTCTCATTCCATCTTATTGAACTCTCTCCGGTCCCTTGGAATAGCTGGCCCTGCACTTGCCTGGTTTGCCTCCTTTTTAAGTGAGCGCACTTTCCAGGTTTTTTCTCCGAAAGCTGCATCTGCGATTTGTCCATCGGCGTATGGTGTCCCCCAGGGGTCCATTCTCAGCCCGTTGCTGTTTAATATTTACATCAAACCTCTCGCCACCATCGCAGAGGACGCCGGGCTGACCATTTTTTCATACGCCGATGACACGCAAATTGTCTTTTCCCTCTCCAGCACCGAAGCCAATAGTGTGTCTGGTTTGAAAACCGGTCTGTCACTTGTGGCTGAGTGGATGCAGAGGCATCTCCTCAAGCTAAACGGTGACAAAACCGAGATTGTCATCTTGGGGAAGCAGAAAGATCTGTGGGGTCCGCAACACTGGCCCAGTGCTATGGGTCCCATCCCTCAACCAGTCCCAGTGGTACGCAACCTGGGTTTCCTCATAGACGACAGATTGTCTATGAGGCAACAGGCCACCAAGGTGGCGGCCATCTGTTTCACCACTCTAAGATGGCTCCAAAAAATTCTTTGGATGCTGCCTCACGCCACCAGGAGAACCGTAGTCCAGGCGTTAGTAATATCTCGCCTGGACTATGGTAACGTCCTTTACCTTGGTGCGGATGTTGCGACTATTAACAAACTACAGGTCGTACAAAATTCATCAGCCCGACTCCTCTGTAACATCCCGAGGAGATACTCGGCCTCCCAGGCTCTCCGTGATCTTCACTGGCTCAAGGTTTCGAGCCGTATTAAATTTAAAGCCTTATGTTACCTTTTTAAAATTAAACAGGGCTCTGCCCCACTGTACCTCCAGAGTCTAGTCCAACCTTATAGGCCCAGCCGTACCTTAAGATCATCGGCCAATTGTAACTATGTCATTCCCAGATTCAAACTGGTGAAGATGGGGGGAAGATCTTTCTCTCATCTAGGCCCCAAATATTGGAACGCCCTGCCTGTTGCCCTGAAGACTGAGACTAACATGCTCTGCTTCCGCAAGAAACTGAAGACCTTGCTTTTTTAATTATCCCTTGCAGTTCTTGTTGCTAATACTCAGCAGTGTTGTTGTTATTTTTCTTCTTTAGTCTATCCCTTGCGCCGGGAAACCCACTGCGGGTAGCTGTTGCGCATTACAAGTTTTAAATAAATAAATAATAATATGTTTTAAACAAGTTGAAAAGGAAGGAGGGATTGGATCCTTCCAGGCTCTGCAGATTTCATGCCTAGCCAAAAGAATAACATAAAAGACAAATCTCGTACGAGGTTCATTTACCCCATATTCCGTGCACAGCCCAGAAAAAATGGTTCTTGTGTTGAGATCCAAGGGTGCCTGAAGGACTTCTTCCAAAAATTCCCGAATCTTGATCCAGTATTCTCTAATCTCTATACAGTCTACAAACATATGGACATCGTCCGCTGCAGAATATTTACATCTTGGGCAATGGTACTCCGAGTTAGAAAATTTGGCCAATTTTTTGGGGGTAATGTAGGCCCTATACATTGTGTACAGGTGGTTCCTTTTCAATGTTGCAGGTTTTACCACTGATTGTAAGATGACAAAAGAATCAGACCATAGATCTTTGATATTCCCACTATTTGTGTTCAGAACATTACCCCAAAGTTTTTGTAACTCTGGTTCATTAACGATTTCAAGATCAAGCATAGCAGAGTACCAAAATGAGATCTGATTTTTCCACCTTCCACGCCTAAATACTGAATCAAATTTCGGGTTTGGATCATTAGAGTCCCATGTTCTAGTCAACCACCATCCAGATAGCTGATAATATTTAAATCTGGTAAGGGTACCCCCGGTCAGATTGGAAAGGGCCTCCCAACTTAAAAGCTGTACACCATCCCGTAAATCTCCCCACCTTTCTAGTCCTGCTAACTTCAGGGGTCGGGACAGTTGGTCGTCCAAACAGGCAGGAGTCCCAGGGGAATCCCAGATCGGGGCTTGTATTGCATAATATGGGATATCGAGCCTTTTTCTGACAAAAACCCAGTTTTTTAGGGCTGCCTCCAAAATCTTGAGCCTCACTTTCTTATAAAACTTGGGGTCTCCAAATTTAAAAAGAAAGGAATCCTGTCCATTCGGGATGTCCTGCAATAAAGCTGAATAGAGTATGCCGTGAAAAGATAAATCAATTTTACCGGCTATTAGTCTGAAGTTTTTAAAGTGAAATGCATGGCAGTATATGAGTGGATCAGGCAGAGCCAACACTCCTGTTCCTAGACTTCTCCTGAGCTTTTTCCATGATATTCGTGGAGATTTTGAGTTCCATATAAAGGATCCTAACTTTCCTTGTAATTTTTTTATGGCAGGTACAGAAAAGATTAATGGAATGGAATTAAACAAAAACGTTATTTTAGGCAGAATTATCATCTTTATTAGATTAACTCTCCCGAAGATGTTTAAAGGGAGAGATAACCATCTCTGAAGTAGGGCACAAACATCCTTGGATACTCTATCTAGATTAATTTTAGGTATATCTTTAATCTTTTTGGTCAGATGTATCCCCAGATATCTCATCCCTGTCTTTGACCCTGGAGTTGCTACTTCCTGGTTCAACTCCATAATCTCAGTCTTATTTTTGTTGATCGTGTATCCTGAGATATCACCGAACCTTTCTGCTAAATCTATTAATCTAGGCAGTGCTTCTGTTGGATTAGAGGTGTACATTAATAGGTCATCCGCATATAACGCAAATTTCAATTCCATGTTGGAAATCATAAAGGGCTTAATTAGTGGATCAGACCTAAGCAAACAAATAAAAGGCTCAATATATAAATTAAACAAAAGCGGCGACAGGGGACAGCCCAGTCTGGTTCCACGAGCAATGGGTATTCTTTCTGTAAGAGACCCATTAACTAAGATCTTAATGTTCGGAGCAGAATATAAAGATTTTATAGCAGTCGTAAAATTGTTCGGAAGTCCGAAACCCCCCCAGCGCCATCCATAGATATGACCACTCTACTTGGTCAAATGCCTTAGCGGCATCAACCGCTACCAGGGTCAGTGGCAGTTTTTTTTCAGTTGCTACATCTATTGCTGCTATTACTTGAAAGGTTAGCTCATTAAGTTGTCTATCCGGGATAAAGCCCCTCTGATCACGATGAATGATGGTTTTCACTACCCTGGCCAGTCTAGCCGCCAATATTCCCGCAAAGATCTTGTAATCCGAATTCAATAGAAAAATCGGTCTATAGGATTCTATTTTTTTCGGGTCTTTATTCGGTTTTATTAGTAGCGTAACGGTGGCTTCTGGCTTTTGGTTACATTTTAAATTAATGAGTACTTCCCTTAAAGAGCCATCACCCATGCCCACTTGTACACATATTCTAGATATACCAGCAATTTGAAAACTGATGTAGTGCTGACTCTAAACTATCCGGCTGAGATATTTGCACATCCAGAAATCGGATATTATTTTTAACATTCTCAACCTGCATACATTCAATCTATTTATTTCTCCATACAATGCCTTTATCAATGCAAAACCGTTTAGATATTTGTTTGCACAACAGGTACATGAGGCGCTTTATGTTTTGTAAATCACATTTGCAGAGAAATTTGTTGGGTGAAAGGGTGTTTGAATGAATGGTGGATGGATGGGTGAAAGGGTGGTTGGATGAATGTTGGATGGATGGATGGGTAAAGGGGTGGTTGGATGAATGGTGGATGGATGGATGGGTAAAAGGGTGGTTGTATGAATGGTGGATGGATGGATGGGTGAAAGGGTGGTTGGATGAATGATGGATGGATGGATGGGTAAAAGGGGAGTTGGATGAATGATGAATGGATGGATGTGTAAAAGGGTGGTTGGATGAATGGTGGATGGATGGATGGGTGAAAGGGTGGTTGGATGAATGTTGGATGGATGGGTAAAAGGGTGGTTGGATGAATGGTGGACGGGTGGGTGAGTGGGTGAAAGGGTGGTTGGATGAATGGTGGATGGGTGGGTGGGTGAAAGGGTGGTTGGATGAATAGTGGATGGATGCATGGGTAAAAGGGTGGTTGGATGAATGGTGGATGGATGGATGGGTAAAAGGGTGGTTGATTGAATGGTGGATGGGTAAAAGGGTGGTTGGATGAATGGTGGATGGATGGGTGAAAGGGTGGTTGGATGAAGGGTGGATGGATGGGTAAAAGGGTGGTTGGATGAATGGTGGATGGATGGGTAAAAGGGTGGTTGGATGAATGGTGGATGGGAGGGTGGGTGAAAGGTGGTTGGATGAATGGTGGATGGATGGATGGGTGAAAGGGTGGTTGGATGATGTTATGTTGCATCATTGGGTCTGTGTAACCATAATGCATATGATGTCTTGTCTGGCCCGTTATGATGTCTGGGCTGTGGCTATCGTATGACGTCATCATGTCATAATCCGTTACGTGCCCCGTGCTGTCATCTTTCAGCCTGTGCTGTCATCTGTCATCTACCCAGTCCTGTAATCTTTCAGCCTGTGCTGTCATCTTTCAGCTTCCATACCAAAAAGTTTTTATTGTGAGCAAGTGCATGTTATCTGTAGTTACCAATGCCGTGGCGCTTATTTCCAAAAGGTGGCGCTTTTATTTTTGTTTTTATTTCCGCTTTTATATTTCACGCGCTGTTATTGTCAAAGCGAATGCTGTCATCTTTCAGCCCGTGCTGTCATCTATCGTGCTATCATCATTTATTTATTGTGAGCAAGTGCATGTTATCTGTAGTTTACACTTTCTTCATAGCCGTGGCAATTTTCTTTTCTTTTTATTTCCGCTTTTATTTCCAAAAGGTGCCGCTTTTATTTGAGTTTTATTTCCAAAAGCATGAGCAGGCGTTGTTATTGTCAAAGCGATGTTATTGTCAATGCGCATTAGTAGAATGCGTTCCAAAAGTCTGCGATGTAAAGCCTCCTGCGATGTGAAAGTGGCGTTGCGATGGCAGAGCGTGTAAACACCCACGTTGTAATGGGTGTTTCCTGTATGGAGATAGATGCTTCTTTGCAAATCCCTCCTCTTCACCTTCAAGGCCTTACACCAAGTTCATCACATTACTGACTTTTGGAACGCAAGATAATCTGCTCAAAATTCATATTGGGAAACTCGTCTACCTTAGGTAACCTGTCCCAGCCCCTGTGTGCGGGCTTTCCTGCTTTCCTTCCAGAAATATATTCTACTATTTCTGTTAAGCAGTTAAAACCGGTTGTATATTGTGCCTTTTAATTGCCTCCTCCTGCCTCCGTGTTCTTCCCACCAGCATCCCGGCAGTATTTTCACAATCAAAGGGCTGTTACTTTTGCCCTCGAGGCATGGACAGCATGTTTGGAACGGAGGCTTCCTATGTTGGGAGAGGATGTGGCATAGTGGCCAAAGCTGGCGATTAAGGGACTGGGAAACCAGGTTTGATTCTCGGCGTCGTCTCAACATCCTGTGATTCTGGGCAAATCACTTAATCACTATATGCCTTTAAAAAAAGTGTTCCCTTGTTTGCAATACGGCCCGCTGTATATTTGCTATGCTGCTGAAACCAGCTTCACAGTGAAGCAGCACACAAGACCCCACATCATAGCTATCCTCATTTTGAGCCTTTCATTCCCTCGTTCTGTATCCCCTCTGCCTCGTCACTAATGCCTTCTATTCTCTCTCCTCGCCAGTGTTTCAGCTAATTTTAAGGTCGAGCCTGTAGCAGCGCACATGCAAAAATGCAATGCAATAGCTATTGCTATTTGGTGTTGCATTATTATAGGCAATGACAATATCTCAAACTTTAATAATGCGAGACCTATTGCATTGCACATGCTTGTTTAGGACCTGTGACCTGTATATCATTCTAACCGTCTGTTCAAAGGAGTGGTGCCTCTGGCTGGCTCTTAAGAGACTCTGTATCAGAAAGCAGCATTCACGCCACCGCCTGTGAGGAGGTCATGACTGCTCGACCTCAGCTACCAGCATAGGAGGAAGGAACACTAGGGAATGATGGGTAATCTTTGGAAGGATAGTATCCTGAACGTTTCGCTAGTGAGGAGAGTCGGCCAGTTCATCGCGGGCTCTCCCTGATGCAGAGCCAGGAGGAGACAGAGCCTGGCAATGACGCATCCCGTCGCCTAGACAATAATCCAAGCTACCACAATGCACCAGAGCTGCATCAATATGGAACCCAAATGTTATTGAAATACAATATAATTCTTCATACACTGGCACCGATTTAGCTGCAGTAATGCGTGGTTGTACTATTAGTATGTATAACATCACATTTGATTTATCTCAACATTTGTAATTAAAACGCCACGTTTACGTCAAGGTAAATAGGATGAGTTTAGCCGAAAAGGCTGAACATCTTTTATTGTGAAGCTGTCAATATGAGAAAATAAATTGCATGCAACCACAATATAAATACAACGTAAAGGTCCTAACGTGAGAACTTCTGAGACAATAACTGTATTCCCTTTGAAGGGGAATGTGTCTAAGCAATTGCGCCCCATCTATTCTTTAAGCGTTTCTGGGGTTAACAAGGGAGGGGCTCAATAGCTGCTGAATCGAGAGCCCAGGAACGTGTGGCTTTTGTGGACAACTGTCACTGCAGTCTGCAGCATTCATTTCAAATCCACAACAAGAAGACAATAAAATGTACGTAAAATAAAGTTGACGCCCTGCAACACATTGCGGCAATGGGCTGCTCCAAAAATCATTGCAAATATTGGCTCTGTACCCAATAAGCCATGGACACCAGTAGGTGGAACCTGAACATTACTTTCCGTTAATCGAATTACCCTACAGCTATCTTCCACACCAGGCGAAAACGCAGGGTGCCATCGGTGTCAAATCAGAACAGTCCACGGTGCTTCCTTTCAATGAGGCCCAGCTGCAACTCCTGAAACCGCATCTCAATTACAGCTCTAAACAGAATACACGAGGCACAGAAGCATTCGCCGTGTAACTGTTTAGAGCACATGACTGCTCTGACGTCAGGCCATTTTCCAACTGCTGCAACCCCTCCCTTTCCAAAACATCACGCTGTGACGACTTAGCCTGACGACGATCAGCGCTTTTTATATAACTTAAAATAGGATGGTAATTGCTTTTAAAATCACCATCCACATCGCGCATTCATTAATTGAAAGGGCATAGCCCCTCCGCCCACCCACTGGAAATAGCCGCCGATTAGGATCTCTCTGGCCCACCCAAGCATTGTGCTGAGGAGGGCCCCTGGAGCTTGGGGCCCCCCGTACCGCGGGTGCTGCGGGAGCTTGTGTTACGCCCCTGTAATCACCATCCACATCCAGGGCCGGACTGGGAACTGAAAGCAGCCCTGGCAAATTTTGCCAGACCAGCCCCCGTCCGTCGCGTAGTGAAATAGCCCCCGTCCAGCGTGTAGCGAGCGTGCACAGCGAGCGAGCCCGACGGCCACTAGGAGGGTTTGGGGGGGTTCTCCCCCCAAGAAATTTTTGAAAAACGACAGACCAAAATGGTGAATTTTACAGCACATTTTTCATTACATATTCAAATTGTATCAACTTTCAAAGCACAGTAAACAGTAGATGATGTCCTTAAAGAACATCAGGTTACCCACCCAGTCATATGTATTCATAGGCATTCTTTCAGAGAGCACCAAAAATAGTCTTGGGCCAAGAGGTTATAACTTATCAGGTACATATTCATGTCGCGCGCTGCTTGCTTCTTCCAAGCTCGGGGCAGAAAAACGGACTCGCCTCACTCAGGCCTGCTGACTGCTGTTGGTGGTGGGGTGGCACTGTGCCACCCCACCACCAACAGCAGTCAGCAGGCCTGAGTGAGGCGAGTCCGTTTTTCGCACTGTGGCAGACACTGGACACAGGGCGGTCGGGCTAGGCGCTAGCCACTGCCAATAGAAAATTATGGTTGTGGTCGCTTACACAGGCAGCTTCAAGCAGCTTGTGTGGGATTTTTTTTTCTGCTGCTAGTGCGACTATGATCCGCGACGACCAGAGGCGATTTCTAATTGAAAGAACAAAGAAGCAAGCAACAAGCAAGCATAGGATCGTGGGTGTGACTGACGGGCGGACTGAAAATCGGCCCCCGCCACAAAACCGGCCCCCGTTTAGAAAACCGGCCCCCACCAACCTCCAGCCGACCGGGGGATTGCCCGGTGGGCAGACTCACCAGTCCGGGCCTGCCTGTAATTGTTTATTACAAGCGACTGGATGGATCATTTTCTTATTAGAAGCACACCCTGATGTCAGAACACTTATATACTAAGAATATAAGACACAATACATTGTGAAACACAATACAATACGAGTTTCCACATATTACATAAGGGAGAAAAAACACCTTGCCATACATTATAACAATAATGCAATTCACCAAGGACGTCTCTGACAAAATAGAGGAACGAAACTGAAGGCAGAGCGCCTTTTTAGGGCCATGGACTTCGTAGAGGATTTACAATATCCTTATATGGCACAACAGGGGGTACTTTATTCCTTTTAATACTTCATCACATCTGTTTCTTGCTTTTTACAGAATAGTGAATGTGGGAAATGTAGTAAAATTATTAAACACAGCAAAAAGAAGTAAATAACGAATTGCAAAAGGATATAAGAATCAGTTTAATGTGCGAGAAACAAATGTCCATAAATATCTCCTTCCTGCTAACTGCTGTTCACTTTAGAAAAAACTGATCAGAAGAAGGAAAGGCCAGATCTCTTTTTTGTTGCAACTGCAGATGGCATTATAATGTCACAACTCTCGGTGAACTGTCTGTGAACTGTCAGAGATATATCTACCCCTGGGAGTGTCTGCTTGCCTTGCAACCCAAAGTGCCTTGTGCTGATCACAATTGGCACCTAGACACCCCTAAAGGCAGTGCAATAAGTGTGGGTTTAGAGCCAGGGCGGGCTCTGGGGCTTCTCATGATGCCTCCAGCTCTATAAACATTAATATCTATAGCCTTAACTGCAGGTCCCTAGTAAAGCCTCATGAAGAAATATTTGATCTTCTTCAGGATTCCGCACCGGATATACTCTTTTTGACGGAAACCTGGTTAACCACTGACTCCTAAGCAATCCCTGCCTTGGCCCTCCCTATAGGATATACGATGTTCTCACAGAACAGACCTTGCGGCAGGGTAGGTGGTTTAGCTTTGATATTTAAATCTGTTTTTCCCTGCACTCTCTCCCCTCAGACTATCCCAGATTGTGAGAGTACCCTGTTTAAAATCACAATATCACACAATTTCAGTCTCACTGGGCTTCTCATTTACCGCCCAGCAGGGCCTGCCCGCGCTTTTCAAGAAGCCCTATCACACACCGGATCTACTCTTGCCCTAGAGAGAGCTAACTTTAGCATTATAGGCGAACGCTTTGACTCCCAGGATATTACCAACTTTTTGGGAGACAGGGATATCTGTCAACTAACTTAGTTAGTTGAGGGCCCATCACGTCTTGCAGGCCACTTACGCGATCCAGTATTCTCCAATGTCCGATCTCTCAAAGTCTACGCCCCCCTCCCATTGACCTGGACGGATCACTTTCTCATCCATTTGTGCCTCGGTCTTGCAGGCGTTCCTTTGCGGACCTCTTATCAGCCTTCCATGAGGCGTCCATGGCACAAACTGACGCATCAACCTTTGTGTCCACCTTAAAATCGCCACACCCCGACTAGCCTATTGATTTGGAGGTAGCTGATAGAGTTTTTAGGGGTGCGATTACCAACTCTCTCGATCACTGTATCCCAAATAAACTGACCAGCACCAAGCATACGCAATCGCACGGCTGGTATAACAAAACGTTGGTGCTGGAAAAGAAACATTGTAAAACTTTGGAACGAATCTGGAGGCGCACCTATGACCCCATTGCAAAAAAGATCTACAGGAATGATATTAAAGCCTACCACAAATTAGTCCAAAAGACTAAAGCCGCGTTCTATACCAATCTGACCACATCAAGTCCCAACCCTTCAAAGTCCCAGTGTTTCAAGAGCTCTACTTGATAACACACGCTGTATTTGACGCTGAGAGCACAAATGAAACGCTTGTAAGCAGAATAGCGCTATGTGAAATTGACTGAAGAACTCATGTAGCGCGAGCTTAGTATTTTAATTATTGCACTTGATTTAATTTTTAAATTCCTTGTTGCCTTTTAATTTGTTCACAGTCCACAAACCTTTCTCTGGTGCTTCTTGTTGCCCCTGCTACCCCGGTCCACCGCAAGCCTTAGGCTTGTTTGCTGTGGAGGGTGCAGGGCGCTACCTTCTTCCGGGTTCTTCCCGGGGCCGGCCATTGATTGGTGGAGTGTGTATGGGAGGCGGTGCTGATCACTAGCACGGAGCCTTCAAAACAATGACAAAGCCTAAGACGCGCAGCAATGATGCGCAGCATCCACGCCGAATCCGCGCCGAAGACACGCCAAAGACTAGCCCATCTGTGCCCGTCCGGGCCAGGACGGGGCACGGGGCAGAGGACCATGCTCCTAAAGTCACCCCTATACAGGTACTGTCTCCAGCCCAGATACTTGCTCTGCGCCCTGTATCTGACTCTAACTGTGCTTTACTTGCCATTCCACATTTGGGAACAGCTGCTTGTCCTCACTGTAGTTATACCATCACATCATTCCAACCATATCCCCCTCGCAGGATCAGACGGAGCAATCTACACAAACAATTGCCCCCCACTAATGACAATGGTTTATTTTACAGTATTAACTGTCGTTCCCTGCCCATGCATAGATTGGACATTTTTGACCTCTTAGTAGATGAAAAACCTAATGCGCTATTTCTTACGGAGACATGGCTGCATGCAGGCTCTGACCCCGACATACCGACGGCCCTTCCTCCCAACTATGCGATCTTGAGGATGGATCGATCCCGAAAAATAGGGGTTGGAATCGCCATTGTTTACCAGAAAAAACATACATGCACTCTCGAGCCATTAATAATCCCTGAATGCGAAGCTGCTCTTTTCAAACTCTGCTTGAATCCCAACTTCACTTTTTCAGGCATCCTTATGTACCGGCCGCCTGGAAGCTGTACTAAATGGGCCGCCGAGTTGGCCAACTACATCACCCCTTTCCTCTTGGCAACCAAGAATTTCTCCATTATTGGAGATCTAAATATCCACTTAGAGGATAAATCTAATACAACTAGTGCAAATCTGTTAGAAGATCTTAGTGCACTAAACATCCATCTCCTAAACTCAGGACCTACGCAGAAGGCAGGACATTTATTAGATCCAATCCTCACTAACTTCTCACAACTAACTTGGAAAGACTCCACTCCGGTATGTTGGTCTGACCATTTTTTAATTAAGTTCACTCTTATACCACCTATTTCCTCCATTGACCATAAGATTGTACCGACTCAGCCCAAAATAAATTGGAAATCCTTAGATATTTCAAAACTTAACTCTGCACTTGTCTTAAATCCACCTAAAAAGAACACCACTATGGAGAGCATTGCTAATGCTACCCAATTATGGCTTACCAATGCAGTAGAATCCTGTATACCCACTCCTAAACACAAGGGCAAATTACATCGCCCCCCTGCCTCATGGTTCAATGACTCACTGAAAGGGGAAAAAACTAAATGTAAAGCTCTTGAAAGAGCGTGGCGTAAGGATTTTGACCCTGACAAAAAAACTAGGTATAAAAATGCGAGGAACCTCTAACACACTGCATGTAGGAAAGCACGTGCTACATACGTTGCTGAAACCATAACAGGAGCTGCAAACAAAGCCAAAACTTTGTTTAACACAGTCAAAGACCTGGCGGGTGGGCAGATTACTGCCCCATCACGCCCTCTTAGTGAGAAGCAATGTCAAGATTTAGCCCAATTTTTCTCAGACAAAATTGATAAACTAATCGTTGAGATTGACAAGAACAACTGCGACACCACCTCTACGGAAAACTGGGAATACAACCCCATTATAAATCAAACTTTACAAAATTGGCCGCCCATTACAACCGATACCCTCACCTCTCTCCTGAATTCAATCAAATCTGGTTCTCCACGTGACCCTATCCCTGTTAATATAATAAAACTTCTTGAAACTCCTGCACTTAATATTATTGCAGATACCTTAAATTCATCTCTAGAGCTAGCCACAGTGCCTCCCCTATGGAAGCACGCCATAGTGACCCCACTGTTGAAAAAACCTACAGCTGACCCGGAACAATTAGCCAATTATAGACCCATATCACTCCTTCCTGCGCTCTCCAAATGTCTGGAAAGACATGTACACACAGCCCTTACCCGTTTTTCTGACGAAAATACCCTCCTTCACCCCACCCAATCTGGTTTTCGAGCAGGTTTCTCCACAGAAACCGCTCTGTTAGGAATTTCTGAAACCATCAAAAAACTCCTTGATGACGGTCAAACGGTTGCGCTAATTTTACTTGACTTAAGCGCAGCCTTTGACACTGTGTCGCACAATAGGCTACTTACCACACTGGAAAAGAATGGAATTGGTGGAATGGCACTGCAGTGGATCAGATCTTTCCTGAGCCAACGTACATATCAAATTGCATCTGCCACCGCAAGCTCGGGAAACTTCAACTCCCCTCATGGGGTTCCACAGGGCTCCATTCTTAGTCCGCTTTTATTCAATTTATATCTGAGACCCCTGGCAGATTTAGTGGAGAAAGCTGGGCTCACTTTTATGACGTATGCAGACGACTGACAAATTGTCTTTTCACTATCCAAACCCCAATCTTCATCGTCGTCTTCTCTCAAAAATGGTCTTTTGAACATCTTTAACTGGATGTCAACTAACCAGTTAAAATTAAATGGAGACAAGACGGAGATCCTCCTTCTGGGCAAACAGCCAGAGCTCTGGAACATAACACACTGGCCTACACAGATGGGTGATCTTCCAACGCCAGTGACCCATGCAAGAAACTTGGGAGTAATTCTAGACAACACCCTGTCCATGAAACAACAGGCAAGCAAGGTAGTGGGTCTCTGCTTCACCATTATCAAATGGCTCAGGAAGATTCTGTGGATGCTGCCTGTCCCCATGCAAAAAACAGTAGTCAATGCCCTAATTACATCCCGGCTTGACTATGGGAACATCTTGTATTTGGGGGCAAATAAAGCAGTCATAAAAAGACTACAACTTGTTCAAAACACGGCTGCCCGACTTCTCTGCCACATCCCCAAAAATACTAGCGTGTCTCCTTACTTACGGGAACTACATTGGTTGAAGGTAGAAAATCGCATCAGATTTAAGGCCTTAAACTATATGTTTAAAATTAAATCAGGTACCGCCCCGAAATACCTTCAGGCACTTGCACTTCCCTATGTCCCTACAAAAAACTTACGGTCCCTATCAGCTGAAAAGTTCTGTGTGCCAAGATTCAAGCTCTCCAGGATGGGAGGAAGATCCTTTTCCCACTTGGGCCCCACTATATGGAATTCACTTCCATTTCACATACGAAAGGAGGGAAGCCTCTCCAAGTTCCGTAAAGCGATAAAAACCTGGTTGTTCGATTAGTAACCTGAATGTGCCAGCTATACTCGTCCATCTTTGATGCTGTGTTCTTCAGGCGCCGGGAAACCCTTTTTGGGTAGCTGTTGCGCCATACAAGCTTATAAAATAAATAATAAATAAATAAATAAACCCCTGTAAAACTATCTTCTCTCTTATATGATAAAACCCCAGGCAGGAACTAACAATATCATATCCATCAACTTGCACTGCGTATCACAGGCACACTATTTCATCAATAACGTAGAGTGCATTTACAACGCACTCAACTCCAAAAGGGATGCTTCCAAATCCTGGCCTACTACTAGTTCACTTGATCTCCCCTACTCTCTACAAGACCTACCTTCTCTGTCGCTTAAAGACCTGGACGTCCTGGCAGCAAAGGTGAAACCAGGCTCTCCTGATGATCCAGTAAAACCGGACACCTTTAGGAATTTCCAGGACTGTCTTCTGACGGATGGCAGGGAACTGATCAATAGATCGCTCAAGTTGTCAGAAATTCCCAAATTATGGAAGCATGCCAAGGTTATTCCCCTGCTGAAAAAGCCAGCACTGGATGCATCTCTGCCGGAGAATTTCCGGCCAATTTCTCTGCATCCATACTTGCCCAAGATTATGGAGTCCCATGTTAATAGCACCCAGACCAAATATCTGGAAGTTAATGAGATTTCGGACATAATGGGTTCTGGCCTGGACAGAGTACGGAATCCACTCTTCCAGCGGTTACAGAGCAGTTGAGGGCAACATTGGATGAGGGCAACACTTCGGCACTGTTTTACTTGATCTGAGTGCAACCTTCGATACGGTCTCCCATGAGATTCTGCTTCAATGACTCGGGGAGATTGGGGTCAGTGGCAAGGCCTTGGCCTGGTTTGCGTCTTTTCTATCTGAACCCTCCTTTCAGATCCACACCCCTCCCTACTTGTCCAGTATCTACCCCCTCAGCAGTGGTGTCCCCCAAGACTTCTCCCTGTGCCCTACATTATTCAACATGTACCTCTGCTCTCTGTCCCTCCTGGCCAAAGCCCGGAATATCAATATGATATTGTGCGCAGGTAACACACAATTGATATTCACTTTTTCCAACAATCCAGCTATAGACCAACTGAAATTCTGTGAAGATGTTCTGGCCACCTTAGACTGGATGGTGGACAATTATCTACAACTTAATTCCTCGAAAACGGAGGTGCTCCTGGTAGGTTGCGATACCAATAAATGGGACTATCAGTGGTGGCCTGTGGCACTTGACAGCCCACGCCAACCGAAAAGTGCAGTCAAGAACTTGGGGGTCCTGATGGACAGTGCCCTCTCTTTCGAGCTTCACGCCAAAAAGGTGGCAGGTGCATGCTTCGGCCATCTACGCGGTCTGAAACCCATTCTGGAATTTTTCGATGCTTCCACTCGACAAGTGATTATTCAATCGGTGGTTCTGTCGTATCTCGACTATTGTAATGGACCTCTACTTGGCATAAATAAAACTGTCACCAAGAGACTCCAACGGGCACAGAACGCAGCTGCCTGCATTCTCTTTGCCCTCCCTAAGCACTGTCACACCTCCCATCTCTTGCGCCATCTTCATTGGCTGCCTATCGAACAGAGAATTCAGTTTAAAACTCTCTGCACCACTCATAAGATCTTACACGGCCAGGGTCCCCAGATACTGCAGGGGCTATGTACACCATATGTTCCAGTGCGAGCACTGCGCTCCGCAGACCTGCATGTGGCTTTCACTCCCCGGGTGCATAGGTGTAGAGCTGGAGGGCGCTCTTTCAGGGCTCTGGCCCCAGCCTTATGGAACTCCATTCCACTTGCTGCACGCAGCACACAAGATCACTGGGCATTCAGAAAACAGATTCATCCATCTAGCTTCATGGTGTGTGTGCACACAGCGCACAAAATCTTTGGGCACATAGAAACAGATTTACTTGGCTGTCTTTTCATCCGTCTAGCTTCACCTTCCTTGGCCACCTTGGCCGCCAGCCTTGGGACGCTCCTGAGCTGGGGCAGCCATGCGCTATACAAATACATTTAACGTAACATACCATAACTTATTGCAGTTCAGCAGCTACATTGTTTCATTATTACAAATGACTAGAACCATCACAATTCATCTATAAGAAGGAAATTTGAGACCGCCTTTACATGGAGATTTGGAAACTCACATGTATTATGTCACTATTCTATCACAATAATGTGTGATGGTTAAGTTTTAACATCACAGTGTCTGCTGCCAGTGTCAGTTGGCAGTGTCGAAAGTAACTCCCAGGGCAGAACACTAACTGTCATCGAAACAATTAAATGGGAAGCTGCCCGTTCAACAGCTATTACTTTATATTAATTGGGAACGCATTCATTAGCTGCTCAGACATTTAATATGTGTGTTTATTTACGGTGTTGCGGGGTTTCAATACATAGAAACAAGGGCTGGTCCACATGATAGTGCACTGCTCAAGTCCTAACTTAACGTCATCATGTTTAAACTGTATGTCTACAGAAACTCAGCTTTTGGCCTTTGCCATGGATCGTCTTTGCTTGCTTGGTCACCCGACACATCCTTTTGCTTTACAGGAGGAGGTGCATCATCATTATTATTATTAATAATATTATTAATAGTACTAATACTAGTACAAGTAGCTGTTAAAAATTAAATTAAAGTTGGAAGAAATGTGATTCATCTTGAGAAATACCTTCTATAGAGCTTTGCCAATGCATATTCACCTGCAGGACTGTTCCCTTGTGGTGGCACACTGACTTAGTTGCATTAAACAGATGGCTGTAAATTGCCTTTACTACCATACATAATATATAAACCTATAATTTGGCAGTGCAACTACAGTCACTGCACAAGCACGGTCTCATTTCTTTCCGCTGCTGAAAGATGTTGTGCAATCAGACACAGTGTTTTATTTTTTTGTAGTTAAAATGGTCATAATCTTCTACTCTACGAGCAGTAACTCCTGAAGCATCACCTCACCCGCCCCATTCCAGCGCTCGCCCACCCCATTCCACCGCAAATTAATTCCTTACTCGCAGTGCTCTGTGGATTGACCATGCAGGAGAACTCAGTGCCAGGCCTGTGATGTGTTCTGTACTGAACAGGCCAGCAAAGCAGACCAGCCTCACCTCTTACCTTCCCTCATGCATCACCTCATGCCTCACCTCATGCCTCACCTCATGCCTCACCTCATGCCTCCACTCATGCCTCCCGTCATACCTCAACTCATACCTCACCTCATGCCTTACCTCATGCCTCCACTCATGCCTCCCGTCATACCTCACCTCAGACCTCACCTCAGACCTCACCTCATGCCTCCCGTCATGCCTCCCCTCATGCCTCCCCTCATGCCTCCCCTCATGCCTCACCTCATGTCTCCCCTCATGCATCACCTTTGGCTTCTGCTCCATGAAAGGGAGCTTCCTCATCATGAATCGAATCAGGGTTAAGATCGGCTTCAATGAGGAGCAGACTTCAACTTGCTGCTCCCGGATTGGTGCTACACTCTGGGAACACCTTCATTCCCAGCATTAGGAATTAGGAACTAGGGAGCCCTGTTTGGTTGCGACCGCACCTCGATCATTCCTCAAGTCGCATGCAGCCCTGAGGCTTAACCGGGAAGGCCTGAATGCATGCAATCAAACTTTAAGACCACAACACTTCGTTGTCTGAGCTTCGCTGCAGATCATTAAAAAAGTAGGTGATAAAATTAATAATCATTGCTTCCTTTTTTTTATTACCGACACTTTTGATTATAACTTTCAAATTAGGTGTGGCATGACTCTTGTTTTAGTCTCCAATATATTTGTGACTGAGTGCGAGACAGACAGCGTGTTCTCGTTGGCAAGTTACAACAACCGCTCCATAATGCCAACTTAATATTAAAATACATTTTTATTACAGTTCTATACTAGTACTACTGACAATGTATAGTAAAGCAATGTGCCACCAGTACGTTTCGGTCACCAAGAGGTGTTTAAAAGTGTGAACCCAACTCGACAAAGCTGTAGTCAGAGCACTGCAGAAAGGATATTTGTATGCTAAGCACTCGTCCAGAGTCAGACCAGGGCCAGCCAGGCCTCAGGCCTGGTCACGCTTGCCCTGTTCTTATTTCGCCGGACTCACCTCACTCACAGGCCTGTGACTGCTGTTGGTGGCGGGGCGGCACTCACGTGGCAGACACTGTGGCAGTCTGGCAGACACTACACAGGGGGGTCGGGCTTAGCTAGTGGCGCTACTAGCCACTGCCTTCTGCCTCAGCCTGGCTGTGAAAATGTATTTATGGCCGCTGCCGCTTAAAGTGCGCACCTCTCTGCTGCTCCACTCGTCCTCGTCAGTTAGATGAAATGCGCATGCGGGCAAAAATTACACCAGCAGCCGCACCCTGCGCAGACGCGGCAGAGGAGGGGGGGGGGGCATTCTGCGCGCTGCGCACAGCCTCCTCCTCCTCCGTTTGGTGGAACCGGGGAAGTTTGCATTGCAGCAGTGCTGGCTGGGTCAGACTCTCGATGCGGGGGCCGATTTTCAGTCCGACCGTCACAGGCTGTGAGTGTGACTGACGGGCGGACTGAAAATCGGCCCCCAGCCACAAAACCGGCCCCCGTTTAGAAAACCGGCCCCCAGCACCCTCCAGCCGACCGGGGGATTGCCCGGTGGGCAGACTCACCAGTCCGGGCCTGTCCACATCCATATAGCGCATTAATTAATTGAAAGGGCATAACCCCTCCGCCCACCCCCTGGAAACCGCCGCCGATTAGGAGCTCTCTGGCCCACCCGAGCACTGTGCTGAGGGGGCCCCCTGAAGCCTGGGGGCTGTGGGGGCTTGTGTTACACCCCTGAAAAGAGAGTGGAGTGGCATAGAGTGTTATATGAATAGCGTGGTGCACACTTCCATTACCGACAGTACATCTTCAATTGAAAAAACCATTACATTTGCCCAGACATATAGTTTCACATAGAGCACACAAACGATAAGATGTGCAAAAGTTTCAACCTAGTCTAGTTTCCACAACTCTTCAGAATTTCCAAACATTTGCTTCATTTGTGCTTTTCTAATTCTGAAATTTCTGCAAAGTTCATTTAACCCCTTCCACGCTTATGATGGAACCGCTCCGTCACGCACCTCGGGTGGGCTGTGCTGGTGACGGAGCGGTTCCGTCATGGCCCGCTCGCCGCGCCTGCGCGGTGCTGATTTCGCACCTGCGCGGCTCGTTCTATTGAGCGGGCGGGGCCCGTGACGGAACCGCTGCGTCACAAGCACAGCCCACCCGAGGGGCGTGACGGAGCGGTTCCGTCATAAGCTTCGGAGCGCCGCGTGGCCCCCTCCACCCCTTAGCACTGCGGCGAAATTGCCGCCGCAGTGAAAGGGTTAAAGACATTTACACTTTATTGTGTGGTAGAAAAAAAATTGTTCAGCCTTCCTCAAGCACTCCCCAGAGCCATCATGATTGTCATATACATTCTCTAACTTTGAAGTCAGAGAAAGAAAAGTAAACACCAAACTTCTTGGAAGAGAGAGCCTGACATTTGACCTCTGTATTTGAAAGAACAGCAAATGTGACAAGATAAGAACAATAGTTAAAGGCCTGTTTATAGAAATCAAGCACTGGTGAATGAATACAGTAAATAGAGTTTGGACAAGGGAAGGGGCAAATTCAAGCTGGACTGCCTAAACAAACAGAGCCAGCAAATAGAAAGCAAGCAAATGTAAGTTACAAACCACAATGCCAATGGTAAACAATAGGTGGAATGTATTCCCAGGGAATCTTTCTGAATGTCCCGAAGATGTGATTAGCAAACCCGACAGCTGGTAGGCTTCGATCTAAAAAGTTCCAGTACAGATTTCAAGGGAGCTCCAGCTCCTGGGTGCCACCTAATGGTGGCTGACTTTACCTACATCATCATTCATATATATCTCACAAGAGAAGACTAAGACTGCTTTTGTGATTTAGATCAAAGGTCCAGGCAGACAACCCAGCTTTGTTAAGGTCCTGCCTAAACAGCTATGTATGCTTTTCCCTGCCATAGGAAACTGAATGAATAGGAGCTGGCTCTCCGCACAATTTTTAACATAACTTTTGTGAAGAAGCTAAAATATCTGCTGAGGCTGCAGCCAGACCCTCGTCGCATGAGAGCTGTGCCTGACCAATCATTAATTTGAAAAGAAAGTTGTTCAGCACGGGGAACTTTCCAGTAATTGTGTTCCTATTCCAGCCCTGGGCACCATATTTTCCCACAGGAGTCTTTCTCAGTGCTTAATTTTTGGAAAAATGTGTGCCAGGGCCTAAGATGCTTCTCAAGAGACCACTGCAGCTTTCACCACACAATCAGCCTGCCAGTGCTCTCAAATGCCAGAACCAATGCTACCCATTTAGCATCACATAAATGTGACAATATTCTTGGCCACTCACAGCTGAAAGAATGATCTGGAGGTAATGATATTAATATTTTATATGTATTTCGTATTTCAAAAGCGTTTACTGATGTTTAAAAATATGCAGACAGCACCCCCATGTGGCGGAATGGCATAAAAAAGTGCAGGCGTCAAGAAATAAGTCTCAGTGCTGAGCACCGGCAAACACTGGTTCAGATTAAGTACTGGCCCTTCTTTTCGTTTGGTTCTGTTGCTTTGATGCCTTGTGGTTTCCTACCTCAGAATTCCTCTCCTGCCTCATTCATTCCCAAACTTCATTCTTTCTGCTCTGCTTTGCTGGCCAATTCCTCACTGCCCTTTCAGTCTCTACCCCCAGCACCAGTGTGAGTCTCTCCACATCTATCCAAGACCCCTGCTTGATGTCCACCCCACCCTGTGCTCCATCACCTGACCTGCCTGGTGAATGCTATTTTTAATGCTTGCAGTAATCTGCACCAAAGCTGTATTTCTACTTACGGACATATAGTTCTGTTTTGTGACAGCAAAAATCAAAGTTTGTATTTTGACTGTTGCCCACAGTAGCTAAAAGGTGAACATTTATGAGTACTGTCATGGAAGAAAATGAGCTGGATCAAAATAGTTGTCTATTAAATAAGCATAAACCATGCTAAATAGTGCCATGGTATAGATTAGCACAGAGAGAAATAAATAGGCCCACCAGGGCAGTTCTTGTAATCTGCCTTGTCTCTGTCTCAGAAGTGCACCTCCATGTTTTATTCACTTCCCTCTAGAGTGTGCCCGCTCACTCACACAGCATCAGGTTATGTGAGTGTGTGCCTGTGCCAATGTACATACCTCCCGTGCTTACAAGGACAGTACATGCAGGTGTACAAATGCCACCGTTGTTGCGTTCTGTTGCTGTATAATTGCTATTAGAAGCTACTTTAGACTGTCCTGTGCATAGTTAAGTGGCAGGTATTTCTTTACCTCCTGGGAGAGCCAACTCCTTCTCCAAACCCATAATTTAATATGAGTTAAGCACAATTATGTTGCCACCATTTAAACCCTGTTTTTAGAAACTCCACAATCTCCGCAAAAAAAGCCACTAGCAAAGTCAATAGATTTAGCTTGCATTTTCAGTTATAAGCCAGATATTGGCCTTGTCAAAATCGCTGGATGTGTTTTTGAACAGTGTTCCAGCAGCAGGAACAGGGGAGCTGCGGGCATTCTTAGTCGTGGCATCAGCCTTGTGGCTTGAGGCCGTTGACAGGGATGCCAAAGGTTGTGCCTCAGTTGGCAAGTAATGGTTAGATCAATGTAGTGGATGTGATATTGTTATCATGGGACATACTGCAGAAACATAGTGGCATTTGAGGAGTCTCTAGCAACCCAGTTGTTGTATTCTAAAGTAAACCATTGTGTCGTAAAAAATCTAAAATATGTTTTTAATGCAATGTATGTATACGATATAAACAGTCCCTTGTGTATTGAAATGGAACCACTCCACTGGAGGTGGAATTACACATTAAACAGTCAATAGCATGATGGTGGGTCAACCATGCCTGCTACACTGGCGATGAGGCCGGTACCGACCCACGCCACTGCAGCCTGGTTCCTCACCTGCCTCACCGCGAAGGCCGCTGCGACTGGAAGGTTGCCTGCTGTCTCTGATGCTCCCAGTGGCTGAGCCACGCTGCCGGTCTCCTGTATCAGCCCTCTCAGCAGGTGGAGCTCTGCGTGGTGCGTCCGCAGCCCTCACCAAGTGGGCTTGCCCTGCCCACTGGAGGGTGTGCACGGCATGCACGTCTGCTCCTGCAGCGCCCTGCACCACGTGCAACACTTCAGGGACCACCACCACACCACGGCGGGACAACACGCCAAATGTACTCTGATACACCACCTACATACCAAGGGGTTCAAAGGCACCACTCTGAATAAACAAACCTTTAGAGTATAATAAAAAACAACTAGGGTGCACACCGACGTTGCAATTCCCGCTAGACAGCACTGAGGCACACTGAAAGTGTGCCAGGCCTGCCCCAAAACACCCACTAGCCTTTACCTCTTCAGAGAAATGCCGCTCAGCCCCAGCAACCCAATAGCCACACAGCTGTGACGCCTCTCCCAGCCTTCAGTGAACTATCTGACCCAGACACCCCCTGATGGAGGTCTTGGATCTGACTCCTCAACCACTAATTCAGGGGCACCAGGCAGACAGACTGCGCCGTCAAGAGCTCGCTGCTCATGCACTATGACAGCAGGGAGCTGTATGGCCTCTCTGGGACACTCCCTGACACAGTCCACAATGACAATTTCACCGCCAGAATGAGGACACTCAGCAGACACTTTGACCCCCAAATCAACCCGGACTTCGAGCGCTTCAAGCTGCGCTAAGCCAAACAGTCAGACACCAAATCGGATGACGACTTTCTCACCCACCTGAGAAAGTTGGCAAGCACGTGTACCTTCCACAATCAGCGGGAGGAAACCTGGGCCCAACTCATTCAGGGGTGTAGGGCAGTGGTACTACGACAGCTAATCCTCAGGCAGCCCGGTGAATCCCTGGACGATATCCTCATACTGGCACAGTTCCACAAACTTTCAAACTCCAGAGCAGATGGAAGCAGCCCTCAATAGCCAGCCAATGGGGCCCTGTCCCTCCAGGCCCGCCGTCATTAAGGAGAGGGTGGACCCTATCCAGAAACGCCCAGGCTCCCTATGCGGTAAGCAGACTCATTTTGCCAAGGTCTGACGAAGTGGATGGTCGAGAGCCACCTTTTGGAAATCTTGGGCAATGCCGGCAAACATCAAACATCTGTAGCTTGAAGACACCCCTGGCTTGGTAGACATCGTCCAGCACGGACCCGGGTTCAATGCAGAGGAAGGGGAAGATGACGTGTTTGTTGTATCTTTTGCCAGCCGCATTAACCACCGTCGAAGGCAGCCCCACCATGTGCACTGTCCAAGTAGCGAACACTGCCATCAAAGCCCTCATCAACACAGGGGCATCAGTCAAAGTGACAGATTCGGAGCAGGATTGCCGCCTCATGCCATGCCCTTCCCTCTCTCCGACCAAGGCAAGGATCTGCTCCTATGGGGGGACAGAGCCCCTCCCTCTGCGGGGAATGATCGAAGTAGAGGTGGCCAGCGAGAAACGTACCACCAGAGCTAAGTTCCACGTAACAGAAGGAAAGAATGGCATGCTGCTGAGCTGCCACACTGCAGAAGGCCTCACAATAGTTTTCTTCGTCAATCAGATTCATGACTCACATGCCAACGCCATACTGTAAGAATTCCCGCAGCTGTTCAAAGATCTGGGCAAGCTCAAGGACAAGCAATTTAAGCTACAGATTGATGCCTCCGTCAAGCTGATGGCACTCCGGAACAGAAGGGTTCTCTTCCATCTGAGGCCACAAGTGGAGAAGGAGCCAATAGCGTTAGAAAATCTGGGAGTCATTGAGAAGGTCACGGGTCCCACCCCGTGGGTATAAACTGTGGTCGGGGTACAAAAGCCAAAGCAACCCAGAGCCATCAGGGTCTGCATGGACATGCGTCTCCCTTATCTGGCTCTGAAAAGGGAGCGCCACCTGACACCCAATATAGACGACATTGTAGCTGATCTCAATGGGGCGAAATGGTTCTCCAAATTAGACCTTAACTCCGGTTATCACCAGCTGGAGATTGCCGCAGAGAGCCGGTACATCACGACCTTCTCCACTCGCGTGGGCCTGCGATGATACAAGCGCCTCAGTTTTGGTGTGTCATCGGCTGCCAAAGTTTTCCAAAACACCATCAGGGAGACTCTGTCAGGACTGCTAGGTGTGCACAACCTGAACAATGACATCCTGATATTCTTCAGCAGCTTCAAAGAGCATCACATATGCCTCCAACGACTGGTGGACAACAGCCTCACTTTGAACAAAGCTAAATGCTAGCTTTAGTTTTAAGAATACACAGAGTTTTTTGGGTACGTGTTTTCCCGTGAAGGACTCAGGGTAGACGCAAAGAACGCCATCACCATCTCAATGGCACAAGTCCCCATTACCCTGATAGAGGTCCACAGTTTTCTTGGGATGGCCACCTACTGCCGTCATTTCATACCAAACCTGGCTTTTATGTCTGAGCCTCTGAAGTCACACACATGCAGTGGTGTACCCTAGGAATAGGGCCCACATGCCAACACGGCCCTCAATGCCATCAAGGACGCCCTCATGGATAAGACCACGATGCCCTACTTCTACCCCGGAAGGCACACAGAACTAATCATCGATGCAAGTCTGGTCGGCACGGGCGGTCCTCCTGCAGAACACCAACAACGTTTGGCTACCAGTAACCTACGCAAGCAGAGTGCTATCGGAGACAGAGATGAGGTACACCCAAATCGAAAGGGAGGCTCTTGCCATTAAATGGGCCTGTCAGCATTTTCACCTCCACGGCCACGAGTTCAGGTTAGTGACAGACCACAAGCAACTCATCCCTTTATTCACCAGGACCACCTGCCTGCCCCCCTCAAGATAGAAAGATGGGTGGTGCAGCTCCACGCCTACCGGTTTGACGGCACATATCACCCGGGTGCCAACAACCCTGCTGGCTACCTGTCGTGCTACCCGCTCCCTGATGATGCACTACAGCTCCGGCGAGGTGAGGAACACACAGAGGAACACACAGAGGAATTTATCAGGATGATTACCCAGGAAGACATGTCCCAAAGCACTGACACTGGAAGAGTTTGGTGCAGCCACCAGCCATGATAGAAATTCAGCAGTCAAGAAGGCGCTGACACACAGAAATTGACAACTCTTCCTGGATGGTTCCCGATTACTGACTGCAGCCGACCAACTCTTAAGGCAGCAGCTGTGGAGTGTCCGCCACAAATTCCGCAAAGGACCCCGCAGAATCATGCTGTGGGGCCAGATGATCATAGTCTCAAGAGACCTGTGGAATCGAGTCAATTAACTTGTCCACCTGGGGCACCAAGGGTGGTGGAGACAAAGGCCCAGCTCCGCAGCGAAGTGTGGTTCCAGGGGATGGATACCCTGGTTGATAAGACCATACGCCAGTGCCATTCGTGTGGGATTACCAGGGGGATCAGGCACCCGTGCCAGCCATCGCCGAAGAACCCAATCATGAGCCCTAGTCAAAGGTCAGCATTGAGTTTGAGTGCTTCCCAGATGGTCGCAACACTGTAGTCATAATTGACACCCACTGGAAGTAGTTTCATCCACGTTATTTCCCCAAATGAAGGCTGTACTTGAGAAAACTTTTGCGATGCTGGGCCTGCCGGATGAGGTAAAGTCATACAAGGGACCCCTGTTTCAAGGCAGGGAGTTCCAGGATTATCTCACCTACCATGCAATTCGACATTGGAAAATCATGCCGCAGTGGCCCCAATCCAACAGGGAGGTGGAATGTTTCATGCAGACTCTCAACCGAGATCTCCGGATCGGAGTAGAGAAGGAGGAAGATGCAAAGAGTTGTCTCCACCAGTTCCTTAATGCCCACAGACAAACCCCGCACAGCACTACCAACTGCGTCGTGGCCCACCTCCTGTTCCGGAACCCCGTGTGACAACATCCCAGCAAGTCCCGGCTGGTGCCGCGCTGAGCTCGACTGTGAGGCCACCCAGGCCAGGAGAGAGATCACCAACCAAAAGGTCTCACTGCAGTTAGGGAATTACATGGTTGTCAAAGACAGGTGCCCAAGCCGGAAATTCAGGACACCCACCCTATAAGCCTGAGGTGTGGAAGGTCATTACCATCAATGGAACCATGGGCTCCACCCGAAGGGGGGCTCGAGTAGTCACTCGGAACATCTTGTGGTTCAAAAAGGTGGTTGGGCCCTTACAGGACGGAAGACCGGACATTGACCCCGATGGTGGAGACAACGAGAACGTTGTTCCATCTTCCTTCCCAACTTGGAGCGAGGAAGGTCATGCCCCGACCGAAGCGGACTGGACGGTCCAGAATGAATCCCAGCACATCTGGGCCTCCGGAGGAAACATCGTGCTGGACAGCCTGGCGGGGACAGAGCCAAGCACCAGCTCCTAGAGCCAGACGTATGGTCTTCGGCCGAATCCAGCCCCCAGACTCAGATACTTTGTGTGCTCTCAACATCCAGGACTGTAGCCAAGCAAATATTGGCCACTAAAGAAATGGAACACATAGCCACTGTATCACTCCTCTGGGCGGGCTCGCCCAGAGGAGATAAATAAACAGGCTGAAGATCCCTTGGGGCCCTCGCCCACACCCGAACCAAGTGTGAGGTTGTATTGTTTCACTGCATGGTAATAGGCCGCATAATCGCACGGGCATTGCCAGGCTGATGCAAGATGTGGTTGACTTTGCTTCAAACACACTGTGAAAGTGGCTGATACAAATTTAATGGAGGCTGACAAAAGCCCACTCTGTATATATTTCAAACTATAGATCTTGCAGAGAGTTATGGCTTCATTAGAGAGCTGAACATTTAGTATTTTTGAACAATATAGAAAGTTAAAAACCGGTAAATGTTATTTTAGGAGTTTTTAAAGACAAAGCTAAACTTTATTTAAATGTATAAAAGTTATTTAGGAGTTTAAAAGTGGATTGCCTCCCTAGTCTATATATCATCTCTTCTTCCGCCTCCAGTTGTCTTCGTAAACAGTTGTCTTAAATGAATCCATGCTAGTTTATCTAACATATAATACTGAAATGACTGCTAGTATTTTATTTACTGTTCAAAATTATGTCTAAGTTCACTTAATACAAATTCCTAAAAAAATATATACTGATTAGGAACATCATAAACATTATTGGTAATTTGAACAATTTTTAATAGTTTCATTGGTGCCCTGATTTTGTTAGATCTCTTGAAAGGACTTCACAGTCTGCCTCAGGCTGGTATCCTCTGAAGTTCCTTCAGTAACTGCCATTTGGGAGACACCTCAAGGTTCTGCTTTGTTGATACCACTGTTCAATTATTATATGCAACCGTGCAGACTATACTGCACTACTATCATACACAATTCATTTTTTCACATAGGTCCTATTCCTATTTGGTTTAAAAGAGAGTCCAGATAACACTGCCTCCACATTGATATGCTGAAAACTTGCAATGATTGCAATAAGTATTTTGACACATTTCTTAAAGCAAAACAGAGGATTGGCTGGCAAGAGTTGCCATCATTATGGTTATTTTAACTTTGGCCTGGCACAGTGACTAATTGGCCCTTGCCCGATTCTTGTAAAATCAATAAGGAATCCAGGCGTAAAGCTGGAGTGCAGTCTATGCTGGCCATGTGCTAAGAGGCTATGTTATATTGACCTGTTCATTCCATGTTCAATTTTGTAACACACGCTGCCGTTTCTGACTCCAGATCAGTACATTTAGGGCCAAATGCTTTCGTCAAATCCAAGCTGTATTATGGGGCTTCTGAAAAAGCACGGACTAACTCAAAAAGTTCAAAGCAAGACCAGTTTCTTGCCTGCAATAAAGAGACTTGGTTT
The DNA here is from genome assembly GCF_964261635.1 of Lissotriton helveticus. NCBI lineage: Eukaryota > Metazoa > Chordata > Amphibia > Caudata > Salamandridae > Lissotriton > Lissotriton helveticus. The sequence continues at coordinate 1,542,032,235 of NC_136065.1, forward strand.
GTGCTGTTCCAAATTCACTTTAATATTTGCCAGTATACAAGAGGACCTCTTTAAAATCTATGTCTAAAGCACAAAAGAACAACCTCTTTGCCACGTCCCTAGGTATGAGCTAGTAGATTTTCGTTGTATCATTGGAAAGTTTAAGTGCGGTAAAAATTTGGCCAAACTTGTCACGTTCAAGGAGATACTACTTTTCGTCCTCAGAAAAGAAAATGTAGGAAATTATTGCAAAGGTAGTTAAGTTATATGTTCCGTGAGGATGACGAGACAGTAAAGTATCATCTTGTTAATATCATCAAAATTCTTTGGGTAGGTCTTTACTTAGACGTGTATCCAGGTGGTGGAGACATATTGCTAGCAGGTTTCCTCGAGTACTTTAGTGGCAAAAACCTAGAGGGTGCCTGCATTTTAGAAGTCCCATTAAAATAACAATCCTTGCCGGTAACATAAGATTTTACTTTTCACCAAGTAATACATATTTACCTGGAAAAAGAGAGCATGTTTTGATGTTCTCTCAAATTTACAAATGAAATCACAGATTTGTCAACTTCCAAGATTTTTTCTCAACTTCAGTAAGTCAAAAAGAGAAAAAATATTTCCGCCAAGCTACAACCTGCTCGCATGCTAAAGTTGCCATGGTTGCTCTGACTCATAGTGTATTATGCAGTAGAATGCTTGTAGTACAAGGCACAGGGGACTTTTTTACATCTCAAAAGTACACAGAATCATCACACAGATTATTTATCATATAATCCACTGTACACAGAAATCTGTCTTTTTTCTTGTATGTTTTTTTTACTGCATAATGCTTATTTGAAAGTTGTGGTCAAGTTTTGTCTTCCCCATTGCTCTTTCCCTTCTCTTTCTTTACAATTGACTTTCCACTTATGTCTATTTAATATTGTTTTTCCCACATGAATATTCCCTTTGTTTTCTCCGTCTGTTTCTTTCCCATGTGTCTTTCCTATTGAATTACTGTTTCTGTGTATTTCCTGTTGTTTTGCTCCTGCCAGTGCTTTGGGGTCTGGCTTTAATGAGCTCTCATATACAAATCAGATATGCTCCAATGCAGTTTCCATGTGCAAGCATAATAAAGCCGGATCTATTGCCTTAACCAATGCATATTTTTATGTGTGGGGCTAATTCTGCAAAAGGTTATTGCAAGCCTTGTCTTCTAGCGCTCCTGTGACCCTGAGGGTGGCACGGAGTCTGCAGCTGGTTCTTCAACCAGATGCCCCTTTGCACAGGTGCGTTGGGTTCACTCACCAGCAGGAGGCAGGTCAGGAGGTCTAGTCCTTCGGAGTCCAGCCTGCAAGGAAGAGGAGAAGAGTATATTCAGTTTAGCATCATGGGGGGACACATAAAGAATCTTCTGGACTGGTCCAGACATAATGCATATTGAAGGATCAAAAACCCTTTTGGCCTAATGACTAACATTCTAAACATTGCACCTGGTCAACGCTGACACTATACTTGAGGATCAAACTATCACACTTCAGGTGCCTAAACTTACATTTAGCTTATGGTGTGGATGCATAAAAGGGAAAACGTTTACTTCAGGTCCTGTCAAGCAAGCCAGACAACTCTAACAACATCTTCAGTGCCGCAGCACAATACTCTGCCAACCCCATCAAGAAAACCTTGAAGGACAGCAAGTACACTCTTTCGACATCCCACTAGTCATCAAAGCCCCATCACACTGGTGCAAGGTGGCGGGATCTCAGCGCTATCCAGGGCACACTCGACACTTCGCTGCTCAGTTATGAAGCCAGTCCATGATCTGGCCTTCCCTGCTTCACTCAGCCTCTCTTTATACATACCTACAGCCTACCCACTCACTCTCAACCCCAACACCACTGCCTATTCCCAAAGATAAATGTACACATGTAGATTTACTCACGTGAAAACTGACTACTGCACATAGTAGTAAATGTACACTTTTTACCTTGTCATCATTTCCAAGTATAAATGTACTACTAGATGCAGACTTACATGTGTCCACTCCCTGAAACTCGGGGTGGAGCATGCTAGAAGATGACATGCATGTGTGTTAAACCACCTCTTGCTCAAGAAGATCTGTGTCATGACCGTAAACTGATGCCCTCTTTTGCCTCACACCTCTCTCGCTACCGCCTTGCTTCTCAAGTGATTGGAACAGAGCGTGCTCTAGACATGACCTGTCCGTCCCATATGGTCATCTGGTCGTCTCACCGCCGCGCAGTGGCTGCTTATGTGCACTATCTCCCACTTGCTTTTACATACAGTGCTTTCGGTTTTATGTAGAGGACTTCTTGTCCAAATACTCTTATCCCGAAAAAAATTAACATTAAATAAGTATATTTTTTGATAATTTTCTTCCTCCTATCTCATGCTCTCTGAATAACTGCCTCCTGTCATTTTGTAGCAATGCTGTGTCTTGTTTATATCATGTCTTTGAGCATCACACCTCGCTTGCCACCTCCCCGATAGGCAAAAACAGCCTATGAATCTTCTCCCTGAAAGGGAGCTCGGAACCCCAAACAAATCGAGCATTTCGTGACCTCTTTAGGTGATAAAGTGATCTATGTATTTTACAATACAATACAATATATTAAAAATACATTGAAAAAGTTTCGATGCCCCCTCTGAGTACTCTGTAAAGTCCATATTCTGACTGCCATTAGGAGTCACTCCTCAACAATTATCTGAGTGGTCACTAGGTGGCACTGCACTACAATTATCTGAGTGGTCACTAGGTGGCACTGCACTACAGCAAGGAACTTCCCCTTCCAGAGGGGAGGGACTACAGTACATCCTTTTCCCAAACAAGCTCACATGGAATTCAGACTTCTAACTTTATAATTACCAATTACTCACCAACCATGGGAACTACTATAGCACACTATCCTATTCTCTGGGTTGGACTGAGGCCATGTGGTGCTCTAGACTGGAGCTTATTTCATTAGTGTCCGGGGTTCCACAGCAGAGACTAATGTGGCAATGCCCTGCGGCTGTCACTAGGATATTGTCTCACTCTACCTTGGTGCGTGGTTGATGAGCGGCTGGCATCTGTAGAGGGGAAAGTTGTATGCTTTAAACTCAGGGTTGGATGTAATCCCAGGCCACGTCTCCTCTGTTGGTGTCCCTGTGGGTAAAGCGACAAAGGGGTATTAACACAATGTCTATTGAATGTTGGCATGCAGCCTGTCCTACATGTCATGTTCCCATGAAAGTGTATCCAAATATTCATCTAGTTACACATAAATCCTTCTAATCCATCCATTCATCCATCTGTCCTCTTGTTTGGCAATTCATTAATATGTCCATTAAATCAATCAATCCATCCATCCATCCATCCATTCATCCTTTAGAGATTAGGGACACTTTTGTTTTTAGGTCGAGGCTAGACAGCACATGCGCTGTCGCAAGACCTGGAGTAAGCAGTATACTGGCGTGGAATCCCGCCTACCGCTTGCTGTTGGCTAACTCCTCCGATGCTCTTCTTTCTTGGCTCTGAATAGGTTGGCTGTTTCGATACATCACTTCCGTTATTTCGGTAGCAGCACTGACCAACTACAGTTTTGTTACGCAGTACAGTGTCTAGGTCTTTCATTTGGGACTATTTATTCTGTTTTGTGCTTGCGGTATTTTATCACAACAGCACCAAGCGCTGCACCCGGTTTCATGTTATTTTCTTTTTTTTATCTATCAACATGCCGCCACCTTCATGGGCTGCCATGCACATATCTAAAATATGCACGGGCACTGCACTTTATAGTTTAGGGCTAGCGCTGCGCCTGCTTTCATCATTATTATCGTCTGCTTCTCGTTTTTTTACTTTCACAGGTATACTCTGGTTTTCCTCGCGCGAATGATAAATGCGTATTAGCCGAATATTTTTTTTGCCTATATGTGTGTACCTTGAGCGTTTTCGCCGAATGCAAATCGACCTTATACCCACATTTCTATAGTATTTTATTGCCATGGTCATGATGTGAGGGCAAGAGAATGCGCCTAGTGTAAAAGGGAAAGCATATTACTGCAAAGCAGCCGCGGCCCGTGGAGGGAGTTACGGTGGGGCAGGGAGGGGGAGGGGCAGGGTGGAGGGACCTAAAAACTGGCATATGGATAATTGCAGGTAAGTACACAATTTAATTAATAAAACGAAATTCGTAGCGCGCACAGCATTGCATTTTGCGATGCAGTGCGGGCTACGAAATTCGTTTTAATAATTAAATTGTGTACTTACCTGCAATTATCCATATGCCAGTTTTTAGGTCCCTCCACCCTGCCCCTCCCTCTCCCCGCCTCCCTGCCCCACCGTAACTCCCTCCACGGGCCGCGGCTGCTGCAAAGAGGCATCATTGTGCTGGGAATGTATAAACAACTGAGAATAAAGGAGCGATATGCTCATAATGGAAACAGAAACCTCTTCATTTTGTCCCAATTGTCTGTCCTTCCTTCACAAACAACTTGCCTTTTTTCTCCCCATCAATACAAAGTTATTTTTGGGAAAATAAAGTTCATTCATGCTGTGTGAAAGGAGCATTTAAGGTTGAGCCGTGCCCACACAAAAGGGAAGGCAGCAGCGGAGCCCTGGGAGCAGAAGGAGCAAAAGTTGGTCGATGTTCATTACTCATAGCTCGATGCTGGTGAAGAGGAAGGTGGGGGCAGAAGGAGCCCCACATCATTTTGTACCGCTGTATAATCTGCTTCGCACACACAAAAATGCACACAATCCACACTCACACACAAAGCACAACATAAACAACGCAAATACACCCACAAAAAAACAAGAATGTGCACACATATAAACACAACACACGCTATCACGTTACACAAAATAAAAACACACACACATACAAAAACACACAGCACAAACACACAGACAAACCACAGCAGACACAGCAGCAGCACACACACCACAGCACATATACACACAGCAGAAATTCCCAATATTTGTTCTTGGCTATGAGTTGATTTATTCCCCTTTTCGCTCTCAATCTCTTGCCTGTTTACAGAGGCACTGGAAAACAGCCCTTGGCCTGATTAAATGGGCCCCTTTTAATCGGAGGCAGGCTTCAGGAGTGAAAGATAATCCCAGGTAATGTTGACAAAGTTTTCATTTCTTGACACCCAATTAACTGCAATTATACGGTGCGCAAGAGCAGAACAGCTGGGAAGAATGGCCACGGAATGAGGCGCTGTGCCTCCCGGAGAGTATTTATGCAGCGCACATTAGCCCCGATTTGCTTTTCTCTGACAATAAAGTGCCAGTTTCAGCACTTGGCCAAACACAGCAATGGACAGGCCAGCTGTAGTCTTTAAACTCGGGGTTAAAAGCCGTTCAAAGATCTTTTAGGTCGAGCCTAGACAGACCTGGAGTAAGCAGTATACTGGTGTGTAATCCCGCCTGCTGCTTGCCATTGGCTAACTTCTCAGTTGCTCCTCTTTCCTGGCTCTGTATTGGTTGGTGGAGGTTAGCTGCATGAGCCAACGGTTTGAGATATGAGGTGGTGGAGGGAACATCCAAGAATAAATGACTGGTGGGCTTCCTTTACCACTGTTGAGATACCTACCCCCACCAACAGCCCCCATCTTTATTGTGCTTAAAAAAAACAGAACATTCCAAAACATCAATATAGGAAATATATTGAAGGTTTGTATATCTGTGAATGCCTGTAAGACTAGCTGGCATGGCATGATTGTTGTTTTCCACAAAGGGTGGTTCTACAACGCAGTAAGAAAACGAGCATTTGCTAAGCAATAGGTCTCGCATTTGCGAGAGTTTGAGCTATTGCCATTGTTAATACCAATGCCTTTTATTTCTGTATTTTAAAAACCTGCAAGCGGTGCGTAAACATGCATTTTGTACTTGCAGCCGTTGCTTGTTTTAAAATATTATTTCTCAAGCACGAACCTGACCCTAGATGGTACACAGCACTGTAGAGGGCGGTACAGAGGCATGAATGAGGCCAGCATGCCACATTTTGCAGAACCTTATATAGGTTTAGTGATTACGCTGGAGTTAATAGATTTACAAATCAGTTACTCGGCCGAATATATTTGTAAAGGGTAACAAACATTGCACGCTTTGTATTTCAGTTATTGTGTGTTCAAGTTGCAGGTGAAAAAGGGATCTTCTGCTAAGGGGAGTTATCGGCTGGTGGTGGATGCGTCAAAAGTACAGGAACACACCATTTTTGGATTTGTCCTGAACTGGAAGAGAGATAGGGAGAGTCTTAGGTGTGGGGGCAAGAAACACATTTAGGTTATATAGAACAAATATGTGCGGATTCTCCCTTCATTCTGATTGCACTCTTTCAGTACATTGGGCCTGATGTAGGAAAGGATTTTGCGATTGCAAAACCCTGCAATTTGTAGAATCACAGGGTTTCCAACCACAAAATGCCTTTTTCTAATTTACAAAACTGTGTGGGTTTTGAGATCCATGCCCAATTGCAATTTTGTAGGGGTGTAAAAGATACTTGGTATGCGATATAGACCAAATGGAAATTTTGAGGCCTCGGTTCCGGTCACAAGCCATTGAAAAGTTACAGACATATCAAAGGTGGTGGTAACTGAGTCCCTTTGGGACCTCTTCCCCTCTGGAAATTGTGTTAGCAGTCTCAGAGAAAGTATGCAGTGGTCCAGGAAATCGAATCAGTGCCTATGTCACCTATTTTCCCAAATGGGAAACTTTTTTTAAAATGATGCACTGTTTCCTTTAAAGGACAAGGGCTACTAAAAGGTTTTCCATTTGGAGATGCAAACACAGGGGTGGTGTCTGTGGTCCGTTGCAGGCCACCATCCCTGTGTTTGTAGACAATCACAGGGGGTCACAAAGTGCTACCTGCCTAATTAATATTCATCATTTATTTATTTGTTTTTAATTGTATGGCACACTATCACTCATACACAGTCTCTTCGTGCTCAAGTTACATCGCAACTGAAACGTCACTGCGCTACTGTTATTTCAGAAAAACATTGTGTGCAAAATATCATGAAACACAAATATCCTGTCAAAAATATGACACCATGAATATTGCGGGACAGGCTATAAATGGTAAAAAGATTCTCTTTTTTGTGTTTTAATATTGATTTTGTGATATTGTTGTATATAATATCGTTATTTCAATTTGTTTGATAAATTGTAGTTATTTTAGCATTTTAAGTTATTAGTATTGTAATATTATTGGTGTTTTATTTGTTTTGGTATATTTTTTAACATTTTTAAAAGGAATGCATTAAACATTTTTTATTAGAAAGACTTAATTTAGTATAGGGTTCTTCTGTTTGTAGGGGATGAGGGTGTGACGTTTTTTAATTATTTTGAGATTTTTAATTTGTTCATTGGTTGATCAAATCCTTTTTCTAATTATGCTAATTAATTTGACATTTATTAATCATATTCATTTTAGTTGTGTTATTGAATTTACCATGTCATTTTAATAATGTATCATTTTTATATTATTTTAAGAGTTTGTGTTCGTTCTTTGGGGTACTTTGATTGTATTTGTTTTATATGTATTAAATACGTTTATTTAAAAATAAATACTAAAATGTGATTTTGGCTATATTTATATGTTTTACTTAAAAAAATGAAGGAGTGGGAATAGTAAATCTGACATCTCCAAAGCCAAACAATTTGCCTACTGATGCCTAGGTTGGAGTGGAAATAGTAAACTTGACCCCCTTCAAAGTCCAACACTTTCTTGACTTTTATTTATGTTGGAGAGGGAATAGTAAATGCTATCCCTCCAAAGTCCAACACTTTACTCCACTTTTGCTAAAATTGGAGTGGGAATAATACATGAGACACCTCTAAAACCCAGCACATTCCCTTTCTATTGCTAAGATTGGAGTCTAAATCGTAAATGTAACATCTCCATGGTCCAACATGTTCCTACTTTTGCTTGCATTGGAGTGGGAACAGTAAATCTTACCCCTCCAAAATCAAAATCTGTTGCCAAGATTGGAGTGGGAATAGTAAATAGGACCCCTGCAAAGATGAACACGTTCCCTATCATTGCTTATTTAGGAGTGGAAATATTTATTATATCTTTTTCTACTGCTTTTACATTTAAAAAAATGTATTTATAACATTAATTTGTAATGTTTTATTTCATGTTTTAATTGTTTTGATTTGTTCATTTTTATTTACATGTGTATATGTTTTGCGGTCTGTTTTTAATGTAGATATGTGTATTCACTTTTATTTTTATTATTATTAATAATTGTAATGTCATTTATATACATTCTTTTTTGCAAATATTAAATTCATTTATCTATAATGTTAATTTTGTTTTAAACATTATCTAAATTAAATCAAATCTAATGTTATATTCTGTAAAACCTATATACTCAATTTTTTAATGATATTCTGGAACACAATAGTTTTTTAATCAATATTTTTGTACATTACATATACGGTATGTGAACATAATATTTCGTTTCCTAATATTTTTTTCACAACATTTGTTTCTCTATATTATGTCATACAACCGGGCCATCAATCATAGCGCCAAGTTTTACAGTATTTGTAAAATTTGTGCAATTTGAGAATATCAGTTTCAATGAGGATAATCGGAGGGAGTGAATTCAAACAGAAGGTAACAGGACCTAGAGAGATCAATTTTCCTATTTACACAGATTGAATGTTGGGGTGGGGATGGTGGGCTTAGACGAGGATCTCAGCAGCAGTTAAGGTTAATATATGTTAAATTAATCCTTGAAAAAAAAGGATCCATAGAAGGTCTTGTGCATTAGGCAATCAACTTTAAACTGGATGCATTTATTCAACGGCAGACAGTGAAGTTGCTTGCGGAAAGGTGTTGTGCGTTCACATTTTATAAATTGAAAATAAGTCTCAATGTGGTGCTTTGCAGTTTTTGGAGACAGTGTAGGCTTTTTGTGCAGTCCAAGATACTCTGAGCTCTCATTTTCCTTAAATTGAAAGAGACAGGATTGAGTGACGGACATATTCTGAAGTTTTAGGCAGAGAATGTTGTCCAGTATGATCCTTAGATTAGTGGCGGCCTTTAACTGTGAAGGACATTTTCTTATATTCTGCAGCCAGAACATAGACTCTCATTTGCTTATTTTGTTGGAGGGAAGTAGAGTCTCTGTTTTGCTGGGGTTGAGATTCAGGAAGTTGTGCCTCATCTCACAATTGGTCAAATCTAAAACCAAGGTCAACTCTAATGTCCTAATGTTTGACAGCCATCCAACAGATAAACTGTGTATCGGCTGCATAAAAATATATTTTTCTATTTGATATTTCTGCAGATGGAATGCAAGGGGACTTAGTAATATGTTAAAATAGTAGATGGGAAATAGTGGCACTTATCGGCAATCCCCAGTGAAAGCTCTCTAATTGGATGGATGGATTTGATAAAAAGCAACAAATGGAGGGCATTGCCTGGGAAGATGGCCGCCAGGACGTAGCTTACTGTGCTTCCGTTCTGGTCTGTGAAAATTCTATGGTGTCTGTCACAAGATGTCACCCATTTCGCCACTCTGGGACCACCATACTACAGTGACTGTGGCAGACCCTATTGGGGGCCAAAAAGTGCTGATGGCAGCCCCCACGCCTCTGTGAGAGTATCGAACCAGGTGGCGGGGCTTAGGGTCTGATGCGACCTGGACGCCCTGAAACGGGCCGGGCTGTTTCGATATCATGCTGCTGTGCATGCACCAGGAACCGAGATAGTTGAGGCATCCGTGGAAGCTCACGGCCAGCGAGGGCCGCAGAGATCAGCTGATGCTGGAGGTGCTGTGATTCCTGACGCAAAGGAGAGTTCTACTTGTGATATTGGCCCCTCGTGTGAAGGCCCCCGCGGCTGTGATCTTTGTCCCCCCCTGTCTTGGCACAGAGGCTGCCTGCCAGTTTACCCTCCTCACACTGTGATAGCAAATGTGCTTAATTATAGGGATAGAGACGCCATCCTATGTGTGATCCGGCAAGCTGGGGACACCAGATTCAAGAACCTTGTGATTCACATTTTCCCGTATTATACTAGGCAAGTGCAGAAGTTGTGGCTCACATTTGGGGTGGTCAAACAGAAGTTGAAAGTTATGGAATTTAATGACATGCTCTTCTACCTAGCAAAACTGACGCTGATTCACAATGACCGATCACATTTCTTTGTCAGTGTGGGACTGGCTGGAGGTCCATGGTGATGGTCGGATCCCGGCGTCGACTCCCCGTGACTCTGTCAACTAGATAGGAAACTACTGCCACTCACGACTAACAGGGATGCCTAGGAAACGAGGTGGTAGAGCCTCTAGATCCTCTTCTTGAGTGATAGTCAGACAGGACGGCATGTTGGACATAGAGCAGTAGAGATCGGTAAGGGAGGCAGCAATGGCGCTGGTAGAGGCAGTGACGGCCTCCAACTCTGACAAGAGCACTGGGGAATGATGAAGGAAACTGGGAGAGACCTGAATTTGTGTTCGCCTCTGCTGCTAATCCTATGGATTGATACACTACAATGTAGTTACCACACTTTCGGTTTGTACATTCGACTGTCACAACGGAGTGCAGGGCGGGGTTTCCCGATAAGGCGGATTGGTGCAGTGGACAGGATGTTTCAAGAGACAATTTGTGGGTGTGGATGAGTGGGTGACGTGCTGAGTAAAAGGGGTAGAGGTACCCCATGTTTCCCCATAGTTCGTTTTTTAGTTATTAGGCCTTAGGTTTTGGGGGAGATTTTTGATTGTCATAGTTGTGCATAGTTTGAGTGACTCTATGTGTTGGCTGTGTGGGAACATGCTTGGAGTGATGTGGGTGTGTGTGAAGGGCTGAGCAGTGCTTGTGGGCGGCGACTATGATTGCAGTCACTAGGTGCAGCTTCCCCTCTGATATTGTTGAGTTTGTGGATTGTTTGTGGACTGTGGGGATTTTTGAGGGTTAGGACTTTATAGTGGAGTAAGCACTTTGATAGGGGTGGGAGTAGCAGAGTTGTAATGTTTGGGGAGACACATGTTGTTCAGTTGTGTTTACCCAGTGGGAGGGATGGTATGTTTCCAGTTTTCTGGGTTAATTTTTGCAGTGGCGATGGTGCAGTATGTGATGAGGGAGGGGCGGAGCTGGATGGGGGGACGTGGGTGGACGGGATGATGAGGATCACATGAAGTTATGGCTGCCCGTTTTAAGGTGGTGACATGGAATGTGCGTGGGCACAACTCCTATGTTAAGCAATATAGGATACATATATATCTCCGGCAGCAGGGCATCCATATCGCTTTGTTACAAGAAACACACCTGATAGAGAATGAGGTCCAAAAGGTGCAAAAGAAGTGGAGGAGTCAATTATACTCCATCACACACTCTAATTATGCCCGCTGAGTTTTAATATGGGTTGCCCCTCAGGTTCCTTTCCAGGTTCGGATCTTCAAAGCGGATTACAAGAGCAGATACCTACTTCTGTATGACCTGCTGGACAGACGAGATGCATGCCTGTTGAATGTGTATGCGCCCAATAACGATTACAGGGCCTTCTATCTTGACATGGAGCGCAAGTTCCTACATTATGAAGGGACACCCATGTTATTGGATGGGGATTTTAATTGTGAGCTATACAGTAGTTGGGATCATCACCCCCTGAGACACAGGACAAAACCTAATATGGTGGCCATGCTGAGAGGTGTAATGGAACGTATGGGCTGTTTGGATGCCTGGCACACGACACACCCTGAGACCAGGGCAAAAGCATGCTATACCCAAGCTCATGGCACATATAGTTGCCTTGATAGATTCTCAGAGGACATTGTCATTAACATAGTAGATGTTCAGATATTGGGTAGATTCCTCTCTGGCCATGTACTACTGGTTTTGGAGTGGGGAGTATATGGGTATATAGGCCCAAAGTGCAGCTGTGAGGCCTATGCCCTGAAGGGCTTGGTGACTCTCAGTTCCATGGAGGAGCTTTGAACAGTGAGTGAGCAGTGACTGTCGGTTATTTTGAAACTAATCGGTCTACAGTGACCTGCAGGGGGATTGAGTGGGATGTTCTGAAAACAGTTACTTGGGGGAGTGACTTTTGCGTAGTAGTGGCACTAGATGCCACCTAGAGGAGCAGCGGTTAGCGACCATCCTGCGTGATGCCCCTACTTTGGGGGAATGGCGAGAGACACTATTGACTGCCCAAATGAAAGTGGGGGAGACCTAGGATAAGTTGGACTGACTGATTTCGCAAGACTATTGCCAACTACTTCATCAGGAGGGTGACAAGTAGGGACACCTTCTTGGGTGGCTACATATAAGGGAACACCTGCCCCCGATGATGCTTTTGCTGAAGCATCAGCATGGCACCATTGCTGGGTCACAGGCTGGAGTCAGTCTCCTCCTCCGGTATCACCTGGAGACTGCTAATAGAGAAATGAAGGATAGCTGACTAGTGGAGGTCTTCAGTTGCCTGGATCACCTGACGTTCCCTCGACTTACGGCGGAACAGGTGGAGGGTCTGGAATGGGACATCCTTGTAGATGCATTGTGAAAGGTGGTCCGGGAGATGGCACGCTTCAAGTCACCGGGCCCCAAATGGGCTCCCCGTGGAATACTATCAGGCAAATTCAAAGTCACTCATCCCCGCTTGCTGGAAGCACTTCAGGAGCAGCCAGGTTGCTGGATTTTACCACAAACCAAGCAAGAACCAAGATTCTTATAGACCCCTGTATATGTTAGGGTCTGTACAAAAATACTCGCAAATCCCTTGCGACCAAATTACGTGGTGTGGTCACCCACTTAGTGCACTGTGATCAGTGTGGCTTTATGTCGGGAAGAGTCTCCCAGATGAATTTCAGGAATTTGTCCCATGTGTTGTATTTTGTCGCTGATGGAGAGTTGGAGAGTTGGAGGCAGCACCGATCACTTTAGACACAGAGAAGTCGTTTGATACTCTCAAATGGGAATATCTTCGGGAAGTTCTCAATAGAATGGGGCTGGGACTGGTTGTTATGTCCTGGGTGAGGCTACTCTATGCTGCGTAAGATAGAAAAGAGGGGCCCCTTCTGAGCCAAAAGGGATTAGGGCACTAGTACAGTGAAAAAAACAAGAAATCCCTTGGGAACCAGAATACTCATACAGGCATTATTTTAACATACTGGTCATTCACTTGATTCACACCATTCAATCACTGTGTCAGTTCCTGCCAAAATTAAGCCACAAAATGCAAACGAAAAACAAGTCACTACTAAATTAAAAATAATAAGACACAATTTATTTAGCTTAATACAGCATCTTCTCAAGATTAAAAACACAATAAAATGCTGACAAATAGTACACAGGGTTAAAAAGATTTAGTTTAACAATTCATAAAAAACATCCTGTAATCCGCATGAAAGTAAACAGAGTGAAAAAAGCAAGAGTTAGACCTGGCAAGTTAGTCTTAACAAACTACACATCTGTCATGTACTTGTGTTTAAGAACAGGGACTGGAGCAAACTTCACTTGTGCTTCTCAGGCAGCAATGTTCCCCAAACAGATTGTGTACATAAAAGTAGGTGTCGACGCGTTTCAATGGAAAAATCTTTATAGGTCCATCTTTTTCAAGACTAAATGAGATATGCACTCAGTCAGATAATTCATTTTTCATGCGAAATCCTTCGTAATATGAGAGGGAAAGAAGAAGGGGCAAAGAACCTCCCAGGTGGACGACAATTTGAAGTTTTAAAAGAATTACTCTTCCTCAAAAATGCTGTTTGTGAATGTAAAGGAAAGTTCCAAAGGGTTTTCTATGGTTAAACCTTTCTGGCAGTATGCTCAAAGGTTCGGAATAGGTCCTGTTTATGTATCTCTCCTAAGTTGTAATGAAGGAACAAACTCCTTATCAGTTGTTCAGTCCTGGCACTCCCGCTCTGGTAAATGCACTATTATTTTGGATTGAGGTCCCTGTATGCTCATTTGCGTGATCCGTCAGAAAAAATGAATGTACGGCGCAGACTCACGTCGGTCCAACACGGGCGGGCTCGCAAATGAGCATACAGGGACCTCAATCCAAAATAATAGTGCATTTACCAGAGCGGGAGTGCCAGGAAAACCCTTTGGAACTTTCCTTTACATTCACAAACAGCATTTTTGAGGAAGAGTAATTCTTTTAAAACTTCAAATTGTCGTCCACGAGAGAGGTTCTTTGCCCCTTCTTCTTTCCCTCTCATATTACGAAGGTTTTCGTATGAAAAATGAATTATCTGACTGAGTGCATATCTCATTTAGTCTTGAATAAGATGGACCTATAAAGATTTTTCCATCGAAACGCGTCGACGCCAACTTTTATGTACACAATCTGTTTGGGGAACATTGGTGCCTGAGAAGCACAAGTGAAGTTTGCTCCAGTCCCAGTTCTTAAACACAAGTTCATGACAGATGTGTAGTTTGTTAAGACTAACTTGCCAGGTCTAACTCTTGCTTTTTTCACTCTGTTTACTTTCATGCGGATTACAGGATGTTTTTTATGAATTGTTAAACTAAATCTTTTTAACCCTGTGTACTATTTGTCAGCATTTTATTGTGTTTTTAATCTTGAGAAGATGCTGTTTTAAGCTAAATAAATTGTGTCTTATATTTTTATTTAGTAGTGACTTGTTTTTCGTTTGCATTTTGTGCCTTAATTTTGGCAGGAACTGACACAGTGATTGAATGGTGTGAATCAAGTGAATGATCAGTATGTTAAAATAAAGCCTGTATGAGTATTCTGGTTCCCAAGGGATTTCTTGTTTTTTCACTACTCTATGCTGCACCAGTTGCACGTGTCCATTTTGGACATGTGGTGTCGGAGTGCTTCCGTATTGAGAGGGGCACGAGTCAGGGATGACCCCTGTCACTGTTCTTCTTCGCTTTAGCAATGGTGCAGCTGGTGATTCAACTTTGCAGCAACATGACCAAGCGGGGTATTGAGTTGGGAGGCATTACCCATGTTGTCTCGCTTTATACAGCCGGCGCGCTCGTTTATGTCACACGCCCAGAGCAGTCGGTTGGGGTGTTGCTGGGGATCATGTCTGAATTTGCTGCAATGTCTGGCATTTGGTTCACAAGAAGACAGAACTGTTTCCCCTAGCCACACTGGCATGCACACAACCTGCTGAACTTCCAGTGATAGGGTTTTGATAGGAAAGGAACTGCTTCCGGTATCTAGGGATTCAGGTGGCAAACACCTTGGAGCAGGGGCGGTGGGTGACATTTGAAAGTGGTGGGGGCGCAAAGTGATTTGCATATAGCACCGTAGCGAGTGAGCGCAGCGAGCGACCCCGAACCCCAAATGGCGGGTTTAGGGGGGTTACCCCCAAGAAAATTTTGAAATAAAAAGAAGAAAAATCGTGCATTTTCAAGCAAATTTGAGAAAGCAGGAAGGTTAATAAAGCAATTGTGAAAGTGCAGTTATTACAGTAATAGATGGCATAACATAGGTAGCTGCTTATTCAGTATGACCACAGAGATTCATACATTCCGTCCTATTACAGACTCCGATATTGGCATTAAAAGTACTCTCCAGCTTATCAGCTTCAGCAAGGTTTCCAACAGCATAGCACCCACCCCTTTGCTACACACAGATTACAGGTTCAGCCACATGATGAAAATAGCAACTCATTCAGTGTGATAATTAAGGGAGCAGAGCGCATGGAAAACATTTAGTGATGGGCCGAGCAAAACACAACGAACAAATCAACTTCTTTCATCTCCTTTATTTCAAACCATTTACAGGGCTCCGGTGTTTTAAACGTTGTGAAAACAACAAGCTAATTTGGTGAAAGCATACTTAGAAATCTGTATTTATGTATTGTAGTTGTAGACTGGACCAAAAAACGAGTGAAGGGGCTCCACCAAAGCACCTCTCCCTTAATTATTTACATATAAATTTCATGCGGTCTGACAAGTCTGCCAAAGCTGCAGCAGATGAGCTGGGGCGTTTACTCCTGGCCTGGGTGCTGAGTCGTTTATTCCTGGCCTGGGTAATGCTGCAGAGCTGCAAACTAAGGCGCTACCAGGTAACCAAGACTCAAGTGCCACCTCAGCATCAATCTGTGCAACCATTCAACAACTGGTTCAAATATGTTCTCTCAATGTTTCAAGCTATATTACAAATGTCACCAAAAGATGTTAATATTTCACTTCTGTTCTTGGATTTTCCTTTACCTAACCTTAGACATTGCAGTATAGTCAGCACCATAGTCAAAAAGATCAACCACAGTAGATAACACAGGGATGCCCATTTCAAGGCAACACATCCCATAACATAGACCGTGGCGCAAAGTTAACGATGTACAGTCAGCAGCCTAGTACATTACAGTCCATTCTAGATCAAGTTCTGCCTTCTGGCCATATTGGACCCTCGATGAAAGAAGTTGCACTGCAGGAGGCACATGCAAGCCTTCAATTAGTCAGAGATGCTCCAAAAACACGGAGCAACTCCTGACACCAGCATTATAGGATGGCAACAACCAGTACACCAAAGAAGCCCTGCCATCAAAGACACAGCAGAGGAAGAGAAACACTGGCTCTCACTAGACTCCAGGAACATAGAACAAATACACACATTACGAACAAAGACATCCATAGGCCGGGTACAGTTTGACGCAATGGCCTCAGGTGCAGGGAATGAGTCGACCATTTTAGAATGGCATGACACCAGTATATCAGTAACGGTGTTTAATGAAACGAGGCAGTCTGGAGAGTGGGGGATTGAAATACGGATGACAGACAGACGAGAATTGTGATTCATGATCAACCGGTAGAACTCGGTATCAACTACTAAATTGGAAAACTACCCCACAGAGATCTGAACACGATAACAGAAAATCGCTATTTCCAAGTGCATACATGCGGCTCTTTTTTTAAAAAAATGAACTGCAGCTCTCCAGTCACTGTTCAGGGTCCATTAAGCATGTTGCTCGCACGTTATAATCCTGCTGCGGCCCTCCAAATTATTAGCGACTGGAGTTGCATTTTTCAATTCAAAATTTTAGCAGCGGAATTTTAATCTCGGAAAACCGACGTGAAACTTTAAATGGCGGAGTGTTTCGGTACTGCGCCCTCAGCCACCACAGCAGAAGGCTGTCTAATATTTAAGCCCACATGGTACATTGTTTTAACGCCATGTCTCACTTTTGCACTGACTTGTGAAACTCGTGTCGAGCCCAGGTCATGCGCGCTGGACGTTTTTCCTCGCACACCAACTCTTCAGATGACAAATGCATCGCTCAGGCGATTAAAGTGGAGATTGTGACAACTGGTCAATAATACAGTTTAGCAATCGGAAACATTTATGATGCGCACAATTTTCAATCTCAAATTAATTTGGAACAGCATTTCCCTGGCAGCGGACTATCTACGTAAGGGGTTTGCATCCTGCATGTGCTAATACCGAACGAACGATGTGGTGTACACACGTGCACGGTAAATATGCAAATAAAGTGCACAGGGTGCTAAACAGAATAAATAGTACCTCTGGCTTCCCTGTCACATCCTCTTTTCATAGTTCAAATGTGCATACAAATACTTGTATGCATCCCTGTGTGAGGCACTCCTCGGGGTTCATAAAAAAATGACTCCACTGTTGTTGAATTTACATTCTTCAAATTTTATGTATGGGTTCAAGTTTCATACTTTATGTTCAATATGTCGATCCATTTGGTGTAATGATGAACATCTCATTAAAGACAGGATTTAATTCCAACTCCAATGCATTTCGTCTTGGGGTGCCCTTTTTCAAAGAGTACTGTAAAGAGCGAAGAAGATATAATAAGTGGTTTGGACGGTAAAAATAACTATAGTCAAACACTAAGGTGTGCTCAAACAACCTTATGTGTGAAGATGCATAAAAAAAAGCATCATCATGCATTATGAATCTGGGTATATGTGTAACAATAAGTTAGGTGCCACGCATCATATATGCCCGATGTGAAAGAGAAAAGGGAAACTCGTGCAAGAAACCCGGCGTGTAAAAGTAATACGAAGAAAGAGTGGACACACGTGTTACATCAGAAACACTTGCAATCATGCAACCGTTAAGAAAAACCACGGAGTGTAGAGATGCTGCGTGATTAGTTACAAAGAGCGTGCTGATACAAATAGGTTTGATCGACTACTTACAATCGTTCGGTCGGAGTTTTAAAATGCTGTGCTCTGCGGAGTAAATATGATCGGATATTACCTTTATAGCCTAATCAGTGCCTTAAATAACGTAACCCAAACGGTAAACAGGGTATTAAGGAAAATATAGCTTACGTTATCGGGTTAGTGATGTTAAACGTAGATTGTGTTCAAGCTCCTGGGTGTCGATCCGCCGACCAAAACGCGGAAGTGAGGTAGTGCGCGCTTTTGATAGAGCTAGTGGTTAGTAACGTGACCTACGGGTGGGACTAAACATCAACGATGGACTCACGAAGTGCAGCCATCTTGAGGGGGGTAAACAAATCAAAACATTAAAGTGTAAATAATAAAGCTATATTTTCTTTAATGCCCTGTTTACCGTTTGGGTTACGTTATTTAAGGCACTGATTAGGCTATAAAGGTAATATCCGATCATATTTACTCCGCAGAGCACAGCATTTTAAAACTCCGACCGAACAATTGTAAGTAGTCGATCAAACCTATTTGTATCAGCACGCTCTTTGTAACTAATCGCGCAACATCTCTACACTCCGTGGTTTTTCTTAACGGTTGCATGATTGCAAGTGGTTTCTGATGTAACACATGTGTCCACTCTTTCTTCGTATTACTTTTACACACCGGGTTTCTTGCACGAGTTTCCCTTTTCTCTTTCACATCGGGCATATATGATGCGTGGCACCTAACTTATTGTTACACATATACCCAGATTCATAATGCATGATGATGCATGGTTTTTTATGCATCTTCACACATAAGGTTGTTTGAGCACACCTTAGTGTTTGTCTATAGTTATTTTTACCGTCCAAACCACTTATTATATCTTCTTCGCTCTTTACAGTACTCCTTGAAAAAGGGCACCCCAAGCCCGAAATGCATTGGAGTTGGAATTAAATCCTGTGTTTAATGAGATGTTCATCATTACACCAAATGCATCGACATATTGAACATAAAGTATGAAACTTGAAACCATACATAAAATTTGAAGAATGTAAATTCAACAACAGTGGAGTCATTTTTTTGTGAACCCCGAGGAGTGCCTCACACAGGGATGCATCCAAGTATTTGTATGCACATTTGAACTATATTTGCTAGCGTTAGACGGAAACGCTACCTGAGAGAGCAACCTACCCAGTAAAACTTATACTGCACCCACACGCTGTGCTTCTTCGCCATTCTTTGTTTACATCCTCTTTTCACCCATCTCTTCCTAACCGGAACCCAACATTCAATAATATCCCCTACAGAAAATTGTCTCTTAAAATCAGCCCCACACACCTCCCATCTTCCAGCAAGTAATTTACAGCACAAGACAGTCACAATCACAAACCTTCAGTCGGTGAGGCGCCTCAAGGTCAGGGGAGTCAGTCACGGTCGGTGACATGGACGGGACACGATCTCTGCTCACAGCAGCCAGCGCACGCATCCCGGCGATAATGGCCAATCACTGCATGGCTTCACATGAAGTCACACAGTGTTTGGCCATAACAGTGTGGCTGAGGCAGTGTGTGTCACCCCCACGCGCGGCATCCAATGATCGATGCTGCGCGGTGGACCAGCCAATCCTGGCGCTGCATGCAGCGCCAGGATTGGCTAGGGGGGCATATTCGCTGCTCGCCCCGTCGCCCTCTGTAAACCCCAGGGGCTGCGGCCGGGTAAACCAGCACCCTCTGGTCACGCTGTGTAAGGGAACGTTCAACTGTGCGCGTGCTCGGGCAAGTTTTACACAAACTTGCACTACGGTCTGGACTGGTCTGCTGCACCCTGAGGGTGTGGTCATGGACTGAGTGACTGTCACTCAAGCTGCAGCAGGCTGAGGCCACCCCCCTGCCACTCCGAAATCGCCGGGTGTGTCCCAGCGGTCAGGCGGATGATTGCAGTTTAAATTATTAGGGGGGATTGCTGCTAAATTAATGCTTAATGCGCAATGCAATGACGCCGATGGTGGGTCCATGTGGCTGGTGGGGCTACGCCCCTACGCCCCAATGGACGCACCGCGGCTGCCTTGGAGGTCCATTACCACCTCAATATGGGTAGAGTCCTCGAAGGCCTGGAAGAATCTACGTGCTTTTGGGTTTACCTGCCTGTGTCAGTGTTGGGCAGAGTTGCGCTGAGTAAAAGGGTTCTATTGCCCCACTGTTTGTATGCTCTCCAGAATCCCATGTACAATGTTCCAAAATCCATATTCACCAAATTAAGTTGTCTCCTGGTGTCCTTTGTGTGGGCTGGTAAATGGAGAAAAGTTTCATTGGATATCCTAAAATTAGATGATGAGCTGGGGTGTCTAGGGCTACGGGACCTACAATTATATCACTTTGCGGGCCTCTTGCAGTACGTAGCACAGCGGTGAGCATATGGCCCGAATGAAGAAAAGAACCTTCTGGGAGCATGGGGGGCTAATGCGGATCTTCCACATTGCCTCATGCTGCGGGCGGGTATTCAGGGTGACCATCCCTTGGAAACAAACAGTGGCACAGGTGTTACGTCGGACTCCCTATGCTAGACTGCTGCCCCTCTGCTGGCTAAAACCCGTTCGAGCTATCCAGTCCGTGATGGATCTGTCGCAATGGTTTGAAGATGGCTGCGAAACAGCAGGCGACCTCTAACGAAATGGCAATTTTCTTACGATGGGGGAGGCACATAATATATTTGGCCTCCACCAGTACCAGTTTTTGCAATATACCAAGGTGTCCCTCACATTCTGTGACATTTGGACAGACTTTCCTGCTGAGCCGTGGAATCACAGATTTTGCAGACACTATTAGACCCTGGGTCAGCTCAGGGTTTAATCTATCACATCTACAAGGCTCTTAAGGGAGATCGCCAAATTGACATGGCAGGAGTCCAGGATAGATGGGATGTTGATTGGACCATGCTGCTTTCAGAGAATGCCTGGAAGAAGGTGTTTGTTCAGGTTAAGTAGGTGGCTAGTAATACGAAGTTCAAGCTTACCCAGTTTTACTTGCACCAAACCTATATGACCCCACAGCATTTCCATAGAATCAATGGAGCTCGGTTGGATGTTTGCCCTACGTATGGGTCTGCTCTGGCGTCCTTTCTCCATATGATGTGGGACTGTAGCAAGTTACAAAAGTTTTGGGGAGAGGTCCTACAGGTTCTGCCGGAGGTCACACGTGTGCCTGTGGAAGCCTCTGTTGGCCACTGCCTACTTGGGGTACTTCCAACACCTAAGCAGGGAGCTAAGATGAACCATCGGTTCGGTCTCCTAGTACTGGTGTCTGCTAAGCGACGGTGGCCATCTGTGTTTGGATGCAACTGACCGTATCGACAGTTAGGAAATGGATGGAGGATATGCATGAATGAGGTGTGTCAAAAGAGAGGCGGCTGTGAGCAGTACATACCGACAATCATGCTGAACGAGATTTGGAACACTGGGAGGGCATGATGGACAGTTTGGCAGAGGTAGATCTCCCAGCGGATGATTCTCCTACTACCTCCCAGAAGCCAGTGCCGGAGGCATCCCCTGTGGAGGGGTAGAATGCGTAATTTGAAAGGCGGATATGAAAAGGTGTGAATATCCGAGTATGTCTGTTGAGGCAGTGTCAGCGTATTGGAGTTTACCAAGCTCGTTCCTCACCCCCTTCTCCTCCCTTTGATGTGAAGTATGGATGGGGGGGTCCTAGTCATTCATGAAATATTGAATCAGTCACTTGCTGCTGCTGCTCAACTTTGTATACATTTCCACTGTTTAAGATGTTTTATTTTACAATGATTACTGCATGTAATTGGGCAATCCTCCCCATTATTGCATTGATTTTCCAGTTGGATCAGATACTACTATGCTTTACTAATATTGTCTGAACTATCTCCCTGTGCCTCGACTTTGTGCCAACTACGCTAAAACCATTAAAAAAAAATAGACAAGAAACATCCCACAGAGGGTAGCTGATTCCAAGGGGACAAAGGCGCTGTAAAAAGGTAATGTGGCTAATGGTATTGAAGGCCGTGAAAAGGTCCAGTTTAGTCCTGAGACCCTCAGGAGAGGAAGGGACCTCATCCCCCCACCAGAAGTGCGCCAAGAGGTGTGTTTGCAGAGTGGTGGAGAAAGAGTGGCATGGCCTCTGGCCACCTCTCAGGACTCCCACTATGTGGGGCTTACTGGAGGTAACAGGAGGTGTTGTTGGCCTCTAAGGACACTGAGAAACCAAGGGGACTTCATCCCCCAGCCAGCAGCGTGCCAGGAGCCAAGGGTGCCTGTGTTTCAGGGAATAATTGTTTATGTGCAGGAAGGAACACCTTTCTGCACATAAACAATCCGTAATGGCGATGTTTGCCTTCTATATGTGCTGCAGAATGCACCACACATAGAAGTTATAAATCATCACTATTTAACGATTGTTTATGTGCAGGAAGGTATCCATTCACATAAACAATAATTAGTGGCTTAACACCAGTTTGTAAAAATGGAGAAGGGCATTGGGTTACTAGAACATCCCTAAAAGTGATGGTCTGGTGGCGCTATCCTCTTGTAAATATAGTTCATAGTGTAATCTGCTACTATGTTGGTTATTACTAATGTTACTTATGGGGAGGGGCCTCGAGTCGTTCATGATTAACCTTCCTCAGCAATGGTAGTAAACAGCATATAACAAACACTCTGGGGCATCTTCATGTGATTTATGCCATGGGATTTTTTATGTGTGTTTATTTTTCAAAATGTTAATTAATCAAAAGCATGATGTACAATGAGTAACTGTGTAATCTGGTCCAGCATTGCCACTCTCTGGTTCTGGTGACATCATAAACCAGAATGCCACAGATCGAGTGGTTTGTAAATGTCACTAGACCCCTTGTGGACTTGCGAGTGTACACTTTAGGTGCTGGATTCAACAGCCATTTTGTGCCTGATTCGCAAGTTTATGCAGAGTAATTTTTTTAAAAACATAAGCAAAGCCAAACACTAAAATGAATGCCGGCTCTGATTGGAAGCCAGGAGATCGGGTTCTGTGACTGGACTCAGGCCAGGTCCTGTGGCCACCCACTGCTGCAGCAGGGGTTTGGGCACCCATGGCAGGGTTGGCCAAGCCCTGCACCTGACCTTGCTGCATGTGATCAAAGGCCCTGCGTAGTCAAGGTTGCCCGCCTGCGGCAGTGGCCAGGCCCTCCACCCAACCCCCACTTTGTAAAGCCAATATATAATATTTCCTTTGTAAATCACCACAGTTACCCCCTAGTGCTAGGACTTGCACAGGAAATAAAAGCAGCCCTTGTCTAGCAGAAGAAGTTAGAGGGGGGTACACGCAGGTACACGGCTTCCCCCCACTCTTTTCACAGGGTGGACACCGTCCCCACTTCTTTTATGGGACTTGTGCCCTGGAAACACCTGACAGTACTCAACAGAAAATAAATGTGCCCCACACATTGGAGAAAGCGCCCAGAGTGGCAAGGTCATTCGAATTTATCTTACAAAAACAATCTTTCACTTTGGGAGATAACACAAAAAAAAACAGGAAAGTTTACTCAGCGGTCGCTAGTGAACATAAAGTGTCTTGAAAGAAGCTTCTGTGGCGCTAAGTCATCTTAAGGCATAAAGTTCTCCACGAGTCTAGCGGAGTACCTACTGCCTGCCAGGCTCAAAATAAACCCAAGGGTTGACTAGAGTTGAAGTGTTGATGATCAGAACCATCAACAAAACCTATGTTTTTCTAAGAATTACGTTTAAGAGGATTCGTAGCCATCCAAAGACAGACAGCAGTTTTACAGGATTGGAAATTACAAGGCAGAAAAGCCCCAAATCTTCCCACTTGATTAAAGTATTTATGTACAAATACATTATGTCTCAGGTCCCTCGGTCACAGCACAGGGATGGATCCATTGCTTAGTGTAGTAAAATGTTACTACAAAGGCCAGCCCCAAAATGTCACCGTTTCTTCCAAGTCATTAAAGCGTAAAATCTGCTCTCTGCTTTCTGGGAAACATTTATCGTGCTGCTGCGAAGTGTAGTTTATACAGTCACGCCCTGAATGCACACGGAGGCAGGTCCAAGGAGGGCAGTGGAAGTGCCAGCA
Organism: Lissotriton helveticus; assembly: GCF_964261635.1. Classification (NCBI taxonomy): domain Eukaryota; kingdom Metazoa; phylum Chordata; class Amphibia; order Caudata; family Salamandridae; genus Lissotriton; species Lissotriton helveticus. The sequence continues at coordinate 1,542,056,352 of NC_136065.1, forward strand.
GCCGGAACTGTGCCCGGACACAGAGCAGCTGGCACATGCTGTCATTACCTTTAATGAGAATGATGGTAATGGCACTCATTGCTAGCACCTTGCCAGCATTGCAGCAGTGCCATCTAGTGGGCAAAGGAGGACAGTGGCGGTCAGTGATGTACTACCTTCTGAGAAGGGCAGCTCTAGTGGTCATTTCACTCACCAGTCCCGCCCTACCGTTTTCTAGTCTCTTATCTGTTGCCGCTACGTCACGGCTGTGACCACTTTCATTATATTCACCGGGTCCGTGTTGTGAAACACCCCTCATAGTTTCCTCACCGTGTGGTGGTCCACATTTCAAACAAAACATTCCTCGTTTACCCAGACCACAAGAAAACCAAACATAAAACATTGCAATAAAACTAGGATGGTGCACAATGAGATTGGCACATGGCATGTCATCATGAAACAACTTGGAGAGATGAGGGAACAACGAAAGAGAGAGGGGGAGAGAGAGAGAGAGCGGGAGAGAGAGAGATCTTGTGAAACTACACAAGGTTTGCAGGAACAGAGTGTCTGCACATTAAAATCAGTTTCCCACCAAGTCTTTCAGACAGGAAGGCTTCACTGGACGTGGCCGGAGGTTGTATCTCTCAGGCCCTTGTAGCCTGGGAGATTCAACTCCTCTTACAGGGCGTTTTTGTGGCTCACGGGCTCTGGATCAAAGTGCATACTTGAGCTGTCCTTCCCACCCTCATACAGGATCCGAACGGGGTTATCAGCACAGGGTGCTTATTATCCTCTTGAGAGGATGTCCGCATGGGAGATAAGACTGGTGTTGGACCTGGCCTCATGGCATGGTTCCCCCCGTTCCTCAGCACCCCGATATTTAGCCCTGCACAACAGTAACCCCTGGTTGTCCCGTTCCCTGTCCGCCCCGCTCCCTACATGACCCTGCCAACGGGCGACCATCCACGCATTTCCACCACCCATCTTCCCGGTACTGGGTGCCCCGAACCTGCAACCCATACAGGGCTCCTGGCAGCCATTACCCTTCCCGAGGTCCCTGACTCCATAGCCCTTGCCTGACCCCGGCCCCAGCGAAACTTAGGCTTCAGACGCGCCCTGCCCGGCTGCGGGGGGAGAGGGCTTCAGGAGCGAGATAAGACCAAGGAGTTTCGATGGCACCTCCGGCCTCCCCTGGGAGACTGGTTTCTCTCACACCTCTAGCCTTCCCCTGTGGGCTGGTTTCGATCACACCTCTGGCCACCCCGAGAGCTGGCTCCAGACCCTGCTGGGCGTCTGGGAATCCCCGGACGCATCTTCAAAAGGATCAAAGGGCCAGCCGACGGGATTCGGGAACCTCCAACGACCAGCCCCAAGGCATGAGATCTCCGCCTGCGAGGGTCCGGACATCAAAGAGCCACTCCACTATATCAAGGCCCACCCTAGAACTAGCGGGCAGTGGACTCTTGGACAAGAGAGCCCTGCTGACCTGGTCGTGGCTCAGCCCTTTTTGGAGAAGATCGAACTGTGGAACTTATCGAGCCCTGCTGACGTCATTGCGGCTCATCCTCGTGAAGAAGGAACTGGAACCTCGGAGCCCTGCTGACCTCGTCGCGGCTCATCCTTGAACTCTAAGGACATTTGTGAACATCCTGAGCCTTGCTGACGTGGTCGCGGCTCCTCAAGAAGCAACAGACACTTTGTCACTCCGGATCGAGCCCTGCTGACCTCGTCGCGGCTCGAGGAGTACTCGGGTCCGGCTGGACCATCGACGCTACCAACACGACCTGGCTCGAGACGAAGTGAGTGGAGAAGCCAGTACGAATGAATGAATGAATGGGGAACTTGTATTGCACAAACTTAACCCCAAGGGGCATCAAGGCGCAAGGAGCAGAGACAGACATAGAGAGTAAGAAAACAGAAAATGCAGTTAGTAAGCCATCTTCCGTATCCCCCGGCTAGAGGAGTGAGAGCTGTGCGCAGGTTACGCTTCGTACTGGCCCAAAACTGAGACTGTCTCACTTCCCTACTCCTTACAACCGAGACTTTACGATCCCTCGATCGCTTGTAAATACGTGTTCATTTTGCCTCAATTCTACTGTGTGATAAAGAACTTTCTTACTGAAATCCACGGTGTGGTGTCCGTTCATAAGTGTGGTGTGAGCTCAGTGTGTACGATCTTAGACACAAAGTCCTCCCCGGCGAGGACCTCACGTTAGGGCTCGGCAGTATTCCTGGGAGAGGTGGGTCACGGAGTGGTCGCGAGAGCATACCCTGCCCCTCTGGGATCGCCCCTTCCAACATTGGTGGCAAGCGACGGGATAAGAGCCTACGTCTAGAGATCGTACAGTAAACAACTGTCACACCACCTGAACGAAAACACAAGAACAACAGAAAAAAAGAGCAATCATGAGCTCCAACGGAACGAGCGAGAAGCCCACGTTCCAAAAGGACCTTGTGGAAGATTATACCCACAGAGAACTGAAACAATTCTGCAAGGATCTGCGCATCGCTACCACTGGGATGAGTACCAAAGAGGACTTCCAGAAAGCCCTAACAGCCAGGGTAGAGTCCGGGGCCCCCTTCCCCCTACCAGAAGGAGACGGCGGAGAAGGAGGGCCGCAGAACGAAACCAGCACCCAAGAAGGAGAGAGAACCGACTCTCTGGCCCGGAGTCCCAGCACGGAGAGGGATCTGTCACAATGTCAGGTTTCCACAGTGTACGGTCGCTGTTCGCCTAATGCGGGAGAAAAGGCGACCGCACGGAACAAACTCTAGTTCCCAGAATGCCGGGAGACGACGTCACGTTCCAGACGTCGGTCACGCACTATCCCGGAAAGAAACACTGACGGCACTCACTCGCGGTGCCGATAATTATTGCCATGACGAGTCGGTGTGGAGAGGTAGCGGTAAGCTCCGTTTGGAGAAGCATTAGCCGACTTTGTCTCTTTTTCACCCCGCACTGGGTTGGGTGAAAGACTTTGGATTGAAGCGTGAGTGTATTACGGCTGTGTGCACTAAGAAAGAACCCTGATACGACCTTGTGAGATAACAAGGTTTTTGCTCCTCTTCCTGTTGGACGAGACGCTGTTCCGCGTTCTCATTGCGGGGAGAGGTTTTGTTTATGGTCAATCCAGACTGAATAGTGCTTTCTTTTCCACAAACTTCATGCACGTTATTGATATAGATACGGTGATTAAAACTGTGTACTCAGTCTATGTTTGTGGAAGGAGAATTCGTGTTTCATTAAACACAAGGGTGCCACAAATCGGATTCCTTCCCCTAAGGGAGAAACTCAATCCTCTGGCAAGAAACAGAGATAAGGGGTGAATTCAACCTATCCTGTCGTATTTTCATTTGTGATTCTTCTTTCGTTTCATCATTATCCTGCACTTTGTATTTGACTATACAGGGTAGACGCAAAACGGGTACTTGATCATGGGAATAAATCTAGCCTAAAGAAGAACACTGTATACAAGTGGTAGGTGGATTGATATGAGGAAGTAACATAGTCTCTTATGTATTCATATGTTTATGGTGTTCTTATGTGCTTGTTGTTGCAGTTGGCTTCCTTTCTCAATCTCGGCCCTCATCATTCCTCCCCAAATACAAAGATCCTTATATCTCCTTCACAGGTAGGGACATAGAACAAGGTTGTGGATAATAGAAAGGAGTGTAGGATATTCCTTTGTGGGGTTCTAGGGGGGTGTTTTCTAACTCATTGTCCTTGTCGTTTCAGATCTCCCTCCCTTCTGTCCCCTTCCTTTCCCGCGCTCACGCGACGATCTTGGTAGTCTGTCTTACTCATTTCAGACTCTAGGAGAGTCGTGTGGGGGAGGTTATAGGACAATCAGCACAGCCCCGAAGAGAACCAACGACAGACCTGACACACAAGAGGAGCTGACAGACCGAGAACGAAACCGAACCCACGAGCTAGAGCTAGCGCACCTCAAGATAGAAGGATTGCTCAAGCTGGCCGAGAAAAAGTTGGCCGTTGAACAATTGCGGTTACAGGGGGAACTAGAAGAAAAGAAGCTCCAGAGGGAGCACGAGGGAAAGAAACTCCAGCTCGAGCATGAGCGCAGCCTGAAGGAAATTGAACAGAAAGCCAGAAGTGAAGAGACACGACTCCCGGGGAACCGAGAAACCACTTCCCCAGCGGAGGGCAAAGTACACATCCCCAAGGATGTAGTAAAAGAGTACTACAAGGGCGACGACATCCAGCAATGGTTCAAGGCATACAAGATCGCCATGACCTCCCACCGGGTGCCCGAAAAGGATTGGGGGCCGTTGTGTGGGGGCGCTTCCTCAGTGAGGGAAGAGACACCATGCTGGACCTACCCTTCGACGTCCTGAATTCTTACAAGCACATGAAGGACGCTCTGCTGACCAGATATGGGATCACTCCGGAGATGTATCGGCAGCGGTTCCGAGACTGTAAAAAAGATCCCCGGCACCACATGGGTAGAATACGTGAATTTCTACAGCCGGACCTTGGAAGGGTGGATCAAGGGCAGCAAGGTTAACACCTTTGAAGGACTATTCGACCTAATCGCCTATGAGCATCTATCCACAAACTGCTTTGTGGAACTGAGACAGCACCTTCTGGACAGCAAATTGACAGACCCACGGAAGCTTGCTGTCGAGGCCGATCGTTGGGTGAACACCCGAGTCCCTAGGGGGCCCGTGGGAGACTATGGCTGAAACAAACAGGGGTCTTCCCGCCAGAGAGGAGGGGGAGATCAAGGTAGGCAGCGAGGGTCCCAGTCCGGGCCCCAGCGTAGCCCCCCCCCTCAGGTAGACAGGGACCCCGAGCCAGCATAGCCTGCTACAAATGTCAGCAACCAGGGCATTATGCCAGTGATCCCCAATGCCCCCTGAACAAGAAACCCGCGGCTGCGAGTCCCCCCGCGCGCCAGATAGCCACAGTAGCTCTAGAAGAGGAAGAGATAGAGGACCCAGGGGGGTGTGAGCCCGCAGCCATAACATTAGTCTCCCTCGGGCATAGGGAGATAGTCCCAGGAGCCCCCCTGCCCGACAACACTGAGAAGTACCCACAACATGTGACAGTCAACGGGCACCGCATAGGGGCCCTCCGTGATACAGGAGCAAGCATCACCGCAGTGCGCTGTCACCTAGTCACAGAAGACCAAATTATACCCCACGCCTCCTGCCGGGTGATCTCAGCCAACAATTCCGTCCGCACCTGCCGCATAGCTCAGGTCCCATTTGAGTGGGAGGGAGTCTCCGGTGACTTGCGGGTAGCGGTCCGCACCGACATGCCCGTGGACTGTCTACTGGGCAACGATCTGGAGAGCTCCCCGTGGAAGCAGGTGGAGCGAAGGACTCACCTCGAGATGGTGGGCCTGCCCGAATGGGCCTGCGTGAGCACACGAGCCATGACCGCCAGAATGTCCACCCCCGTGGGTGTGGAACCGGAGACCCCTAGCCAGGTCTCTGATGACCAGGAGGGCAGCGAGTGACCCGAGGTCCTCGAACTACCCCCGGTGAAGAAATTGACCCCGACGCAGGTCCCCTAGGCCCTCCCGTCGAGCAGACCCAGAACTTGGACGACCTCCTTGAGTTAGCTCAGTGGCGCCAGGAACGGGGGCCTTCCCGAGAGGAGTTCTGCCTGGAACAGACCTCCTGCCCTTCTCTAGTTGGACCACGGCAGCAGGCCATCGCCCAGGCTGCCGGTGACCAGTCCGGCTCCCATTTTGTCTATTGGGAAAATGGCCTCTTGTATAGCGAACAGAAGTCCGCTGAGCTAGTGTCAGCCCGGGTGCAGGTGGTACCCCTACGTTTCCGCGGCTTCCTCCTGAACCTGGCCCATGATGTGCCCCTGGCGGGACACCTGGGACAAGACAAAACCTACCACCGACTGGTCACTCTTTCTATTGGCCCCGTATGCGCGCCAATGTGGAGACCCACTGCAAGTCCTGCCCCACGTGCCATGCCAGCGGGAAGAGCGGAGGGAAGTGCAAGGCTCCTCTCCAACCTTTCCCCGTTGTCAGTACCCCCTTTGAACGGGTGGGAACAGACATCGTGGGGCCCCTGGACCCTCGGACCTCCTTAGGCCACCAGTTCATCCTCGTCCTGGTGGATCATGCCACCAGGTACCCCGAAGCCATTCCCCTCCGAACGGTGACGGCCCCGTAGTGGGGCGGGCCCTCATGGGGATCTTCTCCCGGGTGGGATTCCCGCGAGAAGTGGTGAGCGACCGAGGAACAAACTTTATCTCCAAATACATAAAGTCCCTGTGGCAACAATGTGGGGTAACGTAACAGTTCACCACCCCCTACCACCCTCAAGGTAACGGCCTGGTTGAGCAATATCAACCGTACCCTCAAGGGAATGATCATGGGTCTCGAGGAGCCCCTGAGGCGCAAGTGGGACATCCTCCTACCCTGTCTCCTGTTCGCCTACCGGGAAGTCCCCCAGAAATCCTTGGGGTTCAGCCCATTCGAGCTGCTCTACGGGCACCCCGTCCGGGGGCCCCTCAGTCTGGTCAAGGAGGGTTGGGAGGCGGGGCTCAAGGCCCTCCCCCAGATGTGTTCCAATACATTCTGGCCCTCCGGAACCAGACTCGGAGATTCCGGGAGCTTGCCGAGGCCAACCTCGAGGTGAGCCAAGAAGAAATGAAACGCTGGTATGACCAGAATGCCACTCTCGTCGAGTTTCAACCCGGACAGCAGGTGTGGGTGATGGCCCCGGTGGAACCTTGTGCCCTCCAGGACAAGTGGACCGGGTCCTTCAAAGTGGTGGAGCGCAAGAGCCAAGTCACCTACCTCGTAGATGTGCAGTCCCCCAGGAACCCGTTGAGGGACCTCCATGTGAACTGCCTCAAACCCCACTTCGTGCGGTCCGAGTTGGGTTTGCTCCTCGCCATTGACGACGGAACGGAAGAGGACACAGAGCCTCTCCCCGATCTCCTGTGTGTGAAGGAAAAAGTCAGTCTCTCCTCCTCCCTCACCCCCGAGCAACGCGAAGACTGTCGCCAGTTACTGGGACAGTTCTCTGACCTTTTCTCCCTCGTCCCCGGCGTCACCGGTTGGTGCGTCCACGATGTGGACACCGGGGACAGCCCTCCGGTACGGCACAGAGCCTACCGCGTCCCTGACAGAGTCCGGGCCTGCATCAAGGCCGAAGTCTCCAAGATGTTAGCCCTGGGAGTGGTCGAGGCCTCTGACAGTCCATGGATCAGCCCCGTGGTTCTGGTTCCGAAGGCGGCCGCCCCCGGCTCTGTTCCCGAGCTGAGGTTCTGTGTGGACTACCGTGGGCTAAACACAGTCACCCGAACCGACGCACACCCCATTCCCCGAGCAGATGAGCTCATTGACCGCCTAGGATCTGCTCACTATCTCAGCACCTTCGACTTGACCTGCGGGTACTGGCAGATCGCACTCACGGAGGGGGCCAAGGAGAGATCTGCTTTTTCCACCCCGGATGGCCACTACCACTTCCGGGTGATGCCCTTTGGAATGAAAAATGTCCCCGCCACCTTCCAGAGGCTGGTTAACCAGGTACTGGCTGGGTTGGAGGGATTCAGCGCCGCATATCTAGATGATATCGCGGTGTTCAGCTCCCACTGGACCGAACACCTCCAGCATCTCTGGGAGGTGTTGAAGGCCCTGCGCCGAGCGGGCCTCACCATCAAAGCCAGTAAATGTCAGATAGGACAAGGGACAGTGGTCTACCTGGGGCACCAGGTCGGGAGCGGCCTAGTAGCCCCCCTCCAACCCAAGATCGATGCGATCGTGGCCAGGGAGGCCCCCACGACCCAGACGGAAATGCGGTCTTTCCTGGGGCTCACTGGGTACTACCGAAGATTCATAAAGGGGTAAGGCAGCATCGTAGTCCCCCTCACAGAATTGACCTCCAAAAAACAGCCGAAGAGAGTTAGCTGGACCCCCGCCTGCCAGAAGGCATTTGAAGCCTTGAAAGTTGCCATGTGTACTGCCCCAGTACTGCAGGCCCCCGACTACTCCCGAGAGTTCGTGGTCCAAACGGACGCGTCCGAGCATGGCATCGGAGCAGTCCTATCTCAGATGAATGAAAAGGGCCTAGATCAACCAGTGGCTTTCATTAGCCAGAGGTTACTCCCTCGAGAGCAAAGGTGGAGCACCATCGAGCGGGAGGCCTTCGCGGTGGTTTGGGCCCTGAGAGCTTCCTGAGCGAGATAAGACCAAGGAGTTTCGATGGCACCTCCGGCCTCCCCTGGGAGACTGGTTTCTCTCACACCTCTGGCCTACCCCTGTGGGCTGGTTTCGATCACACCTCTGGCCTCCCCAAGAGCTGGCTCCAGACCCTGCTGGGCGTCTGGGAATCCCCGGACGCATCTTCAAAAGGATCAAAGGGCCAGCCGACGCAAACTTCCGATGACCAGCACCGAGGCATGAGATCTCCGCCTGCGAGGGTCCGGACATCAAAGGGCCACGCCACTATATCAAGGCCCGCCCTAGAACTAGCGGGCAGTGGACTCCTGGACAAGAGAGCCCCGCTGACCTGGTCGCGGCTCAGCCCTTTTTGGAGAAGATCGAACTGTGGAACTTATCGAGCCCTGCTGACGTCGCCGCGGCTCATCCTCGTGATGAAGGAACTGGAACCTCGGAGCCCTGCTGACCTCGTCGCGGCTCATCCTTGAACTCTAAGGACATTCGTGAACATCCTGAGCCCTGCTGATGTGGTTGCGGCTCCTCAAGAAGCAACAGACACTTTGTCACTCCGGATCGAGCCCTGCTGACCTCGTCGCGGCTCGAGGAGTACTCGGGTCTGGCTGGACTATCGACGCTACCAACACGACCTGGCTCGAGACGAAGTGAGTGGAGCAGCCAGTATGACCGCCATCTTCCGTATCCCCTGGCTCGAGGAGTGAGAGCTGTGCGCAGGGTACGCTTCGTACTGGCCCAAAACTGAGACTGTCCCGCTTCCCTACTCCTTACAACCGAGACTTTACGATCCCTCGATCGCTTGTAAATACGTGTTAATTTTGCCTCAATTCTACTGTGTGATAAAGAACTTTCTTATTGAAAACCACGGTGTGGTGTCCGTTCATAAGTGTGGTGTGAGCTCAGTGTGTACGATCTTAGACACGAGTCCTCCCCGGCGAGGACCTCACGTTAGGGCTCGGCAGTATTCCTGGGAGAAGTGGGTCACGGAGTGGTCGGGAGAGCATACCCTGCCCCTTTGGGATCGCCCCTTCCAACAACTGGGCTGCTTGGATATTCAGCCACAGAGTCATCCTCTTCAGGGGCTTACGGTGAACAGCGTTTACAACGCAACTTTTACCATGCAGTACCTTTACCACGCAACTTTTACAATGCAAGTCGTTCCAACGACTTGCGCTGGGGGGCGCTATAGGATAGGGAATAGGATAGGGAATAGTTTAATTTACTATCCAACACCTTCCCTACTATCCACGGGGACTGGAGTTGGAATAGTAAATTAAACTATTCACTATCCAGCGCCCTCCAACGCAAGTCGTTGTAATGACTTGCGTTGTAAAACCTGCGTGGTAAAGGAGTGCGTTGTAAAAGCATGCGTAGTAACGACATACGTCCGGCGCTTACGTACCCCAATTGATGGGGGGCAATTGATCAGCCAAAACAGCAGCTGGTTGACGATAAAGCTTGAAAAAGGACACATTTCTTGTGACAGTCTCTTTTGCCTCTGGGCGGTCATCATGGTTCCCTCTACTGAGGCTACACTCCAGTGGTCGACCTCAAAAGGCAGTAAGAATTTTCTCTGGGGATGTCAATTCTCGAGTAGTACCATATCGCCAAAGAAATTGGCCTGCCTCTTGGCACGTCTTTATTGAGAGATGTGGTCGTTCTGGGCCTGGCGCTGGCACAGTGCTTTATCCACTTGGGGCCACATGTAGGTAGCCCAAATGCGATCGCAAATGCAGAAATTAGCAGAATTTCTGCATTTGCAATCGCAATTGGGGCAGTGTGCTATGTAGCACAGAAACACCCACACACAAAATAGGGAATCGCAAAATTTGCGATTCCTTATTTTGCGAATGCATTGAAGGAATCCCAAATTGCAATTCTTTAAATGCAATGTAGGAACCACCCAAGTTGTGCGATTTTGGCTTAATGAATCGCATATTACCACCAACTTCAGGTTGGTGGTAATTTGCGATTTCTTTGAAAAATTCACTTTTTTGCATTTTCAAAGTGCTATGTGGCGCACATACATGCCCTTAGGGCATGTATGTGCGCCACATGTGAACATATGTGTATTTCAGGGGTGCAAAAGGGTATCCTATTGACACCCTTGCAACCTTTAAATTGCATTCTCAATTGTGATTCTCTAATTGAGAATCACAAATTGAGAATGTCTACCCATTCATTCTTATGGGCCTTCTAGCCCATAGGAATGAATGAGAAGGTATTCCTTATTTGCGAATCTCAATTTGCGATTCGCAAATAAGGAGTAGGTTGGATTCGCAAAATATTTTGCTAATCCTACCTACATTGCGTTTTGCGATTCTCTAATTGCGATTCCCTAAAAATTGCAATTTGAGAATCGCAAAACATGTATTACCTACATATGGCCCTTGTTTCTTTAAGGCCTGAAGTTCATCCACGTGTGGAAGTGTATCATTCATAGCTTGATTCATGACGAGAGCACTCGGGCTCACTTGGGTTGTGGCAATTGGAGGACGCTGATTTTCTCTCAGAAAAGCGCAGAGAGCACATTCTATGTTCTATTTGCCAGAGCAATTCTGAAGATTTTGTTTACAGTCCACATAAATCTTTCAGCCTCTCCATTAACTTTAGACCAGCATGGAGTGATTCGCCTATGACGGATGCCACAGAATTGTAAATATTCAGCGAACTCCTGACTGGAGGATAGGGGACCATTGTCCGTCCAGAACACACGCAATAATCCATTCGTGGTCATCAACTTTTCCAGACAGGGAATCGTTTGCAGGCTGTCGTTGACTCGCTCAGCTCAAATTCAGGACATTTAGAAAAATTGTCTATTACGACTAGCATAAGCCTGCCATCTAGTAGACTTCCGAAATTAGCACTGGCTTTGTGCCACAGGATGGTTGGTATGGTCTCAGTGATGATCGGTGCTGATGACTCCACTGGTCAGCAGCTTGACACATCGGGCATTGCCGAACAGTATGTTCCACCAAATCATTCATATCTGGGAACCATATCTTGCATCGCGGTCTGGACTTTGTCCTGACAATCTCCTGAAGAACTGTATGAGCGAGGCCAACCACCTGCTGTTGCATGGGGTTTGAGATTAGCAATCAAGGACCTCTTATTAAGCAACCTTCTAGAGAAATGGCTAATTCCAGGTGAATATTGTGAAGAGATGTTAGGGTCAGTCTCACTTTCTCGGTACAGTGTGAGGCCTTTCGAATGAGGGTGTGTCATTGCACAGATCTTACTGTGGAGACAGCCAGTTGAAGGCATTCATCAGCAGCAGTGGCTTTAACAATGTCCTCAAGGAAGATAAGAAGTGGCCTGGACCGTTCCATCACCAGTTGAACATATTCTTCCAGCTCTTTGGCATATGACTTCTTCCACAGTGGCGGGTCTGGCATGCCTGGATGAGTAATCCAGGCCAATATACCACAGAGAAATGATATGCCTGAAGCTGAAGAATCAATTTCCCAATTCTTGGGGACGGTTTAGATGATGATCCAGTGAAGAGAGGGACTAGTGGCTTGTGGTCCAAATGAGCCGTGAATGGTTGGCCATACAAATAAATATGAAAATGGCGTTAGCCTCAATACATCACAATAGCCTTCTTTTCAATATGGGAATTGTGCTGCTCAGTTTCAGTCAGGGCATGACTGGCGTACGCCACAAGGGCCCATTCACCATTGGACTGTCTCTGTGACAATACGGCCCCCAAACCAATGGGGCTGGCACCCACAGACAGTTCTGATTTCTGGCTGGGATCAAAAGGCACTTAAGTAGTGTCTGCAGAGAGAGCTCGTTTGGTGGCCTAGAAAGTCTCTTCTTGGGAAGGACCCCAATTCCACGGAGTATTAGCTTTGGTCAATTCTTGAAGTGGGGCAATGAGAGCAGTCAGGTTCTGGATGAACTGCCCACAGTAGGTAATCATCCCTAAAAAACTGTGCACTCCGGTTACAGTGGTGGGCGATGGTGCAGATTGGATGTTGTGGACTTTTGCTGGATCTGACATGACCCCGGCCACAGAGAATAGGTATCTGAAGAATGCAATCTCCTTTTGAAAAAATTCACACTTCTCTTGGCGGGGGCGTAAGGCCATTGTCCTTTAGACTTTGAAAAGTGGCTATTAGACAGTCAATATATTCGTCCAGTGTCGGGCATGGACCAGGATGTCATTACTGACATTTATGACACCTGTGAGACCAGCCAGAGCTCCCCATATCGTGTCTTGGAAAACTTCCACTGCACTCAAAACTCCAAAGCTGAGTCGCTTGTACCTCCTCAAACCTACATGGGTGGAAAACGTGGTAATCGCTCTAGATTCTGGGGCAAGAATGAGCTGGTGGTATGCGGCACATAGGTCCATTTTAGAAAACCACCTGGAGCTGCTGGCTTCAGACACAATGTCATCAACAGTGGGTGTAAGATGCCTTTCCCATCAGATAGCTAGATTGGGCAGGTGCATATCAACACAAATTCTGACTTCCCGCAGCTGTTTGGGCTTTCATGCCACCATGATTGGGGACACCCAGGGCTTCAGGCCAGCAACATTCTCAATGATGTCTGCTTGTTCCAACTTCCACAGCTCAGCTTCGACTTTGGGGCATAGGTGGAATGCCACCCTCTGATGCTTTAGTGCGATAGGTTGGATGGATTCATCGATGTGTAGATGTTTCAGATGGTCCTTGAGACATCCTATGCCGTTGAAGAGAGATGCAAATTCAGCCACAGGTCATCCATACTTCCTAGAAGGATGCTGAAGGCAAAAGTAAAAAGTTTAAGACACTCTGCCGTTAGGCAGCTCAACAGCATTCCTAGCCCCCTTTTGTTACGTACACCTTGGCACGAATCGAGTCAGACTTGTGTGCGATTTCGGCAGTGAAAACGCTGGCCAGTGGGAGTGTCATGGACAATCCATATGCGAATACTTGGGTGGAGGTGGGTCCTAAAACCGGTTGAAAAGAGAGTGTCTTCAAGACATCCGGCACCAGAATATTAATCGAAGCTCCTGTGTCGATTAACGCCGGTAACTGATGGCCAGCCAGGTGAATGTTGCACGTAGGAATGCGCCTCCATGGGTATCCACTAGGTTGAAGTGGATGGATGACATGCATAGCTCCTTCTGGGTCATCATCGTCATACATGTCCTTTTTGTCCTTTTGCATAGTAGTGGACTGCCTGGCATGGATTGAATTGGGCTTTGGCCCCTTCTTTGGCGTGGATGAACGGCATACCTTGGCAAAATAGTTAGGTTTGTTGCACACCAAACACTGTTTTCTGTGGGCTGGGCCGGGTTCCTAGTGTGGATATGACCCTCCACATCTGTAACACATCTTAGGAGTCAAGTTGGACCTGGGCTTCTTCTCTTCTGACCACATTAACCGGTTCCGTTCTCAACTGATATTGCAGGGCTGCTTCCATGTGTGCGCCTCACACTTTGGACTGGTCTTTGGAGTGGCCCATTGTCAGTATCGGCATCCCTGGAACCTGGAGGATATTCTCTCAGAGCTTAATGGAGTAGTAGCCCTGGATGAATTGGGCACAAATTTCATCATAAGCATCAGGCAAGGTGCAGTTGCTCGGCAAGTCTTTTAGGCAAGCATAGAAAGTGTTCACAGATTCCTCAGGTAGTTTTTAACGTAGAATAGGTGAATGGAGGGCCAGCATCAACAACAGACCCCATCGTTTGTGGATGGCCAACCCCTCCCAAACATAAGAGCATAGGATGTCATCAGTCATTTTCCAGACAGAAAGCCAAAAAATAAGTCTCTAGTCTCTTGGCCCAGTCTTTTCATCTCACCGCCTGAGCGGATGGAGGCCCATCTACCACAAATGGTTCCAAGGCAGGTACCAGGGGACATGATGATTGCAACAGCAGGTTCGCGTAGGCAGTGCCAGGGTTAAACAACTGACCTTTGGTGGAGACCACCCTCGATCTCGGATTGAGAAGTGGGGAGGAATCAGTTTTGGGAAGGCAGGAGCTGGTGAAAGGCACCCTGTAGTACGGTTCTGCAGCACGATGCACATATACCAGGAGCGCTGGATTTTCACATTATCACATGTGCTTGGCAGGTTTGCCCGAGGAGCGAGCATAAGAAGGGTGCTTCAGAAGCAGGTATGCATGACTCATAAGTCAGCTGGATGGCACGCAAAGGGGCTGGTCCAGAAATATGTCCCATATGGAGGATGTCCCACAAGCATAGATGAACCAAGGAAGTAGCGAATGTGCTTTACCAGGAACTGCAAGAGTGGGAAACCAGCAGGGGCAGGGGACCATTTATTGGCCCCTGGTGCATCTAATGGATGTACGTTAGTACAACGCGATCTTTTATTATTATAATTTTATATTGTAACACCAGCCATCATAACAGTAGGGAAGGTGTTGGAATATAAAATTACAATATTCCTTATACAACAGCGCCATCCAGCGCAAGTCGTAGTAACGACTTGTGTTGTAATGGCATCGTTGTAAAGGTACTGCAGTGTAAACACCGCGTTATAAACGATGTTCCCCGCATCTAATATGTTGGTGAGGGTCACAGCCTAACATATGCTGCAGCTGATAGGAGACCAGGGGAGCAGAACTGAGGAACACAGCTCCACCCAGCATGTCAACAAAGGTATGCGCGTGCACGCCATGGTACAACGGGCGGTGAGAAGTTGAGAACAGGATCAGGCACCCACTTAGCAGGACAGGCTGCGCCACAGGCCACGGTCCCAGCACAGGTGTAAGAAGGGGGGTGCAGTGGGTGTGGGACACCCCAGGTGTCATCACTGAGGGGGTGACAAAATGGCAAAAATATGTGTTTTAAACACATATTTTTGGCATTTTGTCAACCCCCTCAGTGATGACACTTGTCACCCCCGGCTTGACAAAATGGCAAAAATATGTGTGACAAGAAATTTTCCGCACTGGGTACTACCTACCACCTGACCTTGCTACGCCATTGAGTGGAGCAGCTGGAACAGGCGTAACAACAGCATCGGAGCAGCAGGAAAAGAGCTCAGCAGCCAGAATGGGCGGTATCAACGCTGTTGGAGCAGCAGTAAAAATACCCCTTTGGTCATCAGCGGGGGCGTAGCAGGCAAGGCACGGAAGAGCAAGATCATGAAACATGGGTAGGCAAGTACCCACTTGTCGCCAGTTTTGTTGTATTTATTTATTTATTTTATACGTTGTACAGGCTCGTGTAAATGAATGACGTGTACCCAGTATAGTTATGCACTGGCCAGCCGAAGACCATAAGGTCCCGCCCTGCCCCCTTTTATTATCTTTGGCCGCTATGTCTCGGCTGTGACCACTTTCATTACATTCACAAGGTACTTGCAGTGAAACACCCCTCATAGTTTCCTCACTGAGTGGTGGGCTACATTTCAAGCATAACAGTGAGCAATCCTATTGTACCACCTAAAGGACAAGGAAGAGTAGTGACACTCGTGGTTAGCAGGTCTGCTAGGGAAGGCTAACATGAAGGAGAATGGGCACCACAGCCCCTATCTAGTCCCATTCCATCAATACGCAGATGACATCCTGGTCTTTCTAACTCTATCTTCAAATTTAAATCCCGGTTTAGGAGCATCCACAAAGGTACCTCAAATTTAATGGGCTGACTGATGATCGAGTTTCTTCTCCTAACAACCAAAGCTGAACCAGCTACTGGCCGGGCCTCTTTGGCCTGAATCTCTAATAATGCAGTATCACCCAAAACTGGCCACCTTATAAGTGACATGTAAACCGTGGGCAAGTCGCCCAGGATCCACCTACACAAACTTAGGAAATTCAAGCGCATTCTCTCCTTCCAGTATCTAAAAGCTGGCAGTGGAGGCAGAGGCAATGGTAATCTCTCGCCTCAACTATGGCTCTCCCTTTTCTCTAGTCTACCCCAAAAAAAACAGCCCCTTTCTGAGCAGTACTTCATGCTACGTCCAGGTTTCAAAAAAGCGTAACGCTTCACTGCAGCCCTGGTCTACCTTAATTAGCTGCCAATCGAGGCACAATGAGAACTTCCTGCCTCACTTTTCAAGCCCTTAACTTCTAAACCACTAAATGCCCTTCCCCCCCCCCCAGAAACTCTCCTTCTCCATAGGGTCTCACTCCGCTTCGCTGCGAAGACAGAAGATCACTCTCTATTCCTCATTTAAGGAAAATAAGCATTTCAAAGATTTTTCTTCAGCATATAGAGCCACTGGAATTATGTGGCAAGGTTGATTAAGTTATGCGGCAAGAGCGTTTCAATTATACAACATACGTCGACATATTTTCTTTTATACTATTACCTCAATATTTTGTAATTTTTGCACATGGTAATACTATCTGGGCACGAATGTCACCTCATTGGTATCAGTTGAACAGCCCAATACAGAAATAGGCAACTGAACTTTGCGAAGGCCCTTTCAAAGCACTCAAACACATCACCACATTTTTTGTAACATTTGATCCGATTGAGCAAGAAACAAAATGTTTTTGTTAAAATCTCTAGTTTATGCAGCAGATGATGGATTTTGTGGCAAATGCAGCAGATCCATAACTATGCTGCAGCTGCACACTCACATTATTCCAGTGGCCCTGACCACATTCTACTGATTGTATTATTCTGGCATTCCACCAGCCACACTTTAACTCCCGCTCTTCCTGTGCTGGTTACCTAACCCTTAGCATACCATACTGAGCCCTGTGTTGTTTCTGTTGCTCATCAACTACTCCTTCTTGGCCAATATGCTACCATTTGATTCTGCTATTGCTATATGTGTATTTATGCTGGATGGTGCCAAACTTGTTTCTGTTTGTTCACAACCACCATTCCCACTGCATGCTTAGATGTCGTGCATTATCCATTTATTATATATGCCATGATTAATATTCCTCTGTAATCGCCTGACTAACATTTCTAATACAAACAATCTATTGTACTATGCTGTCAGGCAACGCTTGCTTGACCTTGCCAGGTGTTCTCATACATCAGCTCTGTACAGCACTCTCAACCCAATTGGGTGGAGTTTGCCTGCATCAGACAACAATAAATAAAAATAAAGATTTACACGACACTTGGTGGACAGAGGAACTAACCAATCTGAGATCTGCATAAGGGCTCCAGGTTTTATGATATATATTTTTTGACATTTCCATCTCATATTTTTGTTGATTCTATCTTTATTTATCCATATTTGTGTTATGCTTAGTGTATAAAATGAAGCCGCAATGTCTATATTTCCACTTTCATTTAACCAACACATGTAAACTCATGTTTAAATGTCTAGTAAGTTTTAACAATGTACAGTCCAATACATTAATCATCATTTGCATTGTAGAACTGTGTAAACAACTGTACTGCAGCAGTTGTTTAAGCTTCAATGGGAAATCATGTCCACACACAGCAGTTGACCTAGCATGCATGATTGAAAGTGGCGAGAATCGTGAAGAAGAAAACCTATTTTCTGTATTTTTCCATATTTTAGAAATAAATTGACAGGAAAATAGATTGTTTTCTGTCTGTATCTTTCTGTAAAAATCAGTAAAAATGGAAAACTGGGAACCTTATTTACAAGTCAGCATTCCCGCAGGACATTCTGCTGGAAAAGGCTCCAGGGGACAATCTGGAATCAGATTCACCATGTGCTGGAGAGGTGGCCATCATATGTGGGCAAGGATGTACTCTTCAGATTTTAGTCAGCAGTCATGCAACACAATGTGGACTGAGTGAATCCAGTGAGCAGTCCTGAAGCTCCACCCCTTGGGCAGAGTAAGACACTCACCGATAAGTCTGAAGATGATGTGCAGTTCTTCCTTCACAGTGGAGCCTGGAAACATGGGTCTGCCGGTAGCCATTTCATACAGGATGCAGCCGACCCCCCTACAATGAGAGGCAGCTAATGTTAGGGAACTGCCAGGAGCCTTTTGCAGTATCTAGGTCGTGTGTCAACCCTTTACCCCCTTCCTTCCAGGATCCAATGGCCATGCCCTTCTGTTTTCCCTTGGTTCACCACCTGCACAGCTCAATCCCTGTCACTTGCACCTCTTTGTACCCAAGGGGACTGCCAGCATTTAAGATATTGCTGCCTCATAACTCTAGTTCCGGGACCTCTCTGTGCTTCATAGATCTGCCACTGCACCTCTTTGCATCTTAGGGCTCTAACACCCTCAACCTTCAGAACGTAACACTTTTACACCTCACCGTTTTGTCCCCCCTAACTCAACTCCAAACATCCTTGTACTTCAGCCCTAAAAAAACTTCATCTTAGAGCTCTGTGCCTCATGTCGTTTCCCTTCACAGTTCTGTCTCCTTCCTCCCTTTTTGAACCGCAGAGCTTTGACATTGTTACCCATGTCTTCTTCAAAGCCCTGCTACCAATTCCCTCTCTGAAAAAAGAGACCTGCAAACCTCAACTCTCTGTATTCTGATATCTGCCTCCTACATCCCTTTGTAGCCCAGCACTTTGCTAATGTGCTCTCTGCAATCAAGGCCTGCGTTCTGACCTATTCACTCCTCTGTAGCTGAGAGCTCAGCTCTCTGTACTTGAGAGCGCCAAATAACATTGTCTGTACCCTGGAACTTTACGCCTTCAAATTTTGCACTGTAGAGCTTTTGCATGTTCCGCCCCTCTGCACCTTTCGCCTCTTCAAGTGAAGGTGAAAAGTGCCATCTCAAGGCTCTGCATCACATCTCTCTGAACCTCAGGACTCTTACACCTTCTTTGTTCTTGAACTAAAATATCTGCCACCTGTGTATCACATATCTTTATTCCTCCACCCAAAAATTATATTACCTCAATATTCCACAGCCAAGAACTCTTCATCCCCTTATTTTACATCAGTGGTCCTAAGAAAATAGAAAGTCTATTCTTCCATTCCAACTCACCACATATCGATCTGTGTGGAGTACTCAGTGGAGCCAAGTAGGACATCCGGGGGCCGATACCAGAGCGTCACCACCTCATTGGAGTAGGTTTTTGTAGGCACAGACTTGGCACGAGCCAAACCTAGAGGGGAAAATAGAATTAGGTATTCTAACCACATGGCACTATGGGATGGTTCTCCACAAAGAAGTGTCTACTATTCCGTAAACTCACCGAAGTCTGCTAGCTTCAGCTCTCCCTTCTCGTTAATGAGTAGATTCTGTGGTTTGAGGTCACGGTGGAGGATCTTCTGCCGGTGGCAGTACGCAAGGCCGCGCAGAAGCTGGAACATGAAGATCTAGACCACAGGAGGAGATGAAGCAAGTTCTAGACTGAGTCACAAAAGGAATGTGGCATTGATGCCAAGCATTCTGCCATTCTGCAGTCATACCAGATGTCCATGAAGCAAAACATGCAACCACAGCACTGCAGCTATGTTTCTAAGCCAATTGCCCATAGGACCACTTTTAGCCCGCCTAGCTAAAACACCTAGAAAATCCCAATTTACATTTAGCCATGATTTTCATTACCCATGAATAGTAACACAACAAGGAAAGTATTTCCCAGAGATGTATGTCAGAATATTGCTGACAAAATTATCGTCTCACATAAATATAGTGTTCCAAAAATATTGTTAGAAACATGTTGTCCCATTGGGGGTAGTTTTTTCTAATGTGAACTGCAGTTGGGTTACATTTTTTAAAACGATTTTTAAGACACAATATTTTTGTCAGACAATATTTAGACCATGATATACAGGTACAGTACTGTACTCCCTCCTGCAGCTGACATGTATGAGGCATGGTACAATACTCCCTCCAGCAGATGACCTGTATGAGGCATGGTACAATACTCCCTCCAGCAGATGGCCTGTATGAGACATGGTACAGTACTCCCTCCTGCAGCTGACCTGTATGAGACACAGTACAATACTCCCTCCTGCAGTTTACGTGTATGAGATATGGTGCAATACTCCCTCCTGCAGCTGACCTTTATGAGACACGGTGCAATACTCCCTTCCCACAGCTGACGTGTATGAGAAATGGTACAATACTCCCTCCAGCAGTTGACGTGTATGAGACAGGCTACAAAACTCCCTCCTGCGGTTGACCTGCATGAGTCACGGTACAATACTCCCTCCCACAGTTGACCTGTATGAGGCACAGTACAACACTCCCTCCCACAGTTGACGTGTATGAGACACGGTACAAAACTCCCTCCTGCAGTTGACCTGTATGAGACAGGGTACAATACTCCCTACCACAGCTGATGTGTATGAGACAGGGTACGATACTCCCTCCCACAGTTGACGTGTATGAGACAGGGTACGATACTCCCTCCCACAGTTGACGAGTACGAGACAGAGTACAATCGTCCCTCCTGCAGTTGACCTGTATGAGGCACGGTACAATACTCCCTCCCACAGCTGACGTGTATGAGGCACGGTACAATACTCCCTCCCACAGCTGACGTGTATGAGGCAGGGTATGATACTCCCTCCCACAGTTGACGTGTATAAGACAAGTATATGGTCTGGGTTGGTCAAAAGTAGTCCTACGACAGGATAACACGACGAATGGCCATCTATAAGAGAACACCACCAAGTCAATTGTCTCTTGGTGTTTAATAGGTGTAAGTCCCTGAGGCCGTACAGGCCATGAGACACAATCTTGTAAGTCATCAGCACTCTGTCTGCACCCCCTAGACCCCTACCATCATCAATAGGAAGAGATCCAAGGAGACACAGGGAGTAAGCCGTTCTGTGGAGAGGGTAAAAACGCTGTCCTGTATTGGCAATGACCCCCACCAGGCGCCGCTTACCCTGTAACGTGGATCCTCAAGCCCGCCCCCACACCCTGCGTCAGGCCGCTCACCTTCACGTTGTGCATACACATCAGATTGCCGCAGTTATCCAGATATTGCTTCAGGTCGTTGTCCTTGAAGGAGAGAGAAAATGGCTGTGACCATGCCGAAAAAGACTCACAGGTACATGGCCTCATAACTCCTGTTTTTTAAATTATTGAAAGAGGTATTATAAAGTTCTAACGTAATTTAAGTGAGTTTCAGAGCAACATACTGATTGGGACAAAGCACTTCGATATTACAGTTTTATAGTTGTTCATACAAGAGTACAAATATGTTTATAGCTACACTGGACTTCAATATGTTTACTTTTTCTTTAACAATTCGATTTCATCGACCCCAGGATCTTAATTTTTCATACTCTTTGAATATCAATTTAAAACTCAGTTATTTTAAAAGTAAATTACTATTTTCCCTTGACAAGCCTATTCCATTTCCTTATAAAATCATCATCTTTCATTTGCAGCATCCACCTGGCACGTGATGTTACTTACTGCAGTTACCAATATAAAAGTAGGGAATATTTTTCAGGCTTATATCATCAACATCACCCTAACAAAAGGTTTATCTTCTTGAAAAATCCAGGGCTCCAAAGTTGATAGGAAATCCGTCATGGATTAAGCAGCAGAACAACTGTTCAAAGCAAGACTAATGGGGTCGTTTAGACCCTGGTGGTCATCCGCTGGGTCAGTGGATACTCCCAGGACTCCCCAGTGTGTCTAGGGATCGCTCCCTGACTGGCATGGATCTCTTTGCCTCATGAGCATCCGCAAATGCTGTGAATTCACTTAAGGTTGAGACAACAAGGGGCAACCCTGTATACCTAGGAACGTGGTTTATACAGGGCATAGTAAAAAAAGGTTCCTTCAGAATTCACTTAGAGTTACTTTATGCAACAGTAAATTCATCCCCAAGATGGTTTATTGAGTACTCTTGAAATGATCTCTTTTCTATCTGATCATCAGAACTGTAAACGAGCACTGCACCATGACTTTCTTCCACAGCAGCACCTTGCATTTCCTACATTATCATGTATTGATGAGCCAATGATTGTTGCTCCTTCTGTTTAGCACAGTGTTGTACTCTTAACCATTGCTGCCGAGTTCTTGGTACTAAACACCATCTTTGAGCACTATAAGGAAATGTCTCTTTTTACATGATCACCCCCAAGTTTTTGGACTAATGCTGCTGGCTTTTCAACTCTAAAGGTGTACTGAGCCCTACCAAACAAGCCTCAGTGCCATTGCTCTGATCCTTAGAAAATGTATGTCTGATTGGTTCACCCACAATTGGCAGAAGGTAACTTACTTTTAAGTCCCACAGGTACCAAGAGCCTGTAAGTAAAGTGTCCGCTCAAGGACAGCAGCAGTTCTTGTGCCACCATGATTGTGACAATAATACAAAACATGTCTCCCATCCTGCCACTGCAGACTGGTAGAGCACTTTTCCACTGCTCAATAGACTCTGCTATTTAAAGTAATGACAAAGCTCAAAGCTTCCCTTTTAATATGTATAGGTCACCCCTAAGGGAGGTCTAACAAACCCTAAGGCAGGCTATTGTGTGTTAAAAGTAGGACATGTGTTTTTACATGTCCTGGTAATAAAAGCCTCACACTGCAATTTTTACTACATAAAGGCTAGTTGCCCCAAGGGTGAGTACAGAGTTACACACTGAGAAAGTAGCAGCGCTAACTTCTGAATAGGACTGCTGAATATACTTAAAGGTATCAAAAAAATCATTGCATTAAACCTGACTTGATGGCCAAGTTTAATTTAATGTAACTTGAGCATGAATGGCAATTTAGAAAGTCATTCCCTTGTTGCCCAAAGTTTTCCTGTGTCTGTTTACGGTTGCTGGCCACGAGACAGCCTTCTGCACTCTTGGGGAAGGTGTGAACGGCTCTCAGGAAGGAACACAAAGAGCCTGCAGTTAGAAAATGTGTTTCTTCTCCCTGACAGGAAGGGAAAACTAGGTGTGCGCCCAAAAGGCGAGCTTTAAAGGAAAAGCTGCCTTTGAAGGGGAAATATTGAACACACAAAAGAGGGACTGCTCGTTTATTTTTGCAGACAGGCTGGCATTAGAGACCGAGATGGCAGAGAGGGAGAAGCTGCTACATAACTATTTTTTCTGTAGGTGTTTAGCCCTCAAGTAGCTACACCTTTGGGATAGGCTATGGACCGCCATATGCCATGAAAAGGGTTCTGTCATGTTGAGAATGGGCCAAATGGTTTATTCTCAGCTAGATAGATGCCATACTTTACAAGAAGTAGTCACTAGACAGGAGGGAACCTGGTAGCCCATTGACTAGTAGTCCCTGCATACCCAGAGGGCACAGACTGGGCATAAAAGTGGTAGCTTTGGCACTTCTGAACTGAAGAAAGGATCAAAGAAGGACTGCCCTGTTGTTCCCTGGACCAAGCGAAGAGAGGCTGACCTAAAGACTGGACTGCACTTGCTGCTTCTTGGGCAAGCAGAGAGAGGACAGTGCCTGTGATGCCCTGCTCAATCAGAATTCATCCCCAGGCCCCGAGAATCAGTGTCTAATTTCCTGTTACATCTACAGGGCCACAAAAGCTGATGAAGCCTGCCTTGGAGAGTTGGTAGCTAAGAATGCTTGATCACCATTGACTGCTAAAGTGCAGACCGCGAGACTGGGTCCCTACCCTCAAAAGTTGTGCCCAAGTCTGCTGGACCTGTGAGAGTCATCAGAGCGCAGTTTGGTCGTCCAGCAAGGAAGTTACCACCAGTTAATGAGACCCGCTAGTTTTGCTATAACCAGAAACCAGAAGACTAGTAGCAACAGTTTTTGGCTAGTCTTTACCTGGACTTCGAGGGACCTCGACCCCTGGGGCCAAAGTTGCCTTGCATCAGGACCATTCTATTTAAGTGTATGGTGGTTTGCTCATAGAGTTTGGAACTGGACTGGAGACTGCTTTGACTGCAGGGTAACTGTTCTTGTTGGTCCCAGTGAATGGCTCCCTACCAGAGTTGGTCGTCCCAAGAGTGCTCAAGTAGCTGTTTACAACTTTATCCATTTTTTAAAGTTTACTGCTAACACAGTCCATGACAATGATCTAGTGCACTCAGTAAAAAGCTGTGATTTAAAGGTTGTTTTAAAAATTGATATCTCTTGAGTACTCTAGTAGATATTTGTCATTGAGGTGTGTATTCAGATATAAAAATACAACCTATTTTTATAAATTGGTGTTAGATTTTTATTGTGTTGCGCTTTCTTCTTTTCTTCTTATTCAACAGTTTTTCTTAAAGCTTTACACTCGTTCCTTTGATAAAGCCTAACTGTCTTAGAGCCACAACTACCCAGGGTTGAGATAAAGGTTTTTCAAAGGAACATGACTGGACACAATACAGGTTTATGAGTTTATTAAACAGTGAGGTCTCACAACCACACCATAAAATAAACCACTTTTCTCACAGAAATGCATTTATTGCCCCATAATTGGGCATTAAGCATTACTAAGTGAAATTGTTGATGCACTTAAAGCAGAGATGAAAGCCGAACAAGCACCATGTATTTTCCACCTGATTGACATTCATCTTTTATAGTTCAGTAACAAGCTGCTAAAATGTGAGATTGTTTGAGAACACAAAATATCAATGGCCCAGATGCTAAGGAATATTCTCCCTATGTATGAGGGCCATTGATAATGTTCTCTGCCTTTCACGGTAGTCCTGGGCAGAGAAATCTAGTGATAGTCAGACCACATGATCAATGACTTTTTACAGGGAAGCTGCCGGAGGCTCCACCGAAGGAAACCCTGA
This sequence comes from Lissotriton helveticus, assembly GCF_964261635.1. Taxonomy (NCBI): domain Eukaryota; kingdom Metazoa; phylum Chordata; class Amphibia; order Caudata; family Salamandridae; genus Lissotriton; species Lissotriton helveticus. The sequence goes on from NC_136065.1 coordinate 1,542,081,027, forward strand.
GGTTACCACCAACTCTATATGGTGCGAGAAATGCATGGATAGCCGAAAGTGCATCCTGCATTTCCTGGCAGATGCCCGTCGTTTGCCAAAATCTAAATCACCTCCTAGGTCTTCCACTACCCAATAGGAATGGTTTCAGAAGCCAGGAGGTCCACACCCATCAGCTGCCTGATACCTTCTCAGCAGTCCATGCTTCAAGGCTCACTAGGGCACCGGTTTCAAGAGGAATATATATAACCCAACTGCACTGGAATAACCTGGATAGTTTAGCAGTAATCTGCATTTAGAAATACCATCTAAAGTTTGACTTGCCCAACTCTTTCTGTACTTCTTCTACTCATCTTCAGCATCTCCCGACCTTCTCAGAGGGAAACAGTCAGAAGACATGCCATGCGTGTTCCAACATCGCAAGCACAATTACGCTTGCCTTAACCACGCATATGTGTGTTTAAGGCAGTGCATGGTCAAGCTGCTGGCCCCTGCTTTGCAGAAGGCGGAGGCAGGGAGATGCCAGGAAGAGAGCCAGAGGACGCAGTGAGGTAAGTAAGGCTGGGCTTGGGGGGTGGGGTCGGATTAGGTCTCAGGGCAGTGGAAGGGGTTGGGGTAGTTTTAGGGACAGCTCAGGGGTGTCGGGGTAGTGAATGTTAAGGGGAAGGGTTTTAGGCCTCAGGCCAAGAGGAGGGGAATGGGAATGTGTAGTCAGGGTAGTTTGTAGGGCGGGGGTTGTGGTAGTTTTAGGGCAGTGGAAGAGGTTGGGATCGTTTTAGGAACAGCACAGGGTGGGGGGGTCGGGGTAGTGATGTTAAGGGGCAGGCAGGGTTTTAGGCCTCAGGGCAGAGGGAGGGAAAGAATGGTTAGTGAGGTAGTTTTTTAGAGATGGGGGTAGGGGTCGTTTTTATGGCAGTGGAAGGAGTTGGGGCAGTTTTAGGGACAGCGCGGAGGTGGTTGGGCATATAGGGGTTTGTATTTTAGGGGAGGGCGGAGGGTCAGAGTCGGGGTGACCTTAGCGTGCTTACCCCCCTACCATTCACGCACCGCCTTTACCACTATATTGCGTGGTAAAGGCATGCGTGGTAAAGGAATGCGTGGTTAAGACGCATTCGTGGTCTGGGCTGTGTGGTAGAGGCACGCGTGGTTTAGTCATAAGTGCCTCTATCATACAACCATTTCAGAATCTTGAACAAGGAACACATAACGGCACTACATCTGGTAGCTCAGCAGATGAATGTTACTGCTGCCAAAATCTGTGTACATCCTCAGGGAGGATCACTAAGTGTTTTATCCCTCTGAGATCAATAGCACTAGTACCACTTAGCTGGATGGCTGTAAGTGCTGGCATTCGCAGTACAGCAATGCTGCAGGTCTGTGACAGCCAGCGTTATATAAAACCAAGTTAGTATTTTTGCACTAGAGTACCATGGAGTTGCATTTCAGTACTACAGACTACAGATGAGTTCATTCAGCCTGACCCCCATCTGCTATCGTTTTTATCTGTATAATGCTGAAACCCAGGAGAGAACGCTGGAACTCAACCAGTTTTTATTGTGCAGTCTGTGCCCTTTATTATATGTTGTGCAACATAGGGTGAGGTATTTACCACACGTGGTAATTAATATTACCCCGGGTTGAAGTTTTAAAATACCTCCGTGTCCCAGTTTTCAACTTGAACATTTAACATGTGGAATCAGGTCAGTATTTAACACACCAAATTCTATATGTTTTGCCTTTTTACAGGCTTTTTCCCCTGATAAATTTCAGCACATTTGACGGCCTCGAATCTGTCAGAGGAAAAGAGCGATGATCTGATAATTATCACACAACTTCTAATTCCGTCTGAGCAGTAAGTGTTAACACAGGGATTAGAATGTATCTCTTAATTTGTGTGTATTCGGGGCAATGCATCTCTTGCCAATCGCACACATAAAAGCAACAGTGGCCTCCTGTGGCCGATGGGGGGAACTGGCTTGACTTCCTCAACTTGTAAAAGCTGTATCCCAAATGCCCATCTGTTGTCATTGCTGCCGAAGTGTCAGTCTGTCCTTAAGGATCTTGGGCAGTGGCACACTTGGGTCAGCTATTGGGCATCATAGGCGGTGCAATTGTGTCTGTTCATTCCCAGTCTATGGACCATATTGCATAAAGTGAGCTCTGGCAGCGGCCACAGATAGGGCTGGCTGGTGTCATAAGTAGACGAAGAGCTGGAGAAGTGCTCTTTTACCTCCTTAGAAAATGGTCATTGGTTGCTATGGCACAGGAACTTTCAAGGCATGTGCTGCCTTTCACTGGAAATATAGTACCGTTAGTTGACATTAATAAATTAAAACATAACACAATAACATACACAAAGCAACATAACACTACAATTAAAATATAACATGGCACATCATAATGAAACAGTCAAAACAGAAGGCAACACAGAATCTATGGAAAATAAAACAAAATTGCATTGCAATAATGCAGCACAAAGCAACAGTGGTAAGAAAAAAAACAGCATAATTACAAGCACAACAAAATGCTACACAGCAAATATGTACAGACTTTCTTGTCACACATTGCCACTTCAATAATCCTATTTTCAAGATAGGGTGATCAAATGTGTCTAGAGCAAGCACTACTTTGATACTGTGCTGGCATTAGCACACATTTGATTTGAGCATATATACAGTACACACCACAAACTAGTGGTTTTAATGGCACCTAAATAATTGGTGCAGTTACCCAAAAAAGGACATCGTTATAAATACGGAGTAATGAGGAAATCCATATTCTCTCAATAACCAACCAAATCATGATTTCAATACAATATAGGCTGAAAACTGTCAGAAATCTCCAAAGGTCATATGCAAATCTATGCTGAAACATCCCATTCCTCAGAGTATAACTTGGTATGGTGGAGTAATTTTACATTCAGGAATTCATGAATTTAGCCTTTATTCATAATCCCAGGTGCAGAAATACTAACAGAAAACTAGTCATAATCAAGGCCTAATTCATACTAATTTATAATAAAAGGAAGGAGAGAGAGGTCCCGCTGGGGGGCACTTGGTGTTTTCATATATTTTTTGTAGAAGCGGCGTTAAGACTTATAGGTTTGTCAATAAAATTCATGTCCAGTTTCAGCACACACTGCCACTGGGGTGTGAATGGGTATAAAATGTAATTTTCAACACTATGGGGGCCCAGGTGGTTGCTTCCTGAAGGGAGTCCACCCCCGGTATTTTTCAGGTTGGTGATGCATCCTAGGACCAGGGAGGTTTTGATTGGGGTATTGATAGGCAGAGGGTTGGGCTTAGCTTTGGTTAGGTTCTTTAAGGCTGAGAGGAGTGTAGGGCAGTGGCGGCTGGTCTATGGGGGCGTTTGGGCACCGCCCCCCCTGTTTTCTCGCCGTGCGAGAAGGCAAACAAAGGTAGTTATTATTTCCAATGATAATAACTACCATTTGTTTCTGTCTTGCCTTCTCGCACGGCGAGAAAGCAACAGTTCCTGTGTGGGCGGTGTTACTCGAGGGCAGGGGGGGAGCGGCTTGCCCACTGTTGGTAATACTGTCTGTTTGGGCAGCCTGAGAGGCTACCCAAACAGACAGTATTAACACAGAAGGCAAGCCACTCCCCCTTGCCCCCGAGTAACCCCTCCCACTCTCCCTGTCTCTCTGTAAGCTGCTGTGCTGCAGCATACAGAGAGAAACAACGTCGGTAGGGCAGCCGGCCGAACCAATCACAGCGCTGGCTGCTGTGGAGGGGAGGGAGGCTGCCTGCTGCCTTCTGATGACGTCGGAATTCTACAGCGACGGCCGAAGTCGGAAGTCTGGAGCCTCAGTCAGGAAAGAAAAGCGGGAAGCCATTAACTAAGGTAAGTTTCGTTTGTAAATTGTTGATATTTAATTATCCCACCTCCCCCCCCCCCATCCACTCCGCCGCATGATAGTTGTTAATATAGCTTCTGCTGATGAGCTGTGTACAAAGCTATGTAGTTTGTATAACGCGAATGTTAAAGCTGAGGCCCTGGCTTTCCCTGTGAGGTGTTTAAGATGTAGATTTAGTTTGCCATTCTCCGAGAACCAGATGCCTAAGTAATTGTAATTTGAAGTTGAAGCGATTTTAAGATTGCCAAGGCTCCAGCTGTGTGTGTGTTGTTCTTGTATTTCCCGAAGACATTCACCTTCGTCTTTGCAGCATTTACCACCAACTTGTGATCCACTTGTTTGATGTTTATTGTACGGCACATTACATATTGCGACATGAACAGTAACGGACCTTTCTCAATCGAACAGGAGCATCCCTGTGCAATATGTGTGAATTTGTTTTACCCACGATACCGAATAAATACATTTGCAAAACAAATGATAGAATCTGGTAATCAGAAGACTGGACACAACTTTTCTAGGCGTGATATGTGATACATTGATCAGAGAGATGCCTGTGTTTGATTATGTGTCACTAGTTTGTTTCTTGTCTAGCTTTCAAAGGAGGCTGCTTTGTCTTTTTACTGGCTCTACACTGAAGCGGGCTTCTGAGTGGCAGTGGTGAAGGTACTTGCTTCTATATGCTGGGCAGATAAGAAAGCTGGCCGTCCTGTGCGGGTGACTGATGTGGTGTGTGTTAGCAGTGCCCTCCCCTCTGTACCCTCTCCCTGCATTAACTTGCAAATTGTGTGTGTGTGTTTGTGTGTGGGAGAGACAATCAGGCTTGCTCGCCAACAGGTCCCAAACATTTGCGCCTCACCATTTATAAATGTCACCAGCCGCCACTGGTGTAGGGTAGGTTTGTTCTATCAGGGCAGGTGTTAATTGTTGTTTATTGTTCGTCCGTGGCTGTAGATAAAGACCTTTTGTCATTAATTGTGGGAATAGAGGGGGGAAAGAATGTCGGAGGAGAGTGCTGCCGTCAGGCATAGCGCTTTGGGGTGCTGGATAGTGAATAGTTTAATTTACTATTCCAACTCAAGTCCCCGTGGATAGTAGGGAAGGTGTTGGATAGTAAATTAAATCTATTCCCTATCCTAGAGCGCCCCCAGCGCAATGCGTTGTAATGGTTTGCGTTGTAAAAGTTGCTTCGTAAAGGCACTGCGTGGTAAAAGTTGCGTTGTAAAGGATGTTTCCCAGGCAGCACAAGTGATGCCCAGCAAAAATCTGGGGGTACCACAGGAAAAGAGAAAAAAATGTACCATTTGTTATGGGGCAGATTCCTTAATGGACGCTGCTACAAAAAGCAAAATGATTGAGACAGCACTTACGAAAGACGGTAGGACCTTTGCTGGAAGCATGCAAATGTTGCAAATCAACAGAGATTTGTCGTCTCCTACCAGATGGATACTAAACAACGTTTACCGCGAATCTTTCCGCCCGCAGGGAATCACAACGCGGTCGTTACAACGACCGTGTTGTGATTCCGCATACCATTACTCCGCAAGTCGGAACAACGACTTGCGGGGGGGGAGGGGGTGTTGGATTTAAAATCCAACACCTTCCCTATTGTCCGCACTGACTGGAGTTGGAATAGTAAATTATACTATTCCAACATCCAGCGCCCCCTATCCGCAAGTGGTTGATCCGACTTGCGAAGTAATGGTATGCGGAATCACAACGCGGTCATTGTAACAATCGCGTCGTGATTCCCTGCGGGAAGAAATACAGCGAGATGGCATCACATACTCCAGATGGATACATCAAGACTCTAGACAGCCTGTGGTACCAGGAGGACAGTGGGTGTGGATTTCAGATGAGCCTATGGTTAGCGTTGTAAGCAAAAATTAAGTAATTTAGAGAGCAGGACCACAGGTCCCTCAAGTTATGGCGACTTGAGGGACAACTTTTGGACAACCCTGGTGTCAGAGTCCATGTAAGATGAGCAGAATCCAGCCAGGTTGGGAGTAAACCTGTAGGTGCCGGGCGAAGACAGGAAGAGATTTAGTACAACCAACCTGATGGCGAGGAAGTATGAAGAGGATGCAAGTCAAGATGTTGAAACACCAATAGAATGGAGAACTTTTTATGGGGATGGAGAATGCCCAGGGTGAGTGGTGAAAGAATTGTATGGGACAATGAGGAAGACAATGATTTGGATTATTCAGCTGTGGAAGAAGAACTTGAGGAAGGGGAGATCCCACCATGGCGAAACCACCCAAATGCCACACAAAAGTTGTTTTGGGGAAAAGGGGTGTCTAGCTTTTCAGTAAAAAATCCTGTGTTATGGATGGCGCATCTACACAGGCAGAGAGCTGAAGGAGATATAGGAGGAACAAGGTTACAGACTCAAAGAGGCATACGAGAAATGAAGAGTGCAGATCACCAACAGTTACAAACAGGTGAGCAATGTTGGTGCACAGGAGTGGAAAAATCACACACACTAGTGGTGGATAAAGGGGTTGGCCCTGCTTCTATGAAAGTGGGGATGGAAATAAAAAAGAAAATGATGGTAAATAGGGGGCTCTCACAAGGGAAAGGTAGCCAAAGAACAGGCTATGGACGAAAAAAAGAAGGATGAAGAAGAAAGCCAGAAATTGGATGGTTTGAAAAAACTAACTTACATGGGAGTATCTATGCCTCTGGGAGCATACGTGGCTGTGAAAATAAAAGAGAAGATTTGAAAAGGGGAAATTATTGACGTATACAAGTAGCTACATAAAGAGTTGCAATCGAAAGAAGGGTCTAAAGAATAAACCTGGGAATTAGCTAGGCGTCCCAGAATATCTACCAATATTGACACATGGACGTCAGCATTTCTGATCTGTGTGAGTATCTATTGTGAAAGTACCCAGAGCACTCTGTGTCTATTTTCAAATACATGGATAGTATTTGGAAAGCTCAAATTTATTTTGAGGGTATGGCTTGGTTTCATTATGATGAGGAGTTTAGAGCCCGGTTGGGACTAAAGCTAGATATACCATGGGGAAAGGTGAATAATGAACTGTGGTTATAATGGATGTATCCAACAAGCGCACCACTGGCTATCCACACAGCAAGCATTCTGGCAGTTCAATTTCTCTCCTTTCAATGCTGTCCCACCCTTGGGGAGGCGGGAGTTTGGAGAAGAGAATAAGGGTTCAATGCTGGAGCCTGTTGAGGTTTTAACAGGGGGTTTTTATGCTTGGAACCCTCACAAATACAAGCATGAATGTGCATAATGTGGAGGAAGGTATGCAGTTTAGCAATGTTTTGGGGAGTAGACAGAAGGGTAATCTATGAGACAAGCTAGTGGATGGAAATGCCCATACTAGTCTGGTAACAAGCTTTTTTACTCCAAATAAGATGGAGTCGTTGGTATTTTGGTTGGCTTTTTACCTGGACAGAGACAGTGCAAGCCTGCTTCAGTGGGGTTTTAAAGATGGTTTCAGATTAGGATATCGAGGACCTAGACAAAGAAGATTTTCAGATAATCTATGATCTGCTAGAAACATGCCATAGGCGGTGGGAGTGAAATTGAATAAAGAAGTGGGAGAGTTTAGAATGGCAGGTCATTTTGATCATTATCCTTAACAAGATCTAATGATATCACCTCTGAGTGTGGTCCATTAAAAATCAGCAGGCGGGTTCAGAACGATCCATCACCTTTTATGGCCTGAAGGTGCATTGGGTAATGAGTTAGTTGCTAGACGAGACACATCTGTGCATGTTTGCATCAGCAGATGTGGCAATTGATTTGATCGGGAAGTGTGGAGTCGGTTCTAGATTGGCGAAATGAAACATAAATTCAGTCTTTAGACTTCAAACAGTTCATCCAAAGGATTTTCCCTTATTAGATATACAGCTTGAGGGAGCTATATATGTCGATAAATTGTTACAAATCACCAGTGCGATATCGTGTAAGCTGTTTTAGACTTTCAGCATCGTTTTTGAAGGGTGTTTTACAGGGAGATAGGGCATGAAATTGTGACACAATATTTGGAGAATATTCTGTTTATTGGTGCAAGGGACATGGGTGGATTTGGGAAAGCCTTACAACATTTCCAGGCAATTGTAGATGATTTGAGGGTTTCTATAGCCCCATAGAAAACAGAAGGTCCAATTACCGCTATCGTTTGTCAAAGTGTCGACCTGGATACAGTTGAAATGAAAGCAAGATTGCCACAGGCTAACATACAAGAAATGATTGTGCTATTAGAAGAAGCAACAGTTGCCCCATAGTCGATATTACATCAAACACAGCATTTGCTGGACCATCTGACCTTTGCATGCAAAGTAGTGAAAGCAGGCAAATAATTTTACGAAGATTAGGTTTTTTGACAGCAGGTGCTTCACTGCCTCATCATAGATTCAGAATTTCTGCTGCCGTGAGAGCAGATCTGGAAGTTTGGTTGTTTTTTTCTGAGAAATTGCAAAGGTGTGACAATGTGGTCACTGGATTCGGAATTTAGTTCAAATCTCTTCGGATGCAGCAGGCGCAGATGGTTTTGGCAACGTCTGGGAATGAAGAAGGTGCTCTGAAAGATGGGCTTCAAAATGAAGGGAAAAAGGAAGGAGCATTGCTTTTCTAGAATTGTTGTCCCTGTTGGTGATGCTGGCTTTGTTGGGCAAAGACAAGACAGTAGCTTTTAATGTGCACAACAAAACAGTTGTAGCATTGGTGTATGGTCAGAAGAGCGGAGACAAGAAACTGTGGAAATTGTTACAACGATTTATGCTTGGTTGCGTAATATATTCAATAGAGTAATTAGAGCACAAACATGCCAGGGGTGAATAATAACATCACAGATGCATTGTCTCGTTCACAGTGGCAGAGATTTTGTGGATTGGTGCCCGGAGAAGACACACTGAAGCCAGAAATACCAGCAGACAGCTGGGAGATTGAGGATTCTAGGTCTTGTAGAAAATTCACTTGCTCAGAGTACCAGGTCAGCTTACAGACAAGCTTGGGTGGAATTTGTAGCCTGTGGTGCGTTGAGAAGAGGTGTTGATGACAAAAACATTGAGGAGAGAAGAGAGGACGTTGTACGTTCAACCTGTCTAACACTGAAAAGGGTAGGTCGGCCACCACAATAGCAAGCAAGTTGTCGGGTTTTGCTTTTTACGGGAAAAGAAATTTGGGCTTTGAGTCTATGGCCGGAGAAATGTGTAAGTCTGGGTGGTCAACTCTGCTCTGCTCGTGGAGTATGCAGAGTTTTCAGCAATCTGCGTTACGCTGAGCTCGCGGAGTTCCGAAAAACTCCGCTCCGCATTGCAGAGTTTTTTCCCTCGCTCGCATACCTCAATGTCAAGTTGGCGAGCGCAAGCAAGGAAAATCAACCTCCTGGCGAGATTTTTCCTCGCTTGTGATCGTCTACATCAAGTTGGCAAGCGGAAGCATGGAAAATCAACCTCCTGGTGAGATTTCTTAACGCGGGCTGTCAGATTTCTTATTGCGAGTGGCCGCATATGCTAGCAACCGCTCATGTTGAGAAACCATCCGCATTGAGAAAGCTGCCGCTCAAGTAAAAATATACTCGAGTGGCAGAAATAAAGCAGCGCCCACTTGCGCTGTGCATGGTGCTATTTGCGATGATTGCACAGTGAGGACAAGCACCTGGCACTGAAAATCCACAGCGAACGGCATTTAGCTAAAGAAATTCTGCCACTTGCGGACCTCCATGTAGCACGGCAGAGGTTGTTTTGCACTTCGCAGAGCGGAACTCTGCAAACTCCGCCAAGGCTCAGAAATGGGTAGGATGATGCTCCAAGGTTGGGTGCGGGAACAGATGAACAGACGTAGGCATAGAGAACCCATTACCATACTTAGCTTGTTGTTATTGGTTCAGGGTTTACCAGCAATATGTTGAAATGATTTTGTAATTTTGCTGATGAAATTGTGATTGTTATGGTTGTTTTTTGAGCCTTTAGAATTTCTGAGGTTTTAGGTGTAGGAGGGAGACAATGGGATAGAGACAGGTGAGGGGAATTCATGGATTCTAACCTTGGGTCCAATACAGATCAGATGGCGGAGTGCTTGTATTATGCTACATCTTTCCCAGTTATTTCTTGCGGGTGGTGCAGCCCAGGCCCAGGGAGGTTTAATTGGACTATTCATAAGCAGGGGGTTGGGATTAGCTTCATTTAGGTCCCTTCTGGCTGTGGTGGCCAGCTTTAGGCACTGTGATCCTAAGGCGAGTGTAAAATAGGTTTGTCCTGTTCCTGCCCTCCCTCCCCTTATGGCTATTTAGGTATTTCGTTGTTGAGGATTTGCTGGCTTGCAGTATTCTTTTGGCAGGTTGAGGATGATCTTTATTGTCACTTTGGAATAGTGCAGTTAAGCAGAGGGTTCACATACTGGGCTTCAATGGTTGGGGACTTGCCGGTGGGCCCTTAGCAGAAGGAGACCAGAGTAATGACGCTGTGGTATATGAAAGGACAGTGGATGGAATGAAAGGGGTGAGTAGGTTGAATGTTAGGGATCTTTGGTGGTAAGTTTGTACACATTGGAGGGGAGGTTTAAGAGTGGGAGTGGATAGGTTGAACCATTGTATTAGTGAGGTGGGTTTGTTTGATGTTATGATATAGTTATAAAGTTCAACTGCAACCTGTCCTAATAAAGCAGCCTTTGGCTCATATTCCTGGCCTGGTTATTTTGTGCTGTCTCACCCGGGGTTCAAAAACTGCTTGACAGGGAAGGTGCCAGGAGGACTTCAGCTGTCATATGCACTTAACAGGAGTACAAGGGAGGGAGATGAACTTACCAGGTATTCGAAGACGAGTGTGAGCGAGTGCTCTGTGTGGATGAGGTCATGAAGAGTGACGATGTTAGCGTGCTTCAGGTTCTTCAGCAGTGACACTGTAAACAAAGGTGGGGTTTTAGTGATGAGGTCACCGACAATGGGTGAGTGACAGCTTCAGGGTAGGTTCTGAAGTTGAATGCCCCCCCCCAACCCCTACTTCTGAGATGTCCTGGCTGGTAATGTGAGGGGAAGATATATGGTCTGGAGTTAATGATTTGAGCTGGTACCTTCACCCCGGTTATCCGTGTTTATCAGATTATAGGTCCTTAATGGCAGGAGACTGAATTACAAGGTCAATTGTTACATGAAATATTCAATCCTGGACCATGTTATATACAAACTTGCTTTCTGATTTCAGCAGGAGAAAAATGTGAACTAAAAAGAGCACATTTTTACCACTGAACTGTAGCAGTTGCTAACTACTCCAGAAATCTTACAATGGGTCCCGTGGAGTTGCTGTAGACCACCAGGTGGAGGTTACATAGTAGACCTAGTAAACCTAGGGTGTCTGAAGCTTAGTCAGCGGTAGAGATTAGAGTCAGTGCAAGCACATTGGACCCAGCCATGCCAGTGTCCGTTCACCAGCACTTACTCACAGGAAAAAAGAAAGCATACAAAGGGCCTCATTGCGAGGACCCTGCATTTCCAGGGGGTAACTGTGTGTCCAGTAAATACTGATACCCCTGAATGCTGTATTTATCAGCTATGCAAATACGGCATTATAAGCGTTTATGACCTTGGGATGGGAGATGAAGTGAACTCTGAATATTTGAAGTTTTCCTGCTCAAACTGTACCATTGTTTCCTGGCCAACAATCATGGGGTGCACCATCCCTCACCAGCCATTTTACCCAAATTTTAATGAGGTCCTAAATCCTTTGTGTGCTGCAAAATTATGCACTCATGGCTGTAAGGAGATTATAGCAGCATGGTCACTGTGGCCTAGAGCCGTTCCCCTTAAAAACGTTTGGTTGGGCTGGTCTGTGCTATGCTTCATTTATAAATAAAGAAGTGCCAGCATCCAAGGTATTATTTAGGAGGCCATTGCATACCAACTGGAACTGGCATCACTGTCACCCGCCAGTATAAACACTCGCTACTAAACATCTCTTACAAATGTAAAGGTATGGACAATTCCAGGCCACTTTAAGAAGAATGAATGAGTTGGACACTCTAGAATTACTTTTTACTTTTGTATTTAATTAGTAAACTGAAGAGATCCGTGCAAAAATAGACATACAGTGCCACCATGTGGTAGGCTGTTGTAAGTAAGTGCAGATGTGAATAATAAAGTGCCGGTTCCTGAGGACCAGCAAGCACTGGCACAAATGAAGAACTGGTGCTGTAGATCTGGAAGGCTCTACCATGTGTGGTATTACAAACCACAGTGGCTGGGCACCCTGGCATTCCGTACTTTCATCAGCATGAGGGGTACTGTTGAGGGAGAGTATGGAGAGGGTTGAAAAGCCAGACAAGAGGTTAACAAGGGGGTATGGCAGAGGTGAAATGCCATCTCTAAAGATCTGGTGCCTCTCTTGCTTGTCACACTTACCTTCTCGGATGGCAGTGCACGGTGCTCCTTCCTCGTGCTCCAGACGGATCTCCTTCAAGGCAACAAGATTCTCAGTCAGCTTACTGCGGCCCTTGTAGACGGTGGCATAGGTACCCTGAGAGGAAACAGACAGGGCAGGTGAAAGGCGGAGTCTCGCTGGCCTTATGTTCAGTAGTATTCAACAAGCTAAAGATTTTCTTCTCACACTCCAATCTGACTTACACCGTGTGCGATGTCCAATGAGGAGGAAGTGCACGCACGTGTTGAACTCAGAAAGTGGTGTTGAGTTTACTTTTAGTAACTGTATATATTTAGAAAATGAAATGTCTAATTTGTGTTGATCATTTCCTGAATCGGAAGCATGCGCCCAACCACCCAGTTCATTCATTCAACCAGGGTGGGCATCAATGAATGTGTGTGATGGTTGCATTTAAAACCCTAGATACCTTCATATTGTATTTATTGTGCACAGTGCTCATCTTATATTGTAGAAGCTGAGTGTCAGACACTGATGGTAAATCACTGTAGATATCTGAAATTTATTGGGCCCCAGGCCGCCTACCTCACCCTTAATGTGGATGGTGCTCCTGAGCCAGGGTGGTCACATTTGGCAGTTTAGCTTATAGTGCACTGTTCAGTGCAGCACATTCATTTTGTCAGACGAGCCTGGAGCACCTGGTTGGGTTACTGTGCGCGTAGGAGGTTTATTTAAACCCATGGAGACAAAGGCTACCGAATGTATGGAGCTTCAGCTCACCTGCTAAAATGGTGGCCGCCCTGGCCATGCCAACCCTCCTTATCTGTACACGTAAACATTGTGGGGACAGAAAACAAAGCACTAAGGCTATCGTTCTCAATAGTGTGCAATTTTGTGGGTGCTACTAGCGAATGAAGGGTATCATTTATGTCATTTTGGCATAGGGCAGCACAGCATGGCATATTGCTAGGCTGCCAGATGCCAAAGTGAAAGGGCAGGAATACACCGCATTTAAGTAAGGCCGCGCATCTGTACCGTATTTAAGCAATACGGTGCAATCCTGATCTTTCTACCTGTGCTAGCGCCAACCAACTTTGTCATCCTTGCACCAAGGGGGCCTTTATTGCAGACAGGATTGTTTTTGTGCATGAATGGGCTCCTTCCTACACAAAAACGATCCAAAGAGGTGTTTTTCTCTTTCTATGTGTGCTGCAGAATGTAGCCCACATGCAAAGAGGAAACATTGAGGAGAAATAAAGATATTTCTCCTTGCTAAGCCTCACCTCTATAGACATCTGGATTTGGTGCGACCTCAGGTTTACATTACTTTGTAAATCTGGGGCAACGTGAAATTCCATGCGTGTTGCATGGAAAAACCAACAACAATGCAATGTAATTTCTACTGATTCTAAAGTGGGCGGCCAGGGCCAGTTGCATTATCCCTGAGGGTGGGTCCTGACTCCTGGAGAAGTCAGTGCAAGCCTGAGGGGGTGGGACTTACAATATTAGTGACACTCAGACTGACATCATCAGAGTTGAGACCCAAGTGCTCATGTCGGGTTGGACAGCTGCCTCTCCCTGGCCAGCCCAACCCAACATGCGCACAAGAGACAGCTCTGAGTCTATCCACCTACACATACTAGAGCCAGTGGTGACTCCTAGCCTCAGCCCCCAGGCTCAGTAAAGAGCGTCAATGGTGTCTGCCCCAGCCAATCCAAGCACTGCTGTAACAGGAGGAGCAGCATCTGGATTGGCTTAGAGATGTGTACAGTACAGGATGGAAGGAGGCTGTTGCTCTCCTATACCAGGTTCCTGCAGCACGAAGAGAGACAGGCCGCATTGATCTGAATAAAACGAGCTGCTTCAGTTCTTCATGACCATCATGCTTCCTTCCACACAGGTAAGAGGTGAAACTTTGGAAATTAAACAAACAGTGGGTGATTTGCTGAGGTGTAAGCCATGTTGATCCATTCACTTAATGTGCCATCGTTTCCGCAGTAGGAGCGCAGGGATAGAGGGTGGTGTAGGACCAAGGGCCCGATTCACAAAACTAACATAAGACAAAATCCTAAACTTACTACCATTTTGGTATTCACAGAAGGCACTTACTCATTTTGGTATTCACAGAAGGCACTTACTCATTTTGGTATTCACAGAAGGCACTTACTCATTTTGGTATTCACAGAAGGCACTTACTCATTTCGGTATTCACAGAAGTTAGGAGTCCTAACTTTAGGACTCCTAAACGCCTTCTGTGAATACCGAAAGTCTTAAAATTGGGATTTTTCTCAGTTTAGTAGTAGTAAAGTTAATTTAGGACTCCTAAATGCCTTCTGTGAATACCGAAAGTCTTAAAATGAGGATTTGTCTCAGTTTAATAGTAGTAAAGTTAACTTTACTACTAATAAACTGAGAAAAATCCTAATTTTAAGACTTTCGGTATTCACAGAAGGCATTTAGAAGTCCTAAAGTTAGGAGTCCTGACTTTACTACTCCTAAACTGCGAAAAATCCTAACTTCAAGACTTTCGGTATTCACAGAAGGTATTTTGGAGTCCTAAAGTTAGGACTCCTAACTTCTGTGAATACCGAAATTAGTACGTGCCTTCTGTGAATACCAAAATGAGTAAGTGCCTTCTGTGAATACCAAAATGGTAGTAAGTTTAGGATTTTGTCTGAAATTAGTTCTGTGAATCGGGCCCCAAGTCTCCCACAGGATCGACCCCTCTTCCAAAAATCAATGCCCCCAAAGTCCTTTGACTATTGAATTCCTGACGAGTACTCTACCAGTAACATGACAGAATAAAATGCGTCACCCAGTACTTAAAGAATCCGCTAAGACACAGATGAAATTGTAATGCGAGTTATGAATTTAATACTAGGGATTAAAAAGAAACAAGAGATGAAACGAGCATGCGGTGACAGATCTCAAATCATGAAGTGCCAAATTAGTCAGGAATGGGAAATTAGTACTTCATTCTAAGCACTGCCCTTTTTAACGTTCTTTTCTTTAATCATACCAAATGTTTAAACTTCTGTACAGTTTGTCCGGCATATTAAATCTGAATCTGCACTAAAATGGACTTCTGAGGCAAATCAATTCGGCACGTGCCGTGAATGACAGCTTCACACATCATTATTTTTTATAAAAGCTATTTATGCAAATTTATTGGCATGCACAGGTTTAAGAAACAAAAAAAGATATGGAACACGGGCGCATCTATTGAAGTAATGCTCTGCTCAGGCACGGCCTTAATGGCAAAACACGGATCTGTGCTCAGGGCCAGAAAATATCCCATGTATGTTTTAGTGACTCTGGGGAATATTAGCGATAATTTTATCGTCCTATTACCTAGCTGTCGCTAACATCAGTTAGCGACAGCTAATAGGCGATAGCTGGCATTTAGGGGCCCACTATGCATGTCAGCGATAATTATCGCTAATGACATGCAAAGTGGGCGTGCCAAGATGTTAGCGACTGGAAACAGTCGCTAACATCGCTATCACCTATTACCAACTTTTGGAAATAATCGCGCTAAGCGCGATTATCTCTAAAAGCTAACGCCTGCCCAGAGCAGTTCTTAGCCATGTTATCCAATGGAAGGTGGATAACATGGCTAAGAGCATTGTCACAATATTGCATGAATATCGCTGATTTTACAGCGATATTCATGCATTTCCCACGATTTTTACCGTTTTTGAGATAAACCTTGATAATATCAAGGTATCTCAGCGGTAAAAATCGTCGAAGCGCGGCAATATTTTAATACCCGCTAACCAAGCTTAGCGATAATTATCGCTATAGCTTGGTAATATGCCCCTCTGTCCTGAAATGATGCACGTATTCCTCTTATATAGAATTTCCAAATAAATGCATATGGGACCAGTCAAGAGTGGCACCAAAAAGAGTATGAATTAGTCAAGCAGGCATGCAAGGTCCAGAAACAATAAGCCGTGTTCTAGCAGGCCCTCGAATGCAGAGCCCATTTGCCTCTTAATCCAAATGAATAATTAATGATAATTATCATGCGGCAGTTATTATCTGTAATAACAATATATCCGTAATTGAGTAAATTCAATCTGCTCCTCTTCAGCAACGCGAGCTCATAATAACATAAAGAAATGCAGATATAATTATGTGCATGGATGTTGAGGATTACAAAGACGGACAGCAGAAAAGTTTGAAGCAAATGGGAAATGGCAGCTTTCAATATCTGCAATATGGATGTACATAACCAGTATACTTTTCATAGAGATGAACAGCCACATATGCGGGCAAATCCTCATTTTTTACAAGACTATTTTTTAATGTATTCGAACGACCTCGATATACATTAATACTACGTAAAAATTCTCAATGATATACATAGTCCACTGAAAATACTTTTTTCTTGGCTTCTACAGTTTCCCAATGCTTTTTGTGTTCTCCCCAAACCCTTTGTCAGGGGAACTGTGAAACTGGGAAATGTAAATGTTTTGTTTTACTCTCGCAAACCACCGTCAGGAAAAGCTTACATGATTACAAAATAACCAATATTATCCATTTGCACGTGCAAACAGAATCATAAGTTATTTGTGTATCTCAAGACATGCCAAGAGAGTCACCGGTGCAACCTACGTACAAAAACCATGTGTATTTTTTACTCTTCTCGTTCTAAAATATGCAAGCCAACCGTGATCGTTAAACCACATGATGTTACAGTGTCGCACATACCTAAACCGCCCTGTACATCTGTCCGACTCTAAAAAGAGATTTCACCACTAAAAGAGTGAGACACGTATTAGGTATGGTCTGTACCAAACAAATTTACCAAAGATCACCATGTTAAGAGCTATAATCCTACCTACTCAAGTGTTAATTATTGAGAAACCAGCCACAATGGATTGTCCTAGTACTTCAACTGAAATAGTCACGCCGTCTAAACACAAAAAAATTCCCAAGTATAAATGCGTGTAATGTATATGACTTAATCTCACGGGAAGAGTTTATACTCCTGGTGTTGCTTTCAAATCTACTTGTTGATATGAGAGCTGGGCTTTCCGGTGTACATGTTTATTGTGTTCCAGCGTGCAGTGATTCCCATAACCGTCATCTTCGAGTGAAAATTCACAGTGTAGTACACGTGCATAGCCAAAAGTAAAGAAAGACTTGTAATGAGCAGTAAAAACTAAGAAAAAGACCTGCGGGCCTGCTTACCAGCCAGTGTTGAATGTACTATAAAAGTTTGAGTTTCCAATATTGTAATGAGCGAACTTCCATTTAGATCTTCAGTAACCTCAATTGCTATAGAAAAAATTGCAATGTCGAAAAATGAATGCATGATGGTTTAAGTGTGCCAAACTTACTGCAACCCGCTTTTAAAAATCTTGTTTAGTGAATATCTCTAATCTTGTGCATGTGACTCATACTATGATTATATATATATGTGATAGTTGAACGTGCCAAACTTATCGCGACCCGCGTTTCTGAAGTCATGTTTAGTGCATATCCCTGGTCTTGTGTATGTGACTCATGCTGCGGTTAATGTTTGCGTGTGGATAGTGTATTCACAATGACCACTGGAAAATGCCTGAAATATCAAGTAAATGTGCTGAACCATTCGACCAACAAAAATTGTAATTCCATAGCAAGAACCACAGGGAACATTATATCAGACATTATAAAAAAACATAAGGAACATTGTATCAGACATTATAAAAAACATACCAACTGAATCTTGTCATTTAATCCTTTCGGTGTTAATGTTTCTAGGAAGTTAATCCAGAATGTCTCTCTATGTACTAGGGATTTATGCATGTCTCTTTCTACTAAGGGTGTCAATTTTTCTAAAATGGTAAAGCGTAATTGAGGTATAGTATGCTGAGTGTCTAGCCAATGTGTTGCCAAACACAAGTTCCAATTTTTTGTGCGTATCATAATCCTATGTTCCGTTATTCTCACTTTGATTTTGAGTGTGGTCTTCCAACATATGAGAGACCACATGGACATTTGATTGCATAAATGACTAACTCTGAATTGCAGTCTGGAGAGTGTTTTAAGTTAATCCTTTTGCCGTCTGCGGATGGGTGAATGTGTTGCCTACTATAACGTTGCTGCAATCACTGCAGTTACAGCACTTCTTCATGCCTGTGTGCTTCCTTATTTCATGTAGTGGCTGTTTTTTTAACAATTCTCTTATGTTCTTAGAGCGTGAATGAGCAAATATGGGTTTTGTCAAAAATAGTGCTTTGAAATTTAGTTCTTGTTCTAATACCTCCTGTTAGAATTGGGGGTCTCTAATGAGCTCATCAGCTCTGGGGATGGGGTGCGCGTCGGTCTTCGCGACCAAATTGAGCCCTCGGTAGTCCACACAGAACCTGAGTTCGGGTGTGGCACCCGGAGCTGCAGCCTTTCGGACCAAGACCACTGGGCAACCATGTTGCCATACCCCTTGACAAACCTCCTGTAGTATGCTGTGAGTCCTAAAAAGGCCCTCACCTCTGTCTGGGTTTTGGGGGGCTCCCAAGCCAGGATGGTTTCAATCTTGGGTTGCAGGGGCGCCACCTGGCCGCTCCCAACTTGGTGTCCCAAGTACACAACAGAACCCTGCCCAATCTGGCACTTACTCTCCTTGATCATGAGGCCTGCCTTCCACAGTGCCAACAACACTTCCCAGAGGTGGCGCAGATGTTCCTCCCAAGTGACACTGAACACTGCGATGTCATCCAGGTAGGTGGTACTGACTCATCCAGTCCAACCAACACCTGGTTGACCAACCTCTGAAAGGTGGCAGGGGCATTCTTCATCCCAAAGGGCATAACACGGAACTGGAAATGCCCGTCTGGCGTGGAGAATGCTGATCTCTCCTTTGCCCCATCAGTAAAGGCGAGCTGCCAGTACCCAGACGTCAAGTCAGACGTACGGAGGTACCGTGCAGCCCCAACCGATCAATGAGCTCATCAGCTCTGGGGATGGGTAGTGTGTCGGTCTTCGTGACCGAATTGAGCCCTCGGTAGTCCACACAGAACCAGAGTTCAGGTGTGGCTGCAGCCTTTGGGACCAAGACCACTGGGCTGGCCCAAATACTGCTCGAGGACTCAATCACCCCTAGCGCAAGCATCGAGACCTCCTCTTTGATGCAAGCCCTCACCCTGTCAGTTACCCTGTAAGACTTGTGTTTCATAGGTAAGCTGTCTCCTGTGTCCACATCATGGACGCACCAATCCGTGACACAAGGGAGATCAGGTCAGAAAACTGTCCCAGCAACTGGCGGCAGTCATTCTGTTGCTCAGGGGTCACCATCCACTGACCCATCTTGTTCTGTGGCTGCCAGGAGGTCAGGAAGAGGCTCAGTCTCCTCTCCCATTCCAGCATCTGTTGCCAAGAGCATGCCCACTTCAGACCTCTCTAAGTGGGGCTTAAAGCGGTTGACATGCAGGACCCTCAAGGGGTTCCTGGGAGTCCGCAAGTCCACCAAGTAGGTAACTGGACTCTTGCGCTCCACAACCTCAAATGGTCTGGTCCACTTATCCTGGAGCGCACAGGGCTCCACTGGGACCATGACCCACACTTTCTGACCAGGTTGAAGCTCTACCAGAGTGGCATTCTGGTCGTACCACCGCTTCATCTCCTCCTGGCTGGCTTCCAGATTCGCCTCAGTGAGTTGCCTGAAACACCTAGTCTGGTTCCTGAAGGCCAGCATGTAGCTATATACATCATGGTGAGGGTTCCTCGGAGATTGCACCCAGCCTTCCTTGACCAGACTCAGAGGTCCTCTGACCGGGTGCCCATAGAGAAGCTCAAAGGGACTGAACCCTCGAAATTTCTGCAGCACCTCCCAGTATGCAAACAACAGGCATATAAAGAGGACGTCCCACTTACGCCTCATGGGTTCCTCAAGACCCATAATCATGCCCTTCAGGGTTCGGATGAACCTTTCAACCAACCCATTTCCTTGGGTGTGGTAAGGAGTGGTGAACTTGTAATTAACCCTACACTCCTGCCACAGGGACTTCTTGTACTTAGAAATGAAGTTGGAGCCCCTGTCAGACACAACCTCTCGAGGGAATTCTACTCGCGAGAAAATTCCCATCAGTGCTCGTCTCACCACGGGGGCCGTCACTGTCCTCAGAGGTATGGCTTCCCGGTACCCGATGGCATGGTCCACCAAGACCAGGATGTACCTGTTGCCCATGGCTGTCTTGGGGTCCAGTGGCCCCACAATGTCAATCCCCACCCGCTCAAATGAGGTACTGACCACAGGGAATGGCTGGAGAGGAGCCTTCTGCTTTCTCCCACTCTTTCCATTTGCCTGGCAAGTCTTACAGGTCCTGCAATGAGTGTCTGAACTCTTGCTATTTGGGGCCAATGAAAGTGGGTGACAAGCCTCTCAAAGGTCTTGTCCTGCCCCAAATGTCCTGCCAATGGCACATCATGAGCCAGCCCCTGTAGGAAGGCTCTGAAGCTCGCGGGTACCACCAGCACACGAGCTGACACAGGTTCAGCAACCTTAGGCTCACCATACAGGAGACCATTCTCCCAATACATCCACTGTGACCCAGACTGATCACCTGCTGCCTGGCTTGCAGCCTGCTGCCGCAAGCCCTCAAGATAAGGGCATTATCTCTGCTCCCTGCAGAATTCCTTCCTGGAGGGGCCTCCTTCTTGCTGCCAATGGGTCAGGTCAGGCAGGTCCCCCAGTTCAGCTACTTGTTCCCCGATAGGCTCCAGGGCATCCCCCTCAGGGTCTACCTCCTCCTGGGCCATGGGAATTTTGGGGGCTGGTTTCCCGTATCCCCTGCCTCTTCTCTCTAAGGCATGTTCCTGGGCTTCCCTCTCAGGCTCCAGGTCCTCTTGAGCACCCCCACTGTCTGCCATTGACCGGGTGGTCACGCATGCCAGTCAGGCAGACCCACCATTCTCAGGTAAGTACTCTTCTCCACCTTCTCCCAAGGTGAGCTCTCCAAATTGTTTCCCAACAAACAGTCAACTGGCATGGCGGCCCTCAAAGCTACCTGAAGAGTACCAGAGACCCCCCCCCACACTCAAAGGGAACCTGAGCCATTTGCCAATGACACTCTGTGTTGTCGGCGTTAACAACTCGGCAGAATGCATGTGGGACAACCTGCTCTTGAGACACCAGGTGACACCTGACAGCTGTCACACTGGCTCCTGTGTCTCTAAGAGCCTCCACCTTTTGGCCATTGATGGTCACCCACTGCCCATATTTCTTAGTGTTGTTGGGCAGTTGGTTCTCTGGGACCACCTCACAGTCTCCTAAAGAGACAAGGGACATCTCTGTGGGACCCCACCCATCTTGGACTTCCACCTCCTCCCCAAAGGCTACACTAGCCATCTGCCAGGGCGGGGCACCAGTGGGTGCTGGTTTACCAAACAGGCGGCACCTGGTATCATTCGCCCTATGACCCAAGTCCCCACATCTGTAACATCTCAGGGGTCCTGTGTGGAACAGGATTACCTGTTGGGACCACTGGCTTTTTGTCAGGGGGAGGCTGGGAACCTTTCCCTTGGTTCCCTTGGGAATTACTTTGGGGCCCTCTGCGAAACTCCCTCTGTTTACCCTTGTCCCCCCACTCTTCTGCTGGGGACCCTGCCCACCTTTGGCTGAGTCTCCCACATGCCCCTTGTGGACCCTGGTACTGACCCAGCGGTCCGCCTCCTCAGCAAGCTTCCTAGGGTTAGTCAGCTTGCTATCAATCAAGTGCTGGCGCAGCTCTGGAAAACAATTATCAGACAAGGGCTCCCATGCAATCGAATCCAAGAGACCTTGAAAATCATTAACTTTGCTGCCCTTCACTCAACCATCCAATGCTCTGCGAAAGAAAGTGACATACCCTACCCAGGTACTATTTTCTAACTTCTTGCACTTCCTGAACGTCTACCTATAGAGTTCAGGGGTCAAACCATACCTAGTCATGAGTGCTTCTTTCATGTGAATATAGGAGTTATGGACTTCTGAAGGCAAGTCCAACAGTGTGTCCCCCCCCTCACTAAGGAACCCTCCCACAACCCTGCTCGCCAATCTCTCTCAGGGACCCGGTGGGAAGACATGGCTACCTCATAGGCTCTGAACCACTGCCCAATATCATCATTCTTAAAAAACTCCTTTACCACATCTTTGGGGACGTACACTCTACCTTCCCCAGGTGCTGCCGGCGTGCTTCTTCCAGAGGGAGTAATCTCTAGGCTCCTGGCTTTTAGATCCAACTCCCTCAAAACTTTGTCATGCTCCAACTATAATCTATTTTCCTCTAGAGCCATCTTCTTGCTTTCTAACGCCAGTTGCCCATTCAATTTGAGCTTGGCCATCTCCATTTCATGCATCCTGTTTTCTTTTCTGTCTGCCAACTCTTCTGGGGACAGACCTCGGGCAGAAGCACTGCTACCCACTGGGGAGGGCGCACCCCTCCTCTCAGGGCCCAGTGGCCCACCAAGCTGTTGCTCTGCATCCTCATAATCTACTAAATCACCAGGGGCATTCCTTGCTGCCATCCAGGCCCTCAGCGCCTGGTGGTACTGCTCCTTCTTGGTGATTCCGGTCAGGGGAATTTTAAACTTTTTGCAGAAGCTCTTGAACTGCTTGTTGGTGTAACTCTCTAGTTTCTCTTCCTCCCAATCATAGTCAACAGATGCAATGGAGGCTGTCTCCTCCAAGATGACTGAATCAGGCATGATTAAAAAAAGAAATGGAGATCTCTGGCCAAAACACGTATCAGAAGTACATGGCTGCGTTATGGTCTGCACTCACTAAGTAGTGTTCACCAATCACTGTACATGAGTCACAAATGCAAATTGGTAATCCGTTCCACTGACTACCAATGTTAGAATTGGGGGTCTCTAGTTGGCACATGTAGGTACTTGTGACAAATAGGGACCCTCTCCTCTAGTCAGAGTAAGGGGGTTACACTACTAAAACAACCCCTGCTCACCCTCTAAGTAGTGTGGCGCGAGCAGTCAAGACTTATTTCAGAGGCGGTGTAAGTTACGCATTTATGACCACATACAGTAACCCAGTGACAACACTACAAATGGACACCACACAGGTTTCATATAAAAAATAAGTTATACTTTATATAGAGTTACCACAAGACAAATAAACGACAAAAAGAATCCACAGTACTATTAGCTTTCAAGAGTTCTTGTTGAAAAGACTTAAATCAAGGTTCTGTGCGAGTCGGTAGCCCGGACGGGCTACAGCGTTGTTAAAAATAACAGATTCTAGCAAATCCAGTGGACCGCATTGGTACGGGCCCACTCAATGGTCGACAGACTCAGTCACAGTACCTTTTAATTGGGGGGGCCGGCACAGATGTGCAAGCCGGTTCCGGTGATCGTCGCGGTGCAGAAAGGAAGCGTTGCAGGACACGTCCCTCGATGCGGTGCAGGCAGAGGCCCGTTGAGAGAGTCGGAGGATCCAAGGCTTGCGTTGCAGAGCAAGACGGTGCTTCGATGCGGTGCTTGCAGCTTGCGGTGCGGCGAACAAGCCGGAGTTCGGGAGCTGGCGTTGATCAGTCCGGACAGCGGTGTGAGTCGGGCGGTGTGTCGCAAGGCGTGCGAGGAAGTGTCCAACTCTGGTGCGGTCACAGGACTTGAAGTCAGCAGCAGTGACTGCGTCGGTCAGACCAGTACGATTTGGTGTAGCGAGGCGTTGCACGTCGCGGTGTCCTTCCAGTCCTTCCAGTCCTGGTGCAGGCTATGGCTCGGTGATGGAGTCAGGATGGAGTCGGTGAGCGCAGAGCTTGTGTTGTTTGAGGCGGACGTTGCTTGATGCGGTGCCTACAGGACACCGGACCGGTCGTGAGAGTCGGTCAGAGCTCCCTGCCTCTGTAGCCACTTGTTTCCAGCAGCAGTTTACAAAGGCTGGTGAAGTCCACTGGTCCTGGGACTTTGGTCAGGGGGCAAGCTCTCTTCCAAGCTCTTGGAAATCTTTGCACAAGTTGAAAGAAAAGTGTTAAGATCCAAATGAAGAGGAAACATCCAGGTTAGATAGTTGAAGATTTAATCTTGATGAGCACAGTACTTCTTACAGCCAGGTTCACCAACAGAATCTTCTTAATAGTGTTCTAGGTGATGTCATACATAACAGTAAGGCATGTGCCATAATCAAAGGAAAACAATACAGATAAAAGGGGAAACTCAATTAAAGGGGAAATGCAAGAGCAGAGAATATAACACATCTCCTCCCTTACAAATGCTATTCAATCATATTGCATTTTGAGACACGTCTCACATTCCACACTTGACCATTTTGTGTAACAACACTATTATTGTTAACTTTGACAATTTTCAAAGGTCTAGTAAATCTTGTATCTCCTTTGAGCAAAATTCCAGGTTTTCATATCCTGACATAATCCCCAACATGGAAGTCTGGTGTCTTTACTTTCATGCGAGAGTCATAATAGATTTTGCTTCTATTTTGTTTATACTCAACAGTACGAGCAATATCATCCTTACTCAGCTGTGAACATTTATCTTGAATAGTATCACTTACAACTTTCTTAAACCACCAAGGACATAGTTTAGAAACAGGATCTCTACCTCTCAGCAAACGGAAAGGAGAAACTTCTGTGGTAGAGTGGGGAGTTATCCTATACAACCACAATTTCTCTCTTAGTTTGTCCTTCCATTCAGCACCGAAACTTCGCGCCCAAAGTATATCCTGCTTAAGAACTCTATTATACCTCTCTACTTGTCCATTCCCTTGAGGTTCATATAATGATGTTGTAATGTGACGAATATTTTGTGATTTAAGAAATTCTTGCATCTCACAGGACTTCAACTGCACCCCATTGTCAGAAATGATAACCTCTGGATTACCTTCTCTTGCAAAAACCTCTTTCAAAAACAAAATAACACTACTAGTAGTGACTCCTGGAACTTGTTTGACTTCGGCCACTTAGAATGGTAATCTACCATAACAATGGCAAACCTACAATCCTGTGGCAAAAAATTTAAAGGCCCTGCAAAATCTATACCAATTTTTGCCAAGGAAACTCAGGCCACTTAACAGGAATGAGAGGTGCAGGGCTGCACCTGAGAGATTTTTCGCTACTAACGCACTCCGGGCACTCTCTCACCAATTTATCAACATACCTGTCTACACCTGGCCACCAAAATAAGGACCTAACAAGCCTTTTCATTGAAGAAATACCAGCATGACTTTCATGACTCAAATTCAAAATGGTTTCCCGTAGAGAAACCGGCGGAATGCATTTCCCTTGTCTGTACATGAAATCACCCTCAATAAAAATCTCATCAGAAATTTTCCAAAAAGGAAACAATTCCTCCGGAACATCACTCTTGGAAGGCCATCCCTCATGACAAAACTTCATTACTCTCTGTAAAGTACTATCTTCTACCATACTTTTTTTCCACAAATCCTCTGTAATGTTTCCAAAATTTCCAGGCAATACATCAGAAATTCCAGCAGCAATTTCAAGATTGCCCATATCTTCACTATTCTCACAAGGAAGACGTGACAAACAATCTGCAGTAACATTGACTTTACCTGGAACATATTCCACAGTAAAAGTATATTCTTGCAATCGTGACATCAATCTGGCAACTCTTGCTGTGGCATTCAAACCTCCTCCAGGAGATAAAATGGAAACTAAAGGTTTATGATCCGTCTTAATAATAAACCTTGCTCCTCAAATGTAATTTCGAAAGTGTTCTACACCCCATACACATGCTAACAACTCTTTTTCTATCACCGCATATCATCTCTCAGTCGAATTAAGTGTGCGTGAGGCAAAAGCCACATTCCATTCCTCTTCACCAGAAAACTGCGAAAGAACACAACCTAAACCATATAGGCTAGCATCGACAGTAAGTACACACACTTTCCCAACACAAAATGCCTTAAGAGACGGTGCAGCAATCATGCCTGCCTTAATCTTTTCAAAAGCTTCCTGTTGACTATCTCCCCATTCAAAAATAACATTTTTCCTGATCAATGCCCTTAAAGGTTTCATTTTAGATGCAAAGTCTTTAATTAATTTGCTGTAATATTCGCAAAGACCAGAAAATGAAAGAAGCTTCTCTCTTGAATCTGGTGCAGGTGCTTTAAGAATGGCATCCACCAAGGATTTTTTTGGTACAACACCATTTTTTGAGAGAGTATGTCCTAAGTATTCAACAGATTCCTGGAAAAACTTACATTTGTTTTTTTTTAAGGTAAGACCGTAGTCCTTGAGAATTCCACATACAGTTTTTAAATGATCAGAATGACACTCAACATCTGGTGAAAAAATCAAAATATCATCCTGAAAACATTTCACACACGACTGCATTCCCTTGAATAAATGGCACATTGATCTCTGAAATACTGACGCCGCGGAGGCAAGACCAAATGGCATTCTTTTAAATTGGAACAATCCCTGCGGTGTTATAAAAGTAGTTAAATGACGAGATTCTTTAGCTAACTCTATCTGATGATAGGCCGATCTTAGGTCCAACGTAGAAAAAATTGTGGCACCACCCAACGTACTAACCACCTCATTAATATTTGGCAAAGGATGGCAATCTATCAGGATATTATCATTCAAAGCACGAAGATCAACACACAACCTTTAGAGAATTATCTGATTTGCGTGCCAAAACGATGGGCGAAACCCACTCAGATGACTCTACTTCTTCAATCACACCTTCGCTCAGCATTCCATCCAACAATTTTCCTAACTCATCTCTTACATTAATGGGTACATTCCTTTGTTTTTGTTTGACAGGTACAAATCCCGTCTTAAGTTTGATTTCATGACAAAATCCCTTAAGTTTCCCTAAAGTGTCTGTAAAAACTTCAGGAAACAACTCCTCAACTACAAAGGAATTATTATTCACTACTGAACAAAATTCCACATCTTCCACCAACATAACTGGTTCTGTACTTCGTGGGTTGAGTTTGATCCCAAGTTTCCATTGATCTCTCCAACCCAGAACATTGATACCTTTCTTTGCAACATACATTTTAATATGAGCTGTTGTGCCTTTAAATTCCACATCTGATGCAAAATACCCAACAAAATCAATTGTGGATTCATTAAAACATTGAGCAACAATGTCTGGGCTAGTTAACTCATCAATGGACAAAATATTCTTAAATTTTTCTTGAAAATATTCTAAAGTGATGATAGTCCATGGAGAACCTGAATCAGCCATAAGGATTAAAACTTCACCCAGAAACTTGACACTACATTTAGGGGAAGGAAGATACTCTTCTACCGCATTCACACTTTGAATAGAAACAACCATACCTCTCATAAGTCCAGAATCTTCATCAGAAACACTTACATCTCTCACAACTGAAACTTCTCTACTCCTAGACCCCGTATTTCCTTGAGGTGGAATAACCCTCCTGCGATCATCCTTACAAGCTTTAGCAAAATGCCCAATTTTGCCACACTTCACACATTCTTTCCCAATAGCAGGACAAAACTTAAATGACGCCACATGACTGGTACTTCTACAACTAAAACAGACAATGTTCCTAGTATCTTTCAAATATTGTGGTATAGGTTTCTTTTTCAAACTGCACACTTCATCAATACTTTTACTATTATCTTCCTTAGCATTGACATCATCAATAGTTTTCCTCCATTTTTTGGACTGTTCAAAAGCTTTTGTAGTGGAAATAGTGTCATTGAGATTTGGATTCCCTAAAATCCATAATTGTTCTTGTGTCTTCTTGTTTTTGACATTTACTATAATTTGGTCCCTTATGATCTCATCTGCTAAGTTACCAAAATTGCACGAGACCACAAGACTCCTGAGAGCGGTAAGAAAATCATCAAAAGTTTCTGACTCTCTCTGAGCTCTAGTATAAAATTTATATCTGTTAAGAGCAATACTACTAGAAGGCTTGAAACGAGTCTCAATACGCATAAGGGCTTCATTAAAACTTCCCAAATCACCAGAAGCAATAGGAAGAGTTCGAAAAATAGCTTGACCTTCCGAACCCAGACAATGTAGGAAAATATTTTTCTTTCTTTCATTACCCATCCTCTCTCCATCAATTGCTTTCAAATAAGTAAGAAATTCTTCCTTCCACCTAGGCCATGGAATAGGTGGATCGCCTTTAGATTGTAAAAATTTGGTAGGTGGGTCAAACTGCATACTGTTGCAAGAAAACACAAAAATAATGAGGAAGAAAACACTCCTACAAAATGCAATAGAATGTTTACAATCCCAAAAGAAAATGAAGTAGTATGAAGAAATATCAAATGATATTTAACAATCAGCCTTATACATCGGCGTAGATTTCTAAATGAAGAACGTTGTGTGAGAAAATTTGTGCAACTGCTGTGCACATCAGCGCTGAAAAAGTACCTGAAAGTTTAATATGGTTGTGCACATCAGCGGAAGAAACAGCATTCCAAACAAAAACGCTGTGATGTTCCAAAGTCCCGACGTCGCTGTGCACATAGACCCTGAAGAAATATTACTTTTAACAAACGACGTGCTGTGGCGTTTCGATGCTCCGATGCGAAGGGTTGTCAAGGACACTCAAAATGGCCGCCAACGTAATGACACGTAATGATGCTGCCGCATACGTCTTGACGTCCCACGCTGCAAACATAGCAAAGATCTGAAGATCAAGGCCAGCTGACGATAGAAGCTCTGGAACTCTGCCGAAGAAAACAAAGACGCTGGAATAGCACGCGCATAGTCACACAGCGCGACTTTTAAACAACGTCAGGTAAACATGAAAAATAGTCACAACACTCAAAATTAAGCAGATGAAGATGGGAAAACTCCAGATATCCCAAAACTTCACTCAGGAACGTAGAAACTCTTCTTCTTTTCCGCAAAAGAAACTAATTAAAGGGTTTTACAAGAGTTTTAAAAAAAAATGAACAGATCCCAAAGTAATTGTACCGCTCCTGTGCTCCAAAAGTAGCAGGTACTAGGTTACCCTCGTCGCCAATGTTAAGATCCAAATGAAGAGGAAACATCCAGGTTAGATAGTTGAAGATTTAATCTTGATGAGCACAGTACTTCTTACAGCCAGGTTCACCAACAGAATCTTCTTAATAGTGTTCTAGGTGATGTCATACATAACAGTAAGGCATGTGCCATAATCAAAGGAAAACAATACAGATAAAAGGGGAAACTCAATTAAAGGGGAAATGCAAGAGCAGAGAATATAACAAAAAGTCCACAACGTTCTTTCTCCTCTCTTTGGCAGTCAGGCAACCGCTGCAGGCCAATCCCCCAAGCAGCACTTCAGCTTGCAAATAGTCTCTCCTCAGTTTCTTCAGGTTCCTTCTCCTCAGCAGAGGTTTCGTCTTGTAAGTCCAGAAGTGATCTAATTTCATGGGATCAGGGTCCCAATACTTATACCCCAAAATCCTTTGCTCTCTGAGGGGAGAAGGGCCTGTGCCCAGTTCGAGCCAGTTCTGAAGTACTCTGTCTACCAGACTTCTCCTTTCCTTTCACAGCACAGGGCAGGTACATCAGATGCCCCACAGGAGGTGGAGCCAGCATTGTAGAAGGCAAGTACAGTCCTGGAGCACTTTGTTGACAGTCTTCCTTCTCTTCTTTCAGTGTGCAGGGCAGAGACATCAGACGCACCACAGGGGGTGGAGCCAGCATTGTAGAGGGAAGGCACAGCCCTATTCAGGTCCCAGGTGCAGCTCCTCCCTCCCATCTAGATGCAGTTCTCCCTATTCATCACCGGGCAGCCTCAGCCTGTCTCCTGGAATTCCCCAGCCCTGTCACACACAAACCCAGACAAGGAATACACAACCTTTCTACCATGTTTTCTGAGTCTGCTAGGATTATAAATTGTAATAATTCTAACAGCCCATTCTGGCCTATGGAGAACAGGTCGCCTTGCAATAGTGAAAAACGAAAATGGCTGTAATTCACTATTAGGACATACCACACACATCAGGGCTTGCCCTACCTTGTACTTACAATGCACCCTGCCCGTGAGCCTACCATAGGGGTGACTAATATGAAGTCAAGGGAAAGTTTAGGGACTGGCAAGTGGGTGCACTTGCCCAGTCAGCATGACAGTACCAGACTGCACGCAGGCTCTGCAATGGCAGACCTTAGACACGTTTTGCATGGCAGCTTCTGTGGGTGGCACAACCAGTGCTGCAAGCCCACTAGCGCATTTGGATTTACACGCCCTGGGCACACTCAGTGCACTGTACTAGGGTCTGACAAGTAAACCAAACATCCAATCATGGAACCACTAATCAATACATCAATTTACAATAGGGAGCCCTCGAACCGTGGCACTGGACAGCACTGGCACAGTGCCCAAATCATCTAACACCAGCAAAAACGCATGAGACAACAGCAATAATGGAAGGGAGACTCATGCCAATGGTGCCAGGTGTAACACCTCCCATCTCTGGGATATAATGTGCTTGATGGCAAAATATTTGGTGGAAAATTTCTATACACATACTTCTCTTTTGGTAGAAGGTTTAAGTGAAGGTGTCAATAGACTGTTTCTTTTCATATTCAGTGCTTTGACTTTGGCTTCATTCTGAATATTGGAAGGGTAAACTCTTTTACTGTATTGTACATATTTCTCTTAAATGGCTTCATTTGTGTTTAACTGGTCTGATGTGATATGTTTAATTCTGATGAATTGTGAAAGAGGTAAATGTTTCTTGAGTGAATGCGGATGAAAACTGGTGTAGTGCAGCGCATTTTTTCTATCCGTTGGTTTCTTAAAGACAGCTGTTTGTACTCTTCTGTGATGTTTAGTTGAATGTCCAAAAAGTGCATGGTTTGTTGATTCATCTGGTGCGTTATTTGAATTCCTAGATTGTGACGGTTTAATGCATCGATGTTTGTATGTAATTCATGTTGGCTTACTTTCCAAATTATAAGAATGTTATTGATGTACCGCATGTAGGTTTTTAGGTTCCTCATCGAGGCTTCATTCTGTAAAATGTGTGTCTTCAAATCTTGCCATGAAAAATGGCATACGATGAAAAGCCCATCGACATACTCGTCCTTTGTAAGAAAAATACGTAATTCCAGACAAAATAACTGTGAAACAGGCTGAAGTGTAATAGTTCCATCAAAAAAATGTTGTTTGGGCGTTCATGATCATTGTTTAAGAGCATCCATTCAACTGCTTCCATTCCCTCTCTGTGGGGGATTGATGTATATAAGGCGACCACGTCTATTGTGCATAACCATGCATTTCGTGTAATTTCATGTTTAATGTTGTTCAATTTGTTGAAGAAGTCAGTGGTATCTTTTACATATGTGGCCCAAGCTTTAACAAGTGGTTGCAAATGATAATTAAGAAATCGCCTTATTGGTTCATGAATAGAACTGCATCCAGCTACTATGGGTCGAAATGGAGGGTCTATCGAGTCCTTATGCATTTTAGGAAGCATGTATATATGGGGCCTTTGGGGAAAATCTGGACTGAGAAATGTGTTTGTATTCCCTGTAATCTATCCCATCTCCTATACTCTGTCCAATAGAGTATTAAGTACATTCATGAAGGTTTTGGTCAGATCAGTTTCTAAACTAATGTATGTGTCTTCATACATGACATGTGCATCTACTTTTTTTTCATAGAAGGCTCTATCCATCACAACAAGAGCTCCTGGTTTATCTGTAGGTTGAAACGTAAATGTTTTGTCTTGACGTACACAAGACAGAATCCTTTGCTCTCTTGTTGATATATTATTTTGTTTAAAAGACTGGTACTTCTGATTTTGAAAGTCTTTATTGACTAAAGTTTCAAAAGTATCCAAAGATTTATGTGAAAATTTGGTTGAAATTCAGATTACTCTTTGGATATGTCGGTTGTTCTGTGTGTGCAATGTTGTAAAAACCAATCTTAATCTTAATTTCCTCATAAAGTTGAAGAAAGGTACCTCTGTCTTCAATGCGTTCATGTGATATGTAGGCACGAATTACATCCCTTTGTTTAAAACAGATAGATACTCATGATTCAATTTTCTCTGCGAGATGATCATGACTAAGTCTTCTTTAAATTCCTGATAGTCCGTGAGTGCTCTGTGATTTTCCTTCTGTCCCCTCCTTGTCCGTTTCCCTTTGGAGTTTCTTTTTCCTCTGGTGGATGGATGAAGGTTTGCCCCATTTCTAAAAAAGACACCTATGCGGTAATTGCTGGGGGTCCAGCCTCTAAAGGTTTACCAGTTCTGGTACTGGTGAGTTGAATCGTAGCTCGTGATGCTGGTAGTTCTTGATCAGTAATCAGGCTTTCTTCAAAAGATGAAGTTCCAGGTTTGTGAAATATCTTTGAAGGACATTTTGTGTGGGTGTGGGCTGAATGGGTTGAGCAGATAAGCATATAATTAACAATTAGAAGAGTTGAACTTGCACTCCAAATTATGTGTGAACAATAACCAATACGGATGAAACGGACAGATGTCCAGGGCAGTTTAGGTATGTGAGACACTGTAGCATCATGTGGTTTAACGATCACGGTTGGCTTGCATGTTTAAGAACCAGAAGAGTGAAAAACTACACATGGTTTTTGTACGTGGGTTGCACTGGTGACTCTCTTGGCATGCCTTGAGATACACAAATTACTTACGGTTCTGTTTGCATGTGGAAATGGATTATATTGGTTATTTTGTAATCATGTAAGGTGTTCCTGAAAGTGGTTTACAATAGTAAAAATACCCATTTACATTCATGTGTTGTTTCACAGTTCCCCTGACGAAGGGTTTGGGATAAACCTGGAATACATTGGGGAACCACAGAAGCAAGAAATTTTTTTTTTCATTGTACTATGTATATCACTGAGAATGTGATGTAAAATTAATGTATATCGTGGTCATTAGAATACATTAACCCCTTTGCTGCTTCTGTCGGCCAACGGCCATTGCGAGCACTACATACGTAGTGCTGCACACGTCTGTTGGTCGTTGCTGCCCCGCCCACTTCACTAAACCGCCGCACTGTGGCGGCAATTCCACCGCGGTTAAGCGGTTAAAAAAATCGTGTTGTAAAAAAATGAGGATTTCCAAGTATATGTGGTTGTTCACCACAAACACATTTTTCTTAAAAAACTATGCACTGCACACAAAGATATAAAATTTTGTTTGAACTCTAGTGGTCTATAAGTAGTGTGCTCTGTGAAAAGTGTACTGGTCATGTACATCTATTTTGGTTAGTGTTCACACGGATACGAGCAGGTCCTGTCTCAGAGCAGCACACAATTGATTAGGTTTGAAAAGTTCAGCTAAAGTGGTAAAATAATGAGTAATTTGGAGTGCAGGTTGAACTGTTACTTTTTTCTGCCATTTCTGTTGCATTAGTTTTCAATTTTTGTATCACTTGTAATAAGCCATTAAAGCAGCCTAAAGAGGATTATTGCACAGCTTTTTGGTTAGATACATATTTCCAGTAACTTGCCTGTGTTATGTTCTTGAAATTCTAGCAATAATTTCCAAAGGATGGCAATGGCACTGAGACCCTGTGTCTTGAGAGGGTTTATCACCCAGCCTATAGGGCTTGTAGACTGGCATTGTAAAGGAAATCCACTGACTGGGAGGAAGATGAACTACTGCCTTTTGTTTCGGGAGCCTTCTAAATGGACTCATGGCAGAATTTTCTTTCAGCTGACATTTCACATGAATATTTGCTGTATTCACCCCCATATCAAAGGCGGAATGGCTTGTTCGAGCATTGCTTGTTTCCAGGGATGCTTTAAGGGTTGGGGGCGGGCGGTTTAGTAGCAGTGCAGCAGTTTTAAAAGGACCTCACAACCAACAGTTTTGAGGCAGCAATAAAAGTGCCAAGATAATTCTGGTGATCATTATAAATGCTGGAGAGAGATCCGAGTTTTGCCTCTTGGCAGTGTTGATTCATCTAAGGTAGCACAGAGGGTTAATATGCCTGCTTCAAAGAACGTATATTATGCAGATCACAGAGCAGTATTTTATTTGTAATGCTCAGTGGGTGCTGCTTTTGTCACAGAGATCCTTTTGTTACTGTGCAGGTCATAAGTTACAATCATAATCTAACACAGTGAGATATGACCTGCCATCAAAGATCTGCATGCAAACTGTCTGGATAAACAAATAAACTAGACACTAACTCGCTGACCGCTTCCTACACATGTTATTCTTAGAGGATCTCGTACTGACGTATTCTCAGCTTGTATTTTCTATATCTGTAGTATCTTATGTCGAAGCCAACTTTCTCTTACCCAAGAGCTACTCACTATCTTTGTAACCAAAGTACTGGCTCTTCGAACAGTAGCAGCTCCCCCCCTATCGCCTTCAGACCCTCACGGCTATGTAGTGCGCTTTGTAAATGCTATGATTGATTGATTGATTGATTGATTGGTGTATATATCAAGGAGATTAATATACAGTTAAGGTGCTCCACAAAGGTAAAAAGTGTGGAACGGCACAGTGCATGAGCGTTGTGACATTTGAGAGGTGATGAAAAAGTTAAACAACAGCAACTCAGAGACGTGGAGATCTTGGCTTCAATTTGTACATAAATGAGAACAGATCTGTTGTTCTCTTCATGTTATGTTGTGTTATGACGATTTCTATAGCGGACAATTCATCCGAGAGGGCATCCAGGCGCTTATCCATCCTCAATACACAATCAATATTCATTTAAAATAGCACAAGCTCATAAGTGTAGTTAATATTTTGACACCAGAGCAAGCAACTTATAGAGCAGGGTATTCAACAGGAAACTCACGGGTGTAGGAATGGCTGCTTGCATCAGAAGTTTGAATTTGGAGCTCCTTTTTCTGGTACTTACCAGTCTAGAATCTGTTCTTGCTAGCAACATTGCCTGAAATCAACCACTGCCGGGACGGAAGTAAAACCGGCTGAGAGTATTTTGCGAAGTTTTTAATAAGCTGCCCTTTAGAGCCCTGAAGAAGTCTTGGGTAACTCCCTGACGAAACACGTGTTGGCTGGGCACCTGGAATAAACCTAAACTGAAATAACACTTCTATCAACATCTCTCATTGTGTTTTTTGGTTGTCTATTATGTACAGCACTTATACTGTCAACGAATTGACGTGTGCACAGATCCCTTGTATTTATTGTTCTAGGACAAAAATAAAGGCTGTATCATAGAAAGACCAAAAAGAGAGTTATTTGGAAGTGAATCAATCCTAAAATGATGATAGGCCAAAAGTAAAGAGGGTTTTTTTCTCAGCTCCACAAAGTGGAACTATGTGCCACTGACACTAATTAAAAAAGTAAAAATTATAATTGGACTAAAGATCAGTTATATTTAAAATAGTAATCAGTGCTACCACCAACATTTCACCAGAGGATTACTGGAAACGATGTGTCTTAATTTCTAAAACAAAATAAAGCTGACATTAGGCAAATATATAGAAAGACGTGCCTGAGTGCTGTAAAGCATGCACAACGTTGAAAGTGTTTACCAAACTTTAGCAAAATCCGGGGTCAGCACAGATCCCCGACACCTCTGAAGAGGTATGTAATAGTACGTAATCAGGTTCACATAGAGAAACCAAAATTTCAAAGTGTGGGACAATAGTGCCCTCTGGAGTCAGAACGTGGAACTTACCCAGCGCTCAACCTCACTGAAGGTGAACAGAGTAAAGCGACTCGCACACCTGCGTGTCCTGTATAAACAGAGCCAGTCGGGTCGTCACGTACGCTGCGGATATGATCTTGGCCAGCGGAGCAAATGAAATTAAAACGCAAAAGTAAAAAACTAGGATAGAGGAGCCTACTAGTAACAGAACGTTTTTCTCATTGGAGGAGGGCAAACCCCATGGACAAACTCTGAATAAATGTATAAAGTTATTACAGAAATACTACTGAAAAATGCTGCTACATGGACGGCATGAAAATTGTATTCATCCTTAACAACCTTAATGTATGTTAACAAACTTGGGATGTGTGATAATCTATATTGTTAACGCAATTTTTGCTTATCTAATCTTTAATGATTTGTCTTGTTGGGAGTACTTAAACATCCCCCCCCCCCACTAGGTGTGAAAGCTGTATGAAAAGATCCATAGGAACCATTGTTGTTTATACTATAGATTATACTGTGGTTCTGCGGAATGCTGTCTTTCTTACCACAGAACATTTCTTCACATTGGGCAGACATGGAAAACGCCCTCTGTAGAGCAGTGGCGGGAACATTGTGACTGACCAATCAAGAACCACGAAAGGCTAGATTTTAACTGCTCCTGTTGGCTAGAGCATTGTGGAAGTCCATTTTTGCTTACCTCCCCCAGCTTGTTTAACTTCACATAGGTCTCTAACTTGCCAAATCCAATGTCCGACTGCAGCAGGGAGAGAAAGAAAGGTACATGAGATACAGAAGGCCTTTGAAATGTAATCTCAAAACATATTCATACAATGAAACATCGTAGTGCCTGCTTGGTGATGGTGCATTCCACTGACGCGGTCTTTTAGCAATTGTCATAAACATCGTGGTGATATCACACTTTGGTATTATTTGCATTATTACAACTTGTTATTACGATATTACTGAAAATTAAACTTTAAGTGCCAGATGTATGAAGCCATTTAGTAGTGGAATATCCTGCAATTCACTAAATCATTGAGCTTGCAGCTGTTACATTATTTTTTTTAATATACTAAACCCATTTTGCAATTCGATTTGAGATAACCCTTTAACCAACAAGCCGTAAAAATATAGAAAGAAAACATGCCTCTTGTTAAATGATGCAATGTTGGTTCAATTGAAAACTTTTCTCCTCTAAAACAAACGGTTACATTCAAACTTTATATAGTTTCGAGCCTCAAAACCCCGACCAAATGTTTTATTATGAATCCACATCTTTATAAACATATACTGTTCTCTATTATACAAAGTGTTCTGTAAACTAAATTTGAAGTGAGAATGAATTATTAAATTGTGTCCATAGGAATAATAGACAACGATCAGAATTCTGTGAGTGTAAACAATAAATGTATGTGCATTTTAAGAGACGATCTACTCCACGTTTTCTTGGCACCCTAAGAAAAGCAGTGATGGTGTTAGTCATAAACATGTTGGGTACTTGGGGCATGAGAATACAGTAAACTCTCAATGCATTGTATTTGATGTGTTACGGAGGAACTTTGACAAGTTGGAGATGGGAACCAGAAAGCACACTGGAAGTGGAAACAGCCATGGTGAATGTTTATTTTACATACAGAATGATCCATATCCTTAAAAGTATGTTGCTACCTAGCTTTTTAGTAGATAAACTGGAAAGCAAAGGATGTTCATGGTTACAGATGTTAGTAAATTACTGAGGGGCCTCCAACCAGTCGATCAGGACCTACCACAAGCTTCCAGGCACCTTCAGAGTAGCTCACAGACTTAAGTTTATTTCAAACTAAGTACATGGTCACATTTAAGTTAAAGGGAAGGCTGTGTTTATTTTACATTATTATTATCAGGCTGCAAATTGAAGGGTCCAATAATGAGCAGTGCTAGGTCAGATTTATGACCCAGGGTGGGACACAGAGGTGACAAACTGAAGCACTGAGGTATTCAACTCTTACATAAAAGTCCATGTGAACTAAATTTCTGAGCGTGAGAACAAAATTATGTTTCTGAAAGGTTTTAAAGGAGAGGAAATTAAAAAATACCTTAATAATTAAAATTACTTTGCATTTAAATTGTCTCCCATTTGAAAGTGTTGCATTTACAAATAGCAGGCGTCATGCTTCTAATGGCCAGTAGACACCGCACCATATGTAGAACTGAAAAATACAGTCTTTTTTAAATGGGAGAAATTTAAAGTGCAGAAACTTTTCCATATTTGGAACATTTTTGCAGACCATCTTTTTGCACATTAAATTTCTCCCATTTAATAAATATTTATGTGACTGAATTATACATGTAACAGTGCCACATATGACAAAAGGTTTGTCCTGTGCCACAATTACATATGACACAGGCTGTCAGTCACTCGTACACTCATATCCCATTCATACACACACATGTTTATACATCCCCAAAGACCACACTCTCACTGACACATGGCAGCCCTGTCATAGTGCCTTTAGTCAAAGTATTTCTTTTCAAACCATAGTATTTGACTCTATTGGACATTAGCTTTAAAGTCAATGAAGCAGGGCCTGGGGTGTCTGGTAACAAAGCATGAGTTGTTTAGCCTTCAGTAGCTCACTGTGATTTTCACTGATCAGAAGTAGCTCTCACTACAGAAATGGTTGGAGACTAAAGTGTGCCCATGGGTCTGATGTGCAAATAAAAGTGTAAAAGAAAGTGCGGGGAGTTACATCGTCATTTGGCCATACATTTGCCCTTTTTGCAATTCCTAATTATTCCCAGTAGTACACCTGAAAATCTGTGCCAGCCACATCATTCTAGGTCTACTACTGTAATTATCATGTGGTCCTCATTTACCCAGTGTGTAACTGTGCAATTTTTGCAGCCTTAGGTAAAAAAAAAAAAGTCTTCCTTGGGAAACATTTACCATCTGGAGAAACATCAACTCCCAGTTTGGAGGTGATTCTTTTCAAGTCACAACCTAAAAGGAGAATTACCCCTGCCTTTTTATGGAGTAAAACTGCAACCATTTGTGAAAGGTTGTGGGTGTTCTCAAACCTAGAAGACAAACCATGCCATATTCTGCCCATATCCCACTCTCTGCTTGGGATTTACTTATATATTATTCTGTTCAAACTTGGCAGGTAGGCTCCCAGGGGCGGGCCCTCCTTAACGGAGGAGGAGCATCGGCCCACAGCCCGTGCCAGCAGACCATAAATAAAATTATAATAACACAATGTTATTATCACTTTATCTATGCTGTCTGAGCCTCGCAAACAATAGGTATAGGGCGGAGAGGGGTTCGGGCATGTCAGGGAGGAGGAGTAGTGTGCACTCATAAGTACGCATGTGTGTTTGGCCGACCGTCCTAGGCCAGGCAAACACATATGCGCACTTATGTTTCTTCAATCAGCTGTGAAACACAGCCAGTTGAAGAAAAGCCACAAGTTCCAATTAACTATTTGAGCAGTAAACGAGCCCACTCAGACCAATTTTGGCACTGCTCTCATGTGAGAGCAGAATCTGGATTGGGTGTAGAGCATGTGCCCTGAGGGCCCATCCCTTCTGGCCAGCCGACTAGAGGAGCCTCGAGGAAGGCGTCAGCAGGAGTGGAGCAGCAGGTAAGTCTTTTCAATTTTTGTTACTTTTATTTCGCCCCTCAACAACCAACCGCCCTCTCCACCCACGGACACCGTACCACTTTAAGTAGGCGGCAGCCACCACTGTAGGTTCCAAGCCCTGAGACACAGACAAATTGTGAAGTGTGATTGGAGGTAGGAATTAGGACAATACGTTTATCCACAGGCAGTAACTTCCCCTTGGAGAAACAAAATATATATACATGTGTAAAACCATATTGGCATCATATTCACCAATGCAGAATCTTGCACCATTGTGCAAAATGTGCATAAGTTAGTTCTATGCATTGGTAGTGCCTAAAAATCCTTTCACAGTGGTATATTTTATAGAGAACTCTTGGGGCACTTTGTGAATCCTTTAACAGTCATAAATACACTCCAATCGTAGGAGTAATCCTATAGAAACTGATTTCTGGCATTTAGATTTATGCCTTTATAACTTGAACCTTAACCTTCTATTCAGTGATAATTAGTCTAAAGATTTTTATCTACTGAGAGAATATTGGGTCATATAAAAGTGCAGCTACTAGTGCAAAATAAATACTTGTGAACTGCATCTTTGGATACTCTTGCCGTACCTGGATATCCTCACGGATGATTAGCCGTGCTCCACAAATTCACATACCATTACGTAACATAACATCTTTTCTCCTGTATTTTTCCTTCTTATTGTATTTTCTTTTCCTCATGTTTCATATTTTCTCTTTCCTATTATTTTGAAGTAATTGACTATAACTGAATTCGACTCACCATTAGATTCCTTATTAGGTTCACTGATACTCAAAGCGATGGGAAGCACTGTACTAAAACTGATAACATAGTATCTCTTCTATGGAGTAACAGCTACATAAACCATTTATTAAAAATGGCTCCTCCATGGTTTTGGATCAACACAGTGATGATGCAGGGATTCTGCTCCTACACAGAACTGTGCACAGAGACCCAGGACCTCAGTGAATTGTGGTGTACCAAAACCTCACCTCAGTGCCTAGAAACCCTGACCAGCTCGACTAGGTGTCACATTAGCTCTTCATCCTATAGCAAAGGAACCAATGATTAGACAACTGAGAACATGCGACTTAGGTTGTACTCAGGAATGGTGGGAAGCAAGAACATTCTTTTGTTATACTCTCCCACCTTTTTGTTGGTTTGTTAAGGACTAATGGTGAAGTAGATTGTTATATAGGCAGGTACATGAATGTATAAATCATTTATTAGTGTGGTATATAGGCAGGCTTCCGCTTCACTAAACATTTGTATTTACAGTTTTTTTTGGTGTAGACGTAGAAAACTAGAAACCTATTAAGCAGTTGTTGAAGTAAGGCATCCAAGTACAGAATTTCTTATTATGTTTTTTTTCTTTACAGCCCTGATAATGTCCCATGAGGAATGAAACGCCTAGGCTGTGGAGTGTATGTTTAATAATATATTCTGTGAATGTCTTCTTGAAGAAATATTTTTGAATTAAAAAGAAGATGAAAAAGTAAAAGTCAACGTATGTCAATAAAAGACTGGATACAGTAAAAAAGGAAGCTTGCAGTGGAACTGGATTATTTATGGACTTTAATATTTAATTGTTAATATTGTTACTACATTGGCGCTCCTTCTATATGGTGGTTTACACTTGCGATAATCCTTTATTCTTTTTCCCACACTTGTCTACTGTAAATAACAATGCTGCTAGCACCCGAAGGCACTAAAGCATTAGCAAAATTTTGTGTATTTATCTAAAACGTGGTTTTATCTCAAAGAATTTGGACTTTTTTTAATGTAGATGCACTCTTTGTGCACATTTGTAAAAAAAATGTAATAACCATATAAAATAAAGAATTTTCATCATGTTGGGACTGTACGGCTTTGGGTAAGCTGCCCGGTGTCAGTTTTTGGGTTAAGTATGCTTTTAATATAGACCAGGTAGTGTGTAGTGCCCTGGCCTCTGACACCCACAGGTACTCACCAATGACGCCCGTCGTGAAGTCCGGCTGAGCGGCTTAGGTATGTCTGGTAGTTCTGGGCTCTCCAGCTGCAGCTTCTGCAGGAACTCCGGGGGCAGCTGGATGTCCACAGGTGGCACATACTGCTTCCCGATGTCCTACGCACAGAAATGGTATATCTCTATCAGCAGTTAATTTCAAACATTTTATTTGGTTTTAATACAAGTATGTTACACAAGCACATGTTAGTCCACCATTGATCTCTCCATAACCCTCCCCATATTTACATAAAACTTTTCATTTAGAAACATATGGTGTCAGATGTATTAAGAGATTGTACGCAAAAAGTAGACGCAAATTGCAGATTTATTTGCTGCCAGTATTTAATTTTGTAATGTAGCTATAACCTAATAGGTTGCATCGCAAAAGGTCCAGTATTGGGGGTCACAGAACGACCTGCCTAATTAATATTATTTAGGCAGGTTGCTATTAGTGACCCTCAGCGAATGGCTACAAACACAAGGATGGTGGTCTGCAAGGAACAGCAGACTCAAATAAGAAATCCTATTTTACAGCAGCCTATGTTCCCCTTGATGTATTCCTGTTTGGGAAAACATTGGGGGGAGCAGGCATTTCCTACTCCCCCCCTAGGGTGCTGTCACAATTCCTAAAGCAGAATGGGTCCTGTTGCGACACCTTCCCGTCCACAAATCAGCTGCCACCTCCTTTGAGGTGTCAGTAACTGATCAATGGATTGCAATTTCAGTCGAATACACGGAGACAGACAATAGTCAATTCAAAATAAGAGGACACCCACCTTTCATGCTCTTCCCTAACTGCTATTAACTCAATAAACTCATTTTGCAAGTCAGACATTTCAGACAGGATTCTGATTTTGCCAAATCGTGTGTAGCTTTAAATCTCTTATGTTGCTCAAATGATGGAAAGTCCCATTTTCAAAGATGTCAGGTCTAGCCTGCAGTCACCCGTCCTCAATTTGGCAAAATCTGAATCCTGGATTACTAAGGTGAAGTCACAAGTAAAAAGCATGGGTGTTAAGAATGAGCTAACTGAACATGTTTAATTTCAACTTCAAGGCTGTGGAATATGTCCATAAATCTTTCAGGGTTTCTATTCAAATGTATTGTTTCTGATTTCCCATTTGTGCTTCTAAATTTAGAAGACTTTTCAAAGATAGATAGATAATCTAAGAAGGTGGCTAGCAAGCACTCCAGTGCTGTGAGTATGAACAATGTCTCATCTGTAAAGAAGTTCATTTTAAGGTATTTGCCTTCAATGGAATTTCTTGTATTTCCTTATCTTGCGATTCAACAATACTTGTGAAGAGAGGTTCAAATGAAAGGCCAAATAACAAGGGTGGAAGTGGATACCCCTGCCTAGAGCCCATCTTAAGTTAATTTATTTCTGACTTTTCACTATTCAACAGAGTCCTGCTGGAAATGGTGTGGTTTACCCTAACCCAACTCCTAAATCTTGTGCTCAACCACATGCTTTTAAATAAAATTCCCAGGTGTCCCAGGTGACCCTATCAATTTGCGAGTACCTATTGGGTCCTCGCAAATTGAGCATGCGATTCCTA
Source organism: Lissotriton helveticus (assembly GCF_964261635.1). Lineage (NCBI taxonomy): Eukaryota > Metazoa > Chordata > Amphibia > Caudata > Salamandridae > Lissotriton > Lissotriton helveticus. The sequence continues at coordinate 1,542,123,903 of NC_136065.1, forward strand.
TTCATTCCTACGGGCCTCTGGGCCCATAGGAATTAATGGGAAGCAATTCCTTAATTACAACTCGCAATTTGTGAGTCGCAATTAAGTAATGTGTAGGAATCGCAAATGTTTTTACGATTCCTACATTCATAAGCAATAGCAATTCTTTAATTGCAATTCCTTAAAAATCGCAATTAAAGATCGCTCTTGACTATTTTAATGCATGTGCACCGTAGTCTTTAAAAATATATAAGTGCTTTACTTTAATGAGACTCCCTTGGACGTGATATGCGTGCAATACAAGTGTCCAGACTAGACTAGACTAGACACACACAGCATAATATTGTACATAACTGAGGCAGAAATAGCAACTACAAAATTGAAAAAGTTATTTATATCCATCCATTGAGGGAAGTAGCTTTGGCCACTGCCGTGGGAGATACTTGTAAAAATGTTTCTTGTGCCATAGTGCCCAGTTTGTCGTGGGCTCCACCTGGTAGTTTGTAGGGGGGGTTGAGAAATCCTCAGGAGGGTGACTAGATATGACCTGTGATTACTGGCCTTTCCACTCTAGCAATATGGACTTTGTTCCTTCCTCCTGATGGTTCATAAGTCTGCACAAAAACTTTGGTTGTCAGTTTGTTGCACATGTCGTGCCTGTTTGGGTATTGCAGCTGGTCTGCGCTGCCTGCGGTATGTGCACCACACATCACTCAGATCACAACAAATAAGGACCTCACCAGGACCTCACCAGAACCCCACCGGCTAATATGTGTTCCGTGGTTACAGTGGCCAGCACAGGTCTTCAGGTAAGCAGAGACAGTGCCAGCATCAGTTACAGCACCAGCTTGCAACTTGGTAAATCCTGTGGCTTAATGTTCTTCCATGGGTACAGACACAAAACTCACCACCCAAACAACTCAGGGGCATATTACCAACGATGAGCGATATTTATCGCTAACGATGCTTAGCAATGAATTTTTTAACGCTAAGCATCGCCGGAAATTATCGCAGAGATAACTTGCTATTAGCAAGGTTTATCTCAGAAGTGATAAAAATCCTCGCGCTAACTGCCAAATAATCTCTCGAAGTTTGGCGTTAGCTTGATGATAGGGGCTCACAAACTTAGTCATGATATCCACCTTCCATAGGATATCATGGCTAAGTCCGGAAAATACCAGGTGTAAAAAAAGCAGTGCTAACTGCGGTTAGCGCTGCTTTTTTTTTATCACTAACAGGGTTAGCAAAATCCTTGATAATAGGAGAAATGTCGCTTAACAACATTTCTCCTATTATTTTTCTCTGGAACGCCCCCTTTGCATCTTAGAGATGCAAGGGGAAGCGTAGAGAAAAAGGGTGCTAACATGCGAATTTGCATGTTAGCACCCTGTTGCTGATAGGGAGATAATTTTATCTCCGCTTTCTTGGCTTTTAAAGCCAAAAAAGCGGAGATAAATCCCTTGATAATATGCCCCTCAGTGCCCACAACAGGTAAGTACTTAGGCACAGATGTTAATTCCTCAATTGATGCTGCTCTAAACAGGTATTTTGGCAAGGGGCTTTGGCCCGGATTCGTGGCACTCAACTGACATCTGAAAACGTTATGCAGGGTTGAGTTCCCAACTATCCTTTGATCCCAGAGACACAAAGATTGGTCTAATCGTGAAGGCTCTTCTCAGGAGAAAACAGGTACTGTGGCTATTGAGTACCAGCACTTCTATATTTCCATTAAAAGTACTGGTGATGCCCCCAAAATGCACCTCTCACTCATGTTATTCTGCCTGCCTTTCCAACATGAGATGCCAAGAACCTACAACCCAGACTTGTCAGAAATTAGTGTGAGCTTTGTGGCCAACACTTAATGTTGAGACCCCTGGATGCTTTATCAATTTTTGCAAGTACTATGAGCAGTGCATGTTTCTATTTATTAAAATTCAGCTTCCTTAGAGCAAAGTCTCTCTCTCTGGATACGAGATGTTTGGATCAGTTCTTGAAGCACAATCTCTCTATTCTGGTGGATCTTTGACTGTTTGGAGCACAGCCTCAGTTGTTTGGAGTGAGTCCTCCAACCTTTTCTAGATACTGTCTCAGTCAGTGCCTGTTTCTCATGCTGTGTTGCACAGACTTTCAATGGGTTAAACTCCTGTACCTTGAAAACCAGTTTCACTCACTGATATGAGTATCATTCTTGGATGACAATTTTACTCATTATTTATAAGTCACACGCACACATGCACACTCACTCACACCCATGCATTCACGCGCATGCACACATTCACCCACCATTCACATGCACATATACACACACACACATGCCTTTTCACAGCATTCACTCACACATTCACATACATTCATACATGCACACATGGTACCCCGCCACCCTTAAGGACAGGCCACTGCTGGACAGGCCACTGCTGCACCAGACACAATTTGACCCTTTATCTCACTCTTGCAGGCTCCTGCTTTCTCCCATTGTGATAGTTTTCTGTTGTTCTCTTTCTTATTATAGTGAAGTGGGGGAGTCGAGTAGAATGGCATAGAGAAGAGGAGCATGAAGTGGTGTAGAGTTGAGTGGAGTAGAGTAGAGTGGTGTAAAGGGGCGTGAAGTGGCATAGAGATGAACAGCATGGCACACAAATCAAATCAGGTGTTTGTTAAGCGTGACTACTCACCAGTAAGGGTCACAAGGCACTGGGGGATGGGGTGGGGGTGTTTGCAGGGTCCAGTCCATCAAGGAGGGGGTCTGTCGAAGAGCCAGGTCTTGAGGTTTCTTGCAAAGATGGGGAGCGATGTTATATGTCTGATGTGGAGCGTAAGGTCGTTCCAGGCTCTGGCCGCGAAGAAGGAGAAGGAGCGGCCTCCTGATCAGATCTTTCTTGTTTGGGGGACCACGGCGTAGGAGAGCTGGCCTGATCGTAGGGTTGCGTGGAATTTGAGTCGGCTGTTCAAGTATGCTGGTCTGGTGTCGTGAAGAGCCTTGTGAGCATGGGTTAGCATCTTGAAAGTGACTCTTGCTTCGATGGGGAGCCAGTGGAGTGTGCGGAGGTGCTGGGAGATGTGACAGTGTCTTGGCAGGTTGAGGACAAGTCTTGCTGCGGCGTTTTGGATGTTCTGTAGCTTGCGGGTGAGGTTTTTGTTTATTCCGGCGTACAATTTGCTGCCGTAGTCGCACCTGCTGGTGACCAGGGCATGAGTGATGGTCTTTCTGTGTTCAAAGGGGAACCATTTGAAGGTATTGCATAGGAGGTGGAGTGTATGGAAGCAGGAGGACGAGACGGAGTTGATCTTGCGGTCCATTTTGCGCTCTGAGTCCAGGATAATTCCCAGGTTGCGTGCGTGGTCCGTGGGGATGGGCGGGCTTCCAAGGGCGGGGCCACCAGGTGTAATGCCAGGCATCTGGGTTTGGGCCCTTGATGAGTACCTCCGTTTTGTTGGTGTTTAGTTGTAGGCAGCTGTTTTTCATCCATTTGGCGACGACTTCCATGCCTTCTTGAAAGTTGTGTCTGGTGGTGTTGGGTTCATTGGATAGGGAGAGGATGAGTTGGGTGTCGTCTGCGTATGACATAATGTTGAGTCCAGAGGTTCTGACGATGGGAGCGAGTGGAGCCATGTAGACGTTGAAGAGCGTAGGGCTGAGGGAGGACCCCTGGGGGACTCTGCAGGTGGTAGGTGTAGGGTCCGAGAGGAATGGGGGGAGGCTGACCCACTGCGTTCTGCCGGAAAGGAAGGAGTGGATCCAGTCGAGGGCCTTGTCTTGGATCCCTGCGTCGTGGAGTCTGCGTATTAGGGTGCGGTGAGAGACTGTGTTGAACGCCACTGAGAGGTCGAGGAGGATGAGGACTGCTGTTTCTCCTTTGTCCAGTAAGGTACGGATGTCATCTGTTGCGGCGAGGAGGGCGGTTTCCGTACTGTGGTTTTTTCTGTATCCAAATTGGGAGGATTCGAGGATGTTGTGCTCTTCAATGAATGTGGCGAGTTGGCTGTTGATGGCTTTCTCGATGACTTTCGCTGGGAACTGGAGCAGGGAGATGGGTCTGTAGTTTTTGAGGTCGGTGGGGTCCGCCAAGGGTTTCTTCAGTAGGAGGTTTATCTCAGCGTGCTTCCAGTCATCAGGGAAGGAGGCGGTTGCCAGGAAGCGGTTGATGGTGTGGCAGAGCATGGGTGCAATGGTGTCGGTGGCTCTGTTGAAAATGTGGTGGGGGCAGGAGGTGTCCGTGGGGGCCCCAGAGTGGATTGACTTCATCGTCTTCATTGTGTCTTTGGTGGTGAGGGCTGTCCAGTTGTCGATCGCTGGCTTCTGGGTGTCATGGGTGGTTGGTGAGGGTTCACTGTGTTTGTTGTCTTCGTCGAAGTTGTCGTAGAGTGGCATAAAGTGTCTTAGAGTATAGTGGCTCAGAGTGGAGTAGAATGGCATGGATTGGCATAAAGTAAAGTGGCATTGAGTAGAGTGGTGTAGAGCAGAGTGGCATAGAATGGAGTGGTGTAGAGTAGCTTGCCATACAGATGAGTGTAGTAAAATGGAGTGCATAGTGTAAAGTGATGTAGAGTAGAGACAAGTGACATAGAGTGGTGTGTGATGGCATGGCATAGAGTGAAGTGGTGTGATGTTGAGTGGAGGGGTGTAGAGTGGAGTGGCATAGGGTGATGGAGTGGCATGAAGTGCAGTGCATTATCTGGTGCTGAGTGAAGTGGGATTGTATGGTCTGGAATGGCTTGAGTGACATGGAGTGGTATTGTGTGGATTGGAAAACTGCCTGAGTCGCCACTGAATTTCCTTATAGCACTCCAAAACCGGGTCAGGGCTAATAAATGCTATTGTAAATGCAATTATAATACAATATAATATTTTTTAAATGATCTTGAACTTTTTATCTATTTAAACATCTGATGCTTTCGGTATGTACAATGATTCTGCGAGAACTGGTATGTTTACAAATTGGTGCATTTTAGACCAGGAGGGGCTGCTGGGTAAAGAAGCATTATATATTGCACTGGTTGATGTCAGTGAAAGAAAAGTACCTGAACCACAACGCAGATGGATACTAATTCATTTGAATCAATCTGTGCTTGGTCCTTGGCCCACTCTGGCTAATTAGGAGGCAGCAGAGAAGAGTGACAATGAAACCAACAAATATTAAGCAAAGGGAGATTTCTAAGCCCTTTATTGTAAAGAATACCCCTTGCAAGCACAGTGCATGCGCTGTTCAAACAAGACATAAAAATATCATCATGTATGTGGTACACACAGTACACCATTGCCACGTGGCCTGTGATGATGAGTAGTTGGTCACAGCATAGCGTGTCAGTGGTAGGTCATTGGAATTAGCATCTGTTTCTGCTATGAAAGTGAAGCTGTTCTTGACTTCCAGATGTAAGGTGTAATCTATTTATTGCTATAAAGAGAGTGAAATAATATAATAAAACAATACCTCCATGGAGAATCGTCGCTGGTTGCCGTTGCGGTAGTGCATTGTTGTCGGGGATGGTCCCTCCATGTCAGATGGAGATAGGGAGCTGGGCTCTGCCCTGTAGGTACTGCTCAGATGGTTCAGCTGTAGGTGCCCATGTCCTATGTCTAAGGGGAAAATAGTTGGAATTAAGTAGGTACAGAGGAAAGAGACATCAGGAAGGAAAATTGAGGAGTGGACAGACAAGATATTAAAGCTGAAGCAAACATTTTCAGAATATGTGTGGCATTGTGACTGAATGGTATTATGTATTCGGAAAGTGGAACTGCGTATTATGGTTAAGCTTCCCAGTTTTACAGGTTTTTATGATAGATACTGATAGAAAACCATCTATTTTAATGTCTGTAATTATTTTTAAAGATAACTGCCAAACAAATAGCTGTGTAGATTGACAGGTAGGGAAGTTAAAAACATAGAAAGTTTTTTAATGATATCATACAATGGGGAACAGGATGTAATCCTACCGCCAGAGCTGACGACTTAGGAATTGGGAACCAGGGGGCATATTTACAAGCCCCTATCTCTATAGCAACGTCACGTTTTATGACGTTCCTAAGGCGTTAAACCCTTCCCCTTATTTACAAGGCAGCCTTGTAAATAAGGCCCCCTTTCACGCTACACTTAGAATGAAAGGTGAGTGCAGGCGGCTGCCCCCTATTTACAAGGGTGGCGTAAATAGGAGGCAGAGCCAAAATTAGGATTAGGGAAATCCTGGTCCTAAAATGGCAAAAAGAGGAGAAATGCTTAATTTCTCATCGTTTTTCCTGTTTATTTGTGTGTTGCATTGTGCAGCACACATAGAAACAGCAATTCACCATGAATGATTGTTCATGTGCAGGATGGTGTCTCAATGTCACAATGCAGCACACATAGAAGTTAAAATTCACCATTCTGGATTGTTTATTTGCAGGAAGGGATATCTTCCTTCACATAAACAATCATTCCCACAAACACAAACTCCCTTGCACTGTGGTGCAAGCGTGCCTGCGTTGGAGCTAGGCAGCTAGATTTAGCGCCTACCCTAAGGGAAACACAGGGGTGCAACGCAGTCTTGTGAATCAGTGCATCCCTACGTTTTCCGAATGTCAGAGCGTGGTGTTAGCAATGTTTGCTTAATGCCAAGCTTTGCCATTCCCTTGTACATATGCCCCCAGGTTCAAGTTCCGGCATCTTCTCAATATCCTGTCATTCTGGGCAAATCATGTAATCTCCTGATGACTAAAGAAAATTTATGTGACTTTGTGGAATGAAACCGGTGCTCATGTAAAGCGTTCCAGTACCGCTGGGGTGAGTTTGAGGCTTAAAAAACTGCAGCTGCGAACAAGTATGATAGTAAAATGTGTTTGTTTTCATCTGAGTGTATTTAATTGTTGTCTATAGGGATTTCATTAAAACCTGTGAGTCATTCTAGTACGAGTATACATGTACTGGGTATAAATATGTGAATATACTAGTTTCAGCTTCATATTGAAATAAAACTTGAAATAAATATGTATAAACACAGATACAATTAGCAAAAAATAAATATGGATAAACAAAGAAATGTCAAAAAAATATTATTAAACTAGGAGCCATAATTATGGCTGAGGTTACAAAAATGTTAGCCCATTTTGCGGGCCTGTACTTTAAGACAGATCTGGTACAGATTGCCCATAATTTTGATGCCTACACTAATTTTTGACAAGTTTGGAGAAATTTACCAAAGTGAGGAAAAGTTGCAGAGGGGATCTGAAATAGCAGTTTCTTATATACACATTCTCAATGGAACTCTATTCAAAGGGCATTCCATAACTCAAAAACGGTAGAATGCATCTCCCCCAAATTGGGCGCAGTCAGAACAAACTCCTGTGTTCCAAATTTTCCATATGTTGATGGAATGGTGATGTTTTGTCCTATGCTTTAAGATATTCCCCATAATGTATGATTCAAGTGAGCAGGTTTGGGATACATACAGTTTTATGCTGAACCCCACACTTTTTGGAAAGCTGATGGAGATTTACAAAAGAGTAAATCCCAACCAAATACATAGTACAAAATAGTAAATTTGGGGGAGGAGGTGAAAGTAGCCAAGCCGAGCATGGAGTAGATTGCAGTCCTGCATATCTCTGCTTGTCCTCAGTCTAAAGTACATCTATGGCACCTCCTTCTTTGAGGCAAAAGCCCCCTAACTGGTGTTACTTCCCAGGCGAGGCTTGCTGCCGCATGAGAGGATTCCTCGATGAAGCTGAGATGTTGCCTGGGTGTGAGATCCCCAGCAGGCTTGCTGCAACAGGAGAGGCGCGGTAGAGCCTCATCGGCCCTGGGCTCTACAGGATACCTTGGAGCAAATCACATACAGGATGAGACCTCACAGTGCCCTAGTGGCCCCACCTTTAATTATTTTTTTCATTTGTTCAATTTTACCTAACGTGGACATGGCCCGAAGTCATTAGAGCGCTCTACAACAGTAGCAGGATAAATGTATTACAGTGATTTCCAGTTACAGTAATTAAACTCAAATGTTTTCAACAGAAGATGCATGCAGGAGTTACCATATCAGACAATTACAGCAGTTGGTCAGAGGTCATACACAGTTAAAGCATCAATTTAGATGGGGGGGCCACATAACAAAGGTAGTTTAGATCCTGGTGGAGAGAGTACTTAAGTATGTTCAAGGGTGATTAACCAAGGTGTCTGTCACAATGGAGGAGCTTGAGATCCTTTTTGCAGGTGATTAGGCAGGTGGAGGGAGTGTTGCTCTCTTTGGACCTAGATGAACTTTGGAGATTTTTGAGAGAAGGGTAATACCATAATCTAGCCTGGAAAAAATGAGAGACTGCACCACTGTTTTGAGGTCTTGTTCCGCGGTCTGTTACCCCAAAGCTGCCTAAGTTGGTGTCTTGCGCTTTTGGCCATGGCTGTGATGTGGCTGTGAAGAATGAGATGATTGTAAAGAGTGATACCAAGTGATCTGGCACTCTGGACAATGGCAGGGCAGCCACCAGAGTGGGAAAGCTAGCCATCTATTCCTGTACTAGAGTTTTTGCTTTCCGAGGCGAAATCAAAAGAAATTCTGTTTTAGTTGGGTTGAGTTTTAAATGGTGGTTTGACATCCAGTTTTGAATCTTCAAAAGTATGACTGAAAACAGGGCAACGTCTTTTTGGGATGAAATTTTCATGTACATTTGGGTGTCCTTGGTGAAGAGGTGAAAGAGAATCCCAGAGCTTCTGAGAATCACACCAAGTAGTACTAGGTAGAGTCTAAAGAGGGTTGGGGAGAGGATCGAGCCTTGAGGGACCACTTTATATACGCAGACTGGTACAGTTTGGGAACAGTTAGGTATGAGGAGAACCAGTTGAGGACTGTGCCTCCACATCCTATGTATTGCTCTAGAGTGCGAAAGAGGTCAAGATGCTTGACAGAGTCTAATGCAGTGAATAAATCCAGGAGGACCAGGAGGCAGAAGTTACCGGAGTCGAGGATTCTAAGGGAGTCATCAACTATTTGGAGAATTTCTGTAATGTGGCCCTGGAGGAAACCTGATTGGAGAGAGTCTAGGATGTTGTTTGTTCGAGTGTGTGGAGCTAGTTGGGACACTACGCAATTTACAATGACTTTGCCTAAAAATAAGAGTGTGGAGACTGGGTGGTAGTTGTTTATGTTCTCTGGATCTAGAGGTTGTTTTTTCAAGGGAGGAGAGATTTGACCCACTTTTAGTCATCCTGTATGCCCTGTTTGAGAGAGGCGTTGACCACACTCTGTTGAGATTTTTCTGACTCGTACTCAAAGTGAGCATATGGCAGTCATCAGATCAGATATGAACAGTTCATACTAGCAACTGAGAATATTTTCAATAAAAGGTGTTAATACTTGAACACTTCAGCACTGCTTCCTGTGAAATGAGAAACATAAGTTGTGATGGTAATGATGATGAGCCAGAATACAACTGCATTAGTGTTACAGAATTATGTACCAAACCAAAACCATACATTAAAGAAATTCCTCTTGTCACAATGGAGGAGCTTGAGATCCTTTTTGCAGGTGATTAGGCAGGTGGAGGGAGTGTTGCTCTCTTTGGGCCTAGATGAACTTTGGAGATTTTTGAGAGAAGGGTAATACCATAATCTAGCCTGGAAAAAATGAGAGACTGCACCACTGTTTTGAGGTCTTGTTCCGCGGTCTGTTACCCCAAAGCTGCCTAAGTTGGTGTCTTGCGCTTTTGGCCATGGCTGTGATGTGGCTGTGAAGAATGAGATGATTGTAAAGAGTGATACCAAGTGATCTGGCACTCTGGACAATGGCAGGGCAGCCACCAGAGTGGGAAAGCTAGCCATCTATTCCTGTACTAGAGTTTTTGCTTTCCGAGGCGAAATCAAAAGAAATTCTGTTTTAGTTGGGTTGAGTTTTAAATGGTGGTTTGACATCCAGTTTTGAATCTTCAAAAGTATGACTGAAAACAGGGCAACGTCTTTTTGGGATGAAATTTTCATGTACATTTGGGTGTCCTTGGTGAAGAGGTGAAAGAGAATCCCAGAGCTTCTGAGAATGACACCAAGTAGTACTAGGTAGAGTCTAAAGAGGGTTGGGTGAGAGGATCGAGCCTTGAGGGACCACTTTATATACGCAGACTGGTACAGTTTGGGAACAGTTAGGTATGAGGAGAACCAGTTGAGGACTGTGCCTCCACATCCCATGTATTGCTCTAGAGTGTGAAAGAGGTCAAGATGCTTGACAGAGTCTAATGCAGTGAATAAATCCAGGAGGACCAGGAGGCAGAAGTTACCGGAGTCGAGGATTCTAAGGGAGTCATCAACTATTTGGAGAATTTCTGTAATGTGGCCCTGGAGGAAACCTGATTGGAGAGAGTCTAGGATGTTGTTTGTTCGAGTGTGTGGAGCTAGTTGGGACACTACGCAATTTACAATGACTTTGCCTAAAAATAAGAGTGTGGAGACTGGGTGGTAGTTGTTTATGTTCTCTGGATCTAGAGGTTGTTTTTTCAAGGGAGGAGAGATTTGACCCACTTTTAGTCATCCTGTATGCCCTGTTTGAGAGAGGCGTTGACCACACTCTGTTGAGATTTTTCTGACTCGTACTCAAAGTGAGCATATGGCAGTCATCAGATCAGATATGAACAGTTCATACTAGCAACTGAGAATATTTTCAATAAAAGGTGTTAATACTTGAACACTTCAGCACTGCTTCCTGTGAAATGAGAAACATAAGTTGTGATGGTAATGATGATGAGCCAGAATACAACTGCATTAGTGTTACAGAATTATGTACCAAACCAAAACCATACATTAAAGAAATTCCTCTTGACATGGCTGATCTGACTAAGTTGATGGTTTCTGTCTAAAATACCATTATGGAGCATTGAAGGCTGACTATGCAGTATTTTCCATTTCTGAAGTCCTTGTAACATCATACCTGCCGAATGTGACTTCACTACCAGTGGCAAAGTTGGGTACATTGAAAAGAGCTTGTTGTCTGTTAGTAAATGTGAATGTGACAATCTATACAGACAATTAATATCGTTTTGGATTTGTCCAGGATTTTGGACAACTGTCACAAAGGAGGTTTATGACAACCTCATGAATTCCCATCAGGAATACTCTCTATATACCTGATTTATTTAAACCAATAGAACAGCAAAAAGAGATTGCTGTATACAAGTGTCCTGCTCTTAAGACTGGAAAAGACATGGTTACATTTTGAAATAAATATGCAGACCAAGTGGCCAGATACTGCACACTTCGCAATGAAATTGTGATTCAAAAAGCAGAACAGGATGAATCAAAAGACAATTCTGTGGTAAATACAGAAGATGTGGGTTGTTTCCTAATGAATCCAATTGGGACTTCTTTACGTGAATTGAGAGACCTCCAGAAGTAAGTCCCATGGCATAAGAAAAAGAAATGGAGAGAATTGGGTTGCAAAAACCAGGACATCTAAATCACTGCTGAGCATAAATATGCAGTGGCGGCTGGTAGGAGATGGGAGAGGGGAGTTTGCGGGGGGCAGGGGAAGTTGGGGGGGGATAAATATAAAATAAAGCATACCTGCTGTTGTCGTCACCAGCTATCTCAAGTCGCCGCCTCTCCTCCGCAGTTCAGGAACCAGGAACAGGAAGCACCTAGGCTTCCAGACTCCCCTGACGAATCACGACGTTGCTGATAGCAGCATCATGATTGGCCTGAGCGCCGTGGTTCAGAGAGAGAGTGGAAGCCTGGGCATGTTCTCCACCTAAGGTGTAATGCAGCCTGGTAGGAGAAAATGCAAAGTGTGCATGACTGTTTGGCCAGCCCGAGAGGTCCGGCCAAACCGTCATGTGCCTTTCGGTGCAGCAGAAGCAGCCACTCTGCCTCTCTGTGACGTGAGGAGCCAGCCCACCCCAACCTAACCTGGCGCTGCGGGGACTGCAATAAAAAAACATAAAACTATAATAACGCTCTGTTATTATTGTTTTACTTTTTCTTTTGCACTGCTTTAAAAATGTTGGACAACGATCTACCGCCTTAGCAGAGAAGCCACCGCTGTAAATATATATCACCTGACATAATGTTGAATGGCATGGCCAAATAGTTTCATAATCAGTCAGACGCACGAAGTGCTTCTATCGTCTGAACCTTCAACAAAGATTGGTAAAACACTAAGGGGCAGATTTATGAAGCCTTGCGCCACCGATGCGTCACTTTTTCCCATGTTAAAAATGACGCACCGGCGGCGCAAGGCCTTCATAAATCTGCCCCTAAATTCAGAAGAGATGCATATGATTTGTGTCATTGTTGTTTGATCTGTCAGAAACACAATCAAAGCAACAGGCCGAGTGCCCTCATGAATCATATTTGCAAATCAAAGGGGCCATTTACAAGACGTGAAGTAGATTTTAATAAAATGTCAGTTTGCAATGGCTTTAAAAACATACTTGTAATTGTCTGCTTGCTCTCTAAATAGGTTGAGGCTTATCCGACCCAGAGATCAAGCAGCTTGACAGTTGCCTAAATCTTGTTAAGGGAATTGATTCAGAGATTTGTCCTGCCGACCTCTGAGACAGATCATGGCTCTCACTTCAAAAACGAGCTTTTGCAACGGATGTGTACGGCTCTCCAAATTGAACAAAGGTTCCAGTGTAGTTGTCATTCCCAGTCTTCTGGCATACTTGAGAGGATGAATAGAACCATCAAAAAACAAACTGGCCAGAGTATATGCATCCACACCACTAACAAGAGGAAGGGCATCAGGATCCTCTTGTTTTGATCAGCATCAGAAGTAACCCTGACAAAAAGACTTGTAATGAAGTGATGATGGGTAGAACAATAAAGTTGGCTTACACTCAGTCACAGTTGTTTCAATCAGAGATTACAGAGTTCCAGATTATTGCAAAGTTCTGGGTGATGTAGTGAAACCTGTTTCTAATCAGGTGACTTTGGAAACAACACTGACAAAAGAATTCCAATGTCATCCGTTTACAAAAATTTTTTTTAAAAAAAGGAGCAGGGTATATTATTATTTTTAAGAACGATTTTGTTAACTTTTGGAGTTCCATGATTACTTTTAGTAGTGGAGTAGAGCAAAGTGACAGAGAGTGGCGTGCAGTAGAGCTGAGTGGCATAGATTGGATGGGTGTAGAACGAATTGCCACACAGTAGATTGGCGTACAAGAGAGTGGCATAAAATAGAATAGAGTGGGATAGGCTGGAGTTGCATGGAATAGAGTGGCGTAGAGTGGCATAAAGTGAAGTGAAGTGGAATGGAGTGGTGAAGCGTGGAGTAGCATAGAGTGGACTGGTGTAGGGGAGAGTACAGGGGTGGCTCCTCCATTAAGGCAGAGGAGCATTGCCCCACTAAAAAAATGCCCCAGAGATGGAAAAATAAAATGGCAATAAAGCTCATTTATTACAATTTTATTTTTTAAAACCCCGAGCTGAGAGTCAGGACGGGGCTGGGGCTTTCTGATTTCTGCTGTCAGGCATCAGCAGAAAGCAGTGATAGACAGGGCTCTTTAAACTAAAGTGTACATGTGTTTTTGGCCGTCCAGCTTGAAACAGCCAGCCAGACATGTGTATTTTAAACCTCTGTAACCCAGCTGTCTTAAATAGCTGGGCTAGAGACGCCGTAGGGCTCCAAGGTCCTCTGGAGCGCCAAAGAAGGCTGCTCCCTCCAATACTGGTGCTGCTTTCATCCTGCATGAGATCAGCGCCAGGATTGGTTAGTGAAGTTTTTATGGGTCCTGCTGGAGCTTGTTTGCTTGGAGATGACCAGAGCGAAGAGAACGTCACCCCAGGAAGGTAAGTGGAAGGTTTTTTTCCACTTTTATTTTTGTGCCCCCGCCCTCCTTATATGCCAACCACCACTGGTAGAGTGGCATAGACAGCCATGGAGTCATATCGTATGGAATGGAGTAGAGTGGAATGGCATATAGTGGAAAGATGTAGAATGGCATGGAGTGGAGTAGAGTGGCGTGGAATAGCACAGAGTGGCACAGAGTAGAGTGGCATGGAGTAGAGTGGTGTGGATAAGAGTAGCATAGAGTAGAGTGGCATAGCATAAGAAAGAGTTGTGTGAGTAGAGTGGCATGGAGTAGTGTGGAATGGCATAGAGCAGAGTGGAGTACAGTAGAGTGGAGTGGAGTGGTGTGGAGTGGTGTGGAGTGGTGTGGTGTAGAGTGGCACAGAGTAGAGTGGCGAAGAGTGGAATGAGATAGAGTGGGATAGAGTGGAGCAGAGTAGATTGGAGTAGGGTGTTGCACAGTAGAGTGGTATTGTGTGGAGTGGAGAAGCATGGAGTGACATGGTGTGGAGTGCTTAACGTAGAGTGACGTAGAGTGGGGTGGCACAGAGTGGGCTGGAGTGGAATAGGGTGGCATACAGTGATGTGTTGTGTTGTGTTGTAGAGTAGAGTGACATGGCATAGAGTAAAGTAGGGTAGAGTGGAGTTGAGTGGTGTAGAGTGTGTAAAATACTTTATTTGATCTGTTAAAATCATAAAAAGAGTGGAACATACCACCATGATGAAAACGTCACAAAACAGGTACAGATAAAAATGACATTAAAACGTTTTTAGTTATCGTAACCCTTGTGTGGCATGGAACCAAAGAGCAGCGGATTATCATAACAGTAATGAAAACATGTCCATGGTTTCTGGTGAAATTAAAATGTTGATGCCAACGAAAATGGAGAGGGAGCAAAGTTCGAAACTGTTATGCATAATTTTCTGTCCAGTTTCTTAAGCCACTATATTTCCATATCCCGGAACATTTACAGGTGAGGTCATGTTTGTGCCTAGGGCTTGTCGTAGAAAGAGGCTTTGAAAAAGAGTACAGAAACGGGTTTGAGAAAGACTTGGGCCGGATACTTTATACCCTACTGCCAAATTCTTATTTTGGTGTTCCATTCTTTCCAAGGTTTTATTCTGTTTCTTTCTTTTCTAGTTCTTGTGCTGCTAGGGACAAAAATTTTACGGTGTTGCAAGACAGTTGACCTGAAGAACCACTGAGGCATTTTTTGACGGCCGCTCTGCAAGTCCGTATTTGAGTTTCTCTTAGGATTGGCCTTAAAAATGACGTCCTTAGGTTATGTAGTGCCGAACAGATGCATAATAGATGTAGTAATGACTCTGCTCCGTTGCCACAGAGGAGGCAGTCCAGGGATGGCCAGGTCTGTAGCCAGACCTGGCCTGGCCTGGGGTGAGATCTTTGTTGGAAAATGAACCCAATCTCAATAAGGACAATTTCCGCTTGTAGAGGTCTCTGAAGCTTTCTTGCAGATAGGGTTGTGGTTTCATATGCTTATAGGATGGAATCACCGACCATGCATGACTTTTACCAGCAAATATAGTTTTATCGGATTGAAACGATAATGGTTTTTATTGATTTGTTTGTGATTTTTTTAAAAACAGAGTATGACATAGGTGTTTGCCAGGCTTCCTCCAGATTTAGCATTTGAAGCGCTTGATTCAAAATTTGGCATATCGAGTTTTTGTTTGTTGATTGTATTTCTACCTCCTTCCAGCAGTGGTGGGCAAGCGTGTTGTCTTCCGCAGCCCTCATGCGCCAGTAATAATTGGCCAGGACACCTTGTCTGGCCTGCATCTGATTCGTTAATCCATATTCGTATCTGCACCTGAGAGATGTGTTGTGGGATTGAAAATTATTTTTATACAGTCTAGACTGAGCTAGATTTAGCATTTGGGCGTCCGTAGTGTTCAGCATTTCTGAGACATATGTTATCTCTGGCAAAAAATTTGCAGCCACTACCTTTAGGAGATGGTTTGTTGAGCTGCCACTTAGGCTTTTCTGTAAAGTTTTAAAAGCAAAGCATAATTGTTTGGTTTTTATGTTGACATGTTGTAGGTGTTGTTTGAAACTTAAGTGGCGATCTAGAAGAGCCCCCAGATATTTATATACTTCTACCTGCGATAAAATATTTGAGTTTATCCTCCAGATGAATTTGAGGTGTTTTTTCTGAGAGCTTGAAAAACATAAAACATTAGATTTTTTAAAATTGATTAACAGTTGTTCTTTTGAGATGTACATTGCTAGTTGAGAGATCAGGCGCTGTTTTCCAAGCGGGGTTTGAGAGAGTAACACGATGTCGTCCGCATATTGCAGAGTTGCTATTGGTGTCTTTCCCAATTTGGGTGGGTCTCCATGAATGAGACTAAGGTTGCTTTCTAAATCAGCCATGTAGATGTTAAAAAGTCACGGCGCCAGAACGCATCCTTGCTTTAACCCATTTTTTGTTGGAAATTTCCTAGTTGAACTCCGGCCATCCCCTTTTTTTATCTGAACCAAGGTTTGTGAATATAGGTTGATGATTGCTTCTAATAACTTGAAGGGGATTCCCCAAGCTTTCATTTTAGCTCATAGCTTTGCTCTTGGCACTTTATCAAAGGCAGCTTTCAGATCTATGAAACATGTGTAGAGGATGTTTGATTTGGCAATAGCTTTCTTTGCTAAGAGGGTAAGTGCTGAAATATTTGTTAAAGTCCCCATGCCGGCTCTGAACCCAGTCTGTGTTTACAGGATTAGACTTTTGCAGCGTACCCATTTCTCCAAATCTGCCAGTAAGTTTGTTGCGTAGATCTTTGCCTCTACATCAATAAGGGCTATCAGTCTGTAATTGCTGAGGTCTAAGCGTGTTCCTGACTTATAAATAGGTTGAATGATTCTGCCCCTCCAGGAGTCAGGAATGGTTCCAGTCTCTAAACTATTGGAGAAAAGAGGGGTTAGGTAGTAGGACCAAAACTCGGGGTCGTACCTGAACAGTGCATTCGGTAGGCCGTTGGGGCCGGGTGCCCCATCTGATCTTAAGTGTTTTATTGTATGCTTAATCTGCTGTTGTGTTATCTCTACTAGTTCAAATTTTTGCGCGTGCCTGATAAAAATGCTGCTGTCTTTCTGTTCAGCTCTAAATTCGGTTTCGAGTATGGGGTTGGATAAAGACTTTAAATCTGTGACTGATGTGTCCACCGATGACCGTTTTTCCCTACTCTGACTCCTACCCTCTGATATTTTCTGCGGACTGGAACACCTTATGTAAATGTAAATGTGTGTATACTTGTAAAGCGCACTGCCGCCCCATCTCGGGTCATACTGGCGCTGTATACCGCTGTGGAACCCATCCTGGCTTTCCCTGTGAGATGCCCCCTCCAGGGCACCCCCCAAGGTGAAGCCAGGCATCCCAGGGCTGTTGGGGCCGTTGTGGAGATTAAGCAAGCTATTGCCCATATTTGCAGAGTGGGACCCGTGATAAGAGTAGGCACCAAGGCGAGAATTATCGAGGCCGCGGACATTGAGCCCAAGACCCTGCCGCATCGGGAATTGAACCCTGGTCCCGGGCCTGACCTCTGCTTCAGGGTCTGCCGCTTCTGACCAGTGAGCCACACTTCTCCACTTATAGTCTCGTTTATGTGGTCCCCAGTGCTGTCTGTTGTCTGTTCAGTTCCGAAATTATATGTCTCTTCTATATGAATGCTCCAAGAGTGTTCAGTAATGTCAGAGGTAAATTGGTGATGTTTGCCATTTAGCAGGAAATTGATTTTTGCCCAAAATTGTTTCAAGTTTCTCTGCTTACTTGCGTGGAGCTTGATGGCTTCGAAATTTTCCTTGTATGTTCGTTTGGCCACCTTTATTTCGTGTTTTAGTTCCCTTTTCGTTTTTTCTATAATTATGAGAGACTGTTGTGAGGGTTGGAGACCATTAGTTTGAATGAACCTTAGTTGTTTGTTCAATCGCGTTTTGATTGCCCATATGTTTGACGTATACCATGGCCCTCATCCGGTTCTGGGTGTTTTATGATCTCTTTGGGTAGGTTGACATATTTTATTGATGTTGTTTGTAAAAGACTCCCCGAGCCCTGTAATATCTCCAGCGTGGGCTGCATCTATAGGTGTTGGCTCCATTATTTTATCTATGTTTTTTTCGTCCCAAATTAGCCGGATTAGATTGTAAAGTTGTATCCTTGATGTAAGGGGATTTGCCTGCTCTGACACAGTTAGAGTAATGGTTAATGTAAAAGTTTGAGGATAATGGTCGCTTTGAACTCGATCCTGAATGTGAAACTCTGTTATGTATGGAAATAGATCGGGTCGACTAGCGTAAAATCAATTGTTGATCCCGTTTTAGATGTAACCCTCGTGTGCAGCAGGACTATCCGAGGGGCCTCTACCGTTTAATGTGTGTAGGAAAAGGTCATCTAATTTTGCAGAACATTTCTTGCCCATAAGGTCTTGTCTACTTCGGTTACACTGCCTTGGCTGTATAAAGCTCGGTAGGTTGTGCTCTTGGCCTTGGATTAAGTTCATATTAAAATCCCCTGTTATTATTATGTTGGCACTTGGGTAGGTGCTTTTCAGTGTTTTAATTGCCGCTATTAATTGTTTAATTCTTTGCTCCTTCTCGTTTCTTGCTGGATGGATGTAGAGATTCAATATTAGTAGGTCCCTTGAAGGTGAAAGATCTACTTTGATACATTGCATCCATGAGGAGTCGAGATCGATGCTTATGTCTCCCCAGGAGAGGTACGTAGATATATCAGTCGACAAGCCCCCTTTGGCCCTTCCGTGCTGTGCCTCCTTTTTTGCTGGAATGGTATATTCTTTGTAACCCACTAGTGGAGAGTTTTTTGCCTGCCAGGTTTCTTGGAAAAGAAGTATATCATGATGTTGGATAAATTCCACAAAATCTTCTTCTTCTAATTTTGCACTTATGCCATTAACATTCCAGGAGCAAATCCTGATGCCCGTTGATTTCCTTGATGGTTTACTCGTGGTGTAGAGTGGTGAAGAGTGGATTGGTGTAGAGTGGAGTGGCATAAAGTAGAGTGGAGTGTTGTAGAGTAGAGTGTTGTAGAGTAGAGTGGCACAGAGTGGAGTGGCATAGAGTGGCGTAGAGTGAAATGGCGTTCAGTGGAGTGGTGTATTGTGGTGTAGAGAGGAATGACTCAGAGTGAAGTGGAGTGGTGTGGAGTAGAGTGGCATGGAGTGGAGTAGCACAGATTAGAGTGGAGTGGTGTAGAGTAGTGTGGAGTGGCACAGAGTAGGGTGGTGTGGAGTGGAATGGCATATACTTGAGTTTTGGAGAGTATTGTGGATTAGTAGGGAGGCATAGAGTAGCGCAGAGTAGAGTGGCATACAGTGGTACAGAGTAGAGTGGTCGACAGTGGAGTGGCATAGAGTGGTGTAGCGTGGAATGGTATTCAGTGGAGTAATGTACAGTGGCATAGAGAGAAATGACACAATGCAGTGGAGTGGTGTGGAGTCGAGTTGCATAGAGTGGACTTGGCATAGAGTAGAGTGGAGTGGCATAGAGTAGAGTGGTGTGGAGAGGACTGGCATATAGTGGGATTTTGTAGAGTAGAGTGGAGCGGCACAGAGTAGCGTAGAGTGAAGTGGCTCAGAGTGGCGTGGCATAGAGTGGTGTAGAATGGAGTGGTGTAGAATGACGTAGAGTGGAGTGGCATAGAGTGGCGTAGAATAGTACTGTTGTGGTTGTTAGTCACTAAAGCCTCACTCTTGAGTTAAATGTAGGGACGTCCATTGCACGTCCCGAAACACTTTAAAATTATAACAAAATAGTTATTTGCAGAAAAGATAAGGAAGAATAAAGATGAGGAAGAACACATGTACTTGGTCCATGCTCCAGGGAGGAGCGAACATAAGGGAAGCCTTTGGGCGCTAAACAATTGAAAGATATAGGGGCATGTTAACATTAGATTTCTACATATCTACATTTAAATACCATGCACCTCGTATTGTGTGCTGCAGGGCCTACATCAGCCGCGGTGCGTCCATTGGGGCGTACGGGTGTAGCCCCACTAAGCCTGGTGGACGCACCTGCGGCTGCGGTCACTGAGTCACTGACAAGAGAGAGCACCTAAATAAAATGAAGCGCAGCGCTTCAATCGGGGGTTCCGGGACAGACCCGATGGAATAGGGAGTGCGCAGGGGGTGGGGCTGGGTTACAAACAATAACAAACACTGTCTGTCAGTGTCTGCGAGTAGACTCTGCTGCGCATGAGGAATTTCGGGCAGAAACTAGCCCGCGCATGCGCATTAGCGTCAAGTTGACTGAGATGGACTGAAGGGGCCAGGGGGTGCGTCTTTAGCCGGGCCCCGTCGTTTGAGAAGGCGCCAGGGCGAGTAGTCTGTGTGCCCCCCTAGCCAATCCTGGCGCTTATGCAGCGCCAGGATTGGCTTGTCCACCGTGCCGAAGGACAGGCAATCCATTATTGGATGCCGCGCATGGGTGGTGGCACACTGGCCCAGGCCGCTCAGCACTATATATCAATCATGGCCAATCACTGTGACTTTAGCATGTGAAGCCATTCAGTGATTGGCCATTCGGGGAATTATCGGGGACGTGCGCACGGTGCGTGCCGTGACGTTTGGTTGCTTGCTACTTGCTGTACTTAAGTTGCAAGTAGGGGGCGGGGGCTCTCTCTGTCTCGAGTCATCGCCACGTGAGATTCATTAGAGAGAGAGAGAGAGAGAGAGATTGTGTGATTATTATTATTGAGTCTGAGACTAAGAGAGAATCGTCAATCCATCGAGTCGCCGACTGAAGAATCGATTCTTCGAATATATTACAAAGTAGGTGAGGTCACGGTGCAGGTCGCGCTTGGGGGCAGGCAGGGTTCTAGATTAAGGCTGTGCGGTAACCGCGGCAGTGCCTGCCTCTCTTCCCCCTTTCCTGGCCAGGTTCCCTCATTAGCCGCCAGCCCTGGTAATTAACCTAGATGATCATTTTATTCGTGTGTGACTGACAGGCGCCCCGACTGAGAGGCGGCCCCCTCTGAGACCAAGGCCCCATGCGGATACCACCTGCACCAGTGCAGTGCAACACCACGGCATAGAGCCTGGGCCAGCAGGGACCAGGACACGCATGGAGCGCGCCTTCAAATGATGCTTCCGTGGCACGTGGTGGGCAGGAACTTCAAAGGGAGAATTAGGCCAGTGCTGTGAGCCAGCCCGGACGGCCATGCATGCCCGCTGCTGTGCACGCGGGTGTGCCTGTCTGCGAGCAGACCCCTTCGGCGCCGAATATATGTACCGGGGGCGGGGGCGACCAGGCAAGATAAAGAATTTTATGACTTTCATTATACAGTAACAAAAAATACATCTAATTTAAATGAAAAAGTGATGAGGCGCCACCGCCCCTCCAAGGGAGCCATGTGTGTGTGTGTAGTGTGTGTTCAAAGTCCTTGGTGGAAGTCTCAAAGGCGTCAATCTGTTCCCAGCACCAGCAGTGAAATAAAAAAAAGTGAAACAAAAAGCGGAACACACGGATTACAGAAAATAATAAATATTTGTTTTTTTAATTCCTCAGAGTCAGAGATGCAGTCAATGTGTGCCCTTCTCTGCGGTTAGATAGAGTCTGGGCTAGTGTTGGGAAGTTTAACATTTTGTGTGTAGTGGCTGCAACCATATTTGGAGTGTGTCTGCGGCTGTATTTAGAGTGTGGCGAGGCGACGCTTGTGCATCAAATTGCCTGGCCGTATTCAGTGCGAGGGAGTATTCACTCAGTGCAATATCTTACCTCTGCATTCGTTCATCTCATATCGAGGGTGCGTCATTGTGCAGTTGAAGTTCTGTGAGCATGATGTTGCATATTGTCGGTGGCCATTTTCATTTTATACTGGGTTGTTTCCCTGACGTTGGCCACAACTTAGGATATTCTGTAATTTTCTGCATATTGATGCCATTTTGCTTTTGGAAATCATTCAATGCATGTTAAATTGCATGTCTTCAAATATTGGCCATAGTTAAGAAAGATATTAAATCTGAGCAGCATTCAGTAGAGGTGAGAAGACAACGATAACTACATTATTTGTTTTTCCTTTCATCCTTGGACGACGGTGATTACTATTTTCTCCTATGTATAATCAACAGTGCACCCATAGAACACGGCGACTACTTCATTATTCTTTTGTCCGTGTTTATAGAAGAACAGTGCATTCATAGACAAAGGTGTCTACATTTATTTTGTATGTTTGTGTATGGGACCATCATGATTGCTGGGTGGATTTGAGCCAGAGGTGAGTGTCTGCACTAACCTGGGCTAATAATGTAGTGCTTTTGAACAAAGTTAGTCTGCTTGTGCACTAGTGTTTCTTTATGGGGTAGTAATGATGGCCTGGGTGACTTGCACTGTAGTGTGTCACAAGTGAGAGTTGACAATAATCTTCTTTAATATTGCATTGCTTCTTAGCAGAGTTGTTTTTTTGTGCATGTTGGACGCACAGAGGTTGTCAAGCAAAGCAGACATGTTTGTGGATGTTGGAAGAGATTATGTATTCTTTTTTTTTTACCTCTATGGCAACATATGGCTTCATATATTTCCTAATTCATAGTGTTATTTGATTGTCAGTGTAATGGAAATGTTGAAGGGATGGTATTAATATATCTCAGTGAATTTTCCGAGATTAGTTGTGAGCAGCAACCATCAATGAATCAGCAAGCCCTCGCCTAGAGTCATGGGAGAGCTATGCATTCCATGTGCTTCTGTGTTACAGATTTAAGTTCTGATGTTTACAAGTGAAGAAAGACTGCTGCCAGTAAAGGGCCCATGGCTTGAATTTTTGTCCGCATGCCTACAAAAGTTCAGAACCGAAGACTTAAGGTTCGAGGGGGCCACGCTTGATATGGTGGCAGTAGTGAATTGCAGAGATGGGTGCATCAACGTTAGAGATTCAACTTGAGGTGTGGTTCACTTACAGTGGGGCTAACTGACAACCCACTGGAATTATGTGACTGTGCGGCCACAGCAGTTTTAGTATATTTATAGATTTGCTCCATTTGCCTCATAATCCATCATCTGTTACATAATCGGCAGAGTTTGACCAAAAAATATTTGTTTCTAGCTAAAACAGTTCCAAAGTTACTAAAACGCATCTGCACGTGATTCCTTGCAGTGGTAGGACTTTTGCGCGGTCACCTTTCTGTTGCTTATTGCTGTATTTGGGTTTTGAACAGTACTACTGAGGTGCACCCAATGCCCAGACAGTGTTAAGAAGTGTAAAAAGTACAAAATAACGAAGTAAATCTATTAAAAATTGTGCAGCAAACCCGCAAAACTATCCTTTTCTTCTGCATAATTTACTCAACCCTGCCGCACCCACAGTCTTTGTTTGATTACCCTACAGTTTCAAAAATAAATTGTTATCTTTTCATTTTCAGCACCTGACAACCTGAAACATTACCGCATTTCGGGGCCATTTCTCAGCAAACAACAAGAGGACCCCAACCTCCTTTGCTGCTCTTTCACCCCGGCTACCACCCAGCAAACACCAGTGTTAAAGGTAGGCAAACTGATGCTATATTTTTTTGCATGGGAGCTAGGGCTATGTATGTGGTCACTCTCCAGGCCCTCAAGCAGTGTCTATTGCAGTGCCTCCAGCAACCACTGTGGCACAGAGAGGCAGGAGGCAGTAAGGCTGTATTTTTAGCAGTCATTTTGTGGAAAGGGGAGTTGTTGGAGATGTATTACAATAATGCACAAGATATATGTATTTATACTGAAATTTGAGATTATTGCACTGCACCTTAGACGTTGTACTTTGATTATTGACAGCTTTCTTTAATATATATATTGGTAAGGCCAGCAACACACCATCATGAATACAGTACAAGAGCTGATTGCAAGGTCATTCCAGGCACGGCCACTTGAACAAAAACTACAGATAAAGCAATTAGGACCTCATCAGCCTGAAATAAACCTACGGCAAACTACCCAGGACAGAGGAAAAATGTCAAAACGTACATTCTCAAATGCCTGGTACACAAAAGCTGATTGGCTTACAGGGTGCCCTATAAAAAATTCTCTGTTCTGCTACCCCTGCTTGATGTTTGGTGGTGACTTTTCTTGGACACGTCAAGGAATGATTGACTTGAAGCATATATCTGAAAAAATAAAGAAGCATGCGCTCACAAGAAATCATATGGAAAACCTGACAAGACTGGGAATGTTGGGGGAAGACGCACCAATTGAGCAGCAGATAAATGACGCATATCGCAAATCCATTCAGAAACACAATGAAGCCGTTGATAACAACAGACAAAATCTATCCAAGATCATTGATTGCATTTGTTTCTGTGGTGCTTTCGAACTGGCATTGCGAGGCCATGACGAATCAGAAACTTCCTCAAAAACTGGGATTTTCCGAGGCCTAGTGGATTTAATGGCAACCATAGACAAGGATTTGGAAACACATTTAGCATGTGCTACAGTCTTTAAGGGCACCTCTAATACAATACAAAATGAACTCCTTGACTGTATGCTCGAAATTGTAAGAAGCCATATTGTGCAAGAGTTGCGAAACACAGACTTTGTGGCTATTCAGGCTGATGACACCACTGATGTGGCCACTAAAACACAGTCCGTGTTAGTGTTTTGGTACCTTGACAGTGACAGAAACGTTGTGGAGAGGTTCTATGGTTTCACACATTTAAGAGACTCTAGTGCAGCAACCATCACTGAAGCTATACTGTGTCAACTGAACTTAATTTTCCCGGACCTGCCTCAAAAACAAAAACTTATCGCACAAAGCTATGATGGTGCGTCCGTAATGAGTGGAAGCCTTGGTGGAGTACAGAAACAAATTCGAGATGTGTACCCTAATGCTCATTTTGTGCACTGTTACACCCACCAACTCAATCTTATTATGCAACAGGCGGTATCAAAGATCAGAGAGACACGAGTTTTCTTTCAGGATATCGGAGGCATAGCAGCATTCTTCACACGTTCCCCCAAAAGAACAGAAGCCCTTCATGAGATTGTGGACAAAAGCGTACCAAGGGGATCCTCAACTAGTTGGAACTTTCACATTCGTACAGTCAACTTAATCTTTGAACATAGGGAGGGCCTTGAGAAATGTTTTGTCGCCATAGGATCCAGAGAAGACTTTGATCACACAAGTCAGAATGAAGCCCATGGCTTTATTAGAACACAAAAAGACAAAGAGTTTCAGTTCTTACTGTTTTTATTTCATGAAATAATGCGTGATGTTGATGCGTTATACGATCAGTTACAACGAAAAGACATAGATACTGTCTCTGTGAAAGCCGCTACATCTACATTTGTACAAAAGATAAAGAAAGTGAGAGATGGGGTTGACGATTTAGAGAGCAAACTGCCCGAGCATTCTACTTTTGCAAACCGCAGGCAAAACATCACCTCTCTGGTTCGAATTGGAAAGGAGATATTAGACATTGTAATTGTGCAGGCACAAGAACGTTTTTCATTCACAAAACATTTGGTGAGTGCCACTTTATTGCAAAGTAAAGAGTTTGCACAATATGATGAATCCTTCCCTGAGCGTGCTCTGAATCAGGCTGTGGAAGCATATCCTATGCTCAAAAAAGAGCAGCTGAGAACTGAGTTGACTGTACTCTACGGAATGCCTGTGTACCGGAAGGCCACAAGCGCCTTGACTTTGCTGAGTTTAATACATAAACTGCATATGGAAAACTCACTTACAGAGACAGTGACTTTACTAAAAATTGTGATTACGACTCCAATGACAACAGTAGAAGCTGAACGATGTTTTTCAGCCTTAAAGCGCATAAAGACATTCCTCTGGAACACCATGCTAGAGGAAAGACTCAATGCTTTGGCCATGCTCTCTGTAGAGAGCAAGCTAGTCCAAAAAATACCGGACTTCAACATGAAAGTAATTGACAAGTTTGCTACACTGAAAGACAGACGTGCTGATTTAGTTTACAAAAAGTGAATGCTGCTACTTGTTTGTTGAATAAAAAAAATATTGATTGAGGTACTCAGAAATGCATTGTTATCTCTGTTTTTAAAAGTTTTGTAGTGTTTGTTCTGTTTGGAGACTACACAGATTTTACTGATCAAATGGCATATTAAGTACATTTTGTTTCACATTAACACTATCATCTGTGTGGAAAGACATGCGTGATAGTCGCATGCGTTCTAATGGTAAAGGTAAGGCGTGGTTCCCAATGCTTTGTGAAGGCTGTTTCCCAACTGCTGTGCAACTTCTTCTACTCTTAGAACTGAGATTTTCATGAAAGTCTTATAGTCTGAATTCAGCACCTGAGCATAATAGGACGGAATGTATGAAGCTCAGTGGTTATACTGAATAAGCAGCTACCTATGTTATGCCATCTATTAATGTAATAACTGCACTTTCACAATCGCTTTATTAACCTTCCTGCTTTCTCAAATTTGCTTGAAAATGCACGATTTTTCGTCTTTTTTTTTCCAAAATTTTCTAGGGGGGGTAACCCCCCAAAAATCCCCCTTTTGGGGTTCGGGCTCGCTCGCTGCGCTCGCACGCTACGGTGCTGTATGCAAATCACTTTGCGCCCCACCACTTTCAAATGTCACCCACCGCCCCTGGCCTACATAGGAGTGACTTATTAATATTTAAAAGGGAGGTTTTGACCTGTGTTTACACTTCTACAGTCAGGCTTCAATAATAGGCCTGAAGCCATTTATGCACTGCTACTATAGCGGATGGTACAATAGGTGCTGCAGTCTACTAATGTCATTTAACTTCCAGGCTCTGGGCACACTTTGTTAAATTAAATATGCCAGTTAAGAAAATATCTTTCGACCATGTTAAAAGAGGGTGCACCAGTAATTTACTAGTCGAGAGCAGGGGTAAGATAAGATGCATAGAGCTTTAAAGCCAGCAAAAATATAAGATCCTGCAAAAGGCCTTAAATCCAGATGACCTCGCAGAAAAGACAGATTTCCTACACAAATACTTTCTGGTTAAGTAAATGCATGTCCCAGTTTTTGAAGGGGTAGGTGACCGCATACTGGATAGTCAAGTGCATGCTCACGTTACCATCATCCCTCTCCTCACTCTAGAGACGAAAGTTCTAGTCTTGAAAAAGTCGCCTGCCTTGCTGCCTCATTCACCTGCACAGCAGGCATTGATGAGACAGGGATTGCCAGCCCAATTTCGGAGCTTCTCGCAGCATGGGGGAGCGAGTGCTTTCATATAGCAGAGTTTTGCACAATATGGAATACACTGGATCAGGAAATCTGATCTGAAAATAACTACCACCCGCTCACACTCACTCTTGTATAGACACATATTGACGCTTTTACAGTCCTGTATGGCTTTACCGTTATAAATATAGGACTGCGCATCCTAGAATGCAAACAAAACCGGATTGAATGAGGGGTAGTCTCTTATTTCTAAATATTTTATTAATTTTTACGAATACAATACATACAAATGTCAAGAGGCCCAGTCGAAAGAGAATATACCCTACCGTTTTTAAACTGAACCAGGCACACAGCCTCTGACATGCTTTATTTGTTGTGTCATAGGCAGACTTTTAAATAGACTTGTAGGTTGCACCTGTGTAGTAGTGCTATGCCTTAGGTATTATCAGTGTGACACTAGAAAGTCGCTGCAGTTGCCAAAGTTCAGTCTTATTTCTGTTTTCTCTGTCTGTGCCAGCCCGTTGTTTGGATCTACACATCTGCTCGCGGCACGTGATGAGACCACGGCGTTAGAGGGCCTGCTGAATACTCCCCATGTAACAGCGGTGGCAGGACACTACCTTCAGGGCCAGCTTTAGAGCGGGGGGCGCCCTGTGCGACAATCATTTTTGGCACCTCCACATCCCATGAACTTCTCCTGGGATTCTCTCACTACCACTTGGCAAAAGTGCCCCTTATTGCTCCAAACCATAATTTATTGCTAAACACAGCGCCCCCCGCTGAGGTCGGGGCCCTCTCGACAGGTTAGCACCCAGTGCTGCTGCACCAGTCGCACTGCCCTAAAGCCGGCACTGACTACATTCACTCTTCCTTACTACACGTCTTGCCTCCTCCTCCAGAGTCAGGCAGCTCAAGGAACCTCTGGAAATTTCCAGCGCGCGAATCTGCTCCGCAGAGGGTTTCATTGAGCCACAGGAGATAAACGTAATATCTCACTGCTCCCCAGGCCCTGGCTGCAATAACTGGAAGATTAAGAGAGATGGCTGCAGGGCATGAAATATGGCGGACCCCCTCCACAGGCCTGTCATCAGCAGTCATGGCGGGGAGTCTGTGCCAAACAATATACAACAGAGCCGGAAGCCTGGAGCACGATATCCCTCTGTATCTCACGCGCACAATATTTCGAGTGGATAGGATTTTAGAGATTAAGATTGTCCTTTTCGTTTTTTTTTAATATTGTGTACCACCCGCTGGCCTAACAAAACTTGAGGATTCCCCCCTGCTAGGTACGCGGATGGACCCCCGCCATACTCAATCAGAACCTCAGCTGTACGTGGCAGTCCCCGTGTGTTTCATTTTTTTTAAACATACTTTGCTTTTCTGCAATGCTGCTCGCCCTGTGAGGTTTGATCATCAAAGCCTGACAAGCTACCAAGACTTGCCTTTGCGAGCTAGGGGTGGGGTGTGTTGGGAACTGTCTCATAAGTACCCACTGACTTTTTCCTCCAGTTAGTAAATTCACTTGTCTTGTTATGTGGACGGGCAAAGCAATGTTTGATGGATATCAGTCCATTTATGTCATTCAGTTCAGCTCCAGATGAGACCTTGTTCTTTCAAAACAAATGCCTGTAGCAGCATGAGTGAGAGAAGTGCTAGGTTAATACATGCCTACAATTCGAAGGTTTGCTGCTAGGCAACCAAGGTCATCGTATTCACATAATCGAGTACCATAACATCGGCATGGCTCAACATCGAAAACTGCTGAAGAGTACATCAACTTCATTGTAAGGTCCAGCCCGCCAGCGGCCTTATCCATTTAACAGAGACTTGCCACTACAAATGCAGATAAAGACATACTTGCCCTTCAGCACATCATTTCAGTTCAGTCATGGAGACAAAGGGCTATATTTACAAGCCACCTGCGCGCTACTTTGTCTGATGCTCTGGTGGCACAATGTGCTGGCCCATATTTACAAGGCCATGCAAAGCCACCCTGCGTGTCTTTAGCTCTCTAAATATGGCCCCCTTTCATGTATTACTCCGCGTGAAAGGTGCGTTCTGTGGGTGTTCCCATGCAACACCCACGGATTCTAAACGCAATTCCAGGTTTACAAGATCATGTAAACCTGGGAATGTGCCAGATTGGAACGCCTCCCCAGGGGATGCAATAAATTGGTGCAACAAGGTTAAATACTTTTATTTTTCTTTGTTTTTTACTCTCTCTTTAAATGTGCTGAAAGAATGCAGCACACATATAAGGAGGAAAACACCATAAATTATTGTTTTTGTGCAGGAAGGGGTGCCTAACTGCACAAAAACTATCATCCCTGCAACACAGGCACCCTTACATCATGGTGCAAGAGTGCATGCGCTGGTGCTAGGCAACCACTAGTGCGCCAGCACAGAAAAAAGCACAGGGATGCATTGTATTATTTTTTTTATTATTTATTTATTTTCCTCATTCGCCTCCAACCACAGCTAACTTGAAATCCAAAGGCTGCCGCTGCTACTCCAGAAGGAGAGGTAGGCCCCACCGTTCGATCTTGCCCCTCAGCACTACCAGCAACAGACCTACTTCCTCCAGTTGCTGCCCTCTCGTTGTTACAGGGGAGAGTGGTTGTGCTCTCTACAGGGCTGAACCCGGGCCGATATCACTGACCGTCACAAACTTAGACACTGGCTTAGAGCTTCCTTGAGGCTTAATCATCGGATAACAAAAAAAAAGGACAGGGACTCAATCAACTGCAGTCCGATTTCGTAATTTTTTCCAAATTATCTTTTTCTTTGAATTTTTCACCCGTATCAAATCCATTTTAGAGGTTTTATATAGAGAGGACAACCACTCTGAATATGTGGGGGAAGTTGCTTCGGCCCTTCTCTTACAAATTTCATGTCTGGCTAAAAGCATTTCAAAGAATAGAAAATCTCTATCTGGCCCACTAATGTCCCTCCAGATGCCAAAAATGATGGTTTCAAGGGAAATATGTATCGTATACCCCAGAATTGATGATAATCAGACTTCAATTTTAGTCCAGAATTCCGCCAGTGAGGGTCATGCCCAGAACATATGCGTATCCGGAGCCCTCTCCAAATTTTATTTTTTACACTTGGCCGGGGGGCCATTGGACAATTTAGAGAGCCTTGCAGGGGAAAAGTAAGCCCTGTGTGTTGTAAAATAACGGTTTCTCCTCAACCACGCAGGCTTTACAGTTGAAAAACGGATATTAAATGAAGCTAGCCATAAGGACTCACAACCTGTATCTGGGATAACCTCCCCCCATAGTTGGTCAGCCAACTTGAATTCCCTGTCTATAGCCTCTTCAATCGCCCAATAATAGAAAGATATTTTATTCTTTCCAGCTGGTTTATTAACTAGATGATCTTCCAGGGGATCCCCTTGCCCTAAAGGGGTCTTCAAGTTCTGAGACCAGCTCAAAAGCTGCAGATATTTAAACCTTGAAAAACCTCCCACCAACTTATCATTTAGAGTCGCCCAAGGCAACAGTGAACCTCTGACCGCGAGGTCCCCCATACTTCTACACCAGATGTTTTTAAAGGGGCAGCTAACTGGTCTTTAAAGCAGCTAGAGGATCCCGGGCTATCCCACATAGGTGCAAGCCTCGAGTAGTATTCAAGGCCAATTAATTGTTTTATCTGTGCCCAATTTTGGGCCAAACCTCTTAAGACCTTCAGTCTAACCTTCTTAAAAAAAAATTGTCCTCGTATTTAAACATAAAGCCATCCTGAGGAAGCACCAGTTGTTCTAACATAGCCAGAAACATTTTACCTCTAGCTGAGGAATCAGGAGTTTTTAACAGCATTCTGGAGTATGATAGCTGAAAGGCCCAAGCGTAGTATTGGATATCCGGAAGAGCCAGACCTCCTTTCTGTTATGTTATGTTATGTTATTCAGAATTTGTTAAGCGCAATTCCATAAGATTAATGCAACTACGGAGTGACAAGGGAAAAGAGTTCCAAATCTCAGGGGCCAAATAAGAAAAACGGCATCCGCCAAGACGTTTCCTTTTGAAGGAGGGGAGAGTGAGGAGGGACAGGTGGGCGGAGCGGAGTTTGCGAGACGGTTCATGTTTGTTTATAAGGTTGTTGATAAACTTAGGGCTTTTTCCTTGGAGAGCCTTGAAGGCCAAGCAGCCCACCTTGAATGTCACACGTTGGGCTAAGGGTAGCCAGTGCAGAGTGGCCAACAATGGTTTCGCCGAACTCCTGCCGTTGCTTTTGAAAATTAGTCTAGCCGCCTGATTTTGCACAATTTGCAGGCGTTTAGACAGACCCAGGGGGAGGCCCAGATAGATGGAATTAGAGAAATCTAATCGGGAGAGGACCAAGGCGATAACCACCTGAATGAGGGCAGGGTACGTAAGTAGATGAGCAATCTTCTTAATCTTACGTAGCTGGAAAAAGCTAGACGAGATCACCGCCCCCACCTGACTTTTCAGAGAGAGATCGGCGTTGATGGTGATCCCGAGGCTTTTCACCGAGAAAGAGGGAGACGTAGGAGATCCAATTGATGGCGGCCAGAAATGAGGGCCCCAGCTGGTTGAAATTCTACCCTGGAGTACCAGCTCGGTCTTACCGGGGTTAAGTTTTAGGTGGTTCAACTCCATCCACTCTTGAATGTGCAGCATGGTAGCCTGAAATTCCTCGACCGAGTCTGTTGAGTTTAGTGGAAAAATAAGCTGCAGGTAGTCCGCATAGTTATAGATTGTAACCCTCCTGTTTTTTAAAGAGTGTAATAAAGGTTTAAGATACAGATTGAACAGGAGGGGGGACAATGATGAGCCTTGCGGAACGCCGCAGGTGGTGGGAAATTTGGGCGCTGTGAAGTTCCCGAGCTTGACTGCCTGGGATCGGTCGCTCAGGAAGGACTTCACCCAGCCGAAGGCCGCGCCTCGTAGGCCGGCTTGTTCGACACGGTGTAATAAGATGGTATGGTCCACCGTGTCGAACGCTGACGACAGGTCCAGGAGCACCAGGGCCTGATGTATGCCCTTATCGGCATTAGACCTCATTGTGTCCAGGACAGCAAGGATCACTGCCTCGGTAGAGTGCGCCTGGCGGAATCCGGCTTGGTTGGGCTCCGGGTAGTCAGAAGTCTCTATGAAATTAGAGATACTCCTAGCCACATGGGCTTCTAGAATCTTTGCACCAAAAGGGAGGAGGGATATGGGCCGGTAGTTCGACAGATTAGATGAATCGGCGCCTGGTTTTTTAATTAATGGGACCAACATAGCGTTTTTAAACGAGTTAGGAACTATTCCCTGCGATAGAGAAGCATTCAAGAGCGGGAGTATGCCTAGCGGGAATGCAGAATAGACTTCCTTTAGTACATGCGGGGGGCAGGGGTCAATGGGTGACCCAGACTTCACTCGATTCATCAATTCAGCTAACCTGGATTGATTTATCGGAGGGATGACCTCAAATTCGGACGGGTTTCTGCAGATATCCGCTCTGTCCGCCGTAGTAGACCTGATCGGAATGCTTTCTTTTATAATGGCAATCTTATCCTTAAAAAAATTATTGAGCTGATTACACAGCTTTTGAGTAGGGGGTTGAGAAGGGGAGGTTCTGGCATCATTACATAGGTCATTCACGACCCTGAAGATTTCTCTGGATTTGTTTTGGGCATTCAAGATTTTTTCGGAGAAAAAAGCTGCCTTAGCAGATAGGATGGAATTCTTATAATTCCTGCGGGCAGTTATGTATGATGATCTATCTTCGTCAGAGTACCCGTGTCTCCATTTTCTCTCCAATTGGCGCAGTTCTAATTTTTGTTTTTTTAGATCTACTGTAAACCACCTGTGAGCGTCCATGCGGCGAGCAAGTGAGAACTTGGTAAGTGGGACATGCTCGTTGCAGGCCGCCAAGAGCCAGTCAGTGAGATCTTTTTCCATGAGGTTAATGTCTGGGAGGGTGCTGGAATAGAATTGGCCAAGGTGAGCAGAAATCTTGATTATTTAATGAGCCCCATTTCCTTACTAACCCCACAGCGGAGACAGGGGCCTTTATATGGCTGTGGAAAGTATAGGAGAATTGTAATAAATAATGATCAGACCATATGCAAGGTGTTGTCGTCGGGGTGGACAATGGGACATTGTATGACCAGATCTGGTCCAGAATATGTCCCTTTTCATGGGTGGGGGTCAGGACTGATTGAGAAAAGTTCATGTGGGAGAGGAGCTCAAAGAGTTCTGTAGCCTGAGGTTCTGCTTCCGGGTCCTTGTACCAAAAATGTAAGTCCCCAATCAGCATTACCTTGTCATAATTGACAACTAATCTGGCCATTTGCTCGGTCAGAGAGACTGGGAATGTAGGCATAATTTTAGGTGGACAATAGATTAATACCAAAACCATAGTTGCCTTATCTGTGTCAGATTTAATCACAAGGTTTTCAGTGTCTGGTAGATTCAAGGAGGGTAAGGTAGTGAACTTGTGATCTTTATGGATGATGGCGGCGACGCCACCCCCAGGCTTTCCTGGTTCTCTGTTCACTGATAATATGTAGTAGTCTGCCGGAAGAGCTACAAGGATATCTGGTAGAGAGTCCTCGGTGAGCCAGGTTTCAGAAATAAGTAGCATGTCCGGTCTGTCCGAGTTAAGCAGTAAGAATATGTCTAATTGATGTTTTACCAGAGATCTGGTGTTAAGATATGCAGCGAAGTGTAAGGGCATTAAGCCTTAGAGTAGGACTGGTAGAGTAGGAGCCTTGGGACGTGGTCGCAGAGGTGTCCTGGATTAAATAGGAATGGTAGATGTTATTAGTCGTTAGGCAGGCGCGTATGGCGGGGTCGAGGCAGGGGAGGTGCGAATGTTGTAAAGAACAGAGTTCAAGGGAGGTATAGCTGTAATTTTCCCCATTCTGCCTAGTCCCTAGGCCCGGCCTGGCGCGGACAGGCGCAGACGGGCTTGCCTTAGGCGGGCCTTCGGCGCGCAAACGGCGCGCCCGCTTCGCTCGTCCGCTGCACGTCCTTGCAATGCACATGGTTATGGGGGGAAAGGGGCGTGGCCTGGCGATAATGGGCGTGGCCCGGGGGGATGGCGGCAAAGAGAAATGAGACCCGCTGCGGCGCTAGAATCCGCTGCGCAGGAAAGCCCAGATCGTGCCCTGTCACAGATACAAATATCAGGGGGATGATAAATTAAAACACACAGTATCACAGAAAGGTTAAAAACAATGGCAGCGATTCTCCCGGCTTCCGCCTCAGGAGTATAGGTGTCCTCTGAGCGCGCTCGTAGTCAGCGCGACTTATATACGTCAGAGCGGGGGGCGTGGCCTGGCGATAGTGGGCGTGGCTTGGGCATGGCCCGGGGAGATGGCGGCAAAGACAAATGAGACCCGCTGCAGCGCTAGAATCCGCTGCGCGGGGAAGCCCAGATCGTGCCCTGTCACAGATTCAAATATCAGGGGGATGGTAAATTAAAACACACAGTATCACAGAAAGGTTAAAAACAATGGCAGCGATTCTCCCGGCTTCCGCCTCAGGAGTATAGGTGTTCTCTGAGCGCACTCGTAGTCAGCGTGACTTATATACGTCAGAGCGGGGGGCCTGGCCTGGCGATAGTGTGCGTGGCTTGGGCGTGGCCCGGGGGGATGGCGGCAAAGCGAAATGAGGGTTGGCCTAACGGCTAAGGCGCTCGACCGCGGACCTGGGGATCTGGGTTTGAGTCTCGGTAACGACGACAAAAACCCCCTGTGATTCTGGGCAAATCACTTAATCTCCCGGTGCCTAAAATGAAAGTGTGTCCTCATGTAACGTAACTGGTGCTATGTAAAGTGCTCTGATACCTGATTCGGTTCGGGTCTAGTTCGCGCTATATAAAACTGCAAAAAAAAAAAAAAAAAAGAAAGGTTAAAAACAATGGCAGCGATTCTCCCGGCTTCCGCCTCAGGAGTATAAGTGTCCTCTGAGCGCGCTCGTAGTCAGCGCGACTTATAAACGTCAGAGCGGGGGGCGTGGCCTGGCGCTAGTGGGCGTGGCTCGGGCGTGGCCCGGGGAGATGGCGGCAAAGAGAAATGAGACCCGCTGCAGCGCTAGAATCCGCTGCGCGGGGAAGCCCAGATCGTGCCCTGTCACAGATTCAAATATCAGGGGGTTGGTAAATTAAAACACACAGTATCACAGAAAGGTTAAAAACAATGGCAGCGATTCTCCCGGCTACCGCCTCAGGAAGGT
Source organism: Lissotriton helveticus (assembly GCF_964261635.1). Classification (NCBI taxonomy): domain Eukaryota; kingdom Metazoa; phylum Chordata; class Amphibia; order Caudata; family Salamandridae; genus Lissotriton; species Lissotriton helveticus. The sequence goes on from NC_136065.1 coordinate 1,542,158,949, forward strand.
GTCCTCTCCTCTGTCTCAGCTTCTTCCATGATATTCTTACAGCTTTGGATGCCCAAACAAAAGAATTAATAGATTTCTGAAATTTGTCCACTAATATTTTATCAAAATTCAAAGGAATGGTATTGAATAGAAACGTGATTTTCGGCAAGATAGACATCTTTATAAGATTTACTCTGCCCAATATAGACAGAGGTAGAAGCTGCCAAGTTTTCGTAAGATCTTGGGATTCCTTCAGAATTTTATTGAAGTTAATTTTAGGAATTTTATCTATCTCTGGAACAATCTTTATTCCTAGATAACGTAGCTCCTTCCTGGTTTGGTGTCGGGACATTGGCAGATTCCAAGTCATTGTCTCAGTTTTATCTTCATTGACCTCGCACCCCGAGACCCAGCCGAAATCCTTAGCCAATCACCTTAGGGAAAGAAGAGTTCAAATCTGATGCCACAATAAGGATGTCATCGGCATACAGGGCTACCTTCCTCTCCCATAAACAGCTCCTGAATGGTATAATAGAACGCTCCTCTCTAAGTCCCTGCTCAAACGGCTATATATAGAGATCAAAAAGGAGGGAGAGAGAGGGGGCAGCCCTGTCTCGTGCCCCTTTCAATTTTAAATGGTCTGGTGGTTTTACCATTTAGCACCAATCTGGCCGATGGTTCGCTATAGATAAGGCGAACAGTACGGGCGAATTTTGGCCCAAATTTGAATTTTCCCAATACTGTCCCCAAAAACTTCCAATCCACCCTATCGAAAGCTTTGGTCGCGTCCAGAGTCATTTCTGCTAGGGGTAAAGAAAAGGTAGATGCGAAATCTATTGCGCCAATAAAATCATGAGTGAGATCAAAGAGGTGGATGCATTGTATTATTGTAAATGCGACGCATCCCTGACTTTCCTAATGGCGCAGCTTGGCGCAGCACGATGGCGTGCAGCGCTGCGCCATTTCTTCTAAATACGCCCCAAAGTGTGCGATCTCTAAGTAACGATGTTGAATTTCAAAAGTTAAAAAATGTGCAGGATGATCTGTCTGTCACTAAAGAAGGAATTGTGTTACTAGGCTGAAGGAGCATCGTACCAAATAGTCCCAGACAGCAAGTCATTGAACTCCCATACAAAGGACATCACGGCATTTTCACCACTAAAAAAGCTCTGAAGGATCGAGTGTGTGTGTGAGAGCTGAGAGGAAACTGAAGGAGTGTCACTTATGTAATTGCCTTTCTCCTAAAGTAACACAGCATCCACTAACTTTGTCTGATGTTCCTGCGTGGGAAAAAAGTGCCCATTGATTTCTTTGGGCCCCTAGCGAATGGAAATCATCTCATAGTAGTCATTGACAAGTGTTCCCATTTTTCTCTGGTGGAGGAAATGTCATCAGCAACACATGATGACATCTTTGCAGCATGGGGCATCCCAGACATTCCTAAATCTGACAATGATCCACTATTCAATAGTAAGGATTTTAAGCAGTTTCTAACTAGACTCAATTTCAAGCATCAAAAAAGTACATCCTTGTTGCCCCAAGCTAACAGTGTTGTGGAACAATTTATGGACACCCTAAAGAGAGCGATCCAACGTATGTAAATAGAGGGAATCAAGTTGAGTCAGGCCTTATGTCAAGCTCTGCTTGCCTATCATTCAACTCCTCGTTCCACCACCGCTGAGAGTCCTGCCACTTTGCTGTTTGGGAGCGCTATAAGAACCAAACTACACAGTAAACCACTGAATGAACTCAGACTGCTGATGCGGTTCGTGCCACTGACACTGCTCACGAACTTCACATTAAGACATGTGCGGACCAATGTTGGCGAACTTAGTAGATCATCTTTGATGAAGGTGACTGCGTTCCTGTCAAATGGAAGAGGAAAACAGATCCTCTGTTTGCTGCTGAGTATGACGTGGTAGGGACACATGATAATGGCGCTACATCCTGGAAAATCTATCACAAGGGACTCGTCATGTTACAGGCATTCATCAGCCGTTGAATCACAGATGAGGCTGACCCACCTGACGGCCTAGATCAATCATCAGTTCCCTATGTCCTCGTTGTCCACTCAGGGTACAGTTCAACTACCTCACACCACGCCATCTGGCCAAACAGTGCGAGCACTCCGACAAGTTATTGAAGAACTATAATGCTACTGTTGTTTGCACATTTTTATTTAACAACGGGAAGATGTAGTGTCTTAAGACAGTGATGCCAGGACCCCGTGGTTCTGGGCCGACTCAAAGAATGAATTATCTGGGAGGTGTTAAGGTGTGGTTATTAACGGTTATGAGATAATGAGAAGTTCAGTTGAATGTTGTACGCTAATGAATAAAGATGTCAGTTACGAGCTTCGTGTGTGGCATTTCATCTTGTCTGATCCTGGGATGGGGAGGACGCGACAATCACCACTATGTAAACTATGAAACAAACTAGCATACTCATTGGATGATATCATCAGTGATGTCATCGATGATGCCATTTGAGAAATGCCTCACAGAATAATAAAATCTTCCCAAAGATGGAGATCGAAAGTTTGTTGCAAACGTCCTGGGCGAGGAGCCTCATTTCTCGCATGTTGTTAGCTGTTTTCAGGTTCTGGTGTAAAAGACACGTATTTCTCTATGCATCATCTCCATATGATCAACATCAAGTTCCCTCAGCTTGACTAGTGGTGAGCTGACCAGCCTTAAAATCTTGAATAAACCAGGGATTTTTAATATCAGTAGGGACAGATACAGGTGCCTCGACAGGGATCACTGGGTAAAACTCAGAAGTAAGAGCTGATTTACTTGCGGACCAAAGTTGTTCACATGTATTGGCAGCAGCTTTGATATCCAGCATGTACAACTCATAGGAGCTCTTAACCGGCAGTGACTGGAGAGCTCAGAAAGGCATGAATTGAACTGAAAAGTGAAAATGCACCACGAAATGGAAAATATGAATAAAAGTGTGGATGCTAGTAATTTGCACAGAGTTGGTGGCTCATAGGAGAGATCAAGAGTACAGTTACCTTCATGAGTGAAAGCAGGTCTTTCGGATGATGGAAGCATGGGCTGTATGTAGAAAGGTCCATATCTGAAGTTAAAATCCCTGAGATTTTTAGAATTAGAAAAACCCCTGTTTGCCCACAGAAGAGGAAGAAATCTAAAGGATATCCTGGTACATACCAGACCCTGTACCCAGGTGATCCAACAAACGAGACTGCAAGGTCTTCATGGGCACCACCCTTGTGGTAACTGCAATAACTGTCACCTCACCGAAAAAAGTCTCACTCTCGAATTCAGAAATGGCACAAAATGGGATCAACGTGCTTTCACGAACTGTAACAGCAGGAACGTCGTGTATCTGATCACATGTCCTTGTGGTAAGGAATATGTGGGGATGACAACGCGTGCTGTCAAAACTAGGATTAATGAACACAAAAGCAATGTAAGGTGCAAAAAACAGACCACAAAAATGGCATCTCATTTCCTTGAGGCACAACACTGTGTGAACGAGATACATTGGACAGTTATTGAACAACTACCCTCGGAAAGGGGTCTTTTTGAGAAAGAACAGAGATGGGTCTTTCGCTTGGGCTCAGATACAACAGGGCTAATTGACTCCATTCCATGGAGCCAATTACGCTAACAAATGAACATATGTCTGTAAACCATAAATATCTTCAGCCTAGTGAACAATGTCCCCTCTCACGATGAATAACTTCAGTCTATTGAGCAATGTCCCTCTCACTGGCATTTCTAGTCCTCATGCACTCCCCTAAATAGGTTGTAATTTTTTTGATATCAATGGCTCTGATTATACTTGGGCGTGTTAAAATCACCCCTTTCTTCATTGAGGATGCGCTGATGCAAGTACATGCATACGGGGCCCACGCTGCACCAAATCTGAAAACAACGGTGGAAGCGATACCTTACTCGCGCATGCGCGAACTATTTCCTTTTTCGGCCCAGGCGCCTTCGCAGACACTACCGCCGTGCGCATGCGCCGGCGGACAGTGTTTTTCCTCTGCGCACGCTCAGTTTGTCTTTGGACGCGCCCTGCCACCCCGCGCAGTACCGGGAAAAACTTAAGGGCCACATCCATCTTTGGGAATTTTCCTTTTTCAATTAGGGGGCAATCAACCAACGGTTGCGACACTATAAAATGGGCTACCCCTTACTGGACCGACACTTCGTCGGAGCCGCGTTGAGGGGAGAAAGCCAACCAGACTCTGCTGTAACCGTGAGTGTGTGTGTATGTCAGAGGTGTTTTTCTGCCAAAATCCGGGTCTACTATCTCTGATCCTAAAACCTGATTGCTTAAACACCTTATAGGTTGCCACAGTGGGCAGGACAGGAGAACCCCAATACCACGCATCTGGCTCATGAGGTTACTAGACCTGTTACCATAAGTAAGCTACATACTTCCTTACAGCATGCCTTCAATTCCATTTTTCCATAGTATGGAACCAGATGATGATCTTCAAAAACTAATAATGTGTGTACCTGTCTATGTGTTTGTTCGTATTTTTACTTTTTCTTTCCTAGGGTTCCTGGACCGCATTTTGGTTCTTTGTTACCCTGCTGTGTAATCAGACATCTATTCTTGAATATGTTCTACATTTTGGTTTATTTTGACCTTTTTGTTCATTCACAGGTTCAGCAAATCGCCAATTGGGCGCAACGAACTATAATAAAACAGATAGGTACATTTCACCTAGAACTATTTTTGTAGAGCACACTTTTATATCTACACTCATGTGAGTAAGGTGAGGATACCTAGTGCACATCCTTGTCCTGAAGAAGGAGTTTTCTACTCCGAAACATGTTGACGACACACTTGTGAGGTTACCTTACCCTAATTAGTAAAGACAACCTCCCTTGCACTTTTTAACGATACCAGCCGGGGACTGAATAAAATTTTTTTAGAAACCCACGAGCCAGGTATTTTAAAATTTTTAATTTTCAATCTTTCACCTCACCACTCACAGTATATCACCCTCACACACACCAACACATAGTTCACTTATAAGTGCTCCTACGTAGTCGTGAGTCGCAGCACGCCGCATTCCGTAGAGGTTTGCGAAGACCTCGATGATGAAGCATGACACCAAGGGGCCTTTTGGTGTGTGAGGGGTATTTAAACAACACTGGTTGCTCCCCACCACTGTAGGGATCACCAAACCCATGTTAGTGGATTCCTTTTGTTTATGCATATTTCTAGGGGAGACAGAATCCACTTCTCCTCTCCCTCCCCCTTTTGTTTATTACGTATTTTGAACAGCGCACAGCTGTGGGAGCCCCTCCCAACCTTGCAGAACACACATAGTTCGGCGACACACATTACACTCAACATCGTACTAACCCTCCAATTCTCTACACCAACATGGAGGATGAGCATGGGCTAACGTTCAGTGAGGATGACATTGACAGGATTTTGGCAGAAGAAAATCCATTTGAAGGACTGAGTACTAATGATCCTGCTCCTGCAGTAGGAGATTGGGATGAACTGACAAATGTGCGGAAAGTACAGATCAGGGCTGCCCTACATGGTCTGTTGATGAGGGAGTATTTAAGAAACAAACTGGCCCCTCAGGGTTTATTAGTCAAAAACGAACCTTTCATCTTCCAAGACGACCTCACCTTCAAAAAGGCGTGGTCTCTGATTTCCTGGCATTGCACCAGGGATTGGCTGGTGTTAATAGTACAGACCGCCAGCCGGAAATCTCAGGAGTTGAAAACTTAGATACAGAGACTAGAAGTCCAGTTAAAAGCATTTATTTCACCAGCAGATCTTAAGAAAGGGCTGGAGGAACTTAACAAACAAATGTCAGACTTTGAGGCCACCTTGAAACAAAGTTTAACAAATTGAAGAAAGACAAAGACCGTTTTACAGCAGAATGGGCTTACCCATATACAAAAGCGGATTATGTGTCTAATGGTAACACAAGTGATGCCGACAGCGTCAACTCAGATGGAAGTACCACCAGTACTAACTCAGGGGGATTCAGGAATAAAAGACAACAGAGGGGTGGTTACCGCCAACAAAGAACCCAGTTCCCACACCAAAGAGGGTGGAGAGGTTACCAAGGACCACCTCCTTTCAACCACTTCCAAGGCCAATATCAGATCCCGCAGTACCAATATGGCCCCCCACAAATGGGACCAATGTACCCCCAGTGGGTAGAAGATCCTACCACTGCACCACCACAAAATCAACAGCCTTTTTTATCATGGGGCCCAGGATCCAGCAGAGGCAGGAACAGGAGAGGGAACAATGTTACCTGGCAGCCAGTGCCCGAGACAGACCCCAGGGTACACACCAGGAGCATGACAGCGGGTCGAGCGTCAACGAACAAGAGAGGGACCTAGTTATAAATATATCCCCGTGGCCTCTAACTAACATGCAGAAACAAGTACACAATAAAGGTTTAGGTTATGTCCCTACCAACAAACCGGACATATTCCGCCTACACCAAGAGGTTCAGGACTTTGTCAGAACCATTAAATTGAAGGCCTTCTTTTATAACCAGGAACCCACAGTTGAGACATCCGATACAGGCCTAAAACCTAAGTCATCCTTCATACCACAGGATCATCAACTCCCTGTCGAAGTCCTAGCTTTCGAAAAGGCTGTGATGTTGGAATTAGGCAAGATGGATACCGACCCAAGAGTATTCCAGAACATGAGCAGACAAGAAAGTGAAGCAATAAGGGAACTTTCTCAAAACAAACAGAGAGTGATAAAACCTGCGGACAAGGGTGGGGCGGTGGTTATTCAAACAACCCCGGCATATGACCAGGAATGCAGGAGACTCCTCTCAGACAGGAGGAACTATCAGGTCCTAGCTGAGGATCCTATAGTCCATACGTATCCAAATTTGGGCAATGACTGAAGAAGCTCTGGCCCATGATTGGCTTTCGAAAAAGGAGGCCCAATTTCTGACACAAAAAAACCCTCGAAAACCTTATTTCTACACGATACCCAAGGTTCACAAGAACTTGCAGAATCCACCTGGCCGCCCCATTGTGTCCGGCATTTCTTCGGTACTTGAACCACTTTCCAAGTTCGCGGATGCCTTCTTGAGACCTCTGGTTCAAGCTACTGACACATACCTTAAGGACACAAAAGCTGTGCTGCAAATGTTACAAAACCATCCATTCAACCCTGATTCTCAAATATTACTGAGCCTCCATGTGGAGAGCCTGTATACGAGCCTCCCGCACGACGAAACTCTCCTGATAATTGAGGAAGTACTACACAGTAAACAATGGAACTATCACACCCCTCGTGGGGTAGTGATGGAATGTATCTCTTTGGCCCTTACCAAAAATTTCTTCGAATATTAAGGAACCCTGTATCTACAACGCCACGGAACAAGCATGGGCAGCACTTTTGCGCCAAGTCTGGCCGGTCTCTATGTACACCACCTGGAGACCACCAAAATCCTGCACCCCAGTAACCCGTTCAGGAGAAGGATTCTCTCCTGGAGGCGCTATATCGATGACGTCTTGGTCATTTGGTCAGGGGATGGTCAGACTGTCATGGATTTCATGCAATGGATCAACAATCAGAACAATTTCCTGAAATGTACCCACCAGATGTCCAATGATTCCATGGTTTTCCTAGACCTGCACATCTACCATGAGGCAGGCCATTTGAAAACTGAGACACATTTCAAACCTACAGCTAGGAACTGTCTCCTTAGGTATGACAGTTTCCATCCACGTCACCTAAGAGAGAACCTACCATACGGGCAGTTCCTGCGCCTACGCCGTAACTGTAGTGATGTGGGAAAATACAAGTCCCAAGCCCTAGACCTGAGCAAGAAACTGCAACAAAGAAGATATCCGGAAAGAATTATAAAACAGGCAATGAAAAGGGCCCGCAACAATAATCGGGAAGCACTGCTGGAAGACAGTCTTCCTATAGAAGTGACAGAGAACAGAACAGTCTGTGTGACAACGTACAGTTCCGTCTCAAACCAGGTCTCTAAACTGGTAAATAAACATTGGCGTATTCTGACAAGCGGCAATTTAGAATTAGAAAAACCCCTGTTTGCCCACAGAAGAGTAAGAAATCTAAAGGATATCTTGGTACATACCAGACCCTGTACCCAGGTGATCCAACAAACGAGACTGCAAGGTCTTCATGGGCACCACCCTTGTGGTAACTGCAATAGCTGTCACCTCACCGAAAAAAGTCTCACTCTCGAATTCAGAAATGGCACAAAATGGGATCAACGTGCTTTCACGAACTGTAACAGCAGGAACGTCGTGTATCTGATCACATGTCCTTGTGGGAAGGAATATGTGGGGATGACAACGCTTGCTGTCAAAACTAGGATTAATGAACACAAAAGCAATGTAAGGTGCAAAAAACAGACCACAAAAATGGCATCTCATTTCCTTGAGGCACAACACTGTGTGAACGAGATACATTGGACAGTTATTGAACAACTACCCTCGGAAAGGGGTCTTTTTGAGAAAGAACAGAGATGGGACTTTCGCTTGGGCTCAGATACAACAGGGCTAAATGACTCCATTCCATGGAGCCAATTACGCTACCAAATGAACATATGTCTGTAAACCATAAATATCTTCAGCCTAGTGAACAATGTCCCCTCTCACGATGAATAACTTCAGTCTATTGAGCAATGTCCCTCTCACTGGCATTTCTAGTCCTCATGCACTCCCCTAAATAGGTTGTAATTTTTTTTATATCAATGGCTCTGATTATACTTGGGCGTGTTAAAATCACCCCTTTCTTCATTGAGGATGCGCTGATGCAAGTACATGCATACGGGGCCCATGCTGCACCAAATCTGAAGACAACGGTGGAAGCGATACCTTACTCGCGCATGCGCGAACTATTTCCTTTTTCGGCCCGGGCGCCTTCGCAGACACTACCGCCGTGCGCATGCGCCGGCGGACAGTGTTTTTCCTCTGCGCACGCTCAGTTTGTCTTTGGACGCGCCCTGCCACCCCGCGAAGTACCGGGAAAAACTTAAGGGCCACATCCTTCTTTGGGCATTTTCCTTTTTCAATTAGGGGGCAATCAACCAACGGTTGCGACACTATAAAATGGGCTACCCCTTACTGGACCGACACTTCGTCGGAGCCGCGTTGAGGGGAGGAAGCCAACCAGACTCTGCTGTAACCGTGAGTGTGTGTGTATGTAAGAGGTGTTTTTCTGCCAAAATCTGGGTCTACTATCTCTGATCCTAAAACCTGATTGCTTAAACACCTTATAGGTTGCCACAGTGGGCAGGACAGGAGACGCCCAATACCACGCATCTGGCTCATGAGGTTACTAGACCTGTTACCATAAGTAAGCTACATACTTCCTTACAGCATGCCTTCAATTCCATTTTTCCATAGTATGGAACCAGATGATGATCTTCAAAAACGATTAATGTGTGTCCCTGTCTATGTGTTTGTTCGTATTTTTACTTTTTCTTTCCTAGGGTTCCTTGACCGCATTTTGGTTCTTTGTTACCCTGCTGTGTAATCACACATCTATTCTTGAATATGTTCTACATTTTGGTTTATTTTGACCTTTTTGTTCATTCACAGGTTGAGCAAATCGCCAATTGGGCGCAACGAACTATAATAAAACAGATAGGTACATTTCACCTAGAACTATTTTTGTAGAGCACACTTTTATAGCTACACTCATGTGAGTAAGGTGAGGATACCTAGTGCACATCCTTGCCCTGAAGAAGGAGTTTTCTACTCCGAAACATGTTGACGACGCACTTGTGAGGTTACCTTACCCTAATTAGTAAAGACAACCTCCCTTGCACTTTTTAACGATACCAGCCGGGGACTGAATACATTTTTTTTAGAAACCCACAAGCCAGGTATTTTTTAATTTTTAATTTTCAATCTTTCACCTCACCACTCACAGTATATCACCCTCACACACACCAACACATAGTTCACTTGTAAGTGCTCCTACGTAGTCGTGAGTCGCAGAACGCCGCATTCCGTAGAGGTTTGCGAAGACCCCGATGATGAAGCATGACACCAAGGGGCCTTTTGGTGTGTGAGGGGTATTTAAACAACACTGGTTGCTCCCCACCACTGTAGGGATCACCGAACCCATGTTAGTGGATTCCTTTTGTTTATGCAAACTACTGACCCCAGCAGGCCACCATGCCTGTGACAAGCCAATCATAGTGGGTAGCAATTTACAACCTACCTAATGAATATTAATAAGATTGGTCAAATTGCCAACCACTACGATTCGGTATTTTGTAAATCTGACTATTAAACATATGTTTATTCCCAAAATACCAATGCATTAAGTAGAAGTCAGTGAGCAAATTGCAATCACTTCTACCAAATACATTTTATTGCATTGCAAAAAAGAAATCGCAAATTGTGAATCATTGTTATTTGCAATTTATGATTTATGGTGTGGAAAGTGAAGTAACAATACATCCTATAGCACCACCGACTCATGACTCTCCAGAAAGGTCAAGCACCACTGCACAACATCAATAGAAGGAGGCTGGGTCCTTCGATAAAAAATGTGGGAAAAGTTTGCGAAACATCTCTTCTGCAGAAAAAAAGAGTAAATCAACAACACATCTGAAAGTCCAGTTGAACCATGGCCCCCAGAGAGATGAGGTAGATCAAAACAACAAAGAAAGAATGAGAAAACAACAACCGAATGCCTGAGAAAAATAGCACAGATAGCTAAATGCACATGAAAGCAATGACTCCACCATTTCCTATACAAAGAAATAGACAAGTTACGACCGGAGAGAGTTTAAATTGCAAAGTACATAGCCCAGAAGAACCTTGCAGTGGGACAAAAGTAATAGATCTTTACTGGTTGAACGTACCACCAAAAAAAGGTTATATTACTCCGGGATGAGATGGTTACAACCCATGCCCCTCAAGAAAGATGTAGTCAATCTTTACACCATAATATCAATTGAGGGGAAATCACGATATTTAGAACCGTGGAAATATCCTAAAACTTTTAAAAGCAATTCCATTGCTGGATAATATTAAAACAGAAGACATTGATTCTATTGAATTCTTAACCAACAAAGAGGGAAAGACACAAGAATCTACCCTGGTGACCTGGAATTCCAGTCAGCTAGCTGGACAAAGCCTTCAGGAAAATTGAATTAAGATCAGCAGGTCCCCACTAATTCTTACAAAAGCCTGTTTGATTTACCAAAGAATCTTGATTGCCCATTAAACAAAGATGATAATAACCAAGTATACTCAATTCTTAAAAATTCTATCGGAAAAAAGTTACTTTATTACCAGTCTCATATGAAAGCTGAAAACTCAGAGGCTACCCCAACTGATAGCACAGCTTTACAAGTTGGATCTCGGACTTGACAGGAAAAAAATACAGGGGTATATGTACAAGCCCCTATCGCCACAGTAACATCACTTTTTTCGACGTTCCTGTGGCGAAAAGGGCTTTGACTTATTTACAAGGCAGCTTAGAGTGAAAGGGGTGGGCAGTGGGTGTTGCGGTGGGCGATCCACTGCAACACCCATTGATATTGATGCTGCCCCCTATTTACTAAGGTGGCATAGACAGGAGGCAGCGCCAAAATTAAGACCAGGAAAAACTTGGCGAAACGAGGAGAAATGCTCTATTTTTCCTCATTTTTGTTTTTTTCACATGTTCTGCCTTGTGCAGCACACATGGAAAAAGCAAAAAGTCTTGGATTGTTTATGTGTAGGAAGGTGTCCCTTCATGCACATAAACAATCTTTTTTTTTTATGACATTTTGCAACTTCCATGTGAGCGGCATTTAAGCAGCACACATAGAAGTGACAAAACAGCATTTAAAGATTGTTTATGTGCAGGAATGGACACCTTCCTGCACGTAAACAGTTTTCCCCTGCACACAGACACCCTTGCACTCTGGTACGAGGGTGCCTGCATTGGCGCTCCGCTGCTAAACTTAGCACCAGCACAGGGGGAAACGCAAGGCTGAACCATATTCTTGTAAATATAGTGCAGTCTTGCGTTTCTGAAGTGGCGGAGAGAGGCGTTAAGCCATGTCGGCTAATGCCTCATTCAACCACTTCTTCGTACATATGGCCCTCAGTGTACTCAGCAAAAATTACTTGCACATCCAATGGAAACTATAAAGCTATGTCCTTAGAACACCAATGGTGTGCAAACTAAGATTCAAAATGCTTATTTGACTACCACCACCAGAAATATTCAAATTTTTACTTCAAGGAAAATGGGCAATTCATTTGTATTTGAGCTTGTAAAGCGCACTGCTACCCATCCGTAGGTTTCCTGGTGCTGTATAACTCTGGGGAACCCGTCCTGGCTTTCCCTGTGGGATGGTCCCTGCTGGGAGTCCCCAAGGTGGAGCCAGGCATCCCCAGAATTGATGGGGCCGTTGAGGAGATTAGGCAAGCTAATGCCCAGAGTTGCCGAGTGGAACCCCTGATTAGAGTAAGCACCGAAGCGAGAAATATCAAGTCCACTGACCCAAGTCCACGACCCTGCCGCGTTGGGAATTGAACCCTGGTCCCGGGCTGACTTCTGGTCCCGGGTCTGCCACCTCTAACCAGTGAGCCACACTACTCCACAATGGTATACAACGTTTACAACGAAACTTTTACAACGACCTACCATTACAACGCAACTTTTACAACGCAAACTATTACAACGCATTGCTCTGGGGGGCGCTCTAGGATAGGGAATAGGTTAATTTACTATCCAATAACCTTCCCTACTATCCACGGGGACTGGAGTTGGAATAGTAAATTATACTATTCACTATCCAGCACCCCAAAGCGCTATGCGTTGTAATGGTATGCGTGGTAAAAACCGCGTTGTAAAGGTAGGCGTTGTAAAAGTATGCGTTGTAACGTCATACATCCCTCCACAATTCATCCATTTATGTTGGAAGGATTCACAGGCTACTTTGTTCCGGCCCCTAAAATTAGGAGATATGGGCACCCAGCAACGTTTAGCGCAATTGACCTAAAGATGGAAAGCAAACAGATTGTCATAGACAACAACATATTAATAGTAAAGTTGCTAAACGGATATAAAAATATTGCAAACTTTCTTTTATTAATTAATATTTATATACATCCTGGAGCAAGGGCCAGGATGTCAATGTCTATTGAACTTATAAATATTTTACTACACCTATTACAAGATGCAACACACCCGGAGCTTATCATTTCAGGAGATTTGAATATAAACTTGTTGTGGTCATTTCACCGAGAAGATAACATATGGCAACAATATCATCTATGGGCTATTCCCAAACAGTTGGTTACCCTAGAGAGAACCGGGTCTAGAGAAACTATGGGAATGGGTCTAGTAAAATAACTGGAATTCCTTGGTCTAAGGGTGTTAAATGGAAGACATAAACAAGACTTACCACCTGCATGGACTTACCAGGCAGCTGACCTGAAATCCAGAATTGAATACACTGTAATATCTTTATCTTTATTTCAAATGATATCTTACTTTCAGATTGCAAAAACAACCGAAAGGGACAACAAATAATGGAGATTCAGATCCAATGTACAAGACATCAAAAGATAAAGTCATTTCCCAGGGATTTAATAACCGTATACTATAGGAGGCTGTAGTGGTCGAAAGGAACAAAGGACTCGATTTTGACCACAGCTTCAACACTGGTAGAGCATTGTTTATTTGTGAATTCTCTTACAGTAACAGCGCAATGGGCTCTTTTTACAGAGAAATTAAGGACCACCTACGCATTGAAAAATAATCATAACACTCGGTAATCTAACAGCCAAGCACAAAATGTAAGCAGGATTAAGCATCAGCCCCAGGTGGGGATATGTAGCAAGTTTTAATTAGGAGGTAGAAGTAACCAACTGGAGTTTAGCAGCCACTCGGGAAGTTCACCCACAGGTCTCAAAACACAAAGGAGTCATGCAGTCTCTTGACCTGGTTCCGAACTGTCTTGGAAGCGTTCCTTCAACCCAGTCAATCTCTCTGGCTACTACCTGGCGCCAAGATGTCGTCGAGAGGGGCTAGGTATAGAGAGGGGAGTTGGTCTGCCGCGAGGAGGGTCAAAGGCGAAGAACTGATGAATGCAGAGTAACACAGGGGAGCCTATCGACAGGAGGGGGCACCATAACCATTACACATTGAACAGGATCCTGCCCACGCAATCCGGGCACAGGATCTGGTGTGCGTTGGTATGGGTCGCACCAGACACTTCAGATCTCAAACATGAATAATTGCAAATTCCAAACCTTCCTGGAAATGAGGCACAATGACTGATGCACTTTGAGATGGGTTGCACCAGACAATTATGGTCAAACAGAGCTGTGAGTTGCAAATTCTGTACCTGCCTGGAAATGAGGCACAACGTCTGATGCACAATGATACAGGTTGCACCACACCCGTCCGGTCACACACACATGCACAAGTTCAGCAGAGCCACATGAGGTAGAATGAGGCACTTCTATGGGTGCACCTCCACCACCAAGGGTCACACCCTGTGAATAAGACACCGCACACAATGAGAATGCAGTTGGCGTGATGCACGAGAGAGATGCAGCACAATTGACAAAACTGGCCACATAGGGTCCTGCAACTGGTGAATCTGCTCAACACCAACTAGACGCTTATGGATATCAGGGTCCCTGCAGTACAGTAACCACAGACCTTAGATGAGGGCAAGATTTCTGGGTCTCCGCACTAGACAATCCTGTCTCCAGACACAAGTCTTAGTTCCACGCTCAAACCATGCTACCCGTTGGGATTCAGTAACCAAAGTGGGCACTTGAGAGGGCCGATGTCACAGATTGATGGAGTAGGAACCTCGCAGGAGATCTTTGATGTCCCTGAGATCTCCGGGAGAATAGGAGGCCTGCTGACAGGTACTTGGCAAGCACACTTCAGGGTGCCACACTTCAGCAGGTGTTCAACCCAGGCCAGCCACTATTCAGAAAGGGCCTGCAGTACTCTTCAATGGCAATAATCCTCCATGTGCACAACAGAGTCCTCTGGCAATGTGCACCATGCAGCCTGGGTTCTCTGGTACCGTGTCCCCACAAGCATGTCTCTCCCCTTGCTGAAGGATGGCACCAGTAGTTATACTGTCATGTGTCTTTAAAGTTAGCGATCGGTTATGGGGTTTCCCTTTGAACCACAGATGTCTCCCATAAATTGTAGGCCTGTCTACCATGTGGCTGTGGAATGTAGAACTTAATCTTTAGTGGGGCCATGATCTGGCTCCCAGAGGCCAAGTGTCAAAACCTCTCCCACCAATCTATCCCATTCGGCCCTTAAATGGCAGAGGTCTGTCATTCCAGTGGTATTCCAATGGCTTATGGCTATCGATGGGGAATGAACAGATGTGCTCCCCCGACTCCTGGTGTCCACCAGAGTCAGGCAACATGGCACACAAGACTCTTAGAGAATGAAAAATATCAATTTCTAAGCGAGTTATGCCAAAACCACCTTTGCCACCGGAAAAGGGTCTGGCATGGCGAATCCAATGATAGGAAACACCATGAGGCTGCTCCACTGCAATCCTCTATTACAGCCTGAAGTATTTTCAACCACTTCCACATGTCAACCTATGGGAAGAGCAAGCCCTATAGGTAGTGAAAACACACACACAGATATTCCTCACTCACTGGGCACACTTGTGCGTCTGTACACACAGACCTACAATGGCAGGTTGGACACATAGTCCCCAGCACCATAGGTGCAAGTGCACCCATCCGAGTCTGCAAAGGCAGACTGGACACAGGTGTAAATAATACGTGTGTCAGTGCGCATGCATAGGCCTGTGATGACAGGCTGCACATGCAATCACGGGCACCATAAGTGCAGGTGTGCACATACAGCGGCCTGCAATAGCAGGCTGCTCTTAAGTTTAATCTAAGGGTGGGTAACTTAACTCTGCTCTGCCAGCGGAGTTTTGCCAACTCCTCGCTCTGCTGGGAACGCAGAGTTGAATCAGAGTTCAGCAAAAACTCTTATTCAACAATGTTTGCCTCGAGCAGAGGCGGGAAAAAGGGCCTCTTAATAATGGCACACCACTGGTAATACACAATGAAAGGGGTATATAAGTGGCAGCAGAGGAAATCAGGGGGTTCTGGGACACTTACACACTTGTTATGTGTTCTTCTCTTCATTATGTAACTGTCCTAAACTTCTTAGATAATTGAAGACTTAGATAAAATCAACACAATGTCCCACACCGATATGCCATGATTTTCTTCTTATACTTTACTGAGCCTTCTGAATATGCAAACATTGTCCCTGTGATCCTCACTGGGTAAGGACATTACCATGGCCTTGTGCGCAGCCAGACAAACTATCACAGCGTTGTGGAGGAAAAAACAGATACTGGATTACAACATATGGCTTAACAGGCTCTGGGAGATGTTAGGCATGGAAACACTCACAGCTATATTGGAGAAAGGAACAATACAATTTGAGAGAATTTGGGGACAGTGCATAGACTTCCGTTCTACTAATTCAAGGAGCTCACCTGTTGCAAATACCTCAGAATCTTTCACATTGCACAGGCCCTCCCACTCCATGACCGCCTGCCTGACAAAGAGGTTTCAGGTACTCAACCTGGTGTGAGATATTAAAGAACAGAGGGGCATATTATCAAAGACAGGCGATACATTATTGCCGCTTTTATCGGCAGGAAACTGCCGATAAAGCGGCGATAATGGCCTTAATAATATGCGCTATGAATTCCAATCTAACATGGGCTTCGATTGAAATTCATAGAGCATATTATCAAGGCCATTATCGCCGCTTTATCAGCAGTTTCCTGACGATAAAAGCGGCGATAATGTATCGCCTGTCCTTGATAATATGCCCCACTGTGATAAACTTGGCACATCTTTTGATTTCAGATTGAAGGGGAACATGAGCAGCGGGGAATTTGGGCTGCGCCTGTTTGGGGTGAATTGCATTATCTGCCATTATTTTTGGCTTATGATTTAGCCCCAGCGGCCTGCGGTTGTAGGTGGGTGCATGTGTTGTTCCTCCACAAATACCTAAAAAAAGTCAAAACCATGAAATGAGCATTCACATTTTTCACTAACACATGATACTATTATGGAAAAGGTATTTCCTCTTTTTAACTTTCCTCTAAAAGTACGTTTCGTCAGCCTTTTTCGAACTGACGGATTACAGTTAGTAAATGATATATAGAAACATCATCATACATAATTATCATGTCCTTAATACCATTCACAATAATACTGTTTCATTTGTATATATTTTCTTTTATTAACTCCTATGGGGCGCTATTAATGTAGACAATATTTAGGACACAGTATAAATGCCAGATGACAATCTGACAGTGGTATTCTAGTACAACAACTTTCAGACTCACATTTTAGTAGTGAATGCTTGACTAAGCTTCATTTTAAAAAGTATATGAAGCCTGGTATGAACACATATCCTTACCTTCTTTCAAGGTATAATGCTCCTATAGACTACCTTAGACTGTAAAACCGATTAGCAAAACCAAAGGGGGTGATGGACAGAGTGTTAAACATTGCAAGCACTCACCCCCAGTCAACTGATCTGGGTTTAATCCATCATCATTCTTTCGCTCACTCCGCCACCCCAAGTTTAGACATGGCCATATGCAAATCAGTCTGACCCTGTGAACAGTCCAGCCAGACCTGCCAAGCCATGTCTTCCCTGGTCCGGAAATGAGCATCCTGGGACTGGTTTCGGGTAATAACCCTTATCAACTAGGCTATCTTGAATCCAGTGGCCAAGTGAGCAAGAGAACCCACGTCTGGGCATACCCTGCCAACTTAGGGCGAAATTAGCAAAACCAAAGGGTATGATGGACGGAGTGTTGAACATTGCAAGCACTCACCCCCAGTCAACTGCTCTGGGTTTAATCCATCATCATTCTTTAGTTCACTCCGCCACCCCAGTTCAAACATGGCTATATGCAAATCAATCTGACCCTGTGCCTCATGTGAACAGTCCACCCCGAAATGCAAAGCCAGGGCCGGACTGGGAACCACAACCGACCCTGGCAAAGTGCTCGGCCGGCTCCCTCCCCACTCGGGGGAGTTGGAGGGGCCGCCAAGCACTTTGCCAGGATCGGTTTTCGGCCGATTTTGGTACAGGGCCGAAAAAGCGGCCCTGTAACAAAAACGGCCCCCATGGGCCCAAAACCGGCCCGCAACCGTGCGGCGCACCGGGGGATTGCCCGGTGCCTGCTATGGCCAGTCCAGCCCTGTGAAAAGCCATGTCTTCCCTGGACCGGAAACAAGCATCCTGGGACCGGCTTTGGGTTCATAACCCTCATAAGCCAGGCTTTCTTGAATCCAATGGCCAAGTGAGCAAGAGACCCACATCTGGGCATACCGGGTAAAACCGATTATCCACCACATGAAAGCTATGCCTAAGACACAGTTGTGACATTCTGTGAAGTTGTAGAGTATTGCTGGTGCAAATGAATGAGCAGCACCCACAGTGGCAGTGGGTGACGTGTTCCTATGAAAAGGTTTGGAGTGTGACACTATTACTGTTTACAAATGAAACATTGACTCTGAATACTGCATGTGGATCTAAACTGACACCTCAGTGATGTTAAACTTGACACATATTACAGAACAGGAAGATGTGTTTGTGATCACTTAAGAACTTTGTGCAAAGCTGAACTTTATGAGGGTGTGAGTTAGATTTATCTGGAGTGAACAGATTACTGGAGTAAAACTGTCTTTCCATTGCTCAAGGACTCATGCTAACATCTTCTAAAGATAGCACTGCCGCATGGCTAGTGGACCTCTTTGATGTTCTTTTCAATGGAGTTTCCTGGATCCCATTTAACCCAATGGCACAGTGGAGGCATGAGTTGCAGGAGGTGTAAATGCATAATTATTCTAATGTTTAGTGCGCAACTTGTCGTATCAATCTTTGCTGGATTGTGGACCAGAAGCCCTTCCCTCTCAACAAGGAGGGGTTTGTAATTTGGCACTTGCAGCATAGACTTTGAAAAGTGCTGTGTTTGTACGAGCCTCAGTCTCATGTAGATGATTTTGAGGGGTTCTTGCTCCGAGCTTCTATGTTATCCATAGAGAGCACTAGCACTTGCTTGTGAAAGAGGGAACCTAAGGCCAGGTGACTTTATTCTAGACAGTTCTCAAGTTAGTCATAAATGTAGGTGCTAGTCTCCTCTGGGGAGACCCTGTCCGCGGTGGATGCTATTGAGAATTCTGTGCAATTTTCATCAATCGCTGCTATTTTTAATACATTCATTTTACAGACTGCTAACAGAATCCTGCAGGCCGCCCCGGGTCCACAAAGGGGACCCGCCAAAGAGGGCAGCCCCCTTAGTGCCACATGACGGCACATGAGGCAGTCGCCCAGTGTTGTCGACCCCCTAAGGGTCCATATGCCTATGTCACTTCCGGGCATGAGTGGGTGGGGGCGAGGTACAAATACCTCTCCCTCCCACTGGGCGTCCTCTTTTGCCAACAGCCCTGACGCCATTTAGGATCAACTTGGGGATCCTCCCGGAGCGGGGAGCCGCCGGAGGCTTTATCGCAGTGAGTGCAACACCCCCCCTCCTCCAGTAAGCACTCGGAGGAGCTGGGTGCCCCGCAGCCACCTTAGGCATGGGTCTGCCGTGCTGGGGGGGGGTTAGCCCAGCTCCGAGGGACACGGGCCTCTAGCTTCCCGGCCTAACATATTCTCGCCACGCTTGGTCCCAACCTTGGTTGCTCAGCGGGGCTCCATGTTAGGCCCGGGGTGTGGGAAGGAGGAGAGGCGGAGAAAACTCCTTTCTTGTGCCCGGTCCTCCCCTGCGGGGTTCAAGGCTTCTTTTTTGGTCCGGCGAGGCAATCTGTAGGGTGGGGGCTCCCCTCCCCCGTGCATCGTTGAGACAAAGGGCTCTGGAGGTATGCCTGGCAGGGTGTGATGACTGGTGATCAGGTTAGGTGGAAGTAGGGGTCAACTCTTACTTTAACAAGAGGACAGCCACAGACTTCCCCAGCCCTCCAAGTGCATTAAGACTCACAATAAGGGGAGTTTGTGGAGAGGTGCGACTTCATTAACAGATGCACCAAGACATTTGCAGCAGTGAGTGATGCTTTGCTGCTAGGATATGTAGGTTAAAAAAGGATGGGCAGGTCCCACCGGGGTGCCTGCCACATGGCCACTTGCAGGTTTTATGGTGATTTCTAAGGGCATAGGAGGGGTCAGGGCAAAAGAAAACCTGGATTGGGTCACCGGATGCGGGTGGTGGTGGTTTTAACCTCAGGGTCACAGGATCAGAACCTGTTGGGTTTATCAAACTATCTTCGTAAAAAGCATTTAGTTACTCAAGAATTTTCAGATTCTCAAATGCGCAGGGAATGACTTGGTGATACACCAAAGAAAATTCCCTAAGGGTACTGGACTATGACGCAACATTGGTACCATACAGTTATATCAGTTATTCGTGGGAAGGGCAAACTTGGTATATAGCTGACGGGAATGTCCCTCAGAAAAACCAGTGGGTACCTCAGAACGCTCCACCTATGGCTATGAGACTGCCTGCCCCATAGGTGGTCCAGCCAGGGGGTGTAGGAGTGGTCGCCCTTATAGGGGGAAGGGCCCTTAAGGTGCGGGTATAGTTATCTGAGGACTCTTGCTGACAAATGTAGTAAAGCTATCTATGTTTCCCCTCTTGCATCCCAGCGACACTACCATCTGGGTGCTGGGCGCCAGCAGCAGTACGTCCAGTTGGGACTGGTGTATTATTCACAGGCAGGCCGCCAAGGAATCTGGACTAGGTCCGGTCATGCACATTAGGCAGAGGTGTACAGGGGAATCACATAAATGGGGGCTGCAGCAGGACATGAAACTGCACGTTAGATTCCGACGTAATGTTGCCGCACCACTCATATTGTTAACATGACAGGCATGCCCTAAGGCCTTTTGTTTAGACGCACCAGTAGCTGGGCAGGCGCGTACTTTGCGGAGGATGGTTACAAAGGTATACTATACTAACGGGAGCCCCTACGGGAAACAGCTGAGGGTGCTTGCTAAACGGGCAGAGGACAGGAGGTTCAAAGAGCTTTGTGAACTTATAGTATTCCCAAGGCACCCTGTTAGGCACCAGATGTTTGAGGGGGTGCAGTGTTATTGTACAACAAGGTGCAAGCTGGAGTAGTTGTATAATATGGAGTGCAGTACTCAATGAAGAGTGTTAGAAACATAGCATTTCTTTACTTTGCCAGGATGCATAGCCTGGGTGAAGGGCCGTCCGTGCGTCCTGTGAGTGGCACGATGGGCAGAATTCAGAAACTGAAGGCATGGGGTTTTTCCACCACTGAGTTATGTGGGGTGGGAGGCCCAGGCATGCGCTGGGCCTGCTTGCTATAGAAGCTATACAAAAGGGGATGATGGACGGAGCATTTGAACAAAAACAACACTTCACGCGGCAGCAAGAATGATCACAGGCTGCAAAAAATATGATCCCATCTCCCCGGCTCTCAAAGAACTCGAATGGCTCCCTGTGGAAATGCGAAGTACCTTCAGAACGGCCTGCCTAACCCACAAGGCCCTCCACACCGGCAAACCGGAATACCTGGCTAACAAGCTCAAAAAAGCAGGCCAAGCCAGAAATTTGAGAAGCTCCAATTCCCTGCTGCTCATCCTACCAAAAACCAGAAGGAAGAGAACTGCGGACTGCTCTTTCTCAGGAAATGCCCCCAAAATATGGAACGCCATCCCCCCGCACATCAGAACTCTACCGTCCTATGCAGAATTCAAGAGCCAACTTAAATCCTTGTGCCTGATCCGCTCCCTTGGTTATGGATAACTTGGAGCTGCAAACGTCTCAGAATCCATGCGGTATTGTTGAATCCAGTACTGAGAAGCCCTGCTGTCCGAACTTTTCTTCTTTCCAAATTGTCTGTCGCTGATTGCTTTTATTTGGTTTGTTTCATGTTGTTCTCTTTTTCATGCCCACTACTGTGAAGCGCTCTGATACCTTCGGGTCTTGTTAGCGCTATAGAAAACTTCTAAATAAAATAAATAAAATAAAATAACAAATCAAACACACCCCCAGTCAACTGATCTGGGTTTAATCAATCACCATTCTTTAGTTCACTCAGCCACCCCAGTTCAGACATGGCTATATGCAAATCAGTCTGACCCTGTGCCTCATGGGAACAGTCCAGCCCGAACTGCCAAGCCATGTCTTCCCTGGACCGGAAACAAACATCCTGGGACCGGTTTCGGATTCATAATCCTCATCAGCCAGGCTATCTTTAATCCAGTGGCCAAGTGAACAAGGGACTCACGTCTGAGCATACCCTGCCACACTTAGGGCGAACAAAGCGATACAAAAGGGGATGATGGGCGGAGCGTTTGAACAAATCACTCACCCCCAGTCAACTGATCTGGGTTTAATCCATCACCATTCTTTAGTTCACTCAGCCAGCCCAGTTCAGACATGGCTATATGCAAATCAGTCTGACCCTGTGCCTCATGGGAACAGTCCAGCCCGAACTGCCAAGCCATGTCTTCCCTGGACCGGAAACAAACATACTGGGACCGGTTTCGGATTTCATTACAAGACCGGAGGCTACATTATGCATTATCCTTTAATAGCAACTCACACAGCCGCACTACATCATAAAGGATAAAGTTCTAGAGTTAACAACACTGAACAAAGGATGTATCCAGGAGATGATCTGCCTCTTTTAAAAGCGGCTCGCCAGCAGATAAGTCACTACTTCCTTTCTCTCCTTACTTTCAATAATTTTGCATTATATTTCAAGTTTTTTATGATAATTCTATATGTCTTAAGGCTGATATATGCTTATATCTCTCATTTAATGATAATTCCATGCTTTTTATTGCCAATACGATGATAAAATGTCGATTTCGATATGTTTCAATCTGAATGTGATGCCTTACTTACTCCTTTCCTTTTAGAGGTTTCTTTCCACTTCCTCGCCTCTCTCCCGGTGGTGGCTCTGGTTTCCTTACTCCCACTCCCACCCCCCTCCCATGGACTTCCAATTTTCGGTCGTCCTTCATTTCCCAACGAACCTTTCCCCCTGCGCGATCGCGCAGCAGTTTCCTCACTGTCCGCCGCTCCTACTCACGGCGATTTTCTCCCGCTTCGGCCCCTCCTTCCTTACAGCGATTTTCTCGCTTTTCGATTCCTCAAAGTAAACGCCGCTTTAGAGGAAAGCACGTTAGCAACACCCGCGTTGCGTGCCTCCTCTCTTAAGCGACTTTCCTCTCTCCGGCGGCTGAGCTCGAGCACTCCTCGGCAATTTTGTCAGTTGCTCTGCATCAGCCGCCGGAGACACTCTTTCATTGCGCTTTGAGCCTATATTACTACAAAACATCGTTTTTGCCATAAATGAACCCCTTTATCACCATAAACAAACATCCAATCACTTATTTTAAATAAGGACTCAAATAGCTCTGGTTCCTCTATAAATACAGTAGTATCACCCCTACCTTCCTTACCCCTTTAGCCTAGTTGGAATTCTATAACCCACCCACCCTTGCCTTATATATAAAAATAAAAAAAAGTAGTGGTTTTAGACTCCCAAAAAAAATAAAATATATATATATTATAATAATCACCCAAAAAAAAAAAAAAAGGAGAGGAGAAGTTTATTTCCTTACCTTTTAGTATCTTTTTCTGAGCTCTTACTACACCATGTCTGACATGGATTCTGATGACGCCACTGCTAGCTCACCTGCCCCCATTGACGATTCTTTTAAAAAATTCCTTCAACAGGAAATTAAGTCATGTATGATATCCTCTCTCAAAGAAGTCATGCTCTCTAAAAGACCGTGTGATCCTCAGGATCCTCCCCTACACGGTAAGAGACCCAAAAAGACCAAACATTGCGAAAGCACTACAGGCCCTAGCGCCTTTCATAGTACAGGAGGTCCTAGCACCTCGCTTTGGATGGGAGGCCACCGCGCCCCACTTGAACCTGATGTCCCTCGGGACACTCCCTTGACCGGTGCCCATGGCGGTACAAATATGTACGGTGTCCCTCGCGACACACTTTGGAATAGTGCTAACCAAAAAAATAAGAATATTGGTCTTGACTCCTCTTCGTCCTCTTTTGATGACAACTCCTCCAAAGACCTTTCAGACGAATTCGTCTTTGACCTGGATGAGGTCCAACATGATCTTAACCCCCAATCTGATCCGGAACCTACCTCAAAAAATATTATTTTAAACCCTATTGGAGAGGAGATGTTTTCTCCCCTAAACATCTCTCACCCTAACAGTTCAAAATGGTTCCCACAGGATCATGTTTCCAAATTTTTCACACGCTGGTTGAGAAACCTTTTGGATAGAAACACTAGAAATACAATGAGGTCTGAATCCCCCAGACCTACCATTGATGAGAGGGTCTGTCAAACCCCTAACCAGGATCCAAATCTTATCAAATTCCTATTTAAATTAGGGCGAGACCCCAGAAAAGGATTGGAGAGAGCCCTTAAAGGCTGCCAAGACCGCCTCTTAGACGTCTTGGGTCCCCTTGTTAGAATCCTAGATATGGCCGAACAATCCCATCTCTCCTCTACCCCCTTGAATGTTGATCTCATTCGAGGATGGAGCCAAAGGGCCATCGTTCTCCTTGGCAGCGCTAACTCAAGCTTGAACGTTGAACGGAGGAGGTCCATTTTAAACAAAATCAACCCAAAATTAGGTGACATGGCGGAGAAAGAACCCTCCCAGAACCCCAAAGGCCTTCTTTTCGGAGAGGACATAATCAAGGAAATTGGTAAATACGTATCCACCTTTACTGCCCTTGATAGAGCTCAAAATAACCTGAGACAGGTATTCAACACCAACCTTTTTGGCCAGGCCGGTAGAAGGGGTCGCTCTTCCGGCCGAGGCAACCAACGACCCTATTCATCCTTCAGAGGAACAGGAAGGGGCTTCTACCCCCCTAGACAACCCTTCTTTCCCCAGAGAGGAAGAGGTCCGAGAAACCGTGGTTCAAGAGGTCGAGGTACTCCCAACACCTCCAACTCTACAAGTAAGTACTACTCCTCCTTCTTCTATCCCTCCCATAGTGGGGGGCAGACTAAAACAGTTTTATCATGTTTGGGATTCAATTACCCAAGATCCATGGGTTTTAGAAACCGTTATGGGCTTCAAGATAGACTTCTTTCAGATTCCCTTCCAATCACGCTTACCCCAACCCTTTGTCCTTCCGGAAGATCAACAAATGATCGTGGAGGAAGAAATCATTTCCATGCTCAAAAAAGACGCAATTGTGGAGGTTCCCTGGTCCGATGCAAGGTTCATAAGCACACTGTTTCTTGTTCAGAAAAAGGACAAAGGTTGGAGACCTGTAATAAACCTTCGAGAAGTCAACTAATTTCTAGTTTATCACCACTTCAAAATGGAGGGTATCCACCTCCTGAGGGATCTCCTTCTCGAAGGAGACTGAATGGTCAAGTTAGACCTGAAAGACGCCTACTTCACCATCCCTATGTACAAGGAACATCAACCTTTCCTTCAATTTACTTGGAGAGAACGTCTTTATCAGTTCCAAGCTCTTCCCTTCGGCCTCTCTTCTGCCCCTTGGTGTTTTACCAAGATCATGAAGTGTGTCGTTACAATCCTAAGAGAAAGAGGTATCCGCCTCATCATTTACCTGGACGATAGCCTTATCATGTCCCAATCCCATTCAGACCTCCTAAGAGATCTAGAAACATCCATGAACTTATTAGAGAGCCTAGGATTCATCATCAACAAAGAGAAATCCCTCCTCTCTTCCTGCAGAATTATAGAATTCCTCGGCTACACCCTAGACACCTTGAAATGCCTTCTCCTTCTTCCTGCCAAGAAGATTGCCAAGATCCGGAAAGAGATCAGGTCTGTCTTGAAACAAGAGTCTTTAACTCTCCGCGAACTAGCCAGACTTCTTGGGCTCCTTTCTTCTTCCATCCAGGCTATTTTTCCCGGCCCTCTGAACTATTGCGCACTTCAGAGAATAAAAAGAAAAGCCCTCAATTCAGGTCTGTGGTATGGGGACCTTGTTTCTCTGGATCCAGATGCGAGAGCAGAGCTCTTTTGGTGGCTGGAGAACTTAGACGCCTGGAACGGCAAAGCTATCTTCGGCTCATCCCCGGATTTTGTCCTAGAATCAGATGCCAGCCTTCATGGCTGGGGTGCTCGTTTGGAAGACCAGAACACCGGTGGGGTCTGGACCCTATCGGAATCTTCTCAACACATACATTTTCTGGAGTTGACGGCCGGTTTATACGCCCTTATGAGCTTCAAACACTCCATCCAAGGGAGGTCCGTTGTTCTGAAAATGGACAACATTTCCGCTGTGGCCTATATCAATCGCCTTGGAGGGACGAGATCTGCAGATCTTTCCAAACTTGCCAGGAAACTTTGGATGTTCTGTCTGGAACACAACATTTCCCTCAGGGCGGAGTATCTTCCCGGGAAATCGAACATTTCTGCAGACTGGAATTCAAGATTCCTTATAGACTTCTCGGATTGGAAACTCAATGTGAACATCTTCAATTCCCTCTTCCACTTTTGGGGTCCCATAGACGTGGATTTATTTGCCAGCAGACTTATCTTTCAACTTCCCAACTACTTCAGTTGGATGCCAGACCCGGGCGCTCTTGCTGTGAACGCATTTCTCCAACCTTGGTCTCACTTCCTGGGTTATGCCTTTCCTCCTTTCGCCATGATTCAGAGGGTCCTTAAGAAAGTCAGATCGGATCAATGCCCCCTGATCCTAATAGCTCCCTTTTGGCCGTCCCAAGCTTGGTTCCCGACAGCCCTGGAACTAGCATGCGACATTCCCTTTCTGATCCCAGCCTCTCCAGGCCTGGTCTCAAACGCAGACGGGGAAGACCATCACCTTATTGTCGAGGGGAATTTGAACCTTCTTGCCTGGAAAGTGTCAGGCAATCTAACGAGCTGTCTGGACTTTCGTCGACAGCTCTCTCTCTTCTCGGAGAATCCTGGGCACCTGGAACACACCTTAGATATAACAACAATTGGAAGAAATGGTTTCATTGGTGCCTGGAAAGGAGTCTGGATCCCGTGGAGACTCCTGTCGTGAATATCGTTAATTTTCTGGTCGAACAATTTGACAGAGGCCTTTCCTATCGCTCTATTAATATCTTTAGATCCGCAATCTCTGCTGGTCACTCTCCTATCAACGGTAAATCGGTAGGTAAAAATCCTATCATTTGTAGGGTCCTTAAGAGTATTAGATTAAAAAGACCCCCTAGACCTAAATACAAGACCCTTTGGGATGTCAAGTGTATTTTAGACCTTTTTTGTTCTTGGCCAGATAACTCTTCCCTTAATAGGAAGTTTCTCTCCTTTAAACTCGCCACACTCTTATGTTTAATCTCCTGTAGGAGAGTATCTGACATTAGAAGCTTAGACATTTCAAATAGATGTTATGATATGTTTGGTGTCAAGTTTGAATTACTTAGAACTAAAACCATGTCAGATTTTATCTTTTATCCTTGTTTTGACAGTTTGCCTAAACTTTGTGTGGTTGCTTGTATGAAAGAATATGACGCTAGGATGTCTCTCCTACGCCCTAATGGAGCAAATCAACTTTTAATTTCTTTTGTGAAACCTTTTAATCCTGTTTCTTCCACCTCCATAGCTAGATGGGTTAAATCTACCATGAATCTCGCTGGTATAGACCTCTCTAAGTTTCAAGCACATTCTATTAGAGGAGCTATGGCCAGTAAATCCTTCTGGTCAGGTGGTAAGTTGGATGATATCCTGAAAGCTGCTGACTGGTCAAATGCTAATACCTTTGCTCGTCATTACTGCAAGCCTATCGAGCATATGTCTGAGGTTGTCCTTCGGGGCTACGAACATGCATAATGTAGCCTCCGGTCTTGTAATGAAATTGCGATTCTCCTATTAACATGACCAGAGAATCTGGATTTCATTAAAGACACGGAGGCTGACATTATCCCTCCCTCCTCCCTTTTACAACTTTTGAGATGTCTTTTATGAACTTTTACATCTTTTGATATATTGTTCATGATCTTATTGATTACTCCAATTGCTTCTAATCTAATATCATGCCTATGTGATGAGTTAGCTCTTTAGGCTCTTGTTCTTAATATTTTCTTTCTTTCAGGCAATTCCGTTTAACCGGCTGGCCTTTGACTTGCTGAAGTTTCTTCCATGATGTTTTCAAGCTACCTGGATCTCTCAGCCTATGAAGTTCTTTCCTGTTACCCGGATCTCTTGGTTTTGAAGTTCTTTCCTGCTGCGATTCTTTTAAAAGAGGCAGATCATCTCCTGGATACATCCTTTGTTCAGTGTTGTTAACTCTAGAACTTTATCCTTTATGATGTAGTGCGGCTGTGTGAGTTGCTATTGAAGGATAATGCATAATGTCAGCCTCCGTGTCTTTAATGAAATCCAGATTCTCTGGTCATGTTAATAGGAGAATCGCAATTCATAATCCTCATCAGCCAGGCTATCTTGAATCCAGTGGCCAAGTGAACAAGGGACTCACGTCTGAGCATACCCTGCTACACTTAGGGCGAACAAAGCGATACAAAAGGGGATGATGTCCATCAACTGTGTTTTTTGCAATTTTCACCCCGAGTGGGCTGGGTATGCTCAGACGTGAGTCCCAGGCTCTCCACACCACTGGAGTCAAGCTATCCAGGCTGAATGAAGGCTGATAGCCAGAAACCGGTCCTTGGATGCTTGATTCCGGTCTGGGAAAGACATGGCTTGGTAGTTCGGACTGGACTGTTCCCATGAGGCACAGGGTCAGAGCTGATTTGCATATAGCCAGTGTCTAACCCAGGGTGGTGTGGAGTGCAAAAAAACGATGGATTTAGGCCCAGATCCTTGTACTGGGGTGAATGTATGACATTGTTCTACATTCTGTCCATCAACTGTGTTTTTTGCTATAGAAGCTGCGGCACAATACTGAGATAGCGGGGTTGGGAGTCCCAGGCATGAGCTGGAACAGCTGTCTGCGGCAGTCCAGGGGGAGGGTCTCCCCACCCAACATTGGGGTCCTACAAATTGGAGGCAATGATTTAACATTCCGAGATAGTAGGGCACTTGGGCCAGAAATGACACCCACCTGGTGTAATTCAAGCAACCAATTGTGGGCATGGGTGTTATCATGGGCAGAGATAACCCCACGGTGAGTATGGCGAGGGGCCAGGTCAGGGGTTGCCGGGGAATGCTCACGCAGGAGAGTCAACAGTACCATGCACAGATTCTCTGAACAGTGGGGGTTTGGTTTATCAGGCATGACCGGTCACACAGGATGTTTGGTGGGGTGCAGTGTTATGGTGGTTTATGATGAGCTAGCTTGGTTAGTTGTATAGAAGGGTGTGCAGTGCTCTACCTTTATGTTTAGCAACCTTGCATCGCTTTACTTTAAGAAGCTACAGCATAGACTGTGGGGGTTATCCCCTCCCCTTACATTCTGGTCATACACCTGGGAGGCAATGATTTGACTTTCATGGGTAGGAAGGCACTGCTGATCTCCATGTGAAAGTTAAGCAACCAATTGGGGGAAGGTGAGTTATAGTAGTCTGAGACAGCCCCACGTTTAGAGTGGCAAGGGGCCGTAGAAGCCTCTCGTAGGAGAGTTAACAGTGCCCAGCGTAAATTTACTGAGCAAAGGGGATTTGGCTTCATCAGACATGGTTTGCTGCATGCAAAGTCCATAGGGTGTTTTGATGAAAATGGGTACAACTATCCAGAGTTGGAAGGGACATGTTCTTGCGTCATCTGGGGGAGGCCTTGGAATCAGCAAAGTGTAGGTAATGATGCCTATCTTGGTGGGGGGCCCTGGCTGTGACTGTGGCCATACCCAGTGCTGTGGCAGAGTTACAGGGCGATCAATAGGCTGTAAGGTGCAGAGGGGTACCTTCTGCAGGAGCAGAACAAGAGTGCAAAGGCCAAATATCCACAAGGAGGTTCTCACGTTGGACCTTGGAGGAGCAACGGCGCCGCGTTAGTCCTACGGGTGGTTGTGAACCTGAGCAACCAGGGGTTGCCTGGAAAGCTTCGCCCCCTTCTGGGGGTGTGAGCAATGGCATGGACTGGCGGTCCACCGGTGGTAGGGGTTATCCCCTCCCCCAAATCTGGCAAACACCGATTGGCTATGGACATGGCGTAATGTGGCTCATCAAGTGGGCAGGCGGCGAGGGGCTGCCTGCCCTGGGATCGCCCGTAAGATAACCCACCATGTTGGCATATTTGTTATGCAAATAAACCTGCAGCAATTTTCTCCACAAATAATGTGTCTTGTCTGTTTATTTCTCCAGGATATGGCTGTGGGGGAGATGGGGAGTATTGCTGATATTGGCACTGTGACGTTTTCAAAGCCCTTTCCAATGATCCCTCGTCTTTCTAGTGCATGATCTGGTTCAGATTCCAGCTGAGGAAAACTCCGGGAAAGCACCTAGAATGATGCCTCAATACCACTACAAAAGAGGCTGAAAATGAGAAGCTTACGATTAACATCCAACATTCACTCAGGCAGCAAACCTAGCCAGGCGGCTCCTTCACTGGCACTGCTTGGCTTGGAAGCCATCAAAGAGCAGCATCTGTTTCCGGCAGGGGAGCCGGAGCTCTCACTGTGCTGAGCTCCATTTCCGGCTGCTCATAATATTGAAAAGATTTCTTTCCAGAACTCTTGTTGTGAGTTTCTCCCGCTAATGAGCAGATCTCATTATCGGAGGCTGTGCCTGGCCCCAGCGGACCCTCCTGACCACTGCTGATGGGCTCAGAATATTTGCGTGGTTTGGGATGTTAATTCTTTTATTTTCTGCCGCCACCCCCTCTTTACTCGCACTCCCAGTAGTCAGTGCGGCAGGCTCTAATGAAGCCCCTCATTAGATCTTCCATTTCATGTCATTCTCTATTTCCAAGATAATTGCCAATTTATCCTCGGTGGTAGACAGCAACTGCTAGCAGAGCACGGAAATCAACCTCTTCATTCTGAGCTGCCTTCTAACAGCAGGCACAAATCACTCGGGTGGGGCGCTGTGTATGTGTGTGTGTGTGTCTGCTTGGTTTTGTGTTCTATGTTTTGTTCTAGTGGTGCTTCTGTGTGTGTTTGTTGTGTCTATTTGTGTGTGTGTGTGTGTGTGTGTGACTGTGTGTATAGGAGAGAGAGCAAGGCATTGTACATGCTTGTGTTGTGGTAAATGTGTCTCTGTTTCTGTGTGTGTGTGTGTGTGTGTGTGTGCAACTGCATGTTTGTGTGTGAGTGGAAAAGAGCAACTACCTATGTTTACATGTATGTGTGGGGAAACCTCTTGGTCTGTCTGTGCAGTGTGCACATGCGTCTGTGTTTACCTCTGTCTTTAATTGGTTGCAGTTTCATTTCTAACTGCATGGGCTATCCTTGAGTTTTGTTACGGTTGAGGAAGAAAGGAATGTGGCTGGCCACAGAGAATTAGGACTTTACCTTCATTCCTCCTGTTGTTCAGTTGGTTGAATTGCTCAGTGAACTCTGCCAGTGACTCCTCAATGGTCTCCGTCCTGGGCACAGACAGCGAAAAACGTCGCGTAAAATTTTTCATCTTGTTCATTTCTTATTTGCCGATCTTAAGAAATAAGTAGTGAAGGCCTGTGGAAAAAACACAAGAGACCAAGACAGTCAATATGGTTCTAGGCTGGTCATGGCTAATCTATCTCGGCTTATGGTTGGTAGGTGTATCAGAGGTAGAAAGATAGAAGACAGCGATGGACATTTTGCAAACTAGATGTGCATATCACCAATATTTTTACATTTTTGTGTCAGCTGTAAAACCATAGTCAGTGCTGATACCCTCAATTATAACTTAAGTCCTGACTTCCATTTTGGCAGATGGGATATATATTAAGAGATAGACAAATGGTGGCTGCAGGCCACTTTTCAGTGATGCTGGGATGTTCAACATGATAATCCAGGTGACTAGATGTGACAGAAATGAAGGGAACATATGCGGGCAGCACAATGGAAATGCTGACAATTCTTGTGAAATGATTCAACCGCAACATTTAGATTACAAGACTATAAAACATTTCAAATTTGGCCTTGCTTTGTTGTCTGAGTTCTGCCTTCAGCCTTGCAGATGTGAAACAAGATTTATTTCTTCCAACAGTTTCAAATGAAAACTAATTTTGAGTAACAAAAATCATTGGGCACAAATCCAAAAAGACAAACGCTTGAAACATTTCTGACAGTAGTCAATTTCACCATCAGGGATTTATGCAGTTTATTGCATTTGACTAAAACCTCCAAAATCTCTGGTGAAAATAAACAAAAAAAAAATGAATATTTTCACTTGAGAATTATTTTCTACTGGAGTCAGATCTTCCACAAATTTGAGTTTAGTCCACTTACGAGTGAAGATAAGGTGATGTAAGTTTTTAGGGCCATATGTATGAAGGCGATTTTGCGATCGCAAATCAGCAGTGGCCAATGTATGACAGAAAACACCCCAAGCAAAATAAGGAATCGCAAATTTTGCGATTCCCTACTTTTCAATTGCATTTAAGGAATCACAAATTGCGATTCCTTAAATGCAATGTAAGTAGCACAATAAAAGTGTGATTTGGCCGTAAGGAATCGTAAATTACCACCTACTTCAAGTTGGTGGTAATTTGCGATTTCTTAGAAAAGTTCATTTTTTTGCCTTTTTCAAAGTGTCATGTGACTCACACTTGCACATTTCAGGGGTGCAACAGGGTGTCCTTTTGACACCCTGGCACCCTTAAAATTGCATTCTCAATTTGTGATTCTCTAATTGCGAATCGCAAATTGAGAATGTCTTTCCATTCATTCCTTTGGGCCTCTAGGCCCATAGGAATGAATGGTAGGTATTCCTTAATTGAGAATTGCAATTTGAGATTCCCAATAAAGGAATATGTAGGATTCCAAAAATTCTTTGCAAATCCTACATACATAGCGTTTTGCGATTCTCAGATAGCGATTTTAATGGTAGTTGTGGAGAGCAGCCTTCAGGCTAAGTCTTGAAGGAATGTAAAGCAGCTTGTTTTACCAGTCTATAAGCTCTTGATTGATCAAATGTAATAGCACCACACCAAGTATATATATAAAATATATGTATTTATTCTAAAACACTCCCCTCTAGTCTCTTTATGAGGCTAGAGGTAAAAGTACAATACAAGAACTTAAATAGCACACAGTAAATTAGCACAGTATACGTTTTGCCCTAGGGGCCTCACAACCCATATACTAAGTAAGTGGTATAAGAATCACGTGAGGGATAGAAGTTAGGCCTAGGGCCTGTAGAACCGCTGGGGCAACCAGGAACCACTTTTCAACATCAATGACCAGGCCTTTATATATTTTTTTTTTAAATGTACATCTTATCAGACTTATTCTTTTATTTTAGCTCCCCGCGCTTAAATGTTGTTAGGGGTAGAGAGTACACTTTTTAAAGGCCGAATTTTAAAAAAATACCACCAGTGACTTTACTGTGCATTCCGAACTTTATAACACACTATTTTTTGGTTTTCTTTTCTTCTCCTTTTTTTCACTGCACTCGATTGCACTTACATTACATTTGTGTTTGGACACTTTCTTTTGAGGTTTGATGACCGCCGATGATGAGAACAGGGCAACTCTGGTGAGTACCAACCAGATACCCCGATGGTGGTGCGCCCGTGAGGGGTCATCCCGCCTTTTCACACTTTTTTAGGCACAGTAAAGTCACTGTTGTTTATTTTCGTTGACTGTCATAGTGGGATGGTGGTATTTTTTTTAAATTCGGCCTTTAAAAAGTGTACTCTCTACCCCTAACAACATTTAAGCGCGGGGAGATAAAATAAAAGAATAAGTCTGATAAGATGTACATGTTTTGAAAAAATTATAAAGGCCTAGAAGGACCTGGTCATTGATGTTGAAAAGACTTTTTGAGTGGAGGGCGACCAGGGTTCTATTTTCCCTCTGTGCTCCTTTGTGTATGTATGCAACCAGGAACCACCCAAGGTAGGGACGCAGGAGACCCACAGAGGATGCGTGCAGTGTCTGAAAACAGCTGTGAATCACCATTGACTTCTATGGCAAAAGTTAAAGTTACAAAGTTAAAGATTAGGGACACTTAAGGTATACATGACACTCCTTGTCTCATGTACATGATACAAGGAGTGTCACGTATACCTTACCGAGTGTGAAGGGATACGGAGGATGGCTAACAGGAGGGGTCATGTCTCGTTTTTTAACTAACCCTTGCAGCCGGTAGGAGACACCATGGCTCAGAAAGGTCTCGTTTAATGTTGTGTCCAGCATTGATGCAGTGGCAAGAGAATATACGCCCTGATGAAATTGCCTCAAATGGTAAATAGGCAATGAAACATGTTGGCTTGTGGGTTTGGGCTGTATGATTAGCAACCTATTCCTCTTCCTCTTTTAACGAGTTAGGCTGCACAAAGTTTAAAGAATAAAGTGATTAGTTACGTGCATTCCTAACTTTATAACACACTTTATTTTTGGTTTTCTTTTCTTCTCCTTTTTTTCACTGCACTCGATTGCACTTACATTACATTTGTGTTTGGACACTTTCTTTTGAGGTTTGATGACCGCCGATGATGAGAACAGGGCAACTCTGGTGAGTACCAACCAGATACCCCGATGGTGGTGCGCCCGTGAGGGGTCATCCCGCCTTTTCACACTTTTTTAGGCACAGTAAAGTCACTGTTGTTTATTTTTGTTGACTGTCATAGTGGGATGGTGGTATTTATTTAAAATTCGGCCTTTAAAAAGTGTACTCTCTACCCCTAACAACATTTAAGCGCGGGGAGATAAAATAAAAGAATAAGTCTGATAAGATGTAGATGTTTTGAAAAAAATATAAAGGCCTAGAAGGACCTGATCATTGATGTTGAAAAGACTTTTTGAGTGGAGGGCGACCAGGGTTCTAATTTCCCTCTGTGCTCCTTTGTGTATGTATGCAACCAGGAACCACCCAAGGTAGGGATGCAGGAGACTCACAGGGGATGCGTGCAGTGTCTAAACACAGCCGCGAATCACCATTTACTTCTATGGCCAAAGTTAAAGTAACAAAGTTAAAGATTAGGGACACTTAGGAGTGGACTACGGTGGAACCCCTTCAGTACTGGACACTTCGAGAGTCAAGACCCAAGGGAGCACTGAAGTACTTGTATTACCTCACCCAGGGAAGCCGGGTGCATAGGTGTGTTTTCGTGTCGGGTTTCTTTGCCGTTTCCAATGGAGAGCTGCAAAGAAGTGCTGCAGACGACCAGGATAAAAGGGTCCGGATGGATCCAAGGGTGGATCGGAGATCTGAAGAACCTGAATGCAGAGGGGACAGAGTCTGGGTCACTAGCCAGTGACCAGGATGGCGACAAGAAGATGCCAGCCGATGTCGGGTGCTTTACGGTGATGTAGGTGAAGCTTGACTCTTCAGCCACGAGGACCAGGAGGTGTCAATGACAACCAGGAGATGGATTCAAGCTGTCCCACATCGGATGTCGAGTGCTGCAGTGTCGGTATCCAGATTGGACCCAACAAACCTTGGCAACAGCAACCCATGTTATATGACAAGATTGGCTTCGGTGCAGACCAGCAAGGTCTGAGGGATTCACCCTTTGAAGGGGAGTCAGGGCATGTCTGGAGCAACCAGGAAAGCCCAAGAAACAAAGGATTGTCTTTCCTGGGGACCCACCAGTTGACAGACTAGGGATCGCAAAGGAGCCTCAAGCAGAAATGCTGAGAGCAGGCCCAAGGAACACTCATGAAGTGTAGGCCCACAATCTTCAATGCTCAGGAAATAGCCCAATGCACAACTTCCGAAAAGCTTGGGAAGTTGAGGCACTAGCAAATGTGCAGGATGTCCAGGAGTTCCGGTCCCATGTCTCTTGTGATACCTACGGGTCTCAGCTTCACTGGGGACTCGTATCAGCCTCGGAGATGTCTGGAAGTCCATGTCATGTGTCGCAGATTCTTCGGGATCCGGCTGGAGCCTCAAAAATGCAGACTGGCCCCAAGGGAGATTTCTTCCATCTTCCAGTCGATATGGAATGTCGAAAGTCCAAGATTTATGTTTCAGAGTTTCGTCCAGGGTAATCTAAAGTCCTAGGGACTGGGTTCCTATACTTATACTAAGTTTAGGGGTTGGACTAACTCTAGGGTCCCACCTATGGGGGGCCTGGGGAGGGGGTGGTTACACCCCTTCCCCTTTGTCCAGTTTCACACCAGAGCTGGGGCTGAGTGCCCCAGCAACCGGTTTGAACTGGGACATGCACGGGGACACCTTGTGTGCCCCAGGCACTGTCTGAAAAGCACTCACTGAATGCAACCCACCCTGCCCCAATACACAAAACCCTGTCTGGGGAGGTGCTGGCACCTCCCTGGACAGAAAACCTATTGTCCGGGCCTCCCCTGCTGGAGTTTGTCCAGCAGCAGGAGGTCAGACTTGTGTCTGTGACAGCAGCATCCATTTTGTGATGCTGAGGCTCTTTTAAACTATTACCGGGAAAGTAAGTTTGTCCATGTCTTCTCCCTCTAGAATGGTGGAATGCTACCCCCACCGCCAGAAGTGGTGGGGGGTAGAATTCCATAGTGTTTGACACCAAACACAACATGTTTTGATAAAGCCAAACCAAAGTTAGCATTAACCGTGGGGATTATAATGCACTTAAGAGTATATGGTATGGCCATATCACAGAACAGCTATAAGGAAAGGATTTTAAAAGCTGCAGAAGGGCTCAGCTCATGCTAGGGCACCCTCTCACACAAAACCAAGCACTCTGCCTTCAGGATTGTCAAGGCCTGCCATAGGAGTGACCTATAGGTTTATATGTGTCTGATATATAGGTAGATATAGATATACTATATCTAAGTAAGGGGTACATGTACCACCTTACCCAGGCTGCAGTAGCAGATCTGTGGTGCCATTTTGGAAGGCTTCCCAGGGGTGGCATAATACATGCTTCAGCCCCTGGTAGGCCTCTGGGGTACCTACGCCCTTCGTACCTAAGGTACCATATAATAGGGACTCACAAGGGTAACCCAATCTGAAGTGTACCTAATGTACATGCAATCAATTTAGAGAGGGAAACAGATAGGCTGGGGCCCTGGATAGTAGGATCCCAGCCAAACTAAGTCAAAAACCATCAAAACACCAGGCAAAAAGTGGGGGTAACCGTGCAGTCGGATTCCACCTTCCTACAATCAATAGCTCCTATATATTGTGGATATATGACACCATGCAATTGTAGAATGCTATACATGGGCACTCACTAACTGGAGACTTAAATGAGCAATAGGAGAACACATAAGACCTTTAACAAAAGGGGAGACTATGTAAGTTTTTGTTAAAAAAGGCCCACACAATACATTTTTGTTGTTCTCTTTTAATCAGGAAAATAAGCGAAACGTCTCTACTAGTAGTTCGGATGAGAAAAAAAGCAAATTGTTTGTTGGTAAAGTGCCCTTCAAACACAGAAGAGTTCGTTATTTCATAAAACTGAACATTTTTGAATTTTTCCCAATTGTCTGGCAGAACTATAATTTCATACCTCATAATCTAAACCATTCTCTGCCCCAGCACGTGACACTGACACATTGGATTGACCTACTATGTGTCCGATTTCATGAGAACAAGAAGCAATCTATTCTCCCTAGCGGCGGTGATAAGAAGATCATGAGTAACAGGGCAAGTTTCAGAAGTATCTTGGAACTTGACACAAAAAGCACAAGTTAGGGGTTATTACTGTTCTGAAATGACAATAAAAGGACCATATTCTATTTCGTGTATACAGTCAAAAGAATGCATTGCAACTTCCAAAGCAACGAGTGGCCCACTAAAGATAACTTGTAGAAAAGAAATGAGACACTGCATAAATGTTTAGAACCGTATATGTGAGAAAATATACAATTATAGTTGAGGTTGACACATTCTAATGGAACACTCATTAAACAAACCATATATATTATGAAAAAGAAATATTTTCCTTGTACTATCTGAAATGGCCACTGAATGGGGCTGTAGCGCAAGATAGCAATATGTGTAGACTTAGGGGCAGATTTATGAAGGCCTTGCGCCGCCGGTGCGTCACTTTTTCCCATGTTAAAAATGACGCACCGGCGGCGCAAGGCCTTCATAAATCTGCCCCTTAATGTCTAAAATTTCGGGCAAGCTTTACAAAGAGTTTTAGCATTTGCAGACCCTCTGATTTACAGAATCAGAGGATTTGTGAATACTAAAACCCTTTCTCAAATGTATAAAACTCATTTAACATCCCTTCCAAATACCAATTTCTTATTATATGTATTAATCTTCTGCAACAGAAATCCAGTCTGGGCGGTGAACTCCGCTCCGCTCGCGGAGTTTGCAGAGTTTTCTGCACTCCGTGTAATGCGGAGCTCGTGGAGTTCCCCAAAGAAATTTTTTGCCTCGCTCATGTTTTGTCAACGCCAAGTTGGTGAGCGAGGAAATTCCACCTCCCGCCGAGATTTTTCAACGCGGTCGGTCAGATTTCTCATTGCGGGTGGTCACTTGTACTTGTGCCCACTCGCATTGAGAAACCGTCTGTTCGCGTTGAGAAAGCTGCTGCTCGAGTTAAAATCTACTCGAGCGGCAGAAAGGAAGCAGCGCCCACTTGCGCTGTGCATGGTGCCGTTCGCGATGATTGCACAATGTGGACAAGCACATGGCACTGAAAATCACCACGAGCGGCATTTATCTGACGCACTCCGCTGCTCGAGGAGCTCCGAGTAGCGCGGCTGAGGTTTTTTATACATTTTGTGGAGCGGAACTCTGCGAACTACGCCCAGGCTAAATATTTATATTATACTGACTACACAAATGCCCTGATAACCCGTTGCAAATGGTAAGGAGCCCGTAAGGCACTCCTTCACATTTGTGAATGTTAAAAGAAACCTTTTTTAGTAGAGTGGTGTATGGGACCACTGTCTACTCATAAAGATGTTTGTAACACTTCTCATTTTTTATTTTAAATGCATCCAGTTTCCCTTGTGGGAAAATAAGCTGCATTTGCATTTATTAAACAGCAATCACAGGCATGATGGTTGTAAGAAGATGGGGTATTAGCTGACTGGGGAGAGGACAAACCTCGAGTGGTTACCACAACCCTTGTCAGGGGAACCCTTAAAGTCACTAAATTAATATGAGCTGAACCCCCCTGGTAGTTATGGTACACAGCAGACACGTTTATGTTAGAGGGAATGGGTAAAGTATTTCTGCGGTACAAAAACAGTAATAAAGTCAAAACACAACACACACAAAAATCGAAAACCAATTTAGAAACATCAGAATATATTTTAACAAACAAAATGACAAAAATCCAATGGGGGAAGCAAAGTTATGAATTTTAAAAATGTAAATGTGAAAATATCACCAAAAAGAGTAAAGTGGCAACAACAGTCATCTGGTTGCACTTGACC
The DNA here is from genome assembly GCF_964261635.1 of Lissotriton helveticus. Taxonomy (NCBI): domain Eukaryota; kingdom Metazoa; phylum Chordata; class Amphibia; order Caudata; family Salamandridae; genus Lissotriton; species Lissotriton helveticus. Next base: position 1,542,198,317 of record NC_136065.1, read on the forward strand.
AGTGCCTAGGCACAACTGCGATGGAGAGCGGGTCAGACACAGAAATCAGGTTTGGCACAGTCAGATGTTTTGCCTAATGACTTATTTTCTGCCATGAATTACAAACATTCGCAAAGAAGCAAGACTGCAGGCTGTCGCTGAAGAGGGCTCCTTGTTGTTGGAAAGTCGCTGGCTGAGGTCTCGGTGCAGCTGTTGACTATTGGTGGTAAAGCTTCAAGCCATTGACATTTGAACTTTGAGCCCAAGGAAGATCTTTTGCCGGCCAGATAATTTTCACACCTTCACCAGGTGACAATTTCCACTTTCAAACTTAGTAAGTTTTTGACAGCTTGAATACTTCCAACTTGGTAAGACTGCAGGCTGTAGCCGAACAGGGCTCCATGGGACATAATACCTTCTCTGTGGGGTCACACTGAATTGAATTTGCTGCTGTGGAAAAGCTCCAAGCAGGAGATACCTACATCTTTTTGCCCAGCAGCAACACGCCTTCATCGGATCAACTTGCCAGATTAGTCCTGGTCCTTCGGAGGCCTTTGGGGTCAAATAGTTTTCAGGTCCCAGGTTTCAGAATTTGTTAGAAGGGGTACACTTTGACAATGGCCAAGCGTGCAGGACCCTGAGGACAGCACTTGGGGGTCAAGACTTACTCCAGGAAAAGCCAGCAGCAGGGTCCAGAGCAGGTCCAGTTGGAAATGGTCAGATGGGCCATTGCAGACAAGGCCCCTTGTACATTGATGTGACCCTGTAGCTTGAACAGGAGGGATGTCTTATGACCCTTGGAGTCCAATTCTTCTTCCTGGATGCCAGAGGGAGAGCAAGTCCAGTCTCTTCTCTGGTCACAGACAAGAGATCCATTCTTCTTCTGTTCTTTCACAACTCCTGAAAGTGTTCTGTGAAGGGTAGTGTGGGTGCCACATTCATACCTGGAACCAGCCTGTTGATGGGTGACTCCTGGTCCATCCCTAACTAATAGGGTAAGATTTCCCAGGGGCAACAATACCCAGTTTTGCAGCACTTCCTGAGTACCCAACTGCAAATAATCCCACAGTGTCCTCTCTGCCTAAATTCAAGATGGGGAAATGTTTCTCCTCCAGGGCAGAGCCTGTGTGCCCAGCAGAGAGCTGGCACCAGCGAATGGATACTCACTCTAAACCAGATCTGGGGGCAGCTCTTTTCCCACCAGGATTGAAGCCTGGCTGGGGGGGGGGGGGCGGGACAGAGATCCCTTCCCAGGTGTTGTTAGCTAACATTTCCTGTGACAGGGTAGTCCTCTTTGAAGTTAATTTAGTACCTGGCTTCAGCCAGATGGTCATCCTGTCAAAAGAACAGAACACCTTCCCACACCCAAGGCCTTTATCTCAGCTCTGGTAACAGATTCATAACTCATTGAGGGGGCTATTCAGCTGCCAGGTGACAGCTTGTGCTCATGAAAATGGGCCTCCAGAGGCTATAGATAGGAAAGAAGTAACTTTCAGAAAGTACTTTTTCTAAAACATTTATTACAAATCCAACTTCAATAGTGAATTGAGCTCATAATAAGTAGTTTAAGAACTCTAAAAAACTATAGCTGTTGTCTAGCCAGAGATAGCAATATTAAATGTAATATTGTATCCTAGTGTTTTCCTATGGAACAGCCACCCTGATACAGTCAAAATAGCTTTTAGGTCTTTTCACCATCGGGACATGTTGAACATTAAACGTTTACATGGCTCACTTTTTAATACCATGCCCCCTGCCTTATGGGGAGTAAGACATATTGAGGGGTGAGTTATTAACATATGAAAGGAAGGTTTAGGCCTGTCAAAGGTGGTTATGTTTCAAGTTAATTTGCAGTTTAAATCTGCACAGTTAGGCTACATGTGTCAGGCTTGCATTCATATGTCAATTGTCATTGTAGTGAATAGCATAATGGGTGCTGCACTCCACGTGTAAAATTTAACTTGCATTTCCTGGGTATACCTTTGTACCATATACTAGGGACTTAAGGCCAGATGTACAAACTTTTCATTTTGCAAGTCTCTAATTGCAATTTTTGGCGACTCACAATTAGAGACTCGCAAAATGAAATGTACTAAAGTGTCTCAGACACATTAGTGATTCCCAATGGGGTTGTAATTGACCTGCCTCATCAATATTAATGAGGCAGGTTGCAATTTGCGACCTATTGGAAATGGGAAATAACACAGGGATGGTGGTCTGCTGGGGACTGCAGACCGCCATGTCTGTGTCTCCTTTTAAATAAAGTAACTTTCTTTTTAAAATACAGCCCATTTTCCTTGAAGGAAAACAGGATGTGTTTCAAAAGAAATATGAAGTGTTTCTGTTTCATTTTTTAAGGGTAGGCCTGCACTTACAAAAAACAAAATTCTACCATTCACAAAGGGGACCCCTCCTGTTTGCGATTGGCTTACCACCTATTTGAAGTAGATGGTAAACTGTGATTGTTTTTTGCAACCGCGTTCCGATCGCAAAACAAATTGTACATCCCCCTGCGACTCACTATTAGGAATGGACTCCCTTGGTACGCCCCTTCCTAATATCGACTCGCAAACCCTATTTTGTGAGCTGGTGATAGGTTACCGACTCGCAAAATAGGGTTAGTACATTACAAAAGACATTTTAGCGGTCGCAAGCCGCCCTAATCTCTGTTTGCGACAACTAAAAATTGTCATACATCTGGCCCTTACAAGTAAGTTAAATATGCCAGTTAAGGGTATGCCAATTTTATCATGATGAAAGGGGGTGCACAGGCACCCTAGCTCTGGTTAGCAGGGGTACAATGCACAGAGTTCTACAGCCAGCAAAAACGATCAAGGGAAAAATCTTAGCATACACCACACAAAGATAGTAATTTCCAACAGTGATCTGCTGACCCCAAATGCGTTGCAGCGCGCGCAATTAAATTGTTTTATTTCTTGATTTCTTTACTTAACTTCGATCTGCAGTATGCAGGAGTTTGCAACCCCGCCCCGCCCCGCCTCACCGCCCCGCAGCACTCCCTCCAGGAACCGCTTACTGCCCAGCAGGCCAGCAACCTTGTGATGGAAATGAAGCTTAGTGCATCTGAATTTTCGGCCTACCCACTGGCGTAACGAAAAGTGAGGGGGCCTCCCTGCACGGTACTTAGAGGGGCCCCCTCCGGGCTCAATTAGGAGCTCTCTGGCCGAGGGGGTCCCTTGGAGCTAGAGGCCCCCCCGCACTGCGGGGGCTGCGTGTGCCTGTTTACGCCCCTGGGCCTACCTCATTAATATGCATGCAGTAGGTCAGATTCCAACCTACTACAATTCAGATTTTTTATAACCAACTGACTAGTCCATAGGTCAGTTCTTAAAAACCTTTACTAATTGCAAAAATACTGGTTGGAAATTATGGCAAGTATTTTGCAACCATATATTAATAAACATGGCACCTAGTGATGGAGTTAGGCAGACTATTTGACCACAGAGCTAGGCTACAATGACTCATACAAGATCACCAGGAAAATTGGTTATGTATCTATCTATTTCTTTCTTCACTGCTGCTAAACACAATCTAATTTCCGCTAAATCCTCTTCATGCCTCTACCCGGCAATACTCTCCCCCTCCTCCAGCGCCCAGGACAACACCCTCCTTACCAGCTATGATAACACACCTTCACAAGTTGGATTCACCAATACGAGCAGAGGGTCAAACTTTGGCGGTTTGCATCGAACATGACGTGACACAATATCACCACTTCTCACTTCTTTGCAATGACTTCCAGTTAAGAAGCACTCCCGTCAATGTTCCAGGCATGACTGCAGACCCGTGCCGGAGATGGGGGACACTGGCAGTGGATGTAGCTGCCAGTACAACTAATCCAGCTGAGCTGCTTTTGGAAATCTATACCACTGGGTCTGATCGCTGAAGCTTCTCAGTATTACTAGTCCTGACAAAGTCGTAGGGATACTTCCCAATACGACGAAGCACGTGTTGGTTCAAGGAAGGCTTACCGGAGCAAATAACATGTTAAATAGAAGACCGGACGAGAACTCACTCATGATTATTGCACTACTTGTACAGAATGTGTTGATTAACTTGATTTTGCTTGCGCTTCATGAAGTTGGACACGTCAACGCCTTATTCATTGTTCATGGGACTTTTTTTTAACAAAGGCTATGCTTTCATTAATGAGCCTTCTCCTTGTCCTACACTGGGACCTGCATCTTAAATATCAAGAAAAAACACTGCATTTCTGCTGACAAGAGTGAGCTTGTGTTAATAAAATAAATATAATTAAATAGGCCGCAGGACGTTTCGATCACAGGGCCTGTGCTCTACGCTTTTCCATAACAGCCCTAATTTACAAAGCTTTCTCTGTGAACATTTAAATATACTTATGTGTAACTGGTGTATTTTCGTGAATTGCCAGGCATGATTCACAAAGCATATTTTGTGAATAGTCCAAGCGTTTCAATTCAGACTTGGGTGTGTCTTACTTGTGAATTTGCAAGAGTAACACAGGCTTGCACATATAAAAACGCTTTAAGAATCAGTGGCCCTGATTACTACGTCATCCTTTTGGAAATGATTTCCCATTGAGCAATCCAGAAACTCCAGTTGCATTTTGGTGTGCATGCATCAACAATAGTACACATAATTTTCTATAAAACAAATCTGTATTGTTCATGATGTTGTCAATTTCCATCTTTTTAGTTTTCCTCCTTTCGACTCAATTAAATGTGTGTAAAAAATTGGGTTGTTGGTTGCTTTGAGTATGAGCCCTGGTCAAGCAACAGTCACAATCCTAGTCAGGGTAAAAGGCAGGCAAACCCTAAATTAACCTGTATTCACCCTGTGATAGCTTGGCGGCACAGAGCAGTCAGCCTAAACTTAGAGGCAATGTGTTAAGTATTTGTGTAAAACTTAAAACACCACCCAAAAAGGTCCCACACTAGGTTTGGAAAAATAGTCGATTTTTAATATATACATGACCAAAACAACAAAAATATAATCCGGGATAACTGGAGATCTTTAATTTTAACATTTTAAGGTAAAATAGCACCACAAAGCACAGTGCCAACAAGGGATATCTGGTCGCGCTGGACTGAGACAAAGTCACAAGTTTAGGCCAACAGCGATGGAGCGCGTGCCAGCTACAGGGACCAGGTTATTACCGCTGAACTATGTACCTTAAATTCTGGTTGCAGAGCATTGTGTGGATCCGAGGTGAAGAAGCATGCACAGTCAAAGCGATGCATTGGTTCCAAGATGCAGCAAGTCTGTGGTGTGAGGCCCTGTTTCGTCAATGATCCTGCCGAAGGGGCTTGCAATTAGAAGTCCGGGTATCAAGGATGCGTCGGTTATGAATATCTTTGAGGCTGTGATGCAGAGGCAGGCGTCGCACTGTACTTAAACCTCCTGAGGCGGAAGCCGGGAGCACGAATAGCTTTTTTAACATTTGAGTGTCACTTTAGCTCTTTAAATTGTATTTTAAACTGTACCTGCGCTCTGTTGGGCACCGGTCACGCTCCTAACACACCCGGGCAGCGGATTTAGCGCTGCCACGGGAGAAAGCTGAAGTCTCCATTGCCGCCATCTCGCCAGTAAACTGGCCATGCCCCTTTTTCGAAACGACACGCCCCCACCTTCAGTATAAAAGGACGCTGACTGCAAGCGTCGCCCTACTGTACTTAAACCTCCTGAGGCGGAAGCCGGGAGCACGAATAGCTTTTTTAACATTTGAGTGTCACTTTAGCTCTTTAAATTTTATTTTAAACTGTACCTGTGCTCTGTTGGGCACCGGTCACGCTCCTAATACACCCAGGCAGCGGATTTAGCGCTGCCACGAGAGAAAGCTGAAATCTCCATTGCCGCCATCTCGCCAGTAAACTGGCCACGCCCCTTTTTCGAAACGACACGCCCCCCACCTTCAGTATAAAAGGACGCTGACTGCAAGCGTCGCCCTACTGTACTTAAACCTCCTGAGGCGGAAGCCGGGAGCAGGAATAGCTTTTTTAACATTTGAGTGTCACTTTAGCTCTTTAAATTGTATTTTAAACTGTACCTGCGCTCTGTTGGGCAACGGTCACGCTCCTAATACACCCGGGCACCGGATTTAGCGCTGCCACGGGAGAAAGCTGAAATCTCCATTGCCGCCATCTCGCCAGTAAACTGGCCACGCCCCTTTTTTGAAACGACACGCCCCCACCGTCTTCATTTCTGCATAAATTATGTGTATATTTCGGAAGCGCAGCGGACGAGCGCAGCGGGCGTGCCGAATGCGCGCCAAAGGCGCGCCAAAGGTAAGCCTGCCTCGCCCGTCCGCGGCCGGCTGAGCCAAGGGGCGCCCCACTATGCCCAGACTGTTCAATACTCCTCTGCGCAACTCCGCAGCCTCCAAGGCCTATGGCCTTTAGATGGCCCTGCGATTTCACTCATCAGTAGACTGGGATTGACAGCTCCTCGCCCCCTCCCTTCTCTCCCCCCTCACCATCCCTTCCCCTTCCCCCCCTGACCCATCTCCTGACCTCCCGCTCCTTCTGTGCCTACTACCCTATCCGTTTATTTCCTTAACACCAGATCAGCAGTCAAGCACTGTCTTGAACTTTTCGTCTTACTTGACTCGCACAAACCGGATCTCTTATTTCTTACAGAGACCTGGTTTTGTGACAACTCCCTTCCTTCTTTGTTAGCTGCCCTCTGTTAGAAAGGCGATCCCGGGGGAGGCAGAAGATGTCTGACTGACCCCCCCTAGGTCCACCTCTCCGTCGAGAAGTAGCCGAGCGTTATCAAGAGGCCTCCTGAGTGAGGGTCCTCTCCTAGGATCGTACAGTAGAGTAACCACAACACTACAAACGGACACCACACAAGAGGATAAGTTCTTAGGCTTTATCAAGAATAAGGGTTGCTGGTTCCCAGCGATATGTACAGGCAGATCGATGGATCTGTAAAGTCTCGTAAAGAAGGGACGGGGTAGCGGGACAGTCTCAGTACGGGTGTAGGAAGGGATACCCTGCGCACAGCTCTCAATCCTCGAGCCGGGGGTTCAGAGAGGTCGAGCCGCGGCAGCGCCAGCAGGGCTCGACAGGTGGTCTTTAACGGAGAGGGGCCCGCGGCAGCGCCAGCAGGCCTCGGTGTGGTTTTCGGCTCTCCAGATGGTTCAGCGAAGGTGGGCCGCGGCAGCGCCAGCAGGCTCTCAAGATGGTTCAGCGAAGATGGGCCGCGCCAGCGCCAGCAGGCTCCCCAGATGGTTCAGCGAAGGTGGGCCGCGGCAGCGCCAGCAGGCTCTCAAGATGGTTCAACGAAGGTGGGCCGCGGCAGCGCCAGCAGGCTCTCAGGGTAGCTTCAGGTTACAGGAAAATGAGTTCTTCTGGTATCGGCCGCGACAGCGTCAGCAGGGCTCTCCAGTCCAGGATACAACTAGCGTCCTACTCCGGGGCTGGCCCAGATATAGGACTGGAGTCCTTTGATGTCCGGACCCTCGCGCCTGGGGGCCAGAGGGGCCGGGATGATGGTGTCCAGACACCCAGCAGGGGGGTGGAGCCAGCGCCCAGGGAGGCCGGAGGGCGATCGATACCAGGCGTCCGGGGACGGCTGGAGGCCCATCAAAACTCCCCTCCTTTTGGATCTGTTGAGTGGCCACTCGACCACCTGGGTGGATCTTGGTGCCTCGATGTTGGGGCTTCGCGGGGGCCGGGGCCGAGGCCACGTGTTCGTGACGTGGTGGGCCCAAGATGGAGTCAGGCCGGTAGTGGTGGTCCGGGATGATAACCGGACCGGCAGTGTGGGGGCGTGCAGGGTCGGGCAAAAGGGGCCGCCCGAGGCTCGGCGGAGGGCCGATGTCGTTCTGGGCCCGCCATGCGGGAGGGGTAGGGCCACACCATGAGGCCGGGTCCAACACGCGTCCACCCAAGCTGAAGGCAGGGGAGAGTCACCCATCTTCTTGGGGGTTCTTCTCGCCGAGGCGGAAGAATCGGGACAGGCCGTCAGCATTGGCGTGGTCGTTGCCGGGGCGGTGCTCCACAGTGAAGTCCATCCCTTGGAGGGAGATGAACCATCGCAACAGTTTCGGGTTTTCTCCCCGCATCTGCATCAACCACCGCAGGGGCCGGTGGTCGGTCTGGACCCGGAAGTGGGTGCCGAAGAGGTAGGGCCGGAGCTTCTTTAGGGCCCATACGACGGCGAAGGCTTCCCTCTCGATGGTGCTCCATCGCTGTTCCCTAGCCAGCAGGCGCCGACTGATGAAGGCAACGGGAAGGTCGGCTCCCTCAGGGTTTACTTGGGAGAGGACCGCCCCAATGCCGTGCTCCGAGGCGTCGGTTTGGACCACAAACTCTCGGCTGTAGTCGGGCGCTTGGAGCACAGGGGCGGTGCACATGGCGGTCTTCAGTGTGTCGAAGGCGACCTGGCACTCGGGGGTCCAGCGCACCTTTGTGGGTAGTCTCTTGGAGGTTAGTTCTGTGAGGGGCCCCACAATGCTCCCATAGTCTTTTATGAAGCGCCGATAATATCCTGTGAGCCCCAGGAAGGCTCGGACTGCTGTTTGGGTGACCGGGGGCTCCCAGGCCCGGATGGCGTCAATCTTTGGCTGGAGGGGAGCCACCTGGCCGCTCCCTACTTGGTGTCCCAGATAGGTCACGGACCCTTGGCCTATCTGGCACTTGCTGGCCTTTATTGTCAGTCCGGCCCGTCGGAGGGCCGTCAGGACCTCCCAGAGGTGGGTCAGGTGCCCATCCCAGTGGAGGCTGTACACTGCAATGTCGTCTAGATAGGCGGCACAGAACTCTTCTAGCCCGGCCAACACCCTATTCACGAGTCTCTGGAAGGTGGCCGGGGCGTTTTTCATGCCGAAGGGCATCACCTTGAAATGGTAGTGGCCATCAGGGGTCGAGAAGGCCGATCGCTCTTACGCTCCAGGGGTGAGGCCGATCTGCCAATATCCGGCCGTGAGGTCGAAGGTGCTGAGATACTTTGCGGCCCCCAGGCGATCGATCAGTTCATCTGCCCGGGGGATGGGATGGGCGTCGGTCCTGGTGACTGCATTCAGCCCCCGGTAGTCAACACAGAACCGGAGCTCCGGGGGCGTGCCGAGGGCGGCGGCTTTAGGGACCAGGACAACGGGACTGGCCCAGGGACTGTCGGAGGGTTCGACTACCCCCAGAGCTAGCATCTTGGCCACTTCGGATTGAATGCAGGCCCGAACTCGGTCGGGCACTCGGAAAGCTCGGTGTCTGACAGGCGGGCTGTCTCCGGTGTCTACCTCGTGGACACACCACCGGGTGACCCCAGGAGTGAGGGAAAATAGAACTACAAATTGCCCCAGCAGCTTCCGGCAGTCTTGGTGCTGTTCTGGGGTCAGGGTAGAGGAGAGCGTGACCCCTTCGACTGAGCCGTCTTTCTCGGTGGTGCTCAGGAGATCTGGTAGAGGTTCGGAGTCGTCTTCAGCCCCGTCATCGGTCGCTAGCAGCAGACTTAGTTCAGTGCGGGCAAAGTGCGGCTTGAGCCGGTTAGCGTGTAGATCCCGGAGGGGGTTCCTGGGGGACTCCATGTCCACCAGATAGGTGACGGGGCTCTTGCGCTCCACCACTTTGAAGGGCCCCGTCCATTTGTCCTGGAGGGCACAAGGTTCAACCGGGGACATGACCCAGACCTGCTGGCCCGGCTCGAATTCGATGGACGAGGCGTTCTGGTCATACCAGCGTTTCATCTCCTCCTGACTGGCCTCCAGGTTGGCCTCGGCAAGTTCCCGGAACTTCCGAGTCTGGTTGCGGAGGGTCAGGAGGTACTGGTAGACATCTGGTGGAGCACCTCGGACAGCCGTCTCCCAGCCTTCTTTGACCAGGCTGAGGGGGCCTGGGACCGGGTGCCCATACAATAGTTCGAAGGGGCTGAACCCCAGGGACTTCTGGGGTACCTCGCGATATGCAAACAGGAGGCAGGGCAGCAGGACATCCCATTTGCGTCGTAGCGGCTCCTCTAGGCCCTTGATCATTCCCTTCAGTGTTCGGTTAAACCGTTCTACAAGTCCATTTCCTTGGGAGTGATACGGGGTGGTGAACTTATATGTGACCCCGCACTGTTGCCACAGGGACCGCATATATTTGGATATAAAGTTTGTGCCCCGATCACTCACGACTTCTCGGGGGAAGCCGACTCTGGAAAAGATCCCCATTAGGGCTCGGCCTACTACTGGGGCCGTGATGGTTCGGAGGGGGATGGCTTCAGGATAGCGGGTGGCATGGTCCACCAGAACGAGGATGAAGCGGTGCCCCTGAGAGGTGCGGGGGTCCAAGGGTCCCACTATGTCGATCCCCACTCGCTCGAAGGGGGTGGTGACCACGGGAAAAGGCTGGAGTGGAGCTTTGACTTTTCCCCCGCTCTTCCCGCTGGCTTGACAAGTCGGACAGGATCGGCAGTGATTACTCACATCGTTGCGCATTTTCGGCCAGTAGAAATGGGTCACCAGGCGGCTGTAAGTTTTGTCCTGCCCCAGGTGCCCGGCAAGGGGCACGTCATGTGCCAAGTTCAAGAGGAAGTCTCTGAACCGGAGGGGAACGACCAGCACCCGGCTGGCCCCTAGTTCGGCAATCTTCTGCTCGCTGTAGAGAAGGTCGTGGTCCCAATAGACCCAGTGGGACCCCGAGGGGTCTCCAGCAGCTTGAGTGGCGGCTTGTTGTCGGATTCCCTCGAGGGAGGGACAGGTTTTCTGTTCCTGCCGGAATTGTTCGCGGGTGGGGCCACCTTCTTGGCGCCATTGAGCTAGTTCTGGAAGGTGGCCGAGCTCGGTGAGGTCTTCATGGCTGGGCCCCTGGGGGCCGGGTTCAGGGTTGGCGTCCTCGGGGACGGCGGGCGGTGGAGGTGCGGGCCACTCCGGTTCTTCCGGCAGGACATCTTCGATCGGGGCGGAGGCCCGGGCGGTCATGGATCGAGTGGTCACACAGACCCACTCGGGAAGGCCTAGCATCCCCAGATGCTCTCTCCGCTCGACGTGGGCCCAGGCGGAACTTTCCAGGTCGTTCCCGAGGAGGCAGTCCACGGGGGCATTGTACCGGACGGTCACCTCCAGCATACCCGACACCCCTCCCCATTCGAAGGGGATACGGGCCATCTGGCACAAACTCTCGGAGTTGTCCGCCGACCGTACCGGGCACAGGACATTGGGTAGAATCTGTTCTGGGGTCACCAAGTAGCAGCGGACCGCCGTCACGCTGGCTCCAGTGTCACGGAGGGCTTTGGCCCGGCGTCCATTGATGGTGACCCATTGGCGGTATTTCTGTGTGTTGCCTGGGATCGTGTCTCGGGGGATCATGTCTCGATCGCCCAGGCATGCCAAGATCATAGCGGCGGGCTCCCATTCGGCTTGCTCGGGGTCGTTGTCTTCTTCCTCGCCTCCTTCTGTACCCAGGGCGGCGGCCGCGATCTGGCGGTGCGGAGGACCGGTGGTGCCGGGTCGCTGGTTCATCGGGCAGAGGGGGTCATTCGCCTAATGACCCTGTCGCTGGCATCTGTGGCACGTAACATTCAGGCGGGGCCCCGGTCTTGCTGGAGGAACCCCCCTTCGGCCCAGGGATGGCAAAGTGGAGGTAGGGGAGAACCCCGTGGGGGCGTCTTGGCCCCTGTTCTGGCCTCCTCCGCCACCTCGTGGTCGGTGGTTCCCCGGGGATCCCGGCCGTAGTCTCCCATCGGGCTCCGGGGGACTCGGGTGCTCACCCATCTATCAGCCTCGACAGCGAGTTTTCGTGGCTCTGTCAATTTGCTGTCGAGGAGATGCTGCCGGAGTTCGATGAAGCAGTTGTTGGAAAGATGTTCCCATATAATGAGGTCGACCAACTGCTGGTAGGTGGTGACCTGGCTGCCTTTGATCCACCCCTCGAAGGCTCTGCTGTAAAAGTTCACGTACTCCACCCAAGTGGTACCGGGGATTTTTCTACAGTCTCGGAATCGCTGCCGGTACATTTCGGGGTGAGTCCGTAGCGGGTGAGGAGAGCGGTTTTCATGTGTTCGTACGAGGTCATCTCGGCATCGGGAAGCTCTAGCAGGGCGTCTCTCCCCTCGTTGACGAACTTCCCCCACAGGCCGGCGCCCCAGTCCTTGAGGGGTACTCGATGGGCGGTCATGGCTACTTCGTAGGCTTTGAACCACTGTTGGATGTTGTCATTCTTATGGTACTCTTTGACGACATCCTTGGGTATGTGCACCTTTGTGTCCATAGGCGGGGGCGAGGTCTTGCCCCTGGATGCGTTGGCATCGTTCGTTTTGGCCTTGATTTCTAGTTCCTTTAAGACACGCTCATGCTCGAGCATGAGTCTCTTTTCCTCGAGGTCTCTTTGTCTTCGTTTCTCCTCCAGGTCTCCTTCTAGCCGTAGTTGCTCGAGGGCTATCTTTTTCGTCGTCAGCTGTAGTTCTCCATCTAGCCGGAGTCGGGCGAGCTCCAATTCGTGGAGCCGGTTCCTCTCTCGTTCTCGGGCGTCTTCGTGGGGGAGGCCCGTGCCTAGATTTGCGGGTCTCTCCCCCGCTGGGGTTGTGTCGGCCTCCGGGCTTCCGTTCGGGCCCGGGTTATCTTCATTCTGGGGTGGCGTGTCACCGGCGTCCACCCATGCTTGTAGGGCCGATTTAAAGTCTTCCTTGGTGCTTAGGCCAGTGGTAGCGATGCCCAGGTCTTTGCAGAATTGTTTTAATTCCTTGTGACTGTAATCTTCCATTTTCTCTTTCTGGAATTCCGTAGTCGGTCTCGTTTCTTGCGTAGTCATGGTCGTAGTGTATTTTTCTCGGTAGTGGGTGAATCACTCTCTGCACGATCTGCGTCGGCTCGGATCCCGCCGCTTGCCACCAATGTTAGAAAGGCGATCCCGGGGGAGGCAGAAGATGTCTGACTGACCCCCCCTAGGTCCACCTCTCCGTCGAGAAGTAGCCGAGCGTTATCGAGAGGCCTCCTGGGTGAGGGTCCTCTCCTAGGATCGTACAGTAGAGTAACCACAACACTACAAACGGACACCACACAAGAGGATAAGTTCTTAGGCTTTATCAAGAATAAGGGTTGCTGGTTCCCAGCGATATGTACAGGCAGATCGATGGATCTGTAAAGTCTCGTAAAGAAGGGACAGGGTAGCGGGACAGTCTCAGTACGGGTGTAGGAAGGGATACCCTGCGCACAGCTCTCAATCCTCGAGCCGGGCGTTCCGAGAGGTCGAGCCGCGGCAGCGCCAGCAGGGCTCGACAGGTGGTCTTTAACGGAGAGGGGGCCGCGGCAGCGCCAGCAGGCCTCTGTGTGGGTTTTTGCGAAGATGGGCCGCGGCAGCGCCAGCAGGCTCTCAAGATGGTTCAGCGAAGACGGGCCGCGGCAGCGCCAGCAGGCTCTCCAGATGGTTCAGCGAAGGGGGGCCGCGGCAGCGCCAGCAGGCTCTCAAGATGGTTCAACGAAGGTGGGCCACGGCAGCGCCAGCAGGCTCTCAGGGTAGCTTCAGGTTACAGGAAAATTAGTTCTTCTGGTATCGGCCGCGACAGCGTCAGCAGGGCTCTCCAGTCCAGGATACAACTAGCGTCCTACTCCGGGGCTGGCCCAGATATAGGACTGGAGTCCTTTGATGTCCGGACCCTCGCGCCTGGGGGCCAGAGGGGCCGGGATGATGGTGTCCAGACACCCAGCAGGGGGGTGGAGCCAGCGCCCAGGGAGGCCGGAGGGCGATCGATACCAGGCGTCCGGGGACGGCTGGAGGCCCATCGAAACTCCCCTCCTTTTGGATCTGTTGAGTGGCCACTCGACCACCTGGGTGGATCTTGGTGCCTCGATGTTGGGGCTTCGCGGGGGCCGGGGCCGGGGCCACGTGTTCGTGATGTGGTGGGCCCAAGATGGAGTCAGGCCGGTAGTGGTGGTCCGGGATGATAACCGGACCGGCAGTGTGGGGCGTGCAGGGTCGGGCAAAAGGGGCCGCCCGAGGCTCGGCGGAGGGCCGATGTCGTTCTGGGCCCGCCATGGGGGAGGGGTAGGGCCACGCCATGAGGCCGGGTCCAACACCCTCCCTGTCTCATATTACGCTCTGCGCTCTGACCGACCCCCCGGCAGATCGGGCGACGGCTTGGCTCTGATCGCCCGCAGAGAAATTTCCTTTCAGTCTCTAACCTTTTCGCCCATTGGTTCATCAGATTTTCTAGTTGACCGCTCACCGTCTTTCCGAGTCCCGCTCACCTGCTTGCTCATGTATCGTCCCCCCCAACCCTCTCAAAATTTTCTCCCCGGCTTCCAAGATCTAATAGCCACTTTAGCGGTCAACAACTCCTCCATCTTGGTTTTAGGAGATTTTAACTTCTGGCCCTCAGACCCCGCAGAATGCTCGACCTCCAAAGAATTCTCGGATACCCTTCGCTCCCTCAACTTCAATTCCCATGTCCACTCCCCCACTCACATTCAGGGCCACATCCTCGATCAGATTTGGTCCCTCAATTGTCCTATAGCCTCTCTGTCCATCTCCCCCTGCACCTGGTCCGACCATTCCTTGATATCCTTCTCCCTACACCTTAACCAAGTCACCAAGCCCCCTCTTCCTAAAAACATCTGGGCGCGCTCTTGGAGCCAGGTGGATGTTGCCTTTCTGTCCGCCACACTCTCTGCATCCAGTCCGAACCTCCATGGACTGTCATCTTTCGCACAAGCCGACAATATTAACTCCTGGCTCTTGTCAGGCTGCGACTCCGTCGCTCCCCTTAGGCGGGTGTCCTCCAGGCGCGCGAACGACGCAAACCGCTGATTCAACGAGGAACTTAAGACCTTAAAACTAACTGTGCGCCATGCAGAGCGAGCCTGGAGGCATGAGTACTGCCCCAACCTCAAAACCCAGTACACCATTCTCCTGTCTCAATACAAAAAATCTATCTTGGCTACTAAGACAGCTTATTTCTCTACAAAAATCTTGGCTGCCGAAAATCAGCCTAGAGAAATCTTCTCCATTGTCCATGACCTCGCCTACTCTGACAGAGCTACCCTCATACCCTCCCCTTCACAGAATTTGTGCGACTCCCTCAATGCTTATTTTTTAGACAAAATCTCACATATCAAATCAAACATCCCTCCCCCCTCTCCTTCTTTCGTCGACCCTCAATGTCCGCCAGTTGGAGCACGCCTGGTCTCCTTCCCCCTTCTGACAGAAGAGGCTTTCCTCTCCCTCCTCCCTTTGGTCAAATCTGGCTCCCCCTTAGACCCCTGTCCTGCCCACATCCTCAGGCACATTTATTCGGTCTGTGTGCAGCCCCCTCTCAAATTTCTCAACAGTTCACTATCCCAGGGCATTGTTATCCAACCTCTCAAATCAGCCATCATTGTCCCCATCCTCAAAAAACCGGGCGCTGACCCATCCGCTCTTGTCAACTACCGCCCCATCTCATTATTGCCCTTTCTGGGGAAGGTACTGGAGCGCCATGTGACCAGAACACTCAGTACCTATGTGGAGGAGAACGGGGTGCTAGCTCCCCGCCAGGCTGGTTTCCGGGCCCGCACACTCCACGGAGTCCGTGGTGCTATCGGTCCTTGACAACCTCAGAGAGGGCATGGACATCAACCATCCCCAGGCCTTGGTCCTCCTCGACCTCTCAGCCGCCTTCGACACGGTTGACTATTCCATCTTACTTTCTCGTGTCAGGGCGGCGGGGGTTGGAGGCACGGCCTTGGTCTGGCTGTCCTACTTCCTGAGGGACCGCACCCAGGCAGTGCGCCTGGGCGACTTCTCGGCAGACCTCCGGAAAGTCCTATGCGGGGTCCCCCAAGGCTCCTCCCTTTCCCCTCTTTTATTTAACCTATATATTGCTCCTCTCATTTTTGCCCTTCAGCAAATGGAGGACTCCGTTTACAACTATGCGGACGACCTTCAGCTTATTTTTACCTTGTCCCCATCCCCAGAGTCCATGGTAAAATTCCAGTCTGGTATGATCTTCAACCGGGACTGGATGAATCACAACCACCTGAAGTTAAACCCAGACAAAACAGAGCTGGTTTTGACAGGTGGTTGCTCCAGTCCCTGGACCTCTCTCTTCTGCCCCCCCCCTAGGTCCCCCCCTTCTCCATCTTCCTCTGTGAAAACACTTGGGATTAAGCTGAACGACCAACTCCCTCTGCACTCCCAGGTCAGCCTAGTGGTGTCCTCTTCTTTTCTTTCACTCCGCACCAGCCGCAAAGTTTCCCGTTTCTTTACCTTCTCTGCCTTAAAACTTATAGTCCTGACAATGGTAATCTCTCGCCTAGATTATGGCAACGCCTTATACTGTGGCATGCCGGCCTACAGCTTGCGTCGACTACAGCTGGTCCAAAACCAGGCTGCCCGCCTGGTTTACAACCTGGCCAAATTTCACCACATCACTCCGCTTCTCAAGTCCTTGCACCGCTCCCCATCCGAGAGCGAGCTCAGTTCAAGATGGGATGTATCACTTTTCAGGCCCGGGTCGGCGCAGCCCCTGCGTTTATCTCCTCGGAAATCAAAGTCTACGCCCCCGTCAGGGAACTGCGCTCATCTTCCCAACACTTGTTGACAGTTCCCCGCTTTAGGCGTAAAAAGTGGGGGGGCACAAAATTTTCCACACTCGCCCCCGCCTTTTGGAACTCTCTCCCCGCTCGCCTCAGATCTTCCACTCAATATGCACTCTTCCGAAAGGAGCTAAAAACTTTCCTTTTCTCACAAGCCTTCCCTTTATAAACTCCTTTCCCTTGCTTCCCTCCTGATCTTCCTGTCCCTCTTGGTTCAGTACACCACAGTGCCATGAAACCACCAGGTGAACGTGCGCTTTATAAATGCTTTAAACTCAAACTCAAACTCGCGCTTCCGTCAACGAGAGATGTTAGGACCTGGGTCGGAGATGTGCAGCGCCTCCGGCGATGCATCAATACTGAGGACTGAGAGGGCAATGCGGACCTTCAGCGCCAGGCTCAATCCAAGCAGCAGCCATTCAGCTAAGGAAAGGCGTCGGTGCGGCTCGAGTAAGCACCTTAGACCCACTTCAAAGGGTCCAGGACTGGGGTGGCACCACTAGTCAGAGTAGACTCACAGATGGCAGAGTCCAGGTGCCGTGGCAAGATTGTTGGAAGCCTGTTATGTCTCTGAGGCTTCAGATCAGGAGGCCAGGCACCAAACCCTTAGAGTCACTCTGGGTTCTGGGTTCAAGTGAAGCAGATCCAGTCCTTTTCACCCAGGTAAAAGAGCAGTATGCTGCAGGTCAGCATAGCAAAGATGAAGCCCAGCAGCGAAGCAATCCAGCAAAGTGGCAGCCCTTTCAACAGCACAGCAGTCCTTCTTCCTGGCAAATTACCACAGGCCCAGAAGTGCACTGAAGTGGTAGTGCCTGAGGTCCTTCTTTTATACACAGTTGTGCCTTTGAAGTGGGAAGAAACTTCAGAGACATACATTTGAAGTGCACATATGCCCTGCCAGCCCTGGCTTTAGACTAACTACAGGGGGTTAGCAGCCCATTATGTGGGGACAGGACATAGCCAATTCAGCTATAAGTGAGGCTGGGTCCAGCTCCTCTCTCCCATTCTGTCAGGATAGCGCACTCAGTCACACCTATGTTCCCATTGTGTGTGGCTGTCTAGGTGGAATACACAAAGCCCAACTGCCAAAAACACCCAGTCAAGTGGCTCTGACAAGAAAATGCCACTTTGTAAAAGTGATACTAAAGGGGATGATTGACGGAACGTTTGAGCAAATCAAACACCCACCCCCAGTCAACTGATCTGGGTTTAATCTATCATCATTCTTTATCTCACTCCACCACCCCAGTTCAGACATGGCCATATGCAAATCAGTCTGACCCTGTGCTTCATGGGAACAGTCCAGCCCGAACTGCCAAGCCATGTCTTCTCTGGACCGGACAAAAGCATCCTGTGACCGGTTTCGGGTTCATAACCCTCATCAGCCAGGCTATCTTGAATCCAGTGGCATAGTGAGCAAGGGACCCACGTCTGGCACAAACACCCTGCCAACTTAGGGCGAACAAAGCGATACCAAAAGGGATGATAGACGGAGCGTTTGAGCAAATCAAACACCCACCCTCAGTCAACTGATCTGGGTTTAATCCATCATCATTCTTTAGCTCACTCCATCACCCCAGTTCAGACATGGCCATATGCAAATCAGTCTGACCATGTGCCTCATGCCTTACGTCTGGACTGGCCACAGGGCGTGTTTACACAGTGGTGAAGGGAGGGGACGGGGCCTGAGGTGACATGTGCAAACACGCCATGTGGCGCGTTTTAAGTTGGGGAAATAATTCCCCTTCAATCTTGAGGGTCCCTGGGGGCCAACTAGCCCACTAGGTGCTTGCAGCAAGCGCTACTGCACTGCGCTGCAGAGAGGTGGTCTAGGCTGTGCCCCTTTTTACACCTCTCTGCAACGCAGCTCTGTGGCTCTTACTGGAGGTACCTAGTGGGCTAGTTGGACCCTAGGGACCCTCAGGATTCAAGGGGACTTAATCTCCCAACTTAAAACGGCCACAGGGCGCGTTTACACAGTGGTGAAGTGTGCAAACACGCCCTGTGGCATGTTTTAAGTTGGGGAATTACGCCCCCATTATTCCTGAGAGTCCCGGTTTTTAACTAGCCCACCATGTACCTCCAGTAAGAACCACAGAGCTGCATTGCAGAGAGGAGGTCTGAGGCCATGCCCCATTTTACTTCTCTCTGCAATGCAAGTCTGTGGCTCTTACTGGACATACCTGGTGGGTTATTTGGCCCCCAGGAACCCTCAGGATTCAAGGGGACTTTATCCCCCAACTTGAAACGCCCACAGGGCATGTTTGCACACGTCACCTCAGGCTCCCCCCCTCCCTCCACCAGTGTGCAAACGCACCCTGTGGCATGCTTTCAGAGGTAGTATTAATCCCCCTGCCCTATTATGTACTAGAGGCTGACAGAGGAGGTCATGCTAATCACAGGGGTACCCCAACGCATAGTGTTCCCTAGTGTATGTAGGTGTTTTCACTGTATACTGTCTTTTAGCATACCACTGGCTCCAGGCCTGGTTAGTCAGAGTCAGTTAACACTAGTACCCGTCTGAAAAAGTTGTGGGCACAGGATGATTTTGTAACAAGGCCTCTTTCTGCTCCTTTTTTGGTTCTTTCTGCACAAGTCTTGCTTCTTCCTGCACTTGTCTTCGTCTTTGAAGACTTCTTTTGCTTCTTTCTGTGCGTTTTTTCTTCTTTCTTCACATGTCCTAATGTACATATGATGAGTGAGTGCATGTATGAGTGACTGTATAGGACTGTTGCTGAATGAGTGGATGTGTGTGTGTGTAGATCTTGGAATTAGTGAATAGGTGTGTTGTAACTGGTATTGGTGTGTCCATTGTTTTGAAAATCGTAGTTTCTATTTTTGAGTGTGTGTATCAAAGCTTATATTAGGGTGAGAGGAGGTCTGCCACTTTATCACAAGGATGATGTCATCAGTGATGTCATCTGAGATGTCATCGGTGATGTCATGAGTGATGTCACTGACCACGTCATCAGTGATGTAATATGTGACGTCATCAGTGGTGCATTGCGGGCGCGTGAGTTATAGTTAGCTGAACTAACTATAACGGGGGAATTTCATTGGTTTTGTACGAGGGAAACGTCAAACTAACTATAACGCCCCTGAAACCTACGTTTTTTTCAGTGAATATATATGTAAATATATAAATATATATATATATAACTATATATATACTTTGTGCCTACTGTCCTGTCTAATGAAGAAAGCTATATTTCCCTGATTGTTTGGACTCCTTCGTTGGTGGCAAAACCTTTTATTGGATTATAATGGCCATTTGTCAGGTCGTGAAGGAGGCCCGCTGCGTTGCAGACCTGGATGCGGTCATTTGTCGACATCGTGTCAGGACGGAAGCTATAGACGGGGCAAAGAAGCGTAGGCATACGTCAAGGAGGGTTACAAACTACCCACGGAGGTTTTATTTTGTGTTTAGTGGCTGTCAGCAAAGCGGCTCACACGAGCAACACAATGTGCACTTCAAGTACCAAAATGCCGTGGGGCAGCATGCGCGGTAACACGGCACCGCCCACTGGGGTGTGTACTTATGGACATTTAAGTGCACGATTCGCGGAAACTGTGCCAGTTACGTTCAGCCCATGAAGAAGGGAAGAGTCCCTGAAACGCGTCAGCTATTTAATGAACTGCTGTGATCCCACCAACCTTGTGCCTGCTGTCCTGTCTAATAAAGAAAGCTGTATTTCCCCCATTGTTTGGACTCCTTCGTTGGTGGCAAAACCTTTTGTTGGATACAGTTATATACATACATATATGTATGTATATATTTATATACATATATCCAAAACCACTTCCGGTGCTCCGAATCACTCTGCCAGAAAATGACACTGCAGTCCAAATTTCATCGGTTATTTACTAATTATGGGCTTTGACGCATTTCGGCAGGTTCCCCTGCCTTGATCAAACACACACACACACACACACACACATATATATATATATATATATATATATATATATATATAGATAGATATATACATACATACATTACCTACTGGCGGTCGCCAGTAGGTAGTTATAGTTAGGACCTAGTTACCATAGGAAAATCGCATCATTCTATTCCCAATAACTTTGGCACTGATTGACGAATCTTCGCCAAATTTTCAAAACTTATGGCCCGCTTCGGTCGACTCTTATCTTAGAAGGTTATGGGTGATTCAGCAAGTGGGGGCCGAGAAAAAAGGGGGGTTCCAAAACTTATTTTCTCCATGCAATTTTCCATGGGAAACTTTAGACACGGCTACAGCCCGAACTGCTGAACGGAATAACACCAAATTTGCCAAAAAGGTAGCCCTTGGTTCAGAAAGAGTCCTTTTTAGGACTCGCCTGAGACAGCGCATACACACCACCAGCTGTCAGTGCACGCTTCCACCAGGCATACACACCACCATTTGTCAATGCACGCTTCCACCAGGCACACACACCACCATTTGTCAGTGCACACTTGTACCAGGTGAACGCTTCCACCAGCCACACACACCACCAGCCGTCAGTGCACGCTTCCACCAGGCACACACACCACCAGCCGTCGGTGCATGCTTCCACCAGGCACACACACCACCAGCCGTCAGTGCACGCTTCCACCAGGAACACACACCACAAGCCATCAGTGCATGCTTCCACCAGGCACACACACCACCGGCCGTCAGTGTACGCTTCCACCAGCCACACACACCACCAGCCGTCAGTGCACGCTTCCACCAGGCACACACACCACCGGCCGTCAGTGTACGCTTCTACCAGGCACACACACCACCTGCCATCATTGCACGCTTCCACCAAGAACACACACCACCGGCCATCAATACACGCTTCCACCAGGCACACACACCACCAGCCATCAGAGCACACTTCTACCAGGCACACACACCGCCAGCCATCAGTGCAAGCTTCAATCATGCACACATCCCAACAGCCGTCAGTGCATGCTTCCACCAGGCATACACACCACCAGCCGCCAGTGCACGCTTCCCCCAGGCATACACACCACCAGCGGTCAGTGCACGCTTCCACCAGGTACACACACCACTAGTTGTCAGTGCACGCTTATACCAGGTGCACGCTTCCACCAGGCACACACACATCCAGCCGTCAGTGCACACTTCCACCAAGCATACACACCACCAGCCATCAGTGCACACTTTCACCAGGCACACACACCACCGCCGTCAGTGCACGCTTCCACCAGGCACACACATCACCAGCTGTCAGTGCACGCTTCCACCAGGCACACACACCACCGGCCGTCAGTGCATGCTTCCAACAGGCACATTTACCACCGACCGTCAGTGCATGCTTCCACCATGCACACACACCACCGGCCGTCAGTACACGCTTCCACCAGGCACACATCATCACCAGCCGTCAGTGCACACTTTCACCAGGCACACACACTACCAGCCGTCACACACTACCAGCCATTGATTCATGCTTCCACTAGAGGCACACAACACCAGCCGTCAGTGCACGCTTTCACCAGGCACACACACACCACCAGCTGTCGGTGCACGCTTTCCCCAGGCACACACACAACAGGCATCAGTGCACGCTTCCACCAGGCACACACACCACCAGCAGTCAGTGCATGCTTCCACCAGGCACACACACCACCAGACGACAGTGCACACTTTCACCAGGCACACACACCACCTGCCGTCAGTGCACACTTCCACCAGGCATACACACCATCAGCTGTCAGTGCACACTTCCACCGGGCACACACAACCAGCCATCAGTGCATGTTTCCATGAGGCACACACACCACCAGCCACCAGCGCTTGCTTCAACCAGGTGCATGCTTCCACCAGGCACACCAACCACCAGCCGTCAGTGCACGCTTCCACCAGGCACATACACCACCGGCCATCAGTGCACACTTCCACCAGGCACACACACCACCAGCCGTCAGTGCAAGCTTCCACCAGGCACACACACCACCAGCCATCACTGCACGCTTTCACCAGGTACACACACTACCAGCCGTCACACACTACCAGCTGTCGGTGCATGCTTTCACCAGGCACACACACCACCAGGCGTCAGTGCATGCTTCCACCAGGCAAACACACCACCAGCCGTCAGTGCACGCTTCACCAGGTACAACACCACCAACCGTCAGTGCACGCTACCACCCAGCACACACACCAGCAGCGTGAGTGCACGCTTTCACTAGGCACATATACCACCAGCAGTCAGTGCACACTTTCACTGGGCACACACACCATCAGTCATCAGTGCACGCTTCCACCAGGCATACACACCACCAGCCATCAGTGCACACTTCCACCATGCACACACACCACCATTTGTCAGTGCAGGCTTCTACCAGGTGAACGCTTCCACCAGCCACACACACCACCAGCCGTCAGTGCAGGCTTCCACCAGGCACACACACCACCAGCCGTCAGTGCATGCTTCCACCAGGCACACACACCACCAGACGTCAGTGCACTCTTCCACCAGGAACACACACCACCAGCCATCAGTGCATGCTTCCACCAGGCACATACACCACCGGCCGTCAGTGCATACTTCCACCAGGCACACACACCACCAGCTGTCAGTGCAAGCTTCCACCAGGCACACACACCACCAGCCATCAGTGCACGCTTTCACCAGGTACACACACTACCAGCCGTCACACACTACCAGCTGTCAGTGCATGCTTCCACCAGGCACACAAATCACCAGCCGTCAGTGCACGCTTCCACCAGGCACACACACCACCAACCGTCAGTGTGCGCTACCACCAGGCACACACACCAGCAGCCGTCAGTGCACACTTTCAATGGGCACATATACCACCAGCAGTCAGTGCACGCTTTCCCTTGGCACACACACCATCAGTCATCAGTGCACGCTTCCACCAGGCACACACACCACCAACCGTCAGTGCACACTTCCACCAGGCACACACACCACCAGCCGTCAGTGCACGCTTCCACCAGGCACACACACCACCAGCCGTCAGTGCATGCTTCCACCAGGCACACACACCACCAGCCTTCAGTGCATGCTTCCACCGGGCACACGCACCACCAGCCGTCAGTGCACGCTTCCACCAGGCTCACACACCACCAGCCATCAGTGCACACTTCCACCAAGCACACACATCACTAGCCGTCAGTGCACGCTTCCTCCAGGCACACACACTACCAACAGTCAGTGCATACTTTCACTGGGCACACACTACCAGCCGTCACACTCTACCAGCTGTCGGTGCAAGCTTCCACCAGGCAAACACACAACCACCCGTCAGTGCACACTTTCACCAGGCACACACACTACCAGCCGTCACACTCTACCAGCTGTCGGTGCAAGCTTCCACCAGGCAAACACCACCAGCCATCAGTGCACGCCTCCTCCAGGCACACACACCACCAGCCATCAGTGCACACTTTCACCAGGTACACACACTACCAGCCGTCACACACCACCAGCCGTCGGTGCACGCTTTCACCAGGCGTACACACACCACCAGCCGTAAGTGCACACTTCCACCAGGCAAACACACCACCAGCCGTCAGTGCATGCTTCCACCAGGCACACACAACCACCAGCCGTCAATGCACACTTCCACCAGGCACACACACCACCAACCGTCAGTGCACACTACCACCCGGCAATCACACCAGCAGCCATCAGTGCACGCTTTCACCAGGCACATATACCACCAGCAGTCAGTGCACGCTTTCAGTGGGCACACACACCATCAGTCATCAGTGCACACTTCCACCAGGCACACACACCACCAACCGTCAGTACACGCTTCCACCAGGCACACACACCACCAGCCATCAGTGCACGCTTCCACCAGGCACACACACCACCAGCCATCAGTGCACACTTCCACCAGGCACACACACCACCAGACATCAGTGCACACTTCCACCGGGCACACACACCACCAGCCGTCAGTGCACGCTTCCACCAGGCTCAAACACCACCAGCCATCAGTGCACACTTCCACCAAGCACACACACCACCAGCCGCCAGTGCACACTTCCTCCAGGCACACACACCACCAACTGTCAGTGCATGCTTTCACTGGGCACACATACCACCAGCCGTCAGTGCACGCTTTTACCGGGCACACACACCACCAGCCATCAGTGCGCGCTTTCACCGGGCACACACACCACCAGCCGTCAGTGCACGCTTCCACCAGGCACACACACCACCAGTCGTCAGTTCACGCTTCCACCAGGCAAACACACAGCCACCCGTCAGTGCACACTTTCACCAGGCACACACACTACCAGCCGTCACACTCTACCAGCTGTCGGTGCAAGCTTCCACCAGGCACACACCACCAGCCATCAGTGCACGCTTTCACTAGGCACACACACACCACCAGCCGTCGGTGCACACTTTAACCGGGCACACGCACCAGCCATCACTGCATGCTTTTATTAGGCACACACACCACCAGCCATCAGTGCACGCTTCCACCAGGCACACACACGACCAGTCGTCAGTGCACGATTTCACCGGGCACACACATCACCGGCCGTCAGTGCACGGTTTTACCAGGCACACACACCACCAGCTGTCAGTGCACGCTCTCACCAGGCACACACACCACCAGCCATCAGTGCATGCTTCCACGGACACACACACCACCAGCCGTCAGTGCACGCTTCCACCAGGCACACACTCCTCCAGCTGTCAGTGCACGCTTCCACTAGGCAAACATCACCAGCCGTCAATGCATGCTTCCACCAGGCACACACACCACCAGCCGTCAGTGCACGCTTCCACCAGGCACACACACCACCAGCCATCAGTGCACGCTTCCACCAGGCAAACACACCACCAGCCGTCAATGCACGCTTCCAACAGGCACACACAACACCAGCCATCAGTGCACGCTTCCACCAGGCACACACATCACCGGCCGTCAGTGCATGCTTCCACCAGGCACACACACCACCAGCCGTCAGTGCACATTTTCACCAGGCACACACACCACCAGCCGTCAGTGCATGCTTTCACCGGGCACCCACACCACCAGCCGTCAGTGCACACTTTCACCAGACACACACACCACCAGCTGTCAGTGCACGCTTCCACCAGGCACACACACCATTAGCCATCAGTGCACGCTTCCACTAGGCACAAACACCACCAGCCGTCAATGCACGCTTCCACCAGGCACACACACCACCAGCCGTCAGTGCACACTTCACCAGGCACACACCACCAGCCATCAGGGCACTCTTTCACCAGGCACACACACCACCAGCCGACAGTGCACGCTTCTACCAGGCACACACACCACCAGCCGTCAGTGCACGCTTCACCAGGCACACACACCACCAGCCGTCAGGGCACTCTTTCACCAGGCACACACACTACCAGCCATCACACACTACCAGCCATCGGTGCATGCTTCCACCAGGCACACACCACCAGCCATCAGTGCACGCTTTCACCAGGCACACACACACCACCAGCCATCGGTGCACGCTTTCACCAAGCACATACACCACCAGCCATCAGTGCATGCTTTCACCAGGCACACACACCACCAGCCAACAGTTCACGCTTCCACCAGGCACACACACCACCAGCCGTCAGTGCATGCTTTCACCAGGTACACACACCACCAGCCATCAGTGCAAGCTTTCACCAGGCACACACACCACCAGCCTTCAGTGCAGCAGGCAGGCTCTTCTCAGAGTTTCTTGCTAAATATGTGTTTGATGCCTGGGAGGGAGTGGGTTGAGTTTCCTTAATCCATGCTGAGTATGCTGGTGCAGTGCATGAACTCCTGTGTGAGCGAGGCATGCTGCCTGGGGCTCACTCACTCCACACTTGTAAATTGCGCCTGCACCAGCCTTTTTCTCATTTGCAAAGTTCGGCGCAAAGCTAGGCAGCCCCCACACCCCCGGGAATGACTGCTTCCTAAAAACCAGAATGGAAACCACATTCAGAGCAATGAAAACAAGTTTATTTGATGCAAAGAACTGTTAACCAAAACCATGTCGAGCTATTTTAGATCTGGCAACTTAAACAAAACAGCAATAAAAAATAAACAAGCATTGGCATAGAAAATAGGTCTCGCTTTTTGGACCCTATAAGTATTTAGTTATGCAGCAGAATATTCTTGGTGCAACACCAACTGGTGCATGGCTAAACACTTATAAGGCCCCCAAATGCGAGACCTATTGGCTATGCCAATGCTTGTTGTTAAATTGTGCAAATCCGTTTAGTAGTTTTTTTAAATATTAATGGAAAAAAATATATATATATCTGGGCGGAGCCTAACCACACATCTCATCGTGAGATCTGATTGGCTGTCAGCACTTCATCCAAGAAGTGTTGGCAGCCATCTTGGGACCAATATACATGATAGCACCTCATTAAAAAGCATTGCAGTTAATAGAAGGTTTGAAGACTTTAGTCACATTATAAATCATTTGTTGATGGTACCATACTCATTTCAGGAATTGTGGTGTGTTCTAAGGTGATTTTACCATGTGATAAAGCCTTCTGCCAGGATATCATGAATCATGTTTGAGAGAAACTATTTTCTCATGCTTTTCCCACAGAGATTTGGAAGGTGACCTATAAGCTAAACTGGGAGCATATTTTCTGCAAATTCACATTATCTTTCTTAGTCATGTGAGAATGAAGTCTGACATTCTCAGTAAAACATGTACATCCAACAAGGGCAGAGACTGTCAGTTGATTCCTTTGTGTTCTACTGCAGCTTCCCAGAGTGCTCTAAAGAACAGCTAGAGCGCTAACAGTCCTACTTATGACAAACGTATTGCACACCTGAAGCCATCTTGATTGGAATAAAGTGGTAACTCTTAAAACATTTAATTTAAAAAGGAACACAATGAGGGGGTTCATTTTGCCATAGAAATTATGATTAGTGCTGAAGAAAGAAAAATGAGGGCACATTTGGAGTGACTTCTCAAATCCTCTTCTATTTCATTAAAAAATTCTGACATGCAGACTGAAACATGCACTTTCAATACCAGCAGCAGACTTCCCTGGTGAGCGGTAGCTTTACTACAGTGATCTAATAAGCAACTAGAGTGCTAACATTCTGACTTTATGGCAAATGTGTAACACATCTGAATGCCTTCTTGATGGAATCAAAGTAAAAAACTGAAAGTATTTCCTACTGAGGAGACTGTAGTAAATGAGGAAATCAGGAAACTTCATAACAAATAAGTCTCCCAAGATGGCCACCAGAGACAAAACAAAAGAGCCAAAATGTAGCACAAATATCACCCAGATGTAGCCCAAGTATAGCCCAATGACAGAATGTCCCAGAGTGTGCTAAAGAACAACTAGAGCGCTAACAAGCTTTCTTAGGACAAAAGTATGGCACACCTAAAGCCATCTTGATTGAAATAAAGTGATAACACTTAAAACCTTTAATTTGCAAAGGAACAAAATGAGGAGGTTCATTTTGCCATAGAAATTAAGATTAGTGCTCCAGAAAGAAAAATGAGGGCACATTTTTGACTTCTCAAATCCTCTCTATTTGATTAAAAAGTTCTGACATGCAGACTCAAACATACACTTTCAATACCAGCAGCAGACTTCCCTGGTGAGCAGTAGCTTAGCTACAGTGATCTAATGAGCAACTAGAGTGCTAACATTCAGAATTTATGGCAAATGTGTGACACATCTGAATGATTTCTTGATGGAACCAAAGTAAAAAACTGATAGTATTTCCTACTGTGGAGACATCACTACATGAGGAAATTAGGAAACTTCATAACAAAGAAGTCTCCCAAGATGATCACCAGAGACAAAAGAGCCCAAATATAGCACAAATATCATCCAGATGTAGCCCATGTATAGCTCAATGACAGAATGTCCCAGAGTGTTCTTAAGAACAACTAGAGCGTTTACCATCTTACTTATGACAAAAGTACGGCACACCTGAAGCCATCTTGATTGGAATAAACTGGTAACACTTAAAACATTTAGTTTAAAAAGGAACACAATGAATGGGTTCATTTTGCCATAGAAATTATGATTAGTGCTGAAGAAAGAAAAGTTAGGGCACATTTTGAGTGACTTCTCAAATCCTCTTCTATTTCATTAAAAAATTCTGACATGCAAACTAAAACATGCACTTTTAATACCAGCAGCAGACTTCCGTGGTGAGCAGTAGCTTTACTACAGTGATCTACTGAGCAACTAGAGTGCTAACATTCAGAATTTAAGGCAAATGTGTGACATATCTCAATACCTTCTTGATGGAATCAAAGTAAAAAACTGAAAGCATTTCCTACTGAGGAGACTGCAGTAAATGAGGAAACTTCATAACAAATAAATCTCCCAAAATGACCACCAGAGACAAAAGAGCCCAAATGTAGCACAGATATCACCCAGATGTAGCCCACATGTAGGCCAATGACAGAAGTGTGCAAAACATTTGTATTTTTTGTGCTTTTGCAGTTTTATATAGTGCAGACTTGTCAAGTATTTGGAGTTGCCTTACATGAGCTCTGGTTACATCACACAAGAACAAATTCATTTTGGTTTTAGCCATGGGGAGATTAAGTGATTTGACCAGAATCACAGAATATCGAGCTGAAGCAGAAACTCCAACTGGTTCCCCAGTTGCAAAGTCTGCAGCTCTGGCAGTAACACCACATCCTCTCCCCTAAGTGCAACATTTAATCAAGTGGTCAACTGGATAACAAATCATAAAGATAACAAATAATTTAAAAGTGCCTTGTCGCTATTTGAAAACTCAGAAAAAATGTCCTCATTGTTGTTTTTTAGAGCACTAACCATCATTTTGATGCAAATAAGACCGACCCTCTCATATATGTAATTTCTAAAGGATATGCTCTAGGTATTACAGTTTTGATTACATCAAGATGACGTCAGGCGTTCCATACTTTAGTAATGAATATAGAATGTTAGCAATCTAGTTGTTCATTAGGATACTGTTCAGAGGCAGAGGCCAGGGGCATGGACTCTGAAAAATGAAGGCAGGTAGGAGGGTGCAGAGGCAACAATTTGACCACACTGGGCAGGCAGGAAGGACAGTGTTAGCCTATGAAGGCAGTACAAAGGGACACCAAACCAACAATACAGGACTGGCAAGAGAGGCTGTGGCAATATAATAGACCATTGTGGGCAGAAGGAAGAGGCAGTGGTAGTACAACCCTACATGCCAACAGACCCGATTCAGCCAGGAAATATCCAATATTTATAAGCCCAAATGGGCTTTATTTGATCTGTCTCCTGTCTACAATCTCCTCTATTTCAATGTATTCAAAAGGGAAAATCAATATCCCATTTTGTTTTCAAAATATCCCTCTTACCAAGTTCAAAATGTTAGCAATATGGTACATTGGATCATGGAAGGCAGGAGGAATTGGGGTAGGGACAAGGACTCGGATAACAGAGGACAGGAGGGACATGGAGAGGTCATTACAATGGAACAGACAAGCCAGGAGGGAGGGAATAGGGGTCTGCACATGGAAACAGAGGGCTGGGGACAACAGGGTAGGGCGGGAGCAGCAAGATGACCATGGAGGCCAGGCAGGACGGGCACTAGAAGCAAGACACACCATGGAGAGCAACAGTGAGACTATAACGGCATACACACAGACCATGGAGGGAAGGCAGGAGGCAGTCAGGGGCAGCTAGCTGACCACAAGGGGAAGGTGGGAGGGGCTGTGGCAGCACAGAAGACCATGCATGGCAAGCGGGAGGGTTAGTGGCAGCACAATGGCTATGATGGGCAAGAAGGAGGGTGCAGGGGCATTCAATAAGGACCATGGAGGATAGAATGGAGGGTCAGCATCTGGGCTCAGACAAGAGAGTTCAGTGGAAGGGGCTTCACAACAGATCACGCAAGGTAGGAAGGAGGAGCAGTTGCAGCCCAGGGAGGGCAGAAGGGTGTGGCAGTAAAATGGACCATGGGGACAGGAGGAAGGGGATAGGGCATGGAATGTGGACAGGCAGGGTGGCGGTGGCAGGTACAGGTTACAGTCATCTGACAATGCTAGGTAGGTGGGAGGGGAGTGGCAGCTCAACTGAACACTCAGAGTAGATAGGAGTGGCAGGTCCATGGAACTTGGTGGGCAAAAAGGATGGAGCAGGGGTATGCACAGAGACATCGGAGGGCCGGAGAAGGAGAATAGGGGCAGCAAGCTAAGCACAGAGGCTAAGCAGGAGGTCAATGATGGGGCATAGCATTGGGCAATGGAGGGCAGGAGGAGTGGACTGGTCCATCATGCTAAATGGAGGGCAGTGGCAGCACATAAGACCATGCATGACAGGAGGGAGGAGGCGAGTGCATGGATTCAGACAACAGAGGATAGGGAGGAGGTGGATGGGGCAGCAAGCTAACTGTTCAGAGAAGGCTGGAAGGCCAGTGGCAGAACAACGGCCACACAGGGCTGTAATAAGGGAGCAGGGACATAGGGACATGGACTTGGACAATGGATGGCTAGGAGGAAGGAAGGCAGGAGCAGCAAGCTTGGGTGGGGGCAGAGCAATCTCCACCATCCATTGTGATATGCATCTTACTTAATGTTAAAAAAAAACTAGACATTTGTGAAAAAAGCAAAGATTACAGGGACGGTATAGTTAGACTCAGATTTCACTCATACACAACCAGTGAAATTCAGCAGTTATAGTTACCAGAGCTAACTATAACTTACAATGTACTGCTAATGACCTCAGACATTAGATCATTCATGACATGGCCAGTTACATCACTCATGACATCACTCATGACTTCTCAAATGAGCTGTGAATGGAAGGGAACTATAATCGCTAGAACTCTATTTAGGGATAGTGTGTGTATAGTAACACTCCTTTTTTTCTTTTCTTTCGTGTAAGAACCATTATAATACGCAACGGGCCCAGATTAATATGGTCGATAGCCTTTCACTTTAAAGTAATGTGTAGTCCATTGTTTGGGTTGATGTTTGAAATCCTAAGTATGTTTATTATGAATAAGTCACATTGACAAACATACAGGTATGGCAATCACAGGGCAAGATAAGCTGAAATGACATTGTGTGCATTTTAACACTTGTTTTCTTTTCTTAATTGTATAAATTCCTGAATGTTCACACCGTGGCACGGCCAATATGGCCACCAACTTTTTGGATTAAATTAATATGTAGTCCTTTGTTAATGTTGGCAACTTTAGGCATTTTTACATTTAAATAAGAATGCTACAATGACGTCTTGTATCAATATCAAGGTTCGGACGAGTCGAAATGCGTGGATCACGTCCTTTGCAGATTAAATACTTACAAACTACAACCTGAGTGCTGATTCCTTCCTTGTAAGAGTGAGAGGAGATTAAATACATCTATATAAAATTCACTGAAAAAAACACGTTTTAGGGACATTATAATTAGAAATGAGCATTTAAAAAACCTCAGAAATGCACTGAAAAAACCACAGGTGTCATGGACGTCATAGTTAGTTGGACACTCGTCCAAAAAAAGAGAAATTCAGCCGTTATAGTTAGTTGTGCTAACTATAACTCGCGCCCCCGCAATGCACTGCTGATTACGTCACATATTACATCATTCATGACATGGTCGGTGACATCACTGATGAAATCACTGATGACATCTCAAATGACATCACTGATTACATCATCCATGTGATCATCTGATGCACCTCCTCACACCCTAAAATACAGACTACCATTCTCGAAACCATAGACACACCAATACTAGTACAGCTACAATATTCTGTGCACTTTGCATGGAGACCTCTAACCAGCTACATACTATTGATACGCTCTTCTAAATACCCAGTTAGTACCTATGCATTCTAGGAATCCTCTGTCTGTCCCATGCACTTCTCCATTCACCATTCACCCATCCAGCACTATCTACATATCCTATCACTCCACCAATACCTAAGCACTTATAAATTCACTATACACTCTGTTTGTAATACTGCAATTATTCTAGTTACTAGTCATGAACTTATGGAATGGCCTAGCTACTAACACAAGTACAGCTATAATATTGTGTGCACTATCCAAACAGACCTCTAACTAGCTACATACTATTGATGCACTCTTCTAAATGCCCAGTTAGTACTCATGCAGTGTAGGAATCATCCAGTCTGTCCAATGCACTTCTTTAATCACTTATCTACCACTATCTACTTATCCTATCACTCTACCAATATGTAAGCACTTATGAATTAAGTGTTCAATCTGTTTGCAGCACTGTCATCATTCCAGTTACTAGTGGTATTCGTATAAAATGACCTAGGCACCAACACAAGTACACATAAAATGTTCTGTGCATAATCCCTACAAATCTCTAAGCAGATGCATACTATTGGTCCACTCCAATAAATTCTGAAGTAGTACCCATGCAGCATAGGATACCTCCTGTCAGTCTCATGCAATTCTTCAATTACCCATCTAGCACTATGTTCTTATTGTATCAGTCTGCCAATACCTAAGCACTTATGGGCAGATTTACAAGCACCCTGGGCCACCAATACGTTACTTTTTGTAACGTGATGATGGCGCCAGGCACTACTTCATATTTACAAAGAGAGGAAAAGCCACCCTGTATGGTTTTTCCTCTCCTTGTAAATACGACCCCTTCATACACAGAACTTTGCGTTGAAGGGGCGTTCCATAGGTGTTGCTGTGGATGTTCCCACGCAACACCCATTGAACAAGACACATCTCCAGACTTATGAGAAATCGTGAATCTGGAGATGTGTGTGAATGCTGCGCCATACTTGAGTTGGTGTAGCAAGGCGCAACAAGGAGAATTGTTTTCATTTCTCCTCATTTTTTCCTCTTTCAATGCATGCTGCATTCCACAGCATACATTGAAAGAGGAAAATGCTGTTACGGTGTCCCTTCCTGCACAAAAACAATCTCCGCACGACACAGACATTCTTGCACCATGGTGCAAGGGTGCCAGTGTCACTGCATGGCTGCAGTTTGTTCAGCAGTGCAGAGGGAAGCACAGAGATGCAACATATTCTTGCACCTATGTCACATCCCTGTGCTTTGGAAGTGCCAAAGTGCAGTGCAGCTAAAGAGCTTGCAAAGTCACGCTGCAGTACTTCCTCATAAATCTTCACCTATAAATTCACCATACACTACTAATGCATTATTTCAGTCAATCATGCTGTATACATATATTCAACCACACATTACCTTGCATGTTCTTTCTTTAACCAGATAAGGTTGTTCTGATAAGAACTTTTTTTTTCTTCTTTTTTCCTTTGTATTTTATTTTTATTTTTTTTAACAATTTTGTATTTGTTTGGTGTTTTTTCAACAAATGAACAAAAAAAGAACGAATAAAACAGAAACTTTTGGAATTACTTGTCATTCCAAAATCAGCAACACAATGGTTGCGTTGCGCAGCACAAACTGCATCCACCGACTGCTCACCGAAGCATATAAGTTTCTTACACTTCACACAGTGTTGCTCGAGAAAGGCGAATTCTGGCCTAACGTCCATTGCAGGAGTTCCTGATGATGCTCCAGACGTACTTGCCACAGCAGATGAAGGGTTCAAAGCAGCTCGCCTCATTTCCTCCCGAGCAAGATTGAGAGGATGTGTGGTCCGGAGATGCTTGTACATAGAAGCAGTGCCACAAGAGTTACTTTTTTCACTGCCTCTTGAAAGGATTCAGTCACAAATTTTGCACGTCACCTTTCTCGCATTTACTTTCTTCTCTCCAGGTGAAAAAGTGAAGAATTTCCACACAACAGATTCCAGCCTCTGCTGACATGGTGCCTCCTGCAAGAATTCTTCTTCAGAAGATACTTCCTCCTGCTGCTGCTGCTGTCTAGATGCCATTTTGTTTGACATTTTTTGAAAAACACCAAAAAAAAACAAGCAAAAAGGGTTCTTGTAGGAAAAGAGATGTCTCTCTAAAGATGTTTCAACAAGAATGATTAAAAATGGGTGCGGTCCTTCAATAGTTACAGTGGGAAATGTTATGAACCAATAAACCCTTTTTTTTTTTTTAGGTCACTTGCATCCGCGCACTCTGCGCTCACGAAAAACGAACCCGACGCGACTTTTCGAAAATATATTTAAAAATAATATAAGTTTATTATATGTACAAATATATTATTTTTATGAATATCTTAGATAATCTCTTGCCATAATATGTATATTAAAGACACATACATATCAATTTAGAACATACATTTTCTTTTGCAGGAGTCATGCACCCAGAGCGCCCCAGCATGTATATGACGTCACGTGGGACCTGCCACCGCGCAAGCGTCGCGTACCGTAATGCGCATGTGTCGCAAATGCATGGGAGCAGGAGTTGTGGACTGGTCGCATACCAATCGCGCACATCACGTAATATTAAATGTATTTGATGTAACTGAAAAACACGCATCCGTCGCACACCGTACGTGGATCCTTCATGACTTTTCTAAAATGGCAGCTAGAATCCGCGCACCCACCGTAATGTGTACGCTTTGGGTGCGCGACTCCGAAAAAAAATTGGA
Source organism: Lissotriton helveticus (assembly GCF_964261635.1). Lineage (NCBI taxonomy): Eukaryota > Metazoa > Chordata > Amphibia > Caudata > Salamandridae > Lissotriton > Lissotriton helveticus. The sequence goes on from NC_136065.1 coordinate 1,542,233,269, forward strand.
AAAAAAAGAAAATAATATAAATATCTTAAAATAAAACAAAAAATTAAACAATATTTCAGTTTGAATTTTCTTTAATTTTTTTCGCAATTTTCAGAAAAATATATGATGTTATTTAAAGAATAAAATATTTATAAATAAACAGTTAAAAAACTGTAGAAAATCAGTACAAAAAAATAGGTATAACTACTATTACACTTAAAAAATAGCAGTTAATAAACCTTTGAAATTCACTGCAAAAACCATAGGTTTCAGAGACGTTATAGTTAGAAATTAGCATTTAAAAAAGCTTTGAAATTCACTGAAAAAAACATAGGTTTCCGAGACGTTATAGTTAGAAATTTGCATTTGAAAAACCTTAGAAATTCACTGAAAAAACATAGGTTTCAGGGGTGTTATAGTTAGCTGGACATTTCACTCGTACAAAACCATAGAAATTCCTCCATTATAATAAGTTCTGCTAACTATAACTTGCGCACCCACAATAAATAAATAAATGCATACATACATATATATATATACATGCTGGGAATGGTAGTTCACGGGACTTCAATTGAACTGCCCAGGTGTGTCTACTACATAAGGAGGAGGAGTATGTAGTGCAGACGAACATTTTGAACGGGACTGAGAAGCATTTGGGAAGAACTGCAGTGCAGGGTACTGAAGAAGGCTCTTGTCGCCGAAATGCATCTACCGCCACTGCCAGCAATGCATTAAAACCTGACGTTCCCTTGACACCCCCTCTGGTCTCTTTTTTTTCTTCATTGAAAAGCTTGCCTCATATACTCTACGCCTGCCAGAGACGTAACAAAGATGACCCTGCCATCAAGTGTCCCGATTTATTTCTGGCAACTTCGCTGTTCTAGCGCATAAGAATATTGAGGAATCAATATAAATCGGTGACCGGCCAGACTTTCGGATAGAACCAGGAAGACGGAGGTATTTCATCTCCATTGAGCACCACGCCACGCATTTGGCAGCTCCTGCCTGGATTGACTCTGGTGAGAAACGGCGGGCAGTTATAGAGGGGGCCCAGGGGCACGCTCGTGATTTTGAGGAGCTGCAAAGGAGTTGTTCCCACTCACCTGGAGTCTGCACGGATCGACGATCTTGAATCTGCTCGCCCACGCCACCGACCCAGTAACTCCGAGACTGTGCATGCTGGGAATGGTAGTTCATGGGACTTCAATTGAACTGCCCAGGTGTGTCTACTACATAAGGGGGAGGAGTATGTAGTGCAGAAGAACATTTTGAACGGGACTGAGAAGCATTTGGGAAGAACTGCAGTGCAGGGTACTGAAGAAGGCTCTTGTCGCCGAAATGCATCTACCGCCACTGCCAGCAATGCATTAAAACCTGCCGTTCCCTTGACACCCCCTCTGGTCTCTTTTTTTTCTTCATTGAAAAGCTTGCCTCATATACTCTACACCTGCCAGAGACGTAACAAAGATGACCCTGCCATCAAGTGTCCCGATTTATTTCTGGCAACTTCGCTGTTCCAGCGCATAAGAATATTGAGGAATCAATATAAATCGATGACCGCCCAGACTTTCGGATAGAACCAGGAAGACGGAGGTATTTCATCTCCATTGAGCACCACGCCACGCATTTGGCAGCTCCTGCCTGGATTGACTCTGGTGAGAAACGGCGGGCAGTTATAGAGGGGGCCCAGGGGCACGCTCGTGATTTTGAGGAGCTGCAAAGGAGTTGTTCCCATTCACCTGGAGTCTGCACGGATCGACGATCTTGAATCTGCTCGCCCACGCCACCGACCCAGTAACTCCGAGACTGTGCATGCTGGGAATGGTAGTTCACGGGACTTCAATTGAACTGCCCAGGTGTGTCTACTACATAAGGGGGAGGAGTATGTAGTGCAGAAGAACATTTTGAACGGGACTGAGAAGCATTTGGGAAGAACTGCAGTGCAGGGTACTGAAGAAGGCTCTTGTCGCCGAAATGCATCTACCGCCACTGCCAGCAATGCATTAAAACCTGCCGTTCCCTTGACACCCCCTCTGGTCTCTTTTTTTTCTTCATTGAAAAGCTTGCCTCATATACTCTACACCTGCCAGAGACGTAACAAAGATGACCCTGCCATCAAGTGTCCCGATTTATTTCTGGCAACTTCGCTGTTCCAGCGCATAAAAATATTGAGGAATCAATATAAATCGATGACCGCCCAGACTTTTGGATAGAACCAGGAAGACGGAGGTATTTCATCTCCATTGAGCACCACGCCTCGCATTTGGCAGCTCCTGCCTGGATTGACTCTGGTGAGAAACGGCGGGCAGTTATAGAGGGGGCCCAGGGGCACGCTTGTGATTTTGAGGAGCTGCAAAGGAGTTGTTCCCACTCACCTGGAATCTGCACGGATCGACGATCTTGAATCTGCTCGCCCACGCCACCGACCCAGTATCGCCGAGACTGTGCATGCTGGGAATGGTAGTTCACGGGACTTCAATTGAACTGCCCAGGTGTGTCTACTACATAAGGGGGAGGAGTATGTAGTGCAGACGAACATTTTGAACGGGACTGAGAAGCATTTGGGAAGAACTGCAGTGCAGGGTACTGAAGAAGGCTCTTGTCGCCGAAATGCATCTACCGCCACTGCCAGCAATGCATTAAACCTGCCGTTCCCTTGACACCCCCTCTGGTCTCTTTTTTTTCTTCATTGAAAAGCTTGCCTCATATATATATATATATATATATATATATATATATATATATATACATATATATATATATATATATATATATTACACAACGTGAACGTATGCTGTATGTACCTTAAGAAAAAATCCAACATGACAATAAATCTGTACATTAGGCATCAATTTAGTCCTGATGAAGGACTAGACACCCTCAGTGGCAGTACAGAGAGCATAAAACATGTTGACAAATACATTTCTGTGGATAGTATGTATATTAACCTCCTGTAACATTCTTCCTTTTTTTAAAATCTTATTTGGCCAATTATTAAGGAATACATTATTCATATAATAGGTGAGATCATTTAAGAACAACCCCACTGATCCCACTAAATATATAATATCAAGAGCCCCTCTCAGTGAGATGATATGTTGGGATGTGGCGTCCTATGATGAAGCATGAAGCAATGAACTCTTGACACCTGCTGGACCCACAACAAAGGTCTCAATTATTGGGCAGACAGTCCTCGTTTTGTCAGAGTATAGCCATCACTGGGAGGCATCTGGAGTCTGACATCTAGATACTAATGCAATGGAAAGAAACAAAGAAACTCCGCTTCTTATCAGTGCACCGGTGCTTAAGGGAAACCATGATTTGGAGGCAGGTTGTTGACTTAGTTCTACCCCTGTCTGTAAGGTATGCACTGTAAGAATGTCAAATGTATCTGACTGAAAGAGTAATTACAGCAATAGCACTTTAAATAGCACCTACTCATTTATTTTATTTATTTCATTTATTTTATAGGCCAGCTTATCAGAAAGTAGGGTGTCCACTACCTCTCTACTGTCCCTCCTCCGCCCCCACACCCCCATGTGGGATCCGAGAGTACATCTATTTTCTGTTTCCAGCGCTGGATATGAGAGTGATACTAATGTATAACAGAGCCCCTCAGTGCGGGAGAACGGGAAGGGAGGTCAGGGGGACACGAAGCTCCTTCTAAATGAGCAATGGAGGCCTGGACAAGAGAGGGATGGCCTTCCCGGGGGAGTCGGTGGCCCTCAGAGGCATCCCGCCGCCTGATTAGCAATTACTGAGCCCGGGGAGGCCGAGAACCCAGATCGGATAATCTTTTAAGCTTTGGATCCAAAAGTGTCGGTCTCTGGAACTTCGGTTGCCATGACAACGGGTGGCAATAGTCCCCCAGTGTCACTGTAGATCAGCGCATCAGAGATGGGGAGTGCTGGGGCCGGTTCCGCGACAATTCCGCGTGTGGCGACGGGGAGGCCACATCCTCGAGTACACGAGATACCACATACGTGTATGATGCATACAAATACCAGGTGCTCATTCTGTCGACACTCGTGAACAGCTAATTAATATACATGGAGGCGCAGAGAACATCCAATGAGGATCCTCTCACCAGCACAGAGCATGCGCGCACGGATAGAATGACATTTAGATGGCAAGAGAGCAGTGCAAGAATCGGAAAAAAACTGGAACCCATAAATTCAGTGTGAAGTGTGGCAGAGGAAAAGATGTAGACTCACGAGGGGCGGAGGTTGAAAACGAGAGTTTGACAGACAACGACTGCATTTATTAAAAATCAAATCTGCTGCAAAGAAAGTGGCAAGAAGGACAAAGGTGACAGTAAATGTGTTCTTGCATACTTGATTGGTCACAAAGAGGATGGGTCTTAAAATTTCCCACAGGGTCAAGACACCTGCTGCAGTGATGTTTGTGTGTTCCACATCTGGTACCGCCCATCACCAAGAACTGGATGTTGTGGCTGTCGGGGACAGTGCAGCTCGTGTCCTATTAATAGTTTGGTCATTAGTACCTTGAGGTGAATAAGTCACTTTTGGATGCAGTTGACAAGATGCAGAGAGAAAGACAGTCCTGGTGAAAAGTGTTAAATATTTTGCCTTCTCTCATGAGAATGGAACTAGACGCAGATTCCCTTTCTGGAACATTCGTTGGGAACCAGCTCAAGATCTTTCTTTCAGCCCTTATGCAAAAGAGGAATATTCTCTACTAAGTAACAAAAAATACAATTTGGTAAATAGAGTGCCCCAGATTTATCCGATCAGGCCTCTGAATCAGTGTTTTCTTTTTGTTGTAGATGCATAGCCTAAAATACGAAGAATAAGAGGCAGTGTCACTTTGTAAAACGGGATTTCAATCTTTTGATGTATATTTTGCTAAGTGAGTTCTTTTGAAGAATAATTGCTGCATTTTTGTTTTAAAAACAGATTTGAGTCTCCAAATTGAAATTGTGACCTGTTCTTAGACTCTTGCACTTTTCTTTTGTGCTCCTACTAATAATGTCAGTTAAGTTGTTTACGACATTTAGCATAATTTTTATTAATGCTTCTAATGCAATTTCCTAAAAAGGAAACCTCTATGAACTGGAACTGGTGTTTTTATTGAGTTTTTTATTGATTTGAACAATATTATAATTGTTTCTTTGGTGTAAATAATTGTGTAGGTTTTTCTACAACATTCATGCAAAACGTTGAACAAAGTGAAGTGAAAATGTGTACAACCTATAACACCTTTCCAATGGTATGCCCCTGTCTGGGCGGTGGATGGAAAGTGCCATGAAGTGCAGTCATTTTAATGGCAATCTTCTTCTTCCACAATTGGGTAGTCATCATAAAAGGAATGTAATGTAATTGTGAATTGTATTTGTTTTAACAGTTATGATTACCTAGGATAGCAATTCTAACCCAGCAGAGACTGAATTCTTATGGTACATTTGACAATGCTGAACAACAGAATATGTAGAGATCACAATGTTGTCATCAGATTCCAGCACATAGTTTAAGATAACTGAAGACGACATCAATCCAGGGGACCAACACAAACGAAGAAAGAGTGTGACAAACTAAAAACTTCTAATTTGTCCCCAAAAAAAAGAACTTGAGGAGCACCAAGTGAACAAAGCATCTAATTACTTCAAAAGCTGGGAGATTAAAAATAGGAACTATCCTACGGGGCAATAATAAACCCACTCCCACACGTTAGAGGCATTAGATGGCATAGGTGGTTACATGGGACAAATCACAGGAGCGACTGTCAATTATGGGTACTTCAGACACAGCCAAAGATAATGACAATGACTGTCACGTCACGTGAACAGGTTCTGAACACATGGTTGTTAGGACAGGCATATTTAACATGTCAAGGTTATGCTTGGGGGCAAGTTTAGTTTTTTTAACCAGAACATGAAAAGCTGATACATATTGACAGAATGAATATGCTTAAAAAGTTACAGGCTGCTGTATAGGGATCATGTAGTTTAAATATTAACAATTAAAACGAGGATTTGGGGGACAGAGCATGATGAAATAATAGCATTTACATTTCAAGATGATACTTTTTTGATCATTCATTCCGAATTCGGGACCCTTTTTGCTGCAACATTTCCATTTTCAAAGAGTTCACTTTCGTGTTACCTTCTGGTTCTGTACTGGCCAATGTCTCTACATTTAATGAAGTAAATTAATAGATATTTACTACTTGATTATCATAGTATACTGCTGCTGTCTGAGAGCTGACTCTATAAGGCAAGTTTAAGCCAAGTCTGCTGTAATATTTGCTGCCCAAAAGGACAACTTCGCAGTGCCTGGTAAACATGAAGAGCGAAATGCATTGTATTTTTATGCAAATTATGCAAATGCCAATGTGCCCTGTCACATGATACACCCAGAATATTTGAAATTAGGCTTTGGGACAAGCAGTTAGTTGCGCTGTAAAAATACTGATAATGCCACTCATTTCTAATGTTTTTGGGAAACAGCCTCTAAAAACCAGTCGAGAGGATTGTTCTTGCTTGACAAACCATGAAATACACGAATATTTCATGACTGCTTCTTCATAATTAGGACCCCACCATAAAATGAAGCATTTGACCTTATGTTGGGGAAAGACTCGTGGTGCTAACCTGGAAATAATGTCTTAAAATTCTCCCCAAAAATGTTTTTTGGGCACAGTTTTGACTTCCATCAAAAATGCAGATGTGGGCCATATCAATTTAGGCACTCTTAGAAGTACATTGGATGCTTCAGGGAGTCATGCACGATCATAGGTGTTTCTTTGTTGTATCTTTTGTGTGTTGCCATATGGACAAAAGGGTTTAGTTTGCTGTAAGCACTCTCATTTTCAAATGTTGATGCAACATTTTTTGCCAGATTTCTTTCAAAATATGAGCACCTGGAGATGACTCTTAAATACCATTAAAAATCAGACATGGGAATAAACAAATCATTCTTTGTCAAAGTAATTTCATCACATCTTACAATGAATTCCTCAAATGGTTTTACTGTGGGTTTACTGTGGCTTGAAGGGAAGAGCGGAGAACATAACCTTTAAAGTGTCCCTGTGGGCAATGCTTGTTTACAGGCACTTGTTGACCATTGTGACTAACAAATCATGCCCCAAGTAGAAAGGATGATCCTTATTCAAATTAATGAAAGACATGGTGACTTTTATGGGTATTAGGTGTCGGTTGCGTAATAAAAATATGTATATGTTTTACAACTGATTTACTGATCATTCTGCTAGAGATATCAGGCATGTTTTTTATGGATCTTAGGAAATGAGAACAGTACAGGTAATCACCGATTCTTGTAGTTTAAAAAAAGAAAACATAACTGGCTTTGGACAATTGGCAAGTTCTTAATGCAAATGTGAATCTTCTGGTATGCCAAATCGTTGCCTTTAAATGCTGTAAGAACACAATTCTGTAGTAATCAGAGAGGAACGGATCTCCATTCAAAACTTCATAGTAGAGCCTTTCACCCGTTGTGGGATATTTCAAATGCAGACACAGTTTTGAATGTCGATTGACAAGACATACCATAAGGTTTGTGTATGGCATTTGACACATTACATTGTGCAGCAATTGAAATTGTTGAATGACCAATGTTATCTAAGTGATATTTTGTCCCAGTAATCTTGTTCGTATAAAAAAAATCACAAGGTATTTGCAAATGAACCATCCAATATAAATCACTTGGCTGATGTTGCACACCAAACGCTCCACTAGTACATCACTTATGTGCTCTAAATCACGCTGAATAAAAGATGGTTTCGGACACAATACATCATTTCTGATCCTACAAAGGGTAGCATAGATAGGTGTTTGCTCTAAAAAGAAAGCCATTGGCTTAACGTGCTCAGTTATTTCCTTTATGGCCAAAATGAAACAGTGGAATGGAGAAGACTACTTTTGTGAATCTACCCCCCCACCCCCACCCCCTCCACTCACTTTCCTGTTGGTTCCTTCAGCTTAGGTTTGTTTTCCTTTCATAGGAGTCTAATGTTCTGTGGTAAATAAATAATTAATTACCGGTACTATTTTTGACTAGATATATATAATAACAGATAGCTCAATAAATAAGAGTCAAGATTCGAGGTAGCTGGAGTTTGCAGGTTTTAATATAGCATAAAGGACAGGAACAGGACAACCTGCACGGGAATAGGATGGCAGCTGCCGGGGGCAGGATCTGGGCAAGAGTGGCAACTTTTAATAACAGTGCACAATATTTATAGTTAAACAATAGCATTACAGTTAATACAGTAGGCGTAACAGTGGGTGGAGTTCGTAGCAGTCGCGAAAGATAAGGCATGAAGTAGGTGTAACAAGAGGTGTGTACAAGGCGGATACATAGACATGTGATGCAAACGTAACAGAATATGTCATAAAAGGGGTGGAAACATGGAGGGGGCTACCTAAGGAGCCGGGACCTCTGACCTAGTGGTGCGCGCAAGCTGGCAATGACGTGTTACAAGGAGGAGCTGGGGCTATGACTTCTGCACTAGAAGAGGAGACGAAAGTCTGGAGTGTCAGAGCGACATGTACCTAAAGCCTATCTAGTATCTGGTGTTTAGAGAACATGTTGATAGAATCCAAAAGTTATCAGGGCAAAGGCTAACAGACACTAAGACTGGTGCATGCATAATCCTATATGTAGTGTGTGTGCGAGGAATATTAAATAATACTAATACAGTATTTCTCTTACATGGAGACATAAAGGCTAGACCATGACGGAAACTATTGATGCGATTCAGTAGCTTAGGAATGCAGAGAAGGAGGGCTGGACTGATAACTAGAATCATAACATACTCTTGGCAGACTAGGAGGCAGAGCCAGGCCGAGCCGGGCACTGCGAGGCATGAAAGTAAGCTAAGGGTCAGGGATACAGGTGGGGGCTGTATCGCTCCTCGGAGAGGGTTCAGAAAACAGGAGCTGAATCTGAGTCCGGGCCCTTTTGAGGCCTAGAAACGGGGACTTTTCAGTGAATTAACGTGCACACTGTAAAATGTGGCAACGTAGCTTTACATAGGCCTGATATTCGTTGTATTCACGAGAACTGGAAACTGACATACTAGAGATGGACACAACTGTAATTGAGTCTTTAATCGATCAGAGGGGAATACATGCATATCGATCATGCACATATAACATAACATGGGGAACACGTAGGCACATATAACATGGCAAAATTTACTTTTCCACATTCCCTCCTTGTGCCCTACGTTTCCATCAGGAAACATCTATATTCATGATACCATCTATCATTTCATACAGCATCATTTGCTCGTCTCGAATTATCTTGGAACGGGATTTAGAACGGGACTTAGAACTAGGAATACATGATGTAGCACAAATGCCGCAAATCGCAGGGCCACATTGTATACAGAGGCAGCAACTGAATATGATCATTACTGTAATACCTAGGAATGAGAATACTTTCCATCCCCAGGCAGAAATTATACTCCAGAGCCAACCGGACCATGTCCAGGTGCCTGGATTCTGGTGTAACTGATGGGCAATTTTATGAAGTCTGGTTATAGCTGAATAAACAGACGGCGCGTTATTAGGAATGAAAATGCAGCAACTAGATCCGATGACTCTACATGCCCCGCCCCTATCGGCCAGTATGACGTCAAGAACGAGACGATTTTGGAGCACGACAAATCTCATAGCAGATTGCTCTTCGGTTAAGTTACCTAGAGCGGAAGTAGTCTCATTCACTACTGCTTCAAGGGTTCTGGTTAATCTACATATTAACTTACTATTCTGGATAGGTCCTATAAAGAAGAAGAAACCTTTATTGAAATCTGTATACTGTTCTAGAGCAGTTTCAGTTTGATCGACAATTGGGGACTCAATCTCCCTTCTATGTCTGACGTGTACTAGATGTGTGTTTCTATGATAATCAGATGGGGCTAGAAAAACTGGTGGCAGTAGGAAGGCAATGTAACATGTTCCATCCCAATCGAGGGGCAGACGAACATATGCGGTCTGACCACAAACAAAATAAGAATGACGTGAAGCTTTGAAAATAGATTTCCCACTGTCACTATACTCGACAGTAGTAGTACATTCACTATGTCCTACATGTGCGGAACCATTATTTCGGACACATAATTCGCCTTTGACTGGTAGTACTGAAATGGCAGGCAAGTCTGGAGTAGTATCAGACTGAACATTCAGGACCATAAAATTCGAAGAATAATTACCTAAATCATAAACTTCATTTTCTAGATCTAACCCTGTTCTATGGGAGAGACCTTGCTTGTCTGGAAAACATGTTCTATTCAGAAGGGACATATCATTAGAAGATGACGTTAACATGGACCATGCTCCACACGAACCATTATGTGAAAACGGATAAGGAAAGAGTGGCAGAACTCCCTTCGGTGTCTGGAAAGGGGGGAGTCGACCACACACCCAACAATTAGTGGCATTGCTGGTCTGGTGTGAATAGTGTAACATTCTGATGAATGTGTTATTTCTCATAGCAAGACGATAGGATAACTCGTGAGGAGGCAGATCACTAAATGTGTGCTCTACTGTAGCATTAGAAAACTTATTTACATGAGAAATTGGAAAACATAAATGAAATGCATAACTTGTGCAGGTAACCATCAAACTTAGAAACAATAGAAAACTTAGAAAAACGATACATCGGATAGAGTTTTGACTAACTCTCTCACTATGGGGGTCTATCTCATACATGTCAGATACCTGTCTAACCGTTTCACCCGAGGGGGACTTAGACAATTAAACTGGCTGACTTATTTTACTAGACCGTAGTTTGGATTTATACTCCTGCTGCGGAGTTTCCTCTAACAGGGGAGGCTTGGAATCAAAGTTTGTAGCGGGACAGTCCTTGAGAATAGGGCAGTCTTTAGAATTCTGGCAGTCCTTTAAAATGGAACAGTCCAATGTTTTTATGCGACATCCATGGAATTTCTTGACGTGGGACAGGTGCACCCAGCCTTTGCGGCCTTCCAACTTTACGGCCGTGCGGGTGGTCAGAAGGACAAGTTGAGGTTGTTTCCAACGGGGCTCCAGCGGACTTGAACGATCAAAGTTCCTTACAAAGACTAGGTCGCCTGGAATGACCTCATGCGGTTTCACTTCGGTATTGTCTGGAAATGCAGCGGCAACCTGTGAACGACAAGAGTGTAGGGCAGACATCAAGGAAGCTAGGTAATCTGTCAGCATATTACTGGAAACATCGGTAATACTTCGGGGTCTAGGTGTACCCCACATATTTGGGGGCGGCCGAATACGACCTCATAAGGGGACAGACCTGATCTGGAGTGTGCGACCATGCGCATAAAGAATAAAGCAACTGGCAGGGCTACTAGCCAGTGTACACCTTTCTCTTTACATGTCTTAGCAATACGGATTTTCAGGGTTTGATTATGTCTCTCTACGAGACCGGCTGCTTCTGGATGGCGTACACAATGGAACTTCCACTGGTACCCTAACAAAAGGGAAACATGCTTCATTAGCTCAGATGAGAATGGCTGGCCGTTATCAGAATACACGACCCTAGGGAGTCCATAACGGGGGAAGAATTCACGAACCAACTGCCTGGCAGTGGTCGCTGCTGTGTAATCTGGAACTGGATATGCCTCTGTCCATCTGGACAAAGCGCATACAACTACAAGGACATACTTGAAACCTCGACATCGCTCCATCTGGATATAATCCATCTGGAGGACTTCAAAAGGGTGGTCAGGAGGCTGAAATCCCCCTTGTTCCACCGGGACACTTTTACCTGGATTGAACTGGCTACATATCATACAGGTACGGACTTTCTGCTTGGCTGCAGCTCGTAAATGCTTGTTGGACCAAAGGTTCTGGATACTGTCTAACATGGCTTTTTCTCCTAAATGTGCAGGACTATGTGCGGTATTAATAATGACTTGAACCATTGAGTCGGGGAGAAACCATGTGGCTTTTCCCTTCGTCACCCATCCCTGATCTGTCTGGACCCCTCCTTGTTCGGACCATTTCTTGATTTCTTCAGGAGTAGCATGTAACTGTATGTCTATGACATCTTGTGTAGGGTCCTTAACTGTCATACAAGTAGTCGGATCTGGAGTGGATGTCTGTGTCTTGTTAACTGGAATGTCTGGTGTCTGAGCTGTAAGCTTGGCTGTTCGATCTGCTAGATCGTTACCTTGGGAAATGATGTCAGTAACTTTCGTATGTGCTTTGCACTTCATGATAGCGATAGCTGTCGGTAAATGTATTGCATCTAACAGAGCTTGAATGAGGAGACCATGCTGAATCTTGGTTCCATGAGAAGTCATGAAACCTCTCTCCTGCCAGAGCACTCCGAAGTCGTGTACAACTCCGAATGCGTAACGTGAATCTGTATATATGTTTACTTTCAGGTTCTTGGCACGTATGCAGGCTTGGGTCAGAGCAACTAGCTCTGCTGCTTGAGCAGACAGGGTGTCAATACGGTGTGTTTCAATAACTTCAGTGTCAGTAGTCACTGCATACGCGGCTACTAGTTCTCCTGTACTAGTTCTCATACATGAACCATCCACATAAAGTGTCAGGTCGGGATCTGGTAATGCAATGTCTGTCAGGTCTTGTCTTGGCTTAGTCATAATGTTAACGACTTCCACACAGTCATGTTGGCAGGATTTGAAGTAACTGACGGTAACAGTGTAGCAGGATTTAAAACGTTGCAGCGTCTGATTTCTATGTGTGGCTGGAACAGTGTTAGTTCATAACCTGTTAAACGTGCAATTGTCAAGTGTTGAGTCTGTGTTCGGTTTAAAAGAACTTCCACGGAGTGTGGAACTTGTACTGTCAGGGAATGTCCTAACACTATGGAATCACTTTGTCTGATAGCTAGTGCTGTGGCTGCAACTGACTTGAGGCACGCAGGCAGAGCCTGGGCTACTGGATCTAGTGTGCTCGAAAAATAAGCACAGGGCTTGTATTGTCCTGCTTGATCTTGTGTGAGAACAGATAATGCTGTACCTTCACGTTCTGTGACAAAAAGTGTAAAAGGCTTACTATAGTTCGGTGTAGCTAGAACAGGGGCTTGGCATAAGGCTTTCTTTAACTCATTAAAACTAAGTGTATGTTCAGATGTCCAAGGGAGGACAGTCGATACGGCTGCCTCCTGTGTCATTAACTGTATCAGTGGCTTAGCTAGAAATGCATACTGAGGAATCCATTGTCTGCAGTAAGAAGTGAGGCCAATAAAAGCACGTACCTCCTTCTGTGTCTTGGGCTGTGGAAGACTCGCTATTAACTGGATACGATCTGGTGTCAACTGCCTACCCCACTTGGACAGTAAGTGGCCTAAGTAGATCACTTGCTGGACACAGAACTGGAGCTTCGAAGGGGACACCTTGTGCCCCATCTCGGCTAGGAAATACAGAACTGTAAGTGACGCTCGCTCGCAGTCACGCTCAGAACGGGCTGTGATCAGTAGATCATCGACATACTGGAGTAAGGCAGTGTCAGTTGGCATGTGAATATTGTCTAGTTGTCTTTTAAGTGCTTGACTGTAAATACTAGGACTTTCTGTGAAACCTTGAGGAGCTCGTGTGAATTTATAGCTCCTTCCATTTAAACAAAAACCGAAAAGGTACTAGCTATCTGGATGAATCGGGACACTGAAAAATGCATTCTTGAGGTCTATTACTGTAAAAAATACAGCTTCAGAATCAATAGCTGTCAATAGGGATGAAATATCTGGGACTACTGGATACTGGGGTATGATACATTTATTAAGTTCTCGAAGGTCAATCACTAATCGATATACTGGAGGTGCATTTGGATCAGTACGTTTCATGACTGGAATGATAGGAGAATTACATACATTGGAGTCAGTTTCTACAACCACTCCTTGAGCAATGAGCTCGTCAATAATTTTGGATAAGGCTGCTACAGCCTCAGGTGGCAATCTATACTGTCTGATTCGTGGCAAGACTACACCTTGCTTGAGGGTCACACGATGGGGTGTGATTCGCATAAAACCTACATCAGTTGGACCTTGCGCCCATAAATGCTGCGGAACATTGGACAATCTGGGATCAAAATCACGTAATACATAGTGACCTTTGAAGTCACGCAAAAACAAACGAACTCCCTCTGGGGAGCAACATATTACTGCACCTAATTCCTTCAATGTTTTAATGCCTAACAAATTTTCTGGACATGATTTCGTAAGTAACAAATCAGTAGTTCGGGACAATGGACCAACTTCTAGAGTAACTGGCTTTGATATCTCGTTAACAATAGGCTTTCCTGAAAATCCAAGGGAAACATTTCTAGAGCCTGAGAGCGGAGCCCCTGGAACCTCGTCATGACTGATAGTAGTCCTACTTGCCCCTGTATCAATCAAAAACTTTCTGTCTTTCCCTAATACTTGACTATGGACATAGGGACCCTCTTGATCTACAGGTATCTCGATGAGAGGCAAGCCTACCTCCCTCTCTAGGCTGTTTCATGAATACGGTTGATAATCTGGATACTCTGACTGGGCATACTGGTACATTTGCTGTGTAACATGCTGTGTTGCAGCTATAGGCTGCGGTGCTGGAACTGTCTGTTGTGCATTCTGTGGTGACTGAGAAGTCTGTGAAACTTGTTCTTGTCTAGGCGGACGTGGTCTTTCTTTACTTTTACCAGTGGCTATGTTGTGTTTCAGAACTGCACATTCGTTTATGAAATGACCTGGCTGTTTACAATAATTGCATGTCCCTTTAACGGGAGCTGCAGGATGACTGGCTTGATTCGGACCCCTTTTCTGACTGTCTTGTGGAACAGATTGGGCAACTAGTACTTTCATTTTCGTGTCTTTCATACGTCTCTTTTCGTGTTCTTGCTCTTCCCTGATTCTATTCTGGTGATACTGGAGCATTTGGAGCATCTGGGACGGGGTACTAGCTTGCCAAGTACTTTCGACTTTCAAAACTCGATTCTTAACTTGTGGGCTTGAATTCTCGACTAGTTTAGTAACAAAAAGATGAGGGTATGACTCGCTGCTCGTCTTCAAACCACTGTTGATGATAAAGCATTTCTCAAATCTAGAATAAAAATCACTAGTGTCTTCATCCTGTTTCTGTTTACATGCTGAGATTGCATCCCAGTCTTCCTTTTTCGTGGCTAATAACCTTGGCAAAACCTGAATCAATAACTCTGGTAATTCTTTACATTTATCTCCAAGACCGGTACCTGGTACTCGTATCTTATCTTCAGCTTCTAGAACTGCCCAATCGATCTTTTTCTCTCCCACCTCCCATTCTTTTTCCTTGAGTTTCTCATATACCCCTGCGGGCAACAGGACCTTTAGCATTTTAATAATATCTGGATACGTGTATTCTCCCATACGGAGCATGTCTTTTAATTCTCGATGGAACCCTGCTGGATCTTTGTCGTGACAGGGAATTAATTTCTTCATCTCTAAGAGTTCCATCTTTGTGATAGGGGTGTAAACAAATACTCGTTGCATTTCACCAGCCGGTGTCCTAACTGGATGTACTTCTCGTAACGGATGCTGTCTATCTATGTAAAATGGTTTACATTCTGGAGGTGAGACGTGAACAAAATGCGGGTTCAGAAACGTTCTATACTTGTGGCGCTGTTCTAGAATGACTCTAATTAAATCGGTACCTAACCCTTTCCATTTATACTGGAGTAACTCGTTCAGGATATCATGTAACGGACCTGGATCAGAATGCTGACCCTCATACAGTGTAATGAGGTGCTGGATCATATACATACCCACCAGTCGCTGCTCGGCTGGGGGCAGTTTCAGAAACATTTGTGCCACTATTTCGTCTGGAAAAGTGGTAGAATCAGTAATCCATCGGACTGCTGATCGGACTAGTTCTTGTTCATGCATAGTACTAAGTTCACTATAACCGATACGTGATTTCAGAATGTGATCGGTAGCTTGAAATACTTGTTCTAGAGAACCCTGTTCTGGTGCTGGATGATGAAAGACTTTCTTGTGTTCTAGGCGTGAATGTCGGTCTGGAAATCTAGATTTACCTACATACGCTATTCTGGCGGTATTCTCGTCTTCTGCTTCTTCAGTATCAGAGTTACTTTCTTTCTCGCTTACTTGTGCTGTTTTGCGTTGCACGTGTAACCTTATTATTTCTTTACGTATTTTCTTGTACATACTCTCTATACTACTGATGGTCCCGTGTTTACCCTCGGCTATATTATCACTCCACCTTGTCAGAACTTTCATTTCGGTCGGATCTTTAGTCGGACAATCTTGTTCCCTTATTAAGCAATTGATTAGAAACTTTAACAACATGAGCTGGGTCTCAGCTTTCCTGAGAGACATGATTTCGCCAACACTTTCTGGATCTTCTCCAGTACGGATGAAACGATACATTCTGTCTAGATCTTCTTTCATATTCGGTAGGGTGGCCAGATACTCGGTCACCCGTCTTACACGCAATGAATATAAAACCATATTGTCTTCGCCTGGGACTGGATCATAACAGCATTCGGTAAGAGCTCGCCTGATGTCTGCAACAGACTGATATTTGGGCGTACGGTGTAACGCACGTTCATGTAACTCGACTAACCCTATACGTTTATTTGGCGGCGGGGTGCCAGGAGGACCTCCTCCCGCGGCCCCTAAACTGGAATCGTCGACCGATACTCTTCGTGCTGGTAGAGTGACTGATGTAGCGGGAACTTGTACTATGGGCTGGACCGGGGGTACCGTAACAGGTGCTGTAACAGGTGCCCCGGTGGCTGGAGGAACAGGTATTACATTATTTACAGGAGCTGGCGGAGCAGGATTCGCATATTCTGGGACTGTGTCGTCCAAATAGGACGAGAGAAAAATATCAGCTGCGGTCGGTTTGTGACGTAGCTTAATCGGAACTAATGGCGGCGGGAAATTACATGGTGCTTCCGGGGTTGCTTTTGGCAAGCCCTCGGCAAGAAGAGGATACATACCCTTAATAAGGGCATTTCTCTGTCTGTCTGACTGTTCGGCTTTAACTCGTTCACCTACTTCGATTAATTCCCTTTCTTGGGCTCTTTCTAAGGATTCTCTACTTAATTCTGACTTTCGGATTTCTTTCTCTGTTCTCCTGTGAGATTCTTTGCGCCATAACTCGATGGCATCTTTCTGGGACTGTCTGGCTTTTTTTTTCCATAATGCTTCTTCTACTCGCATGATGCATTCGGCATCCCACGTACCTGATACGGGCCATCTATACTTTTCCTCTAATTGTTTGGTGTACTCCACCCATAAATCTAAATACAATATGGCACTTATGCCATGCTTTTGATACATAAAATGACCTGGACTGTCCCTAGGCGGGACAGGAACTGCTTCTTCTAACAGACCTTTTCTAGTTCTTAGCTGACGTAATTTTGAGAACAGAGGCATGACTAGACTGGAGTCTGGACACAATGCAATACACAAGGAACACAATAATTACTTGAATACAAAGCATTCATACCACGACATTGAAAACACATGGAATAACATTTAAAATAACAGTTCGGACAAGATACTACCTGAAATACTGAGAACAGAACACATGAATTTTCTCGAGAACAGAACTTACTAGAGCAGACTAGATGCACTGCTGAAACAGTACGAAACTTACCGGTCCCATAAAGAGACACGTCAGGACCCGCATCCACCTAAGTGGACACTTCATGTTGGATCTGTGTACCCAAACCCACGGACCAGAGACAAATTACTTGACCCTGTCTAGATACTACCCCAGCAACGGTACTCACCGGGCAGCAAGAACGGAAGGCCTCGGACTGGACTGGACTGCTACGACGACGGACGGACGAACTTCGGACTTCAGTTACAGGTGGGCCTCCGGATACCTCGGACTCTCGGCTTGGGCTCTGGTCGGGACACGCTGCGTTCCTCCACCGCCTCGTCTGGATGCTGGACCGCAACCTCCGTCTCCTCCGTGGGCCTGAGGGATACTTAAAGCAGAAATATCTGCCGCTGCGCAGGATGGTTCCGTCACGACTGCAGAGGATCAGGGGGCTTGCGTGGCTTCTCCGGCGCGTGGGGAAAGGGCAAGTCCCTATTCGGGCGCCATTATGTGGTAAATAAATAATTAATTACCGGTACTATTTTTGACTAGATATATATAATAACAGATAGCTCAATAAATAAGAGTCAAGATTCGAGGTAGCTGGAGTTTGCAGGTTTTAATATAGCATAAAGGACAGGAACAGGACAACCTGCACGGGAATAGGATGGCAGCTGCCGGGGGCAGGATCTGGGCAAGAGTGGCAACTTTTAATAACAGTGCACAATATTTATAGTTAAACAATAGCATTACAGTTAATACAGTAGGCGTAACAGTGGGCGGAGTTCGTAGCAGTCGCGAAAGATAAGGCATGAAGTAGGTGTAACAAGAGGTGTGTACAAGGCGGATACATAGACATGTGATGCAAACGTAACAGAATATGTCATAAAAGGGGTGGAAACATGGAGGGGGCTACCTAAGGAGCCGGGACCTCTGACCTAGTGGTGCGCGCAAGCTGGCAATGACGTGTTACCAGGAGGAGCTGGGGCTATGACTTCTGCACTAGAAGAGGAGACGAAAGTCTGGAGTGTCAGAGCGACATGTACCTAAAGCCTATCTAGTATCTGGTGTTTAGAGAACATGTTGATAGAATCCAAAAGTTATCAGGGCAAAGGCTAACAGACACTAAGACTGGTGCATGCATAATCCTATATGTAGTGTGTGTGCGAGGAATATTAAATAATACTAATACAGTATTTCTCTTACATGGAGACATAAAGGCTAGACCATGACGGAAACTATTGATGCGATTCAGTAGCTTAGGAATGCAGAGAAGGAGGGCTGGACTGATAACTAGAATCATAACATACTCTTGGCAGACTAGGAGGCAGAGCCAGGCCGAGCCGGGCACTGCGAGGCATGAAAGTAAGCTAAGGGTCAGGGATACAGGTGGGGGCTGTATCGCTCCTCGGAGAGGGTTCAGAAAACAGGAGCTGAATCTGAGTCCGGGCCCTTTTGAGGCCTAGAAACGGGGACTTTTCAGTGAATTAACGTGCACACTGTAAAATGTGGCAACGTAGCTTTACATAGGCCTGATATTCGTTGTATTCACGAGAACTGGAAACTGACATACTAGAGATGGACACAACTGTAATTGAGTCTTTAATCGATCAGAGGGGAATACATGCATATCGATCATGCACATATAACATAACATGGGGAACACGTAGGCACATATAACATGGCAAAATTTACTTTTCCACAGTTCTTTTCCGTTGCCACATCTGAAGATACTTAATATAAGTCCCCAACCAAGGCCCAAACATACAGCCAGCTTTGTCTGTGGGCACATCATAACCGCTCTCTTCTCCAGCATCCATGTGCAAATGTGGCTCCGTGTGGTACTCCAGTATCCTCACTTATGGAGGACAACGAGAGAATGACTCTATTCAAAATCTTTCTCCTTTTCTTTTAGTGAGTACTGCCCAATAGTGAGCTTCATTAGATAGTAAAAATACTTCTAAAATTGGTTACAATGTTCACTCTGTGCTCAATTTTTAAAATATTTGATTCTCACTTAGTCTGTGATTCGTGCATATGACTGTGACTGACAGCACACTTTGAGTCACTTTTTATAGCTATTCATTTCATTGAGTATCTTTGGGATGTACAGCTAACCCTCTCCCCAGTATGATAAGACATTCCATAAAGGAGATGTACTATTCAGAGTCCTTATTTAACAAACACAGATGTGCATCTTAATCTCCCATACGCAGGTTCCCATCCATAACTCCAGACTACGCGAGTCAATGATGCTATGATCTACTTCTATTCTGGTAAATAACTTAGTGCTTATTTAGAGTTTGGCTAATGGGATAATCTGTCAAAAAATGGTGGACATCCGATCTGCTGTGTTACATGTGCCATTGGTTAAAATGCACTTATGATGTATGGGACTGAGCTATCCCCGTAAACAAATCTGTCTCTAATTTCTTAACAATAGCCAGCTCGATGGATCCAGTCGCCTATTATAAAGAAATGATGTAGCTGCTCCAATGTAATAGCTTATTACAGTAAAGTTCTAACGCCAGAATGCCTGCTGCCAAAACCAGCAGACAAGGAGAAAAGCAGGAGAAGTCGAGGAGCATGATTAAATCAGCTGTTTATAACAAAGGAAAAAAAACATTGCTTTTCTTTCTTCTGCTCCGCTTTTATAGCAGTACAGTGACAAACAGAAATCAGGTGTTTATAGCAAGATGTTTATTTTTCTAACTCCTTAGGTAATTATAGAAAAAGTTGATCTTTCTGCATGTTTCTTCACATTCAAATCCATTGCATCTTTATTCTTTTAAAAACTCACTGACATTAAACTATTCTATTATCTCTTTGCAACAAATATCTAACAGCTTTTTACACGCGTTTAACTATGCACTAGAGATTCTACATTTATGCTTCATCTTTACAAGCATGTTCTCTCTTTCATTCATATGAAAGAGCTATGCCGTAAGGATTTAAGTGGTTTATGGAAAAGCTGATTGTGTGACCATGTATTATAAGGAATAAAGTACCATCTGATGTATATGATAAGGATATTGCAAGTCATCTCAGAGTTCAATAACCATGTAAAGGAACTTGGCCTGTGGCCTCGAACCGGTTTATGATCATTGAACGCGTCAGTGGCTTGCTATATCATCATAGTGTATGGCAAGGAGTACTTTCTCTCATTTGTAATATAGTGGACACTGCTTCCAGCACATTTGTGAAGGAGTATTTCATCTGCCAAACTCTTAATAAATCCCTTAATCTTGAAGTTGACCCTGCAATAACTTTGAGGAGGTTGAAGTGATCATCAACAGCTTTTCATTTTACATATGCGTGCATTTCACCGTGGACATTTGTTATGCATTTAATGTTACATGTGTAAAGTAAACTATTTTTGGAAAGTGCTAAGTGTGTTTTAGATACAAATTTTGTGACTTTTTGGGGGGTATTATCATGGGCATCGCAATACTTTTAATTCTATTTACACTGTTTACTACGATTAGCTTTTTTGCTTGCTATTTGTGTTCACTTTTTTTTAAAGAGATGGCCGGTGCAAAACTGTCAATTTGTATGTTTTGTGGATGTCGCCTTTACTAAATTGAGCATTTCAGTAAGAAATCCTTGTTATTGCACCAAATAAATGGAAAACTCTCTGAAACCCTTCCATTTGAGGGCACTGGTTACTTATTGGTTATCCATCATGCATCCTCCATTCACACCGTTGTTATGAAACCATTCAAGAAAACCATATTTGCACAGAGCAATAGTGAGAAAGAAAGACTTCTGAAGAGCACATAGCAGGGGGACACTTTTGTAGGCTTTTTATCTCCTGCAGGGGGATTGGATGGGGTGCACCAGGTGAAGTTAAAACCGCATTGGTGAATAGTTAGAAAAATCAGAAGTCATCCAGTATGGCACAGTTGTTAGAAACAACATGGACCTTTGTCTTGCACTCCTGCATACATTTGCATTTCTAGCTCTGACCTGCCAAATATCCCCATCCCACTTATCCTCTCCGATATTCTCTTGTTTAGGAGATTTGGAAATAGACCACATTTAGCAGCACACATGCTCTCAGAGGTGTATGAGTCACAGAGGTTATGGTTATAAATATTTAAAACGTATTGAGGCTTGTTATGAATATTGCCTCTGTGATATTGAATTCTGTAGAGATGGTAGATTTTTTCACAAAATAAGAGTATTTTGCACAAATTATATAGAAATTATGTGTATTGCGCAAAATGTATTGACCAGTATCTTCTATGAAAATTCGATGCAATCACGTACTTTTCATATAAAAGTCAAACAAGATACCAGCAGAAAAACGCTCTAAGAGAAAAATGCCAGTTGGACATGGATTTACAACTTGAACCAGTCTGCTCTTGGTGAAAATTCTGTGACTTTATGCCACTGTCAAGTGGCAAAAGAATATACAATATTTGAGCAATGCAAAAAGAGTTCGGTCATGTAGAAAAAAAAAGAATCCAGGCCTAATAACCATTCATTTTATTCTTACACACTCTTAAAAAGCCTAAAGGCTAAATACAGCTACTAGGTCACCACACCTCTTTAACAGATATAAGATATGGTTGTGTATGTACTGAAAACTCAAAGGGCAGAATTTCATAAACTGTCCAGGATTCTGGTAATGTGTTGATCTGTACTAAATTACACTAGGATGCTTTTTACGATGTTATCATGTATTTATACATGGGGAGATATGTTGCCCCATAATTTTTTTACATCTATTGTCTTTTGCTGCACCAAAAAGTATTGGACTAATTCTGTGACAAATGTGAGCACTGATTTTTGCTACCGTAAGCAGCCTGTGTGGCCACTTCCTTTCTTCGATATTTCATTTGTTATGTGTAATCTATTTAATTTACTTGAATTTTAGGGTTTGATATTGACAGGTGTGCTGTCAAAAAGGCCTATCTCTTACAACATACATAAAGTGAGCTCTATGTCTTTCCCTTTCAACTATTGGCTTTCTTCAATATGCCTCTGGCTTGCAGCTTTGTTAATCCTGTCCAGACAGTCTCAGCCCAGTGGAGTATTCATATCTCATCTGATACTAGTGGATGTTTGGGGATATATTTCTTCCTCCACTCCAGTGCTTGCAATGAACTGCATGAGGGACTTCTTTACCACAATAGCACTCAGTCGGCTTCTGCTGGCTCACTTCCATTTGTCTTGGTCTTTTTTTTCTGCTCTTCCTCTATGTTCCCACGCACTTATCCTTCCTTCCTATGTGCGCTTCTCACTCACCCGCATGTCACTCTCTCTTATCTTTTTCCTGTTCTTGCCCTTTGCACTCCTTACACCCCCACTCACCACCCGCTGACACCTAATTCCTGCTTCTACCACCTCCGTTTGAGCATTAATAATTACACTGTTTGCCACCATCTCATATCTCCTTCCCGCCCCTCCCTACCCGTTACAATCTTTGTTCCCCCAACAACTATTGACATCTTAGAGGGTTGAGGGTTCTCTTAAGTGCCGCTCGGATTGTGTACTATTTTTGTTTGTATGAAATGAAAGGTGTGCAGCACTGAAGGCTCCATTGTCCTCTTTTTGTTTCTATGTCAAAAGAAGGTTGGGTGGAAAGAAAGCTTTCTTTCCAGTCCTTCCTTTCTTGCTGTGTCATACAAACTAAATAAGGGTTATAATGAAAATGACCTTGCCATTGGTTATTAATTTGAAATAGAAACAAAAGAGGACAGTATTGAAGGCAAAAAGGGATCTTTCAACATAGACCTCCTTTCCTTTCTTGTCTACCTTGTTAGCACATTAAATCCAGGCATTTTGGCGTTGCCGGTGCTTTAAAACACTGTAATAGTTCTGTATTTGCTTTTAAATCTGTGTTATTCTACTAAGGTGTTCCTTTTCTGCTTAACAAAGGAATACAGAATCCAACTCCTAGAGAGAACTACGCTCAACAAAGCGAGCACATTTTTGTGTAACTTTCCAGAGATGTAGGCAGACATTATAATTACTTTACAAGTGTTGTTATGAAATCCTCATTCACATATGAAGTGCGTTTAAGAAAAATGTATTCTGGCTATCTAATGCACAACAAGGGTTGCTGAAATGCCGAGCACCTTACATTTTGTCTATGAATAGTGATC
Source organism: Lissotriton helveticus (assembly GCF_964261635.1). Lineage (NCBI taxonomy): Eukaryota > Metazoa > Chordata > Amphibia > Caudata > Salamandridae > Lissotriton > Lissotriton helveticus. Next base: position 1,542,256,896 of record NC_136065.1, read on the forward strand.
AAAGACTACATCCAGCTTGACTTTGCTCCTGGACTTCCTGTTAATGATTAGCTCCTGGAATGTGACAGCAGCGGGCAGCTGGGACTCCTGGGGGGAGGGCGCGCGCGCACACGCATATGCACACACTCTCTCTCCCGCTCTCTATCTCTTTCTCTCTCTATTATATATACATACACATATACATAAAAGAGACAGCTGGCAACTCGATTTTGCATGTGACAAGCTGCCATCCACCCAGCTTCAGATGAGGTATCCCGTTTAGTGAGTTTCTTAGATCTAAACGTAACTGCAGTTCCACAGAAAGCTATCACCGCACCAAGCAAGAGATGACACGAAGGTTCAAGGCAAGGGGCTACCTCACCAAATCTCTTAAACAAGCGGATTCTAGAGTAGGAGTTCTTAGCAGAGATGAAGTACTCTTTCAGTCACTGGATCCTAGAATCTCTAAAGAGAAGACACAGGAACCCATAAGGTTCATTACTAGATTCAGCAGCCAAGCAGGACAGCTGCGTAGAATACTCAAATCCAGGTAAGGCATACTAAGGCAAGGTCCCATTCTAAGAAATAAATTGGGCATGGGACCATCTGTGACGTATCAAAAAAACCTCTCACTAAGAGACCTATTTGTCCAAAGCAATCTGACTAGCAAAGAAACGAATTGGTTAAAACAAGGCAGGGATGGTGTTAGAAAGGCGATCCCAGGGGAGGCAGAAGATGTCTGACTGACCACCCCGAGACCCACCTCTCCCTCTGGAGTTGGCCGAGCGCCGTCGAGAGGCCTCCTGGGTGAGGCTCCTCTCCTAGAATCGTAACAGCTGAGCAATCACACCACTACAAAGGGACACCACACAAGAGGGAAGATTCTTAAGGTCTTTATCAGAAATAAAGAGTAGGTTCTCTCGGCAATATGTACAAACGGATCGAGGGATCCTTAAAGTCTCGGTAACTGTGGGAAGGGGGTAGCGGGACAGTCTTAGTACCAGCCTGGCACGGGGGTACCCTACGCACAGCTCTAAATCCTCGAGCTTGGGGTTCCGTCAGGTCGGGCCGCGGCAGCGCCAGCAGGGCTCCGGAGATAGTTTCAGCGAGGTCGGGCCGCGGCAGCGACAGCAGGGCTCCGAAGATGGTTTCAGCGAGGTCAGGCCACGGCAGCGCCAGCAGGGCTCCGAAGACGGTCTCAGCGAGGTCGGACCGCGGCAGCGCCAGCAGGGCTCCAAAGATGGTTTCAGCGAAGTTGGGCCGCGGCAGCGCCAGCAGGGCTTCAAAGATGGTTTCAGTGAAGTTTGGCCGCGGCAGCGCCAGCAGGGCTCCGAAGATGGTTTCAGCGAGGTCGGGCCGCGGCAGCGCCAGCAGGGCTCCGAAGACGGTCTCAGCGAGGTTGGGCCACGGCAGCGCCAGCAGGGCTGCAAAGATGGTTTCAGCGAAGTTGGGCCGCGGCAGCACCAGCAGGGCTCCGAAGATAGTTTCAGGGTTCAGAGTAGCGAGTTCTTCTCAGGGTCAGCCGCGGCAGCGCCAGCAGGGCTCGTGACTCCAGGTTACAACTACTGACCCATTCCAGAGCTGCCCCAGATATAGGTCTGGAGTCCTTTGATGTCCCGACCCTCGCGCTTGGGGGTCAGAGGGGCCGGGATGAGAGTGTCCAGACACCCAGCAGGGGGGTGGAGCCAGCGCCCAGGGAGGCCGGAGGGCGATCGAAACCAGGCGTCCGGGGACGGCTGGAGGGCCATCGAAACTCCCCTCCTCCTTGATCTGTCAAGTGGCCGCTTTACCACCTGGTCGGATCTTGGTGCCTCGATGGCGGGGCTTCGCTGGGGCCGCGGCCGAGGTCGGGCCGAGGCCACGTGGTCCGGACGTGGAGGGCCCAAGATGGAGTCGGGGCCTGAGATGGCGGCCCAGGTTAGGGGCCAGACCAGCAGAGTAGGGCGAGTAGTGGTCGCCGTATTCCTGAGGGGGAGAGCCGGGGGTCGCCAGGAGTGGCGGCTCTCGTTGAAGGTTGGAGCGGGTATCTTCAGGAGGGAGGACAGGGGTCGATGTCGTCCAGGGCCCGCCATGCGGGAGGAGTGGGACCACGCCACGAGGCCAGGTCGAACAGATGGCAACTGTAAACCCTGTAGATATAGTGATAACATTACCAAAGTCACACTTCAAAGGACACACACTTGATGGAGGAGCCCCAGTCGTATTACATGTGGTACAGATCATGTGATCTATGCCATAATATGTCCTTGCAACATTTGGTATATTGGCTAAACAACCTTTCCAGTAAAAAACGAATACTGGAACACTGGAGAGCCATTACAAATAGGTTACTTCAGTTACAGCACAGCAAAGCACTTCAGTGACAAGCATGCAAGAGATTGGACCCAAGCTAAGTTTTTGGGTTCGGACACCGTACCCGTTCATATAAGGGGCAGAAATCGAGCAGCCTCTCTGCTCAAGCTAGAAACCCGATTTATCTTGTAAGCTGGTACCAATTTTCCGGATGGCATGAACAATGACGAAGAGCTTTATTCGCATTTATGATCTCTATCTATGTATTCATAACTGAGCTTAGGCAGACCTTCTCCTCCCCTTACTCTACTTTATTTTTTAACTCAACTTTCTATTCTCACACTTCTATGTACTCCCTCAGCCTTAACTCATCTTTTCTCGTTTTTTCTTCCCTCTTTATCCTGGGATGTTTAGATGTGATTAGTGAGAAGTTACAAGAAGGAGAATTATAACTTACTATCAATATAGGATGGCAATGTTGTATACTTCTATGGCTGAGCTAATTTGTCTCTCTTTATTGTCTAGGTAGATGAGAGTGAGGGTCTGCTATAAATTCACCACAATAGAAATAACGTGCACCTGAGTGGACAGACGTTCCTACGAACAACCACCACATCAAGTGTCTACTGAGATAGCCTCCTTCTCCAAATCACATATATACAAATGTGGGTTCAGATTGACAGAGATTTGAAAATCGTTCAATTTTAGTTTCTTTGTGTGAAACTGTATACGCTTTGGTTAACTGTTTAATGATAATGAGGTTTCCTTTTGACTTGTGGTACTAGACCGCAATTTCTTCTGATACATTGAAAAATGCTGACAGTAATTGCACCTGGGTACAATTCCTTCATGTGGAATCATGCATAAGTCGGATCATCTCATCACCGATACGCTACAATGCAAATACAATAAATGTTTTGACCTATTGTATGCATTCATATACAGTATTATTTATGGTTCAGCAGATAACACAGACATTTTGTGTAACACCATCCTCACTATTATTTGTGTGTTTTCTGTGATATAATGCGTTATCACATTGATCTCTTCTCCTTTTGAACATAACTTTATAGACAACAGTACATCAAAATACCTTTCAAAAAAGCATATTATTCTTGATAAATTACTTACCATATGGTATGATTTGATTTCATGGTAAATGCCTCATTTGTGGTGTATGAGAAGTTAAACATATCACTTTATCTATGTGCATATTTGTTTATGTTGTTTATTTATCGCGTTGTGCCTGACGCTGTTACATTTGCCTTTAAGAGCCCCATGATCCTATGTCAGGGCCATGTGATCAAGACCACGGCTGTTGTCGAAATGCGTATTCTTTCTGCCAAGAAATAAATAACCTTTTGCTGATCAGAGCAGCTCGCGGATTTTCTTTACCGAGAAGGAGATTCGTCTTTTGAAATATATACAGCACGAAATCCTGCAGTACGCCAATGTGCTCCAGTGCTGCAATTACAGGTACGAACCACTCGAGGGACTTCAATGACGTTTCTCAGTGCTTCTTTTTATTTAATGGCATACAGTCAGTCCTGGCCAGTGCCCCAGCATGACGCGTTTCAACAGATGCAGTCTGTATATATACCAGTGGCAATAATGTTGCATCCTGCAACCATTACTCAGAAGCAAGGGTGGAAATTCTGCAGGTCCACTCCATGTTTCTAGAGCATTCTCAGGCCAGAGTTTACCTTGCTTTGGCTAAAGCACTTGCGGATTCCAAGCAGCAGCTACATGACACAAACAGCAGTGTCAATCAACTTTCATGCACCTAAGGGGTTTTGAGCCAAATCTTGATTCAAAGCCATTTAGGGGCTTATTTATGATAGAGCTGCATCACTTTGCAATATGTAAAGTGGTACATGCGCAACGCAGGGCTCTCATAAACATTTATGAAGCCGAGCAAAGCCACCTTCCATTGCTTTGAATGACCTCATGATGCGTGAGTAAGGCGACGCAGTGCAAATCGCAGCGTCACCTCATTCTGTGCCTGTGAGGCGTTCCATGGGCGTTGTGGTTGGTCTTCACATGTAGCACCCATGGAATTTGACGCTGCAACAGATTTAAAAAAACATGTCACCCTGGGGAAGCGCCAAATCCATACGCCTCCCGAGGTGAGGTGTAACGAGGAGAAATAACTTCATTTCTCCTTGTTTTTTCCTCTTTCCATGTCTGCAGCACAGATAGAAAGAAGAAAAAACCTCTTTAGATTGTTTTTGTGCAGGAAGATGCCCCTTCCTGCACAAATACCAAAAACAATCCTGCTGTAATGGAGGCACTTTTGCACCATGGTGCAAGGGTGCCTACATTGGTGCTAGGCTGCTGAAACGGCGCCAGCGCAGGAAGAAAGGACAGGAATGCCCCACATTGCTTAAATACAGTGCATTCCTGCCCTTTCACTGTGGTGTAGGGCAGCATAGCATGCTGGCTTGCTGTGCTGCCCTATGCCAAAATTCCCTAAATGTGGCCCTTACTTCTGTACCTGTGTCAAGTACCTGTAAACCCCCTATAAGCAATGTAAGCTGGGTGCGAGGCAGGAACAGTGCAAAAACTCCAGGGATTCCACGCAAAGCAGATCAACTGAAACCCTACAGGTGGCGTGCCCCAGATTTTAGTGGAATCCTAGTATCAAATGAAAAGAGGTGCAAACAATGTTCAAAATGGAAATTTTGAGAGTTTCATATCACATGAAAAGCTTTTGTGTTTTAGTTTCCAATACAGATTTGGACTTGAGGGTGTGCCTGGGAGACAAATTTCACGCACATCACTTCTCGCTCACCTCATGTTCTTGAGGTAGAGTATTTTCTGCCTGGACACAGCAAATGACATCATTAGAATATAATGCATAGTAAATAAAGCGCTGCTCTATTTGTTTTAATGTTGGCGCTAGGCAGCGCTGCAGATTTTGACTAAACTTTTGTGTTGCTTTCACCTTGGAAAACGTTGACCTCGCTTTCTAGCATTCAGGAATGGAATTTTACATGCCAGGACTATGATTTTGGAGAGCACACTATCTATATAAGGACAGAGATGTGGAGAATGACTCTCTTGGTGTGTGAGGACAATGATGAGGAATTTTGGGGTACAAGGTCTGTGATGTGGTGAATCCATGTGACTCCATTGAAGAGTATGGGGCAATATGGTGGGGAAAGTGTGGGACTCGAAGTGTAAAATGACATAGTGCTAGATATGAGTAAGACTATTGAAGTGCACAAGGTCTCAGGTGTGGAGAATAAGTGACGGTCCAGTCAACATAATAAGGCCAGTAATGTGGGGAATGAGTGAAACTTCACTGATGCGTATGATACGTGAGATTTGTGTAGTGACACACCATTGAAGCATAAGTGTATGAGGCCTGAGATATGATAAATGAGTGAGACTCCATTGAAGCATAAAAGGTCTGAAATATGGTGAATAATTGAGACTCCATGAATATTCAGATATGAGATATGAGTGAGACTCTATTGAGGCTCATGAGACTTAAGATATGGTGAATGAGTGAAATTCCTTTGAAGAGGCCTGCAATATGATGAATGAGTGAGACTACATAAAAGTGTATGAGGACTGAGATATGGTGAATGAGTGAGACTCCATTGAATTGTATGAGGCCTGAGATATGGTGAATTTGTGAGACTGCTTTGAAGCGTATGAGGCACGAGATATGGTTACTGAGTGAGACTCTGCTGAAGTGTACGCGACCTTAAATATGGTGAATGAGTGCGATTCCACTAAAGTGTATGAGACCTGAGGTATGGTGAATGAGTAAGATTCCACTGAAGTGTATGAGGCCTGACATATGATGAATAAGTGAGACTCAATTGAAGTGTATGAGCCTGAGATATGGTGAATGAGTGAGACTCCTTTGAAGTGTATGAGACTTGAGATTTGGTGAATGAGTGAAGCTCCCCTCAAGTGTATGAGGCATGCAATATGGTGTAATATTGAAGCACCATTAAAATGTATGAGGCCTGCAATATGGTGAATGAGTGACAGTGCTTTGAAGCTTATGATTCTCAAGATATGGTGGATGAGTAAGACTCCACTGAAGTGCATGAGACCGGAGATATGGTAAAGGAGTGAGATTCTATTGAAGTGTATGAACCTGAGATATGGTGAGTGCATGGGAGACCACTGAAATGTATGAGGGCTGAGATATGGTGAGTGAGTGAGACTCAATTGAACCATATTAGCTTGAGATATGATGAATGAGTGAAACTCCTTTGAAGAGTATGAGACTTAAGATATGGTTAATGAGTAAGATTCCACTGACGTGTATGAGATCTGATATATGGTGAATGAATACGATTCCACTAAGGTGGATAAGGCCTGAGATATGGTTAATGAGTGGCACTCCATTGAAGTGTATGAGGCCTGAGATACAGTCAGGAAGTGACACTCCTTTGAAGTGGATGAGGCCTGAAAGGTAAATGAGTGACACTCCATTGAATAGGAAGAGGCCTGAGATATACTGAATGAGAGACTCTCCATTTAACTCTACGAGGCCTGTGGTTTGGTTAATGAGTAGCACTTCATTGAAGTGTAAGAGGGATGAGATATAGTCAATGAGTGACACTTCATTGAAGTGTATGAGGCCTGTGATATGGTCAATGAGTGACAGTCTATTGAAGTGTATGAGGCCTGAAATATGGTCAATGAGTGGTACTCCATTGAAGTGTATGAGACCTACGATATGGTCAATGAGTAACACTCTATTAAAGTCAATGAGGCCTAAGATATAGTCAATGAGTGACACTCCATTGAAGTGTATGAGACCTGAGATATAGTGGATGAGTGAGATTCCACTAAAGTGGGTAAGGCCTGAGATATGTTTATTGTGTGACATACCATTGAAGTGCACGAGGCCTGAGATATGGTCAATGAGTAACCCATGATTGAAGTGCATGAGGCCTGAGAAATGGTCAATGAGTGACACACCATTGAAGAGCATGAGGCCTGAGATATGGTCAATGAGTGACACTCCATTGAAGTGTATGAGGCCTGAGATATGGTCAATGAGTGACACTCCATTCAAGTGTATGAGGCCTGCGAGATGGTCAACGAGTAATACTCCAAAGTGCATGAAGCCTAAGATACAGTCAATGATTGATACCCCATTGAAGTGAATGAGGCATGCAATATGGTCAATGAGTGGCACTCCATTGAAGTCTATGAGGCCTGCAATATGGTCAATGAGTGAGACTCCTTTGAAGTGTAAGAAGATTCAGATCTGATATATGAATGGGGACCCCAGTGAATTTCAAGAAACCGAAGATGTGACCTGTGTTTGCTGCAGTGGCAGTGTGTCGTTAGTCCTGGACTGACTCATCTTTACAAACTAAGTTACTTCTGAAGTTTGGTAATATTAGACACAATAATTGACACGATTAATTGTTAGCCTGGTTATGAGGGAATGAAAATCAGGGGCTGTAAGAGTGTGGTGAGAACTATAGGCAAAGGCTGCGAGAGACAATGAGATAGACAGACACAATATGATTTGGATACGTGGTTTCATACCAATGATGAATGTATGTAAGATAAACACATTTGGGAGGACATATGGTAGCAAAGTGAAAAAATCACACATGCAAACACGTTATTTAGGAAAACAATTTACAGCAAAGTGAAAAGCTGTAAAACCAATAATTGCTAACTTGTGAAGCAAAGCCATGTGAATGGGAGACAAAAGTCCCTCACACCTAGGCCCAGAAACTACAGAATGCCTTCCACCATCAACAAAAAGTATTAAACAGAAGTAAGGATCCAGACATTAAAAGGGGTGTTTTTAGTAAGCCTTTCTGACCACCCAGAGGGAAACCTGAATATCAGAAAGTATGACGTGTCTCCATTTACAAGCAGGTCCACACAGTGCCGCAGTCAGTGACCGATGCCTCCAAGTCCCAAAAATCAGTGTGTCTTTTACTTAGACCACAGAGCGCACTGTGACAGAGAGCTCTCATTGACAGGCAGCGTCATGTATACTAGCGAACACTCTAATGAAACATGACAGAATGAGCCACTGAGTCACAAATGCTAGAATGTATTTCATCTCTGGAGGTGGGTTGGTACTATTGCGCTGCATGCATACTTACATATAAACAGCGTCAGATGGTCCAACTGCTCCATTCTATGACAGGGCCACGATATCAGAATGCAGGGCCTCTTTCAGTGACAGCCAGGGACACCAATTACAGAATACACTATTTCGCTCTCTGACATGCAGGAGCTCCAACACTAGAATGCAGAACTTCTTTCAGCAACAAGCAGGATCACAAATATCAGAATAAATATTTCCACTGAGTGAGAGGGATCCTTAGGAACATTTTTTGAGAGAGTAGTGTTGTCACGATTCGCTCCCTGCGCTCTTGTGCCCTCCACCAGGGGGCCGACTTGTGGGACTTTCCACTGTTATAATAAGCTGCTGTACCCTCCCCTTCATGCATATACTAACTTCCAGTCATTTGGACACCATTTGGGAATTGACATCAATTCCTAATCCGTGACAGGTTTTGTGGAAGCCAGCCTGCTCATGCTTGAAACTTCATTACCTAGAATTCCCTGCTCACTGCTTTGTCTCCACCCCTGCAGGCCAAGGATGGGTGGAGGAATTCAGCTCACCTGTGGCTGGTTGCTGCTAGCCTGCTCACACCTGATGCATGTGATTACTGTGAGGTCTTTTAAGACCCAGATCCCTTCAGTCCAGGCTTGGTCATTGTAGTTGTATACCGGTGAGACTGACCCTTGTTTCTAGTGTTTCCTGAGCTTTTTGATATCCTTGTTTCCAGTATTTCCATAACTTTTGATATCCTTGTTTCGTAGTGTTTCCTGAGCTTTATTTATTACTTGTTCTTGAGCTATTGCTGTTTTCCTGGTTCCTTAAATAGCACTTCCTGCAGGGCTTCCTTGACTCTGGAACCTTAGCATTCATTGTTCCTGAGCTGCAGCAGTTTTTCTTGTTCCTGAACGAGCACTGCCTGCAGTGCTGCCTTGGCTTTTGAGCTTTTGCTAAATTCTTGTTCTTGCTCCAGCACATCCTTCAGTGCTACTTTGTTTTCTTGACTCCTGAACTATTCTAGTATACCCTTGTAGCCTTCCCTTCTGCACATCCCTTTCCAGTCCCTGCCTTTCTTCCCATTTCCTTGGTTCCAGTTCCTAGTTTGCTGTCTTTCTATTCTGCTATCTTGCTTCTATTACCTTGTATGTTTGTTACTTGCTTTCTGGCAAGTGTGCCCTGTGATTTATTCCTTTCCTGTTAAGCACTCCTCCTTGCTAGCTCCTTGTCTATTGTGCTTGTGTTTAGTTATACCACCTTGCTGTTACTGCCTCATGTACACCTGTTTGATCGCCAGGATCCGTGGGCACAGCTGACTACCTAGGTGGTGTTTCTTGTTCACTGTGAGTATTGTCTTTGAGTTACATTTATAACATCACCATTGGTATCAGCTCCACAGGACATGCCTTTGCATGCATATCCTATATGTAGGTATTTGCAGTCAGTATCTGTAACAGGAATTGTGGGTGATGAACTTAATGAGCTTCAGTCTTACCATGTGGAGCTCCCGGTTCTTTACCCCACATTCCCTTCAATATTAATGTTGTGTGTATGTATATATATCTGCACGTGTTGTGCAAAAACAAGGAGAGAGTAAGGGATTTCCACAGCGTGGAGGGGAGTAGTCCTGGTCCCCTTGACCTTAAAGTAAACAAACAAAAAGAAGGAGTACCACCACAGGACCTGTCAAGGTCTCAATACAATGTGGGGGGAGAGAGTATAACGGCATTTGGCTGTCTGGGGGGGACCCGGATGATGAAGCATGTCACCAACCAGGTCCTGTGGTGATACTATATATCTGCACGTCCATCATGGTTGTAGTTATTCCGAATGCTAAATTGCCTCTTGAGTGCCCATCCTTTGAGTCTTAGCCATCTTGTTCTCTTGTACAGGCTTCCCCTTTGGATCCCTTTTTCTCCTCTGACTACCTGTGTGATCCTGGGCAGCACTGTACTCCTCTTTCTGTGTACATTTTCTAACCAGTCGCCAGTCTTTGTTCAAGTCCCTGACTGTGTCCCAGACAGTCCCTGACAAGTGTTTACTCGGCTCTCTAAAATCACTGAACATTATGGCTTACTGTCAGACCAACAGTGCAGTTTCAGATCAAGCAGAGGCACAGAGTTAGCCATTATAGCCATCTGGGGTGATTTAAAACTCACAGTGGACAAAAGCGGAGTAGCTACCTTGTTACTTCTGGATTCATCAGCTGCATTACAGCCTCTACCATCATATGCTACTGTAAAAACTCCACGATCTTGGAATTAGTGACAATGCGCTAAAATAGTTAGCTTCTTATCTCACAGACAGACAAAGTGTAGTCTACCTACTCATTTTCACATCATCTTCTCACACACAACACTGTCACATTCTTCAGGGGTCCCCTCTGTTATTCAATATCTACCTAACCTCCTTACCAAATCTAATTAAAATATACACCCTCACCTGTTACAACTATTCAGCTAACACCCAAATCATTTAAAAAATGGATAGCCCCGAAGACATAGACGATTCACAATTCAAAAACTGCCTTCATGACACAAACACATGGATGATGAACAACCATCTAAAGCTCAACACCACAAAGACAGAGATTATGACCTTCAGACAGTGGCAAAAGAACCAGCGTACCGTGATATGGCCTAAGGTACCTCAAGCCCCTCCAACAACATCGAGAGAAGTTAGAAAGCTAGGAGTAGCCATGGATTCAAACCTGTCCTTGATACACAGTGTTTACAACAAGGTAACAAAGAGCGTTTTTTGCATAATGAAAACACTATGTCGCTCTTTCCAGTTCCTTGTGCACTAACATAGACTTGAAGCCACCCTCACACTCATAATCTGTAAGATTGACTATGCCAACAACCTATAATTTGGGCTACCACATTAATCATACGCAAAATACACCTCATCCAAAATACTACTCCAAGGCGTCTTCTCCACATTCACCCAAGAGTACACATGATCCCAGTCCTACAAGTGCTCCACTGGCTGCCTATAGCTAAAAGGGCAAGGTTCAAGGCACTATGCACAGTCCACAGCACCTCCCAAGGAAAATGACCAATATACCTACAAATTGAATTAAATCAATATGAACTAAACAGAACACTTCACTTCAGGCTTGCACACTTATCATCATAAGACCGCACCAGAGAGAATTTGTAGGAGGCACTGCTTTCACAGTACAAGCCGCCAACCTATGGAACTCACTACCAACCAACATTAAAAGCATCCAGAAGCATATACATTTCTGAAGACAGTTGAAAGCATGCTATTTCCTAGATAACTGCACCACCTACATCCCAGCAACAGAGCCCTGAAAACAGACTCACCTTCAAGGACAATCCTCAGCTAAAAACCCACTAATTGCAAACAGCTCAACCAACAAACTGCTTTTAATATTAATGTAAGCTAAGATAAATGACGTATAGTTTGCCGTGGCATTATATAGGTAAGCACTTGCCTATCTAACAGTTAGGTCCCACAATAATACTAGAAACATAGGGCCTGATTCACAAAATGCCTTGGCCACTCGCATCCGTGGGGGAGTGTCCACACTCTGGACAGAATCTCCGGAATGAGAATTCTCATTACAGAGATTGCGCCCTGAGTGCGGGGAGACCCCCATAACTTCGGGGCCTCTGCCACGAGTGCGGAGACTTTGTGAATCAGGCACACAATATGCAGCACTCCACATATCTCTTAAATTCACATAAGACATATCTGCTATGAGGCGTATCCATCACGAGCACTGTACAGACAAAAAACACAGCCATCACTAAATGTACAGGCACAGAATAACTGAAGAGATCTGGCACACATTGCTGGACATTTCGGAGGCCTCAAATACAGTCCCCCACTGCAGGTCCTAAGTAACTATATAATCTGTCCGCTTCTTTACATCTCACAAAGAAACTTAGATGTGGTATGATAAAGATCCCCATTGCAACATATCTGTCTACTTCTCTCTCCCGCCAATAATGCCAGTTTAGCACCATAACTATACACAAAATCCCATATTTGACAACCCAGTGCAGTAACTAGCTCTGCAGGCTGTATCATATGAAACACCATTAGGGACCTGCAGAGCTGTTCAAAGCTACCAGCATACTGAAAACCATAACATTAGCTTTTGTCTCTGACAAGTTATCATCCAACACACAGCTAGGTGCTGTGTCCCACAACAGAATAACCACACCTTGTTGGTCACAGAACATGAAAACATGAAAACTCCCCACACAGTTTAAAAAATAAGACAACATTCTTGCAACCACACATTGTGCACTGTGTACCATGGTATTCGTGAAGGCATGTGCTTCAGCACCCCACAGAGGGTAGTAAGCACTTTATAAATACTACAATACTATACAATGAACACAATTATAATGGTAGAGAGAGAAATGCTGACTCTCAATGAGGGAACACAGTGAAGGGCTCAGGATGACTAACAGGTGATATTATGCTAATTCTAGCAGATACCACTTCTGTTTACTCTGATAACAGAAGTTTATCAACTTCCTCCTACTATTTCCTCAGTACAGACAGAAGGGTCAATGGGCCAATGTCTTTGGGAATCATAGTCCTAAAACCTTCACTTGTGGCAGATTTATGATCATGTTGTTTTTTCAGAGCCCAGAAGATCACCCTGTCCTCCAGTTAGTGATAAATCTACCCTGGTCTAACCTGTATCCTTAAACAGGACAACTCCTGGCACAGGACAACATATCTATCTAGGGCATTGGTTGCAGCACTTCCTTATGAATGAAGCTTGCTATGTGTATGCGAGATAAGCCGACAGTGATCAGGTCGGCGGTGTCGTCAGACTACCGGGGATGGTCGCTCATTAGTCAACCTTGGAGAAACTGATCTCCTGTGGTCGTGCTGCCGACCTGATCACTGTGAAAATTGAGGAGTGACTTTGAAGCAAGGAGATTCTTCCCCTATGCTATTTTTGTGCTGCCCCAAATATCAAGGAGCCGTTGACTGCCCTTACCAGACGGTTATTCCTAGCCGCATCTGAAGTGCTCCTAAACAATACTGTCCTGATGAAGACCCCAGCATGAGGTTAACACTGACCCTTCCAACCTACGGGGTCGAAACGTAGACTACCTTTTACCCTCACACCATAGGACCCCAAGAAACTGATTTAACAGGACCTATGTGTTATGAGTATAGGGAACTCAAGGACCGCTTTGGGCTGTAAAGGTTTAATTGTATATAAATGTAAATTTGTCCATGTCACAACACCTTTACCCAGTCCTCCACCGACCCAATCACCCCCATCTTATCCCAAGAACGCTTTCTTTCTCTATCCTCACTGAGAGCACTTTTTTGATATTAAATGTTATGTAACATGTTGCAAATATCGTTGAAAATGACAGCAATACTTTGATTTTAAAAGTTTTGGACTATTATCGTAACAAAAGACTCTTAGAGTTTTCCAATAATTGATGTATGGAATCTATTGAATGGTTTTGAATTCTGAATTAGAGTCCAAAAATTATGATTTCTCTTCTTCTCATTATCTTGTTTGGTGAAAAATAAACCTGATTTTTTTGTTTAAGCTATGAGAAATCTAGCGTCTGTGGTGAATTTACACAACATGTTCTTAGGTTTAATTGTCTAGCACTACCCTGACCTTTTCCCAAACGTATCTCTGTGACGACCCAGGTCAGGTAGTTTTTCTGGGTAAACCCCGTTGAAACTCAACACACTGTGACAGGGGTGGCACTTCTGCAAGTGATGGATCTGTTCTTTGTCTCAGGAAATTCTGCAAAGCAGAAGTAAGTTGTGTGACTCTTCTGTATGAGAGAGAAGCTTGCACTGGTACTGTCTGTTCTGTATTTGCTGTGTGGAAGAAGGCTTGCATTTTTCTGCCAATCCTGTACCAGCTGTGCTTGCGAGAGAAGCTTGCACCGCTCTGCCTGACCGATAAGTGCTGTGTGTGTGAACAAGGCTGGGACTTGCACCTGTCCTGTGCTTGTGTGTGGGAAGGTTCTACTGCTTGTGTCTGCATAGTTCTCATCCTATGTGCAGTGGAAATAAAGCGCTTGCCATGCCCTATACTTCTTACTGTCCACGAGGGAAGCTTGCATCTTTCAGTGACTGATGAACAGGCACACTGCTTTCTGCCTGCCCCATACTTTCAGTAAGTGAGGGATGCTCGCACTGCTTTTGATTGTATGCCAGAACGTTTCTCATCTTGGGTTCAGTCAGTAGGCTGTGAAGCTTGCACTACCTCTAGATGTCCCGCTAGCATCATTTTCTCATAAAATTTTCCATGTAACGATTGCAGTTCAGACACACATCGGTGCTTCCTAAGGCCCATTAGGCTGCAGATCACAGTGAAACCAGTTAGAGGCAATTACAAGGAGCGTTGTACCATGTAGCGGAACAACCAGGTGTAAAAGCTTGATTTACAATCTAATTGCTGTGCTAGGAAATCTGTTCAGGTTTAAAATAGAAGTACACTCGCAGTGCTTGGCAGTGTTGATTATGTACAGCGCTCTGACCTCCAGTGTAGGTTAAGTCCGCTCTATAAAAAACTCGGCCATAAATCAGGACATTAAAAAATGTTCTACCTGAGTCAAACAGATTTTCTGGTCCCGCCCAAAACCGCTTCATTCCTTGTGGCTGTCAGAGGTACAGCCCTAGAGAGAGTAAAGTGCAGGAAACGTATGTTTTTTTCTAAAAATCGACTTACCACTGGGGGAGGGCATAACTCGCATAATTCTGTGAGGTAATCACGCATAATTACCCAAAAATGGCACTCAATTACGTGGAATGATGTGACAAGAGTAATTCTACATTTACTGCTATTTTCTTACGGTCCAAAATCGACACAAGGATGCATTTTGCGCTAAGAAATAGCTGTAGATGCACTAGAACATGACTAGTGATTGGGAGCGGCCACTCACACTTGCTAAATGTGTACTTGGGGTAGGATTTTCCCCCAAATAACTTGAGGCATTTAGCACAAGTTTCTTAGCGCAAAATGCACCCTTGCAGTCAAAATGGACGTGCGGATGCATTTTGCACTAAGAAAATTAGCACTAAATGCAACAGAACACAAACAGTGCATGAACAGCTGCTTGGGCTCGCTAACTGTGCTCTTGTAGCAGGATTTTGCCCCCAAATGACTCTCATTTCGTGAGCCAGCGCAATCAAATTATTATTATCAGTAATTCCACATCAAAGAGTAACTCTTTGAAACTGAATTACCAAAATTACTCTAATTACTCCGTGTAACTAGAATTCTGGTCAAGCCTACAAAACACACAAGGACAAAGGCGATTATTAATGCTCTCTCTTTCTTTTGCCGCATGTGCAGTTATACATGCCACTCCTTGCTGCTCATCACTACAGATCAGAGTGGGGCAGTAGTCGGAGTGACCTTCAGCCGCGGGCCGTGGAGGGAGTTACGGTGGGGCAGGGAGGCGGGGAGGGGGAGGGGCAGGGTGAAGGGTGCTAAAAACAGGCATATAGATCATTGCAGGTAAGTACACAATTTAATTAATAAAACGAAATTTGTAGCGCGCACAGCATTGCTTTTTGCCACGCAGTGCGCGCTACGAATTTCGTTTTGTTAATTAAATTGTGTACTTACCTGCAATGACCCATATGCCTGTTTTTAGCACCCTCCACCCTGCCCCTCCCCCTCCCCGCCTCCCTGCCCCACCGTAACTCCCTCCACGGCCCGCGGCTGGTGACCTTATTTTAAGTTTCTGTACATTGTGCTAATGCCTTTCATGGCAAATATGTCGTAATCTATACTTTAAAGGAGTTTAGGTTAGCCTCCTTCGGCTGGCCCCCTGGGGGGCGGCTATTTGGAAGCACCATTCCCATCTCACCACTGCTGCTTTTGGTACCGGGGCTGATATTGCGGCTATACTGCAAAACCGGCCCCTGGTAACAAAGACGGCCCGAGGGGTCTAAAACCGTCTCAAACCCACCGGACCAACTTTTCCTCACAGAAACCTCGCTGAATCCTGCATCGACGCCGGACATCCCCACAGTCATCCCCCAGGCTACAAGATCACCAGGCAAGACAACTTCACAAGCTCAGAGGCAGAATTGTGATCATCTACAAGAACACCATCAGCTGCACTCCCTCCACCTACACGTCATTCTCCAAAATTGAGTACCTGGATTTTCAAGCTCCATGTCACAGCCAACTTCCTCTTAAACAGCACTCACATCTACAGACTACAGGTACCATGCACTAAACTCACAGATACCATCATGAACTTCGTTGCACCACTCGCTCTCAATGCTAGCAATGACATCCTTTTCAGAAACCTGAACTTCCATCTGGAAGACCTCGTCAACACCAACTCAAAAGTACTCATCTAAGACCTTAGAAGCCTGGGCCTCACTCAACAAGAAAAGGTTTGTACTCATGTCACCAGATTCTAGACCCTATTGTCCCCACCTTTGACAACATCAGAGTCACTGAGCCCACCTTGACATACCACGCCCATCAAGTTCACCATTCTCATCCTGGTCCAAAACACACGCACCACTGCCAGATCACTCCACTGAAACTCGAACAGTGTAACTTACAAGCACACCACTTGGAACACCACACCGACCTAAACACAGCACCAGCCTCCCCAAAGCCATCAACAATTGGATCACCTCCTGTGCTGGCTTCTGGCCCCTTCTCAAACACTTATTATTTGAAACAACAGTGGTCCCATGCATAAAACAATATTAAAAAAAAAATGAATATAGACACAGTGGATCTATATTAATTTGACATGTCCAGCCGGACAGAGGTCTCAATCTTTACTTAATCCAGAATGAAAGACAAAACAATTTTCCTAAACCATTCTACGTTGTGGGGTGCAAGCCTGTACCCAAGCACAAACAAATTAATACAGTGAGGAGACAAGGAACAGAACAGGGCTATTAGGCAAAAGCTGCGGATTTCTATAGTTTACAATAAGACAGAAAATTCAGAAAGCACCTTTACATATACATGACACTTGGTATACGTTCTGTATAGGGTGCACATAAAGGTCGATGGCGTTTCGATCCAACTAAGTAATCATGGGGATCATCATCAGGACATTGAGTATAGCCTAATAATTATAAGCCTCTATTGCCTAGGGGAGGGAACCCTGGCACGCTCGTAAGGACGAGCTGGAGGGGAGCTGGTAGGACGGGCTGGCCGGAGTCAGCAGCCTCGAGGAGACGCGTCAAATTGGGTAAAGATCGCGTGGCAGTAGGGATGGGAAACTGGATCAGTCGGTGTAGTTCCCATGATTACTTAGTGGGATCGAAACGCCGTCGACCTTTATGTGCACCCTATACGGAACGAATACCATGTGTCATGTATATGTAAAGGTGCTTTCTGAATTTTCTGTCTTATTGTAAACTACAGAAATCCGCTGCTTTTGCCTAATAGCCCTGTTCTGTTCCTTGTCTCCTCACTGTATTAATTTGTTTGTGCTTGGGTACAGGCTTGTGCCCCACAACATAGAATGGTTTAAGAAAATTGTTTTGTCTTTCATTCTGGATTAAGTAAAGATTGAGACCTCTGTCCGGCTGGACATGTCAAATTAATATAGATCCACTGTGTCTATATTCATTTTTCTTTGAATATTGTTTTATGGGGGGGGGGCAAGATGGCCGCCGAGGCGCTGTGGGAGTAAGTCGCACTCAGACCCCTCTCCTGCCGATAAGTAAAAACTTCGGGCGTTAATGGAGAACTGCAAGCAGTATGCAATCCGCGGATTGGATGCACCACGGTGGAATTACTAGCCTTATAAACATATTCAAGGGAGCGAAACTGTGGTATTCCAGACTTCTTAAAGCACTGATGGCAGAAATGGGCACTCGAGGAAAGGAGAAGCATACACCCATGTCTAGCGCTTTAAGTAAGGAGACATCACAGAAGGAAGCGATCAGCTCGGGCGCTATCCCGAAAACAAAGATGCCACCTAACAGTAAAAAGATAACCCCCACGGTCTCCACCTTAACAAAAACACAGCTACTCAAATTGGAGAGAGCCGGCGAAAAGGAGAAACCGATGAAACAGAACCAAAATGTGAGAAGCGCTAGTACTGCGCAAATGGTCGGGGATACAGCAGAGAGGAAGAGAAACGATACCGTATATCGGCAACCCTCAGTGTCCGAGGTCTTCAGCACCAGAACTCAGGCGGAGGCATCAGGAGTTTCAGGGTCATCAGGAACCCCGCAAAACACTGCTATCATGCCGCTCGCAGGCTCTGCTCTGAGCGTCCTCGTGGACGCAAGCCAAAGCGTTGCTAAGCAACTGGGGGTTACGGAGCGCACGCTTCCCGCGGAGCTTCCAGCGGAGCGTCAGACAGCGGCTCAGACCCAGGCAGACGGCATCGCGCTGGGACAAGAGCGGACGCAGGGGTTACAGGCTGAAAAACAAGAGCCGGATAAAGAGGTGAGAGAGGCCAATGGTGGGGATGTAATGTCGAATACAGGACAAATGCTTGAGGCCCTTAAAGAGGTGGAAGCTGAAATGCGGGAGGAACAGCTACAAGACAAGGACAATGAGAATGTTGTGCTGGGGCCACACAATGTCAATTTGGCAGATGGAGAGGGTTTTTTTTCTATCCCTGAGGAAACAGAGTCAGAATCAGCATTGGCAAGTAGCGAGGAAGAGAGAGACTTCTCAGACTCATTCTCGAGTTCTGAAGCTAGCGATAGTTCCAGGGGGAGAGGGACACAAAAAAAATGCAAAACAACATCCAGAAGAGCAGGCCCCCCCCAGAGCATGCATAAGGGAACTAATAAAAGGCTAGTGTGGGACTACTCCGCTACCTCTAGCATATATAAGGAAGATGAAAAAGAAACACAGAATGATGAAGGGAAGCTGGACTTAATGTTTACCATGCTGAAACAGATACAAATGGAGGCAAGGGTTGAAAGTCGGAGGGCCAGGCATGACACAAAAAAAATCCAAGCCTCAATCAGGAAAATAAATAAAAAGTTTGAAGAAGTGGAGGAAAAAATCACTGAAGTAGAAGAAAGGACTGGTCGTCTAGAAGACGACGTAACTGATTGGCAGACATCTAGAGAGGGACAGTCTAAGATTATGGAAGATCTACAGTGGAAGGTGGAGGATTTGGAGAATCGCCAGAGGCGCAATAATGCCAGACTCCTTGGAATAGAGGAAGGGATTGAAGGCCAAGATCCAAGAGGCTTCGTTGTCAAGTTGTTAAAGGGAGCATTCCCAGAGGTACCATGGAACTGGGAACAAGAAGTGCAGAGAGCCCATAGATATCCAATCTTTGCAAAAAAAACTCAGAAGGAAGGTTCAGGAACGCTACCCAGGGCTATACTAGTTTTTTTCGGAAACTTTCTGGCAAGACAAGAACTAATGGAGAAAGCCAGACCGGATACCAAAAAAACGGTGGAAGGGGTAACGTTTTTTGCGAGACCTGACTTTTGTCACATAACAGTTGAGAGGCGTTGGAGGCTAAGGCAACTGATTAATGCGTTTCAGTCCCAAGGAGCAGAAGCATTTCTAATGTTTCCAGCAAAACTGAAGGTTATTGCAGCAGGTCGCACTAGAATGTTTTTTTCTGAAATAAAAGCGGGGGAATTTCTGTCAGAACTGAAAGAGCAAGGGGGAGTCCGAAAGAAATAATCAAGGATAACTTACTAAGCCTGACAGGCTAATGTAGTAGATGATAAGAGGGGAGGAGAGGGGGAGCGACGCTACAGCGTTAAGCGGACACACATAGGTCAGGGATGACCTATTTGCCTGTCACAGGGGGGGGGGCAATCAGGGAGGGGGGGTCTAAAGGGGGGGGGGGAGGAAGGGAAGTAGTCACGGGTGAAATGTGGTGGTGTAAAATAATACAGATTTGCAAAGTTTGTAGTGAAGCAGATAAAGTATGCATAGAAAAAGATAAAAAAGTAGGTGTGGGGTCGGCAAATGTTAAAATAAAAGTATGGCAGTCAGGATAATGACGATTAATATTTGTGGGCTAAATAACATGGAGAAAAGGCAGAAGCTCTCCTCATTGCTGCGATTCTGGAAAATCGACATAACTTGTCTACAGGAAACACACGTAGCAGCTGAAGATAAGTTCTTGCTGGGTCACTTGGGATTTGAGGTTCTTGCTAACACAGGTCAAGAGGGAAGAAATAAGGGGGTGGCAGTTCTGGCTAGAAAAGGTGCTGTTAAAATTAAAAAGAAAAAAGAGGATTCTGGAGGGAGATGGGTGATGCTAGACATAGAAACAGCTGTGGGAAGATGCACTTTGGTCTCAATATACGGTCCAAACGAAGATGAGCCGGAATTACTAGATTTTATTGATAGCGAGCTAGCCTTGTGGCCAGAGCCTGTGATCTGCTGTGGGGATTTTAATATCAATGGATTGAATGGAGGAATGGATGCAAGTGGAGGCATATACCAGGGAAGGAAAAAAAAGGTGCATAAAGCAGTACAAAACCTTGTTAGACATAATGCGCTGGTGGATATATGGTTGGAATTTAATCCCCTAGGCGTAGGCAGCACTTATTATTCAGCACCGCATCAAACAGTAGCCCGACTGGATTATTTCTTTATTTCTAGTTCATTAGTCAGCAGGGCCAACATAGAATGTCTCCCAAGAATAATGTCGGATCACAACCCACTGGTGTTAAGTCTAGCAACGACACAAAGAGCAGAAAAAATAAATTCGACATGGACATTTGAGAGAGGTCTGCTGAAGGAGGAGGAATATATTATAAGGATGCAAGAATGGATCACCCAATTTTGGGACATAAATAGATACTCAGCCTCAGCAGATATGGTATGGGACAGTTTTAAAGCAGGAGTAAGGGGGGAGACACTAAGCTACACCCTGGGAAGAAGTAAAAAGGAAAAGGAAAAGGTGGAAGAGGAGATTAGAAATCTGATGGCGCTGGAAAAAATGCTATTGGTCGCAATAGAAAGACAAGATCCTATCGAACAGATTTTAGTGGCTATAGAGGTGCAGAAGTCGGAAACAGGGACCACCTTGGCACAAAAAACAGCAAGAAGATATTTAGCTAACAAGGAAAAATGTTATGAATACAACGAGAGAGTGGGACATTTGCTGGCAATTAGAACTAGACAAATGCTAGCTGTAGGCGAGATTAAAGAAATTAAGGACTGCAATGGGATAATCGTCAATAAAGTGGAAGAGGTGCAGGAGGTGTTCAGAAGATTTTATGAGAGGCTATATGAGCAAGATAAAAATGATGAAGAGATAGAGATGAAAAGTCTGGACTATTTAAGGCAAGGCCTACAAGAGGGGTTGAGTATAGAAGAAAGGGATAAACTAGACATACAGCTAACGGTACAGGAGGTAAGGGACGCAATATTCAACTTACCATCTGGTAAAGCAACAGGCCAAGACCAGATCCCGGTAGAATTCTACAAAACCTTCTGGGAGGTACTAGCTAAGGATATTTGGTCAATTTGCTGTTTGGCACAGGGAGGCAGAATAGTCCCTCAATCCTGGGCGGGCGCGGATATAATTGTGATCCTAAAAAAGGATAAACCCCCCATTGAGCCGGGTTCTTATAGACCCATTACATTGCTTAATGCAGATGCAAAGATATTTTCCAAGGCACTGGCCAATAGATTGAGTAAGGTGATAGAGAGGGTGGTCTCCCCTACACAGCATGGATTTATACCAGGGAAAGGAACAACAGAACACACTAGACAGCTGATTACTATATTGGATGCTGCAGCGGTATTAGGGGACCCTGTCGCGGCTATCTTTTTGGATGCCGAGAAGGCTTTCGACAGGGTCTCATGGGTATACCTATGGAAGGCTATGGAGTGGGCTGGTATAGGGCAAGGATATATAACTGCAGTCCAGGCACTATATAAACAGCCTAGTGCTAGGATACGTATTAACAGATCATACTCCAATGCAGTACAGATCAGACGGGGGACTAGGCAGGGATGCCCAGCCTCACCTCTATTATTTGCAATATACCTAGATCCCTACCTCAGAAGGCTTGCAAAAAATAGAGGGATTAATCCAGTCTTATTACACGGAAAAGAATATAAATTATTTGCCTATGCGGATGATGTGGCTGTTATAACACCGACCCCAGAGGAGTCATTGGTTGAAATAGAAAAGGAGGCAAGAAAATTTGGAGAGGTGTCTGGATATTTAATAAATAGGGGGAAAACACAGGTAGTTCAGAATAGACACACAACATTTGTAGACGTAAGAGTTGTCCCAGACACAAAATACTTGGGGGTCAAGGTGACGGCAGACTTAGAAAAACTAGTAGAAATAAATTTGGAACCATTGCTAGCCAAGGTCAAAAGTAACCTAGAGAGGATCAATAACTTACACTTGACACTTATGGGCAGAATCAACTTTATTAAAATGGTTACTTTTCTGAAATTTTTATATTTGTTCAGGGCAATCCCACTCTTTATCGAAGGTATATGGTTTAATAAAATAGAATCAGTAATAAATAAATTAATTTGGGCACAGGGGAAGACACGTAGGGCGTACCGGTTTTTAACTCTCCCACGAGAGAGGGGTGGATGGGGAGCACCTGATTTTAGATTTTATTACTGGGCAACAGCTCTACAATACTCCAAAGGATTATTAGGTGGGAGTGTTCAGGAGGAGGAGGGGAGAAAGTGTCCGGCGAATGTATATGAAGCCCTCCTAGGTAAAGCGGCAGAAAACGCTTTAGTATCAACTGTGGACTTCACATACTTTAAACATACAAGATTTGAGACCCTAAGTGCGATTTACAAAGTTTGGAAAGTAATAAAGAAAAAACTGGGATTGGGAAGGTATAACAGGTACTTAAGACTCTATATGAATAATGATCTCCCCAAGGAAATTTTCTGTGACACAGCTATGAAGGAATGGGATGAGAAAGGGATCAAGAAATTGGGAGACCTAATGGATGCAGGGGGAGTAATCTTAACGTTTCAAGACATACAGCATAGGTATAATATAGCTGGGAATAGCTTTTTTAAATATCTACAAGTGAGGAGCTACTTTCATACTAAAACAGGGGGTGCAGGAGGGATGGAGAGCTGTAGGATAATGGATTACCTGGGAAGTAACCTTTTATGTTCAATAAGACAGCTGTATGCAGAGCTACAAATTTACAAAATAGATGACAGAGAGAAATACAGCAAAAAATGGTGTGAACAGGTAAAGGCAAGACCGGAAGGCCTACAAATCTCCCTAGATTTGGGTCGAACTATATTATGTTCAGCTACACTCCAAACCCAACACTATAAAACAGTTTACTCGCTATATTTCACACCGGCCAGAATAGCCAGCTGGGGAGGCACTACTGGAATAACGTGCCCAAGGTGTAATTCAACACAGGCTAATATAACACATATGTTTGCAAACTGTCCGCAATTATACACTTTAAAACTGACAATAGAAGAATTTCTGGAGAAATCACTGGGAATAAAAACTAAACTAACTGAGGAGCTGATAATTCTGGGGGTAAGCTTAGAGGAAAATATATCTCATCCAGAATTCTTATTTATGGTTACAGCAATATATAGGATAGTTGTGGCAAAAGCGTGGAAGGAGAAAGTAGCACCTTCATTCCAGATCTGGATAGCAAGACTACTATCTGCATACAACCTGGAGAGGGCCATATATGACAGAAAAGGAAGAAAGGCAAAAGCTCTGGGGGGGAAGATATGGGTTCCCATTGAGCAATGGAAAAGCAGGAAAAATATTTGTGGCAGTAATTGAGAAATTTGTTAGATCTATAAAATTAATAGATAGGATGTAGGATGTATGATATCTATGCCCAGTACTTTCGTGCTCTAAATCTGCATTTTTTCTTCTTTTTTTATTTTTTTTTATTTTAGTAATGCAAATCTGTACTAGTTGTAAAAAACTGTGTAACGATATAAATACACCGGATGTAAAAGAAAAAAGTGGCAAAACTTTTGAATAAAGATATTCAAAAAAAAAAAAAAAAAAGAATATTGTTTTATGCATGGGACCACTGTTGTTTCAAATAATCATGCTTCCCGAGGTCCTGTGCTGACTCGTTCGGGTTCCCTTGTTGACCTTAAACACCCTTCTCAAACACAGCAATGCAACAAGATCTAGACCCTGGGCAAGTTTGTTAATGTAGTGACTCCGATGGATAAAATGTCACTGCAAACAATTGGAGCACAAATGGAAAATAGCCCAAGAGAGTTGGATAGGAGTGCATCCTGACATGCTGCCCCCAAATAAGTCAAATCATCAAACACACCACTCAGACCATATTGAGACAGGCACCAACAGAAGCAAAGAAGGATTTCACCTCACCAGTGACTGCCTCCAACTCATCACCCCCTGAAAGACCTCTGCAAAAATCTCTCTCAATTCTTCAGCGACAAATTCACTGCCATTTAGAACATCTTCAACCCACAACTGTACCCAAAAGACCTCACCAAAAACCTCCCGATCTTATCCAAAGAACCAATGCTAATCACATGGCCCATCATCACCCCAGAAGAAATTGCCCCTCCATGAATTCCATCCACTTAGTGGCTCCATCTGGCCTCTGCTCCCAGCACACACTCATCCAGAGGCATGCAACTCATCAGCACCATGCTCACACCAATTCTGAAGGCCGTCATATCATCGCCGTCATATCATCTGGGACCTTCCCAGATGCTTGGAAATACATAACTGTCCTGCCATTGCTGAAGAAGCCCACTGTGGACCCTTCAACCTCGTCAACTACAGACTGATCTCCCTGCAACCATTTCTAGCCAAAATCTAAAAAAAATTATCAACAGGCACCTCACACAACACCTCAATGGACACCAATTCCTCGACAACACTCATTCTGGTTTCAGACCCAATCACAGCACGCAAACTGCCCTCATCACCACCATGTACGACATCCACATTGCTCTGGAAGGAGGAGACACAGTGGCCCTCATCCTTATGGACCTCTCTGCAGCATTTGACATGGTCTCCCACCCCATCCTCATCCAATACCTACACAACATTGGAATCTAAGGACATACATTCTGATTGATCTTCTCCTTTCTGACTGGAACAACCCAGTCAATCAGCATGGCATCATACACTTCAGAAGCCAGCACTCTCATCTGTGGAGGGCCACAAGATTCCTCCCTGGCCTGACCCTCTTTAATGTATACATTATCCTTCTAGCCATAATAATTAACTCTCACAGCATCAATATCCTTTCCTATGCTGACAACATGAAACTTGTCTCCCCTTCACGGACAAGACGCACCCGGATTATGGTCAACGCCTGCATGACTAAAATTGCCCACTGGATGAAGAGCAACTGTCTAAAGCTAAATACTGACAAGATCAAAATTTTGACTTTCAGGAAAAGCACTTCACCGTGGGTCTTCACCTGGTGGCCAACAGGCCTAGGACAGTCACCCACTCCCCCCACCAACCACTCATACCAAGAATCTCTGAATCATTATCAACAGTAAGCTGAACACGACCGCTCAAGTGAACGCCATTATCACCTCATGCTGAAGATGCTGAAGAAGATTTTCAAATGGCTCCTAAGCAGCACCCGTAAAATCGTCACACACACCCTAGTCACAATTGGTTGTACGACGGTGCTATGCAGGAAAATGCATCGTAATGCCTTTACCTCGCATTTGTTAGCATGCATGTTTTAGCGTGAATATGCATGTACAACAAATGCCAATACCACACCTTGTTTTTAAATTAAAAAACAATGTATTTGTGAGGGGAGACCCCCCAATTCCCCCCAACTTACCTTAAATGCGTGGTATTGCCAGCATTGTAAATGCATATTCGCTGTAAAAACATGCATGCTAACAAATGCGTGGTCAATGCACAATGAGGTAAAAACCTCGTTGTAAAGGCTGTTTTCCATCACAACTAAGCTGGACTACAGGAGCTACCTCTATGCAGGGATCAACAAAAAATTCACCAGAAGGCTGCAGACCATTCAGAACTCTGCAACCAGAGTCAATCTCAACATTCCACACCGTACTCATATCACACCTAAAGGTTCTCCCTGGCTCCCCCTATACACCGAGCACACTTTAAATTCCTCACCCACACTTTCAAGGCACTACATAACACTGGCCTAGCATACCTCAACAATTGCATCTCCTTTCACAAACCTTCCAGACACCTCCACGCGTCCAAACTCCTACTCGTAGACACCCCATACATATAGAAAAACCAAATCTCTGGGTCAGGCCTTCTCCTACAGCACTTCTTAAGTGTTGAATGACCTGCCACTACACATAAGAGCCTCCTCCTCACTTCTTAAATTCTGCAAGCAACTGAAGACCTGGCTTTTCAGTAATCCCATTAGGCCCTAGGTGTGTATAAACTCTCACCTGCTCAGCACCCAGATACCCTTTCGGGTGAAAGAACAGAACAAAACACAACATCTCTGATAATGTGCAGCATAGCTAAAAAACAGGGTCGGCTGTGTAATTTATTTGCATGACTACAAAATGATCTACGTGATTTTTCTTTTTGTTTACCAATCCAACTTGGATTAGAAAAACAAAAAGATTGTTAAGAAGTAACACGTGCAGATGAAAGAAGAATTGAGGTGGGGGAAAGCACAGGGGAGGGCAAAATTAAAGAGTGCGGGAAAGAAATAAGAGTGCAGTGGAGTCAACACTAGGTCTTCCAGAAGTAACACAGGTGTTTGCAGGGGAAGAAAGAAGTAGAACGCAGGTGGGGGGAAACAACACCTATGGGTTGGTGAGGGAATCAAAAGGAAATGAAGCAATGTAGAGAGGGGATGGAAGTGAGCAAACAAGAGAGATCGCAATGTGAAGTTAAAGTGCTCAGTGCTCACTGGAAGTGCATTTCAAGTAAAGACCTCATCCAGCTGGAGGACACTTGAAACCTCTGCCAAAGGCACCTCACCAGAGACAGTGGAGTGCTACAACACTGATTGTACAGTACAGGTGAGCTTGACCGCTGTGACCTGACACTGTGCCTTACGAACTTCGCCTCTGTAGCAGGAGACTACGGCTTATGAGGCCTGACCTCTGTGACTGGAGACACCTCCTGGTGAGGTGAGCTTGACCTCTGTGACAGGAGACTATGCAGGGTGAGCTTGATGTCCATGAGCAGAAACTGGGCCTAGCGAGTTTGACCTCTGTGACTGGAGGCTGTGACTGATCAGCTTGCCCTCTGTGTCCAGATACTGTCCTTAGTGAGTTTGGCCTGTGTGACCTGACAATACGCCTAGTGAACTTGACCTCTGTCACAGGTGACTATGCTTAGTGAGCTTAACGTCTTTGACCGGAAACTGAGCCTAGTGAGTCGGACCACTGTGACTTGAGACTGTGTCTGGCGAGCTTGCCCTCTGTGGCCAAAGATTGTGCTTGGTTAGTATCATGTCTGTGATTGGAGAGTGTGCCTAGTGACCTCGCTCCCCTGCACCACTGATTGCATTCTTGTGGGTTTTGCGACCTCCCTGCATTATTCCCAGTGCCCTAAGGCCTCTGCCAGGCGGACATAAGTACGGATGCCCGGATTCATCACTAGTCTTTGGCTTGGGTGTAGATTGGGTGAAGCCAAATATATATATATATATATATATATATATATATATATATATATATATATATATATATATATATATATATATATATATATATATATATATATATATATATATATATATATATATATATATATATATATATATATATATATATATATATATATATATATATATATATATATATATATATATATATATATATATATATATATATATATATATATATATATATATATATATATATATATATATATATATATATATATATATATATATATATATATATATATATATATATATATATATATATATATATATATATATATATATATATATATATAAATCCACAGCTCATTGAGGACTACAATTGTGCATGATCTGGTCCTTCTGGGCAAAGTTTACATTTCCTCTTTGGGTAGGAGTACAATTTGTATGGTCTAATTGAGAATGAACAGAGCCTAGCACTAAAACTACTGAGCTACTGAAATCTCATTTCAAGTGCCAGGATAAAGGAAGGGTGCTATTTTCCAACCAAACCCAGTGGTTCAGAAGTTGCAGATCTCTAAAAATGTTTAGGCTACCAAACATGCTTGGTTGGCTAGGCTGTGATCCCACTGATGAGGGGTGGCTCCATCGTAATTGTGGAGGAGCATTGCCCCACTGGTCGAAGTTAGCCACAGAAAAATAAAATGATATTAAACCAATATTATCATTTTATTTTTCTGTGATTGGCTCTGGCTGATGGTGCGTGCATGTGAGACAAACGGCAGGGCTTTGACATGCAGAAGTGGTGGGCAGGGAAGCTTAGAATGGGGTATCAGGGCGGTACCCCATGATACCCCATTCTTAGCTTTCCTGCCCTCTTTATCCCATGTCGAACACAGTAACCTATTCACTGGTTGTTGGATCACGAGTAAGAAAGTGTGGTTGAATGTCACCGGTTACTGCACTTACCCGTACGTATGACAGTTTTTCCACCTTAAAGCATGGCGTGGAATCTGTTTATGCTATGAACTGTAGGATGAATTAAGGATCTAAACATTTGTTTTTTGTTCTTTATGTTTTCTCATTTTATCCACAGGCTTACATAGTAGGCAATTCATTGGTTGTCCTGATGATGATCCTTCATTTTTATAGGATCGAAACGCCGTCGACAGTTGTTGTAGTCTAAACACTAGTTCCCCACTGTGTGACATAAATGCGTTTTTACTACAAGAGTAAAGCTAGATTGATCCTTTCTAACTTGTACTAGCTTCTCACAATTTGTAAAATTGCCTGTTAACCTCCTATCTTTGTAAAGTGTTTGTCTAGCCTTTGTTTTGTTGTGGATACAGGATTGTGTCCCACTATATATATGTCGTTTTTAATGTTTTCTATTCTTGACATTGATTAAATTCAGGGTCCGGCTGGACACCTTACTCATTATAGTGCAGACTGGGGCATATAATTATTCTTAGTCTATGTATTCTGTATTCTGTTAAGGACCTTTGTTGACTGATATTACTAATACCCTTGTTCCTTGCTTACCGAGTGGGTTCCCTTGTTTTTCTTAATACTCATAGCATGAGAGGATGCTCTGGATTGAGTGGGGTGCCTGTGCCTTCCCAGAGACTGCTTGGAGTGAAGCACCGAGGCGGCCGTCGGCGTTGGGGCAGCTAGAGGTACATTAAAAAAAATATTATTTTCACCCTCAATTACCCCATCTCCCCCACCCCTTCTAAAACTCACGCTTCTTGGCCGGAATGGTAAGTCCCGAGGTATTGGTTCTAATTGTTCTGACATCCGAGGAAAATCATAAAATCCAACAGCGCTCAGTAGGAAAAAAGATAACTAAACTTTTATTTCACGTATTAGTCCATTTTCTTTAGGGTTAATTAGACCTGATTCAGATTTTAGCATATTTTCAAAAACCACAATAAGTAATAAGTAATGCTGAGCCAACTTTAAACTGCATGCAAATTTGGCAAACTCCTTACTTCGCATGGTTTGCAGTGATGAGTTTCCAACATCACTGTGCTTGAGAATTCTTGAAAGAAAGTAGGCTATTTTACTGAATTTTTTCTCATACAAATATTTCTAAAGCTCATAAAAAACTTTTCAAAGTTAGGAGACAAAATACTTTGCAATTTCTGTCACCTCTTTGAATAAGTGGTTAGGAAAATGTGGAGATGACCAATAATGAGTCCACAATGTGTATCTTTTAGGTTTTCTCCAAGGTACCAAAGGTGCAGCTCCGTAGTGTTGTGTGAGTTAGAAATTATGGAACCCTTTTGTATCCTTATGGACTCTGTAGAACTGTGAAGTAATTGTTAGAATGTAGTGAAGTGAATGCAGGTTTAGAATGTTGAGTTTGCGGTTACACCTGGAAGAATAAAGACGTGTTCTACTAAGCTCCGTGTGTGGTGTAGTCATTAGCGGGTGCCCAGGCTGGGGAGGATGTTATATCCAACATAAATTGATAGTTAAAGAATTTCAACTCCATGAACAGCTCCCAAGTTATCCTTGGTGCAGAGCTCTCATAAGACCACATTCAACTCATTCTTTTCAGTAAACCATGAAATACCATTTGAATTGGTCCATGAACTGCAGCACATGGACCATTCATAACTCTGTATAGAATCATAGCATCTGCATGGTTAGGGTTGAGACCTCAGAATAACATCAATCCTTTTTATTTTTACTGTTCGACAATTATCTTAAAGTGTGACACAATGAGTTATTTCTCTTCAAGTAAATGACACTGACTAGATCATGTGCAGTAACTGTATTTTACACAGCATCTTCCATTGCATGGACTGCCCGACCATGAAAGCAATGGCCACCAAGGGGGATTCAGGGTCCACCTTTCTGTCCAAGAATGTACTCAGCTTCTTGGTCAGGAGGGGACATAAGCAGTCTCAACCCTGAAACTGCTAGGTGGTCCTACCTTCAAGCACCAGGGGAAAAAGAAGAGCTCTCAGAGGTAGCGGAAAATCCCGCATTGGCTACGAGCAGAATGTGTGCAGGGTTTTTGTTAAGGGGCAATGTCAAGTTGGGCTCAGAGTAACTCAAATTCAGCTTCCTTTGGGTTCACAGTAACTAAAATTCAGCTTCTTTCCGCTGAGTTTCTCTGTATTACTTTCGGCCGCTGTTAAGCAACACTTTCTTTAACTATGCCTGTTAGTGCATTTACTATTCTTCTTCTTCTTCATATTCTTTTTATTTATTAATTATATTTTATAATATGAATTTCATCAAGTTTAACTTCTTGTACGGTCCGTGATTTGCTGCCTTGTTAGGATCGTCCTTTCTTGGATGAGGCTGATGATAAAATGGACAGTATATGATGACATTTGGTCCTGACGGCAGGGACAAAAGTCATTTAAGACTGAGTTGTGTGCTGTACGAAAGGATATTCTTGGTATTACATAGGTTATTTTCATTAGTTAACATCAATTACTGGATCTGTTTGTGTGTGTCTGCGTGTGGTGTTCACAAAAACACGAAGGCTTAGCTAGAATAAGGGGCGACATCTTAATTTCACAGTTTATTTTTTAATTTCTATGTTTAGATTTTTCCGTCACCTTACCTCCTCCAGTCTGCACATGTTGCGATTGCAATGAATAGAACTCAACATTTTTAGAATTGCCTTGTAGGTTTGAGAAATATTTTTGATCACAAGCATGTGGTTTCTTCCGCTTACAGTGTAGAAAGCTGTGAATGACTCTTATGGGTTTTATTTGGCTGATAACATATCCTGCCTGTCAAGTAATGGATACACCACTTTTTTTTAGAAAACCAGCAACCTTCCATTGAATGAATCTTATTTACAAACTATTGTTAGTTTAAGTGCTACAAGCTCCAATATATCTCAATGCCTGTATTTACTAGGTATGGGGGCAACACCTAGAGAAGCAAACTGAACTTGTTTTGGAAACACAGCAACTTATTATTCCAAGAGCAGTACTAACCTTCTGGGCATCTCTAGAGCAACTTATGAAGAAGAGTGTAAAATAACACTTATTTAGTCCGCAGATTTTGAATAGCTACTTCTGTCGCATGGGCATTGTCAATAGGTACCATTACTTTTGTTTGGTTCTCTTTGGGCAGGGGTAAAGATTTATGCCTGCAATGCTACAGCGGGTAGGCATGTATATATTTAATTACCTTCTTGTTTGTGGTTTTGGTAATCGCTGGTAGGCACCCAGCGTCTGTCTCTGAGAGCGTTGGGGTGTTGGTTCATTTTGAGAATAGCTAGTCAGATGACAATGCTTTTCAGAACCTGGTGAATGGAATCAGAAACTCCTTCTGGCAAGCAAGTAGAACAATTAGAATTCTTCTATGGAATATGTCCAAAAAGATAACAAATCCTTAACAAAGAACACAGTCCTTCACGCTAACGGTGACCAAAGCATCCTGGCCTTAGATGTGGGACCAGCTAGATCTACGGGGAACAACTGAGGGGGTGAGACTTAAAGATAATTGACTTATGCAAAGGCCATGGAGAATAGGTGAGTCTTTAAGGATGTTTTTAACTTTCCAAAATCATGCTCAATTCTTAGGTTTATTATCAGGTAATTCTACAGGGAGGACTCTTGAGAAGGAAGAGTTCCAGTCCCAGTTCTTATGTACCTAGTAGATCAGGTAGTCTGAAGATATCGTTTAGTGGACGGAGGCATGTTGCAGGTAGGTAAAGATGAATAGCTTTGTGAGCTGGTGTTTGTTTGGGGTGAACTGCTGGTAAGTGAAGCCACCCTTCAACCCTCCCACTAGACATTCCAGTCTTGTTTAAGGAACTGCTCTTGGGATTCTGGGACTTACAGTTTCTCTTTTTCTAGGTGAAGTATACAAACTTTATAGAGAGGACTGACTGATGGTGGCCCATCTAATGTGGCGTGAGTTGGCTTCAATGTCAATACATGTTGATAACTGGGGTTTTCAGGTATTTAGTAATGCTCTACCTGGCTCATGAATAGTAATGTATTGGGGATAACTGTCCAACTGGAGTGATCTCCAGTGACCGGATGGGTGTTCCTGTGTTGGTGTTAGCCTTACAGTGTTAGGGTGACATTAGTATGGAGACAATGACTCTTCTTTGTCTCCAACATCATGTCCTGGTTCATGCACATGGCTTCTCTCCCCATTGCCTTGCCTTCAACCAAATAGATCTTCCATATGAAGCAAACTAGCCCCCTCACTACACATTTCTCCCATGCCAACTCCAACTTGCCAATGATGCCACTGAGAGTTGATACACAAACTGCCTACAAGCCGTTTCAGAATCATCGCAACTGTGAAGTCTAATTGTCTCTGGACCAAGACCGTGGACATATGGCCTTCAGTTGTGTGACAGCAACAGAAATGTTTTTTTCCCAGGTAAACTTTGATGCACTTGAATGCAATGTCTCACTTAAATGTACGGTAACATAACACGGATAAAATACAAACGGGGTAAACCTAAATATGTAATGCGCTTGAAATCAATATCCCAACATTTTTCATAGATCTTTACACTTTTTTTTATATTATACCTCGAATACGCAGAACACTCTTGACTTACCCATACCACACATACTCACAAAAACCACAGTATCACCAAGACCCATGCAGACGGCATTGTGCTGCTTTGAAAAAAGACTAAGGGCAGTCAGAGTGGAACAAAACTCACAATCAACGTTCTAGAAACATACACGCCACATAAATCATACCTCAGCACCCAAAGCAGCTGGCACAACAGAACAGCGGAGATATCACACACAAATTCAATAAACGGTGCCAAAGGCCATACAGATGAATTTAATAGCAACAAGGGACCCCAATTAGAGTCTGTAGGGACCATGGGGAGCATACTTTTGAAAAACAACAGTGGTCCCAAACAAAAGTAATAATGAAAGAATAAAATATAGACAGAGTCAATCTATATTTACAGGACAGACATGTCCAGCCGGACAGGGGTCTTCCAGAGATTTTACTCAGTATTTATGTATTGAAGTACAATTGTACAGAGTATAACATAAATGCACTAGACATTTCAGTAGTAATCACATTTCAGTTCAAGTTACTGAATTTTATTCCTTGTATATGTTTTGAATATCTTCTTTCTCTCCCCCCTTTTAGGCATTTAGAGGCTTAATTAATCTAAGGCTTTTCATTGTATTTGTCCTGATGATGGTCCCTGATATTTTATAGGGGTCCGAAACGCCGTCGACCTTTTATGCACTTGAACTGAAATGTGATTACTACTGAAATGTCTAGTGCATTTATGTTATACTCTGTACAATTGTACTGTTTATAGAGTAACGTTGGTTTGCCTTACAAAGCCCTTCTCTGCTGTCTATATCACCACTTGTACTCGCTCTGTTAGTACTGGACACAGGCTTGTTGTCCACTTTGGTTGATTGTTGGAAGGTATTCTCTATGTGACTTCAATACATAAATACTGAGTAAAATCTCTGGAAGACCCCTGTCCGGCTGGACATGTCTGTCCTGTAAATATAGATTGACTCTGTCTATATTTTATTCTTTCATTATTACTTTTGTTTGGGACCACTGTTGTTTTTCAAAAGGCCATACAGATGGCTCATTTTTGCTCTGGTGTGCACTAAATATAACACATCAGCACCTCCACTAGAATGTAATGCGCTGCAACCCAACGATTGTAAAGACCGAATTGGCCATGCTGTAGTGCTATAATGACCTTCAATTTAACCCGTTGGCTGCTCTGAACTTTTCGCACCAGTGCGGTACGTTCTAAGAAAGGGGCGGGCCGCGTCGGCCAGCGTACATGCGCAGCACTACCGAGGTAGTGCTCGAGACAGCCGCAGGCCGACAGCAGCAGTCAACTGGTTAATTTGTCACTTCAGCGTATGGGAAAATAATGAATGTATGGAACCACCAATGTAAACAGCCAACACAGCTCTCAGGCATAACAAACACCACTGAAGCCACATGTGAACACCCAAAACCCCATTACAAGATGTCCAACTAAATACACACAGATCACAATAAACACAGCACTGTGGCCACACGGCACTCATAAATAGCACAAAATGCAAGAGAAGCCTCTACACTTGCAAGTCAAATTGAAGCAACAAGCAACACACCACAGAACCCTTACTCATCGCTTATGCTGCCAGCACAATAGGTTTGAAGGCACTTTTTATAACCCATAGAGCAGTATATGGTTTACAAACTGATCAGCCACCACCTCAACCAAGCTCTGCAGTCAGTAACCATAGCTGCCCTTATTGATACCTAGAAGCACCCACATTGGATGATTTTGTCCCTACATTACGGAACAAACTCCTCAGAAACACCCGCTCATTGCACAAAGCCTGGTTAGCCCAAAAGCTCCTGAAATGTACCTCTTTCCCCGTCATTGAGTTAAAACGCCCTTCAATAGCCCTGACCACACATTCCACCGCACCTAGGATCTCAGCATCCACAGCACTACCCTCACTCCTGCATGAGTTGTCCATTTTTTTACATCAAAGTGTGCTCCGTCTCTGTAAGCGGAATAGATCCAATGTGCACTAAACTCTTGCTGAATACAAATTAGCTCTTTGCAATCTCCCTTCGGCTCTCGGCTGCTGCAGTTCAGCCTTCTTCCAAGAACTCATCACCTCCCGATGCTCTCATCCCCAAGGCTTAGCTTGAACCATTCCCTTCCTGCTCTCTCCTCCTTCCTTCCATGGCTGTCACTCAGACTTTACTGCCAGCATCTGATATTGCCAGCTACTTCCTCAAAGCTTCTATTATCTGAGATTCATTAGCCGCTCTTCTCAAAGTACCAATCTCTCCTTCATCTACAAGCCTCTCACAGAGATAGGCAGGGAAATATGTACCCATTCTATAATCTTATCTCCAAACCCACTATGCACACAATATTGCCAATTTAGTTCCCTATATGATAAAACATCCATTTATTGCCTTTACGGTGCTTTCCCTCCTCGCCTCTTTCATCCATGGCATCTTTCCCTCCTCTGTGAAAATGATTATTGCTCTACTTTTAGTAAGCAAGCCAACTGTGCATCCCTGCTCCTCAACTACTTTCCTTCTCCAAGAATCTGGTGTTCAACTGCCCTGCTAGCACCATTTAGAGACCAATCTAATAACTCCCTATAATCTGGTTTGTGTACCCTCCATTCCACTGAGATAGCAAACTCTCCCTTTGTCATTTTGAATAGTTATGCCCACTGTGACCACTCACTGTTGACTATTCAAAATTGTATAAACAAAAAAAGTGGCTGAGTGCACAGCTGTGGTTCATAGAAGGTTTGTGCAAGGTTTTACGTTTTTGATGTTGTTTATCTGAGGTTTGGGTGCTCCAACTGAAATATATGGTACTAGAGTTGGTGGAAAAGAAAGAAGGCAAAGACAACAATAGAACTCTTTTACAACGTGAAACATCTTGCATTTACCAATTGCAGTCCTTGAAACCATTCGGCCTTAACGATCGCATTGAATTTAGTTGTTATCTGTAAAGCACGATTTTGTGTCAGTACGCATTGCTAAAATGTACGGTTGATGTTGTAACAAATCATGTTTTTACTTTAATGTTTTTACTTTATTGTTCCATACACACAATAACTAGCCTTCACCTTATGTCACTATTGCTTCATAACAGTTCCCTTCACGCTGTTTTCACCACTTCAAAATGGCCGCCACATTTTGGCAAAGTCCCACAGTCCTTCTTCACTTTCTAATTAGACAATACGACGCGTCCGGACACCCGGTCGATTTAATCACCCCAACAACGCGGGACACACACCCACGATCCAGTCTCCTTGACGGTTCTCGAACCGAGGAGTCCTCAGACCATACTCCGACCCTTCAGCTTCACTATCCGAAGTAAGTTTAGACGCGAGCCAATACTCGAGTGCGCTAACGTTCATTAGCAAGTCTCATCGTGAGAGACCAATTGTTAACCCCACCTTTTATTCCAACAGCGAAATCCATCTTCATTATTTACAAAACGCTACCAAGAAACAACCGGTACGTTTTTCTTCTAAATCACACGGTCACAACCACTTAACACACCATCACGGTTTCTTTTTCAACCCTCACACCCCCCTCCCTTATGTCCAACCAAAGTCGCGTGTTTGTTGCATGTCACTATTTCATTTAAAGTTGTGAGACGAATTTCTTGAATTATTGCAAAAGTCAATAGCGTTATTTATTTTCATTTTTTCAGAGCTCCTTGAGAAAGGGCCACGCCCGAAATGCATTGGAGCGTGTTTGTTTGCATTGACAAATATATATTGTTCAACCACTCAATCATAATTGGATATGAAATGAAATACCCTTGAAGTTAACCCTGATACAAATGAACTGTTGAATTTGTGATCAAGAATAAATTAACACATGATTGATAACGGAGTCTGTGTTTCATAACGAACCATACGGTGTGCCCACAGGGACGCACTAACATTGTCAGTGTGCTAACTAAGCATTTGACTATTCAAAATTGCTCACTCTCTTCCTCTCCCTCAACACCATTAACACATCACTTGGGGAAAGTGTATAGTCCTTCTGTCTACTGGGCCAATTCCTCTCTATCTCCTGGTGCTCTCCTATCTTCCCGCCATCTTCATCTATCAGTCTTAGGACCTCTTCCCTCCTCTCTATGTACACAACAATCTAAGTGAACATTACAGCTTTCAGGGTCTCCTACTGTCTATATACTGGTGATGTGCAGGTCTTCAGGGATTGTCTATCCTTTGCAGCACCCCTTTAATCCTAAATTTCATATTTCTATATTGTGTAACTGTTGTATCTCACGGGATGGCTCTCCAATCCCTTCTACTGAAATCCTCAAAAATCAAAGGGCTCCATTTCTCCCCATCCACAGCAGTCCACTCTCTGTCTCACCCCATATTTTCTCTTTTGACATACTGTCTCCACCCTCTTCTGCAAGGACTCTTGACACCCTGGACTCACATTACTACACACCCCTTTCAAGCCAAGTAGGGGCTTGGAAACCTTTATCAAGACAACAGATACAACTTGTGTAGGGCTAACTGGTGTATATCTCTCTATCGTAATTACTCCCAATTACAGCAAAATTACTCATGATACGTGAGAAGCATAATCCAGCATTTAGCACTATTATTTTAGTGCAAAATGCACCCTCACATCCAAAATGGGCCTGAGGATACATTTTGTGCTACAAAAATAGCACTAAATGTTATAACACACAAACAGCAGTAGCTAGTAGCCACTTCTCTCTCTTAGATCGTTGTTATTTCTGCTGTAAACCTTTTGACAAAATTACTCAAATTGGTGTAATCGTGTAATCTCGGAATTTTAGATTCACAAAATTAATGCTTAATAACTGACATTTATCTGATTATGCAGCGTAATTGGAATTTTGCTAGTTACAACTATAAAATACCAGGTGTTAAATATACCTACAATCTGCTCTCAAATTACCAGGTGACAAATAAACAAACAATCTGCTCTATAGGAGCGCACTCTACAGTGACTCCATTACTGAGTGCAGGTCACTAAATGTTGTGATTCAATCCAAGATACCCCAGGGGTTGCTAGTAAGGAAGTCTGCTGTCTAGAACATGTGAAGGTCTGTAGGAGTACCTGCAGGTTGTGCTTAGCTGGGTAAGATACTCAGTGGTATGCAACAGAAGCATGCAACCCT
The DNA here is from genome assembly GCF_964261635.1 of Lissotriton helveticus. Classification (NCBI taxonomy): domain Eukaryota; kingdom Metazoa; phylum Chordata; class Amphibia; order Caudata; family Salamandridae; genus Lissotriton; species Lissotriton helveticus. Next base: position 1,542,295,379 of record NC_136065.1, read on the forward strand.
TGAAGAAGCCCTTTAGTGCATGGGATCTGCGCAGTGGTCCGGATCCCACCATGGATGAAGAAGGCCGCTTTCATCCTGAAGCTGCTGCGGGCAGAGAGGTGTGTTGTGGTCTCAGCATAGAAAGTCCTCTTAACTCTTCCTGAGAGGACCGAACATTGGGAGCTAGGACCCAGGCAGACTATGGCTTTCCAGTAGTCCTTCACACTGGGAAGACCAACTTCACACTCAGGTTGCACCCCAGACAGAAGGATCCCGGAAGAGACAAAAGCAGACAACAGATCACCCATCTCGGGATTCAGAAATGAGTGGTAAGAAGAGTGGATCTCCTGAGGATGGGGGTGATATTATGAATTGAAAGTACTTTGCATTTGTACAAAACACTACAAAAATGTTAGTACACTGGCTCAAGATATGTGCTGATGGCACTATATTATGATTTTTTTACTGGGCAATAAGTGGATTTAGCTATGTGTTTTGCCCTTCCCTGCAGGCTTACTGGAAATTGAGTAAATGTGTGTTTTACTTAAGGGGGCATTATTACGAATGAACTGTAAGTATTTGTATTCTTTTGCTGCTATGAAGCATTGCCCACAGTGTACTGCGCACTTGTGTACAAATACTCATTCAATACTTTGTTCACTTCTTAGAAATCTACGGTCAGGCATATGCTTTGCTGCGACTGTTCTTGGGTGTTGAGAAATATAACACTTTTCTGCTTGATGTCTAAGTCATGATTCATAAGCTGCCTCTTTCCATTGTGTTTTATGGTATTTGATTTTGTTTTCTCTGGGCTACAATTTTGTTTTCATTAAGAAGTTATGTGAACTTCAACGGTCGAATAATTTATCGTACAGATTGGAGAAATAAGACCTGTATTACTGTTTCAAAGGTGGCTTTTGAAAAAAAACATCTACATGAAATTTCTGCTCACGCTGATGCTGAGTACAGTAGCGTGGTGTGTTACTATGAAATGTTGACCACCAACAACCCTCCTACTCAGAGATGGGACTGCACACATAAACACAACACAAACTCATTCTTACTCGATTCCATTGCTACCATGCACTTTTGGCTGATGACAGCTTCCATAGAATGAGTTGAGGTCACGCCCATGGCTGGACTGGTTGTAGCGGCCACCGGGCGTTTTCCCAATGGGCCGGAAGGGTGGGGGCCGTTTTTGCAGCAGTGCTGCAATATCAACCCCCTGTAATATAAGCGGCAGTAGCAAGCCCGCCCCTCACAACTGTGAAAACTTTGCAACACTGTCCTAGTAAAACTCTTATTGCACAGAACACATGTCCTTGCTTTTCTGCAAGCGAGTAGTGAAAGTGCACAGGAATTAGCCAAATGATGCCAATGAGCAGTTAATAAATGTGCATTCAAAGAAATGGAAATATGTGCTTACAACTTAAGGACGTACCAAACTGAGAAAAAAATCAACAAACCTCCTGGTTGTGAACGAGAATGTAACATACAAGAGGAACAGAAAAAATCTGTACCACCTTCAAAGCTGTAGTGAGAGCCACTGGATATGTTTTAATAACAGTCCTACCGCATAAATGATATTACCAGAATATCAAGTTTTAAATGTTATGCTACAAAAATATCACAGATAGAATGTCAACAGTCAATTCACCATAGATCATGTATCACAATTAAGTAGATACTCATCACCCTATGAAAAGGCAATGCAAAATTTAAGGGATTTCTTTGTGTTGCAAGAAATTACTAGTTCTGGGGCATTTCATCAGCAAATATACGAAGAAAGCCAACAGATAGTGAGATATCTGGCTTGGTCAGTCCGGATAAAACAAGAGACTGCATTTGTTAGGAACTTGATTAATCCTGCTTTGGGTGACCTAGTATTGGGTAATGATCAAGATCCTCTGGTTTTTGTTGAGCACTACAAGCGTGTATATGAAATCAGCTATTCTACTTCTCAGTCAAGTATAGCTCAATATTTTCACACTATTAGAATACCGTCTCTGGGAGATTCTCAGGCAGACTAATTTATGACCACTTTTTTCACCTAAAGAGGTAAAAGACACTTTAGCCAAATGCCTATTGCCTGTGGCAATGACGGCGTCCCAGACGAATTTTATAAAAAAAGTTTGTTGTTGCATTGTTGCCTTTCTTGACTGAATTATTCAATTATATTCAGGCTCTCCAGTTTTAGGTTTAAACCTATATTAACTGATAAAACCCCACTAAAAGAGAAATAGCCCCCACCAGTGAAAACTTATAAACACTGAAAAAACACCTGCACAACCACAAACTAAATGCCATTCAAAGAAAGGAAAAAGAGAGTGGAAGAGTAATTTTTTTCTTCCTGAAGGGGCCAATACAATGTAACTTTGTTATACAAGTTAGCAGTCTGGGCTAACATTATTCTGCTTGAGTTTTGTTGTTTAGGAATGCCACTAAAATATTGTTTCTTCTTACTTTTGTATTTTTCAGTTTTGTTCTAAAGATGCAGGGTTTAGAAGCATGTTTTAGGTCTTGTTTAATTCTTTTATAAACTGTAGAGAATCAGGAAATATCAAAATCAAATTTGATATTTTGGCTGCATTTGATTCTTTCACGGATAGGTAAAATAGCTGGTTTCATAAGAATCTTTCCTAATATATGTCATCACATTTACTCACAGAGAATGGGTAAAAACCCTTAATACATAATCTCCCAGTTTCTACTGAGTCAGTAGTGATAGTAAGCGAATTGCCAGCACCTCAGGCTTTAAACATTCAATGCAAGGTTTAGTGACAAGTATATATGAAAAGAGCGCTATCACCAAGCATCTGGGATAGTGGTTAAAGTGAGGAATACTATTGACTTTTTAATCGATTCTGGTGCACTGTTTTCTTATGCACAGGAAATAAAACAAATATTTATCATTTTGTGCTTTGTGTAGCATCAAAGAAAGAGTCATCCCAACTGTGTCCCTTAGATGATGGTCATCAGTCCGAGGATTTATGAATGCTATATATCCATGTGGCATTTGTTTACAAAATTTTTGCTGAGTGATGATGCCAAAGGCAAGAAGTGTGAGGATCTTTGGTTACATATTGATAGTGATGTGAAAAAATGACACTCTACTGCCTTCTTAGATTTTTACAAGAAAACATAACTGCTATAGTGGACTTAATAAAAAACTAGAGTATGAAAACACCCTTGTCTGCCAAGTGTTCAGTATAATTGGTGTAGATGTGAAACATCTTGAGAGTAGGCTGGGCAACACCTTTATTGACTTTGGCACTGCAACATGTTACAGTGCTTGACACTTGGGAAGCAAAGCAATGGTAAAGAGCAATTCAGGAACTTTTATTTTACAATGTATAAGAAATGGCTTGCAATGATGCACAGAAAGGTCCCTTCACCACCAATGGCATTTGAAGTCAATGAAACTTCACTGTGGTATTCTTCCGTAAAGGGGAATTTCCTATGTAGATACAAAAGTGGTGCTTCATTTTAGACCGCATCAATAACTCTGAGGGCAGAAGCACCCAGATCAGTGCAAATGTTGCACAACCTACCCTGAGAATCGCAATGTCCAAGTGAACCAATTTTGGCATGGAAAGCTTTGTAAGTGGCCAGAGTTAACAAATTGTGTGATGGCTGTTTTGGCATTGCCCATCTCAGGTGTCAATGTTGAGAGGGCCTTTTCACAGAAGTTTACATGAGAAGGAAAGAGCTAGCACACATGACCAAAGCCTCACTGAAGAAGTATTGTGTGGTGTACTAATATAAGTTTAATTTTCAAAAATCTATTTGGACCTCATATACACTATACTTACACTATCTATATACCGTGCACTATCAGTGCAGAAAGCAAGCAATAATAAAAGCAAAACATTCCATTAACACCGGAAAAAACACTGTTTCTGTAGTCTTTACTGGCGTGAAAATGTGTAACCACTGATAACCACTGTTTTTTTAAGGTGTTGAAATCACTTGAAAACACTGAAAACCCCCCACCAGAATTCACCAAAAATAGAAACTGAAAACAGGAAAGCCTAATTATATTAAAGACAGGAGTGAAGACTCATCTTATTTCAAGGAAACTACTATTGTCAGCTTTTTTTAAAAAGTCCAAGAATCCTAAACACTTTAATTCTTTTAGGCCAATTAGTTTGCCTAGCACTGATTATAAGCTCTTTATGAAATTATGGGATATTCCTATCACTTCATTTGCTCAGGTTTTAATTAATAGGGACCTGACAGGCTTTGTGGCTAGATGGCTGATGGCTGTAAATAGGAGCTTTTAACTCCAGGCAATCGATTTCTTCTCAGATAACCAGACAAAGGAAGTAGTATTATGGTTGATGCGGAAAAAACCTTTGATCTGGTTAACTGGGATGTGTTGTTCTTCGGCCTGGAAAGATTTGGGTTTCCTCTTCACTTCATCAAAATGTTATCAAAGGTTTACCATGGGGTCAATACCCACATTTTTGTTACATCCCATCTAGCAGGCACTGTGGCAATCAATAGGGGGGCATGTCAGTACCTCGCATATTTTATTTACATATTTTATAGAGCCTCTCGCAATTAGGAATAGGGCTTTACAGGCTATCAAGGCCCCTCTTTTGGGTATGACCAAGCAAAAATTTTCACAGATAATTTTATTCTTTATATACAAAAAAGGGAATAGGCAATAATTTGCAGGTTTTAGAAAATTTTGATTGGTTTAAAGACGTTGAGAGAAATATAAGATCAGTCCAATAAAAACAGAAGTTCTGCTCTTAAATTCTGCTGCCGATACTCTTCCGGCCCTTCTGCATCCACAAGCCCAAGATCAGATGCTAATTCGTTATTTAGGGGTATACGACACTCAAGAATATTCCAAGTTTTTTTAATCAAATTATCTCACAGTGTTTTATAAAATAAGGAGGCTGCTCTATAGATGGACCTTGCTCCCTCTGGCCTTGGTCGGCATAGTGGCTCTTATAAAGATGTCTGTTCTCCCGTTGTTGCAGTTAGTTTATTCCAACATCCCCTTTAAAGTGACTAGTAGTTATTTATCCTGATTTTGGATGTGCTTTTTAGGCTGTTCATTTGGAACAACATAGCACCCAGGGTTAAATACTTCGCCCTCCAGATGGATACCTTATAACGTTGATTGGTCTTTCCCCATTTCCAAAGCTACTATCAGGGAGCCCTTTTGAATTTGTGTGCAAGTGTTCTGGATGGCTGAGGCATGATTGACTCCTTTTTTCTCAATCAAATGATGCAGGATACTCGCACTCAATGGCAGTTTTTTTATTAAGGTTCCACAATTAAAAAAGAAAACAATGAATATAAGGTTTTACTAGATAAGTGTCAGATTTTTCAGCATATATTGATTAAATAATGTTTATTCAGTTTGGATGTCTCTCAAATTTCAGGAATTAGGGAATCTGGGTTTATCAATCTCCCTGCCTGTATTTAGTCTTTGGGATCATTCCGGGTTAAGGGATTTGGGGGGCATTTTCTTCTACAGGGTAGATGGATGACATGGCTCGAGATTTCTGTGTGGTGAATACGGGCCACGACTTTTCCTGCTCTATCATCAGATCTTATCTTTTTTCAGACTCAACATTTCAATCCCAGTCTTACTATGCATACTGCACTTTGAGCTTTCTATAGGTCTAGAATGGTTGGGATAGGGAATTGGGATGAACGTTGTTACAACGCATGCTTTTCCACGCATGCCTTTACAACGCAGGTTTTTCAACGCAAGTCGTTACAACGACTTGCGATGGGGGGTGCTGGATAGTGAATAGTTTAATTTACTATTCCAACTCCAGTCCCCGTGGATAGTAGGGAAGGTGTTGGATAGTAAATTAAACTATTACTTATCCTAGAGCGCCCCCCCAGCGCAATTCGTTGTAATGACTTGCGTTGAAAAACCTGCGTTGTAAAGGCAGTGCGTGGTAAAAGTTGCGTCGTAAAGGATTTTTCCCAGGGAATTGGTATTGGCTAATTTGGAATTTAGAGGCGATACCAAATGTTATTAAGAATATTTTAGCTACAATACGGTTAACAACACACCGCCATTTCTTAGAGGGAGACTGGCAGACTATATCACTTTTAGACCATAAGTTGTTGACAGCGCGAACTTCAAAAGGATGATGTTCCTCTCTCATTGTATGGCCTATTACACTCCAGCAGCCCTAAATAGAATGTTTCAGGCACTTGATAATTTCTGCTGTTGTAAGCACAAGGGTGAAGGGGGCTGGTTACCCATTTTTTACTAATATCAACATAAAAATAAGGGACTAGGAGCAGATGAAGGTCCAGTGCCTTGACCCAGTTGAGCAGCAGAGGGACAGGGTAGGTGTACCAGAGAAGGAGCACTCATGAATATGCCACACACGGTGCGCATCCCTTGCATCAACCATTAGGGCTTATCGGACCACCTCTCCAGTGGTACGATACCTTCTTATCACCACACACAGGTACCACCCGGAGTTTAAATTGTAGGGGACCTAGAGTGAGGTAGTTAACTCACCCTTTCCTTTGTTTTGAAGAAGCACTGTGGATCCAAGAGGCGCGAAATATGTTGACCCCCCACTCAACTTGATTAAGCCACTTGGGTACATTATTGATTCTATTAGTTGCAATAACACTTGATTTTTTAATCTGTCTGGGGAGCCTATAGAATAAAGTAGCATATGACATCTCCTAGTCAGTTTTGACCTATCACCACACTCCACTCTGCACTTCACATTGGACTCCCTTGCACTCCTCTCACAGCAACAAACTGTCTGCTAAAGTGACCCTTTGGGGGAGCCATAGGGGATTGTAGTACCGGCCCGACGAGGAACACCCGCCCGATGATGAAGCATGACATCCCTCGGGATGAGTGAGGACAACAAGAACAGTCTTGTTGACTGTCCCTTTTGACCATTCCACTCTTCGTCTTCTTCTTTATTAGGAACAGTGGCCCTGCTGGTTTTTACTTGATCAAACATTTTTACTCCTGGCCTGTGTTAATGCCCTTTTAACTCCCGTTGTCTTCGGTTTTAAGTTTGGCTGTGGGGGTAACAATTGATTGGTGTCCTGCCTGTGTACTCTTTTGTCTTCTAAAAAATGGGCAATCTTTATACTTAGCAAAATCAGAACAGAGGTTTCTGTCATTTATTTTCATTGTAGCCCCCTCTCTTATTTTGCACAAGTGACAAACCTGCAGGGTTCCTGCATATCAAGAATGGTTGAATAAAATAATTGGTACAAAGCAATTTGAGGAAGCCTACGCAAAGAGGGTCGGGGTTTAAAGTGATTTAATGCCCCCTGGTAGTATTTCAATGTAATAAAAAAACAGGGCTCTGTGGTTCAGCATAGTTTCAGATCTCCTTAAGGTGAATCTTGTGCTATGTCTTCAAGGACCGGGCTAGAGTAGTTCTCTACTATGTCACAGGACTGAGCGGTCAATCGCGTCTAGTGTGATCGAAAATATAATTGTTGGCTTACTCCACTTTATTGTTGAAGTGATTTCCATTGTATTATGTAATATGATCATGAGGGATAGTGGCATCCAGTCACTATTTTGGTCTGCTTAAGCACTTTACTATATCTGTAAGGAACTGTAGTATTGAATATTACCCCTGGCCCGATGGCGCCCGGGCTGATTTATTCCAAAATGACAGGTCTATCTGGCAAAAGTACATACTCTTGCTAGCGAATGCAATAGCCAGTGGAATGCCCATCCCCGATACTTGGAAGGGCACTGAGATTTTACCTATTTATAAAAAAGGTGATCGTTCGTGCCCAGGCAATTATAGACCAATCAGTCTTATAGATGCCATGCAAAAATGATATTAAATAGAATACAAGACCGGATTGTTGACATGGACATACTGACCCCATTGCAGGCAGGATTCCGTACCAATGTGAGTACGATAGACCAGGTCTTTCGGTTCGTTTTAATTTACTGGCGCGTTGTTCTGCTGGCAGGAGGCACCAACTACGCCGCCTTTGAGGATTTAAAATCTGCCTTTGACCTGGTGCCCGTAACAAACTCTGGAGGGTCTTCAAGAATTTGGGTATGCCTGCTGAACTATTATCTGTTGTGGAGCTCCTGCATGAAGGGAGCTATACCCAAGTCCGTTGGAGTACTCAGGTAAATATTACCAACCAATTCCCAGTATCTAAAGGGGTTTGCCATTGGTATGTCTTGGCACCAACACTATTTTCACTGTTCATTAATGTGGTTGTTGACTACTTTTCCTCATTCCCGACAGATACACCTTCCCTTGCTGGCATAAAAACACTCATACTTATGTTTGCTGATGATACTCTATCATCTCAAAAACTCAGAGTGGTTTACAGAGGGCTTTAACGAGGTTTGAAGGTTTTTGCAAAGATCGCGGTCTGGTGATAAATGCAGACAAAACCAAGATTATGGTCCTCCATAAACATCAGGCCATTAAGGGAAGGGTGTCTCTTAAAGACGAACTCCTGGACCAAACAGATGTTTTTCATTATCTGGGGATTACGCTAGGGAACAAACTTAACTGGAAACCCCAGATAGAAACTATGGCCCTGAAACATGGTCACCCAGCTGGTGCTCTGTTGAAAGAATTCAAGTCTTCACTAACCCAACCAATGCATCCATTACTTAAGATCTATAATACCAAAGATATTGCCTCCGTAACTTATGGTGCTGAGCTCTGGGGATTCGATAACCTAACACCACTAGTTCTAGCCCAAACCAAATTTGTGAGAAACCTTATTGGCGTACCACACAGCACTCCACTGAAGCCAGTTTTCTATGACCTAATTTGCAGTAGACTGGACGACGTTGCCAAGTTTCGTCCAATAGCATATTGGCGTAGATTAAGAACAACCCCTGAGTTATTGCACTACGCCACTACTCTAAAAGACGTATGGGAATCTGACACCTTATGCAAAATTAAGTGGCTGCAAAAAGTTAAAAAGACACTGGTTAGTATGGGAATGCGACATTCATGGGATGTCCCAGAGGGCCAACAATTTCCTACAAAAAAAGATATGAAAGGGCTTTATTGGTCCATGGTGGTGAAGAATAGTATATTAACCTCAGAGTCTACATAGCTGACAGGCAAATATTTAGAGTTTAAGCCCTGTCCGCAATATGAGCACTTATGGGATGTCATCACCACACCAAGGGACAGACGTCTTTATTATCAATTTCAGGTGGGTTCATTACCTGTAAACTCATGTACAAGCAAATGGTACAATCTAAATGACAGTTACTGCAAACTGTGTATGGAGTATGAGGAGACCTACTCGCATATTTTATTTGTCTGCCCGGTCTATCAGGCCCCGCGGAGAAAATGGTTGAAGCCACTATGTAGAAATATGGGTGTTAGGAGTAGTGCCACCGCAATGAGAATACTGCTGACCAACTCAAATGCACCGTGTGTTATACCTGTTGCTAAATTCTTAAGCTGGATGAGGCTAATTCGGGGAAAAATTACCAATATTGTTTGCCCATCCAATTTAACGATTTGTAAAAGAGGTAAAAAGACATGGAAATGGGTAGGCCAGTATTACGCCGGCAGACCTATGTTTTAACTCTTGTTTGATATAAACTATAGGCGGAGCTTCTACCAAATCCTTTTATATATATGTTGTACCATACAAACTGTCAAATAATTGTTTAATCCCAATCCAGACTTTCTGTGCCTAACTGCGGACACATACTTTTTAGGGCTCCCAATTGTTTAGATCTATGAAATGTGCATTTGTGCTATGTTTTTTAAGGATTCTTTTAGATCACTTAGTGTGGTTTTAACAACATGAATATTAATGCTTTTAGTAAATTTCCCAAAACCTATATATATTTTAAAATTTCTGATTAGTAATCAATTAAAAAAAAATGCTATTATGAGCTCTGTCTACCTCTTCCCCTCTTAATGGTGGGGTTGTGTGTTTTATTGTTAATTGTCTTTTGTGGTCTTAAGTGATTGAAATAAAGATATTGATTGGTTGAATATTACTCAACTTTATATGCACTTTGGTATACATTCTGCCTGTGCACTTTATTGTATGTGTAAGGAACAGTAAAACAATAAATATTTTTCAACTCCAGTCTCTATATGCACTGTTAGGTAACCTTAGTAATGAACTTTTGCTTTTTAGTTCTCCTGCATTTAATAATGTCTTAAGCTGCCTTTTTCTGAAAGTTTTTTTTTTACCTGTGGTTTATACTATGTATGTATAACTGTACCCCCACTCTGTGCAATGTAATTCATATTAATAATGGTTGATGATTGAAATGTTTCTGTCTTTTTAAAATTCTTCTCAAATAAAATAAAACATTAAAAATAAATACGAACATATCTCAAATGTAAATATCCATAGGTAAATATAGATTTACTAAGTTTAACATAAGCATATATGCACTTAAAAAAAGCATAACATAAGCACATATGTATGTAGACATTATTTATAATTTCAAGAGCATTACTTATGGATTAAATAACAGTGAATCTATTTTTACCAACACATACATACATTCACAATATTTTGATAGTCTATATTCATGCTGCACCTATGATATTTTTGTATGGCAATTTTTTTATGTGCGATATTCTGACATATAATCCAGTATGACATATGGGATTCTGCAATCTCTGTATAAACGCCTGTCTCTAATTTCTTTATACTACCTGGGATTCGGTAATCCCTGTATAAACGGCAGTGACTAATTTCTTTGCCTGCTGCCAGAGCCAGCAGCTGAGAGGAAAGGCAAGTCAGGTCACAGAGCATAATTAAAGCAGTTGTTTGAAGCAACAAATGGAATATTACTTTTCTTTCTCCTGCTCTTTTTTAATCACTTACAGTGACAAGCAGAGTGAATATGTTCATTGTTTGCACTCCTTAGAGAAAACCTAGAACCTTTCTGCATGCTTCTACACATAACGAGCTATTGCAGTTTTTCTTTTTTTTAACTGACTTGTATTGCACTGTTTCTAATATCGGTTTGCAAAAAATATCTAACAGATTTTTGATGTGTTTAATTCAACATTAGGGGCCAGATGTAGGTAAATCTGATTTACCGATTCTAGAATACCGAATTTTACCGAATCGGTATTCTAGATTCGGTAAATCAGATGTAGGTAAAAATTCTGTAATTTTTACCGAATCTGTATGATTCGGTAATTACCGAATCTGTATTTACCGATTCGGTAATTGCCATTGATTCCTATGGGCCTACAGGCCCATAGGAATCAATGTCAATTATCGAATCGGTAAATACTGATTCGGTAATTACCGAATTGTCAAGGGGGACAGGGTGTCACTTTGACACCCTGTTAGACCCCTGATTTTGGCACAGGTGTACATGCACAGATGTGCATGTATAAAGGAATTTGTTATTTACCATGAAATAGTATTTCATGGTAAATAACGAATTCTTAAGGGCCTGTGGCACTGTTTTCAGTGCCACCTACATTTAGATTTACCGATTCGGTAAAATTACCGATTCGGTATTTTACAGAATCGGTAAATTTACCGAATCGGTAAATTTACCGATTCTGTAAATTTTAGGCACCCTACATTTCAATCACCAAATACCGCCCGGTAATGGCCGAAATTGGCAGTTACCGACCGGTATTTGGCGACCTACATCTGGCCCCAGATGGTTTATTTTTGTTCTTCATGTTTGTATACATGTTCGCTCTTTCATATGAAGCAGAAGCAGCTTTCATATGAAGCAGCCCCCGGCATACATGATAAGGACATTGTAAGACCTTGGAGTTCCATAACATTATTAAGGAACTTGTCTTTCAGTTTTGTTCCTCTTTATGGTATGGAACTTCTTGGTGACTTGGAATACTCTTATAATGTACAGCAGGGGGTACTTTATTACTTATGTAATCAGCAACTTGTGAGGCACCCAGTTGCAGTTTATAAAGAAAAACATCAGAACTCGTCTGTATTAAGTTATTGCAGTCGAGTTCTGACATCACAATGCCTGGTGCCAGAGTCTGCAGCTGAGGTAAAAGGTGTGTCAGGTTGCAAAGCAGCTGTTTAATGCCACAAAATGAAATGTTGCTTTTGTTTCTTCTGCTCTATTTTTCAGCTTAAATTGGCGAGCAGAAAGAGCATGATTATTGTTTGCATTCCTTAGATAATTATAGAAAAGTTCGAATCTTTGTGCAGGTTTCTACACATTCTGAACTACTTTTTTTTAACTGACTTGTATTGAACTGTTTCTTATTTTGTTTTACAACAAATATCTAACAGGTTTTTGTTGCGTTTAATTTTGCTCTAAAGGTTCTATTTTTATTCTTCATATTTGCACATATGCTCTCTTTCATACGAAAGAGCTACCCACCAAGGTTTTAAGTGGTTTGAGAGAAAGGTGATGGTGTGACCCTGTAGTTTATGGGTTTAAGTACCCCCTGCTCTACATGATGAGGATATTGCAAATCACCCCGAAGTTCCATAACCTTATAAACACACTCTGCTTTCGGTCTCATTCTTCTAAATGGTTATGGAACTCCCCAGTGACTTGTCATCTCCTTATAATATATGGCAAGGGGTACTGTATCCCTTATATAAAGAGTAAGCAAGTAAAAACAACTTTTCCCATAGCAGCCTGGGTAGGGTCTTTCCCTGAAACATGTTTGAACAAGCATTTTCAATGCAATGGTTTCGCCTTTGGAAAAGTTTGAGCTATTGGCATTGTTAATGACAACATTTTTATTTATGTGTTGGTTTTGAAAACAGATAAATAAATGGCATTGTCACTTACATTGTTATTAGCTTAATCTCTGGAGTCTCTAGAACTCCATAGCACTCCCTAGCACTGTGCACTTCCTAGCTTCCCTAGTCCCTCCGCACCTCTTAGCATTGTGCACTCCCTAGCTTCCCTAGTCCCTCCGCACCTCTTAGCATTGTGCACTCCCTAGCTTCCCTAGTCCCTCCGCGCCTCTTAGCATTGTGCACGCCCTAGCACTCTCTAGTCATTTCCTAGCACTCCTTAGTCACTCCCTAGTCACTCTGCACTCCCTAGTCACTCTGCACTCCCTAGTCACACATGCACACTTAGAGCCACACCCCCCCAAAGCCACACACTCCTCCCAGAGCTACACACACACCACCCCAGAGCCACACACACACCACCCCAGAGCCACACACACACCACCCCAGAGCCACACACCACCCCAGAGCCACACACACATACACACTTTGAGCTACACATATATAGCCAGAGCCACACACATACACACTGATTACAAACACACCCAGATGCACACACAGAGCTACACATACATACCCAGAGTCACACACATAGAGTTATACATACACCCAGAGTTACACACACATATACACACACATACAGAGCCACACACACATACACACCTAGAGCCACATACACACACCCAGAGCCACACAAAGACATACACACACAGAGCCACACGCACACACACACATCCTGAGCCACACACACTCAGATCCACACACACAGAGCTCCACACACACACACCTAGAGACACACATACACCTAGAGCTACACGCCGCTTGCAAGCTGTCTAGGCTCGACCTAAAAATCAGAGTGGAGAAAATAAGAGTGGCAAAGTGTTTTGTTTCTAATAGATAGATTACTGTTGTGTGGCAAAGTTCGTAAACAAACTGGGGAATTTTCATCTGGGATTTGTATACACTAGGGTACTGCAATCTACAAGTCAATATGCTAAGCGTAATTACTGGCAAATGTAAAACATTGGCTTTATCAGTCATGTGACAGTACCAAAACTTATCCTAGTAGAAACCACCTTTCACAGAATGCAGAGTTAAAATGATTCATTTTTTACTAAACTGGTAGCGACAGAAGTACGATGTTGAGATTCAGCACCGTGTTGGTTGCTGCTACTGGGCACATGCATTAGTCGTAAAGCTAACATTAATTTAGAGGCTTTATACCTGCCAACAATTATGCCGACATCGCCGCAAAAAGCCGCAAAACAATGTCACTGAAGCCAAGCATGCATGCTTAGATAGCTGCAGTACCTTTTTTAGTACAGTAAATTGATCAAACATCCTGGCCATTTACAATTAAGAGTGGAAGTACGGATAGATAGATTTTTTTTTTTTTGTTTTAAACAACGAGATAGAAACAATTACTTTCATATGTAATAATTGGATTTACGATATTAAGAGGCATGGGAAACATGCACAGATGGGCAAATGTTCTATATCTGTGATTTAAAAAACTCTTTCTTCAGCAACACCAAATCCCTGCATTTTTTAATATTAATTAAGAAGCCTCCTTTTCAAAAAAATGTGTGCCCCAAGGCCAAGGGATTCCTGAAACCCGTCCTTCACATCTGACTTGGGCATTTCAGACGAATAGGCCTCCAAGCCCCCCGAGGTCTGGCTCCTTTTACAAGATGTGCAGAAAACAGGGGCTAATGGGGCTTTGCTGAATGCACGGCTCTGCATGTCTCCTCCTGGGAGGCGGCCGAGCAGATGTGATATGGTAGGGAAGCAGCATTACTGATGGCGTGCAGCCCAAGGAAACTGCCAACCCCGTACACAGAAAGGACACGCCCCTGCAATGTGTTTGCCACCTACATCTACCACCAAAATAGAGGCCAGTTTAATATATCATTACCACAAAAAATGCATATGCAAATAATGTCTGCTGGATTCCAAGAGTCTTTGAAACATTCACTGGCACGCTGAAATATGAGTCAACTCGCCTAGCTTTTAATGGAAAGGGTACAAGGCTGACTAAAATGTGTAACTGACCATGGTCAGGTGCATGACGGGAATATGACTATATGTATCCACTTGTAATAAGTGGGCACCAGACTTAAGCAGTGGCTACAATGATGTTGACTGTGCACGTCAGAAAAACATCCAAGGGTCGCAGTGCACACAAAGCGCCTTGCAGATGCCTGCAGTGTGTAACGCACACGTTTCTCAAGTAACTCAATGCACAGGAGCTCGTGGAACACACAAGCCAAAGATTGTTGTAGGGACCGGATATGATGCCCCTGAGCTCCTCATAGATGCTCTCTGTAATTACATTTACTTTGATAGAGTTTGCACAGCGCTGTGCATGGCAGATATAGCTGTTAATCAATAGGATTCGTTGTTGAGACTCGTGAAGGATGAAAGGCTGATTTAACCCGGGTTAAATGTGAAGACTTGACCTGGTGATTAAACACGGACCTCAACACTGATTAGTTCATTTTAATAAGTTATATTACAGAAGAGCTACAAGTTATCTTGCCAAATGCAAAATTATTTTTCAAAGGCGAGTTCAAAATTAATAAACCTACTGGTCAGTAATGCCAAAAAAAAATGGAAAAGGCATGTGAAGGGCAAGCTATAAATCAATGCACAACTGCTACAACATAATCCATATTTTACAGGTGTGCTCGTCTTTATGCAGACATACATAGCCATGGCCCTTTTTAAATCGCATATGATATCCTCCCAGTGATGCTCGGCGTAAAAACACTACTCACAGTCGCTTCCACCCCCATGTTTTGGCAGCAGTCGCTTTTCCGTGATCTTCACGATGAGTACTTGAAAGTAACCACTCCACGCACAAAAAATACTCACTCGGCGCGAGAGAAGAGTGGTCGTGGTCAAATGAGGACAAATTTATGCTAATCTTTGATAAACATTCACAAACAAACATTTATTTCGCTTTCGACACGTTGGCCCCGTTTGAAAGCATGGAGGCGAAGCCAGGATGATGTGTGTGTGTGGGGGGAAAGAGGGGGGGGGCCTAACATAAAGATGCAAAGGACAGCTTAGAGGCTGCCACAGAGCATAAATATTCAGAGAGAAGATTATAGGATTCGTGCAGAAATTGCCGCGCTCCTCGTCCACATGACACCGCTCAGCTATCACGCCCAGCTGCCCTGCCTCTCGTGCCTCCCAGCAGCGCTTACCGGCCACAGAAATTGCCGCGCTCCTCGTCCACATGACACCGCTCAGCTATCACGCCCAGCTGCCCTGCCTCTCGTGCCTCCCAGCAGCGCTTACCGGCCACAGAAATTGCCGCGCTCCTCGTCCACATGACACCGCTCAGCTATCACGCCCAGCTGCCCTGCCTCTCGTGCCTCCCAGCAGCGCTTACCGGCCACAGAAATTGCCGCGCTCCTCGTCCACATGACACCGCTCAGCTATCACGCCCAGCTGCCCTGCCTCTCGTGCCTCCCAGCAGCGCTTACCGGCCACAGAAATTGCCGCGCTCCTCGTCCACATGACACCGCTCAGCTATCACGCCCAGCTGCCCTGCCTCTCGTGCCTCCCAGCAGCGCTTACCGGCCACAGAAATTGCCGCGCTCCTCGTCCACATGACACCGCTCAGCTATCACGCCCAGCTGCCCTGCCTCTCGTGCCTCCCAGCAGCGCTGTCTCAGGATTCGCAGGACGTCTGGTCTCAGAGCAACGGCCGACGCCCCGCAGCGGTGCTCCTCCACTCCAATGGCTGCCAGGCACTTTTCGAGCCCTCCATCTCGGGCCTCGGTGCCTCCGCCTGCCGGCAGTCTCCACGGTTTCATCCGCGGCCCCGTATACGGAGGAAAAAGACACTCAGCAACACGGGAGGGGGCGGAGATGTTCCTAATGCCGTGGTTGAACCCGGGAGGGGCGGGAGAGTACACGAACGGCGGGAGGGGGGCGGGAGAGTACACGAACGGCGGGAGGGGGGCGGGAGAGGACGAGGGAGGCGGGAGAGTACACGAACGGCGGGAGGGGGGCGGGAGAGGACGAGGGAGGCGGGAGAGGGGCAGCTAGGAACAAATAAGGAGACCCGTCCCGAGCAGCAAGGGAGGTGCCGGCAATGCCGGAACAGACTCTGGGGGCGTTCCCGGCGTCGCGTGACGTCGGCAAAAGGAAAAGAATCTCGGGAACGCCCCCGTGTCTGGTCCGGCATTGATGGACAGGCCCCTCGTCCAATGGCTAGGCTCCATTTATGGAGCCAGCCAATGAATGACGAGGGCCGACCCAAAGCCACACTACAGTTCTCATAAGATTTCTCCTGCGCAAAAGCTGCTTGCGCAGCTTTTTGCAGTCGAAACCTAAAAATGTACACCGAATGGAGAAACATAGCCTGCAATTCTTCATAAATGTATATAAATGTAGATCAGGGGCTTAACAGGCCGCAGCTGCGATGTCGCATTAATGATATTTTTAAACACTTCACAGTCTGCACTATACCCAGGAGCAATATTTTGCATTAGTAGCAAAAAAATGTATTTGTGTATAGGAAATGTGTGTTGCCGACAAAACCTTGGGAACTGCCTGTCCGAACAGACTAGCTTACCTACACCTACAGAATTTAAAATATTGTCACATTTCCTATTTCTACATTGCTCTGATATATAAATGCATGCTTGTCATGCATAAGCAACACCCACCCAGCATAGATTTTCAACATGCACCTGTCTCCAGGGTGTAAAACACTGGTTCTTGTGTAAGCATCACTACTATATTACTGAGTAGGTAAGGTTATATGGACCCATCTGTTTATATATTGATCTCTTACAGAAAACAGTATTGCCCAAAAACTCTCTCATGTATCTTCCTGATACGTAAAGTATGTTGCCACACCTCTTAGGCGATTACTCCCAAACCACAACTGTCATCCCCTAAAAAATGGCACACAACCTCCTGCTGTGCCCTGTGTTACTGCTACATCTGTTTCAGTGTCTGTAGAGGCGATATAAACATTTTTTATAAAGACATGTTTAAAAAACACTATTTTTATGACTTGCATTGTCTGTCGGCTCTTGTCTCCTGGCTTCTGATGCCCACTACACATCGGTCACAAAGAAGCCCGAGACCACACACGCTTCGCCTTCTCTGGCTCTTGCCACTCAGTGCCTCGATGCCAGCAGACCGGTAAGAGGCGGAGGAGCATTGCTGGCGTCTGCTGGCTTTGCCAACCCTTGCAGTCACTCACTGAACGAGTTCTCACTCTGCATCACTGGACAATGGAAAGTAATTCTTTGTTACACTACCAGTATGTTCTCTCTCTGCTCATCATGCCTGGAAAAAAGCGCATAGACCTGAAAGTTTAGGAGAGTGCTGTGAGAGTCCATCCAGAGGTGAAAACGGGAATGTTTCCAGAGCGGGCTGGGGTAACATGAGGGCACAACCGAAAAGGTATGAGGGATTAACTATATTAAGTTTCTATCAACACTTCCAACAAGAGAAACCAGGAGCAGCCAAAAATAAATATGATATCCCATTGCTGTCCCAAGTGTGATCAGATTTACACTGTCACATCATCAATGCCTCGCAGCACCTGGAATCCAACGATCCGTGTGTGCATTTGATCCCTCCATTATCGAATTCCTTTCTTAGAATGTCTGCAGAGATGAAATTACAGGGATTTTTTCCTGGTTCTGTCACCGCCCGACTTCACCTAATCAGCCCACCAGCTTTCCACTCCGCACCGCCGCATCCTCCCAGCTCGCGTGTTTTTTAATTGATGCATAATATTCGACTCAGAGGCATAATGCAGACTACGGTGCAGGGGACACCCTCCCTTCAGGGAGCATCGCCACATTATGCGGGGGGCTCCATCATTTAGAGTAACACCACTGATTCTTTTGGCAGGGGCGTAGTTTCCTTAGTGCAGCAGGTGCAGTGGCACTGGGGCCAAAGGCACTAGAGCCCACTTAACCATGTTTATTGATGTATTTTATAATTCAAACACAGCTTGTGGGAACCATTTCCTCCCTTGCACTATGGCCCATGACACCCTGGCTACCCTACTGCCTATTGGTATGCTAATCTAGTCTACCACTTCTTGCTTCTCCTTCCCATGTTTTCTGTCCTCCTTTCTCCCACACAGGGACAACGTTTTATCACTACTTCATCCAGGCCACATTCCTCTCTAAACTGGAAGAAAGACTTGTACTTTAGAAATAGAAGCCTGATTTCCATTGCTCTTGGTTTTTTCTTAGGGCCATATTATCAAGAACGGCGATAACATTATCGCCGCTTTAGCGGCAGGAAACTACCACTAAAGCGGCGATAAGGGGCTTGATAATATACTCTTATGAATTCCCATAGAAGCACAGGTTCTGGTGTGCAGGACATCAAACCTGGGCTTCTATGGGAATTCACAAGGGTATATTATCAAGCCCCTTATCGCCGCTTTAGCGGCAGTTTCCTGCCACTAAAGCGGCGATGTTATCTCTGTTCTTGATAATATGGCTCTTCATTTTTTTTAAATTTCAGTATTTAACATTTGTTTTTGCTTTCCTTTGAACTATTTCTGCATTCTAACAGCTATATTCTTGGAATTGTGCTGAGTTTTTAGCTTATTTTATTTTGTTTATTTTTATAACCTGGATCCACACATTAATATTAGATACCATATTATAAATGGATGCACTGTGCCAGTCTGAACTGGGAGTGGTCACTGTCATAGGGTGCACCTAGTGAAGACCAGCAACATATGTCGTATTACTGAAATAATATGCTCTCCCAAATGCAGGAGCAAATCCATGCCTGTACAGGAGATAGCCCTGCAGTACATGGCAGATCAGCCGTTTCAACCCACCACTCTGTTTTTGACTGCAGGGGAACCATTCTGTTTAAAGAAGGGCACAAGGACTGGCCAGCAGGGCCGGACTGCGAACCAAAACAGTCCCTGGCAAACTGGAAACATGGGGATGCGGCCGAGCTGTTTGCCAGGGCCGGTTTTGGCCGATTTTGTTACCGGGGGACGAAATTGCCGGCCCCTAGTAACAAAAACGGACTCCCAGGGGGCCAAAACTGGCCTCCACCCTGGCGGCCCAATGCCCGGTGCATGCTACGGCCAATCCGGCCCTGCTGGCCAGTATATGCCTGTGCCTCATAGTTGGTCATACCTGGGAGCCCTAGAACCCCTAATTCCTTTTCCAGAAAGGTGCCTTCTTGGGGTGCATTAATTGTGCACCCATTCATTAGTGTCATACAGCTAGTGAACTTACTGGGAGCCTGTTAGCCCGTACACATGAGTGGGTAATACAGCTAGAATGCTGGGGGGAAACGCTATGTCCACATGCAAATGAAGTAATGTTCCCTCGGAACTGCACAAGCACAAAATGTCTCCCCAGTGTAGTCAGTATTACAGAAGGAGCTGCACGAACCTTTGATGCACAGCTTGTAATAAGGGGGTGCAGAAAGCAGATGGAAATTAAGGATTACAAAATTCACTTAGTTGCTTTTGAGTAATTACCAGACATTTTGGAAAAACTATGCAAACTTGCACCTAATTGAAGGAAAATAAAAGCCACCATTTCACACTAAACAAATAGCTCAAACAGTATAAGCACCATAAACAGTAGCCAATCTCAGTTTGATTATTTGTGTTTGCTAAGAACGGCGCATAATTATGCAATGTGGTGTAGTAGCATAATTTCGGGGGTTTTCATGTATCAAGTTTAACATGAAATTGCAAATATGACATTACTCCTGTGTAACGAAAATTTCACTGGGGCCTGTTTGAAATACCTGTTGCTCCATTCCCTCAGGATGGTGAAAAGTTTCCTTCTTGATTGACCAATGAAAGGACAGCGCCTTCCTGTAGCCACAGCGCATTGCTGGAGAGAAGAGTTCACATGAAACCTACCAAGTCTCTTTATTACATTGTCAAAGTTAAAAAAGCCACAAAGAGCAAAAAAAAAACCTCTTCGGCAATTTAGTAGTCCTTGATTGAAGCTGAAGATTAATGCAAAAGTAAATAGGAAGTCATCAAAGAAAAGACATCCAGCAGAAGATCTTAAAGGTGTTCCATGTGTAGGGAGCACACAACCAGGGCCTGACTGGCCATAGCGGGCTCCGGGCAATCCCCCGGTGCGCTGCACGGGTGGGGGCCGGTTTTGGGCCTTTGGGGGCCATTTTTGTCACAGGGCCGATTTCGCAGCCTAGCTGCAAAATCGTCCCTGTACCGAAATCGGCCGAAAACCTGCCCCTGCTGCCCCTCCAACCCCCCCGAGTGAGGGGGGGGGGGGGGGGGGGAGCGACTGAGCACTTTGCCAGGGCCGGTTGTGGTTCCCAGTCCGGCCCTGCACACAACAGGGGCAACAAGCATTTGCAATGCAATAGGTCTCGCATTAGGAAAGTTTGAGCTATTGGTATTCTATAAGACAAATTTTTTATTTATGTGTTGGTTTTGAAAATAGCGAAATTAATAGCTTTGTCATTTACAATGTCAATACTTTTAACTTTTGCAAATGTGACACCTATATCATTTGTAATGTAAGATGTTTTGTATTTACGTGACTTAGATGTATTGATATTACAAATAACAATGGTTTTAAAATGTTTTAAATAATTAATACTTAAATAAAGGTTATTGTAATTTATAATGGCAATAGCTTAAACTTTTGTAAATAACTTTTGTGAAGATTATGTTCAGTGTATTTTATTGTGACGAAAATCCAAGGACAGAAGTGAAATATTAACATCTTTTTGTGACATTTGTAATAAAGCTTGAAACATTGAGAGAACATATTTGAACCAGTTGTTGTTGATTGGTTGCACAGATTGATGCTTTGGTGGCTCTGAGTGATGTTGTGGTGGCGACGAGTGATGCTGTGGCATTCAGTGATGCTGTGGTAGTGCATAGTGATGCTGTGGTGCCCCCGAGTGCTGCTGTGGTGGTGCGATAGATAGATAGAGTGAGGGCGATAGATAGATAGAGGGAGGGCGATAGATAGAGTGAGGGCGATAGATAGAAAAATAGAGTGAGTGCGATAGATAGAGTGATGGCGATAGATAGAGTGAGTGCGATAGATAGACAGATAGAGTGAGGGCGATAGACAGATCGATAGAGTGAGCAAGATAGATAGATAGAGTGAGGGCGATAGATAGATGTGTGTGGTTGAGTATGTGGTTGTGTGTGTGTGGTTGTGTGTGTGGTTGTGGTTGTGGTTGTGTGGTTGTGTGTGGTTGTGTGTAGTTGTGTGTGTAGTTGTGTGTGTACTTGGGTGTGTAGTTGTGTGTGTAGTTGTGTGTGTAGTTGTGTGTGTGGTTGGGTGTGTGGTTGGGTGTGTGGTTGGGTGTGTGGTTGGGTGTAGTTGTGTGTGTGGTTGGGTGTGGTTGTGTGTATGGTTGTGTGTGGCTGTGGTTGTGGCTGTGTGTGGTTGTGTGTGGTTGTGTGTGTGGCTGTGTGTGGTTGTGTGTGTGGCTGTGTGTGGTTGTGTGTGTGGTTGTGTGTGTGTTGTGTGTGGTTGTGTGTGTATTGTGTTTGTGTGTGGTTGTGTGTGGCTGGGTGTGGTTGTGTGTGTGGTTGTGTGTGTAGTTGTGTGTGTAGTTGTATGTGTAGCTGGGTGTGCAGTTGGGTGTGTGGTTGGGTGTGTAGTTGTGTGTGTGGTTGTGTGTGGTTGTGTGTGTGTGTGGTTGTGTGTGGTTGTGTGTTTGTGGTTGTGTGTGTGGTTGTGTCTGTGGGTGTGTGTGGCTGTGGCTGTGTGTGTTGTGTGTGGTTGTGTGTTGTGTGTGTGGTTGTGTGTTGTGTTTGTGGTTGTGTGTGGTTGTGTGTGGTTGTGTGTGGTTGTGTGTGTGGTTGGGTGTGGTTGTGTGTGTGGTTGTGTGTGAGATTGTGTGTGTGGTGTGGTTGTGTGTGTGGTTGTGTGTGTGTGTGGTTGTATGTGTGTGTGCGCGTGGTTGTATGTATGTGTGTGTGCGGTTACCGAAGGATGTATGTGGAAGAGAGCCGCAGATCAGCACAGCAGAAGAGAACAGGGAGTTAAAGAAGGAGGCGGTGGAGGAGAGCAGCAGATCAGCACATGAGAAGAGAACAGGGAGTTAGAGAAAGAGGTGGGTGGAAGAGAACAACAGATTAGCACAGGAGTAGAGAACAGCGAGTTAAAGAAGGAGGCGGCGTGGAAGATTGATGCTGTGGTGGCGCTGAGTGATGTGGTGGTGACGAGTGATGCTGTGGCGTTAAGTGATGCTGTGGTGCCCCTGAGTGATGCTGTGGTGCCCCTGAGTGATGCTGTGGCATTCAGTGATGCTGTTGTGCCCCTAGGTGATGCTGTGGCGTTCAGTGATGCTGTTGTGCCCCTGGGTGATGCTGTGGCGTTCAGTGATGCTCTGGTGCCCCTGAGTGATGCTGTGGTGCCCCTGAGTGATGCTGTGGTGCTCCAGAGTGATGCTGTGGTGCCCCGGAGTGATGCTGTGGCGTTCAGTGATGCTGTGGCATTTAGTGATGCTGTGGCGCCCCTGAGTGATGCTGTGGCGTTCGGTGATGCTGTGGTGCCCCTGAGTGATGCTGTGGCATTCAATGATGCTGTGGTGCCCCTGAGTGATGCTGTAGCGTTCAGTGATGCTGTGGTGCCCCTGAGTGATGCTGTGGCGTTCAGTGATGCTGTGGCATTCAGTGATGTGGTGGCGCCCCTGAGTGATGCTGTGGCGTTCAATGATGCTGTGGTGCCTCTGAGTGATGCTGTAGCGTTCAGTGATGCTGTGGTGCCCCTGAGTGATGCTGTGGCGTTCAGTGATGCTGTGGCGCCCCTGAGTGATGTTGTGGCGTTCAGTGATGCTGTGGTGCCCCTGAGTGATGCGTAGCGTTCAGGGATTCTGTGGTGCCCCTGAGTGATGCTGTTGCGTTCAGTGAAGAGGGCTCACTTATTCGTGCATGGTTTGCACACACAAATTAATATATATTGGAAGGCGGTGTTGTCATCAAAGATAAAGTGGGATTTTCCCTGTTTGCTCACCACTCCACCACAATATTGGGTGTTTGCCTAACAGACAGGTAGGAGATCCTCCATGGGAACAGGAAGCTGATATACAAATGGCCACAAATTGGCAGGCGGCCAGTCTCACATGGCATGCATGATTCAGGAGTATTTGGCAAACAAGGGTGGTGGAGAAGCTATCTGCACATCTAACCAAAAGGCGGAACAATTTCCTGGTGGTTTAGTATTATATTGAAGGAGATTAGAGAGGTATAAGTTCTGCCCTTAATTAAGTGCTATCAGAAAAAGGAAATGCTCAGTACGGACGTACTAAGTCAGAGCAGCAAGGCAGCAAGGCTGTCGGGCAAGCGGACTGGATGGCTATATGACCAGCAGCAGGAGGAGCAGGAATGAAGCCCGATTCGCCTGATTTTAAGAACAAAAAAGCCTCTCTTTCCCTTCTCATTGTGCGGTGGAGGGTTCAAATGTGTGCATGTCTCTCACTCTTTCTAGTGAAGACATCATAAGATAACTTCCTCCTGTCCTGGGCCACTAACAAACAAGCATTGACAAAGCCACTATCTTTCGCTATGAGAGATCTGTTGGCTTTGTCAAAGTTTTCGAACATGCTGCACAATAGCACAAGCTGCTGCGCAACATGGCTCAAAGTAAATAAATACATTTAAAAAGTGCTCTGACGCAGCCAGCACTGACTGCGCCAAGAAACTTGAGGGTGGAGAACAAAGAACTGACAACGGAGGGTGAGGCATACAGAACGGACAATTGGAGGAGGGTGGGCAATGGGTTAAATGAAAAGTATGGTCAATTTAAGCATTATTATTTTAATTTTAATCTGACCTAGTGTCATGTAATATGGTGCCAATGTAAGCACTCCAATGCACATGGGCCATGTTCGTGCAATATAAAAACTGAAGAAAAAAATAAGTACGATGTGAGGCGTTTTGTAATCTCATGATCACATCGCAAAATGTATCCAATGCTGCAGTTCGACTGCCAGACGGTTTCCCAAATTATGATCACATGATGGAGGTCAAAAAGAAGCTTCATTGGCTGCCGTCCGAATTTGGTGAGTAAATGTCTTTTAGCGACAGATGACGCTGCTCATATCTCAGTATGGATGACTAGTGCCTAGAGACCATTTATTCTGAAGAGGCGCTTTAATCACAGACTCAATCAATGGAAATATTACTTTCCAAAAATTATACATGCATATAGAACATTCGGGGGTTACAGATCAAGATTGAATATACAAATGTGCATACCTGTCAGGGACAGAGCTGTAATAGTTCAGCAGGTTAAGTAACTGGGAACCGTGCGTGTTAGGGTCCATCTAAACTCCAGTCATGGCACTATTTTAATAGGCCACCAATAGAGAGGGAGTCCTCTTTCTGGGTCACAAAGAGGGCCCACTGATGACGGTCAGCAAAAATGCACACTTTATGCAATGCAGAGGCTGACTCAGTGAGCTGTTCAACTACATGCTGTTATTATTTATATTTGGAACTGCATGACAAGGTACATGAGGCTTGTCATGATGTTTTTATTAGCGCTCTGAAGTGGAGTCCTGAATTTGTGGGTTCTATACAAACACAACTAATATAGAGAATGTTATCTATCACACAGAGCTGGGGAAACAATATGTATATGCTTTATAATTGTTCTGAAATTACTCAAAGTGACATTTTACAGCAAAAGGGTAGCAAGTTTTGTTTGTCTGTTTAAATTGGGGTGTTTTCAAAGATATACTGCTGAAATGTGCATGGGATCTACAGGAGCTGTTGAAGTAGTAACAGACCTGCTGCTGCCGACTTTGGAGCTGGGAAACCAGGTTAGAGTCTCGGCGTCGGCTCAACAGCCTGTGTCTGGGCAAATCACGTAATTCATTCTCAATTAGTGTATTGAGACTTTATGAAAAGTAAGAAATGATAATGCCACGCCAAAACGCAAATGCCTATGAAGAAGAATCTGGAATGGATTTTAAGTGGTCACTGAAATGATTCTTAATTCGGACGCCCGCCAATTAAACACAACAAGCTCTCGACATTGCTGTGGGGGGGTGGGTGGGCGGGGGAGCAGCAGCCTTTGATGTCTGATGGTGGTGTAAGAGAGACAAATGTTGGTGTGCGAGGCTTCCTTTCAAGTCGGGTGGGGGGTGGGGGAGCAGGGGAGCGAGCGAGTGGGAGGGAACGAGCATGATGGTGTGCGAGGCTTCCTTTCAAGTCGGATGAAGGTGGGGGCGGGGGAGCAGGGGAGCGAGCGAGTGGGAGGGAACGAGCATATGGGATGTAAGTGAGAAGTGAGGTCAAGCGCGCGCTGGCGAAGCGTCGCGCTTGAATACCTCACATGTATTGGGAGGAATCCGCGCTTGGTCAAGAGTTTGTTTCGCCTACTATATCCTCTCGCTATTAATCCCTTCGGGATATAATAGCTTGACCTAAAAATAGGAGCAAGAGGGTGGGTACTGTGCCCACAAATTAGGGAACAAAAGTGATTTGACTTGCAAAACATCCATGGCCCGTAAATGCATCTTTATATAGGATTAAGGCTCCCGGTTTTCCGGTTTTCCGGATTTTTCCGGATAAATACAGTCAGAAAAACAATGTGTTTTCTGTATGCATTTATTTTTTAAAGTGGATAAATACAGAAAATTGGGCTTCTTTTAAGTGACTCTGTGCTGTCTTCCATCTATTATATGCCTACAGCTGAGCAGATGGACAGCATGGGAAATAAAAAACACAGGATGCAATTTCATTAAATAAGCCATGTGTTAACATACTTTTGTGGTATAATGCTAGTATTTACCAGTAGATGTTCTGTTATATAATATTTGGCTGCTGAAATAACTAAAACAGACAGACATCAAAGTATGAGTGCGCGTCTATCAGGTAAATAAATATGGAAATGTACAGTTATCCAATTTCATTTAGCCGCAAAAAAACAGAATAAATGTGGATAAATACAGGTAATGTAGGCAAAAAATAAATATGGATAAATACAGACAGAAATGTTAAACAAAATCTCATAAAACCGGGAGCCCTATATATGATTGAACCAGGAGCTGATATCACAAGAAAAGCCTCAACTTCAGCTTCGATAGAGAACCTCAGGTTTGAACAGACCACCATTTTGGAAAGGGCACTCTATAAGGCTTGTCCACCCCCTTTTCAAGTAGCTCATGGTATCGCCTTAACACATGAAAAAGAAACTCATGTTACCAAGCACACAACTCCACTTTATTATTGCTTCTCTTCCCATTTCATCCTCCACTCTGTTCACAGAACACCTTTTCAGAAGGCAGCGGAAACGTCAACATGGTCCATGCCGCATGAGCACCCAGCCACACAATATATGTAAGGGCCCTGAACAAATAATAAACATCTCTATATTACAGATGCAAACCTTTTCTTGAGAATACTTCCAAGTGGTACTTCTGTCTGACACTGTTGAGCTTCCCTTAGCAGATACAGGTAAAAAGGTCACTCCAAACTTTTCAGACCAAACACAACCGGGCTATTTCAGAGCAATTGCTTTGTTGGAAAGGGACAGGTGGGGCACGTTACAGTTCAAAGGAGAAAATAAAAACACATGTTCGACAAGCCTCCTGGAGCTATCATTGACAATGTGATTTCAAACGTGGACTCTACTCGCCAAGGAACATCAAGGTTGTGCAAGGAGTGACCAGTGGCGGCTCGCAGAGGTAATGCTGTGGGGCGGGGAGGGGTCGGGCTGGGTGGGGTAGTGGAGTCTGACATACGATGGCAGATATGTATTTATTTATGTTAACCTTTGCCGTCCTATGTCAGACTCCACTACCCCCACCCACCCCGCCCCGCCCGCCTCACCGCCTCTCCGCCTCACCACCTCACCGCCCCACAGCGTTACTTCTACGAGCAGCCACAGGGAGTGACAATGATTCAGAGTTCATCTATGGTGAAATTGTGATGACTACAAAGTGTAAGCAGCAAGGAAAGTCTGGTGATAGATTCTGAAACAGCAAGTTTGAATTTTGATACTCTCATTGCTGATTGGCCAGACAGGATAGCCAATTACTGTGCAGCACATAAAAGCCCTTTTAAGAAACAAGTACTGGCAATGGCAATAGGTCTATCTTATGAATGCACTGTCAAGCTAGACCAAAAAATCCATGAACATTAATGACTGTCTCCTCCTATCTGTGCTACTGCCAGGGGAAAAAATCTATAAATTATCCAATCATATATAACACTTTGTGTGCCACAGAAATTTCACTCTCCGGCAACTGGATAAATAAACAAAATGATCACTGCTATGTGAAGGGTAGGCATATTTTTTTGTCGAAGCACACAAGTCCCACCCAATCAAAACATGTACTGCTGGCTATCAACATGTGGGTGGAGCCAAAGCCTCTCTCGAGTGAAATTCCCATAATTGTCTGGTGACAGTTGCGCTGTCAAGCTATACAATAATCAGGCCTGAAGCTGTGATGTGGCTGTGACCGGACATGGAGGGAAACCTTGGGAGAGTTGAATCCAAGGGGGTTGGCGCATGGTCATTGTATAAGTTAACAGCACAAACCAGAACTTCAAGCAAAAATACTATTTTTCTCAGTATTTTAGGTTGGGAACACATGACAGCAGAATAGACCAATTTTACATCAAATATTGTTAATTAAAATGAGCACATACAGTGATCAAACTTACCTTACCCCAGTCCCGCAGCCTTCATTCTAAATTGCTCATCCACGATAGAAAATATTTTTTTGCTCCGAACACAGTATCCTTATAAGCCATTTGGTCTGTGAGCTAGAAACTTATTTTCATTGAGAGAACATTTCCAGAACTCACCAGAACCCATTAAAACCAAGAAAAAGGCAAATGTCAGTTATGGGAGGGGAGATGGGGGCTCGCATTTCAGAAAGCCAACTTACTAATGCCAGGCCGGGTCAAAACAGCACCATTGCACGCGGCCTATGGCGGAGGAGCGTCACCCACTGCTTTTAAGCAGTGCAAGGAAGAAGAAACATAAAATGATACTAATTTAGATTTATTATCATTTTATGTTTCCTACCTCTTTTGGTGGGTGGGCGGGGCTGCTCAGCTCTCGGAGCAGGGCAGGGGAGGAGTAGTTTGCCCACTACACACTTTACAATGACTGTTTGGTTAGCCCTCTCGGGCTGCCCAAACCAGTCATGTGCACTTTCCAGGTTCTCCATGCAGGCTGCATTACTGCCTGCATGGAGAACATGCCCACCCCTCTAGCCCCTGGCTGAGCACTGTGTCACGGCGCTCACATGAATCACAGGGCTGAATTGCAGCGTTGTGATTGGTCAGTGGGGCCTGGCTGCTTCCTGATCCCAGAAGAGGAGAGGAGGAGCAGCACGGGATGCAGCAGCAAGGTATGCTTTCTTTCCCTTGTATTGTGCACCCCCAGCCCCCCTCCGCCTGTGCAACTCCCCCCACCATGACAGCCGCCCGACATAGCCCTCCCACGACATAGCCCCCCCCCCGGCCGTGCCACCCACAAGCCATACCACCCGTCGCAACTGATTCTATTTCAAAATATCACCTTTCCACGTAAAGCATTACAATCTAGATCCTATTGTCACTGTGGCCTGTACATTGGTGATGGTAGCCTGGTCCAAATCAAATAGAAAGCAAAAATACAGCATTCTCACAAGTACAACTGGATGAGTCCCCAGTGGTCAATTACACTTTCTAGACCTTGAGAATTTCTGCTTAATATAGAATATTTACAAAATGTGACTTATGCAAATGTAGAAAAAATGTGCAATCAGGGGATTTTACAGATGAATGCTTAGAAATCCATTTTTCTGCAGTAACATTGAATTTCAGAGAAAAAAAAATGAAAGCCTATCAACCGCAAACAATTACAGTAAGTGGAGGACAGTACGAACCTCTGTGAATAGATAAGGTTATATCGAATGTTTTTACAAAAGAAATCCCACATGGATTTTGCTGGCATATAGTGTGCTTGTAATGGACACTCTGGCTTCAAGTTACTACAACAGACTTATCTAACATGAGTTTATCTGGGGCAGAGTTATGTACCTTACAGACGTCCATATCACCCAATCCTGTTGGCATAACACATGGCAAAATGAGGGTCTGATATTAGCAATGGTAAAATAATGAGAACTGATAACAGCAAGCACAGGCAATGTCCATCGATGTGACTTATAATGGAAACTGCCTTTCCAGTAAATTGTGAGTTTAGGTACTCAAAAAGTAATCACCAAATATATACCCTGTTGATCATTCTTGCACTAATCCATTAATTCATCCACTCACACATTCTTAAATTTCTTGAATTTTCCCACATACCCATCCACTCATATTCAACAAGACCGTGCAAGATAAGTAAAAAAAAAAAGAAGATAAAAAGAAAAACATGCTGCCGCCTAAGCATGGCGGGAATAATAATTGCAATAAAGAATGAAATTAAATATAGCTGCCAGTGATGGTCTGCAACTTTATTAAATGCAGTATATCATTTATTAAAGTTCCAACATGGTCGCCAAATTTAGCAGTAAAACAATAATTCATTATGCACAATACCAATCCAAGATGGCCACTCGGTAAACACCACAACTAGGCAGTCATCTTAATGATTCTCAGTACAGTAAGCATCTAGAAAGGGTAAAACAATGATACACTGTGGACAATACAGTTCAAGATGGCCGTCCTGTTTAGAAGCAGTGGCTGCCAGGATGCAACCCACAGCAGATGAAGCAACAAGCAAGCAACATGGTAGCACTAGTGAGCTGGAGGACCCAAAAATAAACCAAAGTAAAAGTCAAGAAATGAAAAAGGACACATGAAAAGAGAAGCTAAAACTTACAGAATGACCCACCATCCCTGAAACTCATCCGGTTTCAGGCTGATATGCACATGTGAGCAGGAAAAATGTATCACTCACAATGCAGTAAAGCCAATGTATTATGTGGCCTGACCCATTGTCCCATGGTGTATGCTGGCATGGAAGGAAGCATAATGTGAATGCACTTGAACAGCTTCTTGGCAGAAGAGGGCTGACCCAAAGCCTCTCTATGTTTGTCTATGAATGTATGTGCCTGTATGTATGTATTTTTAATATTTCAGTATCCAGCCTGGAAGACAACTAAACCTATCAGGTCCGCTTATGCGGGCCTGACAAGGATTTTCACAGTGCGGATCATATGTGCCTAGGATTTGTCAAAAGATGGTAACCACATTTCTTGCCTACTAAAGTAATCTGTGTGATTTCATATCCCAAAATACCTGTCTATAGTCTTTAGAACAGTCTATAGACTTTGTGAGATTTCATGTACCAAGATACTTGTACACCGACTACACGCCCTAAAGGCCTAATGGTTTTTCCTAAGCAAGTCAGGCCTACTGACATAGTACTCACACTTCATAATAAACAGATATAATCTATTACATCTGACATCAGCTTTCTCAATAAACCAATCAGGCCTAGATCCTTTAAAATTGGACTGTCAGCATAAGTAACCCTGGCCTCTTAAAATTAGCATAAGCTTTTCAACAAGTCAACCATCAAATCAATAACATACAAATTCAAGTTGGGAAACAATATGCTAGTCCCTCACCGGGACCTAATAATGATTCAAACAATGAAAATAGTCTATGTCTGGGGTTTGCCAGATGGAGTGTCACAGTGTAATAACAATCCAATATTAAAGACATTATGGATTTAAAACATGATTTTCACATAAATATGTCAGAACTGCTAAATTTGCCATATCATTTCATAACCCTTTCACAATCAACCAATCCAGTAGCCTTTATCAATGGCTTGTGATCATGACAAACTCAGGCAAATTGTATTGGGTTTGTGCTTTCCCACAAGGCAACCATCAGGTGTACAGCCATAACATTGCAAATGTGTTCAAAATTAGAGTTGGCAAACCATTGTACAAACTCTCCTAATAAGGGCCTAACGAGGATAATCAAAATCCAAATCTTCTAATCCCGCGGTCTGTAAAACGTGGTGACCAAACTCCTTACCTATTATGGTGATATTCCATCTAACAATATACCTGTCTACAGACTGTAACAATGCATAATAACAATCCATCCAAACTTCCTATTGGCTTTGTCATGTGCTTTTTACAATAAATATGTCAGGCCTACTACCTTTGTCATAACTTTTCATAATAAAGGGATCAAACCTAGGGCATCTAGCATTACGTTTCCTAATGAGCCAGTTAGGCCTGTAGACTTCATTACTGACTTGCCAGTATTACCAGTTCAAGCCTAATGCATTGTGCATATTCTTTTACACAAGGCAACCATCAAGCGCAACTTCTACCCCCAGGTTTTGTCAGAGTGGGTGTTCAACACCAAAACCCTTACCTACTACAATAATCTGGGAGATTCCTTTTAACGCAATACTGTTTACGGACTTTAAAACTGTGTAATAAAAATCCACCCATAAAGGTCTATTGTCTTTAACACATGCTCTTCACAGTAATTAATTAAAGACTACCGCCTTTTTGTAACTTTTCAAAATAAACCGAACAGATCTTTGGCATCTGATGTAACGTTTCACAATACACTACTCAGAACTATTGCCTTTATCATTGGCTTGTTACAATAACCAACAATTGCACTTAAGCTATCCCATAAAGGTCTTCAAACAGTGGGGTGCGCCCCCCTAGGGGGCCGTGGCAGTGTTCCCAGGGGGGTGCGAATGCCTCAGTAGGAAGTTGTAAATGTAAATAGCCTGAAAGCACAAATGTGTTGATTTACTGTGTTTCCAAGCTGTCTTCATTTACAAACAGCAGCTGAAGTGCAAGGCAGGGTCAAAGACACGATTACATTTCTTTAACTATTTTGTTCTGTTTTTTCACTTGCAGGTAACTACAGATAAAATAACACACATCTGAAATGAAAAAATAATTAATACTTATGAGACCTCAATGTGTTAATGCAATCATTGCAGAGGTCTTTGTGAGGTCAAACAGTCACAGAATTGAATCCTCGTGGGCACGGGGAAAAGGGATTGCATGTGTATATATAGTGTTGCAGGTCCCCTCCTCTAACATAAAGCACTATGAATGTGAATATGAATATCATTATTTTAAAACTGTATACACAGTATAAGATATGGTGCTGCAGAATGGTTTAGTCAGAGCCACGGGAATTATGTAACAGAGGAGCACCAAATTATGCAGCAGTGTTGACAAAACAATGCAAGAAAAAATGCACATAATGCAACATATTTTCTGACACTATTACTTCATTATTTTGTACTTTTTTTTATACATAACACTATTTGGGCAAATATTTTTCCTCATTAGTACCAGTTTAACAAATACAGAAATAAGCAGCTGAAAGGTGACCTGTTAACCTTTCTGCAGGGCCTTCCACTGCGTGAGAATACGTGGGAATACAACTCCACATTTTAGTAACTTTTGATCCAGTTGAGCTAGAAATATTTTTTTTTCTAAAAGCTGCAGCTTCTGCCCCAGGTGATGGTTTATGTGGCAAATGTGGAAGATCCATAATTATGTGAAAAGAGCCACAGAATCATACAATTCCAGTGGCTCTGGGTTTAGTGTTTATGATAAAACAAGGACTTTCAAAACATGTCTTTAGTAATAGGTAATCAGACTGTATCTCGTGCAAGCATTTCTATAAGTATCCATTAAAATTATACCTTCCAGAATCCAACACCTTTATGTCATGTGTCATCATGAAACTTCCAGTGACTCCATCAATTAAGGCTTACACTGGGTCCCAAGCAGGTCGTACATTTGTTGATTAACCAATTGCACCTAATTACATTTCTTTCAAGGAGCAGGCACCATGGTCACTGTCACACCCTCGGCTTCACAACACATGAGAGCCGCACACTTAGCTTTGCTCAGCTTTACCACTTACCCGCGCCCAAGTCTTGCCATAAAGTTTTGGAGGAGGGCCCAACTTCAAAACATTTTCCGTAAGGGGGCTCAGAGCAAAAAAGTTTGAAGACCTCTGCCATAAAGCAACCATCAAATATATAGTCATAAAAGTGTATGTATGTACAAAATTACAGCTATCAAAACTACAGGCATCCGCACATATGAGGGGTTAAAAAGAATTGTCAATGTGCAATTATGTTATCCCAAGGGTTTCTCAAAGGTGTTGTCCAACACCCACTCCCTTGTTCTAAATTTCATCAAACACAATACCAGTCTGCATTAAAACAACCCACTTGTAAATTCAGACTAGCTTTAACTATGCTTTTCACAATAAATATGTGGGAGCTCCAGTCTTTTTCATTACTTTTACAATAGCATAAAAAACAGATCAGACACAGGCCACAGCATTGATTTGTCACCATAACCTGCTGTACTGAACATAAGCTTGCCACAAGACAAAAGTTGCAATACAGTCACTCTTTTTCAGTGGACGCATGCAACTTTGGCCCAATCAAATGCTGTACTTAAAATACCACTAACCTGCGAATGGAGACAAACCCTTCTCTCTGTATTACTTATAAAAGTAATTTTTTCTGTTGACCACATAAGGTCAGGCAAGAGCTGTGTTGTTAAGCTAGACTAAAAACTACCTTAAATTATCGTGGCCTATCAATAAATTGGAAATATTTAATATTCAGTTTTGGAACACATAAATTAAGGGCCGTTTTTCAAAAAGTTAACAAATACATACAAAAGAATTTACGTCCTCTCCTTTGTGAGAGACAATCCTCAATTATCATTTGATTGTGTCTTGTATCTGTGGGGTTTTCATGCCTGGAATCATGCACATTGTTGCCATACAGGTCTATCATGCTCCTCACCTAACTAGACTTCAAATGACAGAGTAGGGAGAAACACTGTGCTGGCTGCTACTTCTTAGGTACAAGGGGTATTTGGAGATTGTCTTTCTTGCACTTCTGCAACTCTAACAATCATGCAATAAGTTTCAAAATAATTCTCTACATGAAACTTTATAACTTTGCTACATTTAATGTGGGCGACAAAGCGGATAGCGACCATCGCTCCCAGGAACTCACACACCGCACAAACATGCCTATATTCGAGAAATCGCACGCCGACAAGGAATGAATTTTACAATCGTTCACAGGAAAATAACATTTGTGCAAGCATCGCAAAGGAGCTTCTTGCAAACTGCAACACTTTTATTTGAAGCACGGGAAAGGGGCATCGAAAAAGAGAAATGGGTGAACTTTACAACTTCAATGGCAGTCTTTTGCCGCCCCAATTAAACCAAGTGTTACAGCAAACAAATGAATGACGGAATGCTGACAATGCAAACATTCTCTCCCAGTGAAAAGATGTGGGTTAAATCAATCAATCAATCAATCAATACATTTATAGAGCGCACTACTCACCCGTAGGGTCTCAAGGCGCTAGGAGGGGGGGTGCCGTTACTGCTCGAACAGCCAGGTCTTGAGCTTCTTCCTGAAGGAGAGGTGGTCTTGGGTCAGGCGCAGGTCGGTCGGGAGGGAGTTCCAGGTCTTGGCGGCCAGGTAGGAGAAGGACCTTCCTCCTGTTGTCGCTCTTCGGATGCGTGGGACGGCGGCGAGGGCGTGGCTGGATGATCTGAGGTGGCGCTTGGGAGCGTAGAAGTTGATTCGGTTGTTGAGGTATCCATCGTTCTTGTGCCCACTACGCCACCCCAGATTGGACCCAGCCATAAACAAATCAGTCTTGACCCAGTGCCCCATGTGAACAGTCCAGACCAAACTGCCAGGCCAGGTCCTCCCTGGACCGGAAACAAGCATCCTGGGATGGGTTTCAGGGTATGTCACCCTTCTTCAGCCAGTTAGCAAGGGACCCACATCTGAGCATACTCATCCCACTTAGGGCGAAAAGTGTTACAGCAAACAAATAATGGACGGAATGCTGACAATACAAACATTCTCCCCCAGTCAAAAGATCTGGGTTAAATCCATCGTTCTTTTTCCCACAACGCCACCCAAGTTTGGACCCAGTCATATGCAAATCTGCCCCATGGGAACAGTCCAGACCGAACTGCCAGGCCAGGTCCTCCCTGGACCGGAAACAAGCATCCTGGGACCAGTTTCAGGGTATGTCACCCTTCTTTAGCCAGGCTAGCTTGAATCCAGTGGCACTGTGAGCAAGAGACCCACGTCTGGGCATACCAAGGGCACAGCCTAGCTATAGCAGTGCAACTAACTTTAGAAAAACACAAAAATCAAGATAAGATAATCAATCGCACGCTGCAGCACCTCTGACGAAATCCAATCAACATTACATACCTAGCCGCACTAAGTTAGCAGAGAGTTCAGCTAAAGCAAGTAACAAGGGCGGCCTAGAGAGCCTCTGAGGATGCGTTCTGGGCGACACTGCATGCCGACATCAAACAGAGTGACAGTGCAAGATTTTTGGGGACAATAAATCGACTCATTCACCCCGCACATGAGGGAATATCATTAACCCTGGGCAGAGTGTGGTAGGGAAGCTACGCGGATTGCCCCGGAGTCGGAACCAAACTCCGTGGCACTCCGTGTAGCTCCGCTATGCCACCCGCCTTCCACCTCTCCTATTAACAATTGATAAACAATGAAATAAAATTACTTTAAATTTAAAAAAAAAACACTTACCTTGCCTGCGGCGTCCCTGGGCTTCCCTCCTCCTCTCCATGGTTGTTTCTGGGAAAACGCCCGGAAAACCGCAGGCAAGGTAAGTGGTTTAAATTTACTTTGAAGTAATTTTATTTTATTGTTTATCAATTGTTAATAGGGGGGTGGGAGGCGGGGCTGGCCAACTCTGCTCCGCTGCAGAGATTTGCCTACTCCGTGTTCTCCGTGTAACGCGGAATAGGCAAATCTCCGCACACTACGGGGGCGGGGCGGAATTCTCCGCCCACAGTTAATTATCATCCAACATATCAGAAGAGGATTGGGCAACCTAACTTGGAAATCACTTCCATCAGGATGATATCTCACTATCTACAGGAGCTAGGATGGCCACAACTCTGAGAACAACCCCACTTCAGAACCGACCCGACAAGGGAAGCTCAACAGTACCGCAAGGGGAAGAAGGCATAATGCCGGGAGTTACACTCCCAAGCAACTAACTTAAAGAATTCAAATGACAAACAGGGAAGGGAAGAAGAGAAGGGGCACCGGGCCTAAATGGAATCCCGCTGGTGCTTTATAAACAAGATGCAGATTACTGGGCAAAAGCACTTAGCCCTCTCTTCACTGAAATAAGGCAGACTGTCCTACTACCCCCCTCTTGGAGGGCCTCGATAATTTACCAATCTTTAAGACTGGAGACAAAGCCTTGCCATAGAATTACTGCTTAGTTGCTCTCTTGGATAACGCGGCAAAAATATTTGCAGGAACTCTTCTGGATGAACTCCAGTTATGTGCCGAAAGCAATTCGATCATTCCTCTAAATCAGACTGGTTTCTCTAAGTCTGTTAGAACAGTAACAAATATCACGACTATGGCTTTGCTGATCGATAAGGCAGAAAAAAATAAAATGCCATTATACCTATGCTTCAAGTTGTGCTGGCCTGTTTTGCACCTGAGGACCCGCAGCTGAATTGTCGCTTGGTGAAGTTCTTGAGGCAGGCGGGGAGGAAAATGCCATAACTGTGAGAGGAATGTGCCAGCACCAACATCACACCTGGCAGCGCAACATCTTCACCCAAATGCATGGCAGCTAATAGTCATCCAGCAAATGAACCGTCTACAATAAACTGCATTAGAAACAAATGCTCATTTGTTTTAAATTGAACACCTTTATTAATTTTTTCTTATAACATAACTTTTAATGAAACTTTTTATCAACATATTTTGTAGCAATGGTTTTATGTAAATACGCTAGTAAAAATAAACTTTAAACTTATAAGTCATAAAATTCTCTACATTAAACTTTTCCGGTGAAAATAGTGATTTGGGGTTGCTTTTAGGGTTCATTAGGCGAGGCTCACGGGCGAGGAGCTGTGACCTGACCTGACCTGGTCGGACCCGGTCGCTCCTCCCGCCGCGTGGCCCACCCCGAGTGCGCCCGGCCTCCTCCTGCTGACCAGAGAGCTCTGCCCCTGCTGGTTTGGCCTCCTGACCCTGCCTGCCCTCTGGTAACTGTATCGCCGTCCTTCCCGCACTGTACTTTTCTTTGGTTCCGTCGTCCTCTGTGCCTGCCTCGTTGATTGTATTGTATTTTGCATTCTGTTCCCCTGCCTCGTTGATTGTATTGTATTTTGTATTTTGTTCCCCTCGTCGTTTTTTGCATTGTACTTGATTTTTTGTCCCAGCTTGTTCCCTGACCCACCCCGCTCCCTG
The DNA here is from genome assembly GCF_964261635.1 of Lissotriton helveticus. Classification (NCBI taxonomy): domain Eukaryota; kingdom Metazoa; phylum Chordata; class Amphibia; order Caudata; family Salamandridae; genus Lissotriton; species Lissotriton helveticus. The sequence goes on from NC_136065.1 coordinate 1,542,333,277, forward strand.
CCGCTGCTCCCCCGCGGCCCCACCCACGCTCCCTCCAGCATCACCGCACCGCTCCCCCCCAACTCGTCACCCCGCTTCCGCCTCCCAGCTGCTCCACCGTCGCCCCGCCCCTCCCACTCTCCATTTATGGCAGAGTGCGTGCGGACGCGCAGCGGGTGTGCCAATGGTGCGCCGAAGGCGCGCCAAAGGCAAGCCCGTCTGCGCCCGTCCGCGCCTGGGCCGCGCCCAGCGCCAGACCCCCTGGCCCCCGCAGATGCCATCCTACCCGCCAGATCTACGACGCCACCACCCTCAACGCACTCAACACCGGCCGGATCCCCGACTGCCACCGAGCCACCCCAGGACGCACCCACGGACCATTCACCTGCCAATCCTGCAAGTTCTCCTGCATCCGGAGCTGCACCGCACCTGCCAAGCCGAACACAAGCAGCAACCACCTGAAGTGCATCCTGCTCAACACCCGCTCCGTCCACAGACACGCCGTCGAACTCTGGAACCTCCTCGACTCCACATCTCCAGACGTCGCCTTCCTCACAGAAACATGGATGAACGCCTCCTCAGCGCCCGACATCGCCATCGCCATCCCGGACGGATATAAGATCATCCGGAAGGACCGCGTCAACCAGACCGGAGGAGGCATCGCCATCGTCCACAAGAACACCATCCGCATCACGACCAACTCCGACGACACCCTCACAACCGCCGAACACCTTCACTTCCAGATACACACCGACCCCAAGACCACTCTCAGAGGCACCCTAATCTACAGACCTCCAGGACCCCGCGCACAATTCAGCGAAGACATCGCCGACTTCATCAGCCCGCACGCCCTCCCCTCTGCTAACTACATCCTCCTAGGAGACCTCAACTTCCACCTGGAGAACAACAACGACCGCAACACCACCACCCTGCTGGACAACCTCGCCAACCTCGGACTCAAACAACGGGTGACCACCCCCACTCACTACGCCGGCCACACGCTTGACCCCGTCTTCTCCTCCAGCAACGACATCTCCTTCAGCCACACCACCGGACTCCACTGGACAGACCACAGCTGCGTCCACTTCAGCTTCAGTAGGACCACCACTCACCACCACCCGCAACAAGTTCCCTGCAGAAGCTGGATCAAGATCACCACCGACCAACTCACCTCATCCCTAAGCCAGAACCCTCCCGCCAGCTCAACGAACCCCAACCAAGCCGCCGACAACCTTACAAGATGGATCACCAGCTGCGCAGACGACCTCGCCCCACTGAAGACCCCCCCGTCAGACCCGGGTGTAAGAAAGTATCCTGGTTCACCGACGAACTCAAGAGCTCCAAGAAGAACAGCCGAGCCCTCGAGAAAGCCTGGCGCCGGGACCCGACTACAGACAACATGACCACCCTCAAGCACGCCACCCGAAAACACCACCAACTGATCCGCACCACCAAGAAAACCTCTTTCAAGGAACGACTGGACAACAACGCCCATAACAGCAAGGAACTCTTCAACATCGTCAAAGAGCTCTCGAACCCAAGCGCCGGAAACAACGACATCACTCCCTCGCAAGACCTCTGCAACTCGCTCGCCTCGTTCTTCCACAGCAAGATCGCAGACATACACAACAACTTCAGCACACAGCCAATGCACCCTACGACCGCACCAATGCCACCCACCAGCACCCTCCGCACCTGGACCCCGGTCAACACGGAAGACACCATCCGCACGATGAACTCCACCCACTCCGGACCTCCAACCGACCCCTGCCCTCACCACGTCTTCAACAAAGCCGACTCAGTCATCGCACCCCATCTCCGGGACATCATCAACGTCTCCTTCGACACCGCCACCTTCCCAGAGAGCTGGAAGCACGCCAAGCTTAGCGCCCTACTGAAGAAACCATCAGCGGACCCCACCGACCTTAAAAACTGCCGCCCCATCTCGCTACTTCCTTTTCCCGCCAAAGTCATCGAGAAGACGGTCAACAGACAGCTAGCCGCCTTCCTCGAGACGAATGGATCCCTCGACCACTCACAATCCGGCTTCCGGGCCAACCACAGCACAGAGACCGCCCTCATCGCAGCCACTGACGACATCCGAGCCCTGCTAGACAACGGGGAAACAGCAGCCCTCATCCTCCTGGACCTCTCCGCAGCATTCGACACTGTCTGCCACCGCACCCTAGTGCAGCGCCTGAACAAGATCGGAATCCAGGAGAAGGCATTGGAGTGGATCACCTCCTTCCTCACCGGAAGAACACAGAGAGTCCGCCTCCCCCCATTCAGATCCGAGGCCACCGAAGTCATCTGCGGCGTACCGCAAGGTTCATCACTGAGCCCCACGCTGTTCAACGTCTACATGAGCCCCCTCGATGCCATCGCACGCCAACACAACCTCAACATCCTCTCCTACGCCGACGACACCCAGCTGATCCTCTCCCTCACCAAAGACCCCACAACCGCCAGAACCAACCTACACGAAGCGATGAAAGACGTAGCCGAGTGGATGATGAACAGCCGCCTGAAACTGAACTCAGACAAGACGGAAGTCCTCATCCTGGGATCATCACCCACCACCTGGGACGACTCCTGGTGGCCCACCGCCCTGGGCAGCGCACCCAAACCAACTGACCACGCACGTAACCTGGGCTTCATCCTGGACTCCTCCCTCTCGATGACCAGACAAGTCAACGCTGTGTCTTCGTCATGCTTCAACATCCTTCGCCTGCTACGCAAGATCTTCCGGTGGATCCCCACCGAAACCAGGAAGACGGTCACCCAGGCCCTCGTCACCAGCCGTCTGGACTACGGCAAATCCCTCTACGCCGGAACCACAGCCAAACTCCAGAACAGGCTCCAACACATCCAGAACGCCTCAGCACGACTCATCATGGACATCCCCCGACGCAGCCACATCACCGGACACCTGAGAGACCTGCACTGGCTCCCCGTCAGCAAGAGAATCACGTTCCGACTCCTCACCCACGCACACAAAGCTCTCCACAACCAAGGACCCAGATACCTCAACGACCGCCTGACCTTCTACACCCCCACCCAACAACTATGATCGACCAGCCACGCCCTCGCCGTCATTCCCCGCATCCGAAGAGCCTCAACGGGAGGAAGATCCTTCTCCTACCTGGCTGCTAAGACATGGAACTCCCTCCCCATCCACCTCCGCCTGACCCAAGACCACCTCTCCTTCAGGAAGCAACTCAAGACCTGGCTGTTCGAACAGTAGAGGACCCCCCCCCCCAAGCGCCTTGAGACCCTCCGGTTGAGTAGCGCGCTATACAAATGTCTGATTGATTGATTTAGTTGATTGTAAGAATAAAAGATGTCTCCAATGCCCATCCAACTTTGAAGTCACAAGAAAAACAGTTTTAAAGTTAGCTCATAAGAAAAAAACATGTCAGGCCAACATTTGCAAGGATATATTGCCAGTTTGCTTCAAAAAATTAAGTTGGTGCCTAGTGATCAGCAAATTCTGCAGTAGTGGTTGCCCAATATTCATGTTCTATGCAAGACTTCACTCACACATTAATAACTTTGGATAGCCTTGATAATGACCACTTAAAATCCCAGCATACCTTATCTAAGACAGAGACACTCATCGAGGCACCAACGGCCTTAAAAGCTAATGTCGGTTGGTTGGGGTGACAGAGGGAGGGGTTAGAATGCAGCACTAACACTCACTGGCAAACACAGAGGAAACAAAGTGAAAATACTTTGAACGAGGAGGGCAGAGTCTAGGGAATAAGCAAAGGCTTGAAATTGAGTCAATCAGGTGGGAAGAGGAAGCAATGATCAGAAGGGAGTGTGGCCACTGATGTAAACTGTGAGAGGAGTGCTGATACTCAATGGTTAGTGGGGATCAGAGATATGGAAGGAAGAAATAAACAAGGTAAGTGTGGTATCCTTCTCTACATTTGCATATGCATCTTACCCCTAGTAGAATGTTAGTCATGGAATCTGATGATGTAGTTTTGTGAATGTTCTAATATGATCAAGACTGTGTCAGTTGCTGCCTGCCTATCTCTGCTGTGGATGAGATCCTTTCTTCCTCTCATAAGAATAAAGAAACCTTTTATTCACTCTACTATTTGAGATTTACTTCTTCACATTGGCGACGAGGACGGGATAAAGGTTCCCTACTACTTTCAACATTTAATTTGAAGAGGAAGGAGAACTTTCTTTTGAAAGACAATTCTCAAAGGGATCTCAACACCAAGCCTCAACTCAAGGTATTTTACACTTCTTGGTTGGACTTTAAAACTCAACCTAATAATAAGATTCTACTTCATTCTACCTTATTTGACTTTCTCTTATACTCTTTGAGGCTTAAAAGTGTCAGTCTGTCTGTCACTATTTTTTTTTTTTTAAATGACAGACTCTTTGGACTGGTCACATTTATTTAAATAAAATTTTATCTATGAGGCGAGTCTTGGAAGAACATTTGCCTGCCGAGTGAAGGTTGCCTCCCGAGCGAAGAACTTGTTTGCCTGCCGAGTGAAGGACTGCACAGCTGCCGAGTGAAGGACAGCATGGCTTGTTCCTTTATTTAAACAACTTATTGATAGAACTGCTTACTTCCTGCCGAGTAAAGGTCTTAACTATTTAACTACTTCCCGTGTGAAACACTGAGTGGCTGGAGTCTTTATTTAATCATCTTAAACAAGTACTTTCTTGTCGTGACTGCGGAGTTACAGTTAGAGCAATTTGGACATAAACAATTGCCGTCATCTACACGCTCCTCACCTCTGTCACGCTCCAGGCAATTTGGACATAAACAATTGCCGTCATCTGCACGCTCCTCACCTCTGTCACGCTCCGAGCTCTTCTATCTCGCTCCAGGCTTCTGTGACACTCCTTCAGCGACGCTCCTTCAGTCGCGCTTCTTCAAACGTTTCCAACGCTGCGTCTCAAGGTTCCTTACGCTGCGCTCCACTGACATCATAGAGAGCTCCTTCCTTGACAACAGTTACTGGCCTTGGCAACGCTTCGTCTCATACGCTACCCTTCACGGAATCATTGTGTGTTTTCTTCTTCTACGCTTGAAGTATCCTTGCAATTCTTGACAACTGGACTTCAGCGACATTTCCCTTTGTGAGCAAGTTGTTCATCAGTACTTCATCAATTAATTTTAAAAAATTTTTTTTTTAAAAAGCGGAAAGTAAAGAGGTAATGACATTTTATTCAACAAACATTTCTAAAATAGCGTTGATGTAAGCAACTCTGACTCCTACTATTTGGGACTCAAAGACTTCCACTGGACAAGTGTTACTTATCTGCGCTGACACGCTCAGCTTCTTCCATGTGTGCAGTTGAACTTTACTTTTACAGTCTGTATTAATAACGTTTTATTTACAGGTTATGTTTATATTTAATATTTAAGTCACAGGTTATTCTCACACTTAATATCTACTTTATTGTTATTGCATCTTAGATATTGATACTTCATCTTGAGGCGTCATCACATTGAGACGTCATTTGGTTTTACTAAGTATACTGATTTCTCATTTAATTTTATATATTACATTTAATTGCTGAAGTTATGCAAAACGTTACAGCTGCCCCCTTTTTCCTTTCAAAACCAGGGGATCCACCTATTCGCTGGTCTAAATGGAAAAAGGTATTTTTAAACTATGCAAGAGTATGTGGCACTTCTCTTTCTGCAGAAAGGAAGTCTGCGCTTCTAATGCACTGCTTAGGCTCAGAGGGGCAAGAAGTATTTGAACATTTGCCTGAGTTAACTACTGAAGAAGCTAATCATTTAAATGAATTTGAGGTGAACATTAAAAAATTGGATAAACACTATTTGCCAAAGGTGAGTACCATCTTAGAAAGGTACCACTTTGGTAGACGCATGCAGAAAGAGGAAGAGTCTATTGAGACTTATGTCACGGCTTTACGGAAGTTAGCTGCCACTTGTAAATTCGAAGGTACCTTAGAGGAAAGATTACGTGACCAATTCATGTTAGGATGTTGTTTAGAAAAAATTAAGGATGAATTGTGGCAAAAAGATGATCCTAACTTAGATGAAGTTATTGCCATAGCCAAAAGGCTAGAGCACTCTGATGCATGTGTGAAAGTTTTTAAGAAAGAAAAGGAGATCACTGAAGAAAAGGTCTTAGTGGTGAATAAGAATAAGTCTATAGAGAGATCAGACCTGAGATCAACATCTAGATTTTCTAAGAAAGTATCCAGTACACCTTCTTCTTCTCATAGTTCTTCAAGAACCTCTGCCAATTCAAGGTTGAAATGTTTTCGTTGTAATGCCTTAGATCATTTAGCCAATGATAAGTCATGTCCTGCCTTGTCCTCTAAATGTAATAACTGTGGTAAAGTAGGACATTACTCAAAGGCTTGCAGGTCTCAGGTGATCAAAAAGAAGAAACAAGTGAAAGAAGTGTTGGTCGAAGATGACTCTGACTCTGATTCAGATGAGTTACATTGTGGTAAAATTTCTGTATTTGACGAAGACTTTGATCCTGATTCGAATGAACTACACTGTGGCGAGATATCATTGTCTGAAAAAAAAATGTAAGGGTGCCATTGATGTTGTACGCATTGATAATTGTGAAGTTAAGATGTTATTTGACTCTGGGGCAAAGATTACTTTAATACCTGAAGCTTTCTTTGATGAGAAACTTTTTGGGAAGGTGAAAGTTTTTAAACCCGACATAAGACCTTTGGCCTATGGGAGAAAACCTATAAAAATTGTGGGTTACTTCATTGGTCAAATTGATTACAAGGGACGGCTCACTGCAGGTAAAATTTACATCTCATGCAGGGGTGACAGCATCTTAAGTTGGTTTCATCAGGCGGACTTGCATCTCGCTTTACTTCCTGGGGAAAACCCTTGCATTGTTCTAAGAGATATAGGTCCTCACTCTAGTGACAATTATCCATTCGTAAAGGATGTGATTCCTTATACACCTGATTGTAATGAGGTATCTGTTCAAAAAACCTCTGGTTTGAATACGTGTGAGGGGTCTTTTCCTGATTGGCGAAGACTATTTGGAGGTGTCTTTAGTGACAAACTTGGTTGTCTTTCCGGTTATGTTCATAACATTGTCTTAAAAACAAATGCGGTCCCTGTAGCATGTAAGGTACGTAACGTTCCTTTGGCAATGCAGGAACCAATGCGACTAGAATTGGAAAAACTTTTGAATGATGGGATTATTGTAAAAACTGAGGCAAGTGAATGGGTTTCGCCTGTCGTTTTAGCTCGTAAACCCTCAGGAGAAATTCGTTTTTGTGTTGACCTTAGAGCTCTAAATAGAGAGATCGTGGCAGATAGATACCCTCTTCCTAATATTAATACCATGTTAACTCAGCTGGGGGATGCCCGCATGTTCTCCACACTAGACTTAAGAGCGGCGTACCATCAGGTGAGGATTGATGAGACGTCCATGGGTTTCACTACCTTCATCACACCTTTAGGAACATTTAAGTTTACTCGCCTACCTTTTGGCTTAATATCTGCAGCCTCAGTTTTTTAGCGGGTAATGGAGGATGTATTGAAAGGTATTAAAGGAGTCAAAATTTATCAGGATGATGTACTTGTTTTTGGGTCATCGCAATGTGAGCATGATTTGAGGGTTAAATCTGTTCTGGAACGTTTTGAAGACAGAGGTTTGACTTTGAGGGAAAACAAGTGTAGATTTAATTTGACGGAGATTGAATATTTAGGTCACTGTTTGACTCCTGATGGTGTGAAACCTAAAGACAAGTTAGTGAAGACCATACATAGCTTGCCTACGCCAAAGTCTAGAGAAGAACTAGTTACCTTTTTAGGAATGGCAGAGTATTATAATAAGTTTGTACCACACTTTGCCAATAAAACTTCTAACATGAGAGCGTTGTTAAAAAAAGGGACACAATTTTCGTGGTCTCAGGCTTGTCAAGAAGAGTATGAAAGGGTTAAACAGGATTTAAGTCTAGCGCCCTCATTACAAAGTTTCGATGTTGATAATAATTCAATTTTGGTCACAGATGCCAGTTCCCGGGGGTTAGGAGCTATGCTCAAACAAATGAGAGATGGGAAAGAGATTACCATCTTGTTCTTGTCGAAATCTTTAGTTGGTCCAGAATTGTTGTATTCGGTGATTGAAAAAGAGGCGCTTTGCATTTATTGGGCCATCAGGAAACTAAAGAAGTTCTTGTGGGGTAATTCTTTTGTGGTTCACACTGATCATAAGCCACTGAAGGAGGTCTTCTATAAAAAAAAGGTTTGGATGCCATTTCCTCACGTATTTGTAAATGGGTTATTGCCCTTCAAGAATTTGAGTTTGAAGTAAAGTACTTACCTGGGGTGAATAATAAAGTTGCTGATTGTCTCTCTAGATTGATTGTAGAACATAATGACCAGAATGTTGAATCATCTGAAGATTCGTGGGAGATTGATGAGTTTAAAGTGTGTGAGCTTGTGGATGGAATTGTCCAAGAGTGTGATTGGAGAGATGCCGTAGGTACAGACTCTGAGTTACAGGAGATTTGTAGTTTGGTGAGTAATGGCTGGCCATGTCTTAAGAATCTGAGCGATAACGCCAAGAAATATTGGAACGTCAAGGATGAGTTGTCCTTAAAGGATGGTTTGTTGTGGAGAGGTACGAGGCTTATTCCGCCTTCTTTGATTAGGGAAAAAATTCTTCTCTTAGCCCACCAAGGAAATCAGGGTATATCCAAGACTAAGGAGAGGATACGATTACATTTTTGGTGGCCAGGTATTGACCTTCTGGTGGAACGGATAATTCGAGATTGTGTCGAATGTAACTCCTCTGACAAGGTTTGTAAGACAAGGACACAACCTATGGTTATTAGGGATATGCCTGTGCGTTGTTGGCAGGATGTGGCTTTAGACATCCTAGGTCCCATTTCTTCAGGGAACATACAACGGTATGTCTTGGTCATGATAGACATGTTCTCACGTTGGCCAGAAATAAAAGTCACTCGAAATATTGAGACTAAAGATGTTGTGAAATTTTTACGTGATGTTTTCAGTAGGGAGGGTTTTCCTGAAACAATTCTTACTGATAATGGGGTACAGTTGGTATCAAAAGAAATGGAAGATTTTTTGGCTAGCAAAGGCGTTAGACACAAGCGTTGTTCACTTTACCATCCAGAATGCAACGGTATGGTGGAAAGGTTCAACCTCGTCCTTAAGGAATCCATTCAGATTTCTAAAGACCAGGGTTCTGATTGGAAAGATAACCTTATGGAGAGAGTCATGATTTATAGAATTACACCACATTCCTCCACAGGAGAGATACCTTTTGTATTTTTTCGTGGTCGCACTCCAAACACTTCCTTATTTCAGACTTGGATGAGAAATCTGGGTGTAGAATCAAGTACTCTTAACAAGGACCCTGTTCTATTAAAACAAAAGGTGAAATCCGAACTGAGAAAGGAGAATTTTGATAGCAGACATGCAGTCGCTTTCACCAAGGTACGTGTTGGGGATCAGGTGAGAGTTCATCTTCCACTTAGATCTTCAGGGCCAAAGTTTTCTTCTCCTTTTGTTGTCTCAAAATTATTTCGCAATGCTGTTAAGTTAAATGATGGAAGAATTTGGAATTTGAATCGTATTGCTCTCTTTTCAGGTCCGATTGGGAAACTTGCTACGAACAACAATTTAGTCAAGAAATGTGTTCACCTCAAATCTGATGTTGTGTCTGGGGCTCCTACCAGAAAAAGCAAACGTTTAAGTCGTATCCCTACTGCTCTAAATGATTATATTTTGAAATAATTTTTTTCTTCTCTTCTATTAATGTGTTTTTTGTGTTTCAGGGGAAGGTGTGTGGTATCCTTCTCTACATTTGCATATGCATCTTACCCTTAGTAGAATGTTAGTCATGGAATCTGATGATGTAGTTTTGTGAATGTTCTAATATGATCAAGACTGTGTCAGTTGCTGCCTGCCTATCTCTGCTGTGGATGAGATCCTTTCTTCCTCTCATAAGAATAAAGAAACCTTTTATTCACTCTACTATTTGAGATTTACTTCTTCACAGTAAGTAGCAAGCCAGAGAGATGGGTGGTTCATGGCTGACCTATATGGACATTGAGAGACTTCCCAGCAGCATAAGTCCTCACAGAGGTCAGTATTCCTTGAGCAGAATAAGTTGAATTTCAGGTTTATATATGTGATAATGTATCCATTGTACTACATTAGTAGGATGTTGCAAGTCACCAAGGAATTATGTTACCATATAGGGAAATAAGGCCAAATGCTTAGTTCATTTATAGGGTCATGGAACTCCAAGGTGACTTTCAATACACTTTTAGCATACATTACAGTGTATTTTATCTCTTATTATTCATGGTTACAGCATCACCCTTCCCACAAACCTCTAAAATACTTGGGGTCTTGCTCTTTCATATGAAAGAGCTAGCATGCTTGCAGTGAAGAATGAAAATAGAATCTGTTGTGCTAAATTAAACACATAAAAACGCAGTTAGTAATTTTTTGCAAAAAGATATTAGAATCATTTTAATGTAAGTCAGATTTTGTAAAAAGCTGTAGCTCAGAATGTAACAAATTCTATCTTTCCTGCCTGTGTAGAGATTCTACCATTCCTGTAATGGCCTTTAGTGTGAAAAAATAAACATGTTGCCATAAATATTTCCCTTCGACTGCTTACTGTTCATTTTAGAAAAACATATCAGGAGATTAACCCCTTGACCGCGGCGAAAATTCCGCCGCAGTGCGGGTGATTTATGGCGTGGGCGTAGTTCGGACGGCCCCCGGCCGTCCTCCGCACACGCCCACCGTGACGACGGGCAGCCGCCGGCCGTCCGACGCATGGAAGGGGTTAATGGCATTTTTTGTCAACTAGAAAATCGTATTACAGTTGACCAGCTATGCAATTTTGTGATTACTGATGACTACAGAAGTCACAACTTGACTGTAATATAAAGGATAAAGTACCCTCTGCCCTACATTATAAGGATATTGCAAGTCACCTCGGAGTTCCATAATCATACAGAGGAATGGGGCTGAAGGCTGAACTCGGAGGTGACTTGCAATATCCTTATCATGTACACCAGGGGGTAGTTTATCCCATACTATACATGGTCACACAATCACCTTTCGTACAAACCACTCAAAACCTTGGAGCATAGCTCTTTCATATGGAAGACAAGCAGGCCCGGACTGGCCGTTGTAGGCACCGGGCAATCCCCCGGTCGGCCGCATGGTTGGGGGCCGGCTTTGAGCCCCAGGGGGCCGTTTTTGTTGCAGGGCCGTTTTTGCAGCATAGCTGCAAAAACGGCCCTGTAACAAAATCGGCCGAAAACCGGCCCTGGCAAAGAGTGCGGTCGCACCCCCAGGGTAGAGGGGGGGCCGGCTGAGCACTTTGCCAGGGCCGATTTCGGTTCCCAGTCCGGCCCTGAAGACAAGCATGATTGCAAATATGAAGAATACAAATAAAACCTCTAGTGAAAAAATAAACATATCAAAAACCTGTTAGATGTTTGTTGCAAACAGATATTAGAAACAGTTCAATATGTCAATTTTCTTTTTAAAAGCGGAGGGCAGTTGCTCTGAATGTGTAGAAGCATGGAAAAAGATTGTAGCTCCTCTCTATCTGAGTAGCTGCCAAAAAATAAACATGTTCCCTCGCTTGACATTGCAAACTAGAGAAATAGAGCAGAAGAAATAAAAGCAACCTTCAGTTTTAGTTGCTAAACAGCTACTTCAATTATGCTTACAATAGTCCAGTTATGTCTTGCAACTGGGTGGTCACAAATCGCTGATTATAAAGAAATGAAATCCAGGCGAATATACCGGGATTACCGAATCCCATATAGCAGGTTTTTGTTCTGGGGTTGCAGTGTCCCATGCATACTATGATGTTATATGAACAGTTGTATAGTGCAATAAGTGCCACCGACTGGTATGATATGGTGGAACGTTCAGTTGCCCGCCTGCCCGGGTACCTAGCCACAAAACTGGAAGTATTCTCGGGCTAAAAGCATCAAAGCAAGTAAATGATAAAAAGTTTCCCTGGAGCAGATTTTTAAAAGAATCCTGACACTTGGTAGCTTCATTCCAAGATTGTCCTCTTTCAGAAAAAAACACCGTGCTTTTAAACCAGTGTTTCCAGCCCACCAACTCTCTCACCCCTCACAGAGGTTGCCTCTCGCGCATCTCTCCCCCAGCTCCCCGCTGTGACAGCACGCTCCTCTGTCCCTATGTGTCTGCTTTCTTTTGCAGTGAGTCGTTCGTGGTTATCGTAAAGGCCACAGTTATCCCCTAGGCGCAGATAGCCTGTGTAGATTAAATGAAGAATTGGCCAATGCATAAATATATCTTCCGTTCTTGTAAACATGGTTCATTGTTCGGCAGTGGGGGGCACGATGCCACTCTTCACAAGGGCAGTACCCACTGCCCAAAGCAAGCTCCCGTGCTTCCTATTAGGCAAGTGGAAAATCTAGGCTGCTGCTGACCAGGCTGGAAATCGGCCTCGGGTGACCCAGCCCGGCTCCTGATCCGTATTCAGAGATGCCGCAGGACACCAGCTCAACCGGGCAATGTGACTCAATCATACCCGCGCGAAGTGCCACGGGTCACAGCGCGAGAGAGAGCAAAGCGGAAGTGGGACTCCCTGCTGGGCATTGCAACCCCCTCCAGCCTGCCATTCGCTCCAAATCATCGTCAGAGAAAACGTTGAGCATCAACATTACAATTTATTTATACTGTATTTCTAAACATCCTTATTTAATAATTTCCTCAACAGAGGCGCCAATCCAACTTGCTCAAAAAGTCAGCAGTAGTCAGACCACTCCTTAAAAAAACACACAGTCGACCCTCCCATTCCCTCCATAGCTCCCTACGCCACTACTTCTCAAAAAATCTTGAACGATTGGTATTCTAAAGGCCTCACTATCTGCTTCACCCTCCCTCCTTCATTTTGTGTTTGAAGTGAGGAATGACACCCCACAAACAAAAAAAACCCAGGCCAGAGCTGAAAAATAAAATGGTAATAAAGTTTATTGATTACTTTTTTATTTCTCAGCAACCAACCCGTCCCGAACTGAGCATCAGGGTGGGGCGGGGCCATTGCTTCTGAGTGGCAGCAGGGGGATTTGTGCTCTGAATTTAAAATGCATGTGTCTTTTTGGACGGCTGTTTTGTGACGGCTAGCCAGGCATGCGCATTTCTGGGTTAGAAGAAGAAAGGCCTCCAGTGCTCTTGTCAGCGCTGATAAAGGCAGCTCTCACCAATCCTACCCCTGCTCTCATGCTGCATGAGTGCAGCGCCAGGATTGGCTTGAGAGTCGGGAGCCTGCCTGGCTCCAGGAGAGAAGGATCGAGGAGGATGTCACGCTCGTAGAAAGGGTAAAAGCCTTTTTTTAAAAAAAAAATGTATGTGCCCCCTACTTCCCCGCCTCTCCACCCTCACAACATGCCTGCCGCCAATGCACTACAATGAGCAGAAATTGCCTGCTCCCTACGTCCAGGTCAAAATATTTGCCCATCACGATCAGTTCACCCCTATTTGTGTACTGCTTGTTCTCTCTGCCACATTTGACAATTTGACAGTTTTTATCACCCCCATCGACCTGCCCATGCTTTCCAGGCTTAGTAGGGCTTGTCATTTACAGAGCTTTTCCAACTTTACCTCTTGGATCCCTCGTTCTCAATCCCTTGGTGTCCTTGCTTCTCACCCCTTCATCTCTAACAGCTGGTTCACAAAATGTCTCAGTCCTGGAACCCCTCATCTTTCTTATCTATACTGCATCCCGTTGGCAAACTCTTTTTTTCATGTGACTCTTCTTGTCAACAATGTGTTGATGACACACGAATCCCCCTCCTCTTTCCTAGCTTTACTCCTTCCTAGAAACACAGATTCCAACTGTCTCACAACCACCCATCACTGGATGGGCATCTGAAGCAATCCAAAGCCCTAGTATACACTCCAGCTCTAGCACAAACATGGAAACACTCACATAGAATACAACCACAACAGCCAATAAACCTTAGATATCTGCCCACATATTCACCCAGCACAGCTAAGACCGGACAGCTTTACTTGTCCTCAGCCGGCCTGTAAGTGGGAACAGTCTCTTTCCCTCGTTAAACAACGCACTGAACTTTCCTACAGAGATACTTTATAACATTTCCCAAAAATGTTCTACCTTCAGCTACCGACGACAAGCTGGCTGCGTACTAGCTATGAGTAGAACCAGCAATAAATTACTGATCCTGGTCCCCAACCTATCTCCCATCAATGCTGTGTAGACACATCCGGACTCATAACTTACCCTGGCAACCTCCAGATCCCAACCCTTATGTGGCCTCAAGGTGAAGGCAGTGCTTTAAATGGGCCATTACTGTCCCGTACAGAGTAACGGCACTTTTTTATTTTGAGAGGGAGAGGCACTTCTCAAGAGAAACGCAATACTTTTAATAGGAGAGTACCAGCACTTCTCAGAAACAAGCAGGTTCTCTGGTACAGAGTACCTGCACTTCTGTTTTTCAATTTCAAGCACTGGGTGAAGGTCCGAACTGGACCTCATCTCGCGTGAATGGTGCCCTCTCTCCTTCAAAGCGGCTCTCAATGATGACCTCATGTCAGGAGAGATGCAAAGTGCAGCTAGGTACCACCCTCCCCTTGTCACTGAACTGAGCACTGCAGATATGAATGTGAGGCACGTTTGTAAGGTTGTGTCTTTGCTAAAACATCCACCTCCCAAGAATCTAACATGCTCCCAGTGGCAGTGCGTCCACTGGGGGCTGATGGAGCGTGATAGAGAATAACTTTTTATTCCAACTCGTGAAGTCATACTTCCATAAAATAAAATAATCTTATTAATGATTTGTGATGTATTTGTACTAAATCAACTTAGATTAAACTTTTACACGCGGGAAAACTAACACATGTGCTCATAAATGTGCATAACTGTTGCATCTTTTTGTTCGTGCAAAAATAATAAATTAATTTTGTCGTTCTGTCATGTCACAACTAACTGCAGCTGAATTTTAAAGAGTGGCATGTGCTTATTTTGCCTTCCTTGTCTATGTGATGTCATTCTACTCTCTATAGGTGCATAAGGATTTTGTGGAATAATGAAGACTGGTAGATATAAAATGCTGCTTTATTTGTTTGCTTTGTGCTAGGTAACACTAGATTAACGGGTGGGTTAAATAATTAGCAAACAAAGGGTGGAAACAGAATGAATAATATTTCTTTCATTAATTATTTTCTTGTGTTTGTTTATACATTAGAGAAATTAAGTTGACTGCTTTGGGCCTAGTTCACTCGAGTTTACTAAAAAGATGAATTTAATTTCTGCACGAAGCCTGAGATGTCCTTTCTAAAGTTTTCCATCGAAGTAACATTTGTTGAACTGCGATGAGGCTCTGACATTATTCTGGTCGGACGTGGCCAAGGCCGGGAACCAGCAGAAAGAACATTTGATAACTTGGCATCCGAGGAAGTGAAATGAAACTAGTGAAAAACTATGGCAAAATTGTTGCAAGCAAAGGAAGCCTCGGATCACGTACAGTAGAGACAATGGAGTCTAAGAAAGTGACGGAACTGATGTTTTGAAATTATGGGGTGACATGTCACTTGTCACTCATGAGCCAATGGGACATCGACTTTTGCGGAATGTTTTACTTTTACTTAGATTAGCTTAGCGCAGAAGGGTATAAAGATCCATGCCCCGTGGATGGGTCACACTGCTGCTTTCTAACCTTTGGATGAGGGTGTCGTGCTGTCGGACTTTACTTGGAGCATGTAAGAAATCCTAAAGACTTTGCTTTATTTTCATTTATTTAGCTAATTTAGGGACTTAGGTTTTGAGAAAATGCTAAACTTATAATTCTTTGCAAATATTCTGAATTCTATATGATGCTTTTGAATATGCTTACAATGATTCTAATAAAAATGCATAAATAAACCATATACTTATAATTCAAATAAATAGCTAATAAAATCTTACTTTTGAAAACAAGCTGGTCTTGTCATTTCGGGAGTGCAGGTTATCATTAGCTAGATGCCATCACCATGGTGGCCAATTAAATAGTTAGGATTTGTTTGAGTAATGTCCTAATTTACCGCGGATGTATATAAATGTATATAAGTTATATATAAGTTTAATTAGGCCACATGATTCAGTTGGTCAAAATATGTCAGATTTTATTAATGGGTCCATGTTTTTAAATAGTGATTTTTAGTGTGTATGGTGAAGTTAGGTAGTGTAGATTATGACATATTTCCTATAGGCCACTGGATCAATTCTTCTGGTAGCAGATTTTGATGGTTGCTATGGTAATCAATGTATTATGGTATAAGTATAGGATCGATGTTTAACACATGTTGAGTTTGTTTTTCGTGCTATATGTGAGTTGTACCGGTACAGATTGTGTGATGAGAAGGTAGTCACACAGTACATTTGATCTGTTTCAGTGTAGTGGTATCGCCGTGTATCACTAGTGTTGTGGCCGTGCAACACATGTTAGGGCTAGGTGTGAATGTTGTATAGTGAGGATTATCTAAGAAATTTGAACAGCATGAGTATAGGGACAATGTGCCCGCTCTAAAACTCACTGTGATAAGAGTAATAGTATATATTCGAACTTGAATGAAGGGTAGGATAACGTTGGTACATGATTATCTATAAACAGGTGAAAGTCCTGTAGGGATACATGTTTTATATCTATAAACAGGTGAAAGTCCTGTACGGATAACGTCGTTTATTTTATTAACGGTGCATGATATCTATAAACAGGTGAGAGTCCTGTACGGATTTCATGTGTGTTTGATTTTAGGGTCTTTCCGTTTAAAAGTGCGAGATTGTTTTGTAATTGTGTTCAAGTTGAACTTTCGAAATAAGTCACTTAGTTGTGCATTCGGGAGGGAAAACGAGTTCATTAATTACCTGCTTGAAGGGTAGAGTAAGAGTTGCTCTACTGGCAAATGAAAATTATTCTATGAGAATAGGGCCGACTATTCCAAGTTGAGAATACTTGAATGAATGTAATTCTATCACTTATTAGAGAAACAGACAGATGAGTCTTTCTTGTCGTTGTTAAAAATTAAATTTCACCGAAAGAGCGTTCTTAAAATGGCGCTGTGAAAAGATTTTGTGAAGGAGGGGTGAGCGCTGGGAGTGGGACGCGAGAAACCGCAGCTGCTGTGTACGTCACAGAGCCGCGCTGTGATTGGGTGACATACGTCACGAGCTGTGTTCTGATTGGTTCTTGAATCTCTGACGAGCTGATAACTGATTGGCTCTTCAATAAAACTCTATTTCTATTGGGTGAGTAAAGTGGTGACGTAGCTCAATCCTGATTGGTTTGTTGGTGTGTTTCGCGCACGGATTGGCTGGATTTTGCGGAACATCCCGGAAATAATTTAAAAACAATTTTATTAATTGAATTTGACTCTTAAAAATGAGTTATCATTTTAAACATGTTGAGAAAAAGCCTACGTTGTTTCAGAAATTTAAAAATTTTATTTCACCGGACAAGAAAATAGAAACGCGAGGTGGTAAATTACTTCATAAATATAAAACACCTGCAGCGTATATGGAAGGTGAATATGGTTATCATACTGTTTTGTGGTTTGATATTTGGAAACACTACACAAAAGATGATGGTGTTTTGACTTGGCCGGACGATGGTTCTTTAAATGTAAAAGTTTTAAGAAATTTAAGAGAAAAGATGAATGCTCTTGTACCAAAGCCGAGACCTACTCAATTTGAAGCTTTAGTTGAATGGGAGGATGAAATGTTTCAACTACAAAGAGAAGCAAGTGGTATTAAAAGACCTCCTAAAATACCAAGCTATAGAAGAGAAACTCACGAAGATAGAATTCGAATGTGGAGACAGGGAAGCATGAGCGATGGACTTTATTTAATTAGAGAAATGGTTTTAGGATCTCCTGGTGAAAAAAGAACTGAAAAGAAAAATAATGCTCCACTAGAAAGTGAGACTGAAGATGCAGTTTTAGAAGAAATTTTCACTTCTAATAAAAGAAATGAGCCTTTGAGACCTCCGCAGTCATGGTCTACTCCGATGGTTTCTACAGAGACTACACCGAGTGCACCTCCGATTAGCGAATCTTCTAAACTATATCCAAATAATTCTGAATCTTTTGAATCTCCAGAAAAATTAGAAACCGGGAGAAATGCTGAAGTCTGTATTGGGGGTAAACATTTTTCGCTAATTCCAAGAGAAAGGGAAGCTCCAAAAAACTATATGAGAGAAGTTAAAATTGAAGAAGTTGAAATTCTTCTGAATATTTCCGATCAAAAGAAGAATTAATTCGGCAAATGACAAAAAGCATGGAAGCTGTAACAGTTCCAGTAACGATTGGACCTGTTCAGCCTGTTTTTGAACGAAATGAAATTAACAAAACAGGTTTAACAATTCCTCTAAATGCTGAAATTCAAAGGGTTGCTGAAAAACTTTACTCAGATATATCTGAAGTTAATTCGGGAAAAACAAGAATGCCTGATCTGACTTTTAATGAAGGTTGTTTTTCCAAATCACCGATGGGTGCAGAATCTGATGCTGAATCTTCCGATACTAGAAAACAAAATTCCAAACTTGATGTAGCTAAATTAAAAGCTAATCTGGAAGAATTAATTATTGGTATAATTGGTCCTGACAGTTTAAAATTTTATCGTGATGATGAACTCCTGTTCATCTGCAAGAGTATTCAGTGGAAAACAAAAAATAAATACGATCAATTGGAAGAACTGGCAGCAGAACTTGAAATTGATTTGAACAGGCAAAAGAATTTTGGAAAACATTATAGATTAGAATTTTCAGAAAAGGATATTGAACACTTGAATTCAATGGGAAGAATAATGCATATAAAAGAATTAATTGTTTACATCAAAAAATTAGGTGAGTTGAGTAAGTGGAGAGTGAAATGGACAAGAAAGAAGGAAGATGAGAAATTAGAAAAATTGTCAAAACAGTTTCCAATGAGAGAGATTGCAGGTGGAGGGTATGTTCATGTCCCTTGGTCAAGACAGGACATTCTGTTGTTTACAAATGATTTTCCTAGATTAAGAGAAAAGCCTGTCGAGTGGTATCGTCAGGTAGACAGATTTATAAAAGTCTCAAAAGTTCTGTGGATTGATCTGGATGGATTCTTCGACATTGTTGTCCCATCAGATCTTTGGACAGAATGTAAAATTTCTATAAGTTGGCCAAAAGAGGAACCTGAACGAATTAAAGAAACAGGTGCTCCAGCTCCGATGGATTTTTATGAAAAAGTGATTTTATGGTTAAAACAAAAAATTCCACCAAAGAGGTTGACTGGGTTAAAATAGATAGAACTAATCAGGAACCGAAAGAATCAGTTCATTCATTTTATGAGAGGTTACTGTTAGTTTTTAAACAATACAGTGGCTATGAGAAATTGGATGAAAAGGATATGAGTCATTTTATCTATAGATTTGTTTATGGTCTCAGACCAGAGGTTGGAGAAATGATCAGGAATAATATTGTCGGTTGGCAATCACTTTCAGTTGATGACATTTTAAGAAAAGCTAAATACTGCAGTGATGAGTTAGAAGTGAAGCAGAAAAAGCTCAAGGAGAAAGCGATGTGGGCTCAAGTAAAAGTGGCTGAGCAACAGATTGCTAGTCTTGGAAATAAGAATACTAATTTTATTCAAACTCAAAATTCAAATCAAGGTCAAGGAAAATTTAAATTTAATATTAACAGAAAATGTAATCCTAAAGTTGAAGAATTAAAACAGAAATTACCTTGTTTCAATTGTGGAGAAATTGGACATTGGAGAGACGAGTGTAAGAAACCACCTAGAAATTTAAAGAGTCCATTGTTAAATCCACAGATGCAGAGTGATGTTGATCTGCAGCGACAGCTACAGTTGCAACAAAATCTAAATGATTTGAGTCTTCAGCGACAGCTGCAAAACCAATTGAATCATCAGCAAAATCAAATACCGCAACCTCCTTTCCCTAATTGTGGGGGAAGCCAAAAATATAATCCAAGTGTGGGATTTCAAGGAGATGATCAGGTAATCAGAACACAAAGGCAAATTGTGCAGAATGCTTCAGGACAGTTTTTGTTAACCGAGCAACAAGAAAGTGATTCTGATGATTACTTCTGACGGTGCCCGAGAGAGGGGGAAGAGTGTGTTATTGGAGCCACTCTTGAGGTTGACCAGTCTGGTCCATTTGTAAATGGGAAAGTTAATGATGTAGACATCACTTTCTTAGTGGACACTGGTGCTACCCGTTCTACTGTTAGATCAGTGGAAATTGAAAACCTACCTCTCTCTGGGGAAACCATCCAAGTAGTTGGAGTAAGTAATCAACAGATCAGAACGGATCTAACTGATCCAGTACCAGTTGAAATTGGAAATTTTAAAGACAAACACAGATTTGTGGTTTGTAACAGTAGTCCTGTGAATTTGCTGGGGAGGGATATATTGTGCAAAATGAATTGCAGAATATATTGTTCTCCTGAGGGAGTTGAACTACAAACAATGGAGGAAGATGGTTTGTATCGATTGACTATGATGTTGGTAGAAAAAGAAGAATCAAAATTGTTTCCTACTTTTGAAAAGGATAATTTACCTGAAGAGCTCAAAGAAACAGTAAAGGCTGAAATTTGGGATTTGACTGGAAATGAGATGGGTCTAATGAAACATGTCGATCCAGTCAAAATTACTTTAAAGCAGGGGATAGAATTCCCAAATATTCCCCAGTATAAGATGAAAGCAGAGACAATTGAAGGAGTTATTCCTGTGATTGAAAAGTTCATTAAACAAGGTGTTTTAAAAGAAATTGAGAGTAGTCCTTGTAATTCACCGATTATGGGAATCAAGAAATCAAATGGAATATATAGAATTGTTCAGGATTTAAGAAAAATCAATCAGATTGTCCTACCATGTTGTCCTGTGGTTCCAAATCCTGCAGTCATTCTGTATCAGATTCCACATGATGCTGAATGGTATACTGTTATTGATCTTTGCAATGCTTTCTTTACTGTACCATTACATCCTGAGAGTCAAGAAATTGTCGCTTTCAGATTCCAGAGTAGGACCCTCGCATGGTGTAGAATTCCTCAAGGGTATACAGAAAGTCCTTCTATCTTTAATGAGCTGTTGAAAAGATCTTTGGAAAATCTAGATTTACCTGGCAGGTCAACGTTGGTGCAGTATATTGACGATTTGTTGATAGCTGCTAAAACAAGAGAAAATTGTGTGACAGACACAATTATACTGTTAAATCATCTAGCAGATGAGGGACATAAGGTTAAGGTGTCTCCAGCTAAGTTGCAGTTTTGTAAACAGGAGGTAAAATATCTAGGTCACAGAATTGCAAAGGGAAAGAGACAAGTGACAGTTGAGAGAATTAAAATGATTCAAGCAATGCAACCTCCAAGAACACAAAGACAAGTCAGAATGTTTCTGGGAATGGTTGGTTACTGTCGACAATGGATAAGTGGATTTTCGGTAATTGCGAAACCACTACAGAGATTGACAAAATCAGATGTAAAAGACCCAATTGTTCTAAATGAAGCTGAGTTTGAGTCTTTTGAAAATCTAAAAAGAAGCTTGTGTGAAGCTCCAGCTTTAGGAATGCCAAATTATGAAAAAGGTTTTGAACTATATTGCAGTGAAAGAGAGGGATGTGCTTTGTCTGTGTTAATACAAAGACATGGGAATTTAAAGAAGCCCATTGCATATTTCTCTGCAGTTCTTGATCCAGTTGCTAAAGCTTTACCAGGCTGTTTAAAAGCAGTTGCTGCAACAAGTGTCAGTCTTGAACAAAGTGAAGAAATCATAATGGGATTTCCTGTGAAAGTTTTCGTGCCTCATTCAGTTGAAATATTACTGACAAGAGGTAAAACTCAGCATTTAACTAGCAGTAGGTTAACCAAATATGAAAAAATTATTCTGGGAGCAGATAATGTTTCTATTGCTAGATGCGTGAATCTGAATCCTTCCACATTGTTACCTGATTCTGAAATTATTGATGAAAATGATGTGGAACATGAGTGCTTGGATGTTATGGAATATTGCACCAAGCCTAGGCATGACATTAAGGATGTTCCTTTGCCTGAATCAGATTTTGTTTACTTTGTGGATGGTTCTTGTTTGAGGTCAGAAGGAGGTGTTTTAAAAACAGCCTATTCAGTTTGTACAGTTGCTGATGTTGAAGAAGCATCATGTCTTGAAGGAATTCGTTCAGCACAGGTGGCTGAATTGATTGCTTTAATTCGTGCCTGCGAAATTTCAAAAGATTTGAGAGTTACCATAATAACTGACAGCCAGTATGGGTACGGAGTTGTGCATGATTATGGACAGCTCTGGTCTCAGAGGGGCTATTTAACTTCAGCAGGGTCACCAAGTAAAAATGCAGTGTTTATTAAAAGATTAATTGACGCAATACAATTACCTAAAGAAATTGCTGTAGTTAAGTGTGCAGCACATACAAAAGGTGTAGATTTTATCTCCAAAGGCAATGCTTATGCAGACGAAACTGCGAAGTTTTGTGCCAAAAAGTGTCGTGCATACAATCGGGAAAAAAGCAAAGAATGTGATTCAAATTCATTGATGCTAACATCAGTAGTGGAAACATGGCAGGAAATCAGGGATTTGCAAAATGAAGCTGATGATGAGGAAAAAGATTCGTGGCTAAGAGCAGAATGTAGACCACGTGATGAGGATGGAGTATGGACTTACAAAGATGGCAGAGTAGTTTTACCAAATTGTTTGATTGCTGACATGGCCAGATTATATCATGGTCCTGGCCATATTGGAAGAGATTCCATGATCAGACTTTTTAAAGAAACTTGGTTTAATACCAAATTTAGAACTATTGCTGAATCTTTTTGTCAGAGGTGTTTATCTTGCCAGCAAATGAACCCAAACAGAAAGTCAATTGTGGGTACAGGAATTATAGGTCGAGAGGGTGGTCCTTTCACCAGATTGCAAATGGATTTCATTGAGATGCCTGTACACAATTGTTTGAAATATGTTCTTGTGATTGTTTGTTTATTTTCAAGATGGGTAGAAGCTTTTCCTACTCGACATTGTGATTCAATTACAGTTGCAAAACTGTTACTTAGAGAAATCATTCCGAGGTACGGTTTTCCTGTCACTATTGAAAGTGATGGAGGGAGCCATTTTGATAACAAACTTATGAAATTAATTTGTGAAGCATTAAATATTGAGCAGAAAATACACTGTGCATACAGACCAGAGGCATCTGGAGTTGTTGAGCAAATTAATGGAACAATTAAGAACAGGATTGGAAAAATGTGTCTAGATACAGGTGTAAAGTGGACAGATGCTCTTCCACTAGTTCTAATGTCATTAAGGAGTACACCTGATAAGAAGACAGGTCTGAGTCCTCATGAGATTTTAATGGGCAGGGTCATGAGGCAAGCTTTTGTTCCAGTTGGCAAATTGTTGAGCATTAATGACAGTGCTATTTTGGAATATTGCAAGAGACTGTCTGACATAGTGACTTCTGTGTCTAATCAGGTGGGAACTGAAGCACAATCTGATGAAAAAGTACAGACACATGATCTGAGACCTGGAGATTGGGTCAGGACAAAAGTTCATCGAAGAAGAAATTGTTTGGTCCCTAGGTGGCAGAAGCCTAGGCAAATAATTTTAGTCACTACGAATGCAGTAAAATGTAAAGGATTGAAAAGGTGGATTCATCCCAGTCACACTATTCCAGTGCCTACTCCTGAAAATTCTGATGAAGAAAGTGATTCAACTGAGGATTCAGATTCTGAAGTAGAAAGTGAGAGAGTTCCAGATTTTGAAGATCGACAAGGAGGTCGACATCTGGGAACTGTACCTGTGAATGGAGAGTTGTCAAGAAAAGATTTGGAAATCATTGAAATAGATTCTGAGAATGAAGATCTGCTAGAAAAGAAAGTAGCAGAAGGAAAAGTCAAGAAAGTAAATGGAGTAAAATCTATTGAAAATCTTGAAGACAGAGAAACTGAGATAATAGAAATTTCTGACCAGGAGAGTATCGAAAAGCAGAAACAAAGCTTTGAAAGAAGGAACGGTAATCCAGGAACTGGGAAGCTGAAGGTAATTGAAGAAGAGGAGGAGAACGAATTACCAAGTACCAGTGATGGAAGACAAAGTATAGTTCCTAACGAAGTGAAATTGCCGAGTAGAAAAGTTCCTGTGTCAAGAATCGAAATTTCTGACAGTGACTCTGGAGAAAGTGACGTGAATGAGGAAGATGGAAGAGTAAAGAAAAGGTCTTGGAAGTCAGAAACAAATGTTTCAGAACCGAAAAGAAAGATCTTGAGAAAAGGTGATTTGTGGCCGAGCGGAAGTGGAAAATTGAGAGTTAGGATAATTAAAAATTCTAAGGAGCAGGTGGAGGAAATCACTAGTCAAAACGAGCCTGAAAAGAAAGCTGAAAAAAGGAGGAAAATATAAGTAGTGTCTAGAAAAACAAAGAGAGTTGTGAAGCCAAATCAGAAATATAGGTCTCCTGAATGGACTTATCTGATAATTCCTCCTGTCATTGAGATTAATAGTAGCAGTCAGGAAGATGAAATTGAAGAAATTAGTGACAATGATTGAAGTATTGATTTATTAAATTGGATTTTTCTTTTTATTATTTGGCAAAAGGCCGAAGAAATTTTGTTAGGTGACACAAGGTCGAAGAAAACTTGTTTAGCTGTGAAATTGTTTGTGACATAAGGTCGAAGATACATTGTTAGGGTTAAGTTAAAAAAAAAAAAAATCTTTTAAAAGGGGGGTGTACATTTTAGAAATTAATATTTTAAAATAATTTTTGTTTCTTTTTATCTTCTAAGACAAAGTAAAAAAAAAAATGCCTTACGTTATGGAACGGAGTACTTCAAAGTGTTCTATATTCAAGAGATGCTGTAAGATGACTCTGGTATGTGTGCTCGTGTTAATTCTGCTCTGGTTAGTACTAGCTGTTATTCCTTTTGAAATCAACAAAAATTTACACAAGGTCAATATGTCAAGCAAAGCTTCAATTAGTCAAAACAAACATAGTGCAACAAGTAAAGTTATTGATAACAAACCTGAAATTCATCAGGACAAATCTATTAGTGATTTTTCAAGCAATACATTCACAAGGCTTTTAGGAGAATATGTTAAAGTAATGAATGCTAAAGATTGCTATGTTTGTGTAAAGTTACCTGCTTCTGTTTCTGAGGGAGTAACATATAATATGCTTCCTCTTACATATGGTATAACATGTAGTGTGTTAGCTAGTTTGTTCTATCAGACTGGACGTTTAGAATACTATTATTCAAATTTTGATGAAATTTTCGCGAACTTAAAAATTGAGAGTGTTTTGAATAAACATAAAAAAGCCAAACAGATGAGGGAATTTTTCCTAGTAACTAACGAACTCACATATGAGTATGCTTATAAGAATAATCTAACTTGTAAACTAAGTACTGAAGGCAAGAATTTCCAGAACCTTGTTGAGGAGAGAAGAGCAATTTATCAAAGAAACGAATTAGTTAAGCAGACTAAATCTAGGTTCTGGCAAAAAGAAGATGAGAAGCTTAATGGTAAAACTTTTGATAACGTTGCAATTCACATAGATAAACCAGTTAGTGGTAAGCTTTGTATTAGAAGAGATAATACACTTTTTGATAATTATTTTGTGGGTGCTAGTAATTGTGAAGACACTTATCAGATTATGGGTGGTTGGGGATTCAAAGGTGGCAAGGATCCAATTTTTCCTGGAATTTATTTTATTTGTGGTGACAAAGCTTATTATAATCTCCCAGATCATTGGTATGGGACTTGTTTTGTTGGAATTGTTTTTCCAAAGATATTCCATGTTGACAGGAATACTGAAGGACTGTTCAAAATTAATAATCATGTAAATAGATATAAAAGAGAAAGTTTCACAGAAATTTTAGGAGATATTTTTGAAGCAGTGATACCCATAGTGGGTATAACCTTGAATGCAGGGAAAATTAGAAAATTATCCACAATTGTTGATAGATTGTCCACTGATACAGCAGATGGTTTCCAATTAGTGAATGTTGAAGTCATTGCAATTAGAACTATGGAGATGCAAGATCGCCTTGCTTTAGATATACTTCTAGCAAAAGAGGGAGGAGTTTGTGGTATTTTACATGTACAACATTGTTGTACCTACATACCTGATGAAAGCAAAAATATTGATATGTACATTAAGAATATTACAGAAATGCATTCAGAGATAGTTCCATTAGAAGAGGAAGATTTCTCAGAACGACTTTCAAAAAGGTTTCAAGCTATAAAAACCTGGTTTCAAGAAATAGGTGGTTCAATTCTTGGCAAGATTTTAACACCTTTGATTGTGATAATATTTATAATAGTTCTAACAAAAATTGGTTGTTTATTACACAAAAGAAAGAAACAAATGAAAGAAAAGAAGAGAATTTATAAAATAAAAAAGGAAGAAGAAAATGAAATAGAATTACAAGAATTACATAGGGCTCGATATGATAATTGCAGAGATTTTGCAAAAACAAATTTTTAGAATACTAACTCAAGTGAATTTGAATCATTTTCTATTTAGTTTAAATTTTTCAAATTTTTGGGTGTGGTGTGGTGATTTGTTAATCACCAGATGAGGGAGTTGATGGAGCGCGATAGAGAATAACTTTTTATTCCAACTCGTGAAGTCATACTTCCATAAAATAAAATAACCTTATTAATGATTTGTGATGTATTTGTACTAAATCAACTTAGATTAAACTTTTACACGCGGGAAAACTAACACATGTGCTCATAAATGTGCATAACTGTTGCATCTTTTTGTTCGTGCAAAAATAATAAATTAATTTTGTCGTTCTGTCATGTCACAACTAACTGCAGCTGAATTTTAAAGAGTGGCATGTGCTTATTTTGCCTTCCTTGTCTATGTGATGTCATTCTACTCTCTATAGGTGCATAAGGATTTTGTGGAATAATGAAGACTGGTAGATATAAAATGCTGCTTTATTTGTTTGCTTTGTGCTAGGTAACACTAGATTAACGGGTGGGTTAAATAATTAGCAAACAAGGGGTGGAAACAGAATGAATAATATTTCTTTCATTAATTATTTTCTTGTGTTTGTTTATACATTAGAGAAATTAAGTTGACTGCTTTGGGCCTAGTTCACTCGAGTTTACTAAAAAGATGAATTTAATTTCTGCACGAAGCCTGAGATGTCCTTTCTAAAGTTTTCCATCGAAGTAACATTTGTTGAACTGCGATGAGGCTCTGACATTATTCTGGTCGGACGTGGCCAAGGCCGGGAACCGGCAGAAAGAACATTTGATAACTTGGCATCCGAGGAAGTTAAATGAAACTAGTGAAAAACTATGGCAAAATTGTTGGAAGCAAAGGAAGCCTCGGATCACGTACAGTAGAGACAACGGAGTCTAAGAAAGTGACGGAACTGATGTTTTGAAATTATGGGGTGACATGTCACTTGTCACTCATGAGCCAATGGGACATCGACTTTTGCGGAAAGTTTTACTTTTACTTAGATTAGCTTAGCGCAGAAGGGTATAAAGATCCATGCCCCGTGGATGGGTCACGCTGCTGCTTTCTAACCTTTGGATGAGGGTGTCGTGCTGTCGGACTTTACTTGGAGCATGTAAGAAATCCTAAAGACTTTGCTTTATTTTCATTTATTTAGCTAATTTAGGGACTTAGGTTTTGAGAAAATGCTAAACTTATAATTCTTTGCAAATATTCTGAATTCTATATGATGCTTTTGAATATGCTTACAACGATTCTAATAAAAATGCATAAATAAACCATATACTTACAATTCAAATAAATAGCTAATAAAATCTTACTTTTGAAAACAAGCTGGTCTTGTCATTTCGGGAGTGCAGGTTATCATTAGCTAGATGCCATCACCATGGTGGCCAATTAACTAGTTAGGATTTGTTTGAGTAATGTCCTTATTTACCGCGGATGTATATAAATGTATATAAGTTGTATATAAGTTTAATTAGGCCACATGATTCAGTTGGTCAAAATATGTCAGATTTTATTAATGGTCCATGTTTTTAAATAGTGATTTTTAGTGTGTATGGTGAAGTTAGGTAGTGTAGATTATGACATATTTCCTATAGGCCGCTGGATCAGGGCGTTGGGGCATTGCCTCACTAATGCCACGGCCCCATCGTTCTACTTCTGACGTTAATTGCAGCAATCAGGACTCCTGATTGGAATTAGCGTCAGATGTAGAACACGGACGCTGAAGGGTTGGGGCTGCGGCAGCTATCTCCGAGTTGAGTGACAGTGGACAGCGCATTAGTGCCATGTTCCTTTTTAGGGCTGATCATTATTACGATCAGCCTGAACATGCGCACCAGACTTCCCCCTAAGAGACCGAGGGTTGCTTCATGCGCAGCCCCTGGTCTCTTAATGGGCAGGGATATGCCCTCAGCCAATCCTGGCAGGGGTTGCCAGCCACTTACGCAAGAAGTTGAGAAGGCGCCATTCCAACGCACAGGACGGACCCCGGCCCAGGAGCAGAAAGCAGAGGCGGCTCGGACCCGCCCGGTCAGGTACGTTTTTTGTGTTTTTAAAACTTTATTTTGAAAGCCCGCCTCCGCCCCCTCTGCCCCCCCCCTGACCATTGCGAGCCGCGACTGGATGGGGGGCACTGTTTAGAGCGGAGTGAAGGGTCGTCAGCCGTGCATGGACCTTGGTGCTCTGTCATTGGACCAGGGAGGGGGACGTGTATACCCAGATATTATGTGTGGATTGGATGAGGGTCCGTTGGGTGGGGGCCCCCTTCTGGTTTGTGATTAGCACCCGGGGGGGGGTCCTTAGTGTCTGTTGTTGTGTTATCCCACCAGAGGGTCTCTGAGTCCCTCTGGGTTCAGATCTGGAGGTGTCTCAACCGCTGGGATTGTCCCACGCCAGGATCCATTATCCCACTGCATTCATTGGCCGGGATCAATGCAAGTGAGACCGGGGCGAATGGCAGGTTACGGACCCCAAGGTGACGCCCGCGAGGCATCTGGCTGTCACTCTCGCTGTCTGTGGTCATGAGGAATGTGGGGCGCAGGGACCCCCGAGCCTACCCACCCAAACCTCGAGAGCTTTTCTGGGACTGTTTCCTATTTTTGTAAATCATTTTTAACAGCTTCGACTTCATAGCGTCGGAGCGCTTTGCTAGAATTTATGAAAGTAGTTTGTGTATGACTCAATATTATTTGCGGGTACTGAAAACAGACACAAGTGCTGGCAATCAGGAGAGTGCAGTCTGGGTCCATTTATCATAATGTTTTCCTTCATTGTAAAAGAGACATTTTTTGGGGAGGCTTCAGTACAAAGAAACTATTGGGTCTCCAGAGGTGCCAAAGCACATTTCCCAATCATGTGCAGATATAATGAGCGTTACAGGAACTTAGGCCTTCGCAATGGTCAACTACATTTCCAAAAGGCACATATATATAAACATCTATACACAGCATGGCAGGAAGTTGGAGTCATGTGCTATTCAAACACACCTCACACTCGATTGCTTCACAGGGCTTCCTGGTCTTTGTTGCATTGTATCCTGACAACTGTATTCTGGTTTTCCTAGATCCAGACCAATTGCTTGTGGTTTGAAAGTTTGCTTGACAGTAGACTGTTGCACTAACAGGCATTCACCTTTCCGAGGATTAACGCAAATAGGGTAGGGAAGAAAAAGAGGGAATTTATGGATGGGAAGAGGTGTGGCGCCGCGGCCAGGGCGGCTGACTCCGGAATCTGGGGATCTGGGGAGCACGGTTCGATCCCTGGCTCCGGCGGCAGGTTAGCCCAGCACCATGTGACTCTAGGCAATAGCTTGCTTAATCTTCCCGACGGCCCCTGCGCCTAGAGACCCTTATGGGTGATTGAGCGCTTTACAAATGTGGATATTATTATTATTATTATGGATGGAAAGTTTTAATATTAAAATTTTAATCGCTGCATTTGTAAGAGGAGACTGAAAAAAGTAAAAAGGGGAAGGACTCAAACTCACCTCCGGGATAATTCTTTGCAGACTTAGTGGAAAGGCAGAGGGAAATATGATATCACTTTATTAATGTAATAACTGCACTTTCACAATTGCTTCTTGCTTCTCAAATTAGCTTGAAAATGCACCATTTACCCACTCTTTTTAAACATTTTCTCGGGGGAGAAGATTAAGATGTTCGGGCTCGCTCGCCACGGTGCACTCTGACAAAGTTTACGCTCACCACTTTCAAATGTCACCAGCCACCACTGCATGCTCCTGTACGTGTTCCCATAATGACAGCTGCTTACGCTCTGTGCTACAGTTGCTATGCACAGTACACTCAATAATCATGCTTGTGCAAATGGCGTGAAAGTTCCGCAGGGCTGACGTCGGTGAAGCAGTAGTACAGCAGGTGTGACATCACACAACTGTAAGATAAGGACTGTTACAGAAGCAAATAAGTCTCATGTTCGAGCATCGTATCGTTGTTGAAAGATAATGAGAGAAACAGGTTATCGCAGGAAGAATGTGTTTAGGACAAGAGCTCGGGTGGTGTTTGACTCACCCAGCGCGGGGGCACAGGAAGCTTGCTCCGCGAATATTCGCAGCTTCACATCTGATATAGCACCCATCTCAGAAGTAAAGGTGTTTGTCTGTGGGCTCAGGGCTCGGTGTGCTGCTTTTGGGATGGTGACCCAGATCAGAGGCCATTCAGAGTCTCGAGAGCCTGCGCTTTTCAGGCAGCATTCAGCACATTTGGAGGTTTGTCTATGCTCTAGAACATACCCGAACACATTTCCCGCCAACGCAGGCTGAGAGAATCCGGCACAAGCAAAGAACAGCAGACCTGAGAGGGTGTCATTTCTTTCCAGTAGCAGTGAGAGGGCAAAGTCTCTCTCCGAAGGAATTGAACAGACCCAATTAAAATAGGAGTGCAGTGAACACAGCACAAACCACTAGGCAATGTCCAGCACTTCCAGTGTTTTAATGCAGAACTTGTTAAAACCACAAACCACAAAATCCAAATAAGCCTACCCAGGTACAAAAAGCACTCCCTGTCACTATAGAGTAAAACATCCGATCACTTTATTTTTAACTTTATTCCTCACTACAGCTCTGTACAGTGTTGTACAATGACATCTTCATGTGTGAGGCACTCTGACGCCCATCCAGACAATGCACCCTTGTTATTTGGTAAATACAGGGCATCCATGGAGAAGTGGCGGATGGCTCGTGGGCATAAACGTAGACTGCTGATATCTGTGGCACTCTAAGTACGGTGGACATGTGGCAGGTGTCCTGCTCCTTCAAACTCTAACTAAGGTGCTATGTTTGCCCTATAGAAAAAATGGAAATGAAAATAAATTACAAAGCAACAATATATGTCTATCCATTTTAATAATCTAAAATGGAACATTTGGCGATGCAGCCTAAACCAGGCATTCAGGTATGGATGAACAAGGTCTGGAAAAGGAAAGAAATCAACTAGAGATGAAATGTATTGAAAGTAAAGGAATGGCTGGTACCTCGTTCCTGTAGATGGTGGAGTTTTGTGGTATGTGAGTAAATGTAATCCAAGCGTGTTATTCTCTGTATTTACCTGAGCTAGGAGCAGTAAGAGTGTTCTCAGCATGTAGGTTAAGTTTAGTAAATCACCAAGCTGCCCAGCAACAAAGGTAATAGTGGCTACAAACAATCTTCACAGTCACAAGACCATAATTACAGGGCTTCGCTTCAGCAATACAAACACTCAGTTCAGCCACTCCACACAGGCATGGAAAATAGTCACCGCTCCTAGGGTAGGATACGCCTCTTGTTGATAGGTGGGATCTGTAGAGCTGTGACCCTCCCTCGTTCCAGGGCGCTTGTACGGAAAGCAAGCAGCATTCATTAGAGTTATCTTAGTAGGCCTCTTATAAGCCAAGGAGTCACATCTGAGAGTCCACGTGGTCAGCCACCTTGGTAGCCCAAATAGGGCCAGCAGTTCAGGAAAAGAGATGGCGCCTGGTCATAGTTCCTTCCCAGCTAGAACATTTACAGTTGGGCTGACTGGAACTCTTTATTAAATTGCCAAGCTGGAAGAGTACGAGAGACATCAGGAATTCTTATGCCTTATGCCTTTTGTAATTTGTGAATTCAGAGGCGTGATTAACTCTGCCAGTGATCACACACAGTTTGGATAATAAAATAATAGAGAATTAGGTTTCCTGTCCTTTGCACTGATACTTGGAGTGCTTAGACAAAAAACCTGCAATATTCATTTGTTGTGATCATTCTGACAAAGTAAATATGCTCCATATTGGAGTACAGTCAATTGACATAGAGAAATAAGCAATGAGCCTGAACAGTTACATCTCTTCCCACCAACCACTCAGACATCACAGCTCAGCCGTACTGAATTCAACCTACCACAGGCTGGAAAGGCACACATATCTGCTCAGCGCCCGTCAAACACACAAAACATAACGTGCCCACCTCTGCTTATTTATTCCTTTTAGCATTAAAAACACAATAGAAGAAATAAATGAGTTGAAAGAAAGAAATAGGGTTTAATTACTTCCATAAGACTTTGCGTTTTCTAGAGTTGTGTGAAACATCACACCCTTCCCCTTTCTAAACTCGACAGCAGTGGCGGCTCCTGAGCGTCGCCCCACTATTCAAAAGGAAAAATACAATGATAATAACGTATCATTATTATCACTGTATTTTTCCTATAGAAGGAATGACTTGCTTGGTGGGGCTGGCCAGAGCAGGGGGGGTAGTGGTTTGCACTCACTAAGTGCACATGACTGCTGCCTGCCAAGCAGTCCTGCACACTTTGCATGTTCCCCACCAGGCAGTCTTACCCAGACTGGTGAGGAACATGCAAAGCCTCCCTGTCCCCGTCTGAACACCGAACCACAGAGCTCAGATCAATCAGAACGCTGCAGCGTTGTGATTGGCTTTGGGAAGCCAATCACAATGCTGCATTGCAGCATTGAGATTCACTCAGTAGAGCCTGTGTGACCAACTGCTTCCTGGTGCTGCTGCCGACCGGGACTGGAGACCGGAAGATGAAGAGGACGGAGCACAGGCGGGCATCTATCCTTTTCAGGTAAGTCTTTTTTTTTTTCATTCTGCCCCCCGGCTCCTCCGCACCCCCCCTCCCGTTTGGTAGCAGCCACTACTGCTTGACAGAGTATTTCTAAATGTTAGTTTTCACAATTTTGCCGGAATAAATATGCAAAAAGCAGTTGTTCTTTTTTAACAAAATCTTTATATTGTGGATTTAAGCGAGGCTTTAGTTTAATCAGAAATTCGCAATTATTGTCAAATGTATTTGATAGATTTCACTTAGGGCCATATGTATCAACATTCCGTTTTGCGATTCCTAAATAGCGATTTTTAAAGAATCGCTATTTAGAAATCGCAAAATGGTATGTATGTAGAAATCAGCTTCTTTTTAGCGATTTCTGAAAATTCCTTAATTGCGATTAGCAAATTGCTAATCGCAATTAAGGAATAATTTCCCATTCATTTCTATAGGCCAGGAGGCCCATAGGAATGAAGGGGAAATTTGCTAATCGCAATTTGCTAATCGCAAATTGTGAATATTTACAAGGGTGCAGGGGTGTCCAAAGGACACCCTGTTGCACCTCTGAAATCGGGATGGGTGCACATGTGGCGCACATACATGCCCTAAGGGCATGTATGTGCGTCACATGGCACTTAGAAAATTGTAAAAATATGCATTTAGGAAAGAATTCGCAACTTACCACCAACTAGAAGTTGGTGGTAATTTGCGATTCCTTAAGGCCAATTTGCTAATTTTTTTGGCTTCTTACATTGCATTTAAGGAATCGCAAAATTTGCGATTCCTTAAATGCAATTGCAAGATAAGGAATCGCTATTTTGCGATTCCTTATTTTTCAAGCAGATTTGCTTGATGCATACCATTAGTCCAAATTCTGCGAATTTCGGCGTTTGCGAATTCAATTTGGCTTGATACATATGGCCCATTATCACTACTCATTTGAAAAAATCTCATAACTAACCTTTATTCAATTTTAACTAACAGTTCCAACATTTTCAGTCGTGAATCCCATTAATATATTTTATACCAATTAGATGGGCTTACTTAGAAAAAACTCCTGAATTCACTTTTAGACATTTTAAAAGACAGAGCTATATTCTTAATTGTCCTGCTTGTTAAAAAATATACCTTTGAGGAACAAAAATCCAACTAACATAATGTTTGTTTGACATTTCCCAGCAGACTCCAATTTGAATTAGAAAAAAAGCCGCAATCCAGTAACGTACAAAAATGGAGATCACCCTGAAAAATTTATAAATGCATACTTTTGATATGAAAAATTAAAAATCCAGGACATAGTCTATATTGTTTGTCAATAAGATATTTAGGATCTCAGATAATGCTCTTTGTTGCATTTCGTGCATTTAGTCTCAAACTGTATTACTTCATTGAAGTTTTAAGTCAATTCAAGACCTTGATAGGGTAAAGAACGGGTGATGTTGACCCCATCTAAACTGTTAAACCCTGTATGTGATCAGCACGGCAATGGAAATACAAGTTGTTGCAAATGGGTTGCACTCACTTAGTCCACCAGCATTTTTCACTTTTGATCAATCCGTTTTTTTACCTTTACCTTGGGTGAGGCTAACGACCCAAATCTAACCTGGGATAATTTCATGGTCACTGGACTGAGCATGTTTACTGTCATTGTCTAACTTCTAAAGTAAGGCTGCAGCAGTGCAGCTAGGATAAGGGGCATTGGGCTGATTACAAGTTAACGTGTGCATCAGTATGTGCGTACATGTGCCAGCTGCAACTGTGAGACTACTTTCATGCGAAGCCCAGTAATTGCAAACAGGTAGCCTGGAACAGAAAGAGCTCTGCAGGGGTAAGAGTGACTTGGGATAGACATTATAACATTAGCGGGCATTCATAGCTAAGTCTGTGGGATTTACCAGAACATTTGTAGTGCTTCACTGTATTATACACATACGTGAAAACGACCTTAAAGCACAGTTTCACTCCACTTAAGCCTGTACAGTCCAGCAAGGTTCACATAGGGGTAAAACATGTACACTGAGTTTGATTTTCCATGTTCCCATAACATACATATACATATCATGGGACATCAAGAATTGTCATATTTCTTTGGGTCAACTCATAATCAGATTCCAGGCCTGTGCGCCACTTGCTGCACCAACTTAATAGCAGAAGGAACAAAGGCCTCCCCACATAAAAGGAGCAATTAGTGACTGTCCCAGTTCCTGAGAGAGGGAAGGGGAATGGGGGAAATATGCCTATGATAATTAGCTTCCATGCTGAAACTGAACTGGGTCGGCCTAGGCCCACTGAATAAAGGGGAAGAACAGCCATCTGGAGCCAACTCAGGAGGGCTCCCCTTGAGGTTTTGGTGGGAAGGGGTCTGGTAGTGATATTAGATATGAGTGGAGGCGATGCCCTCAGAGGAGTTCTTCATCGAAAAAACGAGACAACGCCAGATTGGATTGTCCCAGAATTGTGCAGGTGGGTTGTGACAGGGGTGTAATGATGATGTGGCATACTAGAATTGGCCAGGGGTGCCTGGCATCTAGAACTTTCCACCTCCATTAAAAACCCCTGCACAAGGGAGAGATGGGAAGAAAATCCTGGACTTGGGAGATGACAACAGTGGAGAAAATGTCCAGCTGGAAAGAGGTGCCACCTGATGCCCCGAAACCTTGTCATGAGCTGACACCCAGGACTAGGATGGTTCTCTCCAGAATCAGTGGTGCTGCCTCCTTTATGCCCCCAAGACCAGTTGGGGGACAACCTTGACTTCAGTACCATCCCTGGGAGCCCAAAATTTTGCCAGGCGGCTCTAGGGCCGGGGGAGTGTATTCAGAAGGGTGCTCTGCTGGCTTGTAGCAGAAGGGCTGCAGAAGATCCTCCCACCTACAGGAATGGAGCGCCAGGAGACGAGAAGACTGGTGCAATGAGCCAGTAAACCCAACTCGCCGCAAACTGCACCCTTTAGAGGCAAGGGAGCCTGTTGAAAAAGCTCCTGGTAGGTAGAGTTCAGTACCAGGGGGGAAACGTACTGAAGATCGTGAAAATCATCCCAATGGGGCCTGGGTTATGCTGCTTTAAACTTTTTAGCGGACTCTCCAAGAAAAAGGAGCTCATGAAAATCAAATTTCGCCAAGTGTAGGCCAAGTACTCAGTTGATGATATTTTGCTTTCTACTTTAATAATTTAATTAATTTTACCTGCGGCCCCCTCCCTGGGGCACCAGCAACTTAAAAAGAAAACCGAACATTCTGTTACTAGAGGGCAGAATGATCTAACAAATAAAACAAAGGCCTCTCGGAGCTCGAGGGGATTTAAATCCCCTTGAGCTCCGGGAGGCCTTTGTAAAACATTAGAATGTTGCTCTGCGGGCCTTTACCGGCCCGTAAAAGCAGGGAGTACTCCTTTGTCTTCAATGGAGCTCCCAACATCCTAATGTTCTAATATAGCCTTTTAGCCCCCCGTAGAGGGCTATACCGGCTATTAAAGGCCCTCTCCAGCGTTAAAGGACCGAGCCGAAGGCCTTTAACAAGGGAGAGGGTCTTTAATAGCTGGTATTGCCCAGCTACGAAGGGCTATAAGGCTATTAGAACATTCTGCCACTAGAGGGTAGAATGTTCTAACAAAAAAGAACAAAGCCTTATGGGAGCGTGAGGGGATTGGAATCCCCTCAGGCTCCATGAAGCCTTTGTTCACAGCCAAAGCTGTGAACAAAGAAACATTGGAATGTTGGAGCTCCAGGCTTATACCATCCATTATAAGCCCGGAGCACTCCATTGTTTTCAATGGAGCTCCCAACATTCCAATGTTCTAATTTTCAATATTGAACAAATTGGAAAAGGTTAGCTCTGAAAAGGACACGGCTGTGAGATTGTTCCAAACTCCAAACCCTTGTACTGAGAGCTAATCCTTTCAATACCACCTATATTACTTGGTCAGGTTAATCTTTATATGGGATACGGATGCTATCATTTGTCTCCTGTAATGGCCCTCAATAGCCTGGTTCTTTTCTTCACATTCCAGAAGTTTTTGAACTTCTAGGGAGGATTTGATGAAAGAATAGCTGTTTGGATGGACTTGGTTCATTTGTGTCTCCATGATCAGTCCAGAGGTGAGTTATTGCCTTACGCTTTGACCTTAGAAGAAGAACCCTCCTGAACTAGAGGTGAGAAATGCATACTATATTGCAAGATGTTCTTCTTGGCGGTAAGTGTGACAGAGGTAAACAATAGGTAAACAACAAGCTGTAGTCAGAGAAGGGTTTGATGTCAGAATTTTGTTGAGAGCAACATTACATTACCTAACATAATTAAAATATTTTGAACCATTTATACAAGTATTATCCCATTGGGTGTAGATTTTCTATTATGAATCAAAGGGAGCAATAGTTTTGTAATGGATAATTCGGCCAACATAATTTTGTCAGGATATATTCAGTTCACAATATTCTGGTACCATACCCAGAAAAGCCAGTAGCCTTAAAATGTTTGCACCTGGTCAAGGTACTCTACTAGGGTCAAAAGGTCATCTAAGACAGATATCAAAGTGGACTTAGTTCCATGTCTGGAGGAAACTCCTTACTGGAATAGACTGATCAAGGAAAGGTTCGCTAGACCTTTCTCAAAAAGTACAGAAAATCATGGGAAAATAGTACTAGATACCATAGACGAGGTGTTCAAAGTAAACCATTTAAAGAAAGGGATAGTAATTGAACATTTAAAAATAGAATGACAACATCAAATAACAGTGTCAAGCCAGATTCCGCATTCTAATGCACGTCCTGCTGAGCATAACCCCTCTGTGTCTCTGATGGATGTTCAGCTTTTTTGACAAAGGTGATAAATTACCTTCTCAACACAAGCTAATGAAAAGGAACACATGTAGTTAGAGTTTGGAATATGGGTGGGCGTAATCGTGTAACTTGCTGTAGAGTGATTACACAATATTATAGCAAAATTATACGAGACTATGCAGAACTACGCGAGGAACATGACGCAGCATATGGCGCAATTTTCATAGTGCATGATGCACCTTTGCATTCAAAATGGACCTCACTATGCATTTTTCACTAAGAAAATTACCGAAATTACTCTGATTACTCTTACATTATTAAAATTTAACCCGGGTCTAGATTGCAATGGACTATATATTTTTTTCACTCAAACACAAAATCTGAAGATATAATCAGTTTTCACCTCAAGGGCAAAACACATTTGATGTAAAAAAAAGTGAAGCTAAGAAAGTTAAAAAAAAAAATCAATTCAAGGCAGAAATTGCAAATAAACATTGATCTCTGAAAACAATTATCAATTTGTCAAAATCTGATGAAAAACGGGAAGGATGAACCTTCTGATAACAACTGAAATCGGATTTGTTAATGTGGTCTTGGAGCCCGCCATAGCGGGCTCTACCGGCCATTAAAGGCCAGTTCCATCAGCTCAGGCCTTTAAGAAGGAGTGGGCCTTTATTGGTCGGTAGTGCCTGCTACAGAGCATTCCAAGGCTATTAGAACATTCCGGCCCTAAAGGGCAGAATGCTCTAATTTGTAAAACAAAGGCTTCACGGAGCCCGAGGAGATTGAAATCCCCTTCGGCTCCATGAGGTCTTTTGTTCACAGGGCTTTGGAATGTTGGAGCTCCGGGCTTCTACTGGCCATTAGTAGCCCGGAGCACTCCATTGTTTTCTATGGTGCTCCCAGCATTCCACTGTTCTAATAAAAATTCTGATTTCCCACCTTAGAGATCACCCACAGCCCAAGTGAAGTAACTTGCTGGCATGTTCCATTGCCCCAAGGTCGTGTCCCTGTGTACACCCTACCGTGTCCTTAAAAAACATCCGAGGTTGTAGTATTGATTCCGAGATTGCAGGATGTTAGGCAGCAGGCAATTATAGCAATGTATTTATTAATAATATTAACGTGTGTCTGGCAAAACGGTTAATTGATTTAATTCTTACCTCGTTATCAGTGTAGAATCCTGCTAGCATGTGCCACTGCCTTAAGGTCGTGTTCCTGTGTACACTCTGCCTTGTCCTTAAAAAAACATCAGAGACTGTTGTATTGTTTGATTCCGAGATTGCAGGATGTTAGGCATCAGGCAATCCTGGAAATACATTTATTAATATATAATAAATTATGTCTGGCAAGCTGGTTCACTGATTTAATTCTCACTGTTGACATCGACTGTGACCTGGAGGTACCATGCTCAAATTTCAGTAAACCAGTTCAGTCTTCTGTTATTCTGGGACACAGTACATGGACTACCATTTATTCGGGTAATAGCAACATTTGTCATTTATAGTGCTTAGAAACAGTTGATGAGTAGTAAGCCGTAATGAAAAGTTAAAAATTAATTGTTATTTTAGAGGAGAAATAAAACGGCTCAGCCTTGAAGGACATATAATATACAGTGTTATTAACAGGCAGTGGTACACAGCACGAAAGAATACAAATTCAGGTAAAATAGAGTATGTGCCAAAAGTAATAAGAGCCAGGTTTAAACAAGCATTGGCAATACCAATGCATCTAGCTATAATAGGAGGTTGTATTATAAAGTGAAGCACTATAAGTAAATAGCATGGGCATTAAAATGTATTGGTGTGGACACAATGATCTGTAAAATATTATTGGTGTGGGTAAAAAGGTCAGGTGACAGTTGCACTGTCAAGCCAGATCTAAAAATCTATGTAGGACCACCCTTCTCCCATACACTGCTGCCAGGAGAAAAACAACATAAACTATCCAGTTATCTAAGACACTTTAATAGCATTTTAATGTAATGTGTGTGCACTGGAAGTTCAAGATCAGGCAGTTACATAAATCAAGTGATCACAGCTCGGTAGTGCAAGCAATTTTTTTGTGGAAGCACACAACTTCTACCCCATCAAAACATGTACCTTTGGTTCCACCCATGCGGACGGAGCCAAAACCCCTCTCTAATAATGCTCACATAATTATCTGGTGACTGCTGTGCTGTCAAACCGGACCATAAAAAGTTGTCGTAAATTAGGCCCCAACTTTTGCAACCAGGCATTGATTTTGCAATGTGATCTATGTGCTATTAGGTTGTGTCGCAGAGGCAGGCCCTCTGGATTTAAGTGATTCTGCATCAGTGGGGGTTCCTGCATAATTATGGGTTTGCTGTATAATCTTTACCCAGACACTGCTACCATATATAAAAGGCACAAAATAAATATGTGATGCTATTGCAAAATTTGCTGCATTACACCGCATAATTTGCCTTTTTTGGCTTCATAATTTTGTCAACCTGCCACACAATTTGGTCTGATGCCAGTGGCCCTGATCACTGGCAGAGCTGTATTTGTAAAATAATGATGGCCAGTGCCCAAAGCTATGCTTAAAAGCCAACGGCCAGCACAATTACATGTCAGTGTGCAGAATACCAAAGCTGCATAGTCTGTATTACAACTCACACTTCTTTAATCCACTGGCAGGCACTCTCTGCCCATTTATCTAATTCCTGCGGGTCTCTAGGTTCTCCCTTCGTGACAGTTTTCTGCCTTTCTCTATGTCCTTCTCTCCCTAATGAGAAAAAATAAGTGCTCACCTCTAAAAATTAGTGCTGGTGCGTCCCTCAGGGAAGCACCGGCTCAAATTCAGCAATAGTCATAGGGGATTACAGAAAGATCTTCCCAAGGCAGGAAACAACAAACCACAGTCCCTGCATTTGCATTTCCCACTGGGATTATTTTTTTTTTTATAAAGCAGCTGATTTTCCTGAAAGGAACTGGCGCTGATTTTAAACAAACGTTTTCCAATTGAGAATTCCCTGCAGGGAGTAGCAGACAACTTTATGGTCCCCTTGAGAGTACCCAAAAATGTCATGAGGGCCCAAAGCAGGCCTTCCACTTTACAAATCAGTTATCACCTCTTTTGAGATGTTTCTGACTGCAATTGTGGTTGCAAACCATTGATGCATACCACTGTGACTCGCAATCAGGATGCAATGCCCCTTCACACTTTTTTCGAATTATGATCCGGAACGGAGGGAGCAGCTTCACTTGGCGCTCCACAATATACTAGAGGCCTGCACTTACTCTCAGGCCAGCTGTCTAAAGACAGCTGGCCTGAGAGTCGGCCGGCAAAAGAGACATGTGCACTTTAAACAGTGCAAAGAGTCCTCTGCCCATCCACTCCTACCTGCTGTCACTCAGCAGGCCCCGTCCTGACGCTCGGTTCATGACGGGATGATGAAAAATGAAATGGCAATGAGTTACCATTTTATTATTCATCTTGGGTGGCTTTGGAGGGCATTTAAGTCGGGCGAAGCTCCTCAGCTCCAACAGAGGAGCTGCCCTCGACACATTCGCATGCGCAGACCCTGTGGTCATATGACTGGCAGTAGCGGCTCCTGGAGGCAGTGCTGCTGGGAGGTGACGTGGGGTGGGGGAGGGCTAGGGTGGAGGGTAGTAAACACCGGAATACGGATGAATGCAGGTAAGTAGACAATTAAATCAATAAAACGAATTTCGCTGCGCGCGCTGCATCGCCAATATGAGAGATTCTTATATTGCCAATGTCACTCGATGCTTTGTCCAGCTTGTACCCATTGCTATTATTTATGACCCATCACTCCCTGTCCTTCATACAAGATTATTTCCTCTTTGCTTTGAGTATAAGTTCCAATGTCTACATCTCAAACAATAGGAAAAAGTCCATGTGCTATAGCTCACACTTCTACCACAGCCTCAACATTTATTTTCAGCATTTTTCCCTATTTTTATTTCTTGGGTCACAAATCATTTCCCTTCAATTTAATGTTTTCATTTGACAACGGACCTTTAAACTGTTTGTAATAAAGGTGCGTGTTTGGAAACCATTCCAAAGAGGCAATCGTGTAGGGATGGTTTCCGAATGTTAACCCATTTCCTTAAACTCAAGGTGACTATTTGCAAATTTTGGAAAGTAAAGAACATAAAGGGGACAGTTAATGAAGAGGCAAAACAGTTCTCAATACCTGGTCTTCGCATCCCTATCACCAACAAAATGCAGTCAGAATGTTCCCTTTTGGATGAGGTTTGGGTGTTATTTGGGACATATAATGATATCATTCACCAGATGGACCCTTTGAGGAAATGTTAAATTATCTATCATGTGAACTGTCATACTTAAAACTTAGAAACATTATTTGCTCCGCAGTTGTTTGCCCATTCATCCTATAACGATTGGTCAGTTATTTGATGACGTTACATAGTGACATATATGTGCCAGGCAGGGACAGTCCTTTCCACTGACCATCAGCTGAGTGTGCTAGCTGAGCAGGGCCTGCATCAGAGGTGTGAATTGCAGTTATTGTGACCAAAAGCTTCTCACATTGAAAGTAATTTTAACTATGTGAAAACGCATGAATTTTGCTACTTAAAAAAGGGTGAAAGGTTAAGCACACATGCTGCAGAAACAGCTAGTACTGTAATGAGTTACGATCGATAGCGGGCAACTGCAGATTAACTAATAAATAATGTAAATCACGCTAAGGACAGACCTTGGCTGTCGCCTGCTATCTGACTTTCAGAGACATATTGATTCTAAGAAAAGATGACTTCTTTCTTGAGTGTGGGGTTCAGTGGCGGCTCCTCCGCTAAGGCGCAGGATCGTCGCCCACTGCTATTTCAGCAGTGCAAAAAAGAAAAAGAAAATGATAATAATGCAAAGTTATTATTATTGCCTTTTTCTGTGTGGGAGTCGGGCGGGGCTGG
This sequence comes from Lissotriton helveticus, assembly GCF_964261635.1. Classification (NCBI taxonomy): domain Eukaryota; kingdom Metazoa; phylum Chordata; class Amphibia; order Caudata; family Salamandridae; genus Lissotriton; species Lissotriton helveticus. Next base: position 1,542,375,989 of record NC_136065.1, read on the forward strand.
CTCTGTGACGTCAGATCAGGGGAGGAGTAGTTTGCACTCCTCTAAGAGCACATGACAGTTTGGCGGGCCCTTTAGGTCCTCCCAAACCGACATGCGTAGTTAACATGTTCTCCATTGGGCTGTTTTGCACAGCCCCATGGAGAACATTTCCAGCCACCCTAGGCACTGCCTGAGCGTCCAAACGGGATGCTCAGACTAATCATGATGCTGCTCCTGATGATTGGCTGGAAGAGCCCGGAAGCCTGAGTGCTTCCGGTGCTATAGCACACCTGAAGAGGACGGAAGAGGGGCGGCGTGGTGGAGAAGGTAAGTTATTTTTTTTATTGGTTTTTAATCCACCGCACCACCCTCATTCCGAGCGAGCCACCACTGGGGGTGATGTCGCATGAGCAGTGCTTCTGCAGAAAACTCATACTATATGCAAAAAGGCTTTCAGACTTCATTGAAACATGCCATCAGAATCAATCCCAGCATGCAATGTAGCTAACTCGAACCTTGGCATTGGTTCACTGTTATATTATCAAGTTGCTTATAAGATTTGTTGTCTATGCTTGAATATGTATAGTGTAAAGACAGAGGTCCCCTGCGACTAGGGTGCAGTTCCTTAAGGCAGGGCTAAGTATTTCAGTGTAAAGACTTAAGGCAAAAGGGATACACAAATCACATAATATAAATAATAAACTGAACCAAACATTTATAAAGTAAGAAGCAACACATACTATTAAGCTAAATAGAGTATCAACAATTATTTTATTAATAATCACTTTAAATTTTAAAAAGCCCCAGTCATACTAATTCATTCATATCATCATTCATACCATAAACACAATCAAGGCACAATTATATGACAGAGACAATGATCACAATTGATATCTGGTTGTCATATTCATTGGAGAGCAATGTGGCACAATGATGGTAGACTCTTCTGTTCTACGCGGGTTTCGTCACAAGACAGTGCCTTCATCAGGAAAGGGGCCACAAAGGATCAATGATGATATCTTAGTTCAATGGTAAGGATGGCCAAATAGAATCAGTAGATTCTATAGGGTGTAGATCGTACGCTGTACAAGGGTACAATTTGATGGAAGCTTTAAGCTATGGGCTTCCAGATTGAAAAAAGGGATGTTGCAAATCCACCGGAAACGTTATGTGCTAACTGCAGTTAGCTGTATATAATTCAATAATCTCAATATATGTGACGATTCACCAGATAAATGAATTGATTAGTTGATGACAGGTCACCGAATTTGGAATCCCTCCACACGCCGGCCACCTTTTCTCCATTGTCCCTGCAAATCAATAATCAAATGGGAAGAGTGGTTGAGAATCTTTGAAAGCTATTTGGTAGCTAAAGATGCTACAAAGTTTGAACCTGTGCACAAGGTTGCAGTTTTATTTAGCAGGCATGGTCATGTTGCACAAGTTTTTGACAATACCTCAGTCATGGAGCCTCCTAATAGTCAGTCTGAGGATAATGGAAGTTGGCATCAATTCAAAGAAGCCATTGCACGTCTTGATAAACAGCACTTTTAAGAACCAAGTATAATGCTGGGAAGGTATAATTTATGCAAGCGTAAACAAAATATGGATGAAAGTGTGAAAGAGTGTGTGTCAGCGTTAAGAGTTCTGCCTTCAACGTGCGAGTTTGGATGTAATGTAGACGTTTCTATTAGAGACCAATTCAGCTTTAATTGTTGTTCAAAAACATTTTGGAAAGACTATTAGGTTGTATAAATCCCTCTCTAATTGAGACAATCGACCTGGCAAAGGGCAATGAAACATCCATTGTATCATCCAAACAATTCAATGAGAAGTCTGTAAATTCCTTATCAGTTTCTGATTTAGATGGTGGCATGAGTTTGACCTAATAACAGCAACCTTTGACAAAAAAGCAAGGCAGTAGTGTTTTAGGTGTGGTTTAAGAAATCACATTTGAAATAATCCAAGTTGTCCTGCCATTGGGAAACGCTTGTCCTGTAACAAAAATGGGACTTTTTCAAATAGTTTACAAAAATGTCAAAGCTCCCGTGAAGATTAGCAGAGTGGAAGTTTCTGATGGAATGAGCAGATGTATTGACAAACTGAACAATGTTGTTTTAACTGTTGAATGGAATATGGTTTTGTACATGAAATTGGTTATGGGAACCCTCTGTGAAGCCCTGATTGGAGATCAGAAACTATGGGTCATGTCTGACTCAGGTTCGCCAATCACCATATTGAGTGACACACCTTTTTATAACTATCAACTTTTTACTCAATTAATCTGATGTAAATCCTAAAGCATTTGGGGAAAAGGACATAGACACGGTGGGGTATTTCTTGTCCAACCTACAATGTCTGGGTAGATGCACAAGGACAAAGATCTATGATTCGATTAAGGGCAGGAGTATTATAGGTTGGCAAGTTTTGGCTGGGCTGGGTTTGTATCTTAGACCTGGTGCCGGAAAACTCATGGGGTTAGGAGATTTGTCCATCTCATATTTGGATGATTGTGCAGACATTTCACACACAACAGACTTTAAAGACATTTTGAGTCAGTATAAGAACATGTTCTCTGAAAATGTTGGGTTGGTCAAAGGGCTTGAACACCATATTACTCAAACAAATGCTCAAGAATTTGTGATTTGAAGGTATCATTACACCCTGCTAATCATCTCAGTGGATTTCCCCAATTTATCTGGCACCTTTCACTCTTCTTAGGGGTAGGAAGGTGCACACTGATCTGTGTCGTATATGGCTTAAGTTGAAAGTAAATTTACAGTTAGAACGAGCTGATGTTGATGGCGAGTTGCGTTCGAATGTGTTACAAAAACAAATGAGAATGAAACATAGTTTTAACAAAATTAGAACATTTCAGGATTTGTGTGTTGATGATTGGTAATTGATAAGGAAGCCCAAAAGGGTAAAGAAGGGAGAGTCGAAATTGTCTCTACCTGTTCAAGTGGTAAAGAGAAGCAAAGGTTCCGTTCTTCTTGACGGTAAAGAATGGTGGAACAAAAGAAATGTAGTCAAACTCACACAACAGAAGGTATACATCATAAATAAGAAGGTCAATGGTGACATTGAATATGATTGGTTTGGTTATGATGGCCATATTTCTGAAGTGTACAATACACGGCTACATCTTAAAGAGGAGTTGCAGAGTACAACTTCTATTCGTGTTAATTAAAGCGGGTGATGATATGTTTGAGTCTTCCAACATTTCCAATGATGTAAATGTAGGTCCAAGCACCGATAATATCAATGAAATAGTTAAATGGGGTGGATATAAGGTGATGAAGTTGCGCCATGTAGAAGATCACCATCTAAGTTTGAAAGACTATGTGATGTATTAAGTTATTTGTGCAAACTTGTTCAAAGCAATTTTAGTTCTACATCCTCTTTGGCATTGTGTTTTTATGTTATTTGTTTTGTTTGTTCAAAAGGGGGAAGTCAATGTTTTATTCGGTATTAGGTATTAAGATGGTTATAAGATTTGTTGTCTATGCTTGAATACGTACACATTGTTTGTTCTGTATTCTTTAATGTTTGATCGGATTCAGAAGCAACGGATTTGATGTTGGACACAGAATCTGATTGGACGTTCCGGGTCGTGGGCTTTCTTCTCCTGAATAAAAAAATGTTCTTACCTGCTTGTCCCTGGAGTTATTCGTCTACATGGTTCACCTTGACTACTGCAACATTAGATGCGTTTGCCTTCTCAAGAAACAGAGACAGACTGCAGAGAGCAGCCGCGCCTCGATAATGGTGCACCTTGATTAGTGCAACATTATATACATTGGTCTTCTCAAGAAACAGACAGACAGACTGCAGAGAACAGCCGAGCCTTGGTAATGGGACACCTTGACTTTAGATTGTGCTAGATTAGGTCTCAATCTCAAGAAATGAGACAATCTCATTACCAATGCTGAAGTCGCTCAGTTGGAGTCAAGAATTAAATTCAAAGTCTTCTGCAGTATTTAAATGGCCTATTTGAGAGAAAGGCACAGAACGGTTACAAAGACTGGAACATCTCTATACCAGAGTGAGCAGGGCTGGACTGCTCGTCGCAGGCACCGGGCAATTCCCCAGTGGGCCCCATAGTGGGGGTCGGTTTTAGACCCCTGTAGGACCGTTTTGTTACCGGGGACAGTTTTGCAGCATAGCTGCCATATCGGCCCCCAGCAACAAAAGCGGCACAAAGCTTTCTGCTAATGCCCCCTCCAAACCCTCCCAACCCCACCCCCACCTCCTACAGCCAGCCGAGCTCTTTGCCAGGGCCGGTTTCGGTTCCCAGTCTGGCCCTGACAGTGAAAGACTTTTGATCAGCAGCCTTGAACACGACCCGGACGAAACTTGCAGTACGCGGGCCTAATATTGTGTCATTTTGGTCATTGTGCATTCTCTGAAATTACACTATTAGGCCACATCTCGTAATTACGAGCTGTTTGCTGTGCACATTTTGTGTGAGTGCACAGGAACAATGCAAACAACCAGAATGCAAGCAGGTGCTGTTTGCAGAGCGTGCATTTTTTCTGCATCCATTTATTTCACACTAGAATTTGGTGCCAGAGGCTGGTTTTGCGTTTTGTGTTTTTGCGTGTTATTTTGCTGAAATGTTGTATAATTACACTAAAGCAAATTGCACACAGTTCACACACTGCAAACTGATTCTACAAAGAGGGTTTTGGTGGTTGAAAGTTGGAGGAGTGTCTCTGAGACTTTAGGTACCCAAACTCAGGAAGAACCAGAAACCAATTCTAAGGGCAGATCCATTTGCATGCCTTAAAGAAAACACCATATAAAATAATTGTTCAGGCTGGCTTTAAACTGAGAACAATCCCAAAGTTACTGGTAGTAGAACACTTGGGAGGGACCCGTCACAGCCAGTTAAACTTTAACATGCCAGCAACCACCTACAAGGTATGACCTTCTCGTTTTTAACTAATTATGTTGTTACAGCACTCCGACTTGACCACAAATGCTTGCAAGCTTATATAATTAAATACCAGTCCTCCCTCTGTAACATACACAGGTGTCATAAGGCTTATACATTCACATTCTGCTTGCTGGGAACCTCAAAAATGCAGAACTTGGGAATAGATACTATTAGAAAGCAACATTACCAACAGTCAATCAAATTCCCAACTGATCAAAACGTAAACCAATAAGCAGTCAAAATATCGAAATGGTGATTTGAAGATTTGAATCAACAATCTGTATGCCAATTCTGATATGCTAAAATAACTCCCATGTCCAAATGTATCCACATGGGCCTGTTATATTATATGTATTTGTACAACACACTTTCACCCGCAAGGGTATCTTGAAGCTGAGGGGGTGTGTGTGCCTGGCCCGGCAGTAGGTGGGTTAAATAAATATCCAGGTTTTCAGCTTCTTGTGGAATTCATAAAGAGAGGAGGAGGCTCTGATGCGGCGTGGTAGGTCTCTATGCTTTAGGAGCGATGGAAGATAACACCCATCCTCCTGATCTGTTTTGTTTACGCATGGGAGATGTGCAAATATGAGTCCTACAGAGCGGGGTCTGTAGGAGGTTGGTAGAAGGAGATAAGACTGTTCAGGTAGGCGGGCCTGAGTTGTGTAGCATATTGAATGTGTGAATAAGAAATTTTAATTGAGTGCGTGTGTATATCGGGAATCAGTGTAGTTTCCAGACATGTAGTGTGATGTGAATTCTGTGTGGGTGCTTGAGGATGAGTCTGGCTGCTGAGTTCTGGATGGTTTGTAGCCTCCTAGTCAGTTGCTTGTTGATCACAGCGTAGAGTGTGTTCCCGTAGTTCAACTTGCTCGTGGATATGGTGTGAGTGACAGTTTTCTAGTGCTGCTTGGGAGCCACTTGAAGATCTTCCTCAGCATCTTTATGGTGTGGAAGCAGGATACAGTGATGCGTTGTCAAGTACAAAATGTCCAGTTTGCTGAGTTGTTTATTCCAAGGATACTGGCATGGATTCTGGGTTGGGGTTGTGGAATCCGGGTGTGGGTCCGAGTTTGGCCAGACACAACTTGGTGTGCCCTGGTGAGGTTTTTTAGCTGAAGATCACTACTTCTTAAGTATAGAGCTCGAGACAGTTGGCTTTCATCCACTTAGTGCCTTTGGTCATGCAGGTGGTAAACTTGGTTCTTGTTTTGCGGGTCTTATCCATGAGTTGCATGCCATCAGCATAGGAGAAGATATTGATAACTGGCCCAATTCAGAGAACTAACTTAAGACACAATCCTAAACTTACTACCATTTTGGTATTCACAGAAGGCACTTACCCATTTTGGTATTCAAATGCTGCACAAAGGTTCAGGAAATAGATGGCTGCCATGTTCTACTGTCAAGGATCATGCAGATGTTGTCTGTGGTTGTGATAAGTGCTGTTTCTGTACTGTGGTTGCGCCTGAATCCGGACGTCATGGTGTGAAGGTGCTGGTGGTTGCGGAGGTGGTCAGTGAGGCATTGGTTGATTATTTTCTCTAAGACCTTTTCCAAGCATGCTAAAAGTAAGATGGGGCCTGTAATTTGGAAGAGCGGCTGGGTGACCGGATGGTTTCTTGAGCAGGGGCATGATGAGTGTGAGAAGTTGGCCTGATATATAGTGCTCACTATTCTAGTGATCACTTTGTATCATTCCAAACGACCCTTATTGATGATTGGTTGTAAGTCAACCTTATTAGACCAGCTATCCTAGTAGCGTGGACAAGAGCAGTCTTTAGGCTAAACTCTAGAGGGCGTGTTAAGCCAGCTGTTTTACCATCACATATACCCCTTGAACACCAAGTGAAAGGACACCACATGTTGGACTTGGCCCGTCTGGCAGGTCCGCCCCTGAGGTTTTGTGCTTATTATATGTGACCGGGGGATGGTGATTCCCCTTCTGAGTGTGTGTGTGGTGAGAGAGACCTGCTGCCATAGGAATGCATGGGGGATGTATGTGGCTCTGGTAGTTCCTGATGCGTGGGGCGTGCCGGGCCGTGTTTGGTATGTGTGCGCTCGTGAGGTTGAATGCTACAAAATGATGTATGCGGCATGCATGTGGCTAGAAGGGAAGGGCCACTTCTAGACCTTGGTGTGTGTGTGCAGTAGGTGTGCTGGCGCCTGATTGGCTGAAGCCGGCTGGGCCTTCCCCCACCAGGCTGGCCCCACCCCCCGGGGGTGCGTCCAGTGTCCCTGGCCTGGCCAGTACCAAGAAATTCCTTATAACCAGTTCCAGCTGGTTCTCTCCCTGCCTGCCCCTTTTGGAGACAAAGGGAGCTCCTGTATAAAAGGAGGGTGGGCCCTTTTCTCTCTCTCTTCTTCTTCCTGCTTGGGACCCTGCCAGGGTCGTGCTGCTGCTTGGGCTCAGGGAAGGGCGTGCCTCCCTGGGCCCTGCCTGCTCCTGGACTACTGGGGTCCCTTTTTCCCTTCTGAGCGCTGATATGCTCCCCCTGAGCCCCTGGGCTCTTCCTGGACCTTGCTACTTTTCCCCTAGCGCTTGGGAGCGCTGTTCCGCTGACCTAGCGCCGAGGAGCGCTGGCTCCTGCCTCTAGTGTTTGGAGCGCTTCTTTCAGGTGGCCGGCGCTGGGAGCGCTATACCCTACAAGCCGGGGCCTACCCGGCGCTGTCCCCGTTCTAGTGAAGTGCCGCTTCATTTCCCCAGCGAGTGCCTTCTTCGCCTACTTGCCCCCGTGATTGCTATCCGGATAGAGGGAGCCTGAACCCTCGTCAATTTCCCCGAGCTCACCGCCGCCGCCCGGGACCCTCGTGACGTCATCCCCGGGCCGCGCTGGTATTGGGCGCCGGCCCGGGATTCCCCTGTCACGTGGTCCCCCAGGCCGCGCCGTGATTGGCTGCCGGCCCGAGGAAAGGAAGGAGGCCGGCCGATGGAGTGCGTCGAGGCCGGAGCCGCGGGAGCCTACTCCGCGCTCCTGCCCTGCCCCGAGAAGCTGCCGACACCCCCCCCGGGGCTCCCGAGAGTGAGGGAGGGCCCCGGGGAGCAACGAGAAGCCGGCGCAGCAGCAGAGACCGGCGCGTCTGACCGGTGAGTGCTGCCGTGCGCGAGAGGGAGGAGGGGCGTCGGGCACATTATCGGTGCTCGCCCCTCCCCCGAGTGAGTCCCCAGTCGTACCCTGAGGCCCGTGGGGCCCCCAGTGATGCCGGGTCCCCCGACGGGGACCCCGCCTGCCCTACCTTACCTCCTGGGCCCCCGAGAGGCTCCGCCCTTGTCCTTCGAGCCCGAGAGGATCCACCATGGCTCTTGGTTTTACGAGCCCGGAGAGGCCCCACGTGCCCCACATTTCCTCGAGCCCCGAGAGGCTCCACCTTGGGCCCTTGCCCTGCCGAGCCTGCTAGGCTCACGCCCCGCATCTTTGTTCTTGAGCCCTAAAGGCTCCCTTCATGGCGCTCATTCCTGCTGAGCCTGCGAGGCTCCACCCCTGTCCCTGTGGTCCGAGCCTGCGAGGCCCCAACCTGTGCCCTCATCATTTCAGCTGCCCAGCACTTCGTGGGCAGCTGCCACGTTTAGGCTGATGGTAGGCTACCTGCAGCCTACCCGGACATTGAGACTCTAAGGCGCCCCTGCCCCAGGACGGTCATCTGGCCTAGGGGGTGCTACTGACTAATATCAATGTGATGCTGAGAATTACTATGTGTTGCCCTGCTGATTTACTATGTGTTGCCCTGCTGATGGGGGCCTCTGTTGTGTTATGTACCTTGTCCTTTCCCTCCTGAGTACCCGATGTCTCATGTATGTGATTCCTGGTCAGAGTGAGTTCTACTGCTAGTTCTAGGAAGCTCCCAGGAGATATGTGTCCTAATGCCAGTTCCATCAGATGCGTACCACTGGCAGTGGTCCCTTGGCCCTGCCCTGTTCCTTTTCCCTGGTAACCCCTGCCGTGCCTTGAGCCCCTTGTAAAGTGTATGTTCCTATGTGTCCTGTCTAATACAAAGACTATTTTCATATATACTTCGTGTGGAGTTCCTTTTGTGGGAGGCCTGGGATGTTGCTGTTGGTGGGTGCGTGCGCAAATGCTTCACACATGTCCTCCGAGATAGGCCTGACTGCCCGCGCCGCGTTACCTAGAGGGCGAGCAGGGGTCGACTTTATATAGGAGTGGCGGTCTCTGACTGGCTGTGGCGCAAGCCCTGGCCGGCCGGGGGTCCCATTTCCTACACTGGTGGCAGCGGTGGGATCCGGACTTGTGTTTGCGCAGTACCACAACGATAACTGGCCTCCCTACAAAAACTCTGTATTGTAACTGGTCGCAAAGAAAGGAGATTATTGTTCTTAGGAGGTTACTTAAATTCTGTTCTGTGAAAAATGTGTTCTGGTTAGGTGACCCTAGCCCAGGAGGGTAGATCAACCCCCTAGTGCAATGTGTTTTCTGGATTCACCAGAAGGGTGGGATCCAGTGGTGGCAGCGTAATTGTGTTCAATGTGTATGGGCCCTGTTCCTTCCCTGGAGTAATGATACCTGCGCCACATGGGGTCAGGTCAGGTTGCTAAAAATGTCTGCTCTATGGAAATGTTTTATGATCAATGGAAATGTCTGTGCTGTGGAAAAAGTGTGCGTGTACCCTGTTAGTTAGTTGCCCCTAGCTTGGGAGGGTAAATCATCTCCCTAGTACAAGATGGTTTTCTGGATTCACCAGAAGGGTGGGATCCAGTGGTGTCTGCGTAGTTGTGTTCAAATGTGTATGGTCCTTGTCCCTCCCCTAGAGTAATGGTACCTGTGCCACAAGGGTCAGGTTGAGGAATCTGGGCGGTAGAAAACTGTCTTACCAGTCTAAGGGACGAGGTGTGGATGAATGTTGAGGTGTGCTGAGTAAGGGGGTGTAAGTTCTCTGGGATGGGGAGCTTGCTGAATCAACGATAATCCTGTCCTTCCTTACCCCGCTGAATGTGTTGGATGCATCCGGTTCCCTTACCCCGCTGGCTGAATTTATGTTGCGTTGTACTGAGACCTGCTGGCGCTGCCGCGGCTCATCTTGTAGTGTTCTAGGTGTCAGGTGTCGCCCTGGCTGAATTTATGTTGCGTTGTACTGAGACCTGCTGCCGCGGCTCATCTTGTAGTGTTCTAGGTGTCAGGTGTCGCCCTGGCTGAATTTATGTTGCGTTGTACTGAGACCTGCTGGCGCTGCCGCGGCTCATCTTGTTGTGTTCTAGGTGTCAGGTGTCGCCCTGGCTGAATTTAGGTTGCGTTGTATTGAGACCTGCTGGCGCTGCCGCGGCTCATCTTGTTGTGTTCTAGGTGTCAGGTGTCGCCCTGGCTGAATTTATGTTGCGTTGTACTGAGACCTGCTGGCGCTGCCGCGGCTCATCTTGTAGTGTTCTAGGTGTCCGGTGTCGCCCTGGCTGAATTTATGTTGCGTTGTACTGAGACCTGCTGGCGCTGCCGCGGCTCATCTTGTAGTGTTCTAGGTGTCAGGTGTCGCCCTGGCTGAATTTATGTTGCGTTGTACTGAGACCTGCTGGCGCTGCCGCGGCTCATCTTGTTGTGTTCTAGGTGTCAGGTGTCGCCCTGGCTGAATTTATGTTGCGTTGTACTGAGACCTGCTGGCGCTGCCGCGGCTCATCTTGTTGTGTTCTAGGTGTCAGGTGTCGCCCTGGCTGAATTTATGTTGCGTTGTACTGAGACCTGCTGGCGCTGCCGCGGCTCATCTTGTGGTGCTTTAGGGGTCAGGTGTCGCCCTGGCGGAATTCATGTTAAGTTGTATCCCGGACAAGGAAGACCTGCTGGCTCGGCCGCGGCTTGCCTTGGGGAGAGCTGAACGCTTAGTTCCCAGGTGGAAGACCAGTGGAGGGAGGAAGTTCCAAGACTGGTAGGAAGGTGTGTTCTGAGGGTGTTTCTCCTGGGAGAACGCAGAACCTCAGAAGTAGAGGTAGGGTGGGGCATTCTTGCCCGTGACCTCTGGCAAACCTGAGGGTGCGGACCCTAGGTGGAAGGAACAGTGGTAGTCGTGGCTACACTGAGAAAGGGAGTGGAGAATGGCTATTGGGGGCCAGGGGTACCGCCCCCCACTTCGGATTAGCAGGGACCAGTGGTATCTGGATGGCTTAGGGCCTGGTCCTAGTCATGGGCAACTAAGGAGTACCAGGTGGGTAGCCTGGTTGGGCCTATGTCTTCATTTTTAGTTTTTTTGGTTGTTTTTGTTTTTTTTGTTTTAACTTTTATTATTTTTAATCTGGGTATGTCTATTGGTCCGGCAGTGCGGGCCGCGTCCACGTCCTATCGCCCTGCCGCAGGGAAGTCCATCACGGTAGTGATTGGTCTGCCCTGCGTTTGGGCTGGGAGGGGCATGTGTTGGACTTGGCCCGTCTGGCAGGTCCGCCCCTGAGGTTTTGTGCTTATTATATGTGACCGGGGGATGGTGATTCCCCTTCTGAGTGTGTGTGTGGTGAGAGAGACCTGCTGCCATAGGAATGCATGGGGGATGTATGTGGCTCTGGTAGTTCCTGATGCGTGGGGCGTGCCGGGCCGTGTTTGGTATGTGTGCGCTCGTGAGGTTGAATGCTACAAAATGATGTATGCGGCATGCATGTGGCTAGAAGGGAAGGGCCACTTCTAGACCTTGGTGTGTGTGTGCAGTAGGTGTGCTGGCGCCTGATTGGCTGAAGCCGGCTGGGCCTTCCCCCACCAGGCTGGCCCCACCCCCCGGGGGTGCGTCCAGTGTCCCTGGCCTGGCCAGTACCAAGAAATTCCTTATAACCAGTTCCAGCTGGTTCTCTCCCTGCCTGCCCCTTTTGGAGACAAAGGGAGCTCCTGTATAAAAGGAGGGTGGGCCCTTTTCTCTCTCTCTTCTTCTTCCTGCTTGGGACCCTGCCAGGGTCGTGCTGCTGCTTGGGCTCAGGGAAGGGCGTGCCTCCCTGGGCCCTGCCTGCTCCTGGACTACTGGGGTCCCTTTTTCCCTTCTGAGCGCTGATATGCTCCCCCTGAGCCCCTGGGCTCTTCCTGGACCTTGCTACTTTTCCCCTAGCGCTTGGGAGCGCTGTTCCGCTGACCTAGCGCCGAGGAGCGCTGGCTCCTGCCTCTAGTGTTTGGAGCGCTTCTTTCAGGTGGCCGGCGCTGGGAGCGCTATACCCTACAAGCCGGGGCCTACCCGGCGCTGTCCCCGTTCTAGTGAAGTGCCGCTTCATTTCCCCAGCGAGTGCCTTCTTCGCCTACTTGCCCCCGTGATTGCTATCCGGATAGAGGGAGCCTGAACCCTCGTCAATTTCCCCGAGCTCACCGCCGCCGCCCGGGACCCTCGTGACGTCATCCCCGGGCCGCGCTGGTATTGGGCGCCGGCCCGGGATTCCCCTGTCACGTGGTCCCCCAGGCCGCGCCGTGATTGGCTGCCGGCCCGAGGAAAGGAAGGAGGCCGGCCGATGGAGTGCGTCGAGGCCGGAGCCGCGGGAGCCTACTCCGCGCTCCTGCCCTGCCCCGAGAAGCTGCCGACACCCCCCCCGGGGCTCCCGAGAGTGAGGGAGGGCCCCGGGGAGCAACGAGAAGCCGGCGCAGCAGCAGAGACCGGCGCGTCTGACCGGTGAGTGCTGCCGTGCGCGAGAGGGAGGAGGGGCGTCGGGCACATTATCGGTGCTCGCCCCTCCCCCGAGTGAGTCCCCAGTCGTACCCTGAGGCCCGTGGGGCCCCCAGTGATGCCGGGTCCCCCGACGGGGACCCCGCCTGCCCTACCTTACCTCCTGGGCCCCCGAGAGGCTCCGCCCTTGTCCTTCGAGCCCGAGAGGCTCCACCATGGCTCTTGGTTTTACGAGCCCGGAGAGGCCCCACGTGCCCCACATTTCCTCGAGCCCCGAGAGGCTCCACCTTGGGCCCTTGCCCTGCCGAGCCTGCTAGGCTCACGCCCCGCATCTTTGTTCTTGAGCCCTAAAGGCTCCCTTCATGGCGCTCATTCCTGCTGAGCCTGCGAGGCTCCACCCCTGTCCCTGTGGTCCGAGCCTGCGAGGCCCCAACCTGTGCCCTCATCATTTCAGCTGCCCAGCACTTCGTGGGCAGCTGCCACGTTTAGGCTGATGGTAGGCTACCTGCAGCCTACCCGGACATTGAGACTCTAAGGCGCCCCTGCCCCAGGACGGTCATCTGGCCTAGGGGGTGCTACTGACTAATATCAATGTGATGCTGAGAATTACTATGTGTTGCCCTGCTGATTTACTATGTGTTGCCCTGCTGATGGGGGCCTCTGTTGTGTTATGTACCTTGTCCTTTCCCTCCTGAGTACCCGATGTCTCATGTATGTGATCCCTGGTCAGAGTGAGTTCTACTGCTAGTTCTAGGAAGCTCCCAGGAGATATGTGTCCTAATGCCAGTTCCATCAGATGCGTACCACTGGCAGTGGTCCCTTGGCCCTGCCCTGTACCTTTTCCCTGGTAACCCCTGCCGTGCCTTGAGCCCCTTGTAAAGTGTATGTTCCTATGTGTCCTGTCTAATACAAAGACTATTTTCATATATACTTCGTGTGGAGTTCCTTTTGTGGGAGGCCTGGGATGTTGCTGTTGGTGGGTGCGTGCGCAAATGCTTCACACATGTCCTCCGAGATAGGCCTGACTGCCCGCGCCGCGTTACCTAGAGGGCGAGCAGGGGTCGACTTTATATATAGGAGTGGCGGTCTCTGACTGGCTGTGGCGCAAGCCCTGGCCGGCCGGGGGTCCCATTTCCTACACCACACAAGTTGTTATAAAGGATATTTATTAATAACAAGTCTACCCTGAACTCTTTATGAGTCAGGGAGCTAAGCACAATACAAAACTCTTACGAAAATATTACAAGTTGCACAATTTACACAAATGCCCGAGGGGCACGAAAAACCATATACTCTAAAAGTGGAATGCGAAATACTAGCAGGTAAGTAACACGATCCAGAGGCTTCAGGACCGCTAGGACTACCTTACTGAACCCTCAGGTTAGGAGCAGGAGGCCTAGGGAACCCGGGTGCAGAGTGGGAACTCTTACGCGGGATGCGGGACAAAGTCTATGGATGCTAGCAGTTTCTTAAGTTACTGTTTCCGGACGAATCCGTCTAGATAGAATAAAAACGAAAAAGGATCTGGACACTAGGATAGTGAACCTGTGCTGGAGCACCGAAATGCTCGAGTTACCTAGCCCAGGGGCTGCGGCTGCATAGGGTTCAAAAGACGTCGGGAATCCTCGTTGTAGTCTATGGAGCCTGAAAGAAGATGTTGCTGGCAGGCGACCAGTGAAGATGTTCGGTGTGATCCAAGGCTGGATCAGTGAAGGAGACAACCTGAAAGCAGAGGGGACTCAGTTCTCAATCACTAGCCAGTGATTGTGTGGGCACCAGGATGGCACCGGATGAAGTCACCGCGATCAGGTGAGTGGGCGACGCTGGACTCTGCAGTCACACGGGCCAGGAGGCGTTGTCGGCGTCCAGGCTGGAGGTGCGAGCTGTCCCACGATGGTGTCTGCTGTCGGCGATGCTGGATCCAAGATTGGAGCAACAAACCTTGGCAAAGGCAAGCCCACGCGGTGCAGTCAAAATGGCGTCTGGAGTGGACCAGGAGGGTCCAGGGCACTTCTTGTTGGACAAGGAGCAAGGGCCAGTCTAGAGGACCTAGACCAGCGGTGAAAACGTCGTGGTACGTCGTCAGGAGGGTCACTAGCCAACGGGCAAGTGACCGGACAACGTGGCAAACAGCAAAGAAGCAGAAGGGCCCCACGCAGATCTCGTGGATGCTGGGGGGCTGGACTTCGGTGCTGGAGCTGCTTAGGGTTGGGGCTTCTCAAACCCCAGTGCACTCACTCAAGGGTCCCTCGGTGGTCGTGCTGGTTAAGCGTCGTGCAGGTCTTGAAGATAGCCGGTCCCACGGGTCTTGTCGCACCCACGAATCTCAGCTGGGCTGATGATGCAGGTAGAGGTCAGAGATGGCAGGGAATCCGGGTCTCGTCAAGCTGGGCAGTCTTGATCCGGAGGATGGACGTGCAGCAAACCGCAAGCGCTTAGATGGTGCCTGCTGGTGCAGGGTGGCTACTCCTTAGCCACAAGGGAGAGTCTTCAGAGAATGACAAGAGTTCCTTTCGTGGAAAGTAGTTCAAGTTTCAAGATGATCTAATTTGGGAAGGGTGCCCGCTCCTACCTTTATTCTAAGAAAAGGGGCTGGCACGCGACTAGGTCCTGCCCATGGGTGGGACCAGGAGGGGGGTGGTTACACCCCTCTCCTTTGTCCGGTCTCTCCCCAGCTCAGGGGCTGGTGTGCCCCTGGAACTGGTTTGAGCCGGCATATGCACAGTGAGCACCGGGGTGCCACTTGCAGTCACCTTCCTCTCAGCCCTGCCTACCTGGGATACACAAAATCCTGTCTGGGATGGTGCTGGCACCGCCCCTGACAGGAAACCCTTTGTCCAGGCCTCCCTCGCTGGAAGGACTACCAGCAGCAGGAGGTCAGACTTGTGTCTGTGGTGGCAGCATCCATTTTGTGATGCTGAGGCTTGAGTTAACTTTAACCGGGGTTCACAGTTACACACATGTCGTGCCCCTCTAGAAGGGTGGAATGCTAACCCCGTCGCCAGAATTGGCGAGGGGTTAGTATTCCAATTCGTATGACACCTTACTCGACATGTTTTGATAATGCTATGCCAAAGTTAGCATTTGACCGCGAGGTACATAATGCACTTAAGAGTATATGGTATAGCATTATCATGGAACAGCTATAAGGACTTGGTTCCGCAAGCTGCAGACGGGCTCAGCTCATGCCAGAGCACCATCTCACATAATTCCAAGCACTCTGCCTTCAGGATTGATAAGGCCTGCCATAGGAGTGACTGATAGGAGAAGCGTGGCTCAGTGGTTAGAGGCGGCAGACCCGGAAGCTGAGATCGGCCGTGGACCAGGGTTCAATTCCCCGCCTCGGCGGGTCTCGGGCTCAAAAATTTCACGGACTCGACAATTCTCGCTCCGGTGCCTACTCGACTCACGGGGTCACACTCTGCGACTCTGGGCAATAGCTTGCTTAATCTCCACTACGGCCCCTCGCGGCGGGATGCCTGGCTTTCACCTTGTGGAAACCCTGCCGGGGTATCTCACAGGGGAATACCAGGACGGGTTCCCTAAGCAAGCGCCTTGATGCCTTCGGGTGATACGTGCGCTATATAAGTCGCAATACATACATAGGGATATATGTGTCCATTTTAGGGTTAGATATATGAATACTATATCTAAAGCAAAGGGTGATTACACCACCTTGCCCCAGCTGTCGTGCAGCCAGTTGTGTCAGATTTGGGTGGCCAGCCAGGGGTGGCATAATACATGCTGCAGCCCCTGGTAGGCCCTGGGTACACCTATGCCCTGGATACCTAAGGTATACTGTACAGGGACTGATAAGGTGGCCCAGTACCAATTGGTAAATGCACCTAAGGTACATGTTTGTCAATTTTAACAGAGGGAGCAGGAAGCCTGGGGTCCTCTATAGCAGGATCCCAGGCCAACTAAGTCAAAAACCAGCAAAACACCAGGAAAAAAGTTGGGTAACCATAGTCAGATATCCACCTTCCTACAATGAGGGCATGTTTCCAAGTGTCAGTCATGTGACTGAGTCGATGGAGGTGTTGGGTGGTAGTGTTTTGCTGACCGGTAGAAGTCTTTTTGTGAAGGGGTGGTGGGGGTAAGCATTAGATTGAGCCCTTAAGTGGATGTTTTTTTTGGTACCAGTAGATTTGAGAGTTGTGATGCCAACCACAAGTTCAGGGTTCCTTCATCGGCCATGATGGGAAGTTCAATTACGACAGGGGCAAGATCCCGAAGTTGCTGTATATGGAAGTGATTTTGTTAAAGAAGAATACATAGAGTTCATTGCAAAGGTCTTGTGAGGAGGTGATGTTGCTGGAGGCACCAGGAGGTCTGGTGAAATTATCAATGACTGTGAAAATTTCCATGCTGCTGTTAATGCTTGCATCAATGCAATCTGTAAGAGCTGTGCGCTGAGTGTTCTCTATTTGTTGGTGGTAGCGTCGTAAGGCTGATTTGAAGATGTCTTTGTTTCCAGTTTATTGACTTGTTCTCCATTTGCACTACAGTTGCTTGCAGTGACATTTCATCAGCCTGTGTTATTCTGTGTAGCAGCTGGCAGGGGTCGGGGTCTTGCTATTGGGTTGTCCATTAAGGGCAGCCAGGGTGTTGGCGCATACTGTGATCCATCTTTTGGGGTTTTTGATGGCTTTCAGAAAGTTGCAGGTGTGCTTGGACCTGTTCTCAGAGAGGGTGGAACCCCCCACCCCGCTTTTTGAGATGTTTTTCCACCTGCAGCAGGTGCTTCAAGTGATTGTATTTCTGCGATGGTGCAGGATGGGTATGCTGAAACCGATGAGGGTGTGGTCTGTTTAGGTCTTGGTTGTTGGCTTGTTGACTGTGATGTTGCTGATTAAAGAGAAAATCTCGTCCAATAGATGCCTGGCAGTGTGGATGAGTTCAGTAACATGCTGGGTGAGGGAAAGGTTTCCATAGAATTTGGGTTGGTGCGGCCTACAAAGTGAAAGTTAAGGTCTCCGTCAATGATGAAGGTGCTGTTGTTGATGTGGAGTGGTGCAACGAAGTCTGTGATGTTGCTGGCAAAACTGGCGTGGTGTCCTGGTAGTCTGTATACGAGGGCTCCACCCGGATAGAGGTTGAATGTGCGGCATATCTTGAATTTAAGGTGCCATTTAGCTGGTAGGGTTGTCCTTGTAGGTGGTGAAGCTGACCACATCTTTGAATATGAGGAGCGTCTCCATTTCTGTGCTTGTGCTGACTGTCTTGCCTAACAATCTTGGAGCTGTGGGTAAGGCTGTAGCAATGGCCATTGCTGAAGTTGGGTTTAGCCATGATTCAGTATGAAAGAGCAGGTCTGGAGGGTGCTTATGCAGTAGGTCCCATAGCTCTGTGGCATGTTTTGTGAGTGAGCTGATGTTAAGGAGAATGATGAGGGTGTGGCATGTTGTTTTGCTGGTGTTTGGCCAGTGTGAGAATGAACGGGTGGGTGACTGGTTTGTATGACGGAGTGATGTGCTGGGTGCTGTTGGTGAGGGAGGGGTGGGTATAAGTTGTGGGATAGTGCATGTGAATCCTTCTTATGTGTTGTGTCTTGCAGTGTGACAGCAGTGCAATGAGTGGTGGCCAGGGTTAAGAGCATCAAAGAGATCAGCAGTGAATTAGTGGTAGAGGGAGAACCAGGGTTCCTTGGGCTAGGTACTGTCCAGGCATGTATGGGCACAGAGGGGCTTGCCTGTGGCATGCCAGCTGCACACCTGCTGTGAGTGTCCACGCTGTAACAATCATTAAATAGGCCTGAGTGGAAGGAGGAGCTCAGGGTATTGTGCAGATGGACGATGGGAAATCCACTGATGCCACTTTCAGTGCAGATAGATGATGGGAAATCTAGCTACATCACATCTTGTGCTGATTGTAAAAGGAAAATGAAGTCTTCTTGCTCGACTTCTTTTAAAGACAGTTTTGGAAGGAAACCAGTAAAGTCATTGACCTTCACAGATCTTAAACTCACCTGATTGTACATCTCTGACCAGAGACAGAAACTGAAAGATCTTTATTTGACGTACACCAATTAAAACTAGATTTAATATAAGTGAAATCTGTGCTAAAGCTGGGGGCAGGCAGGGTAGAAGATACAATGCTATGGAGGGGGTAAATAACCAAGAAGGGGTGTGTGTAACAGCTGGTAACATCTCTAGTAATACCTCACTTTGAGGACTGTACTCATTTCAGGAGCTAACTGAGTAAGGTTCTTCTGAGGCCTATTCTTGACTAACCAGCATCCTCATTTATTTCTCTAGCCACCCAATGAGTCAAAATCGTTTCTACTATCAGGCACCCACATTGTGTGTTAGGCAAATGAAGTGTTGTTTGGTGAATTTAAAAGGAGTAAAGGCTGAGCAACTTGCTGACATTCAGACCTGAGATATTCAGGTTACAACTCAGATTTCTGCTTCAGGCAAAACAAAGTGAGCCATTTTATGAAGATTCAAAGCTCAACCCAGATTCCATAAAAATTTCCACAGCTGACAAACTGCAGCGTCAGTTACCTTACCCGGATTCAACCAGGAAAACCGTAGGCACTACACACATCTCCGCAACAAAAGCATTACCAAATGAGCTCCTTAACCAGGGGATATAAACACCTGACTTGGAAACTGTGCACAGTTCCATGCAAAGGGCCACTGGACTATTGTCACCAGGTTTCGAGGCTCTGTCTGCAGCAGGTGTTTTAACTCAAGCTTACCTGCGTGTCCCTCCCCAGCAGAGATGTCTTTGATTGCTGCGCAGTGACGTGCTGGAGCAGAAATTCTGCATTTCTGAGGCTCTAAGCTTCCACAGAGAGTAACAAAGGCCTCTTCCGGGCGCACGTGACCTCGAAGAACATAAAGCGACACGCTAATATTTACCTGGTGAGATTAGACGACCTCCAAGCGGAGGACGCACACGCCGTGCCAAGCACAGAAGGAGGCCAGCTAAGCGAGGCCCACTCAGCCCCCAGCGCTCATTTGCTTTATTTTTAAATAAAAACAATGAAAAAAACGGCAATATGTTTAAATAATGCATTCCTTTCAATGTTATCTTCCTGTCAAGGGGGGAGGGCTGGGGCAATGTTATCAATTCAATTCAATAATAGATTTATTTCGGCCAAGTTGGCCATAAAAGCACAGATAAAATAGCACACATTTCACATTTCATTTCCTTAAAAATAAATATAAAAAGCCAGATACGTACAATTGAAAGAAATAGATAAAAACATAGTCAGTTATGGCCTAAAACATAAAATTTTATAAATTTTAGCTAGATTTAGTGAAATGACTACCATCCCAGGGGGTGCAATCACAGTGGCCTCCTTTCTCGACAGATTTCGTGCAGTAGCACCCAGCTTGTGATAAAACCATGTGAACAAACGAAGATTTTGTCTGAATGTATATGCCCAAGAGACATCAGTTCGACTTGTAACTGTTAAACAACGAATTGGTGTGATTGCATTCATCTCAAAGTGCGAGTGTCTATTTGGGGCTATTTCAGAGACGTTTGCTGCAATTTCGTCCATTTGAAGACGTTGTAATTGCCTCCAATTCTGTGTAGAAAGCATCAGCAGAGACTACAGAGACATGACACTATCACGCCTGATAGCTCTAGTTTCTTGGCCCATATGTCTGCCATGCTCTGCATTAGTCTCTTCTTTCTTGTCAAGTTCACATTTCAAAATATTGTTATTATTTCGAATGAATTTGGATTTTTTGCTTAATTTTTTGATTTCTCTATACGTTTTCATTATATATTTTCTTTATACCTAACTATTATTATTTAATTTTTTTTATTTGTTAGGCGCAAAACGAATCATCCCCAAGGGGATCTCTCGGCGCCAGAATAGCAAACAGAGCAGACACGACGACAACTGGTTAGTGATTGAACAGCTAGGTTTTCAGAAGTTTTTTAAACTACATGAGGTTGGTGCATGCGCAAATATTGTCTGGCAGGTTGTTCCAATGGCAGAGAGCCAGATAGGAGAATGAGTAGCCGCCCATTCTGATTTTATTGAACCTCAGAGGGGACAGCAACTGCCAGCCACTAGATCTCAATTGACGAGAAGGAGTGTACGCCATACGGTTATAGTTTCTTTTTTAGATAGCCTGGACTGGACCAGCCACACAGTACATGTTTCTCCCTGCCAACACAGGGGGTCCTACAGCGATTTAAAATGGTCTTTGGCGAGTGCGGATGGACACCTTGTGGGCTGGTAGGGGGAGTCTGTGGGGGGGTGTGAGTGAGGCCAATCCTTTACAATTTTTCGTAATTCTCTGGTCCTCTTATGTCATAGGATATTTAGGGATTTGAAGGCAATTTCCTGCTTGGAATCTGTGTTAACACTGGTGTCTCCTTTGTCCTCTTTTTTGGTAGAGATTGTGGGGTTTATTTAAAAGCCCCTTACGCTGCCAGTGCGTCACTTTTAATACGGAAAAAAGTGACATACCAGTGGCGCAAGGGGCTTCCAACTAAGCCCCTGTGTGTTTGGGAGGACGCAACTTGGGTGGAAAAGGTTTGGTGCAGCGGCCAGGGCGTCTGACTTCGGACCACGGGGTTCATGGTTCGATCCCCTTTGACGGTGGCAGGTTAGTCCAGCACCATGTGACTCTGGGCAATAGCTTGCTTAATCTTCCCGACGGCCCCCAACGCTTTGACACCCTTGGGTAATTGTGCGCTTTACAAATACTGGATTTCATTTTTCATTTCAACTATAAACAGTCCACTCACTCCTGTCGTTCCCTTGACCCCATTTCCTTTAGGGGCTCATGGGTTTATACAGATGAAGGATAGTCTGCAGGATTTATGGTACCTGAAATATAGACTGGCTGCCTGAGGTCTGAACCCCTAAGTGCTATGCAACTCGAAGGATAGCCTGCTATCTCACATTTATGAATTACAATAAGCAATACTCTACAGCATTTTGCATTCTTGAGGGAATTAAACAGTAGTTAAGTGAAGCAATTCTAGTGCTTTACACATTGAAAAAGCAAATTTAGGAGCTGCAAAGGAAATAAAGGGCTCTGCGGAGCAAGGTGCACTATGGCAAAACAGTTCAACTTAGCCATAGAAGCTTGTATACCAGAAGTTAACTCATGATGGAAGAAATAGTGTTTGCAGCACATAAAGCATTGAGAGTGTCATGATGCTCCTCCTCTAAAAAATGTAATAAACAGAATATTACTCTCGGCATAGCTGCATATATGGTTTATGCCAAGTTGTTTTTTATGTGCAATAGTAATAAGCAAGGATATTTAATTCTAGTTGGGTTGGGCGGAGTTCGCAAAGTTCTGTGTAAAGTGGCAAAAAACACTTAGCCGCACTCCGCGGAGTGCCTCAAGTGGCAGAGTGAGGTAAGTCGCACTCATTTTTTGCACCGGGCGTGGCGTTTGTCACATGTTTTAAAATCAGCAGTGGCTGCTCTTCCCCTATGGTGGAGGAGCGTTCATCCACTGCTTTTAAGCAGTGCCAAATAAAAACATAAAACTATAATAAAATAAACTTAGTATCATTTTATGCTTCATGTCCTGCTGCTTTGCGGGCAGGAGGAAGGGTGGGGCTGCTCTGCTCTTGGAACAGGGAAGGAGCGGTTTGCTCACTCCTATGTGCGCAATGACTGTTTGGTTGGCCCTCTTGGGCCACCCAACTCAGTCATGCACACTTTCCCTGTTCTCCATGCAGGCTGCATTACAGCCTGCATGGGGAACATGCCCAACCCTCCAGTCCCTGGCTGAGCACCGTGTCACGCGCTAAGACAAATCACAATGCTGCATTGCAGCATTGTGATTAACTTAGGGGAGGGTGCGGAGCTGCCTGCTTCCTGTTAATAGAATCGGAGGCAGGAGTAGAGAAAGACGGGGGACCCCCAAAAAGCAAGCCATGCCGGTCGCCACTGAAAATCAGTGCAAACAGCACCCCACGTAGTGCAAGAGGGCGCAGCTTTGATCTGCCACTCGAGTAGATGTTCTACCCGAGTGGCATCTCCTTCAACGCAAGCGGCAGGTTTTTCAATGTGAGTGGTAGTAATCTGCCACCACTGCCCGCATTGAGAAATCTCGCTGGGAGGTGGTCTAGCATTGGATTTTCCTCTCTCACCAACTTAACTTTGGTGAGCCGCGAGAGAGAAAAAACTCTGCTCCGCACCGCTACATGGGGTTGTCGGAAGTCTGTGCTTTGCGCTGAGTGGGAAAAACGCTGCAAAGTCTGCGAGCAGAGTGTACCACCACTGCCTAATTATTTATTTTATTTATTTATTAAAGTTTTGTATAGCGCTAGCTGGACCCGAGGGTATCAGAGCGCTTCACAACACGTACAAATAGGCATCAGAAAGGCAGAGAGGAAGGAGAATAGTGTAGGGAGCACATGGGTGAAGAGAAAGACTTTACAATAGTAACAGGAGCGCAAAAACAGGGTAGAGTCAAAAGCAAGTCATCCGGCTCTTGGAACGCAAAGAAAATGGGCTTAAAAGTCAAACGTGGAGATCATAATACTATCCAGAGTGCTCAAGGAAGAGGGCTTTGAGTAACATCTTGAATTTCGGGAAGAAGGTGGTCATTCTGATATGTGGGGGGATGGCGTTCCATATCTTGGGAGCATTGCCCGCAAAGGATTTGCTGGATGTTTTGTGTTTCTGGGATTTTAGAGGAATAATCAAAGCACAAAGGGTTAAATCAGAGCAGTCTGATATAGTCACAATATTTAGGGCTTTTGAGGATGGTACCTGCTGTTCACATCTGTGAACCGATTGTAGAATGGAATCTCTGAGACAATAAGCATTGTTTCTCAAGTCAGTACTATGGTAATAAAATAGAATTTATCCTTCGTATTGTATTAATGTGGAAATCTGTATTCATTAGTTATTAGTACACCTGTTCCAAAGGGGCTTATTAGGATAGCGGATTTTCCGCATCCTCTGGGCCGGCGGAAGCCACCGTCGGCCCGGAGGATGCGGAAAATCTGCTGCGGACCCACCAAAGACCCACCGCCACATTAGGATGGCTGGTAGGTCCTGGTTTCCGTCCGCTGCTTTTCCGCAGCGGTTGGCTTACAACCGCGGCGGAAAAGCTCTAATATGGTGACTGTGTCTCTCAGACACCGTCAGCCAGATTAGGATGGGATGGGAAACATGCTTTTCCGCGGCGGCTTTTCCGCCGTGGAAAAGCATGTGTAACTTCACTGCGGGGGCCCCTTGCGGGCCCCCTAGGTGAAGTGGGGGTGGGGGGTGCACATGAGGGGTACCTATGGTACCCCCCTGCATTTGTATGCGGAAAGCGGCAGGCACCGCGCGGTGCCTGCCTCTTTCTGCATACAAATGCAACACCAGCATTTTTTACATTGCTGCGGGTGCAGCTTGAAGCCGCACCCGCTGCAATGTAAGTAATAGAGGATGTGACCGCCAGGGTGGCGGTCACATCCTAATCGTACAGGAGGGAACGCCGCAGCCCATGCGGACGTTCCCTCCTCCTCAGTGATCGCGGACGGACGAAAGTCCGTCCGCGATCATAATCGGCCTCTAAATGTGTAATTCGAATACATTTATTTCCATAGATATGTGATACGTATGTGTGGTATTTGGAAGATGTATGTGCATATATTACTCAGTGGCAGTCGCCACTGAGTAGTTATAGTTAGGACTGAGTTTTCCATAGGACATGGAATTTTTATTTTGCTAATAACTTTGGCGCCATTTAAAAAATCTTCCCAAAACTTTTTTTTTTCAAACATTGATCCAGGGTGATCTGTCAAGCAGTGGGGGGGCCGAGTAAAAGGAGAGAGGTTACAAAATGCTTTATCCTATGCAATTTCCCAAAGGACATTTTGACATAGCCACAGCCAAACCGGCTGGACGGAATGACACCAAATTTCTCAGAAAGCTTGATCTTGACCCAGAACATGTGATTTTTTTTTGTGATTTAGTTTAAATATGCTCAGCAGTTTTTGAGAATTTAAGGTTAAAATAATAGAGACAGATGGACGGTTGGGTCTATGATCTGATTGATCGTGCTTTTGTAGTGTAGTTCCTATTATCCCAATAGGCTCTGCGCATTGGAATAATACCTCCAATAGTATAGACCTAGACCAGACGTTAACTAGGTCTTCTACTGTCGATATTAGACTTAAAGTTTTGGGTTTGCCAGCTAGCTCAGAGTTCACTAGAAACTTTCTCGAATAGGCAAGGAGGAGTTGAACCTCCCTGGATAGACATGAAGGGATTTAGTTTCTGACAACCATAGAACATGACAACTTTGCTCTCCCCTAATCAAGAGTGTATCTCTAGAGTCGTGTGAAAACAAAAGACAACTTATTTTACTCAGTCAGTACGTGCATTCTTAGTTTCACCAGTTTGTAGAGAAAAGGAAGAGACGGGCGTGTTCAATAAAAGATGGTATTTATTGATCAGTCTCTTTTCTCGTACAAGAGAAATGAATCGATATTATTGCAATACTTATGGTTAAGTAAAGTGCATACAATAAAAGCAGAATTATGAAATAATACTGTAAAAACATTTATATGGTTTCTAAGCCATATGTTGGTTTAAAATGGATAAAATATGTACATACACATATACATTCGACTAATCGTACTCAACTGGTGCTTCTAACCACGCCTACCCCGGTGTACCTGACCTAAGCCTAATACGTGGGCTGGAGTAGAAAGTAGCAGTTTAAGTTAAGTTTGTTTTGCCAAGTGACTGACTCAAGAATTCTCTGCAAGGGGTTATTCAGTTCCGTACCTTGAATCTAGGATGATTGAGGGATGGTATCTCTCATCTCTGGTCTCGATATTCCAGGCTGCCTGCAAGGGCTGCTCGGAAGCGCCGGAGCTGGATTTCTCGGCAGGAGAAAGGCAGCGTCTCGTTTTCAGCGCGTCAGGAAGGCGGGGCAGCGTCAGTGGGCTTCGCTCTCTGCTGCGCTTCGGCAAGTCTCGCTGCTCCGATCTCGTCACCACCGCGTGTGTTTGCTTAAGGCAATATCGGTAATATTTATACCTGTAAGGTGCCGAGATTGACGTAAGGATGGACATAGATACGTCAATAAGGATGTCATACGAGCTGGTCGTTAGCACATTCTTTTACTGAAGTTCTCGGTGAAATCAAAACAATGGCCGCAGGGTTTTTCCCAGGTTGTCATAGGTTTGATTTGTTTTGAGAACTCCGTATGCCTTATCAGGGGCTGGAGGAATATTGCTTTGCCTAATTAGATGGCAAGCGTTATGACCTAATCAGATAACGCGCTCCTGTGCCGTGGTCTGGCGTAATCAGATAACGGTTTCTGCATCATGCGATGGCTGCTAGTTAACTTGTTAACCAGAATAGGGTCAGGAATAGGGGGATCGATACAGAACCTATAGGAATACATCACACCCACTCCACGCTAACTATGGCCATATTTACGAATCTAGGCATAGTAAAACATACTGTAGAGTATTGTGTATACCTTACCACCCCAAAATACATATAATGCATTTCGAAATTATGTAATGTAAAAATAAAATAGCCATATGTACTATATGCACTTAAGCAGTAGACTAATGCTAAATTAATCACGCATGTATACATTATTAGTAATCAAATATAAGAATTACACATGAAATGGCTCTTAATACAGAAGAAAAGTTCGAGACCACTTCATCACAGTTCAAAAATATTTATGAGCATACCAGCGGGCAGCTAATGTCTATGAAGTTGCTAAAAACAGAAATTAGTTCTCTAAGAATAGTTCCTACTTTAAGCAGAAGAAAAGTGTCCCGTAAATTTTTAACAAAAAAAATATTTTGGGGCTGCTAAAAAAAATTGCTGTCCGTGGACTGGAGGAAAAGTTGATCTTGCTACTTTATTATTAAAGTTGAATGCCAAATTCAAGGTGTCGGGAACGCCGTGTGCTAGCTTGTTCAAGAGTCATTATTTCTGCTCTGGTGAGAACATCATATCATTGAGACTACTGAAAAAGCTGTCAACAGCTTCCTGTGAGAGTTCCACTAGCTCGGAAAAAGATGTAACCATGCATTCGTGTGCATGATTGTCTCCATTGGCGTTTTGATTAGTATTGCTGACAGAAGGTCGTACCTGATTGATGCTGCTTTCATCTTGATCTTCACTACCCCTTAATCGTAGTGGTGAAGTTTCCACGAATGCCGTCATCAGGATTGGCAGCCGTTGAGGGCAGCACAATGCATGAGCCTTTACCGGACCCAACAATGTTTCTGCATCCATTGGCGCATCCGATTGTAGCGTCAGACAGGTGTCCAACACGCATTCTTCTCCGCACAGCATGCACCTTAATACAGGTAAAACGCATCTTTGCCATATCGGTCGAAATGAAAGAAACCAAGTCATGTTCAGGTCTCTAAGCCGGGTTAGTCCTAGGATTTTTGATATCCGGTCCCAGTATCCAATGGCTCGGATTGTTTCTTCCCTTGTCGCAGGTGTTTTGTCTGTGACATGGTTTGCCGTAACGAAATATAAGGACTAAGAATAGGATTCCTGCAATCAGTCCCAAAATGAGGGGAACTCCTCCAAAAATCGAATGGACGAAGTCTGGAAAAATACCCAGTATGGCTTTGAATGGTGTTAATGCCATCGAAAATACTGTCTTAAATACATTTGAGACTCCACTGGTATCAGAAATATTTAAGATTTCATTCAGGATTTCTGCGAAATGTATGGGGGAATTAGTTGATAACAATGAGTGAATCTCTGCAGTCGTCCTTGCGACTAGGAGATCATACGTTTCTTTTGATGACGTGAGCCTGGTCGGCGTCTGAAGAAGCACTGTTTTCATTCTGCTTAAAGTATCAACTCGAATAGAAGTAATTTTCAAGTTAGGCCATGCCCTTGCCTCCCTGTCTGGAAAGGAGCTGGGGAACAGTAAGCGTCCACAGCACATGACCTTCGCAGTCGTACTAACGAGATAAGGAACCCCGGGCAGTAGACTACAACAGCTGCGATCCACAATTAGAATGTAACTCCCGTTATAGAGTCTTTTAAAGAATGGTTCTATCTCTGTTGCAGGTGTGCCTAGCTGGTGACATGAAAGGTTATTTGAGTTCCCTTCACAGGCTCCATGCAAACTAATTCCATTACACAGAAGTGTACCGCTTAGTGACATCGCACAATTATTGCCACTAAGAAACACTTTCTGTCCTTTATTACTGACACATGCATGTGAATAGGGCAAGTTCCATGTTGTTTTAATGTACCCTTTTCCCAATTTTTCGTACATGCCAGCCTGTACATATTTTTGGCAGTATTGAAACCTGAAAGTAGATATCGGAATATTAATTATCCCATGTATTATCCATTCAATGACAGGTCGTTCTGACATTGTCAATGGTAATCTCTCGAGTTTCTCAATGCTCAGGATTGTATAATCAGCACCCTTTTGTGCCATACTGATTTGTTTATCAGTAAGGTTAAAGATATGGAATAGTGACGTTGTGTTGATTAAACGCCAAGGCACATAGCCTGAACGCAGGTTTTGTAACGTCCAGCCAAGCTGTACAATAGAACGCAATTGAGACTGACCGTGTTGTAACAACAGTAAGTCTTGCGATATTATGTCGATTGCTGATGACACAATGCTGTCCAGTGAAAAGATTCTGGAGGACAGAGTCATTAACCCATTGTCCACTACAGAAAGCGATTTTTCCAAATTAATACGGTCAATTTCCCGTATACTCTCTGCTGTCTCAATTTGAGTTATCTTCCAGGCCTCGTTGTAAGCTGCATATATAGAGGCTGCTATGAAGCGTTTTTGACGCTGTTTGCGTGGTCCCATAATGAAATCACGCAAGTCAGCACCATCAGTAAGTAAAGTTAGGTGTTGCTTAATTTCTGTCAGTGTGGAAGTTTTTAGCCATTGAAGGCAGAGTTTGCCCACACTGTAGGTGGTGATTATCCCTGGGTGTTGTCTTTGGGAATATCTAGGGTCTGGCCTGGTCAATTTGAACCCCTGTGTTTTGTTCAGGAATCTGTCTTGACAGTTATTAGTATCTGTGGGCCAGATTAACCATTGTTTCCAATCAGGATTTGTTCTGTTTTGGTTTAATACATAGTTTACGTCTATCTCTTCATCTGCAGAGTTATTGCTGTTCATTGTTGGTTTTGGAATAGACGGTTTATTTAAGTCTTTGATTTTGGCTAATCCAAGACAGGTAGTTTGTTGAATAGTTTCATTCAGGAATATAATTTGTTCTGGGATCATGCAGGCTCTAAACAATGATTCTATACCTTGTACTTGCCATTCTTTTGTACCCCAAACACTTTTTACTTCAACATTTTTGTCCCAATAATCAAAACCAAATGTATTCATTTGTTCAAAAAATGAGTCCGAATATATCAATTTCGTGTTTGTAAGCATGGTTTTTGTTCCTGTCTTATTTGACAATTTGAAATAAAATGTTTCAGCATTGCTTGTGTTGAACCCTGAAAAGTAGGAATATTTGTCATAAAAGGTTCTTGAGCTTCCTTTTGGAGGGGTTGCACAATGTTCCCATTGATTATAATTTAAAACATTTCTAGGTTGTGCTGATTTATGTAAAAAATGGTTACCATAGTGGTTGTAGCAGTACATACTATCAAAATTAGATGAACCCTGCAAATAATCATGTTTGGTAAATTTAGCAGACATCACTAGGTCAGACATCATGTCATTGATACTTTCAAAGTCCCAATCATCAGCAAATGAGTTTGGTTTTACAAAGTCACTCAACGAGATCTTGATTTGGTGTGGATATTTGAGGATTTCGACCGGACCATAAATTTCATAGTCAGTTTTGTCCCATGCTACCCCACCCGGTATAGGATTGGCTGTGAAATTGACTGAAGAAAGTTCTCTTTTCTTGACGTGTGAAGACGTGTGTGGCTTGAGGATCAAGTTGATTTTCTGGCTTGCTGTGTCCATTTTAGCATATTTTCCCTCTATGAAGCGTCCCAAACATAGTATCATGATGAGCCAAAGTATCAGGATAAATACACCAAAGGACACCCAAAATTCAATCCATGGAGAAATCAGATAGGTTTCTTTCAGCTGTTTCAAAAGTTCCTTAGCTTTATCTTTAAAAGTTTTTGTTGATGGCTGTGTCTTTGATTCACTGAGGTCTTCAGAGGAATCATTGAAGTTGATGAAGTAGCCGGATGCCGTTCTGTCTATTGTTCCAATTGCTTCAGGATTACTGGTTCTTGCAGCTTCAGCATATTCATTTGTTACTTCATTGTAGGTTGGTGTGTCTCTACTAAATGTTTTTATTTGGGTTTTCAGAGGTGTGAGTTCCATTGCATTGTTGCATAGTCCTTGTTGTTGTTCTGTAGGCGTTTCGAATGTGATTAGCCTTTTAGTTAGCACCTCTGTACTTGTAGCAAACCTCGGTGTTCTACTACTTATCGGGAGTCCACTTGGCCTACTGTTTGTTATCGGCCACATGATTGTGGTTTTACCAGGTCGATGGATACAACTCGGTTCTCCTTTTTACCAGCAAGCGGCGGTAGTACAACTGATCTTGTCCCGTTGATGGACAAGACAGGAACTGCTTTTCTGTAAGAAGGCCCAAATTCCTTCTTTACCGCGATCTTTTCTCTGACTAGATCCCCGACTTTTGGAATCCAGACAGGTCTTGCTGGGACAGGTGGTGGTTCTTCAGTGGTTGTTGGCTGCTGTTTCAACTTTATGTTGCTCAGGTCTTTTCTTGTTTCGTTTAAGTCCTGCAAAATACCCAAACGGTCTTTGATATCAAAGCCTTTTTCTTTCACCACTGAAGTCTGACTGTCAAGATCTAAGACTAACATCCTAGTTCCAAACAACAATTCGTATGGACTGAATCCCTTCAGAGAATTTCTTGGCAAGTTGTTTACACTACGTTGGACACTTATTAGATGTTTGACCCACCCAGCTCCCGAACCTAATACTTTTGCTGTTATAGATTGCTTTATGTCACGGTTTTTTCTTTCAACAATTCCGTTTCCCTCGGGATGAAATGGACAAGAATACCGCAATGTAATGCCCATGCTGGCCATGGCCTCCTTATAAGCTCTAGAGCTAAAAGCAGGACCCTGGTCAGAATGCAGCACGCCAATTGCGTATGTGCCGATAAAGACTCGCAAATCTTTTATAACAGCTCTGGCGTCAGCCGTTCGCTGGGGCCACATCCATATGAATCTCGTGCATGAATCCACTGCGACCAAGATATATTTATAGTTACCATCCCTTTGTAAGGGACCACAGTGGTCCAGGTAAACACAGGCTAATGGTTTATCTGAGATTAGAAGGGGCGTCTGTGCTGGTCGTCTTACTGTTGATACTTTCATTTTTTGACATATGTCACATTCTAGAACATAGTTCCTTGTTTGTCTTCTCATTTGTGGCCACCAGTATCTCTGTTTTAATAACGATACTGTGGCTGAGATGCCAGCATGTACAGAAGCAAGCCCTTCGTGTGCCGCTATGATGAGTCCTAACCTATGCTCCATGTTTGGAATTACTCTATCCCCCACTCCAGGGATTCGAGCAAATGGAACATTATTTGCATCAGTTATGTATGAGTACTTTACTGGAAAGCCTTTCGGGAGTGTTTCTATCTCATCTTTTACTGTAGCGCTGACAGCTTGTAATATATCGCTGTCTATTTTTGTTTTTGACCGAGTGATGGCAGCTACGGAAGCCGTTTGCA
This sequence comes from Lissotriton helveticus, assembly GCF_964261635.1. NCBI lineage: Eukaryota > Metazoa > Chordata > Amphibia > Caudata > Salamandridae > Lissotriton > Lissotriton helveticus. The sequence continues at coordinate 1,542,407,121 of NC_136065.1, forward strand.
CAGCTGCCTTCGCGGCCTCATCAGCCAATGAATTCCCTGCAACGTGAACGCCATCACGTTGATGACTCAGTGTATGCATCACGTGAGTCTTTGGTAGTTCCTTTTGTAAAAGAACTACTTGTTCCCAAAGCATTTTATGCTTGATTGTGCCTCCTTTTGCATCCTTAAAACCATTCTGAAGCCAGATCTGTAAGTATTCATTGTAAGACTGAACGCAATAATACGAATCACACACTATGAGTGTGGGGAATTCCCGATCGGTATTTTCAAGCGCCATCTTGAATGCTAGTAGTTCTGCTCGCTGAGCCGTACAATCTCCTAGAGATTGTGTTTTAGTGACCGCTGGTTTGAATTTCCCATCGTGCCAGCGACCTTTTACAATCGCACATGCAGCACTGTAAGCTTGTTTACCTCCTACTGCGGGTTGTGCTGATCCGTCTGTATATATTATACAGCCATAACGTTCTAGAGGCAGAATTTCGGTCGGCGGCGGACATTCGAATTCGTATTGGAGAAACTCTTGTGTTTTTAAGTTAGGATCAAATTCGTATGCCACGTCTGTTGCAGCAAGAGAATTAGCCCATTGTATCCATCTCGGATGGAGCGCTTTAGCATTCGGTACGCTTGCTTTTGTTACAGCCTCTAGGGCTGGGATCGGTGTAACGATTATTATTCGTTTACCTTGTGAAAGGGCTTGTTCTTTTGCTATAGCTGTCTGTGTTGCAGTAAGAATTTTTTCCGTTGGGCTAAATTTCATTTCAGCTTTCGTGTATAAGTGTGATTTGAATGCAATTGGTACCTTTTCTCCCTCATTAGAGGTCAGGTATGTGAATCCGCATCTTCCTGGGATGACTCGAATCACAAGATTGCGTGTGTTATCACGTGTTTCTAATTTTGTTTTAATTAACATATCTGTTTGTAAGGATCTCAGAATTTCTGTGTGTTTTTGAGTCCAATTGGTTTTTTTAAAATCTGGTTTTATTAGATCATAAAGGGGTTTGACCCTTTCTGCGTAATTTGCAATGTATGTTCTTCCGAAATTTAGGAAGCCTAGAATTGACTGTAGATTTTTTAGTGTTCTAGGTGCTTGGAGTACGGCACATTTCTCTAGGAAATTGTCAGCCAGGCTTTTGCCTTCACTTGATAATTCATATCCTAAGAACAGGACTGTTAGATGGGCAATTCTAGATTTTTTAAAGTTGAATTTGTAACCCTCTGCTGCGAACCCAAGTATTATGGTGTTCACTCTCTTCAAGTGAGTATCCAAGTCATCATCTGTTAGGTATATGTCGTCGACATATGATAATGCTTCGTCATCATATGTTTGTAGTAACTCTGTTACTCTCGCTGAGAATAATCCTGGGCTGTTCTTGTACCCCTGGGGTAACCGACAGAATTGTTTTTGAGCGCCATTTATTGAGAACGCAGATAAGTATCTGCTCTCTGGTGCTATATTTTGACAAAAGAATCCATTAGAGATGTCTAATGTTGTTTTATATTTTTTGCGCACTATGTTATTCATTAGTGCAGCACTATGCGAGTTTTGCACTGCAAAAGTTTTGCAACATGAGTTAAGGTGTCTGTAATCCAAAACTAGACGATATGAATTGTCTGGTTTGGAGACAGGAAACAAAGGGTTGTTCATTTGTGAGGTGCAAGTTTCAATCACCCCCTGGTATTCTAGTTGATCTAGAATTTCTTTTACCTGTGTTTTAGCTTCTTGCTTGATTGGATACTGCCTTTGTGCAGTAGGTTGTGATTTTAACTGGATTTTGTGAGGTGGAGAGTCCTCATCCCATCCTACATGATTTTTATATAAAGCAGGAGCTTGAGCTACTGCCTACTTTCTTGCAAGTGTATATTTTTTATGAATTGGAATTTGATTTGAGAAGGCAGGCATAATTATTTCTTCGCCATGTGGGCACTCCCTGACGAACTCTGGTGGCCAATCTTTTTCAGCTAGAAGGATGTCATAGCCCTTGGAGAGATTATCCCAAAAAAGGCCCCTTATTTTTCTAGTCTTATCCCCTTCTATACGTAAAGTTATTTCATATATTTTGTGAGGTTTGCTAACTCTGGTGTCTGCAGTTTCCACTTGAATGTATTCATTCGTGTCCACTGTCTCCAGATGATTCATAAGGACTTTGCGTGCTATGCTCACTTCTGCTGCGCTGTCTAGCATTGTCTGAGCCCACTCTCCGTTTTTCAGCTGTGTCCTCAGTATTCTCGGCATTGTTGAATACTTTAATGCTGGCTACCTTCTTCTTTGGAAACTGTAATTTTTTATTTGGATGAGCAGGTTCCTTGTCTTTGGACTTGACGTGCCCTTCCCTGGGTTCCGATCGTCCTCTTCTTTCCGATTTCTGCGAGGAAGTCTGAAAAGATTGAGAGGGACGTGTATCAAAATCTTGATATCTATCCGGTTTCTTTATGTTATCCCTATTTCTAAGGTTGTATTTTTTCACAGAGGGCTCCCTTTGGGGAGACTTGGGTCCTTGGTCCGGAGATCTTTCTCTCCGCCGAGGAGACCTTCCTCTGGACTGGAATCTTTTTTCTTTTGGATTGGATTGTTTGTTTCCATCCCAGTTCTTCTTTTGACTGTTTAGATTATTTTTAATAAATATTTTTTCAGGACTTTCAATTAGTTGGGGCTTCACTGGTATTCCACCCAAACTATCTCTACCTAGTTCTTCATAGGATTTTTCTATAATTCTGGCAATTTCAGCTGGTTGGTCTGCTATATCTGTCTCTTTTAACCTCTGGCGGATCGCCACATTCGCTGCTTCTCCTTTTATGTTGGCTAGTAATATTGCCGAGACCTGCTTGAAGTCTTTCAGTAATTTCATACCGAGAGTTAAAGCGGGTTCTGGACCGTATTCGTCTTGAATTTGTTTTAGCACATCTGGTATTACCGACATGGATGGTACACCATGTGTTTTTGTGTAAATGGAAGCAAAGACTGTACCCCAAGTGTCACAGTCCTCCACGTGTGGTGCGATTCCCATTGGAAGACAGATAGTCAGAATCCTGTGTTTATCCACAGGGGTGGTGTCTGGAAACACCGCCTCTATTTGGGTGATTTTTTGTGCTAACCAGAATGGTATTTGCTCCCGTTTAGCTGGTACTTTACCTAGGCAGGACTGTATGTTCTGTGGTGTAATTTTATTTGTGTTCCCCGGATGTGGGGTCAGCTGTGGAATTTTAACTACAGGTTGGATGGTTGAAGTCCGTATTACATATTGGACTAGTTGTCTATATATTTTAATTAGTTGTTTTAGTTGTACTAAAACATCTGCTGCAGACATTCTTTCGATGTCTGGATGTGGTGTGTATCCGGCTAGGACCGGCCACGTTGCTCCTGGTCTACCTAGTGGACCGAGCCTGGTGATGTGATTATTATGTTTTAGGGCGCCATTAAACAAGAGCAGATGCTCTTGGAATTTAAGTGGTACTTCCACTTCCTCGAAAGGAGTGTAGGTATCCGGTGGTTCCTCTATTTTATAACAGTGGAACTCCTTTGTTATAGCATTTGCTGCTGGAAAGTTTATCCATGAATAGAATACCTCTGTCTGCCGATATTCGTGTGCCTCAATTACGAATATGACTGTACCACCTCTTGGTGTCAGTCCATTGTCTATAAGTTTTAACGTTATAGATCTTTTTATGTTGACCGGGATGAGTATTATATCCGGGTCTGCTACTTGCATAGTATTATCAGCTTCTATTATTTCAGCTGCTAATCTAGTTCTCTCTCTTTCATCATCACTTTCTGCCATTTTACCGACAGGAAGGTTTTTCTGTTTGTTTGCAGATCAGGTTTCTTACGGAAACAAAGATTAGATGCACAATATTTTGGAACAGTGTATCCTTCAACGTTGATTGAACCAAGAACCTTACATAGGAGTTCCCTCCTGCGAGGTTTGGCGGATTTTACCTCTCACCCACTCCAGACGTCTTTGGAGTATTATGGGAAAAAGGGGTCTGAGTGAAAGAGCACGACTGAGTTACTCTAAAGTCTTGCGTTAGTTTTATCGCCTATCCAAATACGTTGGGCGCCATGTAGTGTAGTTCCTATTATCCCAATAGGCTCTGCGCATTGGAATAATACCTCCAATAGTATAGACCTAGACCAGACGTTAACTAGGTCTTCTACTGTCGATATTAGACTTAAAGTTTTGGGTTTGCCAGCTAGCTCAGAGTTCACTAGAAACTTTCTCGAATAGGCAAGGAGGAGTTGAACCTCCCTGGATAGACAAGAAGGGATTTAGTTTCTGACAACCATAGAACATGACAACTTTGCTCTCCCCTAATCAAGAGTGTATCTCTAGAGTCGTGTGAAAACAAAAGACAACTTATTTTACTCAGTCAGTGCGTGCATTCTTAGTTTCACCAGTTTGTAGAGAAAAGGAAGAGACGGGCGTGTTCAATAAAAGATGGTATTTATTGATCAGTCTCTTTTCTCGTACAAGAGAAATGAATCGATATTATTGCAATACTTATGGTTAAGTAAAGTGCATACAATAAAAGCAGAATTATGAAATAATACTGTAAAAACATTTATATGGTTTCTAAGCCATATGTTGGTTTAAAATGGATAAAATATGTACATACACATATACATTCGACTAATCGTACTCAACTGGTGCTTCTAACCACGCCTACCCCGGTGTACCTGACCTAAGCCTAATACGTGGGCTGGAGTAGAAAGTAGCAGTTTAAGTTAAGTTTGTTTTGCCAAGTGACTGACTCAAGAATTCTCTGCAACGGGGTTATTCAGTTCCGTACCTTGAATCTAGAATGATTGAGGGATGGTATCTCTCATCTCTGGTCTCGATATTCCAGGCTGCCTGCAAGGGCTGCTCGCAAGCGCCGGAGCTGGATTTCTCGGCAGGAGAAAGGCAGCGTCTCGTTTTCAGCGCGTCAGGAAGGCGGGGCAGCGTCAGTGGGCTTCGCTCTCTGCTGCGCTTCGGCAAGTCTCGCTGCTCCGATCTCGTCACCACCGCGTGTGTTTGCTTAAGGCAATATCGGTAATATTTATACCTGTAAGGTGCCGAGATTGACGTAAGGATGGACATAGATACGTCAATAAGGATGTCATACGAGCTAGTCGTTAGCACATTCTTTTACTGAAGTTCTCGGTGAAATCAAAACAATGGCCGCAGGGTTTTTCCCAGGTTGTCATAGGTTTGATTTGTTTTGAGAACTCCGTATGCCTTATCAGGGGCTGGAGGAATATTGCTTTGCCTAATTAGATGGCAAGCGTTATGACCTAATCAGATAACGCGCTCTTGTGCCGTGGTCTGGCGTAATCAGATAACGGTTTCTGCATCATGGGATGGCTGCTAGTTAACTTGTTAACCAGAATAGGGTCAGGAATAGGGGGATCGATACAGAACCTAAAGGAATACATCACAGGGCCTTTTCTCTTGAGGAATCTAGTTGACTGACTGCAACATGAAAATGCAACATGAAAATGTACTGCGGTTGCCATTACAAAGGGACATGGTCCCCGTCTCCTGAAAAAAATGAGTACCAGTATTAGTAGGCAGGGTAGGGAGTTCACATAGGCCAAAGGTCATGGTAGGCAGGGGGTTGCCTGCAGAGTTATGCTTATAAGATCTTAATTTATGTTGATAAAAATATAGATTTCACTGGAAGAATCAAAGGTTAATGTGGAGTTATATGTAAGTAAGGTAGTAAGATTTTAACTTACAATGAACAATCCTTAGAAATTTACTGGAGGAACACCTGAGAGATCCTCTTGTAGTCACACAAATGTATGACGGTATTCCGCATGCGTTTTTCATGCAATGCCTCCGTCATTTGAACGAATGCGTCTTTAGCACACATTTTTTCTGCATGCAAGTCATTTTAACAACTTGCCTTAGGGGGCGCTCTGGATATTAGAATAGTTTAATATACTATTCCCACTCTAGTCTGCGCAACTGTAGGGAAGATGTTGGACTTTCATTCCAACACCACTACACCATTGTGCCCCCCTATAACGACTTGCGTGCAGAACAAATGCATGCTAAAGACATACTTGGTCTGTTGCTGGCGCTGTGCTGGCACAGCGTGATTCCACCTTCATCCTAAAGGAGACACAAACTCATCAAAGTGTGGGCTCTGCTCTCAGGTATTCCCCCATGGGGTACTGAAATACCATACATAGGGACCTCACCTTCTTGAAATTTGAAGATGCAAGTACACCTTGACTCACGTCATATGGCATGAACCTATGAGTGATGGATGTGTGCCTTATGTATGAATGAGAAATATTGTCTATTACAAAAAGAATAGATGATGGATGGAATGCTGAACAAATCCAACATTCACCCCCAGTCACAGATGTGGGTTAAATCCATTGTTTTTCTGCTTGCCACACCACCACAGTTTGGACCCAGCCATATGCAAATCATTCTTGACGCCGCTTCCCAGCCTGAACTGCAAGCCAGGTCCTCCTGGACTGGAAACAAGCATCCTGGGAGTGGTTTCGGGGTATCACCCCTCATCAGCCAGGCTAGCTTGAATCCAGAGGCGTATCGAGCACGAGATCCACGTCTGGGCATACCAGGGTGACAAATGTAAAAAAAAAAGATGCTGAATTGAATGGTGAACAAATCAAACATTTTCTACTTGCCACACCACCACAGTTTGGACCCAGACACATGCAAATCAGTCTTGACCCTGCTCCCCATGTGAGTAATCTAGCCAGAACTGCCAGGCCAGGTCCTCCTGGACTGCAATCAAGCATCCTGGGACTGGTTTTGGGGTAGCCCCCCTCATCAGCCAGGCTAGCCTGAATCCAGAGGCATAGCAATCACTGGACCCACGTCTGGACATAACAGGATGACGAATGCAAAAAAAGATGACAAATTGAGTGCTGAACAAATCAAATATTCACCCCCCGTCACAGGTCTGCGTTAAATCCATTTTTTCTGCTCACCACGACACCCCAGTTTGGACCCAGCCATATGCAAAACAGCTATGAACCTTCTCCCTATGAAAAAAGTATAGCCCGAACCTCCAGGCCAGGTCCTTCCTGGACTGGAAATAAGCATCCTTGGACCAATTTTGGGGTATCACCCTTATCAGCCAGACTTGCTTGAATTCAGTGGCACAGTGAGCCCGGGACCCACGTCTGGGCATACCCTTTCCACTTATTAGACAAATGCAAAAAAAACAGATGATGGATGGAATGCTGAGCAAATCAAACATTCACCCACAGTAACAGATCTGGGTTACAACCCTCATTTTTCTGCTCTCCACGCCACCCCAGTTTGGACCAGCCATATGCAAATCAGTCTTGACCCTGCCCCCTGTGAGAACAGTCCAGCACGACCTGCCAGGCCTGTCTTCCCATGTCGGGAAAGAGACATCCTGGGACTGGCGTTGTGGTATCACACCTCATCAGCTAGGCTACCTTGAATCCATTGGCATAGCAAGCATGAGCTCCATATCTGGGCATAGCCATCCCACTTACAGCAACAATTGCAAAAAGAACCGATGATTGATGGAATGCTGAACCAATCAAACATTCAACCCCACTCACAGACATGGGTTAAATCCAGTGTTTTTCTGCTCGCCACAACACCCCAGTTTCCACCCAGCCACATGAAACTCATTCTTGACCCTGCTTCCCATGAGAACAGTCCAGCCCAAACTGCCAGGTCAACTCCTCCCTGGACCGGAAACAAGCATCCTGGGTCTGGTTTCAAGGTATCACCTCTCATCAGCCAGGCTACCTTGAATCCAGTGGCATATCGATCATCTATGTCTATTCTCTCAGGGATACTGGTCGTGATGAAAGCCAGGGACCCTGCTTGGAGCAGGTAAATAGCAGAAACATGTTGACCTATTGATGCAGTAAGTATTACACTCCTAGGCAACCCAAGTTTGAATTTTAACCATCTCCTGGTTTCTCTATAATTAAAGTAGTCCTTCTGAGATTTTTATTCCAATATTTGCGAACCCTGCACTATTACCACTCTCAGCAAAAGTACTCCCTATAATCATAGGGAGCCCAATCATCACCATAATAATTTCTGATGAATGAGTGAGCCCTATGATGAAACAAGTCACCTAGGTTGGTTTGTGCGGGCTTGCCTAAAAATGTTTGAAATATGTGCACTCCCTGTGGAACATATACACTAGGCAAATAGCTCACATATAAAAGATATTTTTCTTGGGAACACCCATCCGTTGGTGAAGGTTGATGTTGTTGGAAGGGCACAATGAGCCAGAGCCCATAACCTGTTTGTTTGCTATGTGACTAATGCTAATGGCTCACCACAAAAATTCAAGAGCTACACCATTTCTGACAATCATATTGGATCCCCCAACTGCCCCCTCTCAAGATGTAAACTGATCATGAGATCTTGTCTTGCACCAGGGACAGGAAAATTGTCTCCGCCTCCCCCCCTTCTGAGATGGGATCAGGCTCAAAGGACTGTAGATAAAACTCTGAACTGAAGGAGAGAAGTAGGTGGCCTATATGCTAAGAACCTGCTTACCAGCTCAAAGAACAAGGCCTGGGTAGATAATGGCCAGTCCACATCCACAAAGTGCACGGCACAGAAGATGATGCCTCATTTACATGCACAAGAGCAATGGCTTACTGTGATGTGCATGGTGTTCTGTGTGTGGTGCTGTCAGTGAGCTCGGCCTAACAAAGCGGCCCTCTCCAGCACACATAATGATTCAGATAAACCATATCATAGTGTGCGGGTCCTTCGGGGGATCATATCAGGGTTGTGCTAAGTACCTCATGATAGGGGTGTAGGTGGCTCTGGACACTGTAAGGCTATGGAGACCACCTCCACAAACCAGAGGCATGGGCTGTGTGCAGTACAGGTGTCCTTGCAGAAGCCTTTCCTTTGCTCGGTTTGGTGGTTCCTCAGACCATGTGCCCCTACACTCATTTACATGCCACCTTCCTTTCTCATATGGGTGACCATAAAGAAGGGGGACCTACTTCATCTTCCTTCCAAAAGCCACTGGTGACTGCCTACTGAACCTTGTGCATCATTCATTGTGATCTATGGAGGTGGACGCTCCTGGAAGTCCTGGAGACAGGCCTAATGTGATGAGCACCGAGCCTCTCACCTACGATGCTCCTGTGTGTAAGATGAAGTCTAAGCCAACAGCTCCTCCACATACATATATGCATGATGTTTAAACTGCAACCTAGCAGCAACTCAGTAGGGCATGATCTTATTCATATTTCTATTTAGAGGTGATTTGGAGGTACTGACATTATTTTGGATTGTTCTGCAGACTTCCTAATGAAACCCCTTACAAAGTGCTCCCTAATCTAAAAATTTACAGCGTGATTCGTAAATATTTCACTTCACTAAAACTTCATGCTCTAGGATATGCAAACCACAGTAATTACTCTTTTAAAATGAAAATGTGGTTCTGAGAATGAGGTGAGATTTTAACACTTTCGCTGTGAACAATTTGTAAACACCTTCTGGTGTCACACCTTTTTAAAATAATGCAATTGGAAGCTGGCTTGCAGCCATCCATCACCGGATGTGGTGTGCAGCCTGAGGTCATGGGATGTGGTGTGTGGACTGAACTCACAGATGTGGTGTAGTGATTGAGCTCACAGGAGGTGATCTAGATATAGAGCGCACAGATGTGTTGGAAAGATCAGGCTCATGGGATGGGGTGCGCAGATTGGGATCACAGGATGGAGTGCGCTGTGCGGTGTGGAACGAGCTCACAGGATATGGTGTAGAGACTGAGCTCATGGGATGTGGTGTTCAGATCAAGCTCACAGGATGTGGTGTGCAGTTCGAGCTCAAAGGATGTGGTGTGCAGATCGAGCTCATGGGATATGGTGCGCAGATCAAGTTCAGAGGATGTGGTGTGCAGATCAAGTTCACAGGAAGCGATGTTCAGATCGAGCTCACGGGATGTGTTGTAGCGATCGATCTAATGGGATGTGGTGTGCAGATCGAGGTCATGGGATGTGGTGTGCTGATCGAGCTCACAGGATGTGTTGTAGCGATCGATCTCATGGGATGTGGTGTGCAGATCAACTTCACAGGAAGTGGTGTGCTGATCGAGCTCACAGGATGTGGTGTGCAGATCAAGTTCAGAGGATGGGCAGATCGAGTTCACAGGAAGTGGTGTTCAGATCGAGCTCACGGGATGTGTTGTAGCGATCGATCTCATGGGATGTGGTGTGCAGATCAAGTTTACAGGCTGTGGTGTGCTGATCGAGCACACAGGATGTGGTGTGCAGATCAAGTTCAGAGGATGGGCAGATCGAGTTCACAGGAAGTGGTGTTCAGATCGAGCTCACGGGATGTGTTGTAATGATCGATCTCATCGGATGTGGTGTGCAGATCAAGTTCAGAGGATGTGGTGTGCAGATCGAGCTCACGGGATGTGTTGTAGGGACTGATCACATGGGATGTGGTGTGCAGATCGAGTGCATGGGATGTGGTGTGCAGATTGAGCCTGGGTTGGACTGGGACAAGAAATAGGACCGGGCACAAAAATAAAAGTGGTCCTCATTAGCGAATCAGATATCTAAAACATAGCCCATATTTGTAAATCAGACCAATTTTGACTTTTTAAAGATATGCTGCATGGGTATTTTGCAAGATATGTGTCAATGCATGAATTTTGTTTGCTACAGGCAATGTTTGTGGCAATATCAGGGAAATGAACAGTAAAAACCAGCACACTTGCCTTCTATAAAGCAGGTCCACAAACTACTAAACAAGCATTGGCATAGCCAATAGCTCTCACCTTTGGGACCTCATAAGTGCTTAGCCATGCAACAGGTGATGTTGTTGCACCAAGGATATTGTGCTGGATAACTAAACACTTATAAGGTCCCAAAGACGAGACCTTTTGGCAATACCAATGCTTGTTTAGAATGTGGCTTCTAACACAATGTCAGCTGAATGATTTCCTGTCTGGGACCACCATGCACAGCATGCTCAGCACTGCGGTCCGTCTTGGGAGAAAAGGCACGCCAATTGTTCACATTAAGAAAATAACCCCTGCTTGTGTGGTTTGATATTGGAAAATGAAAAAGATGCTGCCACACCACCATGGCATGGTGGGCCAGCTGGCGATGTGTGGTTTTAGAAAAAGTGCTCTTTCCTCTTGGGTAGGAGCATGTTTTCACACAAAATTCCCACCAACCAGATGGGGACCTCTAGGCTACTCTAGTGGTGTGGGAGAGATGTTGTCCCTGCCGCCTAAGCAGTTGAGGGGCTCGTCTAAGCTCCAAAGGAAGTCCTAATAGAGGTAAAATCACTTTGCATATTCTTAGCCTTTGTGTCATCTTCAGGGTGTTCATTGTGTATGAAGGCATCTGCATTTTGTGTTTGGTTGGTAAAGTGTAGGTTTGTAATCTAATCGTGGTGCGCGATGGTAGACTTCATGACCTGCTCCAAGCTCCATGAAGTCCACCAAGAATGCACTACATGTTTAGGGAAGAAAATATAATTATAGTTAAAATGGACTGAGAATTTGAAGTTGTGTGAACATTATTCTCAAAAGTTTGGCTGAAAAAAACTATGTTGATCAGGTTTACTTACTCCAGTACAAACGAAAAATGCACACACTGCAAACGTAATCCATCGGTGTTTTTTTCGTTCAGTAAAATGTTTGAGGCACCTCATCAACATATTCACAAAAAAACACATTTAGAGAAAATTAGTAATTTCCACTAGCATGGTGCGACCTTATTCTTACAGTGATCAGGTAATGCCACATCTGTTCGGTAAAAAGCTGTGCCCCTTGTAATCAGCATGTGTGCGATTTTTAGGGAGTTCTCAAAGAGGGGAAATGTTAAAAAAGGGAAGGGGATTATAAAATGGAGCAGCGGGTAGGGAGGGCGAAAAATGAAGATGCAAGATGGCAGAAAGTGGGTGATAGGGAAAGGAGAAAGAAATGACGAGAGAAGGATAGCCTGGGAGTGGTGCGTACGTGCGCGGGCAGTCTTTACTTTTCAAGCACAGCACTCGTGCTTGTGGCGCGCCGCTGCTCGTTCCAGCAAGGTGGATCCCGCCACAAGCACGAGTGCAGTGCTTGAAAAGTGATGACCGATGGCTAAAGGCCCTCCTGGAGCAGCGCATGCGCGCTGACTAGGCGAGACCAAAAAACAGCCCACACACTGATCTAACAGACAGACTATCGAGCCCTGCCTGACTGCCCTATAGGCCAGTCTGATCCTAGATCGAGCTCAGGGGATGTGGTGTGCAGATCGATCTCACAGGATATGGTGTGCAGATTGTGTGCAGATTGTGCAGTAAGAGCCTGACATTGTTGATTGTTACAGAAACAAACATCAGGATCTTAAAAAATAGAGAGAACAGTGACTATTGAAAGTATCAGGCCATGAAAGTTCCAGACAAATACACTGAAACATATGTGCATGGTTAGGCCCAATGTTCTGGAGCTCAAACAGGAACAGAGTTCGCTTTGTTACACCAGTTCCTATAATCAATAATGAGACAATCTTACCCCATGAGACTTCAGCACTATATATATATATATATATATATATATATATATATATATATGTATATATATACATATATATATATGTACTCGCAACTTGCCTCGTCTCAGGGGGAGCGCGTTGGAGCTGGTGCCAGCAACGAGACCAAGGCAGGATCCCGTAATTATATTAACGCATTTCTCGAGTGGAGTGCCATCAATTGTTGAACTTTGCGTTAATATATATATATATATATATATATATACTCCTCCAATCCTGCTTTTTTTTAAAACAGGTCTGACACATGCTCAGGTTTCCCAAAAGTGATTTATTTCCACCGGTGCACATTTATCAAGCTTCGCGATGTCCACAGTTATCAGCGTCCGGCAGACGCGTTTCGGCGTGTGCCTCATCAGTGCCGGTTAAGTAGCTGAATGTGCCAAGGTGAGTTTTACCACGTAGCTGCTGTTTAAAATACAGTCCAAGTGTTTTCATTGGCTGGGAGTCGTTCTCACAGACAGCGGACAAGGAAAGTTACTCCGTTGATGAATACCGCTGTGCTCCCTGCCGGGAAACCACGGACACAGTGCACCACTCCGGCAATGAGGAACCAACGAACAAACAAAGTCAGATTAAGGTACAGTGACCCATCCTCGCACATGATAGTTCTTTTGTTGCTCTTTCTTGGTCCTTTAGTTGCGGGAAACACAGGTCGGCATTCGTTACCACTGGGCAATCCTTTAAGCAAACGCAATGTCTGCTCCCTCTCCCCATTACCTTCGAGACACTCCGTGTTGGGGGGGTGCCGCATATGTGCCTTCTAAGCACTCCAAGCCAGGAAAGTTTGTCGGTTATTATGCGGAGCTCCAGACCGAGGGGCATGTCAGATGAGGCGGAGCCGACCTCCACCTTAACATACTCCTCCAATCCTGCTTTTTTTAAAAACAGGTCTGACACATGCTCAGGTTTCCCAAAAGTGATTTATTTCCACCGGTGCACATTTATCAAGCTTCGCGATGTCAACAGTTATCAGCGTCCAGCAGACGTGTTTCGGCGTGTGCCTCATCAGTGCCGGTTAAGTAGCTGAATGTGCCAAGGTGAGTTTCACCACGTAGCTGCTGTTTAAAATACAGTCCAAGTGTTTTCATTGGCTGGGAGTCGTTCTCACAGACAGCGGACAGGGAAAGTTCCTCCGTTGATGAATACCGCTGTGCTCCCTGCCGGGAAACCACGGACACAGTGCACCACTCCCGCAATGAGGAACCAACGAACAAACAAAGTCAGATTAAGGTACAGTGACCCATCCTCGCACATGATAGTTCTTTTGTTGCTCTTTCTTGGTCCTTTAGTTGCGGGAAACACAGGTCGGCATTCGTCACCACTTGGCAATCCTTTAAGCAAACGCAATGTCTGCTCCCTCTCCCCATTACCTTCGAGACACTCCGGGTTGGGGGGGCGCCGCATATGTGCCTTCTAAGCACTCCAAGCTGCTGCTCGTTCCAGCAAGGTGGATCCCGCCACAAGCACGAGTGCAGTGCTTGAAAAGTGATGCGCGCTGACTAGGCGAGACCAAAAAACAGCCCACACACTGATCTAACAGACAGACTATCGAGCCCTGCCTGACTGCCCTATAGGCCAGTCTGATCCTAGATCGAGCTCAGGGGATGTGGTGTGCAGATCGATCTCACAGGATATGGTGTGCAGATTGTGTGCAGATTGTGTAGTAAGAGCCTGACATTGTTGATTGTCACAGAAACAAACATCAGGTTCTTAAAAAATAGAGAGAACAGTGACTATTGAAAGTATCAGGCCATGAAAGGTCCAGACAAATACACTGAAACATATGTGTATGGTTAGGCCCAATGTTCTGGAGCTCAAACAGGAACAGAGTTCGCTTTGTTACACCAGTTCCTATAATCAATAATGAGACAATCTTACCCCATGAGACTTCAGCACTATATATATATATATATACATATATATATATATATATATATATATATATATATATATATCTATATATCAATGAACTTCTCCAAGGGCAAGAAGAAGAGGCCACAGGTGGTAAGAAAGAGGAGGTACCTTGAATGCCAACACAACCAAGAACAGGGCGTATGCATTTCGGCTTGTTGTTTAGCCTCTTCAGCGCCAGATGGTTGCAGCAGGATGCGGGTGTATGTTCACGGTATAAATAACATTTCCCCTCCTGCTCGGTAAAAAGTAGGCTCTGCCCCCCGAACAGTGCAAGATCAAAGTGGCTGTGGGTTTTAAAAATATAGGACGACCAATGCGTCAATACTTCAAGTCCCAGAATGCTGTGGGCTAATCTGGTGCAGCAACGGGGATAGTCAAAGTTTTAACGGGCCAATATCACCTTGAGTGTAACACAGCTGGCACCCCCTCCTCTCCCCAAACCGCACCAACCATGGAGTCCCGGCATTTAATTTAGCAGGGGCCGGTCGGAAATCCAGCTAGCCCGGCGTGGGGTAGAATCACTCCAACACTGCGTCGTCGCTTGCCGAGACTAAAGGTGGGCCCCAGTCCTCCCAGTCACCTGGGTATAAAAGATTCCACAGAAGCAGAAAGACCAGCGTGACCAGGGCCAACTTGTAGTGCGGGGGGCCTCTTGCGGCGCGATGCTGGTTGTCACGCGAATGAAATGTCAATGAACTTCTCCAAGGGCAAGAAGAATAGGCCACAGGCGGGGAGAAAGAAGAGGTACGTTGAATGCCAACACAACCAAGAACAGGGCGTATGTATTTCAGCTTGTTGTTTAGCCTCTTCAGCGCCAGATGGTTGCAGCAGGATGCGGGTGTATGTTCACGGTATAAATACCATTTCCCCTCCTGCTCGGTGAAAAGTAGACTCCGCCCCCGAACAGCGCGAGATCATAGTGGCTGTGGGTTTTAAAAAAAAATATATATATATATATATATGAAACAAAAGTCCTGACCCTCCAAGTCCACGGAGGGAGGTCGCAGGCACAGACCACAACAGGATGAACTTCAAGAAGGTACGAAGGCTGGTTTTAAAGTTTCATCGTGCAATTTTTTTTTCACCAAATAAAACAGACAAGTGTCCGCCCCAGACGCGTTTCGATCGCCTCCGCGATCTTGATCACCTGACACTCTGAGACTGGACCACCATTTTCAAAGAGTGCGTAACCAATAATACAAGGGCTTATAGAGATGTGTAATGAAAATAAAAGACATACAGTGCTGTGTCTTTTTGGGAGCAAGAGGGGACAAGGAGCGGTAATATTGGTGGATGCACCTTCTGCCGTATCAGCACCCACCCAAGAGTGTGTGAGCATGGTGCAGGAGCAGCGATTATACATAAATAAATAAATAAATAAATATATATATATATATATATATATATATATATATATATATATATATATATATATATATATATATATATATATGTGTTATTTATTTATATATATATCTATTATAGATATAGAAACAAGTCTCTATAGAAAACCAACTGCAGGCAACACATTGCTACACGCCAACAGTTTCCATCTACAACACTATTACTAGCATCCCGAATTTTGGCAAATTTCTTTGCATTCGTAGGGGCTGTAGCTCTTTAGAAATTCTTGAACACCACCATAACGAAGCCAAAAACAAGTTCATTGAAAGGGGATATTACCCCAGAAAATTGGAAGTGGCAATAAGAAAAGCCAACAGAAAGGATAGGCAGGGACTTCTCCATGTCAACAGAGAAAGAGAAATGCAGAGGAATGGTATGGAGATCACTAAGCCTGAAACAACTGAAAAATCACAGTGTAGACTTATCACCACCTTCAGTAAGCAGGCGAATGACATCAAAACCATAGTGAACAAAAAATGGCCGATTGTCCTTGCGGAAGCAACTCTAAAACAAATACTCCCAGCCAAACCTACCTTTACATTTTGTAGAGCCCTGAATAGATAGTAAAATCAGCTGCTTATCACCTAAAAGGTTTTTTTTCAAATGTAGCTCGTGCCGTGCCTGTATATTTGGAATTAAAACTACATCGTACATCACGGCATTTTCACATACTAGTATTGAGATCAAAGGCCATTTCACGAACAGAATACGGCGTTTATGTGCTGCAATGTAAATGTGGGTTGCGTTACGTAGGCAGCACAAAACTACAGGTATATCTAAGAATACTACAGCACTTGCGTGCAATAGTTCATTCAGACCCAGCCCACCCAGTAGCTAGGCATTTTAAACTGGAACACGAAAATAATCTCAACTACCTCCAATATTTTGTGATATATGCAGTTCCAGTAAGTAAAAGAGGGGGCAATCGTAAAAAAAAATCTACGACAGCTAGAACTGAGATACATTGTTGAGCTTGATACCAAGTCCCCCCCAGGGACTAAATATAGATGAAAACCCAATTACCTGTTGTGCATTTTCCAATTTGTTACGGTTGTGCTCATGTATATTCATCAACCTACAATCAATTTAACTATGCGTTGTGTTTATATATATATATATTCACAGAAAAAACCATAGGTTATAGACCATATATAGTTAGGAATTAGCATTTACAAAACCTTGAAAATTCACTGAAAAAACCATAGGTTATAGACCATATATAGTTAGGAATTAGCATTTAGAAAACCTTATTTTACTCACACAAAACCATTGAAATTCCATATATAGTTAGTTGCACTAACTATATATCGCGCACCCGCAATCCACTGCTGATGATGTCACATATTACATCATTCATGACATGGTCAGTGACATCACTGATGACATCACTGATGACATCTCAAATGACATCATTCTTGTGCTAATACGATAAACCTCTTCAGACTCTAATATAACCTTAGATACACTCAGTGTATACAGACACTCACACACTGTCACTCATCCATGGAGTTACTCACACACCTAGTCAGTCATGCAAAGAAACAATCTCACCTCCATTTCCTCAACTATACAGTTATACACACCTTACTTATTCAAACATATACTAACACATATTTACTCTCTTATACAATCCCTGATACAAGTTCACAATGATCCATACAGCCACTCACACATTCAGTGGCTCTCATGCACAGTTATTTATATATGCCAACTCTCACATGTACTGTGTTTTACATATGTACTTACTATGACATGTAGCATTGAGATATCCATTCACTCATCAATACACTCATGCACACAGTCAACCGCCCATGTAGCTTTTTCCACATGCACTCTTGAACTCATACACCTAGTGAATCAACTGCTCACACATCTATGCACAGAGTCACACACCTCCCAGCCACCCCCACACAAACTCAATCTCCCATAGAAATACTTGGGCAACCAATTAATAACACATATAGCCTCTCGTATAGCTAATGATCAACACATGCAGCAGTTTACATCACAACAGACATAATGATGCACAAATTAAGACAGTTTAGTCACTAACCCATGCATTCAGTGAGACACATTTAATCACTCACTCATACAGTCAGTCACGCACCTACTAAATCCTTCATCCAGACACTTATACATCCACTCATTCTTCAATATCTAAGACATATTTTAACTTTACAGAAACATACAGTCACTGGATGTTGTCATCAGTGATGTCATTTGAGATGTCATCAGTGATGTCATCAGTGATGTCACTGACCATGTCATGAATGATGTAATATGTGACATCATCAGCAGTGGATTGCGGGTGCGCGATATATAGTTAGTGCAACTAACTATATATGGAATTTCAATGGTTTTGTGTGAGTAAAATAAGGTTTTCTAAATGCTAATTCCTAACTATATATGGTCTATAACCTATGGTTTTTTCAGTGAATTTTCAAGGTTTTGTAAATGCTAATTCCTAACTATATATGGTCTATAACCTATGGTTTTTTCTGTGAATTTCATTGGTTTTTTAACAGCTAATATCTGTAGCTGTAAAATGTATTCTTCTTTAAATCCAAAAATATATTTTATATGTTTATGAATAATTTTTTTTTTAAATATTTTTTTTTCTTCGTTCCCGCTTCGCGAATCGGGAAGCTTCCCGTTAGCTGACCTTGATGCCGCGAAATAGACCGCGAGCCGGTAAACGTTTCTTTACCGCAAGTGCCGCGTTAGAAAACAACATCGTGACGCCTCCCGTCCGCATGACGTTTCACGTTGTCGCGTGATACGTCATATGACGTGCTACGTTAGCGAACTGGTACGCGAAGCGAGTCGCAAAGCGCAGGTTTCTGGAAGCAAACCGGGAGGCCCTGCAAAGCGCTTAACGTAAACACAGCAAGTCATGTGACTTGGTAATAACACTTTTCATTGGTTCATTTCACTTTTGGTTTCCTAATGATGTAAGACTAGGTCATATAATCTAAAATGAACACTTTTGATTGGTTGAGAACTCTTGTTTTTCCCAAATGATGAAAATCCCTCCTTCTTTCCTCACTCTGACTTTCATCATTGTGAGAGAAAGACCCTTTGTGATCACTGAGCAATGGCTTCTTTAGTAGCTTCAGCTGGTGCTTCCCCACCACCTCCACCACATCCAAGGAAGAGTGGACCACCTGCTCAAGTTGTAATTCAACAAGAAGAAGAAGAAGAGGAACAGGAGGACGAGCACGAAGAGAGGCAGTTTTTGCCTGAGCAGCCCAAGACGTCTCACCGGAAAGAAAACTTCATTTGGCAATTTTTTAAAATTCCCAAAGGTCAGAAAAAAGTAAATGCAAGATACGTAACTTGCCTTATATGTCAAGATAGACTGTCCAGAGGGACCGACAAAAAATACAGTTTCGGAAACTACACAATGCATCGCCATATGACTAGGTGGCATCCTAACAACTACAGTGCTGCACAGTTTCGGAACGACCTAGATAATCTCCCTATTATGGCCAGAAGATCTGTTGTACCGGAAGTAACGGGACCAGAGGGCAGGGAGATGGTGCCAAATATACAAATGAGATTTGGTGATGTAAAACACACCTGCGCATTTTGCGATGGATTCATTTCCTACGGAGAAAAAAGCATCACTCTGATCAACAGAGCTATTGACTATCATATGCAAGTTTGTCCGAAACGCCCAAAATAATAAATACTTCTTTTTTTTGTTTTGTTGCTCCTGTTGAGCCCTTTACAATGAATCGTTTTCATTGCCCCCTCCAAGAAAAACCCCCAAAAATATAAAACTGTTCCGAAAAATTCAAAAACAGTAAAAAAATGTTCAGAAAAATAAAAAAAAAAGTTCTTTTCAGAACTACCTCCCCGTTATTAAAAAATTGGTACAATATTTGGAACTGTGCCAACCTCTATTTCTCTTAGTTCGCTTCCTAGTTCGCTCGCTGGTACGCGAACTGGAAGCGAACCAAAAACAGTAAGTATAAGGGAAGGAAACACACACTTATGTTAAAAGAAAGACAGCTATAGGGGAGTAAACTAGAGATACCATTACCCATAATCCACTGCTGATGATGTCACATATTACATCATTCATGACATGCTCAGTGACATCATCAGCAGAGGATTGCGGGTTTTTTGGCAACATGCCTTATCCACGGTTTAATAACGCTGCCTTTTGCTTTATATAAGTTTTCAAATTGTATGAAATATATACCAATAGGTCGTTATGAACCTTTAGGTAGTGCTTTTCTTCATGAGGTCTGGTCACTTCCATACACATACAGATGTTTCAAAGATGATCAAGAAGTTTATCTGAATGGAGAGGAATGCACTGAGACGCCAGATCATTCACTAATGTGTAGGCACATACAGTTACACGATTCATGCAACAAACACCGACCAAATATGGCTTGCGTGTTGCAAGGCACGCCAGTTCCTGCTATCATCCCCACGTTCAAGTTGTTGGAAAATGGTAGTTATTTGATGCTCAATAATGAAGATTGTTCTGAGTTAATTAAAAGTATTCCTTTTATCGTAACAGTAAGTGAACGGGTTATTTGCTGCAGAAATGTTCTATTTCCTCCCACACATGAACATAGGGAGTTTTCAATCTGGCCACAAATACCAACCTTGGGACACGTTTCAACGGCATGGCAAGAATAAGAGCTCTTTTGTCTCAGAGAGAGGTGGCCTTGAGTTCGGCCCGTGAAACTTTCGTACTTCACATAGCGAACACCCGTACACAGGTTTGCCTTTCAATTTCAGCAACATGTTTCCGACTATCTTTAACGCATCCTCCACAAAATCCCTGGCACACTTTTTTAAAGTTGTTACCAGTGGTCTCGTGACTTCATTTGAGAAAATCTTTGGAGTCATCCCTGCTTCTTTTCATTGTATTTTCTGCACTCTGGTTCGTGGATTGGCATTTTTACTTGCATTACCAGCGGACGCTCTTGTGCTTTTTTACATTTTTAAATATGGATGTCCCTCCTATGCAACCTCCGACCCTGCAGCTGCTGACACTGTTCCGCAATCGCATGCTAGAATATTATGGCACAATGCCGTTGGCGATATTAAGCACGGCATATGGATTATCTTTTCGGTTCTCCTACTTCACCTGTGTCCAGCCTGTATTTCACTGCCTGACCTGTGATTTCGATTGGGCCATTGATTTGTGTCTCTGCGGACCGGTTTCTCCTGACGTCGACTTTAATCAGCTGATGACTCCTATCATTACTCACGAGTTGGTTTGTCCTGGCGAAAGGATTATGGCTGTGGCATTGATGCATGGACTACTTGGTCCCTGGAATTTACTGGCGGCAGCACAGTCTTTCTTGGAACAGAGCTTTCTTGAAAACCCACCGAGCTGTCCTCTGATGGTGATAGAGGATCCGGTGCTGGGAGAGCACGTATGTTCTTTTCCGCTTTTAAATTGGATGGCTGAACTGTTTTCGGATGAAGACGGTGACTTCCTATTGGAGGCTGTTGCAGCTTATTTTGCATACACAGTTATGTCATAGACCTTTTTCATGTTTGATATGCTGAGTACTAGCATTTCATTGACAATTCATTGACTTATTTGTCAAGTTTTTATTATTTACCTTGCCTATTGGCTTAAGACTCGATAAAGTACTTGGCTGTTTTATTTTTCTTTAGCATTGAATTTTCCTAGTTTTTAATGCTTTACCTTGCGGACCGTCCACATATAAACTTGCAATCTGCTCTCATGAGATGGCACTTCTATTATCTTATTCAGTTCGTTTCCGGATCATGAGGAGGTGTCATCTAGGTCCTGGATATCTTTACACCGTGTTAAGTTAGCATGGGCTCATTACCGGTTTAAACGCCATTTTTCCTTTTTTGCAACTTCTGCACACGACACTTAGTTGTTGCTTTAGCTTTCCACCTAGTAGTTCATCGTGGTTTACATGAGAATAATATGTTATTGGTCTACTATCTGCTTTACTTGTTAAACTATATCTGTACAGCGAGTGCTAAAGTTTCAAGAACAACACGATACAGAATTGTTATGAGGTCTGATCTCCACGACTTCATACTCATAACATAAGTGCAACTTCTGCCAATTCTGGGCATGAGGCGGGTTTTATATTGCTTTGCCGAACACACATACACAACAGTTGATGCGGTTCACATGAAGAGAGAGCTGGTGTATGCTGATGTGATTCCTTCAAATCTAAGACACTAAAGTATGGGCACGCCCTAAACCAACACAAAGAGACCTTCTTAGCAAATAATATAATATGTGTATTAGGGAGGGTGAGATATAAGCAGCCGCGGGCCGTGGAGGGAGTTACGATGGGGCAGGGAGGCGGGGAGGGGGAGAAGCAGGGTGGAGCCCTCTCTACCTTGCCCCTCCCCCTCCCCGCCTCCCTGCCCCACCGTAACTCCCTCCACGGCCCGCGGCTGCTTATAAGTGTTGCTAACTCTTATTCATTTACAGCATGTTAACATACTGTCACCATTCGCTTTTTATGTACTAGTAACTATGCTGGTAATTTTGCTACTGATAATATGTGTACTTGTATTCTCCACCCTGCTTCTCCCCCTCCCCGCCTCCCTGCCTCACCGTAACTCCCTCCACGGCCCGCGGCTGCTTATAAGTGTTGCTAACTCTTATTCATTTACAGCATGTTAACATACTATCACCATTCACTTTTTATGTACTAGTAACTATGCTGGTAATTTTGCTACTGATAATATGTGTACTTTTATTATCTAAGGTACTACGCCTGAGAAGACGGCATTAGTAAATAAACATTTCAAATACACATCTGTTCTTCTTAACTCCATGTTCTGGTTTCTAAGAAATCTATAACGACCGACTGTTCATGAGTTCCACGTATCCTGAGGTACTATAAGTTCATATTCTGGATTGTCTAAACATTGAGAGTTTGTTATATCCAATGTGACACTGTACCTAGCTTGCTAAATAGTTTTTGATTACTAACGTGAGTTTTGGGACACCCTAATTCGCCGAGGTTCCAATCCTCTGTCCACAGTTCTGTGTGAGAACAGAAACCCTGCGACAGGGGCACCCCCGACCCTTGCTGGAGCTTCATCACACTTGCGATACAACTCCAGCAATGCATTCGCCGAGGTTCCAATCCTCTGTCCACAGTTCTGTGTGAGAACAGAAACCCTGCGACAGGGGCACCCCCGACCCTTGCTGGAGCTTCATCACACTTGCGATACAACTCCAGCAATGCGCCACCTTTACGGCACAGATACATCGCGCATCTGTGCTGTTTTTGCCCCATGATGCGCCGCATTGTAAATGCAGCACACCATAGGTGACGGAACAGCGGCACAGAATGACTAACACATCCCTGGTGATGCGCCAGTCATCATAAATGTATCCCTATGCTTCTTATCTTGTTAGAGATGAACCGCCATATGTATCATCAAAGTTATTTGCATTTCCTAAATAGCGAACTTTAAGGAATAAATAGCGATTCTTTACCATTCCTAGTTTGCGATGAGCTATTTGCTAATTAGCCGAATGTAGCCCAATGAAGCCCAATGTAGCCCAATGTAGCCCAAAGATGGCCGCCAGACACACAAAAAAACAAATGTAGCCCAAATATCAGCCAGATGTAGCCCAACTATAGCCCAGTGACAGAATGACCAATCAGCTTCGCAAACCTCCGTTACGCGAAGCGGAGCGCTGTTACAGATATATATCTTTTTTTGAACGTTAATTTCTCAAAATCCACTGGAGCACATATATTGAGACCTAGCAAAGGCACATCGGGCTACCAGTCCCTAATATTTTGCCAAGTTTCGTGCAAATCCATTCAGCCGTTCAATTATTATTTTTATTATTTTTTTTTGCCCCGCGGGGCCCTTTTAAAACCTCCACATCAAACCTAGGGGGTCAGCGAGGATCTACTATGCCCCCTTATAGTTATTTCCCCCTTTGTTTTGACCTCCTCTTGTCTCTCGATCCTACCGAGAGACAAGATGGCGGCCGCTACGGACTGTTTGGAATGTTGACAGACGCCGGAGAACCAATCAGCTTCGCTTCACAAAGCTCCGTTGCGCGAAAAGTCCGCGAACCAGAGCGCTGCCTGGTCCGCGCTTACAGATATATATCTTTTTTTAAACGTTAATTTCTCAAAATCCACTGGAGCACATATATTGAGACCTACAAAAGGCACATCGGGCTACCAGTCCCTACAATTTTGCCAAGTTTCGTGCAAATCCATTCAGCCGTTCGGGCTAAAAGTGAGGCCAACCGCCCTATGGAAAACTCAATGTTAAAAACACGTTTTGGGACCCCCCTTTTTTCTCGGCCCCCACTGGACGAACCCCCCCCAAATTTTCAAGGGCTGCTCAGAAACAAAATGTGCCATTTTCCTGAAAATTTCAGCCAATTCCGTCCACAAACGCCAAAGTTATTAGACATAGAATTTTCAAAAAACCCATAGAGAAAAAATCCTAACTATATATACCTACTGGCGACCGCCAGTAGGTAATATATATATATATATATATATACTTTGAACATGTTAAGAAATATATTTTCCTTGGTCAGCACTTGTGAGTCTATACCCGCTATTACTGAGACCAAAAGAAATGTTTACATCATACCATCTTACTATGGTTTTTTAAGGGTGCTCCCTCATAATAATGAATTGTGCAGAATATCTAGTTAACTATTTTTTCTTCTCCTCCTCTTAACTGCCATTATTTATTCATTTGTTTATGTATGTATAGGAGCTTAGGACTGGGTTTCCAGTCTATAGCATATCACATAATAAAATAGCACTTTAGACACCGATAGTTCTTGCACTTTTGTACTTATTTGCACAACTAGCAACGCACTTTGGAGTAACAACATCCTAATATAGCATAATACTCGCGCCATTAGTGGCCCATATATGCAGCTATTCTCTGTTATTTGCATAAACAGTATTTACACTGAGTATTTATTGATATGTTTTTTATATTCATGTAATATATTACGTATGGTTTTAATATTTGAAAACTAAGTCCTGTTCATTATGTTTTTATAATTGCCTTCTCAATAGGATGGCTTTTATAAGAAAACGCATTCATGCACTTTAATTGTTCATGTTTTAATCTATCTGTACATCAGCTATTTATGGCTTTATATTTATTATTGTGGTACATATATATCTATTTAAGAAATGAACATGAACTTGAGTTTCGAATTAAGGAACTGTTTTCTAACCAACATTTGAAATCACATCGTTAGGTATTTCTTTCATCTCCATTGTGGTGATGCAATGTCTCATGTGATGGTTGTGTTACCATTTATTTCTGGTAACAGCGTAGCGTAATCATGTGATCAAGGCCACAGGAGAGGCTGAAACGCTTCATGATGGATTTGCACTAAACTGAAATAAAGCTTCATCACTGGGCACGAGCTACTGAAGTTGTCCGTATCCCCGTTTGTGCATGAAGGCACGTGACGTGGTAGTGGCCACTGGGCAGCTATAGTTAGGAACACGGTTCCATAGGAAAAGCATTTTTTTGGGTTTTCTTATATCTTTGGTGCAGCGTGATGAATCTTCACAAAGCTTTCCAGAATATAGGGCTAGATGTAGGTAAATGATATTTACCGATTCATAAATACCGAATTTTACCGATTCAGTATTTATGAATCGGTAAATATTAAGGGGGGAGATGTAGGTATTTCCAGATGTGGAAATACCAAATCGTTAAAATTCTGTATTTACCGATTCGGTAAATACCGAATCGGTATTTCCTATTGATTCCTATGGGCTGTGAAGCACATAGGAATCAATGGGAAATACCGATTCGGTAATTACCGAATCGGTAAATACCGATTCCAGCAAGGGTGCAGGGGGTGTCACTTTGACACCCTCTGGCACCCCAAAAATAGGCATGTGCGCCGTGTGGCTAAGGGCATGTCTGTCTGTCACATGGCTAGGTGTGCATGCACACCTGGATTCGGTATTTTAACACCCAATTGGATTGGGTGGTAAAATACCGATTTTGTAGGGCCTTTGGGACTCAGAAGAGTCCCACCTACATCTGGGATTTACCGAATCGGTAAAAATACCGATTCGGTATTTTACAGAATCGGTAAATTTACCGAATCGGTAAATTTACCGATTCTGTAAAATAAATGCCCCTGCATGCCAATTCATAAATACCGGTCGGTAACGCCCGAAATCGGCCGTTACTGACCGGTATTTAGGCTCCTACATCTGGCCCATAGTCTCATCCACATCATCTCCTTCCTGGAAGGTTTCAGCTTGATCTGTCAAGCGGGGGAAAAAATGTATTGAGGGTCCCAAAAAGCATTTTTGTCATGTAATGTTCCATAGGAAAATTAGACACAGCTACAGACAAAACAGTTGAACCAAATTATACCAAATTTGGCCAAAAATTTTGAACTTGGGGCAAGATGCATCAAGCAGTTTTTGCCTTCGCAAATGGCCAATTCACAGAATCGGCCATTTGCGAACCCAAAAAAATGATCTTCCGATGCAGCAAACTCTATTTTACGATTCGGTAACCTATTACCGAATCGCAAAATGGGTTTGCGATTCGCTATTAGGAAGAGGCGTGTTTAGGGTGCTTGCTAATACCGAATCGCATCGCTATGCATGAATGTTTTGTGACTGAAATGTGGTCGCAAAACATTCGCTTTTTATCACCTACTTCAAGGAGGTGGTAACCAATTCGCAAAAGGGAAGGGGTCCCCCAGGGACACCTTCCCCTATGTGAATGTCTGTAAATGCATTTTCTAAGAGTAGGCAGTGGCCCCACGGACCACTGCCTGCTCTTAGAAAATGAAAGGAAAACTTTTCATTTTTCTTTTTGCAAAGCATTCCGTTTTCCTTTAAGGAAAATGGCCTGCTTTAGATTGCTTTATTTAAAAGCATTTATGGACATGGTTGTCTGTTGTTCCCAGCAGGCCACCATCCTCGTGATTTTTGCGATTTCTACAGGGTCGTATATTGCGACCTACCTCATGAATATTCATGCGGTAGGTCACTTGCCCTAGGAATTGTAGAAAGGGTTAAACACAATTTCATGCATTCCATTCTGCGATGTTCTAATTGCAAATCACAGGGATTCGCAATTAGGAAACTACAAAATGGTTTGTTGATATATCTGGCCCTTGGTCCTTAAAGTGTGCTTTTTGTGATTTGGTCTAAATCAATTAGGTATTTTTTGAGAAACTAAATTTAAAAATGTATGTATACATCATGCTGTGGAGGATCCGCGGATTCAACAGATCTAGAGATGAGATCTGATTGACCACCCCATCAACAAAGATGTGATAGCAGCAGCCACGTCCGGAAGTGGGAGTACCTGCCGGGCGGGGACGTGGGAAGGGGGAGGGGCAGGGTTGGGGTAGTAATGTATGGATTACGGAGTTTTACGGGTAAGTAAACATATATATAAATAAAACGAATTTCGTTGCGCGCACTGCATCACCAAATGCGATGCAGTGCGCGCAATGAAATTTGTTTTATTTATTTATATGTTTACTTACCTGTAAAACTCTGTAATCCATACATTACTACCCCCCCACCCTGCCCCTCCCCCTCCCCACATCACCTCCTGGCAGGTACTCCCACTACCGGACGTGGCTGGATAGCTGTCATTTTAGAACTCAGGGACTTAGTCCCCTGTTCTGAAAATAAGTTAAAAAATACATGTAGGGGTGCAGGGCAGGAATCCCCTGCCCGCCTAGGCGTGGTGGGCGTGGTGGGGCCAAAAATAAGTTCTTTTTTTAAGTAGACCTGCAAATCCACAGAGGATCCGCGGTTCAGTTAAAATAAAAATGTGCAGGATACTGACCCTCACAGTATTAATCCTCCATGGGGGATTGCACTAATTATACCCTCACATACTACATCACTCATGACATGCTCGATGACATCATTGATAGCATCACTGCTGACATCTCAAATGCCATAATTGATGACAACATTGTGCATGGCGGGGCATGAGTTATAGGGGCATATTATCAAGCCTGTGCGATAAAATTATCGCTGCTTTATCGGCCGAAAACGGCTGATAAAGCGGCGATAATGGGCTTGATAATATGCTCTATGGAATTCCAATCGAAGCCCATGTTAGATGTCTTCACATCTAACATGGGCTTCGATTGGAATTCCTTAGAGCATATTATCAAGCCCATTATCGCCGCTTTATCGGACGTTTTCGGCCGATAAAGCTGCGATAATTTTATCGCACAAGCTTGATAATATGCCCCATCGTTACTTAGCAGAGCTCACCATAACTTGCGTCCACAGTATGCACTACTTTTGACCTCACATATTACATCACTCATAACATGTTCTATGACATCATTTACGACATCATTGATGACATTTCAAATGACATTGTTAATGACATCACTGATGACATCATCCAAGCTTCTTGTATAAACATTGATCTATAAACAGGTATAGCATTAGAGCTATAGCAGTAAGTGTAAATGAGTTTAGAATAATATGAAGCATCATTACTGCTATCATACATACAACCCCCGTAGGTAAAGCAAGCTTGTGTTATGTGCAACATTGACCCAAGACCGTACACTTTATTGGTAGCCAAGTTCATGTTGACTAGTATGAACCACTGATTGAAGTGTAACAAATCCTGCACACAGTGTTCAATCTGTATACAACTGTTCATGGAAAACCAAGATCCTACAGATACGCAAGCCCTGTTACATAACTAATAACCTACTATGGACATTCTTTACCTGTATCAAACCCCTGACGGTCACTGAACTAAAATGATAAATGATGTGTATATGAGTAGATAAGTGGGTACCGTTTATACTGTTTACTCTAAGGCCACACTGTTTGTAGACAGTGAAACTCTCATGAGAAATACAGCACATAATATTAAAAAGTCTCTACTAAGAACAGTGCACACAAAAGGCAAAACTTGTCAAAAGAGCGACTATTCACTTAAAATAACAAAGGTCTGAAGGTGCTAAAGATCATACTACCTACAGCCTTCATGCTGTTGTGAAAGCATTACAAATAACCCATATTCTTAAGCAAAACAAGCACATGTACAAAGGTTAGTAACTGGTGCACCAGGAGTGGCGCCTTCAAAATGGCAGAGGAGCGTCACCCCACTGACTCAGAGCCAGCAGGTGAAAAACAAAATGATATTCAGTAATCGTTCTATTTTTCACCTGCTGGCTGAACCAGTGGCATAAGGAGGGGTGGGGCCGTTACCATGTGAGTGGGGGGGGACTGGTTTGTCCACTTCTAAGTGTGCATGTCTGTTTGGTTGGCCGTTTTAGGCTGGAAAAACACACATGCACACTTAGGTTTCTCCAATCTGGTAGTATTGAACCACCCGGTTGGAGAAACAGCACAGACTCCCTGTTGTGAGCGGAGTGTCAAACCAGCCTGCTCAGGCCAATCCCAGCACTGCTCTCATAGAATGAGAGAAGCGCAGGGATTGCACAGGGAGTCTGTGATGCTGTCCCAGTGTCAGCTGGGACCAAGAAGAACACCAAGGTGTGATGGGGGAGGCGGACGGCAGCTTCAGGTAAGTTCCTTTTCTTTAATTATTACCCTCTGCACTCCCCTTTCCGCACCACCCCACAACCCTCCACCCACCTTACCACTTTCTGTTTGTGACGGGGAGGGGAGGTGGCCCCTTTCCCTTCATTAAAGAAATTGGCCACAGTCGATGGGGTCCCTGAGGTCTCTGGAGGCTTGGTGAGGGGGGCTGCGTGGCACCCTCCCCTTTTTTCATGATTCAGGCCCCAGGGCCTATAATGGCCCAGGGAGAGGGGGCCGCACAGCAACCCTTCCTTTCTTGAATACAGTCCCAGGGTGGGATACCCGAAGCCTATATTTGAACAATGCAACCCCAGTTGGCATTTTATTTTGCTTAGTTCGATCCTGTGGGAAACCTTTGAAATCGTGGCAAATTTGCAATTCTTTTGTTGTTTTGCCCCAAGGGTTGGTCCCTCTGGGTCCACCGTATTGAGGCATAGGGGGTCAGCGTATCCGTACCTTGCCCTCTCTTATTATTCTTTTTTTACATGTTCAGACCGGTTACTAAGTCCCTGAGTCATGTAATGGCTGGCAGCAACATTTTTCTCATGTTGCTGGCAGCCAATCAGAGCACTCACTACAGTGGGAGTTGGACTCACATGAAAGCAGGATGGCCCAAGGGAAATAAAGCTCCCTGGGCCATTCAGCATGCACTCCTGCATGAGTCTCTCGAGACTCTTGCGGACCCAACCATCCAGATATCTAAAGACTACTCCATGGATTTACACCAAATCACAGAAAGCACACTCTGCGTTCCAAGCTCTAGCTGCATGACAACATTGGTGTAGTTCCATTCAGGAATTTTTGCTGTTGCTCTGTCTAAAAAAGTCTATGGAAAATGCATGGGAATTTTGCATTTTGGGACCCCGTTTTTTCTCAGCCCACTTGACAGATCCCCCTGAACCTTTCAATAAAGTAGTCAAAAAGTAGTACCTTTTTGGAAAGTTTCATGAAGATTCATCAAATGGGATAAAATTATTAGCAACACAAAAAACTTTTTTTCCTATACAACAGCTGACCTAACTATAACTAACCAGTGGCAACTGCCACTTAAAAAATATATATATTATATATATTACCTATGTTCATTTCTGGACAAAGCCCCTCAACTCCCCCTCGCCCCCAATATTTTCGTTTTACTTCTAACCTCCCTTTACCACTTCACACCCCTAAACCCTATACCCTTTACCACTGCCCACCCCATAACCCTAAAATTAACCGTACCTCACTTTATCTCTACCTCAGTGATGGCATCTGTTATAGAAATGAGTGGGGGCATACCCCTCCAATTTCCAGAAAGATAAAATGCATTGCCTCTGTCTTAAATGCAGTGCTATAGGTGGATGGCTGACTTTCCCTTGTATTGAGCACGATCACAAATTCAGGTTCTGAAAGGCAGCCCAATGCGCATGTCCGGGCTTACCTTCTCACAGCCCACCGATATCATAGTAGAGGGGCTGAAGCAAAGACAAGACTGGTGCTGAAGAAATTTGGTGTCACAAGGTGATGGGCACTGAATCCCTGTTGATACCATCATCCACTCATGTTTTTCTGTTTAGTTAAAATTCCCTTTTCAGCAGTCGATCTTCAATGTTTACTTGAAGACAATGCCTCCCCAGGGACTTCTGTTGCCTGTGTAATGAGGGAACTAATGCGAAAGAGTGAGTCATAAAATCTTTAACTGAATTTAAAGAGCTCAGATAAATTGTCCGTTATTCAGCTTCTTTCTATGAGCTGAATTTAGGAATAATTATTATAGCTTACTTTTTAAAACGCTGCTGCAGTGCTTAGTTTTTTCCCAGTGTGGTAGCTAAAGGCATCAGTTTTTTGTAGTTCATAACATCTCCCCTAAATTCCTCATTGTGGCTCCTCTCTCCTCTCCAGAGTATAACAGGATGTTTACCTAGTGTCTATTTGTACCTGGACATGAAAGTTCTGCTAATTTATACTTGATGTCTCCCTGAGCGTGGCTCTTCCGCCTGCATTATCAGTGGCATATTCAGTGTGTCATGGCCTTTAGTACAGAATTTGACTTTCAAATGCAGCAATAATCACTGTGATAGCTCAAAATCTCGCAATTGCGATACCTTTTGCATTGCAAATGCTTGTTTAGGACTTGTGCCTTGAATAGCTGTGACGTGCAACTGTGGATTTTCGGTTCTATGGACAAATATTAAACTGCGTGTAAAATTCTTATTCTGCCAGCGGTAGAACAAAAACAAGGTATCCACCGGTTAATGCGAGCCTTATTGTAGGGCACCACGTGCACCCGCCCTCTAAAATAATGAGCAGCCTTATTAAAGTGAATCTCTGTCCTTTTTCCAAGGGTGTTTTTCATGTTTCAGCCCAGCAGGCTGACGCCAGGAGATTCAGAAGTTATCTCTTGAGGATAGAAAAGTTTCCTCAAACTCAGGGGCAAAAGTGCAGAAAACTTTAGATAAAGAAGGCAGCCCATTAGAACAGATGATCAAACAGAGTGGGCTCTGCCAGAGAAGAGAGCGGCGGGAGCCGGCCTCCGTGCGGAGCGCGTGGGCGAGGCGCACGCTCTAAATGTTTCCTCAGATTTGTTCGCGCGCTGCCACGGGGTCTACCTCACTGGAAAGGCGACCGCGCGGTTGTTTAATTCACCCGAGATCAAAAGCTTGGCTCAGCCATTCGTCCTCCTGAGGTCGGTAAAAAGAACAGCATCCAGTTAGGTGATATTATCTTCTATTATTTAATAAGTAACGGGCAGGCAGTTCCGTTTGTGGTGTGCTGAGCGCTATAAATAAAACAGCAATCGTTATTACACGAGTCTGGTTTGTATGAAGTATCCGGGGTGTGCTATTTTTCAACGGATGGATTCTGTATGTACGGAAAGGGATTACCACCACTGCGTTCTGACTTCATCAGTTCTGCTAGCATCATGGCCAAACGAACGATTGTGTAAATGAATGTCAGTGTCTTTGACTAACTCAAGCATCTTCTCCTGTAGCTGGTCATATTTTAAAAAGTCCTGCTACATAATACAGCCATGTTTGAGTTAGCGCGCCTTGCCATTTATTTTAGCATCAGGAGCACCAAGCAAGCTCACACAATCCAGTGCTTAATTTGTAAAATATTAAGTGCCAGGGCCCTGACCAGGAGGCCACTGCAGCCTGAAACACCCATCGCCCCCGTAATTGCTGCCAAAACAACTACTAACCATCTCTCTCGCCTGCAAGTGCAACAGTTCAGATTACTGCAGGTCCCCAAAGCTAAAGGAATGGCTGGGGAGGCAGGTAGTAATATTTTTTTTATGGATATTGTATTCATAAACAACCGTTGTTCCGCTCATCTCTAAGTTAGATGAGCAGTGCCAACATGTGGCAGACCATCCTAGGTGTGTTGTTGACAATTAAGTACCGGCGCCAAACACCGGAAACCAATTAAGTACAGATGCTGAGCACTGGAAACCACTGGCTCAAATTAAGCACTGCCACCATCTACAACATGAAGAAACTGTCACTACAGGCAAACATCACAGAGCATGATGCATTCGATCAGGCGATGTGGCGCTAAGCTAGAGCCCACGGCCAGTGCTGCCTGTCCCATCTTATCTCCAGGATCAACTGTCAGAAGGCAATAGACACACGAACATCAAGAGGAGACCAGAAATTGAAGGTGGAATCTCTGAACAGGTAAGTGAGTGTGAAAGTAAATACGAAAGTAAACATCAGTAAACCATACACATGTGTGATAAAGAAAAACACAATACTTATCATTACAATCACAGAGCACAAGAGGAGGCGGTGTAGCATTCAAATTTCCACAACCAGACAGCAAGCTATGACACAGTGATAATGGCAACCCTTCTTGTGCCCCATAATGCTAAGTAGGGCTCAAGTCCTAAAAAAAGAAGTGGGGGAACTCACCAAGTTAGGCAGAATGGTATGACATCACAGCAAATGACATCACTGTGTGACATCACAGGAAGTGACTTCACCTCGTGTGAAATTTTGGAATGCGACATCGCATGTGGCACCACAAGAATTGGCATCACAACCCATGACCTCCCAGGAAGTGGCATCAGATCTTATGACCTCACATATGTTGAGCAGGGTTATCATGAGTACATTTGAGTGCATTACAATATTTAACAAATTAGATTTTGCATTGGGGGTGTGCCAAAATATTGACACAACCCTGACGCAAAATCTGAGCCTCAACTCATACATTTATTTTTTGTAAAGCAACAAGGAGAAATGTGACAGTAAATCTGTTCTACTTAACTAGTTGCAATGTCTGTGTTTTAAAATATTTTATGGGGTTAAGAGACCTGCAGCCGAGATCTTTGTATGCCAGCTAAAAAGCTCAGGGAATAAGAATAATGGTGGTAAAATAACTCAGGAGGTGAACGTATTTGGTGGAGAGATCTGTGTTTTGCCTATTTCTATTTGAATCAAAGTAGAATAGAGGGTTAATCTGTCTTCTGCAAAGCGCATTATGTAACACGCAGATGACAGATTTTTATTTTATGTAAATGGATAAGTGGGTTACTACTTTTAAGATCAAGATCCCTTTGTTACTTGTAGTTGATTAATTGTAATCCGTCTAATAAAGTACAGTGAGATATGGGGGCTTTGGAGCGCCTACACTTTGTAATCCTCACTATTTTATGTAACAGATCCTTTATATTGATGTACAGCCATATGATTCAGTGCATAATCTGTGTACGTGATGTAAGTGCTCTGACACCTTGCATTGGGATGAGTAGTGGCCCTACTTATCCCAACAGAGAGTGTCAGAGCGCTTTACATCACACGTACACAAATAACAATTTAAATACCACTATTTTGTGTTATTTCTTTTGTAGCGCTTTAGCACTACTGTAGTGCTATATAAGAAATAAAAAACAAAATAACAATGTTTACATTGTAATGTGTGTAAATACTGGGGCGACTAACACATCTGACATTCTTACAGTGCATGCATATCTCTTATATACAGGGACTGAACAAAGTCAAAAGCCTTTCTCTCTTAAGTACCTGTAAAGTGATAAGATTGGAGCCTTTGTTTCCCTCTCCATTACATCTAGGTGTGAGGCTCCCCTGATAGCTGCCAGCCAGGATAGTCCAACAAAAAGAGGCCTAATGGCCCCTTAACCCTGGCTTTTGTTATGGGTGAAGCTAGAATCTGATAAACCCCTTCCCCGCCTGCCTGTATGTTGCTGCTTAGAACAAAAGCAGTCAGCCTGCAGGCGCTGCTAAAAGTGTCCTGGTGTCAGAAAATTACACCGGGACGGGTTCGACATATTCAATGAATTTGAAAGTGGCCAGCTTTGCAGCAGGGTTGACGGCATCTACTCTCTGGCAATAGTGGGTAGACAATGTCTACCCACATCTACCCTCGACAAAAGTCCTGGTGCTGAGCTAGTGATAGGATTCACAGAGAGTGATGCAAGCACTAAAAGAGGTGGACAAATGCTTGCAATATAAAAACAAATTAAACATGCAACTAGTGGCCTTCTACAATGGTGATGTATATTGTATCCTTATTTTAAAGTTATAGCGTAGCTACCACATTTAGAAGCAACTTGTTGGCCATCTTCGATTAAAAACACATTGGTACACTACCTACAATACCATTCCAAGATGGCCCCTTAGTAACTATGCAACTGGGTGACCATCTTTGAAAGCTAAAGTGTATAGTGTATCACTGTTCTACTAACCTAAGGTGGACAACAAAATACTTAAAATGTTTTTAAACTCCGTTGCTATCTTGGAACTGTAAAACAAAGATACACTATGGATTGTACCTTCTCAAGATAGTTATTTGGTTTGTAAATTGTGACCGTACAGGCCAGGCCAGGCTTTAGCGCTAGAAGCGCCTGGACCGTCAATTATTTTTGGTGCCCCCCATCCCATGACCTCATCCTTGTATTTCCTCACTACCACTGGGCAAAAGGGCCCCTAATCTCTCCCTAGCCCCTTTTCACATACATTTAATTTATTTTAAAGCACTGGTAAAGGCTGACTTTGCTAACATAAAGGTATATCTACCCAAACAAACCCCATAAAGCAATATTAGAAATAAATAATGAAAGACTGGTGGAAAGAAACATAGAGGTCTATTAGTATGTTAGGCGGATTGCCACCGCCCAAACGGTGGTGGCGATCCGCCCGCCATAATACACCGCCCGCATGCCATTTAGCCCCGCCATATTATGATGGCGGGGGTACTGCGGTGGACGGGAAGACCGTCCGCCGCTTTTCTGACGGTCGACGACAGGGTGAAAAAAGGGAATAATATGGTGGCGGTGTCTGCAAGACACCTCCATCCATATTATAATGAACAACCTTGATACTAAAA
The DNA here is from genome assembly GCF_964261635.1 of Lissotriton helveticus. NCBI lineage: Eukaryota > Metazoa > Chordata > Amphibia > Caudata > Salamandridae > Lissotriton > Lissotriton helveticus. The sequence goes on from NC_136065.1 coordinate 1,542,442,848, forward strand.
TTTACATATTTTCTTACAAGTGCATATTTTATCATCTGAGTGTGTATATATCATTGAAACCTTCCAGGCGTTCAGGTACGAGTGCACATTAACTGGTTAAATAAATGCAGAAATACACACATTTCAGCTATATTTTTTCACAAAACCTAAAATAAATATGGATAAATACAGGCAAAATGAGCAAAAAATAAATATAGATAAATATAGACGGAAATGACAAAAATATAAATACCATAAAACCGGGAGCCCTAATTATAATGCAGACGGGGATGTGCCTTTCCATGGCGGCAACGAAAGACATGCATTGTCTTCTTATGAGGACCCGTTGTGGGCCCCCAGGGTGTTGGGGGCGCACATGGGGGGTACGCATTTACATACACAACATGGCAGGCACCGCGCGGTGCCTGTCACGTTGTGCATGCAAATGCACAACATGCCTGTTTAACAATGTGGCGGGTGCTGAATACAGCACCGCCCACCACAATGTTAAATATACAAGATGCAACCGCCATGGTGGCGGTCGCATCCTGATAGCCACAGCGGGACCCCTGCACCTCTTGCGGTCGGTCCCATTGACCGTTACAGTGGCGGGCGGACAATCATAATAGACCCCATAATGTCCTAACCTATTTGAAGTAGTTTGCATGCAGTTCTTTGATGACAGCTCATACAAGTCACTGTTCTATATCAGGGTTGTATCTTATGAACTGCAGTAAGAAAAGGATCTCTGTGACAAAAGCAGTAATCCACTCAGCTAGCCATATAAAATAGAGATCTGTGATCTGCACTGTATGCGATCTTTGCAGCAGGCATATTAACCCTCTGTGCTACATTATGGCGAGTCAAAACTGCCACTAGACAAAACTTTGATCCCTATATCCAGCAGCAAAAGTAATCACAAGAGTTAGCTTGACATTGTTTTTGCTGCCTTAAAGTGGGATTGCCCAAGGAACCCTGCCGCAGGTTTTTTAAATCGTAAGTTATTGCTAAACACAGTGCTCTCCCATGGTCAGTGCTCCCTTCCCAGGTCGGCACACAGTGCAGCTGCACTAGTCGACTGCCCTAAAGCCGGCCCTGGTGCAGGCTGCAGCACATTGCAGATAAAATGACTGGGCTGAGAGGTGCTTGGTAGAACCATCAGAGAAGTTACAAGCAGTTCTTAAAAGAGAGCAGAAGTAGAAAATAAATGGAAGTGGGGCCTATAAAACAAAACATGGAAAACTAAAGGCCTGGTCAATAGCCCAGACACTGCAGCACATGACGTCACTCAATAGGCAATAGAGCCCATTGTCCCTGCAACATGCAGTCATGGGAGAAGCAGAGTGTGAATGACACTTGAACAGACAGAAGAGGGCTGATCCAAAAACTCTCTACGCATCTATACGTACGTAAACTCATAGTTTAAAATATTTTTAATACAAAAACTGACAGACAACGACACCTATCAAGCCTTCCTAAGAGAGTCTAGCAAGGATAATCACAGTGAAAATGTTCTACTCCCAGGGTTTGTCACAGGAAGTAACAAAAACCAAAATCCTTCCTTACTACTTTAATCTGTGAGCTATAACGTAAGAAAATGCCTGTCTACAGGTCGTATCATATTGCAATATCAATCCACACTTAAAGGCCTTTTGGCTTTAAGATATGATTTTCACTATAAAAAACAGGTATTCTGCTTTTGTTGTAATTGTCATTATAAACAGATCAAACTTATGGAATCTTGTGTAACTTTTGCAAATGAATCAATGAGGCAAATATCCTTTATCACAGGCCCAAGAACATAACCATATTGAGCATGATTTTTCTTAACAGGTAAACATCAAGTATACAGTCTTAAATTGACAACTATATAGAAAATTAAATTTGGTAAAACAATAAACCACAAGTTTGTAAGAAATTTGATTATTTGTGGTGGGTGACTACCCACCTCAAAAAACAATCACAACCCTTCTCAGAGTGAAGCCTCAAAGTCACTAAAGTAGCAAGAACTCAGCCCCCTGGTATCTATGGCACAGAATACGCAGGCTTCACTTAGGGCAATATGTCAAGTATTGATACAATACCAAAACAGTAACAAAGTCGAAATGTAAAATAATAAAAATTCCAAACCAAATTAGAAACATAAAGTAAAAGGTAACAAACAAATTGGCATCAAAATGACAAATATTCAGTAAGGGGAACCAGAGATAAGATTTAAAACATTTAAAGCACAAACAGCCAATTATAGTCAATAGTCTTGGTAGACAGTGACCTATGTGCAATTTAAGACTGAACGTGAGGAAGCACGGGTCAGGTACAACAACCAGGCCCGGCCTGGTCGAAGATTTTAATTTCTGACTTAGGGCCCAAATGTATATGTTGGCGGTAGCATACTCCATCGCAACAATGACGTAGTATGTTTACCAGCAACATAATGGGCCACCTGTGAAATTTAGGTGCAGGTAGAGCTTTGGTTTAATTACAGCAGAGACTAATCTTTCTCTCCAATGATTAAACCCCTCCAACAGCCCTCGGGAGTAATGGCCATCGGAGGCAGACCTCTAATTCTGCCCACCTAATTTAAATGTGTGCAATTAGAGGTCCAGTGCTCCATGGCTCCTTTCAGGTCACAAACAGCAGGTCCAGTCCTCTTCTGATCTTCCAAGGTCCAGAAAGTGTAATAAAGTGAGTGCCTGGGAGTCCAACATTTATGCATGACAATAGCTAGTGGGTTGGGAATGACTCCAGGGCATGCCCTAACCTTTGGGGTAAAGGTGCCTGGGGCCAACCCTAGCCACTTTGGGTCTTTTCAATATGATGAAAGTCTTCGATCACACTTAACTTGGGCTCTGAGGGTTGGTGGGCCAGTGGAGAGTGTACTGTGGTTATCCTAATGTCCTGCCACACCTAACACTAACATCCAGTTTGAGGCAGCCACCCACAATAACCCCAGAGACAGAAGTCTGGTAGTATCCACAACAATTTTCCGGGCATACTGTTCTCTCCCCTTTCAACTGTGTCCCAATGGTTCTATGTAAGCCCAGGTACAGAGGTCTGGTAGGACAAAAGCAAAGTTCTTCAGCAACCAGAGATTTGAACTATAAGAATTGTCTTGACATACTGTTCACTCCCCCTTCAACTGTGACCCAAGTGTTGTATATCAAGATCTGTCAAGTAGGATACACTTGACACTCTATTACCAAAAAGGATGCCCACAGTCCCCACGCTGAATGTTCTGTGGTGTTCAGAGGAGTAAGCTCTGCCCATTCAAGTCATCCTACTGTTTGTTCCTGGGAGGCATTTAACGCCTATTAAAGCCTATTCAAGGATAATTACTGGCTGGAGTAGCTAGAGAGGCAATGCAAATTAGCCTCCAGGAACTTCAGGCAGGGAAAAAGAACATTTTAAAAGAGACTTTTCCTCAATATTTATAAAAAATATAGCTTCAACATTGAACTGAGTTTTTAATAACTATTACAAAAAAACGTAATTATTTTGTTAGCTGGTCTCATTCCTGAGATGCAGTAGTAATATTTTAATGTTTGATATGGTGTTCTACATAGAACAGCTAGGCCTGTCACAATGAAGAAAACTTTTTGGGTGCTAGTCACACAAGGACAACATTATATTTCTACATGCCCTACATTTAAATACTATTCACCCTGCTTGGTGGGCTTTAAGGCCGAATTAGCGGTGACTTAATTCAAATTGAAGGGGGGGGCTTTTTTCCGTGTCAAAGGGGTTTATTATGACAGAATGCATGTTTTGCACTGTTACAGTCAGGCAACAGTGGTAGGCCTCAAGCCATATTTGCACTGTACTGGATGGCACAATAGGTTCTGCAGTCCACTAGTGGCATAATTTCAGGATCTGGGTACACCCATATATTAGGGACTTATAAGCACATTAAATATGCCAAATATGAATATTCCTATTCAACCATGTTTTACAGAGGAGCACAGGCACTTTACCACTGGTTAGCAGGGGTAAAGCCTACAGAGTTCTAACGCCAGCAAACATGCAGAGTCTAGCGAAAGCAAAATATCCGGGATGACCACAGAGAAAAGGCAGATTCCTACACAGCTTAAGAGGGCCTAACTAGGGTAATGATAAGCCTCCCTGGCAGGTCTGCTGGCTTTAACATATTCTTTTCACATAAATATATCGGGCATTTTGTCTTTCTACCTTTTTATCCTCAAACAGATCAGTCCTTTGTCAGCTAACATAACTTTCCCAAATGACCCAATCACATCTTTATCATTGGGTTGTCACTATCATCATCTTAGGCCTACTATATCAAGCACAAGCATTCACACAAGGCAGCCACCCGGCAAACAGTAAGCAAAAATACTAATTTGCATGAAATTACAGTTGGCAAAACAACAACATCCAACCCCACTTAAGAAGGTCTGATAAGGATGATTAACTGCACATCTTGTACTATGACAAGATTTATGACAAGGGGATTCAAAGAGGTAGGAAACACTAAATCCCCTTTTCACTAAATGAATCCAGCAGATTATGTGTAGCAAAATAACAGCGACAGTCTTCAATACAGTGTAATAACAATCTACCTTTAAAAGCCTGTTGGCATTAATAAATATGTAAGGAAATGCCCCTTTTTGTATTGTAACCTCCACGTTTTTGGACTGATGCTGCTGTTTTTTTTTAATCTGAGAGTGCACGGAGACTTGAAAACCAGAGTCCCTACACCTATTTTTTCTGTGAGAGGATGTTGCAGTACGAGGGGTTAGCCTTGTGTGGTGCTGGACTTACTTAAGCTCTTAGCAGGAGTAATTTACTACAGTTTTGGATCTCTTTTTGACTTTAGTAACTTTAGAGGTGCAGTTAACGAATAGCAATGGACTTACTCTTTTGCTGGTGGGTAGACGTCCTAGGTAAATCCCTCCCTACACCTCTCATTACCCCTCCCTGTTCCCCTTCCTTTTAATAGTAAGTATTCCCTATTTTCCAGTTTCTCCCCCGTCCCTCCCATATTTACTACTAAAACATCTACTTACATGTGCGGAGACTCAGCACTCCGGGCGGAGATCTCTGCACAGAAAAAGTACAGAGAGGCGGAAACTCTGCACAAAGGTTTGTAAATGGCATTGTGTTATACTATTGTAGTACTACAACACGTACTACAAAATGCACTTTGTGAATAGGCTCCGCATTGAGCTCCAATGCCCCATTGGCTTTGTTGATACAGAGCCGGTGCCAATAAGCATGCAAGAAACCTAAAACCTGTCACCACGCAGTAATGAATGCTTCATCACAGTTGGAATCAAACACACAAACTTCCAACTGAAGTTATTACTAGATCCCCTCACATACATCCAACATGGCACAGACACCCTTAAAGGTGACTATCACCAGGGCTTTAAGTGGGATGAAAAAACTGGGAAATCTGTCAAAGGGATGGGGCGATGTAATTAAGGACGTGGCTTAAAAACACTTAAGCAAAAAATCTGGATTTAGCATAGTGTGCCGCCTGTCATTGCACCCCGATATGTAATACAAGTAACATTACACAAGTAACCATACACCTACAACAAGTCAGGACTGTTGGTTTTGTCAATGTTTAGTTGCATAAGATAAATCAGCAACAACTATGGCTGTGCTGTATATCAAATTGAAAATTGTGGGAGAGATCGTGGCCTAAGGGCTAGAGTTGCCAGCTTTGGAGTTCGGGAAGCAGGTTCGAACCTCATCGTTTGCTAAATATCATGTGATTCAAAAAATGAATATGTCCTGGTGTAATATAACTGGTGCTTGTGTGAAGCGCTCCAATACTTTCGGGTCAAGTTTGTGCTATATAAAACTGCAACAAAAGAATTCTGAACTGATGAGACTGAAAGAACTATAACGAAGATTAGAAGTTACATCAAAAGCAGTGAAGGGTGGTACGGCTGCAGAGTTAAGATTTTTCTTTCACCCTGAAGGTGAGGGCAACGATGGAGAGTTCGAGAGGGACCCGTCTCAGCACCAGCTTTTTAGAACTGCTGGTGCTGAGCACCTGCAGGACCCAGCCCACTTAAAGCCCTGACTCTCACTATCCTCTCAGCAGCATCTTCCACCATTCACATGCCACATGTCAGCATCCAACAGAGCACCAAACATAACCCATCATGGCCCAGATATACCATGTTGTCTGCTGCCACAGAACTCATCAGCACTGACTACCAAAAACACTGCACACCCATATTCGCGCAATTGTCATGTCTATCAAATGAGAAGATGCGTAAATTATTGGCAAAGAACCCATCCCTAACCAAAATCAAACACCCACAGCCAACTGAATACGACATAGTCACCTGAGAATATGAACAGAATACAATTGTATCATATCATCGCAAGCCTGTGAGGGTTACCTAGGAAATATGAAAAGTCGTCAAACTACTGAAAGCTCTACAAGTCCTAACCAGTGACAGAATGTGCGCTATACACATGTACATAAAATAATATACCATGGCATGTTCACAGTTACAAACGTGTCTGGTGTGAAGCTAGATACCAAGTAAAATATCAGAGTTATTGTGCCTCCTGAAAACCTACAGGTCACAGGTTTTAATCCCAGTAGTGCCAACGTCTCATTTACCACCTGCAAGGCTGATAAGATGAGTTCCTTTACAGGACTGACTGGGGTCAGGATAAGGAAGAGAACATGGGAATCTAAAGGTAGGACCAGAAACAAATGTACCAGAGGGGTATAAAGGCACAAAACAGAGAGAAAAGCAAGCACGACAGCAACAGATGGAAAAAACAAACTGAAAACAGAAGGGAGAACCAGGAAGAAGAGCATCAGATGGGAAACAGAGGCATGAATCACAGAGAGGCCAGTACAGGAGCAACGCAGGAAGGAAACAAGACAGTGGCGTAACATAGGCCCGCGCAGCCTCAGCTGGTCCCCTGTAATGAGAGCTCCTTATTGAGTCGCCCCCTCCCCCCCCCCCCCCCCCCCCCCCGCAAGGCAAGTACCTTGCAGGGGGGCCCTGAAGTTTCGTTGTGCCACTGAAACGAGCATAACGCAGAGAATACAACGAAGAATAGGCGCATCGGGGGTGGGGGGGCACAGGGCCAGGAAACAAGGAGGAAAAACAGCGCGAAATAAATGTAGGGGAAATTGGCAGATAACGAGGTTAAGGAAGGGGCAGTATATTGATGTTCGGAAGGCGGTGCCGCGGCGACGGCTCTAGAAATATGGCCTAGAAAGGCTGAGGCAGTGGCTCATTGATTTCCAATGGCAGGTCTGGCGAAAAGCGCCTTGTGCCGAGCCCGCCTGATTAAAACTGGGCAATTCCTCGTGTAGCGGCAGGCAGACTGCGACGAGGCTCCTGCCCACATCCCCAGAACACTAAAGATCTTAAAATAGCTCGTTTCATTATTCCTCCCGATATCATTCATGCGTCAACTCAATGTTTAATCCTTCTGAAGTCAATAAAATAACAACCAGTCAATTGAGGTTTTGTAGCAGCTCTGTGACACTACTGGATACCTCAAAGACTGAACACAGTAGGAAACAAGCCTTTGCAATACAACAGGTCTCGCATTTGCGAAAGTTTAAGCTAATGGGATTGTAAGTGACCATGCCTTTTATTGATCTGTTTTGCTAATTAACACATAAATAAAAGGCATCATCATTTACAATGCCAATAGCTCAAACTCTTGTAAATGCGAGACCTATTCAAAGATGGGGCCGCCTTTGTCCCAGTCTGTTTGAAAAGTGAGAGAGCTTATGGTGCGCTGAATGTGCCTGCAGTAGGTTAAACTCATTAATGATAATGGTCCTTACAGACTAAATAAGACATACTGTGTAATGACAGAAGCAATAGGGCCTGTTCTCATGGGAGGTTACAAATGAAGACAAGGCGGTACTAAGGAGGGACTAACAATCCTATTAACGAATCAGAAGCCAGCATTTACGAAGGGCAATGACACAAGCTAATGACAAATATGTGTTGAGAGTGGGCGTGGCTTCCATTCCATCCTCTAATACAGCATGCCTCGCATAGCAGCTCATGCGCGCTGACTCTAGGCTCGACCTAAAACAAAGTTATTACATTTTGTACATTTTCAAGGGAAGGGGCCCTAAATCCTAACACTGGCAGTCTTTATAAAGACCGGCAGAGCCAAGGCGCAGACTTGGCTCATTCACTTTGCTCATAAGTTTGAACAGCTTGACGGATTTCAACAATCTGGCTGGGAATCATAAGAGACGGCAATGCATCAAAATGAGCAAAGTGTGCGAGGAAACCAGTCCTCACAGTGATGTGACTGCACCATGACCAGGCCTGCTTGTGCCAATGCGGGCCCATGTGTGATAAAACAAGAGCTGCCCTCAACATCAGACGAGATCACTGTGCCCCTCAAAGCAGAGCAGACTAAGTAAATGCTCATCCTTCACCTGTCGTTATTCTGTGCGTGCCTGTGCAATGTCTGGGTCTCAGTAGAAATGGCAATCCCAGATCAGTGAATTGCAGAATCCGTGCATCCTTCCAAATAAATAAGATCTGTTTCCAGCAGGCAGACAGGAGAGCAGGCAGACAGGCAGGCAGGTAGGCAGAAAGATTGGCCTCAAATCTACGAAGGCCGATCATGGGGCAGCTTGTCCTTTATGCTTACATTTTGCCAAAATAATCATACCACGACACTGAACAACCTCTGATCCCCGTCATGGGGCAGTTGGGGCGGAATTATGTGAATGTCATGTGCCCCAACAGAAGACTGAAGAAGCAAGCGGATGGTCCAACAGGTTACTTATGGCATACCTCTGATGCACTGTGATGGTTTGAGTCTTTAAACATACATGTACCAGAGAATGATTCCTTTAGGCCCTTTTATAAAGATTCTCGCTTTCTTTGGTTTCCAAAATATTACTGAGTAATCACTGATTTACTTATGAATGATTTTGATTGAACTGTAGAGCTATCAGGACGCTTTATTAAAATTAGCACTAGACAAATCTAATAAAAATGAACCTAGGAAAATCTCGGTGATACAAATTGAAAGAAAACGGACAATGCCATTGAGCCGAGTCTTCAGCTTATTGACATGGAAGGTTCAATTTGTTCCAAAAAGTTCCTGAAAAGTCAGTTTTAACATCTAGAGATTTTGAGGGAAAGTCTCTGATCTGATGGCTCTCTGCGCTCATCTAAAATGTACCAGAGCATGCACACTACTTGTGTTCCACTAGCACTGCAGATCCACTTTTTCATGTTCTGCCTGACATTGACCAGAAATATAAACAAGCATTGACAATACCAACGGTCTACCTTTAAAGGGATGTTGTATGGTAATGTTAAGTATTATCAGTAAATAGCACCAGAATAGATATTTATTTATGTAGAACAAAGAACTGTAGAATAATATTGGTGTAGGTTAAAAAGGCAGGATGCAGTTGCACTACCTAAACAGACCTAAAGTCCATGTAGGTCGATGACTGCCTTCCTCCCATCTGTGCTGCTGCTAGAGAAAAACAACATCCATTATCTAGTTATCTAAGGACCAATATTCCTCTAGTGAAAGCAGAATAGCTACTGCCCTCTAACTTGCATACATCTGAAATGTAACAACATTTCTCATACCACAAACTATGTAACCCACAACCTGCAAGAACCTAAAAAAGTGAATAACACCTGTTATTACCTAAATTATGCTACCCAATACCTGCATGAATCAGAACGAGTTCAGGGCCATGCATTATACCCAGAGGTCGAAGTGCACACAAAAAAAGAATGGGAACTGTGATGCAGAGTGCAATGGAAGTTGGAGTCAGGGAGCATTGGTCGGGGTCAGAGGCATGTCCACAAACAATGGGGCATATTATCAAGGACGGGCGATACATTATCGCCACTTTTATCGGCAGGAAACTGCAGATAAAGCGGCGATATTGGGCTTGATAATATGCTCTATGAATTACTATTGAAGCCCAAGTTAGATGTGAAGACATCTAACATGGGCTTCGATAGGAATTCGTAGAGCATATTATCAAGCCCATTATCGCCGCTTTATCAGCAGTTTCCTGCCGATAAAAGCGGCGATAATGTATCGCCCGTCCTTCATAATATGCCCCTATGTTCTTTTCCTGATTATGAGTGAAGGTGCTACTTATCGCACCTCATAAATAATGACATCCGAGAGTACTTTATTTATTGTGTGCAATAAATAGCACCTATTATGAGTTTTCGGGGAATAGCATGCTGATTTTGGTGTTTAACACGCCAAAATCCACATGGTACAGTGAGTATCGTACATATTTTCCCTGCTAAATGTCAGCAGGTTTGAACTGCCAAAATACAATATAGGTTAATTTACTTAACATGCCTGATAATTAAGTGATGTGATAAATAACTCGTAATTATGACCATTGCACAAACAGGGGTTTACACATGGATCAGAATACACAGACCCACTCTGTTATTATTTTTTGGGTTTTTCACCTTCAGGTAACTATATAATAAAAATAAATGCAAGCAAGCTAATCTATGTGAAACAAGGACTGGATAATATAATCAGTGCAGATGTCTGTGTGTGTAATAAGAGAATCATTGAACTGAATTGTGGGTGGTGCAGTGGGAAATAGTGACTTGTATATTTTTAGGACTACGAGGCCCCAGCCTGTTTCAGAAAGCTCTGTGAGTATGTACGTCATTGTTTTACACTTACATTACACACAGAATGTTTTTTATTCTTCAAAAACATTTAAGTTTAAGACAAAAAAGTGCTTTCAAAATAGAGATTTTAGTAATAGGCAGACTGTACCTAGTGCAAACATTTTTATAACTGTGCATTGAAAGCACTGAACTCCACAGCACAGCTGGTAACACCCTTACAATTACTCTCAAAAAGAATACATCTTTGTCATCACAAATCTTCAAGCTGCTCCATCAATTAATTAAAGCTAATGCCAGCTTTCATACAGCCTTTACATTTGCAGATTAAGCAATTGCTCACATTACCATTTTTTTCAGGCAACAGGCATCCTGGAGGAGGAGACCCACTCCCTTCCACTTCAGTTGAGGCATCTCAATTGTGTCCTAAAACAGTTGTCTTTTAGCAAAAATAAGGGGACCTGTTTTTGTTAAATTAGAAAAGTTTGGACAGGTCATGCCCCACAGATCCCACACACTTTGACCTATGATTATACCCCAAACTATGTAAATATACTACATGAATGTAACTCAAAAGGTGAAAACAACTCTTATTTCCAAAACTATATAATCCACAACCTGCATGCATCAGAAGCAGTTGAGGACCACATTCTACCCCAAATTTTGCATCCACTATCTGCAGGCATCGTAAACAGTTGAGGACCACTCATTATTACTCAAACCATGTAACCCATAACCTGCATGCATCAAAACCACTTCAGGACCACACATTTGACCGCATACTATTGACTCCACTGCCTGCATACATCAGAAGCACGTGAAGACTACTCATCATTCCCTAAACTATGCAACCCACTACCTGCATGTATCGGAGTAACTCAAATAACACCACTTATTCCCCAACTATAGAAATTGTAACCTACATACATCAGAATACCCTGAAGCCCACATCTTACTCCCCAAACTATGAATCTCACTGACTGCATGTATCTGAAAAGGAGGAAATACCATTCATAGCTAAACTATGTAACTCGCTACCTGAATGCGTCAGCATAATTTGCAGCTCACCCTATTCCACCAACTATGGAACTTGCTGCCTGTATCCATCAGCATTATTTGAAGATCACCCTATTTCACGAACTATGTAACTTGCTACCTTCATACATCTTATACAAAAATAGGGCAACTCAATAATCCCCTTGGGACTGGTATAATCAATCACAAAATATCAATGTCCCTAGAGGAATCATTTAACATCATTTGTTATTTGCAATACTGTCACAACAGTGAACATCAATTGATTAATACAGGGAATTTCTTCATAAACACCCAGTTATATAAATAATTATTTTAATCAAGGTTCTCTATACAAGTCAAAATCTGGCAACAAACATACTACTGGAATTATCTGTTCATTCACCAGTAGTATACAAACACCTTTTGCTTTTTGTGCATATGGAAAACAAAACCCCATATTTTAGAATTAAACAGAACATTTCATCTGATTTTCATTCTCTCTATTAGGCTTACAAATGTAAGCAAAACGGTGTCAATGCATCGACGTTTCGGTCTCTCACTGGTCTAAAAGATCCTTGAGTCAATCTTCAGGACGGTATAGTTGCACACCAAGATCTAATATAATAAAAGACATACACTTAACATCCCTGTATTTACAAGAGGTATCGTCGGCTCCACACTTAAGAAACAATAGTGATCATCACAAAAAAGTGTCAACCCAAACACTTAAAAAACCTGTAAACATGCCAACACGCACTCGTGTGCATAACCTTAATCCTGTGATAACATGCACAGATATGTGGCACTCCTAATCCAAATTCATAGGCAAGCCAACCACCATTTCACTAAAAGTGAATTCGCAATAACTTATAGACCAACTCACTTCCAAAGAAGCAAAGGAGACTTCTTCTCAATTCTTAAATATATAATGAATCTAGCAGGAAACAAAAGAAAAATCCACATGTGATTCTCTTTGTTCAGAGTAAACTCCATGTAAACCTTAAAGGATACAAACAAATGAGAGTGTCCCATGTGATACTCACATTTTTCCTGTACGAGTCAAGCATACAGTCACCTATAAAATAACACGAAACAGAGTGGCATTTACAATTGTGTCCAGCTTCGTGATATAAGCGCAGGTTAAAAACAAATCTAATGCAAGAGCATTAAAGTGATTCGGCGAAGAAACTTACTTAAATTGAGAACCAGCCTCACTTGGTCCCAAACACCGACTCACAAGACCGAGTACGGCGTGAGGTGATCAGCTGAACTAAATCGAAAGAAACGCTTCCCCCTCCCGACTGTAGCGGCCATATTGGGTGAGTGGCCGTGCTTGCATTAAGACCAATTACGGAGGTGCTATTGCACAACTTTATTGACAGAATCACGATCTGCCTTTATGTACATGACAAATTCAAAACAAAGAATTTAGAATTACTATTATATAAATACATTTCAATAGGGGTCATCTATCCGATCTAATTAAATGTTGTGGAATAGTATCCAAACACTTGCCGAGGCCTGACTGCAGTGGCCATATTGAATGAGTGGCCATGCTCGCGTTGAAACCAATTTCGGAAGCACTAAACAACAACTTTAGCAGAATCATGATGCACAAAACTGCCCTTATTTTCATGACAAACTTAGAAACCAAGAATTTAAAAATATATATATAAAAAATATATATGAATACCACTACTGTTGTATAAATATATACATCTCTATTTGGGGTCACCAATATGATTTAATAGAATGTTGCAGAATTGTATCCATCCCTTGCCGATTCCATCGAACAAGTAAGGACACCCAAAGACGCTATCACATAATGCCAAAATAGAATACAGCAGTATGTGCAGGATACGGTGACTCATGTACAGCACATCAGTCAATTGCATTGTCTCTTCAGTATAACATGAAGCTCATATTCTCAACCCACTGAGACAATCAGGAGTGGACCCGTCAGACCCACTGTGTGTAACGTCATGGAAATTATGGGACACTGCAGAGGCAGTACTCACGTATTAAGACATATCCCATAGGTCAATGAACATATCTGCAACCACCTAGTTAGTGCCAAGGTAGATATGTAAAGTAAGAAAGTGCCTATCACAAGTATACTCTAAAGGGTTGCTAATGCCTGCCATTCAATAAAATAATTAAACAACAGGGGGTGGTGATGGACAGAGTTTCTGAATTAAGCAGAATCTCTCACCCAGTCAAGAGATCAGGGCTAGATCCAACACCGTTTTTTAGCTCATTGCACCATCCCAGTTTCAGAACCTGGCTGTATGCAAATTAGTCTGTCCCTGGCCCAGTGCATCATGGGAACAGGGCAGACCAGACTACAATAGCCAATTCTTTCACTGGGAAGGAAACAAGCTTCCGGGGACCGGTTTCTGGCATTACAGCCGTCTTCGGCCCGGCTTGCTTGAATCCTGATGGTGCAATGAGCAAGGGACTCACGTCTGAGTATACCCTTCCACGCTTATGGTGGACAAAATAATTAAACAACAGGGGGTGGTGATGGACAGAGTTTCTGAATTAAGCAGAATCTCTCACCCAGTCAAGAGATCAGGGCTAGATTTCTGGCCGGGCCGAAGACGGCTGTAATGCCAGAAACCGGCCCCCGGAAGCTTGTTTCCTTCCCAGTGAAAGAATTGGCTATTGTATCTGGTCTGCCCTGTTCCCATGATGCACTGGGCCAGGGACAGACTAATTTGCATACAGCCAGGTTCTGAAACTGGGATGGTGCAATGAGCTAAAAAACGGTGTTGGATCTAGCCCTGATCTCTTGACTGGGTGAGAGATTCTGCTTAATTCAGAAACTCTGTCCATCACCACCCCCTGTTGTTTAATTATTTTGTCCACCTTAAGCGTGGAAGGGTATACTCAGACGTGAGTCCCTTGCTCATTGCACCATCAGGATTCAAGCAAGCCGGGCCGAAGACGGCTGTAATGCCAGAAACCGGTCCCCGGAAGCTTGTTTCCTTCCCAGTGAAAGAATTGGCTATTGTAGTCTGGTCTGCCCTGTTCCCATGATGCACTGGGCCAGGGACAGACTAATTTGCATACAGCCAGGTTCTGAAACTGGGATGGTGCAATGAGCTAAAAAACGGTGTTGGATCTAGCCCTGATCTCTTGACTGGGTGAGAGATTCTGCTTAATTCAGAAACTCTGTCCATCACCACCCCCTGTTGTTTAATTGCCATTCAATAAAGGCATTCAATCCTTTTTCAACAGTTTTGCAAGACCAAATCCATTTGTTTTCCTTAAGTGTGAGCAGCCGATCAACATTCTGTCGCCTTTTTGAACTCTTTATAGTTTCAAGCACAAACCATTTCATATCTGACGCTGTGTATTCCTTCAGATAATGTTCAACAAGGGGTGCAGTAGTAACATTGCAGCGTATTCGTGACTGATATTGCATAATACGTTTTTAACCTCTTGTGTGGTTTTATCAATATATGTCAGACAACACGCACATTGTATACAAGAAACAACATACTTAGTCAAGCAACTGGAATGATGATGCAATTTCCATTCTTTACCATTCAATGTGTACGTTTTTGTTACACTGGTAGTTGCACAAGCTGAACAATTCCCACACGGGTAATGTCCTGTCACTGGCATTAGAACCCACATATTTTGTATGATGGTAGGAGTTTGTTCACTGACCAAGTGGTCTCTTACATTTCTAGCCCTCTTAAAAGCAAAACGTGGTTGTTCTAAGTGAGGTTCAACTTTCTTGATGAGGTGCCAATTTCTTTTGATTATCTTTTTGATACTATTAGACTCAGTACCAAATGTAGTATCGCAAGTGATTGGCTGCATTTGGTTATCTTTCTGCATTGCCTGCTGCTGCTCATCTTTGTGCAACAATGCCTGCCGGTCATAGTACCATGCCCGTTTAATAGAATGTTTCACGAGTCTATATGGGTAGCTTCTCATGACCAATTTAGACTGTAAGATTCTGGCGTCTTTAAAATAGTCTTCCCTTTTGGTGCAGTTGCGTTTAATACGCAGAAACTGCCCAAAAGGGAGATTATCCCTCAGGTTACGAGGATGGTGGCTGTTGTATTTCAGCAACGTATTCCTTGATGAAGATTTCGTGTGGAAGCTCATAGATAACACACCTCCATCATTCCAGATCTTAAGATCCAGGAAACTGATTGAATATTGATTACTTTCAATCGTAAACTGTAAGTTATGATCTTATTGATTCAGCCATAGATGGAAACTCTGTAACTCTTCCTGCGAACCCTCCCAAATTAAACAGACATCATCGATGTATCATAGGAATTTCTTTATATGGGAGCTAAAGGGTTTGTTGTTATAAATCACCCTTTCTTCAAAGGAGGCAACAAAGAGGTTGGCTATATCCGATACAAGAATAGCGCCCATGGCCACACCTTTCACTTGGCCATAGAACTCCGTATTGAACAAGAAGTAGTTTTGTTCAAGGGCAATCCTGGCACATTCAACGATAAAATAAGTAGGAATCTGATGTGGACGTGTCCGGTCTTCCAAGGATTCACTGATGACTTTGAGAGCTTCCACCTGGGGTATGCTTGTATATAAGCTCTCTATGTCCATTGTGACCAGAATATTATTTAATAAGTCACATTGATATTTTTTGACCTTCATGCGTCAGCATAATTGAAGACCATCCTATTCCACTAACTATGTAACTTGCTACCTGCATGCGTCAGCATAACTGGAAGCTTGTTCTATTCCACAAACTATGTACCTCCCTATCTACATGCGTCAGCATAATTGAAGATCATCCTATTGCACAGACTATATAACTCCCTACCTTCATGTGTCAGCATAATTGGAATATCAGCCTATTCCACAAACTATGAAACTACCTACCTTCATGCACCAGCATAGTTTGAAGAGCATCCCATTCCACAACCTATACAACTCACTGCCTGCATGTGTTCTGTAGAATTTGAAGGTCGCTCTAATCTATTAAATATGGGACTTGCTACCTGAATGAGTCAGCATAGCTGGAAGATCATCCTATTCCACAAAGTATGTAAGTCATTACCATCATGCATCAGCATTATTGTAACCTCATCCTATTTTACAAGCTATGTAACGCAATACCTTCTTGAGTCAGCATAATTCGATCATCCTATTCCACAAACTATGTAATTTGCTACCTCTATGCATCAGCAAAATTTGAAAATCACCCTATTCCACAAACTACAGAACTCTCTAACTTCATACTTTATCCTAATTGGAAGATCATCCTATTCCGCATGCTATGTAACTTGCTACCCTCATGCATCAGCATAACTGGTAGATGATTCCATTCCACAAACTATGCAACTTGCAACCTGCATGTTTCAGCATAATTTGAAGACCACCCTATTCCACCAAATATGGAACGTGCTAACTGCGTGTATCACCATAATTTGGAGATCACCCTATTCCACAAAATAGAGAAAAGGCTACCTGCATGTGTCAGCACAATTTGAAGATCACGCTATTCCACCAAATATGGAACTTGCTACCTTCGTGCTTCAGCATAATTTTAAGACCACCCTATTTCACCAAATATGGAACAAGCATGTATCAGCATAATTAAAAAACTACCCCATGTGCCACAAATTATGTAACTAATCACCCTATTCCACAAGCTATACAAGTCACTACCTGCAGTGGTCCGCATAATTTGGAGATCACCTTATTCCAGCAAATATGGAACTTTCTGCCTGCATGCATCAGCATATTTGGAAGAGCAATCTATTCCACAAACTATGGAACTCACCACCCTTTTCCACCAAATATTGAACTTGCTACCTCCATGCGTCAGCACAATTTGAAGATCACCCTATTCTACCTATTACCTCGCCTATCACCCTTCCTACCCCCATGCATCAGAATAACTGGCAAATCACCCAATTCCACAATGTAGGGACATCCTTACCAGCATTTGTCAGCACAATTTTAAGATCACACGATTCAACCACATATGGAACTTGCTACCTGCGTGCATCAGCATAATTTGGAGATCACCCTATTCCACAACATAGAGAAACGGCTACCTGCATGTGTCAGCACATATTGAAGATCACTCTATTCCACCAAATATGGAACTTGCTACCTTTGTGCATCAGCATAATTTGGAGATCAACATATTCCACAAAATAGGGAAAACGCTACCAGCATGCATCTTGAAAATATCTGAAGAACTGAAAACCATCTCTTACTCCATATGACTTATGGTGGAGGATTCTGACTGCTTCCAGCATTTGTCCAGGGCTGAACTGCCCATTCTGCCACTTTGGCATTTCCCCTGTGGGCTGCAGACTAGGGGGTTGCTTTCAGAGCAGGATGGGTAGCAGTGATCCCACAGTGCCTCCATTGTCCCACTCTAATCATCAATGTTTGCAATATAGGGCTGGTTTGAAAATGTGGCCGATGGTGAACTAGGTTTGCGGCGTTGAACCAGTGACCTCTCCATGTTAACCATAATCGTTTCAGATGTATAAACGGATGCACACTTTTTTCATCTTACATACACCTTTGACATGCTAGCATTTTAGGTGCAGCAAGTAGTTTGGTGTGACACAATTAGCCTCTTAAAATACACCCAGCTTTTCCCACATTGGATTACTGCAACGATGCACCTCTCCATCCACAGAGCAAGGAGCAACCTCTGCTAAGTCACCTCACATCTTTACACACTAAATGCTGCTCATACCATATAGCAAAGCTGTATCAGTGCATCTCTCCATCCACAGAGCAAGGCGTAACCTCTGATCAATCACCTCACATCTTTACACACTATATGCAGCTATTACCATAAAGCATAGCTTCAACTGTGCATCTCTCCATTCACAGAGCAAGGAGCAACCTCTGCTCAATCACCTCACATGTTTACACACTAAATGCTGCTCTCACCATATAGCATAGCTTCAACTCTGAATCTCTGCATCCACAGAGCTAGGTGCAACCTCTGCTCAATCACCTCAAATCTTTACACACTGAGGGCCAGATGTATCAAGCGTTTTCCCATTCACAAACGGGCCGATTCGCAGAATCGGGATGTTTGCGAACGGGAAAAAAGCAATTGCAAAATAGGGAATCACATTTTTTGTGATTACCTATTTTGCGAATGCATTTAGAGAATTGCAATTTGTGATTCTCTAAATGCAATGCAGGAAGCGCTTTTTAAATTGCGATCCTGCGCTAAGGAATCGCAATTTACCACCAACTTCAAGTTGGTGGTAAATTGCAAATCCTTGGAAAAATGCACAATTTTGCAAGTGGCGCACAATTTTGCATGTGGCGTACATACATGCCCTTAGGGCATGTATGTGCGCCACATGTGCACACATGCATATTTCAGGGGTGCAACAGGGTGTCCTTTTGGCACCCTTGCACCCTTGAAATTGTATGCGCAATTTGTGAGTACCTATTGGGTACTCGCAAATTGTGAAAGCAATTCTCATTCATTCCTATGGGCCTCTAGGCACATATCTCTCAACAAGAAGGGGGGACGGGGGGGACTTTTTAAAGAGGTCCATGGTCCATGCCCACCGAATCATGCTCAAAGAAGTAGGGAGCTGTTCCTCTATGGATGGGGCCATCCACCAAACGGAATTAGTGGTGGGTGGTTGGAGGTGAAGGGGAGGAATAGGAGGAGTGCTGAAAATGAGGGATGGGGGGATCCCGCTTTTGCGGAACTAGGGTCCTCACACACCCAGCAAGCTAGGTGTCATGCTTTATCATTTGGACCTGCTCCTCGTTGGACCGGCGCTGCAATGTCCAACGGGCACCCATGAAGGGGCTCTTTATCGGAGATCTTTTGTTCCTTAGCCGTATGATGAAGTGGGGGTGTGTGGCCCGTGGTAGTGTAGATGGTTAAGTGGTGCAGTGAGTGCGTGGATGGTTAAAAAAGGTTAGATAGTCCAAGTAGATATATTTATTCTGGCTGGTAATCCACCTTAGTAAAAACAAAACAGAGTGGCAGGTCCCTCGGGGTGGGATAGTCAGTTGCTAGACTGCTCTACTCTCTGGGTCAACATGTTTCTCGCCCTTATGGTTAACTATATACCGTGGCAATTCTTCAGGACCGTGTGGTGTATAAAAACTGTGAAAGTGAAATCTAAAATCTACACGAGATGGTGCTTCTAATGAAGTTCTACCAATCAGTTGTCACCGCATGTCGCAGAATCATGCAGTCATTCTAAATATACCTCCCAAATTGGTGAGGGGTGCCTCAACAGGGGTGGACAGGTCTTGCCGGCGCCGCAATAGTCGGTGCCTTGGGCATCCCGTAGCTCCAAATGATACGACCTACCCACGCTGTCTGCTCTGCCCCTGGGCCGCTGGTCCTCTAGGCACATAGGAATGAATATGAAGACATTCCTTAACAGTGAATCGGAATTTGCGACTCGCTATTAAGGAATATGTAGGAATCGCTAAATATTTGCAGACACCTACCTACATTGCATTTTGCGAGTCTATAATAGAGAAATGGTAAAATTCACCATCATAGACTCACAAAATTTAATCTTGATACATCTGACACTGTATGCTGTTCTTACCATATAGCATAGCTGCAACAGTGCCTCTCCCGTTCCACACAGCAAGGCACAGCCTCTGCTCAATCATCTCACATCTTTACACACTACATGCTATTCCTACCATATAGCATAACTGCAAAGATGCCCTCTCCATCCACACAGCTAGGTGAAACCTCTGCTCAATCACCTCACATCTTTACACAGTAAATGCTGTTCTTACCATACAGCATAGCTGCAACGGTGCCTCTTCCCACCCACACAGCAAGGAGAAACCTCAGCTCAGTCCCCTCACATCTCCATATACTATATGCTATACTTACCATTTAGCATATCTGCAATGGTGCATCTCTCCATCCACAAAGCTAGGCGCCACCTCTGCTCAATCATCTCACATCTTTCGACTCCATCACACGCCATCTCTGAATGAATGCAAAGAGTACCTGTGTTTCGCTCAAACACTATTCTCGTCCTCACCTATAGCTGCATCCATGGATCTCTCCTTCCATGCAGCTACTGTGTCATCCTACCTCTGTGGATACAGTCATGCTGGAGTTAACAAATTTGCCATGGCGCACATGAAAAACAGTAAACTGTTCCCATACAGGACACAATTAGCCAGTGTACCCCTTCCACACACCATAATTCCAGCTTCGAAATCCACTGGACAATGTAATAGCGCTGGGAATCTTTTACGGGTGCCATAGGTGCGCTATATGCCATTTCAGATGTCAGTCCATTTGCACAGCAGTATCTCACCATGCTTTTTTTCAGAGAAGCTTCCATTGAAAACACCTTATTCAACTATCCCGCTGACCCCATCATACCTACTGCTTTGGGTAAGTGGGTTCAGGCTAAGATTTTCAGCACTAAAATGAAATACAAATTGGTCACGAATAGTGAAGGAACTAAGTGACATATTAGAAACACAGATCCCTCTAGTCTCCAAATATATCATCCTGGGCATCCCTACAGATGTTGTTATCCCCAGATATAAACTCCTACTGTGTAACCTGGGACTCATAGTTGCAAAAAGAGAAATTGCCAAGCACTTGGAAGGGGAAGACCTGCCCACTATGGTGGAATGGCGTGCCAGCATGGACTTGTATATGGGGGGCCGAGAAAACCACATACACAAACAGAGGGTGTCCCAAAAAGTTAAGAAAATCTGGCAGCTGTGGCTAACATACTATAATCTAGAGATGCAGGGGGTTGAGATCGATACTGTACACCCCAAAACACAAGAACCATAAATGGTTGATGGACTACATCATCTAAGATTGTGAAACCAGAGTGACAATGACACTTTATTTGTGTGATTAATAAAAATCAATACAAAAAATTGATAAGTATAAAAGAAATAGTTAAAATAGAGTGATATATATATATGCAATTCTTAAAAACCACCATTTGGTGTTTCTGTTTTATAAAAATGCAATTAATATTAGTCCTTTAGATGCGCCAAAGCAAACTCTCAGTGGGGGCCGGACTACGTGGATCCCTTGTCCAGATAGATCTAACGTGGTACCAAAGTGCAACCAGGGTGGGCCATACCTAATGTAGAGAGAGGAAGGGGGGAAGAGTACTGGAGGAGGAACCCTCAATGTGCAATTTCTGTATCCCTGAAAGTATCAATTGATTGTAATAATGTCAAACTTGATGTGTATAAGACTCACCTGCTGATATTTTGGCTGATGTTTAAAAATAAAAACAGTTTTTAAAAAGAAATACAAATGTAAATAAATGGCAGGCCTTGCCTGTGTGCTGAGTCAGCCCTCTGTCTGACCCATTGCAATCCATTAGAAATTAAGCTTGGGCGGAGTTCGCGTAGTTACGCGGAACTCCACAAAGTGCAAAAAAAACTCTGCTGCCGCTATGCAGGGCTCCACAAGTGGCAAAGTGCGTTAGATGAATGCTCTTTGCGATGATTTTCAGTGCCAAATGCTTGTCCGCAGTGTGCAATCATCACGAACGGCACCATGCACAGTGCAAGTGGGCGCTGCTTCCTTTCTGCCGCTCGAGTAGATTTTTACTCGAGAGGCAGTTTTCTCAACGCGAACGGAGCATACGCGAGCACTCACAATGAGAAATCTGACCATCCACATTGAGAAATCTCGCTGGGAGGTTGATTTTCCACTCTCGCAATCGCCAACTTGATGTTGACGATCGCGAATGAGGAAAAATATCGTCGGGAGGTGGATTTTCCTCGCTCGTGCTCACCAACTTGACGTTGGCGAACGTGAGCTAGGAAAAAACTCTGCGAGCTCCGCGTAATGTGGACTGCAGAACACGCCACAAACTCCGCAAGCAGAGTTCACCACCCAGACTTCTTAGAAACACCAACTCTTTGCAGGCACCTCTATCCGAGCACTGGGGAATGCTACAATAAATCAAGGATCGACAGCAGTGCCCACACCTGTGGCTGTGCTTTGTGTGAAGTTGCCAGGGGGTGCCTGGGACGACCCCTTTAGTGTGCGCCATAGCATGTGTCAAGGTGGTTATGTTATGTTATGTTATGTTATAATTTTATTTCTATAGCGCATGGCTACTCAGTAAGAGTGTCCCGGCGCTTTATTTAGGCAGCTCAGTAAAAAGAACATAACACCATAAAAAAGCAGACACAAACAGGGAAAAGAAAAGACGTCTTACAGAGTAAAAAGCCAGGTCTTTAGGCCCTTCCTGAACAGGAGCAAATTAGATGTACACCGCAAGGCCAGAGGCAAGGTGTTCCACAGCTGAGGGGCCCTCAAACTAAAGGAGCGCCCCCCGGTACGGGCCTTCCTTACTCGGGGGACCACGGCCAAAAACAATGATTCCGACCGCAGAGATCGAACCGGGCGATAAAAGACAAGCCTGTGCTGTAAATACTTTGCTCCAGAACCAAAGAGAGCTTTATGAGCCAGGGTCAATGCTTTAAACATAATCCGCTTCCGGATGGGCAGCCAATGAAGCGACTGCACCAAACCGGACGCTCTAACTCGCCTATGGAGGCCGAAGATGGTGCGAGCCGCAGAGTTCTGCACAACCTGCAGCCGCTGAACAAGATAGTCCGGAAGACCCAAATAGAGGACGTTGGCATAGTCCAATCTGGAGCCAATTAAGGCTTGCACAGTGATCTTTCTATGCTCTTCTGTGAGCAAAGACAGGAACTTCCGGAGCATCTTAAGAATGCCAAAGCAGGTGCCCGTCAAACCAAGAGTATGTGATCTCAGCGTCAGATTGTTATCAATCTTAACTCCCAGATTTTTTGCCACCTGGGATGCCTGAGCAGGGGGGCACATATCCATTGGCCACCAGGCCAGCCAGTCAGGGTCTAAGGAGCAACCGAAGAACAGCACCTCCGATTTGTTAGAGTACCGCTGTACCACCCGAACCCCTGTCTTGAGTCGAATAGGGAGACACTATCTCAGTTCCACTATCTGCAGTTTTGCATTTTACTGCAAAACCAGAATGCGTGCGGAACTTCCTGGATTGGGGCCCTTGAGTGAGCACGTGGCCTCAGATCTGACGTTCCTGCAGGGCCCTGCCTGCCAGCCGTGCTCCGATGACACTCGCCAGCACTTCACAGAATCGCTTCTCTCGCCCGCAGGTTTGGACTAGAGAGCCAGTCTGTGCTTCACCGAGTCTTTGCGCCTAGTTCTGTCCCTGCAGTCTTTCAGTCCGTGTCTGTCGGTTGTCTTTCTGCTTATGCTTTGGTCATTCCATCTGAATGATTATTGTTATTCTGTTCTTTAGTGTTTCTGTCTGTCCTCCTCTTCGTTGAGCATTCTATCTGTTTGTCTGTCTTTAGTCACTCTGTCTGTAGCTCCTTTCACACAATCTTTGAGCGTTATATCTGTCCTTCTGTGCCTCAGTCATGTTATCTTCCACCTTGTCTGTCCATCCGCCCATTCTTTAACCATTCTATATGTTTGTTCGTTCATTCAGTCATTCCATATGTACGTCTGTCGAGCCTCCTCTTCTTTGGTCATGTTATATATCCACATTTAGTTCCGCATGTGCTCACTCAGTGCCTAGACATGCGTCTACACAGCTGTCAATGTCAAACACCTGCCTGGCCTTTAATTCTCCATGAATACTTCTTTCCAACCACCCCTCGTTTCCATTTGTCCGTAGCTTCTGCCACACTGCTGGCAGCTCTCTCCCTCCTT
This sequence comes from Lissotriton helveticus, assembly GCF_964261635.1. NCBI lineage: Eukaryota > Metazoa > Chordata > Amphibia > Caudata > Salamandridae > Lissotriton > Lissotriton helveticus. The sequence continues at coordinate 1,542,467,145 of NC_136065.1, forward strand.
ACCTGCCCCCTAATAAAAAGTTACCATGTAGTCTTCACGGATCCATCCACCACATTTATCAAACACAGAATCCACGCACCACCCTACCCCACATCAATTCTCCCCTCCGCCTACACAGGACATACCTCCACCCCTCAAATTGTGGTTTATCCTCCCACCATCAACCGTGTCCCTTCCTCCTGTCCATTCGAGTCACTCCTGCGTGTGTCCAGATAGCCAACATTCCTGTTTTCTCCGACCACTCGAGGCATCTCTCCCTCCATTTATCCGCCCTTGCTTTCTTGCGCAGTACTGTATCCCCCCCTTCCCTGCTGCCCACTCTCACGCCTTTCGACCATCTGCACTCCTCCCTCGCGCTATCCGTTCACGAGCGCCCACTCCCACCCTTCACCTTGGCACAACACTCCATTCTCACAGCAGCCCTCCCACAACTAACCTGGACACGCACCTCCATAGTTTAACCAGCCCTCGCATCTTCTCTGTGCCTGCTGCACGTGCACGCCACCCAGCACGCACTTCGGTACCACGCGCCATTATGCTAGATTAAGAAATCTCCTCCCTTGCTTCCCCCCCCCACATACATACACCTCTCACTACGGAGTAACAAGGGAGAGTGAGCACAGTGCGCAGCTCTTAACGCCATCTCCGCCTTTACCACGGTTACTTCCGAGCGCACTTTCGTGTACAATCATTAATGAACACTAACATATGCATTCAAAGGAATGAGCTGTCACCGGACTTGTTTTACCAGTTGACCTTTTTCAAGCAGCGGTGGTTCGCTTCTGACGGCTTGCGGTGGCATGAGAGAAAATCAATAGACGACTGAATACGAGCATTCACTCATCTGTATACTCGCCAAGGCATTCCCCAGGCCATAATCTTACATATTGGCCTGAGTGTGTATTTCAACACCTGCACCCGGCGGCACACTCAACAACAAGAACTAAACGTTGCGCACTCGGTAGCAGATTAAACAAGGTGCACATTCACAGACATATTCAACCAGATTATACATTCACCATACTAAGAGCTCGAACAAGCATTCCCCCAAGTGCACATACGCCACAATATGATTCATGTGTGTGCCCACTCCGCAATGCAAACTCGCTAACAAATTCAAGAGTGCGGGTCACTAATACAATCACTGGCACGGCCAATCATCAACAATTTCAGCATAGTGGCTGCTTACTAGCACAAGCATCAGAGAGCACACTTACCAATACATTCACCAGAGTGCCGGTCAATAATGCAATCACTGGAACGGCCAATCATCAACAATTTCAGCATAGTGGCTGCTTACTAGCACAAGCATCAGAGTGCACACTTACCAATACATTCACCAGAGTGCTGCTGTGCCTGTCACTAATACAATCACTGGAACGGCCAATCATCAACAATTTCAGCATAGGGAATGCTTACTAGCCACAGCATCAGAGTGCACACTTACCAATACATTCACCAGAGTGCTGCTGTGTCTGTCACTAATACAATCACTGGAACGGCCAATCATCAACAATGTCAGCATAGTGGCTGCTTACTAGCACAAGCATCAGAGTGCACACTTACCAATACATTCACCAGAGTGCCGGGCACTAATACAAACACTGGAACGGCCAATCATCAACAATTTCAGCATAGGGAATGCTTACTAGCACAAGCATCAGAGTGCACACTTACCAATACATTCACCAGAGTGCCGGGCACTAATACAAACACTGGAACGGCCAATCATCAACAATTTCAGCATAGTGGCTGCTTACTAGCACAAGCATCAGAGTGCACACTTACCAATACATTCACCAGAGTGCCGGGCACTAATACAAACACTGGAACGGCCAATCATCAACAATTTCAGCATAGTGGCTGCTTACTAGCACAAGCATCAGAGTGCACACTTACCAATACATTCACCAGAGTGCTGCTGTGCCTGTCACTAATACAATCACTGGAACGGCCAATCATCAACAATTTCAGAATAGTGGCTGCTTACTAGCACAAGCATCAGAGTGCACACTTACCAATACATTCACCAGAGTGCTGCTGTGCCTGTCACTAATACAATCACTGGAACGGCCAATCATCAACAATTTCAGAATAGTGGCTGCTTACTAGCACAAGCATCAGAGTGCACACTTACCAATACATTCACCAGAGTGCCGGGCACTAATACAAACACTGGAACGGCCAATCATCAACAATTTCAGCATAGGGAATGCTTACTAGCACAAGCATCAGAGTGCACACTTACCAATACATTCACCAGAGTGCCGGGCACTAATACAATCACTGGAACGGCCAATCATCAACAATTTCAGCATAGGGAATGCTTACTAGCACAAGCATCAGAGTGCACACTTACCAATACATTCACAAGAGTGCCGGTCACTAATACAATCACTGGCACGGCCAATCATCAACAATTTCAGTATAGTGAATGCACAATTACCAACATATTCACCAGAGTTCTGCTGTGCCGGTTACTGATACAGTCACTGGAATGGGCAGTCATCAACTATTTCAGCATAGTGAATACTTCCCACCGAAACCATCAGAGTGCTCAGTTTCCAAAGTTTTCCTCCCAGTACACGCTTACAACACACTCACTAGACTGCAGTCACTCGAGTGGGCAATCATCAATAATTTCAGCATAGTGACGACGTACCAGCACATCCACCAGAGTGCACAATTATCAACATTGTCATCTTTCACACTTGCAACACATTCACCAGAGTGCACACCTCCGGCATATTCTCTCGGGTAGACTAGCTTCAACAAATGTACCAGCGTGCATGCCCACCAGCACACTCCCCTAAGTGCTCAGTTGCCAGTGTCCACACTCAGAAACACATTCAAAATTGCACTTACCAAACTATACACCCGCTGCTACACACTCGTCAATTCGTGTAAAGCGTTCTGATACCCGATGTCTCGGGTCCAATTCGCGCTATATAAAACTCTAAATAATAGTCACCATTCACCAGGGTGCCCACTTAGCACTACATTATGCAACACTGTGCCAGTAAAGTTAGGTAACAAGAATACCTGTTCTCAACAGTGCTAGAGTACAGAAACATTGAGGCGTCGTGGCGGAAAGCAAAATGACGGGGCCCCTGTAGAATGTGCTGAGGGCCCCCTGGGTCGAGCATACACCACAGATATTCATTGGCCTTGGGCTGGGTGGGCCCTTGAAGGCTCGGGACCTCGCGGCTTCTCGGGGGCTGAGTTACGGCCCTGCTGCGGTACCTCTTTGCCTACAGTAACACATTAGCCGACACACTCACAAGAATGCAGACTCGGCAACGTATTCGCAAGGGACGCACACTCTGCCAGACGCATTCACCACGACTTCAACTCACCGACATGTTCACCGCTGCGCTCTCATGGCTCACATTTCAGTGCCCGCTCTGCAGCGGGCGCGCGCACCCACCTGCACAGATGCAAGCAGCTTCATTCATTCAAGCACCTGCCTCTCACCGCCCTCCGTTTCAAGCCGCACTGTTTAATGACGACGCGCGAGAGTAAAAACATAGCCATTGAGCGAACGTTGTATTGCGAAACAATATATGTCATGTCACAATATATCGAGAAAGCCCGCTTCGCGCAGTAGAGCGCGAAACAACGGAACCAGGGCACCTCTCTTGAAATCCCGACTTCCCTGCGATGACATTGTGTGATCCAGGGCAGATAACATCTCTTCCCTGTGCCACGGATCGGCCTCACCCGAGAGCTAAACACATATAGGCATTTACGTTTAGCTGACACTATGCATTTCATTTGCAACTGGTTTATAAGTCAGAGGAGACACTCGGAGGCAGGCGACAGTTTTAAACCTGATTGGTTTGTGTTTCGTCTTTTTGTCCACTTATCGCCCACCAGGACTGAACGTGAATTAATCTCAACAAGAAAACAGGAAGAAGAGAGTACCTCGTCTGTGGGAGGAGGGGATTAAAACAAAAACACTGCCCATAGGGGCAGGTGTTCTCTCGAGGCGCGGGGGGGGGGGGGGGGGGGGGGGGGGCACACAAGCGCTGTCCATCTACGCTTGGGGAAACCAGCTCCAGCCCTATACGTCTCTCTTCCAGAGGGACAGTCCCGGTTTCTGAGACCTAGAACTGACCAATTTCCGTATACTTTGCTCTTTAAATCAATGTTGCACAGTGCATTTAAGAGGTCATTTTACTGCGTCTATTTTTCCAACTCAAAATGTGCCTATTTTGCATCTCTTTTCCGGAGTGGCACTGAACAGCCTTAGCAACAGCTGGGGGCGCGCGCAGAACCGTGGACAGTACTCACCCAGGGGCGCAGCGATCGACCCGGCTCTGTCCAGGCACCCTAGTAAATTCTGTCCTGGTCTTCTCCGAAAGACAGGTCCCCTTCGCCTCTGACCCTTACCAGGGGATTCCCCGGAATCTGTGGCACGTAAATAATCTTGACCAAGAGGGGCAGCTGTAGAGTCACAGGGGCAGGAGCACCAGAGACAGGGAGGTGCAGATACAGAGAGAGGGGGTGAGAGACAGAGAGAGCGCGAGGGACTGTCTCCCAGCACAGGCAGCAGTGCACAGTGTCACACTAGCTCCTCCCCAGGTGGTGGAAGCTCTGCCAGGCATCTGCCAATCCGGCAGCGCAGGCAGCATAAACCCCTCCCACCCCTGTCTTGGGCAAGAGATGGGAGGGGCATGCAGACAAGGTAGTGTGCCTTATATTATGGAGCCCGTGTATGTATAGCCCATTCACGGAGGAGCGTGCTTGTCCCTTCGAAGAAAAACATCTGTGTGATCAATGCAATACTAAAGGGTCTTCGTTTTAGCGAACTCGGAATGATGAAATGCTGCACCGTTCCTGTCAGGGTTCAGATCCGCGTCTAGCGGTTTACACTAAGGTGACCAACTGACATGGGGGCAAATTCAGGACAGTGAGTGTAAACATTCAGGACAGAGGGTCAAAATTCAGGACAAAAATTCAGGACAGGAGGTCAAAATTCAGGACAAAAGGAGTATATAAGTAAGTAAATAGACAACCACTTAAGTACAAGTGAAAATAAGTTTATATTAGGTTTAGACAATTGTGCACTTCATGGTTTGTCAGTATGCGTGCAGCTGTAAGCAAATGTGCAGGTCTTCTTGTGGTAACAAAACCGCCCCACCTTTCCAGCTCCCAGAGAAAACGTCTGATGCCCGGTCCGGCCAGTCTGCTCTTGCTACCACCCTCCAATGGCGCCCCTCATCTTCACAAGGACCCTCTCTCTTGTGTATTTAAATTCTTCTATAGTGGTACTCATCCTAAGTATGTGGGGCAGAGTGTTGGAGTGCGTTGCAACACACACATATTATATAGAGACAATCACTCATAAATGTGAAAGTCAATGTATAGGAAATGTTGCTTAAGATAATGGGGCTTACAATGTGTAATCATACTTTCATCCATCATTCAGTCTTTCACCATTCATTCTGTCCTTCCATCTGTGTGTCCATCCATGTCCATATTCAACCATTTACAAACCTATCCGTCACGTATCCTTCCATCCATCATTTCACTCATCCATCCCTCCATCCACCCTTTCACTCATCCATCCATTATCCATCCATCCATCCACCCTTTCACCCTATTCATCTGTACACTCATCCAACCATCCATTCACTCATCCATCCAGTTATTTACCTATCCAGCCATCCTTTACTTACTCATTCATCCACCCAGTCCCCCATCCTTCCACCCATTCACCCGTCCAGTCATCCATTTTCCCATCCCCCCTTTCTCTCTCAATTCCCCTTTCACTTAGTCATCCATCCTTCCATCCATCCACCCACCCATCCATCTACTCATGCACTCATGAATCCATCCATTGAACCTATCACTCATCCATCCATCCTTTCTCTCATCCATCCACCCTTTCACTCCTTCACTCATCTATCTATCCTTTTGTCCATCTACCCGCTCTTTCACTCACTCATCCAGCCTTATATCCACCCTTTCACTCATCCGTCCATCCATTCACCCTTTCACTTATCAATTCATCAATCCACCCTTTCACTTATCAATTTATCAATCCATCCATCATTTGTAACCACCAAAATTCTTTATTTTGGCCATTTGAGACCACAAAAGATGCATTAAAAAACATATAAACACATAAAACATACAATATATAAGTAGGCCAAGGAGCAAAAAACAAATTCATTCAGTTCATGTAGGGTCTGAAGAGCTGAGGACCCAGTTAACTACAGTTCATTACAGTCTATTGCATGTTTTAGTTAGAAGTTATCCTTTCAGTACTTTACCCCTTATCTGCCACATAGCCATTAAATACTTGGCTATTGCAAACACAATATACTGCAGGGTACTTGTCTTCAGGATTCTGTATGATTGCAAATAGTTTCTAATGCCCAGATTCCTGCACAGTGGCACTAGCCAGTGCTTCCTCGGTCTTTTATAGGCAGGGCAAAAAAACAGCACGTGTAGTTCGTCCTCGTCATTCACACTGCACCCAGGACAGATTTTGTCGTCCAGCATTGTCCATTTACTTGTAAAGGCTTTAAGGGGCAGTGTACCATACCTCCACTGAATAAAAAGTTTCCTTGCAGAAATGGGAAATATAATATCCATAAAACCTTCAAAATAGAAAGAATTTTTGGTGGCCAAAAATTGTTCAGTAAGGGTGCCAACTTTTGGTGCACAGACGAGCGAAGTTAGGCTTTTGTCCTTAAAAATCTTAGTAAGCATTTTGCGTGATACCCCTAGACAACCTCTTTCGGGGTCATCCCACAGCTCAACCAGTCCCAATCGATGGAATTCTCGCTTAACATATACCAACCATGGAATTTTGTCGCAATGGTTGAGATTCAGGACATGCTTGAGATCTTGCCTGTAGTGGGAAAGTTCACCAGTGGACCAGAGCCTATGCCAGAACCTCAATGGTTTTAAAGCCAGTTCATCCCCTATTGAAGGGAGCCCCAGATCTAGTCTCAGTGGTAACAAAGGTGTGCTTTGGGGAAGAGCCAACAAACGTCTGAGAAAGATATTTTCCACCTTGACAAGTTCTGACCCAGCGATAGGGCCCCAAAGCTCACCACCATAGGATGAGGCTGCTCTGGCTTGGGTTTTGTACATCTCCAAAGCTGGACTAACAGGTTTGAAGGTTGATGTGTTCGAAACCTTCAATATTGACCCTACCATTTGGGATAACCTTAAACGGGATCTTGCTATCTGCGGACCTCAAGATAGATTTTCATGTAAAGTTACCCCCAAATACTGGAACGTTCTGACCCTTTCCAGCCTTTCGGATCCCAGGGTTGGATTAGGCCTAGTTGTTGTGGAGGGGTTGAATACCTTGAATTTGTTTTTTTCTGCGTTAATCTCCAGGCCATGCGCCCTGCAGAAATCCCCAAACCCATCTAGTATTCGTTGGATCCCCATCGGGGATTTGGAGAGCAGGAGGGTATCATCGGCAAACATAATTGCCGGAACCCTCCTGCTTGCCAACCTAGGGGCATCGTTGTCCCTAACATTATCAAGATGGGATATGACACCTTTAACAAAGAGACAAAACAGGGTCGGCGCAAGAACGCAACCCTGTCTTACCCCCTGAGAACTGGAAATCTAGATGACAACGCTCCATTCCTCCCACACCTAACCTGGGCAAAGTTCCCCTCGTGGAGCCTAATTATTGCCTGTAGCAGCTGTGGAGGAACACCTAGCTCCCTAAGCACCGCCCATAATTTCTTGCGGGGTACCAAGTCAAATGCGGACTTCAGGTCCACAAACACCAAGTACAGACTCCCCCCCTCGATCCCCACTGTTTTCCAGTAGAGAAGAACGAGGCGGAAAATCTGGTCCATGGTGGACGTGTTTTTCCTGAAGCCCGCCTGGAGCGGACTGAGGATCGCATTGTCCTCCATCCAGTCAAGAAGATGGTACAGGAGAAGACGGGCAAAGAGTTTTTGGGGTACATCTATAAGGCTGATCGGCCTGTAGTTGGCCGGGAGCAGAGGAGAGCCCTTTTTAAAAATCAGTAATATCTCTGCCCCCAGCCAAGTACAGGGGATCTCCATCCCTCCTAGGATGGAATTGAAAATAATTAGGAAATAGGGACCCCCAGATCTCAGGTTGGTGTCTAAACAAATCTCCTGGGAGTTTGTCGAGACCTGGAGCCTTCCCCAAAGCCAATCTCTCCATAGCATTTACTATCTCACCCAGAGTAAATTCTAATTTTTCTTCGGGCTCAGAGGTGGTGTCGAGAGCTGCCTCAGTAGGAATTACGAGAGTATCTTGATACAATTTACTAAAATGGGATTGCCATACTGAGGCCGCAATGTTTGGCTCCACAGCTGATTTCGGCTCGGCTGTACCTGTTTTGACTAGAGACCAGAATTTTCTTGAATCCCTGGTTTCCAGTGCCAGAGATAGGCCATGCCATCTGTCCCAATCCCATTCTGATTTCGCCTGGGCGATGGCTTCCCTGTATTTCCGTCTCAACTCAGATACCTTGTCCTTATTGGTGCCAGACTTTATCATAAGGATCAGCTCGGTTTTTATCTTTTTACATGTAGAATTGTACCACGCTGAGGTTAGTGGCCTCCACTTCTTTGTCACCACCTCAGGATAAACAAGCATTGGAAATGCAATAGGTCTCGCAATAACGCGAGTCTGAACTATTAGCATTGTAAATGATAATGCCCTTTATTTTTGCGTACTGGTTTTTGGAACATAAATAAAAGGCTTTGTCATTTACAAGGCCTATAGCTTAAATTTGCGTTAAAACGAGACCTATTGCATTGCAAATGCTTGTTTTAATTTGCAAGAGTTTATCATATTTTATGTGGTTTGTGTTGTACAGTGTGCATGCGGCTTGTGCAGGGGCTCTTAGACTTCGGCCAGACCCTCATCATGGCATTTGCTGGTAATCTGTTGTTCACTGGGGTGAAGAAAGCTGAGTTCCATGCACGAGACCTTGTGTAGACCTTTATTAAGTCTGTTGAAGAGCGCAGCAGTACTTACTTCATGCTGCAAACACGAGGGCAGCAACTCAACGTTAGGGCAGATACGTACGCCTTGGCCGGACAGGTTTTTAGCAATGCATCTGAGGTGAAACAGCATGGAGGGGATGTGTGGGTGCGCGAAGAAATCAGGGGCCCAATTTGAAGTGTGTGTTGTAATTATGAAAGCGGGCGCGTGTTAAACATATAGCACAGCGCCCATGTACGTCAAAGCTATGTGCAGCAGCCTAGGAAGCGACTGCTGTGGCTAGTCATTACGAGCTGCTCTCGAAGGCGGCTTTGGAACAGATGGTAATTTAAGTAAAAAAAAAAAGACTTTGATGCAGCAGGGGGCGGAGAGCAGGGGGTCGGAGCGGGAAGAGCTGCTGGCGTGGGAGGGTGATTGATGGGCGGGGCAGCGCTGGGGAAGCCTGGGATGCCTTTGATGTGGGGAGGGAGGAGAGCCTTGTGCAGGAGAAATGAACAGATGTCCGTGAGGTGTGGGAGGAGTGCCTGATGCGCGTGCTTGTGTTTCACGTGAACTGAAAGAAAACGCCGGCTGAAAGCCCTTTGGTTTGACGAGGATTTTGCCGACTTGAATTCTCGCTCCTCAATGCGCTTGCGCGCATTTAAGGTCACGAGACCTAAAAACCTCTCCTAAGCTTCCCACTAAATCTGCATGAATTTGGGCTAATTTCTCATTAAAATCGGTAGCTCTGGGTTTATTAATTAATTCGTCCATTTCAACTAGCTTAGGGAGGGCCAGATCATAGATTTTCTTTATGCACTCAGTTGAACTTACTAATTTCCCCCATTTTACCCTCCGTCTGTTGTTTGCTAGAATTAGATTCCCTATGTCTTCCTTTGGGTCAGTAGGTAACGTCCCTTCTTTTGGCACTGGGTGCACCATATCCAAGCAGAGAGCATTATGGTCGCTATCTGCTCTTTCAGTTACCCTAAAGTCCAGAACCTTGGACCAAGTGCTTGTATCTACAAAAATTTTGTCCAAGCGCGACTCGTGGTCCTTCCTATTAAAAGTACACATTGAAGGGGTATCAGATGGAGTACGCCCATTACAGGCCCTCAGGGCGTAGTTCAAGGTTAGAGACGTAATCTGTACCACCAGGGGGGACCAAAATTTCGGGTTTGGGGATTGACAAGAGGGAATCCCCCAGTAGTCATCCTCCGCTGTTAGGGCACCCTCCTTTAAACCCTTCAGTGGTTCAAAGTGGCAGTTGAAGTCTCCACCCATCAGTATCTTACAATCGACTGGTAATTGACCCAAGATTGTCGATAAATCATCCAAAGTGGATGATTCCATGGAGGCACTCACTGGACGCGAGTACACATTGACAATCGCCAAATTGAAGGCGAATGGCCATTTAAGAAGGACACATTGTATGTCCTCTGAATGGGTTGGTATTATCTCCGTTGTACAGCCAATGTGACTAGCCACCCAGACAGCAAGCCCACCGGAGGGCCTCCCTTTACCACACCACCTAGCAAGGACATAGAAAGTTGCAAAACCCGCGCTGGGATATGGTTCCCTAGCCCAAGTCTCCTAAAAGAGACAGATGTCATTACTGTCTACTAGGGACCCCCAGTCATTAGAATCTATTTTATTAGTGATGCCTGCAACGTTCCATGAAAGGACCTTCATCCTTCCCGGGCCTGGCTTAGGTACCATTCCCCTCACTCTGTCGCCATCATTGTTTGTACATGGCGGTAGGGACCTGTCCAGAATTGCCTCCTCCTCTTGGACGGCATGATCAGTTGGATTTAGGGATGTTAGGTTCTGGTGAGTTGATCTTGACAATTGATTTGTAGGGAAGCCCTGCATGCTGGTTGCAGTTAACCTCTCTAATGAGGAAGGGACAGGGCTAGAGTTGGCACTATCAGTAGCATCTGTCCTTGTCCCTAGCTGAGCAGTATGGGGAACCACCCCTTCACCATCCCCAGTGCATATAGCCATCGAGAGTCAGTCGACTTGATCAAGGCAACTATATCTGTTTGCATGAACATAGTTACTATATGTAGGTATGTCATGACGTGGGGGCCTATACCTTGAACCATCAATAGCAAATCCCACCCTAGTCCAGCCATCATTTACCCGTAGATGCGAATCATTGACGCTTGGGTAAAAAAATGACAGAGGGACCAGTTCAATGGATGACTTCCCTGTGGACCCCAACCAATTGCATATATGGGGGACAATCTGGGAATTCCTGAAGCTTACAAGGATACAGTCACCCCCTGTTTTCTTTACAGTGTAGCCAACCCAAGGGACCCTCCTAACCATCAGTACTTCCCCTCTCAAATTTGGTGGTAAGGGCCTGTGAATATTCAACCAGCTAATAACTTTATTGCGTAAAGAATCAAAAGATTCCACCGCAGAGCTAGATATCTCAGGTACCCCAGTCAAAATTACAGTATTGGCCGCCACCTCTGGAGGCAGATTAACTACTTTTGGCCGGATTAGGCTATTGCCCGTCCGGTTAGGGCGGTCCGCCACTCCATTAGGCACCTTTTCCTGCCTCAGTGTAGTAGTCGGAATAGACAACTTTGACTTCCTGGCTAGAGGCACTGGAGGAAGAAGCCCTGGGAAAGATGAGAGGTTGGGTTGGGATGGGGTAATTGTAGGAACGTTCACAGTGGTAGTGGAATTAGGCCGTGTTGGAATCGTAGTACTAGGAGCACTAGATGGGGGGGAGATCCCACTATTTATCACATTTACTCTTTGAGCGCTGGATCGCAATCCTGGCTGGACAACCCTATCCCCGGTTGCTTTTTCTATAGCTAGAAGTCTAGCATCTATACAATCAAGCCTAGCCAGCAAGGTGTCTAGCAGCTCTTTAAGAATGTTAATTATAGAACTGCTTGATTGATCCATGCTGCTAGAAGACCCCTCTCCGAAAATAAATGGACCAGGCTGCAAGGACGTATGAGTGTGGGCAGGGTGCATTGGACTCACCATTTCATTGACAATCACAGTAGGGGAAGTTTCTGTGACATCAATGAGGTTGACATTGGTGTTTAGAGTGTAATCCAATTTTGCCCTCTTAGCACCCTTGGACTGCCTAGGTCTTTTTCTTTTCGGGACTGCACCCTCCCGGAGGCCCCGTGGATGTAATGAATTGGAATCACTCCCCTCTTCCCGAGTCAAAGCTGGCTGAGATGTTGGGGGAGGCGTTGACTTTGGAATGATGGGGAGTGAGTCACGATCTCTATTTGAGTTGGATGATGTCCTCAACTGCTGTAGCACTGATTCAATTGTTTGGTCAATGCTGTCCAGAAGGGATAAATGGGTAACATCCAACAATTCTGAGGATCTAACATTCGTAGTGGGGCCCGGGGAAAGTCGCTGTGTACTTTCAATCCCCTCTGCTATCTGTTTCTCTAGGGCTGTAAGACCGTTATTTACCACAGTATTTGCTTTGACAAGGAAACTGTCCAAAGTACCTGTAACCAGGGTGACCGCTTTGCTCCTCGTCTCCCTTGATGCCATATTAGTTGATTTTCTGATTGCCCAAAACCAGAACAAAATATAAGGGACAGTTGGACTCGAACATAGAGGGGTGGCCCGGTCCGGTCTCTCCCGGGCTCAAACGGGCTATAACGGGTCCGCCCTTGGCCCGAGCTTTGCCCGGCGCCGTCCTGCGTGCGTTCCGCGATGCGCGTCCAGGGGCGTGATCTTGTATCCAATGGCCCCGGGGGCGGGGTCAGTTGGGAAGAGTCACCAGGTGCGGCTGGTAAGCACGCCGCTGATAGTCCTGGGACTCGCAGTCCCGCTGTAACGCTGTATCTTCTTCCGCCCACGTTGATCCGCTATTGCCTGGTACAGAGGTGAGGTACAGAACTCCACTCGCCGCTCCACACAACTACGACCGGCATCCATCATTTCACTCATCCATCCACCCATTCACTCGCCCATCATCCAAGCTTTCACTCATCCATCCATCCATCCATCATTTCACTCATCCATCCAGCCATCCATCCATCCATCCATTCACCCATCCCATCCCATCCCTTTACTTACTTACTCACCTTTCCACATTAATTATGAGCTGAGCCATTGTCTGCAGAGTTGCAGACAGAAGAGACCAATCAAGAACTCCACCCTCGCTGTAGTTCCTAAAGCAAAGGGTGGGGTGGGGCAGGGTTCACTATGCCCCTGCACATAGGCACACAGGCAATCTGAAAAAGTGGAAGGTATGAGTCATGCATGATGCACAGTGCCTGGACGTGGGGCAACTGTGACCTGATGTTGTTTCCAGAGCTTAAAATGGGGTGAAAAACCTAGGGGGGGTCTCTCCAAAAGGATGTTCGGTGTAATTAAGGGCATGGCTTAAAACACATAAGCTAAAAATCAGTGCTTAGTGCAAAGTGCCACCCAACTGGTATTTTTGTTGCTTCTGTCATTGCACCCAGATATATGTTATGTTATGTTATGTTAGGGTGATTTATTATGCGCACAGATACTCCAGCGAAGGAGCGTCCCGGCGCAAAGACAAGGCAGAACATAACACAACAGAAAATAAAATCAGAACAACTAAAACAGGAAAGTTTTTATCGCCCTCCGGAAGGTCAAAAGGTCCTCCATCAGACGAATTTCAACGGGGAGGGAGTTCCATGCTGATGCAGCCATGACCCTAAATGAACGGCCTCCCATACGACTGAGCCTAAATCTGGGGACCACTGCAAGAGCCAGACCCTGGGAACGGAGACTGCGGGTGGGGACATAAAAGGAAAGGCAGCTCGACAAAATTTCCGGGCCGATACCTCTCAGAATCTTAAAAGCAAGACATAAGATCTTAAAAAGAATGCGCTTCCTAACCGGAAGCCAATGTAAAGAGCGAAGGACACCTGCCACAGAACTGAATCTGGGCAGGCCAACAATCGCTCTCGCCGCGGCATTCTGAACCCGTTGCAAACGGGTTAGCTCGGCCTGGTTAGCCCCAGCCAGGAGAGAACTGGCATAATCCAGGCGAGAGATGACAGTAGCCTGGATCACCAGTTGCCTGGTTGGGGCATCAAAGAACTTGAGTACTGGCCTCAAGCCTCTTAGTAGTCCAAAACAACAGGCCGCAGTCTTTTGTGTGTGCCCTACAAAAGAGAGGCCGGCATATAATACAACAAGTAACGTTACACCTACAACAAGCCAGAACTATTGGCTTTGTCAATGGTTGTTAGTTGTATAGAATAAAAAAGCAACAACCATGGCTTCCTTGAATATAATATTGAACATGTGTCATTTCTAAAATGATGAGACTCTGAAAGAACTATAATCCTTTCCTTTGAACTCCTTTCACTGCCTTCCTTTGGTTAACTGGATTGTCACCTAGAAGCAGCATGGGCGTTTTTGCACTTCCATGTGTCAGAATGCCCTGCCCTTGACTGAGGCAGGAGGAGGCCACCACATGCTGTGCCAGCCCAGAGTGACCCATTGTCATTCTGTATGTGGCAATCAGCCCCACACAGAATGACAATGTGCGGGGTGGGGCTGCTCTTGTGCTCGGAGGAGTGCGAGGCGGCCCCATCAAGGAGCTGAGGCCTTTCACAGGGGAACAGCTCTGTTCCCTGAAAGGCCCAAAATTACGGACAAAAGGCACCCGTAAAAGAAATCCTTACGGACAACGGACATAAGGTCCAATTTACGGACGGTCCGTCTAATTTACGGACTGTTGGTCACCCCTAGTTTACACGCGAGCGAAACGCAGTGTCAGGTGTTCAACCCACAGAGATGTCTCACGAGCTTGTGCCATCTGTATGAGTCGAGTGAGATACTGTGGAGACTAGCCTCCCATCTAATGGCGAGAGACAGTGGAGTCGTAGACAATGTGCAGAGTCAAAACTCGACAATTGAGGTGATTTTGGGGAGCAGCGAAGTGTTACCTCGTAGCACAGCACCTGCAGCTTTTATTTTTTTTAATTTGCGAGCTTTGTGAAGTACTAACCTTTATAAAAGGTGGCTCTAGAGGCCTTTTCCAGCTGCGTAAAAGTGTTCCCACCTGGCAAAAGGGCGAGGAGGGCTCGGGCAGACTACCACAGCAGCACCCGTCTGGGTCACGCATCACCGCTGTGGTAAGATCACAAACACCGCCCCTACTGGAATATGCGATGTAACAAGCATGCGCTACAACGCATGCGATTACAACACAGTCGTTACAACGACCGCGTTGCTACAACGCAAACCATTACATTGCAAGTCATTTCTATGGCTCGCTATAGGGGGCGCGCTGGACTTAGAAGTAGTATAATTTACTATTCAACACCAGCACGTGCAACAGTAGGGAAGGCGTTGGAATAGTAAATTATACTATTCCTTAGTTTAGCGCGCCCCCTACAGCAAGTCGTAGAAATGACTTGCGCTGTAATGGCTTGCGTTGTAACAACACAGTTGTTGTACTGACCGTTTGTAATCGCATGCGTTGTAACGAATACGATGTAAACGCTGTTTCACCCCCTACTGTAGCCCCTCATAGATACTCCACACATTTAGTGTGCCGCTCGGCGAGTGATCACATGCGATCACTGCCCGTTTATATATCCCCTCGGACTGAGCCTGGCCGGTCAGGAGGGGTGTGCAAGTATACAATATAGGGGAGAGACTGGGTGGCTCTCTACATCCCTCCCATCTTAATCAAAGCACATATATGTAACCAAATTTTCACACACATTTACAAACAAAGACTCTTAGCTTCTGGCTGGGTGCTGGGTTTGGGCGCAGCTGATGGCGCTGACATCTTGGCACCAGATTCCACTGTTGTTCACCGGCACAACCTTCGTCCGATGTCAGGCAGGCAACTAGAGCCAAATTTCGGGGGGGCTGAAAAAGATTTCAGGGTGGGGCTAATTCTTCCAGCCATAGGCAGAGTGGCTCTAAGAAGGGGTGAAAACACAACAAAGCCTCATTAGCAAGTAAATGGTCTTTTAAGGACCAGTGAAGTACTCGGGTGTGGTCGCAATTAGACGGTCGTCAGCCCGCGAAGCTTTCTCAGCCCATGCTGACACACAATACGGGGGGGGGCTGAAGCCCGGTGATCCCAATGGGTGTTGCCCGCCTGTCCGATGTACTTCTGAAATGTGTTGTGCGACTCCCTTGGTCTTGACTGCCAGTGCCCATGCCTCCAGATTGTCCTATGGTTGCCTGTTGGAGTGTGAGCTGTGAGCTCGCTTCGTATGCCGCAGCAGGTGGAAAGTCTTTGTTTTCATGGTTGCTTTCTGCCCACCTCCGGATGCTCATAGGTGCGGTGTTTGGGGGAACTTCCTTGCACCAAGCCAGGTTCTTCACAATCGTATGTCGGCCTCGCCTGGTGGTAATCATGGTTCCGTCGACTTGCACGGCTGTCCATGCTTCTGGTTCATAGGGGGTGCGGAACTTCCACCCCGGGTGATGGTCTTTGATTACTATTTGCGATCCAACTTACAAACATGGAATCCTGGCGTGGCGATCTAGGGAGGTTTTTTCATTGGTTGTTCACTGCTTCTGCTGTACTCTTTCCATGTCCAGACTTGGTGGCACCCAATTGGAATTGCGGGGAATGACGTCCCTGGGCGGCTGTCTGAATAAGAGGGTTGCGGAGGTGCACCCCATGGTGGAGAGTAGGGTCTGCCGGTAGGCCAGCAGGAACTGGTGAAGACATACCTTGGCATCTTGGTTCTGGTCTACTCTGATTCGAAGGGCTCAATTCAGTGTTCTCTTGAATCTTTCCACCTCCCCGTTCACCTGTGGCCATTGGGGTATGATTCTCCGATGGTGAACTGCCTTTTGTGCCTTTTGCCTTTTATCGGACTAATTTCTCCCGGCAAACCAAACATTAGAAAGGTTTTCTCCAGCCCGGGTCGCACAAGGACAAATGTGGTGGAGGGTACGAGTTCAACCACTGAAAACATAGAGAATGAGTCTATGATCACCAGGGTGTTCCGCCCATCAGGAAAACTCCCGAAGTCGACACTGACCCTTTTTCCGGTGATGGTGCATGAGTTCCAACACCTGAGTTCTTCATTCAGAAGCTCATCCATGCCTGGGAACCACACTTTCGTTTCGGAGCATCGCCATGGTCTTGGCAGCCCCTGGTGGCCTTGATGGGTGAGCTTGATCATCCAACCTTGGAGGCTCCTGGGGATGATCCTCTGACTGCGCCACACCAGACCGGACCCACTCGTGCTCCGTTCATGTTGTGCCCTCCAGAGCAGATGGTGTGTGTTCTGCTCGTCCGCCAACAGCAGTTTGGATCCTTCCAGGAATTTGTGCCATTGTCCTTTTTGGAAGGTTTCTTACACCTGGCACAGTGTGTCATCAGTGTCTGTGGCTTCCTTTATGTCTTCTCGGGTGACGGCCACGGGACAAGCGTGAGCCTCAATGTTTACAAAACATTCTGTGCGATCTTCGTTCAGGACCTGTTCTCTCGGGGTGCTTGTGAAGGATGACGCAATAGAAAATCATCTGGATCGTTGACACCAGGCCTGGAGACCAGCTGAAAAGAGTAGGCTTGGCACTGTATTGCCCATTGTTCTATCCTCGGGGGGGCCAGGTGGGATGATCCACTGCACAGTGGCATGAGTGGCTTGTGATCCGTCACCATCCTGAACTGGTGACCGTTAGGTAGAGATGGAAGTGCTGGAAGGACCATCGGATGGCTAGCACCTTGCGTTCTATTTGAGCATTCCTGGTTTCTGTCTGTGACAGCGACCGGCTCTCATAGGCCACAGGGACATACTCTCCTTGACCATCTTCCTGCAGGAGAAAGGACCCAAGCCGGAGTCCTGGGGAGGCTGGTGTCCGAAACTAGATCTATTTTCTTCCGTCAGTGGAAATAGGCCATCATGGCCTGATCCAACAGTGTTCTCTTTATCTCCTGAAATACGACCTCTTCCTTGGGACCCCACCACCAGGGCACGTTCATCTTTGTGAGTCGGTGCAGTGGATCTGATTTTGTGACCAGGTTAGGTATGAATTTTCGCAGTACGATACCATTCAGAGGAAACTGTGCACTTCATTTGGGTTTTGTGGCACAGGTGCACTCCAGATGTTTTCCGCTTTCCTGGGATCAACTTGGAGACCCTCGCAGGAGGACACATATCCTAAGAAGTCAATAAAATTCTCATAGAATGAGAACTTTTTCCAGTGTTGGTTGAGGCCACAATCTGTCAGGTGCTGTACGGTGGCACGCAGTCACTCGTGGTGATCCTCCAGGCTCGGGGTATATATGAGAATGCCATCACTCAGGTTTATGACTCCCACTAGCCCTGAGAGGGTTTCTTTGATGGCATTCTGAAGCTCCTCCACTGCTGAAGAGATTCCGAAACTGAGTCTAGTGTACCGCCGTAGTCCAACGTGTGTGGTAAAAGTCGTGATGTAATGACTTTCGGGCGCCAGCTCCAGCTGGTGGTACCTGGAATTAAGATCCAGCTTGGAAAAACCACTGTGCCCCATTTAGACCTGCCACAATGTACTCCATTGTGGGGGTCACATGTCTTTCCCTCCGGATAGCCTGGTTGGGGAGCCTCATGTCTACACAGAGCCGGATGGCCCCAGGCTGCTTAAGGTTTGGCGAGATTACCAGTGGTGAAACCCATTGCATAGGGCAAGACACCTTCTCATTACTCCAAGGTGTTCCCGTTCTTGCAACTCCTTCTCAACCAGGGTGTGGAGATAGAACATGACATGCCTATGCCTGAGTGTTGTGGGATTAATGGTTTTAAGATGTGTAGAGTTGCCTTGTAGTCCTTCAGTTTTCCCAGCCCTTAGAACAGTTGAGGGAACTCATGGAGCAAGTTGTCCACATGCGAGTCGTGTATTTGCTTCACAACGAACACAAGCTCCAGATCTTCTGCGATGTGGCAACTAAGCAGCATGCCCTTTTGTCCTTCTGTTATGTAAAACTTGGCCCTGATGACGTGGTTGGAACTCGTGACATCAACCTCAATCGTGCCCAGCAGCGGTAGGGGCTCTGTACCCCTGTAGGTGAAGATTGTGGCTGAGCTGGGGGTGAGAGGAGGACGGGGAGCTAACCTTTCATAGTAACTCAAGCCCATCACGTTTACCGATGCCCCGGTGTCGATTAGGGCTTGAATTGAGATGTTATCGACGCATCATGTGCACATAGGTGGGGGACGCCTCTTGTTGTGTGCGAGGATAAACTTTAGGGGAGAGGCCGGGTGGTCCTCTACATGAACCAGTCCTACGAGACACAGATTGTCCTGCAATAGATGTCCACTGCGGATGTATGACGGTACCACGCGTACTTTTACAACGCGTACCGTTACAACGCTACTTTTACCACGCAAGTCGTTACAACGACTTGCGTGGAGGGGCGCTGGATAGTACATTTTTTAATTTACTATTCCAACTCCAGTCCCCGTGGACTCTAGGGAAAGGAGTTGGATAGTAAATTAAACTATTTACTATCCTGGAGCGCCCCCCAGCGCAAGTCGTGGTAACGACTTGCGTGGTAAAAGTAGCGTGGTAACGGTACCGCGTTGTAAAAAATGCATGGTTACCGTTGTATACCGCCCACTGCTGCCACACCACACCCCCAAGTAACCCCTACCCACAGCCTGCTTTCACTCTGCATCTCTGACCTGCATGGGCGGGTCTGCTGGGGTGGGCTCCTGGTATCTTGATGCAGGATGTCCCTGGATGCAGCAGGACCATATGAGTTCACCTGGACCTCAGGTTGAGTTTGGAAACTTTGCCACGAGTACGTGGGTGAAGTGTAAAACTACACCACACCTACAACAGAAACATTACAGGCAGTGAAAGCAGGTCTAGCTCTAGCAGGAGGCCGGGTAGGCCAAGCTCACCCAAACATGACCTTTGGTCCTCCCAGTCACAGCAGAAAAGCCACGAGAAAGCACCAGCAGTCTGCTTCCTCCATGCCACTTTGTTTACTTTAACTATCAGTCAGGGGTCATCAAGGAACCTCAAGAATACATTTTAAAGTCCATTGTTTTAAGAATTACTTTTTTAATTATGTGCTGATAGGAAGAAAAATACCAGATTTAGATGTGTTACTTTTTTTGTACTGGGTGAGACATTAAAATATTGGTTATGCTGGTAAACAAAAAAAACAACCCTGTGGTAAACCTAATGTTTGAGGCAGCGGCAGTAGGGAGGTGTGTGCTGGGGGAAAGGAGATGGGGGTTACCTGCCAATGATGCAGCAGGTGCAGTGGCACCAGGGCCCAGGACTATGAATGGCCTTGTGCATCTCAATTATGGTTGTTTCTGTGTGGGGATTCTGAGAGTGTTATGTAGTTTAGTGTATGTAGGATGAGCACAGTAATCAACTGAAGAATGGGGCATGGATTACAGTATTCAGATAGTGGCGGTTCATGTTCATTGGTTGAGCAGCCATAACATGGTATTGCAATGCCTACTAGAATATGTGCATCTGTCTTTTCTTTGCCAGATGCTGTGGTGAAGCAAAAAACTATTTTATCTCAAGTAAGAAATTGTGCTGAGCTGAATGAAAATAGAGTTGTGAACATCTGTACAGATGTTCACAACTCTATTTTAATTTATGCGGAGTTCAGTTTACTTTTTTTCACAATACGGGGCTTAGATGGTAGATAGATGTCACCTTTATTTATACACCCCACTCTTTTATTTCTTACATTTCTACATTAGTTTAAGAGTTAGGTCACATTCGTTTCTGTCAGGAAAGTGCCAATGATGACAGAGTGAGCAAACTGGTGAGTACCAACCAGTAGCTCCATGGATGGTGCTTACGTGAGGCCCTTTCTGACCCACCTCACACTTTTTATTCATACTTTGTCAGGCCATTTGAAGACCATTAGCTGATGGTCTTGTGACCTGAAGTGGGTGTCTTTTTATTAAGATTAACACATACGGGTGGGCATGACTAAATACGTAAGCATAGCCTCACCAAGGAGTAAGACATGATACCCTCTTGGTAGACATTGTTTAAAGTTGTCATGTGTTTTTTGTAACCAGGTTTTGTTGTTTGTGAAGTTTGTGAGTAGAGGGCGTCCTGGTTACAATTCCCTTTTATGCTCCTTATTTGAAAGTCACTGAAATTATTCTCACCAGTGTGGCAGGGTTACAAACCTGCACATTCATCTTCTGATATTCCTGTTACAGTACATTGCACATTCCCAGGTTATCACTGGGGCCACTGGAATTATGCAATTTTACAGCTATGGTGATTTCCACAGAATGATGGATTTAACGCATTTGCCACATAATTCATTGCATAATCTGCACATTTAAGAAAAATGTTCTAACGCAATGGATCAAAAGTTGTTAAAAATAATGCCACACATGTTGCTGCACAGTTGAAGGCCCTTCGCAAAGGCTGACTGGTCACTTTTCTGTTACTTATTACTATACTTGTGTGGTAAAACTTGTACTACTGAGTTACAACCTATGCCTCAATAGTGATAACCAGTGTAAAACCAAAATGAGAAAGTAATAAAGTAATGCTATCACAAAATGTGCCTCGCTATGCCGCATTATTTGTCTCTGCTGCATAATTAAATCAACACTGCCGCATAATTTGGTTCTCCTCGGCTGCATAATTACAGTGGTCCTGTTTATAGTGATCTTACTCTTCAAACATACTATCAATGGTACTGATAAAAATTCAGTTAAATAAATAGCTACTATAAGTTATGCACTTTGGTATGATATACACCTGGTGGTATGAAGAGTAATGATCCAAACTCAGCTCAGTACTAAATAATTAATTCCGCAGGTATTTTTTTCAGATTGACAGCACTAAAGTTTTGACACCATGTTTGCACACACAAACCATGCTCAAAAGAACTGTGCACACAGAAATAGCTACACCAGACTGGCGATACCACACACATGCGCAAAAACACCACAGGCACGTACACACATGCAATACTCACTCAAACTTCACCTGTACATATGTAGATCCCATATATTGGAGATACACAGCACAGACTTTCACTATTCACAAACAGCCTAATCAATTAAAGCCCCACAAGCTCACATTGCTTCTCTCCCCTCAGCTGAATCCCTTAACTGAATCTGCCTAGAATATACATTTATCACAATGACCAATGAATGATGGATGAAGTCCAACTGCCTGAAACTGAAAGCTGTGTAGACTGGAGTTGTGATCTTAAGGGAGACTGAAGTTGTAATCTTAGGGGAGAGGTGTTCTCTGTGTGACTCCATTTGGGGCCAACAATTATTGGACCTACTCCCACCCCCATTACCCAAGCCAAGAACCTCGGGATCACCACCGACCGCAAACTCGACATGACAGCCCAAGTCAGTGCTGCCACTACTTCTTGATTCACACCCTGAAGACACATATCCTACCTCAAGGAGCTACACTGGCGTAGATGTTGCCAACATTGGTGAAATAGTGCATGATTATGCTGAAGCCTTTCCAGTGCTTCATGAAATGTATGGAGCACCAATTGTTATAGGGATTGCAACAGCAGCTTTTTAGAGCACCTGTTCAACATTATTTTCTGTCTTCATACCTTTCCGTCACACAGTGAGTGGAAGAATGTAACCATTTTAGCTCAGTAAAATCAAAAGGTTTAGCAAATGCCGACCTAAAAAGGACAGAAAACAGCAGCACAATATCCATGTAGATATTCAGAATACATAAAGCACAGACACAAAAAGTGCATTTCCACTCCCATAAACAGAAGAACTGGTACAGAGAAAACTACAGCAGTGTTAGCTCACTTCATACATACATACAGAGACGTACAGAAGAGGTACAGTACAGGCAGGCATGGTAGATCTGCCCCACAACTGTGCAGACAGGTCAGTGAGCAAGGTTCTTCCGCATCCATAAAAAAGTGCAAGCACGCATATTCAGAAGCAGTAATTGAATTCTTCAGACACTGAAACTGGTAGAGTACTCGTTTGCAAACTCCCACAAAACAAAAATGTACAGATGATATAGCAGCATTTACTCACACTGGCTGGTTATCCCTCTAGCAGATTCTTTATATTTTACATAAATGCACACCATGTGCCAGTAGTCTCTTGAAATTAAGGGAACTACTTATTGTGGGGAAGCGCAAAATGTGTATGAACAGAATGGTATCACTCACAATCAGGTAAGACAATGCTTGAAGTGAGCTGACCCATGCTCCCTGTCATATGCTGTGGTGGAAGGAAGAATATACGAAGGACAGTATATCTGTCCAATAGATGGAGAGGGCTCAGTGGAAGCATCTTCTGTAAGTAAGCATGTATAGCATATATATATATACACTTTAGTCGCCCATTGGCCATCAAAGTTACATAAAACAGTTTAAAAAAAACAAACATTGTTTTAGGACAATACAGTAAGCATAGATTGATTTACATAAGTACACCTCAAAATCCAATTGCACAAAATTAGCGCGAATACACTACCAAAGACAAAAAACAGAGATGGTCCGCCATGCCTGAGGGTGAGATTCATACATAACATTTTGCTAGAAATTGAATTAAAATATAATCCCAAGACAGATAACTGTCAAACATGATTACATACATACATTACAATAATTTAAACTCAACACCTATGCCATGATGCTTGTGTATGAATTGTCTAAATAAGACTGTATCACAAATTGTATATAATATATTCAATAAAAACAGCAAGAATAAAATGTTAAAACCCTTGAAACAAGTGGGCACCCAGGTAACAGCTATACAATTAAGAAACACCGGGCTTGGGAAGTATTAGAGAGAAGTCTTGTATACAATACACAATTCATTTTGCTCTAGTAAACAGCATTTTGTGATTGTAGAGTTCGATTCTGGTAGTAGCAGACGACACAGCCTAGGGTAGGAACTTCTGTCGGATAATCCAAAAGGAGAATAAACAAGCATTTACAATGCAACGGTTTCGCCTCAGTGTTGATCCGCGCGAGACTAGTGCACCCCGGGGTGCACTAGTGCACCATTGCAGCGGGAGGGGGGGCGGGAAAAGACAGCGGGAGAGGGGCGGGAAAGGATAGCGGGAGGGGGGGCGGGAACATGAACAGCAGGGGGGGCAGGCGCACAAATGTGACACGGAACCACCAGGCACAGAGGTACCCCTGGACACCCTGCAATCGATCACCCTGATGGTTGGCGGGTGGAAACAAATGGATGACGGCACAGCCCGGGGGGTCCTGCAGGCAACAACACAGGCCTCTGATCTCAGCTGCGGATGGTGGTGGGATCGATTGACCCCAGGGACGAAAGATCACGACGGCCATCATGCGGTCTGAGACCAGCGAGAAGTACACACCCCACATCGTCCAGCTACTTCAGGCCTGGCCCTACTCACTAACGCAGGGATCCCTCGGATTGTGGTGTGCAACAAAGTCGGCAATCGGCGACCTGCTCCATTCCTGTAATCCTGCATCAGCACATAAGACCTTGATATCCCTCAAAGTGATCAGGGCAGATCGGGGCACCATTGCCGAGAGTGCTGCACTGCGAGAGGGTGAACATCCGAAGGAACACAGACGTGCACGGTTAGAGTTACTGCAAATTCACTCAATCTGCATTGTGCATGTATGTACAGTGGGACCATGCAGCTTAGGCCAGGATTCTGCTAAAAGCCTCCCGCAAAGAGAGAATGCAGGAGGGAACGGGCACACATGGACAGCGGGAGGGGGGGGGCAGCAAAGGCACGGACAGCGGGAGGGGGGCGGGAAAGGACAGCGGGAGGGGGGTGGGAACACGAACAGCGGGAGGGGGGGCAGGAACGGGAACACGGACAGCGGGAGGGGGGCGGCGGGAACGGCTACAATCACTCACCTGGACCTGGACTTCCTCCGGCGGCAGTCGGCCGCGGAATGGCCAAAACAAACCTGGACGACAAAAAAAAATAAACCCCGTCTACGGCCGCATGACGTTGTCAAAGGGGCAGGATGAGTAAAAATGGCCGGAACGCCCCCGAATCTGCTCCGCAATTGACGGACAGATCTCTGTTCCAATGGCTAGCCTCCATTTATGGAGCTAGCCAATGGAACAGAGGACGGATTCCCAAGCCACATACTTGTAAACATTAGATTTCGCCTGCACCGAAAAGCTGCGCGGTGCACAGCTTTCGACAGGCGAAACCTAAAAATGACTAACTGCAAAAACAATTGGGCCAGAGGTCCCTGTTTTTAAGATCCTATAGGCAACCTGATGTTGCCTGTCTCCAATGTTTAGGCAGATCGGTCGTATCCACCGCCTGAGAATCAGTTGGTATTTTGTATAGAAAAAGGAGTATGTGTTCTTCTGTCTCTTGTGCTCTACCATAGGAAGGGCATAGTTCAAGTAATAACCCAGCGGCCTGATCGCTAGGGAGCCTGCATGATAGGTTACCATATCAAAATCTAACATATAAGTTTTGGCAAGCGGATGTGTAATTAGATCCAAAAAAGGTTCAAGACTGGGGCATGACTTGGCACTTAAATATTGGGTTTTTACTTGTTCATTTGTTAGTCTAGTGACACAACGTTATCTCACAACCACCCAATACCTAGTCTTAAGCCTCAATAGGTCTCCTCTGGTAGCCCTCTCTGGATGTTCCCACAGTTCCGTCATGCCAAGTATTTAGTACCAACTTGCAACATGCCTGAACCAGGGTAATCTTTTAGTACCACTGATCGTCAAAACCTCCCTCAGGTAATTACAATAATCAGAGAGTTGGGGTGTGGTCCACAAACATAGCCAATGCATTAGGGGTTTCAGTGAGGACATATCACCTCTTCTTTTTAGCCCTAGGTCAAAAAACAATGGGATCAGAAGGGGATCTATGACATAATATCGACAGACAGAATATAGACATACAAAAATATCAAAGCGAAAATATCGACATCAAAAATATCAAAGTTCTATCTACATAAAGGTAAGTACAAAAATATCGGAAAAAAGTATCGTAGTACAAATATATGGAAGTAAAAAATATCGTTTTTTTAAATGTATTAATAATAATAATATAAAAATAATTTAAAAATACATATAATTTAACAAATTATAGGTATAAACATTAAAACATATTTAAAAAATAATAACTAAAAAATATACATTTAAAATAAATTAAAAACTCTACATATAAATTAACATATATACTTACTCTACAAATTGCATCAGTAGTGAAAGCGTTGGATACAGTAGGGGAAAAAAATACTATTCCCACTCCAGAGGGTGCAACAGTAGGGAAAGCGCTGGATAGCGTAGAGGTAAAAATGACTATTCCCACTCCAGAGGGTGCAACAGTAGGGAAAGCGTTGGATAGCGTAGGGGAAAAAATTACTATTCCCACTCCAAAGGGTGCAACAGTAGGGAAAGCGTTGGATATCGTAGGTGTAAAAATTACTATTCCCACTCCATAGGGTGCAACAGTAGGGAAAGCGCTGGATAGCGTAGGGGTAAAAATTACTATTCCCACTCCATAGGGTGCAACAGTAGGGAAAGCGTTGGATAGCGTAGGGGTAAAAATTACTATTCCCACTCTAGAGGGTGCAACAGTAGGGAAAGCGTTGGATAGCGTAGGGGTAAAAATTACTATTCCCACTCGAAAGGGTGCAACAGTAGGGAAAGCGTTGGATAGCGTAGGGGTAAAAATTACTATTCTCACTCCAGAGGGTGCAACAGTAGGGAAAGCGTTGGATAGAATAGGGGTAAAAATTACTATTCCCACTCCAAAGGGTGCCACAGTAGGGAACGCGTTGGATAGCGTAGGGGTAAAAATTACTATTCCCACTCCAGGGGGTGCAATAGTAGCAAAAGCGCAGGATAGCGTAAGCCTTATATTAACATACTCATCAATTAGATATTTTTTTTAACAAAAAAAGATATAATATTTTATTTACAAAAATATATTACTAAATACCAAATATTTATTATGAATATTTACTTAAATAACAAAAAATACTTCCCACGCTACTCCCCCTTTAACACACAACACACTACACATACAAAAAAAGACAATAAATCTAATTATCAATTAATCAATTAATAACAATTAATATTATTAAATTGATGTAATTATAAATTAACTAATTGACAAATATTAATTACCAATTAATAATTAATGAACAATATATTTACAAGAATAAACAAAATTTATTAATACAATATTTATAATTAATATTATAAAATAATTTAAAAAAACTAATTACCAATTAATTAATTAACAATTAATTAATAATAAATACCAATAAATAAATACAACCTCTTTAATTAATTTAATTTAATTATTTCACACCCTATTTCCCTATAAACACACAACCCACGACACATAAATAAATCACATAAAAATGTAATTATCATTTAATCACTTAATAATAATCAATTACCAATTAATTATTAATTAATAACACAAAATAAAAAATATTACTACATTAACTCTAATTAATTTAATTAACTAATTAATAATAATGAATTACCAATTAATTATTAATTAACAATTAATTATTAATGAAAAATATTTTAAAAACATAATAATTAAATAATTAAAATTAAATTACTTCCCACCATATTCCCCTATAAACCCACAACCCGCTCTGATACTGAAACGCAAAATGTAAACAAAATTACTAATTTCTAAACATACATTAAAAACATGTTTAACAAACATATAAAATACATAATAAAATACATAACACTAAACAAAATTTCGATATTAGTAACATACATACCTTAAAATCGATATTCTGTCCATCGATATTCTGTCCATCGATATTATTGCACATCGAGATTTTATACCATTCAAATGAAAACATCGATATTATTGTATATCGATATTTTAATTTCGATATTTTGTCTCCATACCATCAGAAGGGTAGTGATGGGTACTGAGATGAGAGATCCTAATGAAGATGTTTTCAGATAGATGTCGTCAGTTTAATTGTGTTGGTGTGCCCCCATATCTCTGCTTCATATAACTCTTCACTCTGGGCTTTTGCTCGATATACTACTAGTGCTGGAGTCAACGATCGGCCAAAAGACTGCCTATGGTATCTCTATATTGATTATGACCTGTGACAAAGGGTAAGATGACTCTTGTCTAGTTGTTCTTCCCAATCGAGTGTGTCACTTAATCTTATCCCGAGGTAGTCAACGTTTTTCACATCCTCCAGTGGTTCAGATGCAATCCTAACCTCACGTGATTTCCCTTTCGCTTTCCCAAACACCATAATTTTCGTTTTGGCGATGGGTGAAGCTCCAAACTCCTGTCCTTGCAGAAGTCTAGAAAAAAAGTGCCAATAACATTTGTAGGTCCATTGGTGTTCTGAAAATAAGTAAAGAGTCATCCGCAAAGAGCAAGATTGGGACTTTTGTGCCATTCATAACCGGAGAGTCGTTCCGGCAATCCAACAATCGATTTACCGCATCATTGATGAACAGGGAAAAAAGCGTGGGAGCAAGGACGCACCCCTGTTGTACCCCACGCTGTATTGATAAAATATCAGTTAGTTCACCATTTATTCCCCATCTAACCTGGGCATATGTATCATCATGGAGTCTAGCTAACAGGATCACCAAATCTATTGGGGTCCCGAGATCAAGCATTATTCTCCATAGCATTTTCACGCGGTACTAAATTGAACACAGTCTTAGGTCGAGAAATCCTACGTTAGGTTTCTGTTTTCTCAGTAACACGTATTTCCAAGTTAACAGAATAAATCTGAAAGCCTAGTCATATGTAATATTTTTAGGGTGAAAGCTTGCTTGGTAAGGGGACAATATCACCTTCTCTTCTATCCATATTTGGAGTTTGTCCTGGACTTGTCGTGCGAAGATCTTTTGTAGATTATCTATCAGGCTGATGTGTCTATAATTGGAGGGAATGGAGGCGTCCCCCTTTTTGTATATAGTGATTTTCTCAGCTCCCCTCCAGGTGGACGGACTAGCCCCACCAGCCGATATACTGTTTGTCAAGAGATTTATATGCAGAGCCCAGATCATGGGTTCAGATTTGTACAAATCTCCCGGTATCTGATCGGGACCAGGAGCCTTGCCTGCCTTAAGTCTATACATTGCTTAGAGGGTATCCTGCAAGCTAAAAACTAATGCTGTGCCAGCCATAGACATAGCAGGAAGGGTGTTGGAAATATTTTGGTCAGCTCTAAAGTTGTGAATACAGCTCACATCAACGATCCTGGAGTATAGTGTAGAGAAGTGCTCAACCCAAACCTCTGGCTGGATATGGTAGCTAGAAGTGTTTGTGATTTCCATGTTTCCTTTAGCGAGAATGAAAGGTTGTCCTTCTGGAAGCTAGTACCAATTTTTATCTGCAAAGTACCAATTTTTATCTGCAAAGTCCCGCTTTGCTTTCGCAAGTGCTGCTTTTTATCTGTTGCGGGCCATGGTTACCCCAGGCTGGCTATGCTCCTTGACCACTAGCTGCAAAGCCCCCTTTGCTAGTTTACATTCACAAGTAAACCATTTATTGTTTGTTGTGCCAGCGGGCCTGCTGCCTAGACTATTTTTGGTAAATATGGTTTGCAGTGCTGTATAAAATCCATTGTGTAGTAATAGTATAGAGGTTAGCCCTCAGAGAGTATGCACAGTCCAAACTGCTGCTCAGACCAGACAGAAAGTGTATAAATAACTTATAAATCCTAGCGTATAGCTCTGTATCTGCAGGTTCTTTGGGCCAAGTAACTCTTCTGCGGTTGTTGGTTACGAGTGGCTCTTTAACCTTAGAGAGACAGCTGGTTAGCGTCCTGTCCAGGGCAGGGCCCATCATTTTTAACAGCAATGGGTGTGATCGCTATCGGACCTCGGGACGATAGACATATCCTCAACTAGTAACCAGATTTTAACGTCAACAAGAATATAATCTATGATGCTAGTACTGGCACCCCGTTTAAAAGTGGCCTGCCTTTTACTGTCTGATATAGTCCTTCCATTGCAAGCTCTCAGGCTTCCACCTGTAACTAGTGACACAATCTGCAGGGAAACAGCTGTAAAACGATGGCAATTTTTGGTTGTTGCCAGGTTGGGTATGCCCCTTATCTCGTTCTCCTCCTCTAGTAAATAATAATAATAATAATAAGGAGTTTATAAAGCGCATGGTTACCCCACACTGGCGTGTCCCCGCGCTAAAGTGAGAGAGAGAGGCAGAGCCTCAAAAAATATGCAGAGCAGCCACCTAATCAGCATGAGAACAGATGGGTTTTAAGAGCCTTCCTAAAATTTAATTCCGAAGTTTCCATCCGGGGGCTCAGAGGGAGCTTGTTCCAACTCTGAGCGGCAAGGAGCCTGAATGACCTGCCTCCCATTCTGGCCTTCTTGACCTTCGGCACTAGCAGCATGCCTGTCCCACTCGATCTCAGAGTCCTTGCGGGCACATAGCTAGTAACAAGATCCTTCAAATAAGAAGGACCCGGGTCCTGGGTGATGCGATGGCATATGCACATTGCCTTAAACATCACTCTCTTCCTTACTGGTAGCCAGTGCAGGGTGTCTAGTGCTCTTTTGGAGGCCGCCCTCCTAGGCTGCATAAGCACCATCCGTGCGGCGGCATTCTGCACCACCTGTAATCTTCCCAAGTATTTAGCTGTGGCACCAAGATATAGAATATTGCCTTAATCTAGGCGAGAGGTGATTAGGGCATGCACCAGCGTCTTCCTAGCCTCTGTAGGGAGGAGATCCATCATTTTTCGCAAGCTTTTAAGGACTCCAAAACATGTCCCCACTATGCATCTGGTGTGGACTTCATGTGAAAGATCGGAGTCCAACCATACACCAAGGTTTTTCACCTGGGTGCATGGTATAGGAGCAGGGCCCAGACTCGGAGGCCACCAAGACGACGTCCAGCCTGACGGAGAACCCCCTACCACAAGCACCTGGGTCTTATTACCATTAAGTTTCAGGCAGTTCTTAGCCATCCAGGAGGCAAGCTCCTGCATGCGTACCCTGAAATTAGAGGCTGCCACATCCGGTGCCCGCGATAGGGAGATCACCAGCTGGGTTTCGTCGGAGTATGAGACAACCCTGATTCCAAAACCTTCCGCTATCTCCGCCAGAGGTGTTACATATAGGTTAAACAGGGTAGGACTCAGGGCAGAGCCCTGTGGCACGCCCTGTTCCAATTTGATGTCCTTGGAGTACTGCGCGCCCTGTCTAACCTGAAAGCGGCGTTATGCCAGAAAAGATTGCAGCCATTTTAGGACCGGACCTGAGACACCGCCCTTATTCAGACACTGCAGCAAGGTGTAGTGGGCCACAGTATCAAAGGCAGCGCTCAGGTCCAGCAGAATCAGGGCCATAGTTTGGCCCGCATCTGCCTCCTGTCTAATGGCCTCTGTGGCAAGGAGTAGTGCAGACTCCGTAAAGTGCAGCTCCCGGAATCCCGATTGGGATGGGTGCAGAAGGCTCGATTCCTCAACATGAGTCATAAGTTGTTGGTTTACAACCTTCTCTGCCACCTTAACCAGATATGGTAGAAGCGAAATGGGTCACCGATTTTCAAGTTTGTCCAAGCTAATGTTTGGCTACTTCTGGAGTGGGAGAACAATGGCTTTTTTCCAGCTCCCTGGCACTGTATGTGATCTCAACGAGACCTCCAGTACGTGCCTTATACAGGGCTCCAGAATAGCCAGACTCTCGCCCAGCACCTTGGGTGAGGCGGGGTCTCTGGGTGAGCCAGATTTAACCGGTTAAGTGCTGCCATCGGCCGTTGAACGTTCGGAGCACTACCTGGCTGGTGCTGCACACGTTCAACGGCCGATGAAGCCCCGCCTGTTTTTTAAACCGGCCGCACTGCCGCGAAATCGCGGCAGCGGCCAACGGGTTAATGCTAAGACAGATTCTACTGAGTAGCTCAGAGGAGGGAATGGTAAAGTTATCCAATCTGAGACCCGCCCCAGCCCCTCCGATCTGTTCCACAAATTCCATACCCCTCCTTGCAGGCCCAGGGAAGGAGGAATAGATTTTCTCCACCTTCTCCGAAAAATTATTTGCAATCCGATTGCATAACTCAACTGAGCCTGCTATTGGCGCGGCGTTGGCTGCAAGGGAGGAGATCTCCTTGTAGATTTTAAAAAGTTCTTTAGTAGAATTTTCCGCTGCCCCAATTCTGACCTGATAGTAAGTGGCCTTAGACCGCCTAATGAGTCCATAATATTCTTTCCGTTTTCCAATGTATTCCAGTCTATCCTGACTCAGAAATCCCCTTCTCCATTGCCTCTCTAGGCATTTACATTCAGGTTTTGCCAAGTGCAGAGTAGTGTTAAACCAAGGGGCTGATTTCTGTGCCCTACCCACGGTCTTATTAGGAAGCAGCGGGCCACAATATTAAGTGCTTCGCCTATGCGCTTCTCCAGATTTTGGCAGGCAGTTTCAATATCTATGCCCCCTGGGGGCCCACCCAAGGTCAGCGCTCTATTAAAATCATCCCGCTGGAAGTCTTTCCATTTCCTGCGAGGAAACTTGTGGGTTTTTCCTGGGCTCCAATCTCTGGAACCCTTACCACAAAGGGGACCAAAAAGTGGTCCGACCATGGGACAGGGAGAGGGATGGTCACTCCTACATTCTCCCAGTTGGCAAATATAGGATCCAGTAGGTGGCCATGCTGATGAGTGGGAGCACAGGATTTCAGGCTCAGCTGGAGCGACAAAAGGTCCTGGCATAAGTCAGCGGCTCCCTTATTCAGAGGATCATCCAGGTGGAGATTCAAATCGCCCAGTATTAGAAGCTTATCGTGTCTTATGGCCAGATGGGTTATGGCCTCAACCAGACTGGGCAGAAAGCGTGTTAGAGGGCCAGGTGGTCTATAGACCAATAGCCCCTTCACCGTAAGGCTAGGGCTAATTTTGATCATGAAGGAACCCGCTTCACTGTCACCAACCGTGAATGGTTCAAGGAAACATTGTCCTCCTCTGCCTGTCGCCCTATCAATTCTCGCTATTGTGTAACCAAGGGGAAGTGCCTCTAGGATATCCAGCTTAGAATCAACGTCTAGCCAGGTCTCTGTAAGAAACAGAAGATCAAGTTTCCTCTCTAAAAGCAAGTCAAAGATTTCTATTCTATGCTTGCTTAAGGATCTACAGTTCAGTAGACCACAGTTCAATTCAGAACTCCCTGTCTGCCTTATGTGGTCAATATTCCACTTAAAGGGGCAGTGGCTGCAGGCTCTATCTTGATTAATCATCATGCTGTGCCTACAACTGCTATCTATACGGGGGCACATAGCCTGCAGCCCAGCCAAGTTATACTGTATTCTTACTGCTGCCCGGCCAGGGATTCTGGCCCCGTTCCCCGTATGGCCGCGGACGGGCGCAGATGGACTTGCCTTTGGCGTGCCAGCGCCGCGCCCACTGCGCACCTGCTGCGCGCATCCGCTGCGCAGCCGTTTGAGCATGTGACTCTTATCCCTGAAGAGTCACCCGGAAATCAGCCCTAGACCACTAACCGGCCCCCCAGCCCACCGGAAGTGCCTGGCTCAACGGTGCTAATCACCGCGTCGGACCAGGGCGGGAAGTAAAGTACTTAGTAGGGAAGAGGGTTCGAAAGCAGCATATAATGTCTCCAACTACTAACATTTTTGAGCTGCTTTGATGTACTTCTACTAAATCATCTAACAATGATAATACTGGGGATTCGCTGCTATAAGGAACGGACCTAGCATGTATATTAAACACAGTTAAATTTATGCCTGTTGCAAAAATGAACTGGATCCCCAGTATGTCTTGTGTCTTTATTGCCAACCGTTTATAATTGCACTCTAGGGTATTCCTCACAAAAATTATCTGCCCCCACTGGTTCTACCTGTTTTTTTTTGGTGCGTTAGCTTCCACACTATAGGTTGTGCAGTCATTGATATGCACTCTGTCCACTGCCCAAGTCTCCTGGAAAATGCAGACCTAATTTTTGCCTACTAAGGAATGTCATTATGGATCTTGTAGTTTAAGGTGTATCCCTGCCAGATTCCAGAAGATTAGGGTTAGTCTATTATTAGCCTCATTACTGGGTGTGGGCAAACGTCAAAGGGTCTCTACGTCAGTAGACAACATGTTATCAGTGGATGATCAGTAGATCGTATACGTGAGGTGGTTGGGGATGGGAGCCCAGCCTTGGTTGCGCCAATGATACTACTGGGTAGAGCAACAATCTTCTTTGCTTCAGGATGCAAGTTGATAGTGGATGGCTCAACACTATGGCTATCTGGGGTTTTGTGTGTGGTGGTACGAGGATGGGGAAAGAAAAGTTATTAATACCGATATTATGTATAGCATATATTTTTAAGTACAAACAGACAATATTGGGCAGGCCTAACAACAAATTCATTATACACTCAACATCACCAGCAGGAGTACTTATTTTGTTCATCACCGAATCAAATGGAGATTATAGGAATCTGCATAGATTATTGTAGGTTAAAGTGTATTGAGTAGAGTGCATTGTTCCCTAAAGTTTCCTGGTATAATCCCAAGTAATATAAAGCAAAGAACCTTCAAAATTGTATTGGTAGAATAAACCTAGTTTTATTTTCTTTGGACTACCATACAGGTATCCTTTAGTGATACTCCTTATTAATGTCCAATAAGTCATATTCTACTGCTTCAATGTGTATAATATAGTTCCAAATACATCCTTGAGTAGATTATTTATTTGTGTAGTTTTATGGTCCAATGTAGATCAATCAGTGAAGATCAATGCATCTGTATATAGCAGGCCAACATGATTCACTCCTTACCCTTGGCACATAAGCCTACGGCGTTATCAAGACTGACATTTTGGAAGATACAGAACATAACCATTGATGTTTCCATACTACTATGCTATAATCAAAAGTTACATATTGTAAGAAAAAAATTCAGTTACCTGCACACAGGTGATGACATATGATAAATCCAAATGAGTTATTTACTTTTTTCCTACTAACTGTTTCTGTGATATATTAGCGAAGTGTAAGAAAGAAGGCATCTTAAACGTTTCAATGTTAGTTCTGTGAATCCTATTTTTTTTCTTAATAGCTAATTATTCAAGGAGATAACATGCACTGCCCAATCTACATGTATTGGTCAGTTTACCTTTTAAGTAGCCACTGTCAAATATCCTCTTAATATCTCTGTTGTGTTAAAAGTAATAAGGTACTAAGGAATGAAGAGTAATAATTAACCATTATTGTTTTTACATATAGGGGTCGATTCCGATCCGGTAAAATAAACATCCGTACGAATCGTATCCGGAGCCATCTCCGTACGACTCGTACACACGCCGTACGACCCGACAAGTACGATCTGGACCGGGGCACCAGGACGCGATCCGTACGGTCCACGTCAGGTAAGGGCGACTCGTACGGAAAAGCGCACAATCACATACACACCATACGGTGCGTACCCCCCATGCTCGCAGGGGTATGCCCCGTACACCCAGCGAACATGGGGTACGGTTCATACACCCCATGATCGCGGGGTACGGTGTGTACCCCTGTGATTGCAGGGTTACGGGACGTACCCCTGCGAGCATGGGGGGTACGCACCGTACCCGGGGGGGGTGTTCCGTACCTGTTTCGGTGCGAACTCTGCTTTTACGGCTGTTTACAGTTCCTGTAAAAAAAGGGTCATACGGTGTGTACCCGACACGTATCGTACTTGCTGGGTCGTAAAAACCAGCCATGAGCCGTACATATCTCACGTACAGCGGGTTCCGATGGAGTCTCGTACGGGGATTCGAGTCGTACGGTCTCTGTACGATTCGTACGGAGTCTTGCTCCTGGTACGAATCGTACTTCGTCGTACGTACGGCGGACGTTGCAGGGTACGATTCGTACGGAAAAAATGCTCCGAACGACAATTCGGACCGGTTTTTACCGGATCGGAATCGACCCCATAGTGTGAGCAACTGGGTACATGCACAAGAGCACTTGTTATTACCTTATTCTTCCAAAGTAATTTAAGCTCCTGATTTATGGCTCTGGAAAGGAGAGAGAAAATGGAACAGCGAAATATGTAACTATTTACTGGTTACAAAAACCAAACAAATGATCTAAAAGTTGTATAGTTTGTAAGTAGTCAGATGAAGCAAACGACATATTCAAGCAAGCAGTTATAGTCCCGCTTGATCTAGGCAGGAGGGTGAATATATATCATAAGAAGTGGAAATTTAGACGAGAAGGTTACCGTGGGCAAACCTTGTATAGGCAAAACGCCTGTTATGCCAAGTCGGTCACTGTGGTCGTCAGATGTGTGCTGCTGGAGTCCGGGTTAGATGGCATGTTATATTTCTGAATTGAAGTCCTACGTTCATGTTTGGACTCAACGTTCGTCATTTGTGTCTTATGTTGCACATGTCTTCAATGCAAACTAATCTATGGGTGCCTTCTTTAAATGTTATTTTTCGGATAGTAGACTATCTGAGTTGTGGTACTAGATGAACACTAAGTTATTGCGCTAGTCAGAGAATTGTATTTAGAGCAGGAGAATAATATTACAGTTTCATTCTTTTGCAGTCTTTCTATATGTGTTAGTTTTTTTTGTACATCAACAACTGTTTGAATCTTTAAGCATACTACCTTTATCTAGTTTGCACATGTCTCCAATATAAACGAATCTGTGAGTGTGTAGCGAAGAGATGGAGAAATAAAAAGTGGCACAAATAACTAGAAAGACAGTCAGGAAAAGTATGTTTAAATATCAAAGTCTTTTTTTTTCAGTAAGGACCCAGGACAATCTCCAGTGCGTGGCTGGGTCCATGAATGGCAGGAAACGGATTCCGGAGCATTCCAGAAACACCTGTGTACCAGAACTAAATCTAAAATAGAACATTCTGAGAAAAATCTATAGTAAAACAGAAATAGGACAAGGAGATACATAAATGCAGCCTGTGTAAATACATATGTAGCATATTAAATCGGCCTCTTTCCCCAACAAAACAAAAATTATGACAGAACAAAATCTTGTAAAATGTATCAGGTTTT
Source organism: Lissotriton helveticus (assembly GCF_964261635.1). NCBI lineage: Eukaryota > Metazoa > Chordata > Amphibia > Caudata > Salamandridae > Lissotriton > Lissotriton helveticus. The sequence continues at coordinate 1,542,503,982 of NC_136065.1, forward strand.
TTTACTGAACAAGAACCGCATGTGTAAACTATTTTCTTTTTGACATCATCCAGATTTGAACTAGTAGAGGAATGACTGGGAACAGTAACCACATTGGAGTTCATGTTTGCATCATTGGTGTTTACACAAGTTAGAGCTCTGTGAATAACATCTGAAAACAGTGTGGTGGAAAATGCATCACCATCTGAATGGGTATGGAAAAAATGTCAGCGTGATCTTTAGACAAAGGGATTACACTGTCTCGATTCCACCACCCTTTCCCTTCCAATAAAACAGAACGTTTGCCGGCCCGTGACACCTTATCTAGCATGAAAAATTTAGATTCCCCTTTGTAGACCGTAAAATGTTTTTTGCTCAAAACCCAATCATTTGTATTAATAGCAATGTTTTCAAAACCCTTCCTGCAGTAATAATCCTTTTTCTGTTTCATTTGTTGTAATATAACTCTGTGCTTTCAAAATTCTCACAAGCCTTCTTGCTAGGCAATCAATCCGGTAGTAATGTAGACCTTGCTTCTCTTTCTCTAATAGCTTTAAACGGCAAAGCCCTTGTAGTAGAAGGAGGTGTGGTCAAATTTCTTTTTTTGTTTACATTTTTTAAATTGATTTTTTAACATATTTGGTACAGTTAAACATCGGCAATAGTTTCAATCTTGAGGTTCATTCATAGGTGTAGAAAAGTATTTTAGGCTTGTCCAATGTACATTTATAGTTGCAGTCTCTCACAGTTGTGTTAATGTGTCACTATAGTCCCTGTGTTTTGCATACGCGATGATGTTCTATGTGAGACTTGTGTGTTCTGTTTGGTCATCAGAGCCTTGGTGACGGGCTTTGTCTACTCTTTATTACCATGAGTACTTAGAGCTTACTGTTCTAATGTGTGGCCGTGTGCTCAGTCCCTCCCAGGTGTTGGTTAGGTAACTGATTTGTATCCATACTTAACCTTGGGTGGTGAACTGGGGTATTTATGCGGGATCAATAAAGGAGGTGTGGTCAGATAAGCCCAAAGGTTGGTGTGCAGGAAAGAAAGGACATCTCAATTAGCTGCAATTGAAGTTTGAATTCCTTCTTTCAAAATTTGATTGGCCCTTGTGTTGGTTAGGTAACTGATTTGTATCCAGACTTAACCTTGGGTGGTGAACTGGGGTATTTATGTGGGATCAATAAAGGAGGTGTGGTCAGATAAGCCCAAATGTGCAGGAAAGAAAGGACATCTCAATCAGCTACAATTGAAGTTTGAATTCCTTCTTTCAAAATTTGATTGGCCCTTTGTAATATGTGGTAATGTATTTATTTATTTAATGTATATATAACTTTAAGGTGTTAAGTCATAATTAGAACATAGACGTTTTAGATGTTCTAATGTATTGGAAATATTGGTCATTGTATGTTCTGTTACTGTGACTGATGGTGGTGGGTTCTTCTTATGAAATAAACTCAACTTTCTTAAAGTTCATCTTTCTTGGATTTATTTATCAAATTCCATACTACATTTTATGGCGACGATCTTCTGAATTGTGTGGACCCACCGACGCTTGTTTCTGTTTTGCTATTTCAAGCCACGAAAAGGATTTCAAGAAGCAAAATATTTTGAAAAAAGCATTTTAAATAAATCTTTATGCGGCGCTTCTACTCGAGCAACTATTTCAGCTATTAATTCTTCATGAAACTCTGTGCAGCGTAGTGATAAAGTAAATTTTTTTTCCAGTTACATGTAAACTTGCCAACTGCTGACTTTCCTGCTCACGTTGTGTTCGGATGCGCTGAAGAGCTGTTGTCTCTGTGCCTACGTTTGAATGTTTGCCAGAGCATCAGAACTCTCGCTCGTCACGGAGTATTTGTATTCAACTGGGAAAGCTGGGAAAGCTTGTCTTCGACATCATCACATCACCTAACGCTGCTGAAACAAGCTCTACTCGCTTTAAAAAGAGCATGCGTAGCGTTTGGCAGCCATCGTAATACTTTGGGATAAATCCTTTTCTGGATACGATTTTCACAACTTTTTCATCGGAGCTTATGCGATTACCAGCACTGTTTGACTCTTTAAAGGACATTTTGTGTGGATATTCAAGAATTCTGGACATCTTCTCCTAGTAACATTTATTCTCTTAGTAATATTTTATTTTTTACATTTTCAACATTTGGAATTGTTGTGGTGATTTGTGGCTTCTGTCAACAATAACACAATTGCAAAGTGTCCCCAGAGGAAACATTCAAAAATTATTTACAATTTGTATAAATGTCATATTCATGATCAATTGTTATATATAACCACAGGGAATATATGCACATATACCGAAATATATCAAAAGGTATATTTAGTAGCGGTCGGCAGTAGGAGTTACTGCAGAGCGGTGACGTGGGCAGGGGGAGGGGCAGGGTGGGGGGTAGTAATGTATGGATTACGGAGTTTTGCAGGTAAGTAAGCATTTAAATATATAAAACGAATTTCGTTGCGTGCACTGCATCACATTTGGTGATGCAGTGCGTGCAACGAAATTTGTTTTATTTATTTAAATGCTTACTTACCTGTAAAACTCCGTAATCCATACATTACTAATCCCCCACCCTGCCCCTCCCCCTGCCCACGTCACCGTCCTGCAGTAACTCCTACTGCCGACCGCTACTCGGTATATTTAATTCCACTTAGAATATCATCAAACAATGGCTGGCAAAAAACAAACTACTGAAATTCATACATTATTGGCAGTAGTATACAAAACACCTTTCGCATAAGTAATGGATAGTCAAAACACCATATTGATGGAAATTAAATACAGCATATAATCGCATTTACAAACTGTAAAATCAACAAATGTGCGGAGAGGTGTTAGGCGTCGGCGCTTCGGTCCCCTGACGGTCTACCAGATCCTTGGGACCATCTTCAGGACGGAAGTGTTGCACATCTAGATTCGTTTTTGGAGGAAGACAATCCAAAGGTGAATAGTTATACAGCGAGTATGTCTGAGAAATCAGACATCGTGTAACGTAGGAATCATGCCAGAGGGCACATCTATCCCCGACCAGAAGTGCTCAGAACACCTCACTACAAGGTTAGAGGGCAGAATCTCCTCACATATACTCGAATAGTAGTAAGTTAGAGATGCGTTGTATTCAAGCCAAAAATCACTTGTATGTAAGACCAGCAACTCTTGGTCTCAGGATGCCCGACTAGGAAGTTCTGTCAACAATGTCATGCAACTGCCCCCATTTCTTGAAGTAGCAGGTAAACCTTCAACACCTTGGCACAAATGGTTTAGGCTCTTTGAGAATTATTCGGAAGCCATTGATGCTACTAAATATTCACCTTCAAGGAAAAGAGGTTTACTATTCAACCATTTAGGTAGTGCCGGGCAAGAGATTTTTGATAATCTACCAGTTTTTCCTGCGCCCACTGGAGTTGAAACTTGGGATGTTTTTAAGGATGCTTTAGCACGCATTGGTAAACAGTATGTTGATGAACCTTCGGTCATGGTTGAAAGACACAAGTTCTTTAAACGCAAACAGACTGCTGAGGAGTCTATAAAGGATTATTTGGCTGTATTATATGTTTTAGCATCAAAATGTGTATTTGGAAATTATTTAGATACTGCTTTACGTGATCAATTAGTTTTTAATTGCTTCAATAAGAAGATTCAGGAACGTATATTAACATGTAAAAATCCATCACTGGATGAAGTTATGGATATAGCTAGAAGTATTGAACGTTCAGTTGTTTCATCTAAAAGTTTGACTGAATCTTCCACTACAATTTCTTCAGAAATTTCAAAAGCACCACAAATTTTTGTTGTTTCTAACAGTAATGATTCTGATGTTAATTTGGTTTCACATAGGAATGTACCAAAGAAAACTAGTGAAAAGAGAGTGGGAGGAGCATGTTATAGATGTGGTTCAAGATTTCACATGAGCAATTATCCTAATTGTCCTGCACTAGGGAAAAGATGCAATTATTGCAAGGCAATTGCGCATTTCTACACTGTATGCAATTCTAGCAAAACAAAATTTAAAGTTAGTCAATTGGATGTGGAAAATGGCATTATGACGGAAGCAATTAGTAATGTTTCCTTGTCTGTTGAAGTTAATGCTTTAGGTGACTCTGAAAAGAGATGTAATTGTCCAATTTGTGATGTTCTAATTGGTACTATCAACCTTGGCATTATGGCCGATTCTTCGTCTCCCATAACTATTCTAGCTGAAAACTCATTCAAAAAGTTTTGGTCAGAAAAAATATTGAAATCCACTACTGTAAATCCCAAAGCTTTCGGTGAATATGATATAATTATGAAGGGTAACTTTGATGATAGCATTTTATTTAAAGGAAGATATATTTTCACTAAAATGTATGTCGCAGTTAATGGACGTGATATACTTGGGTGGCAAGATCAAGCCAAATTAGGAATTATACTCAGACCTAGACATGCTGAACCAGTTACTCTGAGTGAAATGCCTGTATTAAATGTACAAGAAACTAGTACACATGAAGGTACTGTACAGAACTTGTTTTCTACATTTCCAGAGGTTTTTACAAAAAAGATTGGTATGGTTAAGGAATTCCAACATACCATTAAATTGAAGGGCAATGCTACTCCAGTAATTCAAAAAGTAAAACCTAGAGAGGACCTCAAAAAACTTTTAGATGATATGTGTTTGCAAAGTATTATCAAGCAGGTAGATTCTTCAGCATGGGTTTCTGCTGCCGTCGTTGCACGCAAGAGTTCTGGCGATGTACGCCTGTGTGCGGGTTTGGGAGTTCTCGATAGAAATATTCTGGTAGACTGTCATCCCCTGCCCAAGATTCACAAGATGTTGGCCAAATTAGGAGGTAGAAAATTCTTTTCAACAATTGATTTACGCTCGGCGTATCATCAAATTCCATTATCTGAAGAGTCTCAACCCCTTACCACATTTGTGACACCTTTTGGTGTATATCTGTATAAGCGCATGCAATTTGGATTAGCATCCGCTGCCAGTATTTTTCAAAGGCTGATGGATAAGATATTTGGAGAGCAAAAAAGCATACAGGGGTTCCAGGATGATTTTCTAATTCATACTGAACATTTAGACCAACATATCATTTTGTTAAAGAAAGTGTTAAGTAAATTGAGTAATCAGGGTATGACTATCAATTTTGACAAATGCAAATTCGTTTCTCAAGAGGTCAATTATTTGGGCCATAATATCTCTATAGAAGGCATCAAACCTAAGTTTTTGTTATTGAGTAGTATTCATGATGTACCTATGCCTACTGATAAAGATTCACTTAGAGCTTTTTGGGGTTTTAGTGAATATTATGCTAGATTTGTACAAGGATATGCTGTCATTGTCCAACCTTTGAAGAATGTGTTAAAGAAGAATGTCAAGTATGTCTGGTCTGATGATTGTCAGAGCACTTTTGTTTTAGATAAAAAATGTATTACAACTGCTCCAGCCATTAAACCATTCACCCATGGTGAGAAGTGTATTATAACAGTAGATGCGAGTGTCAAAGGTCTTGGTGCCGTGTTAAGTCAGATTGTTAATGGTCAGGAAGGCACAGTGGCACTCGCATAACGCTCCCTTAGTGATACAGAAAGAAACTCCAGAACTATTGAGGGTGAAGCACTTGCGTGTTCATGGGCTTCTGAAAAGTTTAAGATGTGCATTTGGGGAATGAAATTTGAATTACATACTGATCACAAGCCTTTAATATACATGTTAGGTGACAGTTGTTCTAATAAGGCTTTTTCTCGGCTCATTAGGCTTTTAGCAAGATTACAAGAATTTAATTTTGATATAAAGTATATTCCAGGGGGTAAAATTTTTAGTGCGGATTGTTTGTCACGGTTCCAATTGAGCACATGGAATATGCTTTTACTATCAACAATATAAATGAAAAATTCAAAATTTCTGGGAAAGAATGGATTGAAAGTTGTAATAGAGATGATTGTATGATTCAAGTAAAAAAGTTTCTCATGGAAGGATGGCCATGTGACAGAAGCATGTCTATGGATGTTAGAATATTCTCACAAGTGGCTTCTGAGTTATCTGAGTTATCTGAGTTATCTGTAGTTAATGGCATTTTAGTTAGACAGGATTTGTTTGTTCCACCAGTAAATCTGAGACCTAAGATTGTATCTTTAGCCCATGATGGACATTTGGGTATCACAGCAACAACAAAGAAAATTAAAGAAATCTATTGGTGGTCCGGTATTGATGGCCAAGTCAAAAGATTTGTAGAAACATGTTCTGAATGTCTTTGTTCTGAAAAACATTGCAAGACTAGGACAGTTCCTTTATCTCCTGTGGATTGGCCTAATAATGCATGGGAGACAATTGGTCTTGATTTCACAGGTCCATTCAATATTGTTAAGGGTGACAAAAAGTTTCCTATAGTCGCTATTGACTATTTCTCTAAGTGGCTATACTTTTCCTTTGTCAAAAGTGCGGATTTAGCCTCTGTAGTTTAATTCTTGAAACATTTATTTTATATTGAAGGAAAGGTTAAAGAAATTGTTACTGACAATGGGTCTCATTTTATATCTTATGAGTTTTCAAAAATTTTAGGTAAACATGATGTCAAGCATATTCTCGCACCTTTGTATAGTCCAGCTTCAAACGATCTTTAGAAAGGGCTAATCGTTTGATAAAAGAGTGTGCTCAGACAGCAGTTGCTAACGATCTTGATGTTACTGAATACCTACACTTCAAAGTTTGGAATTATAACATTACTCCTCAGAGCACTACTAATGTTGCTCCTTTTGTTTTATTATGAGTGAGAAAACCTATTTCAGCTCTTAGTCCTACATGGTTATTGGATAAGGTAGAAGTGTCTCATAATATTGATTTGGGAAGTGTACGTGAACATGTGAAAGCAAATCAAGATGCTTACAAACGTTTTTATGACAGAAGAATGCATATGAAGGAAGGTATTCTTAATGTGGGTGATTGGGTTTTATAAGAATTAGTAAAGGATTGTCAAAGTTTTCAGAACCAGTAAAGGTTTTGAAATAACTAGAATGACTGTTTTATTACAGAATAAAGGATGGTGGAATAGAAATGCTTTAGTTAAAGTAACTAATGAACAAGCTAGAATAATTTTACAAAGAGTGGCTTCCTCACAGGAGAAGGAAAGAAGTGATTGGTTTGATTTTGATACCTTGACTAATTCAACCAGCAATGAAAATTTGTGAACTAGTGTTGCTAGTTCCTCTTGTAATGACTTGGATAGAGGTGATAGGAATACCAACATGAATCATTCTGCACATGCCAATTTCACCTCTGGAGGTGGAGGTGACAACTTGGTAAGGTGCAGTTCAAGAGTAAGATCAGCTCCTGTTCATGCCAGAGATTATGTGTTTTATTAATTCAACTTTTGTTTTGTGTTTTATTAAAGGAAGGGGGTGTGTAATATGTTGTAGTGTATTTTTATTTAATGTGTATATATATCTTTATGGTGTTAAGTCATAATTAGAACGTAGACGTTTTAGATGTTCTAATGTATTGAAACTATTGGTCATTGTATGTTCTGTTGCTGTGACTGATGGTCGTGAGTTCTTCTTACGGAATAAACTCAACTTTCTTCAAGTTCATCTTTCTTGGATTTATTTATCAAATTCCATACTACACCCTGTCTACCCAGCTATTGGAGGTAAGGTAATAAAGAGCAACTTGAAAATGTTTGAGCCTGTTCCTTTCCAAAAATACTTAAATTTTTCTACAGAGAGGGTACCATTATCGGTGAGGATATTGCATGGTGCACTTTCAAAAGAAAATACTTTACTTAAGAAAGTCATTACCGTAGATGAATCAGTCGTTTTTACAAATGAGTAGTAAATCCATTTTGAGTAATAGTATATAAGTACTATTATGAATCTCTTATCTCTGGGTAAAAAAAGAAATGGACCAGTAAAGTCCAAAGCCACTTTATCTAAAGCCTTCTCTGGAAGTGGCACAGGGAATACAGGTTTTGAAGTGGTCTGCCAATGTTTGTCAGAGACAATACACTGAGGGCTCTTGTCAACAAACAATGACACATGCTTATACAACCCTGGCCACCAAAATGTTTATCTCAGAATCTCTTACAAGTGGCCGAAACGCCCACATGTCCCTCATGGGCAAACTTGAGAATCTTATCTCTAAGACTAGAAGGTGGTACAAATAACTAATTGCATAGCCACAAATCACTTTCATACAATAGTTTCATGGCTAAGTGACAAAAACTTTGCATTTCCAGATCTAAAGATTTCTCAGAGGGCCAATCTGTTTTAACATAATGAAAAACAGCAGACAGCGTTCTGTTACTTGGCCAGTCATTTTCTGAAATATATGCATTACAAACAGAAGCATCAATTAAAGAACCACACATTCATTTCTCCTAAGGGTTCTGTAGATACTGCTAGTGATAGGCAGTCAGCACGAACATTTTTGCCACCTTGAATCTATTTAACTGTGATATTATATTCTTGTAGTTTAGAAAGCAAACAAACCAAGCGAGTAGAGGCCTTACCCAGGCCATTTCCACTTCAGCAGTAGACACAAGGCTTTTGATCCATGTAGATATCGTTGGCATGCCCTATATGTAAGCTTTGAATTTCTAAACAGCCCAAACACATGCCAGCGCTTTCCTCTCAATAGTGCTATAATTGGTCTTAGCATCTGACAGTGTTCAGGATGCAAAAGTACAGTGTGCTCTTTATTGTTTACCCATTGACCAAATACAGCCCTGAAACCCTTAAGACTGGCATCCACATTAATGAAGGATTTACCAGATGGCACAAAAGCATCCAAAGCTGGGACACTGATGACCAGATTTTGATTTTTTTAATGCAACAACTTCAGAGTCTTTCCATATAAATGTCATCCCTTTTTTAGGAAGTGAATATAAAGGTTGTGCCATTAAAGCATGACTGGTACAAACCTGGCATAATATTCGCACAACCCCAGAAAAGAACGCAACACATACTCATTACAAGGTGGTGGAGCATTCATGTTTACTAAAATGTTGCACCTTTTAGGTTTTATGCCTTCACTAGAAACTGTATGATTCAGGTTTTCTACTTTTGAACCAGGAGTTTGCATTTTTCAGATTTAACTGTCATGCCTCTGTCAAGTAAAACTTTTAAAACTTGCTCAAGAACATGAATGTGCTAATTTCTACTATTTGTAAAAATCAAGATGTCATCTTGGAATGCCTGAACCTGTGGTATGTCAGAACAAAAAGGATCCATTAACCCGTTTGCCACGATTTCGAGGCAGTTGCGAAAAACGGGTGGGGCCGCGTCGGCCATTGGCCGACAGCAGCACTGGGGAGGTAGTGCTGCCGTCGGCCAATGGCCGACGGCAGCATGGAAGGGGTTAATTTGTGAAAAACACTTGCTACAGATGCAAGTCCAAATGGCAACTGTAAGTACATGAATGCACCGGCACCGTTCAGAGTTACAAATGTGGTCAACGAATGAGACTTCTGACTGAGAGGAATCTGATGGTACGCTGATGGTACGCTGAGTGGAGAGCTATGGTAGAAAAATATTTAGCTCCCCCAATATTGACCAACATCTCCTGTATGCGAGGTAATGGATGGCAATCCATAAGAATAGTCTGATTTCAAGATCTTAAATCAACGCACAATCTGAGTTGTCCAGTTCTTTTCTTGGTGAGCACCACTGGAGAAACCAATTGAGCTGAATAAGTCAGTCCAATAATGCCATCAGAACACAATTTGTTCAATGGATTGTTTAAGGCTTGGCGCACACACATAGGAACTGGTCTACCTTTATATATAATCGGGACAGCATTGTTTTTAAGCTGATACTATGCACAAAAGCCTTGACAAACCCCACTTCATTCGTAAACACCTTAGGAAATTTAGATATCATCCCTTTCATAACATCCTCTTAAATATAACTCTCAGACCAGCGAGTAGCAACGCTTATAGCGATCTCAAAACCAGGTAAACCCCCACAGGAGTGCACTTCCTACCACCCAATTTCGCTCCTCAACGCGGAAGCAAAAATACTTGTGAAAGCGCTGGCACCCAGGCTCTAGCACTATCTCACAACCCTAGTACACAATGATCAAGCTTTATGCCGGGCTTGAACACGGCGATGAACCTCAGGAGACTTCATGGCATGCTGGCTCGCATACCCACTATCCAAGATGAGGCGATTATTCTCTTGCTGGACGCCAGTATGGCCTTCGACCGGGTGGCATGGCCTTTTCTGTTCGCGGTGCTGCAACATTTTGGTCTCTGGCCCAAATTTTGTGCCTGGATTCATCTCATGCACAGTCATTGGCACATGTAGTGGTCAACGGGTGGATCTCTGAAGACTTTCCCCTGGGGCGCGAGATCAGGCAGGGATGTCCCCTGTCCCCCCTCTTGTTTGCTTTAGTGCATGAGCCATTGACGGCATGGATAAGGAGGGATCCTGTAATACGGAGATTGAGGTGGGCGGAGGGTTGTGAGGACCGCATCTTCCCTTATGCAAATGACATCTTGCTATATATGGCAAACCCTAGACGGTTGTTACTCTCTTGTTTGCTTGACATCTGCGAGTCATATGGTAGAGTATCGGGCAACACTATTAACTGGGTAAAATCGGTTTTATATATACTTAAGGGCCCCCCTCCACGCCTGCCCCGGGGTGTTACGATCCAGATTGCAAAAGATGGGTTCAAATATTTGGGCATGCATATCACGCCGCACCCCGCACAATTTTTGGAGCGTAATCTATTGCCACCCCTGAAAAGACTCCGCTGTGACGTGAAATACTGGCACTCCCTGCCACTCACACTCTTGGGCAGAGCGGCCTTGTTTAAAATGATGGGTTTTATACGCTCTACAAAACATACCTATTCCAGTCTCTCACTCCTATTTCAAGTCAATTGAGGCGGAGGTGGGCCATCTCCTGTGGGAAGGGAAGCCACCCCACATGGCAATGTTTAAGCTAGTAAAGGGTTGGTATGATGGCAGAATTGCCCTGCCCAACATTCAACCATACTATTGGGCCTCCCAGCTCATAGTGGTTCATCAATGGCTCCACGGCCAACAGGCGTGGATAGGCACACTCTTGGCACAGATGGAATCCTGGATGCACTATATAATAAATCCCGGAAACACGCATTGATTGGCCCCACAGCACACACCATGCACATCTGGTTTATGGCACTTCGTGCGCTTGGCTGAGAGGGAGTGCTAACACAACACACGCCACTCTGGGACACCCCAAGGTTGGGCAAGCTACATGCAAGTAAGGGTTTTGCCCGATGGGATCTAATAGGCATATTCAGGTGGGGGACCAGTAGAAAAAGGAGGGGTGGTCAATTTTGCTCAGCTACAGGCAACGTATCAGATGGCAAAGCCGGAGCAATACCGATATTTGCAAATTAAACACGCACTAAGGAGGGCCATACCTCCGGGAACTGACCTCCCCGAGTCCTCACCACTCGAGGATCGATTATTGACGGACTGTCCAACCAAAAAAGCAATCTCTCTAACATACCGTAAATTGGTTAACCATCAGAACGATCCCAACCTTAGAGAAAAATGTCAGGCTGAGGTGGGAGAGATGGATGAGCAGGATTGGCAGGAGGCACAAGCATCCCCGTGAGAAGTGGTGATCCCCTCCAGACTAAAACTGGTGCAACTAAAAATACTGCACATAACATACTACACCAGAACAAAACTCCACAAAATAGGGAGGACTGATACACCACTGTGTCTTTGGGGCTGCGGGTTGGCGAGCACCTTTTACCGTATTCAACCGAGGAAACACAACTCTACAAATGAGTATTTACAAAGAAAACATGGTGCGGTGACAATACAAAATAAATATCCGTGCTGCAGCCTTTCAGGCTACTTTACATTGCCTGCTTGATCAATGGAACCGCTAAGAAGTACCCAAACGGTAAATGCAGAAAAAAAGAAAAGCAGCCCTTCTCAGGTTCTCGGCTCTTTTTTTATGCGGTATCTGCAGGTGTTTTAAAAATGGTCATCTGTTTATGGAAGCTAGGTTTATAAAAAATTTGGTGGGGCCTAGGTCACATTAACCAGTTCTGCATATAAATTGTGAAAATGCTGGTAGAACTGCACTACTTGTGAAATATATGCAAATTAATACATCTTAAGATTCGATTTCAGTCCAGCCAGGGTCAAACTGAGACATAAAGTAGGCCCAGGTACCAAATAAGTGTTCCCCATTTGTGAATTAGCTAAAAAAAAAGTGGTCCATGTATGCAAACTGGCGGAGTTTTGAATTTGTAAAGGCACGATGTATACATATTTTACAAGCTATGGAAGTCTGCAAGGATTTGAGCTTGCAGCAGACAAAATCTGTTTTAATATTGGGTAAATCAACAGTAAAAAAACAGCTCAGCAGATCATTATGTGGGCCCACAGCCATAAAAACGGCCCCCACACTGGCCTGTCAGACTGCCCTACAAGCGAGTCTGACCCAGGCAGACATTTTCAGTATAGGGAAGTCATATCAAATGCCTTATCCATGCACAATTGTATGATTTAAATTAAATAGTTCACTTCCATGGAACATGTGAACAGTGTTTACAGTTGTCTTTGAATGCAAAACTGGTAACATTATTCAAAATGGACTACTTTGCTTTGGAAAATTTTAAAAATAGCACCCAGGTGAACTTATGTTAGTACTTCGTTCAGGAAGTACTGGTTTTCATGCCAAAAACGCTATGCATGTTCGGATTGTTAGTCCCTATTTACAATGTTGAACTAAAAAAGAACGGAGTTCCAGAATACAACACCAGAAAGCCAGGAGTGGCTGAAGACATCACACCTGAGACTAGACCACTTGGCACCTACGTAGAATGTTAGTTTTCATTTTTGGAGGTAATCACAGTTTAATCAAGAAGTGGTGAAAGAGTATATATTTAATTTCAGTTGTAAATGTTCTGTTTTACATTTCCAGTGCCAATGGACACCTTTACACATTCCTATGAAACAATGGGTCTCGGTAAAAAATATTGCCTATTACAGTGAGACCACCTTGAGGTGTGGTTCCTATTTCCTATAACATGACACTGCCGGGGAATCCAACCCTTCTGTTGTCACACCGCAGAGAAGGAGCAATTGAACACTTCTGAGGAGATGGCTTTAGTGTGCTTTCAACTGGCTGAAATATTGCTGGGTTTGAGCCTCAGGGCCACTTAGAAGTTGGTAACAAAATGATTTAATCGAATTTGTAATGAATGGCACGATTAGTAACAACGGCCAGATCTAATTTTGACGCCAGTACACCGATTGTTGAGAAAGAAAAAAAAAGAATTGTGCACCCATAGAATTATGCCTACCTTTAGATGGTATTTTTTTACTTCACCGTGCATTAACAGTTCACAACACCACTACCTCGGCGGGAACATGGCGGTCGAAAGCTAACGACCGCAGGCGGAGCTCTCGAGATGTGTGGCGTTCTCGCAGCACGCTGATGGTCAGCTGATAGCTCGGAGCCTCGGAGCTTTGTGTAGCCTGGTGATGTCGGAGTCTCCCGGCGTTTTTACTTTTTGACTTCTCAACCAACGGATTTCTTTGCTTGCAGCCTCGCAGCCTCGCCGCTGCATTTTCTTCCATTCTGTTCCGCTTGGAAAACGCGGAGCGGTAAACACTGATGGTGAGCGAGAGCGAGGCCGAGACCGGGAATACGCTAGTGGAAATGCCGGGCTGCCGCATACTGGACGCTGCGAGGGAGTGGAGGCGGCGGGCCTCCTAGCATACTCAGGAGTGTTTTCCGATATTGCACCACATCGGCAGCGGCGGCTCTCACATCTAGCGGCAGTAAGGTAGGGGAGGGAGAGGTGCCTGGGGGTAGCAGTGAGAGCACCAAGAGCTCACAATTATACTTTTGTTTATTTTGCTCCTCTAATTGCGACCACCTTTGGAGGAATAGGGAGCATTGGGTCTCAGGCCCCGAAGCGACAGACTGGGGGTCATTCAGGGGGGTTTTGGTGCATCAAAACACCACCTGTGATTGTAAAAGAAACATCAATAGTCTGCAGTGCATGGAGATCAGAGTCTGAGTTGGACTGCAGCCCGTTAAAAACTAAAGCTGCTGTCTCCCCTAAAGCAGCAGTGGGGCGATACACGCTACGCAATAGAGCCCTGGCTAACTCCCAGTCCAGGCCAAAACAAGGTAGGGCCTGCCACCAATAGTGAATGTGAAAGCTGGTATTAGGCAGACAAGAGAAATGAACGGCCCACAAGAGACATCACAAGATACTCCGGGCAAGGGAAGGAGGAAAAGCAAAAAACAAAACAAAGCTTGTCTTTCCGCAAATCAAAAAATAACCCCATCGTTGAAATCCTTCTATAAGATCTGCAGCACCACCTCTACTTCAGCCTCTGCTTCGGCCCTTAAACAAGGTATGTCCGCCAAGGGAGCCTGGTTTCGGCTACTCTTGATCCTCCTGCTCCTGCTCTAAACTTTACTGGCTTGGTTAGTGAGGCAAGTGACTTGCCCCCCTCTAGCGTCCCCCCCAGATACGTCAGGGTCTTCTCCTACACAGGAGTGCTTAATAGAAGTGCACCCATCGGTGGAGCTTTTGAATAGCTTCTCCGCTCTTGGTCTACAAGATCCAGGCATGGAGGGTATGCCAGGTACTCCTTTGGAGAGGGGGGCAGTGGGGAAAGCACAAAAGAGCCAATTGAAAACGCAATCTACCGGGCTCTCGGCTACCCTTAAATACTCATTCTGATACTCCTGATGTCCCAGATACCCATGAAAATCTTCCTAGTGTATCTCTGCCACCTCATACTTCCACCCCTGGACGCTGGCTGATATTCTGTTAAGTCTACCTGATGATATAGGTAGGAGATTTGATGATATTGGCAGGAGATTCACAACTTCGGAAGCTCATGTGATCTTTTATCATCAAGGGTCGAGGAAGTTTCGCAGAGAACCGATGCACTTGAAGCTGAGATACCAAAAATAAAGGAATCCATAAACGCTTCTTCCCTCATGATGAATAAGCTGATCCAGCAGAATCAGGAGTTACATGATGACATTGAGGAGCTGGAGAACCATTTTAGAAAAAACAACTTGAAAATACTGAATGTCCCGGAGGATATTGAGGGAAGCGATCTTAAGAACTTCGTAGTCTCCCTTTTGAAGACACATGTATTAAAATCTTCGGATGAAGATTTGGATCTGTCTGTGGACATTCAAAGGGTTCATCGCGACCCATACAGAAGATCTCCTGGGAAGGACCGCCCTAGGAAAATACTTGTTAATTTCCTAACTTATTCTCTCCAAGAGAGGATCCTATCCCTTGCCCTAAAAGAAGGTCAACTGAAATGTAACTCAACCTCCACCCCATTCTCTTTTTCTATTCGGTCAGATGTGTCCCATCGAACAGCCACAAGGCAGTGGGAACTGGGCAAAGGATGGCTATATTGAATCAACTAGGCGCCAAGACCCAACTCAGATTTCCCGCATCTCTACATATTATGTGGGACAACCATATGTACAACATGCGTCACTTGGAGGAGGTGGATTCTCTAATAGACAAGATTAGAATGGGAGGAGGTGGGGGGGAGATACAAATTACAGCAGTGGGGGGAGGAGCTGTTAGCAAAGTATAGCAAAGTATAAAATAGATTCTTATTAGAGTAATCTAACTTCCTATTTGAAGAAGTGAAGAGGTGTAGAGCTGAGGCTGGCACCATTTAGCGTGGTTTTGTTTATGTCTATAGCCACACACCGAGAGGGACCACCGACCGAGGGTGTATGCCCAAGAGAAAAGGGAGGGTTCCCCAGGGGTATAGTGGGATGGAGGGGTCACAAGGGGTTAGAGGGGTGGGAAGGGTGGGGGGGCGCACAGGTGGGGTTGCAGAGGGAAAAAACTGAAACATAATGTCCTCATACCCTGTTTTTGTAATTCTGAATATCGCAGCTCAGGCCATCGGATTTAGGAGGGAGAAAGGGGTAGGCAGAAAAAAATGACTGGTACAAAGATAAAGTTTATTTCATGGAATGTCAATGGGTTGCGGTGCAGCAGAAGACAACGGCTGGTTATGAAATATCTGGAACAGTCGGCTGCACAGGTGTTTCTTATACAGGAAACACATCCAAGCTACTCAGAGACTAAGGATGTCTTTGGTAAATATAAATGGATAGAGCACTCTCTCTGCTCTCAACATACGACACACAATAAGGGGGTTGCTGTCCTAATAAGAAAGGGAGTTAATAGTACCATCAAATCTGTCTTAACTGACTGCTCTGGTAGGTGGATCCTGGTGCGGGCAGCTTTGGGGGGGCCGAAGTCACCCTGGTATCCTACTATGGCCCTAATCTAGACGATCCTACTTGCCTACTCAAGGTACAGGCCAATCTGACAGAGGTTGGAACCTCAATAATAATCGGGGGTGATTTCAATGTACTTCTTAACCCCGCCCGAGACAGGTCAAATCACAGTAAATATGTGGCAGCTCCGCAAACACGACGAGCAATGATTAATATGATCCACGATCTTGGCCTGGTCGATGTCTGGGTAGCCAAAGTGGGAATGGGATCTAGGTTTACCTATTTCAGTAAAAAGCACGGCCATTCCTCGAGAATAGATTATATCCTCACCGACAGAGTGGGCCTGGAAAATGTGGTGGATATCTCTATCCTTCCATGTATCCTTTCGGATCACGCCCCTATAACATTTGTATATATGGGAAGCAAAGTTAAACCCCCTTCTCGGTGGACGTTAAATAGAGGTATGTTGCGGAATCAGGAGCTAATTAGCAACATTAAGGAATCAAATGCCAGGTTTTTCCTAGACAATGTAGGGTCAACATATCCTGACTACGTATGGGATGCCTTTAATGCCTATATTCGCGGGGTATTCCTTAGTTTGATATCCTCTAAAAACAAGGAAGATAGGCTGAAATTCCAAAAAATGGAAACGGAGGTAACTAGACTAGAAAATGCTAGGATGCACTGTCAACCTGAGGCAGCCTCTCTAATTCTTAAGGAATTAGACCGAGTTCGTTCTGAGTATAGAACTGAGCTGGAAGAAAAAGTGAGAGCCCAATGGGAGGTGCATAGAATGGAGAACTACGAAAATGGGGAAAGAGCAAGTGCTACCCTAGCTTGGAAGATAAAAGCTGATAGAGCAAAGAATAATGTCAATAAATTAATAATCGATGAGGCTGGTGCAACGTCAAGCAATCATGAAGATATGCAGCAATGCCTTCTCTCTCTATTCTCTCAATTATACAACACCACTACCTCCACTATCACTTTTGACTTTAGGCTTTTCTTTTACCCTCTACTGGGTTCAGCTGCCTTTTGATTAGCATTGTAGAAATATCTTCTACATACCTACATTTTGTGCAAAAGTTACAGTTCTGTACTCTGTAGTGAATTGCAAGGTTCTCATATATAAAACAATTTTTATATGCATAAACGTAACAGGTATGCAGGTGGGGATTTATTCCTGCCATTGACAGCAGTTAAACTTTCCACCTTATCTAGGGTGAAGTTGGTGCTGCCAAACAGTTTGTGAATACCACAAGTATGTGAGAGTTCACTACGCAGGGGCAACCCTCCCATGGAACATTCACAACAGGCCCCTCAGGGCTGATTTGCTAAAATATAATATAAGATGCTGGTGTAATATGGCGTGTAAACTTAGTCCAAACTTGAGTTTATTGAGGTATTTCAGCACCCTTAGTCTAACTTAGGTGCACAGATAACCGATTCTGTGCAGCATAAAGGGAATGGACGGGCAAGTTGATAGTTCCATTTCAGAACCCTAGAGCAATTCTTGCTGTTTTACTACCATTGTGCTTGATTCAGACTACCTTTCATTTTATAAATTACCAGCAATGGAATGAAGATCATATCCACCGAAGGCTGAGATTTGTTGACTTGAACCTGGTATACAGTGACACCATGCCCATGGTTAAAATGTGTGCTCTCCAAATGCTAAATAACCATGTCAACCACAAGAGAAGCACTGCACTATTTGTCAGGTGTTTCCTAATATTTTCTGTGTTCTCTGAGTCCTACTTTTGGGTATTTCAACAGGGTCGAGACAGACTTCCTTGCGTCTCTCCTGTCGTCTCTTCCCACATCCTCCCTCTATCTATGTCTCTCCTTCCCTCCTCTCTCAATGTACTGAGACTGAACAATTTTGACTGATGCCCGATGGAGCTACCTGGTTTAGCTATAGGGGAGATGGGCCGTGGATTCCCTCCTTGGTCGTCACCTACCCAGTCGGTCTTTAGACAGACTTCCTTTCGTCTCTCCCCGTATCCTCCCTGTCTCTCCTCCTCTGCCCCTCCACTACTTTTTATTTTCTTTCCTTTCTCTCAGCTCATAATGTATTACCTATTTTTGTGATGTATTTGTAATTGTTGATCTTTTTCTGTTACTTTGTTGATTTTCATGTAAAGCGCTCTGATACCTTCGGGTCTAGCCAGCGCTATATAAAACTCTTTAAATAAATAAATAAATAAATACCACACATTCTGGGACTGTCCCAACATCACACGATATTGTAGGGCTGTCATGGCCACGATCACTCAGGAATGTGGCTTCAACGTCTCCCCTGAACCAAGGAGGTGCCTTCTTAATGTGTGGGAGCCCACAGGCTTTAACCATGCAGAGAAGGACTGGGCGAACCTGGGTATCACACTAGCTAGGCAGAACACTGCTCAACATTGGGGAGCACCGACAGTCCCCTCACACCAGCAGTGGTGTCGGGACCTAGACATTGTTATGGTAGCGGAAAAGCCAGTCTTTATTCATAGAGGGTGTCCCCGGAAATGGACACAAGTGTGGGGGAAATGGAACACATTTCGAGGGAACATATGCGCCCCTCCGCCTGAAGAATCCGATTTGGAACTGAGTGACTGACATACAAAGACGATGTTCCCCATGGAAGAGTTTTTATGCACTGTGAAGGCGGGTCTATTGGGAGAGGTGCAGAAGCAAAAGTATTTATACTCTGTTTACTCTCAGGCACTACCTTGTATGTTATATGAACCAAGAAATACATGAGTTTGTAATCAGCTATGTTTTATGCAAATAACAATAACAATTTCCAAAAAATAAAAATATAACTCTCACAGACAACTACAGAAAACAATGGTAAATCCCCCAAAAGAACAGGGGCATCATGGCAAGGACATTGCAAAATTCCTAACTTTTCCACTCAACAATATCTCTTACCTTAACTGCTACATACATTTCAGTGGACGTTTTTTTAGTGGAAAGCCCTAAACTGGTCCCCAGAAATGCTTGTTTCTAGTTAATCCAATTTTATATTGTGCTAAGGGCATATCTCTCCCCGGATAAAATCAATTTGTATTTTCACAGACAAGATGAGTGCTGTCCGTGCTTTAAGATTGTAGATGCAGGTATTTCACACATGGTCTGGTCATGCTCCGCCCTGCAGATCTACGGGGAGGGGGTGCTAGATGCATTACACACCTGCACCGATGGAGAAGTGCCAAGGACATGGGAGTCGTGCATCACTGGTGTGTTTTCCAGAAATAAAAAACATAAAGCATCCACAAGGTTTTATGATCTGGGCTTTATTGTGGCCAAGCGATTGATTACTTGTAAGTGGAAGTCAGAGTAGTCCCCTCCAATGAAAGCCTGGTTCCTCTCCATGCTGAACTGGGCGAAGGCTGAAGCGGTCTCCCTGATATGGGAAGATACGCTGGGCTTGCGCAAATTTCCCATCTCCATTGAATGGAATGCTATGCTGTGTGCACTGCAGGGGCTGCTAGTGCTGGAGGCTCCGTTAGATGTTCCCCTTCCTGATGGCCAATGAGATTGTCTTTAGTAGACCCACATCCCAAAGGGAGTGTTGATATATTGACTGTAACACCTGCTCCCTTTACTAGACGATCTTTATTCTCAGCAGTCTGATGGTGAACTTTTAGAGTAGCTGTAGCGATCCTGCTCTCTGTCGCTGGGGGACCTTAATTCCCCTTCCTCCTTTTTTTGTGGCTCTTGCTTCCCTTTCTTCCCCCTCTCCGATACATTTTTTTCCCAAGTTTGGTGTTTCATATGGAAGTTTGATTCTATGCACTGATCTATGTGATATGGCGGAGTGAAGCCATACGGCGCGTCATTATGTAAACTGTTGCATGCTGTATAAGTTGCTGCTACGGAGCACCGCAATTCAGTCGCTCAGACTCTTTGAGTATGGGAGGAAAATGTATAGTTAACGTACTGTACTAAATGTTATTACCTATATTGTATATGCCTAATGATGTAACCATGTATCTATATTGTTGTTTGATTATCTGGATTTTATGACCACCTATTGGTACTGTGTGGTGCTTTCCCTGACAATGTACTACTTTGTATTCATGTACACACAACAAAACAGAAAAAACCTTTACTAAACAGATCAAATAAAAAATCAAATGCTTTAGTGTTGATGGCAGATGGTAGCAGCTTTTATATGTGAGACCACAACCGATCAAATGTTTGATCTAATAAAATAGTTACAGGTGCCTCTGAATCCACCATAACCTTAATGTGTTTTGCCATCAATAATGGTTTGACACAATGGCCCTTTGAATAATATGCTACTAGGATTACCATCTAGCATGTCAACAGTCATGAGGGTATTTGAAAACATGTCAATACACTCCTGAGTCTCAATTTGCATGTCACAATCATATACATTGCTGATTTGAACTCTACTGGGAGCAAAACATGCACCTTTACAAACACCTTGGAAGTTTCCAACATCGATTACAACTTTACCATATACTGCACACATTAGATTGTTGCCAATATGATTCTTTGACCCACTATGGTAGCACACCAGATATGAAGCTCAATTCTGTGTTTGGTGAACCCTCTGAAGCTTCTGGACTCACTATATCTACTGCATCTTATTGCCTCTAAATTATTTAGTGCTTACCATACAAACCTCTTCCTCATTTGACAGATAACTAAGTTGATGCTGCCCCGAATGATTAAACATTACTTGTGTGGTTATAACAGACCTTTCAATACTCTTTGCCACATCTATTGTCTCCGACAAAGACGGATTGTGGCATAGTAACAAACGTTCTTAATTATTTTTTTTTATAGCAATTAAAGACAAATTGGTCTCTTATATCATCATTTTCATTATTGCCGAAATCACACTTAGATGCCATTACTCTTAAAGTGGCTATGTACTCCTCAATAGTTTCATCACTAGATTGTTTGCACTTAGAGAAATTAAATTTTTCTAAAAGAAAACTGGCTTCTTACGAAAATAAAAAGAGCCATTTTTCTCATTGGTTCATATCCAATTACTTCTATGACAGTTAGGTAATTCTCAAAAGTATGTAACCATTCACTCCACTTGATCTCTGGTTTTCCAGGTTTCTGAAGGAAAGCTGGTAGTTGCAGCACATTTCGACTTGTAGCCTTGATGACAACAGGCAAATAAAAGCTAATAAGAGTATTGAAAGAACAAACAAAACTGTGAAGAATAATCATTAAGACTTAGAAGACGTTTTTGATAATGAAGAACAAGGTTTATTGTAGTAAGAGCTTCAGTCACGGCCAGGAGCGTTGTACCCTCAGAGGCTCAGTCAGCAACTGCCAAGAAGCAATAGAACCTCTGAGGATGCACACTCCACGCTCGAGAGAACTACAGAATGTGCTTACATAGTTAATGACATCAGCGTCATACACAGGTAACAATGACTAAAACCACTACATCTCCTCCCCTTCTTCAGTCGACAAATAAATTAGCGCTCTGATTGGTCAAGAATTGAGCCTGCTGTCTGAGCTCGAGCGTCTTATTCAACCTTGCGCTTGATCGACGTGAAGAACTTTGTCTCAGCTCTCTGATTGGTTGTGTGAGGGTGGAGCGCGCTGCTTGAGCTCAAGCGTCGAGATCGACTTTTATTATCCTGCGCGGTGCAGCGCGTGCAGCTAACACCTGCCCTGGCCAAAATAATGTTGCGCTGAGATTTATGTTAAAAAAAAATGTTGTCTTACCAGCTGGCGATTACATTCCCTCGTATCTGTTAATCTGAACTTGAGTGGAAGGACTCTTATGGGTAAGTAATTTTCTGCTGAATCGTACTTTGCGTGGATTCTTCAGAGCATGTGGCTGAAGATTTCCAGATCGTCGCCAATAATGTGAAAAATAATCATTAAGTCTTAGAAGACGTTTTTGATAATGAAGAATGTTGTGTCTGTGTCTCGAGCCCTGTTCATTATACTTCTAGGCTCGAGCACAGCTGTTCATTATACTTCTAGGCTCGAGCACAGCTGTGTTCTTGTGCTCGTGCGCCCTGTCAATGTGTTATGGTTTGAACTGGGGTGGCGTTGAAGTTGGTGCGGGTGGTGAGTGCTGGTTGGCGGCTGTGTCCGCATCTCGTCTATGAATTGGGGTTATGTTAACAATAAAGCAGTTCTACTAAAATTACTGCCTACGTGTATTCAATTTAACAATGGCGACGATGGCGCATAACCCCAAAGAGAACCCACGAATTTGTAAAAGAATTTGGATGCCGAGAAGACAATTTGAAGATGAATCTATCCAACAGAAATAATAAGACCAGCTACCACCTGAACGCATCCGATGTAAGTTTTATTTTACGTTTGAGAGTTAAATCAACGTAATAGTAAAAGACTGTGATTGAATGAACCACGTTAAGGATCGGATGCCGCAGAGTTAATGAAAATAGTGAAATGACATAAGGTGATTGCAACCTGGGAAACTTACGTTAAAAGATTTTAAACTTGAAGTATAAACAGAGTGATTACTAAAGAACTGATACCTTAAACCGGAAAGGATTTGATTAAAGGAAAAGTTATTACTGGTACTGCATATCGGAATGAATTTAAACTGATACCGTGAATCGGATTGAATGTGACAAAGAAGGAACTTATTGCCGAAGTGTGATTAAAAAACTTTCAGTGTATTGAAGCTGTATCGAGAAGGAAAAGTCATCCTTTGTGCAAGGATTTAATTGGAAAGATCATTACGTTAAACAAAATAGCAGTACCTATCGTTAGAATTTGCATTTTATAAAAGCAGGAACGTTCCACAGAGGAGTGTTTGGTGGACGCTGTTCACGACATCACGCAGAACATTCTACAGAGGAGTGTTAAACATCGCGCAAAACGGCGTCAGGGTCACGCATCGGGACAAGATACGTGACTCCATTTTATCTGGTTGTTTAACGTGTTACTAAGCAACTGTTGCAGCGCAAGGTCACGCATCGCGTAAGGTTGTGACTCGTCGTTGGTGAATAAACTACAACCAAAAGACACGTCGGAACTCAAATAAACAAACAAAGAACACGTCGGAACTCAAAGCGGAACTACCTGAGTGTGATTAGAGATTCAAGGAATTTACTCAAAACGATATTACTTCATCTGTGACACACACACTGTGTATAATTTTTAAGAATTCATCTGTGATACGCACACTAATTGTCACGCTGTGCGTCATAATTTTGATGAGATATTTAATGATTACTCTCTGACTTATTCATTATTCTACCTGAATTTCAATTTTTCTTGTATTTATATCAGTGGGAACTCATTC
Organism: Lissotriton helveticus; assembly: GCF_964261635.1. Taxonomy (NCBI): domain Eukaryota; kingdom Metazoa; phylum Chordata; class Amphibia; order Caudata; family Salamandridae; genus Lissotriton; species Lissotriton helveticus. Next base: position 1,542,527,492 of record NC_136065.1, read on the forward strand.
TAGATACAAGTATGGCAACTACTACGATGAATTTGCCAGCCCCACAGGCATTTTTAATTAGAGATGGGGAAGTATCGAGTCAGAGATGGGAGGAATGGAGGGATTATCTAGTAAATTATTTAGAAACGTTCAAGAGCAAGGAGTTGACCCAAGAAAGGAAAAAGAAGATACTTTTACATTGTCTTGGACCAGGGGGGTTAAGAGTTTATAATAGAATAGAAAAAAAAATGCTGGTGGGGGGATGTTTTTACACAAGCAATAGGCGATCTCAATGCTTATTTTGCCCCCACGGTATGCAAGGCTGTACATAGGTTCAATTTTTTTCATCGGAAACAAGATGCAAATGAAAAGATAGAAGATTATATTGCTTCATTGAGAAGGCTTGCGTTATCTTGCAATTTTGGCACTATTGAGGAGGATTTAATTCGCGATCAAATAGTGATGCACTGTAATAACAGCGGATTGCAAGATAAGTTATGGGTGAATGGGGATGCTAGTCTAAGAGAAATATCAGCGATTGTTAGCAAGGCAGAGTTGACTACTAGGTGTGCCAAAAAAGTAGTTAATAAAGTGAAGGGAGAGAACAGTGATGAGATAATTAAGATAATTAGAGCTCCTGTTCAAAACAAGAGAGAACAAAATTTAACTAAGAAAGACTTTAAAGGCAATGCTACAGCTTTTGAGTATAAGGGTGAATGTTTTCGCTGTGGTAGCCCCTCGCATTTTGCCAACGACAGAAGATGCCCTGCCTTGGGTCAAACGTGTACCTATTGCAAGATGACCGGTCATTTTGCAAGAGCGTGTAAGAATAAAGTAGTAGGGTGGATTGTGGAGCAGTGTGATGAGGAAGATGACAGCGGGGAGCAAGAGTTTATTAATGAAGTAGTTTCTTATGTTTGTGAAGATATTGACAACAACTGTGACATCAAGAACTTAGGAGTGAGTGTTAACATTGTGTAAGTTTGAGGTTTAATTGAGACATGGTCGTTTTTTTAGGTGAACAGGGTAAAAGTATTAAGTAGTATAGTATGGAGAGTTTTAGTGAGTATTTTAATTCGTTTGATTTTGTTTTGTGAAGGGGGGAGAAGTGTAGGGTTTGTGTTTTTGTGTGTGTGTTTTTGTGTGTGTTTCGTGTTTGTTTTTGTGTTGTTGTTGTGAAGAGGGGAGAAGTGTTGTGTCTGTGTCTCGAGCCCTGTTCATTATACTTCTAGGCTCGAGCACAGCTGTTCATTATACTTCTAGGCTCGAGCACAGCTGTGTTCTTGTGCTCGTGCGCCCTGTCAATGTGTTATGGTTTGAACTGGGGTGGCGTTGAAGTTGGTGCGGGTGGTGAGTGCTGGTTGGCGGCTGTGTCCGCATCTCGTCCATGAATTGGGGTTATGTTAACAATAAAGCAGTTCTACTAAAATTACTGCCTACATGTATTCAACTTAACAAAGAACAAGGTTTATTGTAGTAGGAGTTTCAGTCACGGCCAGGAGAATTGCACCCTTAGAGGCTTGGTCAGCAACTACCAAGAAGCGATAGAACCTCTGAGGATGCACACTCCACGCTCGAGAGAACTACAGAATGTGCTTACATAGTTAATGACATCAGCATCATTCACAGATAACAATGACTAAAACCACTATAAAAACAAATGTTTATATCCATACAGTCTAAATAATAGTAATTATAACGGTTTCTTTTTTTGTTTTGTTTATTCTATTTTCCCTCACTTCTCAATATTCTAGTGTAAACATACGGAAGTAATTGCTACCTACTGTTGCCATCAAATAGGGAACTTAACCAGCAAATGTTATTGAAACCCTGTGTGCGCACCACTGTGACACGTCAAGCAATATTAACAATACCCTGGTGTGCACATCACCTGATATGCCTTTTGATGTGGAAAGCTCCCTCAATCAATCACCAATCAATGGCATCCCAACAAACAGGCTGCAGGATAGGACTGACACCCTGAAAGTGTAATACACAAGCACTTTAGGTGCTCAAATGCTGATGACACGGTTGCAAGACAACCCTGACATACCAGTAGCTTTGCGCTGAAGTGCGCACACACTGCAGACCATGCTCAGCAGCTTGCAGTTGTAAAAAGAGAAATAATAATAAATCATTTGTAGAGCGCCTGGCTACACAAAAGAGCAGTGTGTCCCCACGCTAACCACTGATAAATTATTCAGAGGACTGATGTTAATAGGCAGGGGGATTACAAAATGGGAAAAATTGATGTTTTTAATTTCCTCCGGAATCCCATTTCAGATGGCTCCATCCTAAGGTGCAGTGGTAGAGCATTCCAGTGTTTGGAGGCTAAGTACCTAAATGAGCGTCCGCCCATTCTGGCCCTGAGAATACGGGGGATTTTAAACAGCATCGCGCCAGAGGATCTTAAATTCCGAGTGGGGCGATGTATGGTCAAGAGGTTCTTTAGATAGTCCGGACCTTTGTCCTGGGCAATGCGATGCGCGTAGCAGAGGGCTTTAAATTTAATTCGCTCCTTAATAGGAAGCCGATGGAGCTTGGCCAGGGCGGACTTCCCTGAAGCTCTGCGCGGAAGGCCAAGTACTAAACGTGCGGCAGCATTCTGCACGCACTGAAGTTGGTGAAGTGCTTTTTGACTTAGCCCTATCAGCATGGCGTTTCCATAATCGAGGTGCGGAGTCACTAGGGCGTGGACAATAGTTTTTCTCGCTGTGGCAGGAAGAAGATCTAAGACCTTACGGAGGACCCTAAGTAAACCAAAACATCTCCCCGTGACTTTGTTAACATGGGTCTTGTACGAGAGGTCGGTGTCCAGCATAACGCCGAGATTTCTTACCGACTCTCTCGGAATAGGGGGGTCCCCGAGTTCAATAGGCCACCATAGCCTCGACCATGTTGATGTCGCTCTCCCGACCACCAGTAACTCAGTTGTTTCGCCGTTAAGGCGCAGGCAGTTGTCATTCATCCATACTGCCACAGCTGACAAACAGTTAGAGAAGTTGGTGGCATCTTCACTGCGGTCGGGTGTGAGCTTAAACACCAGCTGTGTGTCGTCAGCGTAGCTAACAATGTCCACCCCAAATGCCTCCACCACGCGAGCCAGGGGTTCCATATAGATATTAAACAAGGTGGGGCTCAGACTTGAGCCCTGGGGAACCCCATGGCTTACCTTACGTGGGGAAGATCTGAAGGGTGGACAGTGTAGCTGAAAACTTCTGTCGGCTAGGAAGGATTGCAGCCAGGCCAGCGCTGACCCTGTCAACCCCATCTCCATCAGGCGAGACAGCAGCGTTGAGTGCAGCACGGTGTCAAACGCTGCACTCAGATCTAATAAAACTAATGCAGCTGTCTCGCCTTCATCCACTATCTGCCTAATGCGCTCGGTGGAATACAGAACGGCCGACTCCGTCGAGTAGCCAGCTCTGAATCCCGATTGTGATGAGTGGAGAAGGGCTTCTTCTTCTAGATGTTTCATAAGCTGCCTATTGGCAATCTTTTCCACAATCTTCGCACAGAAGGGGAGAAGGGAGATGGGGCGGAGATTTTGAAGTTGTGAAATGGGGATGTTGGGTTTCTTCTTTAAGGGAATAACCTGAGCAGTTTTCCACGCTTCAGGTACATGACATTCCTGGAAAGATAAGGTGACCATGTGGCTAATATGGTCAAGTAGCATGCTCTCCATAACTCCTTTGCACCACGCCACTGGGCATGCGTCAGATGGAGATCCGGATTGTATGCTCTTAATGATTCCCAGTAATTCATTTCTTTCAGGCGTTATAAAGCATTTAAGCCGAGATCTTTGTGTGGAGACAGCTTCAGTAACCCCAGGGCTGGTTAACAGATAGTTACCAGCAGTGAAAGTGTCATGAATTTTGTCCACCTTATCCACAAAAAAATCGGCTACAAGATCGCATAGCTCAGTAGAGTAGATATCTTGAGCTTCGAGCCTGGATGGAGTCGTGAGTTCTCTGTATATACTAAATAGTTCTTTGGTGGGGTTGCCTGCTGTCTCAATTCTATTTTTAAAGTAGATGCTCTTTTCTAATCTTACCAATTTCTGGTATTTTTTTATCTCTATCTTATAGCCTGCTTTGAGTTCAGGGGCATAGTTCTGCCTCCACCTCCGCTCCAACGTTTTACATTTGGTTTTAGCTAATCTAAGTTTTTCCGAGAACCACGGAGCTGTTTTGGATTGCCTGGTCGGTGGTTTAATCACCCAGGGTGCTACCTCATCCAGGGCCTTGGACATCCAGTTCTCATAACTGCTCCATGTTTCCTGTAGTGTGTTACATGGGGACAGGGGGTGTTTTAGTAAGGCGTGTTCGAATAGTTCAGGGGAAAATTTCTTCCAGACCCTGCGCTTAAGAGGTAAAGATCCTTTCAATTTAATTCGCGGGGGCGTCTTCTATTTCGAATGGGACGATGCTATGGTCCGACCAGATCAACTGGACCGGGGGTAGGACCCTAACACCTTCCCAATTGGAAAAAATGGGGTCCAAGGTATGACCCAGCTGATGTGTGGGGGCTGTGGATAGCAGCCTAACCCCTACAGAGTTCAGTGCTGCTATCACGGTTTGTGCCTCTTTACAATCATTGTCTTCACAATGGAGATTCAGATCTCCTAAGACAAGAAACTTTTTGTGTCTAATTGCTGGTTGGTGTACTAGATCTAAAAGTTCGTTTCCAAATTGCGCTACACTCCCTGGGGGGCGATATATCAATAATCCGTTTACCGTGTTTTTGGGATCTGCTTTTAGGGTGAAAAAACCACATTCGATGTAAGGCATGGTGGCTTTAGTTAGCGTACATTCTAGTTCTAGTTTATAAATTAGAGCTAGTCCCCCACCACGTTGTTTTTGTCTGTCTAGTCTCAACAGACTATAACCAGGGGGGATTGCTTCAAGAACCTCCGGGGAAGAAGTTTCATCCAGCCATGTCTCCGTAAGAAACAAGGCATCCGGTTCCCTATTTAACAACAAGTCATATATCTCGACTCTGTGTTTCCTCATAGACCTGCAATTCAATAGTAGCAGCTTTAACTTGGCTACTTCCCTCTTCTCCCCTCTAGACAGTGGCAGTGTCAACTTACACGTCTTACAGTAGGGAGGTAATGAGTCAGCCAGTAGAGTATGGAAGCAACTACTGCCCGATTTCTGACTGAATGAAAGCAGCTCCATTTTGGTGTAACATAGCCGAGGTTTAGACTTGTCCTGCAATGACGCAGGGTTTGACGGATCAAGGAGTGCTGCCCCGTGCCCCGGTTGTTCGCGGACGGGCGCAGACGGGCAGGACTCTGGCTTGACTCCGGCGCGCAAGCCGTATATTTTTATAGAGGCGCCTGAGTGGCAGAAGAGGAAAGCCCTCTCCAAGATGGCCGCCACTAACCTCTCGGCTCAGTCCCTCGGAAATGACGGCCCTAGATCGGCCAGTAAGTGAAGGGGGAGGCAAGTTATCTGCTAAGTTCTATTTTTAAAATAAAGATCTTAATGGCGTGGAATCCGCACCCCGAAATCGGTGCGAGATTCAAAGCGCCGCGGTAGTGTGCAGCGTAACGCGCTGGTGCCGGGGGGAGGGAAAGGACACAAAGGGAAATATCAAAGTTTTTTTAAAACAATTAAAAGTTTCAACCGCCCGGCTCACGCCTCAGGGGTAAAATATCAGCAATCTGCAAAGCCAGATACAGAGATGCACCATGACAAATCCTTTTTGACTTGAGGGTTCCAATTGCAGCAATGAACATTAATTGCTGACTATGACATCACAAGCCAGCCAGCCAGCCCATTGTTTTGCGTTGTGGGCCAGCTCATGTAGCTGTTGGTGGCAGGAGCAGACCGCTGGGCTAGCCAGCAGAAATAAGGGGCATTGGCCAAAACCAGGAGACAACAGTAAAAGTTTATCCAGTGAAACTAGGCACATAAAAAGCAAAGCAAATTCACCAAGATTGCAGTATACTTCACCACTCCTTTACAGTGATACCAGATCGATAATGATACGTCGGTGTGTCATGAAGTTCCCACTAATCCGTAGGACCTGTGCTTTTGTTGGACCACATGAACTTGTGTGAGGTGCCTGGACTGATTCTGAGCACCCCCCCACAGCATATGTTGTCCTAGAGACTAACTAGCTCACAGTGCCACCATGGAACCCCCTAACCTTACCAGGGAGTGAATGGTTTCTGGCAACTAATGACCATGACAACCCTGACCCCTCAGGAATCATGGAAACAGACCAGTACCTTTTGCTCAGTCACTCATGCTTACTTGTGCTCAGAGAAATATACAGAGAATACACAGGGGACATTTTCAATATATTTTTTGAACCAATCTTATTCTTGTATAGAATGCATGTGCTGCAATAATCAGTAGACAGAAGCAAATAAAAGTGATTACAAGCGCCAAAAGAGTGAATAGTAGATATAGTTCTACCATGGTGCTAAAACAATGTATATATAATTAGGCATATAAACAAGGCAATAATCAGGCATATCCTACTATGCAAACCCTACTCTGAATGCACCTAGAGTGTGTGTAGGTGTGAAAACAAGATTCCCCCAAGGGACGATCCAACCCCATTACCTGGTGGGAGCCCATCTTGGGTCATGTACTGGAAAAAACCTCATGGAGATGTCAGACCGCTGCTTGGTGAAGTCTCAGCATGCAGGGCCCTTGGTTTTCAGCTGAAGTGTCTCATCTCCTAATATTTTTGGATGCTCATTTTTTATAATAAAAAGAATGCTTGTAATGTGCGCATAGATTAGCGATGTAATGGATATGTAGATAGCCATGTTGCCCCGTGGATGAAGCCAGAATGACATTTGTACATGGTGCATCGTGAGGCCTTGTACATGGTGTTCAAGACATCATGATCATGTTATGCGAAGCTTGCAATGTAAACAAAGTAGTTTCATAGAAACTAATCCAACATTGTTGTCCATGCAAATATGTCCAAAAGGTCATAACAAATGTTATTATGCAGAATCAGGATATTGTAAGAAAAATATGTAGTTCCTTGACTTGGGTTTAACCCAGGCACATAACACCCACTCCTCATACTAAGGGTCGATATGTAAAATAGTAGGCTATAATGAAATTAAAACAAAAAAAGGTCTAAAATCACTTTTAAATCATCTAAAAGCAAGCTTTCTTTTGAAATGTTCTGAAAAGTCTTTAAAAGTCTTGTAATAATTAGGTGGTCTTCGTTGGTTGGGGCAGCGGGGCAACCGCTGTCCCAACCAATGAAGGCACAAAGCTCTTTTCATCTAGAAATCACAGATGTGTGGGCTGCTGGAAGTAAATTGGAAATGTGACTCAACATATTAATTGAATTACAAGGAGTCACATTTGAAGATTTCCCCTCCCCCCCCAGGTCGATTCATTAGACCCTTGGGGGACGCTGTTGTTATTTTGAAAGATCGGTTGGTGCCAATTCGCATGCCACCTTAATTATTACAAGTCATTGGATGGGGGCACGCTGATGATCTTTATGTCTGACGAGGACGCATAAGAGACAACTTTGTTACGCTCCATCCAGGCTCGAAGGAGTTCATTTTTTCTCATTCGCTTATCGAACGACTAAGGCTGTCACGAGGCTCCTTTGTCCTGAGGAAGACCCTATTTGGATGCATCTACATACACATGTATCCACAGGGTCGAAACGTCGACATGAAACAGTCTCCTATCCAGGCTCACAATAGCTAGGAATTAAACAGACAGTGCACGTAATACTGAAAGACCAGAGAAGGACAGAGAATTTATGTTATTGTCTTTTTGTGTTTGAATCTGAAACGTCACTTATAACACTTTCTGTCACTTCAGCCACGTATTGAATTTTCTCTGTATTGTTACTGTGTCTTTATGATTTTTGTCTGACAGCACGAATGAATTGACTTTGTAAAGATTTTGATGTTATAGTTAGAAAATCAATTTAAATGTAGAAATAAATTCATATATTTTTGGTAACTTGTTGTAGGTGTGGTGCACTAATCATAATAAACGTATACATTTGATGTGTATTGTGTTTTTTGAAGGAATGTTAAGGTTCTAAAAAGCATTTCTCAGTGCCTACCCAACAGAACCAACTGTAGCTTTACATACCATGCACTCAGGGCATCGCAGCACAAGCAGTGTTGTCTCCATTCCGGGTTGAACTGGGATGTCTATTGCAGAGGCCAAAAATTAAAATCAGGATTCCTACCAGTAGTAGCAGGACAAGTGGGAGACCTCTAAAAACGCATCCTAACACGGAGTGTATGAATAATAGTAGAACTCCGAAAATCATCTGAAAGGTGCTAACCAGTCCAGAACTAATTCATTAAAAAAGTGCACTATTCCCTTTGTATCAGACATAATTAAAGATATGGTGGACCAGCTCCCCAAAGTGCAGCTCGAAGTAAGTATGGAGTAGCGTCTGTATCTCGGATGAGGACATTGGAGATAAAATGTCTCTGTGGCTGATGCTTAGGCCAGACCTTTTTGAAAAAGAATGGCTTTCAGATTGGTCAAAGAATCAAATCATATGTTGGAAACATTTTTCGAAGGCCATAGCGTTGCCTCCCTAACTGTGCGGGCAAGTGGAAACAGTACTTGTATGCAACAAATGACTATGGAATTAACCGTCACTGGAAAGCGATGCCTGGTTTCATTCCACAGCAACCTTGATCATTCAGCATCAATTAGCTCCCATTAGAGAGCAACTTGAAGACAGGATGGATCACGGCAGCTGGAGAACCCTTCAGATAACAGGACAAGTTCACAACTGAAGGAGTGTATGCTCCATGAAGAGAAAAGTTCTTGAAAACTAAGGACCCGCTTAAAGCATCCTCACAGTCTGAACCACTAAGGAAAACTTCTGTGTTCCTGCGCCTAAATCTGAAAGGTAATTCCCAGTACTCATGCACATAAACTTCCCCTAGCACTTCAAATCTACCTACCTGTTGGTATTGTAGCCAATACTGGAATTGGAAAGTCGTGAACGGTAGGGTGATCGAACTTTGGATTATCCAGTATGTGGATGGTTTCTCAGCCACGGTGAAAGGTAATTGGTCTAAGTTGTCAAGGTGCAACATGGTATATTTTGCATCTCTGCGTGCCATCAGAACTGTTTTTTCCGTTAGATCATATGCAGAAAACAGACTCCTACTATTGATGTAACACCATGGCATGTGGCCAGCATGTAGTGTTTGAAGCGCCCAGCTTAATATTACAATGGATCATAGCTGTGATTGTCCATGTTGTAAAATGGACATATCTTACTGTATTATGTCAATTGCAGAAGATACTAAGTTTCCCAGTGAACAAATTCTGGATGATATTGTGGTCATACCGTTGTCAGCCAAAGCATTTTCTAAGTTAACCCTGTTGATCTTGCACAGTCTCTCAGCAGCATCCTGTTGAGAAAGTTTCCACAGCTCGCAAATTCCATACAAGAAGCTCTTTTGACGTGGGTTCTGAGGACCTAATAAAAAATCTCTGAGATCCATATCATCAGAAAGAAGGGACAAGTGTTGCTTCACCTGAGAAAGTGTTGAGGTTTTTAGCCAATCAAGGCACAACTTCCCCACACTATATGATGTCACCACCCCGAGTGTTCTGATTGTACATATCACTGATCAGGTCCATTGATCTTAAACCCTTAGGGGTTGCCCAGGAATCTAGATTGACACCCATTTTTGTCCATAAGCCAAACCAACCAGCCCTTCCAATTGGGGTCTGATGAATTTAAGAAAACATTACGTATCATGGTATCTAGTGTATCCTCTTATGAGTGGGTTAAGTTCTGTCAATTACCAAAGCATGAGACTGCAGGAAAATGAGGTGTGTTCAAATCTTTCATCTTGGCTATTCCAATGGCGAAAGTTTGTTGCAATGTTTTATTCAGGGAAATGATCTGATGTGGTATGAGACATGCTCTGAATAAGGCCTCAGTTCCCTGAACCTGCCAATCTTTTGTCCCCCAGGCAGATTTTGTGTCTATGGTGTTCCTTCAAAAGTCGGAATCCTGTACAGACAGTTGGGAAATAAAGGAAGCAGAGTATATCAGCTTGGTGTTTGTTAGCATACTTTTCTGTGCAGGTGTAGGTGCAAGCCTATAATAATAGGAGGCTGGGTCTGATATATCAAAACCAGAAACATTTGCAAACTTTTGTTCAAATGTTTTTGAGCTACCTTTTGGCTGTGTTGGGCAGTGTTCCAATTGAGTGTAATTGTAAACAGCATGTGGGATACTAGCTTTGAGTAAAAAATGGTGACCATAATGTTGATAGCAAAACTGATTGATCTGGACCTGCAAGCAAATTGTGTAGAGTTTCAAAGTCCTAATCATCAGAGAAAGGACTAAATGTGATGATATCATTTAAGGAATTTTTAAATAAATATGGGACTTGTAAAAGTTCAGTAGGGCCATACACATCATAAGATACCCTAGCCCACACGAGTCCCTCTGGAACTAGTACTGCTGTAATGTTCACCAGGAACAGGTCCCTTAGTTCACGGTGCGATGATGCATGTGGTTTCAGAACCAAGTTCACAAGTTGTAATGCAGAGCGTTCTGGGAGATGGTGTCCATTCAGAAGTAGGAAAAAGACAGTTACCAAACCAATACAGAGGACATTTGCAAACTTTTGTTCAAATGTTTTTGAGCTACCTTTTGGCTGTGTTGGGCAGTGTTCCAATTGAGTGTAATTGTAAACAGCATGTGGGATACTAGCTTTGAGTAAAAAATGGTGACCATAATGTTGATAGCAAAACTGGTTGATCTAGACCTGCAAGCAAATTGTGTAGAGTTTCAAAGTCCTAATCATCGGAGAAAGGACTAAATGTGATGATATCATTTAAGGAATTTTTAAATAAATATGGGACTTGTAAAAGTTCAGTAGGGCCATACACATCATAAGATACCCTAGCCCACACGAGTCCCTCTGGAACTAGTACTGCTGTAATGTTCACCAGGGACAGGTCCCTTAGTTCACGGTGCGATGATGCATGTGGTTTCAGAACCAAGTTCACAAGTTGTAATGCAGAGCGTTCTGGGAGATGGTGTCCATTCAGAAGTAGGAAAAAGACAATTACCAAACCAATACAGAGGACATTTGCAAACTTTTGTTCAAATGTTTTTGAGCTACCTTTTGGCTGTGTTGGGCAGTGTTCCAATTGAGTGTAATTGTAAACAGCATGTGGGATACTAGCTTTGAGAACAAAATGGTGACCATAATGTTGATAGAAAAACTGGTTGATCTAGACCTGCAAGCAAATTGTGTAGAGTTTCAAAGTCCTAATCATCAAAGAAAGGACTAAATGTGATGATATCATTTAAGGAATTTTTAAATAAATATGGGACTTGTAAAAGTTCAGTAGGGCCATACACATCATAAGATACCCTAGCCCACACGAGTCCCTCTGGAACTAGTATTGCTGTAATGTTCACCAGGGACAGGTCCCTTAGTTCACGGTGCGATGATGCATGTGGTTTCAGAACCAAGTTCACAAGTTGTAATGCAGAGCGTTCTGGGAGATGGTGTCCATTCAGAAGTAGGAAAAAGACAGTTACCAAACCAATACAGAGGACCAGAAAAAGTAATCCAATTATAATACAGAGATGTAACCAAGGAGCAACAAATATGCATTTTTCAGCCAAATATAGAGAGCCTGAAACCTGTAGCTTGAAAGGGAGAGGCGGTGGTGGTAGCTCAGGTTCACTTGTGTCAGATGAGAAGTCGTCATAATGCACGAAGTAGCCAGATGTCGTCTGTTCTATTTTTGGCAGCTCGGCAGGTTTTGTAGAACTGGGAGATGACTCGAACTGAAGCATTATCACATAGACGTCGTCAATTTTTCAAATTGAAATTTGAGTTTCTGTACTTGTTGACTGAACAGTTGTAGTAGTTTCAAGAGGAAGAAGTAGTACTCCATTTACGGACATTGTGGAGCGAGAAGAAATTTAGTAAATTAATTTATGGAGATAGGGTTACCACAATGTGGGAACATTATATATCCTACAAGTTTGAAAAACCTACAGTCAGTACATAGGGTATACCTATTCAGCTGAGGCAGATTTCCCTACCCACCACAAACTCTGGTTAAGATTGGAGGTAAGTAGGGGTCTCTGAAAAAAGCTCAACGGAACTATTCAGATAGGCCGTTCAATAAGAACCCAATCAACGTTGGCGGTGCGATGTCATGTAGTTCCCACTAATCCATAGGACCTGTGCGTTTGACAACATAAACTTTGGGTGAGGTGCCTAGACTGATTCTGAGCCCACCCGCAGGATATGTTGGCCTAGAGAGCAGCTAGCTCACAGTGCCACCATAAGTAAGGCTCCCTGTTTTTCATTTTTACAGATAAATACAATTTCCTTGTCTGTATTTATTTTTAAATGTGGATAAAAACAGAAATTGGGTTGCTATTGGGTGAATCTAAATAGTCTCTGCTATGACTGCCAGGGCCAATGTCTGTTTGGCTTGATAGATAAGGGGTTAAAAAATTGATTTTAGTAAATAGGCTTTAACAGCAGTAGATATGCATAAGGCACATTGTTTTATCCTCTTCGGATGTTCATAACACTGAAACCAGACAGGCATTCAAGCATGAGTTCATATTTATCAGTGAATAAATGTGGAAATATACCAGTCTCAGCCTCACTTTTTTTCACAAAACCCAATATAAATGTGGATAAATACAGATAAATACAGATAGAATTACCCAAAAAACAATATGGCTAAATACAGATGGAAATTTTAAAAAAAGCAATACCATAAAACTGGGAGCCCTAACCATAATCCCCCCTAAACTTACCAGACAGCAAATAATTTCTGCAACTACTGAACATGACAATCCTGACCCCTCAGGGATTATAGAAACAGACCAGTACCTTTTGTTCAGTCACTCATGCTTACTTGTGTTCAGATAAATATAAAATATTTATGAAACCATTGTTCTTCTTGTATAGAATGCATGTGCTGTGATAATAAGTAGAAAGAAGAAGATGAAAGTGATTAAGAGGGAATAGTAGATATAGTTCTACAATGGTGCTAAAAAATTGTGTATAGGCAGGCATATAAACAAGGCATAAAACAGGCATACTCCTACTATGCAAACCCTACTCTGAGTGTACCGAGAGTGTGTTTAGGTGTGAAGCCAGAATCCCCCCGTTACCAGGTTGGAGACAATGTAGGAGTCCGTCTTGGTCACGAAGTGGACACCCCCTCATGGAGATGTCAGACTGCTGCGTGGTGAAGTCTCAGCATGCAGGGACCTTTGGCGTCACCTGAAGTGCCTCCTCTGCTTATCTTTTGTGACACCCATTATGTATAATAGAAAGCTTCCTTGTGATGTGAGTATAGATTAGCAATTTTACGTAGATGACCGTGTCGCCCGGTGGATGAAGATAGAATTACATTTGTACATAGTGTGTGAAGAGACCTTTTACATGGTGTATGAAGCATTGTGATAATGTTATGTGAAGCTTGCTGTGTAAATAAAGTAGTTTCAGAGAAACTAATCCAACATTGTCACACACGCAAATATGTCCAAAAGGACATAGTAGAAATTGTATTGTGCAGAATCAGGACAATGTAAGAAAAATGTCAGGTTCCTTTACTTGGGCTTAACTGGGGCATATAACAGGTGGGTTCTAAAGAAAAAAAACACCTTGGGGTACTCCACTCTGGTACCAATACGTAGCAAAGAGGTGGAGGAGTAAATTGTGGCACAAATAACTAGAGAGGCAGTCAGGAAAGTTAAGTTTAAATATCAAAGTCTTCTTTATTCAGTAAGGACTCACAATATACCCGGTACTCAGCTGGCTCTGTGAATGGCAGGCAATGGACTCCTGAGCATTCCAGAACCACTTGTGCACCAGAACCCATCAAGGATCTAAAATAGTACATTCTGAGAGCAATATACAGTAAAATAGAAACAGGACAACGAGATACATAAAGACAGCCTGTGTAAATACATATGTCGCATATTACATCATGTAACAACTAAGGAGGAGTACCCCCTGAGGGAAAGAAATAGAAAAGAATCTCTACTTCTAGAGCATACATCCCAGGTCAGCACAGTGTGCCCCAACCCATTGCTGGACAGTGCATGTCCTTGAATAAGACCCCTCACTCACCAACCTAGTTGGTGACATGCTTCATCATCGGGGTCCCACCCCATAGGCCGAGTGCCCATAGGGTGTGCTGCGACACCTGATTACAGTGGAGCGGGTTACTTTTTTTTATATGTGCATAAAGTACAATGATAAGTGTATTAAAAAGGGCCAAAGCTACTCACTTCAAGAGTTTATTCTTGAGTGTTTGGACCCTTGTTAAAATCAGATGTGGCACCTGTGCCTAACTAGGAAGGCTTCGGTGCCTCAAGAAGTGTGATATGTTTAAAAATAGCGTAGTGTGCTATGTGAATCAAGTGAAGTTAGGTCTACTTGTTTCAACCATATAAAAAAATTATTTGGTTTTCGTCAGGACCGTGAAGATTGGACGGAGTGGTCCACACTCGCTAAGGTGCGTCCAGCCCACGTTCAATTTACAGACCCCAAAATGGTGATCTGGTGTGAAAAAAGGGGTGTATTTTCCTGGTTCAGGAAAAAAACCTGTAAAAGAGAAAGGTTGGGATTACGTACTGGGGAAGACACACACGGGTTTACATTTAAACAGTCATTGTGCTGGGAAAGTTCACCACGGTGAGGTGGTGATGCCGGTAAACCATATTATCAGCATAGTTATTTTTATTCTTGACCTTGGGTCATGTGGTACAGTGGCCAGGGTGCTTCCATTAGGCTGTGTGATTACAGTGAGTACACAACCTAGCGTCGTGGGAAGGTGACAATATGCCAGGACAACTGGGGTTGTGGGAGGGAAAAGGGGAGTGACGAGTGGTCGCCATCACAATGCTGCGCCAATTGTGCTCGAATACAGGTGGATGTGATTATCATGCTGGCGGCTTGGTAGGTGGGCCACCAAATGGTCGGTTTACACTACTGTTGTAAACCTAGTTATGTATATAGAACGCAAAACCCTGCTGTGCTTACACTCAAAGCGGAGACTACCGCTTTATAGGCATCGGAGTGTCCAAGACGGCGAAATCCGTTACCTATGGGTTGTTAAGAATACAGGCAAATCGGGATCAGTATATTGCCCGAGGTTTGTTCTTCACCGAACACAACAGTGATGAAGGGCGACGTAGCCGCCCCACATATCTGTCGGCAAAATTGCACTTACTTGCGGCTTCTGCTCATCTGGTAGTAAACCAACTTGGTTCTCGCTCACAATGGCCCGTGGCGTGTTGCGTTGTGTTTGTGAGGCCGGGTAGGTGAAGTAAACTATGCGTTACTTCCTGGATGGGCGTGGCATTGTTCGTGACCCTGGGCGGACCAATCAGCGAGGTGCTGGGAGGGTGACGCCCGCTTGGGTTACGAACATGCGCAGGTCCGCCGGGGTGCACAGCGGTATGGTAACCATGGCAACCCCGGTGGTGGATGCAGAACTATGAAGCGGTGTAAAGATTAGTTACTTAGTCCTGCTGGGAAACAAAGAAAAGAAAGCAAAAAAATGTTTTGAAAGCTAAACAATGCAACAAAGGAACTCCTCCCTTTTGGGTTGAAGGGGAGTTTTTGGGACATGAACATGGAAAGGCAGGAATATCGAACCGGTCGACAGGGAGATTTATTTGTTATAGACGGGCATGGCGTCATGATTGTGGAGCAGGTATGTTTAAATTGGGATAAAAATAGGGATAAAAATAGTAGGCAATGGGATAGGCTCAAACAGTATGCAGAGGTGGTTATCCCATCACAGTATTCCACGGGATATTATCATTTAAACCAGTTTTGTAGATTGAAAGTCTATAAACCCACCTCTGTTCCTTCTCGAACAGGCGTTGGTTCAAATTAGTTCCTGGTTTTACCTGCTCAATAATAGTCCATTGTATTTCATCTGGTGTGTGCCCTACCGATAGATAGTGTTCGGTGAGCTTGGTATTGGCTTTTTTGCACCTAATGGTGCTCCGGTGTTCTCCGATGCGTATTTTAACCTTTCTGCTGGTCATCCCTACATAATGTAGGTTGCAGGGACAAGTCAGTCTATATACACCGTTCTCGCTGTTACAATTCGTGTGTCCTCTTGAGGAAAATTGAATTTTGCCCTGCTATGTGTCCCCTACGTGTTCCCCATCATGTCGTGTATGTGCATGATCTCCATGCATTTTCTTTCCATGGCCGGAAATAAAGACGCATTTGCAGTTGCGTCCAACGTTAGTATGTCAGTTATCCAGTCCTTCATGAAAGCAACGTGAATTAGGCTTTTAGGCCTATGTTGCCAACGTCTTTACATGGTGCACGTTAAATTATCGAGGTGCACCCGTTTCTAAGGCTCCACAGGGCCCGGACACCAGATCCAGGCCTCAAGCCTCCTGAAACGTTCCGAGAGATGCAGCCCCGCCCGCATCCCTGACCCTTCCCTTACTTCCTGCCAGACAACGCGGTACCCGGCTCGGTCTGGCCTGCTTGCCAAGAATATATTATGCTCACAGTTATCTGTTCAGCTCCCCGGATTCACATTCCTAGCTAACGAACAGGATAAACATATCCGTCTACAGTCCAGTCTTTCTGTCTCCATGCAAGTAATTTACTGAATTAGTATCCATAGAAGATCCATAGCCCACGCAATACATGAAGAAATATATGCATACACTAGCCTTTAGTGACAAGCAGCTTTTGCCCTGGTGGCTTTTTAGAATCAAGCAACATGTACTCCAAACACAAGATATCAGATACGCTATAGGTACAGGTCGTTCTGACATCCCAGACTTCAGTCTCCTCTACTAGTGCTAGGAGTCAGCGCCCCCCAGCCCTCCCCAGTTACACGTCATGACTCGTTTTGCGCGCACCAGTAGGTTAAAGGTTCCAGCTGCCCATGAAACCCCCTCCATGTTTCCACCCACCTATGACACTTCTGTGACGTCTACATCACACACCTCCGTGCACGCCCTGTGCACGCCTTCTTTTACGACCATATGTTCTTATCTTTCTTTTTTCACTTGTTACGCCTACTGTATTCAATGCAACTGTACAGTTCTACTATATATATTGTATGATGTTAATGAAATGTTGAATATCCCTTCCTGAACCTTAGTAGGTGATGGAACACGATGTCCATTGGCTCGAGCCACTTAATTAAAGCCCGTATGACTCAGATACCACGGACTCTGCCTCTCATTTATTGAGCTATTCTTATCATTTAAATGCATAGAAAAATAGACCCGGTAATTATTATTTACCACATAATGGCGCCCGAATAGGAACGTACCCCTTCCCCACGCGCCGGCGATGTAACGCAGGCCCCCTGACCCCTTCTACAGCCGTGACGGACCCCTTCGGTGCACCTGCAGGTTTTCCTGCTAAACTCCCTCAGGCCCACGGAGGAGACGGAGACTGCGGTCCAGCATCCAGACGAGGCGGTGAGGAATGCGAGGAGTCCCGACCAGAGCCCAAGCCGAGAGAGCAAGGTCCGAGGTATCCGGAGGCCCACCTGTTTCCGAAGCCCGAAGCACATACGTAGTGCGTAGCAGTAGCCAGAAGTCGTAGCAGTCCGGTCCAGTGTCGAGTTTCCGAGGCCTTCAGTTCTGCTTCCCGGTGAGTACCATTGCTGGGAACGCATCTAGACGGGTTTCATTAATTTGTGCCCAGTCAAGACGGGTCTGGATACACAGATCCGGTCCAGACGTGTTCACCTAGGTGGAGACGGTATGACGTGTCTCTTTATGAGACCGGTATGTTCTGTACTGTTTTAGCAGTGCATCCAGTAATTCTGTTTTCTAGTATAGTCTCTCGAGATTTCCAGTATTATGTTTCCAATGTACTAGGTAGTACCTGTTCGAACTGTTTTTTTTATTTTTTTTATTTATGTGTTTTGATGTCGTGGTATGAATGATTTGTTTGCTAATCATTACTGTGTTCCATTACTGTGTTCATTGTACGTTCAAATATGCCTCTGTTTTCAAAGTTGCGTCAGATAGGAACCAGAAAAGGGATACTCGAAGAATCAGTTCCTGTCCCACCTAGGGACAGTCCCGGACATTTCATGTATCATAAACATGGCTTAGATGCCATACTGTACTTAGACTTATGGGTAGACTATACCAAAAATCTGGAAGAGAAATATAGATGGCCTGTTTCAGGAACTTGGGATGCTGAGTGCATCATGAGAGTAGAGGAAGCATTATGGAAAAAGAAAGCCAGACAATCCCAGAAAGATGCCATAGAGTTGTGGCGTAAAGAATCGCATAAAAGAACAGAAAAAGAATTCAGGAAAGCAGAACTAAGTAGGGAAGCATCAGAAAAAGCCCAAGAAAGGGAACTACTAGAAGAGGGTGAACGAGTTAGAGCAGAACAGTCAGACAGACAAAGAAATGCCCTTATTAAAGGCATGTATCCCCTTCTCGCCGAGGGCCTGCCTAAGGCGACCCCGGAAACACTCTGTAATTTACCGCCACCATTGGTCCCGACTACGCTACGTCATAAACCGACCGCAGCCGAAATTTTCCTTTCTTCCTATTTAGACGACACTGTCCCAGAATATGCAAATACGTATCCTCCTCCGCCTGCTCAACCTCACAACCCTGTTATTAACGCGATTACTGTTCCTCCAGCCACTGGTCCCGAGAATCCTTTTAATCCGCCAGTAACCCAGGACCAACCTACATTACGTATGCCTACTTTACCAGTCACACTACCAACAGCGACGGCACACCCAGTATTAGTTAATGATCCTATTTCAGGAGGAGCAGTGGGAGGTATCCCTATAACCCCGCCTCAAGTAAAACGAATGACGCTGAGAGACGCAGCATTACAACGCACGCCAAAAGTAACTACATACGCAGCCCTCAAACAATACCTTACTGATTGTAGATATGACCCAGTGCCAGGCGAAGATCAGATGATATTATATTCCATACGTCTACGACGAGTTACCAACTATTTGACTATCATACCAGAAATGAGGGAACATTTAGACAACATATATCATTTCATCAGAACAGGGGAAAGACCAGAAAGTATTCACGAAGCTATGGCACACAGGAAGGTCGAGACTCAAAATATGATCTTGCAGTTTTTGATAAATTGTTTAATAAGGGAACAAGACCAGCCAGGTACAAACAAAGACGAGATGAAAGTCCTGATAAAATGGAGTGACAACATAGCAGACGGAAAACACAATAAACAAGGTTGTATAGAATCCATGTATAGAAAGATTCGTAAGGAAATTCTAGGCATACACGAAAGGGAGAAAGCAAAGAGAGAAACCGAGAAAGAGAATGACACCTCTGACGAAGATGTAGACACAGAGAACCCAGATAGACTAGCGTACGTAGGTAGGGCGAAACCTTTTGACAGACTCACACACCTAGACTGTAGGAAAACCTTTCTTCCTCCCGTACCAGAACAGTGTTCTCTTGAGCATTCATTCCAAGCTACCGATAGAGTTTTGAAACAGCGAATAGGTTACAGTGAGCTTAGTTCCATGCATGAACAGGAACTAGCCCGATCAGCAGTTCAATGGACTAGTAATTCTAGCACATTTAAAGACGAAGTAGTGGCCCAAACGTTTCTGAATCTTTCCCCAGACGAACAGCGACTGGTGGGTATGTACATGATCCAACACCTCATTACACTATACGAAAGTCAGCATTCTGACCCAGGTCCCCTATATAATGTATTAGACGAGTTACTCCTAAACAGATGGAAAGGCCTAGGTACCGATTTGATTAATGTCATTTTAGAACAACGCCACAAATACAGAACGTTCCTGACACCACATTTTGTTCCTGTTCCACCCCCAGTAAGGAAGACATTTTACATAGACAGACAGAATCCCTTGCGAGAAGTCCATCCCATTCGGACAACGGAAGGTGAGCTCGAACGAGTATTTGTTTACACCCCTTTAACGAAAATAGAATTACTGGAAATGAAAAAGTTAGTGCCCTGTCACGATAAAGATCCAGCAGGGTTCCACCGTGAATTAAAAGACATGCTCTGCATGGGAGAATACACGTATCCCGATATCATTAAAATGTTAAAGGTCCTGTTGCCTGCGGGCATATATGAAAAACTTAAAGAAAAAGAATGGGAGGTGGGAGAGAAAAAGATTGACTGGGCAGAATTAGAGTACGAAGATAAAACACGAGTTCCTGGTACGGGTCTCGGGGAAAAAGCCAAAGCATTGCCCGAGTTGTTAATACAAGTCTTGCCAAGATTACTAGCCACGAAAAAGGAAGACTGGGATGCCATCTCAGCCTGTAAACAGAAACAAGACGAAGACACTAGTGATTTTTATTCCAGATTTGAAAAATGTTTCATTATTAATAGCGGCTTGAAAACAAGTAGTGAATCGTATCCACATCTTTTTGTTACCAAATTAGTAGAGAATTCTTTAGCACAAGTTAAAAATCGAGTACTGAAAGTTGAAAGTACCTGGCAAGCTAATACCCCGTCCCAAATGTTACAAATGTTACAGTATCACCAGAACCGAATCAGAGAAGAGCAGGAACACGAAAGGAGACGTATGAAAGACACGAAAATGAAAGTACTAGTTGCACAATCTGTTCCGGTGGATAGTCAGAAGAGGGGTACGACTCAGACCAGTCATTCTGCGGCTCCTGTAAAAGGGACATGCAATTACTGTAAACAGCCAGGTCACTATATAAACGAATGTGGCGTTCTGAAACACAACATAGCTACTGGTAAGACGAAAGAAAGACCGCGTCCTCCTAGACAGGAACATGTTCCACAAAACACGCAACCACCGCCGAACGCACAACAGACAGTAGCAGTACCGCAGCCTATAGCTGCCACACAACAAGTTACACAGCAGATGTACCAGTACGCACAGTCAGATTATCCAGATTATCAGCAATATTCATGAAACAGCCTGGAGAGGGAGGTTGGCTTGCCTCTTATCGAGGTTCCTGTAGATCAAGAGGGTCCCTATGTACACAGCCAGGTATTAGGGAAGGACAGAACATTTCTGATTGATACAGGGGCGAGTAGAACTACCATCAGTCATGACGAGGTTCCAGGGGCCCCTCTCTCAGGCTCAAGAAATGTTTCCCTGGGATTTTCAGGAAAGCCTAATGTTAATGAAATATCGAAACCAGTTTCCCTAGAAGTTGGTCCATTGTCCCGTACTACAGACTTGTTACTTACGAAATCATGTCCAGAAAACTTACTTGGTATTAAAACATTGAAAGAACTGGGAGCAGTGATTTGTTGTTCCCCGGAAGGAGTGAGATTGTTTTTACGTGATTTTAAAGGACATTATGTGTTAAGAGATTTTGATCCAAGATTACTGAATGTACCACAGCATTTATGGGCGCAAGGTCCTACTGATGTAGGTTATATGCACATTACACCATACCGTGTCACTCTGAAACAAGGAATTGTACTACCACGAAACCGACAATACAAGTTGCCACCTGAGGCTGTAGCAGCCCTATCGAAAATCATTGACGAGCTCATTGCTCAAGGAGTGGTTGTAGAAACTGACTCCAATGTATGTAATTCTCCTATCATTCCGATCCTTAAACGTACTGACCCAAATGCACCTCCAGTCTACAGACTAGTGATTGACCTTCGAGAACTTAATAAATGTATCATACCCCAGTACCCAGTGGTTCCAGATATCTCTTCCCTATTGACTGCCATTGATTCCGAAGCTGCGTTCTTTATTGTCATCGATCTCAAGAACGCTTTCTTTAGTGTCCCCATCCATCCGGACAGCCAGTTCCTTTTCAGATTCTGTTTAAATGGACGAAGCTATAAATTTACACGTGCACCTCAAGGGTTCACAGAAAGTCCAAGTATTTACAGTCAAGCACTGAAACGACAACTAGATAGTATTCACATGCCAACTGACACTGCCCTGCTCCAGTACGTTGATGACCTATTGATTACAGCTCGTACAGAACGTGACTGCGAACGTGCGTCATTGACAGTCTTGTATTTTCTGGCAGAAATGGGGCACAAGGTATCCCCTTCGAAACTGCAATTCTGTGTCCAGCAAGTGGTATACCTTGGTCACTTACTGTCCAAGAGGGGTAGACAGCTGACACCTGACCGTATCCAGTTAATTGCACATCTTCCACAGCCCAAGACACAGAAGGAGGTACGAGCTTTTATCGGCCTCACTTCTTACTGCAGACAATGGATCCCTCAGTACGCATATCTAGCCAAGCCATTGATACAGTTGACAACACAGGAGGCAGCGACATCGACTGTCCTCCCTTGGACTCAGGAACATACACTTGTTTTCGACGAATTAAAGAAAGCTTTATGTCAAGCACCTGTTTTAGCGACGCCATGCTACAGAAAACCTTTTACACTTTTTGTCACTGAACGTGATGGTACAGCATTATCTGTTCTCACACAAGATCAAGCAGGACAACACAAGCCTTGTGCTTATTTTTCTAGCACATTGGATCCAGTAGCCCAGGCTTTGCCTGCGTGCCTCAAATCAGTTGCAGCCACAGCTTTAGCTATCAGACAAAGTGATTCCATAGTGTTAGGACACCCCCTGACAGTACAGGTTCCACACTCCGTGGAGGTTCTTTTAAACCGAACACAGACTCAGCACTTGACCATAGCACGATTGACAGGATATGAACTGACACTGTTTCAGCCACACATAGAGATCAGACGCTGCAACATATTAAACCCTGCTACACTGTTACCCTCGATTACCTCAAACCCCGCAACACATGACTGTGTGGAAGTTATTAACACCATGACGAAGCCAAGACAAGACTTGACGGACATTGCATTACCTGACCCAGACCTGACACTTTATGTGGATGGTTCATGTATGAGAACAAGTACAGGAGAGTTAGTGGCAGCATATGCAGTGACTACTGAAACTGAAGTTATAGAAACACATCGTATTGACACCCTGTCTGCCCAAGCAGCAGAGCTCATCGCTCTGACCCAAGCTTGCCTACGAGCCAAGAACCTGAAAGTAAACATATATACAGATTCACGTTATGCATTCGGAGTCGTTCACGACTTTGGAGTCCTCTGGCAAGAAAGAGGTTTTATGACCTCTCATGGAGCCAAGATTCAGCATGGCCCCCTCATTCAAGCTCTGTTAGAAGCAATACATTCACCTACAGCTATAGCCATCATGAAGTGCAAAGCACATACGAGAGTTACTGACACCATTTCCCAGGGTAACGACCTGGCAGATCGAACAGCCAAGCTTACAGCTCAGACTCCAGACATTCCAGCTGACACGACAAAGACAGACGTTTCAGTCCTGACGACTTGCATGACAGTCAAGGATCCTACACAAGACGTACTAGACATACAGACACATGCTACTCCAGACGAAATCAGGAAATGGACTGAACAAGGAGGGGTCCAGACAGATCAGGGATGGTTGACGAAGGGAAAAGCCACATGGTTTCTCCCCGACTCTATGGTTCAAGTCATCATTAATACAGCACATAGTCCGGCACATTTAGGAGAAAAAGCCATGTTAGACAGTATCCAGAACCTCTGGTTTAACAAACATTTACGAGCAGCAGCGAAGCAGAAAGTGCGTACCTGCATGATCTGTTGTCACTTCAATCCAGGTAAAGGTGTTCCCGTGGAACAAGGTGGATTTCATCCTCCTGACCATCCTTTTGAAGTCCTCCAGATGGATTATATACAGATGGATCGATGTCGAGGATTCAAGTATGTCCTCGTAGTTGTATGCGCTCTATCCAGATGGACAGAAGCATATCCAGTCTCAGATTATACTGCCGGGACCACTGCCAAGCAGCTGGTTCGTGAATTTTTCCCTCGATATGGTTTGCCCCGTGTCGTGTATTCAGATAATGGACAGCCATTCTCGTCCGAACTCATGAAACAGGTATCACTTCTGTTAGGGTACCAGTGGAAATTCCACTGCGTACGACACCCCGAGGCAGCTGGCCTCGTCGAGCGACACAATCAAACTCTGAAAACACGATTAGCGAAGGTCTGTGCAGAAAAAGGTGTAGATTGGATGGTAGCCCTGCCGGTTGCCCTCTTCTATATGCGAATGGTCGCCCATTCTAGATCTGGTTTGTCACCATATGAAATTGTTTTTGGTCATCCCCCAAACATGTGGGGTACACCTATGCCTCGTAAAATCACCGATGTTGACAGTAACATGCTGACAGATTACCTAGCTTCCTTGATGTCTGCACTACTCTCTTGTCGTTCTCAGGTCACGGCTGCCTTCCCGGACAACACCCAGGT
Organism: Lissotriton helveticus; assembly: GCF_964261635.1. Lineage (NCBI taxonomy): Eukaryota > Metazoa > Chordata > Amphibia > Caudata > Salamandridae > Lissotriton > Lissotriton helveticus. Next base: position 1,542,551,745 of record NC_136065.1, read on the forward strand.
GAAACCGCACGAGGTCGTTCCTGGAGATCTAGTCCTGGTTCGAAATTTTGATCGCTCAAGTCCTCTGGAGCCCCGCTGGAAGGAGCCAAAACTCGTTTTGATGACTACAAGGACCGCCGTAAAACTGGAAGGAAGAAAAGGCTGGCTCCATTCCAGTCATATCAAGCGTTTCCATGGACTGTGCCCAAAGACTTTTTTCAAGGACTGCCCCGATACTGACTCTAAACTTCCCCTGTTAGAGAAAACTCCGCAACAGGAGTATAAAATCAAACTGAGGTCTAGTAAGTCAGACTGCGTTTAATTGTTTAAGTCCCCCTCGGGTGAATCGGTTAGACAGGTTTCTGACATGTATGAGATAGACCTACATAGTGAGAGAGATAGACGGAACTTCAAGAAAACGAAATATTGTAAAAATCTCCGAAGCAGATGCCTCGTTACATTATTGTCTATGTTTATTCTGAGTATTACGATCGCATGTATAAGTTGTATGTTATATGTATTTTTTCCTCCTCTCGGTTCACATTTACACCTTTCCTCTAATGATACTGTAGAGCACACATTTAGTGAACTACCCCCTCACGAGTTATCCTATCGACTTGCAATGCGCAACGATACTCATCAGCTACACCAGAATCCAGGCACCTGGACTTGGTCCGGCTGGCTCTGGAGTGTAATATCTGCATGGGGATGGAGAGTACTGTCATTCCTGGGAGTAGTAGTAATGATCATATTCAGTTGTAGTCTCTGTTTACAATGTGGCCCAGCGATTTACAGCTTGTGCGCCACAGCTTGTATTCCACGTCCGCAATCCCATACCCAAATGAAAAAAGACGAGCGAATGATGCTTTATGAACAGATAGATGGCCTCATGAATATTGATGTTTCCTGAAGGGTACGTAGGGAACAAGGAGGGAATGAGGAAAATTGAATTTTGCCCTGCTATGTGTCCCCTACGTGTTCCCCATCATGTCGTGTATGTGCATGATCTCCATGCATTTTCTTTCCATGGCCGGAAATAAAGACGCATTTGCAGTTGCGTCCAACGTTAGTATGTCAGTTATCCAGTCCTTCGTGAAAGCAACGTGAATTAGGCTTTTAGGCCTATGTTGTCAACGTCTTTACATGGTGCACGTTAAATTATCGAGGTGCACCCGTTTCTAAGGCTCCACAGGGCCCGGACACCAGATCCAGGCCTCAAGCCTCCTGAAACGTTCCGAGAGATGCAGCCCCGCCCGCATCCCTGACCCTTCCCTTACTTCCTGCCAGACAACGCGGTACCCGGCTCGGTCTGGCCTGCTTGCCAAGAATATATTATGCTCACAGTTATCTGTTCAGCTCCCCGGATTCACATTCCTAGCTAACGAACAGGATAAACATATCCGTCTACAGTCCAGTCTTTCTGTCTCCATGCAAGTAATTTACTGAATTAGTATCCATAGAAGATCCATAGCCCACGCAATACATGAAGAAATATATGCATACACTAGCCTTTAGTGACAAGCAGCTTTTGCCCTGGTGGCTTTTTAGAATCAAGCAACATGTACTCCAAACACAAGATATCAGATACGCTATAGGTACAGGTCGTTCTGACATCCCAGACTTCAGTCTCCTCTACTAGTGCTAGGAGTCAGCGCCCCCCAGCCCTCCCCAGTTACATGTCATGACTCGTTTTGCGCGCACCAGTAGGTTAAAGGTTCCAGCTGCCCATGAAACCCCCTCCATGTTTCCACCCACCTATGACACTTCTGTGACGTCTACATCACACACCTCCGTGCACGCCCTGTGCACGCCTTCTTTTACGCCCATATGTTCTTATCTTCCTTTTTTCACTTGTTACGCCTACTGTATTCAATACAACTGTACAGTTCTACTATATATATTGTATGATGTTAATGAAATGTTGAATATCCCTTCCTGAACCTTAGTAGGTGATGGAACACGATGTCCATTGGCTCGAGCCACTTAATTAAAGCCCGTATGACTCAGATACCACGGACTCTGCCTCTCATTTATTGAGCTATTCTTATCATTTAAATGCATAGAAAAATAGACCCGGTAATTATTATTTACCACACTCTGATCGTCCATATTTTGTTGGATTCCAGCTGTAGGGTTTTCGTATTCTCAGTGAAGGGGCATACGCTGCAACTGCCACATTTGTAGTGGCCTGTCACTTTTGGTAGACCCCGGATATTCAGTACCGTTTCTTGCTCCACCGTCTCTTTCTTAGGTCTGGTATTCACTACTGCATCTTTTATACTTCGTGCCTTTCTGTAAGAGAACAGAGGTTTTTCCCATCTCAGGTTGCCAGTGTTGAGTATACCCCAATGTTTCCCTATTATTTTGGTCACCTCATTGGAGATGGTATTGTACGTAGTGACACAAGTCAAAAGGGGTTTCATCCATAGTTTTTATTTTGTCCTCCAGTAAAACGGCTCTCGGCTGATTCCTTGCTCGTTTTTGGCTTTTATATAGAATCTTTGCGGGATATCCCCGGTTTTGTAGTTTGAGTGTTAGATCCTGGGCCTGTTGTTTATACTCGTCGAGCTCACTGCAATTCCTGCGGATCCGTAGATATTGGCCGTAAGGCAGGTTTTCACGCAATGGTCTCGGGTGAAAGCTTTCAAAGCGAAGCAGATTATTTTTGGCAGTAGGTATGTAATGAGTGACAGTGGATAATCTCCCCTGCTTTCTCGTTATTGTCAGATCTAGAAAGACCAGGGCAACCAAGTCCACTGGGCACCGGAAGACCCGAGTGCCAACCAGAACAGGAACAAATCCCAACAGGCAGGACCGAGCAATCGGAAAACCTAGTAACCAACCTATCAGCGAGACCCTTCATTAAGGACGAGGAATCAGTCCTAAACAAGGGCCTAGGTTTTGTGCCCACAGCCAACCTGGATAAATTCAAACTCCAGTGCGAACTATCCTCCTTTTTCAGGAAACTGAAACTAAAGGACTTCTTTGAAAAGAGAACTAACACAGAGGACAATGCGGACACAAATGAGACAGGGCTACGGAACAAATCCACATTCATGCCACCACCGCACATGATCCCGGTAGAGATCTCTACTTTTGAGCAAGCGGTCTTCAATGATGTAGAAAATGCCACACCAAAAAAGCCATTCATGAATCTCACAAAACTGGAGAGAACTGCACTGGATGACTTACAGAAATCTGACACCATCATAATCAAACCAGCAGACAAAGGCGGAGGGATAGTCATACTAGACAAATCAGCCTATCAGACTGAATGTCTGAGACTACTATCAGACCATAGGAACTATCGGAGACTACCGGTTGACCCCACGGAAGATCTGAGAAACTAAATTACATCACTCGTGGAATATGGAGAAGCCGAAGGTTACATCTCGAAACAGGAGGCGGATTTCCTATGTAAAAGTGAAGGAAAGGTTCCCTACTTTTACACACTCCCGAAAATGCATAAGAACAAAATACCACCGCCCGGCAGGCCCATTGTCTCCGGCTTGGGTTCCCTTTTGGATCCTTTGTCATGTTTTTGCGATGTGTTTTTTAAGACTCTGGTACAACAAACAAGCACCTACTTACAGGACACAAAAAGTGTGCGGCGGCTCTTAGATCAACTCACCGTGGACGACGACACCATCCTGGTGAGTTTTGATATTGAGAGCCTTGTCGTGTATTTCTATAGGTTCTGAATCAGTCCCCCTATTCCTGACCCTATTCTGGTTAAACTAACTATCAAGTTAACTAACAGTCAGCCCATGAGGCAAGAAAACCCCAATGATGCAGATACCGTTATCTGACGCAGTCACACTACGGCACAGGAACGTGTTATCTGATTAGGTCATAACGCTTGAGATCTAATTAGACAAGCGACATTCCTCCAGCCCCTGATAAGGCATACGACGTTCTCATAACAAATCAAACCTATGACAACCTGGAAAATCCGTGCGGCCATTGTTTTGATTTCACAGAGAACTTTAGTAAAGAATGTGCTAACGAGCAAGTCGTATGACATCTTTATTGACGTATCTATGTCCATCCTTACGTCAATCTCGGCACCTTTAAGGTATAAATATTGCCGACCTTGCCCTATGCAAACACACGCGTGGTGACAAGACGGAGCAGCCATACTTGCCGAAGCCGAGAGCAGAAGCAGACCCCGCTGGCAGCAGCCCCGCCTTCCTGACGCGCTGAAAGACGCGCTGCTATCTCAAGCCGAGAGACCCAGCACCGGCGCTTTCGGGCAGCCCTCGCAGGCAGCCTGGAATATCGAGAGCAGAGAAAGAGATACCATTCCTCATTCATCCTAACTTCCAGGTACAGAACTGAATAACCCCTCACAGAGAATTCTTTAGTTATTCACTTGGCAAAAACAAACTTAACTTAAACTGTAACTTTCTATTCCCGCCCACGCATTAGACTTAGGTCAGGTACACGGGGTAGGCGTATTTAGAAACACCAGTTGAGTACGTTTAGTCAAATGTATATGTGTATGTAAATATATTTTAATCATTTTAAACATCATATGGCTCAGAAACCATATCAATGTTTTTACAGTATTATTTTATACTATTGCTTTTAATGTATGCACTTTACTTAACTATAAGTATTGCAATAATATCGATCCATTTCTCATGTACGAGAAAAGAGACTGATCAATAAATAACATCTTTTATTGAACACGCCCGTCTCTTCCTTTTCTCTACATTCTGATGAGACTAAGAATGCACGTACTGACTGAGTAAAATAATTGCCTTGTGCTCACACGACTCTCGAGATTGACTCTTGATTAGGGGAGAGCAAAGTTGTCATGTTCTATGGTTGTCAGAAACTAAATCCCTTCTTGTCTAATCAGGGGAGTTAATTCCTTCCTTGAACATTCGAGAAAGTTTCTAGCGAACTCTGAGCTTAGCTGGCAAACCCAAAAATTAAGTCTAGTATCGACAGTAGTAGACCTAGTTAACGTCTGGCCTAGGCCTTTACTGCTGTAGGTACTATTCCAATGCGCAGAGCCTATTGGGAAAATAGGAGCTACACTACATGGCGCCCAACGCGCTTGGAAAGGGCGATAAAACTAACGTAAGACATTTAGAGTAACTCAGTCGTGCTTTCTCACTCAGACCCCTTTTCCCAAAAACTCCAAAGACGTCTGGAGTGGGTGAAAGGTAATATCCTCCAAAACGTCGCAGGAGGGAACTCCTATGTATGGTTCTTGGTCAAGTCAACGTTGAAGGATAAACAGTTCCAAAATATTGTGCATCTAATCTTTGTTCCATAAAGAAACCTGATCTGCAAACAAACATAATACCATCCTGTCTGTAAAATGGCAGAGAGTGATGATGAAAGAGAGGCAGTAAGATTAGCAACTGAACTCGCAGATGCTGATGCTACCATGCAAGCAGCAGACCCGAATATAACACTCATTCCGGTCATTAAAAGGAGATCTATAACCTTAAAACTTATAGAAAATGGACTGACACCTAGAGGTGGCACAGTCATATTCGTAATTGAGGCACACGAATATCGGCAGACAGAGGTATACTATTCATGGATACATTTTCCAGCAGCAAATGCTGTAACAAAGTACTTCCACTATTACAAAGTAGAGGAACCTCCTGAAACATACACTCCTTTCGAGGAGGTGGAAGTACCACTCAAATTCCAAGAGCATTTGCTCTTATTTGATGGCGCCCTAAAACATAACAATCACATTACAAGGCTCGGTCCTTTAGGAAGACCAGGAGCAACGTGGCCGGTCTTAGCCGGATACACACCACATCCAGACATCGAAAGAATGCCTGCAGCAGAGCTGTTAATACAGCTAAAACAACTACTAAAAATTCATAGACAATTAGTTCAGTATGTAATGCGGACTTCAACAATTCAGCCAGCGATTAAACTTCCACAGCTGACCCCTCACCAGGGGAACACAAATAAAATTACACCACAGAACATCCAATCCTGCCTAGGTAAAGTTCCAGCTAAACGGGAACAGATACCATTCTTGCCCTATGCAAACACACTCGTGGTGACAAGACGGAGCAGCCATACTTGCCGAAGCCGAGAGCAGAAGCAGACCCCGCTGGCAGCAGCCCCGCCTTCCTGACGCGCTGAGAGACGCGCTGCTATCTCAAGCCGAGAGACCCAGCACCGGCGCTTTCGGGCAGCCCTCGCAGGCAGCCTGGAATATCGAGAGCAGAGAAAGAGATACCATTCCTCATTCATCCTAACTTCCAGGTACAGAACTGAATAACCCCTCACAGAGAATTCTTTAGTTATTCACTTGGCAAAAACAAACTTAACTTAAACTGTAACTTTCTATTCCCGCCCACGCATTAGACTTAGGTCAGGTACACGGGGTAGGCGTATTTAGAAACACCAGTTGAGTACGTTTAGTCAAATGTATATGTGTATGTAAATATATTTTAATCATTTTAAACATCATATGGCTCAGAAACCATATCAATGTTTTTACAGTATTATTTTATACTATTGCTTTTAATGTATGCACTTTACTTAACTATAAGTATTGCAATAATATCGATCCATTTCTCATGTACGAGAAAAGAGACTGATCAATAAATAACATCTTTTATTGAACACGCCCGTCTCTTCCTTTTCTCTACATTCTGATGAGACTAAGAATGCACGTACTGACTGAGTAAAATAATTGCCTTGTGCTCACACGACTCTCGTGATTGACTCTTGATTAGGGGAGAGCAAAGTTGTCATGTTCTATGGTTGTCAGAAACTAAATCCCTTCTTGTCTAATCAGGGGAGTTAATTCCTTCCTTCAACATTCGAGAAAGTTTCTAGCGAACTCTGAGCTTAGCTGGCAAACCCAAAAATTAAGTCTAGTATCGACAGTAGTAGACCTAGTTAACGTCTGGCCTAGGCCTTTACTGCTGTAGGTACTATTCCAGAGCGCAGAGCCTATTGGGAAAATAGGAGCTACACTACAGCCTGTATACCAGCCTCCCCCAGGATGCCACTTTGGAGGTACTCAAGAAGGTACTTGACAAGGCAGAATGGACATCAAGAACCCCTAGAGAATTCATCTTGGAGTGTGCAAGACTAGCCCTCAAAAGAAACTATTTCCGGTATGAGGACAAGATATTTCTCCAGACCGGGGGTACATCTATGGGCAGTACTTTTGCCCCGAGCGTGGCAGGCCTATATGTACACGACTTCGAGGAGAAATACATCCTGAACAATACAAACCCCTATAGATCGAACATCTTACTATGGAGAAGGTATATCGATGACGTGCTCACCATATGGAAGGGCACTGAAGATATGCTACTAGCTTTCTTCAACTGGATCAACACACTTGATGACCATTTGAAGTTTACCCACGTGAAGGACCCGAATACCTTGGTCTTTCTAGATCTGACAATAACGAGAAAGCAGGGGAGATTATCCACTGTCACTCATTACAAACCTACTGCCAAAAATAATCTGCTTCGCTTTGAAAGCTTTCACCCGAGACCACTGCGTGAAAACCTGCCTTACGGCCAATATCTACGGATCCGCAGGAATTGCAGTGAGCTCAACGAGTATAAACAACAGGCCCAGGATCTAACACTCAAACTACAAAACTGGGGATATCCCGCAAAGATTCTATATAAAAGCCAAAAATGAGCAAGGAATCAGCCGAGAGCCGTTTTACTGGAAGACAAAATAAAAACTATGGATGAAACCCCTCTGACTTGTGTCACTACGTACAATACCATCTCCAACGAGGTGACCAAAATAATAGGGAAACATTGGGGTATACTCAACACTGGCAACCTGCGATGGTAAAAACCTCTGTTCTCTTACAGAAAGGCACGAAGTATAAAAGATGCAGTAGTGAATACCAGACCTAAGAAAGAGACGGTGGAGCAAGAAACGGTACTCAATATCTGGGGTCTACCAAAAGTGACAGGCCACTACAAATGTGGCAGTTGCAGCGTATGCCCCTTCACTGAGAATACGAAAACCCTACAGCTGGAATCCAACAAAATATGGACGATCAGAGGACACACGAATTGTAACAGCGAGAACGTTGTGTATAGACTGACTTGTCCCTGTAACCTACATTATGTAGGGATGACCAGCAGAAAGGTTAAAATACGCATCGGAGAACACCGGAGCACCATTAGGTGCAAAAAAGCCAATACCAAGCTCACCGAACACTATCTATCGGTAGGGCACACACCAGATGAAATACAATGGACTATTATTGAGCAGGTAAAACCAGGAACTAATTTGAACCAACGCCTGTTCGAGAAGGAACAGAGGTGGGTTTATAGACTTTCAACCCACAAAACTGGTTTAAATGATAATATCCCGTGGAATACTGTGATGGGATAACCACCTCTGCATACTGTTTGAGCCTATCCCATTGCCTACTATTTTTATCCCTATTTTTATCCCAATTTAAACATACCTGCTCCAAAATCATGACGCCATGCCCGTCTATAACAAATAAATATCCCTGTCGACCGGTTCGATATTCCTGCCTTTCCATGTTCATTAGAAAACAACTACGGGTGGGCTCTAATCAGCAAGGCTGAGCCAAATTATCAAAAAACAAAAATAGAATGCCAATACTGATAAACACAATTTCGACCAACAATGTGCTAACCTGAACCTGAAAAAACAATTCAAGGACGGAAATTGCTAGTTAATAGCTTTTTATTAGCAATATTTTTTAGAAAGATCAATTTTTATTTTTTCAAATGATATAAGAAAAACTATTTACAAAGAAGGGACAATTTGAGAAAGAGCAGAACATTTGTCTTCAATCATTCAATATTCCAACCATATCACACGCATACAACACACTTTCATACCATTCAGGGGAAAGACTATAGAAACATAGAAAATATTTTGTTTAAAAGAATATATATATACATTTGCACATTAGCTTCACAAAAAGAACAAAAACGCCACAGCCTGCGGGCAAAATACTACGTCAATAAACAAAACGTTTTTCTGAACACAAGTACATTCGTCTCAAATGGTTATGTGAATAAACTTGTAAAGGTTCTTAGTAATGTACAGACGGATTGGAAAAATTAAATAGCCAAGCCGTTCTTCGCAGGTAAGGTGTGGCCAGGAGCCTACGCGTTTCGAATCCCGATTGTTTTCATAGGATTCTCTTCAGGGCCTTAAGCAGTATCTAAACAGAGCACAAACGTGGGTTAAAAACACAAAAAATTGATAACTCAAACATACCGTGTGACAACAAAGAACAACTTAAGCACATCAGGGGTTGGCTTTTAGTCAATTTTGATTGTAATTTCGACCACTTATCAAGAACCAAACCAGACAGACCGTCCCACACACACTCCGGGGCTTACCAGTTGATGGGATGCTCCAGGGCGGAGGGAAGCAGGGAGTTCGTTTCTTAACTCCGTTCTGGTGGTGTTAGAGCAGCGCGGAGGGTGCATTCGGGGTGCAGCTCTCTGTTAATGCAAAAAACTCGGAGTGAGCTTCTTAGTTTTAACATGCCTTTATGCAATGTGACTAGACCGAGTGACTGCTTAGAGCCGGGCTGTCGGTCACAACCTCCGGCGAGGGAGTGCAACTCTACTAGTTGCCCTACTACCCAGGCTGGGCTCGATGCTTATACTCACCCAGGGGCGGATTAGCCGCGGCTGGCAGTTGGGCGGGAGCCGGATCGCTCGCGCTTGTAATCCGTTCTCGCACGGCAAAATGAATTAAATTTGAGGGCCGAATTTGAGTCACCTTGTTAATCCTGTAACAAGATGGAATCGTGGTTTGAAATAACAGCACTGCACAGCAAAAGACGCGACTAAATTATGGCTTTAGTGTGGATGCTCACCATAATCTATGTGGGTTTCCAACCAGCTGGCTCAATGGAGACCTTCGGGCGGCTCTTCGGCGGTTACTAGATTAAATAACCGAGAGGCACATTTTAGCGACTACTTTTATCAGGTTAACAGCATAAAAGTATAAGGCGCCGGCTCACAGTACTTACTTTGCTCTTAAGTCAAACGACGTAAATCAGCTCGCGTTCCAGTCGGCACTAACTTCAAAGACATGCGCATAGCATGCTGAGGTCAGACACTAGCCGGTATTTAAAGGGGCAAGCAGGTGCACGGTCGCCTCCTTCTTAAAGGGATGACGTTCGAAAAATAAATGATGCCGCTTCATAGAACGGGAGAATGACCCGCAGTAACCACACAGGCTCCAATCTCTCAGCTGTTTGCCGACCTCTGAGGGTGAAAACCACAAATTTCAGAAGTCTACAGTTACAGATAGACCATGTGCTCCCACAGGGTCAAGGTTCCATCTGGATGGAATGGTGAAAGAACTGTGTGTTTACAGTTTGAAAATTTCACTCAATTCATTAAGGCCAGAGATTGCCGTGTCAAATTTTACAATTAGAAGGGCTTCTCGTTTTGAAAGTTGTAGATCCAGATCACCTCCGCGAGGGTTCTTCTCAATTCTAGAGATCACAGTCCATTTGAGGTCACTGATTGCATGTTGCATTTTTGTCCAGTGTAGGACTAGAGGGGCGTTCTCCACTTTATTCTTCAGTCTCGATTTATGCTGGGAGATACGTTGGCGTATCTCTTGGCTCGTTTTACCTATATACAACTGTAGACAGGGACATAAAATACCATAGACGACTTGCTTGGACTTGCAGTTACTGAAGGTGTTATGTTTCCAGTGAATCCCATTATGCTGGAAAAGGGAACCTTCAATCGTGGATTCACAGCACAGGCAGGTGCCGCATTTATGGTGGCCAGTTATCGGCGGTAATCGCATCATTTGGCGCAATGAAGGTGGACTCGAAATGGGCATTGCTGCTCGAACGATATGATTGGCAATATTGTTCTCCTTTTTAAAGGCAAACAAGGGAAGATCTTTCAGGCTTTCATCTAGATTCTTGACTAGATGCCAATTTTGTCCAATAATTCGTTTTAACTGGTTTGCGTTGGGGCAAAAGGTGGTAACGCATACCTGACGTTTCATACTGTGTTTTTCTCTTCGTTCTAGTAAAGCCTCACGTGGGGTCCAGAGTGCTCTTTTCATACAGTTTTTTACTAGTTTTTTAGGGTATCCCCTGTCGCATAGCTTGGATATTAGATTACCAGCATGATGGTTGAAGTCTTCTTTGGACGAGCAGTTCCTGCGCACCCGCAGGAACTGCCCGTACGGAAGATTTTCTTTGAGACTTCTGGGGTGGTTACTGTCGAACAGTAAAGATTTATTGCGGTCAGTTGATTTTACAAATAATGTAGTAGCCAACTTCCCATCTTGTGGAAAGACCTCAACGTCCAGGAAGGCGATTTTGCTAGTGGACTGGGTTAGACTGAACTTTATATCAGCGGTCCTTGAATTTAACCACTGATAGAACGATGTTAAAGTATCCTCATCCCCCGTCCAGATCATAAACACATCATCAATAAATCGGAACCAAGCTCCGATATATTGATGAAACGGGTTGTTGGAATGTATGTATGTTTCCTCATACATGGACATGAAGAGAACTGCTAGCTCCGGCGCAAAGGGGCAGCCCATCGCCACCCCTTTGATTTGATAATAAAATACTCCATTGAAACAAAAGTAGTTTCTCTTGAGGGCGAAAGATGCAAGTTTTATCAAAAATTCAGTCGGTACTTGCATAGGACGTGATCTTAGGTCCAAGAAGTGTGACAGGACTGCTACCGCTTCGTCCTGTGGAATCTGTGTGTACAGCGATGTCACGTCTAAGGTGACTAATATATCACTGTGGGCACGGTAATTCATGTTGGCCAATTTATTTATGAAGTCCGTCGTATCCTGTAAATAGGATCGCACCTGACTCATAAATTCTTTTAAGAAACAGTCCACGTATTTTGCAATTGGCTCAAGCAGGGAGCCACATCCTGCCACGATGGGCCTGCCTGGCGGATGGTTCTGATCTTTATGAACTTTAGGCAATACGTAGAACATCGGGGTTTTGGGATGCTTGATCTTTAAGTATTCCAACTCCTTGGGACCAACAAATCCTAGGTCAAATCCTTCTTGGATTATATTGAACAATTCATTTTGAAGGTCTGTGGTAGGGTCTTTACCTATCTTGCGATAGCAATTACAGTCGTCTAGCTGCCTCATTACTTCGGTGGTGTAATTGTTGGTATCCCATATCACTATTGCACCACCTTTATCGGCCTGTTTGACCGTTACCGAAAGAATGACACAGACCTTCAAAATGAATTGTTCAATATAATCCAAGAAGGATTTGACCTAGGATTTGTTGGTCCCAAGGAGTTGGAATACTTAAAGATCAAGCATCCCAAAACCCCGATGTTCTACGTATTGCCTAAAGTTCATAAAGATCAGAACCATCCGCCAGGCAGGCCCATCGTGGCAGGATGTGGCTCCCTGCTTGAGCCAATTGCAAAATACGTGGACTGTTTCTTAAAAGAATTTATGAGTCAGGTGCGATCCTATTTACAGGATACGACGGACTTCATAAATAAATTGGCCAACATGAATTACCGTGCCCACAGTGATATATTAGTCACCTTAGACGTGACATCGCTGTACACACAGATTCCACAGGACGAAGCGGTAGCAGTCCTGTCACACTTCTTGGACCTAAGATCACGTCCTATGCAAGTACCGACTGAATTTTTGATAAAACTTGCATCTTTCGCCCTCAAGAGAAACTACTTTTGTTTCAATGGAGTATTTTATTATCAAATCAAAGGGGTGGCGATGGGCTGCCCCTTTGCGCCGGAGCTAGCAGTTCTCTTCATGTCCATGTATGAGGAAAAGGGAACCTTCAATCGTGGATTCACAGCACAGGCAGGTGCCGCATTTATGGTGGCCAGTTATCGGCGGTAATCGCATCATTTGGCGCAATGAAGGTGGACTCGAAATGGGCATTGCTGCTCGAACGATATGATTGGCAATATTGTTCTCCTTTTTAAAGGCAAACAAGGGAAGATCTTTCAGGCTTTCATCTAGATTCTTGACTAGATGCCAATTTTGTCCAATAATTCGTTTTAACTGGTTTGCGTTGGGGCAAAAGGTGGTAACGCATACCTGACGTTTCATACTGTGTTTTTCTCTTCGTTCTAGTAAAGCCTCACGTGGGGTCCAGAGTGCTCTTTTCATACAGTTTTTTACTAGTTTTTTAGGGTATCCCCTGTCGCATAGCTTGGATATTAGATTACCAGCATGATGGTTGAAGTCTTCTTTGGACGAGCAGTTCCTGCGCACCCGCAGGAACTGCCCGTACGGAAGATTTTCTTTGAGACTTCTGGGGTGGTTACTGTCGAACAGTAAAGATTTATTGCGGTCAGTTGATTTTACAAATAATGTAGTAGCCAACTTCCCATCTTGTGGAAAGACCTCAACGTCCAGGAAGGCGATTTTGCTAGTGGACTGGGTTAGACTGAACTTTATATCAGCGGTCCTTGAATTTAACCACTGATAGAACGATGTTAAAGTATCCTCATCCCCCGTCCAGATCATAAACACATCATCAATAAATCGGAACCAAGCTCCGATATATTGATGAAACGGGTTGTTGGAATGTATGTATGTTTCCTCATACATGGACATGAAGAGAACTGCTAGCTCCGGCGCAAAGGGGCAGCCCATCGCCACCCCTTTGATTTGATAATAAAATACTCCATTGAAACAAAAGTAGTTTCTCTTGAGGGCGAAAGATGCAAGTTTTATCAAAAATTCAGTCGGTACTTGCATAGGACGTGATCTTAGGTCCAAGAAGTGTGACAGGACTGCTACCGCTTCGTCCTGTGGAATCTGTGTGTACAGCGATGTCACGTCTAAGGTGACTAATATATCACTGTGGGCACGGTAATTCATGTTGGCCAATTTATTTATGAAGTCCGTCGTATCCTGTAAATAGGATCGCACCTGACTCATAAATTCTTTTAAGAAACAGTCCACGTATTTTGCAATTGGCTCAAGCAGGGAGCCACATCCTGCCACGATGGGCCTGCCTGGCGGATGGTTCTGATCTTTATGAACTTTAGGCAATACGTAGAACATCGGGGTTTTGGGATGCTTGATCTTTAAGTATTCCAACTCCTTGGGACCAACAAATCCTAGGTCAAATCCTTCTTGGATTATATTGAACAATTCATTTTGAAGGTCTGTGGTAGGGTCTTTACCTATCTTGCGATAGCAATTACAGTCGTCTAGCTGCCTCATTACTTCGGTGGTGTAATTGTTGGTATCCCATATCACTATTGCACCACCTTTATCGGCCTGTTTGACCGTTACCGAAAGAATGACACAGACCTTCAAAATGAATTGTTCAATATAATCCAAGAAGGATTTGACCTAGGATTTGTTGGTCCCAAGGAGTTGGAATACTTAAAGATCAAGCATCCCAAAACCCCGATGTTCTACGTATTGCCTAAAGTTCATAAAGATCAGAACCATCCGCCAGGCAGGCCCATCGTGGCAGGATGTGGCTCCCTGCTTGAGCCAATTGCAAAATACGTGGACTGTTTCTTAAAAGAATTTATGAGTCAGGTGCGATCCTATTTACAGGATACGACGGACTTCATAAATAAATTGGCCAACATGAATTACCGTGCCCACAGTGATATATTAGTCACCTTAGACGTGACATCGCTGTACACACAGATTCCACAGGACGAAGCGGTAGCAGTCCTGTCACACTTCTTGGACCTAAGATCACGTCCTATGCAAGTACCGACTGAATTTTTGATAAAACTTGCATCTTTCGCCCTCAAGAGAAACTACTTTTGTTTCAATGGAGTATTTTATTATCAAATCAAAGGGGTGGCGATGGGCTGCCCCTTTGCGCCGGAGCTAGCAGTTCTCTTCATGTCCATGTATGAGGAAACATACATACATTCCAACAACCCGTTTCATCAATATATCGGAGCTTGGTTCCGATTTATTGATGATGTGTTTATGATCTGGACGGGGGATGAGGATACTTTAACATCGTTCTATCAGTGGTTAAATTCAAGGACCGCTGATATAAAGTTCAGTCTAACCCAGTCCACTAGCAAAATCGCCTTCCTGGACGTTGAGGTCTTTCCACAAGATGGGAAGTTGGCTACTACATTATTTGTAAAATCAACTGACCGCAATAAATCTTTACTGTTCGACAGTAACCACCCCAGAAGTCTCAAAGAAAATCTTCCGTACGGGCAGTTCCTGCGGGTGCGCAGGAACTGCTCGTCCAAAGAAGACTTCAACCATCATGCTGGTAATCTAATATCCAAGCTATGCGACAGGGGATACCCTAAAAAACTAGTAAAAAACTGTATGAAAAGAGCACTCTGGACCCCACGTGAGGCTTTACTAGAACGAAGAGAAAAACACAGTATGAAACGTCAGGTATGCGTTACCACCTTTTGCCCCAACGCAAACCAGTTAAAACGAATTATTGGACAAAATTGGCATCTAGTCAAGAATCTAGATGAAAGCCTGAAAGATCTTCCCTTGTTTGCCTTTAAAAAGGAGAACAATATTGCCAATCATATCGTTCGAGCAGCAATGCCCATTTCGAGTCCACCTTCATTGCGCCAAATGATGCGATTACCGCCGATAACTGGCCACCATAAATGCGGCACCTGCCTGTGCTGTGAATCCACGATTGAAGGTTCCCTTTTCCAGCATAATGGGATTCACTGGAAACATAACACCTTCAGTAACTGCAAGTCCAAGCAAGTCGTCTATGGTATTTTATGTCCCTGTCTACAGTTGTATATAGGTAAAACGAGCCAAGAGATACGCCAACGTATCTCCCAGCATAAATCGAGACTGAAGAATAAAGTGGAGAACGCCCCTCTAGTCCTACACTGGACAAAAATGCAACATGCAATCAGTGACCTCAAATGGACTGTGATCTCTAGAATTGAGAAGAACCCTCGCGGAGGTGATCTGGATCTACAACTTTCAAAACGAGAAGCCCTTCTAATTGTAAAATTTGACACGGCAATCTCTGGCCTTAATGAATTGAGTGAAATTTTCAAACTGTAAACACACAGTTCTTTCACCATTCCATCCAGATGGAACCTTGACCCTGTGGGAGCACATGGTCTATCTGTAACTGTAGACTTCTGAAATTTGTGGTTTTCACCCTCAGAGGTCGGCAAACAGCTGAGAGATTGGAGCCTGTGTGGTTACTGCGGGTCATTCTCCCGTTCTATGAAGCGGCATCATTTATTTTTCGAACGTCATCCCTTTAAGAAGGAGGCGACCATGCACCTGCTTGCCCCTTTAAATACCGGCTAGTGTCTGACCTCAGCATGCTATGCGCATGTCTTTGAAGTTAGTGCCGACTGGAACGCGAGCTGATTTACGTCGTTTGACTTAAGAGCAAAGTAAGTACTGTGAGCCGGCGCCTTATACTTTTATGCTGTTAACCTGATAAAAGTAGTCGCTAAAATGTGCCTCTCGGTTATTTAATCTAGTAACCGCCGAAGAGCCGCCCGAAGGTCTCCATTGAGCCAGCTGGTTGGAAACCCACATAGATTATGGTGAGCATCCACACTAAAGCCATAATTTAGTCGCATCTTTTGCTGTGCAGTGCTGTTATTTCAAACCACGATTCCATCTTGTTACAGGATTAACAAGGTGACTCAAATTCGGCCCTCAAATTTAATTCATTTTGCCGTGCGAGAACGGATTACAAGCGCGAGCGATCCGGCTCCCGCCCAACTGCCAGCCGCGGCTAATCCGCCCCTGGGTGAGTATAAGCATCGAGCCCAGCCTGGGTAGTAGGGCAACTAGTAGAGTTGCACTCCCTCGCCGGAGGTTGTGACCGACAGCCCGGCTCTAAGCAGTCACTCGGTCTAGTCACATTGCATAAAGGCATGTTAAAACTAAGAAGCTCACTCCGAGTTTTTTGCATTAACAGAGAGCTGCACCCCGAATGCACCCTCCGCGCTGCTCTAACACCACCAGAACGGAGTTAAGAAACGAACTCCCTGCTTCCCTCCGCCCTGGAGCATCCCATCAACTGGTAAGCCCCGGAGTGTGTGTGGGACGGTCTGTCTGGTTTGGTTCTTGATAAGTGGTCGAAATTACAATCAAAATTGACTAAAAGCCAACCCCTGATGTGCTTAAGTTGTTCTTTGTTGTCACACGGTATGTTTGAGTTATCAATTTTTTGTGTTTTTAACCCACGTTTGTGCTCTGTTTAGATACTGCTTAAGGCCCTGAAGAGAATCCTATGAAAACAATCGGGATTCGAAACGCGTAGGCTCCTGGCCACACCTTACCTGCGAAGAACGGCTTGGCTATTTAATTTTTCCAATCCGTCTGTACATTACTAAGAACCTTTACAAGTTTATTCACATAACCATTTGAGACGAATGTACTTGTGTTCAGAAAAACGTTTTGTTTATTGACGTAGTATTTTGCCCGCAGGCTGTGGCGTTTTTGTTCTTTTTGTGAAGCTAATGTGCAAATGTATATATATATTCTTTTAAACAAAATATTTTCTATGTTTCTATAGTCTTTCCCCTGAATGGTATGAAAGTGTGTTGTATGCGTGTGATATGGTTGGAATATTGAATGATTGAAGACAAATGTTCTGCTCTTTCTCAAATTGTCCCTTCTTTGTAAATAGTTTTTCTTATATCATTTGAAAAAATAAAAATTGATCTTTCTAAAAAATATTGCTAATAAAAAGCTATTAACTAGCAATTTCCGTCCTTGAATTGTTTTTTCAGGTTCAGGTTAGCACATTGTTGGTCGAAATTGTGTTTATCAGTATTGGCATTCTATTTTTGTTTCCATGTTCATGTCCCAAAAACTCCCCTTCAACCCAAAAGGGAGGAGTTCCTTTGTTGCATTGTTTAGCTTTCAAAACATTTTTTTGCTTTCTTTTCTTTGTTTCCCAGCAGGACTAAGCAACTAATCTTTACATCGCTTCATAGTTCTGCATCCACCACCGGGGTTGCCATGGTTACCATACCGCTGTGCACCCCGGCGGACCTGCGCATGTTCGTAACCCAAGCGGGCGTCACCCTCCCAGCACCTCGCTGATTGGTCCGCCCAGGGTCACGAACAATGCCACGCCCATCCAGGAAGTAATGCATAGTTTACTTCACCTACCCGGCCTCACAAACACAGCGCAACACGCCACGGGGCATTGTGAGCGAGAACCAAGTAGGTTTACTACCAGATGAGCAGAAGCCGCAAGTAAGTGCAATTTTGCCGACAGATACGTGGGGCGGCTCTGTCGCCCTTCATCACTGTTGTGTTCGGTGAAGAACAAACCTCAGGCAATATACTGATCCCGATTTGCCTGTATTCTTAACAACCCATAGGTAACGGATTTCGCCGTCTTGGACACTCCGATGCCTATAAAGCGGTAGTCTCCGCTTTGAGTGTAAGCACAGCAGGGTTTTGCGTTCTATATACATAACTAGGTTTACAACAGTAGTTTAAACCGACCATTTGGTGGCCCACCTACCAAGCCGCCAGCATGATAATCACATCCACCTGTATTCGAGCACAATTGGCGCAGCATTGTGATGGCGACCACTCGTCACTCCCCTTTTCCCTCCCACAACCCCAGTTGTCCTGCCATATAGTCACCTTCCCACGACGCTAGGATGTGTACTCACTGTAATCACACAGCCTAATGGAAGCACCCGGGCCACTGTACCACATGACCCAAGGTCAAGAATAAAAATAACTATGCTGATAATATGGTTTACCGGCATCACCACCTCACCGTGGTGAACTTTCCCAGCACAATGACTGTTTAAATGTAAACCCGTGTGTGTCTTCCCCAGTACGTAATCCCAACCTTTCTCTTTTACAGGTTTTTTTCCTGAACCAGGAAAATACACCGCTTTTTTCACACCAGATCACCATTTTGGGGTCTGTAAATTGAACGTGGGCTGGACGCACCTTAGCGAGTGCGGACCACTCCGTCCAATCTTCACGGTCCTGACGAAAACCAAATAATTTTTTTATATGGTTGAAACATGTAGACCTAACTTCACTTGATTCACATAGCACACTACGCTATTTTTAAACATATCACACTTCTTGAGACACCGAAGCCTTCATAGTTAGGCACAGGTGCCACATCTGTTTTTAACAAGGGTCCAAACACTCAAGAATAAACTCTTGAAGTGAGTAGCTTTGGCCCTTTTTAATACACTTATCACTGTACTTTATGCACATATAAAAAAAAGTAACCCGCTCCACTGTAATCAGGTGTCGCAGCACACCCTATGGGCACTCGGCCTATGGGGTGGGACCCCGATGATGAAGCATGTCACCAACTAGGTTGGTGAGTGAGGGGTCTTATTCAAGGACATGCACTGTCCAGCAATGGGTTGGGGCACACTGTGCTGACCTGGGATGTATGCTCTAGAAGTAGAGATTCTTTTCTATTTCTTTCCCTCAGGGGGTACTCCTCCTTTGTTGTTACATCTAATCCGGGGGACCAGGAGTTCCCACCTCACATAGTCATTGCAACTTCCCTAACTCTCCCTTCTGTTATATATGCATATTACATCATGCCATCTTTGAATATTAGGATGGTAATAGTGAACTATCAGAGTATTCATTTTAGATGAATTCTAGATTATTACTCGATTGGGCGGGTTGTATTTCAAGCAAAATAATAATCATGAGGCTATGGTCCTTTAGACTTTTTACCTGTATTTTTATTTGGGCTTGCTAAATCTCTGTGCATCAGGGGCATTTGGAGTCGAATTGTTAACCTTTTGCTTGATATGAGAACACCATTATTGGATATATTTTTATTCCAAAGGCGTTGCTGAAATGTGAAAGCTTGAATCAAAGGGTGGGAAGTTCTGGATCCCATATACTGATTTGTTGATAAAAATAAATATAAATATAAATGTAAAGAAACACCCAATTCATGTCACTCTTCTGATTATTTTCTGAGTTTGCTTGTAACAATCAAACATTTTATTTTATGATCACTATCTTATAGGCCTAGTTACAAATTTATCTGTTGTTTTCACGCTTGCATTTTCCTAAATAGCTAATTTCTTACTGTAAAAAAATCTCATGTTATTCATAGCCTAAAGTGAAATCAAAAATACTTTCCTTAATATAAACAAATCACGTCTTACAGTTATATCACAGCTGACAATCAAGACCCTTTTTGGTGTTGTAGCATACTAAATTCATATTTGGCTATTAGATGTGTTATTCAAATTATTCTAGAATAGCATGTTTTGAATCCAGATAGAATTGGAAGCCAGGGTCAGAGTTACTAGGTCTATAAATCTTCGTTTTCATTCAAGACTATTTTCACTGTATAAAATGTGATTACTAATTCACTTTCTCGTTTGCAAAGGGTCAGTTCTTGGCTCCCTACTCTAGGATTTTTTTATTGTTTCAATCCCATGAAACATGAAAGTGTGTTGGTGCTGATCCTCATAATGTTCAACTGGTGGTTATGGCTTATCTGCTTTATGAATGTTACAGTAGTGTTCTTGAATCCTGATTTTGAGTGGTCTGATGGTGCGCTCGATGTAAATTGTGTTACAAGGGTATGTAATATTATATAACAAATGTGCTCCTGCAATTTATCCAATCTTTGTTTTGAAATTTATGTCGGTTGATCCTTGATTCTGTTTATTGTTTTGCCCCAGTTTACAAATTGAGCACTTTTTGCATGTGTAAAAACCTTTTAGGTTTGTTCAGGAATGTTCCTGGTTTAATCTTGTCATCTGAAAACCATCATGCACATAATATGTTTTGTAAATTGGGTGCCCTTTTGAAGCTGATCTGGGAATACTTTTTCATGTCATCTTGAATTAGTGGATGATTTGTCAATAGTGGGCGATGTTCACGTGGTATTTTTCTGATGTAGTAATGCTGTCTATTGTTTTATTCCGTATTGACTCAAATACGGGTTGAAGAGTCTGTTCTATTAATATGTTTTACTTCCTGCAGAGTTTTGGACAAAAGTGAGGGCTCATACCCTCTGTTGCTTAATCTGATAGTGATTTCTTCAGATTTTTGTATAAAGTCTTCATTTTTGCTGCAATTTCTTCTTGCTTTCCTATATTCTCCTTTTGGGATATTTTAGATAGCAGTTCTAGGATGGCAGCTGGTAGCTTGCAGAATTGAATTGGATGCTGTTTTTTATGATAGATTTTGCTGTGTAGTTGGTGTTTTCGATGTACAAGATAGAAGGAATTGGCTAATGCAAGTCCTAAAAACAGATCCATTATACACTCAACGTCACCAGCAGGAGTAATTATTTTCTTCATCACAAAACCAAATGGAGACTATCGGAGTATTGCAGATTATATGCATGGCCACTGGAATTATGCAGCCGTTCAGGGCCAAATTATGTGGCAATGTTGATTAAATTATGTGGCAAGAAAAGACAAACTATGGAATGTATTACGGCACCCCATAATGTGGCGATGTTACTTCATTACTTTTTCTTTTTTTCACGTCAACACTGTTTTGACAAAGGTTCCCCTCATTAGTACCAGATTAAAATCCAAGTACAGAAATAAGCAGTATAAAGGTGGCCAGTCAAAGCTTAACTGGGCAGCAGAATGTGTTGCTGTATTTTTTGATAACTTTTGATCCATTTGAGCTGAAACATTTTTTTGTGCTAAAATCTGCATATAATACAGCAGATGATGAATTGTGTGGCAAATGCAGCAAGTCAATATTCATGCAGAAAATGTTTCATCTATGAAATCACATACTTACAGTGGCCGTGGTTATTATATGCCATTACTATCAGAAAATACTATTGGCTTCCTCTCACTTTTGCTTTTGATGGATCAAGTCAAACAAACCAAGATCATCTCTTCATGGAGCTTATCTTTTGGTCATTTAGGATGTGTAATGGTCCTGCTGCCGTCCAGCATTATCTCAATGACATCTTTAGAGATTTGGGGCCATATGTATCAAGAAACCAATTTGCGATTCTGTAATAGCGATTTTTAAGAAATCGCTATTTCAGAATCGCAAAATGGTATGTATCAAGAAAAACATACTTTTTTAGCAATTTCTTGATATTCCTTAATTGCGAATTCCCAATTAAGGAATACTTTCCCATTCATTTCTATGGGCCAGGAGGCCCATAGCAAGGAATGGGAATTTTTTCTCAATTTGCGATTCGCAATTTGTTAATCGCAAATTGAGAATAATTTCAAGGGTGCAGGGGTGTCCAAAGGACACCCTGTTGCACCCCTGAAATAAGTATAGGTGCACATACATGCCCTAAGGGCATGTATGTGCGTCACATGGCACTTTGAAAAATGCTGAAATGTGCATTTTTCAAGAAAATCGCAACTTACCACCAACTAGAAGTTGGTGGTAATTTGCGATTCCTTAAGGGCATTTGGGAATTTTTTTTTGCTTAATACATTGCATTTAAGAAATCGCAAAATTTGCGATTCCTTAAAAGCAATCACAAAATAAGGAATGGCAAATTTTGCGCTTCCTTATTTTGCACCCAAATTCTTTCATACATACCATTTTGCGAAAATGAGTTCACAAACGCCGAAATTCTGCGAATTTCGGTGTTTGCGAACCCATTTGGCCTTGATACATATGGCCCTTAATGGCTACCTTTAAGGCCATTTACTTGCACAACATCCTCATATACTCAAATTGTTGTGCACCTGTAAAAGAACTGCTCACCCAATTATAGCAGCACAACTTGTTTTCATATTTTTGGAACTGCTGTTACTTTGGACAAATCTAAAGTAAATGCTGATCTTGATTGCCGCTGTCCAAAATCAGTTAAAGAGATTAATCAATTCCTTTGCAATTCCTCAACTTCACCAACAAGTACCAGCACCTCATTAAGGACAACTCCACCCTAACACAGACAGCGGTGGCTGTCAGGAGAGAAAAAGTGATTGGAGATACAATAAATACATTTTAATTAAAACTTACCTGCCTGCCTCGTCACCTGCCTTCTTGGTCCTTGCAGCTCTTCTCCTGATCACGTGCTTCCAGACTCCCCTGCAGCAATCCAGATGCTGCTATCATGCCGGTAATACTCTTACCTAGCATGAGAGCAGCATCGGGAATGGGCGGAATGGGCTGGTGTTACGCTCCATAATGGACATCTAAGTGTTCATGATGGTTTGGCTGTCCTAAGACAGTGGGCCAAAATGTCATGCGCACTTACAGTTCCCACCACTGCAAGTGACCTCCATGCTTGCCTTGGCCCCGCTCCCAAGTCTCAGCTTGGCTCTGGCTCCTGCCATGAACAATAAAAGGATAATTAAACTGCTTTATTATAATTTTATTTGACATGATTTTATGCTACTGATGCAGTGTGGTGACACTTCTCCACCATTACAGAAAAGTTGTAGCTGAATACAGCCCATTATGCTATGAACTTAGAAAGACCTGACATATCAGTGAGACGAAAAACATGGCAAGGCTTTCCAGTTGTTAAAATCTGTAGTCAACTAATCCCATTTTAAGACACTTCAACCAATCTGGATTTTTAAAGTGTTGCTACTCCAAAGCTGAAGAGGGAGGTCATTCCAGGACTTTGCCGTGAGGTAGGAGAAGGAGTGTCTTCACTGTTGCTGCGGCAGATGCAGGAGGTGTGGGCAAGGCATAGGGAGGCGGAGCATAGGTGTCTGGAGGGATCGTGGAAGTTCAGTCCGTGGTTGATGTATGCTGGTCCCTGGTTATAGAGGGCTTTGAAGGCTAGATCCCCAACTGCTTTATATTATAAGAACAGTTGTTTCTTCATATTCCCTAGAGCATTATTGTCACAAAGAGATCATTAGACGGTTGAACTGTATTCAGTGACTTTCTACTTACAAACATTATCTTCCCCTGAAAGAAATTATGCAATCTATGATCAAAAGCTTTTGGCAAATAAAGAGCCTTTTTATGCAATGGAGTCATTAAATAGATGTAGTAATGCACACAATAGCTATCTGAACAGGTGACAAGAAATGTCTTTACCTTTGATCGTCATGCATGGAAGAAGGTCCTTATGTTTTTCTAATTTTCAATATCATATTACTTACAGCTCAGAGAACAGGCATAGAAAGGCAAACACCTTATTGTGACAAAATGAAGAAGTTGAAGGTTTGTCACCCTTTCCTAAGAGTCTTACTGTGGTCACTAAACAACCTGTGAAATTGTTTCTTGGAAAAGTCTTCAATGCTCAACAGGAGATTAACAAAAGATTCAAGAAGATTCACAGAACAGAGTGAAATAGGGACCCTTTCTACGTCAAGAAATGGCACTTGGTAGTCCAACAAAAGAGTCGCAGACACAGATGATGTAATGGTGTCAGGATTTACCTGTACAGAATATTCTGGAATTCTGAAAATGGAAGAATTTATAAAATATGCAATTCTGGGGGCCCAAAATGAACAACACAATTCAAGACTGTCTTCAGCTTTATTTTGTATGTGTCCGTAGCACATTTGTGCACAGACTTGATGAAAAGAACATGAAAAACCCATTTCCTTTGCACCAATCATGACCCTCAGATGGATAGGTAGAGGGAGAGACTGAATGATCCATGGAGCAGTATCTCCGATGTTTTTGATGAGTCACTGGAAAGAATGAAGAAAGTAGAACTCATAGGTAGAGTGGGTTAACAGCAACTCTCTTCATTATTTGTCTCTTCACCTTTTTACCGTTCTTTCGACAAACATACACCTACCTTTACTTTTAACCTGTTGTCTCCGACAATACCCTCTGTTTTGCAATTGTTGTCAATTTAGAACCATTAGACAGTCAGCCATTCAGCATCTTGTAAAGGCCAAAACAGATTACAAAAATCAAACTGATAAAGTTTGCAGGCAAGCACCTTCCTGTAAGCTGGGGAAAAGATTTACTCACCACAATTTTCCCCATGGATATGTGGGTTATTTTATGATGATAGGTTAGTGCCTAGACAAAAGGAGACTTACAGGGAAATACGTCCTGGGTCTAGAGCAGAACTTCAAATAGAATGTTGAAAGTGAAAGTTTAAAATCTCTTCCTCTAATTACGTGCGTACTTGGTAACATTCCTTGTTGTTTCTGCTCCTTTGCTGCAGCTTAGTTTATCACCAACTGCATCCATGCCCCTTGTTGTGTTTCCCAATTTCTATTACCTAGCACTTTCCTTGGTCATAACTTGACCCTCTTTTGTATGGACTTATGCTGAAATTTGAATCTTATCATCCCCGTCGGAACATGGGGAGAGGAGTTGGCCTAACGGCTAGGGCGGTCGACTTCGAATCTGGGGAACTGGGTTCGAGTCTCGGAAATGATGCTGAGCATCCTGTGATTCTGGGCAAATCACTTAGACTCCCTGTGCCTAACAAAAATGAATGTGTCTCCTCATGTATTGCAACTGGTGCTATGCAAAGCCCTCTGATACCCGATTCGGGTCAAGTTCGCTCTATATAAAACTCTGCGAAAAAAAACTTGGCTACCCTCTATTTGCATCCAGGGTATTGGTCTCAGTTCTCAGTAAGACACGAAACTCACCACTGCTCTTACACGTCGAGAAAGGGGTATGTTTAATATTGAATACCATACACATTTGTATGCTATATAGCTGGAGAGACTAATAATTAGTCTGTGCTGAATTATTTTTCAAAGATTCTGTAAAATAATTCTGTGAAGGTCCTCAGCTGATATCCAGTGCTGTCCTATTACTTACCGGTAATCTTCATTACTCCTGGTCCCGTTGACCTCGTCCCATTCTTTAAAATATGGAGATGACCATCTCCACGACAGAAAAAAAGAAAAGGAGCATGCTGGGATACCCTACCTGCTCCCTCCCACTGGGAGTACATAAGCGGTACCAGCCCAGCATGCAGCCTGAAAACACCAAGCCAACAACAGGAAGGCCGGCCACAAGGGAGGTAGGGAGGGAAGTAAGGAATGGGACGAGGTCAACGGGACCAGGAGTAATGAAGACTACCGGTAAGTAATAGGACATTACCCCCAGGTCCCTCCTGACCTCGTCCCATTCCTTAAAATATGGAGAATACCAAAGCAGAGAACCGGCCTTCCGGAACCCCACCAACAACAAGGGCACCAGACCAAAAAACAGTACCCCACAGGCCCGAACCAAGACCCCAAAGGCCAGAAGGGGACCGCCATGCAGAAGGGAGGCACAGAAGCAGAGCCAAGCCCCCAAGGGAGCAAGCAGGGGGGCCAAAACCAAGCCCCCCCCCCCACGACCAAAGGAAGCCCAGGAGAAGCGCACACGCCTCAACAGAGAACGGAGACAGGAAAGGGCAAGCAACCAGCAAGAAACCCCCAAGGGCGAAGCCCCCGGACCCAGGCCGCCAAACAACCAGGGACCAACAGGCCAAACCAGCCCAAAGGACAAGGGCAGAAAAGAACAGCCCGCACAAAGCTGACGAGCCGAAGGAACAGGAAGGAACAAAGCAGAGGGACGACCCGAACACAGCAGGGGAAGCCCCCAGCAGAACCGAAAAGAGGGCAGCAACAGGGAACCACAGAGGAACCAGGCCACAGGGCAGGACCAACCAAAAGCCAACCCCCGCAGAGACTCCAAAGAGCAGCAGCACCAAAAGGCCAACCAACCGGTAGAAGAACCCGGCGCCCCAGAAACGACCAAGACCGGGGCAAAAAAGAGGGCGCAGCCAAGAAAGACAACAAAGGCCCACACGGAACCAGGGAAACCAAAACCCCAGAACCGGAAAGGAGGAACCGACCCCCAGGAGGAAAAGGGAGACACCACGGAACCGCCGAAGGCGAGACCCCAAAGGCAGAAGGCCAACAACAAGGCCCACAGCCCAACCCCAAGCAACCAGCCGTAGAACAGGCAGGCCAGCCATCCAGGAGGCACACAACACCGCACCACCAGGATCCAGAAGGAGAGGCAAAAAGGAACCCCCAACCAGGAAGGGGCACAGGAAAGGCACAACAGCCAACCACAGCCAGACCTCCCCGAGAAAGGAGAACCAGAGGAAGGAAGCCCAGAGCCCACACAACGGACCCAGCACCACAGCCAACCGAAGGGAGCGGACCCAGAAAGGACCGAAGACCAACCCAGGACCGTGACAAAGCCCAAGAGAAGGAGCAGCCAGGAAAGGACCCCAGCAGGGACCAAAAAAGGACCCGAAGCAAAGAAGGGCCCCACAGCACAAAGCCCAACAGAAGCAAGACAAGAGGCGCACCAGCGACCCAAACCCAAAGCGAACGGGAAGCCAAAACAGTGACCGGAAAGGCAAAACCAACAGAGGCAGAGCCACGGCCCCCAGAGCACACGGGAAAAAACCCCGGGCCCGAAGGCAAAGGAGAGGAGTCCGAAGAAGCCCAAGGCGCACCAATCAACAAGGGAGCGGGAAGGGACACCCCAGCATCAACGAGAGAGCAAAAGGCATAGGCCGAAAACAACAGGCCGCGCGGGAGCACAGGGCCAACGCCAGGCCCCCCAAAGCCACAAACCCGAAGCAAAGCCAACTGCAACCCAAGGCAGAGCGAGCGGGGCGGGAAGCAGAAACCCGGCCACACACCAGGGGAGGTAGACACCCAAACCCCACAAGGAACGAAAAGGCATGGCCAACAGGGCAGGGCACAAGAGGGGAAACAGGGCAGCAGGCAAGAAGAAACCCGAGCCAACACCACCAAAAAGGCCAAGGGCCACCAGCACAGAGGAAGGGCACAACAAACCCAACCCCCCCCGGAAACCAGGGGGAGACACCACCAGAAGGCAGACACCCCGAGCACGGGGAAAGCCAAAGCACCCGAAGGGAGCAAGAAGCGCCCAACAGCGAAAACCATAGGCAGGCAGGCAGGCAGGCAGGCCGGCACCCAGACAGGCACCCACCCCGCCTGAACCAACAGAAGGGCAGGAACCAAGGGGCAAAAGGAAGGCGCAGAGAGTCCACACACCCGGGGAGACCGACACCCAAAACCCACCAGCAGGGAAAGGGCACAGCCCAGCCAGGACCGGCAGACAGGGCAGGGCACAGGAGCCTGGCACACAAAGAACAAGCGCCCACCCAAGGCAGAGCCAACGACCCAGCCACCACCGGAGGCAACCGCGGCCAGCGAAGCTAAAGCCCCAAAGAACAACCACCAGCCAGAGAAACAAGAGGGGAGAAGGAAACCTCAACAGGAAACCAAAACCCCACCAGGCAGAAGGCGAGAAACAAAGCCCACACAACAGGACCCACCAGGAGCACAACCAGCCCGGCAAGGAGCCAACCCGAACCAGGACAAGGCGCCACCAGAACAGAGGAAGGGCCCAACAGCCCCCCCCCAACAAGGAAACAAGGGGAGGACACAGGAACCCGCCGAAAGCCAGAAGGCCCGAGCAGGGCCCAAGCAAAGCACCCGAGAGGAAGCAAGATGCGACCAGCAGCGGATACCCCAGGAACCCGACAGGCACGCACCAGGACCGAACCCACAGGAACGCCAGGAACCAAAGGGCAGAAGGGCGCAGAAAGCGAGCCACGGCCCAGCAGGAAGACACCACACCAGGGACGGCCAGGCAGCAGGAGGACCAGAAGCCAAAGCCACAGGGCAACACAGCCGCAGAGCACAGCACCAGCGGCAAATGACCCACTCCAAGCGGCAAGCGCCAGAGGGAGAGGCCAGACGGGAACAGCAAAGAAACCAGCAAGAACCCCGGAACCAGAAAGCACCGGGAGCCACAGCAGCAGGCGAAGGACAGAACACGAGCCCGTCAAGGCCCAACCGGAACCCCCAAAACAGCACACAGGCCAGGGGAACAGGAAGAAAAAGCCCAACCCAAGGCACAAGGGCCAGCCAACCAAAGAGGCATGCCAAAGACACACAGGAGAAAACCGATGCATCCCCAAAACACAAAAGAACACAGGGAATCAGGGCGCAGGCATGAAGCGAGAACAGCCCAACCCCAAAAGAAAAAAAGGGGGAATGCACACCCCTCCAAGGGCACAAGCGCACCCACCAGGGGCGGAACAAGTGCAGAGCAGGGGGGCCCGAGCACCAGGGGACCCCCGCAGCAAAAAAGCTGGGCCGGAGAACACCTGAGAGAGCCAAAAGGAGGGGGCCAACCGAACAAAGCAGGGGGCCCCCACCACAGGAGAAACACCCCAGAACCCCTCCAAAGCCGTAACCCAAGAGGAGGAAAAAAGGACTCCAAGGTGGCAGGAAGAACGCACCACCAGCCCACCACCCGACCAACAGAACACAATCCGCCGAGGAGGCACGGGGAAGGCAAACCAAGGCAGCAAGCACGGAACAGCAACCCCAGCAACAGAAGCTGGGTGTCTGCTGGGGCTTTCTGCTCTTGCGTGTTGGTCTTCTTTTGGGCTCTGCGTCCTTGCCTGGGCTCCCTTCGTGTCCTGGTGGGGCGCTCTGCTGTTGTGGCCGCACCCTGGTGGGTCCTTCGGGGCTTTTTTCCTGCTGGGTTCGAGTCTCTGAAATGATGCTGAGCATCCTGTGATTCTGGGCAAATCACTTAGACTCCCTGTGCCTAACAAAAATGAATGTGTCTCCTCATGTATTGTAACTGGTGCTATGTAAAGCCCTCTGATACCCGATTCGGGTCAAGTTCGCGCTATATAAAACTCTGCGAAAAAAAACTTGGCTACCCTCTATTTGCATCCAGGGTATTGGTCTCAGTTCTCAATAAGACACGAAACTCACCACTGCTCTTACACGTCAAGAAAGGGGTATGTTTATTATTGAATACCATACACATTTGTATGCTATATAGCTGGAGAGACTAATAATTAGTCTGTGCTGAATTATTTTTCAAAGATTCTGTAAAATCATTCTGTGAAGGTCCTCAGCTGATATCCAGTGCTTGTCTTTACCCAGTGTCTCTGGTGTCTCTCCTTTCCTCCATTTTCCCCCTGGTTCCTAACTTAGATATTTTCTCATACATATATCAGTTGGAGTGGGTAGATCAGTGGAATTCTCAGGAGGACCCTTTTTGGCAACCTATCTTCCCCAAATCGTGGCAACACCTATGGCACAGACATTACCATTGTAAGCTTCTCACAGATACCGTGTCAGTAGCACCATTTCAAACATTCCTCTCACCCTAAATAGGCACATTATGGGCAGCAGCATTGCAAGTTTCTCTCTCACAGTTACCGAACAGGCATAGGAGCAGTGGAATTTTTCTCATACAGAACAGGTCCAGTACCAGAAGCAAAACTGCAAATTTCCCTCACACACAAAACAGGCACAACTTGGGCACCATGAGGGCAAACTTCTCTTGCTCACAGGGGAGGTACAGGATATGATCCAGCTGTTCAAGCTTTCTCCTCTGACAACGGAGGTAAGGGACAGACCCCAGCAGTGCACAATTACCATTGACAACCCACAAATGCGCGCGCACACACACACACACACACACGCACGCATGCACGCACACACACAACAGACACATCATTGACAGAAGCAGTCCAAGTCTCTTTCACACACAAAAACGGTACAACAATGGTAGCATACGTTCTAGCTTCTATCACATAGGAGAGGTATAGCACATGAATCAGCAGCACACAATTCCTTGCCCCATATGCATGCATGGTTCAATTATGAACGCACAAGATATACACACAAAACAGGCACAGTAAAGGAAGAAGCTGCACAAACCTCCTTCCTTAAAAAATCTACACGAAAATACACACATTCGAATCCAGATTATGCCCAGGAAGAGCATCAGCAGTGCAAGCTTATGTAACATAAACTTAAACACGCATTGACATATATACTGCTGTATAGGCAAATGGGCTAGCGTTGTCTCTACCAAAGTGTATATGTATTGT
Source organism: Lissotriton helveticus (assembly GCF_964261635.1). Classification (NCBI taxonomy): domain Eukaryota; kingdom Metazoa; phylum Chordata; class Amphibia; order Caudata; family Salamandridae; genus Lissotriton; species Lissotriton helveticus. Next base: position 1,542,582,442 of record NC_136065.1, read on the forward strand.
GAGGAATAGTAGATGCTTACTGTCTTCCACATTTATAGAAACGGTTCAGAGGAAAGAGCAGAACACTCTTCACTCAGACCCATAACTCGTGCATGCAAGCATAGACAGCATCATTGCACAATTCTCCATTACACAGAAATTAGCATGTTGCGCAAAATCTTTCCCTTGCTGCCTGACTCATTCAGGAAAACCCTAGTGCAGGCCCTTATCTTGAGTCGAATTGACTACTGCAACGGCCTACTTCTCTCCGCCAATGAGGGAGTGTTGGCTAGACTACAGATAGTCCAAAACACGGCGGCTCGCCTAGTCCTCAATGCCCCTCCAAGAACAGCATCTAAGCCACTCTTAAACAAACTGCACTGGCTTTCCATTCGACAAAGGACAAAATTCAAAATATGCTGTCTGATTCACAAGAGCCTAAATGTACAAGGCCCTACCTACCTGGAACCGAAATTCATCCCCTACATTCCCCCCTGAGCGCTCAGATCCAGCAATAGCCATCTACTGGTAGTGCCTCGTGCCAGGAAAGCCAGGCACGTAGGTAAAGCACTATCAGTGGTAGGACCCACATTGTGGAACAGACTCCCTCTGACTCTCAGATTATGCACCGAACATCTGAAATTCAGAAAACACCTTAAAACCCTATTGTTTAAAAACGAGATTTAGTCCCAGCATTTTCTTCATTCCTCTGTGTATGTTAACCGCCCAAAAGCGCAGAGATACTCCAGTTGGAGTCGATTCCAGTGCTATATAAACTCGCAATTAAATAAATGAATAGCACTGTAAGTAGCAGGTCTATTTCACTCAGCTGCAAAGTTTTTACCATCATCTGACTTGTGTCAGGCATATATCCAATTTGCAAAAAGTGAGTGCAAATTATGTGTGGTCATTTTTAGAATGGAATAGAATTTTGTGAACTGAACTATGTTCTAAAAGGTAAATTAATAAAATTCCCATTTGGAATGGGTCACAATTTGACCTTATTCCTTACTGTTCAAGACGTAGGCAGCAAGTTATGCATCAGCAGACCACCATGTCTGTGATCAGTTTTTACATATTTTGTATATACATATATATATATATATGTGTGTGTGTATATACATATATATATATATATATATATATATATATATATATATATATATATATATATATATATATACGGAACAGACTCCACTTAGTACGTGCTGTGGTATTTTATTTTGTGCTTCTCGTCGCCATGGCGCATTTCGGGCTGCCCAGAGCCCTTGATCACATGACATGCTCTCGTTTTTTTTCTCCATTTTTAAAGTGACACAGTGCATTACGAGAAAAATAAATATAGAAGACAGACTATCCGTTCGATCTCTGTTCCAAAGCCATGCTTCTAACAAATTTCACCATATATAGATTTAAAACATTTTCGTAAAAACGCGTTAAACATATCAATAAATATTGCTGTATAAATACATATATAACATATTAAACACATGTTAAAAAGGAGGTGACAATTAGACAAGTAAATTCTGCTTATATGTGCATAATGCATAAAAAGATATTTTCCTCATCAGTTTCATTTCTTCTTCTTATGAGAAGCCAACCTGTGCAAATTTGCCATTTTAAAATAATAACTGTATAAAAACATTTTGTTAAAACAAATTACACCCAGTAAAAATCAGGTAAAATTTTGATACCACTTATTAGTAATATTGGTCTACCTTTTCTTCATGGCTAATCAAATCTACTCCAATGTACATCCTTAAATATATTGATGTTAATCCTATTAGAGCCCAATTTCTGTAATTGGGTTCCTATATTCTACACAGTATAAAGTTAGTGCAAAGTGTGCTCTCAAAGTGCTAAAGTGCTATTGTGATCATTGCTCTTCATCTCTTAAAAATAAAGTGACACAGTGCTTTATTTATTATTTTCCAGTGTGCCATAAGCCTATGTGCACCACTGGTAAAATAAAACAACTGAATTTTGTTAACGGAAGAAGGGACAGAATTAAAGTCATTTAGTACATTTAAAAGGATATGTTGTCACTGTAAATTATTCATATTATAGCCAAGTATACAGATCTTCAGTTGTGTTTAATCCGTGTGGACTCTTACTATCTAAACCTAAGATGTACTTTGTCTCGAGTCTTCTGAGTATTGCATCTCTTTTTTTTTTAAACCTTTATTGAAAGTACAAAAAGCGTTAGTCCACAGCAAACTGCCCACATCCCCAGTAGGGCCGGCCCGGCATTGCAAAGTAGCAGGCATGAAAATAGCAAATTCAAAAGGTGAGGGAAGTACACAGCAAGTCGCCTACAACCATATCGGGCCGGCCGTGTTAGTTGGAGCGTAGAACGTTAGGATCAGCTGAATATCGACAGTCATCTATCAATGAACAATAACTGTGAAAGAAGAGAAATAAACAGAAAAACAAAAAAAAAACAACAACAACCATGCCATTATTTGCACTATAATCAAAGTGTACAAGTCTGAAGGATTGGCACATTTGTTATGTTATGTTATATCCACTTGTAGCGCGCACGGATACTCGTGAGTGTCCCGGCGCGATGCCAGACGGGTACAAGGAGAGGCTAGCAATCAAAGAAGTGAGTCTTAAGTTTCCTTTTGAACACAGCTGGGTTCTGAATGGACTGCAAAGCAAGGGGAGGGCATTCCAGGCTGCGCTAGCCTTCACCACAAAGAACTACCGCCCACCCCCTAAAGCTTAAAGCGAGGAACCCGAGCCAGGTGCAGGGGCATAGATCGGAGCGCATGCGACGGAAAGTAAAAGGAAAAGCGCCTCTGAAGATAGAGGGGGCCAAAGCCATGGATGGCATGATGGGCCAAAACCAAAGATTTGAACCTGACCCTGTCAGCACAGGAAGCCAGTGAAGAGATCGTAATTGGAGAGCCACACTGTTACTCGCCGAAATGCCCAATAGCATCTGACGTGAAGTATTGCAAAAATAACAAAAAGGGCTCTACCTACCAATAGCCCAATCCCCAATTACCAAATAATCAGTCAGTTGGCAGTGAAGAAAGTTCAATCATTTATTACGCAAAAATACTCGATAGAGGAGCCTCTCCAACCATCACCCATCAGGTGCGCGGAGAAAATTGTTGGCTTACATTCAAACTAAATGCTATATACTTTCAGTTCAACACATAGAATCACTGTAAAAGGAAAAACACCAGTTGGCCCTCGGGCCCCAAGGAAGGACCATATATGGCACACATGATTAGTTCAAAGCTTTACTATTTATTACTGGGAAGGTCAGGAGGGGTGATTCCCTTTTGTCCTGGTGCCCGGGAGTGTAGGCATGGCGCCTCCAGGAATGCGCTTATCGCACCCAAAGCCAGATGCGACCTTGAGTCCCAGGACATAGAGAAAACAGTTTACTTTCAGCTGCTCTCAGTAACTCAAATGAACTGGGGCTTGACAACTACTGGGGAGTGACACGTGATCGCAGCTCGAGTCAGAGTTGGAAGAAAGAAGATGGCGTCTGTATGGTTCTTGGCCTACTCTGTTAGTACTAGAAACACGGGGGAAAGAATAAACCTTTTCCTACCAGCTTAAGCATATATGGATTATGTTATGTGTATATTCAAGAAAAGAGGGTATATAGATACATCATGCTAACATAATATATGCCCGATACTCCTCATGTTATGGAAAATCTCATTTTTATCTCATTGTATGCCCTTTTAGCATGATGTAGCTAACTAAAACAGCTCAGTCTTCAAATATTCCTTCATCAATCTGCATCAGATCCTTGACCTCTCGCTGAACTAACTGGGCTTTTACCGCCGCTGGGGATGGACCAGCCATCGAGGAAGGGAGTTTAGTTGCACAATAAAAGCAACATGCAGGTCTGCATCGTATGCAGAGGCAACAGGTGAACATGATACCGGCTATACCTGCCAGCACCATCAGAATTTTCCATCCCCAAGTGGACAACAGACCCCAGAACCAACCAGAAAGAGACCAGGTACCAGTCTCTGCATGTATTTCGGAAGCCAAACGATGTAACTTCTGAATGGCTAAATGACCAGACGGGGCGGAGTCAGGGATATAGACACAACAGGAATTGCCGATCACACGGCATGCTCTTCCTCGATCTGCCAAGATACCGTCTAAAACCATACGGTTTTGAAGCGAAACGAGTCTCGTCGATTGAAGCTCGACAGTTAAATTGGTCAATATACCTTCAGTAGTGTTATTCACCCTTTCAACTACTCTGGACAGACGGTGTACTTCTTTGCTGGTGATTATGGGCCCCCAAATAGGAAATACCCCTTTTACAATGTTGATGAAATGCTGTTCAGGAGTATCTGTCTGATCTATGTTAGTGGTATCTATCTCTCTTCTATCTCTTATCAATAGCAGGCTCCATTTGTCTAAACGATGATCCTTGTGATAATTAGGAGGGGCTATATAAACTGGAGGGTACAAAAAAGACAAATAACAGCGTCCAGCCCAACCACGGGGAAGCCAAGTGTAGGCATTTTCTCCACAGACGAAATATACATTAGGAGGAGTTAACAACGGAGGGCTATTAAAGGTACGTAACCGATAGGTGTAATTACATCGACTTTCTCCTACCAATATGTGCCCTGCTCCTTGAACACAGAATGCGGAGGTGCTGTTTAATATGGGTACTGGAATGGCCTTATTATCTGTAACATTTTGTTCTTGAAAATGTTGGAAGTACTAGGTGCAATTAAACTCCGCAAAATCCAGAATTTCATTTCTCAACCAAGTGGTGTTCTCATGCGTTGTATACATATTCATACATGCATTCGGATCCAAAGATCCTTCTCCATTTTTTTCCGTCAGGGTCAAATCCTTGGTGAACCTCAATATATGCTAAAATCATTTCGTAATCCTTTTCCGAAAATCTTTGAGTGTCTACTGTATAATGCATATACATCATCGAAAGTAATTTGAACCATGCCTCACAACTTCCCAAATGAGACAAGGGTAAGGATATAAATAAATTGTGCTTGTGCATAACAGAGGGCAGAAGGCCACAAACCCAACAGTTTGTAGTGTTAGTAGCACTATGTGTTTGATGATGCATTTCAACAAATACATTCTTTGCATAAGTCTGACGGTGCCTTTCCTTATGTGGGGCTAAAGTATAAAACATGTTCCGGAGGCGGGGCAGTTGTTCCTAAAACAATATGCATAGGGTGACCATATTCTAAATATATAAACACTCCCATTAATATGATTAGCAAGGTCGCTATAATGAGCACAAATGCAATTTTAACACATTGAGTCCAGCAAGAAAAGACAGGCATATTTACAGAGAAATATCGTGGTGCAAAAAGACGTTCCTCTTCGGGGACAAAACGAGCAAAGGAGTACATACTAGCTAAAAGTCCAAAAATAAACTCGGGCAATGCAGTCCAACCTGCCAGAGGGTGCTTCTTTCCTGTGTCCGTTTAGACCCTCACAGGCAGGCTCCTATCGTTCATCACAAGTAGGACCAAACAATCTTGGAGTTATGTTCTCACACAACCCTTGAAGACTACACAATCTGGGCCTCTTTTAAACAAGAAATTCAGTCTTTCTTTCAGAACAGAGCAAGCAAATGTTCAACGCTCTCAGCGTGTTCAGTCCAGTGTCTCGCTCAGCACCCCAGAAGCACACCCAACAAACACTTCTGTATCCTATCACTCAAGTCTCCCCCTATCTCCTACCATCTTCACCTGGGGTACCGTGTCGTTGTCTGGGCCGCAGATTGTATCGAGCATGGCCAGGCACTTCCTGATCAGCGAACAAAACAGAAGATGATGAATCTGTTCCAACAGGGGTACTACGAGCCTCTTGCTCAACTGCAGGGGCAACAGAATCCGGGGCAATCCCTTGTGCAGATGACAAAACCCCTTCCGAGTCCAGTAATCCTTCTCCTTTGCCCTTCTCCAATTTCCTGGGCATCAGACAAAGGGACAAAGCGAGGGACTCGTTCACTTTCCTGGGTTAAAACTTCTTTCTGGATTCGCTGATCATAAGGAAGCGGGAGGGGCAGTTTCTTCACGTGCGAAACATGAATTCAATGTCGCTTGCCATTCACCTTTACCGCCGTCTGCATGGCCAATAGGATCTGAAGGGGCTCAGACCAGCGAGGATCCAGGCTGGATTTTCGCTGATAGTTGCGAACCAGAACCCACTGTCCTGGCTCCAAGCGATGCCCTGTTGATGAATGGAACGAAGATCTTTAGTCAGAGCATACAGATAATCTGTCAGCATAGGATATTCAATATCACGAAATGCTCTGGGTTTTGGGACGCCCCAAACATTGGCAGGGCGCCCGAAGATTACCTCATATGGAGACAAGCCAGAACGAGAGTGTGGGGTAACCTGTATTGACATCAATGCCAGTGGCAGGTCATCTGGCCACCTTAACCCAGTACTTTCCTGAATTTTTGCTAGTTTCAGTATTCCATTATACTTCTCGACCAACCCAGCGGACTGGGGGTGTCGAGCCGCATGGAATTTCTGCTTATTCTGTAGTCCCTTACAAACATGACTGATAAGATCTGCATTAAAATGCCCCCCCCGTTATCACTCCACATCACCCGAGGCAATCCATAGGGTGGAAAGCCTTTGCTATTGCCAAAGCAGTATTTTCTTTGGTCGGGTAGGTTTCCACCCATTTACTGAAAGCGCACACCACAACCAGGACATACTACAAATTATTCAAGCACTCCAGTTGGATACAATCCATTTGGAGCACCTCGAAAGGCAAAGAAAACACGTTCCCTGCCCCCACGATTATGTCGTAAACAAACCATACAGTATTGCACCAAATGAGCAGCAGTTCTTGGGATATTAGGATTATTCCACACAGGGTCTAATAAATAAATACCCTTTGCCCCAATATGTGCCTAACCATGCGCCATGGTCACTACGGCATTTACTAATGCATTGGGCAGCAACCATCGCTGTTTCTCAGTCATGTCAATCCAACAATTATTTGTGTCTAATTTCCCCACTTCCTTCTCCCAGCGAGCCAGTACAGGAGGGGTAGCTTCTTTCTGTATCTCCTGGACACTCTCCATAGTGCTGTCAAACATTTCCTTTTCCGCTACCTACCTAGCAGAAGTAGTCACAAACATTGAGGTCATTTTAGATTTTGCAGTTTCTTTAGCTATCTGATCAGCAAAAGCATTACCCTCGCCTACTGCATCCACCACTGTCTTATGTGCACTGCATTTGACTACAGCCACCATTTCTGGTAATGTCAATGCTGTCAGTAATCGTAGAATCAAAGGGCCATGTTGTATTCGCTGACCATGGGATGTAAGAAAACCCCTCTCTGCTCACAGTCGGCCAAAACTATGAGCCACGCCAAAGGCGTATCGGCTGTCCGTGTAAATATTCACTCTCAATCCTTCACTTAACTCGCAAGCCCGGAGCAATGCCACTAACTCAGCGGCCTGTGCTGACTGATAGGGCACTCCGGAAGACTCAAGTACAGTGCGTAGAGTGGTTATCGCATATGCAGCAGTTGTCGTGCCATCTGGTAATTTGAAACAAGAGCCATCAACATACAATTCCCCTTGGGGGTCAGATAGAGGAATGTCTGTGAGGTCTACCCATCCCTTCATCTCTTCCTCCATCCGAAATATACAATCATGTATATCATTGTCTTTTTCATCCGAAGGGAGGGGTAGTAACGTGGCAGGGTTCAAGGTGGCACATCGTTTAATTGTAATATGGGGAGCAAACAAAGTCAATTTGTAGCCTGTAAGATGCACACTCGTAAGGTGCTGGGTCTTCATTTTGTTCAATAATGTATCCACAGCGTGTGGTACCATCACTGTGAGGTCAGTGTTCAGGACGAGCCCTTCCGACTGTCAAATAGCCACTGTGACTGCAGCAGTAGCCCTTAAACAGCTAGGAAGTGCTTTGGTGACGTTATCCAACACCGCTGAGAAATAAGCACAGGGTCTCTGCTTACTACCAAATCCTTGTGTTAACACTGAAAGCGAGCAACCGTCCACCTCGTGTACGTAAAACACAAACGTTTTTTGGTAGTCAGGGTTACCCAGAACGGGCGCAGAGCAAAGCGCAGATTTCATTGAGTCAAAAGCATTTTGGCAATCATCAGTCCAAGGTAGAGGTTCATGCACATCTTTAGTGGTTAAATACAGGAGAGGTTTAGTGAGAAGAGAAAAATTAGGAATCCATTGGCGACAGTAAAAAGTAATGCGAAGAAATGCACGAACATCATGCTGAGTACGAGGTACAGACATGTTAGAAATGGTAGTAACATGCTCAGGCGTTAGCCTCCTCCCCTCTTTCGACAGTAGATGACCAAAGTAGGTCACCTCCTGTCGACCATATTGGAATTTGGAAAGAGATACTTTATTACCATTAGCCGCCAGATGAGACAATAATTTAACAGTGGCTTCTTTACAGCCTTCCTCGGTGTCAGAGGCCACCAACAGATTGTCGACATATTACAAAAGCACATTACCAGGGGGCAGGATCAAATCGTCCAACATTGCTTTCAGAGCCTAACTATAAATACTAGGACTGTCTGTGTATCCCTGGGGAGCGTGACAAAACCGGAAGCTGCGACTAGATAAGGAGAAGCCAAAAATATGACGGCTATCGGGGTGGATCAAAATGCTAAAGAAAGCATTCTTTAAATCAGTGACAGAGAAACATTTATTCTCTATATCTTAGTGGGAGGAATCATAGTGAGAATAGTAGTAATGTCAGAAACCACAGGATATTGGGGCACCACTATTTTATTAATTTCACACAGATCAATCACAAAGCGATAAGTATCAACATGGTTAGGATCGCTACCGACAGGGGCCTTTTTCAAAATGGTACTGTTACATATATTGGCAGCCGTCACTTCCACCACACCCTTTTTAATCAGATCCTGTATGATGGAGAGCAAAGCTTTCTCGCCTGCCGGAGAAATTTTGTATTGAGGTATACGTGGCAACCGAGCATTTTGTTTTAAAGTAATAGAAACAGGTGGAATCTTTAAAAATCCTACATCTGTGTCTCCGGTGGCCCATAATGTAGCTGGGATAGCAGCAAACTCAGGAGGGAGGGGTTCATTTTTAGTGAAACACTGCAAAGTATGCTTACCAGGGGATTGAATACTCAGATAAACACATTCGGGGGAACAATTAATCTTTGCATGCAATTTCTTCAGCAAATCCAATCCCAATAGATTCTCCCCACAATGTGAAGTCAGCAAAAACGGGGAGTCTACCGTGACTGGACCAATTGTAAATGGAATAGGTTTGGAAATGGGGCTCACCACCGATTCAGATGTCCCCATCAACCACCCTTCTACATAAGGACCTCGCTGATCAACGGGTACTGACACCTGGCCCCCACTCTGTCCTTGGCTGTTCTATGTGTAAGCATACCCTTCGGTCCCATCTATCGCACAGTCCTTATTATAGTACTGCCTACCTCTCGGATTATCGAAATAATTCTTCTCCGATCCGACGTGCGTTGCCTCCTCTCTCCGCATATCACTGCGATCCACACCACCTCGACCTCTTCCTCTCCCTCTCATCGCCCCATTCTGAGCCAACAATAGTTGACACTGAAGTCGCCAGTGTCCTTCCTCTTTACAGTTAGAGCACTGGCTTGGTCCCAAAGCAACAGCTGGTCCCCCACCTCGTCTAGTTCCTGCCCCCCTCGGGACAAACCCTCTACCGCCTCTCTCTCTGCCACGTACTCGGAAGACTTGTTGCAACAACACCCGTGTCTTAAGATCCTTCGCTTTCTTTTCCGTCTTATCCTTACTCTCATTTTCCCTATGTTCGTAATATTGAGCCATACTCAGTATTATCAAGGGCGTAGAAGTAGTCCAAGTACTCTCCGCGGCTTGTAACCACGTGGAGGTTTCCAGTAACAGATTAGTCACAAAACGATTAACAATCAATCGTACGCCGCCTTCCACTGTTAATCCTTGCCACTGAAGTCAATGAATACACCCTCAAATCTAGTAAAGAAATCGGAAACACTTTCGTCCTTCTTCTGCTTACACGCTGTCAATTTGTCCCAATCCACTTTACGAGGGGGAATTAGAGAGTTCATGTATGTAATAATCCGACCTGGTAAAGCCAATAGTTCAGGTTTTGATTTATCACCAGGCTTTCGATCCTTATCCAAACCTTTTATCTGATCCCAAGTCCCGCCTAACTCCAGAACATGGTCCTGATCATGCACCTGATGCCACACATCAACGGGGACTAGTAACCCGAAAAATAGCTCTATGTCAGCTACGGTCATAACAGCTGAAGAGGCTGCATCTGTGAGTTCTTTATAATAAGCCGCAAGGTTTTTACGCGAGTCAGGGAATTGTGACTTTAGAGAGAGGACCTCACTTCTCTTCCAGGGGGTGTAAACCCATTGTTCTTGTACTCGTGCCTCCACACGAACTCTGATTATTTTATCCTGATCGTTTCTTAATTCCGGTACTTCAGGGTGAAAGATAGGATGGACTTCTCGCATAGGATGCTGAGAGTCCCATAATGGACATTTCTGGTGCATCCGCCCTCGATAATTTAATAAAACCTCAACATTCCTGTACACTTCCTCTGGTCCTAGTTCAGACTTATAAGCCCTGTCCCAAATATCATACATCACTTGGGGAGCCTGCCCTCTCGGAAAACACTTACTCCCATAAAGTAATCAGACATGAGGCCAGATGTTTCAGAGCATGCTGCTGCATAACAGGCTCATAGTCTTGAAGCGTGCTCCATATATCAGTCAGAGAATAAATAGGATGGCGCACCCACTGGGATGACTGATTCGCAATCATCTGCTTCTCATCTAGTCCTACCGCCGAACAAGTAAACAACCTTCGTGCGCCAAGATCCCTCATAGCACGAGATGGAGTTGTGTCAGCTAAGGTTGGGGTCGTGCTCGAGGACTGGGAAGCCCAGACGGAGGTTGAGGGAGACAAAACAACTGGGGACATAGCAGAAGACGGCAACGCATCAGACCATAAAGTAGCCGTCCCGAACGCGGAGGGAGATAAAATAGAGGACGTTCCCAGAGGGACGGAGGGAGAAGAAACAACAGAAGCAGAGGCCGCAGGGGCCTGTGCTGGAGTAAAAGGGACAGCGGGGATATATACGTTGTGGAGCATAAGGGGGAGGTGGACGCGTATCTAATAAATCCTTCATCTCATCCTCTGCCTCAGTCCTGGTCACATAGGTTTTATCCACCTGTAATCTAAATTGTCTATCTGCACAATCAATTCCCTTTTCGGTTTGAGCTTTATCATAAGCTATGGCTTTCTGTGTAATCGTCTGACCTCCTTTCATTTTACATAATTTCTCCTCCCTTATACGTCTACGCTTTGCTTCCTTCTGCCACATGTTTAGAGAATCAAACATTGCCTGCCGACTTCGTTTTGAAAACAATCGATCCTGCAAGAAATGTATCTTTTGCTCATCAAAAGACCCTGTTAAGGGCCATTGCAATTCCACATTGTCTTTAGTATATTTATTAAGGGTGGGCGCAGTGCTCCGCTCCGTCCACGGAGTGTGCGTAGTGTTGCCTACTTCGCGATTCGCAAAATAGGCGTAGTAGGCAACACTACGCACACGCCATGGCGGAGCGAAGTTGCCTGCCACCCGCCTCCCTCCCGCCCTCTTCTAAATGCCCAATATAATGTTAAACATTGTAAAAGTAATTAAAAAGGACTTACCTGAGATACGGCGTCGCGTGGCACCCTCTTCCTGGTGTCGCGCCGACCTCTTCCAGAAAAATGCGCATTTCTCACAAGAAATGTGCATGCACGGGCACCCACGCATGCATTTGTCTGGAAGAAGTTTGCGCGACACCAGGAAGAGGGAGCCCCGGGATGCCGCATTTCAGGTAAGTCCTTTTTAATTACTTTTACAATATTTAACATTATATTGGGCATTTAGAAGAGGGCGGGAGGGAGGGAGGCGGGTGGTGCGTAGTGGGGCTACGCGAAGTGTGTGGGTGGGCGTAGATCCCCCCCACTTCGTGGTGCTTCGCGTAGCCCCACAATGCACACTATGCCCACCCCTAATATTTATGCCATAGCGTATTAAAGAAGCTGGGGGTAATACCATGTTTGACATACATATAATAACTTGGGCTGCCCTCGGGCGGGGCAGGTTGACTTTCATCCAAACGTGTGCCTTTTCGGCGACAACAGCATCCAAAACATAATTTGCTAAAACACGGCATAATGATCGTTGACAGTTACACCTTATTCAAGAAACAGTCTTTCAAACATGGCCATGTTAACACATTCTCAACATTTTCCCCCAATCTCTGAGTCAAACATACACAGAGCAATACATATATATATATGGATTTCTAGCGGCCTGCCTGAGCCGCTGAAGATAACCCGATGCTCCCTGCATTCCAGTAATTCCGCTAACGCGGAATCACATTTGGCGCTGGTGCAGTTTTTTCCAAAGGTACACAGACAGTGGCAGGACATGACAGCTTGAGCCACGATCCACTTGGATGTTATTTTGCATTTTATTTTTGAAGCACGCAGAAGGCAACTCACTGGAGAGCACGGGCATGGGACTACATTAACCAAGGGGCCACGGTGTGGGCCACGCCCACTAGGGCGGGTTTCTGGAACTTAAATTGTGCCGCCCAACATTGCCCAGCTGTGATGCTTTCAAGTCCTACTCCCCTGATGAAGTGAAAAACGAAACGCGTCGGGATGGACCGCGATGTCAAAGTGGACTGCTTCATGGTTTTGCTGCTGTTTCCTTGAAATAAACTAAGTGGGCAGAATCTTTACCAGTGGTGCGTTATCTTCTTCAGCAGGCAACTGTATTTTTGGATATCTAGTGGCCCGCCTGAGCCGCTGAAGATAACCCGATGCTCCCTGCATTCCAGTAATTCCGCTGACGCTGAATCACATTTGGCGCTGGTGCCGTTTTTTCCAAAGGTACACAGACAGTGGCAGGACATGACAGCTTGAGCCACGATCCACTTGGATGTTATTTTGCATTTTATTTTTGGAGCACGCAGAAGGCAACCCACTGGAGAGCACGGGCATGGGACTACATTAACCAAGGGGCCACGGTGTGGGCCACGCCCACTGGGGCGGGTTTCTGGAACTTAAATTGTGCTGCCCAACATTGCCCAGCTGTGATGCTTTCAAGTCCTACTCCCCTGATGAAGTGAAAAACGAAACGCGTCGGGATGGACCGCGATGTCAAAGTGGACTGCTTCATGGTTTTGCTGCTGTTTCCTTGAAATAAACTAAGTGGGCAGAATCTTTACCAGTGGTGCGTTATCTTCTTCAGCAGGCAACTGTATTTTTGGATATATATATATATATATATATATATATATATAAATATATATATATATATATATATTCAAAAAAAGTTCAAAATGACATGTCTCCTTTGTCCTTTCCAAACAAAAGAACAGAGCCCGTCGACTCCAGTTCATGGAGAATTAATCAATTCAGATTTCAGACCAACAGATACCAAAAACAAGCAGTCCAAAGACTACCCAGAGATCGCCGGACAGGTATAACCACAGACTGTCCTACAGACCATCCTGCAGTCTTCCTGGTTCACCCCTGGGACTATTCTGACTAAGTCTGCTTTCTTACCACCGCTTCAGATATGTCCCAGAGGCTACCCAGGTACAAACACAGGCCTTTCCGAGACCAGTCCGGCTGGGTGCGTACCACACGAGCTACAACAAGGCGTCCAATCAGCGTCTCTATTATTCACAAAACAAGTCAGTGGAGCATCTACCCGTGCAGCCAGAATGCTGCCCCGTTAGATCCCCAAAATTCTCCGTGGTACACCAACCACCAAATCCGATACAGTTAACTGCTCCAAAGGCATTGCTCAACAGCGCTTTCCAAAGGACACCGAAAACAATCCACTCACCTGGTGCACGCAGGTACAATTGCGTATTCTCCACTGCCAACTCCTGAAGACCAACACGGTCAGCTCCTGGGTTATGCCCGTAGGACTCCGGCAAAGGGTCACTAGCAGCTGGGGCTCCCTGATCGCGAGATCGGAGTAAGTCGAAATTTTCCGGTCAGTCCACCCGCTCGACCAGAGCTCCCCTTTCTTTGTCCTTTCTACCCGGTTACGGGGGGGATGACCCTATCACGGAGTCCCACCAGAGTCGCCAACTGCAGTATTGCAAAAATAACATAAAGGGCTCTACCTACCAATAGCCCAATCCCCAATTATCAAATAATCAGTCAGCTGGCAGTGAAGAAAGTTCAATCATTTATTACGCAAAAATACTCTATAGAGGAGCCTCTCCAACCATCACCCATCAGGTGTACGGAGAAGACTGCTGGCTTACATTCAAACCAAAGGATATATACTTTCAGTTCAACACATAGATTCACTGTAAAAGGAAAAACACCAGTTGTCCCTCGGGCCCCAAGGAAGGACTATATATGGAACACATGATTAGTTCAAAGCATTAATATTTATTACTGGGATGTCAGGAGGGGTGATTCCCTTTCGTCCTGATGCCCGGGAGTGTAGGCACGGCACCTCCAGGAATGCGCTTATCGCACCCAAAGCCAGAAGCGACCTTGAGTCCCAGGACATAGAGAAAACTGTTTACTTTCAGCTGCTCTCAGTAACTCAAATGAACTGGAGCTTGACAACTACTAGAGAGTGACACGTGATCGCAGCTCGAGTCTGAGTTGGAAGAAAGAAGATGGCGTCTGTGTGGTTCTCGGCCCACTCTGTTAGTACTAGAAACTCGGGGGAAAGAATAAACCTTTTCCTACCAGCTGAAGCATATATGGTTTATGTTATGTGTATATTCAAGAAAAGTGGGTATATAGATACATCATGCTAACATAATATATGCCCGATACTCCTCATGTTATGGAAAATCTAATTTTTATCCCTCAGGCGGCTGCATTCTGGACCACCTGGAGCTTTTCAAGCAGGTATCCAGGGGTCCCAGCATAGAAGGCATTGGCGTAATCCAAGCGAGATAAAATCAGGGCACATGTAACAGTTTCTCTAGCCACTTGAGGGAGAAGCGGAAAGAAAGTCCTCAGAGTTTTAAGGAGGCCGAAACAACATCCTCCCAATTTTTTTAAATGAGTTGTAAAAGAAAGACTCTCGTCAAACCACACTCCTACATTTTTGGCAGGCTGCCCCGACGCAAGGGGAAGCGGGAAGTCAGGTGGCACAGCTGCTCACGGAAGTCAGCGGGAAACTTGCCATAAAACAAGATCTCAGATTTTTGTTCGTTGCACTTAAGCTGTGCATCGGCCACTGTTGCGCCGCTGAGACGGAGTTAGATGTTTTGTCCCAGGTAAACAGCAGCTGAGTGTCGCTCGCATAGGCCATCACCTTAGCCCCAAGCTCCTCTGCCAGATATATCAGTGGCGTAACATAAATGTTAAAGGGGAGCGGTCTAAGGGAGGAACCCTGTGGACTCCAGTGGTGACCAGCTGAGGGGAGGAAGAAAAAGGGGGAAGCCAAATGTGCCCGACCCGCTCCTCGAGAAAAGACCTAAGCCAACCCCAGACTGCTCCCGATACCCCAATCTCTGCAAGTCGGGCCAAGAGAAGAGCATGAGGGACCGTATCGAACGCCGCCGAGAGGTCCAGCAAAATTAATGCTGCCCTCCCACCGGCGTCGATGCACTCCCGGATAGCCTCCACCACCTCGACTAAAACAGTCTCAGTGCTGTGAGAGGCTCAAAACCCTGATTGTGCTGGGTGCAGGAGTCCCTCAGTCTAAACATACTCTGTGAGTTGTTTATTGACCACCTTCTCACAGACCTTGGCAATGGCCAGAAGGAGGGAGATGGGCCGATAATTCCCTGGGATAAGGGGATCCAAAGAGGGTTTTGTAGGAAGAGGCAAGATCTTAGCCTGCTTCCACCCCTGAGAAACAGCCGCTGTCAGAATAGACATATTGACGATACAGTTCACCTCTGTATGCACACTCTCTGCCACTGCTGCCGGAAGCCTAGCCGGGCAGGAGTCCGAAGGAGAGCCGGACTTGAGCCCCCTGAGTATTTTGAAAGATTCCAGGGGATCACCTGCTCTAAATGCTGGCAGAGAGCAGGTGGGGGCCGCAGGTTGTACTGCTGAAGGCCCCACACGGCAGCCATTACCAGAAGGAAATGTAGCCTGGATGGTATGAATTTTTTCTCTGAAAAGGCAAGAGTGCATATTACACCAGGCGAGGGAAGATGGAGTAACGCAGTGACGTGAAATTCTGCACTATGGCAAACATTTCTTTGCTGTTGTTCCTGGCAGAATCAATGCGAGCTGCAAAGAATTGCCCTTTAGCCAAAGCAATGGCCTCGTAGTAGATTTTTTGCATTGCTCTGAGCTTCCTCTTGGCTATAGGGCGTTATCCATTCCGGCGCCAGGCTCGCTCCAAGATATTGCAGTCATGCTTAGCAGCTTTAAGAGTCAAGTTAAGCCAGGGTTTAGGCGGTGTATCTCTAGCGGGTCAGACGGGCCGAAGAGAGGCTACAGAATCAACCACCTTCGCAACCCAAACAGTGAACCCCGGCAAACACTCCTCCAATTCTCCTATCAAAACAGGCCTAGAACGATCCAGAGTAGGGTTGAATTCCAGAGGATCAATTTTCCCAAAAGCAGGCTTCTGGTAAGAGCGAACCCGTGTCACTGCGCTAGATATCATCCAAGAGAAATAGGATATAAAATGGTCAGACCAGGACACCGGGCAGGGATCCCTTATGGAAATAGGGAAGTTGGAGCAAATTGGGTCTAATATATGACCGGCCTGATGAGTCAGAAGGCGGACATGTGGGCTAAGTTGAGCCATTTGAAATATATCCAGCAGGTCGATCGCCTCCCTGGTATCAGGCCGGTCCAAATGGATATTAAAGTCCCCCAGGACCATATAATGTGAGAACCTTACCACCCTAGAGACGATGGCGTTCCCACAGTTCAGGAGAAATGGGCCCGCAGGTCCAGGGGGCCTATAGAATAAGGAGGCTCCCAAGGTAAAGTGTGCTGAAAAACGAATGCTGAAATCAAGCACGTCGCAGCCTGCCCATGCGGAAGTATCCCCCAAGCAGAGTTCCCAAATGTTTTTATATACGATGGCCACACCCCCACCTCTCCCCCCTTGACGGTCGGCTCTAGAGATCTTATAGCCTGCTGGAATGGCAAAGGAGACAATGGGGTCGGAAGAAGAATCGAGCAACGTCTTTGTTAGGAACAGCATGTCTAATGAGTTATCCTCCAGAAGATCATAAACATCAGCATGGTGTTTCCTAAGGGACCGGGCATTGAACATGGCTGAGCTGAGAGGCGGCCCTCCGTAGCCAGGGAAGCAACCCCCCCCAGATGGGGTCACCACCACATTCCAGTTGTGAGGGTGGCAGCAGGCCGCGGATTCCAATGCTCTAAGAGTAGCTCCACAATAGCTTCTCCTCAACTCAGCTCTTAAAGGCTTTTGGTCAGCATGGCTGGCCCTGGCCGCTTCCGGGACGCTGCCGGGCGCAGACGGGCTTGCCTTAGGTGTGCCTTCGGCGGCGCACCCGCTGCCCGTGTCCTCTGCGCGTCCGTTCAGCGCGCATTAAAATAAGCCAGAGAGCTAGAATGCCAAATACCACAAAATTGCGTCTCTCAGCGGCACCACGGGACTACCAGGAAGAGAATTCAGCCCCCTCGCCCCAATAGCAGCAACAATACGAAGAAGTGCAAAATGAGTCAGAGACTCCCACATTTTTAAATTGCATGTAGGCGGGCAGAGAGTAAGAAGGCAGCCAATTTAAAGGGTAAATCCGGCAGCGAGGAAAAATTAGTAGCACATAAAACTGTCAGGATTTTATAAAATGCAAGTATTAAAAACAGAGTAACAAAATGAACAAACGCGCTTTGCAAATACGCTATCAGGTGTCGGGAATACAAAGAGAGATCCCCTCAGGCGCTGCGCGTCTGTTCAGCGCGCATTAAAATAAGCCAGAGAGCTAGAATGCCAACCACCACAAAATGGCGTCTCTCGGCGGCACCGCGGGACTACACGGAAGAGAATTCAGCCCCCTCGCCCCGATAGCAGCAACAATGGGAAAAAGTACAAAAGGAGTCAGAGACTCCAAAAATTTTAATGTGCGTGTATGCAGGCAGAGAGCAAGAAGGCAGCCAAATTAAAAGGTAAATCCGGCAGCGAGGTGAAATTAGTAGCACATAAAACTGTCAGGATTTAATAAAATGCAAGTATTAAAAACAGAGTAATAAAATGTACAAACACGCCGTGCAAACACGCTATCAGGTTTCGGGAATACAAAGAGAGAGCCCCTTAGGCTCAATCCTTTAGGGTATGATGTGGTATCCCATAGTGTCCCGTGGTCTCCAGAAAAGGGGAAGTGTAGGCTCAGCTGGGGGTTCCCTGTGTATCGTGGCATGTACCTGCTAGGGCGTCATGGAATCTGTATCGACAGGGTGCTCCAGTAAATACGTCTGAAAGGGGGCCCAAATATCCTGCGGGCAGGACGAAGGGGGCTGGAGGTCCGCATAAGTATGTGGTTGCTCTTGGCAATAGATAAGATCTTGGAGCCAGTCCTTAAATGTTGGTGCCCTTCCTCTTCCCCACCTACAGGTTATCCATCTCTTAGCAAGAAGGAGCGCAAGAGAGGTGTATCTCCACACTTTAGCAGCAAGGGGTTCAGTATAACCCAGTAATGCGGTCAGGGGGTCTGCGGAAATGTGTAGACCTGTCATGTAATCCAGTGTTTCTAGTACTTCCGACCAGAAGCGTTGAATGGGTGGGCAGTCCCAGGCTTTGTGCTTAAAATCCGCGCCCACCCCCGCAACTGTCACATCTATCGTGATCCCGGAGTCCCAAGCGATGCAGACGTGCTGGTGTTTAGTATAGACGATGTACATATTTATAGTGCATGATTCTAAATCTGCTGCTGGCGGAAATATCTCCTGTTTGTCTACAGCAAAGTGTCCACTGTTCATCTGTGAGGGGGTGTCCTAGTTCCTCCTCCCATCTCCCTTTGGCCAAAGGGTGGTCATACTCTCTGTTAGCTTGTACCGAGCGATATAATAGCAACAGCACGTGGGAGGGAGCAGGTTGTTGCAGGAGTGCGTGTAATGGGAACATGATGGAGGGCTCTTGTGGAAAGTCCAATGTGATGGTTTTCACGTCCTGGCGCAATGTAATATAATAAAAACGCTCTAGGAGGGTGGGGATGATATCGCCCAAAAATTCTTCACATGTGAGGAATTGTCCTCCAGTGTAAAGTTGTCCCCAAGTTAGTATGCATCACACCAAAAATGACCGGACTCCTGAGACTACAGAAATCTCTTCTATTGTATTTCTATTTGTAGTCCATGTGAAGCTTTGTAGTTTTCTACATAACCCTCACTCAACTTAAGTTTGTGACAGATTACAAAGATCTTATATAAAAACCCCTTTTAGACTTTGTTGACAGTTTTCAAGAAATATGGGACTCATAAAACATATACTCATTAGAATCCTCTTTCTCACAGTCCCATGCACACGAAAGTTGTGAAAAAATGTGAAAAGGCAAAATGACCCCTCAAGGGCGCACCACCAACAGGGTAACTGGCAGGTACTCACCAGATAAGCCCATTTTTCTCATCATTGGCGGTCATTTCGCCCAAAGAAAAAGTGTCCAAACGAAAATAAAAGTGTGTAGAAGTGCGTACAGTGAAGTGACAACAAATCACACTCCACATAGTGGCAATAAGTGATTAAAATTGAAGGGATTCACTCAACTCGCAAGTGAAACCAATCAAGAGTAAAAAACAAGGTAGGATGCTATTCTTGCATACCATTACCGAATGCCAACATGTATCTCTGCCTCACGTTTTTTTAGGCAGATTCTTCAGGGCCAGACTCTTCGCCACAGCACCTAGGTTGGACACATCATTCTAAAAAACTGTCATCAAATATAAAAACAGACACATTGTGTAAGCATTCTGCTGTTCAACCTCTCTATCATACTTTCACTATTCCATATATATTGCCATATATTACCCTCAATAAGCCACTGTGTCGCCTACCGGCTTAGAGGTTCTACAAAGAAAGGAACAGGCTCCTCATGTGAGTCCTCCTTTGCGATTCAATCCTTCAGTCATTGCATGAATCTAAAAAGCAGGTGCAGTCTGTTTAATATTATCACTGAAGTGGTCCCAATGGATCTCTCTCACCCTAACTGTAGCCACACTTCGCATCCCTATGTACTTCTACTATTAATTTTTTTTTGCATTATTACACGATAACCCATACTTGCCGCGTCAACATGCCGGCTTACTTACAACTACGAGCACCAATCGTATTTCCTCAACGTATGGCTCCAAGTTTTGCCTGCACAACGGCATGTCATGACCCATATTTGCCGCGTCTACACGCCAGGTTGCTTACAAACATGGAAAACAATCGTATCCCCGCCACATGTGGCTACAAGCTTTACCTGCGCAATGGCATATCATCAACCCCAGTCTCCCTCACTCCTTACCGACCAAGGCCTCACGGAGCATGTTGTCTCCACCTTTGTGTATCGGCACAGGCCGGCTTTGTTATATTTCAGCTAACGCGGCCACTCGCGTGGTCACGCGAGATTAACAACGCCATATTGGATTGGGATGCACTCTACACTCCTCATATTAACGAACCTGTGTTTTTCAAAGAGCTCTTAACCATATTAGATTGGGGTAGGGAACATCCCCTCCAAAATCACAGCTTTACTCATGGCCCCGTTATCTTAAAAGAAACCAAGCTTTATTCCACATCGTATGGACACACAGAATGCTTTACACTCGTGCCCCCGTTTTTTTACACAAAAAGAACCCAAGCTTTATTCCACATCAAATGTACACATAGGTCGCGTACCCCTTCAACTAAACGCTGATCTTATGCGCTCTTTATGCCATTAGTTTTCTCTTTATTTCACCCAGTGAATAGAACATGACTGGAAGTTATCATAAATGAAAACCTTGCCACCAAATTCATTTCCATAAAGACCCATTATGAAAGACCATTTTCACAAAAGGCCGTTTACAAAAAAGAGAACGTTGGCACATGCCCCTATCCTTATGGTGGCTTAAAAAAACTCTGTACTATGTACACCATCTTTATGGCGGCTTCAAAAAACTCTGTACTATGTACATCATCCTGCCTTAGCCACAACCTTTTCCATGGAAAGCTGCAGTTGTTCTCATACAATTAATCCATATGAAATACTGTGTATTACCAATGTAGAATTACACACCACTACAGATACTGCAAAAAGGGGGTACCTGTTGCTGTTGAGAGTCCGTTAAGCCACAATAATACAGTGTAGCTCCACAAGATGACACGACTCACTCATTAATTCCAAAGTGGCATTTCTAAAAACAGTCCCAGAGTGGTGCATACATGTGGAAAGGTGGAAAAAGGTCTGGCGTTGTAATACTCAGCCAACCCTATTCCACTCAATCAATTCATTCAGTCCCACCTGGTCTGTTCTTTCTTTGTAAATCCATCGTGCTTCTTTTGTGAAAAGGATCTTATCAATATTTTGTGAAGTGCCTTTTACTTTTTCAAGGACTACCCACGTAAGCACTGTGTTTAGTGGTGTGGCAGTGTTGCAGCAATTTAGTTGTTAATTTAACAGCCTTTATTGTGCTTAGGCGTTCTTGAACCCTCATTTTAATCTTTTTGGTGGTGGAGACCTATATAATACAGGCCGCATTCACACTGTAACCTGTACACCACATTAGTGGTGTTACAGTTACTAAATTGAGAAAGAAACCATTTCCGTCCAGATGATAACAACACACTCGTAGTCTTCTTCATAAGGGAACATACCGAGCATGATCCGCATGGAAAATGGCCCTTAGGGATTGTACTCTCATTCATATTCCGTGCCTTTGGTGCCCGAGTATGAACCAACTTATCCTTGAGATTGCTGGATCTCTTAAAAGCAAATCTCGGTGGGGGGTATCTTGAAGTCATTGTTCGACAGTAGTGACCAGTGCTTACGAATTGATTGTCGAATCTTTGTACTCAACGGATCAAATGTCATGACCACGGGTACACACTCATTTTTTGTTTTTACATTCTTTTCTAGAAGTGCACTCCGGGGGGTGTTCAGTGCCCTTTTCCTTGCATGTTTTATTGTTTTTGCAGGATAATTTCTGTCTTGAAGTTTCTTGCTCAGTTCCTGTGATTGTTCCATGTACCCCTCAGTCGAGGAACAAGTCCTGCGGTAACGCAGGAATTGCCCCACAGTCAAGTTGTCTCTCAATGACCTTGGGTGGTAGGAATCATACAATAAAAGGGAATTTCTATCAGTGGGTTTTTGATGGACACTTGTGTAAAGAGCATCCCCAATAGTCTCTATGTCTAGATCTAGATATAGGGCCTTGTTGTGACTATATGACCATGTACATTTCAGGCTAGGATCCTGGTTATTTAACTAATTAAGGAAACCCAACAGTTCTTCTTCATGTCCCGACCAGATGCAAAGAATATCATCTATATACCTCTTCCAGAGGCGGAGGTGCCTCTGGAAGGGGTTAGTCGGTCGGTCAACTATGTGCTCTTCAAATTGTCCCACATAAATACATGCTAAACTGGGCGCCATAGTCGTGCCCATTGATGTACCAGTTGTTTGCACGAACAATTGATCCTTATAACAAAAATAATTCCTTGTCAATGCCAGTCCCACATATTGCATAACAAAAGTTTGTGGAACATCATAGAACCACTCTTGGTCCCCCAATGCACGGGCTGCTGCCACCAGCGTCGCTTCTTGGGGGATACAGGAGTAAAGAGACTCTATGTCAATCGTGACAAGAAATTCATGCTCACAGTCAAATTTCATGTCAGTCAGAATGTTTAAAACTTCAGTGGTGTCTTTCACAAATGATTTTTGATTTACCACAGATTCGCGAAGAAAAAAATCAGCGAATTGTGGCAATGGTTCTAACACCGTTTGAATCCCTGATACGATAGGACGCCTGGGGGGAGGGCGTGTTGGTTTGTGGATTTTCGGTAATATATAGAAGGCAGGAGTCCTTGGATTTTCATTCACCAAGAACTCTGCCTCCCTCACAGTAATCCACTTCTTCTCTTTGGCTACACTCACCATCTCTCATATAATCTTAAGTAGATCATGTACAGCATCACGACTCAGGGGCTGATAAGTTAGTATGGACAGCTTATGGAGGAGTCGGCAGCATCCGCCTTCTTGTGTCACTGGGATATCTTGTCGTCCAGTAGGGGGAGAAGAGGGGAGTACAGCAGTGTGTATTGTGTGGACTTGGCTAGATCGTGCCAAGTGTTAGGTGTGCATTCAAACAGTGGAGGTAGTGAAGTGCCACTGGACTGCACGGCTGCTGAAGTAGGCAGTGCAGGGTGTAGGGGCCATGTAGCCATCCTCAATCGCCAGGTGGGGCATGTAGGGAGGGGGTCTCATCCAAATTTGCGGCAAAGTGGGCCTGCGCGCAGTTAAAGTATAGGTCCATGTCTGGTATTCCGGATCCGCCTGCACAGAAGGGGCATGTGAGGGTTTCCCATCACAGCCTGGCTTGTTTTCCTCCCCAGGTAAGGCGTATGAGCTGAGTCTTGATGGACGAGAAGAAATGGCGATTGGGGACGTAGGGAATATTAACAAACAAATATAAATATTTAGGCAACACAATCATCTTTATAACGGCAGCTCTGCCAGCCATAGAGAGGGGCAAGGCTATCCATCTCGTAATTTTATCAGTTATTGAATCCAGGGCGCATCCATAGTTGGCTCTCAACAGCTCCTCGCGATTGTGGGATATGATTATCCCAAGGTAAGTAAGTGTATCATTGCACCATTTAAGGGGATAGTCCGGCGTGAATTCCGGGGTGGAATCAGTGAGGGGTACATTTGGGATTTACCCCAGTTGATGTTGATTCCAGAAAGGTGCCCAAAGAGAATGAGGAGTTGAAGAATGGGGTTCAGACTGTCGTCCGGATGTCGCAAATAAAGGGTAAGGTCGTCAGCATATATAGAAATAAGTATTTGTCTGTCCGGGATTGCGTGCTCTTGATAATGCTGCCGAACCCTGGCGGCAAGGGGCTCAATAGCCAGGGCGAAAAGGAGGGGGGATAGAGAGCACACTTGCCTGGTGCCCCTAGCTATTGGGAAGGTGGTAGACCGCTCGCCATTAATCATTACTGTGGCACAGAGTCCTGTATACAATAAATGTATCCATTCTAAGAATGGGAGAGGAAAGCCCATGCGCATCAATACATATGACAGATAGTCCCACGCCAGGGAGTCAAATGCCTTAGTGGCATCAAGGAAAATAGCGGCCGCATTCCCCTCAGGGTCGATATTGTGAAGCAGCGCAAAGAGGGTATGCAAGTTGTGGGATGTGCTTCTCGTCGGGACAACCCCCGATTGGTCAGGGAGGACCAACACCGGCATAAGGGGGCTAATACGATTTGTGATTAATTTAGCTAGGATCCTGGCATCTACATTTATATGGGATAGGGGCCTGTACGAATCAGCTTGTGTGGTCGGTTTTCCTGGTTTTGGTAGGGAGATAATAAGTGTTTCGCGCATAGAAGGAGGTAAGATGCCCGATTCACGGGCCTCCTCAAGGACATGGCGCAGGACCGGGAATATCAGATGGTTAAATGTTTTATAAAATTCGTCCGGGAGGCCGTCTGGCCTTGGAGCCTTCCCAGATTGTAGCTGCATATTAGTGCAGATAATCTCCTCGTCTTCGTGATGCGCAAGGAGAAATTCCCTCTGGCCATCTCCTAAGCTCGCGATAGCAGTGTCCTCAAAGAATGCGGTGAAGTCCACCGCAGCTCTTCGGTGGGTAGCATATAGTTTTTTATAGAATATTTTAAAAATATTGAGTATGTCCGAAGTGTTTCTATGTGTTTGTCCGTTCTCATCTTCAATCTCGAGGGCAGTGTTAGTAAAGCAAGGGGGTCGGACAGAGGAGGCCAACGCCTTTCCCGGTCGCCCCCCTCTCCATATCGACGGTATTTTTCCCTAAATTTACATTCCCGTGCAGCCGTTTCCTGGTATTCTGTAAGCAGGGCGCATAGGTGCATTTACAATGCAGAGGAGGGTGTGAACTGTATAGACAACTCAGTTTGTTTAGTATCTAATTCCAACCTCCGAAGTGTATTGCGGATACCCTTTAACACTCCCCCACTTTTAGCAATGCAGACTCCCCGTACGGTGACCTTGAAGGCTTCCCATATCGTGGATTATTGTGAAACTGAGCCATTATTGCAGAGGAAGAAGTCAGATATTCCCTGCTCAAGTTCATCCTTGAAAACAGAGTCTAACAGTGTCTGCGGGTTGAGGCTCCAGGAGAGGAAGGGAGGGTCTTCATGTGGAGGTGTGAGGGCGAGGAGTGCAGGGGAGGGGTCCGAGTATGTGAGGGGATGGTGAGACGCATGCGTCATCCAGGTTGCTAATCCTTTGTCGACTAGCCAAGCATCAATGCGTTACCAGGAGGAGTGGGCTGAGGAGTAACAAGAACCCTCTTGTGCTATTTGGTGGAGAGTTCAAGCGTCAACGAGGCCATGGTCTTCAACAATGTTTTTGAGAGTGAATTGTGCATTGGTGTAGTGGTGAGGCTGCGGGTGCGACTGGTCCAGAGTCGGATGTATTGTGACATTGAAGTTGCCTCCCCATAGTAAGTGCATAGACCATCTGTCCATTATTTTTCCCCATAATATCCGGAAAAATTCCGGATCATCAGTGTTAGGCCCATAGCAAGATACTAGTGTTATGGAATGTGCGGATAGTCATCCCCATAGGATGCTGTAGCGGCCCTGTGGGTCTCCGTAAGAGCCAAAGGGGGTGTAGGGGAGCGTGTGCCTTACCAGAATGAGAGTACCCCGGGCATATGAGGAATATGTAGAGAAGCATCTAGTGTTCGTCCAGCGGGTTTCAAAAGTAGAGGGTGTAATGGGAGCAAGATGTGTTTCCTGGAGCATGGCACAGTGTATGTTGTGACGATCTAGGTAGGCTAGGATGTGTCGGCGCTTGCGGGGGTTCCCTAAACTTCGTACATTCCATGTCAGAAAATTGTACTGGAGGGTTCTAGGTCGGGACTCCATGGTGTATGTGGAAAGTTGTATCTATATATAATGCGATGTAATTGGTCATAGCAGATGGCATCGGCTGATGTGACAAGATTGGCATAGTGCAAAGTGGCATACAAAAAACATTACCCAAAACCTCCCCCCTCCCACAACACATCCCCAAATTGCCGTGACTCGTCCCCCCCTCCTCCCCGATATTCCCATAATCGCCCTTCCCAACTGGGGAAAGAGGGGTAACCGTTTAGTCATCTTTAAGATACAGCGTTTTAGGGTTCACCTGGTGGGTGGCGGCTAAAGGGCAACCAGATTCACCTCGCTAGGGCGAGGTCGCCCGGGTAACATAGCATGAGTCCATCTTGATGCAGTGTCTAGTGTGGTCCTTAATGCAATGTGAGTCTTGCAGTGGAAACAGGCATATCCTCTGCAATAGCGGAGGCCAGTGGCTCCCGCCTCAGGACTCTCAGCGCTGAGTCCGGTGCGGAAGCTCCTTATGTGAGCTATGTGTAGTGTCTCAACCCACTAGAGAGTCAAGAAATTTCGATGCGGGGAGTAAGCATGGTGCTCAGACGGGGAGCAGGTTGCCCCCCGCTACGGCCAGCTACAGGAAATAGAACATTCAAATCTTCTCAGTAGCTGGTGCGGTGTGATAGGTCTTGATAGGTCCTCATGTATTGGTTGGGAGCCATAGAAGTCTGGTCTGAATCCATAGAGGCTTTAGGGGCCGCTGGGCGTCACCGCAGAGGCATGGAGTTGTATCTGTCGGTTTTGGTATTAGCCGTGGGGGGTGCTACTCGATGTCGGATGCCCGCCATTATTTCCTTGATGGCGTGCCGGGGATTCGTGACCACCAGGCTGTCTAGGCAGGGTCCTGAAGAAATCCTGGGCATGCTGCGGATTGGTGAAAAAATACTGTTTTCCTTGGTGTGTTACTGTAAGGCGGTCCGGGAACAGCATAGCGTATGGTATATTGAGTTGTTGCAGTTTCTTTTTGACCTGTAGGAATTTACGTCTCTGTTCCTGGACAGCCATAGTAAAGTCGGTGTAGATCGATATCTCCATTTCCTCATATTTAAGTTGACCTGTTTCACGTGATAGCCGGAGGGCAGCGTCCCGGTCTCTATAATCCAGCAATTTGGCTATGATGGGGCGTGGAGAGGTCCCTGGGGCAGGTCGACTCGCTAGCGAGCGGTGCATCCTCTCCACTACAAGGACCAATGAAAATTCTTCTCTGCCAAATAATGCTATGAGAAGGCACTCCACGTATTCCTCAATTTTTCCGGTGGCTGTCGACTCCGGCACACCTAAAATACGGAGGTTATTTCTCCTCGAGCATGATTCAAGGTCTTCATTCTTCGCGACCCTCACCTTAAGGACCTTCTCCATCTTGAGCGTGCAGCTGGTGGTAGCATTTGAGGTGTCTTCCATGTCAGATATTCGCCTCTCCACCTCAGTTCATCGGTCGTCATGCTTCTCTACTCTGTGGGTTAGGCAATCCATTCTAGCAGACCTAGAGTCCATCTTCGATTCTATGGATGTAAGGCTCGACTGCATTACCAACAGTAGTTCCTTGAGGTCTGCGGTAGAGGTAGTGGGGGTGTCAATGTGATCTTCTTCAGGCTCTGTCTGAGACCGAGGAGTCTTTCGTGTAACAAAGTTGAGCTTCGGCTGTTTTCCATCTGGCTTCCCCATGGTGATGGTCCGTTTCGCACTCCCGTCGTATGCGCCCCGGCGGTGGGCGGTGGAGGCCGGAGGCCCGGCGCGAAATAGAGCGAGGGCATGAGGGAGAGGGTATCTGCAACTCAATCTCCGCCGCAGCGTAGGTCAGCAATCGACATCGCTTGTAAGTGCTGATCAGTTCCGACCGCTACGCTAGGAGGAGGTAGTGTCTGCGCCTTTCTCTTAGTTCTCAAGGAGTCGGCTATATATATGTAGGTGTTGGGGTGGAGTGGCGGGTGGAAGGCCAATGCGGGGTATCAGCCAGGCAGCTAAGCAACTCCCCCAATCAGCAGCATGTGTGCAGGTCCCAGAGTTATGGCAGCAAGCAGACCAACTCCAGCTGTGCCTGACTCCACTCTTTTGCTTTATGGCGTGAGGGCATTACACTACCCGCAGCGAACAGGGGAGGGGGGTCAAGTCTTGTACAATGCCCAGCAGGTTCTGTAGTGCACCACTATCTCAGCGCACCAGAAGGAGCCTTGGCAGTGAGGTCCCAGGGGGCCGCAGCTGCACTCAGGAGAGCAGTCAGGTGGGGAGCCGGGATCGCCGACCGCACCCCCACCCCCAGCGCAGTACAAGCGCTCAAAGGCCGCTATCGTCACGGCCCGCTCCCCACCACCACATCGGGTGAGTGCCGCGGAGCCGCGATCACACCAGCGGCCGCGGAAGGGGCACACGAGCTGCGCCAGACACTCACCACATCAGCCGGATGGGTTGTCCCAGGGGTCTCCAGCGCTGCAGTCACGTCAGCCCCTGAAGAGCCCCACCAGAGGGCACCGGGGCCTCCCCTCAGCCTCCGCAGGCAGCCTCCCCCCACCGCGGGGGAGAGTCAGACCACGGAAGCATACCGCTATGTGGGGGCCAGCAGTGTAGTTGGTCTGCGGCAGTCAGTACCTCCTCAATCCGCCCAGTATACACCTCAGATGGCCACTAGAGCGCCGCAGCCGCCATTTTGAGATCTCCAGCGGCGGGGACAGCAGTGCGAGTATTCTAATGTCGAAGCAACTTTGCGACCTCCAGCCAGTCTCTCAGAGTGGTTTGCGGCGAGGGCAGTAAGGTAGGATCTTTTTTTGCCATGGTGAGCAAGAGATGGGTAGGATATTTGTCAGGTAATATCCCTGGCAGCAGGAGCCTCACATACGTGCAGCCATCTTGCTTGGCGCCCTATAGGGCCCCCCGTATTGCATCTCTATTTCCTCCCCTTCTCAATGGGTGCACATTGTCAATTACGTAATACTTCAACTGATTGAGATTTTTGTTATAGATTTCGTTGAAGTGGCGAGGAACTATCATTATTGCTTATTCCCCGTGAATGCTGTGATATCCACTTGTGGACCTAGAGGCGCGTACTACCCACGTATCTCAGTCCACAAGAGCATTCTAATACGTAAACAGCAAACTCAGATTTGCACGTTAAAAACGTACTGATTAAAATTGGTTTGTCATTAAAAGGTGTATGGAATATAGTTTTTTTTCTCCATATTTACATGCTTTGCATGTTGTACACCTCACAAAGACTTTTTATTTTGTTAACCAATTGGTATTGGTGCGAATTTCAGGACTGCTGTTGACTAGATAGTATCTAGTGCTGCATGCTTTTCTAAATGTTATAGAGGGTGAAGTTGACATTTTATCCCCTATAACCGGGTCGCTTAAAATCAGGTGGCAATTATTCTAGATGATTTTCCTGAGACTATCCCTTTGTTTGATGTATGTTAGGATTAGCCTAGGAGTGTTTGTCGTATTTTCTGTGTTGTCAGCCTCTTCTGTTTTGCTGTTCGAGGGCTTAAACAACAGGTCTTCTCTTGACATAGATTTGGTCCGCGAAATTGCTTGGTCTATGACTTTTTGTGAACAGCCTCTTGCTAGAAATCTTGATTTACATTCCTGTTGGGCTATGTACAAGTCATTGTCATTGCTACAAATCCTAAAATACGCAGCATTTTCCCGTATAGGATACTCTGCACTGTATGTTTGGGATGAAAGCTGCTTGAATGTAGGATTGTGTTCCCTGCTGTGGGCTTACGATGTAATCGTGTATGTTCCTTGTTGTTTTGTACATATCCCTCCACATCCAGAAAACATATACAATTTGTGCTTATGTCAGTATAAATTGCAAATTCATGTCATTGTTGTTCAGTTTGATAATAACATTTTCAGCACTTTCTTTGTCCCAATGCCATATTATGAACAGATCATCAATAAGGCAGACCCACTTGACCACATTTTCTGTCCAGGCATTTTTTATGTTCTATTCTTAACACCTTCTCCTCCCACCACCCCATGCGAAGATAGGCGTAGCTGGGCGAAAAACTCGCGCCCATAGCTACGCCTCTCTCCTGGTGGAATACCTGCTGTTGGAAAATAAAGTAGTTGTTATTCAGACAGAAATTAGTGAGGTCAATAAGCATTTTGTTGTGTACATGATACTCAATGGGCCTAGTACCTAGATAATATTCTACTGCCCTTAACCCATCCCTGTGATGGATAAAAGTGTATAGATTGAACACATCCATGGACACCAGAACATAGTCATCTTGCCATTTGAGATCATGTAATTGCCTTAAAAAGTCCGTAGTGTCCTGTATATATGACGGTAGAGCTTTTATGTGCTCTTGAAGAAACAAGTCTTTGTAAACAGATACATTTTCCAAGAGGCTTTCCTTTTCAGACAATATTGGTCTGCCTGGGGGTCTCAGTTTGTCCTTATGGATTTTCGGGATGAAATATATTACTGACATTCTCTTGTGTTTGTTCTTAAGAAACTTGAGTTCTTCCTGATTGATTAGTCCCAAGTTTTTCCATGCCAGTAATTTGGTAAATAGTTCATCCTGCTTTGCTTTTACGATAGATTTTGAGCTTAATTTGTAACAGTTGCAGTTTCTCAGTTGGTGCAAGGCCTCTTATATATGCTGTTGTTCCGGCCAGATGGCCACGTTTCCGCCCTTGTTGGAGTTTCGCATTATTATGGAGTCATTTTCCCGCAATTCTTTCATTAGCTGATGATATTTCTGCAGTTGCACATTATGTTTCCTTATTTTATTCTGAGTTTTAAAGTGCAGTTTCCTGATTTCAGATGTTACAATTTAATTAAAGGTATCTATCGAATCCCTGGTCATTATTGGCACAAATTTCGATTTTGCTTTAAATTTGGTAACCGTTGCCGTATTGATGTTAATCTCCAAGTTTTCCATAGTCACTTGGGTAGGTTCCTCATTTATTGATTCCTCCCTTCGCAACATGTTGAGGTCACGGAGCAGGTTTACATCAGAGGCTGTAAATTCTGCACTAAGGACCTTGTTCTGGCTTGATTTGTAATATATATATATATATATATATATATATATATGTATATATATATATATATATATATATATATATATAACGCTCAAACACTCCTCCGTGTCAGGAAAAGAAAGAGCAGCACTCCGGGAGTTACTAATACAGCGTGCGGTTTATTTACAGCAAAACAAACGTTTCGGCAGAAGCCTTCGTCAGTGTCACGACCCATTTCCCAGCATACTCGTTTAAATGAATAAAGTCATGTGATTATTGATAAACATCAACAAGGGACCAGCCCTTCCAGCGTTACATTGCACACCATCTTGGAATGGTTTCCTAACCTCAAAACCAATGCAAAATGAATCCATGGATTGGATAAACATACATTAACAATGGGCAAGAATAAACAATCACTTCTAGTTATAGAAGAAATGAAGCCGTGGATCGGCAAGGGTCCCTTGTACAAAAGAAAGTAGACGAACATCATGACAACAAATGTTACTATGCTGAGAAAAATATATGCATGTATGAGTGTAGCGTATTTTATATAACGACAATTCATAGTTGTCACAATGACATCATCGTAGACAATCGATAATCGAAAAATTAATTGATTAAAGAAGATAAACCTTACAACACTATAGACAGCCAGACGTCCATCCAGCAGGAAACAAAAACGGGGTACTATATACAAACTGCTCCCCACTACACAGACGATGTTACAATTATGTCCTGAAAATTCATCATATCATAATATGTAGTGGTGCAGTTAACCTTGAAAGCCAAATATACAAAGTTGTTGATAAGACGCAGAAAGGGAGAATTACAAGGTTCAAGATATATTCAGTAATAATTCAGTACTGATTCTACTATATAACAAGGTAGGTAATTATCGTGGGAGGAAGATACAGCTGATAAAACTATACATTATATACAATATATACATATATTCATGGAAATTGCTTTTATGTATTGTAAAATAATGTAATAAATAGATATCCTGATCTAACTGGATTACCAGACACTTATATCTTCTTGTTCTTATTTCTTCCCTTTATTTACCCAGATGGACTACCATTTCCTCTCCGCTGTTCATGCCCTTAGGGAACTTGGTGGACAGGTCGATGATATACCTAGATTCAAGGCGTCTGAGCCTTCTCAGTCTGTCCCCACCCCGTGGATTGTATGGGACATGATCTAATCCAAAGTAGCGTAATTTGGTCCTATCCCTGTTATGATGTTCGGCAAAATGCCGTGCTACTGGGTAAGCAGGGTCAACTTTGTCGATAGCCCTCAGATGTTCTAGCACTCTCAGTTTAAGTTGGTTGATGGTGCTCCCAATATATCTTAAACCGCATGGGCATATCAGACAGTACACAGCATAGGTAGTGCTACAGGTAATGAATTTTTGGATCTTTCTAGTCCTACCAGCATCAGGAATATCGTATTGAACAACCCTACGGCTATTGCTACACGCCTTACACTTCCCACACGGGAAAAAGCCACTCATTGTTTTTAAAGTGTTGGTCTGAGTTGGTAAGGGTTCCAGATGACTATGTACTAGCTTATCACCCAAAGACCTAGCCTTGCTAAACGTCACTAATGGGTGCGGTGGTAAATCCTCTCTTAGTACATCATCTGTGAGCAAGATGTGCCAGTTCTTACGCATCAAGCTTCTAAGTCTATCGGCACCCGCAGAGTAAGGGGTAATCATTCTGAAGACATTCCTGGTATTCGTATCCACCCCACCCAGTTTCTTATTGAGTAGGTCCTTTCTCGAAATCATTTTCACTTTCTTCAAAGTATTTGATAAAAGTGGTTCATCGTATCCTCTGAGTCGGAAGAGGGATAAGCATTCCGAAGCAGCCGCCTCGAAATCTCTATCTTGGGTACTATTTCTTCTTATTCTTAACAGTTCCCCATACGGGATGCTCTTAATGAGTTTAGGTGGATGGGCACTTTTGGCAAAGAGAATTGAATTTCCCGCTGTCTCTTTACGATGCAGAGAGGTGTGGACATGGCCATCCTCAATGTACACCCGTAGGTCCAAATAGTTGGCTGCCACCCCGCTAATAGTCCCAGACAGTTGTACATTATAGATGTTATCATTGAGGGAATGAATGTATTTTTTGGCCATGTCCTCGGTCCCCTGCCACACGATGAACAAGTCATCTATGTAGCGGTACCAATGTACCACTTTCCCGCTTTCACCACCTTCTTGATAGCTTCTGGGCACCTGCTCCTCCCACCAGCCGACGAACAAGTTTGCATAGCTTGGAGCGAAGCAGGTGCCCATCGCTGTCCCAGAGGTCTGCCGATACAAACTATCCTCAAACAAAAATATATTGTTTGTCAAACAGAATTGCACAAATTCCATTAACATGATATTATGTTGTGCAAAACGAATCGAACGTTTGTTTAGATAGTGTTCAACGGCAGTCAGTCCATGAACGTGCTCAATGATGGTGTATAGACTGGTAATGTCCATCACTAAAAATAGATAATCCGATTGCCAGTCCATGCTGTCCACTTTACTCAAAAAGTCTTTGGTGTCTTTAACATAAGATTCCAATTTCAAAACAAGAGGGAAGATGTAATTGTCCCCAAAATTTAGACATGTTCTCTGTTAGCCCCCCGATGGATGCCACAATCGGTCGGCCAGGAGGAGTGATGTTGTTCTTATGTAATTTGGGCAGGTTGTAAAACGTAGGCACCATCGGGTTGCTACTACGTAGGAAGATATGTTCATCCTTACCAAGCATTGAAAGGTTATACCATTTTAAAATCAAGTTATCATACTCCCTGACACTCAATTCATACAGTTCTCTGGTGGTGGTTGTGTAGTACTTCGTGTCAGAGAGTTGCCTCATGGCTTCTTGGTGGTAATATTCTCTTGTCATTAAGACGACATTGCCTCCCTTGTCCGAAGGTTTTATGATCGTTTTCGTGTCGCTTAATAGTTCCTGAAAGGCTCTCTTTTGAGGTTGAGTGATATTACTTGTAATTGAATGGGAAACCTTTCTTTGTTTTACCAATTCCATCATCATGGCTTCTGAGAAAGCATCGATAGCATCCCAGGGAGATTGAGGAATAAACGTTGAGAGGGGTTTAAAATGGCTACCATCTCTTTCTTGTTCAATGCCCTGGGCAGCTGCCCTCTCTGCCATGTTCATGTCCAAATTATCCATGTCCTCATTTTCAGTTCTCAAAGCTTCCATAGCTTCAATACAGGGCATGTCTTTGCCAATCAGGGTGTCAGTGGCCGTTAACCTGAGCCCAAGTTTGGATGTTCCCTTGATGTGTGGTCTTATTTTGAAATGCTTATGTAATTTAAGCTTTCTAGTAAACTTGAACAGGTCGATTTTTTTTTTGATTTTTTTTTTTAATTTTTATAGAGCGCGTAGTCACCCGGAGGTATCCCAGCGCTGAAGAACCCTACACCAGTGGGGGCTGGGGGTAGAAAGAGGGGGATAGCAGTTTTAAGCAGAAGTAGTATTAAACAGAGGCAATTTTCGAATCGGGGTGGTTAACGTTTAAGGAAACAGGTGAGTTTTGAGTCGTTTTCTGAATCGCAGGTAGTTCGATTCTTTCCGCAGGTCTCGGGGGAGGGCGTTCCATAAACGCGCTGTGTGGATCGAGAAACGTCTTCCACCCGTGCGGGCTTTCTTGAATCTGGGCACGGTGATGAGGGACTCCTTGTCCGATCGAAGAGATCTAGGGGCTTTGTAAGGTTGTATAAATTTCCTCAGAATGGGGGGGCCTTGATTCTGCAGTAGCCTATGGGCCAGGCTTAAGGCTTTGAATGTTACTCGTTCCCTCACTGGGAGCCAGTGAAGGAATTTCAGAGCAGGTTTGGCTGAGGCTCTGGCAGGAGTATGCGTGAGGATCCGGGTGGCCGCGTTTTGAATTTTCTGCAGTTTATTTAGAGTTGCTTCGGGTGAGCCCAGGTATATAGCATTGCTATAGTCAAGCCTGGACAGTATGAGGCCTTGGATGAGAAGTCCTTGCGATGTGGGTGGAAGGAGGGGCAGGATCTTTCTCATCGATTTGAGTAGCCCGAAGCAGGTGCCTGCTGCTTTTTTGGCCTGCGTGGTGAATGAAAGATCAGTTTCAATCCATACTCCCAGGCTTTTTACTTCCTGTTTAGGGACAGGGGGGGGTCCCAGACATGGCGGCCAGATGTTCAAAGGGAAGGTGAGTCCTTTCTGACCCAGAAGGAGAATGTCAGTTTTAGAACCATTCAGCTTTAGGGCTGAGTTGTTCATCCACCCCTGGATCTGCGTCAAGCAGTTGAATAGGTCCGCCGGCTGTTGACTAGGGTGGGAAAGGGAGACAACTAGTTGTGTGTCATCCGCATAACTGACGATGCTCACTCCGAACGGGATGACGACCTCCTCCAATGGGGACATGTAGATGTTAAACAATGTGGGGCTCAGGGAGGAGCCCTGAGGCACACTACATTGGAGGGGTGTGTCGGAGGAGCGGGTGTTATTTTCCCAGATCTGGAAGGAGCGTTGGGCCAGAAAGGAGGAAAGCCAGGATAAGGCGGTGCCTTCTACTCCTACCTTCCTGAGCCGTTTGACCAGAAGTTGGTGGTTAACGGTGTCGAAGGCCGCGCTCAGGTCGAGGAGGATCACTGCCACTGATCCTCCCTCGTCTAGGAGCGCTCTGGCCTCCTCCACTGCGGCCAGGAGGGCGATGTCGGTGCCCTGTCCAGGGCGGAAACCTGTCTGCGAGTTTTTTAGCAGATTATTGGATTCAAGAAACTGGGAGAGTTTCTTATTCACCAGTTTCTCGGCTACCTTACTGGTCCCGGGGAGGAGAGATATTGGTCGGTAGTTGGCCAGTTCAGCTGGGTCCAAGGAGGGTTTTTTTAGCAGCGCCTTAACGACTGCCGCTTTCCAACTAGGGGGGACGACTCCCTGTTGAAAAGAAGCGTTAATCAGCTTAGTGAGGGGGGGATGATAATGGGAGCGACTTCTTTAAGGGTCCGTAGCGGTGCGGGGTCCCTGGGGGATCCGCTTTTGATAGATGTGAGCGTGATCTCTACTTCTTCGTGGGTTATTTGTCCCCACGAGGTTAGGCGAGGGGCGATCGAAGTGTCAGGGGGCTCGTCGGTCTCGATCGGAATAGTCGGGGGGATGGAGGCAAGAATTTTTTGGATTTTTTCTTGGAAAAAGCTGGCTAGCTGACTACATTTTTCCTGGTCTGCCTTTGGATCTGGGGGGTTTCTAGGGGCGGGGTCAGGGACCTTAAGCAGTTCTTTCAGGATGGTATAGGTTTCTTTGCTTGAATAGGCAGCTTTTTCGATTCGTTCCTGAAAGAATCGACTTTTTGTCTTGTCGATCGCAGATTTGTAAGCTGATAGGGAGGTGGAGTAGGCGTCCTTATTAGCGTTGGATTTCTCCTTCCTCCATGACCACGCCGCTCTTTTGCAATCCTGCCGCAGCGCCTTGAGCTCTGAAGTATACCATGGGGCTGAGGGTATACGTTTATTGTGTCTGAGGGTGGTGGTTTTGGGGATAAGGGTGTCCAGGGAGGAAGTGATCCAAGAGCAAAACTGTTTATCGGCCGTTATGGCGTCGGAGGAAAGCACTGGGGTAGTGTTAGAGAGGATGTCCGACCATTCTGATGGTATTAGTTTATGCCATCGTCTGTCATTGACTTTGATTTTCGCAGGCTGGGTGGGCACAATAGGGGCCTCCCATGAAAAGGGGACTAGAAGATGATCGGTCCATGGCAGTGACAAAGGTGGACTGGTGGTGATATTGGCATTAGTGAGGACGGGATCTAGTAGGTGTCCCTTATCATGGGTGGGTTCATTATTGACCAACCTGATGCTAAGTGACAGCAGGTCCACTAGTAGCTCCGAGGCAGATCGGTCAGTGGGATCTGTAAAGTGGAGGTTCAAGTCGCCCACGATGAGAAAGTTGGAAACAGAGGCGGCTAGTTGAGAGGCCGTTTCGGTGACTGCATTGAGAAATTTCCCAAGAGTCCCTGGGGGCCGATAGATCAGGAGTCCCGAAAGGGAATGCATCGGGGAAGATTGAAGGGAGAAGTGACAGCTTTCGGAGTTATCAATTTGGGCGTCACTAGTTCTGCAGGTAAGATGTTCCCGGTAAATTATGGCCAACCCACCTCCTCTCCCTTTTGGTCTATGGAGGGTTTGGATGAGGTAGCCTGGGGGAAGGACGGATACAGCGTCTGCATCGGTGCTGTCAGAAAGCCAGGTTTCTGTAAGGAATAATGCATCCAAGCCTTGATCTTGGATCAACTCATTGATTTCGAGTGCATGTTTGGGGAGGGAGCGACAGTTGAGAAGACCCAGTTGTAAACTGGGATTAGCTGTGGTCTGAGCGGTTGGATAGCAACGCGTGCAGCTTGTGAAGGATTTACCTATATCGTGAATGTAACGACAACCCTGGTTTTTATCAGGTCGAAGGTCCAGAAGCGTGTCTGCTGAATATGTCAGACGGCTGGGGGGTGGATCTGGCAGAATCCCTGAGCCTGGGACCGTTCGGGTCCGGACGGGCCCAGACGGGCTTGCCTTTGGCGTGCCTTCGGCGCGCTTACGGCGCTCCCGCTGCGCTCGTCCGCTGCGCTTCCTGTGCATGCACATTTTAGTTTGTGTGAATTCAAGATCCGCATTGGGGCAAAAAGTGAGTCCCAGGCTGAGGAGTTCGTGTTGTTCGTCGGTCAGAGATCTATTCGTGAGATTAACCACAGTTAGGTTATTCTCCTTTATCTGATCAACGTTTCTTACTTCCTCGTTTTGCGACTGGGCCGGGTTTGGGGTGTCATATATATATATTCACTGAAAAAAACATAGGTTTCAGGCCTGATATAGTTAGGAATTAGCATTTAAAAAACCTTTCATTTTATAAAACTTTTCATTTTAAAAAACATCCATTTATATATATTGTTTGAAAGCTTGTTCAAGAGTAGAGAGTAGTTCTTCGGACGACTGCCTGTTCCTCCCCCCAAAATGTTGTAACATTTACAAAGGAGGAGGTGCTCTAACGGAAGTCCTTCTCATTTGTGACTGTGTTACCACCCCAACCCCAGAGTCTGTAACTTTTCAATGTTATTTATCTAGATTATGGTTGCAAGCTATTGATATATTTCATTTTGAATCACAGTTTGGAATGATGATTAAACACACCACTTCAAAATAGCAATTCGTTATGTATTTCTGATCCCACTTTGTGATTCCGTAATCGGTTACAGAGTCGCAAAAGGGGTTTAGTACATAACAAATCATAAGGTTTGTGACCGCAAATTGGCTTTGTACATCTGTCCCATAGACCAGTCGCTGGTACTTTCTAAGTGCCTAACTCATCACTCTAACTTACTGACAACTTACTGGCAGCACACGGACACACACACACACGAGGGACATTATATGCAGTAGCAGTTGAAAGGACAGATGCAATACTGGAAGCATAAGTGCAAGCTTCTTTGACATTGAGCAGATACAGTATTGCCAGTAGCAGCTCCTACTTACTCCACATACAAACAATATACAGCACAATCTGCAGCAGTGCAAACTTTATTCCCAACAGTGGAGATATAGTAGCTTTGGCAGTAGCAGTGCATGCACCTCTCACACATGAAAAAAACAAACACACAGCCAAGAGTAGAAATGTGCAGGATCTGTCACAGACACAGTACATGTATATCAATGACAGAAGCAGTACAAGTTTGAATCAACCACTCATAAGAACATGACAGAAAGAGTAGTTGTGCAAATCTCCATCAAGTGCAGTAGAAGCAGCAGTGGTGCATGCTTAAAGACACACACAGAACAGGTATGATAAAGCGAAAATCTAATTTCATTTGTAGGGGTGCATCATACTCACGTGTAGAGAGCACCTGCTTACAGTCTTGTATTAGGTAAACGTGAGGTGTTAGAATTGTGAAATATATTAACATAACAATGTGACATATTTTAGGACTGACAAGTAGTATGGAGAATTAATGTAAGAAATTAATGTAGCTAACAGAGAACATTAACCTGAAGAACTGGTATTATGAAGTTGACACTACTCATATACTAAATACTAGCAGCCCGTCCCGACGTTGTCCGGGTATGAAATAGAATGTGTGTAATGTGTGTATTTGGCAAGGGCAATTTATTTTAAAATATCGCGGTAGACAACATGTTTTGTTTCATTAGAATAGGGATGGAGAAGGCCCAGCTGCAGCCCTGGTTGATGTTAGTAGGTGCGTGTAATTGGTGTAGTGATACGCCGGCTGAGCCCGGCTACAGCCCTGGTTGATGTTAGCAGGCGCGTGTAATGTCGTTGAATGAGAGAGTTATCAGCCGCGGGTAAATCAGTTTAATGAGAGAGTTGAGTGACAGCGAGTAGGAGAGGCTGCAGTAATTGTCCCCGCAGACACGCTCATTTGCATGTTCCCCCACTTGAGGCCCAGATATTTCTATAATTTGGTAAAATGTGTGTGTTGAAAAGCTATAGAGTTATGCCATTATGCTTAAAGTAGTGTGTACTTATGTTAGCTAAAGTCATAGACCTGAAATGCAAGCCCCTGACAAACTCTTGCTTGAGAATTAATGGTCTGAATTTCATGTGCACTGTGGAATCTGTTCCTACTCACTTTTGCATAGCAGGTGGAGAAGAATTCATTAGGCAAAAGTAAAGCAGCTAGGCAAGGAAAGAAGAAGTTACAGTTACGTTTGGAGGTGATAAAGCTGGAGTTGGATTCCCATGGGAGAAGGCTTGGAAACCAAGGACAAATTGTTACAAAGGAGGTACATGGAGAGCACCGTGAAAAAGTATGCTCCTGATTGTACCCCTTGTGGACTAAGCACGCTGTGTGCATTATGGGAAAGCTACCTGTGGATAACTGATTAATAGAGTTGGGGACAGTGCCCACTTCTTTTTTACCTTGGGAGAGACGGCATCTCAGAACAAGCTCTTTCTCTTTCGATAGTGACTTTATGCTACTTGACCCATTTGATGGATGAGAGGCTTCTTAGGAAGACTCCATGTACTTACACCTTTCCTTTAATTTGAATTGCTCATGTAGGGATGCCATCTTAGTGATAGAGTAGGGATAGATTTGATGCTCTTCATTCATCCACCCTCAATGCAGGGAAATTTGGACTCATGTTTCCTGATTTTATGAAGGTCCGGAGGCTAACATTATTGCATAACTCCTTTAATGCAACCACACAGCAGCTCCTTTAAAAAAACAGAACTTTGAACATAAGAATTCTAGCACTATAAAACAGTAGAACACCCCTTTCTCATCCTTCTATTTGCTGCTGCATGATCAGATAAGTATCTTTTGGCAGTTCTGCGTTTAATTAAGTTATAGGTTATTAGCCTCCGAGTGTTTCATAAAATCCAGATTTTCCGAGCACAAAGCTGATGAAAATCTACATTTTCTCTATCCTACTTCTTGAATTAATAGTTTTGTTCATGATGCACCGTTTAAATTGGATGCATAGATTTGGCTTCATGCTAATTCCTTTGTACTTCTGTACACTTGTGTTGATGTGTCTCTATGTCCAGTTATTCTTGGCTTTGTAAAAAATCAACTAACTTTATATAGTTGTGCATAAATTATTATGCAATAAGGGGAGTTATTGGGTAATTGAATGCATATTCATGATTTTTCTCCTTTACACTTTCATCCTGCTAAAAAGAACCATCAGAGTGTGTCTCTAGAAATGGTTTAGAACTATTCGGCCTGGCCCTTTGAGGTACAACATAATTTGTGCAGTCCTAAATCCTAAATCCAGTGCAAGCTTACTGCAATCTCACACAGATAGTAGGAACACAAGAAGATGCTACAAGTCAAGCTTTTACATACACACACATGCACACACACAGAACAGGTGCAGAACTGGCAGCCACAGTGAAAGAGTACTTTATCCACACACAGAACACATATAAAAAGAGGAACAGCATTGCAAATTTACTATGCAAACCCCCCCCCCCCCACCCCCACCCACACACTCAAGATAGAAACAGTATAGGCAGAAGTGGAAACGTTTCTATCAATCAGA
Organism: Lissotriton helveticus; assembly: GCF_964261635.1. Classification (NCBI taxonomy): domain Eukaryota; kingdom Metazoa; phylum Chordata; class Amphibia; order Caudata; family Salamandridae; genus Lissotriton; species Lissotriton helveticus. The sequence goes on from NC_136065.1 coordinate 1,542,623,509, forward strand.
GAACAGGCAGCAGCAGTGTATTCTTCTACCACATATCATAAACAGTATGTGCATCAGTGTAGCAATCTTCCCTCACACATAGCAGTCATATAATGAGCAGAAGCACAACACGTTCCCCTCACAATCAGATTAGTACAGCACAGACAGCAGCAGTGCACGGTTACCTTGTACTGAACGATAAACACCAGAGACACAGAATGGGCAGCCCAAGCTTTTCTCACATCCAGAATAAGTACAGAACATTAAGCAGTAATATAACTATCCTTCGCCAACAGATAAGTTACAGAACAGACCACAGCAGTACACACTTACCTTACACCAAACATACACGCATAAACACAAGGGCCTCAAAGGGCCTACTAATAGTATGTGTAATTCCAGTCCCTAGGGTTCCCATTACTGGTCAGTATAGTAAGTCTGAGAATCAGAAAAATCAAATCTTTATGAGACGGACGGTGAGGGTCCACTACGAAATGTGGAATACAAGGGGAAAATATGTAATATGACCTTAAGGCAACCCCTCATTCAAAGACATCTAGGTGGGGGAAACACTTTTCTAACTTGATCTTGTTGTATTTAAATCCTGATACTCAACCAGCTATGGGTGGGTACCCAAATGTTCTTTCACCCAAAGAGAGATAGAAAATGTTGTCAAGGATCTAAAGTCTAAATCCTATGGCCAGACACCCCAACAAGGGCTTGGGTGCTTCTGTGCCCACCCTTTAAGACTTCATTTTTTTAAATGTAAGTTGAATATTGTTTGTCTTTGAAAGCCCCAGGAATATCACCTCAACCCAATACCATCACTGTTCAGGTGGTTGTCACCTCCGCCACGTTCATCCTGCATTGTGTGGTAAATAAATAAATAATACCTCTCTTTTTGACTAGACATATATCATAACAGATAGCTCAATAAATAAGAGTCAAGATTCGAGGTAGTAGGAGTTTTGCAGGTTTAATACAGCATAAGGACAGGAACAGGACAACCTGCATAGGAATAGGATGGCAGGGCCCAGCAGCTGCTGGGGCTGGATCTGGGATGAGCGCGCTGACTTTTAATAACAATACATGAGCATATATACATAACGCAAACACATAGCATTACATTGCAGTAGGCGTAGCAGTGGGTGGAGCAGAAGGCGTGACGCGTAGCAGTCGCGAAAGATAAGGGCGAAAAGAGGTGTAACAGGGCGTATACATAGACATGTGATGCAAACGTAACAGAATGTGTCATGAATGGGGCGGAAACCATGGAGGGGGCTACCTAAGGAGCCGGGACCTCTAACCTGATGGTGCGCGCAAACTAGCAATGACGTATCACTAGGAGAAGCTGGGGGCTATGAACTCTGTGCTAGGAGCAGAGACTGAAGTCTGGAGAGTCAGGGCGACATGTACCTAAGCAGTATCTAGTATCTGATGTTTAGAGAACATGTTAATATAAACTAGAAGTTAGGAGGGGAAAGGCTGACTTGATTCTAAGACTGGACCATGCATTATTCTACATGTAGTGCGTGATGAAGAATATTAAATGACCATTAAATGCAGTATTTCTCTAACATGGAGCCCTGAAGGCTAGACAATGACGGAAACTATTGATGCGATTCAGTAGTTTTAGGAATGCAGAGAAGGAGGACTGAACTGATAACTGGAATCATAACATACTTTTGGCAAACTCAGAGGCTGAGCCAGGCTGGGCCGGGCACTGCGAGGCAGGAAGTAAGTGAAGGGTCGAGGATACAGGTGGGGGCTGTATCGCTCCTCGGCGAAGTTTCAGGAGACAGGAGCTGAATCTGGTGTCCAGGCCCTTTTGAGGCCTAGAAACGGGGACTTTATAATAGAATAACGTGCACACTGAGAAACGTGGCAACGTAACTTTACATAGGCCTGATATTCGTAGTATTCACGAGGGCTGGAAACTGGCATACTAGAGGTGGACACAACTGTAATTGCGTCTTGAATCGAACATGGGGAATACATATGCATATTTAATCATGCACACATAACATATGATGGATGACACGTAGGGACACAGAACATGGCAAAATTTACTTTTCCACATTCCCTCCTTGTCACTACGTTTCCATCAGGAAACATCAATATTCATGATACCATCTATCATTTCATACAGTATCATTTGCTCATCTCGAATCCTCTTGGAACGGGATTTAGAACGGGGCTTGGGACTAGGAATACAAGAGGTAGCACAAATGCCGCAAATCGCAGGGCCATATTGTATACAGAGACAGCAGCTGAATATGATCGCTACTGCAATACCTAGAAAGGACAATATTTTCCATCCCCATGCGGAAATTATATTCCAGAACCAACCGGACCATGTCCAGGTGCCTGGGTCTTGGTGTATCAGATGGGCAATTTTATGGAGTCTGGTTATAGCTGAATAAACAGACGGCGCGTTATTTGGAATGAAAATGCAGCAACTAGATCCGATGACTCTACAAGCCCCGCCCCTATCGGCCAGTATGACGTCAAGGACGAGACGATTCTGTAAAACGACAAATCTCATAGCAGATTGCTCTTCAGTTAAATTACCTAGAGCAGAGGCAGTCTCATTTACTACAGCTTCGAGGGTTCTGGTTAACCTACGGATCAGTTTACTATTCTGGATAGGTCCTATAAAGAAAAAGAAACCTCGGTTGAAATCTGTATATTGTTCTAGAGCAGTTTCAGTATAATCGACAATTGGGGACTCCCTTCTGTGTCTAATGTGTACTAGATGTGTATGTCTATGATAATCAGGTGGGGCTAGAAAAACAGGTGGCAGTAGGAAGGCAATGTAACAGGTTCCCTCCCAATCGAGGGGCAGACGAACATATGCGGTTTGACCACAAATAAAATAAGAATGACGTGAAGCTTTAAAAATAGATTTCCCACTGTCACTATACTTGACAATAGTAGTACATTCACTATGTCCTACGTGTATGGAACCCTTATTTCGGACACATAATTCGCCTTTGACTGGTAGTACTGAAATAGCAGGTAAGTCTGGAGTAGTATCAGACTGAACATTCAAGACCATAAAATTCGAAGAATAATTACCTAAATTATACACTTCATTTTCTAGATCTAACCCTGTTCTGTGGGGGAGACCTTGCTTGTCTGGGAAACATGTACTGTTAAGAAAAGACATATCTGTTGAGGATGACGTTAACGTGGACCATGCTCCACACGAACCATTATGTGAGAATGGATAAGGAAAAAGTGGCAGAACTCCCTTCGGGGTCTGGAAAGGGGGGAGTCGACCACACACCCAACAATTAGTGGCATTGCTGGTCTGGTGTGAGTAATGTAACATACGGATAAATGAGTTATTTCGCATAGCGAGGCGGTAAGAGAGTTCATGAGGAGGCAGATCACTAAACGTGTGCTCTACTGTAGCATTAGCAGACTTATTTACATGAAGAACTGGGAAATACAGGAAAAATGCATAACTGGTGCAGGAAATCATAAGGCTGAAAAACAATATGAAACATAGAAAAACGATACATCGGATTGAGTTTTGACTAACTCTCTCACTATGGGGGTCTATTTTATACATGTCAGAAACAGTCTAACCGTTTCACCTAGGGGAGGACTTAGACAATCAAACTGGCTGACTTAATTTACTAGACCGTAGTTTTAGCTTATACTCCTGCTGCGGAGTTTTCTCTAACAGGGGAGGGGTTGTAACAATGTCTTTTGCGGGACAGTCCTTGAGAACAATATTCTGGCAATCCTTTGAATCCTGGGAAATGTTCTTTAAGGCGGGTTTCAGTCCATTAAAAAGTTTAATATGAGAAAGGTGTACCCAGCCTTTGCGTCCTTCCAACTTCACGGCTGTACGGGTAGTGAGGAGGACCTGTCGGGGCTCTTTCCATCGAGGCTCCAGCGGACTTGATCTGTCAAAGTTGCGGACCATCACCATGGATCCTGGAACGATTTCGTGCGGTGCCACCTCGGTATTGTCTGGAAATGCGGCGGCAACCTGTGAACGACATGAGTTGAGGGCAGACATCAAGGAAGCTAGGTAATCTGTCAGCATATTACTTGAAACATCGGTAATACTTCGGGGTCTAGGAGTACCCCACATATTTGGGGGGCGGCCGAAAACGACCTCATACGGGGACAGACCTGATCTGGAATGTGCGACCATGCGCATATAAAATAAAGCGACTGGTAGAGCTACTAGCCAGTCCACACCTTTTTCTTTACACACTTTTGCAATACGGATTTTTAGAGTCTGATTATGTCTCTCTACGAGACCGGCTGCTTCAGGATGACGTACACAATGAAACTTCCACTGGTACCCTAACAACAGGGAAACATGCTTCATGAGTTCAGATGAGAATGGCTGGCCGTTGTCAGAATATACGACTCTAGGGAGTCCATAACGAGGGAAGAACTCACGAACCAACTGCTTGGCAGTGGTCGCAGCTGTGTAATCTGGGACTGGATATGCTTCTGTCCACCTGGACAAAGCGCATACAACTACAAGGACATACTTGAAACCTCGACATCGCTCCATCTGAATATAATCCATCTGGAGGACTTCAAAAGGGTGGTCAGGGGGCTGGAATCCACCTTGTTCCACCGGGACACTTTTACCTGGATTAAACTGACAACATATCATACAGGTACGGACTTTCTGCTTGGCTGCAGCTCGTAAATGCTTGTTGAACCAAATGTTCTGGATACTGTCTAACATAGCTTTTTCTCCTAAATGTGCTGGACTATGTGCGGTATTAATAATGACTTGAACCATAGAGTCGGGGAGAAACCATGTGGCTCTACCCTTCGTTAACCATCCTTGATCTGTCTGGACCCCTCCTTGTTCGGACCATTTCTTGATTTCCTCAGGAGTAGCATGTAACTGTATGTCTATGACATCTTGTGTAGGGTCCTTAACTGTCATACATGTAATCGGATCTGGAGCATGTGTCTGATTAACTGGAATGTCTAGAGTCTGTGCTGTAAGCTTGGCTGTGCGATCTGCTAGATCGTTACCTTGGGAAATGGTGTCAGTAACTTTCGTATGTGCTTTGCACTTCATGATAGCGATAGATGTCGGTAAGTGTATGGCATCTAACAGAGCTTGAATAAGGAGACCATGCTGAATCTTGGTTCCATGAGAAGTCATGAAACCTCTCTCCTGCCAGAGCACTCCGAAGTCGTGTACAACTCCAAATGCGTAACGTGAATCTGTGTAAACATTAACTTTCAAGTTCTTGGCGTGTATGCAGGCTTGTGTCAGAGCAACTAGCTCTGCTGCTTGAGCGGACAGGGTGTCAATACGGTGTGTTTCAATAACTTCAGTGTCAGTAGTCACTGCATACGCGGCGACTAGTTCTCCTGTACTAGTTCTTAGGCATGAACCATCCACATAAAGTGTCAGGTCGGGGTCTGGTAACGGAGTATCTGTCAGATCTTGTCTTGGCTTTGTCGTAATGTTAACTACTTCCACGCAATCATGTGTGGCTGGATTTGAATTAACTGATGGTAACAATGTAGCAGGATTCAGGATGTTGCAGCGTCTGATTTCTATGTGTGGCTGGAACAGTGTCAATTCATAACCTGTTAAACGTGCAATTGTCAAGTGCTGAGTTTGTGTTCGGTTTAAAAGAACTTCCACGGAGTGTGGAACTTGTACTGTCAAGGAGTGTCCTAAGACTATGGAATCACTTTGTCTGATAGCTAGTGCTGTGGCTGCAACTGACTTGAGGCACGCAGGCAGAGCCTGGGCTACAGGATCTAATGTGCTCGAAAAATAAGCACAGGGCTTGTATTGTCCTGCTTGATCTTGTGTGAGAACAGATAATGCAGTACCATCACGTTCAGTAACGAAAAGTGTAAAAGGCTTACTGTAGTTCGGTGTCGCTAGAACTGGAGCTTGGCATAGGGCTTTCTTTAACTCATTGAAACTAAGTGTATGTTCAGATGTCCAAGGGAGGACAGTCGATACGGCTGCCTCCTGTGTCGTTAACTGTATCAGTGGCTTGGCTAGAAATGCATACTGAGGAATCCATTGTCTGCAGTAAGAAGTAAGGCCGATAAAAGCACGTACCTCCTTCTGGGTCTTGGGCTGAGGAAGACTCGCTATCAACTGGATACGGTCTGGTGTCAACTGCCTACCCCTCTTGGACAGTAAGTGTCCCAAGTAGACCACTTGCTGGACACAGAATTGTAGCTTAGAAGGGGACACCTTGTGCCCCATCTCGGCTAGGAAATACAAGACTGTAAGGGATGCTTGCTCGCAAGCACGTTCAGAACGGGCTGTGATCAGTAGATCATCGACATACTGGAGCAGGGCAGTGTCAGTTGGCATGTGAATGTTGTCTAGTTGTCTCTTGAGTGCTTGGCTGTAGATACTAGGACTTTCTGTGAAACCTTGAGGAGCTCGTGTAAACATATAGCTCCTTCCATTTAAACAAAATCCGAAAAGGAACTGGCTGTCTGGATGAATAGGAACACTGAAAAATGCGTTCTTGAGGTCTATGACAGTAAAGAACGTGGCTTCGGAATCAATGGCCGTTAATAGGGAAGAGATGTCTGGGACAACTGGGTACTGAGGAATAATACATTTATTAAGCTCTCGTAGGTCAATCACTAATCGATATACTGGGGATGCATTTGGATCAGTACGTTTCATGACTGGAATGATCGGAGAATTACAAATATTGGAGTCAGTTTCTACAACCACTCCTTGAGCCATGAGCTCGTCAATAATTTTGGATAAGGCTGCTACAGCCTCAGGTGGCAATCTGTACTGTCTGATTCGTGGTAACACTACACCTGGCTTGAGAGTCACACGATAGGGTGTGATTTGCATATAACCTACATCAGTTGGACCTTGCGCCCATAGATGCTGCGGAACATTGGTCAGTCTTGAATCAAAATCACGTAATACATAGTGACCCTTGAAGTCACGTAGGAACAATCGTATTCCCTCTGGGGAACAGCATATAACTGCACCTAGCTCTTTCAGTGTTTTAATGCCTAATAGATTTTCTGGACATGACTTAGTAAGTAACAGATCAGTAGTGCGGGACAATGGACCTACTTCTAGAGTAACTGGCTTTGAAATCTCATTTACGATAGGTTTTCCTGAAAATCCAAGGGAAACATTTCTTGAGCCTGAGAGCGGAGCCCCTGGAACTTCGGCGTGACTAATTGTGGTCCTACTTGCCCCTGTATCAATCAAAAACTTTCTGTCTTTCCCTAATACTTGACTGTGAACATAGGGACCTTCTTGATCTACAGGTATCTCGATGAGAGGCAAGCCTACCTCCCTCTCTAGGCTGTTTCATGAATACTGTTGGTACTCTGGATACTCAGACTGTGCATACTGGTACATCTGCGATGTAACGTGCTGTGTTGCAGCGATAGGCTGCGGAGCTGTAACTGTCTGTTGTGCATTCTGTGACTGAGGAATCTGTGAAACTTGTTCTTGTCTAGGCGGACGTGGTCTTTCTTTAGTCTTACCGGTAGCTATGTTGTGTTTCAGAACTGCACACTCGTTTATAAAATGACCTGGCTGTTTACAATAATTGCAATTCCCTTTAACGGGAGCTGCAGGATGACTGGCTTGATTCGGACCCCTCTTCTGACTGTCTTGAGGAACAGAGTGTGCAACTAGTACTTTCATTTTCGTGTCTTTCATACGTTTTCTTTCGTGTTCTTGCTCTTCCCTGATTCTATTCTGGTGGTACTGAAGCATTTGCAACATCTGGGACGGGGTATTAGCTTGCCAGGTACTTTCGACTTTCAGAACTCGATTTTTAACTTGTGGGCTTGAATTCTCGACTAATTTAGTAACAAAAAGATGAGGGTATGACTCACTACTTGTCTTGAGGCCACTATTGATGCTAAAGCATTTTTCAAACCTAGAATAAAAATCACTAATATCTTCATCTTGTTTCTGTTTACAGGCTGAGATTGCATCCCAGTCTTCTTTTCTCGTTGTCAATAATCTGGGTAAAACTTGTATTAATAATTCTGGTAATTCTTTACATTTATCTCCAAGACCGGTACCTGGTACTCGTGCCTTGTCTTCAGCTTCTAGAACTGCCCAATCGATCTTTTTCTCTCCCACCTCCCATTCTTTTTCCTTGAGCTTTTCATACACCCCTGCGGGCAGCAGAACCTTTAACATTTTAATTATATCTGGATATGTGTATTCTCCCATACGGAGCATGTCTTTTAATTCTCTATGGAACCCTGCTGGATCTTTGTCATGACAGGGAATTAATTTCTTCATCTCGAGGAGTTCCATCTTTGTAATCGGAGTGTAAACAAACACTCGCTGCATTTCGCCACCCGTTCCTTTAACTGGGTGGACTTCTCGTAACGGATTCTGTCTTTCCATGTAAAATGGTTTACTTTCTGGGGGTGAGACATGAACAAAATGCGGGTTCAGAAACGTTCTATATTTGTGACGTTGTTCTAGAATGACACTAATTAAGTCGGTACCTAGACCTTTCCATCTATACTGGAGTAACTCGTTCAGGACATCATGTAACGGACCTGGATCAGAATGTTGACCCTCATACAATGTAATGAGGTGCTGGATCATATACATACCCACCAGTCGTTGCTCGGCTGGGGGCATTTTCAGAAACATTTGTGCCACTATTTCGTCTGGAAAAGTGGTAGAATCAGTAATCCATCGGACTGCTGATCGGGCTAGTTCTTGTTCATGCATGGTACTTAACTCACTGTAACCGATTCGTGATTTCAGAATGTGATCGGTAGCTTGAAACACTTGTTCTAGTGAACCTTGTTCTGGTGCTGGATGATGGAAAGTAGACTTGTGTTCTAGGCGTAAATGGCGATCTGGAAATCTAGATTTTCCTACATACGCTATTCTGGAGGGATTCTCGTCCTCTACCTCTTCAGTATCAGAGTTACTTTCTTTCTCGCTTACTTGTGCTGCTTTACGTTGTTCGTGTATCTTTATTATTTCTCTACGGATTTTCTTGTACATACTCTCCACAGCACCGACGGTCTTGTGCTTACCCTCGGCTATATTATCACTCCACCTTGTCAGGATTTTCATTTCGGCCGGATCTTTAGACGGATAATCTTGTTCTCTTATTAGACAATTGATCAGAAACTTTAATATCATGAGCTGGATCTCGGCTTTCCTTTGAGACATGGCCTCGCTAATGCTTTCTGGATCATCCCCTGTACGGATGAAACGATATATTCTGTCTAGATCTTCTTTCATATTCGGTAAGGTGACTAGATACTCGGCCACCTTTCTTACGCGGAATGAATATAAAACCATATTATCCTCGCCTGGGACTGGATCATAGCCGCATTCGGCAAGGGATTTTCTTATTTCTGCTACAGTCTGATGTCTGGGCGTACGCTGTGACGCTTGTGCATGTAATTCGGCTGTCGTTAAACGCTTGTGTGGCGGCGGGGTTTGAGGAGTACCTCCCCCTGCGGCCCCTAAACTGGAGTCGTCTACTGAGGCTCTTCGTCCTGGCAGAGTGGGAAATGGAAATGCAGGCTGGACTTGTATGGCGGGCTGGACCGGGGGTACCGTAACAGGTACTCCGGTGTCTGGAGAAGCGGGAAGTGCCTGATTTACAGGGACTGGCGGAGCACGAACAGGATTTGCATATTCTGGGACTGTGTCGTCCAAATAGGACGAAATAAAAATATCAGCTGCGGTCTGTTTGTGACGTAGCTTGGTCGGAACTAATGGTGGCGGGAAATTACTGGATGCCTCTGGGGTCGCTTTTGGCAAGCCCTCGGCAAGAAGAGGATACATACCCCTAATAAGGGCATGCCTCTGTCTGTCTGACTGTTCGACTTTGACTTGTTCACCTATCTCGATTAGTTCTTTTTCTTGTGCTCGTTCTAAGGATTCTCTACTTAATTCTGACTTTCTGATTTCTTTTTCGGTTCTTTTATGAGATTCTTTACGCCATAACTCGATGGCATCTTTCTGTGACTGTCTGGCTTTCTTTTTCCATAATGCTTCTTCTACTCGCATGATGCACTCGGCATCCCATGTACCCGATACGGGCCATCTATACTTTTCTTCTAACTGTTTGGTATACTCTACCCATAAATCTAGATACAATATGGCGCTTATGCCATGCTTCTGATACATAAAATGACCTGGACTGTCCCTCGGCGGAACAGGAACTGCTTCTTCTAACAAACCCTTTCTAGTTTTTAGCTGACGTAATCTCGAAAAGAGAGACATTGTAAACTTGAATCGGAACACAATACAATACACGAGAAACAATAACAATTTGGAGAACAATTCAGGCATACCACGACATTGGAAATACATTGAACAACATCATAACATAACAGTTCGGACAGAATATTACCTGGAATACTGAGAACAGAAACACAAGAATTTCTCGAGAACGGAACAGACTAGAGTTACTGGATGCACTGCTGAAACAGTACGGAACATACCGGTCCCATAAAGGGACGCATCAAGACCCGTATCCACCTAGGTGAACACTTCGTTTGTGAGTCTGTGTACCACCAACCCACGGACCAGAGTCAATTTAGATTGACCCTGTCTAGATACTACCCCAGTAATGGTACTCACCGGGCAGCAAGAACGGAAAGCCTCGGACTGGACTGGACTGCTACGACGACGGACGACGAACTTCGGACTTCTGTTACGGGTGGGCCTCCGGATACCTCGGACCTTGAACTCTTGGCTTGGGCTCTGGTCGGGACTCGCCGCGTTCCTCCACCGTCTCGTTTGGATGCTGGACCGCCTCCTCCGTCTCCTCCGTGGGCCTGAGGGATACTTGAAGCAGAAATATCTGCCGGTGCACAGAAGAGTTCCGTCACGACTGCAGAGGGTCAGGGGGTCGGCGTGGCTTCACCGACGCGTGGGGAAAGGGCAGGTCCCTGTTCGGGCGCCATTATGTGGTAAATAAATAAATAATACCTCTCTTTTTGACTAGACATATATCATAACAGATAGCTCAATAAATAAGAGTCAAGATTCGAGGTAGTAGGAGTTTTGCAGGTTTAATACAGCATAAGGACAGGAACAGGACAACCTGCATAGGAATAGGATGGCAGGGCCCAGCAGCTGCTGGGGCTGGATCTGGGATGAGCGCGCTGACTTTTAATAACAATACATGAGCATATATACATAACGCAAACACATAGCATTACATTGCAGTAGGCGTAGCAGTGGGTGGAGCAGAAGGCGTGACGCGTAGCAGTCGCGAAAGATAAGGGCGAAAAGAGGTGTAACAGGGCGTATACATAGACATGTGATGCAAACGTAACAGAATGTGTCATGAATGGGGCGGAAACCATGGAGGGGGCTACCTAAGGAGCCGGGACCTCTAACCTGATGGTGCGCGCAAACTAGCAATGACGTATCACTAGGAGAAGCTGGGGGCTATGAACTCTGTGCTAGGAGCAGAGACTGAAGTCTGGAGAGTCAGGGCGACATGTACCTAAGCAGTATCTAGTATCTGATGTTTAGAGAACATGTTAATATAAACTAGAAGTTAGGAGGGGAAAGGCTGACTTGATTCTAAGACTGGACCATGCATTATTCTACATGTAGTGCGTGATGAAGAATATTAAATGACCATTAAATGCAGTATTTCTCTAACATGGAGCCCTGAAGGCTAGACAATGACGGAAACTATTGATGCGATTCAGTAGTTTTAGGAATGCAGAGAAGGAGGACTGAACTGATAACTGGAATCATAACATACTTTTGGCAAACTCAGAGGCTGAGCCAGGCTGGGCCGGGCACTGCGAGGCAGGAAGTAAGTGAAGGGTCGAGGATACAGGTGGGGGCTGTATCGCTCCTCGGCGAAGTTTCAGGAGACAGGAGCTGAATCTGGTGTCCAGGCCCTTTTGAGGCCTAGAAACGGGGACTTTATAATAGAATAACGTGCACACTGAGAAACGTGGCAACGTAACTTTACATAGGCCTGATATTCGTAGTATTCACGAGGGCTGGAAACTGGCATACTAGAGGTGGACACAACTGTAATTGCGTCTTGAATCGAACATGGGGAATACATATGCATATTTAATCATGCACACATAACATATGATGGATGACACGTAGGGACACAGAACATGGCAAAATTTACTTTTCCACAATTGAAACAAGCCATGTCAGTGTCTTGGATTATTTCTCCTCATTCCTGGTTGTTTAGGGGCTTCACCTTCCTTCGTTGTCCTAATTTTCTCAAGAGTACTCCAGGAGTTTATTTTGTCATGATGTTTCTGTGATCGCAATTGAACATGGTCATGGTATTCTGTGAACTGTAACTATCAACGGCAACCACCTATATCTTCGGGGTAGCTTCATTCAAAGCACCATTAGCAAGACCTCCAAGTGATTTCGGCATGGATGACTAGCTAATTCTTAAAATTACTAGAAAACGGCCAAACACCTGTTACCAGTCTTGGTTGGAGAAGCTGTCATTGTAGGGAGTTGGTCACATAATGCTCTTACTTAAGCACTCTTGGCTCTCTCAGTCTCGGTTTGCAACTGCCCTTTGCATCAGCAAAGGTACATCATCTGCCAGCTCCAATTACAGCTAGAGGGGCTAATTGATCCCAGATGCAGGTTTTTGAATAGCCAATCAGGGCGCAGGCATTGACCAACTTGACTCCCTTCTCGTATCTTGAAAGAATTATCCTGTAAGTTGATCCCTGTACTAAATTTAACACCAAGATATCACTTTCTGGTACATATACTAAACTCTGTAACATTTCATCCATTAACAGGATTCCGGCACAATAGTTTTTCAAGTGATGCACTTTGTAAACTAATCCTCCCACATTAGGCTAGACAGAGCTACCAAAAAAGATACTTCATCAACAATAGGGGCTATTGGCCGCATGGAAATTACCTAGGCTGAAGTTGCCTAACAAAGCTAGCTTTACCCGACTATCACAACATTATTTCATAAACCAACCTATCCCTTCTAAATTCTTATGTGCCCTCTTCCTCCCCATTACCTCTCCTCCTTCACATTCCCAAATCTGCCCTACTCCTCATGCATACTTGATGTCACCACTGGTTTCCCTGTCACCTTTGCCCACTCCATCCCCTAACTCCCTGACCATAGCTCCAAACTGACTGGAATGTGCTCACCCACCCTGTGAGCCCCACTTCCCCGATAATAAACAATTGTTCTATTGAAGCATGCCTATGTAATATCACCGGCCCCGCCTACCAGCTGTGAAAAAACACCAAATACAGACCTGGCCCATCAATACAAGCCTAAGCAATCCCTTATGAAAACCTCAATCCCTTATGAAAACCACTAAGAAGAGTGGCAGAGGAGGTGGGGTAGGGGTAATTTTTTAAAAAGGACTGGAACTTTGCCGCAATGAAAATTGATGATGCAGAAGGCATAGAACTTTTGGGTTTTTCATTGAAAATCATGAAGGGCATTTATTGACTGGAATACTATGCTACAGACCGCCAGGTTCTGCCAGCTACCAGCAACAGGCACTCATCCTAGGGGATTTTAATCCATGGCCTAATGGGAATCTAAACTTAGCCTTCAAATGTATCCTTCAATCCAGTGAGAACCTGAATTTGCAACAATGGGTAACAGGACCAACACGCAGGGCATACACTGGATCTAATTTTCTCTGGGGGAAATTATATTGGAATGGAGGATATTCTACCCATAGCCTGGTCTGACCATTATTTGATCAAGTTTGTGGTACACAATACTAGAAAAAATGACACCGCCACCGCTAAGGAAAACAATCATCAAGGCAGAGATTGGAAAGGACTTTTGAGAAAAGCGAGATATCGCCAATATTTCCTGCGGAATGTCCTTTTGATTTTAGTCTACCGGTGGACAAAAATTATAGGTTACTTTGTGAACAAATATGTAACGCGTTAGATCAGATCGTTCCTATGAAAAACCACCAAAAAACGTGCAGACGGACTACCCCATGGTACAATGAAAAGTTAAAAAACTTAGAAATGGGCTGCAAGCAGGCTGAGCGGCAGTGGAGAAAAAAAAAACATAGATGAGGACAAAATCACATTGTAAACAGCCAGAAGTAACTATAAGAAAGAAATATCCATAGCAAAAGCGGATTATTATGCAGACGCTATCCTTAACCCCTTCGATGCGGATGACAAAGCCAGCTCGTCATGGGCGTTACCTGCGCTACAACGATGACGAGCTGGCTTTGTCACAAACCGCGCGATTTTTAAATTTCAGCGCACAGCGGGAAAACCCGCTAGCGCGGTAGCGGTTAAAGCATCTAACAGTACTAAAAGTGTATTCAAAATAGTAAAGGATCTCACCAACCTTGACTGCACAGAAAATAGGATTAACGCCACACAGGATCTCTGTGACAGTCTAGGGATCTTCTTTCAGGAAAAGATCCCTAAAATTATAGAGGGCCTAAAAGTGGCCGATTTAGACAAAGGGGAGGACGTTAGCTATATGAGCCAAAAGTCACTACCAACAACTCGGAAAGAGGAACAAACTGGCAGGGGTGAATCGGTAACTCTTGACCACCTTGTGATAGATTGGCTCTAAGTGTTTCCTCAGGCTCACCAATGGATCCTTTACCACACAGAATCTGGAAAGAAATAGGTACAAAGCTTTTTCCACTATGCCGACAGATATGTGGACAATCACTGATCAATGGGGCAGTACCAACCTGTTTGAAACAAGTGATAGTAACACCGCTCTTGAAAAAGCTACTCTGGACCCCCTGTGCCCAAAAAACAATAGACCTATATCCCTCTTACCAGATCCCGTTAATATCTTATTGGTCAGCAAAACACTGTCACTGTTCCTGGAAAATAATAACAACTTAGAGGATGTACAATTTGGCTTCTGGCCGGGACATGGAACAGGGACCGCCCTGGTGACAGTGTTGGACGAACTTCGATTGCGAACGGACAAGGGACAGTCAGTCATACTGATCCTCTTAGATCTGTCCGCTGCATTCGATACGGTGAACCATAAAATTCTTCTGGCAAGAATTAACGAAGTCAGGGTATCGGATATGGCCTTAAAATGGTTCCATTCGTATCTGTCAAATAGACAACAGGCAGTAGCGCTACCCCCATTTCAATCAGACTTCACTATCATTCAGCATGATGTACCTCAGGGCTCGGCAAGTAGTCCAATACTATTTAATATCTACATGAGCCCCCTGATCTCTGTCATCAAGTCCCATAGTATCAGCCTGGTGAATTACGCAGATGATACTCAGATTCTCCTATCTCTGGAAGGGGACCAATCACTATCACTGGAAACTTTTCACACATGCATGCAGGACGTTGCATGCTGCCTTAAAAATAACTCTCTACAATGGTACAGTGATAAGACAGAGATCTTATGCTGTGCAGCCCAGCAAATTCCATGCCAGCTTCCAGCCATTTTCAGGCCAATCCCAGTGGATAAGAAACTGACACCATCTGAGGAGGTACGAAACCTGGGAGTAACAATTGATGAGAGGTTGAGTTTAGAGACTGATGTAAATAAAACAGTGGGGACCAGTTTCTCTCTCATAAGAGTACTAAGGAAGATCCTCCCAATGTTGCCAATACCAACTAGGGCACAGATAGTAAGAAGTGTTGTTCTGAGAAGGCTGGATTACTGCAATGCTCTTCTTCTGGAGGCCCCAAAATACCTGATCGAGATGCTTCAGAGAAGTCAGACAATCGCAGCATATTAGCACTTATGAAACCTCGACGATCATCAGCCTCCCTGGCTCTTAAGGAACTCCACTGGCTCCCAGTATTACAGAGGATTCATTTTAAATCTCTCTGTATTGTTTTTAAGGCCTTACATGGTCTGGGGCCTAAACCACTGCAGAGCAAATTTCAATGGTATGCCCCCATCAGAAGCCTGCGATCATCCTCAGCCAGACTTGTAAAGGCGCCCAGGTTTAAGAGAGTAAAACTGGGAGGAAGAGCATTAAGCTCTGCAGTCACCCGTCTGTGGAATGCACTTCCAACCAGTCTCAGACAGGGGGAAGATCTTCTGCAGTTTAGAAAGAAATTAAAGACCGAAATCTCAATGCTTCGAGAGAAAAAAACATAATTTCTCTGTTATCTTTCCTCCTCTGTCGCTCAATAGCCCTGGGCATCTGTGCACCTCTACAACCCCGTCTCAGAATCAACACAGTCGTAGAATTTGTTCATCCGCAGATCCCGTCTGGAAAAAGAAGATCTCCACCTATCCAGTGCTGTCAACTTCTCTTCTGAAAACCCTAAACATTTTCAGTTGCTGCCCCAATCTGGAATTAATGAGTTTTAACCCAAACCCTCAAATGCTAGCTTTACAACTCTAAAAACTTAAAATGGTGTTAACCATGAAGCATCACTCTGAAGGAAAACCTGTTCAGAAAATTCACCTTCTACTCGCAGAAATTGAAACCATCTCAAGACTGGGCAACAGGTAATATCTTGTGCTGTTCACTACAGAAGTTCCTGACACCCTTTCAACTGATGTGTCTTACTCCTCACCCACCAAATCCACACTTCATCTGATGATGCCACACCCTGATCTCTCAATAAACCGAAGTCGCCCTTTGTACTCCACAGCTCTGAAATACAAAAACTCCAGAACCACGATCTGCCTAAAACCATTAAAGCATCTACCTACTCCGAAAAATAAAGGTCTGGCAACCTATCTAGAACACTGCCCAACAGTTTCACTTAAATAGGCCTTTTTCTGTCGTTTCATGCACCATCCTCCCCATCTCAACCTTCAAAAATCCTTTGCACCCTGCCCCATCAATTGGGCCTGTCCACAAAAACATTTTCCATACAATGAAATACCTGAAAATATGCCAGAAATGGTCAAAGCTGATAGACCTTTATCTTTTTGAGTCATTATATAAATAACAGCATCGATATGTCAAAGTGAAAGTTCAGATTTGTTCATTCTCCATCCTCCATGCCCACTCTCCAGAAATTTCTGCCAAGCTTGTATATAAGTTCTAGTCGTTTTAGCAACTGAGTTC
The DNA here is from genome assembly GCF_964261635.1 of Lissotriton helveticus. Taxonomy (NCBI): domain Eukaryota; kingdom Metazoa; phylum Chordata; class Amphibia; order Caudata; family Salamandridae; genus Lissotriton; species Lissotriton helveticus. The sequence goes on from NC_136065.1 coordinate 1,542,640,483, forward strand.
TTAATTAGATCAAGCATTCTCATTTCCCGAGCTGCTGAGGTCCTGATGCCTTTTGGTCTTCTCTCTGTGTGCTTCTGGTGCCAAACCACAGAACAACTGCCAAATTGAATGAAATAATGTAGTAATGATCTTATTATGCATCCCAGGTTGCAGTGTAGCTCCTATTTTCCCAATAGGCTCTGCGCATTGGAATAGTACCTACAGCAGTAAAGGCCTAGACCAGACGTTAACTAGGTCTACTACTGTCGATACTAGACTTAATTTTTGGGTTTGCCAGCTAAGCTCAGAGTTCGCTAGAAACTTTCTCGAATGTTCAAGGAAGGAATTAACTCCCCTGATTAGACAAGAAGGGATTTAGTTTCTGACAACCATAGAACATGACAACTTTGCTCTCCCCTAATCAAGAGTCAATCTCGAGAGTCGTGTGAGCACAAGGCAATTATTTTACTCAGTCAGTACGTGCATTCTTAGTCTCATCAGAATGTAGAGAAAAGGAAGAGACGGGCGTGTTCAATAAAAAGGTGTTATTTATTGATCAGTCTCTTTTCTCATACATGAGAAATGGATCGATATTATTGCAATACTTATAGTTAAGTAAAGTGCATACATTAAAAGCAATAGTATAAAATAATACTGTAAAAACATTGATATGGTTTCTGAGCCATATGATGTTTAAAATGATTAAAATATATTTACATACACATACACATTTGACTAAACGTACTCAACTGGTGTTTCTAAATATGCCTACCCCGTGTACCTGACCTAAGTCTAATGCGTGGGCGGGAATAGAAAGTTACAGTTTAAGTTAAGTTTGTTTTTGCCAAGTGAATAACTAAAGAATTCTCTGTGAGGGGTTATTCAGTTCTGTACCTGGAATTTAGGATGGATGAGGAATAGTATCTCTTTCTCTGCTCTCGATATTCCAGGCTGCCTGCGAGGGCTGCCCAGAAACGCCGGTGCTGGGTCTCTCGGCTTGAGATAGCAGCGCGTCTCTCAGCGCGTCAGGAAGGCAGGGCTGCTGCCAGCGGGGTCTGCTTCTGCTCTCGGCTTCGGCAAGTATGGCTGCTCCGTCTTGTCACCACGCGTGTGTTTGCATAGGGCAAGGTCGGCAATATTTATACCTTAAAGGTGCCGAGATTGACGTAAGGATGGACATAGATACGTCAATAAAGATGTCATACGACTTGCTCGTTAGCACATTCTTTACTAAAGTTCTCTGTGAAATCAAAACAATGGCCGCACGGATTATCCAGGTTGTCATAGGTTTGATTTGTTATGAGAACGTCGTATGCCTTATCAGGGGCTGGAGGAATGTCGCTTGTCTAATTAGATCTCAAGCGTTATGACCTAATCAGATAACACGTTCCTGTGCCGTAGTGTGACTGCGTCAGATAACGGTATCTGCATCATGGGGGTTTTCTTGCCTCATGGGCTGACTGTTAGTTAACTTGATAGTTAGTTTAACCAGAATAGGGTCAGGAATAGGGGGACTGATTCAGAACCTATAGAAATACACGACACCCACTCCACGCTAACTATGGTCATATCTACTAATCTATGCATAGTATAACATAGTACAACATACTATAGAGTATAGTGTATACCTTACCACCCCAAAATACATAAATGCATTTCGAAATTTTCAAATATACTGAAAAATTGCAGTCATATATATTGTATGCACTTAAGCTATGAATTAAATGCAAAAGTAAACACGCATTTTTATGCATTATTGCTTATTGGTATATGAGAAATACACATGAAATGGCTCTTAATATGGCTATACAGAAAGGAAGTTCGAGACCATTTCATCACATAATAAAATATTTGTGAACATACCAGCGAGCAGCTAAAGTCTATAAAGTATCTAAAAATAGAAATTTTAGTTCTCTAGGAATAGTTTCTTACTTTAAGCAGAAGATCAGTGTCCCGGGAAAAAAATATGTAGAAAAATATTTTAAGGGGCTTGCTGAAAAATATTGCTGTCCGTGAGCTGGAGTGAAATTGTTCATGTAACTTTATTTTTAAAGTTGAAGGCCGAATTCAGGGAACGCCGTGTGCGAGTTTACTCAAAAGTCTCTATTTCTGTTCTGGAGAGAACATCATATCATTCAGGCTTTCGAAAAAACTGTCAACAGCTTCATGGGAAAGTTCCACTAAGTCGGAAATAGGGGTAACCATGCATTCGTGCGCATGATTGTCTCCATTGACATTCTGATTCGCATTGCTGACAGAAGGTCGTACCTGTTCGATGTTGCTTTCATCTTGAACTTCACTACTCTTCAATCGTAGTGGTGAAGATTCCAGGAATGCCCTCATCAGGATTGGCAGCCTTTGAGGGCAGCACAAAGCGTGAACCTTGGTAGGAACCAACAGTGTATCTGCATCCACTGGCGCATCCGATTGTAGCGTCAGACAGGTGTCTAACACGCATTCTTCTCCGCATAGCAGACACCTTAGTACAGGTAAAACACACCTTTGCCACATTGGTCGAAATGATAGAAACCAAGTCATGTTCAGGTCTCTAAGCCGGGAGAGTCCCAGGATTTTTGATATCCGGTCCCGGTATCCAATGGCTAGGATCGTATCTTCCATTGTCGCGAGAGTTTGATCTGTGACATGGGTTGCCATAACGAAAAATAAGGACTAGGAATAGGATTCCTGCAATTAGTCCCAGGATCAGGGGAAGTCCGCCAAAAATCGAATGGACGAAATCTGGAAAAATACACAGTATGGCTTTGAATGGTGTTAATGCCATCAAAAATACTGTCTTAAATACCTTTGAGACCCCAGTGGTATCAGAAATATTTAAGATTTCGCTCAGGATTTCCGCGAAATGTACGGGGGAATTAGTCGATAATAATGTATGTATCTCTGCAGTCGTCCTTGCGACTTGTAGATCATACGTTTCTTTTGATGACGTGAGCCTTGTAGGCGTCTGAAGAAGCACTGTTTTCATTCTGCTTAAAGTATCTATTCGAATAGAAGTAATTTTCAAACTGGGCCATGCCCTTGCCTCCCTGTCTGGAAAGGAGCTGGGGAATAAAGAACATCCACAGCACTTGACCTTCGCCGTTGTAGTTACTAGATAAGGAGTCCCGGGCATAAGACTGCAACATCTGCGGTCTACAATAAGAATGTAACTCCCATTATAGAGTCTTTGAAAGAATGGTTCTATTTCAGTTGCAGGTGCGCCTTGCTGGTGACATGAAAGGTTGTATGAATTCCCTTCACAGGCTCCATGCAAACTAATTCCGTTACACAGAAGCGTGCCGCTTAGTGACATAGCACAATTGTTGCCACTAAGAAACACTTTCTGTCCTTTATTACTGACACATGCATGTGAATAGGGCAGGTTCCAAGTTGTTTTAAGGTACCCTTTTCCCAATTTCTCGTACATGCCAGCCTGTATATATTTTTGGCAGTATTGAAACCTGAAGGTTGAGATTGGAATATTTATGATTCCGTGGATTATCCATTCACTGACAGGTCGTTCTGACATTGTCAACGGTAATCTTTCTAGTTTTTCAATGCTCAAGATTGTATAATCAGCACCCTTTTGCGCCATACCGATTTGTCTATCAGTAAGGTTAAAGATTTGGAATAGTGACGTTGTGTTGATTAAACGCCAAGGCACATAGCCTGAACGCAGATTTTGTAACGTCCAGCCAAGCAGTACAATGGAACGCAATTGTGACTGACCATGTTGTAATAACAGTAAGTCTTGCGATAATATATCGATTGCTGAAGACACAATGCTGTCCAATGAAAAAATTCTGGAGGACAGAGTCATTAACCCATTGTCCACTACAGAAAGTGATTTTTCCAAATTAATACGGTCAATTTCCCGTATTCTTTCTGCTGTCTCAATTTGAGTAACCTTCCAGGCCTCATTGTATGCTGCATATACAGAGGCTGCTATGAAACGCTTTTGACGATGTTTGCGTGGTCCCAGTATGAAATCACGCAAGTCAGCACCATCAGTAAGTAAAGTTAGGTGTTGCTTAATTTCAGGCAGTGTGGAAGTCTGTAGCCATTGAAGGCATAATTTGCCCACACTGTAGGTTGTTATTATCCCTGGGTGATGTCTTTGGGGATATCTAGGGTCTGGCCTGGTCATTTTGAAACCCTGTGTTTTATTCAGGAATCTATCTTGACAGTTATTTGTATCTGTGGGCCAGATCAACCATTGTTTCCAATCAGGATGTGTTCTGTTTTGGTTTAATATATGGTTTACGTCTATCTCTTCATCTGTATCAGAGTTATTGCTAAACATTGTTGGCTTCGGAATAGACGGTTTATTTAAATCTTTGATTTTGGCTAAACCAAGACAGGTGGTTTGTTGAACAGTGTCATTTAAAAATATCATTTGTTCTGGGATCATGCAGGCTCTAAACAAAGCTTCTAAACCCTGTACTTGCCAATCTTTTGTACCCCAAACACTTTTCAAATCAACATTTTTGTCCCAATAATCAAATCCAAATGTATTCATTTTTTCAAAGAATGAATCTGAATATATCAATTTTGTGTTGGTTATCATGGTTTTCATCCCTGTCTTGTTTGACAATTTAAAATAAAATGTTTCAGCATTACTTGTGTTAAAACCTGAAAAATATGAATATTTGTCGTAAACAGTTCTTGAGCTCCCTTTCGGAGGTGTTGCACAATGTTCCCATTGATTATAATTTAAAACATTTCTAGGTTGTGCAGATTTATGCAAAAAATGGTTACCATAATGGTTATAGCAATACATACTATCATAATTTGTAGAACCTTGCAAATAATCATGTTTTGTAAATTTAGCAGACATTACTAGATCAGACATCATGTTGTTAATACTTTCGAAGTCCCAATCATCAGCAAATGAGTTTGGTTTTGCAAAGTCACTCAAGGAGATCTTGATTTGGTGTGGATATTTCAGGATCTCGACCGGACCATAAATTTCATAGTCAGTGTTGTCCCAGGCTACCCCACCAGGTATAGGATTGGCTGTGAAGTTGGCTGAAGAAAGTTCTCTTTTCTCGACGTGTGAAGATGTGTGTGGTTTGAGGACCAAGTTGATGTTCTGACTTGCTGTGTCCATTTTAGCATATTTTCCCTCAATGAAGCGTCCCAAAGTAAATACCATGATGAGCCAAAGTATGAGGATAAATGCACCAAAACCCACCCAAAATTCAATCCATGGAGAAACCAGATATGTTTCTTTCAGATGTTTCAAAAGTTCCTTAGCTTTGTCTTTAAAGGATTTTGATGATGGCTGTGTCTTTGATTCACTGAAGCCGTCAGAGGAATCATCGAAGTTGATGAAGTAACCGGATGCAGTTCTGTCAATTGTTCCAATTGGTTCAGGATTTCTGTTTTTTGCATTTTCACTTGGTACTTCAGTATAGATTGGTGTGTCTCTGCTAAATGTCTTTATTTGGGTTTTCAGAGGTCTGAGTTCTATTGCATTGTTGCATAGTCCTTCTTGTTCTTCTTTAGGCGTTTCAAATGTGATGAACCTTTTTGTTAGGACCTCTGTGCTGGTAGCAAACCTTGGTGTTCTGCTACTTATTGGGAGTCCACTTGGCCTACTGTTTGTTATCGGCCACATGTTGTGGTTTTACCAGGTCGATGGATACAACTCGGTTCTCCTTTTTTCCAGCAAGTGGCGGTAGTACAACTGATCTTGTCCCGTTGACAGACAAGACAGGAACTGCTTTTCTGTAAGAAGGCCCAAATTCCTTCTTTACCGCGATCTTCTCCCTGACTAGATCCCCGACTTTTGGAATCCAGACAGGTCTTGCTGGGACAGGTGGTGATTCTTCAGTGGTCGTTGGCTGTTGTTTCAACTGTATGTTGCTCAGGTCTTTTCTTGTTTTGTTTAAGTCATGCAAAATAGCCAAACGGTCTTTGACATCAAAGGTTTTTTCTATTACCACTGAAGTCTGACTATCAAGGTCAGAGATCAACATCCTAGTTCCGAATAATAATTCGTACGGACTGAATCCCTTCAGAGAATTTCTTGGCAAGTTATTTAGACTACGTTGGACACTTATTAGATGTTTGACCCACCCAGCTCCCGAACCTAATATCCTTTCCATTATAGATTGCTTTCTGCCTTGGTTTTTTCTTTACACCATCCCGTACCCTCAGGAAGGAAGTGAGAAGATTCCCGCTGGGCTGTGCTCATTTGGCCATGTTTCCCCCCCAGGCTGGATTGCCTGAGTGAAAACAATGGTCGAACGTAGCATGCTCTTAGCGTATATGCCATTTAGACTCGCAAATCTTTGTATAACAGTCCGGACGTCAGCCGAGTGCTGAGGATCTACATTATAAGTGGAAACTAGCCTGTATATGTTAATCGCAAGCCATTCTTTTTGCTGGTAATATTATCTGCCTTGATACGACGAGGTATTAAACTGCTTCTCTCCCCACTGCGATCTCTGTTGCAGTTTGGGCAGTTTTTTACAAACATGGTGTAGTGCAGGCTCATGCCTGGCCACCAGTACCGTGATTGTAATTCTTCCAGAGAATCTTTTAATTTAAGGTGTCTGAGACCCTCGCCCATGTGTGCGTCTGCGATTAACAAGTTTCTCCTGTCCATGTTTGGAATCACTCTATCCCCCACTCCAGGGATTCGAGCAAAAGGGACGGAGTTTGCATCGATTATGTATGTATAATTGAGTGGATAGTTGATCGGTAACGCTGAGCAGTCGCCTTTTAATGACGTTTTCACCGCCAGCAATGTTTCACCGTCAATGTATTTTAATGTACGCTTTTTTCGAACTACGGGAGCCGGTTTAGTGGCTGCCGCTGCGGCTGTTTCAGCCAATGAATTCCCTACAACGTGAACGCCATCACGTTGATGACTCAGTGAGTGAGTCACGTGAGTCTTTGGTAGTTCTTTTTGTAAAAGAGCTATTTGTTCCCAGAGCAGTTTCTGTTTTATTTGTGCATCTGTGTCATCTTTGTAACCGTTTTGAATCCATGTCTGCAAATCGCTGTTATATGATTTGACGCAGTAATATGAATCTGACACTATAAGTGTCGGGAATTCGCGATCCGCATTATCTAGCGCCATTTTCAATGCTATTATTTCAGTTTGTTGTTCTGAATTAGTTTCTACTGAGTGTGATTTTGTTAATAGAGGTTTTAATATACCTCCGCGCCACACTTCTTTTGTAATCTCACATGTGGGGTTGTATGCTTGTTCTCCCCAAACGGAGGGTTGAGCATGTCCGTCTGTATAGATTACACAGGCGTAATGTCGTAGAGGCAGAATGTCGATTGGCAGAGGATACGTCTTTTCATATTTTAGATTTTTTAATTCTTCTAGTTCTTAGAAAATTGTCAACCAGGCTATACTTGATAATTCATATCCTACGTACAAGACTGTCAGATGGGCAATTCTGGATTTTTTAAAGTTGAATTTGTAACCCTCTGCAGCGAACCCAAGTATTATGGTGTTCACCCTTTTCAAGTGAGTCTCCAAGTCATCATCTGTTAAGTAAATGTCATCGACATAAGATAATGCTTCATCATCATATAGTTGTAGTAATTCTGTTACTCTCGCTGAGAATACCCCCGGGCTGTTCTTGTACCCCTGGGCTAACCGACAGAATTGTTTTTGAGTGCCATTTACTGAGAATGCAGTTAAGTATCTGCTCTCTGGTGCTATGTTTTGACAAAAGAATCCATTGGAGATGTCCAGGGTTGTTTTGTATTTTTTGCGCACTATGTTATTCATTAGTGCAGCACTGTGTGAGTTTTGCACTGCAAAGGTTTTGCAACATGTGTTAAGGTGTCGGTAATCCAAAACTAGACGATATGAATTGTCTGGTTTGGAGACCGGAAACAAAGGATTGTTCATTTGTGAGGTGCAAGTTTCAATCACCCCCTGGTATTCTAGCTGATCTAGTATTTCATTTACCTGTTTTTTAGCTTCTTGCTTAATTGGGTACTGCCTTTGTGCAGTAGGTTGTGATTTTAACTGGATTTTGTGAGGAGGAGAATCCTCATCCCATCCTACATGATTTTTATATAAAGCAGGTGCTAAGGCCACTGCCCACTTTCTAGCAAGTGTGTATTTTTTATGAATCGGTATTTGATTCGAGAAGGCAGGCATAATTACTTCTTTGCCATGAGGGCACTCCCTGACAAACTCTGGTGGCCAGTCTTTTTCAGCTAGAAGGATGTCATAGCCTTTGGAGAGGTTATCCCAAAATAGTCCCCTTATTTTCCTAGTCTTATCTCCCTCTATACGTAATGTTATCTCGTATATCTTGTGGGGCTTGCTAACTCTGGTGTCTGCAGTTTCCACTTGAAGGTATTCATTCGTGTCCACTGTCTCCAGATGATTCATAAGGACTTTGCGAGCTATGCTCACCTCTGCTGCGCTGTCTAGCATTGTCTGAGCCCACTCTCCGTTTTTCAGTTGTGTCCTCAGTATTCTCAGCATTTTTAACTACCTTGATACTGGCTACCTTCTTTTTTGGAAATTGTAATTTCTTTTTTTGTTGAGCAGGTTCCTTGTCTTTGGACTTGGCGTGCTCTTCTGATCGTCCTCTTCTTTCCGATTTCTGCGAGGAATTCTGAAAAGATTGAGAGGGACGTGTATCAATGTCTTGATATCTATCAGGTTTTTTAATATTATCCCTATTTCTAAGGTTATATCTATTCCCCGAGGGGTCACTCTGCGGTGACCTCTGTCTTTGGTTTGGAGATTTCTCTCTTCGCCTAGGAGACCTTCCTCGGGACTGGAATTTCTTTTCTTTAGGATTGGATTGTTTGTTTCCATCCCAGTTCTTTTTTGGTGAATTATTATTATTAAAAAATATTTTTTCTGGACTTGTAGTCAGTTGCGGTTTTACTGGTATTCCACCTAGACTATCTCTGCCTAGTTCTTCATAGGATTTTTCTATGATTCTGGCAATTTCAGCTGGTTGGTCTGCTATATCTGTCTCTTTTAACCTCTGGCGGATCGCCACGTTTGCTGCTTCGCCTTTTATGTTGGCTAATAATATAGCCGAGACCTGCTTGAAGTCTTTTAGTAATTTCATACCAAGAGTTAAAGCAGGTTCTGGACCGTATTCATCTTGAATTTGTTTTAGCACATCTGGTATTACCGAAATGGATGGAACACCGTGCGTTTTTGTGTAGATGGAAGCAAAGACTGTACCCCAAGTGTCACAGTCCTCAATGTGTGGTGCGATTCCCATTGGGAGACATATAGTCAGAATCCTGTGTTTTTCTAATGGGGTGGTGTCAGGAAACACCGCCTCTATTTGGGTGATTTTCTGTGCCAACCAGAATGGTATTTGTTCCCGTTTAGCTGGAACTTTACCTAGGCAGGATTGGATGTTCTGTGGTGTAATTTTATTTGTGTTCCCCTGGTGAGGGGTCAGCTGTGGAAGTTTAATCGCTGGCTGAATTGTTGAAGTCCGCATTACATACTGAACTAATTGTCTATGAATTTTTAGTAGTTGTTTTAGCTGTATTAACAGCTCTGCTGCAGGCATTCTTTCGATGTCTGGATGTGGTGTGTATCCGGCTAAGACCGGCCACGTTGCTCCTGGTCTTCCTAAAGGACCCATCCTTGTAATGTGATTGTTATGTATTAGGGCGCCATCAAATAAGAGCAAATGCTCTTGGAATTTGAGTGGTACTTCCACCTCCTCGAAAGGAGTGTACGTTTCAGGAGGTTCCTCTACTTTGTAATAGTGGAAGTACTTTGTTACAGCATTTGCTGCTGGAAAATGTATCCATGAATAGTATACCTCTGTCTGCCGATATTCGTGTGCCTCGATTACGAATATGACTGTGCCACCTCTAGGTGTCAGTCCATTTTCTATAAGTTTTAAGGTTATAGATCTCCTTTTAATGACCGGAATGCGTGTTATATTCGGGTCTGCTGCTTGCATGGTAGCATCAGCATCTGCGAGTTCAGTAGCTAATCTAACTGCCTCTCTTTCATCATCACTCTCTGCCATTTTACAGACAGGATGGTATTATGTCTATTTGCAGATCAGGTTTCTTTATGGAACAAAGATTAGATGCACAATATTTTGGAACTGTTTATCCTTCAACGTTGACTTGACCAAGAACCATACATAGGAGTTCCCTCCTGCGAGGTTTTGGAGGATATAACCTTTCACCCACTCCAGACGTCTTTGGAGTATTTGGGAAAAGGGGTCTGAGTGAGAAAGCACGACTGAGTTACTCTAAATGTCTTACGTTAGTTTTATCGCCCTTTCCAAACGCGTTGGGCGCCATGTAGTGTAGCTCCTATTTTCCCAATAGGCTCTGCGCATTGGAATAGTACCTACAGCAGTAAAGGCCTAGACCAGACGTTAACTAGGTCTACTACTGTCGATACTAGACTTAATTTTTGGGTTTGCCAGCTAAGCTCAGAGTTCGCTAGAAACTTTCTCGAATGTTCAAGGAAGGAATTAACTCCCCTGATTAGACAAGAAGGGATTTAGTTTCTGACAACCATAGAACATGACAACTTTGCTCTCCCCTAATCAAGAGTCAATCTCGAGAGTCGTGTGAGCACAAGGCAATTATTTTACTCAGTCAGTACGTGCATTCTTAGTCTCATCAGAATGTAGAGAAAAGGAAGAGACGGGCGTGTTCAATAAAAAGGTGTTATTTATTGATCAGTCTCTTTTCTCATACATGAGAAATGGATCGATATTATTGCAATACTTATAGTTAAGTAAAGTGCATACATTAAAAGCAATAGTATAAAATAATACTGTAAAAACATTGATATGGTTTCTGAGCCATATGATGTTTAAAATGATTAAAATATATTTACATACACATATACATTTGACTAAACGTACTCAACTGGTGTTTCTAAATATGCCTACCCCGTGTACCTGACCTAAGTCTAATGCGTGGGCGGGAATAGAAAGTTACAGTTTAAGTTAAGTTTGTTTTTGCCAAGTGAATAACTAAAGAATTCTCTGTGAGGGGTTATTCAGTTCTGTACCTGGAATTTAGGATGGATGAGGAATAGTATCTCTTTCTCTGCTCTCGATATTCCAGGCTGCCTGCGAGGGCTGCCCAGAAACGCCGGTGCTGGGTCTCTCGTCTTGAGATAGCAGCGCGTCTCTCAGCGCGTCAGGAAGGCGGGGCTGCTGCCAGCGGGGTCTGCTTCTGCTCTCGGCTTCGGCAAGTATGGCTGCTCCGTCTTGTCACCACGCGTGTGTTTGCATGGGGCAAGGTCGGCAATATTTATACCTTAAAGGTGCCGAGATTGACGTAAGGATGGACATAGATACGTCAATAAAGATGTCATACGACTTGCTCGTTAGCACATTCTTTACTAAAGTTCTCTGTGAAATCAAAACAATGGCCGCACGGATTATCCAGGTTGTCATAGGTTTGATTTGTTATGAGAACGTCGTATGCCTTATCAGGGGCTGGAGGAATGTCGCTTGTCTAATTAGATCTCAAGCGTTATGACCTAATCAGATAACACGTTCCTGTGCCGTAGTGTGACTGCGTCAGATAACGGTATCTGCATCATGGGGGTTTTCTTGCCTCATGGGCTGACTGTTAGTTAACTTGATAGTTAGTTTAACCAGAATAGGGTCAGGAATAGGGGGACTGATTCAGAACCTATAGAAATACACGACAAGGTACATATCTCACCCTAAGAGAATTTTTACTTTAGAGTCACCCGAACAGAAAAACCCTCAATAACTGTTAAACTCTTTCAACTTTAGCTTTCTGCGAGCACACTAACCCCACCACTGTCTGATTGTCCACATGAAACTTTTGTGTTAGCCAGCAGCTTTCCCCACAAAACCATCTCAGCTACTAAGGGGAAAAGTTCCCAAAATGTGATACCTCTCTTCTATACTAACCAATCTTCAGGCCACCATTCCACCGTCCAACGTCCATTCCAGAAAAGACCAACTTGGTGTGAACTGTCAGCTTCAGAAAATATCTGCACTTGCCAAAGCTATTCTTCATTAAAGGACAACAAAAAAAACAGCATTAAATTCGCTAAAAAAGTAATCCAAACTCTCAAGTCTTCCCTCAAAACTGCCTTCCGGCGCACTTTATGGGACGGCATCCAAGTCGCCTACCAGAGGCTTATCCTGCTCTAACCACCCAGCACGCAACTTTCAAGTGGCCAAGTAGACTTTGAACCTGCCTCAACTTCAACCACAGCTTTCTCCAACAGCTGAATTAAAACCTGAGCTTTGTCTTGGGGAAATCGCACTTCCATGGCAACAGAATCGGACTCAATGGCCAAAATGTCAGCATGGCCAAAGGACCTTCCATCTTCTCTGGGGGTGAAGACACTCTCAATTCTACCATTGCCTCCTTAAAAGCGGTCAAAGCTTTAATGCCCTCCCCTGAACTCTCTATACCAACATATAGAAAATCATCCAGATACCCTGTAACCCTTTTGAAATGCGTTCTAAACTGAGAAAAACGCTGCAATAAGGGGAAATTTCCCTGCGTGTACTGGCAACAACCGAAAAGCTGACCTAATATCTGACTTCGCCAATTCTGCACCTCTACCATGTTGTATAGTGAATGAAATGGCATTGGCCACCGATGCGTATTTTACTCTTGCATCTTTATTAGCTATGAAATCATTGATGGACTCCCTCCTCTGGACAAAAAAAGATGATGAATACACCTAGACTCGCCTTGCTGATTTTGGGAACTGGCCACTCATAAAGCTGACCTGCTAATCTGCCTTTCTTCACCTCCTTCAACAACTTCTCCCTGATCACCTCCAAATTAGTCTAGCTGATTTCAAATTGTTTGCCTGTCTCCAGAACCGAGGATCTAGATAACATAATTTGAACCCATCCTTAAGTCCCCAAAGAAAGGATTTGTACTTGGGTTTAATAGGATAAAACTGTAGTCAATGGTTGAAAACTACAACTTAATTGGTGTAGGCCCTTTCACCTCAATAGACTACTGACCTCTACCACTGTATTGTCCACCTTGCAAGTTCAAAGAGATTTGTCGTAAATATTTTAAAAACGGGTGCCTCGCCCCACAATTGGAATGGTCATACCAAAACTGACATTGTGCTATGGTGCAGCTCCCCCTGTTAAACGACCAGCAGGTGCCACTCTGTGGAAACTGATCCCATCTAGCAAAACCCACCACAAACTGAGTGAGGTGCACCTGAAAGATCTTGTACCTTCATGGCAGACCACTCACTGTGTGCATCAATGGTATCGGTCAAGCAAGCATCATCCATTGAATCCACAACTCGTTGTCAAGGTCACCCAATTCTTTGTCTAGGTTCGCAGCCAACCTTGCCCTAAATTCCTCATCATATATCAACCATGCAAAACCACCATAATCCGTTTGCTCCCTCCAAACCACATGTACATATTTACAGAAAATTAGATGTATCACTCTGGATAGCCTTCTCAGTAAACACATACATAAATTACAAATGCTGATGTCGAATTTTCAATTGTCATTGGTACGTTAAGCCGCCTGTCCAACTCCCGCTTATCCCAATTCTTACATTCTGATTCTTCAACAGGGTCCGTTTCCACACTTGTTTTACCTGTTTTTCACAATACTTTGGTTGACTTCACAGGAGTGTTGCCCACTCCCAAAAGCGCTACCTTCAAAACCTTCTGTGCACCCCGGTCAGCACCAACAGCCCTCGGTTTCCAATATTTATCCTTACCTGGTTTTAAAATTAGATGCATGTCAGTCTGCAAGCCTCTTTTCTTCTACTTTGCTGGCAAATTGCCCATACTATGCCTGCAGCTGCTCTCTAGCTGTAAGTCACCAGCACTATGAGATATGTTAGAACCCCGACCTTCATTACAGTGGGCACTGCCTCTATTATCCCCCCGAAAGGTTTTCTCTGTCCTTCCTCCATAATTTAACCCTCCTCTAATGAGATGTCATCATCATCAAAATCCCAACATTCTTCAGATCATTCTGACCCTAAATCCTCATAATCAGTCACCCCCGCAATCGTACTTGGGCTTTCACCATCCTCCACACCACCATCATCATCCATGTTGTGAGAGGTTGTGGCATCTGCATCTTCAGGGAGGCCGGTCAGGACACCTCCTACCCTAAAACTGGGACCATAAATTTCTTGGGATTTGACCAATGGCAGGACCCATCTGTCAACCTCGGGTGCTAGCATTGTTGCAGGATGTCCGCTTAGGTCGCCAGACTTAAAAAGGAACACGTCACAGCTGGTAGCCCCACCAGCCACACTAGATTGTCCCTAATCTCCCTGCCCAGCTTCTGGTATACACATCAATCTCCCTGGCATCTCCTGTAAGCCCTTCTCTTGCAAACTGCTCCATAGATCCCAACTTGAGCATACAAACTTGTGGTCCTGCTCTGGCCCCGATAGCTACAGCAAATTAGATGCCTACCCTCCTCTATTAGCCACCTCCCATCTTTGTATTTTATTGACCATAGAGTTACAGCACCGATCCACTAAATACACTGTATCCAAGAAGAAACCAGAAAGCTCCTGTTTAGCAATATGTGCATCCTTCTCACCTAGTATGTTAAGTATTTCCGATTTGTTTAAACTGTATTCACTGCCAATTGCCATTTCTTCATTGTCGGAGTTCAATTTTGCTATCCACTCCTTATAATGGCACCTTGGCGCTGCCATATTGAACGTTGCTAGCTGCCTCTTCTACCACTTAACATATGATTGAGGCTGTTAACAGTCTGACCATCACACCTCGCAGCTCTGAGGCAAACTGCACCCTCCAAGTGTGTCTAAGGCTGCCCCACATTCCCGACCAACTTTTGGGACATTTTTCTATTGAGCTGAACTGCAGAGCTGATGAGGACAGCACTACTGGTGAGTGCCGAAAACAATGTAAAGAAACCTCCGCTTTGGGAGGTAAAATATCCATATCCTGAAACGTTTGTTTTGCCCTACATTTCCTCATTTGTTGCATGATGGTAAACATTCTAGGACAGCAGCTGTAACACCCTCAGCGAATGCTCTTTTCAGGCATCGGAAACCTACCCAGGTCTGATCCAAAATTCCTTCTTTAATTAAATCTTCCCTGCCCTCCTCCTGCAAAGCCTTTAACACTTCCACAGCCTCATTTCTCTTTGCCATGGTCAAACTAATGTAAATATGCCACAAAAATGTGCCTCCACCCAGCTAAATTTAACAACGACCCGCCCTTCGGCCTATCACTATCCCTGACACAAATTAAGCTGGGCCACTGCTGAATGTGACAACATCAAAGAGGCCGCCCCACACCCTTTAACCTCCCTATATACCCTCCCACTCTACCCCGGCCTTCCCAGATAATTAGGGAAGAGGAGCGTCCTTAGAACGTGCCACCATGGATGTCATTTAGGGGACGTAGCTGCGACCACTGGCTTACCCCTCGCAACCCCTGGCACTGCCTTTGTAACACCCTGGTCTCAGAGGTGGCAAAATCAGTGTCAGGAACACAGTGGCAGCTTGTCCTTATGGACCTCAGTTGGGGCTGCACTCTCTTTGTTTTCTGTTAATTCCTTTATTACACTAAAAGTGGATACTGCATATATTATATTTTTCACTATAAGTGTGATACAAACTGTGTTCAGTTAGCTGCAATATAAACCTCTCCGGCAGCCGAGGTATATAAAAAATATGTGTGTATGTGTAAACATGTATGTGAGTGAAATCGTAGGTCAAAGAGTGTATGATGTCACTTCCGCTACATCTGGGGTTTTGGTGAATTAACATGCATGCGTGGAACAGAAAACATCAATCAACAATAATTCAAATAAATACCCCTTCTTTCAAAATTACATTTATTTGTTTCTTTATTTAATTAAAGTTTTGTATAGCGCGAACATGACCGAGGTGGGTATCAGAGCGCTTTACATACGTTTAGGTAGACTAAGGAAAGCAGCAAGGTGATAGAAATCATGGAAAAGGTGGGACAATAAACAACAGAAGCAGGATGAAATTGGGGAGTGCAGAGGAAGCAGGATGGGTGAAAGCAACAAGTAGGGCAATATAGATCAACAGCATATCAGATAAAAGCGGTCAGCCCACATTCACCATACTCTGTGCAGGCTTCTGTGTGATTTGGACATCAACAAGGAAGACAATAATTGTAATACACTGAGGAGGAGGAATGATGTTGTTTTAGAAGTATTCTGCAGGTTCCAGATTCATTCAACTATAAAGTGACTGGGATGTTCATAAAGGGGGCGTTCACCATAGCACTAAAAGGCTTGAGCTATTCCAGATATTTAGAATATCCATATAGAGCAAATATGCTTAAAATGGAAGAAAACAGAACTCGTTTATATAGTGATTGTTTACCCTGAGATTTGACATGCATCCCAGCTTCGCAGACCTTCATCTGTTTTACACAGGTGCATTTAAAGAAATGCAGATATCTGTCAATTGACTAATCTATTATCTAAATGTATCAGTTATTATTTGTAGAGCACAAACTGTGACCAAGAACAGCATTCTGATTCGAGGACCATATACACACTGTAATCAGAAATATTGTAGAAGCGACCACTACAGCTGTAATAGAACTAGGCTTTGAGGAGAAGTAAGAAGTCTGGTGAAGCCAAAGCCTGAAAAAGGTTTGTAACTGAGGACACAATATACGGACCTTTGACTATTCGCAACCTTCCTGTCACCGGAAGCCAGAGTACCCTATACTGGGGAAAGTAACACTGTTTTAGCAATCATCGGCAGAGACAATATGTCTGTCTGGCAGATCCAAGCCAGTTCTGTTGCCTTTGCAAAAGCCCCGGGTGCATTTAATTTGTGTTTCCGCCGTGGCCCAGCATCAGAAGCAGGGAACTGTCGGGCACACGGAGTCCTATCAACAGCTAGCTGCTGAATGCGGTTGCTAAGGACACCAAAGTGGTGTGCCTCTTATAGCAACCATAAGAGCAGCAACCCCTTGGCGTCACTATTAATTCACTTGTTTTTTTCATAAAGAAAATCAATGAGTCTTCCAGGGGAAAAAAAGGATTGCTTTTTTTAATACAATGCGTGCATGAGATAGAGAAATGAATGTGACAGAAAGTGTGATGATTTAGCATACTTTTGATGTGCAAAATAGTACTTTGAGCATTGCCATTGAATCACTTCCAAGAGGTGGGAGTGACAGACCAAATAGCCAATAGCATGAAGCGAGAGGTGTTTACTCTTCTGCACTGATCCATGGTGCGATGGATGGCCTCCCAAGGCGAGGGCTGAAGGCAGTCCCAAACAAGCCAAAGCTTGAATTGGGTTGACGCACAACCCAATCTGTATATTTAAAATAATAGGTCCACAGTTGCGCTGTTAAAACCAGACCTAGACAAGTAGGGTGCGTCGAATCTTGATTGTACTGAATTGCTACACTATGTGAAAAATCCCCAGCGTTTTTGAAATTACTTCCAAGTTGAAATGTCTATCAACAAGTAATGCACCATTTTCTACATATGAAAGCTGTATTTGGTGTACTTCACTGTATAAAGCTGACAATTTAAATTAAAGATGTATGCTTTTTATCATAGGATGATGGTGTCAACAATACGAGAGCATCTGCAATGCAATAGGTCTCTCATTTGTGACAGCTGAGGTTCTTGGTGTTAGAAATGACAATGTTTTTTACTTTGTTTTTTGTATGTCGTGGAGTGGTGATATTTACATACCGCTATTCCCATCCGTATGACCTCGTTCCATTGGAGAACCAGTAATAAAGTGGTACTATTGAGGTTAATCTTTTCCGCAGCAAGTAGTTCTTGTCACAGATATTGTTTTTAGTCAAGCCCTCTCCCCCACCCCCTGGGCCTTTTATATGCATAAAAAACGTCAAAATAGATATACATGCACCCATAGACACACACAAACGTGCAAGCACAGATACAAAGAAACACACATACACAGACACAAACACACTCATGCACATGCACACATTTGGAAAGAGCCACCTGCAGATGCAAACACAGATAGAAGCAACCATACAATCATACACACACACGCTCATGCATACGCATGCAGACATGAGCAAATACAAACACAACACTGGCACATAGACATGCACATAAGGAAGAAAGCATACATATATAGTATTACCAAGAAGAGATACACTTACACACTCACACACGCATGCACATATATACAAGTACACACACACAGGCTATACATATGTGTACACTTACACAAACATGCATGCACACATACACGAACACACTCTGGGCCTCATTTATGAGAAGTGACGCATCGCTGCGTGAAAGCAGCGATGCGTCACTTCTCAGTGCGCCCTCTTTGCAACATGATTGATGAGTCATACTTACTGTATGACGCATCATGTCGCAAGGAGTTACAGATACGTCAGTGTTTCTGACGTATCTGCATGGCGCAAAAGTGACGCATTGCTGGAGTGTGTCACAAAAGTGACGTAACTCCAGCAATGTGTTCTTTCAAAAGGGCCTGCGTCAGTCTTACGCCTGCTGTGAGGCAGGCGTAAGATATTGACGCATTTGCATCCTAGAAGTGGCGCAGTGAAATCTTATAGATTTCGCTGCATCACTTCTACAACCCTTTCTTGCGTCGGAATTCTCCCCTCTGCATAAATTATACCTGGCGCAGGTATAATGTGGCGCAGGGGTTTACAAAGTGACGCATCTACCTAGATGAGTCACTCTGTAAATATGGTGCAACAAGGCACATTTTTACGCCGCTGGTGCGTCACCAAAAAATCAACCTCATAACTAAGGACCTCTGTCTTTTGTCTCACCCCTGTGTGGTGGCTTGAATTAAATATTTAATTTACATGTTTGAAAAATGTATGCATTTGAAGTGTTCTGACGGCGGCAGAAGACAAAGGCGGATAAGAGGCAGATAGGGTGGGAGACATAGAAACAAAAAACAGACGGACAGATGGCGATAAGAGGCAGATAAGGGAACAGACAGAAACAAAAGACAGAGATCAGTGTCTGAGACAGAGGAGAGCCAACCGGGAAAAATAGAGCTACAAATGTGAAGAAATAGGTATATTAAGGACAGAGAGCGAGATGGGGCAACATGGGTGGATGGGTAAGGAGAGATAGCAAGAGAGAAAGGGGAGAGAGGGGTTGAGGATAGAGGTGAGAGGGCAAAGTGAGAGAGGAAGTAAGGAGAAAGAAATGGGGCAATTGGGTGAAGGAGTAAGACCAGGGAGCAAAAGAGAGAGGGGGGAGATAAGATAACACTCACAGCACAAATGCAAGCGCAGTCAGGCATCACACACACACATGCCACACACAGACGCACGCACACACAAACACACAGAAGCGCACTCACATGACCCAATTAGACACAGGAGAGAAAGAAAAGGATGGCTTACACTGAAAACATCTTAATATTGTCCGGATGACCTTTAAACTGAACAAAAGGCTAACATACAGAAATTGCACTTGTTTTACTAATTATTATGTAACACACAAAACAAATTAAGAGCAAGTTCCTGTGTGTACCTTTTAAAATTCCTTCTCCCCACAGTTCCCTCTTTATTTGCTTTTTTGGCAAACATGCATGCCACCTTTAAATGGTTGTATTTTTAAATTTGATTACTTTTACATTTTTGAATGCCTATTGAATGTGTTTGTAAAAAGAGATTAAAAAAGGCAGGAATATCAAGGGCAGACCTATTGGCTTTGTATTGAGTTGCAGAATGGATCATGCATACCAACTCTAATAATAATTTTCTTTTATGTAGCACACAATGTCACTGTTTCTAAGTGCTGTAAATAACAGATGTTACTTTCACCAGACAATAGCTACACAAATTAACGACACAGGAAGGATGAAAGACCACTTGGCTTTGATGGAAATCGAAATTGTAACCTGCAGGTCGTATATCCAGAGGGGACATACAGTTTCATATCTGAAAGCATTAACATTTTTCCATCCTTTCAACCTACTGAATCATGTTCCTGCAACACAAATATCCTTCCTTTGGGTTACCAGCTGCTGACACACGTGCGTGCTTCCTCCAATTAACTTGTAATAAGAGCATAAGAGAGGAAATGTTCTGGAGAAGTCAATTCATCCAAACGCTTATACTTGAGTTGTTGGTGGCAGTTATTGTTCAGAAAATGTACCTAAGAACTTAGATCGAGAAACTGGTGCAGATTGTGTTGTATGTTTTCAAAACACTGGGTTGTATTTCTTATTTCTGTATTATACTGGAAACCACTTACTCAAACGGACAGAAGAGAGATGTGATCGTCAAATCCATTGAGAAAAATGAAGCTTGGACTTCGGCAAACCTCACCCAAGTATGAAATAAACAGAAAGGGACAGAGCACCAAATGGATTGAGCCGAGTGCGGGCATTACCTGCTCCTAAAGGCAGGTTTGGATCAGGCACGCCCTTCCGTAGTGGTGTTAGAGCACGGAGGGAGGTGGATACAGGCGTGTGTAGACTGGCCCAGACCCAGACAGAACTCTGGAAAGAACACACTATGATATCCCAACTGTTGCAAGATGTCCACGTCTTCTTCAACTGCACACTTTAGATGCAAGTTATGTGTGCACCGTTATGTGCGCACCAAAAACGAAAGTGGGTGCCGTGTTAAATATAAACTGCAGTGCCCGAATACATACAATTTATTTGTGCAGATAAAAAAAAAGCGGGCGCCCTACTAAATATAAAGCGAGGCACCCGAATACATACAAGTTATGTGGCAGCCGCCGCCGTGGTAAAAAAATAAACAGCACAAGGAACAAACAATGCAATCAACACTAGTATGAAATTAAGTAAACAATGAATCCCCAAAGAATACAAAACACTTACAAGTGTAAGCGAACTGTACTTTGCCGGTGCGCCTCGCCTAAATCCGGAAGTGATGTTTTGGAGCCCTAATCAATAATGAGCCAGGAAATAAAAGTGACGCAGGAGTAAACCAATTGCAAGCAGCAGGTGGTATTGCACTCTGTAGAGTGATTACAGCAGGTCTTGCAGACATCGCATGCGCGCTGATGTTCCACCTAAAAATGATCATATAGATAACTCTACTCCTGTCTGATAACAGAATACATCTCCTGTGCAGCGGGATGTGGTGAAAACCTAAGTGTTGGTACAAAACTAATTGGTAACCACCATGCCCTACGTCAGAGACACAAACTTCACCATTCACCCTGACTGTATCGTAGACTGTGCCATTATATGGCATTAACATAGAATCACTGTTATCTCCTATAGTGTTTTACAAAGTCCAGAAGAACCTTCAATGCAGTGGAAAAACTGAAGGGCATTTTCACAACATGGCTGTTCCGGAGGTGTTCCTGACTAACAGAAAGTTCGCCATGCTCAAACATAGTCTGGGTGTTGAAGGAAGAATCTGACAATTCCAAAGAGAAGGGGTGATGTTATGGAAGATGACAGGGATTTCAAGTAAGGAAGGAATTGATTATGATTATGAGGGAATAAAACAGAACTATGGGAAATGTTTAAACACAATTGTGGAGAGGCAAATATTTTTTAAAGGAAATAAATGCAGGGTGAAAGTATACAACAGTAAGTGGCAGTGTTGTGAACGCTCCCAGCTACCTGTATATGTATAGGCTTTTGGGATGAAATTATTAGAGACCAACTGGTAAACCTCATCAACAATATGAAAATTCAAGGAAAAATATTTAAAGTAAAGAAATCCGCAGTTTGACAAGTCACAAGCATAACTAGTAGGGTGGTGAATACCTCCAAATATCTCAAAGAGTTGAACTCCAGTCAGCGCAGATGAAAATGTAATTAATGTAAGACATAATGACAATGGATTCAATTCTGTCTTTAGAAAGATGAGTGGTAAAGAAAAGAAGATGGGAAGTACCATTAGGAGCACTGAAGATTGAGGGGATAAGCATTTATGCTATTGATGTGATAATATGAAGCATATAGCTGTATCAGGGATCTGTCCCGCATCAAAATGTAATAGCTATAGATGTGGCATGGTTTCGGATTTTGCAAATGTGTGCAAAAATGAGTCAATGAGTAGTAGTAGCAAAAGGGTAACAATGTATGGGGATGTGCTTGCAGTAGCAAAGATGAGGTTGGAAATGACAAAGACTTCGTTGAAATGGATAAAGAAAGCATAATCTCCTGCTATGTGGTAGTCACATAAAGGGTGAAGAAGGCGAATGTTGGTGGAATAATGTTTTCCTCACACTTTAATAGACATGGAAACATTGAGGAGGTTAAAAGGTTTAGTGTTGGTCAAATCTGACATGAGTCCAGCCAGATATTGAGGTGTACAACTGCCGGTCTTGGGTTCTTTAAAAGAAAATTTGAGTTTCATTGGATGTCTAGCTTGTGGTGATAAAAAGGAAGATTTTGTATGGCTGGAAAGAGCAAAGGAAACTAAGAATTGTTTAGAACCCAAACCATCCTGAATAAATGTTGGAAATACGCAGTGCTAATGAAGAGAAATTATTCCACTGTTTCCAGAGGTGTCTGAAAGGTTTCACTTACAAGATCAGTTTGGGAAGAAACTGTCCCTAAGTGTGTCACTAGCCCTGAAAGACTCCTTAAAAAAGAGCTAAAACATGTGTGTGACAAACACATTATTGAAGCCACATAGCTGTCAGATTGGCTGAGTCTGTAGTGTTAGCATTAAAGTCGAATGGGATTTGAGGTATTGCATTTCATAGACTGCCAACCCCTGCCAAATATAAATGAAATGCCAGCAACACTAGGGAAGGTTGTTGCATTCATAAGACTCGATTCATTGATTGCATACAACCAGTCTATATTGCATACAAACTCAGAAATCTAACCTTGTTTGAGACTCCAGAGGATCCATACCTATTTCTATGCCTTTTGGATTGGCATAAACTATTTTTCAATAAGCAATATATAAGTTGGTGGTGAATATTCCCATAGTAACATGTTTCCAAGATGACACCTTGGATTGGGAAGATAATGAGAGAATACATGATGAGATATTAAGATTGTTGGTGTGCAGGGAGTTGACAGTAGGTGTGGAAATACATAAGTTTGCTATTAAAGAGGGTGAATACCTTGGCCATACCCCACCTGCAGAGAGGGTGAAACTCAGGTTGAAGGTAGTGGAAGTGATTTTAAAAACGCAGAGTGGGTAAGGTCATGATCGGGACTCGGGGTAATGTTACTCAAAATTTGCAGATCATTTTCCTGAAAGGGCTCGTGTACTGAGAGCACTGCTAATCAAGCATTTCCAAAGCAATATGTCTCACATTTGGGAGAGTTTGAGATATTGGCATTGTAAATGACAATGCATTTTATTTATCCCTTCGTTCGGCTACTGCCTACCTTGCTGTGGTGCCTAAAGTTCTGAGATCGCGGTTGGGCGGTCGATCTTTCAGCTTTACGGCAGCCAGACTATGGAACACTCTTCCGCTAGGACTGAGAAGTACGCATGATCTTGTCTCCTTTAAGAAAAATTTAAAAACATATCTCTTTCCTAGGGTTGCATCCTTTTAGTTTTTAATCAGCATGATGCGCAGCAAGATCCTTTCAGTCAAAGCGCCAGGATACCCGTGGGGGGACAGATACGCGCTATAAAAGTGTACCAATACATACATACATACATCTGTTTTGATAATTAACACATAAATAAAAAGCATCATCAATTACAATGCAAATAGCTCAAACTCTTGTAACTGAGAGCCCTATTGTATTTCAAAGAAGCGACCGCCATTGTCGCGTACTGCTTGGAAAGTGAAAGCGCGCATGGCATGCTGAATGTTGCAGGAAAGCATGTCATGCCTGCAGTAGGAGACACTCATTAAAGAAAATAGTGTTTCCAGACTAAATAAGACATACCGTGTAACTACCGAAGTAAAAGGGCCAGTCCTCATGGGAGGTTACAAATGAACAACAGAAACAGACGTTTGAAAGAGGGTCTAAGGGCATATTTAAAGAGCAACACATAGACATAACCCCCACGGAATGCATTTATAATAACAAAAAATGTCTATGGTCTGAGGGATCAACTATATATCCTGGTCAAGACACAACTAAATTATGGCAAAACTTAATAGTGAGGAAAGAAATATTTGCTCTCGTGTAAACTAAATAAAGAACAAAAACAGTTGCAAATGCCACTAGTTTTTCAAATAAGCATCAGTTGAATAAACATACAATTGAAACAATATGTTTGAGAGAAATAAATTCTGTTTGTTTTAATCTTTATGCATTTTCATTTGAACACTTCTATTTCAAAATAATATTTCAATGAATTCATACAAATATTAAAAACCTGGAGTGCACAACCAATATCGTATACAGTGATAACAAACTTGTACAATATTTACAGTGAAATACAATTTACTCAACATTCGTTCTTCACTCATACACCATTCAATCCACTACAAACAAGACAAACTCACAACAAAACATGAATGATTCGAAAAAATTAACTGGATTAACTCTCCAGTGACAAAAAGCCAAATATTTTTAGAAATCTATACACTCTTTCCTAGTTGATGATTAGATTATAAATTTTTTAGGCTATTAACAGGGTCTACGCGTTTCGAACTACCATTCTTGCGTAGTTCTCTTCAGGACCAATCTGTAATGAAAAAGCACAAAAATCTATTGTGGGGGGGAGAACATGAACACTACACTGCCCTTGCCTGAAACTCAAGTGTCCTCACCTACCTGGCGCTCGACGATACAAGCTGGAAGGTTAGTGATCCCAATCTAAAAAACACCAGCAAAAGCCAAAATCAGACATGAATTGCACTGACTCTGTCATACTGGCAGGCAACCATACATTCACCACCATAACTTACTTGGGGTATATGGGTGCGCTTGCAGGCTGGCCTGACTCGCCTGTCTGGGGGAAGAGAAAGAGTGTCATCTCAGTCAGCCGGGTTGATAATGGTCCTAGAGTTAACTAGGAGCGGGGTCATGTACACACTGTTACCTGGTTGGGACGAGGCAGGCGTCTTGTATGGAGAAGCGGTTCTTTTTTTCTTTCTTTTTTCTCTTTTTGCTTCGTTGCAATTTTGGATCTAAGGGGACAAGGAGGGGGCATGTGTCAATTCGGTCCGTTTCTGCAATGGATTGAAAACTGGCTCGCTTGTCGTCCAAGGATCCAGGACACTTACTCGGCGCTTCGTGGCTCAGTCGCGTTGAGAATCAGCCGGCGTGTGGACGCTGCAGAGGTTTGCAGGCATTTCCTGGTTCCGCTGGGATTCTGGGTAATGTAGTCCCAGGGAGTCCCGCGGGACCGAAGATCAAACTTTATTGAGCCGGGTTTATACGAGCATTGACAACCACCGGTTGGCAGTGGGTTGATGTGGTTTATTTACCCTGTGTTGTGATGTGAATCTGACCCTGGAAACGAGGCTTGCAATGGCAAGCCGGGTGGGGCGGTGGTTATTAGCACGACCTGGTGATGTTCAAGCCGCCTGGGTAGGGCAGTTAGATGAGGGCATCATTGTAATGTTTGGACGTGCACTATAAATGAAGCCACTGTCGGTGCTGTGTCTGGTGAAAATGGCACACGGAAGTTGAGATTACGGTGGGCTGAGTTTGCGCGACTCGCATGGGTGCTGGCACCTGGCCTGGTCCTGCTCCTTGGTTAGTCAAGGTTTAAGATGTCAGCCTGACTTGTACTTTGCGGCAATTAGTGCAGAAGCGGCAGACTTTGAATTGTGCGGCTGACATGTAAGGTGGCAAGTTCGGCAGCCTGGCTTGTGATTTGCGGCAATTCATACGGGACGCTGGTTTGTGCGGCTGGCATATGGGGTGGCACAGACCCAGTCCTAATTGTGGTATAGTCCAAATTCCAGAAAATGCGGGTTGACCAAACTTATAATTTGAAAATTTCCGACAATTCGTTCAATCCGGCGAATGCAGTGTTGAACTTTAAAATAAGCATAGCCTCTCTTTTTACCAGTTTGGCATCCAGATCTCCTCCTCTGTTGTCGTTCTCCACTTTGGAAATAACTGTCCATGTTAGGTCGCTTTCGTGGTGGTTCTTTTCCTTCCAATGGTTGACCAAGGGGGCATTAGCAACACTGTTCTTGATTCTTGATTTGTGTTGTTGAATTCTTACGCGCACCTCTTGGTTGGTTTTCCCCATATAACGTCCTTGTACACCAGAATACCGCAAGAAGAAGGGCTCAATGTCCTTGAAGTGTACCTAGAGACACGCGAACGACCGCACAAAGTGCCAACATCATTCATTAAAAAACTCGCGGATTTCGCTCTCAAAAAAAACTATTTTAACTTCAATGGGCAATTTTTCTTCCAAACAGGAGGGGTGGCAATGGGATGCCCCTTTGCTCCAGAATTAGCCATTTTATTCATGGCAAAGTATGAGGATGCATTTGTCTACACAAATAATCCGTTCTCCCAATGGATAACTAATTGGCATCGTTTCATCGATGACGTGTTCTTCGTATGGACCGGATCAGAAGACAATTTAAAACACTTCCACCAATGGCTCAATAATAGAGTGCCAATGATCCACTTCAGTTTGGACTACTCATGTGATAAAATGCCATTTCTGGATGTGGAAGTATATCCCTCCATGGGTGGCTTGGTTACAACACTATATAAAAAGCCTACAGACCGGAACAAAGCACTACATTTTGGAAGCAACCACCCGCGCAGCCTCAAAGAAAATTTGCCCTATGGGCAGTACCTTCGTATCCGCCGTAATTGCACAGAAAAGGAAGAATATCTCAGGCATGCGGATACCTTGACCAAAAATTTAAAACAACGAGGTTACCCGAAAAAACTTCTCAAGAAATCCTGTAAGAGAGCATGGTGGACACCAAGAGAATGTCTACTGGAAAGAAGACCAAAAAAGAATACAGATAGGATGGTATTTGTATCAACCTTCTGCCCGAATTCAAACACTTTAAAGAAAGTCGTAAAACAGAATTGGCATCTGATCAAAGATCTAGACCAAATGTTGAAAAAGGAACCCTTGTTTGCATTTAAGAAAAATCATAGCATCTCCAACCACTTGGTAAGAGCAGCACTACCGACGATCAAAAATCCTGACTTGAGAGATATGCTACGTCTGCCTCCAATTCAAGGCCACCACAAGTGCGGCAATTGCTCATGCTGTGAGTCAACAAAAGAAGGCAAAATATTCACCCATGGTTTAATTAATTGGAAACACGAAACTTTTTCGAATTGCAAAACAAGATTTGTCGTATATGGCATTTTGTGCCCATGCGACCTCTTGTATATTGGGAAAACCAACCAAGAGGTGCGCGTAAGAATTCAACAACACAAATCAAGAATCAAGAACAGTGTTGCTAATGCCCCCTTGGTCAACCATTGGAAGGAAAAGAACCACCACGAAAGCGACCTAACATGGACAGTTATTTCCAAAGTGGAGAACGACAACAGAGGAGGAGATCTGGATGCCAAACTGGTAAAAAGAGAGGCTATGCTTATTTTAAAGTTCAACACTGCATTCGCCGGATTGAACGAATTGTCGGAAATTTTCAAATTATAAGTTTGGTCAACCCGCATTTTCTGGAATTTGGACTATACCACAATTAGGACTGGGTCTGTGCCACCCCATATGCCAGCCGCACAAACCAGCGTCCCGTATGAATTGCCGCAAATCACAAGCCAGGCTGCCGAACTTGCCACCTTACATGTCAGCCGCACAATTCAAAGTCTGCCGCTTCTGCACTAATTGCCGCAAAGTACAAGTCAGGCTGACATCTTAAACCTTGACTAACCAAGGAGCAGGACCAGGCCAGGTGCCAGCACCCATGCGAGTCGCGCAAACTCAGCCCACCGTAATCTCAACTTCCGTGTGCCATTTTCACCAGACACAGCACCGACAGTGGCTTCATTTATAGTGCACGTCCAAACATTACAATGATGCCCTCATCTAACTGCCCTACCCAGGCGGCTTGAACATCACCAGGTCGTGCTAATAACCACCGCCCCACCCGGCTTGCCATTGCAAGCCTCGTTTCCAGGGTCAGATTCACATCACAACACAGGGTAAATAAACCACATCAACCCACTGCCAACCGGTGGTTGTCAATGCTCGTATAAACCCGGCTCAATAAAGTTTGATCTTCGGTCCCGCGGGACTCCCTGGGACTACATTACCCAGAATCCCAGCGGAACCAGGAAATGCCTGCAAACCTCTGCAGCGTCCACACGCCGGCTGATTCTCAACGCGACTGAGCCACGAAGCGCCGAGTAAGTGTCCTGGATCCTTGGACGACAAGCGAGCCAGTTTTCAATCCATTGCAGAAACGGACCGAATTGACACATGCCCCCTCCTTGTCCCCTTAGATCCAAAATTGCAACGAAGCAAAAAGAGAAAAAAGAAAGAAAAAAAGAACCGCTTCTCCATACAAGACGCCTGCCTCGTCCCAACCAGGTAACAGTGTGTACATGACCCCGCTCCTAGTTAACTCTAGGACCATTATCAACCCGGCTGACTGAGATGACACTCTTTCTCTTCCCCCAGACAGGCGAGTCAGGCCAGCCTGCAAGCGCACCCATATACCCCAAGTAA
Organism: Lissotriton helveticus; assembly: GCF_964261635.1. Taxonomy (NCBI): domain Eukaryota; kingdom Metazoa; phylum Chordata; class Amphibia; order Caudata; family Salamandridae; genus Lissotriton; species Lissotriton helveticus. The sequence continues at coordinate 1,542,668,943 of NC_136065.1, forward strand.
GTTATGGTGGTGAATGTATGGTTGCCTGCCAGTATGACAGAGTCAGTGCAATTCATGTCTGATTTTGGCTTTTGCTGGTGTTTTTTAGATTGGGATCACTAACCTTCCAGCTTGTATCGTCGAGCGCCAGGTAGGTGAGGACACTTGAGTTTCGGGCAAGGGCAGTGTAGTGTTCATGTTCTCCCCCCCACAATAGATTTTTGTGCTTTTTCATTACAGATTGGTCCTGAAGAGAACTACGCAAGAATGGTAGTTCGAAACGCGTAGACCCTGTTAATAGCCTAAAAAATGTATAATCTAATCATCAACTAGGAAAGAGTGTATAGATTTCTAAAAATATTTGGCTTTTTGTCACTGGAGAGTTAATCCAGTTAATTTTTTCGAATCATTCATGTTTTGTTGTGAGTTTGTCTTGTTTGTAGTGGATTGAATGGTGTATGAGTGAAGAACGAATGTTGAGTAAATTGTATTTCACTGTAAATATTGTACAAGTTTGTTATCACTGTATACGATATTGGTTGTGCACTCCAGGTTTTTAATATTTGTATGAATTCATTGAAATATTATTTTGAAATAGAAGTGTTCAAATGAAAATGCATAAAGATTAAAACAAACAGAATTTATTTCTCTCAAACATATTGTTTCAATTGTATGTTTATTCAACTGATGCTTATTTGAAAAACTAGTGGCATTTGCAACTGTTTTTGTTCTTTATCCAAGTGTGGCAAGCAATGCCCGTGGGAGCCCAGACCCAGTGGTTTAGTGTTTATTGCTCGTGTAAACTAAAGGCACAGCATAATATCACTAGGGTATAAAAAGTACCCATCAGTTCCCACTCGGTGCCGCGCTTGTCATCATATGGGTTCTCTTCATACCTAGGAGAATACGCTGGCAGCCTCAAGATGTTACCGTGGCTGCCGCCCAACCATTGAGAATAGTATATACTGATAGGGAGTACCAGCATAAATGTGTATCGGGGTAACTGATTTGCAGTGCGTGAGTAAGTGAGAGTGAAAAAGGTGAGGTATATAAAATTCGAGAGAAGAGAGTAGAAAAGAAAATTTATTGGTATCTCTCCAATCTTCCAAATTCTAAAAACAGTGCAAAATAACAGCAGATTCACCAAATAACTGCTTCATAAAGTCAACGGTCAACATGTTTCAGCAAATGTGGATACTAATTTTCCACTGCTTTCATCAGGACCATATATTCGCTACTGCAAAATCGTGGAATTATTATAATTTAGCAACCATATCTCCTGATTGTTCTAGGTCATGGGAAATATCCTCCAGAGAACTGATTGTTCACACCAGAAGAATGATCGTGCCAAGGACAGGACATAAGGAAAAATAGAAGAAGAAGAAAAACAAAACAAAAGGTGTCAACAGTAAATTGTACATCCCGTTATAGCTAACATGTTGTTTTGCTCACGTAATTATCATTTAGAAGTATGGACCCGGACCCGTTACTTTAAAGATATAGATCTGCTTACCTATTTGGTAGAAGTATAAAGCATCGCCTCACCTGGCTGCAGCTCAGGTAAGTGGAGCACCGCTCTAATAAAAAATACAAGGATGACAAATCAGGGCATTCCTGTATGGTATGAAATGCTATTTTGGTGGGTATGTAATGAATCCTAATATGGGGAACTCAAAACTTAGTTAAATGTAATATAAGCCACTTCTCATGAGGTTATGTTAAAATAAAACAGCGGTTCAGAGATGCGTGATTGACCAGCCAAAAACCGATCTGTTCACAGCTCTGAACCAACTTTTTACAAAAAACTCAAAGGAGGCAATAGTTCCAGCGCTCACTACGAGAGATGGTAAATTAATTCTTTCTCTTTCTCTACAATGAATCAACGCCAAGCACGTGATCGTATCAGCCCGGTTTCTCTGTAATGATATATAGTCACAACAAAAATCATCGCGCTGTAGCATAGTTCCGCCTAACGATTTGTGAACTACAAAACCGAGGCCGGGCAGCACCCTCAGAGTTACCATACGTTACAAATGCGGGACTAAGGAGGGACTAACAAGCCTATTAATGAATCAGAAGCCAGCATTTATGAAGGACAATGACTCATGCCAAAGACAAATATGGGCGGAGAGTGGGCAGGGCTTCAAGTTCTTACTCAAATACAGCATGCCTCGCAGAGCAGCGCATGCGCTGCCCAGGCTCAACCTAAAAACAGAACACATTATGAATGACTAGAAGGGTGCAGTAAGGCTTTTGATGATATCAAGTAGGCTATTGTGGGTGCTGTACAACTTATAATTGACCATATAAATGAAGAATGATCGCGCGCCTGATTGCGTGGTATGGTGTGACAATTTGTTGGCTGGTAAGCAGGTGCTATTTGGTACTTCCTTCTGAGTAAAAGGAACTCTGAATGAACTCTGTAGCGTTATTCCAAACATGGGTAACATTTCCAAAAGCACACGAAAGAAAAGAAGTTCCAAAGGTTTGTTACTTGTTCATATCAATAACGTTTTATTTGAATATTCCTTGAATTTATTCCGTGTTCATTGATATTGCTTTCACATCAATAATTCATTGTAAACATCAGTTTTCATAGCCCAATGCATTTCGGGCACCTGGCCCTTCATCGGGGGCTTTGTGTACTGTCGAAAGAAGGATATACAAAACCATTAACCCATATGTATATACAAACATTGTTCAGACTGAGTAACCGTGATGCAAAATAACCAGCGTTCAGGGGGTTAAACCTTATATCCCACATTATGTGTACCAACAGCGTCAACAATATATCCTGTGCATATGTAGTGAAAACATAGTCATGTGACCCAACATCTTGAACAATATAGAAACGTCCCTGTTGATGCGTGTTTATGGAACAATATCTCATGCAGGGTGATAGGAAGTCCCTCGACCGATATCTAAGGTGGGCTTGTGATGAAGAGTGGTACAACAGATAGAACGATCCTACCTGAACCTGTTTAATACAGTGTGTTGGTTGCAGATGCAAGTTTTAATGCTCGAGTGTACGGAATACCATGGTAGACATAGTTCTAAAAGACAGGTAAAGAGAACAGGGATGAAAATCACTTGATAAGCGACCCGCGCATCAGTGGTTAAATGCGAGTGAATATCGAGTAAGAATCGGTACCTTGAAACGTAGTCGAATCACAGCAATCACAGCAATCTGCGGTGTTATGGTTTGAACATCTGCAGATGAGAACCAATTTATTAGTCCCACCAATCTCAATCAGTTAGGCGAGTTCTCGCAATGAGAGAATGTGTACGTGCGAAAGCGTCTTACCGAAGATGTTTTGGGAGGCTGCCAACAGGTTTCCGTTTCTTCCGTAAGCATCACGGAAGTAAACGCGCTATATTGAACGTGTTACGAAACATGTCATGTGATAGATGGAAATGGACGACATACCTCTTGGTCAAAATGCCGAAAGAAGACAGATTCCCGTGAATGTTACCAAAAGCACAGATAGGAACAATTTGCTACATTTCCACAGCTTTCATCAATACTCACTGAAAAAACATCTTCCATACTCTCAGCTACTAAGAATTAAAAGAATTTCATCCACAGACGACTCATACAACGAAAACATGCGCACCACAGTAAACACATTTAAAGAGCGAGGATACCCAACTGGCATCCCAGAGGAAGCAATATCAAAAGCATCAAGGTTCTCATCAGCAGATGTTCGAACCACAACACCGAGGATTGCTGTGATTCGACTACGTTTCAAGGTACCGATTCTTACTCGATATTCACTCGCATTTAACCACTGATGGGCGGGTCGCTTATCAAGTGATTTTCACCCCTGTTCTCTTTACCTCTGTTTTAGAACTATGTCTACCATGGTATTCCGTACACTCGAACATTAAAACTTGCATCTGCAACCAACACACTGTAATAAACAGGTTCAGGTAGGATCGTTCTATCTGTTGTACCGCTCTTCATCACAAGCGCACCTTAGATATCGGTCGAGGGACTTCCTATCACCCTGCATGAGATATTGTTCCATAAACACGCATCAACAGGGACGTTTCTATATTGTTCAAGATGTTGGGTCACATGATTATGTTTTCACTACATATGCACAGGATATATTGTTGACGCCTTTGGTACACATAATGTGGGATATAAGGTTTACCCGCCTGAACGCTGGTTATTTTGCATCACGGTTACTCAGTCTGAACAATGTTTGTATATAAGTATGGGTTAATGGTTGTGTATATCCTTCTTTCGACAGTACACAAAGCCCCCGATGAAGGGCCACGTGCCCGAAATGCATTGGGCTATGAAAACTGATGTTTAAAATGAATTATTGATGTGAAAGCAACGTCAATGAACACAGAATACATTCAAGGTATATTCAAATAAAACTATATTGATATGAACAAGTAACAAACCTTTGGAACTTCTTTTCTTTTGTGTGCATTTGGGGACGTTACCCATGTTTGGAATAACGCTACAGAGTGCTGCACAACTTAACCATACAATCCCAAATGCAAGTGCGTACGGTTTAGGAATTATATTCATGCGCAGCATGCAAGGGGTAGAAAGAGTGATAGGTCTGTATCCAGGATGTACAGAGGGCCAGGAGCTAGCTACTCTGTTACTAAAAAGGAGCTTTAAGTGTGTTTGTTGACAGTGCAGCATTTTCAAACTTTTATGTGGAGCTGAATTTGAAAGCAGCAATGATCACAAATCTCTGATAGAGATTTTTTTCAGCAAAAGTTAAACTTTGCATACTGTGAAATTCATGTATTGTTTGCAGGGGTATAGTTTTAGAATTAGGGGCCCGATGTAGGTAAATGTAATTTACAGACTCTGAAATCCCGAATTTTACCGATTCTGTATTTTAGAATCGGTAAATGCTATGTAGGTAAAAAATCGGTATTTTTTTACCGATTCGGTAAAAGTCGGTATCTGTCATTTGGAATTTACCGAATCAGTATTTACCGAATCGGTATTTCCCATTCATTCCTATGGGCCTTTTGGCCCCTAGGAATGAATGGGAACTACCGAACCGGTAAATACCGATTCGGTAAATTCCGAATCGGAAAGCAAGTAAAACTGAAACTGAATCAGGCAGCCAATCAGGTGCTACCACCTTCCCCCTCCCTACCAGGAAGTGGCTACACAGGCAGCTGCAAGTAATTAGAAGGTTCTGGAGAGGCAGTTGGAGCTGAGCAGAGTGCAGGAGCCACAGAAAGAGTTTTGCACTTTTAAATTGCGAAAATGGCAAGCAGCAGTGAAAAGGAGCAGCCAGAGAGGAAGAGGAAACTAAAATTCAGCTCCATGGAGCTACAGGTCCTTGTGGAGGAGGTGGTGAAGGAACACCAGAATTTATTTGGCAAGCTGTCCCTGACTGTGCCTGAATCTGCCAAGAGAAAGATTTGGCTGCACATTCAAACAAAGGTTAATGCTGTTGGAGTGACTCCAAGGGACATAGAGGACCTGAAGAAGAAGTGGTATGACCTCAGGAGCCTGACCAAGAAAAAACTCTCTGAAATCCACAAACAGGCAAACAAAACTGGAGGAGGGAAGAACCGTGCACCCCCCCCTGACTGACCTGGAGAAGCTGGTGTGGTCCACCATTGAACCTGAGAGCGTCTGTGGACTGGGGGATGCAGACAGCTCAGCCAGAGCTGCAACCAAAAAAGGTAAGATGCATGCACAGCTATCACCCCCACCCCATCAGCCTTCCCTTTTCTCCATGTGGCATAGTTAACCCCAGTCCAGTAGAGGTTGCACTATACAGGAGCAATGCATCATGGGACATGTAGTCAGTAAATGAAAGACCATGTCATTCAGCCCAGCAAGCAAAAAGTCAGGCAAATCATGTCAGACATAATGAAGCGCAGGCAACATGTTAAAGTGTTTAAGTGCGAAAAATTTCATTGTAGTAGTAGTGAGGCAGTAGCACTGAGCTAATGTTCGTTTATATGTCCACAGGCGAGACATCACGCAAGCACACCAGGGAGACGGAAGGCACGGCACCAGAGAGGGATGACAGCCAGGATCCAGGACCAAGTGCAGGGAATGTCACAGAGGACACAGGTGCACCAACTACACAGCCACCATCCCAAGACACAGAAATGGCTCCACAACTGCATGCGTCCCCAGAACGTGCAGGATCCCCACGGCTACTGTCCTCACCAGAACTGCCTGCATCACTGCCTCTGACACAAAAGAGCAGGAGGCATGTAGTTGCCCCACTAGTTCAAATGAAGTCATCAGCAGGTGACATGGAGGGGGATGACACACAAACCATGGCAGGTGAAGGTAGCCCTGCAACACAGCAGTCCACTGCAGAGGTTGCTCGTACAGGTGCCAGACGCCGCAGGCACAGAGAAAGCATTGTACCAGCACATGTTGAGGGTCCCAGTGTCTTCCGTGGCCTTGAGGATGCAGGGGAAGGCCATCCTGTCTGTGTAACGCCAGATGAGGAACCTAAACACACATATGGAAGGAATAGGGAAGGGCATTAGAGAACTGGTAGATGTGAACAAAGAGGTGACACAATCGATGCAGCTTCTGTGCACCAAACTGGACCAGGACATGGCAGCTAGGCGCAAGGAGAGGCGGCGTGCGCAGCAGCAAAATAAAGCTACTAACCGCCTGGCCACAGCCACTTCCCGCTATGCAGAAGATGCATTAACATGCTGGATGGACTCAAACACAACAGCAATGAGGTGTCTAGGGGCATTGCTAGTTTGACAAGTGCTGTAGAGGTGCTGATTAATTCTCAGACAGCACAAACTGCTGCTCTGGATGCACCAGAAAGTGAGTAAAGCACCAGTAGAAGGAGCATGACAAGCCCCCTTGTTGTGGAGACATGGAGGAGCAGCAGGCGCCATGGTGAGCCAGCAGCCCAAATGCACAGTGAAGATAGCCAGCCACTTACATCTGGCACTGGTAGGCGTGGGCGTAAATGACTTGTTCAGTTAATGGGGAAGTGACCCAGGACTACTATTATTGCCTGGATGACGTTTTTGTTGCACATTTTTGCTTTTGACAACCTGCGTAGTGACAAATATTAAACTACTTTGGGTGCATACTCCACCTGTCTGTGTCTCTATATTTACTTAAAAGTAGTTGCTTGTGATCTCTTCCCGTCTGTGTCTGCCATCTGTTGGTGTCGCAACTCCAACTGTGTTGGGTTCAGGCAGTGCTTGTTCATCATCATGCTCCTCATAATCAGATAATTCCACCTCGGTGCCCATCTTCATGGCAAGGTTGTGCAACATTGCACAGGTTGCAATCATCTTGCAGCAGGTGACTGGTGTATACTGGCGAGCCCCTCCACTTTTGTGGAGGCAGCGGAACCTGCTTTTTCACAGCCCAAAGGTGCGCTCCACAATGTTCCTGGTAGATTTGTGTGCCCTGTTGTATCTCCTCTGGCTGGGGGTTGAAGGGTTGAGGTAGGGAGTAACGATGAAAGACCAGACCCCATATGCACTATCTCCTATTTGTAATAGAAAAAGACATTACTCACATGCACACATACACATACATCTGCAATATGTATCAAGGGAGTGTCACACAGTGTTTTACCTAGCAGGTATCCTTCGCCAAATTCCCCCGCTGTCAGGCGTGTGTAGATCCCACTGTTTTTAAAGATTTATGAGTCGTGGGTACTTCAAGGAAACTTGGCAACTATGTCCGTGATGATGTACATTGCATCACAGATTACCTGTACATTTTTGGTGTGGGTAGACTTCCTGTTCCTATAAATGTACTCTGTGGCAGCAGGTGGACATATTGGTATGTGGGTGCCATCAATACAGCCAATGACGTTGGGGAAATGTGCCATTTGATAAAACTCTGTCTTAGTCCTGAGCTGTTCTGCGTGCGTTGCAGGAAAGCTAATGTAATAATGCATTCTCTGCATCATGGCCTCTAGGAATTTCCTAAAAAAACGGGACAGGCAGCTCTGGGACACCCCACCTACCGCAGCAACCACACTCTGGTAACTCCCAGAGGCAAGCAGGTGTAGGCTACACAGCACCTGCACATGGCGTGGGATGGCGTGCCCCCTTGGGGTTGGGTGCTCCAAAAGTGGGTGGAGGTCCCTGATCAGCTCCAGGATGGTTTGGGGTGTAGCCTGTAACTTTGTAGGATCTCTGGCTCAGTCAGTTGGAATAGGATGATTCTCTGCCTGTAGACCTGCTCCTCCCTTCTCCAGACCCTCTCTCCTTCTGCCTGTAGCCGTAAACGCCTCGCAATCACGTAGAATGCCGCCATTCTGGTCAAACTGTTGCATTGTGGGCCCTTTTCTATAGCCTGCACCTGGTTACCACCTGATTTCAATCCATGGTAAATACAGGCTCCTAAATACCTAATTTCATGCAAATTCGGTATTTTAGAGGATACCTACATCTCAATAGTAATTTTTACCATTTCTTATTTACCGAATCGGTAAAATTACCGAATCGGTAAATTTACAGAATCGGTAAATGTACCGATTCGGTAAATGTAACGATTTGGTAAATTTACAGAATCGGTAACTTTACAGAATCGGTAAATTTACCGATTCGGTAAATTTACCGGTTCGGACGTTTTTGTGACCCCCTACATCTCAAACACCAAATACCGGTCGGTAACGGCCGAAATTCGGTATTTTCGACCATTACCGACCGGTATTTGGTTACCTACATCGGGCCCTAGGTATGTGCCTAGTCTGGAGAATGTTAACAAAGACTGTTTGTCGGGACTTCTGAAGCAAGAGGACAGTAAAAATTAAAGATGAGCGGATGGTAGCAGGGTGGAAATTTGTTGCATTGGAGCAATTAGTGAGGAAGAAGAGTTAGCAAATGTGAATTATGCTTAAGAAATGGTGGAGTTAAAAAAATTATATTTCCCGGGGTGTCCAAGGATGCTGGAAAAATCAAGAAACAACAGTTGGTATGGTCGCAATGCAAGGAACCTGTTTGTTACATGAAGCAAAGAGGTATGTCAGGAATAAAACAAACAGTAAAATCCAATTTCTGATTTCCAAGAATGTTTAGAGACATTGGGAGGTTCAGGACCAAGTGCATGGCATGTGCAGGTTTTAAAGGAAGCACTTATAGTACCGGCTAAGTACCCACATGGGGAATGGCAGCATTTTGACATTGATACTGAGGGCGCATATGAATGTAAGGATCTAAAAGGAATACACACCATTGTGTTAATGGAGTATTTTTCTGAATAGCTGAAAGACACAGGACATGGATTGTAGTTAAGTTCGTATGTGAGATTTTGTGAAGGAAAGATCACCAGAATTTTATGTGAAAGATAGTGGTCAACAATTTGTATCAATTGAGATGGAGGGATGGTTGAAGGGTTTCAAAATCGTGATAAAACTGCTGGGTAGGTCAAAAAGTTCAAGCAAGTACTGAATAAAGTAACACAGTTGGCGGAACAAAGTGAATTGTTTTGGAAGAGAGAGATATTGTGGAGCCGAGCTACAAGATGACACCACATTCTTCTTCGCTGAATCTTTGTTTTATGTGTTTTTGAAGGGCTCGTGTTCCAGAGTGTGTCCACCTTTAATGGGATGAAGTAGAGTGAAACATTGTGATCATGTAGTAACCACAGATAAAGTTAAACAGTGTTAAGAAAAGCATCTGAGCAAGCATGATTTGAGTAGTGGTGTGAAACAATTGATTGAAGCAAGAGACTTGGTTCAAGTGAACTTAGTACTGTAAGAAATTTGATAATTATGTGGGGGTGTGTGACTGCCCACTATATGGAATAATGGCAATCTATTCAGGGTGAACACTACAAGTGATTAAAATAACCTGAGCTCAATTCTCTGGTAGCTATGACATAGATCAGACAGGCTTAAGGCACTGCGTAAAGTATGTTTGCACTAAAAAAAGTAATCAAGTCAGAACGCAAAACAATAAAAATTTCTAAGCAAATTAGAAAAGTAGAGTAAAATGTATTAAACAAAATGGCACTATAATCACAAAAATCATATAAAGGGAATATTACAGCTTTCAGCAAAAATAGGGCCAAAAAATACAAAGCACAAATGATAGCCAATGGTCACAGTAGACCAGGATGTAGGTGCAGTTTGAGGTTGCCCCTGATTGAGCACGGTCATATACATCAAGTAGGTTTGTCTTGGTCAAACATTTTACCTTCTTAGTCTTTTAAGCCCCAATCCATCACAGGAGTACAATTCTAAACCTTCTAGGACCTCAGGGGAGGCACTTAGAGACTCACTGGGTGTCAGACACAGGCAAACAGCTGGGTCCATACAAGGCTAATTTGTAACTGGTAAGCTGAGTCCTTCCCTGGAAAGTCATCTTACAGCTTGTTGTCGTCTCCCTGCAGTCAGACAGGAGATCAGATTTGGATGCCACTGCTTTCTCATGGATATAGGAGGGAGCAGGTCCAGTCCTTGAGGCTCCTCTCAGGTCACAGAATTTAGGTTCAGTCCTCTTCTGATCTTCCACCGGTTCAGAAAGTGTTCTGAATAGGTGTCTGGTGGTGCCACGTTTATGCCTGGCACTTGCTAGTGGGTGGGAATGACTCATTGGCATGCCCTTAATAACGGGGTAAAACGTCCCCATGACAATCCTACCCACTTTGGGAATTTTCAAGATGGTGAAAGTCTTTAGCTTCACTATATGTGGGATCACAGGGCTACCGGTTTGTGTGAGGAGTTTACTATGGTAATCCTAGTGTCCCACATCTAACACTAAAACCCAGTTTGAGGTAGTCATTGTACTCACAACAAACCCAGAGACAAAATTGTGGTAGGACAAAAACAGAGTCCTTCAGCAACCAAACTGCAGATTGGCAAGAATTGTCTTGGCATCTTGTTCTCTCCCCTTTGAAATATGCTCCACGTGCTATATGTGTAGCCAGCAGACCTGCCAACCAGAATTTAACACTCAAGCATGATTTGACAACATAGTGTTAAAAGGCGGCCCACAGACCCCACCTTGCATATTGTGTAGAGTTCAGAGAAATCATGTCTGCCCATTCAGGTCAGCCTATTGTTTGCTCCTAGGTGGCATTTCACACATATTCATACGTATTCAAAGCTAATTACTGGCTTAGAAATGCTAAACAGCTAATACAAATTAGCGTCCAGGTATCTCAGGTAACCTTTTAATATTTAAAAAAAATTTGACTTCACCATTGAATTGGATTTTTTATAACTGTTAAAAATAGTTGTTTAGAGGGGGCATGGTCAGACTGGGGATGGTACAGACGTGAATGTCTGGTCCCCTTTGTTACCACTATCTTCAAGGTCTGCCTGTGGCTCTACCAGGGGAAATTCGAGGTCTGCAGACATTGGAGAGACCAAGGCCTTGTGAGAAAGGACCAGTGTAGATACCAAAACAAGAAGCCAGCATTACTGTCCTTGCACAGGGGAACCAGCCACCATTTTTCTCATGCCTCCAGCAGCCTATTATCGAAAGCGCCAATCAATGCAAATTCTCAAGAACATGCACTTGGCAAAGGCTGTTCTTGCTTCAGCGACAGTTGGCCCCAGTAGAACTGGCAACAGAATCAGAATGTGGGTTGACCTGGGAGCCTGGAACATTGCACTTACCAATTTGTGCAGTGGTGGAGACAACAGGCAGGGGGATCCCACTGGGCACACTCAGGGCCACAGACAGGGGCCTGGGCCACAGATGGGGCCCAAGTAGGAGCAGAGATCACTAGCAATGCACCAGGAAGAGACAATACCAGAGAGGGTATACAATGCAGCAATGCTGGAGGGAGGGACACAATTACACCCAAATAAAGGAGATACAAGATTGCCACAAGGTAGGTGGTAAACACTCAGGGCATTCCCCTGAGGGAGGCGAGAAGGAGAGTCATGACAAAGGGTCAGCAACCTCCTCATTTCTGGTACAGCAGTGAGGACAAGGGAGACAGTGCTTCAGGCTCCATAGGCAATGTTAAATATATAGGGGCAGATTTATGAAGGCCTTGCGCCGCCGGTGCGTCATTTTTAACATGGGGAAAAGTGACGCCCCGGCGGCGCAAGGCCTTCATAAATCTGCCCCATAGTGTTAAAGAGCTGGTGCTGTTGGACTTCGGGGGACACAGGGTTGGCATTGTATCCCCGGCAACCTATGATCAGAAGTAGTGGGTGGAGTGCAGATTGGCAGCATACAGCCTGTGATCAAGATAAAAGCCCACCAAACAGTGAAATAACAAAGTATACTACCCCAGAGGTACGTACGTAACAAGAGATATAAATGACAGCAGCCCAGGAAGTAACAACAGGGCCATGCAAGCCCAGAAGAGTCAATGGGGAGTTGGTCGATACATAGGTCCATACATGTGAAGAACAAGCTTATAAGGAGGGAGCTGGCCCTTCAACCCCATTTGAGACTGAAGATTAGCCTGTCCAGAAAACCTCTAACTATGAGAAGAGACTGCCATTGCCTTTGGAAGAGGACACAGAAAGCACAATATCAAGGACATGTTACAGGCCAAGATGAGGAAGATTGACAAAAGTAAAACAGCACAAAGATCAACCAGATAATCTCCAGAAAGAGTGGGGTAAGAAGAGTCACTTGGAGCAAGATCAGAGGAATATTTTCAAACATTTCTCAAGGAAGTCAAGTAGGAAATCGGCACACTGTAAGGCGATCTTAAAGAGTACATATAAGAAATCCAACAAGAAGTGACGGCATGGAGAAACAGAGCCAATGACATGGAAACTCAATCAATCAATCAATCAATCACTACACTTGTAGAGCGCACTACATACCCGTGAAGGTCTCAAGACGCTGGGGTGGGGGGAGGAGGTGGCACTGCTACTGATCGAAGAGCCAGTTCTTGAGGAGTCTTCTGAAGGCCAGTAAGTCTTGGGTCTGCCGTAGGTTGGTGGGGAGGGAGTTCCAGGTCCTGGCGGCGAGGTGGAAGAAAGATCTGCCGCCGCCGGTCATTCTTCAGATGCGGGGGACTGTGGCGAGGGCGAGGCCGGTGGAGCGGATCTGGCGGGTGGCGGTGTAGAAGCTGAGTCGTCTGTTGAGGTATGCTGGGCCGGTGTTGTGGAGAGCTTTGTGTGTGTGGATGGGGAGCTTCAAGGTTATCCTCTTGTTGATGGGGAGCCAGTGCACGTCTCTCAGGTGGGGTGAGATGTGGCTGCGGCGGGGAATGTCGAGGATCAGACGTGCCGAGGCGATAACAGATTTGATGAATGGTCAGAGAAAATCTACCAAATAGGCAACAATATGCTCTGCCTGGTAGATCTCTATGTGGAAATAGCACTTAAACATAAGGATTTTTAAAACTGCTTGAAGTGCAATAGTATCAGAATCAGGGGCCTTCCCGTAGGTGCAGAGGGTTTGGATTTAAAAGGCTATGTTCAATGCTTATGGCAAAATATCAGGAGCAGGCCGGATGACCCACCGATCGGCTTAGACCGACCCGCAGAACAGCATTATTGGGACCACGTTGCAAAACTCCTCTGGACATTCGCAGCAGTGTTTCTTTCTTCGATGAGAAGGAAGAAATTATGGTACTGACTAGTACCCTATACTTTGCAGAGTTTTTAAGCCATCTGTTAGCATCTGGGTGAGGGCTCGATGATGAAGCATGCCACTGGAATTTCCGGTGGGTGACAATCCTTTTGTGAAATAAGAAAAAATCTCAAGGGTACCATGTGAATTCAAAGTGAATCATAGCTTCTCTAGTGAGTTCACTGGTTTTTAGTATATTTTTATGGTTAGAAGTGGAGATAACCCACTTTAGAAACCTTATAACGCCCCTTTCTTTGATTTGAGATGTTTACCGCACAAGCTAAAATCCAGCTCGCTGAATTAGAATTTATCAGGTGTAATAAATACAACTCACTTATGTGTTTTTTCCTAATAAAGGGGAATAACATGTGGATTTTGGTGCTTCCAGCACCAACATCCTCATGTCTTAGTATTTACCTGGCATTTTCCCCCAAATAAATATCATCAGATTTGATCTGGGCAAATTTATCCGGGGATGCAATTTCTGTTGCAATACTCATTCTGATATCTGGGGTAATTGGAATTACCGCAGCTATCGGAATTTAACAGCCAACTAGTAATGAGGGCAATAGTGTAGGTACATGTCCATACTGTGATTGTGGAAGGAGGAGATGCACTGAATTTGATTATAATGTCTATGTGTGGAGAGATAAAGGAAACCGTATGGAATACGAGTAAAAATGGCAATGCATTGGGAAGAAGTTGGGGAAGTAAGATAGCCTTTTTGGATCAAAGTTGAAGGGTCTGTCCAAGAAGGTGTCAGGAAGCTGTGTAATATTTTTCCCATTCAATATATCGTCATTGGTTTCGCTGTTAAATGCATGAAGTTTCTTTAAAGTTTTGCTTTATTATTATTTTGTTTATATATTTGGAAAGATGGATGTGTTGTATCTCTCTCAGTATGCAAGTTTGACAATGTGTTAATGGAATTTGATGAAAAGAGTGTTCCCTTTGGAAAGACACAATAGAGAGCATCTTGTATGTATTCTAATGTGGGTAGTTACTCTGCCATGGTTTTTAGGTCTCGCCTATTACATCCCGAAGGGGTGATAGGCGAGATTATAGTAAGTGCTCCGAAAAGTCTACCTAGCTGCGGTTCGCGTACAGTTCTTGTGAGCCAGGTGCGTGCACATCATCGCCAGCCACATCACACATCACACACCACCATTTGTCTGTGCCTCAGCATCAGACTTCTAAGGCTGCTGCTCCCTCGCCCCCGCATCAGACTTGAAAGGAATGTGCTCCCCCGCCCCTGCCACAGCAATGCCAAGAGCTTGTCGTGTTTAACTTTGAGGCAAGCTTGTTTCAGTTTCACGCGAGGCAATTCTTCCCGTTCCTCCCCCCTCCCGCAGTCCGATGCATTCTAATTCGCCCCCCGCACACCCTCTCCGTTCGTGCTTTCAAATGTTTGTTTTCTTCAGAGCCATGACGTTGCGGTTTGCCCCCCACCCCCACAGAGGCCATTTGCAAACTTCTCCTTGTTTAGTTTATTTAAAGTGCGAGCTCTAGTTTTCCCTTTTGATTGATTTCCACTTCTTTCATGTGGTCGCTGGACAGGAACATCTGAAGTGAATACTTGTGTCCTTTTCTGTGGAGCACTCCATTAGAGCGGTGTGTTTTTGACCCGTCACATTTGTGTACGTTGCTCCGTGTGCACTCCGTGTTGCTTCCTTGTGCCCAGCTGCTTCTTCCAGGCCTCTTCCCTCGTGTGCCCCCCTGTGTGATTCTCCCCATTGCTTCCCCCCCTCCATTAGAGCAGTATCTTTTTGACCCGTCACACTTGTGTACGTTGCTCCGTGTGCACTCCGTGTTGCTTCCTGTTGCCCAGCTGCTTCTTCCAGCCCTCTTTTCTCGTGTGCCCCCCTGTGTGATTCTCCCCATTGCTTCCCACCTCCATTAGAGTGGTGTGTTTTTGACCCATCACACTTGTGTACGTTGCTCCGTGTGCACTCAGTGATGCTTCCTGTTGCCCAGCTGCTTCTTCCAGCACTCTTTCCTCGTGTGCACCCCTGTGTGATTCTCCCCATTGCTTTTCCCCCTAATTCTGGTGTTGCTTTTGCTCTTGTCCTCCACATTTGCAACCTTTCCAGCCCTTCACCTTTGCTTGTGTCCACTTCCGTGTTGCTTCGGCACCCCCTTCTACCCTTGTGTAGCAATGCTGTTCCCAACTGTTCCCTGTGTTGCTTTCTTAGTTACCGATCCAACTAAAAATATATTAAAAGCTCCTGCTAATTTCTGTAGGAGCGCACTTGCGTGGTGAGCGTGCCAACTAGATGACTCTGGTGAGCGCATCAAAGAATTTGTAGAGTTTTTTTGTTGTTGATATTTTAAACTAGTCATGCTGCCCGTTGTAGGTGCTGTGCAGCCTGGTTAAAAACTTTGGTAAAGCCATTGGTCACGAATATGGGCGTCCCCAGGGGGGACAAGAGGGGGCACTTGCCCCCCCTGGTTCGCCAGTGCGTCCGGTGTGGGCCCAGTCAGGGCCGGCCCTCGTCCATCATGCTTCTGAAATGGTGCCATTGTTCCAGGTGGCAGCCCCCTCCATTGGGTGGGAAGGGTGCAAGGGGGTGGCTGAGAAGGGTGCAAGGCAGAAGGGAGAAGGGTGCAAGGCAGAGAGAAGGGTGCAAGGTAGAGAGGAGAAGGGTGCAAGGCAGAGGGGAGAAGGGTGCAAGGCAGAGGGTAGAAGGGCGCAAGGTAGAGAAGGGAGCAAGGTGGAGGGGAGAAGGGTGCAAGGCGGAGGGGAGAAGGGTGCAAGGCAGAGGGGAGAAGGGTGCAAGGCAGAGGGGAGAAGGGTGCAAGGCAGAGAGGAGAAGGGTGCGCGGGTGAGGGGAGAAGGGTGCAAGGCAGAGGGGAGAAGGGTGCAAGGCAGAGAGGAGAAGGGTGCAAGGTAGAGAAGGGTGAAAGGCAGAGGGGAGAAGGGTGCAAGGCAGAGGGGAAAAGGGTGCAAGGCAGAGGGGGGAAGGGTGCAAGAAAGAGGGGAGAAGGGTACAAGGCAGTGGGGAGAAGGGTGCAAGGCAGAGAGGAGGAGGGTGCAAGGCAGAAGGGAGAAGGGTGCAAGACAGAGGGGAGAATGGTGCAAGACAGGGAGGAGAAGGCTGCAAGGCAGAGGGGAGAAGGGTGCGAGGCAGAGAGGAGAAGGGGCCAGGTAGAGAAGGGTGCAAGTCGGAGGGGGAGAAGGGTGCAATGGGGAGGGGGAGAAGGGTACAAGGCAGAGAGGAGAAGGGTGCAAGGCAGAGAGGAGAAGGGTGAAAGGCAGAGGGGATAAGGGTGCAAGGCAGAGGGGAGAATGGTGCAAGGTAGAAAAGGGTGCAAGGCAGAGGTGAAGAATGGTACAAGGGGGAGGGGGAGAAGGGAACAAGGGGGAGGGGGAGAAGGGTGCAAGGGGGAGGGGAGAAGGGTGCAAGGGGAGGGTGAGAAGGGTGTAAGGCACAGGGGAGAAGGGTGCAAGGGGAGGGCAAGAAGGGTGCAAGGCAGAGGGGAGAAGGGTGCAAGGTAGAGAAGGGTGCAATTCGGAGGGGGAGAAGGGTGCAAGGGGGAGGGGGAGAAGGGTGCAAGGCAGTGAGGAGAAGGGTGAAAATCAGAGGGGAGAAGGGTGCAAGGCAGATAGGAGAAGGGTGCAAGGCAGAGGAGAAGGGTGCAAGGCAGAGGGGAGAAGGGTTCAAGGCAGAGAGGAGAAGGGTGCAAGGCAGAGAAGAGAAGTGTGCAAGGCAGAGGGATGAAGGGTTAAAGGCAGAGAGGAAAAGGGTGCAAGGCAGAGAGGAGAAGGGTGCAAGGCAGAGGGGAGAAGGGTGCAAGGCAGAGGGGAGAAGATTGCAAGGCAGAGGGGAGAAGGTTGCAAGGCAGAGGGGAGAAGGGTGCAAGGCAGAGGGGAAAATGGTGCAAGGCAGAGAGGAGAAGGGTGCAAGGCAGAGGGGAGAATGGTGCAAGGCAGAGGGGAGAATGGTGCAAGGTAGAAAAGGGTGCAAGGCTGAGGTTGAGAAGGGTACGAGGGGGAGGGGGAGAAGGGTGCAAGGGGGAGGGGGAGAAGGGTGCAAGGAGGAGGGCGAGAAGGGTGCAAGTCAGAGGGGAGAAGGGTGCAAGGGGGATGGTGATGAAGTTAAAAATGTGCCCCCCCGGAAAAATTTCTGCGGACGCCCATGGTCACGAAGGAGAAACCTGTTGGCTTTTCCCATTGTTTCTTCTAAACTGCAGCCAAGAAAAACGGGTTTTCAACTTGAATGTGTGTGTTCCAGACTTGTCCGGCTAGCTCTCAGTGTTTATCTTCATTTTTTATTTTAAACTTTGAAATCTCTAGTAATCGTGATTTATAACTGGACGATCTTAAACCTCCATATATTTGTATCTATTAAAGACAAATGGGCCACTGGGTGCACTGTCATAACCACACCCCCTCCACCCCCCCACACACACAACCGCACACACACAACCCCACACACACAACACCCCCACACACACAACCCCTCCACACACACAACCCGACACACACACACAACCCCCCCACACACAACCCCACACACACAACCCACACACACAACCCCCCACACAAGCCCACACACACAAACCCAAACACACACACAACCCCCCACACACAACCCCACACACATCCCCACACACACACACACAACCACATGCACACAACCACAAGCACACACACAACCACACTCAACCACACACACAACCCCACAACCACACACACAACCCCAAACACAACACATACCCACAAACACACACACAACCCCAAAAGCAACACACACAACCCCACACACACAAACCCAATCAATCAATCAATCAATGACACTTGTAAAGCGCGCTACATACCCGTAGGGTCTCAAGGCGCTGGGGGGGGGGGGTGCCGCTACTGCTCGAACAGCCAGGTCTTCAGCTTCCTCCTGAAGGAGAGGTGGTCTTGGGTCAGGCGCAGGTCGGTCGGGAGGGAGTTCCAGGTCTTGGCAGCCAGGTAGGAGAAGGACCTTCCTCCTGTAGTCGCTCTTCGGATGCGGGGGACGGCGGCGAGGGCGTGGTTGGCTGATCGAAGGTGGCGTTTGGGAGCGTAGAAGTTGACTCGGCTGTTGAGGTAGCTCGGGCCTTGGTCGTGTAGGGCTTTGTGTGCGTGGGTGAGGAGGCGGAAGGTGATTCTTTTGCTGACGGGGAGCCAGTGAAGGTCTCTGAGATGTCCGGAGATGTGACTGGTTCGTGGGATGTCGAGGATGAGTCTGGCTGAGGCGTTCTGGATCCGCTGGAGTCTCTTCTGGAGCTTGGCGGTGGTACCGGCGTAGAGGGCGTTGCCGTAGTCCAGTCGGCTGGTGACGAGGGCCTGGGTGACGGTCCTCCTGGTCTCGGTGGGGATCCACCAGAAGATCTTCCGTAGCATGCGTAGGGTGTTGAAGCACGCCGAGGAGACGTTGTTGACTTGCCTGGTCATGGAGAGGGAGGAGTCCAGGATGAAGCCCAGGTTGCGTGCATGGTCTGTTGGTTTGGGTGCGGAGCCCAGGGCGGGAGGCCACCAGGAGTCGTCCCAGGCGGAGGGTGAGGGTCCCAGGATGAGGACCTCCGTCTTGTCCGAGTTCAGTTTTAGGCGGCTGGTCGTCATCCACTCGGCTACCTCCTTCATCCCTTCGTGCAGGTTGGCTCTGGCGGCGGCGGGGTTGTTGGTCAGGGAGAGGATCAGCTGGGTGTCGTCGGCGTAGGAGATTATGCTGAGGTTGTGTTTGCGTACGATGGCCGCGAGGGGGCTCATGTAGACGTTGAAGAGGGTGGGGCTCAGAGATGATCCTTGAGGGACGCCGCAGATGACTTCGGAGGCCTCTGACTTGTACGGTGGTAGGTGGACTCTCTGTGTTCTTCCGTCGAGGAAGGAGATGATCCATTCCAGCGCCTTGTCCTGGATTCCGATGTTGCTGAGGCGCCGTACTAGGGTGCGGTGGCAGACCGTGTCGAATGCCGCGGAGAGGTCTAGGAGGATGAGGGCCGCTGTTTCTCCATTGTCCATCAGGGCTCGGATGTCATCGGTGGCGGCGATGAGGGCGGTCTCGGTGCTGTGGTTGGCTCGGAAGCCGGACTGTGAGGGGTCGAGGGATCCGTTCGTCTCGAGGAAGGCGGCCATCTGCTTGTTGACGGTCTTCTCGATGACTTTGGCTGGAAACGGGAGGAGCGAGATGGGGCGGTAGTTCTTGAGGTAGGTGGGGTCCGCTGTTGGTTTCTTGAGTAGAGCGCTGAGTTCGGCGTGTTTCCAGCTCTCAGGGAAGATGGTGGTGTCGAAGGATGTGTTGATGATGTCTCGCAGATGGGGTGCGATGACAGCGTCGGCCTTGTTGAAGACGTGGTGAGGGCAGGGGTCGGTCGGAGATCCGGAGTGGATGGAGTTCATCGTGCGGATGGTGTCTTCGGTGCTGATCGGGGTCCAGGCGTGGAGGGTGGTGGTGGGGGGTGGTTGTTTGGTCCTGGTGTGCGTTGGTTGGTTGTTGAAGCTGTTGTGTATGTCCGCGATCTTGTTGTGGAAGTATGAGGCGAGGGAGTTGCAGAGGTCTTGCGATGGGGTGATGTCGTTGTTTCCTGCGCTGGGGTTGGATAGCTCTTTCACGATGTTGAAGAGTTCCTTGCTGTTGTGTGCGTTGTTGTCCAGCCTGTCCTTGAATGCTGTTTTCTTGGCGGCGCGGATCAGCTGGTGGTGTTTCCGGGTGGCAAGCTTGAAGGAGGTCCTGTTGTCCGGTGTCGGATCCCTTCTCCAGACTTTCTCGAGGGCTCGGCAGTTCTTCTTGGAGCTCTTGAGTTCGTCGGTG
The DNA here is from genome assembly GCF_964261635.1 of Lissotriton helveticus. Classification (NCBI taxonomy): domain Eukaryota; kingdom Metazoa; phylum Chordata; class Amphibia; order Caudata; family Salamandridae; genus Lissotriton; species Lissotriton helveticus. Next base: position 1,542,689,195 of record NC_136065.1, read on the forward strand.
AACCAAGGGGCCTTCTTGCTGCCGGGTCTGCTGGGCGGGGTCCTCAGTGGGGCGAGTTCGTCCGCGCAGTTGCTGATCCACTTCGATAGGTAGTCGGCGGCCTGGCTGGGGTTCGCTGAGCTGGCAGGAGGGTGCTGGCTCAGGGAGGTGGCGAGCTGGTCTGCTGTGATCGTGTTCCAGCTTCTGCGGGCGGCCTGTTGTTGGTGGTGGTGGGTCGTCGTTCTCTTGAAGGTGAAGTGGACGCAGCTGTGGTCCGTCCATTGAAGCTCTGTGGCGTGGCTGAAGTCGATGTCTGTGCTGGAGGAGAAGACGGCGTCGAGTGTGTGTCCGGCGAGGTGGGTGGGGGTGGACACCAGTTGCTTGAGTCCCAGGTTGGCGAGGTTGTCGAGCAGGGTGCTGGTGTTGCGGTCGTTGTTGTTGCCACACACACAACCCCACACACACAACACTACACACATAACCACACTCACACAACCACACACACACACACACACAATAACACTCACACACAACCACACACACAACCACACACAACCACACACACAACCACACACACACAACCACACACAAACACACACAACCACAACCACACACACAACCATCTATCTATCTATCTATCTATCTATCTATCTATCTATCTATCTATCTATCTATCTATCTATCTATCCATCTATCCCACTCACCCTATCTCTCTATCTAACGCCCTCACTCTATGGTCCTCACTCTATCTATTGCCCTCAGTCTATCTATCTATCGCCCTCACTCTATCTAGCTCTCTATCGCCCTCACTCTATCTATCTATCTATCGCCCTCACTCTATCTATCTATCGCCCTCACTCTATCTATCGACCTCACTCTATCTATCTATCGCCCTCCCTCTATCTATCGCCCTCACTCTATCTATCTATTGCACTCACTCTATCTATCGCATCACCACAGCATCACTTACCACCACCACAGCATCACTCAGGGGCACCACAACATCACTATGCGCTACCACAGCATCACTGAACGCCACAGCATCACTCGTCGCCACCACCACATCACTCAGCGCCACCACAGCATCAATCGGTGCAACCATTCAACAACAACTGGTTGAAATATGTTCTCTCATTGTTTCAAGCTTTATTACAAATGTCACAATTTTTTTTTATATTTCACTTCTCTTCTTGGATTTTCGTCACAAAAAAATACACTGAACATAATCTTCACAAAAGTTATTTACAAAAGTTTAAGCTATTCCATTATAAATTACAATAACTTTTATTTAAGTATTAATTCTTTTTAAAAAAAAGAAAAGCCATTGTTATTTGTAATATCAATACATCCAAGTCACGTAAATACAACACATATTGCATTACAAATGCTATAGGTGTCACATTTGGGAAAGTTATAACTATTGGCATTGTAAATGACAAAGCTATTAAATTCGCTATTTTCAAAACCAACACATAAATAAAAAATGTGTCATTTTCAATACCAATAGCTCAAACTTTCCTAATGCGAGACCTATTGCATTGCAAATGCTTGTTTGAAGAAGCCGTGCTTGTGTGGACTCGAGGATTAATCTGCGCCCTCATCATAAATTGTGGCTCCAGGCAGTGTTCTCCCACCATGGAAATCACTTGGGTAACAGTTGCAGATGTAAATGGTGCAGCTGGGATACTCTTCTTGTGTTTCAGAGGCCAGACTTACATTTGAGTTTGTAAGGATTTAATGCTACTTATTGGTTGAATGCTTATTTAAAAATGTATTTTACCCATTTCCTTCAATTTCACCTATGTCAGAACATGCGTGATGTTAATTCTAGTAATTTCAACACTTTCAAATGTTATGGGATGTTAGTCACATCGAACAACTGCAAATAGGAATTTCAGCTGAAGAGGCTGTCCTGTGTTTGCTGTGTTCGCCCTAAGGGCCTCATTAGGATGGCGGTGAATCTGCATCCTCCGGGCCGGCGGAAGCCACCGCGGGCCCGGAGGATGCGGATTCACCGCCGCGGCCACATCAAACACCCACCACCAGATTAGGATGGCGGTGGGAATGTGGTGGGACCAGCGGCGGACGGCAGGTCCGTCCGCCGCTTATCCGCGGGTTTTGCCGGGCCATTTGGTGGCGGTGTCAGCCAAATTAGGAAGTGTGAGTAGACATGCTTTTCCGCGGCGGTTTTTCCGCCGTGGAAAAGCATGTGGACCTTTGCTACTGGGGGTCCTTGCGGGCCCCCAGGGTAAAGGGGGGCGTGGGGGTGCACATGGGGGGTACCTATGGTACCCCCCTGCATTTGCATGCACAAAGCGGCAGGCACCGCACGGTGCTGCCGCTTTGTGCATGTAAATGTGAAACATGATTTTTTAACCTTGCGGCGGGTGCTGCTTCAAGCAGGATGTGACCGCCAGGGTGGCGGTCACATCCTAATTTGCATGGAGGGACCGCCGCTGCCCATGCGGATGGTCCCTCTTCCTCGGGGTGGCGGACGGACGCAGGTCCGTCCGCCAGCCTAATAAGGCCCTAAGTGTGCAGCGTATGCCCAGACGTCGGTCCCTTGCTGACTTTGCACTAGATTCGAGCTAGCCTAGCTGATGAGGGGTGTTACTCCGAAACCAGTCTCAGGATGCTTGTTTCGGGTCCAGGAAAGACCTGGCTTGGCAGTTCGGGCTGGACTGTTCCCGTGATGGCACAGGGTCAAAACTGATTTGCATATGGCTGGGTCTGAACTGGGGTGCCGAAGTGAGCTAAAGAATGATGATGGATTCAGCCCAGATCTGTGACAGGGGGTGAGTGTCTGAAAGGTTTCAGCGCTCCATCCATCATCTCCTTGTGTTCGCTTTGAGGCTGTCCTGATATTTAGAGATTCCCATGTGTGTACGAATTCGAATCGAATAATGAGAAATCTATATTCTTCAAGAAAGCAAATTGTTCTGATCCTCTGTGTTAATAACCGTGATTTTGAAATCATTGGCCAAGCACACACAAGGCATGGTCACACACTATAACTGTACCACCATGAGCCACCCTCACAAAAGGGAGCAGCGATTATGCTAGCTAATGACATCACTACTCCATGCCTATGATATCATACCCAGATTCAGACTAGTAATTGGTCAATAAGAGTACAGTTTATATTTTTGTAATTTACAATGTCAGATTGAACCCTCATTAAACTTTGCAGTCAAAGTCATACTCTGATTTCGTAAGTTGTACTACCCCAACTTGTCCCTTTGTGTCAGTTATTTCCCACCAATGGAGTGCAGAGTTTGCTGCAGAGATGGCCCCACCAAATCCTGCAGACAACTTATCAAAATCACAGATCCCTGCATGGGTGTACACCTTTTACTGAGAAATAATCTGATAACCAGATTTCCGAGTTGCTGTTCCAGGCTGTTTCAGTTTGTGCCCACAAGATAGAAACGCGACCTTAAACTTTAGGATTACCCAGCATGCTTTCAGTTTGGTGTGTTGAAAATGCATTTACACATAGCCATAAGGAAAGTAAAGGACGAATTGTGTTGCCCACAAATGGACATCAGAGACATTGAAATCCATGCTTACCTACTCACGAAACAAAACACCTCCTACTACTCACTGACAACAAGATGCACCCGAAACAGAACAGCCATTTCAGTGGCAACCAACAGACTAAGGGGAAACAAACAATCAGGCATCTAATCTTGGCCGTCACCATGGCAACTAAGTCACCCATCCGTTCCAGAGAGCTGTTCCCTTAGCAACAGGAGACATCCCAGATACTGTTCAAAAATAAAGCAAAACATTAAATCTCATTTTGGAAGTCGAGAAGAATGTGTGAAAACGGGGTAAAAAAGAAAGAAAACCCATATGGCATGTGGCCATCTTCTTCTACTAAAAACGCTGAAGGGCTACACATTCCTCTCTGTAATAGTCTCTCTTGGAGCTGAGCCGTTCTTTCTGCCTCAGAGTGATCCAGTACAGAGGTTAGGATCTGTCCTGAAGCCCTGCTGGAAATGGACCTTCATTGTACGAGACTGTGGGCCAATTCCAGATGTTGGGTGCGTTTTGACTGAAGAACGAAAACTAGCCCTTCGAAGTTGTGCCCATCAACTTCCAGGTAAACAAATCATGCACATAGAATACCTACAGAGAAAATAATACACCTTTGCACACGGAGACAATAAAACACCACAAATTGCCTTAGATTAAATAAAACCACACCTTTTAAGTGCAAGCAGATGCGGAATAGAGCAAGAAAGCCACTGATCGACACGGTTACCAATGTCATCGAAGAGGCAATTTTCCAGTCATAGATTCTTCTTTTACAAATAATTTCTATCAGGTGGGTTAACTCAATTGAAGCGAACCAGGACTCCAAGTCCACTTGGTTGTTAAAGTAAACTCCAGAATTGGAGCACGTTTTACCTTTAAGCTTGGCTTAATAGCAATAAAGATAGCCAAGGTTGTAAAAGAATATTATCATTGTATGAAGGAAATAAAAAAAGAGATGTCAGTAGTGGTGAAGCATCCTTTGTAGATAAGGAAGATACACAAGTACTTGTCACAACTAAGAATAATAACAAATCAAGAATAGGAGTAGTGCTTCACAAACAGAGCAACATATTTTGCAGTAGATGTGGGAGCAACTATCATGATTCAGATTCAAAGAATTGTTATGCTATGGGCAAGGAGTGCAGGAAATGTGGACATATAGTGCACGTTGCTCGTATCTGTAAAGCCGCCACGGTACACACGAACTCACTAGAGAATTAATAAATTGACATGATTTAATGTAGTGGTGAGGATGGGGAGAGTGCAGGTAGACAATGCAGACCAAAAGTGGAGTTTATAATTAAGGGAAGGAATGTATATCTCACGATAGATTCAGATTCACTTTACACCGTTATACCGAGAACATTGTTTTTGTCAGAGTGGCCCCATGTACGCTTAACAGCCAAGGACACAAACTCTGGTGGTTATCAAGGAGCTAAAATTGGCATTAGTGGATATATGGCAAATAAGATTGATTTTCAATAGAGACAAGTAGAGGGCAAAGTGTAGGTAACAGTAAGTAGTCCACCAACCTTAGACTGGGAACATCAACACGACCTACATATAAAAATCAATCATGGCTCTCCCAATCAAGTTATGGTGGTAGAAGACACCTCGTTAGATGACATTGTTGACAGTTCTTAATTTGAGCCAGTGGTTGCAGGTGGGGTCCACGGCACACATTTTTGTGGACTGGCACTTATTATCAGACTTTATCCTATTACAAGAGATGGAAAAACAAAAAAGCGGGAAAGGAGGAGGAAGAGAAAGATGAACAGTGACAAAGAAAGACACTATGGAAAAAAAAGAACCTGCAAGAGTGAGATAACTGGACAAGAAGTGTCTAGTGGTGGATTAAAGAAGCTTGAGATGGAATGCTGACTGCACAACCTTGGTATTCAACACTCCGACATCTGGCTACTCTGGCTGTGGGCTTCTACAAGAAACATTTGGTATCAACACTTATTTTGTTGTCTCATTATTATAAGAAGAAAGCACTGATTGCTGAAAATGCCAAACTGGTACTTGCATATAAATCATCAGTTTTTAGGACTGACTATTATTCAAAGATTGTAAAGAAATTTTCAGAGAAGACTGAGAACATAAGAGAGTTGTTGAGAAAAAGGCGTACAGGGATAGTCAACATCAGTGTTTTGAGAACATCAAAAAAGAAAGTCTCATGCTGGTATCTTAGTTTCGTTTGACCCAAGACTCAAGGTAGTACTCCACGAAAATGCTAACGCAATGGGAATAGGTGCTGTGTTGTTCATGGCAGATGTGAAAAAACCTTAGCTTTTGTCTCTCGTTCATTGATTAATATAGAGAGAATAGACTAAGTGATCGAGAGGTAGGCATTAACTGCAGTCTGGGGTTTGGAGGATTTTAGAATCTATGTAATGGCACAAATATTACTCAGTACAGACCACAAACCACTAATGACAATGCTCATGCCCAGAGAGGCAGGCAAAGGATTGGCGAAGTTAGTTTGACTAACGGCTTGCCTTCAAGAATTGTAGTGTAGTTCCTATATTCCCAATAGGCTCTGCGCATTGGAATAGTATATCCTATAGATTTGACGTAGGACTGAATTCGACTAGGTCTCTACCGAATATACTAGACTTAATTGTGAGTGCCAGCTAGCTCAGGGATCACTAGAAACTTTCTCGAATACACAAGAAGGGATTAGTTTCTGATAACCGCATAAACATGACAACTTTGTTTCCCAAGAATAAGAAATGTATCTCTAGAGTCGCGGAAACAATAGATAGTTATTTCACTCAGTCAATCGTTCATGCTTTGTTTCACCAGAGGGGCAGAGAAATAGAGAGATGGGCATTTTCAATAAAAAGGATTTATTTAACAGTCTTCTTTCTCATGCAGAGGAAATGAACTACTACAATCGTAATACTGGTTGCAAAGTACAATGCGTACAGTACGAAGAGTATTATAAAATAATACTGTAAAAGCACGATATGGTTTCTAAGCCATAAAATACATAGAGTACATACATTAATAAATAAAGACTAAAAGTACTCAACTGGTGCTTCTAAAATACACCTACCCCGGTGTACCTAACCTATGTCTAGTACAAGGGAAGAAGTAAGTGTGGTGTAGCTTAGTTTCGGTATTCTTTTGCCAAGAATCTAATCCAAGAATTCTCTAAGGGTCTAATCAGCTCCGTACCTTGGTTTAGAATGAAGGAGGTCTGGTATCTCTCTCTCAGGACTCGATTTCCCAACAACCCGCAAGGGTAGCTTGGAAACACTGAAGCTGGATTTCTCGGCAAGAGAAAAGACAGCGTCTCTCTCAGTGCATCTGCTGTAGGGTCGGCTTCCTTCGGCACTTGCTGCAGCAGGGCGTCGGGCAAGTAGATAGTCGAACTGCTCCAAACCACCGTGTGTTTGCCTGGGCAAGTGTGGGCATATTTATACCTTGAAGGTGCCTACTTTGACGTAAGGTTGGACATAATAATGTCACCAAAGACTTAGTTCTTTGAAAACTCCATGAGTTTTTGGATAAATCAATATTCATGCAGGGGGAAGTCCCTGACTGCTAAAAGGCGGTTTTTTTCCCAAGAAATCGTTGTAGATTTTCGGAACTAGTGGAAGTAGCCAAGTTAGTACTACTTAAGCTATGTCTTAATATGGTTATGATTTCTATGCCTATATAAGGATAGGTATTTTATACCTATATAACGGCATGAAAAGGGAAAATTACACTAGGGTCCTAAAAGACTATACAACAGAATATCGGTACAAAATTGAACATACTCCCACTGGCACAACATCCAGGAAGATTGTATGTCCTGATGGCCTTTGCTTTGGCAGAACATTGATAAAGATGAGAGTGAGCAGGCAGTACCAAGCACGATCCCTTGTAATTAAATAGAGTCCAAGTAAAATATCTAAAGAGGAATGATACAAAGGCATGGAGAGTGATTCTGTGGTGTGTGGTTTTGTTTGTTTGATTTTAAAATGCAGTAGAAGGCAAAGTGCAGTGCCAAGTTCTATCCGGCCATACATTAATGGGGTTGATAAATTGTCAGTGGTAGGAGGCAAGACCATAATGAGAAGAGAGGAATTTGTGCCACCGGAAAGTTCAAAGATACAAATATTTAATTTAGCATGAAGGCTCTTTGAGCTAACCCTTAACAAAACATAGACAGAGAGAACATTTTGAGTGGTGAGGGATGGAAAATGATGCGGCTGGATGAATAGAATGATATGTGGATTGGAAAAAAATAGAAAAAAGGTTTAGTGTAGCAAAGCAAACAGTGATGAGTGAGATATATAATGCTAGTAAAGTATTGACTTTATAGGACCTTTAGCAGGAGGATGCAGAGAATTCATGTTTGCTTTGGTTATGGTAGATGTCCATTCCAAATGTTTGGTGGTGAAATTCTTTTGCGAAATTTTTACTAAGGCTACCATAAATGTCTCGGAGGTTTTCAAAGAAGAAGGGTATTCCTCTATATAAATCACAGCTAATGGCACACTACCATTTTCAGATAAATGGGAAAGTACCAGGAATTTTGGGACATAAAGCAGTCTTGTGCAGCTTTGTGCAATGCACAAGCAAGTGGTATAGACGAAAGGGGCATTCACATGGTGAAATGAGCTATTCAAATTACGCAAAATAGAACGAGTGGCATTAGAACAATTGAAAATTACTTGGTATAGGGTTATCGCACCCCAATATTGCATTACAAAAGAAGTTCTGTTCTTAGTGATAAGGGGGGGGAGCTATGATTCCTGCATGATTGAAAGAATTAATTGGAGGTGAGAGTAATGATCATTCAGAAAGAGAGAAATCGACAACATTTAAAAGCCGGTGATTTGGTCAAAGTGAAATCTGGCCATGTAGAGAAAGGTTTGACAAAGTTTTGCAGCCTGTTCAAAGTTAAAGAAGTGCTTGATTTGTTTGTTGTTTTGGAAAATAGTGAAAGGTGGAGCTGGAGGAGGGTTGCTTCGTATAGGAGCGCAGGGCAGGTGATTGAATGTGAAGGAGAAGGATGTAGTAGTTTTATGATGAGGGATCACAAAGAGGTTCCGGAAAAGTCAAGTGAGTGCGAAGATATTTCCTATGTGGGATACCGCAATACGAGTGTGGTTGGAGGAGATAGAATTAGGAGCTGGAGGTTGGGTTTGCAAGGAATTGAGAGTGTATGAGAAGTAGATGAGTGAGTGAGATATTAGAGGCTGCACACCTCCATGTTATTTTATGAGATTTTGTAAGATGAATCTCTCCAGGTTATCAATGAGATGTCTTTAATTTGTTTAACATTCATTTATGTTACTAATGTACTCGTGTTTAATCATTTCTTGATTTTTTGCTTAGTTATATTGCCAAGCGGAGAGGACATGTTATACCTTTGAGATTGGCTAGGTTTTACCAAGCTTAAGAATGTAATTGCATCAATGTTCTTTATTTCTTGTTATGCCTTGAGGTTGGAGATTCCAGGCTTGTGAATTCTCCACTGGCTGGTGAGGAAGCACCACGCTTGGTCACTTCTTGAAAAAAGCTAATCTTATTCACTCCTGCAGCTACTGTGTTTACGAAAGTGCACTGCATCATAGATGGCATGGAGTCACCTCAAGAACCTTACAGATCTTGATTGTCTGAATGCACTTGTCAGCTGTCGGTGACCATTATCATCATTAGAAGGGGCGGTACACAACCTCACTGCCACGCATTAACCCACAGTAAGCCCTGAGAATGTGGAGCTTGCAAGATCTCCCAGTCCCTTTCCTGCTCTCAATGCTCTTTGCAGCATGCACACTTAAAGAAGTCCAGAACAGAGGAACTCACAAAAATGGGAGGATACTCAACCTAGTCAATTCCACAGCGTGCAGTGTGAGTAATGAGAAGACTAGACGGTCTTTGTAATCTAAACAAGAAAAAAGGCTACACGGCAGGCTGTGTGACTTTGTAGGCATGCACAGCAAGAATGTGCGAACCTACAAAATGACGCAGTGATGATAGGGTTTTTTTTTACCCAAGTTGGATTGATTAAAAAAATAAGGTAAAATGAGTACGTGGGAAAGAAATGTAGGTAGGGGAGTAATATGGGTGGGGGAAGCAACATTGATTGCGGAATTACAGAGGATGGGGTTAGCAATAAGGATGGTGGGCCGAATACTGAGGGCACAGTGGGGGAAAGCAACACAGAGGGTGTGGGGAGGGAAACATACGGAGACAGAGCAATGTGGAGGGGGGTTTATGTGAAAGAGCAAGAGACAGCTCAACTTAAAGCTAAAACGTAAGGGAGAGCAGCTCCAAGGGCAATTCTGTTAAAAAGTGAACGCATATATAAGAGTGGCTCGAAGTTATGGAAAAATAAAACATTTTAAACGTTATAAACAGAAATGTACTGAGAAAAGCAGGCAATAAAGCTGAAACGTAAAAGCACATGCACTCTTGTGGAATGTTTAAGAAGGTTTCAGTTCTTGACATTGTGGTATTGTTCATGGTAAGAAGTGTAATGTGCATATAGAAGTATAGGAAAGGCCCTAGTTTAAAACTGATAACGCATGGGAAAGCAAGTGGAAGGGCACATCTGTATAACACTGTAAACACACTGAGGGGCAGATTTATGAGTTCTGGCGCATCTCTGCAAATCAGCAGGGATGCGTCAGAAAAGATGCGACATGCAATTCCCTCCCTGTGCCACCACGAATGCGTCGCATTTACAATGCGGCGCACCGTGGCGCAAGGATTGGGCGATGCGTGTTGCATCCTGTGGCGTAAGGGTGGCGCATTGCTGGAGTCATGTTGCAAGCACAACGCAGCTCCAGCAATGCTCAGGGGCGCCCTATGCCTAACATGCTGCGTCACTCTTTGCGCCTGCTTCAAGCAGGCGCAGAGTTTTGACGTAGCATGGACGTAAAAGTGACTCCGTGAAATCTTGTAGATTTCACTGCATCACTTTTACGAGACGTTCCTGCGACGGAACGCCCACCCTGCGCCGGAACATCCACATGAAACCTAACGCAGGTTTCATGTGGCGCAGGGCTTTACAACGTGACACATCTGCCTAGATGCGTCACGTTATAAATAAGGCCCAATGTGGCGCATGGTTTAGGCCGACGCTGCATCACAGAAGAATCGCAACGGCGGCGTAAATGTGGCACATGGAGCTTGTAAATCTGCCCATCAGAGTGTCCTGAAAGAAAAAGGTGCAGAAGGTAGAACTTTTATAATGTTATGAAAAGAAATGTGCTGGGAGAATTTGGAAAACATAGTCAACAGGGGAAATGCATTCACTATCAAGCAGTGCTTTTAGCAAAAGAAATAAAGGTTTACCAAAAGCCAACACTTGTAAAAGGATAAAAGGAGCCAGATGCATGTTAAACGGGCATTGTTCCATGGAAGGGAGAAAGACTAAATGGACAGGCTAATAACAAATATACCGATTAAATATACAGCAAGAAAAACGATAAAACAAAAAGCCAGGGGAAAGCTATGGGTGGAGTTGATTTCCAGGTCAACTATCAACAGGACATAGCTAGCCTTCTCCCTAAAAAAGTGAATAAGATGGTCGGACCAGGACACCCAATCTTGGGAGATTCAGATACACTGACCAATCCTCGTGGTAAGTACTGCTATTAGCTGAAAGCCTTGGTACTTACTGTAAAGCTCACTGAAAAGCCCGGAACCTTTTGAGCAGTTAGGGGGTAATGAGGCAAGACATTTTGCTTTATTCTTGGAGAGTAATATAAGTTTTGAAAATCTCTGGCGATTTATTAATCTTCACACAATGCAACGCTGCTTAAAGAATTGCTATGCTGCATTTCGCTAAATTATTTATTTAGGTCTGTGGCAAATTTACTATACGCTGTGTCTGCACGCGTTAAGAACAATGAGCGGCATGACACTAGCATCATCCAAATGATGAATTGTATTGTCAATAAACAACTTCTTTATAGGAATTGTGGACACTTTAATGAAAATCAAGCAAACCCTTGCACACTATCCATCACTTAGGGCCATATGTATCATAGTTCCGTTTTGCGAATTCTAAATAGCGATTTTTAAGGAATCGGTATTTAGAAATCGCTAAATCGTATGTATGTAGGAAATCGCTTATTTTTAGCGATTCCTTAACATTCCTAAATTGCGATTAGCAAATTGCTAATCGCAAATTTCCCATCCATTTCTATGGGCCAGGAGGCCCATAGGAATGAAGGGGAAATTTGCGATTAGCAGTTTGCTAATCGCAATTTAGGAATATTTTCAAGGGTGCAGGGGTGTCTGCAGAACACCCTGCTGCACCCCTGAAAATTACATGTGGGGGCATATGGCGCACATACATGCCCTAGCGGCATGTATGAGCGTCATATGGCACCTTTGGATTTTACATTTTTTTTATTTTTTTTAAGAATTCGCAACTTACCACCAACTAGAAGTTGGTGGTAATTTTCGAATCCTTATGGGTATTTTTGAATAATTTTTTCTTTGATACATTGCATTTAAGGAATCGCAAAATTTGCGATTCCTTAAATGCAATCGCAAAATAAGGAATGGCAAATTTTGCGATTCCTTCTTTTGCTGCAAAAATGTTTCATACATACCATTTAGCAAATTAGCATTCGCAAAGGCCGAAATTCTACGAATTTCAGCCTTTGCGAATGCAAATTTGCTTGATACATATGGCCCTAAATGTCATACAAAAAAAGTCTGTGGTGAAATGTCAACATAACTAGATCAATCTGTCAAAGACACTATTCAAACTTCCTTGCCCCCACTCTAAAGTGTCTAATTTCTTGCATTTCATCCCGCACGGTTTTCACCTCAACAAATTATCATGCTCATCCCAAAACTGTACTTAAACAATCTCCAAAGGTGACACCCTCACACTCACCAAACATTCCCTGGGACCTACTGCACAACCATGCTCCTGACCTGCTTTGCCTGACAGAAATATGGCAAAATCCAACCTCTGCACCAGACATACTACAGCCATAACCCCGCACCAGGCATAGCCATCAGCAGAAGCCCAGAGGTGGAGTTGCTGTCATAATCAAAGAAAAGCATCACCTACACAGACATCTGCACCAGTTACATGAACCACCTCACATTCAAAATACGCATCACAGCCGACTTCTCCTTCATACACAGATTACCAGAACCTGTACCAATTTTGCCAGAAACATCATGGACTTTGTCACACTACTCCTCAACGCCTGCAAATTCATCTTCTTCACATATCTTAACCTTTACCTAGAAGACCACACAGACCCAAACTCTACGACTGTTCTAAAAAACCTCTTAAACCTCAGACTCTCTCAGCATGTTACTGAACCCACCTACACTGATGGACACCTATGTGACACAATTTTCTCCTCAGTCAACAACATCACCGTCGACAAGCCAGCAACTATGACATAGACAGACCATGCCCTCGTCAGTTTCAGCATACCCATTTCGTACCGCCACAGACCTACCACCACCAGACCCATCCACTCCAGTTTGAAAAGTTTCATAACAGAGAACTGGGTTTCCATCCTCTCCACACACTGGCCCAAGTGCATCAGCAACTTGCTGAATGCCAACAAGAACGCCAACAGCTGGATCAATGCATGTGTCAACACCCTTGCTTCTTTCAAGCACATCCCAACGGCAAGAGCCTGACAACAGGCGAGTTGGTACACAGAGGAACCCAGGCTAATTTAAACATCACTGCAAGCAGCTGAACTGCAAATGGAGAACAAATCAAGACATCACAGATTCAAACGTTTTCAAATCCACCATAAGACGCTACCAGCAGAAATGGAACACCAAGTGCAGAGCTCTTGCAGACCACTTCAATGTCAGAAAAAACAGCAGCAAGGAAATCTTTATGATCATCAAATATTTCACTGCACCTCCTGTCTCCTCCAGCAACCTCATCTCTTTGCAAGACCTTTACATAAGCTCTCAGCATTTTTCTGTAACAAAATCACCTCCAAATACAGCAACTTTGACCCTCAGCCTGACCCTGTCACCATTGTAAATCAACTTCCCATCATGGCAGAAGAATAAACGATGACTGACCTGCCATCACCATCATCAAAACTCTCGCTACCATGAAGACCATGCATTCCAAGGCCCCATTTGACATTTTCCCCCCAATGCCTTTACCATAGGACCCCTACCAATCAGAGAAACATTAACACTCACTCCCATCCTCACCATCTTCATTGAGTCAGCCACATTTCTGGACATCTGGAAAAACACCGCTGTCACACGCCTGCTCCAGAGACCATCTGCTGAGCCAGCCACACTCTCCAACTATAGACCCATCTCCCCCTACATGGCCAAGGTCTTAGAGAAACTAATCAACCAATAACCTATTTGCAACCTCAGCAACCACAAGCTCATCAACGTCATAAATTGTCGATTCAGACCCAACCGTAGTACAGGAACACCACTTATCGCTGACAAAGTTTACATTCACATGATCCTTGACAGAGGGGACATGACAGTTGTGAGAAGTTAGCCTGGCATATGTTGTCCACTATTCTAGTGGGCACTTTGCACCAGTCTAACTGACCCTTATGATGGTGGTTGTAAAGTCAACCTTATAGATCAGCTATCCTAGTGGTAGCATGGACCCACAGTCTTAGGCTAAAGCTTCAGAGAGCATGTGAAGCCAGCTGTTTTACCATATATAATCCCTTGAATACCAAATGAAAGGACACCACACAAGGTATATATCAAATATATATGTATTTATTACTAACACAACCGCTCTGCACTCTTTATGAGGTCAGAGTTTGAGATACGTTACAAGTTACTCATTTCACATACTATAAGTTGCACAAATACAATTCTGCCCTAGGGGCCTCACGAACCATATACTAAGTAAGTGGTATAAGGACCACTACAGGAATATTGAATAGGCCTAGGACCTAGGGAATCACTGGGGCTACACTACAGAACCAAAGGTTAGGAAGTAGGAGACCCACGGGAGACGCGTGCAGTGTGGGAACACAGTCGCGAGTTAGCATAGAGTTATAATGGGAACGTAAAAGTTACAAAGTAGTAGATTAAGGACACTTCCGGATGGACTACGGTAAAACCCTGTTAAACTAGGACACTTCGAGAGTCAACACCCATGGGAGCACCGGAGTACTCGGGTTACCTCACACAGGGAAGCCAGGTGCATAGGTGTCTTTTCGTGTCGGGTTTCGTCGCTGTTTCCTATGGAGAGCTGCAAAGAAGTGCTGCAGGCAACCAGGAGAAAAGTGTCCGGGTGGATCCAAGGCTGGATCAAAGATGAGAAGAACCTGCAAGCAGAGGGGAGAGAGTCTGGGTCACTAGCCAGTGACCAGGAAGGAACCAGGCAATGTCGAGATGCAATCAGGTGAAGAGGTGAAGCTTGTCTCTGCAGCCACGAGGACCAGGGGATGTCGACGACAACCAGGAGCTGGATTTGAGCTGTCCCACAAAGGATCTGGATGTCTCCGGTGTCGGTATCCAGATTGGACCCAACAAGCATTGGCAAACACAATCCACGCAGGAAGGGAAGATAGGTTTCAAGCCAGACCAGCAAGGTCTGGGGAGCTTCTCCTTCACAGGAAAGCTGGAGCAAGCCCCGAGCAACTAGGCAAGTGGTGTAGTTTTACAAGAAAGTCTTCGGAGGGCTAACTAGCCAACGGGCTAGCAACTGGGAAGATGCTTCAAGCTGAAATGCAGGAGCAGGCCCCAAGCGGTACTCGTGGAGTGTGGAGGGCTGAGCTTCAGAGCAAATAGCGCTTGGGTCTGGGGCTTCTCAAACCCCAATGCACAACTTCAAGGGTACCTCAGAAGCTGCACGGTTTAGAAAAGAGCAGATAGTCCAGGGTGTCTGGTCCCCACGTCTCTCGTGTCTGCCATGGGTCTCACCTTTGCTGTGGATGTGGGTTGGAGTCGGAGAAGTCTGGAAGTCCAGTTCCTGAGTCGCTGAGTCTTCGGGTTCCGGCAGGAGCGTCGACAAAGCAAACCGGCAAGTTACTGGCGGTGCCTGTTTGCACAGGGTGATCACTCCTTGACCACAAGGGAGATGCCTTCAGTCTTCTAGTCGGTATAGAACGTCGAAGGTCCAAGAGTTCTGTTTCAGAGTTTCAGTCCAGGATAATCTAATGTCTTTAGACACAGCTCCTATCTTTATACTAATCTAAGGGGCTGGATTACCTGCTAGGTCCCTCCTATGGGTGGACCCTGAGAAGGGGGTGGTTACTCCCCTTTCTCTTTGTCCAGTTTCGCACCAGAGCTGGGGCTGGAGTACCCCAGAAACTGGTTTGAACCGGGCTATGCATGGAGCACCTTGTGTGCCCCAGGCAGTGTCTCATTTTGCAGCCCTCCCTGCCCCAATACACTAAACGCCTGTCTGGGGAGGTGCTAGCACCTCCCAAGGCAGGAAACCTATTGTCCAGGCCTCCCCTGCCAGAGTTTCATCCAGCAGCAGGAGGTCAGACTCGTGTCTGTGGCAGCAGCTACCATTTTGTGATGCTGAGGTTCTCTTTAACTTTAACCGGGTAAAGCAGTAACTATATGTCTTTTCCCTCTAGAAGGGTGGAATGCTACCCCCGCCACCAGAACTGGCGGGGTTAGTATTCCAAAGTGTTTGACACCTTACACGACATGTTTTGATAAAGCCAAACCAAAGTTAGCATTAACCGCGAAGATTATAATGCACTTAAGAGTATATGGTATGGCTATATCATAGAACAGCTATAAGGACATGGTTCCGAAAGCTGCAGAGGGGCTCAGCTCATGCTAGGGCACCCTCTCACATAAAACCAAGCACTCTGCCTCCAGGATTGTTAAGGCCTGCCATAGGAGTGACTTATAGGTTACTATATGTCTATATATAAGGGTAGATATAGGTATACTATATCTAAGCAAGGGGTGATTACACCACCTTGTCCAAGCTGAGTGATCAGCCTGCGGTGTCAGTTTGGATGGCCAGCCAGGGGTGGCATAATACATGCTGCAGACCCTGGTAGGCCTTGGTTGCACCTATGCCCTGGGTACCTAAGGTACACTATACAGGGGCTCACAAAGGTGACCCAATTCCCAATCAGGTATGTACCTGAAGTACATGGAGTCCATTTTACAGGGAGAGCAGATAGCCTGGGGCCCTGAGTAGCAGGATCCCAGGCCAACTAAGTCAAAAACCAGCTAAACACTAGGCAAAAAGTTGGGGTAACCATATAGTCAGATATCCATCTTCCTACAACAGTCCCCCTCATTCTTCTGGGCCTCTCTGTAGCATTTGACATGGTCTCACACCCCATCCTCATCAGGCAGCTGCATGAATTACCAACCAGGGAATTGCATTCTGCTCTAACTTAAACAACTGTATCAAGAACTGTGCAGACGGTCTTGCACCCATGAAACCAAACTTTCAAAGAAGAATTAACAAGCAGACCAGCTGGTTCTCAGAGGACCTTCGAGACTCCAAATGCCACTGCAAACAGCTAGAAAATAAATGGAGAGCTAACCATGACACCACCAGCAGAATCATCTACAAGGCTGCACTCAGAGGCTTCTACAAGCAGCTAAGAGACACCAAGTAAAATGTGCTAGCCAAATGAATCGAAGGGCGCCACAATAGCTGCAAGGAGATCCCCTCGATCATCAAGGAATTCACCACCCACTCAGCCTCCGTCAACAGCATCACCCTCTTCCAGTGAACTCTGCAATTACCTATCAAATGTCTTCTGCAACAAAATCACAATTATCTACAGCCACTTCATACAATAACCAGACTGAAATGATCTCATTGCAAACCTGCCCATCACCAACAAAGATGGCCACCTGACCGTATGGAAAACTCTCACCAAAAAAAATACAATGACGAACATGCAGACCATACACTCAGGAGCCCCAACAGACCCATTTCCTCACCATGTTTCACACCTTACAGCATCACACATCAGCACCACCCTCACCCACATCATCAGCACCTCCATCACTTCCACCACATTCCCAGAAGACTGTAAGTATGCAGTAGTTAACGCCCTCCTCAAGAAGCCGTTGGCTGACCTGAGCCTATTAAGAAAGTCAGTCCTTAATCCCTGTACCCCTGCCCAAACAAAGTAATAGAGATGGCCATCAACAAGAACCTCACAACCTACCTTGAACACCACCACCTACCAGACAACCCTTAATCAGGATTCAGAAAAAAAAACAAAGCACTAAAACAGTACTCATTGCAGTCACCGATGACATCAGGACCATCCTAGACTGAGGAAAAACAGCTAACTCATCCTACTCAACCTCTCTGCGGAACTCTACATTGTCTCCCAGAACACACTCATCAGAAGAGACCATGAGTTTGGCACCCAAAGACCTGCACTCAACCAAACATGCTCCTTCCTCATGGTAAGAACCCAAAAAGTCAGATTGACACCCTTCACATTGGAGACTAAGAGCCTGATCTGCAGAGTTCCCAAGTATTTTTCTCT
The DNA here is from genome assembly GCF_964261635.1 of Lissotriton helveticus. Lineage (NCBI taxonomy): Eukaryota > Metazoa > Chordata > Amphibia > Caudata > Salamandridae > Lissotriton > Lissotriton helveticus. The sequence goes on from NC_136065.1 coordinate 1,542,707,146, forward strand.
CAGCACTACTGTATTCAAAGTCTACATATTCCACTGATCAACATCATCCAATCCCAAGGCATCACCCTCCTCTCCAACGCTGATGACACCCAACTCATCCTCTCCCTGACAGACAAGACAACCACCATCAGAGCCAACATCACCAATTGCATGGCCATGGTAGCAGAATGGATGAGAACCAACTGCTTGAAACTCAACTCAGATAAGACAGAATAACTGGTTTTTGGAAACAGGACCTCCATATGAACTACCACCTGGTGGCTGCCAGAGGTAGGATCAATACCCACTGATCACGCCAGAAATCAGGGGATCATCCAGGATGACAGGCTCAACATGACAGCACAAGTCATCGCAGTGAGTGCTGGCTGCTTCCACATCCTATATATGCTACGAAAGATCTCCAATTCAGTGCCACAGATCACCAGACGTACTATCATGCAAATACTCATTACAAGCATACTCGACTATGCCAACACACTGTAAACCGGAATCCCCAAGCAACTCCTGAACAGAATTAATCCCATCCAGAATGGCGCAGCAAGACTCATACTCAATAGCACGGCAAATTTCCCTCTAGGAACCAAGGGCCCCTGATTCCTAGAGGGAGATTTGGTGTGCTTTTCTACTTGTTCGTACACTGCCCAGGTTAAGGACTCAGGTCCAATTAAAGCCAGACCACTAGTGGTGAATTTCAGGTGGTTGAAACCCCTGGTCCTCTAGATTGCATCAGAGAACAGCTTGGGAGGGCGTATCTATTTCGCACTCTTTGTCTCTTCAACTCCTGCAAAGCGTTTTTTATTTTTGAGTCGGACTTTGATTCCTTCAACACTGCAGGTGGATTTAGACAATCACCACGTACCTGAATGGTGAGGCATTGAGATTCATTCAGACTTAATAAGGGCAGATCGCAAGAAACCAAGAAAAATGTTGTTTCATTTTGTATCATACATTGTTAAGCAGCAGATACTGGGGCTGGCATTCACAGATAAAACTTTAACAAGCAAAGACTTCACATTTAATATCAGCTCCGATATTTGCAGCTCCATCTACCAGCTCGAACAAAGAATGGCCGAGCTACATAATTTAGGGGGTCAAGGTGCAATTAAGATTTTCAGCTATGCCTAGGATTATGTGGCAGAATGAAATATATAATATCAGAAAGGCGGAACAGTCAGAAGAGCTTATTGAGACCACGTAATGCTCAATTTAGGGGAGAGCGATGCACTCACACCTTTAACATTCGAAGAGTTAGGAAAGGTACAAACAGTTAATAAAATATTGGGAAATGGGTATAGGCAGGGGTTCCTGGTCAAGATCTAGTTAATTAGGCTAGAGGAGGCTGCTCCTTCTCTTACATCGCAGGCAAGACCTGGAACGACCTGCCACTCCACCCCCGAACAGCCCCCTCGTTGGCAGACTGCAGAAAGAAACTCAAGGCCTCGGGTGACAGTGCCACACTCTACAAATGCTGGTTGATTGATTGATTGAAGCAATACTCTTCAAAAGCTTGAAGTTCATGAGAAATATTAGTTACATTTGAGGTTTAAGGATTATTAACCTTATTTTTATCTGTGATGAAGATGCAACACTTCCTCACCTTCAAAACCCTTCAAACAATGCCTTCCTTCAAAAGAAGGATGTCTAGTGCTAAGCACTTTTGCATAATCATTGCACACATAGCAAATAGCTCAGTTTTTATTTGTGCTAGGACAACGGCAATATTGGAAGCGAGCAGATCCATCCATAAGCGTAGATCACATTCTAATCTTCACATCATTTCTAGCCACTCCAATAGATGGAACCTTAGCTCCTAATACATCTAGCATGATATGCCCAAAACGATGTCACCTTCTTCAAACTAACAGCATCACTCTTCTAATTCACATGATCGACTCTTCACAATACCAGAGCAAGATAGCAAAAGCCAACCAATTGCTTGGCAGGTTGAAATAGGCAGTCTTACCACACACATAATAAATTTCTCTAAGTATTGACTCTTCGCCAACCAGGAAATCACTACTAATGACATAACTCCTTTCACACTCACTCTTTCCCAGAAACTCTATTGACCTTACTCCTGTATGTTCATAACACACCATAATCAGGCCACCCTTTCTTTCATGCTCCATTCTCAACATCTGACACAAATCTCTTTTTTAATTCTATTCTCATCCTTCCTGTCTCTCAAAATCTTCATTCTCTTCTCATTATATTCTTTAACAAATTAAACGTTTTCTTTACTCAGTTTTTACACAAATACTCCCTTTTAGTTTGTTTAGTGTATAGGTTAGTTTATGCAACTGTTTTGAAAATATTTACTATAGTTTACCCTATTCTCAGTATCTTCTGAAACAGGAAGGTCCTACAGCAAAGGGTTGAAATCTGACAAACATGGCAATAGAAGCTCCTGATTATTAATTACACTTACAAAACATAACATGGAAGGCTGTGAGACATTAACAGTTGTAGATAGGTCACTTCTTCACCTACAAAAAAATGAAGAAATTATAAACTATGCAGTTCGTAACCCCCATTTTTGCAATATTTGCATAGATAATATCCTTAAAACACTCAAGTACACCCAACACAATCCAAACTTCAATCCATGGTGAAACCAGATAAGTCTTTTCCAGGTTATGAAAAAGTTCTGTTGCTTGTTCTTTCAAAGTTCTTTTACTGGTGTTGTTTCAGGTGCGCTGGGATCCTCAGAAAACGTATCAAAGTAAATGAAGTAGCCAGAGGCAGTTCTGGCAATTGTAGGGATTGCATCAGGAATCATTTAAATCACTGGAATCACTTGATCACTTGTTACATTTGTATAGTCAGAAGCTAATTCGTTTTAGACAAGTGTTTCTTGACGAACTGTTATTTGGTCTCAAGAGCTACAAGTTCCATGGCTTTGTTGCATAGTCCTTCTTTTCGCATTGCAGATTCTTCAAAGGTGATGAGTCTCTCAGTTTGAACCTCTTGAATAGTAGCCAGATTAGGGTGTCTGCTGCATCTTTGGAGTCCACTTGGCCTACTGCTTATCATCAGCAACATGATGTGGTTTTTACCAGGTCGATGGACACAAACCTGTTCTCCTTTTTACCAGCAACAGTAATACTGTTCTTGATCCGTGGATTGCTAGGACAGGTACTGGTTGTCTGTAAGAAGGCCCAAATTCCTTCATGTCCGCGATCTTTTCCCTGACTAGATCCCCAATCTTTTGAATCCAGACAGGTTTTGCTGGGACGGTTGGTTTTTCTTCAGTGGTCGTTGGCTTCAGGAACATGTTACTTTGGCTTTTTCTTATTTCATTTAAGTCCTGGAAAACAGCCAAATGGTCTTTGATATAAAAGTGTTTTTGTTCTACCACTGAAGTCTGACAATCGAGATCCGAAATAATCATTCTTGTTCCAAAAAGGATTTCATATGGAGTGATTCTCCCTAGAGAACTTCTTGGCAGATTATTAAGACTACGTTGGACACTTATCAGATGTTTGACCCACCCATCACCCGAGCCCTATACCTATAGCTGTTATAGATTGCTTTATGTCCCATTTTTTTCTCTCCACTACCGAAATTTCCCTCAGGATGTAATGGACTAGAGTACCACAATGCAACGCCCAATTTGGCCATGTCCTCCTTGTAAGTTCGAGAGCTAAATGCAGGACCCTGGTCAGAATGTAGCGTACCGACTGGTTATGTGCCGATACAGAAAAAAAATCTTGTCTTAATATTTGTGGGACCGCATTTGTCCATAGGGACGTCTGCGTGTAGAAAGTCTAATGCTGTCTAACAATGGTGTCTGTACTGGGCTGGCTACACTGTAGTAGGGTATCTGGCGGCGTTCTCTGCTGCGATCTCTGTTGCAGTTATGGCAGTTAATTGTGAATGCGTGAATGTGACCATTCATCCCTGGCCACCAGTACGTCTCTTTTAATTCTAGTATAGCTTTAGAGATCCCCTGATGTATCAGACCCTCTCCCAAATGTGCTTCGTCTATCAAAGCTACTCTACGTTTCCTGTTTGGAATCACTCTATCCCCCACTCCAGGGATTCGAGCAAAAGGAATGGAGTTTGCGTCAATTATATATGAGTATTTGATTGGATAGTTTTGAGGTAACACTGCACCGCTGGCTTTGCTTGTAGCATTGACAGCTAGCATCCATCTATTTTCATTTTTGAACGAGTGATTGCAGCTGTGGAAGCCGTTTGCACAGCTGACTTCGTGGCTTCATCAGCCAATGAATTCCCTGCAACATGAAAGCCAACACGTTGATGACTCAGTGTATGTATCACGTGAACCTTTTGTAGTTCTTGTTGTTACTGAACTACTTGTTCCCAAAGCAATTTATGCTTGATTGTGCCACCTATTGCATCTTTGTAACCGTTTTGAATCCAGTTTTGCAAGTATTCATTGTAAGATTGAACACTATAATATGAATCACACACTATGAGTGTGGGGAATTCGCGATGAGTATTTTCATGCGACATCTTAAATGCTTGTGGTTTGTAAGCTATCGGCACTTTTTTTTCCTTCGTTAAAGGCTAAGTATGTGAATCTGCATTGTCCTGGAATGATTCGAATCACAAAGTTGCGTACGTTTACGCGTGTTTGTAAATGTTTTGTTGCTAACCTATCTGTTTGCAATGAATGCTAAATTTCTCTGTGTTGTTGAGTCCAATTAACTGTTTTGAAATCATAGAGAGGTTTAACCCTTTCTGCGTAGTTTAGAATGTAAGTTCTTCCAAAATTCAGGAAACCTAGAATCGACTGTAAGTTTTTCAGCGTTTTTGGAGGTTGGAGCAGCACAAATTTCTCTAGAAAGTTTGCTGCCAGGCTTTTGCCTTCACTTGATAACTCGTAACCTAGAAAAAGGACGTTGAGGTAGGCAATTTTTGATTTCTTGAAATTGAATTTATACCCTTCAGAGGCGAAGCCCAATATTATGGTGTTCACCCTGTTCAAGTGCCTATCCAAGTCATCCTCTGTTAGATAGATGTCATCGACATATGATAATGCATCATCATCATCATAGGTTTGTAGTAACTCTGTTACTCTGGCTGAAAATAACCCTTGACTATTCTTGCATCCCTGAGGGAGACGATAGAAGTGACGCTGTGTCCCCATAATTGAGAAAGCTGTCAAGTACCTACTTTCTGGTGCAATGTTTTGACAGAAGAAACCGTTAGAAATATCTAATGTGGTTTTGTATTTTTTACGCACAATGTTATTCATTAATGCTGCACTGTTTGTATTTTGTACTGCAAAGGTTTTGCAACAAGAGTTTAAATGTCTGTAATCCAATATTAGATGATATGTATTGTCTGGTTTGGAGACAGGAAACAAATGATTGTTCATGGACGAGGTGCATGTTTCAATCACCCCTTGGTATTCAAGTTGATCTAATATCTCCCTGACTTGTTTTTTAGCTTCTTGCTTAACTGGATACTGCCTTTGTGCAGTCGGTTGATTTTTTAACTGGATTTTATGGTGAGGAGAATCCGCATCCCATCCTACATGATTTTTATATTATGCAGGAGCCTGGGCTACTGCCCATTTCCTGGCATAGGTATATTTGAAATTAATTGGAATGTGGTCGGAGAAAGCTGGCATAATGATTTCTTCGCCATGTGGGCACTCCCTGACAGATTCAGGTGGCCAGTCTTGTTCAGCTAGAAGAATATCATAACCCTGAGAGAGTCCCTCCCAAATGAGTGCTCTTATTTTTCTAGTTATGCCCCCCTCCATCCGGTGTGTTACTTCGTTTAACTTATGGGGGACACTAACCCTGGTATCTGCAGTTTCAACTTGGATGTACTCATTCAAGTCCACTGTCTCCAGATGATCCTTCAAGATCTTCCGAACTGTTGTGACTTCTGCTGCGCTGTCCAACATCGTTTAAAACCCATTCCCTGTTCTTGAGTTGTGTCCTCAAGATCCTCCCCATGTCTGATTTTTAGACCTGCTACCTTCTTTTTGGTAAATTGAGTTTTCTTACTTTTCTGAACGTGTTGATCATCTTTGGACTTCACGCGTTCTTCTTTGTTTTCTGACCGTCCTCTTCTTTCGGGTTTTTGTGATGAAGTCTGAAAGGTACGAGAGGAACGTGTATCAGTATCTTGATATTTATCAGGTTTTCTCAAATTATCCCTATTCCTGAGGTTATACCTCCTTTCAGAGGGCTCCTTTTGAGGAGACCTACCTCTGGATTGAGAACGCTTAACTCTTTAGAAGTTTGTTTAGTGTTCTCCCACTTCTTTTTAGGAGGAGTAGGAGTGTTTTTAATAAAGAGCTTTAACTGTGTATTTCTACTAATCTTTGTATATTACTTAGTAATTCATCGTCTGACAATGCTTCAATGTCAGGGTCAGGTCTGTAGTTGGCTAAAGCTAGCCATGTTGCTCCTGGTCTACCTAGTGGACTGAGCCTGGTAATGTGATTTATATGTTTTAGGGCGCCTTTAAACCAGACTGCATGCTCCTGGTAAGTTAGTGGAATTTCAATATCCTCGAAAATAATGTATTCCTCTGGTCATTCATCTTCTTTGTAGAAGTGAAACACTTTTGTTCTTGGATCTGCTTCAGGGAAGACTATCCATGAATAGAATACCTCTGTCTGGTGATATTCATGTGAATCTATCACAAATACTACCCTACCACCTCTTGCTGATAGGCCATTTCATATGAGAAATTAATAGTGATGGCTTTCCTTAAATTTTCTTGAATGCTTATAGCATCCTTGTCGGTCTCTGTAAAGTTTAAAACTTGTACGGCGTTTCCACCTGTAGCTCCACCGTTCTCGGTGTCGCTATCCGTCACGTTATCCGAACGTTTGCAAAGCAAGTTTCAATGAAACAAAGATAAGGTGCACAATACACTGTATCCTTCAACGTTGAAAAACCAAAAACTAATACATAGAATTTTCCGTCCTCCTCAGCTATAGCGGATATTATCCCTTTACTCACTCCAGAAGTCTATTGGAGTATTACGGAAAAAGGGGTCTCTGAGAAAAGCACGACTGAGTTACTTTAGTATCTAGCGTTAAATTAGTGCCTTACCAAACGTTGGGTGCCATGTAGTGTAGTTCCTATATTCCCAATAGGCTCTGCACATTGGAATAATATATTCTATAGATTTGACGTAGGACTGAGGTCAACTAGGTCTCTATCGAATATACTAAACTCAATTGCCTGTGTGCCAGCTAACTCAGAGGCCACTAGAAACGTTCTTGAATACACAAGAAGGGATTTGTTTCTGACAACTGCATAAACATGACAACTTTGTTTCCCAAGAATAAGAATATATCTCTCAGAGTCGCAGAAACAATAGATAAGTATTTCACTCAGTAAATCGTGCATGCTTAGTTTCTCCAGAGTTGCAGAGAAATAGTGAGACGGGCGTTTCGAAAAAAAAGGGTTTATTGAACAGTCTTCTTTCTCATGCAGAGAGGTGAACTGCTACAATTGTTATGCAGACTGCAAAGTATAATGCATACAGCGTAAACAGTAATTTGAAATAATACTGTAAGAGCATTGTATGGTTTCTAAGCCATATAAAAATACATACATAAATAACATTGACTAAAATACTCAACTGGTGCTTCTAGAATACGCCTACCCCAATGTACCTAACCTAAGTCTAGTACGAGGGAAGAAGCAAGTATTGTGTAGCATAGGTTTCGTTTTTGCCAATAATCTACCAAAGGTTTCTCTAGGTTCTAATCAGCTCCATACCTTAGAATGAAGGAGGTCTGGTATCTCTGTCTCGGGACTCGATTTCCCAACACCCCGCAAGGGGAGCCGGAAACACTGGACCTGAATTCTTGGCAGGAGAAGGGCAGCTTCCTGATCGTGCTTCCTTCCGTACTTGCTGTAGCAAGCTACGTCGGGCAAGTAGGTCTTCGAACTGCTCCGAACCACTGTATCTTGCTAGAGCAAGTGATGGTATATTTATACCTTGAAGGTGTTTAGGAATGCCATAGTTTGACGTAAAGTCGGGTATATGAACGTCAGGAAAGAACCCCAAGGGAATAGTTGTTCTTTGTAAAGTAACTGAGTTCTTGGACAAATCAATATTCAGGCAATGGGAAGTCCCTGGCTGCTTAAGCTGGTTTTCCAAGAAGTCATTGTGACGTTTGGTACGGGTGGAAGTAGCCATGCCTGTATTTGGGTAGCATGGGCTATGCCTAAATAAGGGCTTGATTTCTATGCAATGCGAATTGTACCTATATAAGGGCATGAATCCGGAAAATTCACTCGGAGCTTAAAATGCCACACAACACTACAATGAGTGTTTGAGAGAGGTTATGCCCCCAAGACAATTTGGAGAAAAATGGCAAAAATGGTGCGCTCTACAACACATTTTTTTTAATTATATATTCAATTGTATTAGCTTTTAAAATATAGTAAATGATAGGCTTGGAGTGCAGATTCAACAATCTTTATTTGGAGCCCTTCAATGTGTCTTTCACTATCCCCATCCAACAGTGCCCCTCATCTCTCCATAGCCTTTCTCTCACACACATTTTATTTATTTTATAGTGCCTCTCATACCAGAATATGGTGTCAGAGCACTTTACATCAACAACATAGAGACAATTATTAATACATGTGCAAGCCAGTGTGTAGAAAATGTTACATAGCACAATGGGCACTACGAGGTGTAGGCATTTTTTTAAAGGGCTTGGGCTGGAGAAGCACAAACTCAGGATTAAAACTGAAGCACAGTGGTTGGGGTTACATTTACTAATAAGAACTTATTTCTACTTAAACAAACCCTTTTTAGCAACATTAGGATAATGAAAGACTAAAATAAATAACTCCTGTACCATGCAGCCTGCATGCTGCTCTTTATTGGAAGTTCATAGATCACTGTGCTAGATTACTATTTTGACATATGAACTGTACAGTAAAAAAAGGATATCTGTGACAAAAGCAGTGACCCACTAAGCTATGCACATAATATACACTTCTGTGATCTGTGTAGTACACATTCTTTGCAGCAGGAATATCAACCCTCTACACTAGCTTAGATGAGTCAAAACTGCCACAGGAAGATTATTCACCAGAGATATGTGGACACTTTTATTGTTGCTGAAAAGTGCTCCATATACAAAGAACTCTGCATTGGGTGCTTTTAAAACTATACCATATTTCAAAACATAGGGAGGCTAGAAATGAAAGTGAGTGCTGTGCGGATTATGCTGGTCTGCTGATTTTGTTACTGGGGCCGACATTGCAGCACTGCTGCTAAACTGCCCCCAACAAAACCGCCCCCCCAGTAACAAAACCTTAAAACATGAACAAATGGTCAGTATTTTTCTTTTGGGAAGGTGGCAACGCTAGGGGCCGAGTCTAATTCTTACCACACCAGTGAGACTTCTTCCTGTCACCAGTATTATCTGCAGAGGTCTGACTCCGACCCGCTTACAAAGCTTTAAACCCCTGGGTTTACAGCGTGTGTGATCCGGCCCTCGGGTTCACAACTGTGTTGTTTGAAGTAATGTTGTTTACAATGCAGCTCTTTTGCTTTTTGAAGACGATGAATGAAAGGAGGATGATCTCTATGGCTACGCTGAGCGGTGCCGCTTCAACAGCATTCAGTAGCACCAGTTCCTTTCTGCTCCCTCCAGTTCCCTGAGAGTGTCTGCTTGTCGGTAATTTGTTGCCTGGTTTAGGACGTGTAACTTTTAAGGCAACATCTCTACCTGATGGATCCGTAAACCTATACATGTTGAAATCAGGGGTATAGATAGGGTACCATGGGCCCTAATGCAAGCAAAACGCCTTGGCTGGTTTGGCCTGTAGTGTAATCTAGCAGTGTCAGAAAGGCTAGTTGGACAGGTCAGTGTCTGGGCTGCTTTTGTGAGTGGTATTTACTGTTAATTTCCCTAATACTACCACACAACAATTGCTTGTGGCAAGCACAAATACATGCAAACTCTCATACCCAGTGCTTAATTTGGAAAAGACTAGGTGCCAATGCCCAAATGTCAGCACACCGAATAGCAGGGCTATGTAGTATTAAATCCACAACATGCCTCTTTAATCTACTACCAGACACTCCTTGCCCCTTTATCTCAGTCTTGCAGGTTCAGGCTGTCGTCCCTTTGTAAACATTTTCCTGTCTATGTTCTTCCTTCTTTCTCTTGCTCCCAGTAAACACCTAATGCAGAAAAATAAGTGCTGCTCCCCAAAAATGAGTGTAAGTGGCCTCCACTGGCAAGCAACGGCTCAAATTAAGCACTGCCCATACCTTTCAAAACACCTATAGAGTGTCTCTTAAAAGTTCAAACTGCCCCAATTTGCAATTGCGAGCCACTTTGTTTTTTCGCCATCTGATTCTTTAATGGAGGCCTCTTTTATTTAGATGCCCTAGTTCGTGTCCCATTCTGACCCTGTTGCCGGTAGTTGAACAATACAAGTTATGTTATGTTACAGTAATTGAACAATGCAAGTTATGTACTGTTATGTTACAGCAATTTGTTAGGCTCACATCTACCCTGAGGTGCCTTGGCGCGTGCTACTACTGAGCAGGAAAGGAGCCTAATTGTTAAAGATCCATACTTTAGCCCCTTTCTAAAGGAAATCAGTGTGGACATAGCTCTAATGTGAAGGGACTGATTGTTCCAGAGCTTTGTCGTTTCAACAACAAAGCTTCTGACTCCCCAGCTGGCTTTGCAGATTCTTGAAGTCATCATAAAATTCGCTCCTAGTGAGCTAGGGATGTATCGCTGAAAGGAGTCAAGTCAGAGGAACTTATTAAGCGCACATATCCTCATAGGGTCTCTTGGTGCTAGCGGAACCTCCGTGGAGCCTGACAGTCGGAGTAGCAGAAATGATGGCTGGTCGAATAGCAAGGTTTTTAGATTTTTTTTAAAAAAGCTTGTGGTCCGTGATGGAAAGACGATGAGATGGCAATTTGTTTCAACGAGGGGGAAAAAGACATTTAGAACTGGACCTAAGCGTCCAACTTGGTTGATACCAACTAAGTGTCTTAGCCAAGTAACTTGGCCCGGTTCCATACATATTCCTATGAACAAGACAAAGGATTTTAAAGTGCAAGAACTCAGGGACAGCTTTATGTAATGCTTTGTATTCTATGCACAGGGCCTTAAATTTGACACGGCTTCTTACTGGAAGCCAATGCAATTGCCGAATTTCCTTAGCCTCCGATTTGGATTTAAAAGTCCCAGAAAGGAGGCTGTCGGCCGCATTCTTCACCTTCTGCAGCTTATTGAGTTTTTTCTGCATATTAATATAAAGACCATGGCAGCAATCCAATTTATAAACTTTAGAAAGGACTAATGCTGTGGTTACAGTCTTTCGAGACAGTTCTGGGATCAAAGGGAATAATTTCTTAATCATTCTGAGCAGGAAGAAGCAGGAAGAGATGAAAGAGTTGACCTGCGGCCTAAAATGTAGCTTTTCATCTATTAGTATATCAAAATCTTTTGCCTTGGTTGCTGGTATAGGAGGAGAACCCAATTCTTCTGACCGCCAACTAGGAGACCAGACAGGAGAGAGATTACCAAAAGGAACCACGTAGGTTTTATTTGAATTAAGTTTACGGCTGTGTCTGTTCATCCAGGAACTAATTGCCAACATGCAATCATGGAAAATGGCTGAAACCGCAGTACCATTGTTCAAGGCTGATAGGACAATTTGAGTATCGTCTGCATACAAGTTTAGTGCAAGGCAAAAGGATTTGACGAGAAGAGCCAGCTCTGTAACATAAATGTTAAACAGAGTTGGGCTGATAGATGAACCCGGCAGAACCCCGCAGGGGAGAGAAAAGGAAGCTGATTCATGATTACCCAGTGCTATTGATTATAGTCTGTCAGTAAGAAAAGAAGTCAATAGCCCTATTCTTGATACCCAAAGTACTGATACAATTAATCAGCATCCTATGGTCAACCGTATCAAATTTTGCTGACAGGTCGAGGAGAATAAGTGCACCTTTGTCCAGAGTGGCCCTTATCTCCTTTGTGGCTTTTTTCAGGTCTGACTCTGTGCTATCCTGTGACCTGAAACCAAATTGCGTCTCATCCAACAATTGATTCTCTTTCATGTACTGTGTAAGATGAGAATTCATCACTTTTTCTACTAGTTTAGCGGGAAGCGGAAGGCGTGAGATGGGCCGATAGTTGCTAGGATCGACTGGGTTCAGGTTGGGTTTCTTTATAAGTTGAAGTATAGAGGCCCTATTCCACTGAGTCGGGAAAACTCCGGAAATAAACATGGAGTTGAAGATGGCTGTGAGATTTGCACCTATCATGTCTGAAAAAAGTTTTAAAACCAAGGGAGGGCAAGGGTCGAATGGCAAGCCAGACCTTACCTTGCTCACGATGGTGGCTATCTGCTCTGCCGTAACAGGAGAGAATTCAGTAAAAAAACAGACCTTGTGAGACTCATCAAATGAATCAGATATGACCTCAAGTGAAGTGGTAGCCTCAGACTCAGAATACGTTTGATTTACTTTATTCTTGAAGCAATGCGCCAAAGTGTCACAAATGGCTTGCGTGTTGTTACTAGAATTAATAGTGAGGTGAGGTGAGTTTATATACCACTTGAAAAAGCTGTTTGGTGGAGTTTTAAGCTGTCCCTATTTGCTGCATAAAATATTCATTTTATATCAGTTTATATCTAGCCAGAACCTGCTTAAAACGAGATTTCTCTTGCAAATTATAACACAACCACCACCATCTTTCCTGTCTCCTACAATTTTCCTTTACAAGCCTAGGTGCTTCAGAGAACCACGGGGCAGAGTGGATTTTCCTATTTTTGGAGACTTTTGTGTATGGGACTAATTTAGAGAAGGCAGCCAGAAGCCAGTCTGTGTAAATTTGAGAGGCCTGATCTACATCAGGTTGGGTATAAACCAGCTGTTGGGTGAGGAGAGAACTGTTTATATTTTTCCAAGACCGAGATTTGCCTTAAAAAGGCACAGCGTAAGGTTCATAGGCCATTCTAACATGTTTATCTCGAATATGATGGCATCCTTAATAGTGATCAGCTCATTATTAGTAAAAAAGCCATCTAGAGTATATCCAGCCGAGTGAGTAGGTACGTTAATTGTTTGTGTAAGCCCCAGCGAGCCCAATGTATCCAATAAAGCTGCAGTGTCCTTATCTGATAAAGGATCCAAGTGAAATGTAAAACCACTTAGTATGTCAGGCTCAGGATGAAGAGGGCCCACCTAACAAGTCAAGTTCATGGTGGGAAGGGCCCCTAACAGCCCTCTACCTGGTGTCACTTTTTGAGTTACATGTGTAAGAAATGTAACTAAGGTGCTACTTCCCAACAGTGCCTCAAATCTGAAAACACAAGCAATGTCCTAAAGAAATAATAAATATGTGAAGGAGTGTTGGTTGAGTAGTACATCTGATCTGTATGAGAAGAGACTGTACCGCTGATAGGATTGATTACCAATGTGTTTCAAGCAATAGTAACCACACATGCTGGGTTGTTGTTTCGACCACTATAAATAACCACATTCCTGTCACTGAAGCATTTAAATGTGTCTAACATGGTTCCTCTTTTCTGCCATCGCTGCATTTATATCTTCCGGGATTTTAACATTTCTGTCTTATCTACCCTTATTCTATACATGTGTTTTACATTTTACATTATATGGTAGGGTTGGGATCTTTTTCGGCAATTACCACTCATTCATCACATTGTGAATTAGACAATTTACAAGTGAGACTAAGATCTCAGAAGCACAAATCTGATTTTGGTTCATGAATCGATTTGTTTTTTAGACTAATTAATAGTTTTTCTCCAAAATAATTTGTTTTCCGAATTCAATTTTCAAGAATGTTTGCTTTAATAAATACAGTGGGGTTGGATGACCTTCGCTTGATTTTTCTCCCTGGGACCCCCATGTTAAGCATGGCGAACCTGGGAATTGTAATCAATTATTTTGTTCATCTTGGTTAGTAAGTGTCTGTTTTTCGAAAAAAATCTCCATCTCTCGAGTCTGTTTTTTTAAAAACTGATAGAAAGCAACATGTTGACTCCTTGGCAATTTCAAGGTGCCAGAACATGCACCTTCCCATCACTAAAGAGGGCTTCAAATATCTGGGAATCTTCATTTCTGAAAACGTGACAAACTATCTCACCCATAGCATCCAGTGCTTTCTAGCGGACCTTCGAGACGATGTGGCTAGGTGGCGGCGTCTCCCCCTGACATTATAGGGAAGGGCCGCCATCTTCAAAATGATCACACTGGAGGAGGAGCTTGGCGGGCATCCGAGATGGCCGCGTGAGCACAGCGCTCCCCGGACCCCTGCCGCTCCCGGCATAATATCCTGTATGAATCCTGATTTTTCGCGAGGATTTCTATAGAGGACGTTGAGCTGATCTACCTGGACCTTTCAGAAATTGATTTGGACACCGGGTGCCTGAGTTATGGTGAATTGAACTTTTGGGCTCCGCCCTTGAGGTGCGCCCGGGACTGGGTGAGGTTCGGTGGCCGTCTTGGAGTTGAACAACAACGGCAGGGGGATTTGACTGGTGGGTCCCCTTCTTAAGTTTCGGTTTCGATTCTGCCTCGGACTGGGACATTGGTGAGAGGGTCGGGCCAGAACTGGTGCCAGGACACACGTCGGCTGTCTGGCCTTTGGCTGGACTATTTTCCTCGTTGGCTGCCTCTCTCCTAGTGATACCCCTCTTGCGGTCCTTTGGTCCCGGGGTCTCCATTTCTGGTGCCCGGTCCATTGACCCTGCTGAATCTTCTTGTGACGCATCTTCAAAATGGCGGGCAGAGGGGATCGGGAGACGCGCAAGACGAAGACACCTCTGCGCGGGGGTCCGGTCCAATCTAATGTTATGGACCGTTATACCCACTCTAAGGGGTCCCCCGGAGCTGTTCTGCCTGGTCCCAGTGCGTCTGACCACGTCGTGGATGCGTCGACGGAGCCCTCCTTGCAGGACATCATGGGCGCCATTTCTGGCATGAGGGAGTCAATAGGCCAACAGTACGAAACCTTGGCCCACAAACTTGACACTGTGGCAATCGAGGTGAATCTGATTTGTGCCGATCTCTCCAAAACAAACGAAAAGGTGAAGTCATTGGATATCAAATCATCCAGCCTCACGACGGACGTCTCTGAGATACAGACGGAGATTGGCAATCTCCGTAGGGTGAACGATTTCATGACCCGGCGCTTGGAGGACTTTGAGAACAGGGCACGTCGCTGTAATGTTCGCGTGGTTGGTGTGCCGGAGAACCCAGAACCCCACTCGGTTGATCTCCTGGTTGAAGACCTGATCCAGAACCACCTATCTCCATCTGGCCTTAGTAAATTTTTCACAGTGGAGCGTGCACATCGTGTTCCGGGGGGCCAGGGTAAGCCAGGCGCCCCGCCGAGACCTATTGTTGCGAAGCTTTTCCACTATAGAGATCGGGACGCTATCCTGCAGGCTTCGCGGGCGAAGGGCCCGGTGGCCTTTGAGAATGCCATGGTGAACTTTTATCCGGACTTTTCCCAACAGGTCCAGAAGCAGCGGATGGGATTTCGTGGTGCCAAGAAGCGTCTTAGGGACATGGGGATGCGTTACTCTATGCTTTTTCCGACCAGGCTGTGGGTTGAGTATAATGACCGAACTTTCTTCTTTGATCGGCCGGATGCTGTGAATGACTGGCTGGACTCCCTGCCTAGCCGACCTCCTGAGACTGAGTCCGATGCCCACCCGGGCGGTGCTGAAGGTGGTGTAGAGAGCTGAACATTTCGTCTATACCTAGTGCCTTGTTTTGAATAACTTTTCCAGGGGTGTATGCCTATGTTCCTCTACTGCTTATGTGTCTGATGTATGTTCTTTTTCTCGTCATGGGTCTTGATCGGGGGGCGGGTGGGACGGAGCCTTTCCTCCTCCGGGGTCTTTGTGTAGAATAGGGGTTCTTGGGCAACAGGCACACTGCCGGTTGGGGTGGCTTTTTAGCTTTTTGCAGGGGTGCAGGGTGGGGGGTGTTTTCTTGTTATTTGGGGGAGGGTGGTCGGGAAGTTTGTTGTTCGTGTGTTCTGTTTTCAAGGCGACTTTATCCTGTGTTTGAAAATGTTTCTGGTGTCGTGCTCATTGGTGGGGGGTTTTGAATTTGTCGGGTGGGATGGGGGGTAGCGGGTTGAGATTTGTTTCGTGGAACGTTAACGGTCTGGGAGATCGTATCAAACGAAGTGTGGTGTTGAAATGTATACGACGTTTATCTCCTGATATTGTTTTCCTGCAGGAGACTCATTTGGTAGGCAATGTTTGTCATGCAATGAATAGGTGGGGCTATCGCCTCGTAGCACATTCGGGGTTTACCTCGGATTCTAGGGGTGTGGGTATCCTTGTTCGGGCTTCCCTCCCCCTAGCTATTGATGATGTGATTCAGGATGACCGGGGGCGGTATGCTGTCCTTGTGGGTCGCTATGAGGGTCGTGCCCTCTCCTTATTCACTGTTTATGTGCCCCCCGGCTTACAGACTTCTACCTTTTTCAGATTTGGGCCGTGTCTTGTTGGACCTCCCTGATAGTACTCTCATTCTGGCTGGTGATTTTAATTCGGTGTTCTCTGGTCTCCACGATCGCCACCCCCCTAGAGAAACTCCTGCGTCCCAACAGTGGTTGGGTGGATTTTTGGATACCTTTGGCTTGGTGGATTGCTGGAGGCTTTTGCACCCCACTCAGCTTCAGTACACCTTTCATTCTGGGGCCCATGGGATTCTGTCTAGGCTGGATTATTTCCTGATGCCTGCGGCTCAGTCGCCAGCGGTGCGTGAGATTGTACACCTGCCCAGGGGTATCTCTGACCACTCTCCGCTCTGGCTTCGTTTTGAGGTTGGAGTGGAGGCAGTGGGCCGGGTGGCTCCCATCAATCCGTGGTACCTTACCTCCCCCGAGACCCGCAGCCTTTTGCTTAAATCTTTGGACGCGTATTTTCTGGATAACGAGGGGTCTGTTTCCTCGGCTGTGTCCCTATGGGAGGCCTTTAAGACGGTGATTCGTGGGCAGGCCCTCTCCCTTATTGTTGAAGCTAAGAGGGCGAGGAATAGAGAGGTGGTGGATCTTGAGGGAGAGATTTCTGCATTGGAGGATGCTTTGGAATCTGGTGTCACGTCTGCGAAACTCCATGCCCTGGGTCTGAAACAATTTGCTTATAAGTCCATGGTCACAGATGCTGCTAAAGTGATGTTTCGGGAGCAACAGGGACGTTTGTATGATGTGGGTGACAAAGCGGGTAAATTGCTGGCATGGCTGGATAAGAAGGAGAGGGCTAATCGTGTGGTACCCGTGATTCAGTCTTTGAGTGGTGAGAGTGTGACGGACCCGATTGGAATAGTTGACCGTTTTGCTGAGTACTTCCGTGTGGTGTATACCCCTGTGTCTGTGAGAGATGTGGCTGACTCTCGCCTTCTATTGCGTGATATAGCTCTGCCCAGTGTTTCCGATTTGGATCGTGTGGCGTTGGACTCCCCCTTTACTGTTGATGAGATAGCTACTGCCATCCGTTCACTCCGTTCGGGCAAAGCATTGGGCCCGAACGGGTTGCCAATTGAATTGTACAAATTGCGTCCCGACAGGGTGGCTCCGTATCTTCGCGCCATGTTTCTGGAGTCCCGGGAACGGGGTATTCTCCCCTATGATCAGCGACTGGCCACGATAGTTGTCATCCCCAAGGAGGGTAAACCGCGAGATCTTTGTTCCTCCTACAGGCCCATATCCCTGCTAAATGTTGAACCCAAGGTATTGGCGAAACTCCTGGCGTCCCGCCTCCTGACGGTCATTAGTGGCTTGGTCCATCCAGATCAATCCGGATTTATCCCGCATCGCAACACGGCTCTGAACCTACGTCGTCTTCACGGCGCAATTGCGAGGGCGGGGCTTCTGACGGAGCCGGCCATTTTGGCATCGTTGGATGCCTCAATGGCTTTTGACACGGTGGAATGGCCTTATCTTTGGGCGGCTCTTGAGAAATTTGGTTTCGGGCCTGAGTTTATTGGTTGGATCAAGTTATTATATGCGGAACCTCTGGCACAAGTAGTGGTCAATGGTAGGGTTTCGGCTCCTTTCACCCTTGGTAGAGGTACCCGTCAGGGATGCCCCTTGTCTCCGTTGCTTTTTGCACTCGCCCTGGAACCATTGGCTGCTTGGCTTCGGTGGGAACCTTCGCTCAAGGGGATTCGCTGGTCTCCGGACTTTGAGGACCGCGTTCCACTTTACGCGGACGACATTCTTTTATATCTCACCTCCTCGCGCAAATCTCTGTCTGTTTTATTTGACGTTCTTGCTTCCTTTGGTGCCAACTCAGGCCTCGTTATTAACTGGGCCAAGTCCTGCGTGTACGTTCTTTCGGGTGTTTTGCCCCCGTTGCCGAGCAGACTTCCTATCCAGGTGGTCCAGTCTGGCTTCAAATATTTAGGGATTTTTATTACGTTGGACTCCTCGCTCCGCTTTGAGCGTAATCTCCTCCCCCCGTTGCTTAGATTGCGACTGGATGTGGCCCGTTGGCGTAAGCTTCCTTTATCTCCTCTGGGCAGGGCGGCCCTGTTTAAAATTATGTCCTTGCCGCGGTTCCTTTACGCGCTCCAGAACTCCTATGACGCAATCCCCAAGACCTATTTCCGAGAGATCGAGAGTCTTCAAAGGCAATTGATTTGGGACGGGCGTCCACGTATTGCCCTCATGTAGGAGAGTAGGGTCTGCTATCCTATGGTCACCCCAAATTTTTGCTTTTGCTTCACTGGTTTTCGACTACTGAGGCTGTGGGCCTGCTGATCAGACCCCCAGCCTGCTGTTCTCTCACTAAATTAATGATACATGTGCTATAGGCACATACCAATTGGAAATGGACTCCTTGTCAGCCCCTGTATAATGCACTATAGGTGCCCAGGGCATAGGGGCCACCAAGGCCTACCAGGGGCTGCAGCATATCTTTTGCCACCCCTGGCTGGTTCTTAAATTGACACAACTGGCTGATCACTCAGCTGGGGTAAGGTGGTGTAATCACCCCTTGCTTAGATATAGTATACCTGTATCTAAACCTATATCTGGACACATGTAAACCTGTGAGCCACTCCTATGGAAGGCCTCATCAATCCTGGAGGCAGAGTGCGTGGTTTTATGTGAGATGGAGCTCTAGCATGAGCTGAGCCTGTCTGCAGCTGTCGGGAACAACTCCCTAAGCTGTTTCAGGATAATGCCATACCATATACTCTTAAGTGCCTTATAATCCTCGCGGTTAAATAGCAACTTTGGTTTGGCTTTATCAAAACATGTCGTGTAAGGTGTCATACGATTTGGAATACTATCCCCTCGCCAGTTCTGGCGACGGGGATAGCATTCCACCCCTCTAGAGGGGTAAGACATGTTACTTCACTTAAATGCGGTTAATTTCTCCAAAGACCTTAAGATCCACAAAATGGATGCCTCTGCCACAGACAAATGTCTGGACCCCTGCAGTTGACCGAAACTCAACCAAATGGGTCCTGGACAAAGGGTTTCCTGTCACAGGAGGGTGTCACCGCCCTCCAGACAGGAGATAGTGGATTGTAGCAGGGAGGTTTGAAAGAAACCAGACACTGCCTGGGGCGCACAAGGCTGCCCCTTGCATAATCCGGCCAAACCGGTTCTGGGGCACTCCAGCCCTCGTGCCAGGGCGGCCTGGATCAAAGGAAGGGGGTGTATCCACCCACTTCCTGGGTCCCACCCATAGGAGGGGACCTAGCAGGTAATCACGCCCCCCAGATTGGAATAAGAGTGGGAGCAGTGCCAATGCACATCAGATTTCCTGGAAGAAACATTAGAAACGAAACTCTGGACCCTTGGACCTCCATCTCAACGTGGAAGCCCGAAGAATCTCCCTTGTGGTCAAGGAGTGACCACCCTGCAGCAGCAGGCACCATCCAGCCCTCGACGTCTACTTAGTTGCAGTTCCCGCCGGAACTCGAGCGACTGAGATTGACGAGATCAAGCTTGCCTGCCTTCCAACAGCCCGATCCACAGTCCCTGCAGAGCTGAGACCCGTGGAGGCGACCGGAAGCGTGGGGCACGCCATCTTGAATTGACCACGAGACGCTGACCGTGCAGCCCACGAGTGACCCTCGAAGCTGTGCACCGGGGTTTGAGAAGCCCCCACCCTGAGCTGCTCCTGAGCCGAAGTTCAGCCCTCCACACTCGACGAGTGCTGCGTGGGGCCCTTTGGCTCTATTTGGCTCAACGCGTTGGCCCGGTCACTTGCCAGCTGGCTAGTGGTCCCTGTGCCGACGAAACTACAAAGAAGACTCGTGAATCTGGTTGCTCCAGATCCACACCAGCTCCCCTGAAAAGGAGCCCCGACTCTGACCTTCCTGGTCCGAGTGAGAAGCAATCTTCCGATCCCGCGTGGATTGCTCTTGCCAAGGCTTGTTTGCTCCAAACTTGAAGCCGACTGCACCGACGGTGAGAGCCTGCGTGGGACAGATCGTGACCTGCTCCTGGACGTCGCAGATGCCCCAGAGCCCACGTGACAGCGGAGAGAAGCTCCTCGACGACCACCTGATTGCGCCCGACATTGCCTGGTTCCGTCCTGGTTCCACCCTGGTCACTGCTGAGTGACCCAGACTCTGTCCCCTCTGCTTTCAGGTACTCTACAACTTGAGTCCACCCTTGGACTCCACCGGACACTTCATCTTCAACCCGCCTGCAGCCCTTTCAGCTTCAAGCACCAAGAGCCTGCGTGTCAAAACCGGACGCCACTTCGACCCTGTGCACCCACTTCCTGTGGGTGAGGTAACTTTGCTCCGCCGGTGTTCCCACACTGGTGCACATCTCTAGGGTCTGTGTGTTAAGTTTTGTTCCTCTAGGTCCAGCGGAAGTGTCCTTAAACTTTAACTTTATGACTTTTACGCACCATTGGTTAACATTGGTGCATGCGTGCGCTTTCCGCACATCTCCCGAATCCCGAGGGCCATTCCCGACTTCAGCATTGCTTGTCCTGACTGCTCCCAGCGATTCCCTAGGCCCTAGGCCTAACCACTGTTCGAGTGGCCTCTCTTATACCACTTGTTTAGTATATGGTTTGAGTGGCCACCCGCCCTCATCCATAATTGTGCAACTTGTATGTTTAAACAGTGCTTTTGATTTAACGCTTGTGCCCCTTTATTCATAAAGAATACTGGGGATTGTTTTTAGTAATAAACACATATATTTTTATAATATATACTTGTGTGGTGTCCTTTCATTTGATATTACAGGATTGTATGTGGTAAAACAGCTCGCTTAACACGACCTCTTAAGTTAAGCCTTTAGGCTGCTTAGTCCATGCTACCCCTAGGATAGCTTGTCTAATAAGGTTGACTTACAACCAGACACCATAAGGGATTGTTTGGTCAGGTAGTAGGTGGTTCCAGAATTGGAAACATCCCCTACCAGGCCAACTTCTCACATTGGTGAGCAGCGGTGCGGATTTGAGCTTGCTGTTGTTTTACCATTGCAATCTTTGTATCAAATTGAAAGATCACATCAAGTACCTCTAGGTACATATAAAATCAAAAGCTTAGCATATTAAGTTCTACTGAACTTAGTAGTTGTAGGTTGAAGGGATTAGCACACCCTGACTACAACTCACTAGTAAGGTACAGTAGGAAAACACTTAGTGTAGGTAGGTGCATCACTTACACCACACTAGAGTCATGTCTGACACAGGAAAAGCCTCAGGGTCTACTCCTGTGACAGTTGACCTTACCCAGGCAACTTCCAGCTATGACAAGCTAACCCGAAAGGACTTGGTTGCCTTGTGCAAATCAAGAGGGTTAAAAAGGGGCAGAAGCCCCACCTGTCCAATCCTGATAGCCATTCTAGAACAGGATGACTTAGAAAGGGCGAAGGGAATTCCCCTAAGGTCAGGAGATGGAGAGAACCCAGCTGTAACTGGTACCCCTCAGGAGGAAGAAGGAGAAGAGGTGGATGAGGACTCAGAGATTGAGGACACAGAAGACCAGGGTCAGGAGGGTAGCCAGGTTGGATTTGCCAGGCTTAGCCAGGCCAATTTAAACCTACTGGGAAATGGAGAGGGCCAGCACCTCCCCAGATCCCACAGTCTTATTCTCCCAGGCAACAGAAGAGTGAGATCTCCCTCAGGGGACTCTCATATTTCTAGTGCCTCCAGAGAATCTGAGAGAGGTATGACTGCCTCTCAAAAGACTGAGCATAGGGCCAGAATGAGGGCTGTCAGACTCCAGATAGAGAGGGAGGAGGTAGCCCTGGCTCAAGCTAAACTTACCTTGGCTCAAGCTAGACTTACCTTGGCAAGAGAGCAGAAATTAAGTGGCTTAGATGCCACTGGTGGCAGCAATTTTCCAAGAGAAAAAGACAGGGGCTATGACAATAGAAACCTGACAAAAATTGTGCCCCCCTTTAAAGAAGGGGATGACATCCACAAATGGATGACTGCTCTGGAGAGAGCCTGCATGGTACAGCAGGTTCCTCAAGATCAGTGGGCTGCAATTTTATGGTACTCCTTTTCTGAGAAAGGGAGGGACAGGCTCCTCACAGTTAGACCTGAGGATGCCAAAAACTACTCTGTTTTGAAGAGTGCTCTTATTGAAGGGTTTGGCCTAACCACTGAGCAATACAGGTTGTTGTTCAGAGACACCCAGAAAGCACAGACTCAAGACTGGACTGATTTCGTTGAGTGTGCCACTAAGGCTTTGGAGGGTTGGTTGCAGGGAAGTAAAGTTTCAGACTATACAGGATTGTACAATCTTATAATGAGAGAACAGATCCTTAATAACTGTACAAACCAGCTGTTGCATCAATACCTTATTGACTCTGATCTGACCTCTCCCCAAGAATTGGGAAAGAAGGCAGACAAATGGGTGAGAACAAGGATTAAGCAGAAACCCCAGAACCAAGGTGGTGACCAGAAGAAAACAGACCAGAAGGGTGGTAATCAGAATCAGAAAGATAAAGAAAAAGACCAGAAGTCTTCAGGCCCCCAAACTAATAGTAAGGAGGGTGGTTCCCAAAATGGTAACAAGAAGAAGAAGAACAAAGGTCCAAAGACACCTTGGTGTAATACCTGCAAATCAGTTTCACACTGGGGCAGTGAGTGCACCAAGGCAAATCCAGTTCCCACCACTACAGCTCCTAAAGCAACTGCAACCCCATGTACAGTAAGCAGTGGTGGAACACAGTCCAAGGGTGTAGCTGGGTTGACCCTGGGTATTGAAGTAGGATCTGGCCTAGTCAGAATCCCTACACAGGCAGTTCTCCTGTATGATGTGGACATTGAGTTGCCCACTGCAGTAAGCCCCACTAACCTGGGCAAATACAGGCAGACTCCCTTAATTAATGAGAAACTGGCTCAAGCCTACAGGGACACATGTGCCAGTGTCACAATGGTGACACCTGACTTTGTGGACCCTGGACAGATTGTACTAGGTGAGAGCTACCTAGTGACCAACGCCAGCAACTCCACTACCTCCCATAGTGTGGCAGTTGTGAACTTCTCCTGGGGAGGGGTTGATGGCCTAAAGAAAGTTGTGGTGAGTGCAGACCTACCAGTAGACTGTCTGTTAGGCAATGACCTTGAAAGCTCAGCATGGTCAGAAGTGGAGTACAGGACTCATGCAGAAATGCTAGGGATTTCAGAGCATGTCCTTGCCATGACAAGGGCTCAGGCTAAGAAGTGCCTTCCTGAACCAGTGGTGGATCTTGAAACAATAGACCAACCACAACCCAAGAGAAGGAGCAAGAGAGGAAAGGCTCAGCCTTCCACCTTGCCCCAGGTTGAGGATCAAGTTTCAGAGGAAACTGATTCTGCAGTCCAAGAGAAGACTGTCTCTGAGGAGCTTGAACCTGACCAGGTTGAGTTTCTGGGGACAGGGGGACCCTCAAGGGCAGACCTGAGGCAGGCTCAATTAGATTGCCCTTCCCTTGAACCCCTCAGACAGCAGGCTGCTGCTGAGGCTGCTGGGGATGCCCAAGGTACCCATACTGTGTATTGGGATGATGGACTCCTTTACTCAGAGGCTAGAGACCCCAAGCCTGGCATGACCAGGAGGTTGGTCATACCTCTGCAGTTTAGGGGGTTCCTTCTTACCTTGGCCCATGATATTCCCCTTGCAGGACACTTAGGCCAGAACAAGACGTGGGACAGGCTTGTTTCACACTTTCACTGGCCTCACATGTCAGAGGATGTCAAGGAGTTTTGTCGCTCCTGTGTCACTTGCCAAGCCAGTGGTAAGTCAGGTGGCACAACAAAGGCCCCCCTAATACCACTACCTGTGGTGGGGGTTCCCTTTGAAAGAGTTGGAATTGATATTGTGGGTCCAATGGACCCCCAAACAGCATCTGGGAACAGGTTTATACTGGTGGTAGTGGATCATGCCACCAGGTATCCAGAGGCTATTCCCCTGAGGACCACCACAGCACCTGTGGTGGCAAAAGCCCTCATTGCAGTTTTCTCAAGAGTGGGCTTCCCAAAGGAGGTGTTATCAGATAGGGGCACCAATTTTATGTCCAGCTATCTGAAAGCAATGTGGAAGGAATGTGGAGTAAACTATAAGTTTACCACCCCATATCATCCACAATGCAATGGGCTTGTGGAGAGATTTAACAAGACCCTTAAAGGCATGATAAAAGGATTACCAGAGAAGCTCAGGCGGAAATGGGACATTCTTTTACCCTGCCTGCTCTTTGCTTACAGAGAGGTCCCACAGAAGGGGGTTGGCTACAGCCCTTTTGAACTTTTGTTTGGCCACCCTGTGAGAGGTCCATTGTGTTTGGTAAAGGAAGGATGGGAGTTACCTCTCAAAAAGCCCAAACTAGACATAGTGGACTATGTACTTGGTCTCCGCTCCAGGATAGCTGAATACATGGAAAGAGCATCCAAAAACCTGGAGGCCAGCCAAGAATTGCAGAAAGCTTGGCATGACCAAAAGGCTGTACTGGTAGAGTTCCAACCAGGACAGAAGGTGTGGGTACTGGAGCCAGTGGCTCCAGCAGCACTCCAGGACAAATGGAGTGGACCCTATCCTATCATTGAAAAGAAGGGAGAAGTCACCTACTTGGTAGACTTTGGAACACCCAGGAGCCCTCACAGGGTAATCCATGTGAACCGTTTGAAAGCATTTGTGGACAGGGAGGACATGAGCTTGCTCATGGCCACAGATGGGGATCAGGAGGAAGAGAGTGACCCTCTCCCAGACCTGCTTTCCCAGAACCCTGATGATGGTTCAGTTGATGGAGTAGCCTTGGCAGGCAGCCTCACTGACCAGCAACAGATGGACTGCAGACAAGTTTTGCAGGCCCACAGGCATTTGTTTTCACTCACACCCAGCCAGACTGACTGGTGTACCCATGTAGTGGACACTGGTGACAGTCTGCCTGTGAAGAATAAGATCTACAGGCAACCTGACCATGTCAGGGATTGCATCAAGGCTGAGGTGCAAAAGATGTTAGAGCTTGGAGTGATTGAGCCATCAGAGAGCCCATGGGCCAGCCCAGTAGTCCTTGTGCCAAAACCTCATACCCAAGATGGAAAGAGAGAAATGAGATTTTGCGTGGACTACAGGGGTCTCAATGCTGTCACTAGGACAGATGCTCACCCCATTCCAAGAGCAGATGAGCTCATTGACAGATTGGCTTCTGCCAAGTTTCTGAGCACATTCGATCTGACAGCTGGCTACTGGCAAATCAGACTAGCTGAGGAGTCAAAAGCCAAAACAGCATTCTCTACCCCTAGTGGACATTATCAGTTTGTGGTAATGCCCTTTGGTTTGAAGAATGCACCTGCCACTTTCCAAAGGTTGGTGAACCAAGTCCTTACTGGGTTGGATGACTTTTGTGCAGCTTATCTAGATGATATTGCTGTCTTTAGCTCCACCTGGGAGGATCACCTGATCCACCTGAAGAGAGTTTTGGAGGCCCTGCAAAAGGCAGGCCTAACTATCAAGGCCACTAAGTGCCAGATAGGGCAGAGTAAGGTTGTATACCTGGGCCACCTAGTAGGTGGAGGCCAGGTTCAGCCACTGGAAAGCAAAATCCAGGCCATACAGGACTGGGCTCCTCCAGTTACCCAGACACAAGTCAGAGCCTTCTTGGGCCTGACTGGGTATTACAGAAAGTTTGTGAAAAACTATGGGTCTATAGTGACACCATTAAATGACTTGACATCCAAGAAGATGCCAAAAAAGGTTCAGTGGACAGTTAGCTGTCAAAAGGCATTTGATGACCTGAAGAAGGCCATGTGCTCTGCACCTATCCTGAAGAGTCCTGACTACTCCAAACAGTTCATTGTTCAGACAGATGCTTTTGAGTTGGGGGTGGGAGCTGTGCTCTCACAACTTAATCAAGATGGTCAAGACCAGCCTATTGCTTTCATTAGCAGGAGGCTGACTCCCAGAGAGAAACGTTGGTCAGCCATTGAGAGGGAGGCCTTTGCTGTGGTTTGGGCATTAAAGAAGTTGAGGTCCTACTTGTTTGGAACTCACTTCCTGGTGCAGACAGACATAAGCCCCTCTTATGGCTTAATCAGATGAAGGGTGAAAATCCCAAACTGCTCAGGTGGTCCATTTCCCTACAGGGGATGGACTTTACAGTGGAGCACCGCCCAGGGACTGACCATGGTAATGCAGATGGTCTCTCCAGGTACTTCCACTTAGAACATGAAGACTTATCTGGTCAAGGTTAGTTTAATGTCCCTGCGTTTGGGGGGGGGTTGTGTAGGAGAGTAGGGTCTGCTATCCTATGGTCACACCAAATTTTTGCTTTTGCTTCACTGGTTTTCGACTACTGAGGCTGTGGGCCTGCTGATCAGACCCCCAGCCTGCTGTTCTCTCACTAAATTAATGATACATGTGCTATAGGCACATACCAATTGGAAATGGACTCCTTGTCAGCCCCTGTATAATGCACTATAGGTGCCCAGGGCATAGGGGCCACCAAGGCCTACCAGGGGCTGCAGCATATCTTTTGCCACCCCTGGCTGGTTCTTAAATTGACACAACTGGCTGATCACTCAGCTGGGGTAAGGTGGTGTAATCACCCCTTGCTTAGATATAGTATACCTGTATCTAAACCTATATCTGGACACATGTAAACCTGTGAGCCACTCCTATGGAAGGCCTCATCAATCCTGGAGGCAGAGTGCGTGGTTTTATGTGAGATGGAGCTCTAGCATGAGCTGAGCCTGTCTGCAGCTGTCGGGAACAACTCCCTAAGCTGTTTCAGGATAATGCCATACCATATACTCTTAAGTGCCTTATAATCCTCGCGGTTAAATAGCAACTTTGGTTTGGCTTTATCAAAACATGTCGTGTAAGGTGTCATACGATTTGGAATACTATCCCCTCGCCAGTTCTGGCGACGGGGATAGCATTCCACCCCTCTAGAGGGGTAAGACATGTTACTTCACTTAAATGCGGTTAATTTCTCCAAAGACCTTAAGATCCACAAAATGGATGCCTCTGCCACAGACAAATGTCTGGACCCCTGCAGTTGACCGAAACTCAACCAAATGGGTCCTGGACAAAGGGTTTCCTGTCACAGGAGGGTGTCACCGCCCTCCAGACAGGAGATAGTGGATTGTAGCAGGGAGGTTTGAAAGAAACCAGACACTGCCTGGGGCGCACAAGGCTGCCCCTTGCATAATCCGGCCAAACCAGTTCTGGGGCACTCCAGCCCTCGTGCCAGGGCGGCCTGGATCAAAGGAAGGGGGTGTATCCACCCACTTCCTGGGTCCCACTCATAGGAGGGGACCTAGCAGGTAATCACGCCCCCCAGATTGGAATAAGAGTGGGAGCAGTGCCAATGCACATCAGATTTCCTGGAAGAAACATTAGAAACGAAACTCTGGACCCTTGGACCTCCATCTCAACGTGGAAGCCCGAAGAATCTCCCTTGTGGTCAAGGAGTGACCACCCTGCAGCAGCAGGCACCATCCAGCCCTCGACGTCTACTTAGTTGCAGTTCCCGCCAGAACTCGAGCGACTGAGATCGACGAGATCAAGCTTGCCTGCCTTCCAACAGCCCGATCCACAGTCCCTGCAGAGCTGAGACCCGTGGAGGCGACCGGAAGCGTGGGGCACGCCATCTTGAATTGACCACGAGACGCTGACCGTGCAGCCCACGAGTGACCCTCGAAGCTGTGCACCGGGGTTTGAGAAGCCCCCACCCTGAGCTGCTCCTGAGCCGAAGTTCAGCCCTCCACACTCGACGAGTGCTGCGTGGGGCCCTTTGGCTCTATTTGGCTCAACGCGTTGGCCCGGTCACTTGCCAGCTGGCTAGTGGTCCCTGTGCCGACGAAACTACAAAGAAGACTCGTGAATCTGGTTGCTCCAGATCCACACCAGCTCCCCTGAAAAGGAGCCCCGACTCTGACCTTCCTGGTCCGAGTGAGAAGCAATCTTCCGATCCCGCGTGGATTGCTCTTGCCAAGGCTTGTTTGCTCCAAACTTGAAGCCGACTGCACCGACGGTGAGAGCCTGCGTGGGACAGATCGTGACCTGCTCCTGGACGTCGCAGATGCCCCAGAGCCCACGTGACAGTGGAGAGAAGCTCCTCGACGACCACCTGATTGCGCCCGACATTGCCTGGTTCCGTCCTGGTTCCACCCTGGTCACTGCTGAGTGACCCAGACTCTGTCCCCTCTGCTTTCAGGTACTCTACAACTTGAGTCCACCCTTGGACTCCACCGGACACTTCATCTTCAACCCGCCTGCAGCCCTTTCAGCTTCAAGCACCAAGAGCCTGCGTGTCAAAACCCGACGCCACTTCGACCCTGTGCACCCACTTCCTGTGGGTGAGGTAACTTTGCTCCGCCGGTGTTCCCACACTGGTGCACATCTCTAGGGTCTGTGTGTTAAGTTTTGTTCCTCTAGGTCCAGCGGAAGTGTCCTTAAACTTTAACTTTATGACTTTTACGCACCATTGGTTAACATTGGTGCATGCGTGCGCTTTCCGCACATCTCCCGAATCCCGAGGGCCATTCCCGACTTCAGCATTGCTTGTCCTGACTGCTCCCAGCGATTCCCTAGGCCCTAGGCCTAACCACTGTTCGAGTGGCCTCTCTTATACCACTTGTTTAGTATATGGTTTGAGTGGCCACCCGCCCTCATCCATAATTGTGCAACTTGTATGTTTAAACAGTGCTTTTGATTTAACGCTTGTGCCCCTTTATTCATAAAGAATACTGGGGATTGTTTTTAGTAATAAACACATATATTTTTATAATATATACTTGTGTGGTGTCCTTTCATTTGATATTACAGGATTGTATGTGGTAAAACAGCTCGCTTAACACGACCTCTTAAGTTAAGCCTTTAGGCTGCTTAGTCCATGCTACCCCTAGGATAGCTTGTCTAATAAGGTTGACTTACAACCAGACACCATAAGGGATTGTTTGGTCAGGTAGTAGGTGGTTCCAGAATTGGTAACATCCCCTACCAGGCCAACTTCTCACACCTCGCGAAACTCACCATCCCTTGGTACGACGGGGGCATGGCGCTCCCCGATATCAAGCGATATTACTGGGCTTCCCAGTTGTCTGCTATTAATCACGTGATGTTTTCACCGGGTCGGAATCCTGCGTTCGAGATGGATAGACTTCAGCTGCCGGGTGGGACTTTAATAGAGCGCTTTATTCTCGATCAGCCGGGCGCCATCTTGTGGGCCCGTCCAGGATTGCAGTGACTGTATGGCGAGCCACGAATGTGAGTTTGGGATGGGAGGATCGACTGACGCTGGCGACGCCGCTTTATGCCTCGGAACGTTTGGGCTGTCTCTGGTCTACCAAGGGTTTCGACCGCTGGGATATGATTGGGATTTGTAAGGTGGGTGATGTATGCTCGAAAGGTAGTGTGAAGTCGTTCCAGGCCCTCCAGGCGGAATATGGTTTGAATGGTAGGGAATTTTTTCGTTATCTGCAGGTCCGGCACGCCCTCGCCTCAGTTTTGACTCCTGATGAGGCCCTGCCCGAGTCTTCCCCCCTCGAAGATCGTGTCCTTGATGGGCACCTGCCTGATAGCACTATTTCCCTGATCTATAAGAAGCTGATCAATATTCGGGCGGACTTATTGGCCCGACTTCGGGAGGCTTGGGTCGGCGATGGGTTGGAACTGGACGACGAAGATTGGCAATCGGCACTCTCTTCTCCCAAGGAGGTAGCCATTCCTGCCCGTCTCCGTTTGGTTCAACTTAAGATCCTTCATCGAGTGTATGTCACTGGTCCGCGTCTGGTGACGATGGGCTTTTCCTTGGATGGGTTATGTAAGCGTGGTTGTGGGTCGAGTGCTACCTTTTTACACATTCTTTGGGAGTGCCCGGCTGTGGCGGCTTACTGGACTGCTGTGCTTGAGGTGATGGCTGCCGTGACTGGTGTGGCCCTGCGGCCGGAGCCTCGACGATGTTTGTTGAATGTGTGGGAGCCCACTGACTACTCTGTGGCCCAGACCAGATGGGCTACCTTGGGTTACATGATTGCGAAACGGGATGTTGCGCAACTCTGGGGCGCTTCCAGGCCCCCTGAGGTCTCGAAATGGGAGGATAACATGGACTGGTCCATGTTTCGTGAGAAGACTGTTTATGTGGCCAGGGGCAGACCCAGGGCGTGGACGAAGATTTGGGGCCAGTGGAATGAATATCGTGGGGATATCTGTACCCCTCCCCTTGTAGGCACTGCTGAGGTTATCTTATCTCCCTAGGCGAGCGTTCCCGGAACCCTTTCATGCTGTTTTTTGCATTTTCGATTCTCCCCGCTGCTCCCCTTCCCTCCCGACCTTGTTGGAGCCTCAGGGCTCTGGGTATGTTCTCCTGTTTGTGGACCATCCCCTCCGTTCTTTGGGCTGACCTTACTTACCGTGCATTCGCCTTTTTAGTGTTTGTTTTGTTTTTTGTATAAAATAAAAATTCAAAATGCTCTGTGACATGTGGGGAGTAATGATTTGTGCTGGATTTGTACCTGACCACGGGTGTACATTTCTAATTCATGCCTTGTACCTAATTATTAGCGGCCAGCCCGTGAGGTTGTAGGCCCATTCTTGTATTTTTCTATGCTTGCTCAAATAAAGGTTTTTGAAAAAAAAAAGAAAAAAAAAAAAGAAAATGATCACACTACCCAAGCTCTTATACATTTTCCAAAACACGTATTGTAGAATACCGGGGGCAATCTTTGGGGCGATAAACAATGAACTACGAACTTTGCTATGGGATGGGGGCCACCCCTGCGTAGCGCTACAAACGCTGCGACGCAGCCAGTATAATGGGGGAATAGCACTACCGGATGTCCGAGCATATTACAGAGCGGCACACCTCGTAGTTATTAATGAATGGGGGCACGCCCCCCAGAATCACCCCTCAAATGCCCTGGAGAGATTCTAATTTCATAAATGATCTCACCTCCACTACATATATGGGGGCCAAGGGGTGGCAAGTCTGCTGCCAGCAATGCAGAGGGCAATTGCGGAATGGAAGGAAGCTGAGTGTGCGATGAAATGGGAAAAGACACTAACCAGGTCCACGCCTCTGTGGGAGGGTAAACGGCTACCTGAATTGGCACAACTGCAGAGGTTTAAAGGATGGGACGCTATTGGGATATAAAGTGACATGGCACCTTGTTAACGTTTGTGGAGTTGCAAATGGAATATAGTCTGACAGATAAGCAGTACTATGAATGTACTCAACTCCGACATGCTTGGCAGACGAAAAATCAGACATTATGGAACTCCCGGAATATATTCCCCATTAGAAGGCCAGTTGCTCAGGAAGGGATTCCAGAGAAAGCAGTCTCATTGACAAACTAAACCCTAATAAACAATATGCCCGATAATCTATTAACACTCCGACTGAAGTGGGAAAACTTTGTAGGTACACTAGAGGATATAGATTGGGAGACGGCCCTAATGCACCCTAGGGAGGTGGCCATTAAGCTTCGGCTACGACTGGTTCAATTTAAAATCTTACATAGTGTATACTATAATAGGGCTAAATTAGATACAATGGGTAGGGCAGAGACGCCGGAGTGTCTGCGCTGTAGAACAGAGCGAGGATCC
Source organism: Lissotriton helveticus (assembly GCF_964261635.1). Lineage (NCBI taxonomy): Eukaryota > Metazoa > Chordata > Amphibia > Caudata > Salamandridae > Lissotriton > Lissotriton helveticus. The sequence goes on from NC_136065.1 coordinate 1,542,739,147, forward strand.
TTCATCCACACTTTATGGGACTGTCGGCAAATACATAGCTACTGGACACGGATAGTGCAGGAACTTAATAGCACACTACACGCACAAATCCTGATGGACCCTAATAACGTTCTATTGAGCTTCCATACGGATGTCGAAATTACCATTACCAGATATCAACTCCTATTGAGTAACCTAGGCCTCGTAGTGGCGAAACGTGATATAGCCAAATACTGGGGGAGACCAGAAGTCCCCACCTTGAAACAGTGGCGGATTGGCATGGACATGTACATGGGTGCCAAAAAAACAGTATATAAAGCGAGGGGCTGTCCAAGAAAGTTTAGGAAAGTCTGGCAGCCGTGGCTGAGCTAATACAATATAGAGATGGAAGATGAGGAGATAGACGTCTCGAAAGACACATCTAATGGTGTACAGGCCCAGGGTATGCTACTCTAGACCCACATCGAGCTAAGGGAATTGAGAGGTGTCTACCACAAGGGTTGGGCGACATTGTTTGTGTCGCGGAAGATAATCATAATGCTGTTCACTCTGTATCCTTATTACCTGTAAGCCTTGTCATTTGTAATCAATGGACGCTGATTGAGATGTACCTGTAGAGTTGTTTGATGTTTCATCACAAAATAATTAAAATAATTATTTAAAAAAAATAAGTTCTCCAACCTTGGCTTGGAGAAAAAAAAATGACCCCATTTTGCAAAACAAATATTAGTCAACACGGATCTTATTTTATGTCACTAGAATGACTGTTTGAAAAGGTGTTATATTACTGACAATAATCAGTAAGAAACAAGCTTTTAAGTAACCAGTTGACACCTGGTGCCTGTAGTCTGCTACCAAGACTGAGCTCCCTACAACTAAACAATAAGTTACTGTTACAACTCTCTTGAGACAAGAAAAGTTGTTAACAGGTGTGAATGGGCCGTAGATTATGAAGCCATGCCAGTAAAATAGACTTAGTGAATCGCCCTCCTGTTTGAAGTAGGCGGTCAAATGCAGAAAGGCCAAAGGGGCACGGTCTGGATGAGAGGGCAGAAGGCTGCCTAGCCAGTGACCTTCATCATTGCAGGGAACATCTGCCTTGCCCATTATATGAATTCGCCATCACAAAATCTTAGTGTAGGAAAACCATCTCACCATATACTATTGGAAAAACGCAAGAATATGCGGTAAAAGCAGTGTTGTGCTCATTTTTGTGGGCCTGTCTAATTCAGCAAAATGTAGGTCTTAGAACCATGAAACTAGCCGGCAAGACAAGACCCAAAACGAGCTTCGGACCATCACTTATCACTGGGGTAAGAGCAAACTGTACCCTTTCCCAAGCTGTCCCTGTGACAACAGATGCTTGCAGATGTATGTCTGTCTTTTATCACTTCTCAACAGGATACACATAAATAATACCATGCAGCACATGCGGTGTGATCTAGTATGGCAGCACCCGATTCTTAAAAAGAACATGTCCAAAGCTCCTAAAAACATACCAACCTACAACGAGTACTACATATATCATCCCACTTTACTCTTGGGCAGAAGAAAGTGCACAAAAACTGCTATGGAAAAGATACCTGATGAAATAGGAGTGTACTTGACTAGCAGTGAATACTAATCAGCTTGAAAGAAGCTGGCTAACAGAGCTAACACTCTGTGCCTGACAGCTGCAGGGCTGCACCTGCATCCTCTGTACCTGAATAGGACATTGGTAGAGTAATAGCGTGCACCATGAATGCAGTCTTTGGGGAACAAGCATCCTCTGCACAACTCATTAAGAGGAAGTTCTAGCAGCTCAGTGTCTACACAATTTTGCCAGTCTGTGGCCTGACATCGCATGACTTTGGTTGGGTGAGGCAGGAGTCAATAAAGGTTGCATAAGCCCTATTACACAGATATTACTATGCCGCCCAGCTGACATATTCCGAACCTCAGGATTGTACTAAATATTGAGTATCAATCCCATTCATAATGCTCCACTTCTTCCTATTTCTGCCTGCGTCTTTCCTTTTAGAGCCTGGCACAACCTGCTACTCTTCTGATTGTATATATTGGCACTTCAATGAGCCACACACACTTGAGTTCTACAACCTAAAACCAGGTTTTCCCCTGTTCCTATTTTCATCCATAAGCTCTTGTTTTCTAAGAATAATGCCTAGACTGAAACAAAGATGTACTGCAGAGTGTAATAATCTTCAATATCTTTAATAGTTGCATTTGTAATGATATTAATAAGCTCGTTACTTTCCTCTCTTTCCTCATTACTGTATTGTATTTCTTTTGCAGTGTAAAATAAATGCAATTCTTAAATTAAAAAAACAACAACACAGAACGGCCTACTGCCAGCTAAAGCTTGACCATGAGGAACCACCGCTGGACATGGCATAGGAATGGAACTATTTTGCCTGTTTGCAGCATCGCCTTTTGCAGCACAGACCAAAAGTCCTGTCAGTTTTTAGTTTTTTTTTTATTAAGTGGTTTCGGAGAGCAGCATCTGTCATACATATGTCCCCTGTCAAAGTTTTCTCTGTGTGTGAGAAGATTGTGTTTGTGTATCAAGTGGGCTTGGCTGTGTAGGCCGTGGAAAGTGCTGAGATATAGACTTAGTATGTTTTTCATGTTTTTATGCCACTTAATTTTTTAGTGGCTGCATCTGGGGATACCAAAACAAACCTCATCTTTTGATCACAAGGCAGTCGAACCACGCTTCACACATTATGTAATTTCTTTAACATTGTCATAAACAACAGAAAGATTATGTCATAGGTTATGAAAGTCAAAGCTGTGACCTGCACTTCAATATATACATCAAAGTCAAGAATGTGTTGTAGTCGACTGACGTACATATCTGTATTTTCACCACTATCAGAAATCACTGAACAACACTGTACAATCTCCCAAACACCTCCAAGGACAATATGCCACTCTGACCTGACAGCAATAGCATACGCCAGACAACACAAATAGAAAAGTTTCCTTCAGTAGAGCCCTAAATGCCACTCCCATGAAAACAACTCTTAAAATACAAACAATCTCCTACCCATTACTGCTGCAGACAAGCACCCGTTCATCACAATATGAAAAATACACATCTTACAAACAATCGCTCAATAAATGATGCGCATATTTCTGCTCTAAACAAAGTATCAAAGGAGGTGTGTATTAGTTCTACAGTGAATGACGCAGAAACTAAACTTATCTCAGTACCCTTTCAAAAATTATACCACTACACTACAAACTCCCCACCAGACTCCGATATACCCTGCCTTCCATCTCCCTGACACAATACATCAATCAGAACCTCCAACACTTAAACCCCTCAAACAATGATTTACAGCCACATCACAGCCACCGCTAAGCAAAATGACCTAAACTGTGTTTACATCAAAAACTACATCCAGAAATATAAATGGAAAAATGATTTAATCTGATAATCACTCTGTCCTACTGAGTGAGAATATAAAATCCATTGTAGCAAAGCTGGGATTTATCTCACTTAAACTAAAAATACACTGTATCACAAACCCGGATCCCAAATCGCCTCACACTGAAGAATTTCACACCCAGTCACCTTTTGCACTGCTGTCCCTAAAAACATCAAAAAGATGTATCGGCCAACCCACACCACGATGCCGCACATACCCAACAAAATAAAGGACCAGACCGAAAATGCACACTACTAAACAGAAACAACACAACATTTCAGCCACTGTCTTAGACCATGATCTCAGCACTCTGAGAAATGTCTAATCACACCTCACATCCCCTCTTTGAGATTATTCTTTCACTAAACGATTTTTCCACAGAAAGAACAACAAGGACACCCATGGGAGAGTGATCCCCATCATTTTCAGAGGTAATTTCTCATCTTCTGCCATCCTCACACAAACATTCTAAATTCTACAATATGAGCTCTCTCCTTCCTCAAAATTGAGACTTGTCAAAGTATATGACCCTCTAACGGGAAAGCTTTGTTTTCATTACTAAACTTATCACATCCCACATTGTCTCACAAATATTGTCTTCATGGGGCATTGTTATGCAAAACACTACATAAAGCCCACATTTGACCCCATTATTCTCAACCAAAACCTGTTACAAACCATCGAACCCATAAATGTTGAATGGTTGGATCACAGACCGATCCCTTCCTTTATCCATTCCTGCTCTCACCCTACAACCAAATGTGAATATACCTAGGGTACTAACCATAAAAACATTGGCAAAGATGAATTAGAGTACTCTTCACTAAATGCCTTGTCCCCAACCGCTGATAAACGTGCTCTTTTCCACAACTTCGAATCAGCTCAGCTCTCCTCAAAATTTCAAACAACTTTCCCAATCTCTATAAAAAACTATTAAAATAGACAGATCCACCAATGTGTTCTCCTATGACTCTAGTAGGAAACATTGAGCACCACATAAATAAATCCAACCCCTTCAAATCTCTCAGCCCTCTAAAACCTAAAAATAAATGCACAAATATTATCGTAAATGCCAAAGTAAACTTTGGGAATTGAATGCCGACTATCTTAGAATTGGGAAAGGTCTCCTGTTGGTCTGTAGGAAACTGCCCTTTTGACATGGTTACCCCCACACACCTTTTGCCTGTTATCTGATGTAACTTTGACTGAACAGTTACTAGGTTTCTGCAAACCGGGTCCCTAGTACCAGTGTTCTTTCCCTAAACTGTACCATTGTTCCACAATTGGCACCACATTAGGCTCCATGTAAGTCCCTAGTAAATGGTATGCCTGGTACCTAGGGCAATGAGACTAAATATGGTTCCTATGGGCTGCAGCATAAATAGTACCTCCAAGGGACCCCTCACCAATCTCATGCAAACTGCCATTGCAGCCCGCGTGTGTTAGTGCAGAGAAAGGTATAGAGTCAACATGGCACATACCCCTGTTTGCTATGCCTGCAAAACACTACATGTGGTATAGGTAAGTCACCCCTATAGCAGGCCTTAAAGCCCTAAGGCAGGGTGCACCATACCCCATATGTGGGCATATCTGCATGAGTGGATGTGCCCCTGTGATATTTAAGTCAATTCTTAGATATCACAAGTGCACATGGAAGCCATAAAGAATACATGGGCAAGTTCTCCAGCTACATGATGGCTTCACTGTAACCCAAGATGTTTGGTTACACAAATGAGTTGCTGACCCCCCTGTGGTGAGAGCCTTCGTTCTAAGGGGTCAGGAACAAAGCCTGCTCTGGGCAGAGGTGTTTACATCTCCTTGCAGGATCTGCATTCCAGGGCAGGATGCTTCAAAGACTCAACTGCCTTTCTTATGTGACCCCAGGCTCCAGATTCCTCCATCTTGTTTTGGACTGAATCAGCATTCTAGGGTCAGGATTATGCCCACGTCCCACAGGAAGCGCTCAAATAGAGGGTGTAGACACCCTAAAGGTATGCCCATTGGCTACTACCTGTTACTCTGCTTAACACCCCTAAATTGAGTATTGAAGTGGCAACCCTGAACCCAAGAACTCTGATTTGACGGATCAAGATAAGAAGGATGAAAAAGAGTCACAGCCTGGTGAAAATTGCAGAAGAACTGTGACCTTTTGGGGCAAAACCTTGCCCGCTCACAACCTTCTCGACAATCGTGAAAGAGTGCCTCAGACTGCTAGCTCGAGATCTACCACAAGCCTTGGGTAACCTACCAGCACTTTGAAAATCACCTATAGTCTCCCTTGGAGCAGAGGAGTTACTCCCTTCAGTCCGCAGGCACAATAGCAGATCCCCAACCTGATCGATGCCACAAATGACCAGAGCAGAGGTACCCATGCTCTGAATGGTCATATCTGTCTCCACACCACGTGTGAGGACACCACGACCCACCAGGACCCACCATAGCCATGTAACACCAATACCCAGGGTACTGAATGCCCTGCACCAAACACAAAACACCAACAGCGAGAGTGCACTCCGGATTCTAGCTGCACCACGACTGAGCAGCTGTCGAGGGACATCAGCATCACTGAGACCCACTTCATGAGTGGCCTTGCTGTTCTGATTTTGCCACGCCCATCTGTTTGCCCCTAGCTGCAAGGATCCCCTTTACAGACCCAGCCCATCCGACCTATCCACTCTGCACCCAAGCCTCCCGGCATGGGTATCTACGAACAGGCTGTGTTCCCTTGCTCTAAGGACCCTTGTGACCCAAGCACCTGCTTGGGAGCTCTCAGACTTGTCCACATGTGCAGCCTGGTTCCAGGTGTCCCCACTTCTCTGTAGCCTACCAACCTTAACAGCACCGTGCTCCTGGCTAAATCCGGGAAGTTCCTGAAGAACTGCTGGAAGTACTTTGGACCTTGGTCAACTACAATCCGAAATCCGGAAGGTGAACCCCCTTAAACCGACTGTACATACCGTTATGGATGTATGTCTTTTCTCTCCATAGGATTGCATTGTGCGTAAAGGCGCCCAACTTTAAAACATTTACCTACCTGGAAAATTGCTAACAAAAACAGTACTTACTTTTGAATGAAGTTCGTGGTTTTACAAAATATATCAAAAGAAGTGTTATTTTTTTTATTTGGTATCAGATTTATTTTTTGAATGAGTGGTTCATTTATTACTTCTGTGAGCACAGCAAATGCTTACCACTACCATCTGATAAGCCTAACTGCTTGCCCATACTACCACAAAAGTGAGAATTAGTGTTATCTACTTTAGCATCTGGAAACCAATTGGGGACCCACTCAACTTTCTACACAATGTACTTCTTCTATGTGCAATATAAAAAGAGCCCATTCCTACATGCCTCCAATGTCATCCCTCTTAGGAGCACTGAGAGTGCAGTGTCTCCTATAATAGCTACTTTATATCTTTTAAATGAGTCCTCAATTTTTTTAATCCTTGTGGGGGATGGTGTGGAGGGTGACACATCTTGGAGTTAAAAGACAACATTTTGTAGTTTGATTGATGCAAATACTAGCTACCATTGTGATTTCAGTATGAGTTGTAATTTGATACTTCGGTTTTTCAGCATTTATTCTTTTTTATGTCCATTCTTTTTTAAATGGTGTACCTTTACCACACCTTTGCGATCAATCTATTAATGTAAATGCCATTTTTGAATGTTACAGTATGGCTGGAAAGTAGTCATGTTCTTTAGAATCAGTTTGTTAAGATTATAGTTTTTTTTAACATAATTTTAGCTAAATTGTTGTCCTATACTCATGAATCTTTAAAATGTTTGATAGGCAAACTTGTCCAGAAATATTGTTTAAAAAGAAATTGGAGTTCACAAACTGATCATACCACGTCTACGTCATTTGCAGATATCCCATCCATTCACCTCTAGCTAAAGAACTCTGCAAATCATTACGTCCACACTTGCTTCACAGACTAAAAACTATCTTCAAAGAGGTATAGTCCTAAATTATCTAAACTAAGAGGATATTACAACACGTATTTTTAAAAAACGCAGCTTGACACTGACATCACAGAAGATTGTAGACTCACCTTTGAACACATTTTACTGACTAAATTCATCAAAATTTGTGAGTTTCTTACTAAATAAACACATTCAAAAATCACAATCTACTGGCAATTCATTAACCATGCTTTAGGTCAGAACACATCACAAAATGTTGATGACTGTCTTGCAATCTTTGATGAAGGCCACTTTACTTGATTCTGCACTGCAGCATTCAATATCATGTATAATAAACTCATGCCAGACATTCTTCAATACAGGAAGGGCATTAGCAGAAACATCTTAAAATGATTATGGTGTCATATCACACATTGGTTTCAGCATGTAATACTTCGAAACTCCTCCTCAGACACCATCCTGATATCTTATGGCAATCCCCTCTCCATCCACCCCCATCTTTTTAGGTCTCGCGACCTGTCAATGCGCATGCGCATTTAGCGGAGCGAGACTATAGGGGCTTAAACAGACTTTAGCTAACTGGCGATTTGATGTTGTGCCCGTGCGCTTTTAGGTCAATACGCAAGCACATTGACCTAAAATGCGCATGCACAGCATCAAATCGCCAGCCATCTGTTCCCCAGCAGCTCTTCCCGCTCCGCCCCACAAGCTTCCCCCAGCGTGCGCTCTGCCTGAGCCGCACTCCTCCCACACCTTTGAAGTGAAGCTTAGCTTCACTTCAAATGCCCCTGTTCACTCTCCCTCATCGCCACCCTCCCCGCTCCGCCCCCTGCTGCGGCCGTGTCGCATTTCTCCTCCCCCCTCCCCACAGCAATGCCCTCCGTCTTGTTTTTCACTGTCTCTCTCGCTTTTCTCGCTCTCTGCCTCCTATTTCTCTTCTTTTCTGTCATCGTCATCTTTCTTTCTATCTCCATTTCCTCCTTTCTCTCATTGTTTTCTTTCTAGTTTCCGGTAGCGTTTTTTTCTTCGTTTTTTTTTTTTGCATTGCTGTATATCGCTAACTGGACCCAAAGATATTAGAGCCTTTACATGAGCACCAGTACATTAAACAAGGACACATCCATTGTTTTGTAGGGAAGGGTGATCAATTGATTTCCCCCAGAATCACATGATGTTAAGCCAATGCGAACCTCGGAACCAGAGACATATTTACTACCAAAGCACGCGAGCGTAAGGGGCTGTGCAGTGCTAGCTAGTAAGATTGTATGTTTGCATTCTTCATCTCCCTGGTACGTGGACCCAGAATTAAAATACACTAGTTTTGCTCTTACAATGTGTTTTGGGCAGAGCACCCCACGACAACTTAACCCGTGATATACCTTTAACGCACTCTTTCAACCACAAGGCGGGCCGACCTGCTCGAGGGCTGCGATCACGCGACAACCCTCACCTCAGCCAATCATGCGGCTGCCTAGACAGCCTTGCAAGGGGATTTGTGAGCTGGAGGACGGCGCGTTGGGCACCTACGCAAATGGTTTGCGCTCGAGATGAAATTTGAGAAGGAACAATGTTTCTGCAGGAGCGTTTGTGCAGCATTGTAACGAATATTCGGCGCTCATGCCCAACTTTTCACATCTCCTGTGATGTGCTTGTCTGCGATACTCTTTAGCAAAGCAGAAAGTGAAAACATTGTGGTCAGTTATTTCATGTTGTAACTACCTTTCAAGACTTAGCACGCACAGCCTTGTCATCCACGCACCAGACGCCACTAAGTTCTGTGATTTAGCATCATTGCAACCGAAAGATTATTTTATTAAGTGGTAAGCCACCACAGTCACCTTTCACATGTTGGAGTCTGTCTAAACCATGTGTTAGCATTTGGGAACCGAAAATGGTGAGATTTAAACAACAAGCATTAAAAATGCAATAGGTCTCGCCCTTCATTAAGTTAAAGCCATTTGCTTTGCTATACAATACCATTAGCAAAGCAAATGGATTTAACTTAATCAAAGGCAAGACCTATTGCATTTTCAATGCTTGTTCTTCTATTTTATAACTCATCTGTCTTTAGCCTTGATTTGCCACACAAGGAGAACTAATAGCTGAGCCTGGTTACTCATTTCATCACTACCAAATCATGTCTAGGTGTAAACTCACTAGTGAAATCTCAACTTTACCTCATCCTGATGCAGACGAGACAAAGAAATGTAAAATTGAACGCACCACAGACAGAATTTCTCCTCCTGACTGAATATGAGACTAAGCACCTGAGACACTTATGGAGTAAAGCTCTAAAAAATGCCTACATCACACACAGAACTGCCATCACATCAGATTCCCTAGCCATCTTATTGGATGCATATTAACATTTTAAAGACAAGAAAGTCAAGATTCCACATACAAAGAATAGAAAAATATAAGCATGTACAATCTGAACACGACATGAACACAGCAGAAGTGTTCATGATGTCATGCCTAGGATACAGATGTGGACTACTTCTCAAAGACTCACATAAAAGAGTTCTTCATGCTGGAGTCCACTTCCTAACAAATATAAAAAGATCATAACAAAATTACTCCTGTCCTCAACTCTGAGGTGGCTGCCCAGAGAGACCAGATGTTCATTTAAATCAGCATGTACAACTTACAAAACATTACACCTTAACGCCCCTAGATACTTATAGCAATGAAATAAAAGGTTTCATGTAGTTCCACACTTCTCAGAAGAAGAAAGAAACTCAAAGTTGATTCTCCTCGCGTCAAGAAAGAGTACCCACTACAGATTCTCATCAGGCCAGACACAAAATGTAGAATGCCTTCCGTACTGACATAAAAAACGCCCACTCACTCTGTTTTTAAGAAACTTCTAAAAATCTCTATATTGAAAAATACTTGAGCACAGACATTATGAGAGGCCAACACCACCAAACCTATCCATGTAAAAATACAGCACCCATCCACACACATGGTAACTATTTGAACCACAAACCACTTCTATGTGGAGGAAATATTTTTTATTGTTCTTGCAACTGAAACATCAATAGTTTCTTCAAACCTGCTTTTTGGTCCCGTTAAAATGTCTGTGCGCCATTGCACCTTATATGTAGCCATTGCCAGCACTATAAAGCTTATTGTCTATACCGCTGTAAACAACTGTACTGCTCATTGATCACATATTTATGAAAAGCGTTTACATTGCTGACTAAAACTTACTACAAACTTGCTAACATTTCAGTTAAACTGTATACGCTCTTTTAGTATTGTCTAGGCTGACATGTGCATGGAAACTAACTCTACTGTATTGTAAATATTGTTGTGCTATGATCTCATGGAAATCTCTGTCATGTTTTACTGACGAATACAAAAAGGAGATGATTGGAATGCTGGAATTAATCTCAGAAAAGGGAATTTACTGAGAGCTGAATACCAGACAGTCGTTTTTGTCCACTATGCCACCTTGAACAGCTTTGAGCTGTGAGCAAAACAGCCTTGGTCCTGCTTCAATGGGAATATTCCAGTCCAAATTTCCAGCCAGAGAATAAATCAAGCCCTCTCCAGCCATCACTTTTTAGTTTTCTTCAGTGCAACGGGTATGCACAGATGTGGGCCCTGTGCCCACTGTGCCATAGGAACCCGGTGTGGCATTGATTGTGTGCTCATGAAGAAATAACCAGGCCAGGAAATTGGGGCTGGACTGTTCCCATTGGAGCAGGACCAAGACTGATTTGCATATGGATGTTTTCTGTATAAAGTGGATTAGTGGGAACATTACTGGTGGATGAGATTCATTCAAGCATTCCGCCCTTCATTTTTGTGTTTTCGTTTATGTTGCAATGCGAACATCACCGGGGTTACATTTGCACCATATAAAACAATTGCATTAAAAAACGTGAAATGTGAATGAATCTCAACATTGTGCATTTAACGAAACTGTGGAAAATTGAATAAACCCATGGATGACAATCTTAGGGGGCGAGTTAGACATATCAGTCAGTCAGCAATGCAATAATCTGGTGACGTTTGTGTGAAGTGCCATATGTGATGTTATATGTTATGTTATAAAGACTTATATCGCACATTGGCTGCACAAAAGAGCTTTCCAGCGCCCCTGACAAGAAACAGAAAGAGGGAGACTGGAAAACCTCCAGCCCTTAAAAGAACCATGTATTAAGCTGCTTCCTGTTCTGAACAGTCTTGAAAGTAAATCGACGGTATACCAGTTTCCAGTATTGTTCTCGTAGGGCACGGGTGATGTGATCTATTTTCTCATAAGGTGAATGAAAGCCTGGTCATTGAATTGGGTGCTGTGAAGTCTGTGCATTATGCATTAATTAGGCCGAGAGGAGTACGTCGAGGCGAAGCTGACGTATTTGGTATGGGCAAACAGTGCAACACCACGTGTGGGAAGAGTAGGGGAGGGAACATTTGCTTTTGTATTTGAGGTGATAGAACAAGGATTTGCCTTCGTTGTTTGTTCAAGGCAGCATGGAGAAATCAGTATCCATGTGAATGCCTGGATTCACTGTTATTTCAGAGTGCTCTGAAATTTGACTTAATGCAGTTGGCCAAAGGTTGGGCGAGGGGGCCACAAGGACATTATCACATGGGATTGTCTCCGTCTTGAAGTGGTTAGCCTGAAGTGATTTTGAGCCATCCCGAAACCTACTTCTGTTAGGCATTGATTTAACCATTTTTTAGACAAAAATGCAGTGGTAGCCCATAATTATTGCAGGGGTGAGGCTGATGCGCGCAAGTGCACACACACACACACACACACACACACCCACACGCATGCATGCACGCACGCACACATATACATTTAAAGTAAGCATGCACAAACATTCATGCATAGGCACACTCATGCACCCAACATTTAAAATGAAAAAATAAAAAATACCATGCCGCATCTCGGGTGGTACGAAGAAAAAGCTCTTTTGTTTCCTGAAATATGGGACAGAAGGCTTTGTAGCAGCAACAAAAATTGAAACAACTGCCACTGGATTTTAGGATGCAGTCATCAGAAGTGCTGTTCCGTAGGAAATTAAAAACGTGGCTCTTCAGGTCATCCCAGGTAGATTGGTGTTGAGGCAACGGATAGGGGTCTGTTTCTGACAAGGAGGAAGAATTCTTAGCGCGGGGACACTCTGTTGGCGTAACCAGGCGCTCTACAAATTGCTAATCTAATCTATGAAAGATGTCACCAGCGCCTCCTCTCATTGGCTGACCTTTTCAAAAGTCAGCCAATGAGAGGAGGGCCTTCCTTATGTATTCACAGAGTGGATTGGGGCTAGTGAGACTTGCTGATGGATACTCAGCCCCAGGAACTTCAGGGATTAAAACTGAACTGCCTAGGTCCCAGTCTATGAGTGACACTGCCCTCGTCATGAGGGGGAGGCTCACAGATGACTTTGCCAGGCTGATGAGGTCATGCCCACATTACTGTGAAATCTTCAGCGCAGCAAATTTCAGCTCAGGCAGTCTTGCCCTAATATAAAGACCGATGGACAGGCTGACCGTTGCTCAGCCTGATGCACACTGTTCATGTGTGGGGGAAAAGTGGAGGGGCATGCCCCCCTCTGCCCTCAATGACAGGCCACTGCCACAAAAAATGGGCCTATAGATGATGATATGAGTGTCATAAATTTATTTGTAATGTGTCTTGAAAAAATTGGGTTAGTTATGATGGGGGCCCACTTGCTGACCTTGGGACTCCACAGGTAAGTGAGCAGGCAAAAAGGAACCAAAATCTTGTGATTTACCATTTCATCAATCAAACGTTCTCACTTGGGTGAATTTCAGACTTTTTCAGATAACATACTTAATTGCCTGCTCCCATATAGAAAGGCTGTTTTGTGTACTCAGTACTGGAAAATACAGACCTCGATTTCAAAATGTCATGCCTGTCAATGGATGTGGTTGATTTTTTTCCTTGACTTGATCTTTAAGTTAATGTCAAGCCATCACAAGCATCCTAAGTACTCATGAAGAGTTTAATTTCCAGTGAGTTATCATTAGTAGATTTAGGTGACATTTTGTTTACACCTGTGTAATCTTTCATAATTAATGCTTGCTGAGTGAAATGCCTGAGATTATGCTATTACGTCATGCCACATAATTGAGATTTAATTCAGGTAAAAATACTATTACAGGAGCATGAGAAGAACGCAAATGAACAGAGCATGAGCGGCTCCTGTTCGTGTCAGCAATTTTGCGCTTTTTTCTACAAAATCTGTTCTTGCAGCCAAATTGGATGAGAGGATACCTTTCACGCTAAAAAAATAGAGCAAATTACCTGACCGGTATTTTACCTAATAATGCATAATAGCCACAAAGGAAATAATGCAAATGTAGCCCTTGCCTACTCATTAGGTCACTTGTATATATGGAGGTGTGGTAATAGAGAAGAGGAAACTTTGATAAACCCAGCAGGCTTTTCCTGTCAGCATATTGAGTGTTTCCATAATGGTTTTATCAGTCTTGAGGTGAAGACCAAAAGGATTTTTTTCCCCGGAGCTATATGAACGAACTTAATTACACCTTGATAGGCTCCATAGATTTAGCCATAACGCATAATGCCCCCCACGCAATTGTCACATTAGACACTGCAAAAGCATGTGATCGCGTCAATTGGAGGTATTTAATGACTATATTAGAACATTTTGGGTTAAGTGAAAACATGATAGATGCTATTTTCAAAATCTATAGAGCTCCAACAGCAAGGATTCTAGTTAATGATAGTCTGTCTCCCTTTGTGCGAATTTTTAGAGGTACAAGACAGGGCTGTCCCTTGTCTCCTATATTATTTGATCTCTACCTAGAGCCTTTTGCTCAAAGTTTGTGGCTAAACGAAGAGATTAAGTCTTTTAAAATTGGGGCATATTATAGAAAGATCTCGCTCTATGCTGATGACCTCATGGTCTATACCTTGGACGTAACTTAACCATACCACACATTATGGAGAAAGTGAGGTCATTTGGTAAACTAGCAGGATATTCGGCAAACGAAGACAAAACAGAAGTAATGATATGGAATCAAGATAATGGTTTTATCAGTCTTGGGGTGCAGCAGAAGCATGATGCTAGTAAGATATATCAGTTTCAAATCTTTTGTATTCCTCAGTGCGGCACCCTAAGTGCGATGGGTATGCCCATACGTGGTTCCTGTGCTCGCTATGCACTGGACTCAAGCTATACTTCACTGAGGAAGCCTAAATATTGCAAAATCTGTCTGAGATTCCTTGTGCTCCTGTTAAGAAGTGAACTTGGCTTAAAAGTTTGGGAAGGACTGTTCTCACAGAAGCAGGACCAAGGTTGATTCACATATAATTGGTTCCTGTCTGAGGTGGCATGGTGGGCAAAAACACAACAAACTGCTGCCAGAGTAATTACCACTGACTGAGATTAATTCAAGCACTCCAACTAGCACTTTCTTGCGTTTGTAAGTTTGACAGGGGTGCCCAGACGTGGGTCTTGTGTGCTTTGGGGTTACCTGTGATCCCATTCAGAGGGAACCTGATCTTGGAGTTTGGGCAGGATTGTTTCCATTGGAGCAGGGTTCAGGCAGTTTTTGTATACTGCTACTTCCTGTCTGATGTGGCCTGGTGGGCAAAAAAAACGACGAGCAAGTAATTAACTGTGACTGAAATTACTTCAACTCCATCACTGTGTAAGGGGTCCGTAGGTCGCACGCTACTCCACCATTCCAGCGTGTATACCCCAAGAGTATCATGGTTAATGCAGTTTTCTAGAAAGCGGGTGCGCTTTTCAAAAGAATCGATGTGTAATTGCAAGGTTGCAGGCCAACTCTGGACACCGGTGTTTCAGTATTATTGTCCTTCATCAGCAGAGTGTAGGGCGGTTTTCAGGGGTTGCTGTGCAGGCTGCCAAAGTGTTCTCAGGTATGGTACCTCTCCAGGCGCGTAGGGCGTTACCTCAGCTCGTCAGCTGAAAGGCTCAAGGGAGCCGTGTTAAGTAAGGGGTTCGTAGGTCGCACGCTACTCCACCATTCCAGCGTGTATACCCCAAGAGCATCATGGTTAATGCAGTTCTCTAGAAAGCGGGTGCGCTTTTCAAAAGAATCGAAGTGTAATTGCAAGGTTGCAGGCCAACTCTGGACACCGGTGTTTCAGGATTATTGTCCTTCATCAGCAGAGTGTAGGGCGGATTTCAGGGGTTGCTGTGCAGGCTGTCAAAGTGTTCTCAGGTATGGTACCTCTCCAGGCACGTAGGGCGTTACCTCAGCTCGTCAGCTGAAAGGCTCAAGGGAGCCGTGTTAAGTAAGGGGTCCCTAGGTCGCACGCTACTCCACCATTCCAGCGTGTATACCCCAAGAGCATCATGGTTAATGCAGTTTTCTAGAAAGCGGGTGCGCTTTTCAAAAGAATTGAAGTGTAATTGCAAGGTTGCAGGCCAACTCTGGACACCGGTGTTTCAGGATTATTGTCCTTCATCAGCAGAGTGTAGGGCGGTTTTCAGGGGTTGCTGTGCAGGCTGCCAAAGTGTTCTCAGGTATGGTACCTCTCCAGGCGCGTAGGGCGTTACCTCAGCTCGTCAGCTGAAAGGCTCAAGGGAGCCGTGTTAAGTAAGGGGTCCGTAGGTCGCACGCTACTCCACCATTCCAGCGTGTATACCCCAAGAGCATCATGGTTAATGCAGTTTTCTAGAAAGCGGGTGCGCTTTTCAAAAGAATCGAAGTGTAATTGCAAGGTTGCAGGCCAACTCTGGACACCGGTGTTTCAGGATTATTGTCCTTCATCAGCAGAGTGTAGGGCGGTTTTCAGGGGTTGCTGTGCAGGCTGCCAAAGTGTTCTCAGGTATGGTACCTCTCCAGGCGCGTAGGGCGTTACCTCAGCTCGTCAGCTGAAAGGCTCAAGGGAGCCGTGTTAAGTAAGGGGTCCGTAGGTCGCACGCTACTCCACCATTCCAGCGTGTATACCCCAAGAGCATCATGGTTAATGCAGTTTTCTAGAAAGCGGGTGCGCTTTTCAAAAGAATCGAAGTGTAATTGCAAGGTTGCAGGCCAACTCTGGACACCGGTGTTTCAGGATTATTGTCCTTCATCAGCAGAGTGTAGGGCGGTTTTCAGGGGTTGCTGTGCAGGCTGCCAAAGTGTTCTCAGGTATGGTAGCTCTCCAGGCGTGTGGGGCGTTACCTCAGCTCGTCAGCTGAAAGGCTCAAGGGAGCCGTGTTAAGTAAGGGGTCCGTAGGTCGCACGCTACTCCACCATTCCAGCGTGTATACCCCAAGAGCATCATGGTTAATGCAGTTTTCTAGAAAGCGGGTGCGCTTTTCAAAAGAATCGAAGTGTAATTGCAAGGTTGCAGGCCAACTCTGGACACCGGTGTTTCAGGATTATTGTCCTTCATCAGCAGAGTGTAGGGCGGTTTTCAGGGGTTGCTGTGCAGGCTGCCAAAGTGTTCTCAGGTATGGTAGCTCTCCAGGCGTGTGGGGCGTTACCTCAGCTCGTCAGCTGAAAGGCTCAAGGGAGCCGTGTTAAGTAAGGGGTCCGTAGGTCGCACGCTACTCCACCATTCCAGCGTGTATACCCCAAGAGCATCATGGTTAATGCAGTTTTCTAGAAAGCGGGTGCGCTTTTCAAAAGAATCGAAGTGTAATTGCAAGGTTGCAGGCCAACTCTGGACACCGGTGTTTCAGGATTATTGTCCTTCATCAGCAGAGTGTAGGGCGGTTTTCAGGGGTTGCTGTGCAGGCTGCCAAAGTGTTCTCAGGTATGGTACCTCTCCAGGCGCGTAGGGCGTTACCTCAGCTCGTCAGCTGAAAGGCTCAAGGGAGCCGTGTTAAGTAAGGGGTCCGTAGGTCGCACGCTACTCCACCATTCCAGCGTGTATACCCCAAGAGCATCATGGTTAATGCAGTTCTCTAGAAAGCGGGTGCGCTTTTCAAAAGAATCGAAGTGTAATTGCAAGGTTGCAGGCCAACTCTGGACACCGGTGTTTCAGGATTATTGTCCTTCATCAGCAGAGTGTAGGGCGGATTTCAGGGGTTGCTGTGCAGGCTGTCAAAGTGTTCTCAGGTATGGTACCTCTCCAGGCACGTAGGGCGTTACCTCAGCTCGTCAGCTGAAAGGCTCAAGGGAGCCGTGTTAAGTAAGGGGTCCCTAGGTCGCACGCTACTCCACCATTCCAGCGTGTATACCCCAAGAGCATCATGGTTAATGCAGTTTTCTAGAAAGCGGGTGCGCTTTTCAAAAGAATTGAAGTGTAATTGCAAGGTTGCAGGCCAACTCTGGACACCGGTGTTTCAGGATTATTGTCCTTCATCAGCAGAGTGTAGGGCGGTTTTCAGGGGTTGCTGTGCAGGCTGCCAAAGTGTTCTCAGGTATGGTACCTCTCCAGGCGCGTAGGGCGTTACCTCAGCTCGTCAGCTGAAAGGCTCAAGGGAGCCGTGTTAAGTAAGGGGTCCGTAGGTCGCACGCTACTCCACCATTCCAGCGTGTATACCCCAAGAGCATCATGGTTAATGCAGTTTTCTAGAAAGCGGGTGCGCTTTTCAAAAGAATCGAAGTGTAATTGCAAGGTTGCAGGCCAACTCTGGACACCGGTGTTTCAGGATTATTGTCCTTCATCAGCAGAGTGTAGGGCGGTTTTCAGGGGTTGCTGTGCAGGCTGCCAAAGTGTTCTCAGGTATGGTAGCTCTCCAGGCGTGTGGGGCGTTACCTCAGCTCGTCAGCTGAAAGGCTCAAGGGAGCCGTGTTAAGTAAGGGGTCCGTAGGTCGCACGCTACTCCACCATTCCAGCGTGTATACCCCAAGAGCATCATGGTTAATGCAGTTTTCTAGAAAGCGGGTGCGCTTTTCAAAAGAATCGAAGTGTAATTGCAAGGTTGCAGGCCAACTCTGGACACCGGTGTTTCAGGATTATTGTCCTTCATCAGCAGAGTGTAGGGCGGTTTTCAGGGGTTGCTGTGCAGGCTGCCAAAGTGTTCTCAGGTATGGTACCTCTCCAGGCGCGTAGGGCGTTACCTCAGCTCGTCAGCTGAAAGGCTCAAGGGAGCCGTGTTAAGTAAGGGGTCCGTAGGTCGCACGCTACTCCACCATTCCAGCGTGTATACCCCAAGAGCATCATGGTTAATGCAGTTTTCTAGAAAGCGGGTGCGCTTTTCAAAAGAATCTTAGTGTAATTGCAAGGTTGCAGGCCAACTCTGGACACCGGAGTTTCAGGATTATTGTCCTTCATCAGCAGAGTGTAGGGCGGTTTTCAGGGGTTGCTGTGCAGGCTGCCAAAGTGTTCTCAGGTATGGTACCTCTCCAGGCGCGTAGGGCGTTACCTCAGCTCGTCAGCTGAAAGGCTCAAGGGAGCCGTGTTAAGTAAGGGGTCCGTAGGTCGCACGCTACTCCACCATTCCAGCGTGTATACCCCAAGAGCATCATGGTTAATGCAGTTTTCTAGAAAGCGGGTGCGCTTTTAAAAAGAATCGAAGTGTAATTGCAAGGTTGCAGGCCAACTCTGGACACCGGTGTTTCAGGATTATTGTCCTTCATCAGCAGAGTGTAGGGCGGTTTTCAGGGGTTGCTGTGCAGGCTGCCAAAGTGTTCTCAGGTATGGTACCTCTCCAGGCGCGTAGGGCGTTACCTCAGCTCGTCAGCTGAAAGGCTCAAGGGAGCCGTATTAAGTAAGGGGTCCGTAGGTCGCACGCTACTCCACCATTCCAGCGTGTATACCCCAAGAGCATCATGGTTAATGCAGTTTTCTAGAAAGCGGATGCGCTTTTCAAAAGAATCGAAGTGTAATTGCAAGGTTGCAGGCCAACTCTGGACACCGGTGTTTCAGGATTATTGTCCTTCATCAGCAGAGTGTAGGGCGGTTTTCAGGGGTTGCTGTGCAGGCTGCCAAAGTGTTCTCAGGTATGGTACCTCTCCAGGCGCGTAGGGCGTTACCTCAGCTCGTCAGCTGAAAGGCTCAAGGGAGCCGTGTTAAGTAAGGGGTCCGTAGGTCGCACGCTACTCCACCATTCCAGCGTGTATACCCCAAGAGCATCATGGTTAATGCAGTTTTCTAGAAAGCGGGTGCGCTTTTAAAAAGAATCAAAGTGTAATTGCAAGGTTGCAGGCCAACTCTGGACACCGGTGTTTCAGGATTATTGTCCTTCATCAGCAGAGTGTAGGGCGGTTTTCAGGGGTTGCTGTGCAGGCTGCCAAAGTGTTCTCAGGTATGGTACCTCTCCAGGCGCGTAGGGCGTTACCTCAGCTCGTCAGCTGAAAGGCTCAAGGGAGCCGTGTTAAGTAAGGGGTCCGTAGGTCGCACGCTACTCCACCATTCCAGCGTGTATACCCCAAGAGCATCATGGTTAATGCAGTTTTCTAGAAAGCGGGTGCGCTTTTCAAAAGAATCGAAGTGTAATTGCAAGGTTGCAGGCCAACTCTGGACACCGGTGTTTCAGGATTATTGTCCTTCATCAGCAGAGTGTAGGGCGGTTTTCAGGGGTTGCTGTGCAGGCTGCCAAAGTGTTCTCAGGTATGGTACCTCTCCAGGCGCGTAGGGCGTTACCTCAGCTCGTCAGCTGAAAGGCTCAAGGGAGCCGTATTAAGTAAGGGGTCCGTAGGTCGCACGCTACTCCACCATTCCAGCGTGTATACCCCAAGAGCATCATGGTTAATGCAGTTTTCTAGAAAGCGGATGCGCTTTTCAAAAGAATCGAAGTGTAATTGCAAGGTTGCAGGCCAACTCTGGACACCGGTGTTTCAGGATTATTGTAGGTAACGCCCTACGCGCCTGGAAAGGTACCATACCTGAGAACACTTTGGCAGCCTGCACAGCAACCCCTGAAAACCGCCCTACACTCTGCTGATGAAGGACAATAATCCTGAAACACCGGTGTCCAGAGTTGGCCTGCAACCTTGCAATTACACTTCGATTCTTTTGAAAAGCGCACCCGCTTTCTAGAAAACTGCATTAACCATGATGCTCTTGGGGTATACACGCTGGAATGGTGGAGTAGCGTGCGACCTACGGACCCCTTACTTAACACGGCTCCCTTGAGCCTTTCAGCTGACGAGCTGAGGTAACGCCCTACGCGCCTGGAGAGGTACCATACCTGAGAACACTTTGGCAGCCTGCACAGCAACCCCTGAAAACCGCCCTACACTCTGCTGATGAAGGACAATAATCCTGAAACACCGGTGTCCAGAGTTGGCCTGCAACCTTGCAATTACACTTCGATTCTTTTGAAAAGCGCACCCGCTTTCTAGAAAACTGCATTAACCATGATGCTCTTGGGGTATACACGCTGGAATGGTGGAGTAGCGTGCGACCTACGGACCCCTAACTCCATCACTGTGTTCTGTTTTTTACAGTGATCTTAAGTTTCAAATCCTGGTAGTGCTCGTTAAGACTCGTGTACTTCTGAATCCAATTAATGAGGACTTTTCAGTTTCGTGATAGCATATCCACCAATATTTAAGAGTTTATTTATTAACTTTAATTTTCTATAGAACAGACCTAATGTAGAAGAATGTTATTTGCTGTTATATGATAATAGTACCTTTGTAGTTTACATTTGCAGTACATGTTTATAGGTGTGCTAGACATGATTAATACACAACGTCAGAAAAGATGACAGCATGATACAATATTAGGATGTATTAATGGATAGAAATAACTCAGATGAGTAAGGTTTATCATCAAGAGCCCATTGTGGTTGGAGGTGTATGCTTTGAAATGTCTCAATGTTCAAGCAGGAGGGCGATTCTTCTCTTTAGCCTCAGTTCCCACTTCCCATCACTAGAGGGAAGCATTGAGTTCACTCTCACCTGCACACTACGTGGTCATTTAAAATACCGTTCCCAAATAGCCTTCCATGGGCATGCTTTCTCTGACTCGCCTCACTGCGTATCAAAAACCTTGAATATCTAATACGGGGTTCTAGTGGATCAGACCGATAGTTGAGTAAAACAACTACTTTTCCCTAAGATGTTATAAATATAACCTCTCAAAACGACCGTTAAGAATTTGAAGGGTGTACTGTACAGACATTTTTGGTTTGGCGTGCAGGCCCAATAAATAGGCCAAAAGAAACTAAAACCAGACCAATCGAAATGCAGTTTACATTCCAAGTAGTTTTAATTAAGAGTAATAATCAGGCATTGCGCCCTACAGCCACCACCATACTTAATTAGTTGACGCACACCCTGAGTACATTCTGCTGACATTGAAACACAGCTCTTTTGGCAGTTTCTAATTATGCAAATGTGGCAGATGGCGAAATCTGCGTCCTAGAGCGCCATCGACTCTCAGGAGGAAATTTGAATCGGAGTCTATTTTGGTACAGAATCGCGAAACAACAACATTTGCTCCATCCCTGGTCACAGGGCAGGGGTCCGAAAGAGGGGTCTCTGTGTGCACATGCCGGTTATTTGTGCCGTGATGCCCCGCGTTGCATCGTGTTGTGTCACAATTCTGGGCCTCTGCACATGCACACACTCTGGAAAACATGTCTCTTGGGCTCAATCTGTACTAAGTACAGAAACTGACAGCTCTGTTCTGTCCAAGAGTAATTAACAGATGCCATGATTTTGTTTACAGAGATAGGGGAAACATGTAGATATTTCAGCAGGGAAAAAAGCAGGTGGATTTCATCCTCGTGTTGAATTCTGTAGGTGTTGAGTTAACAAAACAGACCTCAGCATTCGCTTAAATTGTATACATTAATGGTGTGTATTAATTCCCACAGAGTCCGTTAATACATCAGGCTGAACATAGGTGCAGCAGATGGCTTGATGGTCAAGGCGGGAGTAATAATGGAGGATGGGGGCGGGGGGTGGGGGGGTCTGTGCCCCCTTTTAAAAGTCCTGGACGGACCTGAAGTCATTTCCAGTGTTTTTGTGCACCATCAGGACGCCATGAATGCAGAGCTCCTTTTATGCTCACCATGGGATGTTAGGGGCACGGGCCCACAGCTGTTTGCAAGAGTACTCCTTCTTTGTGCATTCTTCTTCCTGCAGTTCCCCTAGGTGTTTGCTATGGCAAGCCCAAGTGGACAGTAATCCAAAGAATGTATGCGTTCTAATCCACCGGAGAGCTGTTTGCTGCTGCAGAGACCAGGAGGGCCCCCACCAGTGACCCGGAAGGACACATCATCATCACAGATTCCTATTTTGAGTACAGAGTGCTTGTACCCAGAGGTTAGCGTGGCTCCCCATGTCCGTGTCCAGCAGCCTCAGTCATTGGCTAACGTTTCCTCTTCACATGAAGGGTGTGACACGTGTAGCCATTTGCTTCAATGAACAGTGTACAGTCACAGTGTACACAAAGCCATCACTGAGGACTAGTAACATGGTGGCTGTGGATGTGAGAGGAGGCAGCTGTCCCCTTTGCATGGCTTCTCCCTCCATATGGGTTCCAGGAGTGGTGGTCCATGTGACCTTGGCTCAGACAGAAGCTGTTTTATGTTGCTCTCGCATGCAACCCACTCTTCCACAAAGCTTTCAACTCATCTTCCCGAAGAAAGTGTAGGAAAAAAACCGGAACGTGCCTGTACCGACTTGTTCTTCTCATGTCTGGTTCGGAACAGGAATACAAATAATATCCTCCCAAGTGAGCCTTTACTGCGCAATGATGCCTGCAGAGAGGCAGACACCCAAATGGGTGACGCTGAAGCATTTAAGGGTGCATTCCTTTTGATTGGCAATAGGCTTCTGGCCCAAACTGACACAACGATGCATTCAAGTAAGAGCTGAACTCCAGCACTTGGAAGATCTACAGTGAACTGTCCCGCATGGATGGTAGATGCTTCCTGCGCCTTGAAAGCTGCACGCTGCCCGTTCCCGCATCTCTCAGTCCTAGCCTGGACTGTGCCCAAAGTACATCTCCTCTACTCTTTCATTCCTCTGTGTAGACAATACGCCCTGTCAGCCATGGAGATCAATGGAAGCTGAGCAAGAGGGCCCAGAAGCCATCAAGGGACACATCACCAAGAGGGTGCTGGGGAGCAAGGACAAGAACAGTCCAAGTCCAAATGAGCTACCCCGAGGAGAGGTGACCTTGCCTGTGAACATCCTTCCCTGCACCAACAAATGATTTTTTGGCACTGCAGCATTCCCAAGAACCACCAGCCTGCATCTGGTGTGACTTCAGGACAGGCCCCAGCCTTTCTCCTGGATTCTGGGACAGTCTACTTGCACACCACTTGAGCCCCTAACACTGGCAGGCTTTGGAGAGTTCCAGAAAGGCGCATCTGAGCCCAAAGGTCATGGACTGGAATCCAGGGTCAATTCGTGAATCTTTGGTAAATATATACCCTGTTTGGGGGTTATGCGGAATATAACAACGGTTCATCCCCAAAAGAGATTCCCTAGGGACCGAAGCCCATCGGTCTTGTGTGGCGGTCACATGAAGTACCAGCGCTAGAATGATCCCTTGGTCAGAGCACCCTTCACCCTCACGAGGAGCCACTCCAGGTCTCCCTCTGTCCAGCAGCAGAACTGAACTGTAAATCACAAAACAGGGTCTCACTCTCAAGATGATTTTCTTATTTTAATCAGTTTTCACCTGTTAAAAGTAGAGACGCGTGATTAATACAACTCTCCTTTTAATGTTAAAAAAGTTGTGATTGCAGTGTTATTTTAGATTGAATATTCATAGAGAGTAAGAGAGAGAGTTTGAGTGTGTGTGCACGTTTGAGTGTGTGTGTGAGAAAGAGAATGAGAGAATCACCTTTGCTCTACTGTGTCTGACTCAATCTTCTCACTGCATCCCGTAGGTTAGGCCTTGACCGTTCAACTTAGTGTATTGTGTGCATGTGTTTGTGTGTGTGTGTGTGTGTGAATGTGTGACAGTGGCCTTTATTATAGTCTGGTTCAAGACTTCATGGAGAATGAAGGAGGCCATGCAGGCCCATATTTCCCTCACAGATCTTACCTTTATTATGTTACGTGGGCACTAAAGACCCAAAGATTTGACACCGAGGCTTCGCCTCTTGCAGAACACTGTTGCACCAATGCTGGGCGAGTCTCCCTTTTTAATAATTTAAGCTTTATCCTGAACATTGAGTTTATAATGATGTTCCACGTCTGATTCAAGCAGCCTGTAATTGTCTTCAAAGCGTTGCTGTGTAAGGCTAAATATCGACTAACAATGTACATGATATAATTGCTCTGACCAGTTCGTGGAATCAAGTCAAATCATGGTTTATGAAGCATCAAAACCCAAATCAAATCATGATTTATAAACCACCAAAACCCCAGAAGGACACCTGGACACTAATATAAGTTTATGCTATATGAGCTATTTAAACAGGCAAGTCTTCAGGAGCTGTTCAATATGTCTAAGGCAATGGGTGGAAACAATGTTTCTCCTGCATTCTTCCTAATACTCTGCATGATGATATAGGCTATTACCCAGCAGATCTTGGGCTCTCGTGGGACAGAAGTGAGTAAGAGACTGTTTCAAATAGTCTAGAGCATCCATTGAAGCATTTAAAATGTAATCGTAGAAGTCAAGGACATCCAGTGCAAGGTACATCAGCACTCAGAGATATGCGCGGTGTTGGGAATATCAAAAATTGTGTGTATGACTGAGTACACCTGGGCATGTTGAATATTGGGGAAGCTGTCCAAGTTCCTGCCACCAAGGTGATGCCATATTCATTTTTGAGCCTATGATCACTCTTGCAGTGGTTGCACAACAACAGATATTTAGCATTTCACAGGAGTTTGCGGTATTAGTCAAAAAAACAAAGAGTCTGACTTCATGATCCATCGACACCCCAGCATTTTTGTCCTGACTTTGGCCACAACCTCAGAATGAGCTGCCTCCTTCGCTGGACAAATTACTCCCATGACTAGTTAACCATGGCACCACCTCTTCTACTATGTTGATGAATTCTCCTCCACTTAAGCAAAAAAAGAGACTTAAAACAATGAAGTCTTAGATCGACTTATTAGCAACCAAAGCTGCTCCTGACAGCTAGCAAGTGACTTACAAGACAGAATCTGTTCAACTATCTATCACAATGTTCTGTTATCTGCAGCAGCCTCTTTAACACGATTACATTCGAGCGCTCTTGGGAACCAGAAATCACAAAAATGCTGTACCCCAGAATATTTAAACAATATGTTTGCGTATTTCAAAGATGAAAATGAAATGTGTAGAGGATTACTTTGTAAGCCTGGACATTTTCTTAACTTAAAGAAGCTGTTTTATTCTTCTTAACCCAGCTGAAATGCTCAAAAGAAACTATTTTCTCTGACGTGCCACTAAAACCCCAAAGAGACAGCCATGACTGAACCACAGACTGAGCAAATATTATCAGTGCGGCCACTCTACCTCAAAAGCTGCCATAGCACTAGCGTTTCTTGCCGTAGACAAGTCTTTCTCCATCAGTAGGGCATTAGACAGTGGAGCAAACTTCATTTGCAGTGTAAGGGAGCAGACATGATGCCTTTTTAGCCACAACTGAGAGCCACTATCATACTGTGAGGCAGGGGGCAGTAGAGCACCTCCAGCACTCCCATTTCTAGCTACGCTGAGCAAGCAACAAGAGTCCCAAAGATGGTGGTATAGGAATCTGGCTCTCTATATAGAGTCTGTTAGAATTGGGGGTCTCTAGTTTGCACAGGTAGGTACTTGTGACAAATAGGGACCCTCTCCTCTAGTCAGGATAAGGGGATTACACTCCTAAAATAACCCCTGCTCACCCCCTTGGTAGCTTGGCACGAGCAGCAAGGCTTTATCTCAGAGGCGTTGTAAGTTAAGCATTTGTGACCACATACAGTAACCCAGTGACAACACTACAAATGGACACCACACAAGGTTGTATATCAAAAATAAGTATATTTTTTATCGAGTTACCACAAGACCAATAAACGACAAAAATAATCCACAGTTCTATTAGATTTAAAGAGTTCTCATTAAAAGGCTTAGTTCAAGGTTCTGTGCGAGTCGGTAGCCCTGTCTGGCTACAGTGTTGTTGAAATAACACAGAGTCTAGCAAATACAGCGGACCGCGTCGGTACGGGACCACTCAAATGTCGACAGACTCAGTCACAGTATCTTTTACTTGAGGCGGCCGGCACAGACGTGCGAGCCGGTCCCAATGTTCATCGCGGTGCAGAAAAGAAAGCGTTGCAGGACGCGTTGTCCCTCGATGAGGCGCAGACAGCGGCCCGTTGACAGAGTCGGTGTATCCAAGGCAAGCGTTGAAGGGCAAGATGGTGCTTCGATGCGGTGCTTGCAGCTTGCGGTGCGGCAACAGAGCCAGAGTTCGGGAGCTGGCTTTGATCAGTCCGGTCAGCGGTGCGAGTCGGGTAGTACGTCGCAAAGCGTGCGAGGCGGTGCACAACTCCGGTGCGTTCACAGGACTCGAAGTCAGCAGCAGTGACCGCGTCGTTCAGACCAGTACGAGTCGGTGTAGCGAGGCGTTGCACGTCGCGGTGTCCACCAGTTGCCGTGCAGGCAACGCCTCGGTGACGGCGTCAGGACGGAGTCGGTGAGCTCAGAGCTTGCGTTGTTCGAGGCGGACGTTGCTTGATGCGGTGTCTACAGGACACCGGGCCGGTCGTAAGAGGCGGTCGCAGATCCCTGCCTCTGTAGCCACTGAAACAGCATTTCCAGCAGCAATTCTCAAAGGCTGGTGAAGTCTACTGGTCCTGAGACTTCGGTCAGGGGGCAAGCTCTCTTCCAAGCCCTTGGAGATCTTTTCACAAGTTGAAAGTAAACTACACAAAGTTCTTTCTCCTCTCTTTGGCAGTCAGGCAACCACTGCAGGCCAATCCCCCAAGCAGCAATTCAGCTTGGGAATAGTCTCTCCTCAGTGTCTTCAGGTTCCTCTCCTCAGCAGAGGTTTCATCTTGTAGTCCAAAAGTGATCTAATTTCTTGGGATCAGGGTCCCAATACTTATTCCCCAAAATCCTTTGTTCTCTGAGGGGAGAGGGGCCTGTGCCCAGTCAAAACCAGTTCTGAAGCACTCTGTTTACCAGACTTCTCCTTTCCTTTCACAGCGCAGGGCAGGCACATCAGACAACCCACAGGAGGTGGAGCCAGCATTGTGGAAGTCAAGTACAGTCCTGCAGGACTTTGTTGACAGTCTTCCTTCTCTTCTTTCAGCGTGCAGGGCAGAGACATCAGATGCACCACAGGAGGTGGAGCCGGCATTGTAGAGGGAAGGCCCAGCCCTATTCAGGTCCCAGGTGCAACTCCTCCCTCCCATCTAGATGCAGATCTCCCTATTCACCACCGGGCTGCCCCAGCCTGTCGCTTGTAATCTCCCAGCCCTGTCACTCACAAAACCAGACGAAGGAATACACTACCTCGCAGAGGCAGGCTTAAATGGTTAGGCAAGCAGATAGCTACTTTCTAAAAGTGGTATTTGCAAACACAGAATATTAAAATAAACTTCACTAAAAGATATATTTTATTATTCTGAGTCCAGGCATACTAAACTCGAATTTCTACCATGTTCTCTGAGTCTGTTAGAATAATAAACATGTAATAATCTAGCAGCCCATTCTGGCCTATGGAAAACAGATAGCCTTGCAATAGTGAAACAACGAAAATGGCTGTAATTCACTATAAGGACATGCCACACACATCAGGGCTTGCCCTACCTTATACTTACAATGCACCCTGCCATTGGGCCTACCATAGGGGTGACTATTATGAAGACCAGGGAAGTTTTAGGGACTGGCAAGTGGGGGCACTTGCCCAGTCAGCATGACAGTACCAGAATGATTGCAGGCTCTGCAACGGCAGACCTTAGACATGTTTTACAAGCCACTTCTGTGGGTGGCTCAACCAGTGCTGCAAGCCCACTAGCAGCATTTGGAATTACACGCCCTGGGCACACTCAGTGCACTGTACTAGGGTCTGACAAGTAAACCAAACATCCAATCATGGAACCACTAATCTAGACATCAATTTACAGTAGGGAGCACTCGCACTGTGGCACTGTACAGCAGTGGCACAGTGCCCAAAGCATCTGACACCAGCAAAAACAGATGAGGAAACAGCAAAAAAAGGAAGGGAGACCCACGCCAATGGTGCCATGTCTAACACGTGTCCCCTACAGCTGAAATGTGGGGAGAACTACCCTACCTCCTCAGAGTTCTCATTACTAAGGCAGAAAAATCTGGACAGACCATCAGCGTTGGCGTGTTCTGTACCAGGGCGGTGTTCCACCGTAAAGTCCATACCCTGTAGGGAAATGGCCACCTCAAAAGCTTTGGATTCTCACCCCTCATCTGCTTCAACCATCTGAGGGGCCTGTGGTCTGTCTGAACTCGGAAGTGAGTCCCAAACAGGTATGGTCTCAGCTTTTTCAGTGCCCAGACCGCAGCAAATGCCTCACGCTCAATAGCACTCCACCTCTGTTCCCGTGGAAATAACCTCCTACTGATGAAGGCTACAGGTTGATCTGGGCCCTCCTCATTCATCTGTGACAAAACAGCCCCCACACCATGCTCTGAAGCGTCTGTTTGAATGATGAACTCTTTGGAGAAGTTGGGTGCCAGGAGCACGGGCGCCGTGCACATGGCAGCTTTCAGGGCCTCAAAAGCTTTCTGACAGGTGTCAGTCCAAATCACTTTCTTGGGCTGCTTCCTGGAAGTCAGCTCTGTCGAGGGTGCAACAATGTTGCCATACCCCATGACAAACCTCCTGTAGTACCCTGTGAGTCCTAAAAAGGCCCTCACCTCTGCCTGGGTTTTGGGGGGTTCCCAAGCCTGGACGGTTTCAATCTTGGGTTGTAGGGGCGTCACCTGGCTGTTCCCAACTTGGTGTCCCAAGTACACCACAGAACCCTGCCCGATTTGGCACTTACTCACCTTGATCGTGAGACCTGCCTTCTGCAGTGCCAACAACACTTCCCAGAGGTGGCCCAGATGTTCCTCCCATGTGACACTGAACACTGCGATGTCATCCAGGTAGGTGGCACTAAACTCATCCAGTCCAACAAACACCTGGTTGACCAACCTCTGAAAGGTGGCAGGGGCATTCTTCATCCCAAAGGGCATAACACGGAACTGAAAATGCCCATCTGGTGTGGAGAATGCTGACCTCTCCTTTGCCCCATCAGTCAAGGTGATCTACCAGTACCCAGATGTCAAGTCAAATGTGCTGAAGTACCATGCAGCCCCTAACCAATCAATGAGCTCATCAGCTATGGAGATGGGGTGCGCGTCGGTCTGCGCAACTGAATTGAGCCCTCGGTAGTCCACACAGAACCGGAGTTCGTGTGTGGCACCCGGCGCCGCAGCCTTTGGGACCAAGACCACCGGACTGGCCCAAGTACTGCTGGAGGACTCAATCACCCCTAGTGCAAGCATCTTTGAGACCTCTTCTTTGATGCAAGCCCCTACCCTGTCAGTTACCCTGTAAGACTTGTGCTTCACAGGTAATCTGTCTCCTGTATCCACATCATGGACGCACCAATCTGTGATACTAGGAACCAGGGAGAACAGATCAGAAAACTGTCCCAGCAACTGGCGGCAGTAATTCTCTTGCTCATGGGTCAGGTTGGAAGAGAGGTTAACACCATCCACTGACCCATCTTGCTCTGTGGCCGACAGGAGGTCAGGAAGAGGCTCAGTCTCCTCTTCCATTCCAGCATCTGTCGCCAAGAGCATGCCCACTTCAGACCACTCTAAGTGGGGCTTAAGGCGGTTGACATGCAGGACCCTATAGGGGTTCCTGGGAGACCGCAAGTCCACCAAGTAGGTATCTGGACTCTTGCGCTCCACAACCTGAAATGGTCCGGTCCACTTATCCTGGAGCGCATAGGGCTCCACTGGGGCCATTACCCACACTTTCTGACCAGGTTGAAGCTTTACCAGAGTGGCATTCTGGTCGTACCACCGCTTCATCTCCTCCTGGCTGGCTTCCAGATTCGCCTCAGCGAGTTGCCTGAAAGGCCTAGTCTGGTTCCTGAAGTCCAGCATGTAGCTATATACATCCTGGAGAGGTTTCCTGGGAGATTGCTCCCAGCCTTCCTTGATCAGACTCATAGGTCCTCTGACCGGGTGCCCATAGAGAAGCTCAAAGGGACTGAACCCTAGAGATTTCTGTGGCACCTCCCGGTATGCAAAGAACAGGCATGGTAAGAGGACGTCCCACTTACGCCTCATGGGTTCCTCAAGACCCATAATCATGCCCTTTAGGGTTTGGTTGAACCTTTCAACCAACCCATTTCCTTGGGGGTGGTAATGAGTGGTGAACTTGTAAGTTACCCCACACTCCTGCTACAAGTACTTCATATACTTGGAAATAAAGTTGGTGCCCCTGTCAGACACCTCCTCTCGAGGGAATCCTACTTGTGAGAAAATTCCCATCAGTGCTCGTCCCACCACAGGGGCCGTCACTGGCCTCAGAGGTATGGCTTCCGGGTATCAGGTGGCATGGTCCACCAAGACCAGGATGAACCTGTTGCTCATGGCTGTCTTGGGGTCCAGTGCCCCCACAATGTCAATCCCCACCCGTTCAAAGGGGGTACTGACCTCCATGAAGAGGAGCCTTCTGCTTCCTCCCACTCTTTCCACTTGCCTGGCAAGTCTGACAGGTCCTGCAATGAGTGTCTGAACTCTTGCGCATTTGGGGACAATGAAAGTGGGTAACAAGCCTCTCAAAGGTCTTGTCCTGCCCCAAATGTCCTGCCAATGGCACATCATGAGCCAGCCCCAGTAGGAAGGCTATGAAGCTCTGGGGTACCACCAGCACACAAGCTGACCCAGGCTCAGCAACCTTAGGCTCACTAAACAGGAGACCATTTTCTAGTAGATCCAATGTGACCCAGACTGATCACCTGCCGCAAGCCCTCAAGAGAAGGGCATTCTCTCTGCTCCCTGTAGAATTCCTCCCTGGAGGGGCCTCCTTCTTGCGGCCAATGGGTCAGCTCAGGCAGGTCCCCCAGTTCAGCTACTTGCTCCCCGGTAGGCTCCAGGGCATACCCCTCAGGGTCTACCTCCTCCTGGGCCGTCGGAACTCTGGGGGCCGGTTTCCCGCACCCCCTGCCTCTTCTCTCTAAGGCAGGTTCCTGGACCTTCCTCTCAGGCTCCAGGTCCTCTTGAGCACCCCTACTGCCTGCTGGCTGCCATTGACCGGGTGGTCACGCACACCTATTCAGGCAGACCCAAAATCCTCAGGTGAGTACTCTTCTCCACCTTCTCCCAAGGTAGGCTCATCAAATCATTCCCCAACAAACAGTCAACCAGCATGGCGGGCCTCACAGCTACCTGTGCCATTGGACAATGACTCTCTGTATGTCGGCGTTAACAACTTGGCAAAATGCATTCGGGACAACCTGCTCTTGAGACACCAGGTGACACCTGACAGCTGTCACACTGGCTCCTGTGTCTCTAAGAGCCTCCACCTTTTGGCCATTGATGGTCACCCACTGCCCATATGTCTTAGTGTTCCTGGGCAGTTGGTTCTCTTGGACCACCTCACAGTCTCCTAAAGAGACAAGGAGCATCTCTGCGGGACCCCACCCACCTTGGACTTCCATCTCCTCCCCAAAGGCTGAACTAGCCATCTGCTGGTGCGGAGCACCAGTGGGTGCTGCTTTTACAAATAGGCGGCACCTGGGATCACTCGCCTTGTGACCTGGGTCCCCACATTTGTAACATCTATGGGGTCCCTGTAGAAAAGGATTACCTGTCGGGACCACCGGCTTTCTCTCAGGGGGAGGTTGGGAACCTTTCCCTTGGATCCCCCGGGAATTACTTTGGGGCCCTCTGCGGAACTCCCTCTGTTTACCCCGGTCCCCCCCACTCTTCTGCTGGGGACCATGCCCACCTTTGGTTGAATCTCCCACGTGATCCTTGTGGACCCTGGTATTGACCCAGCGGTCCACCTCCTCAGCAAGCTTCCTAGGGCTAGTCAGCTTGCTATCAATCAGGTGCTGGCGCAGCTCTGAAAAACAATTATCAGACAAGTGCTCCCATGCAATCAAATCCAAGAGATCTTGAAAATCATAAACTTTGCTGGCCTTCACCCAACCATCCAATGCTCTGCGAAAGAAAGTGACATATTCTACCCAGGTACTATTTTCTATCTTCTTGCACTTCCTGAACCTCTGCCTATAGAGTTCAGGGGTCACACCATACCTAGTCATGAGTGCATCTTTCATGTGGCTATAGGACTTATGGACTTCAGAAGGCAAGTCCAACAGTGTGTTCTGCCCCTCTCTAAGGAACCTGCCCCACAACCCCGCTCCCCAATCTCTCAGGGACCCGGTGGGAAGACATGGCTACCTCATAGGCTCTGAACCACTGCCCAATATCATAATTTAAAAAAAAACTCCTTTACCACATCTTTGGGGATGTACACTCTACCTTCCACAGGCGCTGACGTTGTGCTGCCACCAGAGGGAGTAATCTCTAGGCTCCTGGCTTTCAGATTCAACTCCCTTAAAACTTTGTCATGCTCCAACTGCAATCTCTTTTTCTCTAGAGCCATTTTCTTGCTTTCTAGCTCCAGTTGCCCATTCAATTTGAGCTTGGCCATCTCCATTTCATGCATCCTGTTTTCTTTCCTGTCTGCCAACTCTTCTGGGGACAGACCTCGGGCAGAAACACTGCTACCCACTGGGGAGGGCGCACCCCTCTTCTCAGGACACAGTGGCCCACCAAGCTGCTGCTCTACATCCTCATAATCTATTAAATCTTCAGGGGCATTCCTTGCCGCCATCCAGGCCCTCAGCGCCTTGTGGTACTGCTCCTTCCTGGTGATTCCGGTCAGGGGAATTTTGAACTTTTTGCAGAAGCTCCTGAGCTGCTTGTTGGTAGAGCTTTCTATTTTCTCTTCCTCCCAATCACAGTCAACAGATGCAACGGATGCTGCTTCTTCCATGATGGTTGAATCAGGCATTATTAAAAAAAATGGAGATCCCTCACAAAAACAAGTATCAGAAGTACGTGGTTGCGTTATGGTCTTCACTCACTATGTCGTGTTCACCAATCACTGTACATGAGTCACAAATGCAAATTCAGAATCTCACCGCTGCCACCAATGTTAGATTAGGGGGTCTCTAGTTGGCACGGGTAGGTACTTGTGACAAATAGGAACCCTCTCCTCTAGTCAGGATAAGGGGATTACATTCCTAAAATAACCCCTGCTCACCCCCTTGGTAGCTTGGCATGAGCAGCAAGGCTTTATCTCAGAGGCGTTATAAGTTAAGCATTTGTGACCACATACAGTAACCCAGTGACAACGCTACAAATGCACACCACACAAGGTTGTATATCAAAAATAAGTATATTTTATATAGAGTTACCACAAGACCAATAAACGTCAAAAATAATCCACAGTACTATTAGATTTCAAGAGTTCTGGTTAAAAGGCTTAGTTCAAGGTTTTGTGCGAGTCGGTAGCTCGGTCTGGCTACAGCGTTGTTGAAATAACACAGAGTCTAGCAAATCAAGCAGACCGCTTTGGTACGGGCCCACTCAAATGTCGACAGACTCAGTCACAGTAGCTTTTACTTGAGGCAGTTCGCACGGACGTGCGAGCCGGTTCTGGTGTTCGTCGCGGTGCAGAAAAGAAAGCGTTGCAGGACGTGTTGTCCCTCGATGCGGTGCAGGCAGCGGCCCCTTTGACAGAGTCGTGGATCCA
The DNA here is from genome assembly GCF_964261635.1 of Lissotriton helveticus. Classification (NCBI taxonomy): domain Eukaryota; kingdom Metazoa; phylum Chordata; class Amphibia; order Caudata; family Salamandridae; genus Lissotriton; species Lissotriton helveticus. The sequence goes on from NC_136065.1 coordinate 1,542,773,042, forward strand.
AGGCATGCGTGGCAGGGCGAGACGGTGCTTCGATGCAGTACTTGTAGCTTGCGGTGCGGCATCAGAGCCGGGGTTCGGGAGCTGGCGTCGATCAGTCCGGTCAGCGGTGCGAGTCTGGCGGTGCGTTGCAAAGCGTGCGAGGCGGTGCCCAACTCCGGTGCGTTAACAGGACTCGAAGTCAGCAGCAGTGACCGCATCGGCCAGACCAGTACGAGTCGGTGTAGCGAGGCGTTGCACATCGCGGTGTCCACCAGTCGCGGTGCAGGCAACGGCTTGGTGACAGCGTCAGGACGGAGTCAGTGAGCTCAGAGCTTGCGTTGTTCGAGGCGGACGTTGCTTGATGCAGTGCCTATAGGACACCGGGATGGTCGTGAGAGTCGGTCACAGCCCCATGCCTCTGTAGGCACTGAAACAGCGTTTCCAGGAGCAATTCACAAAGGCTGGTGAAGTCTACTGGTCCTGAGACTTCGTTCAGGGGCAAGCTCTCTTCCAAGCCCTTGGAGATCTTTACACAAGTTGAAAGTAAAGTACACAAAGTTCTTTCTCCTCTCTTTGGCAGTCAGGCAACCACTGCAGGCCAATCCCCAAAGGAGCAATTCAGCTTGGGAATAGTCTCTCCTCAGTTTCGACAGGTTCCTCTCCTCAGCAGACGTTTCGTCTTGTAGTCCAAAAGTGATCTAATTTCTTGGGATCAGGGTCCCAATACTTATACCCCAAAATCCTTTGTTCTCTGAAGGGAGAGGGGCCTGTGCCCAGTCAAAACCAGTTCTGAAGCACTCAGTTTACCAGACTTGTTCTTTCCTTTTACAGTGCAGGGCAGGCACAACAGATGCCCCACAGGAGGTGGAGCCAGCATTGTGGAAGGCAAGTACAGTCCTGGAGCACTTTGTTGACAGTCTTGCTTCTCTTCTTTCAGTGTGCAGGGCAGAGACATCAGACGCACCACAGGAGGTGGAGCCGGCATTGTAGAGGGAAGGCCCAGCCCTATTCAGGTCCCAGGTGCAACTCCTCCCTCCCATCTAGATGCAGATCTCCCTATTCACCACCGGGCTGCCCCAGCCTGTCTCTTGGAATCCCCCAGCCCTGTCACTCACAAAACCAGACGAAGGAATACACAGCCTCGCAGAGGCAGGCTTAAATGGTTAGGCAAGCAAATACCTAGTTTCTAAAAGTTGTATTTGCAAACACAGAATATTAAAATAAAATTCACTAAAAGATGTATTTTATTATTCTGAGTCCAAGCATACTAAACTCGAATTTCTATCAGTTCCACTAGTTCTCTGAGTCTGTTAGGATTATAAACATGTAATAATCTAGCAGCCCATTCTGGCCTATGGAGAACAGGTAGCCGTGCAATAGTGAAACAAGCATTTGCAATTCAATAGGTCTCGCATTAGGAAAGTTTGAGCTATTGGTCTTATAAATGGCAAATTTTTAATTTATGTGTTGGTTTTGAAAATAGCGAAATTAATAGCTTTGTCATTTACAATGCCAATACTTTGGGGCAGATTTATGTTGGTACTGCGCCACGTTTGCGTCACGCAACTGCGGCGTAAACGTGGTGCATCCCTATGACCCATTTACAACGTGACGCATCTAGGCAGATGCGTCACGTTGTAAAGCCCTGCGCCACTTGTGGGCGTTCCGGCGCAGGGTGGGCGTTCCGGGGCAGGTGTGCCTCGCAAAAGTGGCTGAGTGAAATCTATAAGATTTCACTCAGTCACTTTCAGGCCAATGCTGCGTCAAAACCCTGCGCCTGCTTGAAGCAGGCATAGGTCTTGACGCAGCATTGTAAAGATAGGGCACCCCCGAGCCTTGCTGGAGCTGCGTCGCGCTTGCAACGCAACTCCAGTAATGCGCCACCTTTACGGCACAGATGCGTCACGCATCTGTGCCATTTTTGCCCCATGGTGCGCCGCATTGTAAATGCGGCGCACCATGGGTGGTGGAGCAGCGGCGCAAAATAACTGCCGCCTCCCTGGGGATGCGCCAGTCATCATAAATCTGCCCCTTTATTTTTTGCAAATGTGACACCTATAGCATTTGTAATGCAACATGTTTTGTATTTACGTGACTTAGATTTATTGATATTTCAAATAACAATGGCTTTTAATTTTTTAAAATAATTAATACTTAAATAAAAGTTATTGTAATTTATAATGGCAGTAGCTTAAACTTTTGTAAATAACTTTTGTGAAGATTATGTTCAGTGTATATTATTGTGACAAAAATCCAAGAACAGAAGTTAAATATTAACATCTTTATGTGACATTTGTAATAAAGCTTAAAACATTGAGAGAACATATTTGAACCAGTTGTTGTTGAATGGTTGCACAGATTGATACTTTGGTGGCGCTGAGTGATGTTGTGGTGGCGACGAGTGATGCTGTGGCGTTCAGTGATGCTGTGGTAGCGCATAGTGATGTTGTGGTGCCCCTGAGTGATGCTGTGGTGGTGCGATAGATAGATCGAGGTAGGGCGATAGATAGCTAGAGTGAGGGCGATAGATAGATAGAGTGAGGGCGACAGATAGATAGAGTGAGGGCGATAGAGTGAGGGCGATAGATAGAGTGAGGGCGATAGATAGATAGAGTGAGGGCGATAGATAGATAGAGTGAGGGCGATAGATGGATAGAGTGAGGGCGATAGATAGATAGAGTGAGGGTGATAGAGTGAGGGCGATAGATAGAGTGAGGGCGATAGATAGAGTGAGGGCGATAGATAGATAGATAGAGTGAGGGCGATAGATGTGAGTGTGTGTGGTTGTGTGTGTGTGTGTGGTTGTGTGTGGTTGTGTGTGTGGTTGTGTGTGGTTGTGTGTGGTTGTGTGTGTGGTTGGGTGTGGTTGTGTGTGTGTATGGTTGTGTGGGTGTGGTTGTATGTGTGGCTGTGTGTGGTTGTGTGTGTGGTTGGATGTGGTTGTGTGTGTGTGGTTGGGTGTGTGGTTGTGGTTGTGTGTGTGGTTGTGTTTGTGGGTGAGTGTGTAGTTGAGTATGTGGTTGTGTGTGGTTGTGTGTGTGGTTGTGTGTGGGGTGATGTGTGTTTGTGTGTGGGGTTGTGTGTGTGGTTGTGTGTGTGTGGTTGTGTGTGTGTGGTTGTGTGTGTGTGGTTGTATGTGTGTGGTTGTGTGTGAGATTGTGTGTGTGGTGTGGTTGTGTGTTTGTGTGTGTCTGGTTGTATGTGTGTGGTTGTATGTATGTGTGTGCATGGTTGTATGTATGTGTGTACGGTTACAGAAGGATGTATGTGGAAGAGAGCAGCAGATCAGCACAGCAGAAGAGAACAGTGAGTTAAACAAGCAATTAACGAGGATCAACTGAAAACAGAAGCGCTATTTAAACAAAGACACAACTTTTTCCCCCCATGTAGAGGTATTATATTGGGGGCTGGGGAAGTTCAACGATCCTTCCTTTTGCTCCTCCCCCTTGTCCATGGCCAAGCTGCGAGCCTCAAAGTGACGAAGGAGCACTGGCTGCAAACGGAATTGAGCTAGCACCTTTGTGTGCTGCAGCCTGCAGAGGCAGAGGTTGTGAGGGCTGTCCAATTATTGAAAATGACCCCCCAAAAAATGTAAACACTCTAAAGATGACACTGCGTCCAGTGAAGAAAAAAAATAAGCTCTCACGTCATAGTTCGGCCGAAAGTCTTATCAGACACACTTTATATTCCTCATACGTTTCCCTACACTAGTCCCTTTCGTCAGAGGGACTCCCAGCATTCAGTCTGGATTATTCATCCCACACAATACTAATAAATCAAAAGGCAATGCAGGACTAAGATTGCAAGCTTGCTCGGTTGGGAATTGTGATCTATAAATAATAAGTACCCATTGCTGGTATAAAGGTCAACAGGAGTATGTTGTGTTCGATATTTAATGCTTTATGAAGCATTAAGGCAATACATGCAAAGGACCCTGATAAAATATCAATGTAAAATAAAATTGCACATTTTGTACAGCAATGATGTAGAAACAGAAAAATAAATGCACTTCCTATTAGCAGGACAAAATATATTAGGCGTGCCTAAAATCAATAAAATTAACTACTTGTCATCCTAAAGTGAATAAAATAATTGACAAAGTAAATGACAACCTTCAAATTTAGCGGATTATAAACTTGGAACAGAGGTGAACTCCAATAAGTTACGGTGCAGTGCCAAACTCGCATACAGCTTTGTGGAGCCGTGGTGGGGTATACTGGAGGGTCTGGCCATGTAATCCAATGGGCTTGCGGATAACACGTTTGCGGGGCGCGTACTTCGCCAATGTCACGGGGGTCCCCACGGTGATTTCCTGCAGGATGTAAGTCACTCTACTCGCTCTATCTGTACGAGGCCTGGAACAGACTGAGTGGGATCCGTGTAAGGGACCATGGAAGGAGCGTAATGGGAAGGAAGCTCTGAACAACCACAACTCTCCCACTAGAAGCAGCCCATGGTGATGTTAGGTTTGGTCGGCATCAGACAAAATTGGCAACTAGTTATAAAATTAGAAATGCAAAGAACCGGACAGAAAAGCAACCACGTAAAAAAATGATACCTGTGTTTTTAACAGTGCTTGCTGCAGAAAATTTGGCAGATTCCTTGTTCTCATTACAAACGTAACTATTGTCGACTAAACGTGTGGCGTTGCTTTAACTGACCTCGAAAGGTTAAATGGCTGAGACGGCACTTTCTTGATTTGGATCTTTGACACGCACACATCAACCCAAGTGCATCGCCTGTGAAAGAAAAAAAAAGTCTGAATCATGCCTCTTCATATTTAAACATATTTAAACATGGTGCTTAGATGTGGCAAAGCAGCTGGGGTGTCAAGGAGGGAGGCAAAAGGGAATGTATGCGCCGTGAAACGGACGGAAAGCCGGAAAGCCGTTGCAAAGCTCTGATAGCTGATGGGTAGGGTCGAGTGCACCAAACTAAAGAGGGGAAATCGTAAAAGGGATGAGAAAGTGAAAAGTGAACTGGGTAGAGGTAAACAAAAGAATAAGAGCAAGGCATAAGAGCAAGGACACACAACAGGAAAAGAACATGAAAGAGACACGGCCTCACGGCCTTGAAAGTGAAAGCACGGCCGTGAGACGCGCTCTGTAGTGGGGGAGGGGCAGGGGCCTTTATGAGACGGATTCCTCTGAAGTCTTACGAGGTGGCAGATGGTGTTTAATGTGCACGCGGGTCTCGTGGACCTTTGGAATGCTGGGTGAAGCTGAAGGAGTCGATTAGTAAAAGGAAGTCTTTTGTGAGCAAATGAACTTTGTCCAAGTGAATGCTGAAGTCACCAGCTAATTATTATTATTTTTTTACCAGTATCTCGTAGATGTTCACAAAGGCTGTGAAATGCTGACAGGAAGGTAGAACAGTGTTTGACGATTGATGGAGAATGGTGCGAAATGAAAACAATTCGGATGGGGGTGGGGGGTGGGGGAGCAGGGGAGTGAGCGAGTGGGAGGGAAGCGCTGGCCAAGCGTCGCGCTTCAAGAGCTTGGTGAGGGGGCGGGGGAGCGATCGAGTGGGAGGGAAAGAGCATATGGGGATGGGGTGTGAGTGAGGCCAAGCGCGCGCTGGCGAAGCGTCACACTTCAATAGATCACATGAACTGCATGGAATCCGCTTGGAATCCGCTTGTTCAAAGAGTTTGTTTCAACTTCTATAGATCTCGACATCTGCAATGCGCAAGCGCATTGGCAGAGGTCGAGACCTAAAAAACAAAAATGGTTGTAATTCACTATTAGGACATGCCACACACATCAGGGCTTCTCCTACCTTATACTTACAATGCACCCTGCCCTTGGGCCTACCATAGGGGTGACTAATATGAAGACAAGGGAAGGTTTAGGCACTGCAAGTGAGGGCACTTACCCAGTCAGCATGACAGTGCCAGACTGCCCGCAGGCTCTGAAATGGCAGACCTTAAACACGTTTTACAAGGCCGCTTCTGTGGGTGGCACAACCAGTGCTGCAGGCCCACTAGCAGCATTTGGAATTACACGCCCTGGGCACACTCAGCCCACTGTACTAGGGTCTGAAAAGTAAACCAAACATCCAATCATGGAACCACTAATCACTACATCAATTTACAGTAGGGATCACTCGCACTGTGGCACTGGACAGCAGTGGCACAGTGCCCAAAGCATCTAACACAGCAAAAACACATGAGGCAACAGCAAAAAATGGAAGGGAGACCCACACCAATGTGCCAGGTCTAACAGTGTACTAAAAAGAAGTATACTGTGCAGAGAGTCTAGTGGGTCCACAATTGGTTTACAGAAGCTAAAGTAGATAATACTAATGCTCTCTTTTGTGGTAGTGTGGGCGAGTAGTTAGGATTATCAGAGGGGAGTGCTTAGCATTTGCTGTACTAACAGAGGCAATAAATGAGACATAAACTCGAAGAATAAATCCGTTACCAAATTAGAAAAATAAAACTTCTTTTTATATATGTTTTAAAACCAAGAACTTCATTTTAAGGTAAGTACTGTTTTCAGGTAAATAAAGCTTTAAAAGTTGTGCGCCTTTACGCACAATGCAATCCTATGTGAGGAAAAGTCAGAGATGCATAAAGGTAGGTACAGTCAGTTTCAGGTGTTCACCTTTAGGGTTCAGAGTCATAGTGGGCCACAGTCCAAAGTACTACCAGCAGTTCTTCGGGAACTGCCTGAGTTCTGCTGGGAGCAGGGTGCTGGTGAAGTTGGTAGCTGGAGTGCTACCGAGAAGGGGGGCCACCCAAAAACAGGCTGCACAGGGGGACTTGTGGAAAAGTCGGGGAACTCCCAAACAGGGGCTTGGGTCACATGGGTCTTGGAGTAAAGAGGCACAGCTGGTTCGTCGGGACCCAGGCCGGGCTACTTGGACGCAGAGTGGTTAGTTTGTCTGGGCTGGGTGGGCAAAGATGCTCCTCGTGCTCAGGGACAAACAGCTGACAGGGGCAAAATCATGGCAGCTGAGCCACTCACAAAGTGGGTCTCATGATGCTGATGTTCCTTGACGGATGGTCGGTCCAGGTGCAGTGGGAATCCAGACTGGACTCTCACTGGTGGTGTTTGGTGCAAGGCACCAGTACCCCGAGGTTGGCGCTGCATGGCTCCAGTTGGTCCTGGTGTTTTCACACTCAGTGGGGAGACAGATCTGACCTTCCAAAGCATGAGTGACTTCTGCTGGTCCTCTGTGGCATTGGTTGGGCCGGGGAGCTGCAAGGCGGTGGACTGGATTCTGCTTGTCGGTGCCTGCGGTCTCCATGGGAGTAGCTCTTCTACTCCAAGCATGACTGTAGGCAATTTTCGAGGTGCTGACAGGCTACTTAAGGCTTTGGTAGTACTCCAGCTTGCAGGACGGGTCACTCTGTTGCGGCTTTCAAGAGAGGGTTCATGACTAGCAGGGTTTTGCACCAAAAGTCCACAGTTCTGCGGGAGTTCTCACCAGGCAGTGACTCTTCTTTGTCCTTCTTTTCTTTATCCGAAAAATCTGAGTTCTTGAGTCTATGGTTCGATCCCGGGCTCCGGCGGCAGCTCAGCTCAGCACCATGTGACTCTCGGCAATAGCTTACTTAATTTCCACGACGGACCGCAGCGCCTTGAGACCCGTAAGGTTGAGTAGTGCGCGCTTTACAAATACAGATTTACGGATTTACAGTTGTTACGGGTAGGGAGAAAGGAAGCACCACAGGGTTAGATGGAACGGTGAACAATCACTGGGGAAGAATGGTAGGCGAGTGGCAAAGCAACACAGGGGTTGTTGGAGGGAATGCCAAAGCAATAAAGGAGGGGACACAAAAGCAACAGTGGGAGGCCTGGACGGTACGTGAAAGCAATAGGGTAGAGTGGAAGCAAAAGAAACACGGAGCTGGGGGAAAGCAATGTAGAGAGTGCGGTGGGGAGAAGCAATGGAGAGATGCTCACAGGTGGGCACAAGAGAGAGGTGGGTATGGAGAAGCAGTCGGGCAACAGAGATTAACAAGAAGTGCAGGGGAGAGACTTACATGAGGGAGACATCTCGAAAACACATGAACTCTAATGAACGTTCTCACAAAAAAAGAAAAAAATGAGTGCTTGAAAGGAAAGTAGTGGAAGCAGCAATGACAGCCAATCAAATAGATTGTAATGCGATAATGCTCCATAGAAGGGACAAACAGAAGATTGACAAGCTGAGGCACGAGTAAGAAGCCGCATAATGACACAAAATGGACGGGCCTCAAGCCCCTCTATGTTCTTGACAAGTCACAATATGCAGTGCAACAGACAGCACAGACACTGACTAGTTGGCTTGACCTAAAGAGAGCTTTCAGATGTACTCAAGAGAGAGGCTTTGGGTCCACTCATATGTTGGCAGCCAGGCGTACATGTTTTGCTTGTGCAAAAGTTGGGTGCTTTCACAGAAAAAAGGGCTTCCCCTTCATGCAGTTATGATTATTTTGTTATTTTTCCTACTGCCTGAGCTAGGAGTAGTAAGGCAGCCTGATCTTGAACTTTCAAGGGCACACACTTGACATTGTAATGCTGGTAAAGTGTCCTAGGCATCTAAATAATGTAATGTATTAGTTTTTCTCTGGCAGCAGCACTGATGGGAGGAAGGCAGTCATGAGGAACATATTGCAGTCCCAGCATCTTTACCTTTCATCATTAACTTTAGACTTCGGAGTGGAGTTTTGTGTTTGAGAGCAGAATGGGATGCCCTGGGCTACACTAATCTCTATGGACCTTTAGATCAGGCTCAACTGTGCAACTGCTGCTGATCTTATGTGATCAAAAGAAAAGAGTGCTCAGAATACTTAAGAGAGACAGGCTTAGGCTAACTAGGATTTTCTTGTGGCAAAGCATATACTCAATACAGCAAGACAGAGTTAGTTATGGTGGCAAGCAAATGACCATTGCTGTAGGCCTACTCTGTTTATTATGGAATGTTAGGAGAAAGGCTCTAGGTGTGGCATATTTTATTGTAAAAAGCATATGTTAAAGCCAATAGGCTTTTAAGTGTGGTTTGTTTTTACTTTATATTAAAGCCTGCAGATAGGCATTTTTGTTACCTGGAAACTCACGGATTATCGCAGTAGGCAAGGGTTTTGGTGTTGGTCGCCCTGTGTCAAACTGTGGATATAGAATAGTTGCTCTGTGAAAATTCTTGTTAGGCCCTCTTCAGAGAGATAGTATTTTGATTAGCCAACTGTAATTTTGTATACTGTCTAATTTTCTGGCTGTATGCCTTTGGTTGTCTTGTGGGAAACCTCATATTCATTGCGAGAGGCCGCAACTTTTTTGGGTGACAAAAGTAATGATAACAGCTTATGGCCTAATTGGCTGTCTAAAAAGAAATATTTCTGATGCTATAGGTCTGATCTGTTTATTATGAAAAGTTCTGATAAATGCAGTGGGCCAGACATATTGTTTTCTATACCATATGTTACAGTCAATAGTCATTTAAGGGTGGGTAGTTATTTCTCTCTATTAAAGCCTACAGAAAGGTATTTTGTTACACAGAATGTCACAGATGACCATTGCAGTAAAGGATTCATTACTACCTCTAACAAACCCTTGAGGGAGATTTTCACTGTAAAAATTCTTGGTAAACTCTCTTCTTAGCTGCCTGCCAGGATCTTGTAATAAAACATTAATTAAACAATACATGCACACATCCACATTTGGGACAGCGGCTCTGCCATTGGTCTGTTAGAGTGTCATTTACACTCTGCTTCCATTCATAACAGTATACTGCATGAGGAAATGGTTCAGTCTACATCTGTCATTGGCTGCCTTGCCCTATGAGTGATGGCTTTTTCGGAAAATGGCTGTGCTTCAGTGTCAAGTCTGGTTGGCCAGTCCTTTACCTTTCAGTTTTACCCTTTTATATCCCCCCTTTCATTTCTTTGTTTCTCCTCTTTTACTTTAATGCATCTTAAGAAGATACTACTGCTCCCCAAGTAGTGCTAACACCTCGCTTCCTTGTCATTCAAATCTTCTGCCTTGTGTTGAACCCCACATGCCCACTTACTCTAGACCAGTGGACTATAATGGAATCATGTTCTCCTAGAGTATCAATGTTTTACCGTTCTAAGATGGAAACATGCAGGTTTCTAACTATGGTGGCCATTCTGGAAATGTAAAATAATTATAGACTATTTACGATACGTCTGCAAGACTACATCCGCTTCTATGTTTCATTTTGTTATTGCCAGCATATGTTTTTTTCCCTAAGTGTTATCTTGCATATGTTGTTGATTCTGTGTGTGTTTTATTGTGGTTGTGTCAGAGGATGAAGGCAAGAATTAGTCAGTAGATGAATGAATGGATGCATGAATGACAAAGTGCATGTATGATGACTTATTGAGTGTCTAAGCCCGTCAATGACACAAAACTCACTTTCATTCATAAGCAAGACCTATTGGCATTGAAAATGCCTCTTTAACATCATTGGAATCCTTCCAGACTGTGATATTATTAGGGGTGAAATTAAATCACATAATTCTGAGTAGCATGATCACGCAGAGTTAGCTAGGCATTCTGCGAGATATCTAATGAATTACGAAAGAAGAGTAGTTGTGCGTTTAGCGATATTTCCTAGTGCAAAAATGACTCTTGCATCCGAAATGGATGCGAGGATGCATTTTGCGCTAAGAAAGAGCGCTAAATGCAATAAAGCATAAATAGCTACAGCGAGCAGCCATTTATGCTTTCTAAATAAGCTCCTGGGGTAGGATTTTCCCCAACTTACTACCACATTTAGTGCTATTTTCTTGCAGCAAAATGCACCCTCCCTTCCAAGATGGACGTAAGGATGCATTTTGCGCTAAGAAACAGCGCTAAATGCAGCCGAACACAAATAGCGAGCACGAGCAGCTGCTCACGCTCACTAAACGTGCGCTTGGGTGTTATTCTTTCCCCCACATTACTCTTAATTATGTGAGCAAGAGTAATCACGTAATTATCAGTAATTTCACATCATCGAGTAATGCAGAATTATCAAAATTAGTGGGACTACTCCGTCGTAAAGGAAATTCTGCCCAAGCCTCATCATAATTCATAGACAATTAAACAAGAAAAAAGAAATCTACAGGCAGACGTGAAGCCGCTGGACCATGAACCGCTGGAGCGGGAGAGCTCAGTGGTTTAGTACACAGGACACTGAACTGTGAAAGGCCTCTTGAGGGGCAGTGGTGCTCAGCTGCTGACACTTACGAACATGAAAACAGTCTCTCCAGTTCCCGGAACAGCTGGCGCCTGTGCTGGAACATATATTTGTCTGGAGAGATGGTTTGACGCTCAGGTGAAGAGCAGTAATTCGTCAGATTCAACCATTCAGATCCCCTAAACAGAAGCTTGGATAATAAAAAAAAGACTTCAGAGAAGACCCTTTGCCCTCCCCTCCCGCCCCCGACCGTCCTCAGGAATTTTCTTGCCACCCTCCACACTCCAGGTCCCAATATTTCAAGAGTCTGATGCCTCTTAACAGGGTTTAAGCAGTGAATGAGCAATGATTTTTAATTAATGGTGAGTGCTATATTTATATAATATACTTCACAAAATACATTTTCTTTAGACAGCGTCAACAGTTGTTGCATTTGCTCAAGTCAATGGTGCTAATTGCCTCAACTTTAGATAGATGAGAAGTTGATTGGAAGATGGAGTTAGAGATTACTAGCAGATGCCTGCAGTTGGTGCGTCAATACACCCAGATCTGTTTCATGTTTATGAGCTCTTTCTGTAGGACAAAGTAGAAGCTGTTTTTAACTGTTGCACTTGCAATCTGAGTGTAGACGGCCAAGCTCTGGAACTCGCTCCTTGTGAGAATAAGGATCATTTGCAACCATTGTGAATTCTGGAGAGTTGTGACACCTGCTCTTTCCAAGTACACGAGCCCACTCAGGCATAGGTCAGTCAAGAGAATGAATGTAGGTATCTGTCAGTGAGACTTTATCTGTTTACACCCGTTCGTACGACTTCTTGTGCAGCTTCATGTTCACAATGGCATGGTTTGATCACCTTTGCAGACCTCAAAATGTAACCCAGCCTGGCGAGGAACACAGTTGTTGGCTTTTGGCGAGTAAAGAATAACCCATCTTTTTACCTCAAGAAGTCTCTTTGTTCTTTGGAGCCCACTACCACATTTTGGCCAGGAGCTGTTTAGTGACAACACACACGCTTGCCAGCTATAAAGCAGTGTTAAAAAGACTGCAGAGGAGAGCAAAAGTAATGGGAGCACCAATGACTCCTGCCATCTGTGCCATCTACAAGGAGTGTGACCAGTCTAGTTGTCCTCCACTTTGGAAATGCTCGGTCTGATAGACATTAGCAGAGTGAGCTAGTTTCAAAGGTGATCCCCAGGCCTCTGATGCAGTGGAAAGCAGCGGTTGATGCATTCCACCGGCAGCGGAGTGTGTCCTACAGGCTGTGGTGTGTGTCCTACGCTCCTCGAAATACAGTCTATGAGAGGGACAGTGCAAGCCCTACTTCTCACAGAAACACCACAGCAGTGTCACCACACATACAGAGGGGGATATTCTCATAAACGTGTGAAAACGATCGCAAAATTAGCTTAACGCAACTTTCAACATCGCAGTCTATCGCGGGAAAAGAACGCCATGTTAACAAAGTATTCACAACACGGAGGCACCATGCTATAGGCCCCCGACAACGCGTCAAATGTCCGTGATAAAGTCAACGCGACGCCCCAAAAATGCAAAACACGAAAGCAAAAAAACTTGTGATGAGGGCAATCGCGCTACAAAAGCAGCGAAAACCAGCGGCTGGTCTGCGAACCCCACGCGTCTGGTGGGAAAATGTACTATAAAAACAACAAAAAGAAAACACCAAAAACAATCCAAAGTGCGTAAGAACATGGATGTACCCGGACCGCGTGCAGAGGCCATCGCAAACCCCACAAGCCCCACAGACCACCAGCTAGGAACAACAGGGTCGGGGAAGGCCAAGCAGAAGAGGGAGAGGAAGACGGGGTGCAGTCCGCAGGCAAACCAGATCTGCGTCACGGAGGTGACAGAACACTACCATCAACTGACCCACAATTGGACTACCGTGAATGCAGTCAGAGTGTCGAGGAGGTCAATGGAGGAGGCCAAGAGGCGCTGGCATGATGTGAAGACCAAACCAAGGACAACCCCGCTGCCAGCAGGAAGGCAGCACCAGCGACAGGAGGTGGGAGTCCTGCACCACAGGAGGAGCTGGAGGAAACTGAGGCCACAGTCATCAGTTTGGAGACAGTGCAAGGAGCTGGGAGTCTAGACACAGCTCAAGAGGACCTGACACAACATCAACAGGGCGAGTAACAACCAGGGACATGGGGGTACGGGGGGAGATGGGCACAATGGCACACATGCATAACGATGTGTAGCACACCCACAATGACCCTGGATCATGTCCCTGATCCCCCTGGCACACTGCAGCACAAACACATAGCAATAACAGCACATCCACATTGATGAAAATGTGGTACAATGCGCAACCCCGACACTGCAGAACAGAGGACACAACTGACTCCGTGCATGTGCAGAAACAGGCCAACTACATCTAACAGAGCAGGAAACTGTGAGATGGGAATGTACGCGTACAACCTCACATCCGTCATGTAGTCCAAATGTCCACTGTCCACCATCAAAATCTAGCGCCTCCCAAACAGTCACAATGTACATTGCCATATAGTCTGCATGTAAACAAGAACAATGCACCAACATACATGTCAACACAATGTCAACATGCATCTCCCCTTCACATTACAGAGGGACAAACAACACCTCCAGCAGAGCAGATCAGACAACTCATCGGTGATGCCCGAGTGGACCTCCACAACTTCGACACCTACGTCCTACAACCACTCATGGACATCCCAGGCAAGCCACCACCAGGGCAGCCAAGCTACATAGAGGAGAACCCAGCCCCTGCACAGACCACACAGCAGGAAGCACCCGCAAGCACGGCTGGCTCACAACACTTCACCGAGCCACAAATGCCATTCCAATGCCAGGTGTCAGAATGCCAAAAGGAGTTGCCCGAACAGGTGCGGGTGGTGTTCGAACCCATGGAAGACGAACTAGATCCCATATGTGGGTGTCTAATACCCTTCAGGGACCACCTACACACCACAAAGGAGACCCACACTGCTACAGAGACACATGCATATGCACATTTCCAGTAAAGAACCACACCCGGAGGCATGCAATTATCATTCACACACCCACGTTGGCTCTGCGTACGATGTCCTCTTACGTATTGAGTGGGTGACGACAAAGCTACCTGTCCAAGCTCTATCCCACTGCCTGCGGTGACATGCCTGCGTCCGCTGTACACAGCACAATGTAATGTCATAGGGCACAGGGCCCTCATGCACACAACATGACCACAAGGGCACACACAGATAGTGGGGAACTGGCTACAGGCACGTGTGCCCGGCCCCTTTATTGGCAGGGCCACATGCACAGTGAAGCCTGTGCTGTATGTGTGTGGGGTGATTGTAAACCAGCCCCCACAGAGTGGTTGGAGCGCGCAGCATCTTGAACAGTGAAAAGCCATTAAAATAGACACTGAAAACACCAGCATAACAGAGACAACTGCTGAGCAACATGTAGGTAGCCGGAGCAGGTACAGAGGTCACCCGGCTCCGGCTACCTCCATGTTGCTCAGTAGTTGTCTCTGTTATGCTGGTGTTTTCAGTTTCCGTTTCCGCAAACAGAAGTGTCCTTGAGTTGCAGTGCACTGAGGTTGTGGCACTAGAGCTGAGCACTCTAATGTGTACAAATTGTCTATGATTGTGTCCCTTAGGGATATACCTGCTGTAGCTGCAGTGGGGTGTGTTACACCTGCATCATCTTCCTCACCATCGTCCCAAGTCTCCCACACTGCCTGAGGTGACATTGCTGCATAACCTCTCCACAGCACAAAACTCAATCAGTAACTGCCCATGGGTTGCGGTGCACTTAGTCAGTGGCACATGGAGTGCTGAGCAGGGTATCAGGCAGATGATGGCATCCACGACAGGTGTGAGCAACTCCGTTAGTCTGCCAGTACGACTGTTTCGACTCTGGCAGATGGCTGTTGGAGGAGGTCCTGGCAATGGTGGCGTGTGCCTCCTGCAGTTATGCGACGTCCGGGCTGGTCAGGACTCGATTTGATGTGTGAGCCCTGGTGGACCGCACTTGAGGCCGGAGGCAGCGGATAGCACAGGGCCACAGACACATGGGGCTGACGACCCCAAGCCATTGTCTCAGAGGGGATCCAATATTTAATCAGAGGGGGTCCCTGACTTGAGCTGCACAGAGTTAGTGGCCCCGGATACACAACGTCCAGTACAGGCACACTGCCATAAGACGGTGACTTGCGGTCCACTGAGGTAGGGCCACGCTGATTGAGCGGGTCCTCGACAATGTCTAAGGGGAATGTAGCAGAGGGATGTGGGGAACAGTGGAAAGTGTCCTCCAGGGCATGATGCAGAGGGCAGCAGCTGTCCGGAAGCAGCAAATGGAGGAGTGGAATGCTACAGCCTTGTTTCCACCACCAATTCGGTATCATCTACATGAGGATGAAGACTACCCCCTAGTCCATAGACTCAGATGCCACCAAAGTTCAACTAGAGAGTGTCCATGAATGTCGGGGAAGAGACTTAGTGGCACAGGGGCTGAGAGGGGATGCAGTCTGCAATGATGCCGGTACAGTGATATGAACTCTGCCATTGCTAAATCAAGACTCAGTCCAAAATGTGTGACCTACTCGACCGCAGTGTAGGCCGAAGGCAGCGGTCAACAGTGGCCCACAGCCACGTGTTGTTGGCTCACGATGCACAGAGTTAGTTACACCAGGGCAGTTCTGTCTGTAGTGTTCGATCACTTCCAATACGATGATCCTTTTTTCCTCCTGACTGAAACGTGTCATCCTCTTACACCTCTCCTTGCATGCAATGTTATGTACTCCGCCATTGAAAAATCGAAACTCAGTTCCAATAGTGTGACCTACCCGAGCACAGCGAAGCCCGAGGGCAGTAGTCGGCATGGGCCCACAGACACGTGTGGTTGTAATGCTATGCACAGACTTGGTGGCACCACATCAAAGGGAGAATAGTGACATCAAGCATCCCATGAACATATGAACTCGCCCATCAGGATAGTAAGACTCATTTCCAAATTTGTGACCTACTCGTGCGCAGCGTAGGCCGAGGGCAGTAGTCCGCTTGGGCCCACAGACATGTGTGGTTGTAATGCTATGCACAGAGTTGTTAGCATCACATCGAAGGGAGTATAGTGATATCAACTCAGCCATAAATAATGTTCTCTGCCATGGTGTAATCAAGACTCAGTTCCAAATGTGTGACATACTAGTCCGCTGTGTATTCCGGTGGAGTTCGCTAACGAGAAAGGTGCCTATGTCGCGGAGGCCGTGATGGTCTGAGGAGGCTGCCAGGGTCGCGGGCCTCTGGCTTGGAGCTTGCACCAGCATGTGGTGGACCCTCTTCGATACACGCTGGTGTTGGCAGGTGGGCATGAGGCCTGGGTGCACTGGGATGGGCAAGACTGGTTGGGGGACCAGAGTCCCGGGGTGCAGCAGGTGCACAGGATCGCAGGCAACATTGCTCATGGCGACGGCATCGGCCACGTGGGAGTGTGAGAGGCGCCGCCCTGGCAGACAAGTTGAGCATTCCAGAAGAGGACCACGCCCAGAGTTACGTGCCTTTTATTCACACCCCTATGCTGGCCTGGGGTACGCTGGGCCAGCCCACTACGCTTACGGGGGTTACGTAACAAGCTACATTTCCGCGATCTTCCCCACTGGCTGGTGTGACATGGTTGCGTCCACTACACTTCAAACACTAGCGGTGTGTGTCGACATGGATATGTTTGTGGTCTGCAAACTGCAGTCTGGCCCCCACATCCACGCCACACTTGGCTTTGTGTACATTCTTATTAATCGGTTACTTGCCTGCTTCTCACATGCCTGGTCCCCACCTCTTCCCACATTCTGCTATTGTGTGGCTGAGGTGCCATGCCGGTGATGGCTAATATACATGGCTGGCCCAGGTTCCCACAGTAAGTTGTGCTGTCATGTCTGGTGGGTGTGTATGTTGTTTGGCATGTTGTATGTGAGCTCGTGCATTCCCAGTGTTGTGAGTTGCATAATTGTGAGGTTGGGTTGTGTGGTGTGTTCATTGTTCATTTGGTATCCACGGAACGCGAGGGTTTGGCGAAAATAGGCGCAGCAGCTTTAGTGACAGGTTCCCACAAATCGTGGCAGGATTGAGTCAATGCAAACCCTCATAGTTCATGAGGCATACTAATACAGAGCTTCAAGTACTTTTTTCCAGGATTTGAGAAAGAAGTAACAGCCACCTACTGAATTTTTTAGGTGGTTTTTTCATGTAGCCAAGGGCAGGGTACACCTTAGCGAGTGTACACCACCCGGACTACATACATTGGTCCTGACGAAAACCCTATATTCACACCAGAGGTTGAAACATGTAGACCAGATTAAAAAAATATTTGCAGCACTCATTTCCGGTACACCTGAGTCTTTCCTAATTAGGCATTGGTGTCCAGCTGAATAAAAACAATTTTTTATTGCCCATACACTCCAGAATAAAACTTTATGGTAGTGAGTAGTTCATTGGACAATTTTTAAATATCAGCACTTCACTTTGTTTTAAATCACATATAAAAACTGAAAAAACGAAACCTGCTCCACTGTAGTCAGGTGTCGCAGCACACCTGGACGGCACTCGGCTGTCTGGGTGGGACCCCGATGATGAAGCATGTCACCAACCAGGTTGGTGAGTGAGGGGTCTTCTAAACAAAGGATGAATCTGTCCTTTTAGACATTCTAGTGCACCTCCTTTCTTTCTCTCAGAAGAGATTAAAGCACAACCAGGGGGTACTCCTCCATTTGTTTGTTTATTTTTTTTTCATTTGGTATTTGCCAACGAGCAGTGCATTTCCGTGGGTGCCATCCTGGTAGCGCTGGTTGAAGGTGGACTGTCGGAAGATGAAGGCATAATGCAAACTGCTTGGGTGGTTGGCGTCAACGTTGGTGGAGATTCCCCAGTGGTCCGCTATTGCCTGGACATTGATGGAATACGTGCGCTTTCTGTTTCGGTTATTGTGTACAGTGTTGCCAGGGGCACAAGTAGGAAATGTGTGCAGTCAATAACCCCCTAACACGTACTGGAAGCCAGCTGTGGCATAGACGCCTTGCTTGGTCTCCGGCTGTTCCTGCGTAGTGTGGGGGAAGTATAGATAGTGGGGTATCAAGGTGATGGTGTCATCCATGACCGTTGTGAGGGACTTGGATTGGGCTGGCTGTGTGACTCCTCTGACTCAGGCGGTTGTTGGTTGGAGGGTACCAGAGGCCAAAACGTGCAGCACGGCCAGCAGCTTTGTCTGAGGTGGGATGTTGGTTGTCCACTGTGTTGGTACCATCAGCCTGTGGACAATAGTGGTCAGGATGGGGACGAAGGTTGTCCCTTTGATCCTGTAGTGGGCAATGACATTCTCTGGTGTTGGGTCTGTGAGGTTGGTGCGTTTTCTGAGGGTCCTTGTCTTTGTCTGCGCTGCCTCAGTGTTGGTCCGGGGGAGGAGGGTCCTGGGGGGTGATCTTTGGCTCCATGGCATTTGTTGTACTTCAGGTGTGGCTCTGGGCTGGGCTCCCTTTTGTGGTGCAGGCTGCCATCCGACTTTACACCAGGTCTGAGCAGGTGTTTATTTCCTGCTGCTAATGCGCCTTATCGCATTTCTTAGGAACGTATGGCCTATCAGGCTGGTTGTTGTGTGTGTGGTGATGTTTTTTTGCGGCTGCTATCGCAGGTAAACTGCTGATATGGGCTGTTAGCACCAGGTTATGATGGGGCAATACATTTTTCGCCACCTTGGCTGCAATATAGTGCTGTTAACTCTGCGATAACTCCTTGAGAATATGCCTCAAAGCTACCATATTGGTGAGTTCAGAGACCTGATGTTAAAGTCTAGGGGGCCATGTCGTTAATAGCCTCACAAGAGTAGTGCACATCAACCTTGATATCAGGAGGATCACTCAATCGACAGTCATTGGTTATACCAGCATTCTGGTAGTACATCGAGCAGTATTGTACTATTGTGTTTTTTTCAGTATGATATCAAGCTGAGCATTCCACATCAGTAACAGGCACACCCGGGTGAGGCTTTTCTACATCAATCTGGAAACAGCAGAACCAGACTCATAGTGTTTGTTTCAATACAATGACGGGTAAAGCTCATTAAGCAATGTACTATTGAGGGGCACATCATTAATATGTCACTTATTGGTGACAGGTATACCAGTGTAATTGTGCTTGACTCCTTCCCTGTGACAGGCACACTCCTGGACCCCAGGCACTAGCTAATGGTACATAGCACACTATTTGGGTGCAGGTTTTCCATGAAATACACACCTGAGTCACTCCACGTTCAAGTTGATGATAAATTTAAAACACATACCACAAATGTTCAACAGGGGGTCATATTGCCATCTTGTTTCCTTGCACAATCTGCCCACCCCACCGTCCTCCAAGAGGTGTGGATAGAGATATTTGCGAACTACAACAAGGCTTTACATGGTAATAACTTTCCACCCGCTAGGAAAAAGATCATACTGATGAGTATGTTAGAGAAAGATGGGCAACATATTTTTAAATACTTCCCTCCAGCTGTTAATGTTCATGGGGCCTTTATGCCTGATTTCTCAAGTCTGTCAATCTCGCAATGATCTGCCGCAAGTTTTATATGCAGCCACAAAAACCGCAAGAGATGGTAAATAAATGTGTAGCTGGACTTAGGAATATTGGCCATCAAGTGCCAATTTGGTGCAATGATGGACGCGCTAAGTAATGATTAGTACAATGTACAGTGCCACAGTAAAAAAGATATACAAGAGACTTTGGGCAGCTAGCAATCTCATGCTGAAGGAGGCAATAGCAAAAGCCAAGGTTGTTGAAGAATCTAATTTATGTATGAGGGTGTTTGGAAAACTGGAAAAGTGAGGGGGAAGAGTATGGTGACCTGGTGGCCCCTGGAGCATCTTCTTCAGAAGTGAACGTTTTGGATGAGAAGGGTGTCACAGCAACCAGTCTGGCTATGCCAATCCTGTAAAGAAAAAGAGGCTAAGCAATGCACCAAGTATGGGAGCATATCCCACACTGCAGACTCCAAGAATTATTTTACCATATGCAAAGAATGTAGGAGATGTGGTAGGACAGGGCACGTAATGCACATCTGGAAGGATGGCATCAGAAACAGAGTGGATTTAAAAATGTCTGGTAGTAGAGAGCAGTTACTTAAAGGAGTATAATAACTCAGATTCAGTTGAAAACCAATTCCTTTTTTATCTTACGCCAAACATCGAAGGCCGTCATAATGATTTAAAATTAGTTTTTTTTTATAGTAGCTTGGTTCGATTATACGTACCAGACATTGTCGGGCCTCCCTACCCAATACCATCTCATATATTGAAGGGGTAAATGCCTCTTCCCTGTCAACATCTGGTAGGAGCAGAATACCCATATGTTGCAACAGTGCAGCCCAATAATATAATCGAAAACTAGGGATCCCCCAACCTCCTTTGCCTATGGGTAGAATGCACCATTTCATGGACCTCCTGCTCCTGCAGAAGCTCCACGAAAATATAGCGCATATTCTGTCAATTTGTGTAAAAACAGCCGCTGAGACAGATAAGGGAATCGTGAGGAATAAGTACAAAAATTTTGGAAGTATGAGCATTTTTAGAACATTACTAAGCCCATATAGAGACAGATGTAAATTATTTAGCCGCTCTAAAGTTTTATTTGTCGAACCTAAAATTGGATAAAAATTTAAGCGAACAATCTCGTCAATTTTTGGGGATATTCTGATTCCTAAGTATGTGGCACTAGGATCGAAAACCATATCAATTGGACGTCCAGCTTCTGAATGAAGTAGCTGTGTCTTTGCTACATTCAATTTGTACCCTGATTGCGCCCCAAATATATCTGCAGTTTCAACTATCGTGGGCATCGCCTTCTTGATGTCGGCCGTAGTTATGGCAATATCGTCCGCATATGCGAACACTTTATATGCTATATTATGAATCCTAACAGGTGCTATTCCAATATTGTTTTCTAAGCTGATTAGGAGGGGCTCAATGTATAACGCAAACAACAAGGGGGAACAAGGACAACCTTGTCTCGTCCCCCTTGATATTGCTATATTACTGGAAAGTCTGCCTGCAATACGAATAGACGCCTTAGGCTGGGCGTATAAGGCCTTAATTGCTGTTATAGTTTCCCTCGGCAAACCTTTCCAAACCAAGACAGCCCATAGAGACCAAGTAATAGCCAGATGGAATCAGGGAGGTATATGTCGTTTGGGGGATCTAATTCAAGGGGGGCAGGTAGTTCCATTTTCTTTTCTTCAACGAAAATACAATATAGTACGAACAGACTTTTTCAAATATTTGCAGGTTCGTAGCTTTGTCGAACAGAAAATGTCTCAAAATCTGGTTATAATAAATCAAATTAAAATCTTGGAAGCTGTTCGCCAAAGATCACGAATTGGTCCTATCTACCAACTATTGATTAATAATCTAGAGCAGTGGTTCCCAAACTTTTGACACCTGAGGACCCCCATTGAGTCACCACTGGAAGCCGGGGACCCCCAAGCCATTTGTATGAGTTAAATTTCAAATATTAAAACAGTAATTCGAAAAAAATACACACGTGTGCACACAAAACAAATACTCAAAGTACTTAGGGGCAGATTTACAATAAGTGACGCATTCATGCATATCAGCAGGGATGCGCCACTTATTGTGCGCCATGCCTCCGCCACCATTGATGCGCCGCATTTACAATGCTACGCCTCATGGGGCAAAAAAGCACAGATGCATGACGCATCTGTGCCGTAAAGGTGGCGCATTGCTGGAGTTGCGTCGCAAGCGCGACACAGCTCCAGCAATGCTCTGGGGGGGGCTGAATCTTGTTAATGCTGCGTCAATCCTTACGCCTGCTTCAAGCAGGCGCAGGGTTTTGACGCTGCATGGGCCCCAAAGTGTCTGAGTGAAATCTTGTAGATTTCACTCCGCCACTTTTAGGCGGCGTTCCTGCGCCGGAACGCCTCCTTCTGGCGCAGGGCTTTACAACGTGGCGCATCTCCCAGATGCGTCACGTTGTAAATACCCTGCACCATGGTGCATCTTTTGCGTCGCCGCTGCATCACGAAAGAGAGGCAACGGCGGCATAAAAGAGGCGTAAGGGGCTTGTAAATCTGCCCCTAAGTATTTTGGGGCCAGATGTACGACCATTTCATTTAGCGCCTCGCAATTGGTGAAATATTGCAAGTGGCAAATTGCGAGTCGCTAAATGAAATGTACAACAGTGTGTTTAACACTGTTTCGGATTCCCAATGGGGTCGCAAATTGCGAGGTTCATTAATATTAATGAGCCTCTCGTAATTTGCGAGCCTATTGGGAATGCCAGCCCTCCTAGGTATGGTGCCACCATGTCTGGGACTGCTTTTAAATAAAGCAGTTTAAAAAAAATGCAGCCCATTTACCATGCATTTAAAAAAAAAGAAAATGAAACGTTTTCGTTTCATTTTCTAAGGGCAGGCAGAGGTCCCTGGGACCACTGCCTGCCCTTAAAAAATAATTTTGCATGCATTTGCAAAGGGGAAGGGTTCCCTGGGGACCCCTTCCCATTTGCAAATGCATTACTATCTACTTGAAGTAAGTGGTAATTGTACATGGTTTTAAGACTCGCTATTTGGAAGGGAATGCCCCTTCCAAATAGCAAGTTGCAAAACCTATTTAGTGAGTCGCAAAAAATTGCGACTCGCGAAATAGGCAATGTACATGGCCCAATACGTTTTTGCATGTGAAAGCAGGTTCACGAACCCGTTCGCGCATATAACAACGGGTCGTACATCTGGCCCTTAGTATTTTATATTGAAGTAATAGTTTTCTGTCACATGTATTTCATTTGTTTTATAGCATCTCTCATACCATTGTAGGATGTCAGAGCACTTTACATCACACACATATAGAGACATTGAATTGTACATGTAAATCAGTGTGTATATAAAATGTTTAAAGAGTGCCTGGTCTAAAAAAGCACAAACTCAGGATTCAGAACATAACACAGTGGCTAGCACTGACTAACATAAAAAATGTATTTCCACCCAAATACATCTTTTTAGCAGCATCAGGATAATGAATAACTGGGAAAAACAAAAGTTACTAACTGGTAACATGCAGTTTGCAAGCAGCTCTTTGATGACAGTTTATAGGTCCCTCTGCTACATTACAATTGTCACTTATGAAGTGCACAGTAACAAAGGAATCTCTGTGACAAAAGCAGTAACCACGAACCTATGCACATAAAATGCTGCTTTTTAAAATGCATGTTACACGTTCTTTGCAGTAGGCACATTAACCCTCCGTGCTACATTAGTTAAGTCAAAGCTGCCACTAAACAAAACTCTCCTCACGCTCCAGCAGGTGCATTAATCACTGGCTTTATCTTGACACTTTTATTGCTGCTGGAAAGCTGCTAATTATACAAGAAACTTTTCTGTGCTTTTAAAACTGTTGCCTGCGGACCCCCTGGGAATGTGTCACGGACCCCTGGGGGTCCGCGGACCCCAGTTTGGGAAACACTGATCTAGAGGATGACATATCTCTCTGGGAGGAAAAATGGCAAATTAGATTAGGGGTGGACAAAATCGATATGGAAAGGATCATTGAAGTGTCTATGAAAGCTCTATTTAATGGTTCACTGAAGAGCCAGCACTTTATGTCAATATTTGATCTATAGTACACCCCTGGGAAAATAGCTGAATGGAATACTCATGGAGGGAGCAAATGCAGTTGATGTGGCGAAATAGCCGCAGATGCCATACATATGTTTTTTCTATGCCCTAAATTGAGTAAGTTCATTAAGGACATAGAATATTTTTTGAATAACAGCCTAGGCATTTGTCTACAATTGTCGGCGGAACTGGTTATATTTGGGCTGCAAGAAAAAGTGGGGGGACCTAGGTCTGAATCAGAGGAAGGGTTCGTCTTCATATGCATGTCAATATATCGTCTGTGCGTAACAACTCAATGGCTTGATGCTGATCCGCCTATCTTTAGTAACTGGCAATCTAGACTTTTATCGATATATCATTTAGAGATGGCAATGTATAAGTCAAAGGGTAGGAGAAGAAAGATATTTGGCCAGAAATTGTGGTCTCCTATAGCAAACTGGATATGAAATTATGTATTAATGATGTAGCGTGTAAAAAACATTTTTTGCAATTAGAGATCAAGGATTGACTGTAATGTTTTGCTATGGATTTTTGAGGTGTTCCTCAAAGGTCTGTTTCTTTTGGCATCTTCTCCTGTATTGCTTTTGTGCCACCTCTGTTTTTCCTTTTTTGACTGTTTGCTGACAAAAATATTAATAATAAAAAAAAGGAATTGTATTCCTTTAATCACTTAAGCCACAGGTGTACCAGTATTTGCCTACCTGATCTCCATCTTGTTTCTATAACTATTTGCCCGAATTGTGGCTTTCAACTTCGAATGCAAACTATCCAACTTGACACTTCCTCAGCTGATAATCTTCACATTTGGTGCATTCCACCAACTACAGTGCGATGCGCTCTTAATAAGGCCAGTCAGCAGTTAAACACTTCCATGAAATTAAAAAAAAGAAAGAAAAGAAACAGAGTGGATTTGGTTGAGGATACAGATATGTTACCCGACCGAGTACTATGCGTGAATTAAGAAGTGATAGATCGAAGCAGGAAAACTTGGTAAAAAGAAGATTTCCATCTAAATGGACAGGATGTCACCTTGATGATGTACTCAGGTCAATCTTTACAGTAATTCTTGTCATTCACAATATGTCTCACAGCAGCTAGCACATGCGCTGTCTAGTCGGCTCAACCTTTTAGGGAAAACTGGCAGAACGCAGGATTGGAATTTAAAGACACTGATCCTGAAGACTATCAGAGTAGTACTATAGATGTGATTGTCTTTGTATGGGTGGATATTATGCTTTTTGGTACAGGTCCATAGCAAGAAAGCTCTATGTAGCACAGGAGAGATCCCATTCTAGGGTGGATCTACCATTATGACCTTCATGTTATAATAAATCCTCATGCACCTGATCAGGTGATCATGGTGGAAGACTGATCTTGACAACATTCTGAACAATGCCAAGGCTATCTGCATTCCTAACTGGATACCTTTAGTGGTGTGTCCACAGGTTTTAGCTTAAATAAGGAACTAAGACATCCAAACAAACATTGATGAGTACCTCTTGTAGTGAGAGACAATTTGAAAGAAATGGTCAGTGAAGGAATCATTGAACCGGTGAAAACTACTGAATGGCTTTCTCCAGTGGTCATAACCAGAAAGGCACACAGGAGCCTGAAGTTTTGTGCCAATTTACTCTACCCTAAATCAAAACATTTGAGCATCCACAAAAGTGTGTTACTCCTGACGGAAGGTAGATACTCCTCCAAGTTAGATTTTGAAGTGTTTATTATCAAATTAGACTGCATGTTAATGCCAAACTTCCTGTATTCATTACTCCT
This sequence comes from Lissotriton helveticus, assembly GCF_964261635.1. Lineage (NCBI taxonomy): Eukaryota > Metazoa > Chordata > Amphibia > Caudata > Salamandridae > Lissotriton > Lissotriton helveticus. The sequence goes on from NC_136065.1 coordinate 1,542,798,582, forward strand.
GAGGATGGTTACACATTAACTTGACTTCCTTTTGAATTCTCATCTGCTGCAAGTGTGTTTCAGCACGTGAGGTGTGGTCTTTTATGTGTCTGATTGAACACTGTTCTATTAGAAACCATGGAAAAATGACTGAAGACCCACAAGTACTCTTGAAGAAGGGAACATCATTTGTGTAACACTGGGCATAGTGTGCGTAGCGGGGCTATCGGAAGTCCACGGAGCAGGGAACGAACTGCGTGGAACTCCGCTCCTCCACCCACCTCCACCCCCCTCCACCCCCCTATTAACAAGTAATTAAACATTCATTAAAAGTAAATTTAAAACCACTTACCTGTACTGCGGCATCCCCGGGCTGCTCTCCACCTCTTCCTCTTTCTAGCGAGAAATGCGCATGTGTGGGTGCACGCGCATGCACAGTTTTCCCAAGGATTACCGATACGGCAAAGAAGTGGGAGAGGACAGCCCGTGGACGCCGCAGTACAGGTAAGTTGTAAGGGGGACTGGAGATATGAATTTTAAACGTTTTAAGTAGAAGTAGTGCCAAAATACACAACATGTCAATGAAAGTCAATGGTTGTGGTAGAACAGGACCTAGACGCAATTTAACACTGGCCTCAAGGGAACAGGTGTCGGATATACCAACCAGGTTTGTCCTCGCTAAAAGATTTTACCTTTTGACTTTAGTCCTTTAGGTCTTTATCCACAGCAGGAATACACTTCTAAAGACCCCGAGTACCTCAGGGGAGGCACTTCTTGGAGGCTCACAGGGTGTCAAGCAGAGTCCTGTCCAGGTCTAATTGCATCTAATCAGCTGGGCAACTTCAGGAAAGCCTTCTTATAGCTTGCTGTATCCCCGTAGCTTAAACAGAGGGTCAGCCTTATGTCCTTTGGAGACCATTTATTTGTCCTGGGTACAAGGGAGGGCAGTCCAATCCTCCATGGCTCTTCTCAGGTTCCAGACTGCAGGTTCAGTCCTCTTCTCATTTTCCCAGGTTCAGGAGTGGAGCGAAGTGGGTCCTGGAGATGCCATATTGCCATGTAGTACCTATAGAAAATATACAGGATCTGCAGGTTTAGACAACATACACTGTAGGATTCGTGTCAGAAGAACTCTGATCACCCCACCGGGTATGCTGGCCCTTTTGTACCAACTAGCTCACAGTGTCACTATAATCTCCACTTACCAAGGAGAGAATAGTTCTTGGCAACCATAGAACATGACAACCCTGATCCCTCAGGACCGTGGAAACAATGTGCTACCTTTCGCTCAGTCACTCTTGCTTACCTAGTTTCTCTCAGAGAGATACACTGAATAAAACAAGCTGGGCGGTTTCAATAATCAATTATTGAACAGTTGTTATTCTGGTGTACAATAGATGTGCTGCAACAACCGTTAGACAGTATAGGATATAAATGAGAAACAGTAATATGAAAGTAAAAGGATAGTAGAGTTCTACCATCTTACTAAAATCATGAATACATTCAAGTATATGAAACACATGATAAAAGATGCGTACTCCTACGATGCCTCCCTATCTAGATGTACCTAAATGTACCTAGCATGGGTGTAGGTGTTAAGTCAAGAATTCCTCTAAGGTCTAGTCAACCCTATTACCTTAAGTGAGACTGTGGGATCCCGTCCTGGTCTTGAGTTGGACACCCTGCGAGGGATGTTAGACTAACCCTGGGCGAAGCACTACGCTACGCTCGCGGAGTTTGCGAAGTTTTCGCAACTTCGCACTACGCGAGCTGCACGTAGCACAGTGCGAACATGCGTAGTGCAGCGTAGCGTAGTGCAGCGGTCATTTTTTGCTTGTTCGCGGTCCTGAACGTCATGTTCGCGACCGCGAGCAAGCACAATGACATCCCGGCGAGATTCTCAACGCGAGGAGGTCAGGTTTCTCATTGTGAGTGGTTGCGCATGCTCGCGACCGCTCTCAATGAGAAACTACCTGTTCGCGTTGAGAAAGCTGCCGCTCGAGTAATAATCTACTCGAGCAGCAGAAAACTACAGCTCGCACTGTGCAAGATGCCGTTTTCAATGCTTGCACAGTGCCGGATGCTTGTCCGCACTGTGCAATAATTAAAAACGCATCTTGCACAGTGCGAACATGCTACTACGCAGCTCGCGTAGTGCTACGTGAAGTTTGCGTAGTGCGAAGTGCACTTCGCGTAGCGCTACTACGCGAACTACGCCCAAGGTTATGTTAGACCACTGCGAGCTGGAGTGTCTGCATGCAGGAACTTCAGCGTCTCTGGTCAATGTGTCGGCCGGGAAGTCTAAATCTCCTCTAGCTATCTTAGCAAGATGTGGTGTATATATACCCAGAGGTCTTCCCAGGGGTCCTACCTTGCTGTGTTACTATGTCGGCCTAAGAATGACGTTGAGTCTGAACTTTTTGCATAGATTTTATACAGGAGATGGCAGTCCTGCTGTGCTTCCTAGAGCCCTCATGCATAATGTATGAGATTTTGAACTAGTGAAAACCCGCGTACGTAATGTTGTGTAATATCTAGGTAAAAGGTCAGTCCCTGTAAACCGTGACAAGTGTAATGTAGGAAGAGAACATAGGTGAAGGGTAACGAGTTTACCGAGCCCTATAATATAGTACTTATATGGAATATAACAATATTTATGCCAGACACAAGCTAGTTGGTGGGAATGACCCCCAGGCACTCCCCAACCAAAGATATAAAGGTTCCAGAGGCCATTTTATGGATGGCAATATGTTTTCGGCCACACTAAACTTGGGGTCAGAGGGCTGGAGATGTGTGGGGAATGGACTATAGTAATCGTGGTGTCCTTCCACATATAACACCACAAACCAGTTTGAGGCAGTCCTTGTATCCTCAAGAAATACAGAGACAGAAGTCTGGTAGAGCAAATCAATTGTTTTGAAATCCTGCCCTCACCCTTTGAAGTGAGCGCCACTTTTTATATGTAAAATCCCAGCAGACCTTTGAAGCAGGTTTTGACACACCAGCAGAATTTGTCACAAATATCAAAAAGAAGCCCACTATTATTGGAGGGGGCCGGCCTGGGTGTTAGCTACATCTGCTTATGGCAGGACAGGCCTTGTTGAAGTTAATCAAGTTCCTGGACCCAGCTTACAGTAGGGGTGGGCGGCAAATTCAGTTCTGCTCGGGGAATTTGCGAAATAAGCGGAATTGCCAAAAATTCCACAATCCGCGGCGGACTGGAATGAGTAGTAGAGGTATTAGAGGTATTGCACAAAACGGTAGCATTTTCTTGGATAAATGGCAATGCTGGGCAATGCTGGGCAAGATTCATTCTGGCACGATGCTCCTGTCACTAAAATTAAACCTCAACAGGAAGCACTTGCAGCACTTACAGCAGGTGCCTGAGTTAAAGCTCAAATTCGGTAACGCAATAATCAGCCCCCAAAAATCCTGAACTCGGGCAGGTATGCTTTCTCCACATATCTACCGTCATAAATTAGCTGTGATGCTTGATGGAGGTCTTTGCATCCATGACTTTCTCAAGCGCATCCCTGTGTAGTTCCTGTGACCAGGAGGTTCTTTCTCCTCATCTGCTGCTCTGATCTGTCTCTGACCTTAAACAAGAGGCATGCGAACTCGGGTAGAAGCCCCGCCGCACACACACTAATGCTATGCAACGTCTTCCCGCCTTTCGGCGCAGAGGCAAAGTTACAGACGCACATGGTCACTGGAGACAACTCTTCTCTTCTGGCCCTATATGCAGCTGTAGTGTAGGAAAGGCGTTATACATTCACTCAGATTCCACCACGTGGCAGAGTTTGCCCCTGCCACCCACCACTGACCAAACAACCAAGCCCTGCCCGAGTCCTCATTACCTGGAACTCAGCGTAGAATCCTCCGTGCAGGATTCTTCTCCTCCTCCCGTCCTGGGCCTTGAAACCCCTTTTCTGCAGGACTTGCAAGGACTGCACATGCTTGCACACAGGGTTAAGGTCTCCACTCTCCATGCGTGCGCATATGCAGTCCTCGCGAGTCCTGCAGCGAAGGGGTTTCATTACAGCCCAGGACTGGAGGAAAAGAAGAATCATGCACCGCCGAGGTCCAGCCAGGAGTCAGGAAGGTGTGGAGAGGAATCACCAGGATCACTGCCACGGGTGACGTAAGAGGTAAGCTGAGGTCTGCGTGCATAGGGCAGAGGGGAGCAGAGCTGAATTCCACTGAGTTTTTAGGCAACTCCACGTAATTTCGCGTAGTGTCACTCCGCAGAATTCGCCCACCCTCAGTAAAGACAGTAACACTTAAACCCTCTGACCCTGCTGATGAGACCACAGTTGCTGCTGATGCTAGGGGTTATGAGCTGGGAGCAGTTTCAATGCAAGAGCACCAAGGGAAAGAGGGAGTCATGGTGTTTGCTTAAAGGACTTTAAAAGGTGCCGAGAGATCTTATTTGGTGATAGACCTGCAGGTGATTGGGCGCGTTATAAGTCAAAAATAACAACAATAACAATAACAAGAAAAGGAAGCCCTGGCATGTTGGTGGGAGGTCCAATATTTCTGAATTTTTGTGTGGGGCGTTTGAATTGCGCACAGATCACAAACCTTTGTTTGATTGGTTTTCCACCACTGGTGGAGCTAAGGATACGCCACATTTTGCAAAGTGGTTACATCAATTACAGGAATATAATTTTTCAGTGAAGTATGTTCCAGGTATAAATGCGGACTGCATTCCGGAATGCCTCTTGAAGGTGGAGTGTGTGAGGAGGAAGATGATTGGATGGTGGCAAACATTTCTGAGGTGTGTGGGCCATTGAAGAAATTTAATGGAAGGATACGGTGAGAGAAGACACTGTGTTGGTAAAGGTAACACGCATGTTGCCTAAAGCTTCTGGGTAGAATTTGGAGAATATTTAATTATTTAATGTGTGGGATGAATTATCAGAACTGAACGGAATTGTGAGGAGAAGTGACAAGTTGGTAGTACCTGAAGAGTTGCTGAGTAGACTATTGGGGAAAATGCATGAAGTGTTTGGGAGAATGTCTGCCATAAAAAGGAAGTTCAGGATGGATATCTGGTGGCCAGGAATGGACAGTCAGGTTGAGAGATATGTGAGAGATTGTGATTCGTGAATGTGCAGTGGCAAATCGCATTCTATGCAGGAGACTATTAGTCCAATGGAGTGGCCCCGGAGGACCTGGGAGAAGGTTGGAATGGACATTTGTGGTCCTTTTGATTGTTTGGGGATGAATGATAGGTTTGCCATTGTGATGATGGAATATCATTCAAAATGGCCGAAGGAGGCATTTAGGCGTGAGGTGAAAACTGTCAATGTAATGGCATTTTGTGCGGATATTTTATGTTGAGCGGTGTGTCCTGCAGAAATACTGAGGGACAATGCTCCATAATTTGTTTCAGTTGAATTTGTAGGTTTCCTCACAAAAATGGGGCATTAAGCATAGCAAGACCCCACTGTATCATCAAAGGGGAAATGGTCTTATTGATTCAATCGAGTTGGAGGAAACAAGTAAAGGAATTAAAAGACAACTCCCCATACTGTGATGGGGGAGACGCCTTTCTGCCTATTGATAGATAGTGTACCTTGTACTGTGGCTGTTCCTGCATGGATGAGGAAGTGCGGGTGCAAAAAGATTCAGTAGGAAGTGTTGCATAAGAAAGTGGAGAGTTACCAATCTGGGTATATGCAGAGGCATAGTGATAAAGTGATCAAACGGGTGAGGAGGTTCACGGAAGGTTCATTGGTGAGAGTGTGTTCAGGTAATATGGTGAAGAAGGAATCTTGCTAATTGTCTAAGCCAAGGAGGGTATTTGAGGTACAGGGTAATCAGTTCTGATTGTCAGATGGAAAGTGGTGGAATGCTAGAAGAGTGGTGAAATGATCGGAGATGGAAGAGTGTCAGTGGGGGAAAAGATTGGAAAATCATGATGAACAAAACCTGAGTGAGGGTCAAAACCGGTGTGAGAAAAGGTTGGGTGAGAGGTTAATGTAATGATGTGTCCTGGTTCCATACTGTGTGTTCCAGCGTGGAACCAGGTCAGAGAGCGTTCTGTGTTGAAGGGTTCTTATCTTGTCAGTTTATCCCTGCCAGCTGTTGGATGAGGCTTATTAATAAATTCCTCCAACGATAACCTTGACTTGTGTGAGTTGTACGTTATTACATTGGCGACGCTGGATTTAGAAACGAACCCTCAAGGAGAACAGCCTCAACAACAGAACTATAAAGTTTGCAGAAGTGTTTAAGAGGAAAATGTACCATGTGAAGCAGGAAGTCTGAAAGCGAAGCGTAGCGGTATAGTGTAGTATACTCGGCGTTCGTTGTTGTCCTGAAGAAAAATGGAGAATGTACAGTGAAAATTTGGGCAGTGCATGTGTCATCGTTAAACTGGAGGCAGAGCGAGAGAAGTAAGCGCGAGCAAGGTGCGTGAGAGATGGAAGCGCGAGCTTGATCTGTCAGTAAGCTCCATCAACCTTAGAAAAGGAACTGTTTGTCTTGGTGACTTCAGAGGGCGAACATTTTGCGTGGTCAGGGCGCAAAGCGAGCTCTATCGCCTGGAGAAAATCGTAGATTAGTTTATGTGACGAAAGAGGGCGGCCATCTTAAGCTTTGTTTAGCTTGTTGCTACAGTGACAAGCACACCGAAAAGACGCACGGTGAAGGGAAGAGGCACAGTGCCGGATTATTGATGTGGCGAGCGGCACACAGGGCAAAGCATGAGAATGGAGAAATGCTGATGGGATGGTGATGGAGGAGATCTTGGAAGGAGAGTAAAACTGTTTGGATTGTGGTCATTTGTTACTGCGGTGACAGGCACACCACTTGAACTCGAGGAAGAAGGGAAGGAAAAGTTGTTATCTGGCCTGTGACAAATTTCTTTTTTGGTGCACAGACTCACGGTGATGGGCACACCTGTTTCTGACTTGTCAATAACATTTACTAATGTTTTTTTTTTTATTAAGATTAGTATGTTTTATTTTTAATAGTGTGAATTACACGACAAGTGTGGGCAAGTGAGGAAGAATATATACATAAATTTGTTATATAGTACATGTATTTATTAGTTTAAGTAAGGAAAATGCAGAATGTGACAGCTCCACCATTTGTTTGGGCTGATCCAGGAGAGCCAACAGTAAAATGGAAGAAATTGGAAAAAAATTTGAAAATTATGCAAGGGTTTGTGGGACAAATTTGAGTGCAGAGAGGAAACAGGCACTTTTGTTACACTGTCTAGGTGGTGAAGGGCAGGAAGTTTTAGAGAATTTACCACAACTTTCTCAGGCAGCTCAAAGGGGATTGAATGAATATGAAACATGTATAAAACAATTGGATTTACATTATTTACCTAAAGTAAGTACCATTATGGAGAGATATTATTTCGGTTGAAGGGAACAGGGAAAAGATGAAAGTTTTGAGGAATTTGTAACATCATTGCGCAAACTGGCTTCTAGCTGCAAATTTGGGGAGTTTGTGGAAGAGAGGATAAGGGATCAATTTGTCCTACGATGTTCTAGTGACAAGATTAGGGAAGAGCTCTGGTTAAAAGACGAGCCGCCTTTGGATGAAGTAATAATAATTGCGAAAAGAGTTGAACACATGGTAAAATGTGTGGGACAATTAAGCAAGAAGGAAAAGGAAGTTACAACTGATAGCAAAGTGGAGGAGGTTGAGTGTCATGTTGTACAAAAAAAAGAGGAAAAGAAAAAAGATGAAGAGAATGTCCAGTCTAAGAGCATAGTGGGTGATAGTAAGGCGTCAAATGTGCAACAAGGTAGGAGTAGTGTTTTGTCCTTTCAAGGAAATTGTTACAGATGTGGAAGGTTTGGGCATATGGCGAATTCAAAAGACTGTCCAGCTCTAAAGATTAATTGTAATGTTTGTGGGAGAAGAGGACATTATGGGAAAAATTGTCGTATACGTAACAGAAGGGATGTAAGAGTTGAAACAAAAGCTGTTAGTTTTCAGATCAGTGAAGGTGAGGTTGAACATCCTTCTGAGTGTGTTTTGGTGGGTGGTGTCAGTGTCAAGATTAAATTTGATTCTTGTTCTCACATCACTTTTATTTCTAAGGATGTGTTCAGGGTGGAATTCTTTGACAAAAAATGTTTGTTTAAACCAGATATTAGACCTACAGGTTATGGGAATTTACCTATCAAATTGTTGGGTTATTTTGAAGAGTGCATAGAATTCAATGGAAGGTTCACTTATGCAAAGATTTATGTAGCTGAAAGGGGAGATAGTTTATTGAGTTGGACTCATCAGGCACATTTAGGGGTCATTTTGAATCCAAATGCAGGACCTTCTGTACAGGTACAGTCGGTGGGAGGTGTAGAGAATAAGTTTGTTGAAAGATTTGGTGGGTTATTCAGTGACACTTTAGGTTGTTTGAAGGGTTATAATCATCACATTAAGTTGAAGTTGGGTGCTATACCAGTTGCGGTGAAAGTTAAGCGTATTCCAATTTGTGTTCAAGGGGCGGTGCAGAAAGAAATTGATAAATTGCTTTCGACTGGAGTCATTCAACCTGTGGAAGCAACAGAATGGTTAGCCCCCATTGTCATAGCCCGCAAGCCTAATAACGAGATTCGTTTATGTGTTGATCTTCGCGCGCTAAACAAATAGGTGGTGGTTGATAAGTTCCTACTCCCAAATAGTGAGGAATTGGTGTCAACATTAGATGGTGCTTGTTACTTCACTACTTTGGACATGGTGTCAGCTTACCATCAAGTTCCTCTTAGTAAAGACTCACAAGAGTTAACCGCCTTTATAACACCTATGGGAGCTTACAAGTTTTTGAGGATGCCTTTTGGGCTGGTTTCGGCAGCCTCAGTGTTCCAGAGAATTATGAATGATCTTTTCAAAGGAATACAGGGAGTCAGGTAATCAGGGAGAATGTGTGTATACATAAAGGATCAGTATGTACTTAAAACGTATGTGACATGCAGGAACACTTGACTGTGATTTCACATGTGGTTTCCCCAGAAACACTGAGTACAAGATTACATTTATCGTGCATTACATTACAAGAAGCAGGGTCTCGACACTGCAGAGAAAACGAGAATAGTATTGCCTGTGGGTCTGTAGTTTTGACCCAGGCAATGAGCACAGTATCTTTCACCATAGTCCCTTAGACCGGACCGGGAGCTGACACTTCTGACCCCCTTACCCCACTTGAAGCCTGCAGTGGCTCCATTTATCCCCGTAGCTCTGCCTTGGATGCGATGGCAATATTGCCTATGACTTTTACGAGGGTGACCCGCGTGGCGCCTTTTTGATTAACTTCCAGTCTAGTGCTTGCATTTCCTGGGCCCAACAGTACCTATATTTTCCTGCAGAGGCCCTTAATGTGATTAATAATATGGTAGATAGTACCACATGCATCTAACTGGACCATGGGTTTAATTTAATAATCCCATATCTATGTAAGATTTATGACTTGGCTCAGATAGGATAATTTTCCCTCCTGAACATAGCGACAGATATGGTCCTTATTTAATTCTAACCTCGATCCTTACACTTCTTAATGCAATTATCTATCCCCCATTGTTATAGAACCACCGGGGCATTGAGATCGTCTGCACACCCCTGAAGCTGTTTCTATATATTTGGAAAGGAATCGAAAACAACTACAAATCTCGACGGGATGATTGCCATATCCCAGTAAGTGTCCCCCGCACTAACTCTTATCAACCGAATATTAGACAGGGGATCCCTCTCCGGGTACCCTTCTGTAACAAAAGTTCTTCTAATTAATTGCAGGTTATATCCTTCACAATAGGAACCCATGATGGTCCTACTTCAATGGTCACTGGATGGCCAAATGTAAAGTATGTATTTAATTTTTGTCCAGTCCTTGTGTATTGTAGACCTTTCATAGTGGACCGATACATTCATTCTAATTGTATTATTTTTAGGCGCTCCAGTCTTATCTATGTCCTGATGAAGACCCCAGAATGAGGTTTCTACTAACCCTTACATCATGAGGGGTCGAAACGTAGACCAGACTACACCATTCCTCTAAACATAGGAGAAAATAAATGGAATAAAACACATCCTATGTAAAAGAGATATATGGAACTAATGATCTAAATTAGACTGTAAAGGTCCTACTGAATCTTACTGTGATTGTGTTATGGTCACAACTCCTTTACCCAGTCCCCACACTTATCCCATCACACCTATCCCACCTAACTACCTCCTTTTCTATATCACTGAGAGCGCGTTGATATATAACTATGTAAATACTATGTGATAATTTTGATGGACAAAAGTTACATATATGATTCGTTTCCAAGGAATTTGTCTATGTTTTTCGTCACAAGTTTTTCTGAATTAATAATCTCCGGAACTTATTGATTGATGCTAAGTTTCCACTCACCTATGTGCTAAAATAAAATATGCATTGAATCATTGGACTGGTATAATTTGAGATACGCAATGTTTATATTTGACATTTGATGCTTTAAAAAGAAAAATACTCTGACCTCTTCATATGTACACACAATGAGTGATCTGGCACATAATCTAGAAAGTTGGGAGAAGAGCCAGAGAGAGATGCCGTTGTGGAGGAACTTGGTGAGCTACCAAAGGCCTTTCCGGTCATCTATTAAATTGAGTTCTTACAATAATACGGAGTGTCCTATCTTCTTAAAAGTGTGGGAGGGAGGCAAGTATCAGGTTGATATCTGCATGGTTGAAGGAGGTGGTCAAAGAAAGAGTATCCCCTAAAAATATTTCTGCCAGAGGTTGTGAAGCCTTGAAGATAGGCAGGTAGTCTTTTCAAATTCAGAGATCCCAACAGAGTAAATGAGGTCAGGAAAGATTATTTCATCTTAGATAATGGTCTGCGAGGAAATAGGCAATAGATGGCTGTGCATCAGTGAGGAGGTTTATTGGGACGGAAAAGTCCTTTGCATGGTTATGGTTGTGAACCCCTGCCCTGAGTGTACAACTGTACTGTTGTCTGGATTCCGAATCCAAGGGGAAATGTGCATTGGCTATATATGTTGCAACATTGCTTTTAATGCATAGAGACAAACATAAAAACGTATTTTTGTTATAAAATAAGTATTTGACTGGACAGTGAGTTATTGATACTGCTGCACACTCTTTGAGTTATGAGTTGTGTTCAGTGGCCTGAATTCAGATTCCACCACTCTCTCCGAGGGAGCCTTGAACTGCTCGACCATAGCTGTCATTGAGAGTCAAGAGCAGAAGAGTACTTGGCCCAATTACTCAGGATCCATAGTAGGTTGGGCCGCGGGACATCAGGAGCAAATGGCCTCAACCCCCACAGTTGGGTCTAAACTCTGAGTGCCCCTTGGCCCTCTGAGAGGAGTTCTGACAAGGGCAGTGAGCTATTGGCGTTGAAAGGGAAGATGGATAAAATGTGTCAATTTCAATGAAGGATGAGGATCAACTTTGGGGTCGATTCCGATTCTGGAAAAACCGCTCCGAATAGCTGTACGGAGCATTTATCCCATATGAATCGTACTCTGCAACGTCCCCCGTATGTACGACGAAGTACGATTCGTACCAGGAGCTGGACTCCGTACGAATCGTACAGAGACCGTACAAATCAAATCCCCATACGAATCTCCCTCAGAACCCACTGTACGCGACATCCGTACGGGTCGCAGCTGGTTTTTCCGACCCGGCAAGTACTATTCGTGTGGGGTACGCACCGTACAACACTTTTTCTACTGGAGCCGAAAACGTCCGGAGAAGCAGAGTTCACCTCGAAACAGGTACGGAACGCCCCCCCCCGGGTACGGTGCATACACTCCATGATCGCAGGTGTACGCATCGTACCCCTGCGATCATGAGGTGTACTCACCATACCCCATGTTCGCTGGGTGTACGGTGCGTACACCCTGAGATCGTGGGGTACTGTGCGTATACCCCATGATCGCAGGGGTACGGTGCGTACCCCTGCGATCATGGGGTGTACGCACCGTACGGTGTGTATGTGATTGTGTGCTTTTCCATATGAATTGCCCTTACCTGACGTCGACCATATGAATCGCTTCCTCATACCCCAGTCTGGATCGTACTCGTTGGGTCATACGGCATGTGTACGAGTCGTACGGTTCACGGTTTCAGCCTTGCAATACGCACGGATCATGACGATTTGGACAGATTCACGAAATACGGATCGTACTACGCGACTCGGACGGACGGGTACGATTCGTGCGGAGAGGGCTCCAGATACGAATCGTACGGACGTTTTTTTTCCAGGATCGGAATCGGCCCCTCAGTGTACAGGGTGGCCAACCAGCTGGCAGTGGTGGTGAAGGTGCTAAAAGACGTCCCAGTAATAGAGGGTGGTGTTGTTATTAAGCCTGGGCGTAGTGGGGCGTAGTGGGGCTCCGCGGAGCTACGCGGAGAGGGCGAGAAGCTACGCCCACTCCCGCACTCCGCGTAGCCCCACTACGCACCTCCCTCCCGCTCTCCCCTACATACTTTATTTAAGCAATTACACTGATTAAAACAATTTTAAAGCACTTACCTTGTCCGGGGCTCGTCCGGGGCTCCCTCTTTGAATAGCGTCCTTTTCCTGGATACCAATGCGCATGCGCGGGCGGCCGCGCATGCGCATTTCTCCCGAGAAATGCGCATGTGCGGCCGCCCGCGCATGCGCATTTGTTTCCAGGAAAAGGACGCTATTCAAAGAGGGAGCCCCGGACGAGCCCCGGACAAGGTAAGTGCTTTAAAATTGTTTTAATCAGTGTAATTGCTTAAATAAAGTATCTAGTGGAGGGCGGGAGGGAGGCGGGTGGCGGCCGACTCGGCTACGCTCACGGAGTGGGCGTAGTGTTGCCGGCTACGCTGCCTACGCAAAATGCGTAGAAGGCAACACTACGCCTACTCCGTGGGCGTAGCCGATTCCTCCGCCCAGGGATAGTTGTTATGTCCTTCTGCATGAAAAGGATCATTGTCTCTCAATTTCTTGCCATTGTAGCTGGTACGCCTGCCCCCTTTTTCCTGGGCCACGAGGGTGGAACTGAAACAGATCTACACCTGCTTGGTTAGATTGCAATACTGTGAACAGTGCTTAATTTGAGCAGGTGGTTGTAGGTGCAGGGCACCTGCAATTATTTTGGAGGATCAGCACTTATTTTTCCACATCAAAGTGCAGGAGAGGAACAAACACACAAAGCAGAAAGAAGGAGGAAAAGAAACCCAGCAAAACCTCCACAAAGGGAGAAAGCAGGAATCTACTAGAATGAAAAAAAGAGGCATGGAGTGTGTGGTAGTGAGTTTAAGAGGTGTGAGGTGGATTCAAGACTACCAGCCTTGATATGTGGCACGCTGACATTTAATTGCACAGGTCGCTGACTTCTGAACAGAGTTTCACGCACCAGCAGTCTTTATTTCACAAATTGAGCACTGAAGTCTGTGAAGTTCTGACATCCAGGTTGGTTTGTACTACACAATATTATATTGCAATTCTTCATTTATGCTTATGTTCCATATTGTTTTCAGTTTTTGTTTGTGTTTAATGAAAAGCTACGGAGCATATATACAAGAAACTGGTGAGGTATGGTGTTATGCCAAAAATGGTAACGCCTCGCTCTGTCAGTTTCAAAATATAGGGATGCGCCGTATTTGCAAAAATCCAGCACACCTGCGTTTCCCCTACCGCTGGTGCTAAAGAAGCTGCCTAGCACCAGTACAGGCTCCCTAGCGCCACTTTGCTAGGGTACCTGCGCTGCAGGTGGTAGTGTGCAGGAAGGGGCATCTTCCTGCACATAAACAATTTTACAGGCAATTTGCTCTATCCATGTGTGCTGCAGAATGCAGCAAACATGGAAAAAGGAATCGCTGACAAAATATCAATTACAAAAATATCTACCTATAAAAATATCGCAACAAAAATATTGATTACAAAAATATCGACATGCTATCTCTAACAAGGTAAGTACAAAAATATAGAAAAAAAATATCGATGTCAAAAATATCGTTATTAAAAAAATATTGTGTTTTTGTAATTAAACAAATATGTAATATAAATAAAATAATACTTATAAATGTAATAAACATAGTTAAAATATGTTATAATATATTACATAGTATATACTTCCTTGATACTAACTTTTAAAAATAAATTTAATAACTTATAAATAAATAAAAATATTATAAATTACAAATAAATGTATACACATAAAATATTAATACAATAAAAATTCATAAAAATTTAAATCAAATTAAAAAAATAAGTAAATGTTGGATAGCGTAGGGGTAAAAATTACTATTCCAACTCCAGAGAGTGCAACGGTAGGAAAGTGTTGGATAGCGTAGGGGTAAAAATTACTATTCCCACTCCAGAGAGTGCAACAGTAGGAAAAGTGTTGGATAGAATAGGGGTAAACATTACTATTCCCACTCCAGAGAGTGCATCAGGAGGGAAAGTGTTGGATAGCATAGGGGTAAAACTTACTATTCCCACTCCAGAGAGTGCAACAGTAGGGAAAGTGTTGGATAGCGTAGGAGTAAAAATTACTATTCCCACTCCAGAGAGTGCAACAGTAGGGAAAGTGTTGGATAGTGTAGGGGTAGAAATTACTATTCCCACTCCAGAGAGTGCAACAGTAGGGAAAGTGTTGGACAGCGTAGGAGTAAAAATTAATATTCCCACTCCAGAGAGTGCACCAGTAGGGAAAGTGTTGGATAGCGTAGGGGTAAAAATTACTATTCCCACTCCAGAGAGTGCAACAGTAGGGAAAGTGTTGGATAGCATAGGGGTAAAAATTACTATTCCCACTCCAGAGAGTGCAACAGTAGGGAAAGTGTTGGATAGCGTTGAGGTAAAAATTACTTTTCCCACTCCAGAGAGTGCAACAGTAGGGAAAGTGTTGGATAGCGTAGGAGTAAAAATTACTATTCCCACTCCTGAGAGTGCAACAGTACGGAAAGTGTTGGATAGCGTAAGGGTAAAAATTACTATTCCCACTCCAGAGAGTGCAACAGTAGGGAAAGTGTTGGATAGCGTAGGGGTAAAAATTACTATTCCCACTCCAGAGAGTGCAACAGTAGGGAAAGTGTTGGATAGCGTAAGGGTAAAAATTACTATTCCCACTCCAGAGAGTGCAACAGTAGGGAAAGTGTTGGATAGCGTAGGGGTAAAAATTACTATTCCCACTCCAGAGAGTGCAACAGTAGGGAAAGTGTTGGATAGCGTAGGGGTAAAAATTACTATTCCCACTCCAGAGAGTGCAACAGTAGGGAAAGTATTGGATAGCGTAAGGGTAATAATTACTATTCCCACTCCAGAGAGTGCAACAGTAGGGAAAGTGTTGGATAGCGTAGGGGTAAAAATTACTACACCCACTCCAGAGAGTGCAACAGTAGGGAAAGTGTTGGATAGCGTAAGGGTAACAATTACTATTCCAACTCCAGAGAGTGCAACAGTAGGGAAAGTATTGGATAGCGTAGAAGGTAAAAATAACATACTTATAAATAAATTAATAATTTAAAATAATACAAAAAATTATTATTAAATAAATATAAACTATTTACAAATACCAATACATAATTATTGAAAACATGATTAGCAATAAATAATTAAGTAAAAATAAATTAATAATAAATACTAATTAATAATAATAAATTACAAATTAATAATTAATTAACAATAATATAATTAACAAAACAATGAATTAAAATACATTATTACTTAATTACATTTAAATTACTTCCCACCCTATTCCCCTATAAACCCATAACCTGCTAAAGGACATAATTATCAATTATTCAATTATTTAAAATTAATTTCCAATTAATAAAAATTAAATACCAATTAATTAAAATTAATTTATATTTCCTAAAAATTAATAATTAATTTAGTATATTTAAATTACCTACCACCCTATTCCCCTATAAACCCATAACCCGCTACAGAACATAATTATCAATTAATCAATTAATTAAAATGTATTACCATTAATTAAAATTAATTACCCATTTATTAAAATTAATTTATAATTCCTAAAACTTAATAATTAATTTAGTATAATTAAATTACTTCCCACCCTATTCCCCTATAAACCCATAACCCACTACAGAACATAAGTATCAATTAATCAATTAATTAACATTAATTACCAATGAATAAAAATTAATTACCAATTAATTAAAATTAATTTATAATTCCTAATAATATATAATTAATTTACTATAATTAAATTACTTCCCACCCTATTCCCCTATAAACCCAGAACCCGCTACAGTACTAAAATACAAAATGTACTTAAATTACAAAAATAAAAATTAAATACATAATAAATATATAATAATATACAGGAACATCATAAAAAATCGATATTAGTAACATCGATATTACTAACATCGATATTAGTAACATCGATATTACTAACATCGATATTAGTAACATAGATATTACTAACATCGATATTAAACATATCAATATAACTTACCTGCTATATTATGTCCCTTCGATATTTAAACATGGACATTATTGTATGTCGATATTTAAAACTCGATATTTTGTCTGCCTACCTGGAAAAAGCAATATACCAGGAGAAATAAAAGAATTCTCCTCAAATCGCCTGCTAAAGACGATATTTACATTGTAAATATGGGGCAGCATCAAAAAGCAATGGGTGTTGCGGCTGAACTCCCACTGCAACACACACTGGCCGCCCTTTCACGCTAAGTGCTGCGCTAATGGGGGCATTATGTACAAAGCGGTGATAGCCTATGTTAAGTGGCTTAATGCCGCCTCGTAAATAAGGTGGCGGTAACGCCACCAGAACATCAGAAAAAGTGATGTTCTGGGGGCATTAACTCCTTGTAAAAATGCCCTCATGTATCATGAATGCACGTGGAACCTTGGAGCACAGGCGGGGAGTACACACCTCTCTTTTGAATCCTCAGCCAGGATTCCACTTCAATTGCCCTGGGGCTGCATGTTGAGGGGCACTGTTGTCGGTGAGTGGAGAATAATTCTCCTGTGTACCTCATGAGTCTTGGCCCTTTGAAGCGCATGACTCTATGGAGCCTTTAGATTGACATTATCCTGAGCTTCTAGGTGGAATCATTGAAACTAACTAGGGACTGCTCTTTTTCAAAGTGTGCATTCAACTGAGAGACTTCTGCGACAAGGGGTTGGAGCCAGAAGGGTAAGCCAGGTAGGAGTTGACTATTGGGACAGTTTGCCAGAAGCCACGAGGCACAAATCAAACCTGATAACATTTTAAAACAAGCTGAAAACATTATTGTCTCAGCACCCTTTCCTTTGGCAACATTGAAAATGACTACCGCTTATGAGCACAATAAAAAATAATACCAGCAATAACAATAACGGTAATAATAATAACACCAACAATAACAATAATAATCATAAAGGTGATAATAATTACAAGTGGCATCAGTGGCTATCCACATAGGCCAGAGGTATGTTCATCTTCCGCTGCACATTACATTTACTGTATATTTTCCATGTTATGGCTGCCAGGCCACAATGAAGCAAGTACATTTTGTGGTGTTTTGCCAGGCGCTAATGCTGCAGATGGATTGGTTCCCAGGTGCGCTTATTACTCTGTCAGGAGCTCACTTAAGAGGTGAAGTTCTCTGTGCGGTGTTTACAGTGGTAATCGCGGTGGGCAGAGCAGGCTTCTCGCGTGCCCAATGGTCACACCACTGAGTCAACCCATCCCACAGTGGTGGTACAGTTGGCAGGCTCCTCCGCTAAGAAGCATCCATTGATGTTTCACGTCCATTCTGGCACAGGTAGGGATGTTTTAATTTACCGGGACGTTAGTTTACTTGCACACTTGTTTGGATTTTAGCTGCACCCACATATATTTACTGAAGCTTAATCTTCACCCAAATGAATTTTTATGGTTCATTTCCCTCCACAGTCCTTAGTTCGAAATCCGTCAAAATTGCTGTCTATCGTGTACATCTGAAGCTGTCTGTAGTGCAAGTTCTTGAAACATGAGAATGCAGATTTGGTGTCTGTAAGCAATTAGGAGGTCTCACTGTGCCTCATAATTTGATAAACCATACTTGAGAAAGCCCTAGGCCTAATGTGCCAAAAATGGGAATCCTAATAGACCCCAGTCACGGGGGGGTATTGGGGGAAGAGGGTAGGCGTGGGCTACTGGGCCTCAACTGTGGTGGCCGTGGTTCTGTGCCATAGAGGTCTGTCAATCTGTGGCTCTGAAAACTTGGCCAAGTTCAGCTCTGTCCACATTTGACTCTAGTAGGGCGGGTGTATAGTCCCAGGCTTCTCGGGGAGGTAGAGTGGAGGGTAAGAGCTTAGAACTCAAAAGCCAGTCAACAGACACAACATAATGTCCAGCCCAGTGATTGGTGCCAAGGGAAAAAGAAAGTACTTTAATCACAAAGCAAAACTACATACTGCATAATTTGATGAGAGCGTCATGCAGGTTTGTAACCAGCTGCATCTAGCAGTGAAGCGCTACATCCCCTTCCCAATAGCGCCCTTCCCCTTACATATATGCTCGAGTGTCTGTCTCTGCAAATCCCAGCGCTGTACGGATGTATGACATTACAACGCATGCATTTACATCACATGCCTTTACAACGTAAGTATTACAAGGCAGTCCATTACAACGCATAGTGCTTTGGGGTGCTGGATAGTGAATAGTTTAATTTACTATTCCAACTCCAGTCCCCGTGGACACTAGGGAAGGTTATTGGATAGTAAATTAACCTATTCCCTATCCCAGTGCGCCCCCCAGAGCAATGCGTTGTAAAGTTTGCGTTGTAAAAGTTGCGTTGTAAAGGTAGTGCGTTGTAAAAGTTTTGTTGTAAAGGCTGTTCACCTGCAGGTTAAGCTCCGTAGCTACCTACTCTTGGTTACATTGCAGTTCAGGCTGTATGGCGGACACATGACACTCTTCATCGAATATGGCACTGGTCCTCTCTTCGCAGGAGCCACAGTGACAGTCATGTTCAGGTCAGAGTTGACTGGGCAGTCTCTCTGACCAGATCTGCACAGTCACACCCATCTACGGCAGAAATGGCCCGTTTGGCTGGCTGCAGACTGCTGATTCGACATGCTGATATCTCTATAGCAGTTGTGCCCTCCGACCAATCTAGGCTTCCCACTTTGGCATCAATGCAGCTTTTTACTTTCTCTGCTTGCAGCGGCAGAACCAATATCTCAAGCCTGTGACAGGCTGCCGGCTGAGACAGGAATCTTCACTTTGGTGCAATCATAAGTTCACTCATGAACTGCGCATAGCGGCTTGGGTGGGCGGAGGGATACTTTGGGGAGGGTGCTTTGCAGCACAGGTTATTCCTGGCTCACTCTCTTTGTTCATCAACTTCCTTTGGGTGCTCCACCCACAGAGAACAAGCTGTGTCTCTCCTCCTGGACAATCTGTACTCATTCACGAACAGGCACACTCTTTCCCTCGTTTAGCAGGCCGGCAGGGTTCTAGGCTCTTTCAGTTTATCCTCAGCTTTTCCAGCACAAAAATGCAGACTTCAGGTGATGTCCCTTTACTTTTGGGCAGCTAGCTAGTTGGGAGACACAAGCCCTGGTTACACGTCACCAGCTCTTCGAGTTCTCTGTGGAGAACTCCCTTCCTTGGTCAAGCAGACAGCAACAACATTGGATGGTTTGGATCTCACCTGAATGCACATTTTCCAGAACGTGGATGTGGACCCACTGTCTATGGCTTCAGAATCAGTTTGGGTTGCATTTCTTCAAATTAATTTGTTAGGCTGCTCCCCAGACACACCATTTATTCAAAGAGATGTCTCTTACAGCAGGTAGTAATGGGACTGGTGTCAAGCAGGAGTTGCCAAAACATGGGCACAATAACTGAGAGTTCTCTCCAAGTGGCTGTCCTCAGCCTTTCAGCCTTCCTGAATCAGAGACAGGCCCACCTTAAAAGTCCCTTCCCTTGAACAACAGAAAGTGTAGTCGCACCCCTCATCCCCATCATCTACCATAGGGTCTCCACTCTCCAGCCTCAGGAAGGACGGCAATTCACTACTAGTGTTTGGGGAAGCTGTCATCATACTCAAAGCTATGCCATGCCAAACCAGGGGCATTTAGAATGGGTCTCAATCGCCCTAGTACCCAGACCCACAACACACAGTTGAACTTCCATATATGCGTTACACATGAACCACACACACACACTCAACATGAACATGGGATATCAGCGCAAGGTTCTAAGGTTCACATATTAGCATAACTTTATACAAGAGTGTTCAATAGATGTGGTACTTACTGATGCAGAGAAAAAGGGCTGTTAATGCTACAAATTCACAAAGCACAATACACTGCCATCACTGCTTTATGTGATGTACCCAGGGACAGTAGTCCACTGCCTGGTATGAGGGCAGGATTGGTGAGCCTCTCCAGGTCGCTGAAAAAGTTCTACACTTCATATTGTCAGGAACAGCCCTAAATCTCTGTCTAAACATTAGGTAAGTATAACACAAGGGGCAAAATGTGTCAGGATACCAGTTTCACATGCAGTCAGACATCAAGGTCGGGGTACATGCCTCTTTTTCCATGCAGGATGCATTCCCTTCCCTGCAGACCCAAAATTGATTGGATCTTTACAATCTGCAGTGCTTGATGCATCTTGGGCCTTCAGGGCCCCTTTGGGGGAAACCTCTGCATGCTAAATAGCTGCCAAACTCCACAAAAGGATCACCAGCAACCCGTTCCTGAAGAATCTCTGGGATTTCCACGCAATGGCGCATTCATGTTGGAATCTGCAGATTCACAATAGCTCAAAGCCACACAGAAATTCTCAGGATTACTTTTCTTTGCATGTACAAACAACCTTCATCAACAGAGAACCCTGGGGAGTACTATACAAGGAATATGCCCAAACTAATCCCAAACATGACAGTTGTGTTTCCAGGGAGGAGTAGACAGAGGCTATTGTCAGCATAGAGCTTTAGGCTATCCTTCCACCCCGTCAGGCCATGCTAAGATTGGGCAAGGCATACCCTGCCCCGATTCCAACATGGCGGGTGTTTGGTGGACTGTTGGTAGGGGTGGAGGTGGTGATTCTGGCAACTCTGCCTTTACCCTCTTTTGTATTTGGGGCTGTGAAGCAGAATGTTGAGTCGGGGAGGCCTGTGAGTCCTTGCCACAAGGTTGCAATCCGACCCTATCGTAGTGTTTGTTACACTCACTTGATACGTATCCATATACGTCTTTCACGGTTATGAACGAAAATCATTTGCTCTTCCAAGAGCCATCTTCCCTATTCCTAGCAGGGTACCTATCCTGTATTCGCCTGGTCATGTTTTTCTGCTCATAAGGATGTTTTTGCACTGCACCTACTTCCTGTGTAGTAGGTCCATTCTATAAAAAAATCATGAAAAGAAAATATTTTGAGTCCTGTGTTTTGACTTCAGCTTCTCCAACAGCTGGTTACTAGGAACGTTACCGCAACAAGTACATGGTTGTTTTTTTTTAGCTTTGCCCAGCTTAACATGAGACTGCCTCTGTCCCAGCTCTACCGACCTTTCAAGACGGTGCCCTGTCAGGACTTTAGCGCATGCCTCGCCTGGGTTGTTCCGCAGGATTTCTCCTCAGGAGCGGCAGCTCCCTGCTGCTCCCTTCATGAGCTCTGCCTCTCTGTCTGGAGCAGGGAGTCCCTGACCTTTCGTCCAGTTTCGCCGAGTCCACTCTATAAATAGAGGGGCCATACATCTCCCAGCGCCGCTGCCATCTAACCCAGCGTGCGGCTGTCATAAACCTGCCAGCCTCTCTAAGGCGAAGGCCGGGCTCGGTGCCGGCTGGCAGCTCGCGCTCCTCGCCTGACACACAGTGAAGGTTGAAATCCTCGGGGGAGCCCCTCTTTCTCATCCCCACCAATCAGTGCCCAGTCAGAGCACCATTTCCTCACTGTAAACGCGGGACTTTGCCCTTCTTGGGTGTGCATCGTGATAATGTTTAATTAGATCATCACCTGCCTGTCACACTAGAGAACAATAACAACCTCTCATGTCACTGGCTCCCACTGGCCGCCTGCAACCTGTTCACACTGGCCTGCTTCTGCCCAGAGGCAGCACCAAAAACAGCATCAAACAGGCTGGCCATAGACTAGCCACCTCTAGAGGTGTCTGGGTAACCAGGAGCAGCCCATGCTAAGCAGCGAGGATCCAGCTAGGTGCAGGCCTCTGGAAAATGTTGTTGTTTTATCCTGCAGCCATTTTCCCTACTCCTTGTATCTAACTATAGGTTGATTGCGAAGTGATCCCTTTTGATAAATGCAAAAAGAACAATTGATGGACAGAATGCAGAACAATGTCATACATTCACCACAGTACAGAGATCTGGGCCTAAATCCATCGTTTTTTGCTCACCATGCCATTCCAGTTTGGACCCAGCCATATGCAAATCAGTCTTGACCCTGCACCCAATTGCAACAGTTCAGCCTGAACTGCCAGGCCAGGTCCTCCCTGGACTGGAAACAAGCATCCTAGGACCAGTTTCAGGCTTTCAGCCCTCATCAGCTAGGATAGCTTGACTCCAGTGGCATGGAGAGCACGGGACCCACGTCTGGGCATACCCGTTCCACTCGGGGTGACAAATGCAAAAAGAACAATTGGCTTGACAGTTCGGGCTGGACTATTCCCGTGAGGCACAGGGTCAAGACTGATTTGCATATAGCTGGGTCTGAACTGAGTTGGCGAAGTGAGCTAAAGAATGATGATGGATTCAGCCCAGATCTGTGACTGGGGGTGAGTGTCTGAAAAGTTTCAGCGCTCCGTCCATCATCTCATTGTGTTTGCTTTGTTCGCCCTAAGATGGCAGGGTATGCCCAGACGTGGGTCCCTTGCTCACTTTCCCACTGGATTCAAGCTAGCCTGGCTGATGAAGGGTGTTACCCAGAAACCGGTTCCAGGATGCTTGTTTCCGGGTTCAGGGAAGACCTGGCTTGGCAGTTTGGGCTGGACTATTCCCGTGAGGCACAGGGTCAAGACTGATTTGCATATAGCTGGGTCTGAACTGAGGTGGCGAAGTGAGCAAAAAAATGATGATGGATTCAACCCAGATCTGTGACTGGGAGTGAGTGTCTGAAAAGTTTCAGCGCTCCGTCCATCATCTCCTTTTGTTTGCTTTGTTTGCCCTAAGTTGGCAGGGTATGACCAGACGTGGGTCCCTTGCTCACTTGGCCACTGGATTGAAGCTAGCCTGGCTGATGAAGGGTGTTACCCAGAAACCGGTTCCAAATCCTTGTTTCCGGTTCAGGGAAGACCTGGCTTGGCAGTTTGGTCTGGACTGTTCCCATGAGGCACAGGGTCAAGACTGATTTGCATATAGCTGGGTCTGAACTGAGGTGGCGAAGTAAGTTAAAGAATGATGATGAATTCAACCCAGATCTGTGACTGGGGGTGAGTGTCTGAAAAGTTTCAGCGCTCCAGTCCATCATCTCCTTGTGTTTGCTTTGATCCCTTTTGACGTCACCCGGAATAGGAACAAGCATTAGGAATGCAAATAGGTCTGGTTTCTGGGTCTTATTGCCTTTGCTAGTGATTTTTAAACATTTTTAGCATCTGCAGTGCTATGCAGCATGACTAAAGAATTATTTAAAGAAAAAAGGTTTTTGACATGCTAGAAAAAAAAGAAAAGAGTCTGTGTTATTTTTGAAGGTGCGCACATGCATAGAAAGTGTGACTAAAAAACAAAACAGACACTTTTTTCCTTTTTAGGTTTCGCTGGAGGGCGGAGCTCTTAGCTCCGCCTCCAGAGAAATCTCTTGATTTCCAGTAAGGAGAATGGAAAACGCCCCCCTGTCCCATTGGCTAGCTCCATAAATGGAGGCTAGCCATTGGAACAGAGATCTGTCTGTCATTCACAGACCAGATTCGTGGGCGTTCCCTCCATTTTTTCCCTGGGCGTTCCGCTATCCACCCTTTTTGCATCGTCATTGGGCTGTGGGCGGAGTTTCGGTTTTTTTTTCTTCTGGGTTTGTTGTTGTTTTTAAATCTTGCCTTCCCTCGTCCTTTCTCTGTGTCCGTTACTTTCCCGACCCCCTCCCGCTCTCCGTTCCTTTCCCGCCCCCCCCCCCGCTCTCCGTTCCTTTCCCGCCCCCCCCCCCCCCCCGCTGTGCACTTTGATTGATACTCTCTCCCTTCGGTAAGCGGATGGCCCGTGTTTAAAATACTCGTCACCACCATGGCTAACAATGACGTCTGAATCCGTGTAGGTGAACATGCATTTTCTCGAATATCCGTGGCAACTCATTTTGCACTCATGGTGGCAAGGGCATGAGTTGTCCACAGTTTGCTATGCAGCAGCTTGCTCTTTGTTGACTTTTAAGGCCCTTCTCTCTCTATGCAGTAGTTACTCGTGACAAAGTCGCTCGATAGCCCCTCCCTCCCTCTCCTCAGGCCGGCCAGCCGAAGGAAGCAGCCGTCCGCCTCCAGCCAGGGCCGCGCTGGGATTGGCCTAGCCAGCCGAGCCTCCGCCGCGTCATCGGGAGGAGGAGTGGAGAGCAGGAAGCAAGAGATCTGCCGGAAGATGTCCAGGTGAGTGTTTTGTTTTTTTGTTTGTTGCTTTGTCCGTGTGTGTGTGTCTGTTCCCGCCCCTCACCCTCCCGCTGTCAGTGTGTGGCCGTTCCCGACCCCCCTCCCGCTCTCCGTGCCTTTCCTGGTATATCTTACACTTCCCACTAAGTAGGCACAAATACGTGGTGATGCCTTTAGTCGTGACGTGTACCAACTAGTCTGCGAGTGAGAAAACAAACCCTTGCGATCGGGGACCAACAGGACCGGTGTGAGGACCTCCAGGGGGGCAACCATGGCTGGCTGCGCGCCCACCCCCCAGGGACTCGCACAGCGCTGGAACAGGACACCTCGCTTCTCAGCTCGGCGCGGAAACACAGCGTGGGATGGGACTTCCAGACAGACGCACAGACAGGAAACAACAGGCGCCCATCACCTCACACCGGCTCTGGAAATAGGTCACGGAGGGAGGTGGGGCCGGGAGGGGGCGGCACGGGGCTGCCATGGAGGGAGGTGGGGCCGGCCGGTAGAGTGTGACCCGAGGGGGGCTCGGGACAGGCCCTCGGAGGGGGGCAGCGTTCAGTCTGCAGAGACTGAAAGGGAGGAGGAGAAACGCACTCACAGCTCTGCAACAAAGTCGCCGAACGTTTTTGTGCCATTCATGGGCCCTAAGGAGATGTTTGGGAAGAGCCCCTCCCCCCTCCTTCAGTGCACCCCCTCTGAAGGATGAAGGCAAGAGACTGCGCCGCGCGCAGGATGGTGCAGACACGGGGGTGTCCGGATCAGGTGTTCCCAACATGGGGGGTCTGCACCCCCTGGTTCCCAACATGGGGTGCCCGCACCCACAGGGGGTGCGAGATGGGATTTCAGGGGGTGCAACAAAGAGGGGAAGAAAGTATGTACAGCATGCATGATAGGAAGCAGGAAAGACTTCTGTAGAGGCTGCATTGATGCATTGATCCTCGATTGACTAGTGACCCACTTTCCTAACAAGTCATGACTTGATTCACTGTGCCAGCCCTCCTTTCCTTCATGGATAGGTGTCCACCCCTTATCTTCAT
Organism: Lissotriton helveticus; assembly: GCF_964261635.1. Classification (NCBI taxonomy): domain Eukaryota; kingdom Metazoa; phylum Chordata; class Amphibia; order Caudata; family Salamandridae; genus Lissotriton; species Lissotriton helveticus. The sequence continues at coordinate 1,542,824,096 of NC_136065.1, forward strand.
TAACTCTCTGTTGCATGGATCATTTAATAAATTCGAAGATCACGCTGGAAAAACGATCTTTTTAATAAATAACAAACTTTAGTCCAATACAAGGATCTAGAGAAAGAGGCCAGCTCACAGGCATCCAGCAACCGATTGCCCAGATGTTCATGAGCACCCACCAATGGGTCAAAGATTCTAATACAAACACAGTACAGTGACTAATAATGCATATAGTATGACAATGCCACAGTACTTCCATGTTCAGATAATAGGAGCCATAACCCTGCTGATCAGTTGTTATGCAAAGTTTCAACTACAGTGAAATAATGTTTTTTTTTTCTTCCTGTAATACGTTTTACATTTCTTTATATACTTTTCTTTCATGTTTGATCGGGTTTAGGTACTTTTTCAGGATATTGCATTATGCCCTTTTCCGAAAAGATATTTGTCTCTCTGCCGGAATAGGTCATAGGTTTTTCCAAATTAAGGTCATACATTGTATTGGACCACGTGACACATTGACGTATTTTTTAACTGATGAATTCCTACGTATATAATGCTTACACGCACCTGGCACCTTGAAGCAACCTGTATGTTTTTTTTGTGCGCTAAGATAAATGCAGTTTGATTTTTAATCTTGATGGATTCTACATAGTCGTATTGTGGAATGTTTTCACATGGCAGTTTGACATATATAATTTTTTAACGCTGATGAATTTTTACGCTTACAATGTTTACCAACACTCATCACTTTGAAGTAACCTGTATGGTTCTCTGAGGATTAGGACAAATGCAGTTTTTTTATTTACTTTGATGCATTTCATGGTTATTAGTTCTAATCGAATTGCCGAATGAGCCGGTAATGTATGATAACGTCAGATTGCAGGATATGTACTATAATATGTCATTTTGTGATGATTTTTATTAATTCTGTAGTGTAGTGTGGCCTGCATCCTGCCCAATAGTCAGTGGGTCAGTTTTCAGTTTTTTTTATTTTCCTGTTTCCTGTTCTTGTGTCAGTGGTAGAAGGCCCTCCTCATCTTTTATTAGCAATGATAACTTCTTACATAGAGTTTCAAGGCTGTTGTTTCTAGATGCTGTAAACAACAGGTGTTACTACTGCCCAATTCAATGGTGCTCATTGTACCCACCTCCGAAGCATAGGGATCGGAGTTGGCCTTGCAGGGCTCAATGTTATGACCTGCAGAAGATGAATATGTAATTACTGACCGGTATTGCAGGTTAACATTAGTGGGGTGGGTCCCCAATTCCTTCCTTATTAATAGCAGGGTCTTCATCGCCCTCCTTCGTTTTCGTATGCTGTAAAAGATTCTGCATTCCACCTCCTTCATAAGTGATGCCTGCCTCTCTCTTCTATCGTGAGGGGTAGTGGTAGCGGTGTCTGTCTCCCTCTCCCTTCATTAGAGGTAGCAGGGTCTCTCTTCCTTCATTAGAGGTAGCAGGGTCTCTCTTCCTTCATTAGAGGTAGCAGGGTCTCTCTTCCTTCATTAGAGGTAGCAAGGTCTGCCTACATCTCTCTCTTCATTCCTGGAGGCACGGTCATTTTACCTCTTCTTTCATTTCAGATAGGAGGGTATGTCTCACCTCGTGGCTAACTCCTATCACAATGCCACGCATGCCGCTCTTATAGATTACCAGCCTCTGTCCATTGCAGAGTCTTTATTCTCCTATCATGAAGCCCCGTCCCCGCGGCACGGTAAGCATCTAAAGAACTAGCCCAGAAAACAGCTTACTCGCCGTCACAGTTACTCCCCATGCTTGAAGCTGCTCCTCGAGGCAGGCTGTTTCTGCGGCCTCAATAACAAGAAAAAACAATTTTTAATGAACTGCATTTGTAACACGTTGCCAGGACTTCAACCCCGCTTCTATTTATGGGCAGTTTTAAATAACGCGAAAGTAGGTATTGGAGTGCTTTACATGAGCACCAACTACATTACACAAGTACATTAGGTAATGTTATTCTTTCTGTGCTGTGGCATTTCTGAAGTAGCGTCCAAACCTGGGCCTGTGGTGTTCCTGGATCCAAAGCACAGTGGTATGCAGTAGTGTACGAGGTTGTTATTCCTCCACTATAGTTGTACGCCGTCTTCTTCCCAGTTCAGTGGTATTTGTCCCTCGCAGTTACAATTGCAGCCTCTCTCGTGTAGTCAGGACATAATGTTTCTACTTCTGAGGTTTCATTTAGCTATTTAAGGTATTCTGGGAGTTGTTTTCGTTTGAGTGGCAGGCCGGATACCAATGGTTTGTTCAGAATAGCCAAGCACTGGAAACATGGCTGTGCTTGCTTCCCTGCCCCCTGGCTGTGCTTGCTTCCCTGCCCCCTGGCTGTGCTTGCTTCCCTGCCCCCTGGCTGTGCTTGCTTCCCTGACCCCTGGCTGTGCTTGCTTCCCTGCCCCCTGGCTGTGCTTGCTTCCCTGCACGTGCTTGCTTCCCTGCCCCCTGGCTGTGCTTGCTTCCCTGCCCCCTGGCTGTGCTTGCTTCCCTGCCCCCTGGCTGTGCTTGCTTCCCTGCCCCCTGGCTGTGCTTGCTTCCCCGCCCCTTGGTTCCCCTTCCCCTGGCTGTGCTTGCTCCCCTGCAACCTGGCTGTGCTTGCTTCCCTGCCACCTGGCTGTGCTTGCTTCCCTGCGCCCTCTCTGTGCTTGCTTCCCTGCCCCCTTGCTGTGCTTGCTTCCCTGCCCCCTCGCTGTGCTTGCTCTCCTGAGTTTGTGTGTGGCTCTGGGTGGGTGTGTGTGGCTCTGGGTGGGTGGGTGTGTGTGGCTCTGGGTGGGTGGGTGTGTGTGGCTCTGGGTGTGTGTGTGGCTCTGGGTGTGTGTGTGTGGCTCTGGGTGTGTGTGTGTGGCTCTGGGTGTGTGTGGCTCTGGGTGTGTGTGGCTCTGGGTGTGGTGTGTGTGGCTCTGGGTGTGTGTGGCTCTGGGTGTGTGTGGCTCTGTGTGTGTGTGTGTGGCTCTCTGTGTGTGTGTGGCTGTGTGTGTGGCTCTGTGTGTGTGTGTGTGTGTGTGTGGCTGTGGGTGTGTGTGTGTGTGTGTATGGCTCTGGCTGTGTGTGGCTCTGGGTGTGTGTGTGGCTCTGGGTGTGTGTGTGTGTGTGTCTCTGTGTGTGTGTGTGTGGCTGGCTCTGGGTGTGTGTGTGTGGCTGGCTCTGGGTGTGTGTGTGTGGCTGGCTCTGGGTGTGTGTGTGTGTGTGTGGCTCTGGGTGTGTGTGTGTGGCTGGCTCTGGGTGTGTGTGTGTGTGTGTGTGGCTCTGGGTGTGTGTGTGTGGCTCTGGGTGTGTGTGTGTGGTAGTAATTGCTGTCTGCTGAGCTCGTCCATAGGGTACAATAGGTCTCACATTTGCGAGAGATTAAGCTAATGGCAATGTAAATGACAATGCCATTTATTTATCTGTTTTCAAAACCAACACATAAATACAAATTTTGTCATTTACAATGCCAATAGCTCTAACTTTTCCAAAGGCGAAACCATTGCATTGTAAATGCTTGTTAACTACTGATCTGAGCTGGATTGGTAACAAACAAGAAATATAAAAATATGCAAAAACTTGTTTTTTGGAAAGTGGGTTGTGGAAAGCCCCATAGGCCTAGAACCAACACATGAAGAAAAGCAGGTGGGGGAAGGCAGCGTGAAACCAACACTGGGCTGAGTGGGAACGGAGGCAACACAGGGTACAGCAGCAACATGAAGGAGGTAGGTCAGGGCAAGGAACACAGAGGGCACAGGGGAAAACGGGAATGTGGGAGAGAAACATGGAGCATGGAGGGCAGGGGATTAACACAAATGGGAGAGAGTAAGAGTGCTGGGAGGTGCAATTACACAGGCGAGAAAGGATTCACTGACAAAATATTGCCATACTAAAATGTCATGACAACAATATTTTATTTCATCCTATAATTTATAATGGTAAGTAAACAAATATTGAAAAACAATATTGTCATTAATATCGTTGTATTAAATATCATTTTGTAAATATATATGTAGATTTAAATATTAAATAGTAACATTAATTTAAAATAGATTTAATGTATAATAAAACAAATATAACAATTAAACGTCTTTAAAGAAAAGTTAAAGACACAGATATATATATATATATATATATATATATATATATATATATATATATATATATATATATATATATATATATATATATATATATATATATATATATTCACAACTCCTACTTGTCGGCTATGCACGCCGACTCCGCAGACGTAGGTACAGACCACAAACAGCGCTTAGGTTTTCTTTAAAGGTGATTTATTGCTCCTCTGTCACCAGCATGACGCGTTTCGGCTACGTCACGGTAGCCTTGATCACATGACTATAGGAACCAATAAGTGCAGTTTATATACTATGTGTTTCCCTGATAGAAAAAACGTCAGCATTGCATAAACATAGAAAAAATACTCTTCTAAAAACAGCGCACAGTATCAACCTATTTACAATGGGAACAATTAGATGTAATAAATTTACATAATAACTTTAAGAAAATATATATCCATATTTATCTACTTTACAATTATTTATAACATTGAAATAGCCTTTATAATGTTTCTATTTCTTCCTACTTGCTCCCATTTTCAAACCTTGAGCTTGTTAATCCACGTTAATTAATAGTAACCATGTTCATGCAAAAGCTGCAAGCATACCATAATCAAGGAAAGTGCAAGTGCTAAATATAATAAAGTGCTTAATTTGTGCAAATGTGCAAGTTCAGTGAACCCTATCATCGAGCTTTTTTTTATATATATAAAATACATAAAATGCGGGAGTATGTTGGTGATAACATGTTAGAAGAACCTCTTGATTATGAAGAGTTACATGAAACCTACATACATAATTTGTATTTACAAATATTTCAATTTTTGCTGAAAAACCAGTATCGTTCATCCTGATAGTGCACAAGGCAAACACATTGTGGCATAGTGCCCATTAGCAAAAAAAAATGGGAAATCAAAATTAAAGGCAGCTTAATACCATTATCACAATTCAACAAACTGGAAGCCCCAAGATTATAACAGACAAAATTAATCTGGAGAAAATTTACTGCAACTGCAAAGATTCTAAATATAATATGTTAACACGGATCCCCATATGAGTGCATGCTTAAAGGAAACAGAGAAATCTCATGTCATATTATTCCTTCCAACTAGAGAAAGCAATGCAAGTCCTCCCCCATATTTAACCCATTGGGGATCCTAGTATCAAGCAACAGGATGTATTTGCTTTCCAGCTGTCTAAGGGACTGATCATTGAGGGTGCACTCAAGGAGGAGGATGACCAGTGGGGAATTCCACAATTGGTTGGCCCCCCACCAAAGCCATGGTCCCCCCTAGCGACACAAATTACGGCACTAACTCTCAGTAACTCTCTGAGAGCCTGTAATGGCCGATTCAAGAATGACATCCCCGCAAAACCCACTTTTAATAAATCAGGGCAAGGGTCTCATTTGGACTATATTTTGGTCCAGACATCTAACTGGAATAGGGTCTCTGATTTTGTGGTAGTCGAAAGAACAGACAGCGACCACAACACATTAATTCTCTCTCTTATCGTACCAAGCGGGTTCTTGGGCAACCCACTGGCAGAGGCACCCCCAAATCCCAATTTAATCCTCACAAACGATAGGCGAAGAGTGAGGTGGGCAAAGCTTGTGAACTATCCTGCATACATCTCCGAGTTGTATGTCCAGCTAATCCCCATATTTGAACGGGTTGGGGATCTTATTAGTCATTCTTCGCCAGAAAACATATTCCGCAAGCTGGGCATCCTCCATGTGGAATTGGTGGATACCCTCATGGAATTTTTAAACCCAATTGTGCGGAAGGGGAACTATAGGGCCCCAAGACTCTCTTGGTATAATTCAGCCTGCAAGAAGGCAAAGGCCAACCTCCTCGCTGTTTTGAGACACCCTAGGGATACGGACTCAATTAAGATAAAAAGGGAGGAATTAAAGCAAGCAATCCATAATGCAAAGGTGGAATGGGATTACTCTAATTGGGATAATATGCTGGCTGCTCTCCAGACTAGAGATGCACGTAAATTCTGGCAGATAGTGAGAACAGGGTCTGCCGAGCCGATTCAGGCTGTGGAGGCTAATATAGCGGCCTCAGTGTGGGAGGACCATTTTCGCAGCATTTACGAAGAGGCTGGTTCTAGCTCCTCCGACTATTGCGATGATTTGATGCCCAAATACCATTCACCATCCAGCGGGTTCATAGCGCACTCCCGAATTACTGAGGGTGCTGAGTTACTACGATTCACCCTAAAGGAGGTCCATAATACAATAGCCAAATTGCCCTCGGGCAAGGCCCCTGGGCTAGATAAAATCCCGGGTGATTTATTTAAGCACCAACCCAGGGTTTGGGCCCCGTATCTGTCGGAGGTCTTTAACGCAATACTTGGGGGAATGGCAGTCCCTAGTACTTGGCTGGGAGCAGAGATTGTACCTATCTTCAAGAAGGGCTCTCCCCTGCTCCCAGCCAACTATAGGCCAATCAGCCTTGTTGATGTAGCACAAAAAAAATTTCTAGGCTGATACTTGACCGCTTCCTAGATTGGATGACGGATAACTCCGTTTTAAGTACTTATCAGGCAGAGTTTAGGTCCAAGGTCTCGACGATGGACCAAATTTTTCATCTGGCCCTTTTGTTCTGGAAGACGGTGCGGGTGGAGGGGGGTTCACTGTACACTGTCTTTGTCGATCTCCGCGCAGCCTTTGATTTGGTTCCGCGGAGTAAACTGTGGGCAGTGCTTGCCGAACTTGGTGTCCCTCCTGCTCTTTTAAACATCATTGTTCGATTGCATACTCAAAATAATGCTCAGGTCAGGTGTGGGAGGTTGGGTACCCTCTCACAAAGGTTCCCCGTTGGCAGAGGGGTAAGGCAGGGATGTGTTTTTGCACCGACCCTGTTTTGCCTCTTTGTCAACGGGGTAATCGATCACCTAGACAATGTTCCCAACACAGATGCACCAAGGCTTGGTGGCAGAAAGGTGGCCGCAATTATGTTTGCGGATGACACCCTGCTGCTATCGAAATCCCCAATGGGGATTCAGCGCATTCTGGAGGGCTTTGAGGCATTTTGTCAAGACCATGGTCTTGAAATAAATGCCCTGAAGACTAAGTACATGATTTTTAATCCCCCCAAAAAAACACGCCCTAATCCCTCTATAGGCCTTAATAGGCTTGAAAGAGTCTTCCCGTTCGATTACCTGGGTGTGACTTTGAATGATAAATTGGAATGGGGTGAACATCAAATCAATTCACAGCTCAGATTGACTCAAATAGCAGGGGGAATAATTAGGCTAGTCAACTCCAACAAATCATCTATTAGACCACTAGCCCCCCCCCTTGGAGATCTACAAACTCCAGGCCAGAGGCGCGATTCTCTATGGCAGTGAACTCTGGGGTCATACCTGCAAGAGGGACTTGGTCATGGTCGAAAACAAGTTTCTTAGACAACTTTTAAAGTTACCGGCCAGCACCCCGCTTCTCCCTATTAGATTGGATCTGGGCCTGAAACCGTTGGATGAAGTAGTGGGTGTAAAGCCTCTAACCTTCTGGAGAAGAATGTGGTCTACCCCTGAGCTAGCCAACTATAGACAGGAATTGAAGGAAATCCTTGCTCTCCCTACTATTGAGAACATCCCGTGGTTCAAATATCTGAAAACTGAGTTTGCCCGGCTGAAACTCCCCACCTTTTGGAGCGATCCTGAAATGGCTTGCCAGGGTTTGTCTCGTAAAGATCTGGTAGCAACCTTCTATGCTTGTAACCTTGAGTCCCATACACAGGGCTCACGCCCAGATTCCCTGACTAACACCTTCCTCGGGGTGAAAGATTATTACAAGTTTGAACCAGTTCTTGACGATATTTTCCCGATTTTGGCCAGAAAGTTATACTTACAATGGCGGTATGGCACTCTTCCGCTCAGAGCATTCACAAGCAAATGGAACTCCCAGACCATGAAAAATTGCCCAGGCTGTAACTGCGGGCTTGAAGATGAACTGCATCTAGTCTTCTTTTGTCCCGCACACTGTGCGGCCAGGAGGTACTGGATAATTCCATTATGCAAGAACCTAGGGTTTGCCAAATGCTCTGAGGCCTTTAGAATTCTTAAGACCGATCTCTCAAAAGTAACTGTTTTCGCTTTGGCTAAGTTCCTCGAAGCAGTATGGTATAAGAGAAGGCTTTTAATCCCTAGGTCACCACATCCCTGACCAGATCATGTACCAGTGATTGCACAACTCTTATGTATTGGACTTTTTTTAATCAGAATCTAATATTTTTATAACATTGCCCTGTTTTTATTTTGAATATATTTCCAACTACTACATAGCATTCTTTTATTGAGTGATGTAGTCCTTATGCTGTTATCTATGGGGACATTGTCCTGTTTTTATTTGTATGCCATCCTATTATTGCTGTAACACTGACGTTTAAAGTTGGTTAATTGTAATTTTATGTGTATCTTTTATGGCAATTGCTGAAATAAAGATTATTGAATGAATGAATGATAGATATATATATATATATATATTTATATATATATATATATATATATATATATATATATATATATATATATATATATATATATATATATATATTTATATATATTCAATGAAAAAACCATAGGTTATAGACCATATATAGTTAGGAATTAGCATTTACAAAACCTTGAAAATTCACTGAAAAAACCATAGGTTATAGACCATATATAGTTAGGAATTAGCATTTACAAAACCTTATTTTACTCACACAAAACCATTGAAATTCCATATATAGTTAGTTGCACTAACTATATATCGCGCACTCGCAATCCACTGCTGATGATGTCACATATTACATAATTCATGACATGGTCAGTGACATCACTGATGACATCACTGATGACATCTCAAATGACATCACTGATGACATCACTGATGACATCTCAAATGACATCACTGATGACATCACTGATGACATCTCATTTGACATTACTGATCACATCACTGATCACATCACTGATGACATCATTCATGTGATAATACGATGAACCTCTTCAGACTCTAATATAACCTTAGATACACTCAATGTAAACAGACACTCACAGACTGTCACTCATCCATGAAGTTACACACACACCTAGTCAGTCATGCAAAGAATCAATCACACCTCCATTTTCTCAACTATACAGTTATACACACCTTACTTATTCAAACACATACTAACACATATTTACTCTCTTATACAATCCCGGATACAAGTTCACAATGATCCATACAGCCACTCACACATTCACTGGCTCTTGTGCACAGTTATTTATATATGTCAACTCTCACGTGTACTGTGTTTTACATATGTACTTACTTTGACATGTAGCACTGAGATATCAATTCACTCACCAATACACTCATGCACACAGTCAACCGCCCATACAGCTGTTTCCACATGCACTTTTGAACCCATACATCTAGTGAATCAACTGCTCACACATCTATGCACAGAGTCATACACCTCCCAGACACCCACACACACACTCAATCTCCCATACAAATACATGGGCAACCAATCAATAACCCATATAGTTTCTCATATAGCTACTGATCAACACATGCAGCAGTTTACAGAACAACAGATATAATGATGCACAAATTAAGACAGTTTAGTCACTAACCCATGCACTCAGTGAGACACATTTAATCACTCACTCATACAGTCAGTCATGCACCTACTAAATCCTTCATCCAGACACTTATAAATCCACTCATTCTTCAATATTTAAGACATATTTTAACTTTACAGAAACATACAGTCACTGGATGTTGTCATCCGTAATGTCATCAGTGATGTCATTTGAGATGTCATCAGTGATGTCATCAGTGATGTCATTTGAGATGTCATCAGTGATGTCATCAGTGATGTCACTGACCATGTCATGAATGATGTAATATGTGACATCATCAGCAGTGGATTGCGGGTGCGCGATATATAGTTAGTGCAACTAACTATATATGGAATTTCAATGGTTTTGTGTGAGTAAAATAAGGTTTTGTAAATGCTAATTCCTAACTATATATGGTCTATAACCTATGGTTTTTTCAGTGAATTTTCAAGGTTTTGTAAATGCTAATTCCTAACTATATATGGTCTATAACCCATGGTTTTTTCAGTGAATTTCAATGGTTTTTTAATAGTAAATATCAAAAGCTTTAAAATGTATTCTTCTTTAAATCGAAAAATATATTTTATATGTTTTTAATACAATTTTTTTATGTATTTTTTTTTATTAGTTTTTTTTGTTTCGCTCCCGGTCCGCGAACCGGGTAGCTTCCCGTTAGCTCAATTTGCTGCCGCGAACCGGTAAACGTTCCGTTTGCGCAACTGCCGCGTCATATGACGTGTCGCGTTAGCCCACCCGGAAGTGCTCCGGTACGCGAAGCGAGGCGCGAAGCGCAGCTTCCCGGAAGCGATCCGGGGCGCGGAGCGCGTAACGTAAGCATAACAGGTCATGTGACTTGTTAATAAAACTTTCTATTTGTTCATTTCACTTTTGGTTTCCTAATGATGTAAGGCTAGGTCATGTGACCTAAAAATAACACTTTTCATTGGTTTAGAACATTTTTTTTTCCCAAATGATGAAAGCCCCCACCTTCTTTCCTCATTCTGACTTTCATCTTTGTGAGAGGAAGACCTGTTTTTGCTTATTAAAATAATGGCATCTGTAGTAGCTGCAGCTGGTGGACCCCCACCACCACCACAACCACCTAGGAAGGAAGGACCACCTGCACAGTTACTTCCCAACCCAGAGGAGGAAGAAGAAGAAGAAGAGGAAGAGGAAGTAGAGAGAAGGCAGTTCTTACGTGAAGAGCCCCGGAAATCCCACCACAAAGACAGTTTTATTTGGCAGTTTTATTCTTTTCCTCGATGCCAAAAAAAAGTGAATGCCCGACATGTGACATGCCTCATTTGTAAATATGTTTTATCTAGAGGTACAGACAAAAAGTATAGTTATGGTAACTATACTATGCACCGTCATATGCAGCGGTGGCATCCACTGAATTACAGCGTTGCAGAGATGCGTCACCTCCAAGACAACCCACCAACTCCTGTGGCCAGTACATCGGCACAGGTAACTCTGTCGGGACCAGAGGCGAGGGAAACGGTCCCAAACATCCAACAGAATTTTGTGCACATGAAGATAGTGTGCCTTTATTGTGGTGACCTACTCTCATGTGCAAATATGAGTATCAATTTGATAAACAGAGCATTTGAAAACCACAAGTGCTCAAAACGCCCCAAAAAATAAAAACATTTTTTTTGCTCCTGTTGAGCCCTTTCTAATGCCTGTTTTTCGTTGTTCCCCCTCAAAAAAAACAAAAAAAATTAAAATTGTTCAAAAAATACAAAAAAAGTAAAAAAAATGTTCAGAAAAATAATAAAAAAATATAAAACAACAAAAATAATTTAAAAAAAGTTCTTTTCAGAACTACCTCCCCTTTATAAAAAAATTGCTAAAATGTTTAGCACTCTGGCAACCTCTATTTCTCCTGGTTCGCTTCCCAGGTCGCTCGCCGGTACGCGAACCGGAAGCGAAACAAAAAAAAAAAAACAAAAAAAAAAAGAAGAGTAAGTATAAGGGAAGGAAACAGAGAGTAATGTTAAAAGAAAGACAGCTATAGGGAGTAACACAGAGATACTGTTTAATAGATCTATTTACCGAAGAAAAGATGGAAGAGGGTATAATTGTGAAAAACAAAATAGATAAGGAATTGAAAAAAAAAAAGGAGAGTAGAAGAATAATAAACAAGAGTTTCTTAGAGAATGTGAGTGAATGTTCAAAATAAGATTAAAACATGTGGAATAACAGAGAGAAAAAACAGAAAGCAGAAAAGAAGAAGCAACAGAAAAGGAATGATTGAAACAACAAAGAAATGTAAATAACATAGGGGCATATTATCAACATAGGTGATAAAATTATCGCTGCTTTTATCGGCAGAAATCTGCTGCTAAAGCCGCTTTTGCGGCAGAAAACTGCAGCTAAAGCCGCTTTTGCAGCAGTTTTCTGCGGATAATCACTGCTTTTATCGGCAGAAATCTGCCACTAAAGCCGCTTTTGCGGCAAAAAACTGCAGCTAAAGCCGCTTTTGCGGCAGTTTTCTGCCGATAAAAGCAGCGATAATTTTATTGCCTGTGTTGATAATATGCCCCTTAGTGTGCTTGAACTACAGGGAGAAAGCATAATGAACTATTAGTGAAAGAGTGATCAGTCAGAGACAGTGAGAGTAATAGAGACGGAGTGAGTGAACAGGAGTGAGGAACTATGAGAACAGAGGGACTGAGAAAAGGAGTGGAAGGAGTAGAGTAAGTAAGTAATAGAGAAAGGAATGAGAGAAGTAGCAAAGGCAGGAAACTGAGGGTTAAAGAAATGAAGCAGTGGAACTAATAGAAGTTAAATGTGATAGAAATGTAATGAAAAGAGTACAAAACATTTACCTTATAATTGTCGTTAACTTAGTCACTTGTTATTTTTATACTTTCAATCTGTGAAAGAAAGAACAAAAATTTGAAAAATATTAAAACATGTATTTAAAAATTAGAAAAGATAAGGGAAAAGATTGAAGGACAAACAGTTTTTCAACAACTTTGACACTTACAGAAGCCTCTGCTTCTCCATGCCCCCTACACAGTCCTAAATATATACATTTTAAACTAACAGTATCTTGTTGCAGATGAAGTGAGGCCTATCTTGCAACATGGTGCATCTTTTGCATCACTGCTGCATCACATAAGTGATGCAACAGCGGCACAAAAGAGGCGCACGGCCATCATAAATCTGTCCCTAACATTTTAAATGATTGATTCAGGATGACGATAAGGTGTGGCCTATCCAGAGGTTTGTTTGAGGTGAGGCCTACTCAGGGTTGCAGATGAAATTTAGGCTTGTTGAAGAGTACAGAGGAGATAATACATGTGCAGGCCTACCAATGAAGTGAGTCATGTCCACTTCACTCTTGAACAAAGGCCAGACCTCTTCTGTGTCCGTGGACAGGCCTAAACCTCATCTGCACAATGTGATTCGTAAAGTTAGGAAACACAGGTGATGTAATTGAAAAATGTGGAATTTCTTTTCCTCATTTCACAATCACATCACCTGTGTTTCCTTTGCTTAGGTATCTCATAGTGCAGATGGAGTCTAGCATATCAAAGAGTACACAGAAGTTGAGCACTGTATATAACAATTTTGACATTTACAGAAGATTCAGCTTCTCCATGCCCCCTACACAGTCCTTAATGTTTACAGTTTAAACTGACGGTATCTTGTTGGAGATGAAGTGAGGCCTGTCTTGCAACATGGTGCATCTTTTGCATCACTGCTGCATCGGTTTCATGTGGCACAGGACTTTACAGCATGACACATCTGCCTAGATGCATCAAGTTGTAAATATGTCGCAACATAGCAAATCTTTTGCACCGCCGCTGCGTCACAAAATTGACGCACAGCGGCGCAAAAGAGGCACACGGCTATCATAAATCTGTCCCTAACATTTTAAATGATTGATTCAGGATGACGATAAGGTGTGGCCTATCCAGAGGTTTGTTTGAGGTGAGGCCTACTCAGGGTTACAGATGAAATTTAGACTTGTTGAAGAGTACAGAGGAGATAATACATGTCCATGCCTACCAATGAAGTGAGTCATGTCCACCTCACTCTTTAACAAAGGCCAGACCTCCTCTGTCTCCCTGGACAGGCCTAAACCTGATCTGCACAATGTGATTCGTAATGTTAGGAAACACAGGTGATGTAATTGAAAAACGTGCAATTTCTTTTGCTCATTTCACAATCACATCACTTGTGTTTCCTTTGCTTAGGTATCTCATTGTGCAGATGTAGTCCAGCATATGAAAGAGTACGCAGAAGTTCAGCACTGCATGCAACAACTTTGACACTTACTGAAGCCTCAGCTTCTCCATGCCCCCTACACAGTACTAATTATATACATTTTAAACTGACGGTATCTTGTTGGAGATGAAGTGAGGCCTATCTTGCAACATGTTGCATCTTTTACACTGCTGCTGCGTCACAAAAGTGACGGAACAGCGGAGCAAAAGAGGCGCACGGCCATCATAAATCTGCCCTTAACATTTTAAATGATTGTTTCTAGATGCTGATAAGGTGTGGCCTATCCACAGATTTGTTTCAGGTGAGTCCTACTCAGGGTTGCAGATGAAATTTAGGCTTGTTGAAGAGTACAGAGGAGATAATACATGTGCAGGCCTACCAACGAAGTGAGTCATGTCCACTGCACTCTTGAACAAACGTCAGACCTCCTCTGTCTCCTGGAACAGGCCTAAACCTCATCTACACAATGTGATGCGTAATGTTAGGAAACACCTGTAATGTAATTGAAAAACGTGCAATTTTTTTTGCTCATTCCACAATCACATCACCTGTGTTTCCTTTGCTTAGGTATCTCATTGTGCAGATGTAGTCTATCATATGAAAGACTACTCAGAAGGTGAGCACTGTATGCAACAACTTTGACACTTACAGAAGCCTCAGCTTCTCCATGCCTCTTACACAGTTCTAAATGTATATCATAAATACAAAAAGTACAGAATTAATTATACATGTTAAATGGTTTATTTTTGCTGTTCTGAGAATATATCAAATTTCACTAAAAACAGTGACTTGAAGGTATTCATCATATAACAGCGGGGAAAAAAACACAATCAAAATGATTGTGTTTAAAAAACCCATATAACATAACCAATCAAAAATCAGAACTCCTTAAAATTAACTTACTTTCCATGACGTCGAAGGATATCCTAGGAACAGCTTACACTCTGTTGTGCTGTTATTATTTTCAGCCCGCCACTTTCTGAAAGAAAAGCTTCATCATTTTGACAAATATGTTACATACAATAAATGACTTCTCGCTCTCTACCACACTTTTCCACAAGGCCAAATCGTGTAAGAGCCATTTATAACTCTTGGAATTCTTCTAAGCAAATCCCGTCATTTTCTTTTTCCGCAACTTTCAGAAAGAAAACGTTCAAGATCACTTTCACAATCCTGTACTAGTAATATCTCACCCTTCTTGCTCACTCATGTTCCACATTTCCTATGACACTGATACTGCTTACTATGAAGCAGACTTACACTACCTCTATGACTACTACAATTATTTAATTCTCTACATCACTTTTAATCACAAAGCAATTTAAAACAGTACATAAAATTATATCAACCCCTAGAATCATTATAGGCCAGTTACCTACCCTAAATTCTTTCTTCTGAAAACAGAAAGTAAGAATATTTTTAATAAGATGTGTAATAAGTGGATGTTGTCAAAGGACCATCATGTCATATAATAGCTGCAGTTAGAAAAAAAACATTTGAAATTAAAGTTGAAAACTTATTTTCATCAGGTTTATATAGTTGGAATTTTTAAATGACATTATAACCAAAAGTTTGTACAAAATATGTTGACAGCATTGCAGACTTACATTACCTCTACTCCATGTTTTGATTGGCTGCTTGAATTAGCTTATTAAAAGAAACAGTTTTTCTGAACTCATTCAAAGTGCAGTTATTTTTCCATGACGTCAAGATTTATGGTAAGAACACCGTTTGCTTTGGGAAATACTCTGTTGCCCTTTAACTAATCCGTGCCCACCACTTTCTGTAAGAAAACCTTCTTTTTTTTCAGGAACTACTTAAAACTGAAAAATAACGTTTGACTCTGTACTACACTTATCCTCAAGGCCAAATAGTGTAGGAGCCATTACAACCTCTTGAAATTCCTCAGAGCAAATCCCGAGATTCTTTCCCTAAAATTTTGGTTGTAAAAACACCAGGTAAGAATTTTTAAGGTCAAAAGGCAATTTTTTAAAAAAGTTAAAACAGAATCATTGCAGAATGACCAGCCGTTTCTAGACTTCAAATAAGCTGTGTAATGTCCTGATGTTGTTGAAGGACCGTCATGATATATAATTGCTGCAGTTACAAAAGTCCTTCCTGATATTGACAACTGCGAAGCCACAACATTTTTAATTAAAGTTGTCAATTTTGTTCCATCAGGCCTACATCGTTGGAACATTAAAATGACATACTGGCCATATGTTCGTATAAATAACGTGGACAACATTTCAGACTTACATTGGCTACACTCCATGTTGTGATCGGCTGCTTTTACTAGCTTATTAAAGGACACTGATTTACTGTCTGGCAAAGTTAAATATATACATTTTTCTGAGTCTACACTAGTAGTACTTGATACCCTACAGTTCTCGCAGTCATGCTGCCATTGATAAGAAAGCCCAAACAGGTGATCTACATCTACACCTTCATCTTGCAATACATCAAGCATATACATTAAAAACTCCTGACAATCTTGCTGAATATTTTGAGAGAATTGTGTTTGACCTGAACATTTGTCTAACAGATTTCGAATTTCAGACACACTTTCTATTTTTGTTCTATCAGTGCTACATTTCTCTAACACAGAATTCAACAAACTGCAAAATCTTTGATCCGAATTGACCACAATCTCTTCTTTTAAATTTTCTAGAGAAAACAAAACATTAACCACTACATTAGCATAGCAGTTGACACCAGAACTGTTTTCAAATTGAAAACCAACAACATCTTCAACAAAATCCTTTTTCTTTCTGCTTATAATTTCTGGTTCATCGACTTTTCGTCTTTTTGCTACAACCTCTCTACTATTGGTCACATTTCTTCGTTTCCGGCCTACCACACGTTTCTCAAACAAAGGATATTGAGGCAAATGTAATAATAATAATAATAATAATCCACATTTGTAAAGCGCACAATCACCCGTTAGGGTCTCTAGGCGCTGGGGGCCGTCGGGAAGATTAAGCAAGCTATTGCCCAGAGTCACATAGTGCTGGGCTAACCTGCCGCCGGTGCCGGGGATCGAACCGTGATCCCCAGATTCCAGCGTCAGTCGCCCTGGCCGCGGCGCCACACCTCTTCCATGGCGCATACTCTCTTCTTAACCTATTGTATTCCTTAACACAATCTAGATCCGCACAAATGTTTGTGACATCACACTCAATCAATTACAATCCCGATAAAGTTCTGACTCGTGACAATGCCACATATGCCATACCCTCCTTGAACACAGAACTGCCAATATTCACCAATGCACTGTCTACACTTAAACCTTGCGATTTATGTATTGTCACCGCATATGCCAAGCAAACAGGAAACTGCTTACAGCGAACATATAAGTCTTTTACAAGCAAAAACCTAGCAGAGCAACGACCAATTAGCTGTACTTCCTCAATGCCATCAAATTTAATTTTTAAAAATTCAATTCCATCTCTATTTCTGTATTTCTCAAAATCAACAACATTACCCATTGATCCATTTACCAGACCTCTTTCAACATGTAAATTCCTTCTTAAAATTATACGGCAATTTAAGCACACATTCAGAGTCTTTTCAAAACCAGCAGTTTTAGATATAGTCTTCTCTAATGAATCCAATTTTGATTTCAAATTCTCAGACAAAATAATTGTTGCTCCCATATGCTCTACTCTGTCAATGGCTTCCAGTTTCACAATCTCTTGGTTTTCTAAATGCAACATTTTGTTGTTGAAGATGGCACATTCTGCAAGAGTTGACATCAAACATATTCCAGATTTCTTCTCAGTAATTTTCTGAAAAATATTCTCAGGCACAACGTCTTCTTCTGGATACAAATTTGACAGTAATCGTGCATGTAAAGCTTCTTTCCCATGCTCGGTCACTGTTCCGATTCTAACATCTTGTAGAATATTCTTATAATCTTCATCCTTCGCTTGACGCATATTTTCACGCAGTTCAGCATAATTGAAGTTTGACCATATATTGACGTTGCCAATACTCCCTAGGCACTTCCTGGTATCTTCATGCGTGAGCATTTTGAACACAGGTTGTCCTTTCACTGGTGTCAGCTGCAGAAGATCACCGAAAACAATGATGTGTTTGCCACCAAATAACACATCATACTCTGTTTTGAGAACTTCTTGCATTCTCAAATGCACAAAGGCAAGCATGACATTGGAAACCATGCTTACTTCGTCAATGATAAGAAGTTTCATTTTCCTCAAGATTCTTGAAACTTCACAACAAGCATCTCCAGATAACTTGTGGTATTGTAATTTGTTATCATGCTCCACTGGCAGCATCAGTAGACGATGCAAAGTAATACCTTTAATGTTATGTGCTGCCAGTCCAGTTGGAGCGGTGACAACAAAAGACAGCGATGACTCAGTCCTTTTCTGCAAATAACATGAAATTGCTTTAATGAGGAAACTTTTTCCAGTTCCCGCTTCTCCACTCACGTACAGTCGGACAGGCTTCAACGACGTACATGAGCACTCTTTCTTCTCATGACTTAATCCATGATCTATTTGGTTGGTAACTTCGTCATATATTTTCCTCTGCTCAACGTTGAGTTGTCTTTCCAAGTCTTCTAAGTTAACCGCATCCTCCTGAGCATGTGTCATGGCTCTTTCCACTTCAATCATGGCAGTGGCAGCTTCATTTTCGATAACTGGTCCTCCTAGTGGATCCTGACTCAATGAAACAGAACTCTGACTGTCCTGAGAACTGTCTCTAGCAATCTCGGCTGTAATCGTTGCTTCCTGCTCGATTTCCCCATTCAACATTTCTAGATATTTGGGAAAAACAGGACATTCTATGGTCTCCTTGGCGGCATTGAAAGAGTCTTCGTAACAGAGGAAATCTCCAAGCAGTTCTTCTTCTGCACGCCAAGGCTTGAAAAGTTGCAAAAGTGCTAAATAGAAAAACTCTTTTCTTTCAGGAGATTCGCCACTCAATTTTCGATGGTTTACCAAGTGGCATTTTCTTTGCTTGACCAGACATCCCTCACTTCCAATTACAGCATACACTCTTTTATCAATATCTTCTTTGATGTTCCTCTTGAATATGTAATTTTGTAGAACCTCATACAGAATAACATTCTCGAGGTGACTGCTTCTATTTGGATAATATGTATCCAACATGTTGGTCTTCAAAATATCTGTACTGTTTGGCTCCTTTTCCGCCAAATACTCAATTTCCCGTACAGGTTTCAGAACTCGATTACGCGTTGCAGCAAGACCAAGACTCGCCCAAATGATACTCCTGGATTTGGCATAGAGACTTGCTGAAGACAACCGGTCAGAACATTCGTAAGCTCCGATTTCTCGATGCGACAACATCTTCAGACTGAAACTGTACAACTTCTTCGGAGGCTCTTTTCATGGGAAATGTCCTCCCACATATCCTTCAATTCTGTCTTTTCTTTTTTGGTGATGTAAGATGTCACATACTGAGCCACAGCCATACAGTTATCAGCCACAAACTGTATATCCATGTTAGCATTCCACATGGACAAAATCACTGGGTTGTAGTCGTTGATGTACTTGGACTCTTCGTTCCTTTTCAAATTGTACGTATTTTTGGGTGATTTCTTCATCACATTATGTCGCAGTGAAGACATCAAACTGTTCACTCTTCCTTTAGAAATCACCGGTCGTGGAAAGGCGAAACGACATTTTGTGTAGAACTTGTCCTTGTTTCTGAATTTACGACGACAGTACTTTCCACAACGATGGCTTTGGAAGCGTAAAACTTGTTCTCTTAGGCTTTTGTGTTCCTTTGCCTTTGGAACAGCACATGTAGAATACTGTTCTATGAAACTCATCACTAAGTCATCCGGATCTGTTCCAAAATTGGGTGCATCTTTGATCCACACCAGCATATGTATATGAGGAGCACCTCTTGCTTGGTACTCCTTTCTCCAGAAGAAATCCAACACCTCTCCAAGAGGTGGATTTTTCTTGTTCATGATGAAAGACATCATAGCTTCAAATCTATGATTGAAGTACCTGCATACATTCACTGGATCCAAGGAGCACAGTTCTCCGGGTGTCTTGAATTCGATATTTTCAATGTTTCCATTTGCCTCTCGTAGAAATTCAAGTAAATCTTCCCAGCCATACTCGGCACAGCTGAGAGTGAGGAACCATGTGGGAGTTCCTAAGTTCCTCAGCATACATTTTAAATCACCATGACGACGGTACCAGTCCTCATTAGTACCACGGTGACACGCCATGAGATTAATCAGGTGAGAATCCAAAATACTGTCTTGCACATTGACTTTATCCATAAAGTCACTTGCCGAGATATTTTGCATCTGTACACCACTTTTCAAGATGTGGTTCACTGCATATGACAGTCCAGACAGATCGCTTTCAAACAGTAGATGAAACAAATAGGGAATGCTTTGACGAAACCTAGGATCTTCTGCATACAATCGTAAAGTCCGGTATTCAGAAGCAGGAATTTGATCAGGTCGCTCATCATATCTTCCTCCTTGACCTGTTGGAAATAGCTGTGGGAAACACCGAGCTTCCAAACTTTCCTCCCAAACACTAATGGGACTTCCTTTGGCTTGTTTCATTTGAAACAACTCAATAGCATTCCCCATGACTTCCTTGGAATGCAAAGGATGAACACTATAATGTTCATATATTTCTTCATTTTTAGAGGCTTCTACTTTCTCAATTTGACCAGCACACAAATCGCTATCCTCTTCTTCACTTACTTCCTCTTCTGCAACATATACATTCTTGTAGTACTTATTGTTTTTCTTCAAATACAATGTTGCCTTTTTGACTTTCCTAACATCCACAAAATCTTGCCAGATTTTCTTACTCTTTGTCGGAACCCCATTAACTAAGATAACCAGAGGTTCCTCTTCCACTTTCTCTACTCCAATTATATTAATGTTTTTATTCAAATATAGAGGCAAATAAACAACTCTTCCCTTTAATCCTCTCTGTAAATCTGATGGAGGCAATTTCCCTGTCTTTGGCTCCATTCGTACAATAGCCTGAAAGGGAATCAAAATAGAGTCATAAGTATTTAAATCCTTCAATTCAGAAGGAATCTCAACCAATTCCAGATTATTATGAACCGCTCTAGCAGGCATCCGGTTTTGATTTAATTTGTTACAACAATAAGTACACACACGTTGATCCAATCCCAAATCAAAACAATTTTCTACCATCAAGTATGTTGCAAAATCCTTCCATTCACTATTATTTTCACTTTCACTTTTCGCATATAAATCCACTAACTTAGTCTGATTCTTATAATAAGTGCGTCGACAACACACACAAGTAAAATTAGGCCTCTCACTTGATTTCACCTGAAACGTGGCAATTTCTTTCTGAAAATTATCTGTACTGGAAACCTGTACACTATCTTCCACATTACCTTCTTCTTCTGGGTCAATTTCAACATTCTCCTCTTTACTTGCAAAGTAACAAAACTCAAATTCTTCACAAATATTCTTCACATCTACTTCAGAACCATGCAAAAGAGCAGTGCATAATTGTTTAAGCATAATTGCTGGACTCTTAGCATAATACAACATTCTAACTAATTTCCTCACTTTATTATGATGCACTGCTAGCATCCTGAAATGATGAAAAACACTCTGGCATACTCTCCTGGAAAGACAAGCCAGTGAATGACCATGCAAACCAGTCACTTCTCTCAATCTGCAAGGATCTAATTCTTGCAACAACTTCATTTTCTGTTTTAAAGTTTTCTTATTAAATGTCCGTACAAAATCACAAAGCAAATTGATGGAATCCTGTCGCACACTGCAAATACTACTACACTTCCAGGTATACACTGGTCCCTTAGCACGTCTTCCTAAAACCTCATTACCTAACACCTCTTCTGCCTCTGTTGTCACAAGTTTTTCTTTTTCAACTGGACAACCATCTTTCACCTCATAAGCTCGACCACTGGTGTCAACTGCATGCACCAAATCATTATCCTGGAAATAACTCTCCTCATTAAAAAATGCCTCACAACTTGAACTATGCATCCATTCTCCTGAAAAAACTTCACAAAAATTACTACGATTAACTGTTCTCTTCCATCTACTATTTCTTTTGAAATCATAAATTGCCTTGTTTAGCTTCCTGATTCTATTGATTATCAAAATATATAACTTTCGCTTAATTTCAAATGCCTGATCAATAATTTTCTCAACTTTTTTTTTCTCTTATAAAAAACCACTTTCTCTTGACCTTTCTTAATATTTTTTAACAAATTGCCAATTATCCTGTTGTGGAACATTCGTCTACGAATGTCCCTAAACTGATTTTTCCTTCTACTACCATGCACAGAGTTATCTCCTGCTCTAGCAGTAACATTTTTGATTGGCCTTTCCTTTCCGTTTAAATTGGTTCTCTTTTTCTGGACTAAAACATTTTCTGTAGTACTACTTTTTTTTCTACAAATGTTTCTTAGGAATGATTTCGTTGTCTTACCCGGAGCTTTCTTGGTGACTTGACGAGTTTTTATTGTAGAGGACTGCTGCAAGCATTTAGTAATCTGCTGTCTTTGACGTTTTGTAGCCTTTCGGTTTTGTTCTTTAGATGGCATTATGTACTTTTGAAATGATCTGCAGTTGAATCTGTGGTAAAATATAATAAAAAATGTTATTAACCACTATTACCAAACAGTAAATCAATGACAGTCGTCAAAAATTTAACACACTACTTGTCAATTTTACATACAATAATTTTTAGTGCATTGGCAAATTTAGTAGTCACAAATAGTAGCAAAGAAATGGAATGCTTCTACATTTGACCTCTGCTCTTTTATATGTGAATCTGAACTAATTTTATGAGCATATTTGACTATTTTATTAAAGACACTACACACAAGCTGTTTTTGAAGTTGTGTTTAATTTTAAATGAAACGGTTTACATGTTTACTTTTCATTTCCACTAACTTTTAAAAATAAATGTTTATAGTTCCATAGGCTCAAGCAGGTCAGCTTCCCACCCTATGTCATACAATTCTGACAAATCGGCATCCTCATCATGTTCTTCATCATCCTCAGGATTTAAATCATCCAAGGGATCTACTTCCACTGAAGTTTCAATCACAATTTCGATGATAATATCGAGATCAACAGATTGCTCATTATCACTCATGCTTGATGTTGTCGTTATCTTTAAAGAAAGAGAACAACAATGAGATGTTGCAGAGTAAGAGACAAATCTCAGACACTATAATTGTAAAATTGTTTAACAAGAGTAACATTTTGCAGATATTATTTAACCATGTCCAGCGATGCTGAGGAGGTGAGGCCTATGTCCAATTTTTCAGTGAACAGGACTAATCTCTTCTTAACCTTGGATAAGCCTCACCAACACTGTGTCCCCTGCTAATACTTAAATTTAAAGGAGCAGATTTATGTTAACTGGCGCATCCCCAGGGATGCACCAGTTAACGTGCGCCACTGCTCTGCCACCCATGATGTGCCGCATTTACAATGCAGAGCACCATTGAGCAAAAACAGCACAGATGCGTCACGCATCTGTTCCACAAAAACGGCGCATTGCACGAATCACGTCGTAAGCGCGACATGTCTACTGCAATGCACAGGGGCAAGCCACACATTGCATGGTGCATCACTCCTTATGCCTGTTTCAAACAGGCGTAAGGATTTGATTCAGCAATGCCATAAATGTGACTCAGTGAAATCTTCTTAATTTTACTGTGTTAGTTTTACAGGGCTTTCATGCAAATGACTGGCCACCCTACAACAAAACGCTCACATGAAATCTGACGCAGGTTTCATGTGGCACAGGACTTTTCAGCATGACACATCTGCCTAGATGCATCAAGTTGTAAATATGTCGCAACATAGCAAATCTTTTGCACCGCCGCTGCGTCACAAAAGTGACGCACAGCGGCGCAAAAGAGGCACACGGCTATCATAAATCTGTCCCTAACATTTTAAATGATTGATTCAGGATGACGATAAGGTGTGGCCTATCCAGAGGTTTGTTTGAGGTGAGGCCTACTCAGGGTTGCAGATGAAATTTAGGCTTGTTGAAGAGTACAGAGGAGATAATACATGTTCAGGCCTACCAATGAAGTGAGTCATGTCCACTTCACTCTTGAACAATGGCCAGACCTCTTCTGTGTCCGTGGACAGGCCTAAACCTCATCTGCACAATGTGATTCGTAAAGTTAGGAAACACAGGTGATGTAATTGAAAAATGTGGAATTTCTTTTCCTCATTTCACAATCACATCACCTGTGTTTCCTTTGCTTAGGTATCTCATAGTGCAGATGGAGTCTAGCATATCAAAGAGTACACAGAAGTTGAGCACTGTATACAACAATTTTGACATTTACAGAAGATTCAGCTTCTCCGTGCCCCCTACACAGTCCTAAATGTTTACAGTTTAAACTGACGGTATCTTGTTGGAGATGAAGTGAGGCCTGTCTTGCAACATGGTGCATCTTTTGCATCACTGCTGCATCGGTTTCATGTGGCACAGGACTTTACAGCATGACACATCTGCCTAGATGCATCAAGTTGTAAATATGTCGCAACATAGCAAATCTTTTGCACCACCGCTGCGTCACAAAAGTGACGCACAGTGGCGCAAAAGAGGCACACGGCCATCATAAATCTGTCCCTAACATTTTAAATGATTGATTCAGGATGACGATAAGGTGTGGCCTATCCAGAGGTTTGTTTGAGGTGAGGCCTACTCAGGGTTGCAGATGAAATTTAGGCTTGTTGAAGAGTACAGAGGAGATAATACATGTGCAGGCCTACCAATGAAGTGAGTCATGTCCACTTCACTCTTGAACAAAGGCCAGACCTCTTCTGTGTCCGTGGACAGGCCTAAACCTCATCTGCACAATGTGATTCGTAAAGTTAGGAAACACAGGTGATGTAATTGAAAAATTTGGAATTTCTTTTCCTCATTTCAGAATCACATAACCTGTGTTTCCTCAGCTTAGTTATCTCATTGAGCAGATTTAGTCTAGCATATCCAAGAGTACGCAGAGGATGAGGACTGTAATCAACAGAGCAATGTACATTACTCACCTCCTTTGACACTTACAGAAGCCTCAGTTTAATATTTCTCAGTTCAATATTTATTTAAAGAAGCACACAAAATATGACTTTCTCATAAATGTGAAAAGTGTTTTTTTAAAAAAAAAAACGATTTTCTGGTCATAATTTGAAAACACAACACAGGTCCTATGTAGAAGCACATCCTATCAGTACTTAAATTAGCCAAGCACACATGGGGGCGTATTTACAAGGACCTTACACCACAGGGAAATAACTTAAATTAAAATGGGGAAAATAACATCGAAGGGACTCAAAGGCCTTTTAAATATGCCCCAAGCAGCCTATGAAACTCTAGCAGTACATATCAAGAAACTTAAATGACTTCAATAAACATTTTTAAACACATCAAGTAAAGCAGTTATTCAACTACATTCATGGGGAAGTGACTTAAAATGCCATAACACACATGAAAGCGTATTTTGAAGGCCCTTAAACCATTTTTGCATCACTTTTAACATGGCTATGTAACTCAAAGAAGCACAATCTAAATTTTCCAAGCACACATGGGGGCGTATTTACAAGGACCTTGCACCATGGGGAAATGTCTTAAATTAAAATGGGAAAAATAAAATCAAAGGGACTCAAAGACCTTGTAAATATGCCCCAAGCAACCTATGAAACTCTAGCAGAACATATCAAGAAACTTAAATGACTTCAATAAACGTTTTTAAACACATCAAGTAAAGCAGTTATTCAACTACATTCATGGGGAAGTGACTTAAAATGCCCAGACACACATGAAAGCGTATTTTGAAGGCCCTTAAACCATTTTCCCATCACTTTTAACATGGCTATGTAACTCAAAGAAACAAAATCTAAATTTGCCAAGCACACATGGGGGCGTATTTACAAGGACCTTGCACCACGGGGAAATGACAAATTAAAATGGGGAAAATAACATCAAAGGGACTCAAAGGCCTTGTAAATATGCCCCAAGCAGCCTATGAAGCTTTAGCAGTACATATCAAGAAACTTAAATGACTTCAATAAACGTTATTAAACACATCAACTAAAGCAGTAATTCAACTACATTCAAGGGGAAGTGACTTAAAATGTCCTAACACACATGAAAGCGTATTTTGAAGGCCCTTGCACCATTTTTCCATCACTTTTAACATGGCTATGTAACTCAAAGAAACAAAATCTAAATTTGCCAAGCACACATGGGGGC
Source organism: Lissotriton helveticus (assembly GCF_964261635.1). NCBI lineage: Eukaryota > Metazoa > Chordata > Amphibia > Caudata > Salamandridae > Lissotriton > Lissotriton helveticus. The sequence goes on from NC_136065.1 coordinate 1,542,850,245, forward strand.
GTATTTACAAGGACCTTGCACCACGGGGAAATGACTTAAATTAAAATGGGGAAAATAACATCAAAGGGACTCAAAGGCCTTGTAAATATGCCCCAAGCAACCTATGAAACAAAGCAACATTTTAAATACACAACTTTCTTCATAATTTTCTCCTTAAAGCATACTATTCTCTATCTAAATTAAATGAATTTTTTCTCACCTTAGCAAATACTTTTTGAGTTTCAAAACAGTCTCAGACACACACCAATTTGTCTTCAGCAGAGCAAGAGGTATGCACTCCAGAGGCTGCAACCAACAATGGCACAGAAATGCTGTAATTCATCACACATATCTCTCATGTCACCCAATCAAAACTCTTCCCTCACTTTTTTCAAATCAACACCCTTCCCCCCTCTGCCCTTTCTGCCTTTTTTCCATAGCAACCACCTCCTGAAAGACCTCTCATGTTTGCAAGTTCACACAACAATGTTTCAATTGAACTCTGAACTCTCAGTACACCTGCGTATCCAGTGCAATCTTTCATAAAATGATTTTTTCTTGACCATTCAAATTACATCTTTCAAAGAACTCATCCATGCACCCTAACTTTCTGTTTTCAGCAATCAAAATCCACCAATCACTGCTACTGATTAATTACCACAGAAACTCCACAGTTTTTTTCATTACATACTCCTACTGTTTTAACTGCCATTTCATTACCACACTTCATCTGACTGCAGCAGAACCTCCTCTCACCATGTTTTCTGTCTGGATTGTTGGACATAGTTATATCCACTGGGCTCAAAGGTATGCTGATAACAGAAATTTACACAACCTCAATTTACAAAATGTGGAAATCAACTGGATTGGCCACAGAGGATTAAGATGTCACCAATTGATACCATTGGTGAAAACCTTTTTGCATTTGCCAAAACCTGACCTGTTAATTGTGCACTGTGGAGGAAATGACTTGGGCACTTTGACTGGGGTAGGTCTGGAAATGCTTTTAAAGGACACCTTTGAGCAATTGATGGCACTATTTCCTCAAACTGCCTTGGTATATTCAAATATATGCCAAAGACAGAAATGGAGGTGGTCAAACCAATTTTGTCCACAAATTGAGAAATCGAGGAAGCATGTAAATAAATCTGTTTCAGCTTACATGAGAGACCATGGAATGGGCTCCATCTACAACAATAACTTGCGTTACTACATGCAAGATATCTACAGAGCAGATGGAGTTCACTTCTCAGATGAGGGGAACAGAATTTTCATCCTCAATTTAAGACTGTGCATTGGTACCTACTTGTAGGTACCTACATCAGCCACAGGACCCAAAAGCTCTTTTCAGAGCTACCCTACATCTGATCACTCACAATTATTATTTTACTCTAACTTTTTTCACTAATTTTCACCAAAGTACGCTCCCCGGAACGCTACCCGGGACGCGCACCGGACGCTCACCGCGCGAAAATTTGAAAAAAAATGTGTTTTTTTCGCACATATGGGCCTCCTCAGCCACCCTCAGAAAACCTAGGGGGTCAGGATACGTCTACCGTGCCCCCTTCTACCCATTCTGAACATTATTTGCCCTCCATCTTGTATCTCAATTCTACCGAAACACAAAATGGAGGACTCCCGTAACGCTGCCGGTTCGCGTACCGGGGCGCGCACCGGGAAGCGCTCGCTCAAAAAAGGTGGGAAAGTAATATACAGAAAAACCACTGGAGACACTTTCACCAAATATAGATTAGCTCATACTACATACCAATCCCTACCATTTTCACAAATTTGGTTGGAATTCCATTTAGCCATTTAGCCTGTAGACCTCTCTAAATACCCTGAGGTAAATTACTTCACAAAACACATCTGAAGTGCTGGAATTGACAACCAATTAAAATGTTACTTTCATTTTCTAGTTTTTTTACCTGACATTTGATTGGTTATGTATGTACCTGAATATATATAAAGAAAGAGAGAGAAACACAGCCATTTTGACTACTACTTCCTGAACTACATTGCAAGATCATTTTCACTGACAACTTAAACTTGTTTTTAAAAGGTAAGATGTTATTTTATAAATTTGAAAACATTTTCAGATAGTTATATACTATCCCTCTGTAAGAGTTAGACATTGAGAAAGGCTTGTTTATTATAATTATGGATTGATTTAGGTTTCTGTGGTATAATTATGAATTTACTTAGGCTTTTTCACAGGCACTTTTTAATAGTACTACTTCACGCCTGAAAAGTACCTGTCTGAACTTAAACCCAACAGTGCCCTATCTCTACTGATATATTTATTTTTTATGCAAATTTCAGCACAAAAATGGAAGGAGAACAGAACGTTTCCTTTGAAATTGTCCTAGAGATGAACAATGAGGAAATCATTGAACCCATTGACTTGGAATTCATGGATGAATCATGAGACCATGAACTTCTACAATGTGTAGAATCTGTGGATTTCTTACTTCAATATGAGGACGGTCAAATGTGGGAAGTTATGTTCAGTCAAAAAGAAGACATATCGGACAGTCAAATGTTAGACGTTCTATTAAATTTTGAAAAAGAATCAGAAAAATAAATTTATATTTAATAATCAAATAAAAAAAAAAAAAAAACGAACAATCAATAAACATACAATATTTAAAAAGTCTATCATTCTTTTTTCCTTATAATACGCTCCCCGGACCGCTTCCCGGTGCGCGTACCGGGCGCTCCCCACGCAAAAAAAAAAATTTTTTTTTTCTTCCCCCCGCGGGGCCCTTTTAAAGCCTCCACATCAAACCTAGGGGGTCAGGGAGGATCTGCTATGCCCCCTTATGGTCATTTACCCCTTTGTTTTGGCCTCCTCTTGTCACTCGATCCTACCGAGAGACAAGATGGCGGCCGCTCCGGACTGTTTAGAATGTTGACAGACACCGGAGAGCCAATCAGCTTCGCTTCGCGAAGTTCCGTTACGCGTCAGGTACGCGAACCGGGGCGCTGCCCGGAGCGCGCTTACAGATATATATATATTTTTGAACGTTCATTTCTCAAAATCCACTGGAACACATATATTGAGACCTAGCAAAGGCACATCGGGCTACCAGTCCCTACAATTTTGCCAAGTTTCGTGGAAATCCATTCAGCCGTTCGAGCTAAAAGTGAGGCCAACCGCCCTAAGGAAAATTGCATGGGAAAAACACGTTTTGGGACCCCCCTTTTTTCTCAGCCCCCCCTTGACGAAACCCCCCCAGATTTTCAGGGGCTTAACAGAAACAAAATGTTCCATTTTCCGGAAACTTTCAGCCAATTCCGTCCTCAAACGCCAAAGTTATTTGACATAGAATTTTCAAAAATCCCATAGAGAAAAATCCTAACTATATATACCTACTGGCGACCGCCAGTAGGTTTTATATATATATATATATATATATATATATGAATCCAAAACGGCGTGCCAGGCGCGCACTCAGGTACTATAAATCCACACCAAACAGCAGGTAGTCAAATAAAGTAGGGTTTATTCACGCCATAAGCCCTACGTGACGCGTTTCGCACTCCATGAGTGCTTGTTCACACAAAGTGCTCAGAAAGTTTTTCGTATTTACCGTGTGTTAACAATTAACATAGACAGAGGACTCACATGTGATATTTAGTGGGCGCCATCTTATAATAGGTTTACACTTGTACAACATAACGAATATGATGTTATATACTTAGTGAACATTTCATCAGAAAGCCCTGAATACTGGGCGGCCCCATATGAAATACTGAACATTAATCCGAAAATATCGGAAAAATAAATTAAGTGAATTACGTAATCATGTTAATGTCACATTGAAAAACAATGAAGGCTCAGGAGTTAAATATGGTAAACTCATAATTACTGAGTATATGTCCCAGATAGTCCTATCTGACAACGTGCCACAGTACTAAAATACATATGTGCCGTCTTCCAATCCGAAGCGGGGCACTTGGCACGTGATCATATCCTGAAGGTTACTATGGAGACGTATTGAGCTATGTCATTCCTGCGTGTATACACATATCGGTGTATATATAGTCGCTACCCCCTGGTTAGTGGGTGGGTGTATAGCATACAAATATTAACACAAATAATAAACAAAATAATTGCATATCCCCTGGTTAGTGGAGGAATTCACAGTGACAAAACAAGAGTCCAGTAGACAATGTCTTATAATCTATGCACGGTCTCAAGGTGAGCAATAAGTGAAGGGTCAACCACGGAACAACCCCGTTCCACAATCCATAAATAAAGTGCACCAAATGTGAATATAAGAGACATACTTCGTCTGGAGGAAGGAGAAGACCAGAGTTGAAAAGTACTTGGTTGCTGTAATCACAAGCCTGTGCTACAGTCCTACTGTTTCAACCTGCAGGGATCAGAGTAAAGGGGCTCAGTTAGGCTGAGAGTAAGCATAAATGAGATGTCATTCAACATGAAAGATATACATACAATACATTCATGATCATTCTTGCTGTAAATGCACATTGTATTCCTCATCAAGATTATGTCCATTCGGAAAACGTGTACAGAGACCGATGATATGTCTCGACTCTCGTTGTCTCAGTCTTAGAGCACGATTACCTCCCCTGGTGGAAAGCATTACCTGTTCGATAACAAAGTATTTAAGAAGTTTGGCATTAGAGTAATGATGGCTTTCAAAATGCCTAGCAATGGGGTACTGTTTATCTCTGTTGGTAATGGCTCTGGTATGTTCCAGTATGCGTAGTTTTGCCATTTTCGTCGTACTTCCCACATACTTTAATCCGCACGGGCATACTAATACATATACCACAAAAGTGGTAGTGCATGTTAGGAATTGTTTTATGGTTTCCAATTTGTTGGTACTTGGATTCCAATATTCCTTTACCATGTGGCTATTTGCGCATGCTTTGCAATGGCCACATGGAAAGAAGCCAGGGAGATCTACCCCACGTGGTACAATGTCACTGATAACATTATGGACTAGTAAGTCACTGAGACTGCGTCCCCTGCGGTAAGTTATGCTAGGTCTTGTTGGTATGGTTTTTCCTATGATGGGATCATTTTTGAGGATGTCCCAATTTTTTATGATGCTTTTCTTTATTTGTTTTTGATTGCCATTATAGTCAAGGATGATGCGGGTGACCCTGTTTTCATCTTGCATCGTTTCATCTTTACTTTCAGTAGTTAGTAAGTTCACTCGTTCTACTAACTTGACTTTCTCAATAGCTTTTTTGATAACCCATTTAGGGTAACCTCTGTCGGTGAACCGTTGGACCATGATTTTTTCTTCTTTGGCATAGTCTGCGATAGTGCTGCAGTTACGTTTGGCCCTGAGTAGCTCCCCATAGGGGATGCTCCATTTTAGGGGTTCAGGATGGCTACTCAAGGCGTGCAGTAAGGTGTTTCCTGCTGTTTCCTTCCGAAATAGTACTGTAGTAAGTTTGTTATCTTGGACTTTCACCTTAATGTCCAAGTATTCAATTTCCTTGTCACTGATGTTGCTTGTGAGTATGATATTATTGTTGTTCATATTTAGTTTGGAGATGAAATCATTGGCTGAATTTTTACTGCCCTTCCAGATCACAAAAATGTCATCTATGTATCTTCGCCACATAGAGACATTACGAAAATCTTCTTGTAGGTCCGGTCTGTTTCTGATGTCATCTTCCCATGCCCCCATGAATAGATTGGCAAAGCTTGGGGCAAAACAAGTGCCCATCGCCGTGCCATGCAGTTGGACATAGATATCATCATGGAACAAAAAATAGTTGTTGACTAGACAGTATCTCATCATGTCTAAAATCATAGTCGTGTGTCCCAAAAATTTGATGTTGCGTGTTTTCAGGAATCTAGCACATGCCTCTATACCCTGATTATGTTCGATAGAGGTATATAGTGCACTGACATCAAGTGTTATTAACAGAAGATCCCTTCCCCATGTTATGTCTTTGATTTTATCAAGGAAATCTTTGGTGTCACGCACATAAGTCGGAAGGTTTCTGACATATTCCTGTAGGAAATAGTCCACGTACCTGGAGATGTTCTCAAGTACGCTCCCTCTTGATGAAATGATGGGTCTGCCAGGGGGATTATCTTTGCACTTGTGTACTTTTGGCAGTAGATATAAAATAGGAAGGATTGGATAGTCACGTTTTAAGTAACAGTATTCCTCCCATTCGATCCAGCCCTTGTCTTTCCAGTCAGACAATTTGTCCCAGATTGTAGTGATACTGGCGTTGTATTCTGCTCTGTTGCTTATTCTGTATGTTTTAGCGTCCCTGAGTTGTCTCAACGCTTCCCCTATATACATTTCTTTGGGTAGGATGACAATATTGCCTCCTTTATCCGCTGGACGGATGATAATACTGTCATCTTCAGCTAAATCTGTCATGGCTGATTTTTCTGCCGATGTCAGATTGTGTGTGAAAGTTTTCATTTTCTTATGCCAATTCTGGCTTCTATATTTCAGGAGTTCCTTCCCAACCATATCTTGGAAGGTATCTATATTATCATGATATAGTTTAGGGGTAAATGTAGAACGGGGTTTGAAATTAGTTCTGGTGCTATTATCATGTTGTATCTCGAGAACTTCTAGGATACGTTTTGCTTCCAGACTAATGTCATGTTCGTCCATACCTTCATTAATTTCTTCCAAAGCCAACAAATTGTCCATATCCCCAATGATCAAGTTATCTTGTGTTTCTCTAGTGTCATTGGTACCAATATTCCTGCTTCTAGATGGCTTCAGTACATGCCATTTTTTAAGCTTCAATTTGCGACAGAACTTGAATAGGTCAATTTTACTGTTCACATAATTCATCGGCACTGCGGGACAGAATGAGAGGCCTAGACAGAGGGTACGTTTATCTTTCATACTAATGTCTCTAGAAGAAAGATTAATAATAGTGCGATTTACCTGGTCTTCATCCATATTCAGTACTTCTTGTTTTGGCCCTTTTTGTTTCCCACTTGGCCTCTTGCTCTGTTTCCTCCTCTGTTTAAATTTCTTCCTCTTCTTGTCCCGGTACCTCTTGGTCTTCCTCTTGTGGGCGACGGAGTTTGTTGGTTTTTCGCCTGAAGACGTGCAGATGCCCTGGTTGCTTGTCGGCTCTGATTCATGAGCCGATACATTTCTAAAAAATTGGGCTTTGTCTTCATTGTTGTGCCTTCTGCCGCCATTCCGCTACGTGAGCTGGAGGTACTATCCACAGAATCTGAGTTCTCCGTCAGAGAAGCGCTTGTATATTCGTCCTCGTCATCAAGTTCTTCATTGCCGGTTCCATTGGTTTGGTCTTCCCGTTGCATCTCGTTGTAGAGATGATCATATTTTTTCGCGTGTGTTAGTATTCGCCCCGATTCATAGTCTCCACAGTCTCTATGGAATTTATATTGTTTTCTTTTCTTGATGTCGTCTTCTAGGATTTTGAGTCTTTTCTTCATCTCGCCAATGTACTCAACGATGATCGCTTGCTCTTGATGTTTGTTGAGCTCTGCTGCAATCTCCTCTATTTCTTTTTTAATCTTCGTTCTGTCGGCCCAGGCATATTTGACAAGGATTTGCATCATCACTTTGGAGCTCTGTGCTGAGTTAGCTGCCCAATCATCCATCATTTGGGGGTCACGAGATTCATAAGACGGGGTTATGTAAATGCGCAGGCCTCTTGGCACCATGTTCTTCTCCAGATAATCCTCCAAGGAGGTAGCTTCCCACCATTTGGACACTTCATGTTTATGAAGTTTTTCATATTTTCTCAATAAATCCATAATTGGTTTGTTCGTCATTGTCGATGTTGTTGCAGAGGCGCCTTTGCCTGGCGCTCTGGCAAACAATGAGAGTGCCGCTTCCCTTCTCTCCTTTTCTTCCTCCATTTGGAACGCGGGATTGGTGCTCCAATCCCTTGACAACTCTGCTGAGTTAATGTGGAAACTGTACCACTCCGTACAGTCGGAGTTCCCCCAAGTCCTCACTCGGAATAATTTCTCGTCCTTGCGTATTGTGCCACTGTCAATGTCGAAATACCCGGTAAGGATACTGGCAGGGCTATATTCCTGTTACCACATAGGAGACGTAAGTCCAGGCTCCGGGAGTATCGTACTACTCCACCCTTACCGATTGCATGCAAGGGGTTCTTTCTGTGGTTCTGGGGACTGCGTAGATACCCTCCGTTTTATAAAGTCCAAAGAGCACCTCGGTGGGGTATCCCTCGTCTCGTGGGGGTGGCGCGCTGCCGGTGAGGTAACCGGTAACCATATGAATCCAAAACGGCGTGCCAGGCGCGCACTCAGGTACTATAAATCCACACCAAACAGCAGGTAGTCAAATAAAGTAGGGTTTATTCACGCCATAAGCCCTACGTGACGCGTTTCGCACTCCATGAGTGCTTGTTCACACAAAGTGCTCAGAAAGTTTTTCGTATTTACCGTGTGTTAACAATTAACATAGACAGAGGACTCACATGTGATATTTAGTGGGCGCCATCTTATAATAGGTTTACACTTGTACAACATAACGAATATGATGTTATATACTTAGTGAACATTTCATCAGAAAGCCCTGAATACTGGGCGGCCCCATATGAAATACTGGACATTAATCCGAAAATATCGGAAAAATAAATTAAGTGAATTACGTAATCATGTTAATGTCACATTGAAAAACAATGAAGGCTCAGGAGTTAAATATGGTAAACTCATAATTACTGAGTATATGTCCCAGATAGTCCTATCTGACAACGTGCCACAGTACTAAAATACATAGGTGCCGTCTTCCAATCCGAAGCGGGGCACTTGGCACGTGATCATATCCTGAAGGTTACTATGGAGACGTATTGAGCTATGTCATTCCTGCGTGTATACACATATCGGTGTATATATAGTCGCTACCCCCTGGTTAGTGGGTGGGTGTATAGCATACAAATATTAACACAAATAATAAACAAAATAATTGCATATCCCCTGGTTAGTGGAGGAATTCACAGTGACAAAACAAGAGTCCAGTAGACAATGTCTTATAATCTATGCACGGTCTCAAGGTGAGCAATAAGTGAAGGGTCAACCACGGAACAACCCCGTTCCACAATCCATAAATAAAGTGCACCAAATGTGAATATAAGAGACATACTTCGTCTGGAGGAAGGAGAAGACCAGAGTTGAAAAGTACTTGGTTGCTGTAATCACAAGCCTGTGCTACAGTCCTACTGTTTCAACCTGCAGGGATCAGAGTAAAGGGGCTCAGTTAGGCTGAGAGTAAGCATAAATGAGATGTCATTCAACATGAAAGATATACATACAATACATTCATGATCATTCTTGCTGTAAATGCACATTGTATTCCTCATCAAGATTATGTCCATTCGGAAAACGTGTACAGAGACCGATGATATGTCTCGACTCTCGTTGTCTCAGTCTTAGAGCACGATTACCTCCCCTGGTGGAAAGCATTACCTGTTCGATAACAAAGTATTTAAGAAGTTTGGCATTAGAGTAATGATGGCTTTCAAAATGCCTAGCAATGGGGTACTGTTTATCTCTGTTGGTAATGGCTCTGGTATGTTCCAGTATGCGTAGTTTTGCCATTTTCGTCGTACTTCCCACATACTTTAATCCGCACGGGCATACTAATACATATACCACAAAAGTGGTAGTGCATGTTAGGAATTGTTTTATGGTTTCCAATTTGTTGGTACTTGGATTCCAATATTCCTTTACCATGTGGCTATTTGCGCATGCTTATATATATATATATATATAACTCCACAGTCCTGTAGCACATGGACCCAAAAGGCGAACACGAGAACAAACAGGTACAGACCACAGCGATGGATGGTGCTAGTAAAGTGCCTTTATTCCCAAAATGGGAAGCAGCATGACGCGTTTCGTCCGGGAAACTCGGATTTGATCAAATGTCATTCCCAGAGAGACATGCGGTTTAAATACTGTGCGCAACCAACTCCTAGCTCCACCTCCTGTTAGCATAGAAATAAAGAACATACTAATAAAGTCTTAATACAGTACATCGTGTAATCGATTATCAAACAGTGTGTTATATGTATTATGTTTGACAATATGATTTATCTAAATATCAAATTTAGTTGTTGGTCACTGAGGAAAAAATTATCACTATTTTTCACACTGCATAAATAGCACATATAGAACCCAAATAAAAGGATTGCTAAAAATTAGACCAGCATAGCAAAAACAACAATAAAGGGCAAGTGCCCTAAAAACACTGTATAAAATTAATCTGTTTATGTTAAGTTCAATTTGAAAGGATTTTACAAAGGGAGATTCAAGGGTATGGAGCACAATATATTAAAAAAACACTAAAAAGAATTGTTAAAGTGCAAAAATTAGTGCATACATATATTCATGTTTCAATAGGGCAAAAATACCAGAAAAATACCCAGTATTAGCAGCATACGTGTTTTATTTCTCAAAGTGCCAAGTGCAATAAAGTGCAATTAAATATATGATCGGCTAACTCATACATGTTATTTTTAAATAGCAGCAGGAAATTTCATGAAAAAGTGCATACAGTACCATAAACTAACAGACCCTAACAGGCTATATTTACAACTCATTAAAAGATTTATCCATATTCCAGACTACAAGATTTGGATTTATTATTTTATTCCTAATTGCAATGCCCCATTTAGTTATAAAAAATCATCCTCAGCACGTATAAAAACTGGTGAAACCATAAAATCGGTAAAACCAATATAAAATCATGCTAATCAAATCATGTTAATAAAAGCTAAGATCTAAAAGCTATCTGATATTACTGCAATAAAGAGGGAACAAATCAAATCGAATCAAAAGGACCTACACTAACATCCAAAAACGATTCAATTCATGAGATACAGTTTCTTAATCTAAGATGTTAAAGAAAATTGTGCAGGTCCTCCCCCCATATTAAGGCCATTCGGAATTTTACTGTTAAGAAGTACTATACAGTGGCTCTGCAACTGTCTTAATCTTTTTTCTCTATCTCCTCCTCTCTTTGCGACAGGAACCGCGTCAATAACAAAATATTTCAAATCATTAAGATTATTATTGTGGACTAATTTAAAATGACACGCCACTGGATAACTTGCATCAGAGTTACCTATTGCCCGTAAATGCTGTAAAATCCGATTAAACACCTGGAGTTTAGTGCTCCCAATGTATTGCAGATTGCAAGTACATTGTAAGACATATACTGCATGATCTGTCTTACAGGTGTATAGACTATTGATCTTACTAACAGTCTCTGAAAATGCTTCTTGATACTCTGTAGTATTAATTCCGAATTTACATGCTCTACACGAGCTACATTTATAAAATCCAGTTCTTTTGGATAACCAATTAGATTTGATGTTAACTTCCGGACTTGGCTTGACCAAAGCATCCCTCATGGACGGTGCTCTCCGAAATGTTATGGCTGGATTATCCTCCAATAAGGGGGCTAAAGTAATATCTGTCTTAAGGATGGGCCAGTTGGACTTCACAATTTGTCTGATTTTACGTTCCTGGCAATTAAAAGCGGTAAAAATCCTGATTTTAGTTTTCTCTACCCCACTCTGTTCAATTTCTGCAGGGATGTTAGTACTAACCAAAGTATCCGCAGAAGGAATAGGGGTCTTGGCCATCACTTTATTTAGGGATTTAGGGCCCGATGTAGGTAATCCCAGATTACCGATTCTTAAATACCGAATCATACCGATTCGGTATTTAAGAACTGGCAATCGGGATTTAGGTATTTTTACCGATTCAATTACCGAATCGGTAAAAATCGGTAATTACCAAATCGGTATTTACAGATTTGGTAAATGCCATTGATTCCTATGGGGCTTGAGGCCCATTGGAATCATTGGCAATTACCGAATCGGTAAATACCGATTCGGTAAAATTACCGAATTTACAAGGGGAACAGAGTGTCACTTTGACACCCTGTTGCACCCCAGATTCTGGCTTGTGTGCAATGTGACACACATACATGCCCTTAGTGCCACATGGCACCGGTGTACATGCACAGATGTGCATGTACACAGAAATTCATAATTTACCACCAAATATTATTTGGTGGTAAATTATGAATCGGTAATGGACTGTGGCACTGTTTAAAGTGCCACCTACATCTTGATTCACCGATTCGGTAACTTTACCGATTCGGTATTTTACCGAATCGGTAAATTTACCTAATCGGTACAATTCAGGCCACCTACATGTCCAATCCCAAATACCAGTCGGTAACGGCCGAAATCGGCTGTTACCGATCGGTATTTGGCGACCTACATCGGGCCCTATGTGAGTTCATTTTTATTGTAACCCCTAACTAAAAATCTCAGAAAAGAGTCCTCCAGACAGATATTCAAATCCACCTCATTGTTGCAGATTCTCTGAATTCTTGAAAATTCCCCATATGGGATACTTTTAATTAGGTGGCGAGGATGATTACTCTGGGCATGTAAAATTGAATTTCCTGCCGTAATCTTTCTATGCATTCTGGTTTTGATCTCATTATTAACAACATAAACTTCCACATCAAGAAAATCAACTTTGACATTGTTTATGGTGGCTGTGAATTCAAGATTGAGTGTATTGATATTGATCTCTTTAACAAAATCTTCAGCGGATGCCCTACAACCCTGCCAGATTTTAAAGACATCGTCTATAAAGCGCCACATATTGATGATGCCTGTTTCAGTGTCATCCAGACAAACAGGGGGCTGACCCAGAACATGCCTCTCCCACCAGCCCACGTGTACACACGCGTAACTGGGGGAGAAGCATGCTCCCATGGCCACACCCCGTAGCTGCTGGTACACCTCGTTATTAAAAAGAAAATAATTGTTTTGAGGCATAAATCAATCATTTGGATCATCATTTTCATGTGATCGTAGAATCTTATGTCCTTATTAGACAGAAAATATTCAATAGCTCTTAGACCATCACTGTGATTTATGGATGTGTAGAGAGAAGAAATGTCCATTACCAAAAATTGGTATTCTGGTTTCCAGCAAAATCCATTTAGTTTGTTTAAAAAGTCACTCGTGTCTCTTATGTAACTTGGAAGTGCCTCTATAAAACCATGAAGAAAGAAGTCCACATACTTGGAAATTGCCTCCAATAACCCATTTTGGTCTGAGATGATCGGTCGCCCCGGTATAGGAGATGTACCTTTGTGGATTTTGGGCAACAATTATAATGTGGGAGTTATATATATATAAACCAAGAACATAAAATATTTAAAAAGGACATTTTAATTAAAATAAAAAAGTAAACAACCTAAATAACCTAAAATATACTCAAAATATATTATCCCCATTAAAAACCTCAATAATTATAAATCTTATAATTTTAAATAAACAAAAACGTAATAATATAAATTGTAACAATATAAAACAAATATTAAAATGTTACATCTAATACATATATTATTCCCACCACAATTTATACAAACGTATGTAAAGTGTTGGACTAAGTACGGATAAAATTTGCAACTCCCACTTCACACAATGCAACAGTAGCAAAAAATGTTACATCACACAGAGGTAAAATGTACTATTCCCGTTACAGTCACTGCAACAGTAGCGTAATTATTAAATAACTACTTCAAAACAAATAGAGAGATATGGCTATGGCAGAAACGCTCTCAGTCCCCAGGTTATCCGATATTCAAAACAATGAAAGAGCGTCAACAACATCCATAAAAAACACACTCCATCCCCAGCAGATCCCCCGGGGGATCTGCTGGGGATGGAGTGTGTTTTTTATGGATGTTGGTGACGCTCTTTCATTGTTTTGAATAATTATTAAATAACCCTGTGCGGAGTTCACGAAGTTGCACTACGCGGAGCTATGCGAAGTGCAAAGAAAACTCTGTCGCACTACGCGGAGCTCCACAAGCGGTGGAGTACGGTAGAAAAATGCTGTTTGCAGTGATTGCACAGCGCAAGCTTACCTTTTCTGCCGCTCGAGTAGATTTTTACTTGAGCTGCAGGTTCCTCAACGCAAACGGGCGGTTTCTCAACGTGACCGGTTGCGAGCATACACAACCAATCGCAATGAGAAACCTGATCCCCCGTGTTGATGAATCTCACTGGGAGGTTTATTTTCCACGCTCGCGCTCGCAACCTCGATGTTGGCGATCGCGTACGAGGAAAAATCTCGCCGGTAGGTGGATTTTCCCCTCTCGTGCTCGCCAACTTGACGTTGGTTAACGCGAGTGAGGAAGAAATACTCCGCTCCGCGAAGCGGAGTTTTTTGGAACTCCGTGAGCTCCGTGTAACGCAGAGTGCAGAAAACTCAGCAAACTCCGCGAGCGGAGGGGAGTTCACCGCCCAGGGTTATTATTAAATTGCGGAGTGATACATTTGACTATTTCCACTATTTCCACTACATTAAATGCAACAACAGAGAAAGTGTTAGATTCCAAAGGGGTAAAATAAACTATTCCCCCTCCACTACAGGGCTAATTATGTATCTGGCAGTCCATCGACCACCAGACTTGTAAGGGTGCGGCGGTGCAGTCTCCCCATCGTCCTATTACGAAATGGTTAGTGGGACCGCCACAGCACACTGCAGCCGCCAGGGAAGCATCATTCCCTGGCGGTATTGCGGAGGTCAGGAGACATCAATAAGCTTGGCAGGACCGCCGTGGTCCCACCAAGCATATTAGGAGTATCCTCTCCACCAGAGTTTTCATAGCGGTTCCTCCTCCATGAAAACCGTGGTGGAAAGGAAACAAAGGGGGAACTACAGGGCCACCTTGTACTACTGCGCCCTGTGGATGCACACAGCGGGGGCACAACATGTGCCACACTATGTGCATGCACACCAGTTCCTGCACGACTTTTCAGTCCATGCCATGCAGAAACTGTTTTTTGGCGTTCCCATTGCGGTGCCCGTTTTAGAGGCACTGCCGTGGGAAGGCTCAACAAAGCCAGCCAGACAGGAGGAAACTCCTAATCTGGCGGACAGCCTCACCACGGTTTGGTGGTGCGGCAGACCCGGCGTCTCATCGCCAAACTCATAATCAGGTCGTAAGTTAACAGTGCAAAAACTGCTGGATAGCGAAGGGGTATAATTGACTATTTCCACTCCATTTACTACGGAAAGTGTTGGATTGTAGAGGGGTTACATTTTCTATTCTCACTTCAGTCAGTGTAAAAGTAAGGAAACAATTGGATTGCAGAGAGGTAAAATATACTATTCCCACTCCAGTGCAACACTTGGGAAAGTGTTGTATAGCAGAGAGGTAAAATTAACTATACCCACTCCATTCACTGCAGCAATAGGGAAAGTGTTGTATTGTGGAGGGGTAAAATTTACTATTCCCACTCCAGTCAGTGCAACATTAGAAATAAACAAATTCTCCTCAACGCGATAAAATAATTTCAAAAGCATTGTAAAAAGAAAAACAAATATATTTATTTGTAGAAATTATATGAAATAAATATTTTTTATAATGTTAAATACATATCATAAATAACTACAAATACTATTATAATTAAAATACAAAAATATATTCACAACATATTAACAAATAAGTACAATATTATTTACATGTTAAAAACACAACACATAAAATAATATATAACTTTTTTTTAATTTATTATAATTTAAGTTACATTCTACCCTATACTTCAACCAAGTATACAACACATATCTGAGAATGTTTTTTAAAATAATATTATGTGCACAAGTTACATAATAAAATATTAGTTAAAATATTTATAATAAAAATGGACTCCTCAAATAACTATAGTTAATTACCACCCCTCTGTTATCCTCACAAATAAAACAACTCACACCAAACATATACATTAAAAAAATTCTTTTTTTCAACATTTTTATAATTCAATCTCAATTAAACATTTATTAACAACTAAGTAATAATAAATTAATAATATTTAGTTAACATCCCACCATTTACTCTCACACCTTCAAAAACTCACACCTAATACTTAATATAGACAATATTTTATGTACATATTTAACATAATTAATTTTCATTTCTATAATTATTATACATTAACTTTATTTATTACTTAGTATAATTAATTTCCTATACACCATTTACACATACAATAATATTATTTAAGCATTATTATAAAATATATCTAATTTAGTTACTTCCCACCCTATACCCTTACAAATCTCACAACCTGCACCTAAAACGTAACTTTAAAAAAAATGTTTACACTATCAACATAAATATTTATTGTTCGTTTAATAACTTTATTTCAGCCACTAGGGCCCTGAAAGTACAGGTAGCAGTAAAACAAATATTGTACATTTGAGGATAAAACATTTAGATTACTCAAATTCATATATGAATGAATGAATGAATAATGTAATGTGTAATGTGTATACTTGTAAAGGATTCTGTGGGCTGCCGAGGCCGAGGCAAGTCTGGGGAGGTTAAGAACCATCTTTGCCGCTGTGTTTTGAACCATCTGGAACCTACTGCAATGCCCACATAGAGGGCATTGCAGTAGTCCAGTCTTGAGGAAACTAATGCCACAGTGGCCTGTTTCCGGGCATCAGGAGAAAGATAGTGGGCAATCTTTCTAAGAACCCTGATGATGCCACAACAGGTGGAGACAGTCCTACTGACCTGGCGGTCAAAAGAGAGTGCAGAATCCATCAGCACCCCTAGGTTCTTAGCAAACTGTTGTGGGAGAGGGCAGTCCCCGAGAGAGGCCGGCCACCAGTCATTAGACCAGATATCCTGACTGCCCCCGAAGATCAACACCTCCGTTTTCTCCCCGTTCAGTTTCAGGAAGTTGGGTATCATCCACTGAGACACAGCCTCCATGCAGTTCCTAAAATTCAGGGCAGAGTCCTTGACAGGCTGCGACAAAGAGACCATTATTTGGGAGTCATCAGCGTACGACAGTACTTCCAGCCTAAAAGATCTAACTATCCTGGCAAGTGGGACCACATAGATGTTGAATAATGTAGGGCTCAATGAAGAGCCCTGGGGAACTCCACAATGCACAGGCTTAGGGGCAGAGAGAAACTGGCCCAGCTTCACTCTCTGTTCTCTTTCATTAAGAAAGGAAGACAGCAGTTTCAGGGCAGGACCTCCAACCCCTATATCCCTGAGGCGGGTGACCATAATAGAAAGGGACAGGGTGTCAAAAGCCGCCGTCAGGTCTAAGAGGACCAGGAGAGTAGTATGGCCCTTATCGACCTGGGAGCGGATGTTGTTAACAACTGCCGTGAGGGCGGTCTCAGTGCTATGAGATCTCCTAAAGCCATGCTGGGAGATATCAAGAAGGACCGAGTCCCCAAGAAAGGAACTAAGATGTCGATTAAGATGGAATTCCAACATCTTTGCAGGGGCGGGAAGGAGTGAGATAGGGCGGAAGTTTTTCAAGACCCCTAGATCTAATGTGGGCTTCTTAAGAAGGGGTTTAACAACCGCCATCTTTGATGAAGATGGGAACACTCCCTCTGAGATCGCACGATTCATGACGATCATGAGAGGGAGAGTACCCACATCCCGACAGGACTTCAGGATTTTAAGTGGGCAGGGATCTAACGGAGAACCCAATGTGGTGTTGTCCATACTGGAACAACGGTACTCCGCTGAACACACAGGAATTAAAAATCTCACAGAGAAGTTAAAAGCTTTGTGATACAATCTTCCGCCCATTAAAAGAAGATAAAAGCAGCTAACTAAAGGAGGGCTGCGCTCTAAAATGAGTACAAAGCTAAAAACATGGGACTAAGACAATAAACCCAGAACATGGATACAATTAATGAACTTGTCTAAATTCAGTGCTTTTGTACTTCACCGCAGGTTCTACTTTAAGATAGCTCGTTGGGTGAGCCACATACAATTTAAAAATTGGGAAACAGCAAAGACTATTGGTGGATGGGTGACCCACTTTAAAACTCTGTAGGCCTCTGCACAGCACACAAAGCCCAAGTTTACATGCAGGACAATCCCCCTTTTGGTCTTTAACCCATTTGCTGGTAATCGCTAGTAATGGAAGGGTCCCTAATCTAAATTGCACATACAATTTCCTGGCCAGTGGGGGTTGAATAAAATCCAGAAAGTGTCCTTGGTATATGTATTTTTAATTAACAAAAACTCTGCTGTCAAACAACCACATGTGGCACTTTCTTCTAAGGACATTAAATTAAATTGTCTGTAATATTTAACTAATTCTAGCCTGGAAATCCTGGCACATGATAACGTTGGGGTTCTCCAGAGGCCCGGCTTGACAAGCTTAAAGGCAAGATCCCTTATATGACAAAGCCAATGGATTTTCTTGGTGGTACAGATGGTCAGGAGCTCGTTTAACTCAGCCCTATAAACGGACAACTCTGGGGTCACCCACAGCCTCCTCCAAAATGTTAAAGGTATAAGGGCAATCTCTTTATCAAGGGACCTGATACCCATTTCCACACAGAGGGGAATGAGGGGGGTACTACGAGGTAGGCCAACAAGCTGCCACATGAAATTGTTCTCGACCTTCATCAGGTTGGTGGTAGAGCAATGCCCCCCAACTCCACCCCATATAGAGTGGCATCCCTTGCTTGTGCTTTGTAGATTTCCACCAAAGGGGCGGCTGGTTTAAAGACTGAGCTTCTGTACGTTTTCATTATACCACCCACTGTCTGGGTTAGCCTAAGTCTTGCTTTGGCCAGCTGGGGACCCCATTCAAAGTGCTCTGACAGGGTAACTCCCAGGTAGTTAAATATCTTTACTCTTGCTAGAGGACTACCATTTAGAGTAGGGTTTGGCCTAGTCCTGCTGGGGGAAATGAAGACCGTGTATTTAGTTTTGGTTACGTTGATCTCCAGCCCTCGCAACTTACAAAAATTGGCAAAGCCATCAAGTGTGCACTGGATACACATTGATGTTTTTGAAAGTAACTGGGTGTCGTCAGCAAACATCAGTGCAGGCACCCTCCCCGATACTAACTTAGGAGCGTAATTGTCCTTTATGTTTATAAGGTGGTCAACTAGACCGTTAATAAAAAGACAAAATAAGGTAGGACCTAAAACACATCCCTGCCGGACCCCCTTTTGAACAGGGAAAGGGAAGTGAGTTCCCCATGTTTTCCACAAAGTACTTGGGCAAAAATTCTGTGGTGGAGCAACTCTATACCATTAAGAAGGTAGGGGGGAATCCCAAGATCACTCAACACCTTCCAGAGTTTCTCCCGGGAGACAAGATCGAAAGCCGACTTCAGATCAACAAATATAAGGTAGAGGCTGCCACCCTCTATAGTAACCGTTTTCTAGAAAAGTAGTTGTAATCTAAATATCTGGTCTACGGTAGACATATTTGATCTGAAGCAGGCCTGGTAGGGTCTTAGTATTTGTTCTTCTTCCAACCAGCCCTGGAGGCGATCCAAAAGCACCCGGCAGAGAAGTTTTTGAGTGATGTTGATTAAACTAATCGGGCTGTAGTAAGAGGGTGAAAGAGAACAACCTTTTTCAGATATGGGAACTATTTCCGCCCCACGCCAGGTATCAGGGGGATCCAAGCCCTTCAGGACAGCAGTAAATAGGGCACACAGGTATGGTACCCATATTTTGGGGGTTTTCCGGAAGAGGTCCCACTGCAATTAATCTAGACATGGCGCTTTGTTGCGGTGTAACTTATTAATGGTATTTCCCACTTTGGTCATAGTGATCTCCGAGAACCCCACCAAGTGAACCTCCGCTATCATATTGGGGGTAGTGGGATTAACAGAGAATCTATCCCCATTGGCATACAGTGACCCGAAGTGGGTCTCCCAAGCTTCAGGCGCTACGATGGGCTCAATGGCCAATCTCCCTTCCCTACCGCCCAAACTTACTATTGCCCAGAAGGTTTCCAGATCTTTATCGTTAAGGGCAATCCTTAGGGTTTCCCACCTCTCTAGTTCCCAGTCTTTTTTTTCCTGGTAGGTGGTCCATTTATACCTGGCCCTAGATAGTTTAATTAGTGTCCTGTCCTTCACCTTTACCGCATCCAGGAGGTCCTTCTAGGACTTGCGGCATTTTTTGTTAAATATTTATCAATTAACTAATTATAATTAATACAAAATTAATTATTACTTAATTATAATTAATCTAATTCCTACAATATACCCCCCAAAATGCACAACACGCCCATGGAATGTATTTTAACAAAAATGTAATAACACAATTGTTAGACCTGACATCATTGGCGGAGTCTTCCTTCCATTTTTGACGGATTGCCTCCTCTGTTTTGATATGTTTTTGCTGGATTTATGCTTTGAGCACTGTGCCACTGCTAATCAGTGCCACAGTGCAAGTGCTCCCTATGTTAAATTGATGTACTGATTGGTTATTCCACAATTGGGTTATTTGATTTTCTGTCATCCCCTAGTACAGTGCACGATGTGTGCCCAGGGCTTGTAGATCAAATACTGCTGGTGGGCTTGCAGCAGTGGTTGTGCCACCCACAGAAGCAGTCTGTAAAGTGTGTCTCAGGCCTGCCATTGCAAGGCCTGTGTGCAGTCTAGCGCTGTCATGTCGACTTAGCCAAGTGTACCCACTTGCCAGTCCCTGAAGCTTCCCTTTGCTTCATATTAGACACCCCTATGGTAGGCCCAAGGGCAGGGTGCATTGTAAGTATAAGGTAGGACATGCTCTGATATGTGTGGCATGTTCTAATAGTGAATTGAGCCATTTTCGTTTTTCACTATTGAAGGCTACCTGTTCTCATAGGCCAGAATGGGCAGTGAAGATTATTACATTCTTATAATCCTAACTGACTCAGGGAACATGGTAGAAATTCAAATTTAGTATGCCTGGACTCAGAATAATAAAATACATATTTTAGTAAAGTTTATTTTAATATTTTGTGTTTGCAAATACCACTTTTAGAAAGTAAGTATTTGCTTGCCTAACTATTTGAGCCCGCCTCTGCCAAGTGTGTATTCCTTGTCTGGGTTTGTGTGTGACAGGCCTGGGGAAATTCCAGGAGACAGTCTGGGACAGCCCAGTGGTGAATAGGGAGATTTACATCCAGATTGGAGGGGGAGAATGCACCTGGGACCTGAATGGGGCTGGGCCTTCCCTCTACAATCCTGGCTCCACCCCCTGTGGCTTGTCTGATGTCTCTACCTTGCACAGTGAAAGGAGAAGAGGAATCCTGTCAACAGAGTGCTCCAGAGCTGTATCTTCCCTCCCCTGTGCTGGCTCCACCTACTGTAGGGCGGCTGATGTCTCTGCCCTGCACAGTGAAAGGAAGAGGAGAGTCATGTCAACAAAGGGCTCAGGAACTGGTTTAAAGTATGCAGAGGCCTCTCTGCCTTCAGAGAACAAAGGATTTTGGGGTATAAATATTGGGACCCAGTCCCACAGACTTTGGATCACTTCTGGAACAAGAAACCTTTCTGCCAAGGAGAAGAACCAAGGAAGCTGCAGGAGTTTGGACTGCCCCTCTGCCAGTGTGCTGTTTGCTGGGTTGGCCTGCAGTGGTTGCTTTATTGCCAAGGGAAAGGAGAAGGAACTTTGTATGGACTTTCATCTACAGAATATTCTCCAAGGGCTTGAACTGTGCTTGCCTCCTGCCGAAGTCTCAGGGCCAAAAGACTTCACCCCCAGCTCCCTCCTGAATTTCCTTGCTGGGAATTCTGACTCCAGCCACTTGCGTGCCGCTGGGAGCTGGAAGCGCAACGCATCAAGAAGAAACGTGCTGCCGCCGCAGCTGAAATTGTCGCAACGCCGGAGAAGCGAGCCTTCGTCGCATCTCCCTGGAAGCGAGTGTTCATTGAAGCTGCCTGCTGTCACATCACCAGAGAAGCGTGACGCCATCCAGAGAGTCGCCATCGCATCACCAGAGAAGCGCGTTGCAGGGCCTGGCGCGGCTCCAAAGTACAGAGTCACCGCAAGGCTGACAGGGCGTCATCGCATCGTCATCGCATCGCCGCATCAAGGGTGCCATCTTCTCGCATCGCAACTGGATCATCGCATCGTCATCGCATCAAGGCACCATCTTGCGCACCGCAACAGACCGAGAATCTACGCATCACCTCCGCACCGGTAAGGCTCACGACGAGTCCCCTACTCTGCAGAAGCATTGAGGAAGGACGCAACTGTTCCCCCGGGTCACGGAACCGACGCATCTCCCCTTCTGCGAGTCCTTTTGTTTACTTTGCGTTACGCATCCAGGTACGTGTTGAGTACTTTGTCGCATCTACCATTAACTTCAACAAAGAGACTTTAATCATCTTTTAAGTAATCTTAAGTGTAGTATTGTGGATTTTTGTCGTTTGTGGTCTTGTGTTTGAGTCTATATAAAGAATACTTATTTTTATAAAACCTGTGTTGTGACCATCTGTAGTGTTATCACTGTATTACTGTGTATATTCACAAATGCTTAACACACTGCCTCTGAGATAAGCCTGTCTGCTCGTGCCAAGCTACCAAGGGGGTGAGCAGGGGTTATTAAGGAGTGTAATCCCCTTATCCTGACTTAGAAGTAAGGGTCCCTATTTGGACAAAGGTGAATACCATTGCCAACTAGAGACCCCCAGATCTAACATTGGTGGTCAGCGGTGAGGATTTGGACTTTGCATTTGTGTTTCATATACAGTGATTGGTGTACACTAATAGTGAGTGCAGACCAAACGCGACCACATACTCTTTTTTAGAATCCTTTTTCCTTGGACTGTTAGTTTTTTACTGAAGACTCCCAATTTTTTCTACCATGAGTAAACCAGCATCTGTTGCATCTATGGATCTTGATTTTGAGGAAGAGAGGTTGGAAATCTACACTGTGAAACAGCTCAAGTATCTCTGCAGGAAATTGAAAGTTGCTACACCAGGCATTTCTAAAAAGGAAGACTACCAAAAGGCGCTGAGGGCCTGGGTAGAAGCAAGAAATGCCCCTGATCCTGTGGTGGAGCCTGTTGGGGATGCAAATGGGCAAATTGATGGGCAAGAATTTCCAGCCAGTGGAGGGGTGCCGTCCCCACCTGGCAGCAGCATCTCTTCCAAAGACCTGTCCCCCAGGCAACTGGGAGACAGGGAGAGAAACAGGGCACTCAAGCTGGAGTTGGCTCAGCTTAAGATTGAGGGTCAGAGGGAAACAGAGAATAACAGGTTGTCTTTGGAAAGAGAGAGAATAAGAATGGAGCATGTGAGAATGTTGAGGGAGTTAGAGATCAAGGCCAAGAGCTTAGAAATCAATACCTCTGTTGGCAGCGCCTCATCTGTGCCTTCAGAAGGCAGGGTACATATCCCCAAGGGTGTCATCAAAGATTTTCACAAAGGTGAAGATATTGGGCAGTGGTTTGCAGCCTATGAGATAGCAATGTTGGCCCACCGGGTCCCTGAGAAGGATTGGGGAGCGGGGTTGTGGGGCCGCTTTTTAACTGAAGGTAGGGATACTTTGTTGTTGACTTGCCCAGTTCTCATAGAATGCCTTTTGCCCACATGAAGGAACCACTGATGACAAAATATGGGTTAACTCCAGAGCTCTATAGACAGAGGTTCAGAAATTGTAAGAACCTGGAGGGAACCACTTGGGTAGAATATGTGTCTTTCTTTTGCAGAGCTAGGGATGGTTGGGGAAGGGGTAGCAATGTTGATAATTTTCAAGCGCTCTATGATTTGATTGCTAGTGAGCACTTGTCTGCTAATTGTTTTCCAGAGCTACACCAGCACCTTATTGATTGCAAGTTGACTAATCCTAGAAAGCTTGCTGAAGAGGAGGACCGCTGGGTCAGTACCAGGGTCCACAAGGGTCTTGTGGGAGACTCCACCAAAGGTGGGCAGGGTCCCCAGCAGAAGGGTGGGAGGGACAAGGGTAAACAGAGGGAGTTCCAAAAAGGTCCCCAAAGTAATTCCCAAGGGAACCAAGGTAAGGGTTCCCAGCCTCCCCCTGAAGAGAAGTCAGGACCCCCGACAGGTAAACCTGTTCATAGGGGGCCTGTTTCCTGCTTTCAGTATAAGCAGGTGGGACACCGTTGGTATGATCCCCAGTGTCTTCAGAAAGGACAGTATGTGCCACCTGTGCACCACCCCGTCAGATGGCCAGTGTAGCCCTGGGTGGGGAGGAGATGGGTGCCCAAGGTGGGTGGGATCCCGCAGAAATGTCCCTTGTCTCGTTAGGAGACTTTGAGATGGTCCCTAAAACGCAGCTGCCTGAGAACACTAACAAATACAGGCAGTGGGTGACCATCAATGGCCATAGAGTGGAGGCTCTCAGAGACACAGGAGCAAGTGTGATAGCTGTCAAGTGTCACTTGGTCTCTGAAGAGCAGGTAGTCCCCAATGCATTCTTCCCAGGTGTTGCCGCTGACAACACAGAGAGCCATTGCAAGGTGGCTCAAGTTCCCTTTGAGTGGGGGGTCTCTTGTACTCTTCAAGTGGCTGTGAGGCCATCCATGCCTGTTGATTGTCTGTTAGGCAATGATTTAGAAAACTCCCCTTGGATGAAGGTGGAGAGGAAGGTGCATTTATAGATGTTGGGTCTGCCCGAGTGGGCATGTGTGACCACTCGGTCTATGGCAGCTAAGGGTGTTCAAGAGACCCTGGATTCTGAATATATGGCCCAGGGGAGAGAAGAGGTAAGGGGCGCTGGAAACCAGCCCCTATTGTTCCCACGGTCCAGGAGGAGGCAGACCTTGAGGGGGATGCCCTGGAACCCACTGGTGAGCAAGTGTCAGAACTGGGGAACCTACCTGAGCTTACCCATTGGCAGCAAGAAGGGGGTCCCTCCAGGGAGGAATTTTGTGAAGTGCAGCAGAAGTGCCCTTCTCTTGTGGGTTTGAGGCAACCGGCCACAAACCAGGCAGCAGGTGATCAGTCTGGATCCCATTGGATCGCCTGGAAGAATGGTCTCCTGTATAGCGAGCCTAAGGTTGCTGAACCTGGGTCAGCTTGTGTGCTGGTGGTACCCCAATGCTTCAGAGCCTTCCTACTGGGTTTGGCTCATGATGTTCCTTTAGCTGGTCATCTGGGGCAGAACAAGACCTTTGAAAGGCTTGTCTCCCACTTTTATTGGCCCCAGATGCGGAAGAGTTCAGATACTCATTGTAGGACCTGTCAAACTTGCCAGGCAAGTGGGAAAAGTGGAAGGAGGCACAAGACCCCTCTCCAACCTTTTCCCTGTAGTCAGTACCCCCTTTGAACGGGTGGGCCTTGACATTGTGGGGCCACTGGACCCCAAGACAACCATGGGCAACAGGTTTATCCTGGTCTTGGTGGACCATGCTACCCGGTACCCGGAAGCCATTCCGCTCAGGACAGTGACGGCCCCCGTGATGGGATGTGCACTGATGGGCATCTTCTCCCGTGTTGGGTTCCCCAGAGAGGTTGTGTATGACCCAGGTACAAACTTCATTTCTAATTATCGGAAGTCTCTGTGGAAAAAGTGTGGTGTTACCTACAAGTTCACCACTCCTTACCACCCACAAGGTAATGGGCTGGTTGAAAGATTCAACCGGACCCTTAAGGGCATGATCATGGGTCTTGAAGAACCAATGAGGCGTAGGTGGTACGTCCTCTTGCCATGCCTTCCGTTTGCCTACCAAGAGGTGCTAGAAAAAAATCTAGGGTTCAGTCCCTTTGAGCTTTTGTATGGTCACCCGGTAAGAAGACCTTTGAGTTTGGTCAAGGAAGGCTGGGAGCAATCTCCCAGGAAACCTCCTCAGGATATGTATAGTTACATGCTGGCCTTCAGGAACCAGACTCGGTATTTCAGGGATCTCGCTCAGGCGAATCTGGAAGCCAGCCAGGAAGATATGAAGCGGTGGTACAATCAGAATGCCACTCTGATTGAGCTTCAGCCTGGACAGAAATTTTGGGTCATGACCACTGTGGAGCCTTGTGAGCTCCAGGACAGGTGGACCGGTCCATACGAGGTGGTGGAGCGCAAGAGTGATGTCACCTATCTGGTGAACTTGCGGTCTCCAAGGAACCCTTTGAGGGTCCTTCATGTTAACCACCTGAAGCCCCACTTGGAAAGGTCCGAAGTGGGCATGCTCCTAGCGACAGATAATGGGATGGAGGAGGAGACCGAGCATCTTCCTGACCTCCTTTCTGCAGCAGAGCAAGATGGGTCAGTGGATGGTGTCAGCCTCTCTGCCACACTGACCCCTGATCAGCAGCAAGCTTGTCGCCAACTGTTGGGGAAATTATCTGATCTATTTTCCTTGGTACCTGGTGTCACAGAGTGGTGCGTCCATGATGTGGACACATGCAGCAGTCTTTCTGTGAAGCACAAGGCTTACAGAGTGACTGACAAGGTTAGGGCTTACATTAAGGAGGAAATCTCCAAGATGTTTGCTTTAGGGGTCATTGAGTCCTCAAACAGTCCTTGGGCCAGCCCAGTGGTCTTGGTCCCTGTTAGATCTGGGGGTCTCTAATTGGCAGAGGTAAGTACCTTAGACCAAGTAGGGACCCTTGCTTCTAGTCAGGGTGAAGAATTACACACAGTAGGTAACCCCTGCTCACCCTCTAGGTAGCTTGGCACGAGCAGACAGACTTACCCCTAAGGCAATGTGTAAAATAAATGCACTTAACACACACAATGATTCCCCATCCACCACAAACTGAGACCACACAGGTAAGTATATATAAAAATATAACTTTATCTATTTGCAGCAATTTAAAATCAACGATACACAATGGATGCTTCTTTATGAAGGGTTGCACTTAATCTTGATGGTTATTCGTAAGTAGGAAGTTCTTATATATAAAAGTAGTCTCTAGTTTCTTAAAAATCGGTAGAAATCTAATACCCTCGACTTAGGTTCTAATTAGCTCATGAAACGATTTACTAACGTAATGCCAGCGGTTTATGCACTTTAAAACTCAGCCCCTCGGGCTGACTAGCCCCAACAATGCCAGCGCTTCTCACTGATGACTTTGGCGCCTTCGCGCCAAGTAGAGCAGACTTTGTTCCGCCCCGGCCGGTCCCGGCTGCTCTCCGCCCGCTCTCAGCACTTTCAAGGAGCGGCGGGGAGCAAGCACGGGGCTTCGTGCAGGGACTCAGGCCAGGGGCAGGGGGGCACTCACGGCGCTCCCTCGGCGAGGTTGGGTCAGTCTTCCCCGGCTTCGGCGGTGCAAAACGGCTCTCTGAAAGGTCCCTTTCACGTGGGCCAATCCGGTCGCGGCACACAGGCGAGTCTCCACACTCACCCGGGAGTCAGCCAATGACAGTGCGGCTCCCGGGTCAAGCCTCTGATGATGTCGAGCCGGCAGCCAATCAGTGCGCGGCCTCCGTGATGATGCTACGGCGCACGGGCCAATCCTGTCGCGGCGTTAGTGAGGGGGCTCGGCTCCCTCCTCCAATCAGGGAGCAGCGGGCTCGTGCTCGGCTTCGTCGGTACCGGCAAGGTACTGGGCACTTCGCAGGGTATTTCCTGACCCCGGGCCGCGGTGGTGAAAGTGCGCAAAGGTTAAATCAATGCGCCCTGCACTGGGGAGGCCCACAGCCCTTCGGTCTCCACCACCTACGTGTCGATGAACACGTCGATCTGGCAGCACGGCAGGCGTGGTCGGTGCGGCACTCTCAATCGAGTCAGAGAGCAGCCAGCGCGCCACACGGGGCAAACAGCAGTGCTCACGATCTCTTCAGCCCACAGCAGCTTCAGGGGTCACAGCAGAGTTCTGTATTCCTTAGGAAACCTTTATGTCCCTGGGTTGCAAAAACAGGAGGCCAGCTCTTCTCAGGCCCTTGGAGATTCAAGTTGAAGACACAGCACACAGCAAAGTCTTTTTGGTTCAAGCAGGCAGGGTCACAGCACAGCAAAGTCCCTTTCTTCTTCTCAGCTTCAGTTAGACAGCAGAACAGGTCAGCCCCTAGAGCACACAGCAAGGCAATCTTCCTTCAGTTCTTCAGCAGTCCTTCTTCCAGCAGAGGTTCCTCTTGATTGTAGAATCTAATTTTCTGTTGTCAGGGGTCCTTCTCTTACACCCCTAAAAGTCTTTGAAGTCCTTTGAAGTCTTTGTGCAAGTGGGCCCTGAGCCCGGTCTAAACCAGTTCTGGGTGTTGCTGGAGCACTGGGGCTTTCCTGGCTTCCTTCTTTCTTTCAGTATCAGGGACAAGGTGACAGTCGCCCAGCGGGAGGTGGAGCCAGCATTGTGGTCAGGCAGGCACAGCCCTATTCACTCCCAGGTGCTATCTCCTCCCACTTCCCTGGCAGCAGATGCATCCTTTCATCCACGGGCTGACTCAGACAACATCCTGGGGGCTCTGCAGCCCCTGTCACCCTCAAACCAGACAGTCAATCCACAAGCAGGCCCAGGCACACAGAAAGGTTAGACAAGAGAACAGCCACTTTCTAAAAGTGCTATTCTCAAACACAGGATTTATAAACAACCCTTACTAAAAGATGTGTTATTAAATTCTGAGTTCAGGGATATCAATCACTTATGTCCCATCTTGTTCCTATGAGAAGATAGGCTGGTATCCATTGGAACCAGCCTCTCCCATGTTATTCTAGGGAGCAAGATAACCATACAGCAGTGAGCACACAAAATGGCTGCTGCTCACTACCAGAGCATGTGACCTGCACTAGTACATGCTCTACCTTACCCATACACTGCACCCTGCACAGGGGGGTACCTTGAGCCTTCCATAGGGGTGACTGATGAGCACAGACAGGGAAGGGTAAGACCCAGCCAGTGGGGACACTGGCCAGGCGGACATGGCAGTCCACTGACTGCACACAGGCACTGCGCTGGCAGGCCTGAGACACCATTTTAGGGCTACTCATGTGGGTGGCGCAATCTGCGCTGCAGGCCCACTAGTAGCATCTGTCATCACCAGCCCTGGCACACACAGTGCACTTTACTAGGGACTTAATGGTGATACAAATATGCCAATCAGGTATACCCAATCAATATGACAATTTACATAGGGAGCACTTACACTCTGGCACTGATCAGCAGTGGCAGAGTGTCCAAAGCATCTAAACCAGAAAAAAACGAAATCCAGCACAGCATCAAAAATACAGGAGGCAGAGGCAAAAAGATGGGGGAAAACCACGCCATGGGTGTCAGGTCTAACAGTCCCAAAGGCTGCCTCGCCGGGTGCCACACCTGAACTCTGGTTCTGTGTGGACTACAGAGGGCTCAATTCAGTCACCAGGACCGATGCACACCCCATCCCAAGAGCTGATGAGCTCATTGATCGGTTAGGGGCTGCACGGTACCTCAGCACGTTAGATTTGACGTCTGGGTGCTGGCAGATCGCCTTGACTGATGGGGCAAAAGAGAGGTCAGCATTCTCCACACCAGATGGGCACTACCAATTCTAGGTTATGCCCTTTGGGATGAAGAATGCACCTGCCACCTTTCAGAGGTTGGTCAACCAGGTGTTGGCTGGGCTGAAGGATTTCAGAGACGCCTACCTAGATGACATTGCAGTGCTCAGCGCCAGTTGGGAAGAACACTTGCAGCACCTCTGGGAAGTGTTGATGGCACTGCGCAAGGCAGACCTCACGATCAAGGCAAGTAAGTGTCAGATCGGGCAGGGCTCCGTTGTGTACTTGGGTCACCAGGTAGGAAGTGGCCAGGTGGCGCCCCTACAACCCAAGATTGATACCATCCTGGAATGGGAACCCCAAAGACTCAGACACAGGTGAGAGCCTTTTTAGGACTCACGGGGTACTACAGGAGGATTGTCAAGGGGTATGGCAACATTGTTGCACCCCTGATTGAGCTGACTTCCAGGAAGCAGCCCAAGGAAGTGAACAGGACTGACACTTGTCAGAAGGCTTTTGATGCCCTGAAGACTGCCATGCACACAGCACCCGTGCTTCAGGCGCCCAACTTCTCAAAATAATTCATTGTACAGACAGATGCTTCAGAGCATGGTGTGGGGGCTGTTCTATCACAGATTACTGAAGAGGGCTTTGACCAACCTGTAGCCTTCATCAGTAGGAGGTTACTTGTACAGAAACAGAGGTGGAGTGCAATTGAGCGTGAGGCATTTGCTGTGGTCTGGGCACTGAAGAAGTTGAGACCATACTTGTTTGGGACTCACTTCCGGGTTCAGACCAACCACAGGCCCCTCAGATGGCTGATGCAGATGTGGGGTGAGAACCCAAAGTTGTTGAGGTGGTCCATCTCCCTACAGGGTGTGGACTTTACGGTGGAACACCACCCTGGTACAGAACACGCCAACGCTTATCGTCTGTCCAGATTTTTCTGCCTTAGTGAAGAGAACTCCCAAGGGGAAGGGTAGTTCTCCCCACATTTCAGCTAGAGGGGACACGTGTTAGACCTGACATCATTGGCGTGAGTCTCATTCCATTTTTGAAGGATTGCCTCCTCTGTTTTGATATGTTTTGCTGGATTTATGCTTTGGGCACTGTGCCACTGCTAATCAGTGCCACAGTGCAAGTGCTCCCTATGTTAAATTGATGTACTGATTGGTTATTCCACAATTGGGTTATTTGATTAACTGTCAGCCCCTAGTACAGTGCACCATGTGTGCCCAGGGCTTGTAGATCAAATACTGCTGGTGGGCTTGCAGCAGTGGCTGTGCCACCCACAGAAGCGGCCTGTAAAGTGTGTCTCAGGCCTGCCATTGCACGGCCTGTGTGCAGTCTAGCACTGCCATGTCGACTTGGCCAAGTGTACCCACTTGCCAGTCCCTGAACCTTCCCTTTGATTCATATTAGACACCCCTATGGTAGGCCCAAGGGCAGGGTGCATTGTAAGTATAAGGTAGGACATGCTCTGATATGTGTAGCATGTTCTAATAGTGAATTACAGCCATTTTCGTTTTTCACTATTGAAGGCTACCTGTTCTCATAGGCCAGAATGGGCAGTGAAGATTATTACATTCTTATAATCCTAACTGACTCAGGGAACATGGTAGAAATTCAAATTTAGTATGCCTGAATAAAATACATATTTTAGTAAAGTTTATTTTAATATTTTGTGTTTGCAAATACCACTTTTAGAAAGTAGGTATTTGCTTGCCTAACAATTTGAGCCCGCCTCTGCCAAGTGTGTATTCCTTGTCTGGGTTTGTGTATGACAGGGCTGGGGAAATTCCAGGAGACAGTCTGGGACAGCCCAGTGGTGAATTGGGAGATTTACATCCAGATAGGAGGGGGAGAATGCACCTGGGACCTGAATAGGGCTGGGCCTTCCCTCTACAATCCTGGCTCCACCCCCTGTGGCTTGTCTGATGTCTCTGCCCTGCACAGTGAAAGGAGAAGAGGAATCCTGTCAACAGAGTGCTCCAGAGCTGTATCTTCCCTCCCCTGTGCTGGCTCCACCTCCTGTGGGGCGGCTGATGTCTCTGCCCTGCACAGTGAAAGGAAGAGGAGAGTCATGTCAACAAAGTGCTCAGGAACTGGTTTAAAGTATGCAGAGGCCTCTCTGCCTTCAGAGAACAAAGGATTTTGGGGTATAAATATTGGGACCCAGTCCCACAGACTTTAGATCACTTCTGGAACAAGAAACCTTTCTGCCAAGGAGAAGAACCAAGGAAGCTGCAGGAGTTTGGACTGCCCCTCTGCCAGTGTGCTGTTTGCTGGGTTGGCCTGCAGTGCTTGCTTTATTGCCAAGGGAAAGGAGAAGGAACTTTGTTAGGACTTTCAACTACAGAATATTCTCCAAGGGCTTGAACTGTGCTTGCCTCCTGCTGAAGTCTCAGGGCCAAAAGACTTCACCCCCAGATCCCTCCTGAATTTCCTTGCTGGGAATTCTGACTCCAGCCACTTGCGTGCCGCTGGGAGCTGGAAGCGCGACGCATAAAGAAGAAGCGTGCCGCCGCCACAGCTGAAATTGTCGCAACGCCGGAGAAGCGAGCCTTCGTCGCATCTCCCTGGAAGTGAGTGTTCATTGAAGCTGCCTGCTGTCGCATCACCGGAGAAGCGTGACACCATCGAGAGAGTCGCCATCGCATCACCGGAGAAGCGAGTCGCAGGGCCTGGCGCGGCTCCAAAGTACAGAGTCACCACAAGGCTGGCAGGGCGTTATCGCATCGTCATCGCATCGCCGCATCAAGGGCGCCATCTACTCGCATCGCAATTGGATCATCGCATCATCATCGCATCGCATCAAGGCACCATCTTGCGCACCGCAACAGGCCGAGAATCTACGCATCACCTCCGCACCGGTAATGCTCACGACGAGTCCCCTACTCTGCACAAGCATTGAGGAAGGACGTAACTGTTCCCCCGGGTCACGGAACCGACGCATCTCCCCTTCTGCGAGTCCTTTTGTTTACTTTGTGTTACGCATCCAGGTACTTTGTTGAGAACTTTGTCGCATCTACCAATAACTTGAACAAAGAGACTTTAATCATCTTTTAAGTAATCTTAAGTGTAGTATTGTGGATTTTTGTCGTTTGTGGTCTTGTGTTTGAGTCTATATAAAGAATACTTATTTTTATAAAACCTGTGTTGTGTCCATCTGTAGTGTTATCACTGTATTACTGTGTATATTCACAAATGCTTAACACACTGCCTCTGAGATAAGCCTGTCTGCTTGTGCCAAGCTACCAAGGGGGGTGAGCAGGGGTTATTAAGGAGTGTAATCCCCTTATCCTGACTTAGAGGTAAGGGCCCCTATTTGGACAAAGGTGAATACCATTGCCATCTAAAGACCCCCAGATCTAACATTGGTGGTAAGCGGTGAGGATTTGGACTTTGCATTTGTGTTTCATATACAGTGATTGGTGTACACTACTAGTGAGTGCAGACCAAACGCGACCACATACTCTTTTTTAGAATCCTTTTTCCTTGGACTGTTAGTTTTTTACTGAAGACTCCCAATTTTGTCTACCATGAGTAAACCAGCATCTGTTGCATCTATGGATCTTGATTTTGAGGAAGAGAGGTTGGAAACCTACACTGTGAAACAGCTCAAGTATATCTGCAGGAAATTGAAAGTTGCTACACCAGGCATTTCTAAAAAGGAAGACTACCAAAAGGCGCTGAGAGCCTGGGTAGAAGCAAGAAATGCCCCATATCCTGTGGTGGAGCCTGTTGGGGATGCAAATGGGCAAATTGATGGGTAAGAATTTCCAGCCAGTGGAGGGGTGCCGTCCCCACCTGGCAGCAGCATCTCTTCCAAAGACCTGTCCCCCAGGCAGCTGGGAGACAGGGAGAGAAACAGGGCACTCAAGCTGGAGTTGGCTAAGCTTAAGATGGAGGGTCATAGGGAAACAGAGAATAACAGGTTGTCTTTGGAAACAGAGAGAATAAGAATGGAGCATGAGAGAATGTTGAGGGAGTTAGAGATCAAGGCCAAGGGCTTAGAAATCAATACCTCTGGTGGCAGCGCACCATCTGTGACTTCAGAAGGCAGGGTACATATCCCCAAGGGTGTCATCAATTATTTTTACAAAGGTGAAGATATTGGGCAGTGGTTTGCAGCCTATGAGATAGCAATGTTGGCCCACCGGGTCCCTGAGTAGGATTGGGGAGCGGGGTTGTGGGGCCGCTTTTTAACTGAAGGTAGGGATACTTTGTTAGACTTGCCCAGTTCTCATAGAATGTATTTTGCCCACATGAAGGAAGCACTGATGACAAAATATGGGTTAACTCCAGAGCTCTATAGACAGAGGTTCAGAAATTGTAAGAAATTGGAGGGAACCACTTGGGTAGAATATGTGTCTTTCTTTTGCAGAGCTATGGATGGTTGGGGGAGGGGTAGCAATGTTGATAATTTTCAAGCGCTCTATGATTTGATTTCTAGGGAGCACTTGTCCGCTAATTGTTTTCCAGAGCTACCCCGGCACCTTATTGATTGCAAGTTGACTAATCCAAGAAAGCTTGCTGAAGAGGAGGACCGCTGGGTCAGTACCAGGGTCCACAAGGGTCTTGTGGGAGACTCCACCAAAGGTGGGCAGGGTCCCCAGCAGAAGAGTGGGAGGGACAAGGGTAAACAGAGGGAGTTCCAAAAAGGTCCCCAAAGTAATTCCCAAGAGAACCAAGGTGAGGGTTCCCAGCCTCCCCCGGAAGAGAAGTCAGGACCCCAGACAGGTAAACCTGTTCATAGGGGGCCTGTTTCCTGCTTTCAGTGTAAAAAGGTGGGACACCGTTGGTATGATCCCCAGTGTCTTCAGAAAGGACAGTATGTGCCACCCGTGCACCACCCTGTCAGATGGCCAGTGTAGCCCTGGGTGGGGAGACGATGGGTGCCCAAGGTGGGTGGGATCCCGCAGAAATGTCTCTTGTCTCATTAGGAGACTTTGAGATGGTCCCTAAAACGCAGCTGCCTGAGAACACTAACAAATACAGGCAATGGGTGACCATCAATGGCCATAGAGTGGAGGCTCTCAGAGACACAGGAGCAAGTGTGATAGCTGTCAAGTGTCACTTGGTCTCTGAAGAGCAGGTAGTCCCCAATGCATTCTTCCCAGTTGTTGCCGCTGACAACACAGAGAGCCATTGCAAGGTGGTTCAAGTTCCCTTTGAGTGGGGGGTCTCTTGTACTCTTCAAGTGGCTGTGACGCCATCCATGCCTGTTGATTGTCTGTTAGGCAATGATTTAGAAAACTCCCCTTGGATGAAGGTGGAGAGGACGGTGCATTTAGAGATGTTGGGTCTGCCTGAGTGGGCATGTGTGACCACTCGGTCTATGGCAGCTAAGGGGGTTCAAGAGACCCTGGAGCCTGAAAATATGACCCAGGAAAGAGAAGAGGTAAGGGACGCTGGAAACCAGCCCCTATTGTTCCCACTGTCCTGGAGGAGGCAGACCTTGAGGGGGATGCCCTGGAAACCACTGGTGAGCAAGTGTCAGAACTGGGGAACCTACCTGAGCTTACCCATTGGCAGCAAGAAGGGGGTCCCTCCAGGGAGGAATTTTGTGAAGAGCAGCAGAAGTGCCCTTCTCTTGTGGGTTTGAGGCAACAGGCCACAAACCAGGCAGCAGGTGATCAGTCTGCATCCCATTGGATCACCTGGGAGAATGGTCTCCTGTATAGCGAGCCCAAGGTTGCTGAGCCTGGGTCAGCTTGTGTGCTGGTGGTACCCCAATGCTTCAGAGCCTTCCTACTGGGTTTGGCTCATGATGTTCCTTTAGCTGGTCATCTGGGGCAGAACAAGACCTTTGAAAGGCTTGTCTCCCACTTGTATTGGCCCCAGATGCAGAAGAGTTCAGATACTCATTGTAGGACCTGTCAAACTTGCCAGGCAAGTGGGAAAAGTGGAAGGAGGCACAAGACCCCTCTCCAACCTTTTCCCTGTAGTCAGTACCCCCTTTGAACGGGTGGGCATTGACATTGTGGGGCCACTGGACCCCAAGACAACCATGGGCAACAGGTTTATCCTGGTCTTGGTGGACCATGCTACCCGGTACCCGGAAGCCATTCCGCTCAGGACAGTGACGGCCCCCGTGGTTGGACGTGCACTGATGGGGATCTTCTCCCGTGTGGGGTTCCCCAGAGAGGTTGTGTATGACCCAGGTACAAACTTCATTTCTAATTATAGGAAGTCTCTGTGGAAAGAGTGTGGTGTTACCTACAAGTTCACCACTCCTTACCACCCACAAGGTAATGGGCTGGTTGAAAGATTCAACCGGGCCCTTAAGAGCATCATCATG
This sequence comes from Lissotriton helveticus, assembly GCF_964261635.1. Lineage (NCBI taxonomy): Eukaryota > Metazoa > Chordata > Amphibia > Caudata > Salamandridae > Lissotriton > Lissotriton helveticus. The sequence continues at coordinate 1,542,885,700 of NC_136065.1, forward strand.
GGTCTTGAAGAACCAATGAGGCATAAGTGGTACGTCCTCTTGCCATGCCTTCCGTTTGCCTACCAAGAGGTACCACAAAAGTCTCTAGGGTTCATCCCCTTTGAGCTTTTGTATGGTCACCCGGTAAGAGGACCTTTGAGTTTGGTCAAGGAAGGCTGGGAGCAATCTCCCAGGAAATCTCCTCAGGATGTGTATAGTTACATGCTGGCCTTCAGGAACCAGACTCGGCATTTCAGGGATCTCGCTCAGGCGAATCTGGAAGCCAGCCAGGAAGAGATGAAGCGGTGGTACAATCAGAATGCCACTCTGATTGAGCTTCAGCCTGGACAGAAATTTTGGGTCATGACCACTGTGGAGCCATGTGCGCTCCAGGACAGGTGGAGCGGTCCATATGAGGTGGTGGAGCGCAAGAGTGATGTCACCTATCTGGTGAAGTTGCGGTCTCCAAGGAACCCTTTGAGGGTCCTTCATGTTAACCACCTGAAGCCCCACTTGGAATGGTCTGAAGTGGGCATGCTCCTAGGGACAGATGAAGGAATGGAGGAGGAGACTGAGCCTCTTCCTGACCTCCTGTCTGCAGCAGAGCAAGATGGGTCAGTGGATGGTGTCAGCCTCTCTGCCACACTGACCCCTGATCAGCAGCAAGATTGTCGCCAACTGTTGGGGCAATTATCTGATCTATTTTCCTTGGTTCCTGGTGTCACAGAGTGGTGCGTCCATGATGTGGACACTGGCAACAGTCCTCCTGTGAAGCACAAAGCTTACAGAGTGACTGACAAGGTTAGGGCTTACATTAAGGAGGAAATCTCCAAGATGTTTGCTTTAGGGGTCATTGAGTCCTCAAACAGTCCTTGGGCCAGCCCAGTGGTCTTGGTCCCAAAAGCTGCCTCGCCGGGTTCCACACCTGAACTCCGGTTCTGTGTGGACTACAGAGGGCTCAATTCAGTCACCAGGACTGATGCACACCCCATCCCCAGAGCTGATGAGCTCATTGATCGGTTAGGGGCTGCACGGTACCTCAGCACGTTTGATTTGACGTCTGGGTACTGGCAGATCGCCTTGACTGATGGGGCAAAAGAGAGGTCAGCATTCTCCACACCAGATGGGCACTACCAATTCTGGGTTATGCCCTTTGGGATGAAGAATGCACCTGCCACCTTTCAGAGGTTGGTCAACCAGGTGTTGGCTGGGCTGAAGGATTTCAGTGCCGCCTACCTAGATGACGTTGCAGTGCTCAGCGCCAGTTGGGAAGAACACTTGCAGCACCTCTGGGAAGTGTTGATGGCACTGCGTAAGGCAGACCTCACGATCAAGGCAAGTAAGTGTCAGATCGGGCAGGGCTCCATTGTGTACTTGGGTCACCAGGTAGGAAGCGGCCAGGTGGCGCCCCTACAACCCAAGATTGATACCATCCTGGCATGGGAACCCCAAAAGACTCAGACACAGGTGAGAGCCTTTTTAGGACTCATGGGATACTACAGGAGGTTTGTCAAGGGGTATGGCAACATTGTTGCACCCCTGATTGAGCTGACTTCCAGGAAGCAGCCCAAGAAAGTGAACTGGACTGACACCTGTCAGAAGGCTTTTGATGCCCTGAAGACTGCCATGCGCACAGCACCCGTGCTTCAGGCGCCCAACGTCTCAAAAGAATTCATTGTACAGACAGATGCTTCCGAGCATGGTGTGGGGGCAGTTCTATCACAGATTACTGAAGAGGGCTTTGACCAACCTGTAGCCTTCATCAGTAGGAGGTTACTTCCACAGAAACAGAGGTGGAGTGCAATTAAGCGTGAGGCATTTGCTGTGGTCTGGGCACTAAAGAAGCTGAGACCATACTTGTTTGGGACTCACTTCCGGGTTCAGACCAACCACAGGCCCCTCAGATGGCTAATGCAGATGAGGGGTGAGAACCCAAAGTTGTTGAGGTGGTCCATCTCCCTACAGGGTGTGGACTTTACGGTGGAACACCACCCTGGTACAGAACACGCCAACGCTTATGGTCTGTCCAGATTTTTCTGCCTTAGTGAAGAGAACTCCCAAGGGGAAGGGTAGTTCTCCCCACATTTCAGCTGGAGGGGACACGTGTTAGACCTGACCTCATTGGCGTGAGTCTCCCTTCCATTTTTGAAGGATTGCCTCCTCTGTTTTGATATGTTTTTGCAGGATTTATGCTTTGGGCACTGTGCCACTGCTAATCAGTGCCACAGTGCAAGTGCTCCCTATGTTAAATTGATGTACTGATTGGTTATTCCACAATTGGGTTATTTGATTTACTGTCAGCCCCTAGTACAGTGCACCATGTGTGCCCAGGGCTTGTAGATCAAATACTGCTCGTGGGCTTGCAGCAGTGGTTGTGCCACCCACAGAAGCGGCCTGTAAAGTGTGTCTCAGGCCTGCCATTGCAAGGCCTGTGTGCAGTCTAGCACTGCCATGTCGACTTGGCCAAGTGCACCCACTTGCCAGTCCCTAAACCTTCCCTTTGCTTCATATTAGATACCCCTATGTTAGGCCCATGGGCAGGGTGCATTGTAAGTATAAGGTAGAACAAGCCCTGATATGTGTCATGTCCTAATAGTGAATTACAGCCATTTTCGTTTTTCACTATTGAAGGCTACCTGTTCTCATAGGCCAGAATGGGCAGTGACGATTATTACATTCTTATAATCCTACCTGACTCAGGGAACATGGTAGAAATTCGAATTTAGTATGCCTGAACTCAGAATAATAAAATACATCTATTAGTAAAGTTTATTTTAATATTTTGTGTTTGAAAATACCACTTTTAGAAAGTAGGTATTTACTTGCCTAACCATTTGAGCACGCCTCTGCTGAATTTTTTATTCCTTGTCTGGGTTTGTGTGTGACAGGACTGGGGAAATTCCAGGAGACAGTCTGGGACAGCCCAGTGGTGAATAGGGAGATTTACATCCAGATGGGAAAGGGAGAGTGCACCTGGGACCTGAATAGGGCTGGGCCCTCCCTCTACAATGCTGGCTCCACCCCCTGTGGCTTGTCTTATGTCCCTGCCCTGCACAGTGAAAGGAGAAGAGGAATCCTGTCAACAGAGTGCTCCAGAGCTGTATCTTCCCTCCCCTGTGCTGGCTCCACCTCCTGTGGGGCGGCTAATGTCTCTGCCCTGCACAGTGAAAGGAAGAGGAGAGTCATGTCAACAAAGTGCTCAGGAACTGGTTTGAACTAGGCAGAGGCCTCTCTGCCTTCAGAGAACAAAGGATTTTGGAGTATAAATATTGGGACCCAGTCCCACAGACTTTAAATCACTTCTGGAACAAGATACCTTTCTGCCAAGGAGAAGAACCAAGGAAGCTGCAGGAGTTTGGACTGCCCCTCTGCCAGTGTGCTGTTTGCTGGGTTGGCCTGCAGTGGTTGCTTTATTGCCAAGGGAAAGGAGAAAGAACTTTGTAAGGACTTTCAACGACAGAATATTCTCCAAGGGCTTGAACTGTGCTTGCCTCCTGCTGAAGTCTTAGGGCCAAAACACTTCACCCCCAGCTCCCTCCTGAATTTATTTGCTGGGAATTCTGACTCCAGCCACTTGCGTGCCACTGGGAGCTGAAAGCGCGATGCATCAAGAAGAAGCGCGTCGCTGCCGCAGCTGAAATCGTCGCAACGCCGGAGAAGCGAGCCTTCATCGCATCTCCCTGGAAGCGTGTGTTCATCGAAGCTGCCTGCTGTCACATCACCGGAGAAGCTTGATGCCATCGAGAGAGTCGCCATCGCATCGCCGGAGAAGCGCGTTGCAGGGCCTGTCGCGGCTCCAAAGTACAGAGTCGCCGCAAGGCTGACAGGGCGTCATCGCATCGTCATTGCATCGCGGCATCAAGGGCGCTATCTTCATACATCGCAATTGGATCATCGCATTGTCATCGCATCGCATCAAGGCGCCATCTTGCGCACCGCAACAGGCCGAGAATCTACGCATCATCTCCGCACCGGTAAGGCTCACGACGAGTCCCCTACTCTGCGCAAGCGTTGAGGAAGGACCCAACCGTTCACCCGGGTCACGGAACCGACGCATCTCCCCTTCTGCGAGTCCTTTTGTTTACTTTGCGTTACGCATCCAGGTACTTTGTTGAGAACTTTGTCGCATCTTCCATCAACTTGAACAAAGAGACTTTAATCATCTTTTAAGTAATCTTAAGTGTAGTATTGTGGATTTTTGTCGTTTGTGGTCTTGTGTGTAAGTCTATATAAAGACTACTTATTTTTATAAAACCTGTGTTGTGTCCATCTTTAGCGTTATCACTGTATTACTGTGCATATTCACAAACACACTGCCTCTGAGATAAGCCCGTCTGCTCGTGCCAAGCTACCAAGGGGGTGAGCAGGGGTTATTAAGGAGTGTAATCCCCTTATCCTGACTTAGAAGTAAGGATCCCTATTTGGACAAAGGTGAATACCATTGCCAACTAGAGACCCCCAGATCTAACAACAATCAACATAATAAATTATCAATTTAATAATTAATATCAATAAAAAAAATTAATTCAAATTGTATTAAAATGTATTTATTCCCTACCCTATACTCATACAAAGCCCACAACCCACACCTAGAATTGAACTAAAAAAAAGAATTGCACAATTCACATAATTGTCAATTAAATAATTAATATTAATTAAAAACTAAATATGATTTAATTATAATTAATTTACTTGCTACCCTGTACCCATATACACCCCACAACCCGCAACTAAACATAGTTAATAATCAATTAAATAATTAATATTAATTAAAAACTTATTATTCATTAATTATAATTAATTTACTTCCCACCCTGTACCCCCTCTAAATTCCTGCACCTGAAATTTGAATTAGAAAGAAATGATTTGCACAATTAACATCATCAATTATACATTAATAATAATTAAAAATTAATTATGAATTAATTAGAATTCAATTACTTCCCATCCAGTACCCCTATTAACCCACAACCCGGTACAATACTAAAAATCACAAAATATTATTATATTATTTTTAATAACTACAAAAAATTACAACTATATTAAAAACATAAGCAATAATTATACAAAAAAATACATCATATACATTTAGAATATATACTAAAATACATAACAATGATTAAAAAACAATATTATCAGCAACTATATTTTTGTAAATTATATTAATTACTTGGATATTTTCAAAATCGTTATTACTTACCTTAAATTCGATATTCTTGACAACGATGTTCTTGCAGACGATATTTCCATTTCACGATATTTTGTACACAATATTATGGTAGGATGATATTGTGGTTTCAATATTTTGTCTGAATACCGTGAGAAAGCAACGTGAGTGGGAGAGCTAGCACATTACAGAGGGGGGTGGAAGAGAAGCACACAGGCAAGAGAGTGCAGCGCTGAGAGGGGAAGAGAAGCACACTAGGAAGACAACTGAAAAACACACGAACTCTTGTTGAGTGCTTAAATAAAGAGAAAAAAGTAGCTCCTGAAAAAGTGAGAAGTGTAAGGACACAGTAAGGTGTCCATGCTCTATGGGAGGGAAAAACACAAGAAGAGGAAGGAAAATTCACACACGCAGAAGGAAGGAAAGGAGAGAGTGAAAATTAAGCCAACCATTGGTAAGCAAAGGGCTGGCTCTAAACTCACTGTAACATAGCAACATGTTTAGCAATTGACAGCGCATGCTCTGATAAGTATTCAGTAACCAAATAGGACAGTTTCTGCATAATTCCTAGTGCATCACATGACCAGGCAAAGATGGCTGTTGTCGCAACACCTATTTGCATTGGACGCAGAACCACTGTGTACAACAGTCTGGGGAAAGCATACGATGTATGAGCGACAGGTAGAGAAACAGTGTAGTCTCAGATCTTCATGAGTTGATGATGTTTTGCTTAGCATCAGAGCCTTCCAAGACCTCTTCTGGTGAAATTATACACAGTGTATGAATGTCAGCTTGCCAGTGGTTTCAAATTGAGCTGGTACCAATCAAAATTGCTCCATTTGGTAGAAGGTTGGAAATGAGAGCTGGAGACACACCTTTAATGAGTATCAAAAAGTATACATTAACAAGAATCGGATATTTTAGGATCAGAATATATTTTGAGGAGTTGTGTAAATGGAACATACTTCATTGTAAACTACCAGAAATTACAATTCTACACTAGACTCTTTGTATTTTCTTATATACACCATGTCTCATCGATGCAATGTCTCGTCAATGCAAAAGAGGTTTGGAAACCAGCGTATCTATACAGGGACTTAGAGCCTGATTTTGAGTTTGGTAGGCAGAGTAGTGGGACATTAGCGCTGCAATCTCAACAGTACTCCGCCTTTGACGATTTTTTTTTTTAATCAAACAAACTCCCAAATTAAGAATTTGTTTCTTGAAAGCAAACAACGAATGAAACCCACACCCATGGAGTTTCCCCCCTAGATGTGAGGGACATTATTGTGTTTTTCTTGTCCATCACTGACATGGTTTTCCTGGCAGTGTCAGACAGGAAAAGGAAGGCATTACACCATCCATCCTAAATAGGGTGTCCAGAGTAATATCATTCTTTCAACGGCCCCTGGAGGTAACAATCCGTTGACTGAGTCAACAGGGGCTGTGTCCATGGGTTACATATTTTCCACCCATCTCTAAATGAGGTGGGCAGACTGGGAGTTTGGTGGGCAGGGTACTCTATTGCATTTGCTGCAGAGTACACTGTCGGCCAAACTCTAAATCAGGGCCTAAGTCTGACTAGAGCACACCCCTTGAAAAGGTCGAAGATCATGCAACGGGGAGGCGACCGGCAGGCCGAGAGGTCCCAAATATGTTGGAGTGATACTGGGCAGCCCAGCTACAAATATTTCTAATTGGGTTATAGGCTCGCGCACAAACAAGAACTGGAAGAGGAGGAGGCTACAGACAGGCTATGGATGTCTGAAGGACTGCAATGTTTGTCCATTTTTTAAACAACTATTGCATGAAAATGCTCGAAGAGTTAGAATTTGATGAAAGTGCATCTTTGGATATACATGAGTGTTTCCCTAATTTTTAATAACAGGCTTAGTTCGACAACAACTAGTTGTTGAGTTTATTATGAAGCGGCTAAGAGAATAACATTTCCACGGAGGACAATGGCTGAAGTGCTGTAACTTTGCAAAACTAGCATCTAGAAATGGCAATTTTTAAAACATAGAGTATACTGCACTGTACATAGGTGCCATGTAAAAAAGACAAGAATGGATTGAAGTAAGCTCGCATCTCTTGGGATGGGCAACATTTTAGGGCCCTATTGCGAAGTCGGATGGACAGGAATCCGTCTGGCATCTCTCTGAAAATGGAACCGAACAACCTCCTGATGTCGGTTCCAGCCCAGCTATTAGGATGCGGCCAAACTCTGTTCAGTTGCAATCCTATAATTTCCTATAAGACCATGCATTCTGAATGGAATGCATGCTCTCATAGCAAAGAGCAGAGGTGCAGTTCATCCCTGCACCTGGTGGCGGCGAACACCCATCGCAACGATGTGATCACTTCGTGGGGACATCACAACGCTATTAGAACATCGCATTAACGTTTACATCGGAAGGCACAGCAACGCTTAAACATTAACAGGGCCGGACTGGGAAAGAAAACCGGCCCTGGCAAATTGCCGCCCCCACACACCCCACTCGGGGGAGAGGGGGGTGGGGGGGGGGGTTGACCGAGCCCTTGCGGGCCGCTTTTCGGCCGATTTTGTTACAGGGCCGATTTTGCATTTTGAAATCTGCCCTGTAACAAAATCGGCCCCCAGGGGCCCAAAACCGGCCCCCACCCTTGCGGCCCACCGGGGGAAAATAAGGCCCAGAGTGCACATATTGCCCTAAATTAAATAGGTTCTAAAGGTAAGAGATGGTAGGAGTTCTGTATTTTTGTTTTAGGAGACATCAGCTTTGTATACTTGTGAAAAAAGTAATCTATGTACAAGTGTGCATTTGGTGTGCTGTTGCTAAAGCCCGTTATTTTTGGCTGCGCTGTAATGCGCAATTGGGCACATGGCGTTGATTTCTGAAGGGAAAAAAAAGGATACATAATAACTTCGAAATGTATTGGGAAGCTAGATGGGGAGGGTGTGGGGTCTGTTGCTGGCATTAGCATTTTGCTGAGCTGAGAGGTGTGAGACACATGCACTGCAGTACGTAAGGGCGTAAGTGGCAGTGTGCTCCCTTGCAGGCTCGCGTCCTCACACCTTCTTGGGCCCACGGTTGAAAATGGAGCCTCTGGGAGCCATTGTGAAACTTTTAATGAAGTTGTTGTTTTGCAGCACACAGCATGGGTGTTCCTTTCCACATAATATAGTCGCGAAAACCATGGCCGAGCTTTGTAAACACGAGGGCCTGACAGCTCCAGTCCCAGCCTGTGCGCCTCAGGAGGTCGCCTTGACCCCTCTGTGGCCCGCCAGCAGCCCCCCACTCCGTGTGTACCCTCGCGCCCAAGGGCTGCTGTCTCTCACACAAGGAGGGCAGAGCTCAGCCTGGATCTGATCCAACAGGGTGCTTCATCACTGTAAAGTCGTGGGGCCCTAGGCCCACATACTCATAATAATTGCGACACGCACACCATAGGTATAGTGGGTTAGTGAGCCACGAGCACGTGCGCTCGGCTCTTTTTATTTGCTGTGTCACGTGGTCTCGTGACATCAGTGGTGGGTGGGTGTTAGGTGTACCATTACATCCAGAACAACTAGACAGTGTCTACTAGGACACTACATTCCTCCCAAACTTTAGTAAAAATTAAGGAAAAGCAAAAAGTCCGAGCCTGTGGGAGGAAGTACATAAATATACCGTAATTACAAATTTACAGTGAGTCTCTTCAGCTGCTTGCTTGATGACGGTGATGGAAATTGCTGCTGGGACTTTATTTCTTCTTGGCTCAACGTCCTGGTTCTCGGTGGGCGTGCTCTTCTTGGCTTGCGCCGTGGACATGTGGTGGTCAGTCCACGGAGATCTTGCTTTTGAGGATGACGTCAAACAGGATGACCGGATGTTAGACTTGGATGATGTTGTCTTCAGATGGTTCATCGGTTTCTCCACTGTAAGCAGCTTGGCTTTACTTTACAAAGGATGGAGTGTTCGAAGGACATTCTTCTCACTAGCACACCCCTCTCGCGGGTGTTCTCCTGCCACGAGATATCACCGGAGGCCCTTTTTACCAGGTTTCCACTGGGCCGGGTATTATTCCACAGCGTTGCTCCAACTCCACAGTCTGCGTGTGAATGGAGGAGTCGATGGGGTACTACCTCACAAAGTCCGTAGCTCCACCTGAAGGGTAGTTGTTGACTCTTGCCTTTGCGCACAAGTTCCTCATCTTCCTGGGACGTGCAGGTTAGACAGCGATGGACTCATCTCTCGTGTTGGGACCCTCTGCCACCGGTGTCCCTGAGGCCTTTGCCCCTTGGATCTCCACGGGCTGGTGTGGAATTGGTCAGTTCTCCTTATTCAGGCCATCTGAGCTCCCTCCGCTTCCAGACTTCCGTTCAATCCCAAAGGTGGGTGTTGCCAATGGTCCGGCCTGTGCTCTCGTGAATAGGTGCCTGTTCTGTTCTTGGTGTTATCAGTGTTCTCCTGGATGTGCGGGTCACTGTACACGATGTTGTGGTGTGTCACCTCTTCTTCTTCTTGTAGGTGTGTGGACTTGTTACACCTCTCTTCACCTTTTCCAGAAGTTGTTGATGATGACGTCGTGCCACATGACTTCTTACTTCAGTTCTCTTCTTCATGGCATCGTGCCACTCTTCTCCTTTTCACGACACAGTGCGGTCACCTTTCTTCCTTGGTCTTGCTGACCAGGCTTCTTCAAGCAGCGTGCACTCCGCTTGTTTCCGTCGGGTCCTGTCCTGTCTTTAGGACACTGTCTTCTCTCCACTCTTCGGTGACTGGACCGGTCATTACGATCTTCTCTCTTGCCTCCTATCACTTAGTTACTCTTGGTGTTGCGTCCGTCTCTCTGGGTCTTCTGATCTCTCGGTTTACGGACGTCTTCTGGCAGGACATATTCATCCTGACTTGGCAGAATTTCTTCGCTGCGCCTTTATGGCTGGCCAGCATTCCGGCAACCTCTTGGCAGGTCGGCTTTTTGTTTGGGCGCCCCCCTGGCTTGTCAGATCCTCCTTTTCTTCTTGGGTGATCTTCTTTGCTACCAGATGGGGTGGACAGCTTGCTCTTCGTGAGTCTTCTTGCTATCCGTGACCGTTGGGATCGCTATTAGTTCTGCTGCAGTGCTTTTGCGTTGGCGCAGTTTCTCCTGCGCTCTTCGTGTGCTCTGCTTTTCCGGAGGGTTGGCTTCACCTCTCCATGGACCTTCTCCGGTGGGTGCACTTCTCGTGCTCGCTTACGGTGAGGCTCTTTAGCTTCTTGGGGCGTTCACCTTGCTTGGTTGTTTCGCCTCCTTTTGGCTGCGGGGTAACTTTGCGTTACTCTTCCGTTGCACGTCAGTGTGCATTGCAGTGGCAAGTTCTGGCTTCACTTGGTACCGTCGTGATACGTCTTCAGTGTAGCTTTGTTCCTTGCACGTTTAGTTTCTTTGGCGTTGTCGCTCTTCCACTTGCGTGTCTCACTTTTCTTCTTCACACTTGGGTACTTGCCTTGCACGTCTTCTGGTGCTTTGGGTGTGGCTTCCTTACTTTCAGGCGCTGTCTTGTACTGTCCGCGTCCGGGGTACACTTGCGCTCTTCCAGTTGGTTGCCTGTGAATCTTGCAGCTTGCGGTAGATGTTTCTGACTCTCCCTCGACGTCCAGCGTGAGGTTGTCTTCTTCTGCGATTGCGGTGAGCACCTGTGGCCACAGGCGTCACTTCTGCAGTGGTGATGGGTCTCCGTCTTCGTCTGCGTCGCTGCAGGCTTGCTTTCCCTGTAGGCTGTCCCTTGTGCTTACTTGTGCTTGTTTGGTTCTTGTGGCTTGTTTTGGTACACTGCTCACCAAAGTCCACTAGATGGCAGTGTAGGCTGTTGGTTTTCTTTCAGCAGCTGCTGGCCTCTTCTTGGTGACTTTCCTTCTTGAAATCCCGGGCTCACTGCCTTCCCTGGAGTGTGCATGAGAGGAGGGGGCTGGAGTCACTGCTGGCTGCAGGTAAGTCCCTTTACTTTTGTTTTAAAGCCGGGGCAGTGTGTAGCTGTGGTGTGGGCTCTCACTCTGCTGCAGGATGCCCTCTCGCTGGTCTTCTTTCTTGCCAGGTGCTCAGGGGGTGGGGGCATCTCTTTGTGCTTCTGCAGCCCTACTGTCCACTTTCTTCTGTCCCTGTTTCACCCTCCCTGCCCTTATGTCTCACAGTCCTCGCGGGGGGGGGGGCATATTCAGCTCATGCGGGGTGAGCACCCACTGGCTTGTTTCTTTTCTCTCCTCCCGGCACTTTTCCTTTTGCCTGCAGTCACTCATGACCTCGTTCCTCACGGCCGACGACTTGACCTTCTTTCACTCCCTCCATGCCCTCCGCCGCCGCAGCTCCACTTGCCACACGCGGCGCGGCGGGGGAGGATGTAGGCTGCTTTCCGGGTCGCTCTCAGGCAGGTGAGTGACTCTCGAGCTGCACTGGCAGGGAAGCGCTGGGGGCATGGTCCGGTGTGTGGAGTCGGCGGGTAGGCTCCGCAGTAGATTGCAGCGCTCCTCACTCTTTCTCTCGGGCAGGCAGCGGCGGCCGGTGTCAATGTAGTCCGGCCCCGCTTGCTTTCACTTTCTTCTCTCCGCCCGCGGCACTTCACACATGCAGGGCGGCGGGAGAGACGCTGCAGGCAGGCCGCGGGTGGGCTCCGCTGGCCTTGCTGAAATCATTGTCCATCGGGGGTCGCCTCAGGCAGGCCGCGGGTGGGCTCCGCTGGCGCTGCTATCTTTTAAAGTTTATTGTCGGCCGTCTCGTGCTCTGGCCATGCGGGTGAGCTCCGCTTCTGTGTAAACGATGAGGGGGGTCGCTTCTGGCATGCGCGACCCCTCTGGGCCCTTCACAGCTCCTCGGCTCACCTCCAGCCTACGGGCCTTGCAGTTGGGCTCCGGCCGCGGCAGGTGGGCTCCGTCCGGTCTCTCCTCATCGGGGCAGTCGCGGCCGATGCGGGTGGGCACCGCACGGTCCACTTGGTGCAGGAACGCCTCCTTCGGCACGGCATGGTCAGAGAGGTGCGGGGTCAGCTCCTGATAACCTCCTCCTCAACGGCTAGGCCCGGGGCAAGGCTTACACCCCTCGGGCATCTCGGCTGCCGGCGCCACCTCGTCAGGGGGTGCCCTTCACACGGGCAGCATTCTCCTCCCTTTTTGCAGTGGCTGCGTCGCGTGGAGTTCGAACCACTCCCTCGTCGCCATTGTAAAGTCGTGGGGCCCTAGGCCCACATACTCATAATAATTGCGACACGCACACCATAGGTATAGTGGGTTAGTGAGCCACGAGCACGTGCGCTCGGCTCTTTTTATTTGCTGTGTCACGTGGTCTCGTGACATCAGTGGTGGGTGGGTGTTAGGTGTACCATTACATCCAGAACAACTAGACAGTGTCTGCTAGGACACTACAATCACCATGCTGAAATGCGCGCTCATTACCACATAACTGACCGCCGTGTAGCCGCTGGAGGTGGCTGATGAGGGCACAATGCCAAGTGAGCATCCTTGATCTGGTGAGAGACATTCCTTTTACTTGTCGCAAGTTTAATTGCCACCTTTTTTATGGCTAGTGCCATCTGCCTATCACTTACATCAGAATTTGGGATTCAAGAGTTTTTATTCTCCCCTTTTGCAAATTATTTTCACTTCTCCAGATCCCTCTCTAACAGTACAGTCACACCACTACTTGAGTCCTGGGCCCTGCCGGGTCGGAATTATCACAGGTGGAGCGGTGAGCTTCATTCCTTTTCTCTTTATTTACTTATCCCTGCTATTTTTAGGCTTCTCCTTCTGACTCTTGTCCTTCCTCCTCCTTTACTTCTTTCTTTAGACTTCCCAAGAGACAGTTTTTTCCATCATAGGTACGATCAACCTTTTTTATACTACCACATAAAGTACCTGCATGGTTTAATTTTCGAACACTCCCTCCACCAGTCCTTTGAATCGCGTGCCAGGTTTACTCTGTTCTTTCTGAGTCTTGATATGCCATGAGTCAGTGGACTTTCCACCCCTTTTTACCATATCCCTCCTTCTTTCACAAAGACACTCCCCTGTCACACTACCCTCACATGGTAGATCCCTCGTACACAGCGAGTGTTTCACGGACTATGAGGTTTTTTCCTTTGGCATGGGTTTCCCAATCATTGACAGTCTCTGTATGAGACTTGTCACAAGGAGCTTTTTAACTTATGTATACTGTCATCTGTTCCACCTATGTCCTTTGTATCTTCCCCAGCCCTGAGGAGTCGCGGGAATACAATCCCACATGCGACGAAACACGTGTCGGCTGGATTGCTTAAGAGAACATTAAAACAATTACTCATGTACCACTTGATGAATTTCTTGTTTGTCATCAGGCTTTGTTGTTCTTTGTAAATGTACATGTGTCTACATTGACACACTGTGTTATGTGCAATTTTTGTGTGCAAGGGTATCCCGTTGCGACCCTTAGATGTGAATGTCTGAGGTCACCGCCTGAGTATCCGAATACTGTCTGGATCAATTTATGTTCAGTTTCTATGATTTGACTTTACTGGTCACTGAGCGTTTGCTGCTTTACTACAATTATTAATTATTTAGACCCATGTTTTCATGGGTGTGTGTGTTATTTTTTTTAAAAATGTCTTAATGGTATTTTATGTTTCATTCAAAGATCACTTTATTTTGGTGCTTCTTAAAAAAAAGCTGCAGCATTGCAGCTCCGTTTTTCTTTGAAAATGCCAGTGGTCGCTACGCTCCACCAAAGAGAGTGAACTCAAGAGGTGCGTACAACGAGCCGGAAGGTAAAGGGTGCCCATTGGGCTCTCCCTTCCACCTGGGCACAGCTCATTCTCTCACCACCTGGCAAAGACCTGAATCCGCCTAGACGGGGACCCGGGCAGGCATTACTGTGCCGTCTGTAATTAGGTAGGAAAATGGAAAGGATGAAGGAAGCTTGCGGTTAAACACAGGGATAAAAGACTTCATCTGACTTCATTCTGCAGACGTCTCTGGGCCAGATTACATTCAGTTTCTCCCAAGGCGGATATGATAAATTGAGTTATTAGTCGGAAGTAATAATTTTTGGCACATCTATATTTAGTCCTGGAAAAGCAGACATGAAGATTAATGTTGTAACCATAGTTACAGATCTTACATTTTTAGAAAGCATATATTTTATAGGACTAGTTATCAACGCATTGTCGTTTGGGCGGCTGGTGAGGTGGGCCTAGGCAGCGACTTTTAAGGCAGACAGGGTACGATGGACTTATTGTCCATCACTCCAAACTGGGTTTGTTTTTGAACACATCAATGTCTTGCATGACCAGTCACTCGAGTAACCCCCAGTGCTGTCCTAAAAAGCTGATCTGTTTAAAACTGGATTTGTTTGAATGTTAAATGGTTAGAAATTAATTCCGTACGTTTAGTTTAAATGAATACAAGCTGGTTTATTTCGGTTTTTATGCATTTTTTTAAATATTTCCAATGATAGAGTGGATTTAACAGGACACAGGCCCAGAATTACTAAAACTTGGTACTAAGTGTGGATCAAAAATAGGCCCTGGAGGAATTTCCATTACGCCGGAGTAATCAGAGTAATTCTGCATTACTCTTTGACACGCAATAACCGATAATTATGTGATTACTCTAGCTTGCATAATTTGGGGGGAAACACGCCCCAATGAAAGCACATTTAGCTAGCAATTTGTGTTCTACTGCATTTAATGACATTTCATAGCGCAAAATGCATCCTTGAGTCCATTTTGGACATGAGGGTGCCTTTTCACTCACTCCGTACCTAACAAAAATGAATGTGTCCATCTGTAGCAAAACTGGTGCTCATGTAAAGCGCTCTGACACCTGATTTCTTCAAGTCTAGTTCGCACTATAAAATCCTCAACAACATTTTTCTGTTGTTAAAAGATGGATTTGAGGGTTCCTTTTTGCACTAAGCAATAGCGCTAAATGTAGAATTACTTTTCTCATATAATTCCACATAATCTTGTTGAATTCTTAGGTAATTCCATGTGATTATGCTACATGGAATTATGTGAGTTACACCCAGACATAGTCAAACACTGACACAATCCTGCACAAAGTGTGGACTCACTTTCCAGCAGCAGCTCTAAAGAAAAGTATCACTATGTTGCACTACTTTGCATCCAGGGAGCATACCATTGGTGATACATGGGCATTCCCATGCAAACATCCATGCCATCACTTAAGTAAGTAAGTAAGTCTTTATTGCTTGATTAATTAAAATCTTAGCAGTCAGTACGGTATAAAAACACATCTATATAGCACAATTTCATATTTCCTTAAAAACGGGAACACTGTATTCTAAAAACAAGAGTGTATACTGGTTAAAAATACATATGATAAAATTATAATGAGCTTCTTAATTCGGTCAAAGTCTGTATGCGAGTCCCGGGCTTACGTCCTCACCTGGGTCCATAGATCTAAAGAGTTATTTGTTTAGTCATAACCCGCTAGTTTTGGTGTCTTTGCGGGGTGGAGATCATAGTTAGCAGCCATGGCTCGTGCAGGGCGTTACACCGGGTGGTGACGTCAGGCAGAGGAGGGGCAGGGTGGGGGGTTGTAAAATACAGGATATGGACGATGTCAGGTAAGTACGGAAAAAAATAAATAAA
Source organism: Lissotriton helveticus (assembly GCF_964261635.1). Lineage (NCBI taxonomy): Eukaryota > Metazoa > Chordata > Amphibia > Caudata > Salamandridae > Lissotriton > Lissotriton helveticus. The sequence continues at coordinate 1,542,901,425 of NC_136065.1, forward strand.
ACAAATTTTGTTGCGCGCGCTGCATCACATTTGGCGAACCAGCACGCGCAACGAAATTCGTTTTTATTTTCCGGTACTTACCTGACATTGTCTATATCCCGCATTTTACAACCCCCCCACCCTGCCACTACTCTGCCTGATGTCACCGCCCGGTGAAACGCCCTGCACGAGCCATGGCTGACAGTTAGGCACCTGGCGGGGGGCCATGGACGTGGTAGAATGTGCTCAGGTTTCTGCGCCTAGTTTTGTTTGTACTTCTTTCATAAAGCGGACAAGACTGCAAGCTAGTCTAACATTCGCCCCATCGAAGCATGCCTCCACTGCCTGTCTGCAAGACCAACTATGCAGTTCATTTATATGTGGCTTTAACAGTTCTCTCCTCTCCTGGTCAAGAGACTTGCAGATACACAAAAAGTGCAGGACATTTTCATTGGTTTCTCCACATAATCTGCAGAGGGTGGGTTATAGATGAGCGTTTCCAGGGGGGCATGTGGGTTTGAACAGGTAGAATCCTCATCTTCATTGCCAAAAAGCGTTCCTTCAGCATTCTGGAGAAGCTGGTGCCTAGGTACAGTTGTGGTGAGCTTTTTGAGTAACTTTGAATCACAAACCAGCTGTGCGCCCTCTTTTGTAAGTCTGCTCGATCTTTTTCAACAGAGACGAGGTTTATCGACTTATTTACCAGGACTTTGACGCTGTTAAAAGGAAGTCCGGCTTTCCAGATGTTCTGAAGGGCTAACACGCTGATCCCTGATTGGAGATAACCCATAGCCAGGGAGTTGTTTTTCCTTGTGATATCTTTCTATAGAAACAAGTTTAGTGATCCGGCCGCGGAGCTCTTTATTTTGTACCAGCTTTTAACGTACGCACCTTTCCGGTTTATTGCCTGGTTTGGTAATCCGAATTCAAGTATTAGTTGCGCTGGGGAGTTGTATTTTGGCAGCTTGAATATTATTCTCAGTGCTTTAGAGGCTGTTTTGTCCTAGGTTATTTCGTCCTTCCCTCACATGGCCTCACTACCGTAGGTTATCGTTGGTAGGAGCTTCGCTCGGAGTACTTCGAGCAAGTGGAGTAGGTTTGGACCAGTTATTTTGATTTTAAGATTTTTCAAGGTGATAGCTGGGAGAGTCCCTCACCTTTGAATTGCCTCTTTTTGTTGGACGTACGATCCTTTGTTGTCGAAGATTATTCCTAGGTATTTGTACTCTGTAACCACTTCGAGTTCGCTCTCACCCAGTTGCTATTTTGATTGTTTTTTTGCGCCTCGCTGGTTTAATACCATAATTTTCTACTTATCTAAGTTGATTTCCAGCCCGTTGTTTATGGCAAAGTTGTTTGTGGAGTTGAGTAAATGCTGTAAGCCAACTTGGGTTTGGCTGATTAATAACAGGTTGTCGGCATACAATAAAGTTGAGAGGGGGAGGCCACCCACATTTGGTGCATGATGATTGCAATTGCCTAATTCAGTTGACAGATTAGCTATAAAAAGGTTAAATAGGGTTGGAGCGAGGACGCAGCCCTGCTTTAGGCCTCTGGTCGTTAGAATCTGCCTAAACACAATGGTGCTGCTCCCCAGTTTTATTTGAACCCATGTCTCGGTGTGTAATAAAATGAGTTGGTTCAGGAGGGCAGAAGGGATTCCCCATCGAGCTAGCTTTGACCATAATTTTCCTCTATCAATGCTGTCAAAAGAGGCTTTACAGTCGATAAAGCAAACAAATAATGATTGTCTCGTTGCTTTTGCAGAGTCAGCTAGGAGAGAGAGGGCCAGAATATTTGTGGTAGTACCCAGGTTTTCCTGGAACCCTGTTTGGTTGATTGGGATTAATGTTTTTTCCCTGGCCCATTCCTGTAGTTCGACCAATATGAGGCCTGCGTAGTATTTGGCCTCAATGTCTATAAGAGCTATAAGCTTATAGTTTTTTGGGTAGCCCTTTTTATAGATGGCCCTTTTTACAGATGGGGGAGATAATTGAGCCTTTCCACGATTCTGGGTTTTGTTCCTGTGTTGGCGATGTTAGCAAAGAGAGGTAGTAATGCGGTGGACCAATATTTTGGGTCTTGTTTGTATAATATTGGTGGCAAACCGTTGGGCCCTGGTGCTTCCTCTCGATGGCTTTGCTTAATTCTGTTCTCAATCATTTTGGGGGAGAAGTTGAGTGGTAGTCCGTTCACTTGGGGGGTGATGACGGGGGGGTTGGGCGCAGCTACATTTTGCAAATTATTATGTGGTTCGGAGTTAAAGTAGGTTTGTAAATGGTCTGCCCAAACGTCCTCCGTTATATGTGAGTTAATCCCTGGTGCCAGTGGGTTCTCAATGCTCTTAACCGTTTGCCAAAATCTTGCGCTGTTGTTCGCTTTTGCGTCATACAGTAGTTTTGCCCATAATGATTCTGCGTTATCCTCGTTTGCGCACCAAATGATTTTGTTTTTCCTCATCCGAAGATTTCTTAATTCTTCTACGGTTCCGTCGATCGGGTTGATTTGGCAGAGGGTGCGGATTGCTCTATTTATATCTCCCCTCATTTGTCTTATTTCGGCGTATTGGGTTAAGGAGAGGTGAAAGTGCTGGCTTTTTGCCACCCTAACGCTTTGTTTTTGCTGGTACTCTCTTTTAACTTGTTGCGAGACTGCTGTAGGGGCAAGCTGACCTAGAGCTTTGGTGAAGATTTCCCAGGTGGGGATGATGTTTTCTTGGAAGGGATTGGTTTCCTCCCACAAGGTTTTTGCGGCGATTGATAGCTTTTCTGGTTCACGTAATTTGCATCTAATTCTTCTGTGTTGGTATCTCGTCATAAAGTGGGAGTCTGGGTTTGCGTATGTTAAGGCAGTACCCTGGATGTTAAGAGTGAGCTCTTGCGGTTGGTGATCGCTGTGATCTGACACCCCAATCCTAAAGTCCTTTGTTAAGCCAACAAGTGGTAAAGCAAGGAAGGTGTAATCGATTGCGGTATTGACTAATTGTCTGTGAAAGGTTGGGGCTTGGGGTCTGTCCCTTAGCGTGCGGCCGTTTAGCGCTACCAACGATAGGCTTTCCAGCTCTCTCAGTAAGTCCTTCAAGGTCTTGGTAGGTTTGCCCCACTTATATTTATCCTGGGAGAAGATCCCCCATGCTCGTTGATTGTTGTCTTCTGGGCTGTCTTGGTCTGTGCCCACGACAAGACACATATTAAAGTCACCTGTTATAATGTAACTCGAATGTTACTTCTCCGTTATTAGCTGTGTCAGTTCAGCCGTTAACTGCTTCGCGCCGTTCCTCTTACTCTGAGGGTGTATGTAGATGTTTACCAGAATTAAGTGCTCTAGATTGCTGTAGCTCTGCATTTCGAGCTGGAGTGCCATTATTTTAAGGGATGCGTTTTTTTTGCTTATTAGTTCTTTTGCTGTGGATTTAGCTTTGATCGAGGCATAGATGGTTAATCCTCCTTTGCAGTGGCCGTAGTTTGAGTTTCGAACTGCGGGAAGGTGGTAGGTTTTAAAGCCTTGGAAATGGAGGGGGACCTCCAACCAGGTTTCCTGTAGGAGTACTAAGTCAAAATTTTGGAAACATGACTGTAGTGAATGGTCGCTAACTTTGGTCCCGAGGCCGTTTGTGTTCCATGAACAGAGTTTTAAGGTTCCTTCCCTGTTCCCCTGTTTGGTGTTGGGTCATGGGTTCTCTGATCTTAGATTTATAGTTTTAGATAACCAGGTCCAGTCGGTTGGGAAATGGCTTCCTTGTTGTCTCTAGCATCCCCCATTTGTGGGGCTTAATGCGTCTGGGCCTGCTGGCGAGGTACTGCGGGCTCCTTTGAGGACTGGAATGATTTGACATCACCCTCTCGAGCTGTTGGGTAACCTCTTGTTGGGATCTGAATGGTGTTGGAGCAGCGGGTCCGGATAACCAACTGGTCGATGTTGTTGCACTCGGATCCCCCAAGCTTCTAGTTGGAATTCTTCACTTAGGATTCTCTAAGCTAGTTCTGATGTTGCCCATTCGGTCCTAGTTATCTCTTGGTCGGAAAGATGTTTGACGGTTACAAATTCTACTGACAGCAGATCTTGGGTTCTGATCCCGGACAAACTGCTGATTGCATTTAGGATTTGGAGAATGTTACCACGATTTAGGGTGTCCCTTCATCCTTTTGATTTGTACTCTGGGACAAACAGAATTATTTTTGAAGTGTCGGATTGACCGTTGTTCACTGAGTTTCTGCTGCATAGACGCCTACAGACTCGCTCTTTGCTTGTGAGTGTGGTTTGTGGTTTTTCCGCTTCTTTGCCCGTGCTGGGGCTTCACTCTTTGGGGTTAAGATTTTCATCAGTACTTGGTTGTGGGGGAGTGATAGTTTTGATTTTTGTTTCTAAGTTGGGTTTAACCACCCAGGACTGATGCTGGTTGATATCACGGGCTACTGGGTGTCTGCCCGTAGTGGGGACCTCGCTTCCTTGTATCTTGGGCTTATGGCTGCTGATCTCTTTTTCTTGATGGTTAATTGGGTGTTCGTTGTGATCATTGAGGTGGACCTCAACTACTCCTGCTGAATTTGTTGGAGCCTGTGCATTAATTGGGGTCTGCTCCAGTTGTTGGATGTTTAACACGCCGACTTCTTTGAGCTCCTGCTGAGGGCCGTTCTAGAGATTTGGTATAATTGGGAAGTATGATTTTATAAGTGAGTTCGTATGCCTCCCTTTCCTCCTTTGTTTCCTTCGCTGCTTGGAGGTTTGCCCGTTGTTCTGCGCAGCCGTTCCTTCTTTAATGGTTGCTTCTTGTATTTTTGGGCTACTACTAGTTACTGCCCTTAGTTCGAGGTTCGTAAACTCCACACAACTTACGGGTTTGGAGAGTGGTTGGGTGAATGGTCCGTGGGGGGGCCTTTGAGTCCAGCTGCCATCTCTCGGCCTGCCTCGTGGGGGTTTGGGTCCATAAAGTGAGTTGCTTCTTGGTTTGTTCTTTTTGCTGACCCTTTGCCGTTCCCTGATAGGTTACAAATGGTAGTTGGATTAGGGTCTTGAACGGCCAGTTCTTGGATTTCCTTGTGTGCCCTCTTGGCGGAGGCAGTTAGGCAGTCGGTTGCAGGACCTCTAATACTGGAATTGACGTTATCACCGTCTGATTTGGAGCTTATGCCTATGTTTTTCAAGTCGATGAGGAGGTCACTCATCACTGTCAGTAGGGTTGCAATTTTTTCCACTATTAGATGGCAGGTACAGCTTGGTGGGAGTATGGCTGATTCACGTTGGGCTCTTTCTATGAAATTATTCATATCTGAGAGCTTGCTGTCAATGCTGGTGATGTGTAGTGCTAGACAGTTGAGAAGGGTGAGCTGGATGTCCATTTTGTCAGAATGGTATTCCAAAGCTTTGGTGGAGAGTTGTATAGTGTTTAAGAGGGAGGCCCATATTCCTGTTTCGGTTTGCGGAATGCTAGCGTCAGCCTTTTTGGGGGTACTTCCCGATTCTTAGGGGACCGTTTCTTTTTTGTCCTTGGATGTATATGTGGTAACCACGTTTTCCAATTCTTCCTTAGTAAGGATGGAGTTATTGTTACCTGCTGGGATTGTTTCTTCGGAATTGCCCTCTGCAGATGCCGCTCTGTTAGTTGGTTTGGGTAGGGAGACTTCTGGAGAAGATTCTGGCAGAGTTCATTTTAGAAGCTTATAGTTTATGCTATTACTTGTGGCTATGTCGTCTGCTTTCATCTGAATTGCTGCGATTTCCTTCTCACTGTCTTTACGTTCCAGATTGAGTTTGTGATTGTTGAACTCGTGATAGCAATCGATGAAGTTGAATGTCGGTTGTGGTGAAATAAATGTCGCTCTGGATGGTTTTGAATCTGTTTTATCTTGGAGAGAAATGATCGTGGAGCCTGAGAAGTGAAATACCTCTGACTTTGGGTCAGAAGGAGTAGAGGGTAGTGTAACTGGGGGAAGCATATTGCCTGGCGGGTCAGTACTGTGATTTCAGGCTCTAGGGGGATCGTAGGTGGTGCCATCGGTGGTTCCATTGATTCTTCCTGGAATGGCAGGGGGGCTGGGGAAGGTGCAGTTTCTTGGTATAATGGGCTCAGTTCAAATGCACCCTGATTGTTTTTCCGTGGTTGGTTGTAGGGGGTACGGTTACTGCCAGTAGTCCAGTTTTTTCTTTTTCTTTGTGGGACCCTCTGTGTCTTATCCCTCCTGATTTTATTGAATGGATGAACGAACCGGGAGGTGGTGGGGCTGATAGTGCTGGTACGTTTTCTGGGGGCTGAGGGTGTAATGGCGAGGGGAGATTCAATTGGTTGTTGATGTTAAAGTTTAGTAGCGCTCCTGCGTCTTTGATGAAAGAGAATTTGGAGTACATTTTAGGTTGATGTTGTTTTTTCCCCTGAGATGTTAATTGTTTCTGGGCATTTTTTACTCCTTCTACTCCTGGGTCTAGATCGAGGTCTACAAGCATAATTCCTGGCGCTACGGGGCCTTTGTAGGCCACCTTTTCTCTTACAGTCGGAAGGGTTAATGTTTGAGGGCTGCTATTGGTCGACCAGTTTAGGTCCTTAATATTTTGTTTTTTCTTTTTCCTAGTGTTGGTAGCGACTGTTATAGCTCGCCTCTCCTTGCCAGACCTCATTGTCGGCTTAGGACCGGCTGGATTGTGCTAAGGTGATCGGCGGGTTGTAGGCGGGTTTAATCCTTCGCTGCTTTTTTTTTTTTAATCTGTTGGTGATATGTTGCAACACTAGGCCAATTCCGCTCCCGATTAGTGGTAGTTTTAATGGCGGTGTTGGAGGCTTCGTTTGGTTATTGGTGGTTATAGGTGGTTATTGGCGGGGACTGTCCCCTGTTGGTGCTACTTGGTTAAATACTTTCCTTTATCCCCCCGATTTTTTGCGACTTTTGACATTTTTCGAGGTTTTTTGACTCCTAGATCTCTGTTTGCATTACCCTTTAGTGCAGTAAAGGGCTTTACCATGCCATCACCTGTGTCCCTCCAAATATGTCTCCAGTAGTCAGTCCACTATCAGACCGAAAATCGGAGGAGAACTGGCCTGGATACCACTGCCTTCAACCCCACTGCTAGCTTTACCTTTTTGCAAGTCTGTTATCACTAATATTACCTCTTCTTTTGTTAATGGGGCATCTACCATCTCTCTTTGGTCCTGTTAATTTATTTTTACTTCTTTAAGTGTAGTTTCTATATATGCCTCTCCTACACTTTGAGACTACATATATGCAATGTGTAGGTATTCTGAAAAACCAAGTTAATGTCTGAGTGTGCCAACTCTCTGTTTCTCCCCCTCAATCTTAATATCTTCGATGGGTGTTTCTACTTGAGGATACTTTTTTATCCTCTCCCCTATGAAGTCTTTGTCTCTATGCTGTGTTCTTAAATGTGATTATCAAACCTTATGCATCCCCTGAATTAATGTTATTCTCTGTTATCACTCCATCTATCTAGGTGCAGGAGTCATTCATGCACCTGTGTTTTTAGGTCAGCTTCTAAAGTAATGAGTTCTTCAATATAGATGCAGTTCTGTGCCGTAGTTCCAGTCCTTCAGTTCCCTCTCAGCACTACTTTGAACGTTTCTCATTCAGTTGCGTAGCTTGATGCCGCATCGCAGTTGTTTTTAAAGTAACTCTCAATATCATTGTGTATTGTGTACCTGGCCCCTGGATGCCCCATCAAATAGTGTCCCAAACCACTTCGGCCACATGGGCATCCTTGAGCGCATACTAATCATCTCTTAGAGCGCAGTGATCAGGAGTGAATGATCTGACAATTGTGACATACCATTTAATGCGCAATTCATGACCCCCACCCACAGAATGGAATCCACTATGTATGGCATGACTATACTATAAGTATTACAAATAATACTTCCGTGCTATGTAGTAGCCTGTGCACCATCACATATCTACCCTCTGAATCTGCCATTGCATTATGCACCTGAAGAGAACTCAAAACACCATCCACCTCAGTTCACCGAGCACACTGTTGGATATGTCTAACCTCTCAAATGTTTTATGTAGTTTCCACACTTCTTCAGCAAGGTGCATTTCTCACAAACAAGTAATGTCTACCATATGCCTTTTTATGTATGAGTGTGGTTTTTGGGATAGTTGTTGAGTCCTCTCACATTTACCGCTACTCCTTCCTAAGTCAATGTGGAGTGCTATTCTGTGCTCTTGCTCCAATGCCATTTCCTACCTGCTTTTAGATTTTCTGCCTCATGTGTCATTGCCCATAAAAAGAGCTGATTCTCTCCCCAGCTACAACTTCACCCCACATAGACATCAATCAATCAGGCAAACCATTTATAGAGTGCGCTACTCACCCGTGAGGGTCTCAAGGCGCTGAAGAGGGGGTGGGGGGGGTGCTACTACTGCTCGAAGAGCCAGGTCTTGAGGTGTTTCCTGAAGGAGAGATGGTCCTGGGTAGTTCGTAGGTGTGCGGGGAGGGAGTTCCATGATTTGGCTGCCATGTAGGAGAATGATCTTCCTCCGGTGGTGGTTCTGTGAATCCGTGGGACGGTGGCGAGGGCGAGGCTGGCGGAGTGGAGCTGGCGGGTGGGCGTGTGGAACGAGAGGCGGCTGTTGAGGTATTCAGGGCCCATGTTGTGGAGTGCTTTGTGTGCGTGGGTGAGGAGCCTGAATGTGATCCTCTTGTTGACGGGGAGCCAGTGCAGGTTTCTCAGGTGGGCGGATATGTGGCTGTGGCGAGGGATGTCGAGGATGAGTCGTGTGGAGGCGTTCTGTATGTGTTGTAGTCGTTTCTGGAGTTTGGCGGTGGTTCCTGCGTATAGGGTGTTTCCGTAGTCCAGTCGGCTTGTGACGAGGGCCTGGGTGACCGTCTTTCTGGTTTCGGTGGGGATTCACCGGAAGATCTTACAGAGCATGCGTAGGGTGTTGAAGCATGATGACGAGACGGCGTTGACTTGCTTGGTCATCGTGAGGAAGGGGTCCAGGATGAATCCCAGGTTGCGTGCGTGATCCGAGGGTGTCGGTGCAGTGCCCAGCGCCGTGGGCCACCAGGAGTCGTCCCAGGCGGAACGGGATTGTCCGAGGATGAGGACCTCCGTCTTGTCTGAGTTCAGCTTCAGGCGGCTGAGCTTCATCCATTCTGCGACGTCTTTCATTCCTTCCTGTAGGTTGGGTTTGGTGGTGGCTGGGTCTTTGGTTAGGGAGAGTATCAGCTGGGTGTCGCGTAGGAGATGATGTTGATGTTGTGTTTGCATGCGATGGCGGCGAGGGGGCTCATGTAGATATTGAAGAGGGTTGGGCTGAGCGAGGATCCTTGGTGTACACCACAGATGATCTTGGTGGCTTCTGAGTGGAAGGGAGGGAGGCGGACTCTCTGGGTTCTGTCGGAGAGGAACGAGGTGATCCAGTCCAGGGCCTTTCCTTGGATCCCAGAGGTGAAGAGGCGGGTTATTAGGGTGCGATGGCATACGGTATCAAAGGCTGCCGAGAGGTCGAGGAGGATGAGGGCGCTTGTTTCTCCGTTGTCCATCAGGGTCCTGATGTCGTCGGTGACTGTGATGAGGGCGGTTTCGGTGCTGGGTTGGCCTGGAATTCGGACTGGGATGGGTCGAGCGAGTTGTTTGCCTCGAGGAAAGCAGTCAGCTGCTTATTGACAGTCTTCTCGATGACTTTGGCCGGGAAGGGAAGAAGAGAGATGGGGCGGAAGTTCTTCAGGTCCTTGGGGTTTGCTGTGGGTTTCTTCGGAAGGGCTTTGATTTCTGCGTGCTTTCAGCTCTCGGGGAAGGTGGCTGATGTGAACGAGCTGTTTATGATGTTCTGGAGATGGGGTGCGATGATGGTGTCGGCTTTGTTGAAGATGTGACGGGGGCAAGGGTCTGAGGGGGAGCCGGAGTGGATGGAGTTCATGGTGGTGTCTTCAGAGCTGATGGGGGTCCAGGCGCTGAGGGTGGTGGTGGGGGTCGCTGGTTCGGTGACTGGAGGCGGGGTCTGGGGTCCCAAGCTGTCGTGTATATCTGCAATCTTTCAGTGGAAAAACGTGGCGAGGGAGTTGCAGAGATCTTGTGATGGTGTGATGTCGTTGTTGCTGGTGCTGGGGTTGGAGAGCTCTTTGACGATGTTGAAGAGTTCCTTGCTGTTGTGGGTGTTGTTGTCTAGTCGCTCTTTGAATGATGTGCTTTTGGTGGAGCGGATCAGCTGGTGGTGTTCGCGGGTGGCGATCTTGAGGGCTGTCATGTTTTCTGTAGTTCGTTCGTGACGCAAGGTTTTTTCGAGGGTTCGGCAGGATTTCTTTGATTCTTTGAGGGCGTCCGTGAACCATGGAGTTTTCCTGTTGCTGGTCACGCCTGGGGGTTTCTTAAGTGGTGCGAGGTTGTCAGCACAGTTGGTGATCCACTGTGTGAGTTTGTGGGCTGCGTTGTTGGTGTCAGCAATGAGAGAAGCTGGTCTGTGGTGATTTTGCTCCAGCATCTGCGGGGGATTTGTTGCGTGCGATGGTGGTGAGTATTCCTTTTGAAGGTGAAGTGGACGCATCTGTGGTCGGTCCAGTGTAGTCCGGAGGAGTGGCTGAAGGAGACGTGGTTGCTGGCGGAGAAGATGGGGTCGAGTGTGTGGCCAGCGATGTGGGTGGGGGTGCTCACCAGTTGCTTGAGTCCGAGGTTGGCGAGGTTGTCGAGCAGGGTGGTGGTGTTGTTGTTGCTGTTTTACTCCAGGTGGAAGTTCAGGTCCCCGAGGAGGATGTATTCTGGTGAGGCTAGGGCGTGCAGGCTGATGAAGTCGGTGATGGTTTTGCTGAATTGTGCGCGTAGGCCCGGGGGTCTGTAGATGAGTGTTCCTCTAAGGGTGGTCTTGGGGTCGGTGTGAATCTGGAAGTGTAGGTGTTCGCCGGCGGAGAGTGTGTCTTCGGTGATGGTCGTGATGTTGATAGTGTTCCTGTAGACGATGGCGATTCCTCCTCCGGTTTGGTTAACGCGGTCTTTCCGGGTGATCTTGTAGCCGTCCGGGATGGCTATGGCGAGGTCTGGGGCCGAGGAAGCGTTCATCTAGGTTTCCGTGAGGAAGGCGACATCTGGTGCTGTTGTGTCCAGGAGGTCCCACAGTTCGACGCCGTGCTTGTGGACGGAGCTTGTGTTGAGGAGGATGCACTTGAGGTGGTTGTTGTTGTTGCGAGGTCCGGTGGGTGGTCTGCAGGTTCGGAGGCATGTATATTTGCAGGCTTGACAGGTTAAGGGTCCATGGGTTCGCTTCGGGGTGGCTTGGTAGCATACGGCTGTTCGTACGGTGTTGAGTGCGTTTAGGGCGGCGGAGTCCTATCTCAGTCGGGTGCTTTGGGTGCGGTGGGGGCCAGAGGTTCTGGCGCTGGGTGCGGTCAAGGCTCGGTCAGGCGCAGACGGGCTTGCCTTTGGCGCGCCTTCGGCGCGCCCTTTGCGCACGTTCGCTACGCTTCCGCGCGGCTTCCTCCATAAGAGGCTAAGTGGGAGGGAGGAGCAGCTGGGAGGCGGGAGCGGGGCGGCCAATGGGCGAGGGAAGGGTTTACAGAAGGCAAAAGCGGGTGGGGGAGCAACGGCGGGAAGCGTGGGGCGGGGAGGTCAAGGGGCACAAGGGGAAGCCAAGGGAATCAGGGGGAGAACAACAGTGATAAGCACCGTGAGAACCAGACAAAATACCACAAAATACAACAACAGAAATAATGCCACAACAATTACAGCAATACCAGTCCCAGGGGCACACCAATGGTGGGCTCCAGGCAGAAGGAGGGAGTCACGGACACACAGGGGGAGCCGTGCGGCGTGTGGGGTGACCAGAGGTCGCTAACACTAAACTGAATGCAACATCTACCCAACTCTCCATCTAATGTCCGATCTAGCTTACAACTACCAGTGGCATCAGTCAGCATTGCTGCGTGGGCAAGACTCATTAGTGCCCTCACCAGCAACCTCTTTCCTTCCCTAGTTTCACGCCTTCCATACCATACTCTCCTTATGTCACCCACCCTCTACTTTAATGTAGGTTCTTGTCATGTAGTTCCAACTTCCTTCATCCTCTACCTGAATAAGCAAGTTTGGGAGCAGTTCGCAGTGTGCGTCGCTTTTTATACACCTACAGCCTGATTCATGTACATGCCGTTTTGCGTGTCCCTAATAGCGAATCATAGCGATTCGCTATTGAGGACACGCAAAACGGCATTCATGTAGGAATTGCTACTTAAATAGCGATTCCTACATGTTCTTTATTTGCGAGTAGCAATTTGCTACTCGCAAATACTCCCCATTCATTCCTATGGGCCAAGAGGCCCATAGGAATGAATGGGGATTTGCGAGTAGCAATTTGCTACTCGCAACTAAGATAGCGATTTTAAGGGTGCCAGGGGTGTCCAAAGGACGCCCTGTAGCACCCCTAAAATGCACTTTTGGACAGGTGTTGCACACACACATGTCCAAAGGACATGTGTGTGTGCTACATGCAACTTTGAAAAATGCTTTTAAAAGCATTTTTCTGAGTTTTTGCTATTTACCGACAGGTCTGACCTGTCGGTAAATAGCGGCCCCAAAAGTCCAAAATCGCTATTTTGTTTTGTGTCATGAATAGCATTTGAGGAATCTCTATTAGAGATTCCTTAAATGCCATTCCACGCAAATATGCGAATTCTTACATAGCGATTTTTGCATTTGGTATCATGAATACCAAATGCAAAAATTGCACTCGCAAAGGGCCAGATTCTCAGAATCTGGCCCTTTGCGAGTGCAATTTACCTACATGAATCAGGCTGCTAATCCTTTAAATCAATTAATGCTGCTGATTTCTGACTTTGTTGGCCTGCCTTTGATTTACATTCATTCTCAGCTTCTGATGCTTTCTTGTTCCTGTCTTTCTTAGTTCCTTTTAGTGATTGTGTCTGCTCCAACGTAAAATGATTGTCAGTTTTCCCTTCCACCTCATTGAGCACTTGTCACTCATCTGCATCCAGCATGCTGCCATTTTGTACCACAATTCTTTGAGCTTTCGGGTCTGTTACGTGTTTGCCATGTCACCTGATTGATGGGATACGTTTGACTACTGTACTGTGCGTACAAAAGGTGACCTTGATCTATTTCAATGAAGTCTCACCTTTATGGAACTTATTCTCTCCAGCTACTGCCTTACCTCCTGGGGCAGGATGAAGAAGTATTATTTGTAGGGTTGAATGAAATTTGCTAGAATTGAGTGAAATTTGCTTAATTTCTTTTTCTGTAATTATGTGAAATTTCAGCAAAATGTTGAAACATTATGTGAAATGGAAATCCATGAGTTTGAACTAAATTATAATGTGAAATGCGTTCTCACGTAAATGTCAAATGGAAAGATGCATTTTGTTCTAAAAAATAGTGTAAACAAACAAAACCATTGTGGACAACAGCCGTTCGCGTTCTGTTGTTCTTGCATGTTCTCTGTCATTTTTTTTACCTAAAATGGCACATTCACCATAAAGTTTACTTTGACTGGTGAGTAATTACGCAAAGTGCAGTAATGGCATACCAAGTATATCCCCAAACTCCTGAAATTACACTAATTACGCTGGTGTAATTTAAATTTGAATTTTGCCCAGGCCTAATCATTTTCCCTAATGCATCACATCAACATGTATTTTACATATATAGCTTAAAATTTTTATTTTACTGGTCCAAAAGATCTTCAGTGTTTTACACCCTCTAAATATATTTAGCAAAATAAAGAGTTGTGTGGCAAAATTCACATAATTGGCTTCTGTACACTTTTGTGATATTCCGCCAACATTACATGAAATTAATAAGCCTGGGCAGAGTTCATGGAGTTCCGCTACGCGGAACTATGTGAAGTGCAACAAAAACTCTGCCGTGCTATGCAGAGCTCTGCAAGCGGCGGACTGCATTAGATAAATGCCGTTCATGGTGATTTTGTGTGCCAGGTGCTTTTCCGCACTGTGCAATCATCCGAACGGCACCATGCTCTGTGCAAGTGGGCGCTGCTTCCTTTCTGCCGCCCAAGTAGATTTTTACTCGAGCAGCAGCATTTTCTTTTTTTTAATCTTTATTTGTCCTTTTTATTAACAATATACATTAAGTCACATTGTATATATGTGCAGATACAGTCCACGCAGCCTTAGAAAACATGAGTAAAAATCGCAGTCCTCATAAAACATAGATAATTAAGATGATATAGTACTTCCTTTAGAATGTGCTGTAATCAGTGACATGTGCTACATGAATCCCCACTATTTCACTTGGGTAGGTTTGATTTCTTTCTGGGGCCAGTATGATATGTTGAGTGCAGTACAATTTCTATAATCATCAGTGTGCCCTCTTTCAACCTGCGCGGTCTGGGTCGCTCCTTGTTGTTCCTGACTGGCTGGTGCGCTCTGTGTGTCTTGTAACCGAAGGTACTCCCGGAGAGGCTACCATATGTCTTTGGGTCTCGAGGTGGGGGGATGCAGTTCTGCATATAGTTCGCTTGTAGTGTTGCAGTACAACATACTTTTTAGCCAGCCCTGAGCAGTAGGTTTTTACCTAGTGCCCCAGCAAAGTACTATTTCTCGTTTTGCTAGAAGCATGGCTATTGCTGTGAATCTGCGCTTGTTTTTGGGCAGGGATTCTATGTAGCCCAACAAAGCTATTAATTGGGTAACTGGTATCTGTATCTGTATCCCCACCATCTGTTGTAGTAGGCTGTACATTTCCTGCCAATAAGTGTTAGTTATGTTGCAGGACCAGGTCATGTGGAGGAAAGATGTGGCCTGTAAATTGCATTTAGGGCAATGTGTGAAAGCGGTACTTTGAATCTGAACCATCTGCTGTGGTGTGGCATATGCTGTCCTGAGAATTTTAAAATGCAATAACTTGTGTCTGTGGGTGCCGGAAATCAACTTGGTCTGTTTGCAGCACCCTTTCCAAACATTGTCTGTGAGTGACTGTCCTATGTCCGCGGCCCAAGCATCTCTGACTTTAGTGTCTCATTGTGGTTGTAACGCAAGCCAAGTTTTATATAGCCTGGAAGTAATGTATTCTATGCTATGATCCGTAATTATTGATGTGAGCGGGCTAAAATCGTTCTAGTAGGTAAGTGGGGATTGCCCCTCTGAGTGCACTCTGTATACAAGTCAATGAGAAGTGATCTATAAATGTGACTGTAGTGAAACGTGGATCTTCAGTACAAATAAAGGCATGGCCCCCTGGGAATAAATCTCCTATAGTTTCTAATCCTAATTTGGACAGCGTACATTTAGTCCCAGCGTCAGTCGTAGGAGGGTTCCAAGGGTTCGCAGGCAGCGGCAGGGCAGGCAAGTACAGTATTGATCCTCCCTTAATCATAAGCAATTTTTTCCATGCCCAACATGTGGTGGATATTGGTTGGATACCATGTGGATCTCATAGGATTCCTGCCAGGAGAACTGCATCCAGTGGCGTGGGGTCCGCCAAGTCTCTCTCTGGCTTAGCATAGGGTATGCACACCTCTGGGTGGTACCAGTGGTATGAGTATCGGCATTCTGCTACTAAAAAATAAAGCCACATATCCGGCACTCCGAAACCCCCCCCCCCCTTTCATACGGAAGTGTTAAAATGTCCCACCAAATCTTGGGCTGTTTCCCTCCACATACCAGTCTTATGAGGTGTGTGCGAAGTTGCATGGTAAACTGATTGGTCAATGGAATGGGGATGTTAATGAATAAATTGAGGAAGCAGGGTAATATCACCATTTTAATGATGGCGATGCGTCCTGCCATTGATAGTGATAACTTAATCCATTGCTCCACTGGGTCTGTAAACGGCTCATGACTGGGCCATAATTAAGTTGCAGAACTTGTTCTCAGTCTCTATGTAAGTGAATGCCCAAATATTTACTTTACGCTTCGCACCATTGGATCGGGTAGTCACTGGACTTCAGTTAGAGGAAATACCTCTGATTTAGCCCAAATCATTTTAAGTCTCGACAGGATTCCAAAATGATCTATTTCTTGTAAAATCGGTAGTAAGTTCTCATCTGGCTTCCTGATGTATAATACCACATCTTCAGCGTATACGGTTAAAAGAACTGGGCCGTGTTTGAATTGGAGTCTTTTATGTAAACGATCTTTTTGGAATTAGCCTATGAGGGGATCCATAACTATTATGAACAGTAAAGAAAATAGAGGGCAACCCCGGCGGGTGACTCTCGTCACCACAAACAGTTCAGTGATCGTGCCGCAGCCACGGTCGGTAGTGGGAGTACCTGGCAGGCGGTAACGTGGGGAGGGGGAGGGGCAGGGTGGGGGGTAGTAATCTATGGATTACGGAGGTATACAGGTAAGTAAACATATAAATAAATAAAATGAATTTTGTTGCGTGCACTGCATCCCCAAATACAATGCAGTGCGCGCAACATTTGTTTTATTTATTTATATGTTTACTTACCTGTAAACGTCCGTAATCCATAGATTACTACCCCCCACCTGCCCCTCCCCCTCCCCACGTCACCGCCCGGCAGGTACTCCCATTACCGACCGCTGCTGTTGTGCCGTTGAAACGAATGTAGTATACTCTCATTTATCAGTATCCCTAAGGCTTCATCTTTGTCTGTAATGCGTGCAGCTATTTTTCATGAATACATTCTTAGCAGGTGGACATCATCAGCAATAGTGTTTATTTTCATTTCTAAGGCCGCTCTGGAGTCAGCTGTGGTGCGGAGGATGACTGCTTGGGAAGACGCCATTGAATCCTCCTTATCTTTTTGAGTTTCCTTTGTGCAGCTGTTCTATCCAACTGGTGGATGCAGTAAAAGTGTGAATAATATTACTATTGGTTGACCTGGCTGCTTTGTCTTTGCCCTTTTTTTTGTTTTCTTATTATATTTTTTATTATGTGTTTCTCATTAGCCAGAAAATGTCCACACTCCCTCAGGATGGGCATGTGATACAATCCTACTGGTTTATATCTTGCTCTATCTTGTAGTAGGAGGCCTTTGAATTTGTAGTGTTATTTCAGTTAGTTTAATAGTGGACTTAAGGTCGGCCTCAGCTGTGTCTTTCAGGGACCAGCCCAGACAAACACCCAGCTTTGGGGGATTCACCAAAGAAAGTCTCACTCCTCATCTTCTCTGGATCTCAGAGTGGAGGGGAATGTATCACAGAAGAAGGGAGTGATGCCATTTTCTCCACAGCTCTACCCTACGTATTTCCTCCGAGTCGAATCCGGTACGACCCTACTTGGTGACTAAGGGCTCGTTCCAAGTTCAGGTAAGTGCCATATTGACCACCGAAGCCTCCACCTATTTGTTTTGCCACGGTACACTACCCAGTCACAAGACTGCACCTTCTGCTGCTTCTTATCACTCCTCTGGCTTCTCTGCTTCAGTTGACACTTCAATCACAGTGTGGCCCAAACCTCTCGGGAATGCAGCAGTGGCACCAAGTCACCTGCCCACAACAAAGCTGCTCAGTCTCTCTGTTTCCAAACTGGCAGGACAAGCAGATTCCTGGGAGAACTGATCGATTATATCTGTTTCATTCTAGGCTGTCATTGTGGAAGATCATAGAGAACTAAATAAAATCACATAGAAAGTTTCAGATTTTACTGATTGTTCGGAGCATGGACCTGACTAGCAGATAAAGACACAAGACCTCCCTATGTTAGTTACTATGCAGGTGTTAAATGTATGCTAGGATGCCTTTTGTACCAGCTGAGGTAAATGCTATTATTCTTGCCCTTCCGTTTATGAAGTATTGCTGTTTAGGTCGAGCCTAGGCAGCGCTAATGCGCTGTCTGCAAGACCTTTAGTATTCAGTAAAGGACGTAGCTCCCGCCTGCTGCTTACCATTTGCTCAGAGCAGTGTTGGTCCTCTTTGCTGCCTCATAATTGGTTTAGGCAGTGATACGTCACTTCTGTTTTTTTCCAGAGCAGCACTGGACAAGTACAGTTTCATTGCACTTGGACAGTTTATCTGTTATTTGGGGGGAACTCTTTTTTTATTGCATTGCTTCATACTTGTGTCAGTGCTCGGCGCACAACTGTGTCATCGTCCCCACCATCGCTCCTTGTTTATTCTTAATTTTTTTATATAGCACTGTTTTGTTTACTTAGCACGGGAAGTCTGTTTTTAGTTTCTTTGAAGATCGTACAAGTGCTTGTGTCAACTGCAGTCTACTTTCACTTAACACAAGGTTTATTAATTGTTCCCCAGACAGTGTTAAAAGTACAGTGGGCCATATTATCAAGAACGGCGATAAAATTATCGCGCTTTAGCGGCAGGAAACTGCCACTAAAGTGGCGATAAGGGGCTTGATAATATGCCCTTGTGAATTCCCATAGAAGCCCAGGTTCTGGGGTAAACATGGGCTTCTATGGGACTTCACAAGGGTATATTATCAAGCCCCTTATAGCCGCTTTCGCGGCAATTTTCTTGCCGCTAAAGTGGCGATAATGTTATCGCTGTTCTTGATAATATGGCCCGGTGTTTCCCTTGCAGTCTGGGACCTTCTACAACATGATACGTGTGTTTGTACGTGTTACTCTCCCTCCCTCCCTCGCTGTCGTCTGCTGCATGGCATTGTTGCAAACACAAGCATTCTTTTTTTTGTTACCCATAG
This sequence comes from Lissotriton helveticus, assembly GCF_964261635.1. NCBI lineage: Eukaryota > Metazoa > Chordata > Amphibia > Caudata > Salamandridae > Lissotriton > Lissotriton helveticus. The sequence goes on from NC_136065.1 coordinate 1,542,919,939, forward strand.
TAACTGATTGCATCCTTCTGTTGTGCACACTCAGAACTTGGGAGTAGCTCCAGTGCACTCCCTCTGGGACCCCAAAATTGGATAGATATGGTTGAAAACGAAAGAGCTGGCCCTGCTTGTGCCAAAACTTAAGGTATGTGTTCCCAGCATGTGCTGTCTGTATGCTCTACTTAGTTAAACTAAACCGCATTTAAAGCAACTATTCCGCATCCCTGCATGGCTTAGAAAGAATCGAGTTGTACATGAATGTATTTTTACATTTATTCAACTAAGAAGAAATTATTTACAAGGACTCTCGCATGCCTGTTACATTAACCCGTTTTGTTGCAGGGTTTGTGTAGGAGAGTAGGGTCTGCAATCCTATGATCACCCAGATTTTTGCTTTTTGCTGCACTGGTTTACGACTTTCCCTGGCTGTGGGCCTGCTAATCAGACCCACAGCCTAGCTGTTCTCTCTATCCAAATTGTACTCAGGTACTGAATTGGCACTGGGCCCTCTCCAAGTCCCTGTACCCAGGGCTGAGGTGCACCCAGAAGTCTCCCAGGGGCTGAAGCATGTATTATGCCACCCCTGGATTGACTAACTAAAACTGACACAACTGGCTGCACGACAGCTGGGGCAAGGAGGTGTACTCACCCTTTGCTTTAGATATAGTATACCTATATCTAACCCTAAAATGGACACACAGATCTCCTATCAGTCACTCCTATGGCAGGCCTTAACAATCCTGAAGGCAGAGTGCTTGGAATCGTGTGAGATGGTGCTCTGGCATGAGCTGAGCCTGTCTGCGGCTTTCGGGATCTATCCCTTAGCCGTTTCCATGATATCGCATACCATATACTCTTAAGTGCATTATAATCCTCGCGGTTAAATGCCAACTCTGGTATCGCTTTATCAAAACATGTCGAGTAAGGTGTCATACGACTTGGAATACTAACCCCTCGCCAATTCTGGCGACGGGGTTAGCATTCCACCCTTCTAGAGGGACACGAATTGCATGTAACCTATAACCCGGTTAAAAGTCAGACAGAGCCTTAGCATCCACAAAATGGATGCTGCCACCGAGACACAAGTCTGCCCTCCTGCTGCTGGGAGTCCTCCCAGAGCAGGAGATAAGGACAAAGGGTTTCCTGCCAGGGGCGGTGCCAGCACCGTCCCAGACAGGGTTTTGTGTATTGTAGGTAGGCAGGGCTTCAGAGGAAGGTGACTGCACGTGGCACCCCGGTGCTCACTGTGCATAGGCTGGCTTAAACCAGTTCCAGGGACACTCCAGACCCTGTGCTGGGGAAAAGCCCGCCAAGGAAGTGGGTGTAACCACCCCCCTCCTGGTCCCACCCCTAGGGCAGGACTTAGTCGCGTGCCAGCCCCCTTTTCCAAGATAAAGGTAGAGACTGGCCCCCTTCCAAAACAGATCATCTTTGGAATCAAGATACCACTTTCCACGAAAGGACTTCACGATTTCTTCCTCAAGATTCTCCCTTGTGGCTAAGGAGTAGTCACCCTGCATCCGCAGGCACCATCCAAGAACACTGCGGTCTGCTGCACGTCCTTCCTCCGGAATCCGACTGCCCAGCTCGACGAGACCCGGCTTCCCTGGCACCTCTGACCTCTACCCACCTCTACAGCACAGCTGAGAACCGTGGGTGCGACGAGACCTCGAGGGACCGGCCATCGCCAAGACTGCACGACTTCTGCACAGCAAGCCCACCGAGTAATTTCCTGGTGAGTGCTTTGGGGTCCGAGAAGCCCCCACCCTGAGCAGCTCCAGCACCGAAGAGCAGCCCCCCAGCATCTCCACGATCGGCGTGGGGCCCTTCTGCTTTCTGCTGCTCACCGCGTTGTTTGGCTACTAGCCCGCTGGCTTGTGGCCTTCCGAACGACGCCCGACGACAACACTGCTGCTAGTCTGGTTGCTCCAGACTGGCCCTTGCTTCCCTCCACCGGAGAAGTACCCTGGACCCTCCTGGTCCGGCTAAGACGCCATTTTAGGTCCACCGCGTGGGCCTTGCATTTGCCAAGACTTGTTGCCCAATCCTGGGTCCAGCGACGTCGACAGCAAGAACCTTCGTGGGACAGCTTGCACCTCCATCCTGGTCGCCGACAACGCCTCCTGGTCCGAGAGACTGCAGAGCCCAGCAGCGCCCACTCACCTGACTGCGGTGACTTCGCCCGGTGCCATCCTGGTGCCCACTTAATCACTGGCTAGTGATTCAAGAACTTGGTCCCCTCTGCTTTCAGGTTTCCTTCTTCCTTGATCCAGGCTTGGATCCATCGAACTTTTCTTCACTGGTCGCCTGCCAGCAACTTCTTCCTTCCAGGCTCCTGGTCCGGCACGAGGATTCCCGACATCTTTTCAGACCTATGCAGCTGCAGCCCCTGGGCTAGGTAACTTCGGCACTTCGGTGTCCCAGCATAGCCTCACTATCCAAGGGTCAGGATCCACTGTCGTTTTCTCCTTACCAGGTCGGGTTCGCCCGTGAACACTAACTTTGTGAATTCTAGCTCCCATAGACTTTGTCCCGCATCCCGCGTGAGAGTGCACACTCTGCACCCGAGTCCCCTGGGCCTCCTAGTAGTAATCTAACGATTCCCTAGTCAAGTCCTAGCGATTCCAAAGCCTATTAGTACTGTTACTTACCTGCTAGTAATTCGCATTCCACTTTTAGAGTATATGGTTTTTCGTGCCCCTCGGGCATTTGTGTATAACGTGCTAACTTAAGTATTTTCATAAGAGTTTTGTTGTGTGCTTAGCACCCTGTCCTCATAAAGAGTACAGGGTTGTTGTGATTCTAATAAATACATTGTTTATTTTCTTAACACTTGTGTGGTGTCCTTTCACTGGGTGTTCAAGGGGTAATGTGATGGTAAAACAGCTGGCTTAACACGCCCTCTAGAGTCTTAGCCTTAGACTGCTCGTATCCATGCTACTAGGATAGCTGGTCTATAAGGTTGACTTACAACCAATCATCAATAAGGGTTGTTTGGACTGATATATAGTGATCACTAGAATAGTGAGCACTGCACATCAGGCCAACTTCTCACATTGGTGAGCAGCGGTTGGGATTTGAGCTTGCTGTTGTTTTACCACACATGCCCTAAGAATATCTTGTGAAAGATCACATAAGTACTAAAGGTACATATAACTTAGCTTAGAATACTCTGAGTTCTACTGAACCAGCTGTTGTAGCTCCTAGGGCCTAGCACACCCTAAACTACAACTCTAGCAAGGGATCAGTAGGCAAACATATAGTGTAGGTAAGTGCACCACTTACACCTCACTAGAAAAGCATGTCTACCCAGGGAGAATCTACTGAGACTCCCCTGGTCAGTGTTGACCCTCCACAGGTCACTTCAAGATATGCAGCTCTCAGCTTCCAGGAGATGAGACAGATCTATGTCTCCAGGAAACTGAAGCAGGGGTCTAACCCCACCATTCCCTTTCTGATAGGTCTCTTAGAGACATATGATGCCAGAAAGATTTCTCAGTTACATGAGAATATGCCAGCCTTAGAGGGAACCTCTGGAGATCCAGACCTCCCCAACACTGCCACAGCAGTTGAGGGAGAGGAGGATCAGGAGGAACTCTCTGGGGATGAGGTAGACAAAGGTCTTGAGGTAGTCAGAAGGCTAACCAGGGCCAACTTAGACTTACTTGGGCTAGGAACTGGGGGACCCCCAGTACTGACCCGAAGTGGGCCTAACCTTGGAGTTAGGAGAGATAGATCTCTTTCTAGGGACTCCAATAGATCTCTGCACTCTAATGCCTCTTCTCAGGGGAGAAGGAATCCTCCACAGAGGAGATTTACTTCCCCTCAGAGAAGGGAGCATGAAGCTAGGATGAGACAAGCTGAACTGAGGATTGAAAGGGAAGAACTTGCCCTGGCCAAAGAGAAGCTTGCCTTTGCTAGAGAGCAGCAGATGAGTATGCTAGCTCCCACTGGTGGCAGCAATCTCCCAAGAGATAGAGAGAAGGGTTTAGATACTAAACACCTGACTAAAATAGTGCCCCCCTTTAAGCAAGGGGATGATATCCAGAAATGGATGGCTGCTCTGGAGAGGGCCTGCACTGTGCAGTGCATTCCCCAGAGTCAGTGGGCAGCTATACTGTGGCTCTCCTTTGATGGTAAAGGTAGAGATAAGCTCCTCACTACAAGAGTAGAGGATGCTAACAATTACCAGGTCCTGAAAAATACACTGGTTGATGGGTTTGGTTTAACCACTGAGCAGTACAGGTTGCTGTTCAGAGACACCCAGAAAACTCAGTCTCAGGACTGGTCTGACTTTGTGGATTGTGCCACTAAGGCTTTGGAGGGCTGGTTGCTGGGTAGCAAGGTTACAGATTACACAGGATTGTATAATCTAATGATGAGAGAACAAATTTTAAACAATTGTCAGAACCAGTTGTTGCACCAGCACCTTGTTGATTCAGATCTGACCTCTCCCCAAGAATTGGGAAAGAAGGCAGACAAATGGGTCAGGACAAGGATCAAGCAGAACCAGAACCAGAACCAGGGTGGTCAGAAGAAAGCAGACCAGAAGGGTAATGTTAAGAATGAGCAAAATGACCAGAAGTCTTCACCAGGTCCCCAACAAACCAAAGAGGGTGGGGGTCAGGCTTCCCAGAAGAAGAAGACTCAAGAAGGCCAGTCAAAAAGGTGGTGCCAGTACTGCAAAAGTAAATCTCACTGGTTTAGTGAGTGCACCAAAAGAGGAGGACAAACTCCTGCCACTACAGCCCCTAAGGCAACTGCACCCCCTACTACAGTCAGTAGTGGTAGTGTACCTCCCAAGGCATTAGTTGGGTTAACCTTGGGTACTGAGGGGTCTGACAACTTAGTTGGCACACTCACTCAGGCTGTCCTTGTCTGTACAGGGGATATGGATATGTCCCCTGAAATAAGTCCCAATACTTTGGGCAAATACAGGCAGACACCTTTGATAAATGGCAAAATGGCTCAGGCCTATAGGGACACTTGTGCCAGTGTCACCATGGTGACACCTAACTTTGTGGACCCTGGACAGATCATGCCAGGTACTGATTTCCTGGTGACCAATGCCAGCAATGTCACTACTAGTCATAGTGTGGCAATTGTGGCTTTCTCCTGGGGTGGAGTGAAGGGACAAAAGAAAGTTGTAGTCAGTTCAGACCTCCCAGTTGATTGTTTGTTGGGCAATGATTTGGAGTCATCACAATGGTCAGAAGTGGAGCAGAGGACTCACATGGAGATGTTAGGCTTGCCAGCACATGTGCTTGCTGTGACTAGGTCACAGGCCAGAAGATGCCCCACTGAACAGGTGCTGGATCCTGAAATTATGGACCAGACACCTTCCAAGAAGAAGAGCAGTAAGGGTAAGGCTTTGCCTTCCCCCTTGCCCCAGGTTGAGGATCAAGTCTCTGAGGAGGCTGATCTGGAAGAGCTGAGGGAAACTGAGCCTAAAGAGCTTGAACTTGATCAAGTTGTGTTTCTGGGCTCAGGGGGACCCTCCAGAGCAGACCTGGGGAAGGAACAGTTGAGCTGCCCTTCCCTTGAACCCCTCAGACAGCAGGCTGCTGCTGAGGCTGCAGGGAATGCCACAGGTGCCCACAGGGTATACTGGGAAGATGGACTCCTGTACTCTGAGTCAAGAGACCCCAAGCCTGGTGCAACCAGGAGGCTGGTCATCCCCTTGTCTCTGAGAGGTTTCCTTCTCACCTTGGCCCATGAAATTCCCCTTGCAGGTCATTTAGGTCAGACAAAGACTTGGGACAGGCTTGTCTCACACTTTCACTGGCCCCATATGAATGAGAATACCAAGGAGTTTTGTCGCTCCTGTGTCACTTGCCAAGCCAGTGGTAAGTCAGGTGGCACAACAAAGGCCCCCCTCATACCACTACCTGTGGTGGGGGTTCCCTTTGAAAGAGTGGGGATTGACATTGTTGGTCCAATGGAACCCCAGACAGCTTCAGGGCACAAGTTTATACTGGTGGTGGTGGACCATGCCACCAGGTATCCTGAAGCTATTCCCCTGAGGACCACCACAGCTCCTGTGGTGGCAAGAGCCCTAGTTGGAGTGTTCTCCAGAGTGGGTTTTCCAAAGGAGGTCGTTTCTGACAGAGGTACAAACTTCATGTCAGGATATCTGACTGCAATGTGGAAGGAGTGTGGTGTGAACTACAAGTTCACCACACCCTACCACCCACAATGCAATGGGCTTGTTGAGAGATTCAACAGGACCCTGAAAGGGATGATTCATGGACTACCTGAAACTCTTAGGAGAAGATGGGATGTCCTGATCCCCTGCCTCTTGTTTGCTTACAGAGAGGTCCCACAGAAGGGGGTTGGCTACAGCATTTTTGAGCTTCTGTATGGACATCCTGTAAGAGGACCCCTGTGTTTGGTGAAGGAAGGATGGGAGAGACCTCTCAAAAAGCCTGCAACCAACATAGTGGACTATGTACTTGGTCTCCGCTCCAGGATGGCTGAGTATATGGAAAAGGCATCCAAAAACCTTGAGGCCAGCCAAGAACTTCAAAAAGCTTGGCATGACCAAAAGGCTGTTCTGACTGTGTACCAGCCAGGACAGAAGGTGTGGGTGCTGGAGCCAGTGGCCCCAGCAGCTCTGAAAGACAAATGGTCTGGGCCCCACACCATCATTGAGCAAAAGGGAGAGGTTACCTACTTGGTGGACCTTGGAACTCCCAGGAGCCCTCTCAGAGTGCTCCACGTTAACAGGCTCAAGGCATATGTTGACAGGAAGGACATGAGCTTGCTCATGGCCACAGATGAGGGACAGGAGGAAGAGAGTGACCCTCTCCCAGACCTGCTCACTCAGAATCCTGATGATGGATCAGTTGATGGTGTTGTCTTTTGTGGCAGCCTCACTGAACATCAGCAACAGGATTGCAGGCAAGTTCTGCAATCCTTCAGACATATGTTCTCTCTGACACCCAGCCAAACTGATTGGTGTACCCATGATGTTGACACTGGAGACAGTCTGCCTGTCAAGAGTAAAATCTACAGACAGCCTGATCATGTTAGAGACTGCATCAAAACTGAAGTGCAGAAAATGTTGGAACTGGGAGTCATTGAGCCCTCAGATAGCCCTTGGGCTAGCCCAGTAGTTCTAGTGCCAAAGCCTCACACCCAGGGTGGTAAGAGAGAGATGAGGTTTTGCGTAGACTACAGAGGCCTCAATGCAGTCACTAAGACTGATGCCCACCCAATTCCAAGAGCAGATGAACTTATAGATAAATTGGCTTCTGCCAAATTCTTAAGTACATTTGATTTGACAGCTGGGTATTGGCAAATCAGGTTAGCTGAGGAAGCCAAACCCAAGACAGCATTTTCTACCCCTGGAGGGCATTATCAATTTGTGGTAATGCCCTTTGGATTGAAAAATGCACCTGCCACCTTCCAAAGGTTGGTGAATCAAGTCCTCACTGGGCTGGATGACTTCTGTGCAGCATATCTTGATGATATTGCTGTCTTTAGCTCCACCTGGGAGGATCACCTGGTCCACCTGAGGAAAGTGTTAGAGGCTCTGCAAAAGGCAGGCCTCACTATCAAGGCCACAAAGTGCCAGATAGGGCAGACACAGGTTGTATACCTGGGCCACCTTGTAGGTGGAGGCCAGGTTCAGCCACTGGAGAGTAAGATACAGGCCATCAAGGACTGGACTCCTCCAATCACCCAGACTCAAGTTCGAGCTTTCTTGGGCCTGACTGGGTACTATAGGAAGTTTGTCAGAAATTATGGGTCCATAGTGACCCCTCTTAATGACCTGACAAGCAAAAAGATGCCAAAGAAAGTTCAGTGGACAGCAAGCTGTCAGAAAGCATTCAATGACCTAAAGCAGGCCATGTGCACAGCACCTATCCTAAAGAGTCCAGATTACTCCAAGCCATTCATTGTCCAAACAGATGCTTCTGAGTTGGGTGTGGGGGCTGTTCTGTCTCAACTGAATTTTGATGGTAATGATCAGCCTATTGCTTTCATTAGTAGAAGGTTGACACCCAGAGAGAAAAATTGGTCAGCTATTGAGAGGGAGGCCTTTGCTGTGGTCTGGGCCCTGAAGAAGCTGAGGGCCTACTTGTTTGGCACTCACTTCACCATTCAGACAGACCATAAGCCCCTCTTGTGGCTAAATCAGATGAAGGGTGAAAACCCCAAACTGCTTAGGTGGTCCATTTCCCTACAGGGGATGGATTTTACAGTGGAGCATAGACCTGGTACTGATCACAGCAATGCTGATGGGCTCTCCAGGTATTTCCACTTAGAACAAGAAGACTCACCTGGTCAAGGTTAGTTTATTGTCCCAAAGTTTGGGGGGGGGTCATGTAGGAGAGTAGGGTCTGCAATCCTATGATCACCCAGATTTTTGCTTTTTGCTGCACTGGTTTACGACTTTCCCTGGCTGTGGGCCTGCTAATCAGACCCACAGCCTAGCTGTTCTCTCTATCCAAATTGTACTCAGGTACTGAATTGGCACTGGGCCCTCTCCAAGTCCCTGTACCCAGGGCTGAGGTGCACCCAGAAGTCTCCCAGGGGCTGAAGCATGTATTATGCCACCCCTGGATTGACTAACTAAAACTGACACAACTGGCTGCACGACAGCTGGGGCAAGGAGGTGCACTCACCCTTTGCTTTAGATATAGTATACCTATATCTAACCCTAAAATGGACACACAGATCTCCTATCAGTCACTCCTATGGCAGGCCTTAACAATCCTGAAGGCAGAGTGCTTGGAATCGTGTGAGATGGTGCTCTGGCATGAGCTGAGCCTGTCTGCGGCTTTCGGGATCTATCCCTTAGCTGTTTCCATGATATCGCATACCATATACTCTTAAGTGCATTATAATCCTCGCGGTTAAATGCCAACTCTGGTATCGCTTTATCAAAACATGTCGAGTAAGGTGTCATACGACTTGGAATACTAACCCCTCGCCAATTCTGGCGACGGGGTTAGCATTCCACCCTTCTAGAGGGACACGACATGCATGTAACCTATAACCCGGTTAAAAGTCAGACAGAGCCTTAGCATCCACAAAATGGATGCTGCCACCGAGACACAAGTCTGCCCTCCTGCTGCTGGGAGTCCTCCCAGAGCAGGAGATAAGGACAAAGGGTTTCCTGCCAGGGGCGGTGCCAGCACCGTCCCAGACAGGGTTTTGTGTATTGTAGGTAGGCAGGGCTTCAGAGGAAGGTGACTGCACGTGGCACCCCGGTGCTCACTGTGCATAGGCTGGCTTAAACCAGTTCCAGGGACACTCCAGACCCTGTGCTGGGGAAAAGCCCGCCAAGGAAGTGGGTGTAACCACCCCCCTCCTGGTCCCACCCCTAGGGCAGGACTTAGTCGCGTGCCAGCCCCCTTTTCCAAGATAAAGGTAGAGACTGGCCCCCTTCCAAAACAGATCATCTTTGGAATCAAGATACCACTTTCCACGAAAGGACTTCACGATTTCTTCCTCAAGATTCTCCCTTGTGGCTAAGGAGTAGTCACCCTGCATCCGCAGGCACCATCCAAGAACACTGCGGTCTGCTGCACGTCCTTCCTCCGGAATCCGACTGCCCAGCTCGACGAGACCCGGCTTCCCTGGCACCTCTGACCTCTACCCACCTCTACAGCACAGCTGAGAACCGTGGGTGCGACGAGACCTCGAGGGACCGGCCATCGCCAAGACTGCACGACTTCTGCACAGCAAGCCCACCGAGTAATTTCCTGGTGAGTGCTTTGGGGTCCGAGAAGCCCCCACCCTGAGCAGCTCCAGCACCGAAGAGCAGCCCCCCAGCATCTCCACGATCGGCGTGGGGCCCTTCTGCTTTCTGCTGCTCACCGCGTTGTTTGGCTACTAGCCCGCTGGCTTGTGGCCTTCCGAACGACGCCCGACGACAACACTGCTGCTAGTCTGGTTGCTCCAGAATGGCCCTTGCTTCCCTCCATCGGAGAAGTACCCTGGACCCTCCTGGTCCGGCTAAGACGCCATTTTAGGTCCACCGCGTGGGCCTTGCATTTGCCAAGACTTGTTGCCCAATCCTGGGTCCAGCGACGTCGACAGCAAGAACCTTCGTGGGACAGCTCGCACCTCCATCCTGGTCGCCGACAACGCCTCCTGGTCCGAGAGACTGCAGAGCCCAGCAGCGCCCACTCACCTGACTGCGGTGACTTCGCCTGGTGCCATCCTGGTGCCCACTTAATCACTGGCTAGTGATTCAAGAACTTGGTCCCCTCTGCTTTCAGGTTTCCTTCTTCCTTGATCCAGGCTTGGATCCATCAAACTTTTCTTCACTGGTCGCCTGCCAGCAACTTCTTCCTTCCAGGCTCCTGGTCCGGCACGAGGATTCCCGATGTCTTTTCAGACCTATGCAGCTGCAGCCCCTGGGCTAGGTAACTTCGGCACTTCGGTGTCCCAGCATAGCCTCACTATCCAAGGGTCAGGATCCACTGTTGTTTTCTCCCTACCAGGTCGGATTCGCCCGTGAACACTAACTTTGTGAATTCTAGCTCCCATAGACTTTGTCCCGCATCCCGCGTGAGAGGGCACACTCTGCACCCGAGTCCCCTGGGCCTCCTAGTAGTAATCTAACGATTCCCTAGTCAAGTCCTAGCGATTCCAAAGCCTATTAGTACTGTTACTTACCTGCTAGTAATTCGCATTCCACTTTTAGAGTATATGATGTTCGTGCCCCTCGGGCATTTGTGTATAACGTGCTAACTTAAGTATTTTCATAAGAGTTTTGTTGTGTGCTTAGCACCCTGTCCTCATAAAGAGTACAGGGTTGTTGTGATTCTAATAAATACATTGTTTATTTTCATAACACTTGTGTGGTGTCCTTTCACTGGGTGTTCAAGGGGTAATGTGATGGTAAAACAGCTGGCTTAACACGCCCTCTAGAGTCTTAGCCTTAGACTGCTCGTATCCATGCTACTAGGATAGCTGGTCTATAAGGTTGACTTACAACCAATCATCAATAAGGGTTGTTTGGACTGATATATAGTGATCACTAGAATAGTGAGCACTGCACATCAGGCCAACTTCTCACAGTTTGCGTCTAGGTGTGTGTGTTTAAGGTGAGGTTAAACTAATGGCACGTGGTCACCTTTGACCATTTTGTGTGCTTGACTTGGACATTTTATGTTTATGGTCTAAGAAGATAATTCACTGCGTGGATCCAAATGTGCTTCTTTTTTCTGAAAAACCTACATTTGGGAATGACAAGTTTAAATCTTTATTTTATACTTCTGCCAAGAGATCCCTTCGGGATGATTCGTGCTCCTGACAAATAAAAGTTCAATTCAATTTTGATGTACTGAGTTTAAGGAATACAGAAATTAGATGCTATTTTTGGGGTTGAATGTATTGCAAAAATGATATTTTTAATACTTCCATTAAGAAATATGTGTGTATTATGAGAGTGCTTTGTTTGATAGATTAAGGAGTTGCTGTGTGTTAACGTTTGTTTAAATGATGAATACATGTAATCATTAGTAAGCCAATCATGGCTAAAGATGACAGCGTGAAGTTTAGAGACAACGCACTTTTTCTTGACTTCAATGTATATTTCACATATCAGAGGGATTGCTAAATGTTATAATATAAACTAATTTCAAACAAAGTCAGAGAATATTAGTATGGCAACTGTCTGCACGGCTTCCAAGGCCCATATCAAGAATATTTCCACAAAGACGTTTTTAACATCCATAATATCAAGTGTTGATTCAATGATCACATCTACAATTTCAATTTTTTCTGCACAGTTTTTATCCTAGTCCATTAAAAAGACATTCTTTCTGAACAATCATAGTTGGTGGGACCTTTACCTGGACAGGCATCTATGGGGTTAATCAGTCTCAAATTCAGAGATATATTGCCTATAAAACCATGTTTAACGCAAAAATGTAAGTGTTTTTAGTAGTGTTGTATAGATTGCTTTGTTAACGTTGTTGCCACATTATTCACCCAGGACAGTGCTGCACATAATGTTATATAATTGTACTGCACTGTACATTATGTTATACAAAAGAGAACTTTTAGCACATGCACTCGCCACAAGTGATTGCACTCGGAGCTTTGTGAGCTGGGCCAAAACTGTTAAAATCTAGATTGTGGCGTAAACATTATCGGCGCCATCTTGTCTCCTTTCAGATCCATGCGTGCGCGTAAGCAGCAGCCATTTTGAACGCCATGACCCCTCTGCCTACTGCCGATAGCCAGCGTGTCTCACCCCCTCACACCCCGGCTTCACAAGCACACCCCCCCCTTTTCTTTTCGACAGCCCCCGGTCTCTCCTGCTTGGCCCTAAACGCACCTCCAGCGTGACCCTGCCTCCGAGCCACATCCCGCGCCGAACCCCCCACACCCTTTCATCTCATTCCTAAAACAGGCCCCTTTGATAACCTCTTCCTCCTTGCCCGATTGTTCGGCCCGACCCCAGGCCCTCACTTAGCCCAACAGATGCGGTTTGTTGCCTCTACAGTAGGACCTCACCTCACTTCAAAGGAGCGGGGATTAATCAATGCCCTCACACCCCTAGACCCGATCGATTACCCGCATTTATGTTCCCAGCGGAATACCCAGCTGCGCGATAGCCATCATGCTGAAATTAGGGGTGGGGACTCCTACTGTAGATATGTGTGGGAGCGGACCTGAACCGGGGATTCCAAAGACGCCTTTTCTCCGGACTTCAAAGCATTACTAAGAATGTGTTGCATGTAATAAAGTAATAAACCAGTGTATAAGAGGCCAGGCCTCAGAGATGTCGAGAGAGCACCTCGAGAAGATACCCTGTTGTCTGATTTGACGTGTTCTGTTCCGTCGGAAATAAACTCCTGTTTCCTGCCTTCCAGTCTCCAGCGCCTGCCTCTTTATTTGGGTAATCGTGAGTTGGGTGAGAAGCGGCTAACGCCGGGCAAACCTAGAAAAGGGGTAAACGACCTGATCTGCCTGAACCCTTTTTCGTCAATTGGCGTCCCAAACGTGGGGCCCATCAGCGACACGTGGATCCAGTGGGAGAGGTCCCGACAACGGAGTGAACGACTGCAACGATCGGGAAGAGCTCCTGCCCGATAGACCCTCGTCTGGCAGCCGATCATCCGAACTTCACTGGTTCCGAACAGAACTCTCTCGAGTGATCTACGGTCCTGACTGGGAACCATCAGGAGTGCCACAGCAATTACAGAGAATAGAGAACGATCGGGCGCTGGAAGCGGAAGACGAGAAACTGTCCATACGGTCCGGGTAAGGTCGTGTAACACGATAAACTAGGAAATATTTGATTGTTTGATTGGAAAACACTAGTATTGCTCTCCGAATTGTTGGTTCTCTTGGAGATTCTCTGTCTGCAAACTGAGAGGGATAAAAGTATTCTCTCTTCCTTTGCATGCAGTGAAGGGTAGGTAACGCAGGCTTTTGCCCCCGTTGTAATCCGTCGTGCCTATCTTTTCTCCCCCACTGATTGATTGTTTGCCCGAACATTGTTTGTTCGAGGATTGTTTTTTCTCGAGAATTCTCTGTCTGTCCTCCTTTGCAGATAGTGAAGAATAGGTAACGCAGGCTTTTGCCCCCGTTTTAACCCGCCGTGCCTATTTCTTTCTCGCCACTGATTGTTTGATTGAACGAACATTAATTGTTCGATATTGGTTCTCTCTTTGGGTATTCCCTATTTGCGAATACTGTAGAATAGAAATATTCTGTCTAGTCTTCGCGAAGTAGTGAAGGATAGGTAGTGCAGACTTTTGTCCCCGTTGTAACCCGTCATGCCTATCTTCTCCCCATTGGTCAGTAGTTGGTTCAGCCCGGACCGCTTATTAGAGGTGGATCATCCGGCTCCTCTGGAGGGCACCCCTAATAAGGATATGTTTTTAAAATATGGACTAGTCGCCGTAGCTTATAGTAAGTTATGGAATAGATATACTAAAAAGGATCAGGAAAGTCAGTGGCCACTGATAGGATCCTTCGATGACACAAAAATAAACGTGCTGGAAACAGCCCTTTGTAACAATAAAACCACGCCCACTATGCTTGATAGTTTCGGCATGTGGCGCAAAGAAGCAGAACAACGAAAGAAAAGAGAAGAAGCGAGAATAGGAAAAGAGTTGCGAAAGGCAGCCCACCTGGCAGCTAAGAAACTAGAAGAAGATATAAAAGAAAGGGAGAAAGCCAGACAAAAACAGGAATCTGAATCGACAGGCCAGTGTCCTGTTAGGACCCCCTCTACGATCTACCCTGATCTGACCTCCAAACAACGGGCGAACGATGAGCTGCTGCTAAGTCCTCCGATCATCTATATGCCCCCCCCTTATGCCCCCTCCCAACCCCTAGTACAACACTTGCCAGCTCCGAGTGCAAATGAGAATAACCTTGAAGCTAGTGCCCCAGCCCTCACGGCCTCCGCTCCGGCCGCATTAGTAACGACATCAGATGAACACAAGACTAGCAAACAGCCACCGGGTAGACTGAATAGATTGAGCAAAGATGAGCGAGAGGGAATTGACAAGATAGCAAAGGCACTGGTAGAACGGAAGGAGAGCGAAGAATACACGATGGATATGCACAATTCGCATGCCGGCAGCCACAGACGGCATTTCATTTTACGGTTCAGTTACCACACCCTGAACGCATATGAGGACAGGTATCAGAATCGGGGTCCTACTAAACTGACAGCGTTATATAGAAAAGTCGATATAGGGGACGAGGCCGAGCGTGACGCGGCGTACCTCTTCATGCAAACGCTTGAGGTTTTCCGCCACCTCACGGAACAAAAACCGGAAGTTAAGATTACAGTTCCCGAAACGACTGGGTCCTCATCAGAAGTAGGCAACACCATGATGCCTATCAGAGAAGCCGCCCCTTACTGGGTTCCCCCACGAGGTCAGGGAACGAACGACGATATCAACCATGCAGATGCAAAGGGGAGGGTTGTGTACAACTGGATTTATCAACCATGGGACCGGCAAGATATTTTAACTTTTAGGCAAACCCTACCCGATTTAAGAGAGAACCCGACAGCATTTTATACCGAACTAGGTACAGCCTTAGGCTCAACCATAATGACTCTAGCGGACATTGACTTGTTTTTCGGGTTATGTCTGCCGGCTGATGGGTGGAAGCAAATCCGAAAAGCCGACCACACAGATCTGTTCGGACATACCTGGAATCAACTCAGTGAACTAGATAGGCAACGGGAGCCCGGAAAGAAACCGGTGAAAGACATACTGGAACTCCCGGACAAAATAGTTCAGAAGCTAAAGACATTGATCCCAGAGAAGAAGGTAGACTGGTCGGTAGTCACGGCTTGCCGTCAGAAACCCCAGGAAGACGTATCAGAATACTTCTCCCGATTTGAGACGGTGTTCTCCGACTACAGTGGCCAAGACATGACCACTGCAACCGGACAACACCTATTCGTGCAAAACTACTTACTATCGCAAGAGGTCTCCCAAAAGTTACAGACGAGCGAGAGTAGTTGGGGGGCCTCCAAACCTGCAGCTATCCTTCAGATGGCTCAGTATTACGAACACCAAAAGAACGAGAACGAGAGGGCGACTGAGAAAAAGAAAAAGGACTTGAAAGAGCGAGTGATGATTGCTCAATTACAAGGAGTGATGACAGGAAGGGAACGGTATAGAGGAAACAACCAACCAAATGCACCCCCTAGAGACCGCACACCCACACCCGGCGCTCCACGAACAGACCTCGATGAGAACCAGTGTGCGTTTTGCAAAGGATTTGGTCATTGGAAGTCTCAATGCCCGGTCCTCCTGGAAATGCTTAAAAATAAAGAGACAAGAGACATGGCAAATGGCCCCAAAACTAGAGGGCAGGGGTGAGGGCACACCCACAACACCAACAATGACAGACCTGGCAGACCGAACACATTTGACCGCCCCCGACAGAACCAGTGCCAACAGTCTGACTGCGACAACACTCACGACTTTGCAGAGGACTGCCAAGGGCAAGGAAGGGATCCAGTCGAGCTCTGTGTTGACCAGCAAGGTCCTTACGTCACCGCTAAGGTCCTAGGTACGAAGTCTCCATTTCTGGTAGACACTGGCGCGACACGTAGTGCGTTATCTAAACGACTGATTCCAAGGGCACACATAACATCAATAGGCTTTGATGGAACGCCCTCCACTAACCCTTTATCCGCACCGGTTTCCTTCGACTTGGACAGTAACCCCACTGACACGACGTTTCTGCTTTCCTCCAACACCCCCGATGCCATTATGGGACTTGATTTACTAAAGCATTTCCGAGCTACTATCAGGTGTTCACAGGACGGGGTTCGAGTCATTCTGTACGATAACCCGACTCTGCTCAGACATCATCATGCACTACACATGTCTTCCATCTCAGAAGCTGACGCATCTTTACTTGACTCTCTACCTCTGTATCTGTGGGCTAAAACGGACGCTGATGTAGGACGAATGATGATCGATCCCGTGCGCATAACTGTCCGCCAAGATGCGATACTCCCAAAACTCCCACAATATCGGATATCGCCCGAAGGTGAGAAGGCATTGGTAATGATTATTCAGTCCCTGGTAGAGGCAGGAGTGGTAGAGGAAGTAGTCAGCAATATTTGCAACAGCCCCATCCTACCCATTGTGAAAAAGCAGGGCGAGGGAGATGAGAAAGCGTACCGCTTCATCATCGACCTTCGAGAGGTCAACAAGGTAGTTGTACCCCAGTACCCTGTAGTCTCAGATATCGCCACCATTCTGACCCTGATTCCTTCCACAGCCACCTCCTTCACTGTAATTGACCTCAAAAACGCTTTCTTCTCCATCCCCATCCACCCGGACAGCCCTACCTTTTCGGCTTCACGTTAAAATCCCGCTCATATAGATTTTGTAGAGCTCCCCAAGGCTACACAGAAAGTCCCAGCATCTATAGCCAGGCCCTCAAGAGACAGCTGGACGCCGTTCAGCTTCCGGAGGGAGTGGTGTTGATACAGTACGTCGATGACATCCTTTTGGCGGCCGACATCACTCCACTTGCGGTCACAGCCACCCTCCAACTCCTGCACTTCCTCGCGGAAAACGGCCACAAGGTCTCCAAAAAGAAGTTGCAATTCTGCCAACCCCAGGTCACCTACCTAGGGCACCTCTTGTCCAAAGATGGGAGAAAGCTTTCACCTGATCGTATTCAGGCCATTCTGGAAACCCCCGTCCCAAAGACCCAGAAACAAGTCCGCTCCCTGGTAGGCCTCACCTCCTTCTGCCGGCAGTGGTTGCCAAATTTCAGCCTCATTGTAAAGCCGCTACTTTCCCTACTAGCCAAAGATGTCCCCTTCCCACTCCCTTGGACCCCCGAATGCCAATCGTCCTTCAAAGAACTTCGAGATGCCCTTTGTTCTGCACCGGTCCTAGGAACCCCCGATTACACAAAGCCCTTCTCTCTCTACACTCACGAAAGGGAGGGGTGCGCTTTGTCTGTCCTGACTCAAACCATTGGCCCCAAGCAACGACCATGTGCCTATTTCTCTGCCACCCTTGATCCCGTAGCGAGAGCCTTGCCTGCCTGCCTTCGAGCCGTAGCTGCCGCTGCTGTCTCTATCCGACAGAGTGAGGGGATCGTTCTCTCGAATTCTCTCACGGTATTAGTGCCCCATGCTGTTGACACCCTCTTGAACCAGACTAAGACGCAACATCTGACTAGCGCCCGACTGACTGGATATGAACTGACTCTGCTTGCACCCCACATCACGCTGAAAAGATGCACCACACTGAACCCAGCCACTTTGTTGCCCCTGCCCGAAAACGACCCGAACGTCCCCCCTATACATGACTGTGTGACCCTCACAGACGAACAGACTAGGAGTAGAGTTGACCTCCGAGACACCGCCTTCATGGACCCTGACGGAGAGCTATGGGTAGACGGTTCTTGCATAAAACTCCCCGACGGCACCACCTCAGCTGCCTATGCAGTTACCACAGCCCAAACCGTAGTTGAAACTGCCCGCATCGCGCAGCGATCCGCACAGGCGGCAGAGCTGATTGCCCTCACACGAGCATGTATTATAGCGACAGGGACTACTGCAAACATTTACACGGACAGCCAGTACGCCTTTGGAGTGGTTCACCATTTTGGACTCTTATGGAGGGAGAGGGGATTCCTGACGTCCCACGGCACGCCCATCCTCCACGGAGATTTAGTCTCCGCCCTGATTGAAGCAGTTCTCCTTCCCAAACGATTAGCGGTAATCAAATGTCAGGCACACAAGAAGGTACACGTATGTATGTGACCAGGTCACAAGCAGAAAAATGGACTGACGTTAGGGAAACGATTAGGGACATCCAGATGGCCAGCTCACCACACAAATTGATTGAATGGGCACGGGTGGGATTGAAAGACGAGGAAGGCTGCTGGCGGACAAAGGACACCAACAAATGGTTGCTACCCAGTTCATACTTGATCCCCATACTGACTATGGCACACTCCCCCGCACACATAGGATCTGCCCCCATGATCAAACTCATCTCCAGGGTTTGGCACAACGACAAGATTCCCGACTCAGCCAGACGCCTGGTCCAGCAATGCCTTATCTGTTTGCAACACAACCCTGGGAAAGGAACTGTGGTACCCCGGGGAGGGTTTGGGGTCCCCGACCATCCTTTTGAGGTCCTCCAGATGGACTACATCCAACTGGAAAGATGCCAAAGCCTGAAGTATGTATTAGTCATTGTGTGTGCTTTCAGCAAATGGGTAGAAGCCTATCCAACCCGTGATAACACTGCCATGACCACTGCCAAGGTACTGCTGAAAGAGTTTTTCCCTCGCTACGGTCTTTGTCGAATTCTATGGAGCGACAACGGCCCCCACTTCATAGCTGAAGGTATCCAACTAATCTTGAAAGGGTTGGGTGTAAAACAGAGGTTTCATGCAGTTTTTCACCCCCAATCTGCTGGCTTAGTTGAGCGACACAACGCCACACTGAAACTAAAACTGTCAAAGATAGTGGCCACCACAGGACTTAAATGGCCAGATGCCCTCCCACTGGCGTTGCTATCGATGCGCTCCACTCCCACTAAGCACCATTTGACCCCCTACGAGGTTGTATTTGGGCGACCGATGAACCTCTGGACTGCCCCAAAACCGACCTCCATTCATGACGTCCCGGACGTCCTACTGTCTGATTACTTGTGCAAATTGACTAAAACATTGTCTATCATTCATCAGCAGGTGCAGCAGGCCATCCCCGATGCTTTCAGGGGTCCGGGTCACGATATCCAACCGGGAGATTACGTGCTGATCCGGAATTTCCAACGGACAAAGAGTCTGGAACCCCGGTGGACGGGCCCCTGGCAAGTACTGATTACCACCCGAACGGCTCTTCGAGTGGAGGGGAAGCGACACTGGCTGCACGCACACCACTGTAAGAAGGTCTCCTCGACCCTGACCACGACAGAAAGCGTCAGCACCCAAGAAGAACTGCTGAACAAAGACCGGCCATCATTGAACTGTTATCCTGATACCGAGGCACTCGAACTTGCAAAATTCTCTGATCCCACTGTACCATCCAGGGAAGGGTATTTCCTGCGTCGAAAGGAGGGAGCTTCGGCTAAGTAGACCACAGACTAAGTTGAATCTCAGAACGGTAGCCTAAACACAACCTAGGGTTACCCGAAGAGAGGCTAAACGAAGTCAGCGGTTCTGCCCACTACCGAGCACCTTGAAGATGATGGAAGCGCTAGATAAGAAGACAACGGAATCAACAGGAAATACCCGTTATCGGAATCCAAAGACTGACAGTATACACAAATCGAAGACAATTGTTCTTTTCATTGTCCTCCTCTTTTGCCTCCTCCTCATGACTTCTTTCTGGATCATGGAAGACAGCGCACCCGCTCATCAGATATTGCTGACCACTGCACAGCCAACTACTACGAAGGAGCATCACCTGATCTCCCTTTCGCCTCAGCTCTGAGAAAGGCGTAAGGAGTTCTGGAACAATTCCTTCGTGCAACTGTTGCACCAACACAACCTTGCCGCCAATGCCACAATCTGCTGGATCTGCGGGTTGCTCCCGCATGCCACCGGACACTCCATCCCTTTCATCCCTTCCCCTTTCTCAGTTCACGGTTCTTGCCTTGCCTGGTTGACCCTCTTGCAAGAGAGCTACAGGGACAACGCCACTTCTGGTCAGACAGTGTCGCACTTCTACCACGGGTTCTGGCTGAACAAAACCGGAAGGACTTCTGCTCCCTTTTGTCCTTTGACCTCTGGCTCCTCCTTCCAGATGGACATCCCTGCTAAGGAACGAGTCGAAATGCAGGTGTTCCATAATCCAGCCAGACCCACCTTCTCCTACTTACGGAAACGAACTGCTGCCACTCTGACGGTGGCTCTGTCTGTTATCAATGTCACGGGCCTCGTGTGCCTCGAAGGCTTGGGAACACAGCCGGTGGGTCACAGCTCCTGCCACATCACCAGAACATTGGACGCCATCGACCCCCCCTCCTTTGTTGCTTCTCCGAATATGTACTTTGTTTGCGGCACCAAAGCCTACACTTGGCTTCCAAAAAGCTGGGGGGGTACCTGCTACGTCGCCTTCGTTCTCCCTCCAACGTACGTGGCCCCAGCAAACCACCACAGACAGAAGCGCGCAAAAGACATTGAACAAGCCGACTCCACTGGAGCACAGTTCTTGGATGCAGTGAAAGGACTGGTTCCTCTGTGG
Source organism: Lissotriton helveticus (assembly GCF_964261635.1). Lineage (NCBI taxonomy): Eukaryota > Metazoa > Chordata > Amphibia > Caudata > Salamandridae > Lissotriton > Lissotriton helveticus. Next base: position 1,542,940,601 of record NC_136065.1, read on the forward strand.
GGCCCAATGGCAAACAGCCGCGCCATCCGCCACCTGACCCAGGCAGTAGAAACAACCATGAACATCACGGCTGGCATCCTCACTAGCAATACGGCCGAACTTCAGGCAGTCCGCCTGGTGGCTCTTCAGAACCGCCTTGTTCTAGATGTGGTTCTAGCTGACCGAGGAGGAGCATGCCGCATCATTGGGTCCAGCTGTTGCACCTACGTACCAGATAACTCGCCCTCAGTCTACAAAGCAATCGAACACCTCCACAGACTTTCCTCAGAGGTTCACCAGGAACAGGAAGGATGGTCGCTTGGAAGCTGGTTTTGGGGCACCTTGAAGGACTGGGGATGGAGGTTATTCACATTTATATTGATACCGGTCGTGATATTGTGTGGGTGTTGCCTAGGTATTCAATGTTTGCCACCTCTGTGTTCGCTCATTGCTAACTGCATGTGCCCTAAGACTTTGGACTACAAAACTGAACACATGAAAGCAGTGTATGACCTCGAAATAAGAAATATAATGGGGATTGACATAAATTGACAAGCTGGCTAGATATGTTGAAAAGGGAGGACTGTTAAAATCTAGATTGTGGCGTAAACATTATCGGCGCCATCTTGTCTCCTTTCAGATCCATGCGTGCGCGTAAGCAGCAGCCATTTTGAATGCCATGACCCCTCTGCCTACTGCCGATAGCCAGCGCGTCTCACCCCCTCACACCCCGGCTTCGCAAGCACACACCCCCCCCTTTTCGACAGCCCCCGGTCTCTCCTGCTTGGCCCTAAACGCACCTCCAGCGTGACCCTGCCTCCGAGCCACATCCCGCGCCAAACCCCCCACACCCTTTCATCTCATTCATAAAACAGGCCCCTTTGATAACCTCTTCCTCCTTGCCCGATTGTTCGGCCCGACCCCAGGCCCTCACTTAGCCCAACAGATGCGGTTTATTGCCTCTACAGTAGGACCTCACCTCACTTCAAAGGAGCGGGGATTAATCAATGCCCTCACACCCCTAGACCCGATCGATTACCCGCATTTCTGTTCCCAGCGGAATACCCAGCTGCGCGATAGCCATCATGCTGAAATTAGGGGTGGGGACTCCTACTGTAGATATGTGTGGGAACGGACCTGAACCGGGGATTCCAAAGACGCCTTTTCTCCGGACTTCAAAGCATTACTAAGAATGTGTTGCATGTAATAAAGTAATAAACCAGTGTATAAGAGGCCAGGCCTCAGAGATGTCGAGAGAGCACCTCGAGAAGATGCCCTGTTGTCTGATTTGACGTGTTCTGTTCCGTCGGAAATAAACTCCTGTTTCCTGCCTTCCAGTCTCCAGCGCCTGCCTCTTTATTTGGGTAATCGTGAGTTGGGTGAGAAGCGGCTAACGCCGGGCAAACCTAGAAAAGGGGTAAACGACCTGATCTGCCTGAACCCTTTTTCGACAATACTACATTGGACAATGGTCACCAAGAGGGAGCGGGATCGCGTAAGTCCTGGTGACAGTGTAACTCAGCTCAAGAGCCAATGACAAAGGAATCACTGACCTTAATTAGCACCTTGTGCAGGAGTGTGCTGTTGCAACACCTTCTTCTCTTGCTTAATGCTCGGTAGAAGGAGCGTGCCGTGGAGTGTGTCAACATATATTGTGACAATGAACTTATTTTGTGTTCCAGCTATGCATCAGTTATAAGACAATTGAGTTGTGTTGCTTCACATAGGCACTGGATGTTTTTGTTTGTTATGGCTATACCCATCCAGCGTGGTGGCGGTTGGTACCTTGTCATGGAATGTACTTACATGACCAGTAAAGACAGTAATGGCTGCTGACTATAGGAGGAAGGCGGGGCTGCGGCTGGATTGAGGAAGGCTGCTGGAGGCATCAAGAGTCCTGGGAAGGTGAAAGAACAAAGGCAAAGTAAGGAAGCCAACAAGTAAGCAGGGAATATAAATACACTTAGCACAGAGAGGGTTTCGAGCATTTTTTAGCCTTTGAGGGGACATTGCAGCTTTAAGCCTCCTTCCAAAAAGTTTCTAGGGGCTAAATTAAGAAATTAAAAAAAGAAAGAGAGAAAAAAAACTTGGGGCACGAGAATTATATATATACAAAATAGGATATCCCAGTGGTCTCACTGACTGCTGTGCTGGACTGTTGTGGACTCCCTAGAGCCCTGGATCAGTATTGCCTTGTCCTGGCTTCCTGGGACTTTTTGAGGGGCTCTGCCCATGAGAAAGCTGGAACTGTCGACTATGTGCTAGGTTGTGTTGGGTTTTTTCTACAGAAGTGCAGGTGTGCTGCGGCCCAGGAGGCGCTGTGAACAACCCCTGACAGGTTTAAAAAATATATAAGCTTTATTTCAAAGCATTGCTGCTTGGCTTTCAGGATCTACTGTTAGGATGGAGAAACACTTAGAGATAGCCAATGTAATGGCTCATGTCGACTCAAATGTGGCTCTGAAGACCAAAACCCGAATAACCCAGATGAAGATTGCTTCCGCAAATGCAAGAGCTGAACGCTTGCAGAAGGCTCGTCATGGGTCAACTCCAATCTCCAGCCCTTTGAGCTCTGAAGATGATGTCCTGGATCACGGGGCAGTGGGTCAATGGGTTCAAAATCAGGAGAAGCCCGAAATTCTCAACCAGGGAGAGCCGACTCCGGATCGAGGGGCTGAAGGACTGGACAGTGCCCCACCAAGCTCAGTCACATCCAGGGCGAGTCCATCTGCAGAAAGCCAGACATCAGGGAATCTAGAGGCAACAATTAACCAAGAAAACACATGGGAAAATTCCTCCAGCGCATCTCAAAGCAAGACTAAGGAATACCCTCTATTTCTGAAAACTAAAATGCCTTTTACTGCTTCTACAAAATCAAACTTTCGAACACGAACTTCGTGATAAATCTCAAGTGAGTGCTCCATCAGTCGCCCGGAGTCTTGTCTCACCTCTTAGGACATTAGACAGCCCACCCTCAACCTCCACGGCAGACAAAAATGTGGCAGCGGGACAGCAAGCCCGGCTAGGGTTGGATAATCCTCTTGGAGATCAGCTATTAGAGTCTGGGACTAGCTTCCAATATGATTATTTAAACCATGTTAAATCTTATCCTCAATGAGATTCGAGAGCTGAAAGTAACACAAACAAATGAGATAGTAGCATTACATTTGCGCCTATCTAAAATTGAAGAAGCAGTAGGTTTTTATCCAGCAAGACTGCAAGAAGCAGAATACAGGATTTCTCTCCTTGAAGATCAGATGACTTCGATGCAGCATCAGGATACACTGGATAAAATCAAAAAGAATTGTTGGAAACGGCTGGAAGAGTTGAAAAACCATTCTTGACGCTCTAACCTGCAGCTGGTCGGGATCCCAGAAGGCTGCGAAGGGTCACAAACGCTGCAGTGGGTCGAATAATTCATCAAGGAGAATGTGCTGCCCGAGTTCTCTGGGGACCTTACTATTACGCAAGCACATAGAGTCCCAGCTTAGCAATTTCCTAACTCAAAGCAACCTAGAACAATCTCAGTCAACTTTGTGGATTACCGAGTGAAAGAACAGATATTGACCAGAGCCATTCAAAAGAAGCAATTTTCAACTCGGGAAGTTCCTAGCTGCTGCATCTTTTCTGATATCTGTGCAGCAGCGGCTTGTCGTCTGAAGAACTTGTTAAGCTTCTGTACTTGTTCAAGACCCAGGGGCCTGGGGGCTCAGGCGGCCATAGCTCAACAATCAAAGCTTTGAGTTTTGGTCCAAGGGAAATTCCATATGTTTGCAAATCTCGATGAAGCAGAGGAAATATTGCAGAAAATCAATATGGAAAAGTAGAGAGTCCGAAATGACTGCCATGAATCTTTTTCTTCTTTTTTATCTTTATCATGAGCTCATTTTTTTCACAGGCGGCAGGGTAGTAGGTCACACTAGGGTGCAATAACATGGCACCCGGGGCTTTTCAGGGAGTGAAGGCAGGGGGTATGGTGGGCTATTCCCCAATTGCCTGGGGTGGGAAGGGGCCCAGGGAGTTGGCAAGGGAGGTAGGGAAGAGGAAAGGCAGGTAGGGTGGGTGGGATGTGGGGGGTAAAAGCAAAAGAAAGAGCAGAATTAAAGAAGAAAGCGCAGCTCTTAGAGTAACCACTGGAGTAGAACAATTCATAGGAACACAACGAAGGTGCATAATATTTTATGGCTTTGGTTACTGGGCTTATTTTGTGAAGCGATATGGATCTTAACACCTTGACCGCAGCGCGAATTCTGCTGTGGTGCTAGAGAATTAATGAGTGGGCGAGGTTCGGATGGCCCCCCGCCGTCCTCCGCACATGCTCACTGTGACGACGCATTGAATGGGTTAAAGTAAGGATAATATCGATGAATGGTAATGGAGTGTCTAACAAGAAAAAATATGGTGGGTTGATCACAGGGCTAACTTCTTTTTATCATCAAATTTTATATATTCAGGATACCCATTTAAAAACTAATACACCTAAACTTTTTATTCCTCAATACTACTCTAAGGCCTTTTTTGCCTCTGCGGGGTTAGCAGTCATGGGGGTAGATATATATTTCGGACAAGGGATCGACTGCGAGATATATCAAGTTACAAGAGACCCTCAAGGGAGCTGGATCTGGGTCATTGCCAGGTTAAATGGGACACGTTAACATTTTGTAAACTATTATGCTCCAATTGATGATGATCCTATAGCTCTCATAAAGAATAATTATTATTATTGAGCATTTGTGGAGTGCGTAGCTACCCTCGGGCATCTCAGCGCTAGTGGGATGCCCGTTTAATGAGTTGGTCAGTGGTGTAGAAGACCCTATAATAATTGGAGGTGATTTTAACTTTATTCAAGATTTAAAAAGGGACACCTCTAATAAAGCAAAAAAAAACTATTGAAGCCTAGGACAAAAAAGTCCATGAAACAGGATTATTTTCTCATAGATCCATGGAGAGAGGCACATCAAGGTGATACACAATTTACTTGCTACTCCCATCGATTTCAGACAACTTCCCGTATTGATTTTTTTCTTATCCCTCATTACATTAATTGTTTAAGCGCTGATATCAGGGCCAATTCATTCTCAGATCATTCATTAGTTATAATTGAGATTAAAGCAGAGGCTGAAAGGCAGGAGAGATCCAGGTGGCAGATGGATCGGCTCCTCCTTTCGAACCCCAGATGGGTAGAGGATACGAAAGAATGGATTAAGACATTCTTTCAGGAGAATAAGGTTACAGCAGCTCTCTTCTTCGTTTGGGGAGCTTTCAATGCTACATTGCGGGGCCAGATGATGGCCTTCTCGCCATCGCAAACTAAGATGCAGAGGCAGCAAATAATTAAACTACAACAAGCTGTTGATACTGCTTTAATGCAGAGGAATATCGGCAGGGAGCAGCGTTTGGAAGTGGAGGAACAACTAACTAAAGCTAAACAGGAGCTAAGAGAATTCTTTATTCTGGAAGAAATACCTAGCTCCCGGATGTATCAGCAGCGCGTATATGAGGAGAGCCAGATGGTGGAGAAACTGCTCGCCTGGTCAAGCAGGGTCAACCAGGAGGCCATGTTAATTACAGAACTGGAAGAACTAGAGTCGGGGCACTGACTTCTGACAAGGAAAAAATTGCAAAAATTTTTGTGGATCACTATTGCAAGCTATACGCAACCAAGTATATGGTATCAAAGGAGGCAATAAGCCAATATTTTGAGGGCATTAACCGCAGATGACAATAAACAAGTTAGAGGAAATAAGTGCCAAAATCCTCCCAACCAAAATTAAGAGTGCCCTTGCCTCAATGCCAAGTGGAAAGGCCTCAGGAAATGATGGCTTACCAACAGAGTTCTACACCCTTCTTGGTAGAGCTTTTTAAATTTGTGAGAGTAGGAGAGGGGTTCCATCTACTTTTAAGGAATCTACGATAGTTAGTTTTGTTAAAAAAGACAAGAGCCATAAAAATGCCAACTTTTTTAGACCAAGAGCTTGGTTATTTTAATTTGAATAAACTACCTGTCTTAATTATGATGGTCGATGCTGAAAAAGCATTTAATCTAGTTAGCTAGGACGCTCTCTTAGCGGTTAAATGTTGGAGAACCTATATCAAGGGGCTCAGGTCCAAGTCTTTATAAACTCTCAGCTAGCAGGAAGGGTGGACATAAGGTGAGGAACACGCCAGGGATGTCCATTATCCCCTGCTTTGTTTGCGTTTTTTATAGAACCACTTGCTGCATAAATTATGGCTAATCTCCAGATAAAAGCTCCTCTGGAAGGAATGCCCAAATTAAAACAGTTTTCAGGCAACATTATTCTTTACCTTAGGCCAGAGGAACAGAACTTCAGGACTACTTTGACAGCATTTATACATCTTTAATTTGTCGGGGGATATAAAATTATTCATAATAAAACTGAAATCCTGCTATTCAACGCAAGTAGTCAAATTCTTCCTAGGTTTTTGTAATGGCAAGCCCAATCCCAAACCCTATCCGATTTTTAGGGATCTACGTTACAAACAGTTATGAGGAACTTTTTAAACTGAACTACCTAGCAATGGTTACTAAGATTAGAAATCTATTAGATAGATGGACTCTTCTTCCACTCACATTAATCACCAGGGTAGCCCTCATAAAAATGTACATTTTACCATTATTGATATTTTTATTCTCAAATGTACCGATAAAAATTAATATGTCATATTTTAAGTCACTGGAAGTTATGATTCGCCAATTTATTTGGAAGAAGAAAGCATCACGAGGGAGACTTCCAGTGCTTCAACTCAACATTAGTCAAAGGAGGTTGGTTCTTCCCCAGGTGCGAATTTATTATAAAGCTACTTTTGTGCATATAATGGCTGGGATGTTAGATGGCAAGGAATCGTTGGATAGCTTTTTTGTGGATGAGATGGTGCAGCAAGCAGAATCTCAGACTCCAGTTTTTATTAAAACGGCTAAACTTCCTAAATCGACTCGATATAAGACATTACACGGATTCGGGGATAGAATATGGTCATTTTATCATATGAAGATAAACACAGCGAGATATGAGTTCTTGAAACTCTCGGAATGCAAAATACTGGGCCTACATAGGCAAAATAGCCAGATAAGATTATGGGAAAGCAATGGCTTAAGGGAATTAGGCCACTTTATAGAAGGGGGAGATGTTTAAAATGGCAGGAGATCCAGGCTAGGTATGAAACTAGCTGCAAGTTGTTTTTTAGGCTTCCCTCAGAATTCTCAAATTGTGAAGTAATTTTGCTTTCCATTAAGCTCTGCTCCGGTGCCCCTATTAACAGCTCTTTATAGAGCTAAGCTTAGGGGGGGTTGAAAACTTGTACGGACGTCTACAGAATCAAAGGGAAAGCTCTTTAGTAATAAGCTTTTTAGACAAGATCTCCCAAGAAACACAGTGCATTTTTCAGAACTAGAGGGGCAGGAGATTTTGTTGCATGGCAATAAAGCACTGAGAGCTGCAAATGTTAAAAGAATTGCATTTTTATCCCGTTGGATGTCTTACTATACACCAAGAGTCTGACATAAGATGTATTCAGAAGTAGTAGACAAGTGCTTTCTCTGTCAGCAAATGAGTCGGGGGGTTGGATGCCCGCTTTAAACTCAGTTTTGGGAGGAAGTGTTCTCCGCCTTCAACGAAGGCCTACAGAGAAAATTAAAACCGGAACCAGCGATTGCATTGTTTGGGTTCGTAAGGCAGAGCTTCAATACTCCAATCTCCAAAGAAGAGAACACATTTCGGCTTTTCCATGCTGTCTACTCTCTTTTCCATACTCTTGTTGGGCCTACAAGCATGAAACATAGACAAGCCTAACCTTCATCAAACATTTATGCATCTTGTTATTTAATTCAACCCATTTCATAAAGCATTATTTTCTTCTCATGATTTATCTGTTAAATTCTCATTAACTTTGCACAATTCTTGTCAGTTTTTTCACTTACCATCTTCTAGTTCATTACGTTTTGTGCATATCTGTTTTCTATTCTGTTTTTCAAATCAGGACTTTCAAAACCTTTTAAGTTGTCTTGAGAAAAACATGTCACCATTATTCAGTTAGATTTCAGAGATAAACGGTTTTAAATTTAACGCATGAGAAAAAAAAATCAATTTTTAAGGAAAGCCTGGATTCACAAGTAAATATTGCCAATTATCATGGAAAGAAGACCCCGTGACTCAAATTCTGGAAAATGTGGAAACTTCAAGAACTACAGGTTAGCCAGCAATCAATCTCTTCACTTACATATTTTTTTTTTAATAAGCACATTACGTTCATGATTATCTTCTCTTGTGATTGGCAACATTTTCAATAGCCCTCAAACCTACATGTCTGAAATATTCCCATTTCGTCAGCTCTTGACGAAATAATGATTATAGTAATTTTGTCAGACAGCTTTCACGTGTGTCTGAAACCTTTTTTTTATGTCTTCATAGGAGCCCATTATGAGTTTCCCAAGCAGTCTGGGCAACTAACAGTGGTCTAATATTTCTGGACCAAAAATTATGTGATCTTCAAACTCCAGACCTGGTTTTACTGGGTGTAAATCCAAACTCATTGAGAAGAGGAGAAGTAGCTACGGGCAGAGGCACATACAAGCCCAAAACTCCACCTATCACCTCCCCCCACCCTCTGGGTGCCCTTTCTTCTCGTCTCCCTCTCTCTCGCTCTCACACCTCTCTTTTGTTCTCTTACGCACTCTTTCTGCCACTCTCATACTAGTTCACTTCAGGTTTCAAGCACAATTTCTTTCCCATGCCTTTTGAACGTTTACGTCCCTCAAACACATGCTCTCCTCTGCTTCTTAGGGTCTCCTCTGGGCACACTCTTTATGCATCTACGACATACTCTCCCCTTCTTTCTCTTTTTCTCATACACTCTTTCTGCTCCTCTATCTAGAGTTCATTAACCACTTTGTGTGCAAACTATCTATCCCTCTCTATCCTCCTTTCTTTATATTCTTTGCAGCTCTCACCGCTATCTATTTACCATGCCACATAATTCCACTACATAAATCCCCTCCCCACCACATAATTCCACCATACACAATTCCACAATTAACTATTCCAATTCAACCTACATCATTCTACTCCAAATAAAATACTTCCACTCCTCTCTAAACCAAAATACTTCGGTAATAGACATTCTGGCAGATGCATCAACGAAAATACCTCCCGGTAAAACACCGAATCGGTAAAACAGGCCGATACCGAACGCAAAACCAGAAAATGCTATGCATCAAACAATAAATCGGAAAAAAAGAAAGAATCGCTAAAATCCCCCGCGGTAAATTACGGAATCGCTAAACAGACAATCGGAATTACCGAACCCCAAAGCTGTCTTTGGAAATACCGAATCGCTATTAACGAATCGCAATGGTATGCATGAAAAGTCGCTAATACCGAAAATCCCTAAAATCGCTATTTAGCATGAGCAAAATAAGGGGAATCACAATCAGGAGGTAAAGTTAACTGAAGGACAGAAAAAAAAATTCTAACCCCATCAGCAGGTGCTGACAATCAGTAACCCTTCATAAATGCCCTGGGAAACCCCACATGTCAACCAAAATGGCTGCCCTCTACGTGCTTGCTAGGAGGAGGAGGATCAACGCCCAGGCCCAGCGCAGGAGGATGATACAGGACAGGATCTTCAGGGTGCGCATCACTTTGCTGGGGCAGACCGAGGAACAGGTGTACGACAAGTATAGACTCAACCGTGCCATGATAATGCGCCTAATAGCAGACCTGGAACCATTACTGCAGCACGAGACCTGTAGGATCAGCGCCATACCAGCCCATGTGCAGGTCCTATGCTGCCTGCACCTGCTTGCGTCTGGAAGCTTCCAGGGGGTAATAGCTCAGACTGGAGGCGTGTCGCAAAGTGCTTTATCACGCTTCTTCCACCGGTTCCTAGAGGCCATGCTGACATTAATAAATCACCACATCACCTTCCCCACAACCCCCAGCAGCTGACCCGCACCAAACGGGAATTCTACCAGGTGGCACAATTCCCCCATGTCATAGGGTGTGTTGACTGCACGCATGTCCCCATCTGTCCTCCATCAGCCACCGAATACATATTCCGCAACCGGAAGTCATATCATTCTATCAATGTGCAGGTGGTGTGCAATGCCAAGTACATCATTACGGACGTTGTAGCTCAATTCCCCGGGAGCACACACAACGCCTACATATTCCGTCACTGTGGCCTCCACAGGCGCCTGATCAACGGTGAATTCGGAGAGGGACACCTACTAGGTACATATAGATGCATCATCGTACTCTCCATCCACTCCATCCCCACATGTATATTTTCATTCATGCTGATTACCATTCTCTCCCCATCCTGCAGGTGACAACGCATACGCATTGCGTGAATATCTCCTCACTCCCTATCTCAACCCAGCTACACCGCAAGAGCAGCGCTACAACAGAGCACACATCAGCACAAGGAATGTGGTAGAGCGTACTTTCGGCATCCTCAAAAGCCGCTTCCGAATACTGCACAAGACTGGAGGTGCCTTGCAGTACGACCCAGTGACCTGCTGCCAGATCATTGCTGTGTGTGCCATCCTGCACAACATCGCCACACGCAGGGGGATACCCATAGAGGTGGACGGAGAGGATGAACTACGTGCACAGCAACCCCCCCCCCCCCCAACACCGACAGGCGCATGTGCCCAACACAGCTGAAGGGCAAAGGAGGCACATCACACGGAATCATTTCTAAGACAGGTAAGAGAGTGACTTGACAACAGGATCAGATTTGCAAGGGTTTAATGGGCATGGACACCTGACTGGTGCAGAAATACGTAACACAAACATGCTGCTGCTGCAGTTAAAGTCAAACTATAATTGTCCCGTCTCAGAACGGGTGATGCGTGCGGCACTTTAGTCTGGCCATGGTTACGTCACCAAGGACAGTGTGACTTTGCCACATGTTCACTTCCGTTTGCCGCGTACCCCCAGTCTCTTGTCCTGTGACTCCTCGGCTTCTACACGATGGGAGTCAGTGGCAGTTGCATTGCGGCCACTGTGCCTCCTCCCGCTGGTCTCCGACAGGGAGACGCTGCTGACACTGGAGGCTGCCTCACTCCCCTCTTCCTCTCCCAGACTGCTGACACTGGCTGACCTAGGCTGCAGTTGCTCCACTGCAGTGGTCACCCTCTCAAGGGCCTTTGCCACATCCCCACAATAATGACCTAGGTCCACTTGGAGGGACACGGACCTGCGGGACAGCACAGCCGTGCTGTTGCACAGCTTATTAATGGCCTTGTTAGTTGTATTCACTGCCAGCATGATCTGCCTGTGACGCCGGCGCTCACTCTGTTGGCCTGCGACTACGGCACGTTTCAGTTCTTGCAGACAAAGCTTGATTTCATTGTTGCCGGCAGCTATGGTAGTGGTGTGCTCACGCACAGCGTCAGTCATGTTGCCTAGTTTGTTGCAAAGTTTGGTCATGGAGAGTTTCATGGCACCCATGTGTCTCCCCTGCAGGCGCTGGACACGCAGCATCCGGGTCTCCACAACTCCGTACCCTTCGGACAGATTGACTGGTCTTGCAGCAGCCCGACCCGGGGGCACAGCCCTCTGCCTGATGCGCTGTCGTGCTGCAGTTTGGCTGGTTGGAGTGACGATAGCCTGGCGTGGAACATTTGGGTGTGCTGAACTGTGATCCGACTCCATCACGTGCAGGGAGGGAACATCTGCTCTGCGGCTCTGCGGAGTGGCCCGCACTGGTGGTGGTGGTGGTGGTGGTGTCTTGGACCGCGAGGATGGTGGTGGTGGTAGTGGTGTCTTGGAGCGCGAGGATGGTGGTGGTGGTGGTGGTGTCTTGGACCGCGAGGATGGTGGAGGTGTTGTCCGCCGTGGTGGTGAAGGGGAGGACATGGCTTCAGCTCCCTGTGAGCACTCCGCATCTGACAACACTGGCGTCTCTGAGATGACGAGGCGGGCACTGTCGTCAGAATCGATGGGGGATGCATCTGTGTGTGAAACAGTGCATAGTTATCATCATGGTATAGTATGTGACAATAGCTGTGGCATCTCACAATAAATTACTTTTTCTGACTGACATTTTGCCCTTTGCTGCTGTATTCATCTCTGGGCTCTGGCATGCACCCATTCATGTATTGACTACAACTCCCATGGTGCAACACAGTGGTGAGGGTATGTGTTTAGGGCAATGCTACATGTGCACGGGGTCTGGCATGGGGGATTGGGCAGGGACTTAGTACACGCTGCATTGTTACGCTGCCATGCTTTTTACCTTGTCCTCCTTCCGCAGCACCAGAGGTGTCCAGACGTGTGACCCCCACAACAGCTTCCGGTTCTATGGTGGACTCCACTAGATCCTCCAGGGCTGTGTTAGGCGTCACATTGGATGTGCCCCCTCCTGTGCCAGCAGCATCCTTGACCCTCTGCGCTATCTTCTCCTTGGCCCTCTTACGCAGGTCATACCAGTGTTTTTTTAAGTCGTCGATGCTGCGGTGGGTGACTCCGCAGGCATTTACCTTGTCCTTGATGCGCAGCCACATCTTTCGTTTTTTTGCCTCTGGAACCTTCAGCGACAACTTCCCAAAGAGTCGGTCATTGTTGCTGGTCACACACTCTATTAGGATTTCCAGCTCCTTATCAGAAAACTTGCGTTTTCGCTTTCGGGGTGTGTCCTTTCCCTGCTGGGGGGACTCCTTCTCCATCTTGTCCTGCTTGCCTTGTCCTGGTTGCTACTGGTTCTTTCAGGGTCCTCAGCTCCTGTGCTCTGCCTCCTCCTCTGTGCTACTCCGAACACTGAATGCAGCGTGGCTGTCCTACTTCCTGGTTGTGATGTCATCGGCCTGCTTCCGAAGCGTCGCGTAAATTTCCCGTTTTCGCTATTACCGAATTCGCAAATACCGGATTCACTAATACCGATTCGGTATTAGCTAACTCGGTATTTGCTACTCTCGCTGTCGTACTTTCGCAATTTAATAGCGATTATTACCGATTCGGTAATTTTTACCGATTAGTTTGATGCATCGTGGTTTGCATGTCCTTAATAGCGATTCCTTAATTTTCGCTATTACCGACATGTATTACCGATTGTTGATGCATATGCCCCATTGTCATTTACAATACCAATAGCTGTAACTTTTGCAAATGCGAGACCTATTGCATTGCAAATGCTTGTCTCAATAGTAGGTGCTCTGGCACCAGTCCATGCACTGGTCGCTTAGATGGTGGCATCATCCCCTCTCTGCATAAGCAGCGTTTAGAACCTATGGAACACCTCTACCTGAATTCCTCATCTACTCTATAACGAGGCTGACCTTCAACAGGTCTCAGTACATGGATAAGCAGATAGTCTGCCAGGGGGGGGGGGGGGGGGCATGAGAGTAATCTACATATCGGGGACGTGTCTTTTTACAGATCCCTGGTACAATCAGGCGTACGGTTGCACCTCCACTAATGACCATCAAATGTTTTCTAACTGGTCGCTTGAGAAGCCGTACAGCAACATAGGCATTGAGCCTTATGTTTTCCCACCTCATGCTTAAACTGTTCAGCCGGTGACCTCATGTGGCCTCAGGTTCCCACCCAGGAACACAGCGTTTCTCCGTGCTATTACTTCCGGGAGACACATTAGTAAGATTGTATCCACCTGTTCTATAGAGACTCTATCTTCTCTTGGGGCACCGTTGTTCTGTGCACTTGCCTATCCATTGTTCCAAATGTGTTGTCTAAATTCTACTTGGACTAAGACTTTTCGGCCAGTCTTTTTTCTACACCCTCATCCAATCTTCACTGAATCCTGGCATGTGACATTGAGGTGTGGTACATTCTTCAGTTTCATCTAGCTAAGACCAAGAGAGTCGTTGCTCTGATCAGCTCGTGATGGTGCTAATGCAGTCAAATGGTGCACCCAAGACCAAATTTGCTGGATAGATTAAATAATAAATTAGCTCACGTATAGCTCATTGATACTCCTTACAAGGTACATGTCTCCATTGAATGCTTGAGCACATTTCACCATTACCCAGGCGAATTCATTTGTATTTACAAAAATGTTCCTAACAAAGATAGTCAGGGTGGCTTTGTGGGACACCTCGTATGCATTCGGTAAGAGCTGCACAATTGGTTCACCTGTTTGAGGTGGAGACATCCATCGCTTTGTCTGTTCACAAGATGGTGCAGTTTCACTTCCTCTCTTCATGCGTCTTTTCTAACTGTGGAATCTGCCCCCAGCTTGCCACCCTAAGAGAACCTCTTTCCATGCCCATCACAAGGTGGCACTCCACATACAACCTGAAAATAGGACAGAGGCAATGGACAAGGAGCCACAGAAACACCAAAAATATAACTTTAGCCTTCTATGAGCTTGTGACAGTTCACTAGTTGCATTGTACCCTAAGGAGGCTTCCAGCTAAGAAAACTCATTTTGATTGTTATACGCATTTAGCAAACTGAGTGAACGGGTGTTGCCTATGAGAAAACTTGCAGCTGCTACTAATGTGTCGGAAAGGGCATTGCCACTGAGAAAACTTGTAGTTCCTCCTGTGTCGAAACTGTTTGTCGTGTTCCTGCCTTTCTCTTCTGAGTGTGCCACTATTTTTCTTTCAGGTACAGGCAATGAATCATTTTGAGTTAGGCAGTAATGTCGATTCGGGACACGTAGGGTTTTGAGTCCGAATCAGGGTCCTGTACACGGCGGCTACTCACCCGTGAGGGTCTCAAGGTGCTGGGAGAGAGGGGCTGCTGGTCAGACTGGTTGGAGGATCATTCGAAGAGCCAGATCTTCTTGGGGACCTTCCTGAATTGGGTCAGTGACACGGATTTCTTGAGGTGCAGGGGCAGGGATTTCCAGGGCTTGGTGACGAAGTAAGTGGACAACCTTCCTCTGGTTCTGGTTTTGTGGATCCTGAGGACAGAGGCAATGGCAAGTTGTGAGGATCGAAGTTGTCTGGTGGGTACGTGGAATGTGAGGCTGTGGTTCAGGTACGCTGTTCCTTTGTCGTGTAGAGCTTTATAGGCGTGAGAGAGGAGCTTGAAAGTGATTCTCTTGTTGACTGGGAGCCAGTGAAGTTGTCTGAGCTGTTGCATGATGTGGCTGCAGTGGGGGATGTCAAGACCAGTCTGGCTGCAGCATTTTGGACGTTCTGTAGTTTCTTGAGCTGCTTCTGGGTGAGGCCGGCGTAGTGTGCATTGCCGTAGTGCGTGGGTGACCATCTTTCTGGATTTTGTGGGGATTCATCTGAATGTCTTACAAGCAATGATTAGAAGCAGTGCTGTAAATGGACAGGTAATCACCAGTACTGAGTACCTGCACTTCTTTCATTTGAAATGGAGATCACCTGCATTTCTCACAGTGTTACAATACTTTAAATGGGAGAGGGCCAGCACTTCTCAGGAGCAAACATGCCATCTGGATAGTCGGTACCAGCACTTCTATATTTCCATTTCAAGTACTGATTACAAGTCATATGTAAAATTCACACTGCCCAGTGGCGTTATCCGATACATATTTCATAGGGTTTTGGGGACATTTGTGCCCAGAAAATGCAAGTCGCAACGCGTGAAAACGTAGGGTATGAAAACCGCACCTGGGAAAAAAAAGGTCTGCAGTATACCTGTTCCAGAGAGCTGTATGTGGCACACCGAAAACCCGGGCCAATGGTAGTGTGGGCCAGAATCTCTTGGACACCCAATGGGGTGAGAACACGTGAATTTCACGGACACCCCTGTGGATGCATCACTGTCATCTGGTTTCTCCCTTCAACAATCCCGGTCCTGTTTTAGTTTCAGATCAAATTCCGAACGGAAAATTAGACTTTCTAAAGACAGTAGTACTGAGATAAAATTACACAATGAAAATCTGACAGAAATTCAGATTTTAGCAAACAATACTATCACAGACATTCAAAATAGAAAATTACTGCGAATGCTGACGCACGTCTTTAGCCTTTGCACGAGCCGGCGGGTCATCCAGGCGCTATACCACACACCGCAGCAGCAGGGGAGCGATGAGGGATGAAACAAAGGGGGATGATTGGCCGCTCGGGGTTCTTATCATGGTAATCCTCGGTGTTCGCTCCTGTATCAGGCCTTCCTGGTGACAATGAGACGACGTGAGCCCGGGCCCTCGTCTCTCTGAAGCCGTGGCCTCTCCTGTGAATCTAATCTCGCAGCTGAGCTGCCCACGACGCTAATCTCGGCTGCTTCAAAGCAGCCGCGCTCTTGTATGGGGATAAATATATATATTGTAGTTTCTTCTCTAGCTCTCCGCTCGCCCCCGCACCCGTTCTCAAGCGCAGACAGCTGTGGGAACACCCAGGTGCACGGCAGGAGGCGCCGCGGTACCCCCAAAATAACCATGCAAGAAGAAGCCTGGAGGGGGGTGAGCAACAAAGAAACCTTGGAGATGTGTTTTATGATGTTGCATTTTCCTCTGCGCTCAAAGACAGAGGTTCAATGTCAAGCAACGTTTTCTGTCAAATCGCTGCTTATTCGATGGCTCGTGGACTGAGTTTTACCTTTCCTGTCCCTAATTGCAAGGCGAGAGATAATATAAACCAAGTCACAATCTTCCCCAGGGGCATGGAGCATCGAAGGAAAGCCGTAGGAATAGGATGTCTAATATTTTACAGCACACAACAAAATGTAAATACTTGTAAACTGTGCAAATATTGTCTATATATATCAGCCGCAAAAAAAGTAAAAATGAGGCATTTTGGCATTTTTTTTGGCAAATCTATATTGGTGATGGAAATAGAGATTTTAATAGGATCAAAACAAACCAAGACGGGGCGTGGCTAGCTGCCGGAGGGAAGGGTCGCTTCCTAGAGCGGCTCCCTGCCCTCGCCCGGCTATCCGCCCAATAAATCCGAATTTTGACCAGGGACTCCCATATAATTGGGTGATCCCGGTTCCGCTACCTACTGTGCCCATCTTGAGCTGTTGCGGGCCTGATTGGAGCCGCCGTGCCCGACATTGAGCCGTCTGCAGAGGGGTCCCCCGGTGCACGCAAAATGGCGACCGCGTTGTGCTCCGGCCCCTGAGCGGCTCGGCCTGGGAGGTTGGCGGGCGCCCAGATCGGCCATCGGCTGAGATTGCCTCTCCGATTCCCCCCACCGGACCGCTGACGAGACCTCCCGCGGCTGCCGGAGCTCATCCCCGCGGCCGCGGACCCAGCGAGAGAAGAAGAGATTAGGCTGGGAGCTGCTGTTGGTCCACCGGGGCGCCGTCCACGCGACGCCCCGGCCTTGGGCCCTGCACCTGGCGGAGCACCGATGCGGATGAAGGCGGCTTAGCGCAACAGATTGGCTCCTCCGATCGCTCCCCAGCAACGCGCCGACTGCCCGGGAGGGGGCCGCGGCCTGCCTGCACTCACTGCTACAAGGAGCCAAGCACGAGGAGGGCACCCGAGGGGGCCCGGAGGACTTTGGGGCCTATGTTTTTGAAGGACTATACTGGGCCAGTGACGCAGGACATGCAGGCGGCTGCGGAAGCCTGACCCAATGTGAGTGCCGCAGCTGCATCTGTGGGCCCTCTGGATAGCTGCTCCATCCTGTGATCCCCCATTGTAAATCCTGGTGGGGACTGAGGCCCTCTCGCTCTGACACATCGTGGGGGTGGCGAGTCACTCCCCGCCGGCCCACCATTGACTCTGCGTGGTACTGACCCCTGGAGGGTGCGCTAAGGGCGGCGGCCATCTTAAGGTGTGCAGGACCTCGCAGCGAGCTTTGGTGTCGTGGAGGAGTTTTGAGCCCTCCTGTGGTTCCTACGTGTGCCTTCCCTGATCCTGCAACCGCCCTGAGGTGAGGAACCGGCCTCACACTGGTGGTATAGAGAGAGGAGGGGTGGAGGACTTTGCCTTACACAGCCTTGGTCCGTTTCGAGTCATTGCTTTCTGGTTATCGACGATGGCGTCCAACAAGGGGGGAAGACCTTTGACTCAAAGACACTTGAACAAAAACTCCTGGGCTAAAGGTGACAATAAAGATGCGACCCCCCACGGAGATCTGAAAATGTCTACCCGTCGCAGGGGCCAAAGACGCTTACTTTGGAAGACGTCATGGAGGCGATCGCAGGGGTTCGCTCCTCATTGGAGACGCAAATTGACTCTGTTAATATTGAGGTGACTCTTCTGCGGGCGGACCTGCGTAAAATGGACACTAAAGTGAAGGACGTAGAGGTCAAGACGGCGGCTCTTATTGACGACACCTCAACACTCCAGCAACAAGTGCCCCAGCTCCAGAAACAACAGAAGCAAATGGGAGATCTGCTGGACGATTATGAAGGGAGGGCGTGACGAAACAATGTTCGCATTTTAGGCGTGTCGGAAAAAATGGAAGGGCCAGCTGTGGACCTATTGGTGGAAGAATTGGTGACAAAACATCTTAAACCTAAACAGCTCTCGAGCTACTTTTCCATAGAGCGGGCGCACAGGGTTCCGGGGGGTAAGCCGAGGACTGGGGCCCCCCCGTCCCATCATAGCGAGGGTCCTCAACTTTCGCGACCGGGACGCCATTTTGCAGGCTGCCAGATCTGGTCCGCCGCTTCAATTGGAGAATGCTCGCATTTCGATTTTCCTGGACTTCACAGTGAAAGTGCAGGCGAGACGGCGCAGTTTTCTTGAGGTTAAGAAAGCCCTACGGAGCAAAGGCATTAAATACTCGATGCTCTTCCCTGCGAAACTTCGTGTGGAAATGGATGGCAAAGCTTAGTTCTTCCTATCTCCGGAAGAAACATGGGACTGGTTGGAGGGATGGCGCCGAGATGGTGGGTCCCCACATGCCTTGGCGAACTCTGGAGACCAATTGGAAGAAGACCGATTGCCTATCAGCCAAGACCTATTCACGAGCCCGGGTAATGAAGAAGAGTGATATATTCAAGCAAGGCAGGAACACTTTTGTGAGATTTATCTGAGACTGCTCACTTCTCCCTCCTTATTCGGAGCTATTGATGACATGGACGTCTCGTGGGCGCTGTGGACTCTGCTCCGGGGGTGAGCCTTCTCCGGCCCTGATCGGCCCTTACCAGTGGACTCTCAAGTAACTTTTCTAACTTGTGATAATGCACAGTATATCTATGTGAGTTAACATATGTGTTTTACTTATATGGCTTCAGTGTCGGGCGAGTGGCATTAACGGCCTACCAGGTACCCCGATTATGGAGGGGAGGACGACAGGCACTCTGCCTAGTTGGGGGTGGATAGTTTTGGATCCACGGGCAGGGAAGCAGGGAGGGGGGAGGAGGGGGAGGCAGGAAGATGTTTTGCTGTTATGTTGTTGTTTCTAATTGTTTTCAGTGGAGTCCTACTTAGTAGTGCTGTTCTACCCACTCATGGTCCCTTATGTCACCCTAGAGCTAGGGCACATGAGACGATCTTTCCCGGACCATCCTTCATATTAGCTCCGTTGACACTGCCAACATGACACAACCATTATCTAGGGCCCTAACCTTCTTGTCCTGGAATGTCAACGGCCTGGGCCATAAAATAAAGAGAAGCGTGGTCCTCCAGTTCCTAAGATGCCACTCCCCCGACGTAGTCCTATTACAGGAAACACATCTGGTGGGCAACACCTGTCGGGCACTCCAGAGGGGGGGTTACAAACTGCTAGTCCACGCGGGTTTCTCCTCGGGGTCTCGTGGTGTGGGGATCCTGATCAAAAAGTCCCTTGCACTTATCCATACTCGGACCTGGGCTGGTTGAGGCGGTGTGGGAGGGGCGCCCCCTGAACATCATTTCAGTATACCTTCCGCCAACGCTGGTCAGGGATTCCCTTAGAGAATTGGGTGCTCAACTGCTAGGCCCGTCTCCGGGCACACTCTTGATGGGAGGTGATTTTAATTCAACAATGAGAGATGCTTTAGACCGTAGTCCCAAACGATGCTCCCATCGTCTTAGCTCGGACTTGGCTGACTTTGCACAGGCTGTGGGATTAGAGGACATATGGCGCCTTAGGTACCCCGACACGCCGTACTACACACACTACTCTAACGCACATAACAGCATGTCCCGCATCGATTATTTGTTCTGCCACAGTGCGGACGTCGGGAGTTTTGTTCGCCCGAGTGGCCTTCCCAGGGGCATTTCAGATCATTCACCACTGAGTGTGGACCTCACCTTCCATCGGAAAGGGACGCGCGGCCCGCTGATTATTGATCCTTGGCTAATGCAGGTCCCGGACATCAGAGACGCGTTGCGTGAACGCACCAAATTCTATTTTGCCGAAAATGCTGGGTCCGTTGACTCGACGGTCACCCTCTGGGAAGCATACCTGGCGGTCATGAAGGGAGAGGCACTGGCCCTTAAGATGGGACACTTGCGTAAACATGAGGAGCAGATCCGTCTGGCCGAATCTGAACTCATTAGCCTTGAGACATCCCATAACGCGAATCCGTCAGAAGAAACTGCGTCTAAACTTCATGCCCAACAGATGGTATTTAAGGCCTTGTCGCAGGAGAAGGCGCAAGCAAAGCTTCTTCACACACGCCATAGAGTATATGAATATGGGGATAGCGCAGGGAAAATGCTTGCCTGGCTAGAACGCCGTGAACAGGGGTCCAGATGGGTACCATCCCTAACCAAGCCTGATGGCTCTACGGTAACAGACCCACTAGACATAGCAGAGGCCTTTGCCGACCATTTAGAACTTGTCTATGCCGCCGGTGCAGGCTACACATCCGAGGAATCCAGGCAACTTCTGGGTGAGATGCGCCTTCCATCGGTCTCAGACACAGATCGGATGGCCTTGGACGTTGACATCAAGGCAGAGGAGATAACTTCGGCCTTATTTGCCGTTAACTCAGGCAAAGCCATGGGCTCGGCCGAGAAGTAGGGATCCTCCCACTCGCTCACAGAGTGGCCTCCATTGTGGTCATACTTAAGCCCACTAAGCCTCCCACTGATTGTGGTACTTACCGGCCTATCTCCCTGATTAGTGCAGAGGTCAAGGTCCTCGCCAAACTCCTGGCTAATCGCCTTCAACTAGTGCTCCCTTCATTGATACATGATGACCAATCTGGTTTTCTTCCGGGCCGCAACACAGCCTTAAATCTTCGCAGGGTCCATAACGCCATGAGTCGCCAATCTACTCTGCAACAAGATGCGTCCGTCTTGTCCCTGGACGCCACAATGGCGTTCAATTCGATCGAATGGCCATATCTGTTCGAGGTTCTCCACCGCTTTGGCTTTGGACCTAGCTTCATCAGCTGGATACGATTGCTATATACGGACCTGTGGGGCCAGGTCCGGGCCAACAACCACACATCCCAGAGGTTTCAGCTACATCGAGGTACCAGGCAGGGGTGTCCCCTGTCCCCACTGTTATTTTCCCTCACCCTGGAGCCGTTGGCTCATTGGGTCCGCACTGACAACTCCATTAGAGGCCTGCACTGGAGAGAAGATGTTGTGGATAAGATCTCCCTATATGCGGACGACATCCTAGTATACGTGACATCTCCTCGATCCTCTATTAATAGCCTGTTCCATGTCCTTTCCAACTTCGGGAAATATTTGGGATACTCGATTAACTGGAACAAATCAGTGCTCTATATGCTACATGGCCCTCCGCCCCATCTCCCCAAGGGCTTTTCTATTGCAATCGCCACGGAAGGTTTTCGGTACCTGGGTATTTTCGTTACCCCCGACCCCAAGGTGTTTTACGAACGTAACCTATTGGCCCCCTTGCATTGACTCCAAGTGACGTTGCTCACTGGTGATCGCTCCCGCTGTCGCTCCCAGGTAGGGCGGCGCTATTCAAAATGCTGGCCCTTCCACGGTTCCTATATGCCTTGCAAAACTGCTCGTTTTTGATCTCAGATTCATACTTCCGAGCGGTGGAAAGTGAGCTCAGACTCTTACTCTGGAACGGCGGTGCCGCTCGCATTGCCCTAACTAAACTCTTTCAGGGGTGGTATGATGGGGGTATAGCCCTACCCAACCTCCGCCTCTATTACTGGGCCTCGCAGCTAGTCACTATCAACCAGTGGCTGCATGGTTCGCCCCTGAACCCGGCTTACCTCCTAGACAGATGCCAGACGGGTCGTGAGGGATATTTGGGAGCTCTGTACAGTAAACCTTCCAGGACTAAATATGTGGGCCCGATGGCACACACTGTAGCTATTTGGCATAAGGCCAATAAATGTTTGGGGTGGTCGGACAGGCTCACCTTGGCAGCGCCTCTATGGCCAATGCAGAGCCTGGGATCCCTCTGTTTCCTCCAGGGCTTTGGTAAATGGGACACGATAGGAATCTCGGAACTGGGAGACCTTGTACGTAAGGGACAACTATTGACTTTTGTGGATCTCCAGTCTAAATATGCCCTTGCACCTGCTGAATCCTTCCGCTATCTGCAAATTAAGCATGCTATTCTCGAGGCGGTCCCGAACCTTGCCGCCTTGCCGGTGACCTCTCCTTTGGAGGACAGACTGCTGTCGGAACCTCTCCCGGAGAAGGCCATCTCCCTCACATATCCTAAACTGTGTAATAACCTCCCTGATCGCTTTAGATCTCTGCGTATCAAATGGGAGAACGACCTGGGTCCCTTGGAAGACGAAGATTGGCGCTCAGCCCTAATGTCCCCGAGAGAAACTGCTATCTGCCATAGGTTTAGGCTAATCAAATTGAAAGTGTTGCATAGAGCGTACATGTCTGCCCTCACCCTAGCTAGGATTGGACGGCGCCCGGATACCTTGTGCTTGTGCGGCTGCGGCCTTCCCGGTACTTTCTACCATATCTTATGGGAGTGCCCGGAGGTGCAACAGTTTTGGGACAGGGTACTTCGGAAAATGAGCAGCTCCCTGGGTAAGCCGCTGCTGCCGACACCTAGAGAATGTGTCCTTAATATTTGGGGACCCAACGACCTGACGACCCAGGAGATCCGGTGGGCTGCGTTGGGGTTCCTGTTGATAAAACGCTCTATCGCAATGAAGTGGGGATCGCCTGACAAGCCGTTGGTGGTTGGATGGGTGGCCGAAATGGATCGTTGTATGATTGCGGAAAAGACGGTATACAAGATTAGAGGGTGCCCCAAGTTATGAGATGCGAAATGGGGGCACTGGAATGCCTATCGAGGGGAAATTTGTGACTCTCCTACAGCCGAACTGGCCATGTCCCGTATCGGACCGATGGGTGGGAATGTACGGTAACTAATGACTGATATGATCTATTTTCACTCAGCACTGCACCGCGGTCCTCATGCCTGCTTCTGACTCCACTTTGTTGTTTGTTTATTTGTTCACTTTATAAAAAGAAAAACAGACCACCTTTACTGTCTTACAATGATATAGCAGTTATGTGTGTACCTTACTGCATTACGCCGCCGGACCCCAGGGATGTCGGCTGAATGGCTGTGTTTATTTACCATTACTGTTTAGAGTATTGCCGGCCCTTGGGACATGGACGGCTTGACATGTCTTTTGCAACTGCACAATAAAGGTCTTTAAAAAAAAACAACCAAAAAAACAAGACATGTAACTTGTGTGAGTTGCAAATGCTAAATATGCGCTGATGCCTAATTTCCACACATTATTGTTTGTGTACTATGAATGTTTTGCATTAAACTGTATGTCTGCTGCATAGGGCCATCTCAAGAGGCCATTTCAATGAAAAATGTGCTGTTTGTAAAAGGCAGTTCCTTACCACACCATACTTCAGTCATATATTGGGGACGGTGTGCTCCAAAATGCACAACTGGACTCGCGCTGCTCCCCTACCACTCTTCAGCCGAATGGATGTGGCTCATCTTCTACACTTTCTCTTTGAACTACACTTGCATTATTGACTGTCCCTTTTACTTCAGTGATGTACTATTGACAACAGCACCATCACTCTGAAAATTGTTCCAGCACATCTGCGCTCGAAGGCCAACCCAATCTAGGTGTGGGGGGGGAATAGGGGGAGGAGAACTGACAGCAAAGAATTGGCAGCAAAACCATCTTCTAGTTCTTAGCATGGACGGAGGTATTCCAAACCAGACACTGTTTCCGTGACATCCCTTAACCCCAACTCGTCTGTTTGAAATGCAGATTCCGCTAGTTAGCAGAGTTGCACTGACGTTTCTGTTGTACCACCACTATCAATTGTGAGCAAACCCGCTTTTCCCCCGGATTGCCCTGTGAACCTCCTTGGGTGGCACCCATCACATGTGGGTCTGCTTGGCGACATGTAGCGTAAACCTACATTATTTACATACAAACAAAACCCCCACAAACTGGCTGTGTCCCATACTCAGTAGTTTACTTACAGCCGCAGTGAGCAGACCAAAATTCACCATCATAGAGTTTTTCACTTTCACGGTCCTAATGCCTCACCCATACCAGTGAGGTAATATAACTCTTTTCATCTGTGGTAGGGGTACCTCAACTCTCCTAGAATGTGGTGGTTATTCCTAGAAGTGTGCTACACCTGAGTAAGTGGCCCACATAGATGTAGTAAGCGCTGTATAAACATTACCATAAAATATAAAACTCTGGGGACAGCGAAGCACAACTCCTCATACAAGCATGTGTGGGGATCAGTCCCACTGATGTTCCTTTCAGATCCTCCTAAATGTGGCTATCCCAGTACTTACTCCCTGGGAGGTACATAAGCATCTGACAATGGATGTGGGCCACGAGCTGTGGA
Source organism: Lissotriton helveticus (assembly GCF_964261635.1). NCBI lineage: Eukaryota > Metazoa > Chordata > Amphibia > Caudata > Salamandridae > Lissotriton > Lissotriton helveticus. The sequence continues at coordinate 1,542,965,180 of NC_136065.1, forward strand.
AAGAAGCCCCCCTTTTGAAGTCAGCTGTAACCCTCCACCTTCCCAACCATCAATCCAGTGTCTAGCACCTCGCTCACAGGATAGCTTTGCCCACTTACAGTCCACCAAGGAATTGCAGGTCAGCGTCCAGCAACTGCTGCAGTCTTGTGTGCCTTCCCACCTTGTGAAGATGGACTTTATGGTAGAGACAAAAGACTGAAATCTGCCTACCGGTGACCCACAAGACGTGAAGCCTACCCTTCTGTACCTCGTGTCTCCTTAGGCCTGGTGATTCCGGTGAGGCTGGGAGCCTTGTCCCCCCTAATAGACTCTGCCTCTAGTGATGTTGTTATGCACCTACCACCCATGCCAGTAATAGCAAGGCACAGGAAGCCCCCAGGGATGCCCATGGGCTGCCTCTGCAAGTGTGGCTTCTCTCTCGTCCTTGAGCCCTACCTTGTTCAATCTTTATATTACCTCACTTGCTAAACTTATGAGGTCCTTCTCACTGTCTTTGGTATCCTTCGCAGATGACATGCAGATTGTCGTGTCACTTGCTAAAAATACTATGGATACCAGGAACTCCTTTAGGGAATGTATGTTGGAAGTAGATAAATGGATGGGCAATAACTCTCTAAAATTGAACTCCTCCAAAATGGAGGTTATCCTGTTTGGAAATCACCTCTCATTTTGGACACAATCACGGTGGCACTCGGAACTTCAATCACTTCCTACTCCGGTCTCAAAGGCAAAAAATCTGGGGATAATTACTGATAATGAATTGAAGCTGCAGGACCAAATTTCCAAGGTTACTACCGCCTCTTATTACTGTCTGAGACTGATTAAAAAATAGAGAAATATCTGCCTTTTGAACTTCTGAAAGCTGTGATTATTTCATTACTTCTGACAAGGCTTAACAATTGTAATAGTCTATATCTTAATATATCGTCCGGGCTCCTAAAAAAGCTTCAAACCTGCAGAATACATCAGCTTGATTTCTTTTAAAAGTGTCTAGATTTGAATCAGCCAAGAGAGCCATAAAGGCATTTTACTGGCTTCCAGCAAACAACGGATTAAGTTTAAAGCTCTATGCACAGCTTTCTGGACCCTTCTTGGGAATAGATCAGTGTATTTTAAAAAGCATCTCAGGTGGTACATTCCGAGCAGGTCTATTCGCTCAAGTATAGTAAAAAATCTTGTAGTTGCTCCCTTCAGGAAAGCCACTTGGGGCGGAAAAAGTTTCTTCAGATCGACTGCCGTGCTTTGGAATTCTTTACCTTGGAAACTTAAAATGTCCCCATTTACAGGATTTCGGGAAATCTCTTAAAACCTGGTTCTTTGTGTCAAGCTAGGAAACCTTGTAGGTTTCAACTTTCCGACTGGTCTCTACAGAGCCAAGATGCCTCCAGGCATTAGCTTGTGCTTAATAAATACCTTTTATTCATTCATTCATTCATTCTCTCCAGAGACAAGCTACAAAAAAACTGACTCTAACGGAATCGTTTACTACTACACTCTTTTGGGGGTGTTATGTGATCAGGAGAGGCTGGTGTTGGACCCCCGTGTCCATGGACTTGACCTTGAAAAGGCAGGCTCCTCAGTTGATGTGATGGGAAAAGGGAACCCAGGTTCTGCAGCCAATGGGTCTAGAGAGGGGAAAGAGAGACCAGGCTATGTAGCCTGTGAGTCTAGGAGGTTGAAGATACACCAGGCTCTGTAGTCGATGGTTCAAGGGCAAGGCCTAGAGAGCCCAGGCAGTTCAGCCTGTGTAACCATGAAGAAGCTCAGACAGTCTAGAGTCTGGATGACTGAGAAGTGGCCTGTCGAGGAGATTATCTGACCCTGTGTTACAACAGAGAAAACTGAAACAGTTTTCATCCATTGAAAGAGAGTTATTAAGGAAAGAAGAGACAACAGATTTATTGCCTCAGAAAACTACACTCCCAGAGAAGGGAAATACCCCAATTAGCTATCGGTAATTGCATTTCTCAGAGTCCTCTTCCACTACTCCTATTTATTACATCCTTCCCATGTAGTCCAGGCCAACCAAAGCATCAGGGTTTTGTCAGGATGACTTGTACATACAGGAGGAGTGGAGGGTCTTTTTATATGTTAAATCATGTGGTATGAGTGTCCGGTGAGGCAGGAGGGAAACAACGTTTATAACGCTGTCATTACATCGCTGTATCATTACAAAGCGGTCGTTACAACAACCGCGTTGTTAGTACGCAATGCATTTACATCGCAAGTCATTACAACAACTTGCTCTAGGGGGGAATGAGGTATTGGAAATGAATTCCAACACCTTCCCTAATGTTGCACAAACTGGATTAGGAATAGTAATAATATTCCTAAGTCCAGCGCGCCTCCTAGTGCAAGTCATTGTAATGACTTGCGATGTAAATGCAACACGTACTAACAACGCTGTTGTTGTAACAAACCACGTTGTAAAAGCACGCAATATAATACATGGCGTTGCAATGTACCATATTCGAGGCAGGAATGCCTCATGTAGTAATGAAGGGAAGCGGGGTAGGGGACAATGAGGTAATGAACTTCTCTGTTTTCACATGGAGGGGACAGCTAAAGCATTCAGAAGAGAAGAACCAAAGAGAAGTGTCACTGTTCCAGATCTGCAGCAAATTCAAGACGCCATATGAGCAAGGGCACTGCCAGAGCTCCCTAAACGTTAGATGCAGAAATAGGGCTTCGCACTATTCTATTCTATTCTATTAAAAGTATTTGTACCGCGCACTATCACCATAGGTTTCTTGGCGCTTCGCTTCGCACTGTAGCTAGCCACGCAGGAGTGAGAGTTAGAGGAGGAACAGATGCATAGGATAAAAAGTGGAAAAAAGATTGCTGGATCGAGGGCCAGCCAGAGCAGCAAATAAGAGAGCAGAGTGGACTGGGTACCTGCTGCAGAGATGTAAGTAATCACTGATTTTATGCATTGATGCTGGGCTCTGGTGTCTTACTCTACAAGTTTGTTCAAAGTGAACCCACACACGCAAGCAGCCTGCCTTTATCAATGGTCTGTGTGGTGGGAGGAGAAAGGACAAGCATTTGCAATGCAATAGGTCTCGCATTAGGAAAGTTTGAGCTATTGGTATTGTAAATGACAAATTTTGCGCCGGGAAACCCTTTGTTGGGTAGCTGTGCGCCCTATAAATGTAATTAATAATAATAATAATAATAATAATGTGTTGGTTTTGAAAATAGCGCATTTAATAGCTATGTCATTTACAATGCCAATAGTTTTAACTTTTACAAATGTCACACCTATAGCATTTGTAATGCAATATGTGTTGTATTTACGTGACTTAGATGTATTGATATTACAAATAGCAATAGCTTTACATTTTTTAAATACTTAATACTTAAATAAAAGTTATTGTAATTTATAATGACAATAGCTTAACTTTTGTAAATAACTTTTGTGAAGATTCTGTTCATTGTATTTTATTGTGACGAAAATCCAGGAACAGAAGTGAAATATTAAAAAAAAATTGTGACATTTGTAATAAAACTTGAAACATTGAGAGAACATATTTGAACCAGTTGTTGTTGAATGGATGCACAGATTGGTGCTGTGGTGGCGCTGAGTGATGTTTTAGTGGTGACGAGTGATGCAGTGGCGTTCAGTGAAGCTGTGGTAGCGCATAGTGATGTTGTGGTGCCCCTGAGTGATGCTGTGGTGGTGCTGAGTGATACTGTGGTGATGCGATAGATACAGTGAGTGCGATAGATAGAGGGAGGGTGATAGAGTGAGCGCGATAGATAGACAGATAGAGTGAGGGTGATAGATAGATAGACAGAGTGTATTTATGTTGCATTGAGTAGAGTGTAATTATGTGGTGTGTAATTATGTGGCACTGAGTGGTAATATGGGGAGTGTATGTTGTATTCAGTAGAGTGTAATTATGTGGCGTGTAATTATGTGGTACTGAGTGGTATTTGGAGTGTATGTTGCATTGAGTGCAGTCTAATTATGTATCATTTAATTATATGGCACTGAGTGGTATTGTTTGGAGTGTATGTTGCATTGAGTGCAGGTTAATTATGTAGCATATAATTAAGTGGCACTGAGTAGTATTGTGTGGAGTGTGTGTTGCATTCAGTAGAGTGTAATTGTGTGGCATGTAATTATCTGGCACTGAGTGGTATTTGGATTGTATGTTCCATTGAGTGCAGTGTCATTATGTGGCGTGTAATTATGTTGCACTGAGTGGTATTCGAAGTGTATGTTGCATTGAGTGCAGTGTAATTATTTGGCTTGTAATTATGTGGTACTGAGTGGTATTTGGAGTGTAGTATTAATCAATATGTCACTGTCCAACGGAATGGTACCCACCGCATGGAAACAGGCAGTGATTACCCCTATTTTAAAAAAGGCCAATTCTGACCCCCGGGTGCCAGAAAACTACAGACCTATATCCCTTCTGCCTTGGATAGCGAAAATAACGGAAGCCCATGTCAACTCAGTTCTGTCTGAGCATCTGGCGCGTAACCAGATATTAGATCCCAGTCAGAATGGCTTCCGGTCAGGACACAGTACCGAGACGGCGTTACTTTACATCACGGAACATCTTCGCCAGGTACTTGACTCGGGTCATACAGCAGCGCTCCTGCTATTAGATCTAAGCGCTGCTTTTGACACTGTGTCCCACCATATACTGATCCAACGCTTACAGGAAGCTGGAGTTACGGACATCGCTCTCCAGTGGTTTCGTTCCTTTCTATCGGAGCGAACCTTCAAAGTGGCTATACCACCAGCTCAATCCGCCACTTATGCCTTGGAGATGGGAGTCCCACAGGGATCCTCGTTGAGCCCTACAATGTTCAACCTCTATGTGAAACCGCTAGCTGCAGTCGTCAAACAGTGGGGTCTGACGATGACCTCATATGCTGACGACACACAGCTGGCGGTGACACTTAGTGGAGACCCCGAGGTGGAGGCTCCCAGATTCCGAGAGGGTCTGGTGGCAGTAGCAAGCTGGCTCCGGACCAACTGCCTTCAGTTGAATGCCACCAAAACTGAGGTGTTGGTATTAGGGAAGCATGCAGAGCTATGGGGAAATCAGTGGTGGCCACCGGAGCTGGGTGTCATTCCGATTCCTGCCTCTGGCGTCAGAAATCTAGGCATTTGGCTGGATCCTGCACTCACCTTCATGGATCACACCAAGAAGGTGGCGGCCACATGCTATGGCATCCTGCGGGGTATAAGGCCGGTTTTAAAGTACTTTGACCCCCCCACTAGACAGCTTGTGGTCCAGGCATCAATACTATCCCGGCTGGACTATGGTAGTTCGCTGATGCTAGGGATGAATCAAGCAGAGGCCTCTAGACTACAAAGGGTTCAAAATGCCGCGGCACGTGCCATTGTGGGCCTTCCCAGACACTGTTCAGTGGCTGGCACGATCGTGGCCCTACACTGGCTCCCGGTCAGACAGCGAATCAAGTTCAAAGCTCTGTGTCTGGCTTTTAAAATTTTGAAGTTTTCTTCGCCGCCGGCACTTGCCAACTTACTTACTCCCTATTTTCCTTCAAGATCCTTGAGATCTGAGACGTTCCACCTGGCAGTATGCCCCCGTTTCAAATTGTGCAGAATGGGTGGCCGTTCCTTCCGGGTGCTTGCGGCAGGATTATGGAACTCGCTCCCGGTCCATATTCGAGCTCTTGACGACCTGCTTGCCTTTAGGCAGGCGATTAAAACCTTCTTGTTTCCCGTCTCTGAATAGTTGCCCCTTTCTTTTATTGTGTGTTATGTTGTAGTGTCTGTCCAAGCGCCAGGACGCCCCTTTGCTGGGGCAGCTGTGCGCGATAAAAATACAATTAACATAACATAACATAACATAACAGGGTGCATTGAGTGCAGTGTAATTATGTGCTGTGTAATTAGGTGGCACTGAGTGGTATTTGGAGTGTATGTTGCGTTGAGCACAGTGTATTTATGTAGCATATAAGTATGTGGCACTGAGTGGTATTGTGTGGAGTGTATGTTGTATTCAGTAGAGTGCAATTGTGTGGTATGTAATTATGTGGCACTGAGTGGTATTTGGTAGTATATGTTGCATTGAGTGCAGTGTAATTATTTGGCGTGTTATTATGTGACACTGAGTGGTATTTGGAGTGCATGTTGCATTGAGTGCAGTGTAATTATGTGGCGTGTAATTATGTGGCACTGAGTGGTATTTGGAGTGTATGTTACATTGAGTGCAGTGTAATTATGTGGCGGTTAAATATGTGGCACTGAGTGGTATTTGGAGTGTGTTGCATTGAGTACAGTGTAATTATGTAGCATATAATTATGTGGCACTGAGTGTTATTTTGAGTGTATGTTGTGTTGAGTGCAGTGTAATTATGTGGCGTGCAATTAGGTGGCACTGAGTGGTATTTGGAGTGTATGTTGCGTTGAGCACAGTGTAATTATGTAGCATATAATTATGTGGCACTGAGTGGTATTATGTGGAGTGTATGTTGTATTCAGTAGAGTATAATTATGTGGCGTGTAATTATGTGGCACTGAGTGGTATTAGGACTGTATGTTGCATTGAGTGCAGTGTAATTATGTGGAGTGTAATTATGTGGCACTGAGTGGTATTTGGAGTGTATGTTGCATTGAGTGCAGTGTAAATATATGGCATGTAATTATGTGGCATTGAGTGGTATTTGGAGTGTATGTTGCATTGAGCGCAGTGTAATTATGTGGGGTTGTGTGTGGGGTTTTGTGTGTGTGAGGGTGTGTGGGGTGTGTGTGTGTGGGGTGTGTGTGTGGGGGGGTGTGAGGTGGGGGTGTGGGGGGTGTGGGGGGTGTGGGGTATGTCTGTGTATGGGTGTGTGGGGTTGTGTGTGTGTGTGGGGTTGTGGGTCATTCTCTCAAGTAAAAACAGATGTATGTGAATGTGTGAACATTAGTCGAAACAACAGTAAACAACACTGTGAAAAATACAAGCATGAAAAATGTGGAATCCATGAAGTTGCATAAAAAGAAAGAGATAGCTACATTCCCTAAATGTGTAGTACTTGTGGCTGCTAGCAGATGAGGTCTGTTGACGGATGGATTGCCTCCTGTTACTTCCCCTTATGATAAGCAGGCGTGGAGAGCAACGTGCAGCAGAGCAACAGGCCAGAGGTTGGGGAGAAGAGTTTTTGAAAAATCTAAAGAAAGCCAAGGACGAAGAAGCACTGGGCAGGAGGAACAGAGAGCAGGTCTGGGCGAGTGGAATAAAATGCAGCACACGAAGAAGAGAGAGCAAATGGGGTGAGGGGAGCAACATGGAGCGCTCAAGGCAAGAGGTGCAGGACTATAGTAGAAAGAAAGCTGCACAAGAGCCCTTGTGTTTAGCGAACATGAAAAACTCCCTACACTCGAAACATTAAAGCACCTTTCTTTAAAATTGTATTTATTTGTTTTCTTTCCTTTTTTTATTTAATATATTTATTTAATGGCAGGATCTTCTTTACGGAGCCGTCTAAACAGCAGCCCGTGCTGCACTGACCCATGGAACTTCAGGAAAGCTGAGCGTCACTATGAGGGTTGACAGCCCATGCTGTAAACTGTCGGCAATGGAAAACAAGCTGCTGATTCACGAGCAAATAGGCCTGTTTATGACCTGCGGAGCGCGTGAAGTGGCTGGTGGGAAATGTCTTGCTTTGTGGGAGGGGTAGGGTGTGTGTGGCGCGCATGAAGTGGCTGGTGGTTTGAAGTCTGATGCTGAGGCACAGACAAATGGTGGTGTGCGATGTGCACGAGGGGGGGAGTGTGGGAGGGTTGTGTGTGTGTGTGTGGGGTTGTGGGTCATTCTCTCAAGAAACAAGAACTGAAATATGGGAGCTGTTCAAGTGCCTTTTTAGAAAGTTATGAGCTGTACGTGGCACTATACAAACATGCAAATACAGGCGGCTCCTCGGCAAGCGCCTCATTGTACTTCTAATGGCAAGAATTACCAGTGTCAGGAGTGTTAATGCAGGCCCTTGGGATGGGGGGCAGGACAGGCAGAGCTCTGTGGCCCGGCAGGTCTGTGGGGTGGCAATGAGAGAGGCGTGATGTGGTAAGGGCTGAGCCTCTCTGGAGGAAGAACGTCGGGAAGAGACCTTAAAAAGAGACCGCCAGGAGCAAGGGTAGAGAAACCGGGGAGACACGGAGAGAACAGAAGAGTGCAGGGCGGGGAGGGGGAGAGCGGTGAGAGGAGGGGAGACCAGATAACTCAGGAGAAAGAGGATAGGACACAGGGAAGGGACAGAGAGAAGAAGAGAATGGAAATGGCGAAAAAAGATGAACGGGAGAAAGAAAACAGTGAGACGGAAAGTAGAGTGAAAAGAGTGAGGCAGGGTAAAGTAGGAGAAATGGTGGAATCAAGATAGAGCAAGAGATGCCAAGGCAGGGGGAAGGGGGAGAGAAAGTTATAAGCCGAACGTGGCACTATACAAACATGCAAATACTGGCGGCTCCTCGCCAAGTTGCTCATTTGGGGCTTTGCATTCCACTAGACGCTATACAAAAATAGACAAGAAGTAAAAGCCAGATGTAACGTTTCATACATTATTTTAACTGTAACTGACTAAAGGAAGAAAGGGTCCTGTAACAGTGATGCCCTTCTGACACTGAATTGCTGTACGAAGCTAAGAGGCAGCATGTGTACTTCTAATGGTAAGAGTTACCAGTGTCAGGAGTGTTAATGCAGACCCCTTTGGATGGGGGGGGGGCAGGACAGGCAGAGCTCTGTGGCCCGGGGGGCAGCAGTTCTGCGGGGTGGCAATGAGAGAGGCGTGATGGGGTACGGGCTGAGCCTCTCCGGTGGAAGGACGTCCAGGGGAGACCTTAAAAAGAGACCACCAGGAGCAAAGGTAGAGAAACCGGGGAGACATGGAGAGAACAGAAGAGTGCAGGGCGTGGAGGGGGAGAGCGGTGAGAGGAGGGGAGACTGGATAACTCGGGAGAAAGAGGATAAGACAGAGGTAAGGGACAGAGAGAAGAAGAGAATGGAAATGGCGAAAAAAGATGACCGGGAGAAAGAAAACAGTGAGACGGAAAGTAGAGTGAAAAGAGTGAGGCAGGGTAAAGTAGGAGAAATGGTGGAATTGAGAGAGAAAGAAAAAGAGATGCCAAGGCCGGGGGAAGGGGAGATAAAGATGTGAAACAAGGTGAGAGGGAGAGGAGAGACAAAAGGAAGAAAAACTGCAGCAGAAAAGACGGGGAAAAGGAGAAAGGTGTAGCTATGAAGGCCGTTGCACACCGGGAGGGAAATAAGTTCATGTTTTCAATAAAAAGTGAGTGAGGGAAGGGGCGAGTGAAACAAGGAAGAGAAGAACATGAGAGGTGGGAGACAATGGGACAGCGGAAAACAAGCTGTCGGCATTGCTGTAGCGGGGGGTGGGCGGGGAAGCTGCAGCCTTTGAAGTCTGATGCCGAGGCACAGACAAATGGTTGTGCGCGATGTGCACACGGGGGGAGTGGGGGAGCGGCAGCCTTTGAAGTCTGATGCAAGGCACAGACAAATGGGGGTGTGGCGTGGCTGGCGTTGGCGTGCACGAGCATAGCTCACATGAACTGTACGCGATCCACAAGTTTGGTAGAGTTTTTGAACTGCCGACTATAATCTCGCCTATCTATCCCTGTGGGATAGAATAGTCGAGACCTAAAAAATGATAGAGAGAGAGCTGAGGCAGGTGTAGAGATAGAGGGGAAAAAGAGGAGAGGGATAGCCCAAGGGAGAGAGGAAGAGGGAGGCGATAGGTTGATATGGTGATAGGATTAAAGCATGCGTGATAATGAGTGGTTTTCATGGTGACCCTTTCACGTGCACCTTCGGCAATAAGCTTCGAAGAGCATGTACAAATGGTGTGGGACCAGAATACGGTTGTCAGAATATAAACTGACCGCACCATTGTCTCCTAAGTATCGTCTTTGAAAATATCACCCAGTTTGACTTAATATTAATAAATCTCTAACCAGTGGGGTGATATTATTGTATTTGTATTTTTATGTCCGACAGTGTTCTTGCACACGATATTCCGACATAGAACTGCACCAATACATGGATCCTGGAGCTGGGTTTGTGAACCTTGTAATAATACTTACCAGGGACCCAGTGAGGAGCAGATTGAAGAAACCTACATGCTGGGAACACGCACTAGTGACAAACGGATTGGTGTCAGTACAACGCGTTGTATTACAACGCATTCCGTTACAACGCAGATTTTACAACGCGGGATCCATTACAACGGATGTCATTACAATGCATGGCATTACATCGCAGATGCTATTACAACGCATGGCATTACATCGTAAGTATAGGTAAGTTGACTTTTTTTTAAAAATGTTATTTAGTTTATTGTAATTAAATCTTTTTAAATAATTTAATTAAAAGAAATTTAAAAATTGTCATTAATTTAATTTAATAAAATAATATCTATTTAATAAATGTAAATATAATAAAAATTGTAATTAATTTAATTTAATTAAAAAAAGTAATTAGTTTAATGTACATATTTTTTATAATGAAATTAAATTAAATTAATAATATTAAATTATTTAATTTAATTAATTTAATTAAAAAATGTAATTGATGTAAAATAATTAATTTAATTTATTAAATATATTTCAATTAATTTTAAAATGGTAAATATAATTTAATTATCCCTAAAGCCAAACCCTGCCCTAAAACCTAAAAACACCCCTGTACCCCAAAACCCAAACCCTGCCCTAAAACCTAAAAACACCCCTGTACCCCAAAACCCAAACCCTGCCCTGAAACCTAAAAACACCCCTGTACCCCAAAACCCAAACCCTACCCTGAAACCTAAAAACACCCCTGTACCCCAAAACCCAAACCCTGCCCTGAAACCTAAAAACACCCCTGTACCCCAAAACCCAAACCCTGCCCTGAAACCTAAAAACACCCCTGTACCCCAAAACCCAAACCCTGCCCTGAAACCTAAAAACACCCCTGTACCCCAAAACCCAAACCCTGCCCTGAAACCTAAAAACACCCCTGTACCCCAAAACCCAAACCCTGCCCTGAAACCTAAAAACACCCCTGTACCCCAAAACCCAAACCCTACCCTGAAACCTAAAAACACCCCTGTACCCCAAAACCCAAACCCTACCCTGAAACCTAAAAACACCCCTGTACCCCAAAACCCAAACCCTACCCTGAAACCTAAAAACACCCCTGTACCCCAAAACCCAAACCCTACCCTGAAACCTAAAAACACCCCTGTTCCCCAAAACCCAAACCCTACCCTGAAACCTAAAAACACCCCTGTACCCCAAAAACCAAACCCTACCCTGAAACCTAAAAACACCCCTGTACCCCAAAACCCAAACCCTACCCTGAAACCTAAAAACACCCTGTACCCCCAAACACCTATACATATACTCCTATACTCATATTTATTTAAAAAATTACTTAAAATAATAAATTTAATTTATAATATTTAAAAACATAAATAAATATTTTTATTTATTTTTATTTATAATTAATATTAATTAAATCATTTATATAATATTAAATAAAATTAAAATAAATTATATACTTACCAATACTTACGATGTAATGGTATGCGTTGTAATAGCATCTGCGATGTAATGCCATGCGTTGTAATGCCATGCGTTGTAATGGATCCTGCGTTGTAATAGCTGCGTTGTAACAGCATTACGACGTAAAAGTTGCGTTGTAAGTGATACACCCCGTGACAAACAGAGGGGCCCTGAAGCAGTGCTGTTATTATTGCTCTTACACTGGGTTTGGTCTTTCACAGTATTTGGGAGCATTTCAAGTAATACAAGCATCAAGCAATAGTGTTCTTTGGCAAGTGCTGTTTCATTTTAATATATTCAAACATCATTTAATAATTTCTGGAAAATGTATATGATCTCCCTGATGGTAGGCTAGACTCTACTGTATCGACCGGGAGAAAGGTACATGGAAACTGTGAGCACCATGGCCAGACAGGCCGTACCGGGACTCGGGCATTTCCCTGGGAGGTTGGAGGTGGAGAGGGAGTAGTAGTGCAGCAGTTTTGGAAGCACCTGTTGCAGAGTTCCTTGTATATCTAGTAGTTTTCAGGCAACAATAAAAGTGTCAAGATAACTCTGGTGATTAATGCACTTGCTGGAGGGAGATCACAGAACAGTATTTTATGTGCATTGCTCAGTTGTTACTACTTTTGACACAAAGACCCTTTTGTTCCTCTACAGTTCATAAGTTTCAATTATTATCTAGCACAGTGGCATATGAGGTGTCATCAAAGAGCTACATTCAAACTAAATGGAACAGGTTAGAACTGCAAGTTTTTTTCCTGGGTCTTTCTTTATCCTAATGTTGTTAAAAAAGGTTTGTTTCGGTAGAAATAAATTATTATTAGCAAAGCCAACTCTTACTACTGTGTTACATTCTAAATCTGAGTTTCTGTTCCTCCAGACCAAGCCCTCTTAAAAAATACCTACCAGTATGCATGACATGAATCCTACACCTAGTAGTCTCCTTTGCCTTATGTAACATTTCCTATAGAATGGGTGAATTTGAAGGGCTATGCGCTCAGGGATGGGTACACTCACAATATTTATCCAAATTTATACGTTTTTAAATGGACTATATATGTGGTGCTTAAAGAGGGGGAAGTAATTCACCCTACTCCCCCAAAAGGAAATTCAGAGAATCAGAAAGGGCAATTAAATACAACCAGGGCTATTAGAGAATACAAGAAAACCAGGGGAGGAAAGAGAGGGTTAAATCAAAAGGAAAGAAGGAGAATGAGGACAAGATCATGGAACAGAAGGACCTAACACCTAACCCGACAGTGTCCTTATCAGTAATTAACATCTCCCAATTCACACTAGATGATGACATGATATTGATGGAGCAGATTTCATCTGCAGTCAGGCATTGCTTTATTTTTTGTGCTTCAGACAGACTGCATTTAAATAGACACGCACATTTTGGTGCAAGTTAAAACACATGGCACATGAAAATATGAAAGTGAGGCCTAGTCAGTCTGAAATGCTTTTGCTGAATTAACATGTGTTTTTGCAGTGTAGAGAAAAACTTGTGTTCAAAGGGCCTTTTTAGTTGTGAAGAATAACCATAGAATGTGTTCTCTCTTCCCCGCTCATTTTTCCTTATAATCTATACCCCTGTCCCTGTCTTAAGAGACTTTGGCTTGTTGCATATTTAGATAAATATTTCAGTTTAAAACATATCTTTTTATAATGTGCGTTAATTAATATTGCACCAAACGCTACACATGGGGCTAAACACTTTTTTTGCATGAAAAGATATCTAAAACATTAAAGCCTGTTGCTATGAGTATGTATTAACTGTGTGCACTTTTAAAATGTATACTAATGCATAATAATGCTATGTTGCACATTGCACATTTAGCATGTTGTGCACAAACAATAAGAAAAGCTGCTTGAAATTAATAGCTTGGCTAGGTAATATTTTATAAAGGGTATTAGTATAAAGTTGGGAAACATAATGGGTTGATTTACATAAAGTTAATACTCTTTTGTGTTTGTTTTGGGGCCTAAAATGACATGGCTACCTGTGAATCCAGCAAGGCTGTGACTTGCATTAAAAGAAGAGAGCATGCGTAGATTGTACCAGCTTGCCTCAAGACACGAAGGAGTCAAGGCCACTGTTAACTGTACATTCTTGTGATTGTGGCAATGTACCAGTGTTAGTTAAAGTATCCTTCCTGCCTACGATATGACAGGAAGAAAAATTAGACTGAAACATTTTTTCCTAGTAAATGTTGCAAAAACATATAAATGTATTAAATCATTAACGCTTCCTTTGTTTAAACTGGTATGGTTAGGATTTTGTAATAAGATCAGGATGATGAGACCTCTTGCCATCAGGTACAAGCTTTTCTGAAAATGCAACATTTTGTGTAGTCTGCCAAGAATTAGAGTATAAATAATGGCATCTTTTTGGAGGCGTGGTTGGCTCGTTAGGCTTTTGGCTTAGGCTTAGGCTTTTTAGGCTCTGCTTCATTCATATGGGTTAGGTACGAGAAACATCACAGGAGATTGCTACAGCCTGGGAGGAAATTTGCGTCTAAGGAGAGGGGAGGTTTCTTGCTCAATATTATTTTTAGAGAAGTCCTTGCACATCATATTTTTGGCACAGCAGGCCACATTCCTTTAAGGTCTCGTGAAGGAGGGAGCGCTTTCAAGGAGCAGCTCCTGTCAGAGGGAGAGGGAGAGAGACAGATTGAGCATCACCAGAGCAGAGAGTGCAGCTGATTAGGATAGAATTAGATGCTAAACTTTAAGTTTATGCTTTGACTAATTAATTAGGTCTGAAAGGATTTATTTGTCTTATGCATCTATTTCTCTTAATGAGAGATGTTTGCAAATTATTTAATTATTGATTAGCTTTGCAAGACTTATTTTTCTTAGAAACTCTTTAAGAGTTTTGACTGACATTTGCACCACATTTTCTTTTCTACATGTGATGCTTCTATGCAGACTGTAATATGTTCTGTATTAATGCTATTTTTCCTGTTTTCCATATTCTGTAACCTGATTGATATTTTACTAATGAATAAAGGGTCAGAGAAAAAATTTACTTTTGACTAGAAAATAAAACCCTTTAAAATACTCAACAACTCTCTTCATTGGCTTAACTAATAATTGCAATTTTGACTGGGCATGTTTATGTAAAGTCTCCTGAAGGTAATACATGGTGTCACGGGTCCAACACCTTTTCAGCGGTAAAATTGAGGTAGATGAGGTTTTGTGTTGAGAAATTACCGCGAAATTACAGCTGCATCAATATCACTATTGAATAAAGGCTTGGGTTTTTCTCCAACCAGGGGGGGTGACTTTTGTAGACATAAAATTGACATGAACAAGTTTATCAGGCGATTGAAAATTAAAAAATAGTTCAAAATGAATCCAATGATGAATAAAGGACTCACTGTGACACAATCAAATTGTGTGTCAAGCATGTTATCTATTCAAGATATACAGGATACCAAAAAGTTACTTTCCATCACAGAACATGAGGGTGATCCTATCACTGTCGCAAAGGTTTTGGAAGATTTAGAGATAGTGACTGATACCAGTATCACAAGTGGTCTAAGGAACAAGTCAACATGGACACCTACACTCCCAGCTGGTAACAACAGACATCCTTTATAAATTGGTCAAGGGTGATATGAACAAACTGGTACAACAAGGCAAATCTTGGGGTTACATAGTCAGACATAATTTAAGAAAAGTTGAACAAAAGGCCTTTGATACTTTGATAAAGCATACAGATATTGTAATCAAAGAGGCAGATAAGGGTGGTAATATTGTGATAATGAATAGAAGTGATTATGAACATGAAATTATCAGACAACTAGAAAATTAACTATGCTATGAAACACTAACCCAAAAACCCATCTGGGCACTCACAACCATCATACACAAATATCTCAAGGTGTGGAATCAGAACTGTTTATTGGATGATGATGAGTATTGGTACTTAAAAGTAGACCGGCAGAGAAAGTCAGGCCTCTATACTCTGTCTAAAATATATAAAGACCTCTACTTTGCACCCAGTAGGCCTATAATTTCCAGCGTAAGGGGACTGACAGAGAGACTGTCATAATAAGTAGATATGTTTTTGCAGCCCTTCTGATCAATCTGGTCTCCTATATCAAAGACATCAAACATATACTGAGCCTCATAGCTGATGTGGTTTGGGAAGATGGCATGATTCTGGTCACCCTTGATGTAGGAGCATGTAACAGCATTAAGCATGACATTGCTATCAAAGTATTGAGACATGTTCTGCATACAAGATCTGCTAGTCTGTGGGAACATATGAATAAGTTAATCACCATGGTTGAATTGATTCTCAATAACAATGGATTTCTTTTTATGAACGGTACAGGCAGATCCAGGGAGTAGCCATGGGCTCTAAATTCTCACTGGCATATGCAAATTTGGTTATAGGGTGGTTGGAAGAAGAGCTTATTTGGGCCAAAAGAGTGGTCAGCGGACAGAATATATCCTGTGCTGGGGACGGTACATTGATGAATGCATTATGATGTGGACTGGTACCACAGTGAAATTGAAAGAATTCTGTGATTGTTTAAAACACCAACGAGGCAGGAATCAAATTCACAGATCAGAGTAGTACAGAACGAATCATATTTTTGGACACAGTACTCTATATTCCAAACAATACCCTACATAGTAGACTACATCGAAAACCAACTTCTTGCAACTCTCACCTCAATGCATCCAGTGCACATACAAAGAGTCAGATTCAAGTGATACCCTATAGTGAAATGATGCGGGCTAGGCACAACTGCAGTCAGTACCAAGACTTCCAAGCATGCATACAAGACATAGGTAACCTGTTCATAAACAGAGGGTATGACTCCAAAACCAACCATTAGGCCAAGGATAAAAACTTGAAGATCGAGAGACAGGCAGCACTAGGTACCAACACGAAGAAGAAAGCCAGGCGTGAAAAAAGATGCCTTATTACTGATTACACACAAACATCTGGACAGATACTTAAAAGCATGAGGAGACACTGGCACCTTAAAGAGCGCATAAAACCCATTCTGATTTTATTACTGTTGTTCCTAACATCACCTTCGGCAGTGGTCGCACATTACGCACCATGTTGAGTTCGAGTTTCCCCACCACTGCATCTAAAGATCACTGGATGAGTGAACCTAGTTGGGGGTTCTTTAATTGTGGGCACTGCAGTATGTGCAAGTGGGCCATGGATAAAACAAAAAACAAATTGTACTAAATACAGTAAGACTTACGACATCTGTTCAAATATAACATGCAATACCACATATGTATTCTACATTAGCAAATGCAAATGTGATCAGATATATGTGGGTAGTACCATCAGGATGTTGAAAGTAAGAGTGAGTGAACAAATGAGGGCTATAAAAAACAATGATGAGAGATGCCCTGTAGTGGTACATATGATAGAGTGTGATGCACAGGGTACACGTAGGAGTGTTACATATTTTGGCATTGAACATATAAAGAGAGATCCCAGAGGGGTAGCAGGGGACTTGCACTAAGAGGAAAGACGCTATGTGGATCATGCGCTAACAGACTGTTGAAAAGGGTTTAAACATCGATCAGGAACTACAATATTTCTTGGGAGATTAATGTCGTATTCACTAATGTTTCTAATATACTTTTTCTCCATTCAGGGCATACCTTTTGGCTCATAAGTATGAATAACCATGACAAGGTTTTGCCACCTCTATGACTTCATTGTCACTATCAGGTAAATCTATTAATATGGTTAACGATATCAACAGAGAGGAATTGATATGGTGTCAACATAATGTATTATAAGTGGATCTCACATATTACATGAGGTACTGTATTATTGAGAGGACTTATGGGGGATTCTGTCAATACCTTACGATTCTTGAGGAGGAGAATCAGCTAGCTATTATTAGCATGTATTTGCAATTAAGTTGAGATTGATTATGACAATATGTGATGTTACCGTAAACGACAAGTAAATGCATTTTCATATCCCATGTGAATACTGATACTGTACAGGTATGGGGACAAACACTGATCCTCACTAGCACCCACATTTTGAGAGCATACAAAATAGTACTCGGGCACGCATTTGCTATGTATGGCTGCGGGCTGAGTATGAGACGATAGGTAGTATTCATAACTCCCCCTTTTATATTACATGTTTACTGCAATGCAACAAGAAAATATAAATAAAGAGAGAGTTGTATCTTGTTGCGCAGTATTGTGTGTGTTATATGTTGAACGTTGTTAGTCCGTGTCACATATATGTTGTGTGTACACTGCACCATTCACTGTTTTCTTCTTTACTTTGGGTTTTGGACACGTTTACGTTAAGCTATTTGACACCGATGATGAGAACAGGGCCAACCTGGTGAGTACCAACCAGGGGTCCCATTGGTGGTGCGCCCGTGAGGTGTCATCTAGCTATTCACACCTTTTTCTAAATGTTGTCCCTCTAGTGGATGTTTGTACTGTGTTGGTCGGGTTTCTGTTTATCAGAGATGGGCTTATTCTTAGTTTTGGCAATAGACTGAAACAGAGTTATAACTTCTATAATTAGAGATATAATTAGAATGCTCTTTTGACAATCTAGAACTGTTTACAGTCTCACATATTTCTGTGTTGCCTAGAGGACTGGGTCAATTTTTGATTATTGATGTATTCATACACAACATTTTATTCAAGGACTATATGCGTTCCGTTACAAATAAGGTACAGATAATTTACAGTCTTTGATTGGTCGTTTGGTACAATAGGTGGTGTGTTTCTCATTAAAGGTGATAGCTCTTTACTTTATTACCGAATAAATAATTATTTCCAGTCCTTGGAAAACAGGTGGATGACAGCTAGGTTGTAACTGACTTTGTAGGAGCCTAGTGTCGTTTTTTACACCATACCAACATGTCGCTCACTGCTACATAACATAGACGGAATATGTGATAGTCTTATTTCCATGTCTTCATCGCATGCTTTTTTATCGGACTTTGGCCGATGGGTCCGCACTGAATGTAGCTACAGACAGTTTCGGTGCACTTGCGGCTCCACATCTACGGATTCTGAACTTCCCCCTTGGTAAGTGGAATTAGGGATAGTCACTTGCTTACTTACGTGGGGATTGTGTGGTATTTAATTATGGCTAATGGTTTATACTTCAATTCATGTGCAGATTGGTTTACACACTTGAACGAGGTTCTATATTTTACTTATCACTGTTGCGGGAATTTGGCTGCTCAGTTCAGATATGGTGTTGACAATATTCTCCTTTCATGCACATACAACATGCCTGGCAGGTGAGCATGATACATTTAAATGGCTATGCTAGACCGTCTAGTTTGGTGATATTGACATTGATTGGATTATATTGTTTTTATGACTAACAGGTCATGCTTAATTTTCAAAAGAGAGGAAACTTACAAAGAATCTAGGGACAATCGCATAGTCTTGACTAATAAAAGGACAAGGGAGATTTCTGATGACGTTGTTGCGGTGAGTGTTTACTTCTTAGTTTCACATTACACAGTACTTGAGTCCTTCGTATAGGATTATCCCACTGAGGTCAAAGGTTAAATTAGCACTAGCGGTTCCTTTTCACTCTAGCTGGTGATGATTTAATTGCACATTAAGAGACACCACACCTCGTACGTGTCGAATGGATGAACAATTTTTGTTCACACTTTAGTCTTCTGATTTGACAGACTGATTCCTTTAGGGGTTTTCATCACGAGTAAATAGTGCTGATGCATGCCGGCCATTTTATGTAACCATGTATGGGCTTGCTTGGTACCGTACAGCAATGCTGTGTTAAACATCTTGATTTATAACTACATGTTGAGGGTGAACTGTTATTGTTTTGTAGCTCTGAAGAAGTCTTGGGTGATTTCCTGCAAGACGAAACATGTGTTGGCTACAGACACATAAAAAGAACCCAGGAGACAAAGTAATAAAGAAAAGAAAAAAAATCCTGAGCATGCGCCAAAAGTTTTGGTTTACTGTGCAATCATTGACTGTCTAAAGTAATTTACATATCTCAACCAGTGTGTGCTAGAGATTTGCATGATCATTTATTATAGAATGGTTTAAACACGTATGTTTCATTGTCTCGGTATTTGCGTGTGATGTAAAGTGTAACGACACCCTACACTGGTATGAGAGGTGCTATAAAACAAATGAAATACATGTGAGAGAGGGGCTTTGGAGAGATGCTGGGCACTGTTGGAGGGTAATAGGGAGGGAAGGAATCATTGAAGGGTCCCAACAAATATTGTCCTATCCTTGTGCACTGTAAGGTCATCATTTACTTTAAAAGCAAATATAATTAAATATATAAATAAATATGTGTTGTAGAATGCACCATCTCAGCCCACATTTTCTTGGGGGAGAAGCCCCCCCCCCCCCGAGATCCTTTTTGTAGTGGTTAGGCTGGCTGGCTGCTTTCACTATGCACTGTATGGGGCTGGTCTGAAAAATGTTGCCAGGGCTGTGTTGGTTTTCAAGTCCAGCCCTGATGAGTAGACCCACCCCATGACAAGGAATTGACTAACAATGGTGTATAATGGGCTTATACTTTGGGACAGAGGAAATAGACACTGTCAGAGGGGCTCTTACACTTCGGACTGGGATACCCTCTTGAGTAATGTTCACTCTAATGGAAGATAACTGAATGAATGCAATGCTTAAACTGGATTAACATTAATGCTGTAAAACACTTGAATTAATTAATGAGGTCCCAACCCCAACAACATCACCATTGCCACGCCTCTGTTCACTCCCACCCTCTTGAATTCTCTGCCTCTCTCTCTTTCTCTTTCTCTATCTCTCTCTCACTTTCTCTTTAACTATCTATCTGTAGGGGAAAAAATGATGCTCTTCAATTGTTTTACATAATTTAGCATTCGCAGCCCCATTTTATGTACAGGCGCCATTTTCTGTCATGATCGAAACTAATCCTTTGCCATTGCTGAGAAACAGCCTTCTCTAGGTTATGTTTTTTTGGAGCTGAGTTTTTCCACACTAATGAATGCACTGTTCTTATTAGCGCATGGCTTTCCTACTAGATAGAGGCCCTCTCCCACCAGTCTAGCGGTAGCCACCCACAGAACGACCTTGGCACTGAGTTAATGTGTGCCTGGTCTGAGAATCGAAACTCATCCTCCTGTACTTATTTATTCCAGCTGCATTTGCTTGTAGAATTCCACGATGGGCGGGGTTTCCTTGGTTTAGAAATGTACATAATATATCTCTATGTTGGCTGAAGTCAGTCCCTCTGCATCAATCCTAGGAGGCTAGTTAAGCTGGACTCTGCACAAGTGTACCTGAATAAAATATACTTGGTTTGCATTCTCTACTGTCTGACCGACTCTTCATTTGTATGGACGGCTGAGAGGTGGTCGCGAGTGACCCCGGTGGCTCTCATAGGGTTACTTCCTTCAGTTGGCACCCAAACAGGGACTCCATTAGGAGACCCATCCTCGCCCGCGGATGGGTGTGGAGGTCGGTGCATTGGTCGGGTCAGACGGTTGGACCAGGGATCCCTGCATGAGAGAGTCCTGAACTCGCAGCTGCCCCATCTGTCTGGCCAGTCAGTGCCCCGCCCAGTGGTCATCCCGACTGGGGTCCTGAGTGGCGAAACCCTTGGATCTGACTGTTTGGTCCAAAAAGTTGCCTGTGGAGAATACATTTGTTTGACCTGTAAGCACTAGGTGAGTTTGTTTTGGTTCTTTGTGTATATGGTACCACCTTGGTTTGTCCTTGGTATGGTCTGAGGACCGATTTTGGTTAGCATTTGGTACGGTCTGAGGACTGCTTTGGATACAAAGTGTTTGTGGACACTTTGCCCAGCAACAAAATTAATTTGGCTTTTGAAAATGCCAGTTTTCAGTCGCTTCTTCGTTTCTTATTGTTGTTGTTGTTCTGCTGATGCTCGACTGGAAGAAAGTCAGCCAGCGCCTCCGGAAGACACCCCTAATTTTGATATGTATGTAAAACATGGCCTTGGCCCTATTATGTTTAGTACGTTATGGCACAAATATATGAGAGACAATGCCAAGCTGCAGTGGCCTTTGATGGGCACCATTGATGAACAAAATTTGGGTTTTTACAGGAGAACTTGTTTGCTAGAAGAAGCAGGCCGTCTATGTTTGATTCCCTCAGAACGTGGCAAAAGGAGGCTAAACAGAGGCAAATGACAGCAGAGAAAGAAGCCCGGAAGGGGAGAATATAAATATTGACTCAGAAAGCTGTAGCACACGATAGAGAGAAGCAGGAGATAGGAATTGAACGTAAAGATAGGAGGTTTCGACTGAATATTGATAAATCTTATGTAGCCCAAGAAGAAAATGATGCTTTTGTGGAAGATTTGCTAGATGCTCAACCTCCACCTCCATAAGCCCAGCAGAGGGTATATCCCGCCCTTCCCCCACAGGCCCAGCTAACCGGTTCTTCTGTCTCTGCTGTTTCTGCTTCAGTTGCTGTTGATCAGACTGCCTAGGCCACAGCACCTCCTGTCCTTTCTTTGTCTTCGCCGTCTGTGGCAACTATGACTGTTAGCATTCCTGCAACACACATTGCTTCGGCATCCCTTTCGTCGGCTCTTACACCCATGACCCAGTCAGTAGCGACGTTAATGCCCACTAACTCTGTTATCACTCACACTGGGTTCCTCCATTCCCCAACATTACAGTGTGGGAGTGATGGGACGCCTGTATGATTGGGACGAACATTGCTGCGATCTGATATGGGAGAGGCAGAGAAACAGGTAGTGGCTAATCCGGCTGCGCAGTGGGCCCGAAACTCCACTTATATTGGGGAGGATGGTTGGAGTGTGATGAAATATTATGAGCCTTTTGTACAACAGCATGCCCTCAAATGCATGTCGTCTACTTTGATCGGACTTTGGGAGCAGTATTTCAATGATGCAGTGTCGCAGATTACATATGATATTAAGGATCATGTATATGTTGCTGACATGGCGCCTGGTCAAGTTTTTAGTAATGTTGCGACGTTGGTTGCTTATCGGAGTAGGCTGCTTGAGAAGAGCCCAACAACAGTATCTCAGTATCCGATGAGGGAGGTCCTCCCCAGATATGACCCTGAAATACCAGAGCTACAAGATCAGCACAACGGGTGTGGACCATTTCCAAGAACAGTGGGTTTATACTCCATGGAAAAGGAGTGAGGTCTTGTCCCTTACGACTCAGTTACCTGACCCTAGGAAAAATCCTACTGCATATTACAAATAATTGACTGAGGCAGCCTTTTCAACTGTAATGACGCTTGAGGATATTGAAATGTTCTTTGGTTTGTTGATTCCGGTTGATATTTGGAGACAAGTACACACACAGGATCAAGTTGCAGAATTGGGTGGTACCTGGGATAAAATTTAAGTAAGGGACCAGGAGAGGAAGCCTGGTGAGAAGCCTAAAGCAGAAATACTTGCTTTGCCCACTCGTATCATTACGTACATGCATTCCCTGATCCCGCCCAGAATGGTTGATTGGGACAACCTCTCAGCTTGTCATCAGAAGAAAGATGAGTGTGTCTGATTTTATCACTTGGTTTGAAGGTGTGTTTCTAGATTATAGTGGGCAGGACTTGTTGATCAAAGGTGATGTGCATTAGTTTGTTAATAGATTTGTTTCAAACTTGCTCCCTGAGATTCTGAATCAATTACAGGCTTCCGAGAGTACCTGATCCACATCTTCTCCTTCTGTCATCTTGAATATGGTGCAATATTATGAGCACAGAAACCATGAGAATAAGGAGGAGGCAGAAAAGAAGCACAAAGATTTGAAAATGAAGGTTTTTTTTGCAGCAGGCTTCCGGAGGGAATGGTAGAGGACGTGGTGGTTTAGCCCGACAGCTTCCCCGTACAAGCAGGATTACTACACCGGTGGGGCCGAATCAGTGTGCGTATTGTAAGGAGGAGGGGCCCTGGTGCAGCGAGTGTCCTGTACTTCTTCATAAGGTGACGGTCCCAAGAGGACAAGGGTCTCATGGACGGGGTTGTGGAGATGGTGGCCAGGACAGGGCTCAGACCGTTGGGACATCTCAGGGCCGTACTGATCAAAACTACTTTGACGACCCTCGAGGCAAACATTATTATCATGATGACTATGATACAGATGAGGTGACCGGCATGTCTTACAGCTAGTACAGCCGGAGACAGGGTGAGAGACTAGTTTTGATACCTGTAGACCAACGAGGTCCATACGTTAGGTGGATGTGCATGGCTAAACTAAGGAGTTTATGTTGGAGATGGGTGCAACAAGCAGCTTTATTTCTCGTTCCTTGGTCACTGGGGTGGGAGGCTCTGTCTGGCCATAATAATGTTTTGGTAGGATTTTCTGATGTACCGGTTGTGAGCCTCATTTCAAAACCCCTTGTGTTGACTATTGGTCCTTTAACTGTGGATTCACCATTCTTGTTTACATCCAATTGTGGAGATAATTTGATGGGTTTGGACCTGTTGAAGAAATTGCATGCTACGATTTACTGCTCCCCAGCTGACGTCTATATGACGATGAGCCCTGATGCAGTGTGCCACTAAGCAGTGTCTGTCCAAAGATGTGCCCCACCCTGCTGAGTTTAAAGATGTGCCACCCATACTGTGGGCAACGTGCAACATAGATGTGGGTTTATTGCAGATATCGCCTGTTTTGATTTGTGTCAAGGAAGGTGCTATTTTACCCCGTATTCCTAAGTATAAGATACCGCAGGCAGGTGAGCGAGCTTTGATAAAGATTGTGCCGGATTTGATTGAGAACGGAGTGATTGAGGAAATGTCTGCAAATGTTTGCAATAGCCCTATTCTTCCCATTCTTAGAAAGAGTGCTTTCGCGTCCCTCTGAGTATCAGGAAGATGTTTATCATTTTGTGATTGATTTGCGTGAAATTAATAAAATAGTGATTCCCCAGTTTCCGGTGTTTCCTGACATTACAACTCTCTTGACGATGATTCCTTCTTCTGCTAAATTTTTTTCTGTTATTGACTTGAAAAATGCATTTTTCAGTATTCTCATACATCCTGATAGCAGATATCTGTTCGGGTTCACCCTTGCCGGTAGATGCTTTAGATTCTGTCACGCTCCTCAAGGCTATACAGAGAGTCCAAGTATCTTTAGTCAGGCATTGAAATGTCAACTGGATTAGGTAATTTATTGCTTCAGTATGTTGATGACTTGTTCATCGCCTCAGACACAGAACAAGGTTGCAGAGACAGTACAGTCAAATTGCTGCTACATTTAGCTCAACATGGCCATAAACTATTCCTTCCTAAATTTCAGTATTGTCAACAGGAGGTCACCTATTTAGGTCACCTACTGTCGAAGGAGGGTAGGAGATTGACCCCTGAGTGCATTAGTACTATTGTTCAGATGTCTGTCCCGCATACTCAGAAAGATGTGCGTACTTTCATAGGTATCACTTCCTATTGCAGACAGTGGATACTTGGCTATTCACTGCTTATTAAGCCCCTGCTTGCGTGAACACTAAAGGATGTGCATGAACCCTTGAATTGGACACCAGAGTGGCAGCTGTCTTTTGAGCAATTAAAAACTGTGCTTTGAGCGGCTCCAGTGCTCGGTACCCCTAACTACGCTAAATGCTTCAGTACGTGATTGTGCGCTTTCTATTTTAACATAAAAATTTGGAGATAAGCAACGATAATGTGCTTATTTCTTTGCTGTGCTTGACCCTGTCGCCCGAGCCTTCCTGAGCATGTCTAAGATCGGTAGCGGCTCGGGCCATCTCAATAAGACAATCGGCGGGACTCGTACTCAAAACTGACCTCACAGTTATGGCACCCAATGCTGTGGATACACTTTTGAACAAGACAAGGACACATCATCTCACTAGTGCACATCTGACAGGTTACGAGCTAACGCTCTTTCAAAAGCACATTACGATCAAACGGTGTGCCACTCTGAATCCAGCCACATTACTACCCCTCCCTTCTGAGAATGAGGAGATTGACATACGTGATTGCATTTTCCAGATGAAAGAAGAGATGAAAGGACGGGTTGACCTGACTGATGTTCCCTTATCTGACCCCCAAGAGGAACTATATGTCAATGGCTCTTGTTTTAAATTACCAGATGGCACCACAACAGCTGCGTATGCGATTACTATACTGCGCATGGTAGTTGAGACATCACAAGTTCCCTATCAGTCGGCCCAAGCTGCAGAGCTTGTTGCCCTAATATGAGCCTGTGAATTGAGTGAGGGACTATTTGTTAATATTTATACTGACAGCCAGTTGGCCTTCGAATTCGCCTATAATTTTGGGTGACTCTGGGCAGAGAGAGGGTTCCTTACTTCCCATGGGACGAAAATACAGCACAACCCTCTCATATATAGAATTTTGTCTGCTTTGACACTCCGTAAGAAATTGCCAATAGTAAAGTGCAGTGCCAATAAGAGAGTTACCGAGGATGTGGGTAAGGGGAATGCTTTTGCTGTTCAGATAGCTAAGAAAACAGCCCAAACTAAAATCAAAAAAATGTTTGTAGCAGGTCCCACTAGGTGGGTGCCCGAGGTCACCATGTTTGAGGATACACTTGAAAATGTGAAGGAAATACAGAGTGAGGCCACGGTGGAGGAATTAGCAGTGTGGCAAGAAAGTGCAGCAAATTTAAATGATGTGGGATGTTGGATTGACAAGTCAGGGAAGCAGAGATGGATGTTGCCAGATGCATATGTTCTTCCTGTAGTCTCTATGGCTCACCGGCCAGCTCACATCAGCACTAAGGGTATTTGCAAGTTGTTAGACCCCGTATGGCAGAATGACGACATTTCAAAGACAGCTGCGCATTTAGTGAAATACTGCACGGTACGATGTGCATGATGCACGATCCTGGTAAGGGTACCCCTACACCACCCTGTAATTGTGCACCTCCCACTTTCCCTTTTGAGGTATTTGAGATGGACGTTATTGAAATGGACAGGGTCAATTATTTGAAGTATGTGTTGGTGGTGGTCTGTGCGTTCAGTAAATGGGTTGAGGCTTACCCCACTAAAGAAAACACAGCCACTGTGACTGCAAAGATACTCCTGAAGGAGTTCTTTCCTCATTTCGGCTTGCCCCATTTGATCTGGAGTGATAACGGAAGTCACTTCAATGCCAAGGTTATTCAGTTAGTTTGTGAGGGACTACACATCAGACAGACGTTTCATGCTGCGAATCACCCCCAGTCAGCAGGTTTGGTTGAGAAGTACAATGGTACTCTCACACTGAAATTGGCAAAGATTCAGGAGACCACTGGGTTGCAGTGGCCAGATGCTTTACCATTAGCTCTTTTGTACGCAAGAACTACAGCACATTCTAGGACAGGATTGTCATCCTACAAGGTCGTGTTTGGACGCCCGGCGAATGTCTGGGGCGTCCCGTGTCCACGTAGGTATTCAGAGATAAAGTACCCTAAGTGACCAATTAACTGTACCAGTTAACTGAAAATGTGCGTTCTATTCACCAACAGATAAAGGAATCGCTTCCGCCTGTACCAGAGGGTCCTGGTCATAACATCCAGCTGGCGGACGGGGTGTTACTCCGAAAGTTTCAGAGGAAGAAGTGCTTGGAACCTGGTTGGAAGGGGCCTGAGCAGGTGCTCCTCGCTACCAGGACAGCTGTGAAAGTCGCTGGTCAAAGAATTGGATACATTCTAGTCACTGCAGCCGAGGACCCTTGCCATTACCCTATGACAAATGGGTGAGGGATGGTATTGGGGATGCTGAAGGGAAGAAGATACCTCAGTTCGTCCCCTTCAGTGACGCTCAGCTTATATGGACCCGAGCGGATGCTTAGAACGACGATGTACTAAATGCAATGGTCCCTCCTGAGATCAAAGCCATTAACGAGTCCCTTTTCGTTGACCCCTCTGTGCCTGGAGGCAGCAGGTACAATTTGTGCCCTCTGTTGAAGAACGGTGCACCAAAGGAGAAGTCAGATTAGTAGGGATGGACTGCGCAAGTCAGGGTGTACTTTGTCAATAGTACCAACGGTGTTAGTTAAGGGCAAATCGAGATTGAGCATTGTTTGTTGACATTGGACAGGATAGATTGAACGTGCTCCCTTGGAGGGGGGTAAATTATCCTGTGCGACATGGGATTCTTCGACAGCTAGGACTGAGCAGCTCCACCACCGGTGCTCAAGAGCACCAACACTGATGAACAATAGGAGCCTGTACCAGTGAGGCTCTGACGGACACTGGGAACTTGTACATTCCTTTTATTGGCCATTTAGACCCCCTGGCTTTCTCATTCGCTTTGCACCCTTTGTCAGAATGGTTGCAGACGAGGAGCAGCCAGAAAATCCTTTTGTTCGCACACAGGAATTGTGGTCTATGAAGCAAAAAAATGCTATGTGCTGTTCTTGTATTGCTGTAGATTTTGGGTGGAGTGTCCTGGGTTCTGGAATGTGATCAGAGTGCACTATCATGTACTAAACACAAGGTTGTTTCCCAAGTTCGCACAAAAAGGACCTTCTAGAGTAATGTATTTTTGGATATGCATAAAAGATTTTTTGGGACAGGTATAGCTTGTTACCCTACATAATCCGTTACAAGTTTATGGACTGCATACCCATTGTCACTTGTTAATTATACGTATACTCTACCTAGCCCAATTCATAAAGGGAAGGGATGAGTTTGGTATGGGATATCCTGGCCCTTGTCTGTATTATTGAAAGCCACAAGGGGAAGAGTACCCGGGGTGTGATAATACCACGTATTGTGATAATATGTATATGGAAGAACAGAATATCACCCTAGTGGGCTGGTATTACCAAGAATTTATGGTCACTCCAAAGACTGGATATTATCCTGCGTGTTGCCCGATCATTAATATTACAGACACATATTTGTATGTCAACTGTTCTGGAGTAATTCTGTTTAAAAATACCATGTCTTTAGCATGAAAGGAGGATCCAAATACCTCCGGAATGATTACTAGATATGCTCCTGTGGATTATCAAGGCCCAATATATGCACATCCAGGATTTTACTTTTTGTCCAATGGTACGTACTCAAATGTTCATAATGATAAAGATCATATTGCTTTAGGAATGGTACTTCCCCTAGGTGTACCCTATAAGTACAGTAAGCCTAGTACAAGATGGGTAAATAGAACGTTGACAGCAGAGTTTTGTGACTGAGTGATAGACTTGGAAGTCAAAAATTATAGCAATGGTATCACTTTTGGGTATATTCTTTCTTCTATCATTACCTTTGGTGGTACTGCAATGGCCAGGGGTGAATGAGCCAGAGAATATTTTGGATGTAAACTGCAGATATTGTCCAACTCCACAGTAGCAGCCATGCGTGATATCACCACTCAATTGGAAAGTATGCAGATATATTCCAAGCAGACTAGATATGCTGTTGATTTCATTCTAGCTAAGAATGGTGGTTTGTGCACTGTAGTGGGAGACAAGTGTGTATTCGGGATCACTAATCTGGAAAAGAATATTACCCAGCACATTTTGGACATCCTGGAAAATGTTAAAGGAATGGAGAGTGGGAATTGGAGTTGGTCACTCTGGCGGGTGGGGCTGGATTCTTGAAAAAGTGATCTATTTCATTGTGATTCTGATAGTTTGTTGTATTCTAGTCCAGTGTCTTCCCTTATGTTGCTCTTATTGCACTACCTTCCATGCTCCTAAGAGACTATAAATTCATGATACTAATGCCACTATTATGATCCAGAAGGAAATGGAAGACCTCATGCAAATCGATGAGTGCATTTTGGAGACTTCCTCCCCCTTACCGTTTCCCTCCCCGAAAACGACACTGATTATGTGAAGTGCTCCTAAATATTTTGCTATTACCTTATTGCTTAGTTCATGCTAAATGGGGGGACTGTAGGAAAAACAATTATGCTGTTGTATTATTTTACATAAGTTAACATTCGCTGCACCATTTTGTGTACAGGTGCAATTTTGTGTCCTGATCGAATGCCATTTCAGAGAAACAGCCTTCTCTAGGTTATGTATCCCTGGAGCTAAGTTTTGCCACACTAATGAATGCACTGTTTTTATTAGCGCATACCTTTCCCACTAGATAGAGGCCCTCTCCCACCAGTCAAGCGGTAGGCACCCACAGAACAACCTTGGCACTGAGATAATGTGTGACTTGTCTGAGAAGTGAAACTCATCCTACTGCACTTCCTTGTTCCAGCTGCATTTGTTGTAGAATTCCATTATTGGTGGGGTTTCCTTATTTTAGAAATGTACATAATGTATCTCTATGTTGGCTGAAGCCAGCCCCTCTGCAGCAATCTCAGGAGGCTGGTCAGACTGGACTCCGCTCTAGTGTACCTGAATAAATATACTTGGGGCAGATTTACAAGCCCCATGCACCACATTTACGCCGCTGTTGCATCACTTCTGTGACAGAGTGGTGGCGTAAACCATGCACTACGTTGCGCCTTATTTACAATGTGATGCATCCAGGGCAATGCGTCACTTTGTAAAGCCCTGCGCCACATGAAACCTGTGTTAGGTTTCATTAGGGCGTTCCAGCGCAGGGTGGGAGTTCCGTCGCAGGAATGCCTCGTAATAGTGACTCAGTGAAATCTACAAGATTTCACTGAGTCACTTTTACATCCATGCTGCGTCAATACCCTGCGCCTGCAGGCGTATGGAGTGATGCAGCATGTTAGGCATAGGGCGCCCCTGAGCATTGCTGGAGCCGCGTTGCGCTTGCGACACGACTCCAGCAATGCACCGCCCTTACGCCACAGGATGCGACACGCATCGCCCTATCCTTGCACCACAGTGCACTGCATTGTAAATGCAATGCATTTGTGGTGGCGCAAGGAGGGAATTGCGTGTCGCTTCTGTTCTGGCGCATCCCTGCTGATTTGCAGAGATGTGCCAGAACTCATAAATCTGCCCCTTGGTTTGTATTCTCTACTGTCTGACCAACTCTTGAATTGTATGGAAGGCTGAGAGGTGGTCACGAGTGACCTGGTAGGCCCTAATCGGGTCAATTCCTTCATATCTATCTATCTATCTGCTGTTCTTATTCTGTGCCTGCCCTCATCGAATTTGACCTCTATTTCAAGGTCTTCCTACAATGTTCATCTTTCCCTCCCACCACTGTCTTGTCTCCCACTCCTCACATTCCTAGCTTCTGCCTTTCTCTGACTTCAGCATTTTCTCAAGCGCTCTCACCTCTCCCTCCTTTCCTCTGTCACCCTTTAATTGCTCCAGTTCACTACCGTCACCTTGCCTATGCACCACCACACTCTTCTCTCCTGTCTCCTTCTGCACTCTCCGTCACTCCACTCCACCTCCGGCTGCCCTCTGGAAAGTGGGACTGCTAAGTACATGTACCAGGCCATTAACCTTTAGCCCTGGACCAATTGCATGAGCCATGTAGACCAGAGTGGCATGTAAAAGGGACAAGCGGAGAAGCACACGTGGGCAAGAACAGACATGCACATGCATCGACAGAGGAAACAAACAAAGTATAATGAGTGCACTGAGGTTGGTGAGGAGTGAGACAGTATGCAGCTTACAACCTCAGACTTCCTGAGTGCTCTCACACCAGGTCTACACTGCAGGCCATAGGCTGGTGATGCAAACACACAGCTTCAGTAAATGTTGTCAAGGACCGTCCCCCTTCGAAGGACCTTTCAATAAAACTACCCCCAGGCTCACTGACCACATGAGTTAGTGCCCTGTGAAAAATCATAAAACCCACTCTAAGTACCTCTGGAGCAACTTTCATTGGGCCGTACAAACGTCAGCACTGACCGGCTGGGCGCATCTGGGGAAGGCAGTTCCTCACAACACCTGGCTTTTCCAATGGCACAGCCCCCATCTGCACACTCACGAGCCACACTTTGACTGGATGATTGCCATATCCCAGCTGAATTCTTCACTTTATGAACCAATGAAGGTCCTACCTCAGTGGTCACTGGATGGCCAGATGTAAAGCGCTCTCGTCTTATCAATGTCCTGATGAAGACCCCAGAATGAGGTTTCAACTAACCCTTACATCATGCGGGTTCGAAACATAGACCAGACCACACTACCTCTCTAAACATAGGAAGAAAATAAATGGAATAATACCTATCCTATATAAAAGAGATATATGGAACTACTGATCTAAATCAGACTGTAAAGGTCCTATTGAGTCTTATTGTGATTGTGTTATGGTCACAACACCTTTACCCAGTCCCCACACTTATCCCATCACACCTATCCCACCTAACTACCTTTCTCTCTTTTTCACTGAGAGTGCGCCAATATATATTTATGCAAATACTATGTTATAACTTTGATGGATAATAGTTATATATGGTTTTTCTTCCAAAATAATTTTTTCTATGTTTCTCACTACAAGTCCTATGGAATTAATAATTTACGGAATTCATTGATTGATGCTGTTTCCGTTTACTTCTGTGCTAAATAAAATGTGCATCGAATCATTGGACTGGGTATGATTCGAGATACGCAATGTATATATTTGACATTTGATGATTCTAAAAGAAATAGACACTGACCCTTCTCTATGTACTGTATTATTGACCCAGGTCAGAAAGTTTTAGGGTATACCCCGTTAAAACTTACCCCACTCAGTACGTGCACACATTAATGGGCCGGCCAGCGAGACAAAGGGAGTGACACCTCTTGCTAAACTGGAGGTAATGAGCGCCCATCTGCCTCTAGAAAGGCCATTCAGACACCTACTGGGCCACTGGCTATATTCGAACAATAGAGACAGCGCCCAAATGACCCACCAGACTGCTAAAAAAAGAGGCCCACAGCAGCACTCGGCCCACAGCAGCACTCGGGCACCGGCCCCTCGGGCATTGCCCGAATGCCCGTGTTACCAATCCGACGCTGCGTGCGTTGGAACACTAAAGCCAGAGTTCCTGGCTTTGCCAGTGCTTGTTTTCCAACGAAAACAACTCCAACTACGTGAACCAGTATCAGCTTTAACCGACGTTGCTTCAATTAACAGCAAGCAGTGTGAATGTCTGGCTCTAGTCATGTTAATATGAGAATCGCAATTCATCTCAAGACTTCTGCAGAGGTAATGTTGCCCTCTAACGGTCATATTTGGGTACTTCATGCTTGTGGGTTTAAGCTCTTTTTAGTAGCTCTTCTTATGGGGATATCAACGGGCTTGATGTCTATTTGTTCTGCTTGCTCTTTTGGAGTGGACATTCACAGGGTTTCGTTTCTGTGTTTCACCATAGAAGCGTATATGTGAACTATACTTGACGTCGTTTTAACTGTGCTTTGAAACCATCCATTAAGAAATATGACTCAGTATAAACAAACTCTGCTATGCATATACGTTTTCAATCTATATTTTATTAGGGGTGTTTATACAGCGCCTACGTGTCCTCGTGGTTCAGCGGAAAGCTGTACATGGTGCAAGGATGCAGTACTGATGCCTAGTGCCTACAGGTTAGAGAAGCACATATGGCCCAAAACAAAAGCTAGAGCGAAATATCACGAGTGTAAGTTGATCCGAGTTTCTAAAACAGATCAGAAAAACGCATGGAATGTAACCGAAGTAAGAGAAAATAGAAGAGACATAAATTATTTCCTAAAAGTCATCCCTTTTTATATCTTTTCCATTGGTGTGACCTATTGTCCCTCTCTTCATCTGCTCCATAAAACCAGGGGTTGGAATAATTAACACAGATTATTCGAAATGGCATTGCCTCGAGTTCTCCTCAAAAGAAGTGATGACACAGGAATTGACATCATATTCCTCACTTATAAGTGAAGAGGTCGATGTCATCGTTAAAGGTGAGATACAACATATACGGTGTACAATAAACAAATGCCAAAATGTGCATACAAAAAATAATGGCTGCGATGAGGATTGTTCTGGCGGTGGGAGTTGTGTTCCTGGCGTTGGTAGCATTTGTGATCATTGGGTGTGGATGTGGCTGATCTGCCTGTAACCTGGCGTGGTTTGGGGGAGACTGAATGAGTTGTACGAGCTATGCAGCAATGGGACCCGGGTAGTATACGGTACAAGAAAAATGGTCACAGTGGCAGTCACTTATACTTTTGTCATAACATCAGTAGACTTAATCATGCATAATAAAGAACACAGTCAGATATCACTATAAGAATTCATCAAAAAATTGTGATTTACTTTCATCACAACATTGAAGTACGTGAACAAATCAATAAAGCATTGCAATCAATGTACATTATATACATGTATTTAGTGCTCAGAGGAGGAGGAAAAGGGGGAAGGGGGAGGGGGTTGACGTGTGCGTTTGGGATGGATTGCATGTTGATGTGAAGGAAAAAGAAGGTGAAGTGATTATATACATCAAAAGACTGAAACACCTTTATATCTTCAGGGGTCGAAACGTCGACAATATCCTATGTGTCAAGCTAAGCAACAGAGTCTCTGTATCTGTACCCACGTTGCTATGATTCATTGTTTATATCTATGCCAAGGTTTTGGCAGGCTAGGTTCAGGAATCTTTTGATGTATATAATCACATCACCTTCTTTTTCCTTCACATCAGCACGCAATCCATCCCGAACACACATGTCAAGCGGTAAGAGCAGTGCTTAGTTTGTAAACCAATAATTGGAGTAGCCCAAAGTGTTGCTCAGAAGCCTGCAGCTGGTGCTTTCAGACATCCGAGGTGCTGAATACCAAGGCTGCTCGGTCCTGATTCCACTTTTTTCATCATTTGTTCACCGCCAGACACTCCCTGCTTCTTTATCTCACTCTTTCAGGCTCTTTTTCACTACTGCTTTCTTTCTTTGCCACTGTGTTTCCGTATTTCTCTTACATCTTCTGCCCCCCTTCTGTGTTTTTCTCTCTTG
The DNA here is from genome assembly GCF_964261635.1 of Lissotriton helveticus. NCBI lineage: Eukaryota > Metazoa > Chordata > Amphibia > Caudata > Salamandridae > Lissotriton > Lissotriton helveticus. The sequence goes on from NC_136065.1 coordinate 1,542,999,502, forward strand.
CTCTGGGTCAAAGTCTGATGAGGAAAAATAATTGTTGTTCCTCATAAATGAGTGCCGGTGGGCCCCACCTGCAACCACTGGCTCAGTTTAAGCAATAGGTAAGAAAGTGTGATCAGGGTGTAAACTGCTACTGACTAAATCTAAAGTGAAAACAATTGTAGAGTTAATTAAAACCAAAACAATATTCCAATGCATAAAATTCATTATACAGTCATGTTAAAACTTGTAAATATCCCCGTTTCTTTAAACATAACAAATTAAAAAGTTAATGGTTACAGCTGATACACCAACTTATTTGGACAGTACATTGGAATGTGGTTAATTGTTTCTGCATACAATGGGCCTCATTTATGAGAAATGACGCATAGCTGCGTGAAAGCAGCGTGCGTCACTTCTCAGTGCGCACTCCTTGCGACATTCCTGATGCGTCATGTTTAATGTATGACGCATCATGTCGCAAGGAGTTACAGATACATCAGTATTTCTGACGTATCTGTAAGCGCAAAAGAGACCCATTGCAGAAGTGTGTCACAAAAGTGACGCAACTCCAGCAATGCGTCCTTTCACATGGGGCAAGCCCCATGTGAAAGGGCCTGCGTCAGTCTTACGCCTGCTGTGAGGCAGGCGCAAGATTTTGACGCAACGGCGTCCTAAAAGTTACGCAGTGAAATCTCATAGATTTCACTGCGTCACTTCTACGACCCTCCTTGCGTCAATACGCGCCCCTTGCATACATTATACCTGGCGCAGGTATATTGTGGCGCAGGGGTTTACAAAGTGATGCATCTACCTAGATGCGTCACTTTGTAAATATGGCGCAACAAGGCGCATTTTTTACGCCACTGGTGCGTCACAAAAAGTGACACACCGGCGGCGTAAAAGTGACGCAAGGCCTCATAAATGAGGCCCAATATTCTTACTGTTACAAGGCAGAGGAGGTTCGCTGGAAGACATTGTTGAAGACATTGTTGGTGCACTGCCCAGTGCAGATCCGACTAGCTGAGCTCCGTAAAGGCTGCAGAACCAGCAGCTGAGTGCTATAACCCGCGCATAAAGCAAGTACCAGTGAATAGTGCAGATCCGACCAGTGGAGCTCCTTGAAGGCTGCAGAACAAGCAGCTGAGCGCCAGAATTGGCACATAAAGTAGATCACAGTGAACGATGCAGATCCGACCAGTAGAGCTCAATGAGACCCGACAACTTAAAATGGTGGATTTGGTCGACTTGTTTACGGAGGGAATTAATAGTCACCAATTATCCTATTTTCTTCACCAAACATCGGATCCGCGAGTTTGAGTCTGGGGGCACACTCTATGAGGTATTTGCAGCATTATTGGCATTATTAGAGGCTTTTTGTTTAACTTATGCAGCCTGATCGCAAAATGGTGGCTGCATGCAAAATACAGAGCTTTTCCTCGCTGATTTAAGCTTTGGTGACCTGCTAACGAAACGCTAGTCAAGCGTAAAGTAGCAATGCCTGCAATTTGAAGTTTCTTTTAAAGTCTCATATCCAACTATAGTCTCATGAAGACCTCTGGAGGAACGGTGACTGACTTCAAAATGGTGACCGTGTAATACAACGCGACCTGCTTCACTTCCTCTATCTGAGCAAGATGTATTAGGAAGATAAAGAGAGGTGCAACATCTGTGTCTTGTGGGGAGCGGTTCACTGCACAACTGATCTTGTTCCCACAGTGGGCTTTACAGAGCTGTACCAAGGTGGTCTGGTTTATTCTGGACTTCGTGGCTGCAAGGAAATGAGGGGCTGAGGCTTTTGGGCATATGTAAGATCTGGGTGAATGCAGCACATGAGCCTCTAGAGCAGTGTTCTATGGGAAGGCTGTGCTATCACCGCCAGGGAACCTTCTTTCCTTTAGTGCCGCCAGCGATCTCTTCCTATGTCCTTTGAAGGCTTGGAGACCCCGGATTCCTGGTTGAGGCTATAAGGCTCTATTCAGCGTCCCACCACTCTCCGACCATCACTTTTCAACCCAGAGGTGCCCCTGGCCCCCCTACCACTGTGTTTCTGGTCTATTGCCCAACACTCACTACTGTTTTGGGGAATGGCAAAGATATGCAGATTTGGGAGCTGTCTCTTCCACCTCGCCTATCATGGTGGAAAGGCTACCATGATTTCTTGGCCCCCTCTCCTCTGCCTTTCACAATGCTTGCATCTCAGGCCGAGGTGGAGTTTGCTGCAGTGCCTGTCCCCAAGATGGTGACTGGGGCCAGTCCTGACTACCGCGATGGGGGACTCCCAAAGAAGCTGGTGGGACGTTCTACGGGATCAAGTATCTCTCCTGACCTAAAATCATTGGTCATCGTCCTGTTCAGGATCAGCCCTCACCAACCCCGCTCCTGCTCACACTCCATGACACTTGACTAGGAGATCCTCCCATCAGCAGCTGAGACCTAGACATTTTGGCTGATGCCTGGTGGAGCTACCTCGCGAGCTAAAGGGGAGATGGGCTAGGGATTTCCCTCCTTAACCATCACCTACCCAGCCGGTCTTTGGGCAAACTCTCCTGCGTCTCTCTACTGGACTTTTCTCCCTTCTCCTCTTCACCATACCCCCTACCCCTCTCCTCTCCTCTCTACTCTTCTCTTCTTTCCTGCTATTGACTTTTGCCCTCACCCGTCCTTGCTCATAGTTCCCACCCTTTCTTCTGTGAACTTTCCCTCATCAGTCGAGACCTAGCTATCTGACTGAAGCCCGATGGAGCTACCTGTTTAACTATTGGGGTGATGGGCTGTGGATTCCCTCCTCGGGCATCACCTACCCAGTCGGTCTTTCGGCAGACTTCCTTTTGTCTCTCCTGACGTCTTTTCATCTCTCCTGCCGTCTTTTCTCTCATCCTCCCCTTCTCACTTCCCCCCTCCTTGCTATTTGTCTCGCCTTTCCTATCCCAATTGGTTGCTTAATTGTTGACGTAATGTGTATTTGTTTTCATTCTCTGTAACATTGTGTAGCATATTGTAAAGTGCTCTGATACCGACAGATCTAGCCAGCACTATATATAACTCATAAATAACGTTCCTCTGAACTTCTGTTGGACATTTGACGTCGCCCCATGGGCCACATAACTGCTTGTACTCACCTCGATGCATGAGCAACCTTGGCCGATGCCCTTTGGAGCTGTCACATGCAGCTAAAGAGGAGTCTGGCCCTGGTTTCACCCCCACGGCCGGCACCTACCCCGCCGTACATCTGACATAGTTTTCCTCGTTTTTCCCATTGTGTATTCCCCCCTCCCCCTCCTTCTCCCCCTATGACTCTTTGATTTAGCTTTGTAACCTGTAACTCGCTGTAACTCATGTAAAGCGCTCTGATACCTCCGGGTCTAGCCAGCTCTATATAAAACTTTTCAAATAAATAAATAAACATTGTGGCCAATTTTCATTGTGACATAGATTTTTTATAACAGATTAAAAATGTTATCAAATAGCAGATTAGTCACGGTAGTTTGAGTCCATGATTTTTCATATAGCAGATTTACAGGTGCGAATGCCTCTTTCATTAAACTGTCTCCTCAACAGATGACGGCGGTAAGAACCTAAGGCTGGGCATATACATATTAGATGTATGAAGTCCTGTAATAGTGACCCACATAGGCTGCACGCTTTTGAACCCTGGTACTTCCAGCTGGGACGATCTGCATTGGAGGGCAGCTTCCCCATTCGCAGCTCTAAAAACTTGGGGGCAGATTTACAAGCCCCTTGCGCCATTTTTGCGTCACTTTTCCCATGTTAAAAGTGACGCAAAAGTGGTGCATGGGGCTTCTAAATCAGCCCCTTGGTTTATGGGTAAGTGGAAGGCAAGACCCAGAAATGCCACAGGTTCAGACTTAGTGTAGGAATATAATACCATCCAAGCATGAGCTCGCCGACTTAACAGTGCTTTCTCATCTTGCAGTGAGTGCATTTTTGCTGCCTTTTTTGTAATTAGCTGGAATAATGCCAGGGGTAATATCCACTGCTAGAGGTCAGCCATCCTGGTTATTTGTAGTGAAGCTTCGAAATACTTTGCGTGGGCGGACTGAGGGTCACTTTGGAAGGCGTCCCAGAGCGCCTTATTGATCTCAAGACCACGATTAAGCCCAATTTTATATCAGGTTTTGATTGCCTCAGACCTTCTGTATAGTTGTTGTTGTTGCAGCCCAAACTCTAAGGGCCATATTATCAAGAAAGGGCGATACATTATCGCCGCTTTTATCAGCAGGAAACTGTCGCTAAAGCGGCGATAAAGTGCTTGATAATGTGGCCTTGTGAATTACCATAGAAGCCCAGGTTAACACCAGAACCTGGGCTTCTATGGGAATTCACAAGGGCATATTATCAAGCCCATTATCACCGCTTTAGCGGCAGTTTCCTGCCGATAAAAGCGGCGATAATGTATCGCCCTTCCTTGATAATATGGCCCTAAGTGAACCTGGGCTGGCGAGGAGTCACGTGGCAGAGAGAATACCCTCGTGTTTGAATGTTTTCCAAGATTGCTGCGTTATTTCCGTGGTGAACAACACTTCTGTATGCAATGGTTGGGAGCAATTTAGCTTTGATGACTGCCAATAATGGGGAAACAGTGGGCCTGTAGTGTAGTTCCTATTATCCCAATAGGCTCTGCGCATTGGAATAATATCTTCAATAGTATAGACGTAGGACTGTGGTTAACTAGGTCTTCTACTGACGATATTAGACTTAAAGTTATGTGTGCCAGCTAGCTCAGAGTTCACTAGAAACTTTCTCGAATAGGCAAGGAGGAGTTTAACCTCCCTGGATAGACAAGAAGGGATTTAGTTTCTGACAACCATAGAACATGACAACTTTGCTCTCCCCTAATCAAGAGTATATCTCTAGAGTCGTGTGAAAACAAAAGACAACTATTTTACTCAGTCAGTACGTGCATTCTTAGTTTCACCAGTTTGTAGAGAAATAAGAGATGGGCGTGGTACAATAAAAAGATGTTATTTATTGATCAGTCTCTTTTCTCATACAAGAGAAATGAATCGCTATTATTGCAATACTTATAGTTAAGTAAAGTGCATACAGTAAAAACAGAATTATAAAATAATACTGTAAAAGCATTTATATGGTTTCTTAGCCATATGATCCTTAAAATGGATAAAAGATATATATACATATATACATTGACTAATCGTTCTCAACTGGTGCTTCTAACTACGCCTACCCCGGTGTACCTGACCTAAGCCTAATACTTAGGCGGGAGTAAATAAGTAGCAGTTTAAGTTAAGTTCGTTTTGCCAAGAATCTGACTCAAGAATTCTCTGTAAGGGGTTAGTCAGTTCAGTACCTGGGATTTAGAAGGCTGGAGGGTTGGTATCTCTGTCACAGGACTCGATTTCCCAGTTACCCGCGAGGGCGGCTGGAAACACCAGAGGCTGGATTTCTCGGCAGGAGAAAAAGGCAGCGTCTCTCTCAGCGCGTCAAAAGGGGGGGCAGCTTCCGTGGGCTTTTCTGCATCAGCTGGGCTCTCCGGCAAGTAGCGCTGCTCCAAGCTCGTCACCACCGTGTCTTAGCTTAGGGCAGCGTCGGTATATTTATACCTGAAAGGTGCCGTGTTTGACGTAAGGATGGACATAAGACGTCAGCAAGAATGTCATAAGGACTGGTCGTTCTTACATTCTTTGCAGGAGTTCTCGAGCAAAATCAAAACAATGGCTGCGGGGATTTCCCAGGTCTGCTGGAGGTTTGATTTGTTTTGAGAACTCGGTGTGCTTTCTAGGGGGCTGGAGGGATAGTGCTTGCTTAATGTGACAGCATGCGCTATGACCTAATCTGAAAACGGGTTTCTGTGCCGGTGTGTGGACATTAGTGAATTAATAACCGGACAAGGGTCAGAATTAGGAGTATCAATATAGGTACCTAGATAAACACACTACACCCACTCCACGATTTTATGTACATATTTACTAAACTAAGCAATAGTAAACATAACTAACAGTGCATGTGTATACCGAACCACCCCAAAAAATGACTTTGTTTGTTTTGAAAAATGGCGTATGCAAAATGCACGAAATGAGTATAGGTACTGTATGCATTCAAGCAGTATAATCATTCAAAAAGGAGATGCACATTTTATATCAGCATGAATGATATGTGAAATTACACATGAAATGGCTCTTGATACAGAAAAAAATTGCGAGACCATCTCATCACATATAAACACAATTAATTGCATATAAACTAGAGGTTTGAGGTAATGTAACGTCTCTAGAATTCCTTAGAATAGAAGCTCTGTTCTCTAAGAATAGTTTTACTTTAAGCAGAAGATAAGTGCCAAAAAGGTAAATATTTTGGAATTGGAAAAAAGGTTTTCGCTATTTAGGGGAGAAGAGAAAAAATAGTTCACAGTCACTTTGTTTTCAAAAGACTGAAGGCCAAATTCAGAGTTCAGGGAACGCCGTGTGCAAGTTTGTTTAATATCATTCTCTCTGTTCCGGTGAAAACATCATTTCAGACAGACTCTCGAAAAAACAGTCTACAGCTTCTGGTGAAAGTTCGACCAGGTTGGAAAATGTCGCTACCATGCAGTCATGCGCATGATTGCTTTCAATGATGGTTCTATCAGAACTGCTTACAGAAGGTCGTACCTGGTCGATGCTGCTTTCATCTTGTACTTCACTACCCTTCAATCGTAGTGGTGAAGTCTTCACGAATGCCGTCATCAGGATAGGTAGCCGCTGGGGACAGCACAATGCATGAGCCTTTACTGGACCCAACAAAGTATCTGCATCCAATGGTACTTCCGATTGTAGTGTAAGACAGGTGTCCAACACGCATTCTTCGCCGCATAGCATGCACCTTAATACAGGCATAACACAATTCTGCCAGATGGGTCTGAATGAAAGAAACCAGGTCATATTTAGATCTCGTAGCCGGGCTAAGCCAAGGACTTTAGTTATGCGGTCCCGGTAGCGGATAGCTAGGATCGTTTCTTCCATTGTAGCTGGAGTCTTGTCTGTGACATGGCTTGCCATAACGAAGCAAGAGTAGCAAGAATAAAACGTCTGCTACGAGTCCCAACAGGAGTGGAAGTCCGCCAAAGATGGAATGGACAAAATGGAAAAAATTTGGAAAAATAACCAGGATCGCTTTGAATGGGGTTAAAGCTCCTGAAAAAACTGTCTTAAATATACTTGCGATACCACTTGTATCAGAAATATTTAAGATTTCGTTCAGCATTTCTGCGAAGTGTAGGGGGCAATTTGTTGATAACATTGAATGAATCTCTGCCGTTGTCCTTGCAACTTGGAGATCATACGTTTCTTTTGATGACGTCAACTGAGTTGGCGTCTGTAGGATCACAGTCTTCATTCTGCTTAAAGTATCAATTCGATTTTTAAACTGGGCCATAACCTTCCCTCCCTGTCTGGAGCATCATTCGGGAACAATACTCTTTCACAGCACATGACCCTGGAAGTCACGCTTACAAGATAAGGTTTTCCTGGCAGCAAGCCACAACATCTGTGATCTACAATTAGAATGTAACTCCTGTTCGAAAGTCTTCTAAAGAATGGTTCTATTTGTGTTGCAGGTGTGCCTAACTGGTGACATGAAAGGTTATTTGAAGTCCCTTCACAGGCCCCATGCAAACTAATACCCTGACACAGAAGTATGCCACTTAGTGATTTTTCACAATTATTACCACTAAGAAATACACTCTGTCCATTATTACTGACACATGTGTGTGTATAGGGCAAGTTCCATGTGGACTTAATGTATCCTTTACCCAACCTTTCATACTGGCCTGCCTGTATATACTTTTGGCAGTATTGAAACTGGAAAGTTGTTATCGGTATATTTATTATCCCAGTAGTGCTACTTGCCGGTAATCTCTCAAGTTTTTCAATGCTCAGAATTGTATAGTCAGCACCCTTTTGTGCCAAACTGATTTGTTTATCAGTAAGGTTAAAGATATTAAATAGTGACATTGTGTTGATTAAATGCCAAGGCACATAGCCTGAACGCAGATTTTGTAACGTCCAGCCAAGCTGTACAATAGAACGTAATTGAGACTGACCGTGTTGCAACATCAGTAAGTCTTGTTCTATGATATCGATTGCAGAAGATACAATACTGTCCAGTGAATATATTCTGGAAGACAGACATTAACCCATTGTCCACAACAGAAAGTGATTTTTCCAAATTAACACGGTCAATTTCCCGTATTTTTTCTGCTGTCTCAATTTGAGTTACTTTCCAAGCTTCGTTGTAAGCTGCATATATAGAGGCCGCTATGAAACGTTTTTGACGCTGTTTGCGTGGTCCCATGATGAAATCACGCAAGTCAGCACCTTCTTTAAGTAAAGTTAAGTGTTGCTTAATTTCTGACAGTGTGAATGTATGTAGCCATTGAAGGCAGAGTTTCCCCACACTATAAGTAGTTACAATCCCTGGATGTTGTCTCTGGGAGTATCTTGGGTCTGGCCTGGTCAATATGAACCCCTGTATTTTTTTCAGGAATCTGTCTTGACAGTTATTTGTGTCTGTGGGCCAGATCAACCATTGTTTCCAATCAGCATGTGTTCTGTTTTGGTTTAAAATATGGGATACGTCTATCTCAACCTCCGTAGTGCTATTACTGTTAGGTGTTGGTTTTGGAATAGACGGTTTATTTAAGTCTTTAATTTTGGCTAGGCCAAGACAGGATGTCTGTTGAATTGTATCATTCAAAAATATAATTTGTTCTGGGATCATGCAGGCTCTAAATAATGATTCTATACCTTGCACTTGCCAATCTTTTGTGCCCCAGATCGTTTTCGTTTCAATGTTATTGTTCCAGAAATCAAAACCGAATGTATTCATTTTTTCAAAGAATGAGTCTGAATATATCAATTTTGTGTTTGTAAGCATGGTTTTCACTCCTGTCTTATTTAACAATTTGAAATAAAATGATTCTGCATTACTTGTGTTGAACCCTGAAAAGTATGAATATTTATCAAAAATTGTCTTTGAACTGCCTTTTGGTGGAGTCGCACAATGTTCCCATTGGTTAAATTTTAAAACATTTCTAGGTTGAGTAGATTTATGCAGATAATGGTTACCATAATGGTTGTTACAAAACATTTGATCGTAATTAGATGAACCTTGCAAATAATTAAGCATGGGCGCAAAATCCGTTCCGCTCGTGTATTTTTCGGATTTTCGGCAAATCCGCAATCCGCGAACTCTCGCGGATGTGGCGAAAATACGCAAATCAGTGCGAAGCGGATTTTTTGCTTGTGTTCGCACTGCTCGCGGTCCGCGGCGCGGGCAGCAACAATCTCGCACTCGCGAAAGTACAAAAATTACAATTGGGGAGGGGTGAAGGAAGTGGCCCAGTCTCCAACTTCCTGTTCCTGTCCAGCAAGCTCCTCCCATAGGGGTGGGGTGAAGGAAGTGCCCCAGTCTCCAACTTCCTGTTCCTGTCCAGCAAGCTCCTCCCATTGCTTAGTCCATTTCCTGGCCACTTTGATTTCGATCTTGACTGGAAAGGATTACTTTTTGTGGATGCTGCTGGATATTTGGATTTGAGGCCTTTTGGATTACTTTTGGATTCGAAATTTTATTTCAGAAGGAAGTAAGTTGATGTTGTTTGTTTGTGGTGATTTTTGTGTGTGTTGCTTGTTTTTCGACTTTTTGGGGGGGGAAATCTGCAAGTTCGCGAGCTGAGGATTTTTTTGCTTGTGTTCGCACTGCTCGCGTCCCGCGCAGCAACAATCTCGCACTCGCGAAATTGTAAAAATTACAATTCTGCACATGAATTGAAAACCACCAGGCTTAGTTATGGGTGCATGCATGATACAACTGTTTTGTTGAAATTTATTTTTAACATGATTCTGGCCAGGGCATGGATGGCATTGGATTGTGGTGATTTTTGTGTGTTTTACGACTTTTTGGGGTGGTGTTGGGGGCTTGTTATGTGGGTGGGGGCCATTTTATTGCCTGGTCCCGTGTGGGTGGGGGTCTATGGGCCATTTTTAAGCCAGTTTGTGTGCTTTGTGCCATAGGCCTGCACCCAGTGTGCTCTGATTTCATCCATTATGGCCAGGGGGCCCAGAATCGGTCTGTTCGCGGATTTTGCTGGTTTTTCGGCACGTTTGCGCCGTGAAGCAACAATCTCGCACTCGCGAAATTGTAAAAATTGCAATTTTGCACCAGAAAACCACCAGCAGGCAGCATAAGCCTTCTGAAACTTCATGGATGGCATTGGATTGTGGTGATTTGATTTGTGTTGTGTTTTTTGACTTTTTGGAGTAGGGGTTGGGGGCTGGCTATGTTGGTGGTGGCCATTTTGAGGCATGGTCCTGGCCATGTGGATGGGGGTCAAGCGGCCATTTTGAAGGCAGGCAGTGAGCTTTGTGCCATAGGCCTGCACCCATTTTGCCTTGCTTTCACCCATTGTGCCCAGGGGGAGTCAGTGGTACATGAAACTATAACCCTCTTTGTGTGTGCTCTCTTGGATCAATGTTAAATTCCTGTTTCCCAAAAATTTAGCAATTCTTAATTTTGAAATTTCCATATTGTGTGGTGTGCACGAGTGTATTCATAAATGCCCACTTGCAAACTATTTATTGAAGTGCTACATATGCAACATATATTTACTGATGTTCCTCTGTCTTCGTTTGCTTGTAGGTGCATAAAGTCAATAAATCCGCATCATCGTTGAGCATCAGTGCCAGGAAGAAGTCCTGCTGCGGCCTGTTGTTCCGACATCTGAAGAAAATGGCTCCAAAAAGAGGTGCCCGTAGGTCCTTTAGCAAGAAAGATGTCTCTACTAAGGAGAAGAAGAAGCAAGTGGCACCACTTACCAAGGAGACTGGTGGCACCACCACTAAATTTTTGTGGGGAAAACAAAGGCCCACCATGAGTGCTGCACAGGTAGCCTGTTTAGTGGTTACATCACCAACGACCAGTGATGTTGGCTCATTACAAGAAAGTAGCAGCACACCATCAACACAGGTTGTAACTCATCTCACAAGTACTATTCAACAACCAAAGCCGCAACAACAACTGTATGGGTTACTAGTACAAGCACAAGTACATGCGCAAGGAGCTGTCCGAGAAGGAGCTGTCCGAGAAGGAGCTGTCCCAGAAGGAGCTGTCCGAGAAGGAGCTGTCCGAGAAGGAGCTGGCCGAGAAGGAGCTGGCCGAGAAGGAGAAGGCCGAGAAGGAGAGGTCCATGGAGAGTTGCAAGTAGCGATCAGTGAAGAGGCCCATGTAGCGGCGCATGGAGCGGTGCAAGTGCCCACAATGGTTGTTCTTCCAGAAGTAGGGGCACAGGAGGAAATTGACTTTGGAGCCGGGGTATCATGTCAGGAAGACGAAGGCACTCCTCCTGATGATTCATTTTCTCCCAGCTCCCCACCAAAGAAAAGATCAAGGAGTGTGTGTAGAAGTTCCTCTTCAAGCCCCGCTCCATCAGATGATGATCTGGATCTAGATTGGCACCCATCTCCGACGTCTGAGAGGGAGGCACACTATGAGCTGCGAAAGGTATCAAATGTTAAAAGGAAGGGCCCCGGAAAGCTCATACTTATGGATCCGAACGTCGGACTTGATGAAGTGGTTCATTCTGATGTTGATGAACAGGATGACAGCAATGACCTAGTCATCACACACGTCATTCCAGCCACACCGGCCATGCAGCAGACAGACATTTATACCCTATCCCGACGTCAGGCTGAGCGGGACCCTGGCGACGTGCCACTGGTAGCACCACCAATGCAGTCAAGTAGTACAACAAGTTCAACAAAACCTACAGCTCCCATATTTTCTCCCCAGAGGGGGACTCCATCCAGCTCGACTCCCTCAAGTAGGGTTGCTGAAATAATTGCACAACCCAGTAGATGTCTGCAAGGCTCATCCACCACTGCTTCATCTGGCATTGGCAGTATCATCTCGTGCGCCAAAACCAGAGGTTTCAAGTCCCCAGTTTGGAACCTTTTTAGTGTCCATGCAAAGTATGATAACATAGCCGTTTGTTGCATTTGTAAGACTAGCGTTAGCCGTGGTAAGACTGGTACCAACTATGGAACCGGAGGCCAGATAGGTCATCTTGAAAGAAGGCACGCTGTCGAATGGTTTGCGCACCTAGCAAACATCAAGGGAAAGCAATCCCAAAGGGCAAGTGGCCAAAATATACCCATACTAGGTGTTTCATCTGAAGATGACGGGGAGGTAGAAGAAGCGTCAGTCATGTGTCCGGTTGCACCCAGTACCCCAGGCAGCACCACACCCTCCGGAACACATAGGAGGCACACTGAGAGTCTGGGAGACACACCAATGCGGAAAATGTCAACACTGATCAGAAGTGGGTCGAAGAAGGCATCAGCATCATCCCGTAAATTTGTCCAGCACACCATTTCAGCCATGTTCTCCTCAGATGTGCAATTACAACGCAACCACCCAATTGTACGCCTGTATAACACTAAGCTGGCTAAAATGCTAGCGGTGGACCTTCTCCCTTTTTCGTTTGTCGAAGGTGTGGGTTTCCTTGAACTCGTGGCAACACAGGCCCCTAAATGGAAGGTTCCTAGCCGGTTCTATTTTGCCAGGGTTGCTGTTCCAGCACTATATAAAGAGGTGCTTGAGTTGGTTGGGGCTGCTTTGCAGAAGAGTGCTGTTCACACTATACACCTGACAACCGACATATGGACCAGTTGCCAAGCCCTTGATTACATGTGCATCACTGCACACTGGGTCTCTTTTTCAGGGGTTACAAAACAGATAAATGCAGGTGGTGACTTGGTCGAGATTTTTAAGGGTGCTCGTAAACATGCAACATTAGCCATGTTTGGCATGGAGAAAAGTCATACTGCAGCCAACATTTTGGATGACTTTAACAAAAAGGTCTCGCAATGGCTGCCCCCAAGAAAATGCAAGGTTGGTTATGTTTCTACTGATAATGGCAGCAATGTAGTTAGGGCCATGGAGGACGGTTTCTATTTCAGAGTGCCGTGTTTGGCGCACTGTATGAACCTTGTCGTGCAAAAGTTCTTGAAAAAAGAACTTGCAGTCGACAAAATACTGACCATCTGCAGAAGAATATGCACACATTTTAACCATTCGTTTAAGGCCCGGAAGGAGCTGAGGCGCAAGCAAAATGAACGTAGTATGCCAGTGAAAGCACTTATCCAGGAGGTGGCAACAAGTTGGAACTCAACCTTCTACATGCTTGAGCGTCTGCATGAGCTGTTTCCAGTACTCAATGAGTATTTCTACAACCTGGGTGGTGATACGACAGAAATGATGCTAGCAGTGGAGCAATGGCAGCTAGTTAAAAGCCTGACAGACATGCTTCGTCCTTTTGAGGTCTTCACGCGTGACGTCAGCAGGGAGGACTGTTCTTTGAGCAAAGCTATCCCATTGTTGCTGAAGCTCGAGCACCAAGTCAAGTTGGTGTCTTCACAATTAAAAGATGCTGAAAAGAATGAAGCATATGAGTTGGCGCAGAGATTATTACAACGCCTAGTTAGCAATAAACGGCTTGTAAATATCAAGAAACAACAGCACTACATTTGTGCTACTATTCTGGATCCACGTTACAAAAAGCCATTGTTTGGCAAAGTAATAATTCCTTTTGAAACATCAGATGTTACAGAGTGCAAAGGTTGGCTAGCTCAGTCAGCCATTCGTTTTGAAAGAGAGCGGAAGGAAACTGTACGAGAAGACAGTACTACTAGTGAATCAGCAGGCCATCAGGCGTCCCAAAAAAGCACTTCTGCATCTGTGCCTCTTGCAGAAGTGAGTGACTTTTCCACTAAGCCGTTAACCACACCAGCAACCGTATCAGATTCTGCACCAGGCCCAGGCGATATGTCTGAAGCGGATTGGCTAAGTGAGCTAGGGTTTCCTTGTCCCAGAAAGGACACAGAAGTGCAAAGTACAGGAATGCGGGAGGACATTATTTCAATGGTGCAGGCCTATCTGGATGACTCCACAGCGGTCAATATTACTGAGGACCCATTGGCGTATTGGCATGGGAAAAGAAAAATATGGCGAGAGCTTACCAACCTGTCTATCAATTACTTGTCTTGCCCACTCGCAAGCGTGTCTTCAGAACGTGTTTTTAGTTCTGCTGGTGGCATTGTGACTTGCAAAAGGTCCCGCCTCTTGCCCGCAAATGTGGAGCGGCTCACCGTGATAAAGATGAACCAGCACTTCTTACCACCAGATTACAAAGTACGAGAATGCACGCAGGAAGAAGAGGACACCGACCTACCTGAGGAAAGTTCTCCTCAGTTACCAGAAGTACAACCGAGTGATGAATTAGCAGAGTATGAGGACGAGTTCTGCTTCCCTGACAGCGAGTTCTGAAAATGAGTCAATGACTCATTAACTGTAAATTTAGTCCTCCTTATTCACTTTTATTCCTGTGTGTCTGTCTTTCTTTGTTTAGCAAGTGCTTCATCACATTCACAACAAAACTGTAATCACCCCATCACAAGCAACAACAAGCCCATCAGCAGAACTGTCTTGATTTTGATGCCGCAGCATTCCTCATGTTCACAACAGTTAGTTGACAAGAACTCAGTCCTGGTCATCTATCCTCCTCCTCCACTCATCCTATCCATTTCCCGTAATGCTGATGCCTGGATTCTGCACAATGAAGAAACTTACGTTGAGTCCCCTAAAGAGGGACTGGAAGTAGTGAGTCCTCATTTAAATACATTTTGCTAAGTGTGACTTTTTTTCCCCGATTTGCATTTTTGGCTGTTTGGGGGTGTCAACTGTCAAACTTGTTTGCGCTTGGGTTTACGGGTCTTGGCTGGGCCATTGCTGGCAAGGTCTATTAAGGGATGAAATTGGCCAGTTGTGGCCCTGCTGCAGAACGCTTTAGGACTCTGTGAATTCCAGGTGGAGCCAGCCCTCAAACACAAATTACAGGTAAGATAAGCGTTTGGATGGGAGGTAGTATAATGGAGTGTTCGGAGAGGCGAGAGAGTGACAGTGGTACTAGTAGTAAAGTCCTAGGGCTCTTGAATTAACAAACTCTGTGACAGGCATTTACTTTGGAAAACATTTGGCCTATTGCACGTGAACGTTTAGGCGTTATTATTGCTCGCTTGCCTGTCTTAGGGGTGCTGTCTGTGGGGCTTCTAGGTTTTTGTGGTGTGTGAGCACCGCTGCCACATTTCTAATGTTGATTGCTTTTGTTTTGCAGAAAATCCACGCCGGGAAACTCCAGTTGTGGCCCTGCTGCAGAACGCTTTAGGACTCTGTGAATTCCAGGTGGAGCCAGCCCTCAAACACAAATTACAGGTAAGATAAGCGTTTGGATGGGAGGTAGTATAATGGAGTGTTCGGAGAGGCGAGAGAGTGACAGTGGTACTAGTAGTAAAGTCCTAGGGCTCTTGAATTAACAAACTCTGTGACAGGCATTTACTTTGGAAAACATTTGGCCTATTGCACGTGAACCAACACGATGACAGTGTTCAGTTAAATGAACTTACTGCAAAACCACCACCCACTAAGCTCAAAAGTAGTAAAAAAACAGGTATGCTCAGATAAAGTTTGAAAAAGTATATTTATATCCCTAACAAAATAATCTCCCGCAAGACCCTCCCTAACCCCAACAAATAAATAGTCCTTCAAAAGTCCCCAAAAAACCCAACTCCCAATTCCCACCCCCCAAAAGTCTCTAAAAAAGGGGCAAGGGACACTCTAGGGATGCAAGGTGTTGAGTTTGGCCTCCAGGGCATCATGCCTTAGGGCCAGGGCATCATACTTCTCCTGGAGGGTGGCGTGATCTAGGCGGAGGCCCTCCACCACATTCTGATACTCGTTCCATTTCTGGACCTCCGCCTCTAGGTCGGACACTCTGCGGAGTGCACGGCGCAAGCGAGCCTTAACAGTACTGTGAGGTGCAGCCTTTGCTGCTCGGCGGTGGCGTCTTCCAGCACGGCTCCGGTTCGCTGGAGCACTGCGCTTACCGGCAGAACATGGGGTCACGGAGGAGGATGTAGATGTTAGATTTGATGCACTGGAGTGCGTGTCGTCCCCCTCCAGTTCCACCAGCCGCCGATATTCGGCAACAGTTGCTTCCAGCCTCCGTTGCCGGGCCAGTACAGCCAGCATACTCCTCGTCGGTTTTGAGGTTTTAGTATTGCCAACTATATGAAGAAAGAAAGACATAATATGTAACCAATGCTCTTTAAGAATATGATTAACACAAAATAATTCAGCAGGAAGTTGTGTCACAGTACAACTAGCAACTAGCCAGCGCAGTACAAAACTATTCAGGCCAGTATCATGGGCGTCCGCAGGGAGGGGCAAGGGGGGGCGCTTGAATCACCATTTCCCTTCCCACAACTCACTTGTATCCTTGGTTTGATGCTCTTTCATATGAAAGAGATCTGGCAGAAGCCCAGGCGATATGTCTGTTTCCCTCTCTCTCTCTCTCTCTCTGTCTCCCTCTTTATGTCTCCCTGTGTCTCCCTCTACCTCGCTGTCTCTCTCTCTCTGTCTCCCTCCCTCACCCTCCCTCTGGCTCCCTCCCTCTCTCTCTCTCCTTCTGTCTTCCTCTCTCTCTGTCTCTGCCTCTATCTGTCTGTCGGTCCCAGCCTGCTGTAATTACCATATTGTAATTTGTCACTGGGCCACCACTGGATACACATCATATCCTATCTAAGAGTCAGATAGTACCATGATCCAGCTTACCTGTACTCGCCACCGCCACTGTCTCCTTCCTCACAGTCTGTACTTCTTGGTCCGACTCCTCTAGCGCCGCCTCCTCCCCAGAGTGATCCTCGGACTCAGAGTCAATGATCACCACCACATCCGAGCTGGCCCCGCCACCAGATGTTCCACCTACAAAGTAGATTTAAGAATGTTAGATTACACCACTCACTAGTATTTGGTCTATGAATGAAAAAATGTGAAAACAACAGAAAAATTAATTGACTGTCTACTCTAGTCTAAAGTAAAAATGTCCCTCCTTCCAGGGAAGGCTGTTGTCTTGCTTCACTTTTTTGTCACAATTGTTGAATGCTTGCTTAATTTTAACACACACAATTTTCTCTGAACAGACAGAAACTGAACTTCTAAGGACAAGAGCAACATCAACTTCAAACCAGGTGAAAGCTCGGCTCGACCACAAGAAATGTGTTCCATTACTCATCAACTCAGCACCAAGCACTTTTCCATTTCCAACTAACTTTATTTTAATATATGTGTTTACTTAAACTTTTAATAAAGCTTTTAAACTTGAATAGACTCTGTGGTTTTTGGTCCTCCAGACTAGAGTGACTGAGCGAAAAGTTTTGCAATTTTTGCAAGGAGGAGTCCGTGCCGCTGACACTACCAGGTTTATACAGTGTGCCAAACACGCCACTCTGAAATATTATTACTCTGGTCTTTGGTGTCCATAGTTCGGTTTGTGGAGAATTGTCCCTGCAACAGTAGGATTATTGATTTTGCTCCTATCTAAACACTATTTCGAAACAATTAAATTAGGAACGCTTGGACAACAATAGGTCCTCTATATTTAAATGAAAACTTACTGGGGCCAGCAAAGGAGCACTCGCCGCCCTGGCCTGCATCCTCCTCCTTTGGAGCCACTGCATCCGATTTTTCGGTCCGCTTGCCCCTGGGCGGACCTGACGTACAACATGAAAGAATGAACAGAAAACATTGATGATTGCTGCTTGCCGATGTCCTTGTCAACCAAATCAAACATTTAGAAAGAACAAGAACCAACTATTTCATCCAAAATGAGGGCTACAAAGGAAGGACTGCACTTGAGCCTCTACTCTAGCGGCAGATTTACAAGCCCCTTGCAGCTCTTTTGCTCCATTCTTGCGTCAATTTTGTGACGCAGCGCCACAACAAGAGAGGCGCCATGGTGTGGCGTATATTAACAACGTGACGCATATGGGAGATGCATCCCATTCTAAAGCCCTGCGCCATTAGGGAGCGTTCCAGCGCAAGGGAGGGCGTTCCTGCGCAGGAACGCATGCTAAAAGTGGCTATGGGGAATATATAACATTTCAATCAGTCATTTAGGACAATGATGCGTCACTGAAACCCTGCGCCTGCATGAAGCAGACTTACGGTTTGACGCAGCATTGCTGGAGCTGCGCCATCATTGCAACGCAAATCCATCAAGGAGCCGCCTTTACGGCACCGATGCGTAACGCTTCGGTGACGTTTTGGGACCATGGTGTGCCGCATTGTAAATACGGCGCACCATGGGTGGTGCTGGCGTGCCGCACACTTTGCAGGGATGCGCAGGTAATTGCTAATCTGACACTTAGGGGCATACTTACGAGTTCTGAGCTGGACACCTCCAGATGTGCACCAGAACAAATGCGTAACGCAAAACTAACCTTGCGTCACGGCAGATGCGCCGCTATTACAATGCGGCAAACCCTGGCGCAAGGGTAGGCAGATGCGTGACGCATCTCGTGACGAAAGAGGGGCGCATCTCTAGAGTCGCGTCACGGGCGCGATGCAACTATAGCAATGCTCAGGGCTGCCCAATACTCAACATACCGCATCAGTCCTTACGCCTGCTTCAAGCAAGCAGGCATAAAGAATTGACATAGCAGCGTCGCGGAAGTGCCTGCGTTAAATCTTGTAGATTTCACGCAGGCACTTTTGCGAGGCGCACAGCTGCCTGACCGCCAACCTCCCCCCCCCCCCTTGCGTGGGAACGCACCCATTGTGGCGCAGGCCCAGGCCTTCACGTGGCGCATCTCCTTAGATGGATCACGTTGTACATGACTCGCAGGGATGCGCCACGTTTACGTCGCTGTGCGTCAGGTAAGGCAGCGTAAACGTGGAACAAGGGGCTTGTAAATCTGCCCCTTTGTGTCTAGCATTACGCAGTTCTGTAAAATACACTCATACATTACTCAGCCCAATTAAATGAACACAAAATAGAAAACAAATAAGCAGTGGCACCGCCACAGAGAAGGAGAACAGTGCACCTGAAATGCACAGAAGATTTTGAAATAGTAATTTACCTCTCTTATCAATGTAATCAGCAGCATTATTGCTCTTTGTAAAAAAATTAAAGCAAACATTTGCAATATAACACAGTCACATAGAGCAGGAGAAAAAACAGAGTAGTGAGTGATGAAAAAATTGCTACTACTACTCATCAAGCCCGGGGACCTCCACTCCCAGCACGTCTAGCAGGTCACGCTCTCGGTCCAGGATATCGGTCCAGCGGTGGGTGACTTGATTGTAGGTGCGCTGGACCCCCGTGATCTTAAAAAGGGCCCGGCACACCTGCCCCCACCGCTTCCGTCGCTCCTGGCTGTTGGTGTAACCAGCAGCGATCCTGCCGCCTGCCGCGATGGTCCTGGGGAGACGGCGCTGCACATAAAAAACAAGTGCGCCCACCTCCTCAGGGCTGAAGATCTCCCGGGGCACCACCATTTCCGCCCTCAAGCGACCACACGGGAGCCGGGCACGGGCTGCGGTGCCCGTCTTGGGCAGCTTGACAGCTGTCTTGACCATGTTCTGGGCAGGTGTTAGCAGTAAAGAAGAGACAAAATGAAAAAGAATAAGAGTAGGGAAGAAGGAAATAAAAGTTTAAAAAAGTAGTTGAAAAGTAAACAAAAGTAGCCTAAAACACAAAAATATAGATCTAGAAAAATAGAGGGATAGAAAATAAGTTAAATAGATCAAAAAAATATTAAAACAAGCAAAGGATGGCAGAGATATACAGAGGATAGAAACACCATACCCAGACACATAGGAATGAATGAAAAACAAGATGGCGGCCCGATCACGTGCGCGTAAGTAAGTTCGCACGCGATTTCTCTCGCGAACTCGTGCGAACTTGCATTCGCAAGGCGCTCATTGCGCGAGATTACACATAGCGGGCGGAAACGGAAATACGTCACGCAAACAAAATGGCGGCGCCCATACTCAACCTTGGGGTAACTCGCACGAGTTCGCGGCTTCCACGGTCGAGTTCGCACGACGCCGCGCCTCGCGAATAGGGCGAAATTACCGAAAAACGAGTTTTGCAAAAGCAAAACCAACGAGCAGGTGCAAAAGTTCGAGCTCATCATTTGTAACCATTTACCTGTAGTGCTTCCTGAAGGGGCCCTCCAGAATCCGGTTGCCTACTTGCAACTATTGTGTGACCCTGCTCTGACAGTCACAGAATAGTTACAAGTATGCCATTGCATCCTGTTATTGCAACAAAAAGGAAAGGGAGCAGACAAGCAGGTGCCAGCCTTCATTAATGTCAGTTGGGGCAGGGCAGGTGGTGTTGTTTGCAAAACTTAGTACAGGTGTGCTTGGCTTTGCCACAATAATGTACACTCACTAGTCAATCAGAGGGTGCTGTGATGACACCGAGTGTGGCATGGGTGTGCCAGCCAGAGGGTGGCATGGGTGAACCAGAGTGCCAGTGTTGACAGAGGATGGCAGTGCTTTGCATTGCCCCAATAATGTACACTGGTGAACCAGAGGGTGCTGTGATGACACAGAGGGTGACATGGGTGAGCCAGAGGGTGGCATGGGTGACCAAAGAGAGTGCCAGTGGTGACAGAGGGTGGCAGTGATGAAGAAAGCCTTGCAAACAGGCTGGGCACGTAGAAACAACAAGTTCGCAAAACTGGCGACCCGACAAGTAAGTTCGCAATTTGCGAAATTGTACAAAACCCTCGCGAACTTGCAGAAACCCGTGCGAACACACCCCCCCCCCCAAAAATACGCAAATCCGCGTGAATTTGCGGATTTTGCGAATTTTCGCAATCCGCAAATACGCAAATCCGCAAATTCGCGGATTGCGAATCCGCAAATTCCATGTTCTGTAAATTTAGCTGACATTACTAGATCAGACATCATATCATTAATACTTTCAAAGTCCCAATCCTCAGCAAACGTGCTTGGTTTTACAAAGTCACTTAATGAAATCTTGAATTGATGAGGATACTTCAGGAGCTCAACCGGATCATAGATTTCGTAATCAGTTTTGTCCCATGCTACCCCACCGGGTATAGGATTGGCTGTGAAGTTTACTGAAGAAAGTTCTCTTTTCTTGATGTGTGAAGACTTGTGTGGTTTCAGGACCAAGTTGATGTTCTGACTTGCTGTGTCCATTGTAGCATATTTTCCCTCAATGAAATGTCCCAAGCATAGTACCATGATGAGCCAAAGTATGAGGATAAATACTCCTAGTGCCACCCAAAGTTCAATCCATGGAGAAATCAGATAGGTTTCTTTTAGTTGATGAAAGAGTTCCTTTGCTTTGTCTTTAAAAGTTTTTGTTGTGGGCTGTTCCTCAGGTTCACTCAGATCTTCAGAAAAATCATCGAAGTTGATGAAGTAGCCTGATGCTGTTCTGTCAATTGTTTCAATTGCTTCTGGATTCCTTTTCGTTTTTGGAATTTTCTTTGTTTCATTAGCATAGTCTGTGGTTACATCACTGTAGACTGGTGTTTCTTGATTTAAGATTTTAATTTGGGTTTCAAGAGGTTTAAGTTCCATGGCTATGTTGCATAGTCCTTGTTGTTTCACTGTAGGTTTATCAATTGTGATTAGTCTTTCAGTTTGAACCTCTGTGTTTGTGGCAAACTTTGGTGTTCTGCTACTTCTTGGGAGTCCACTTGGCCGACTACTTGTTATCGGCCACATGATTGTGGTTTAACCAGGTCGATGGATACAACTCGGTTCTCCTTTTTACCAGCAAGGGGCGGTAGTACTACTGATCTTGTCCCGTTGACAGACAAGACAGGAACTGCTTTTCTGTAAGAAGGCCCAAATTCCTTCTTCACCGCAATCTTCTCTCTGACCAGATCCCCGATTTTTGGAATCCAGACAGGCCTTGCTGGGACAGGTGGTTTCTCTTCAGTGGTTATTGGCTGCTGTTTCAATTTTATGTTGCTCAGGTCTTTTCTCGTTTCGTTTAAGTCCTGTAAAATAGCCAAACGATCTTTGATATCAAAGCATTTTTCTTTAACCACTGAAGTATGACTATCAAGGTCCTGGATTAACATTCTAGTCCCAAACAATAGTTCGTACGGACTGAGACCTCTCAGAGAATTTCTTGGCAGATTATTAAGACTACGTTGGACACTTATTAAATGTTTGACCCACCCAGCTCCCGAACCTAATACCTTTGCTGTTATAGATTGCTTTATGTCACGGTTTTTTCTTTCCACAATTCCGTTTCCCTCAGGATGAAAGGGACAAGAGTACCGCAATGCAATGCCCATGCTGGTCATGGCCTCCTTGTAAGCCCGAGAGCTAAACGCAGGACCCTGGTCAGAATGTAGCATGCCAATTGCGTATGTGCCGATAAAGACTCGCAAATCTTTTATAACAGTTCTGGCGTCAGCCGATCGCTGGGGTCTACATTATAAGTGAAAATAGTCTCTATATGTTAATTTGACGCATTATTCATACTGGGTATTTTATGTCGATAGCCTAATCCTTATTGGGTGAAACGCCATGGCAATACACCGTCTCGGTCACCACTGCGGTCTCTGTTGCAGTCTGGACAGTTTTTTGCAAATATGTGATGTTGCAGGCTCATTCCTGGCCACCAGTATGTTGATTGTAATTCTTCTAGAGAATCCTTAAGTGTAAGGTGTCTAAGACCCTCACCCATATGTGCGTCTGCTATTAACAAGCCTCTCCTGTCCATGTTTGGAATCACTCTATCCCCCACTCCAGGGATTCGAGCAAAAGGAACGGAGTTTGCATCGATTATGTATGTATAATTGAGTGGATACATGAGGGGTAGCGCTGAGCAGTCGCCTTTTGATGACGTTTTTACCACCAGCATTGTTTCCACGTCAATGTATTTTACTGAGCGCTTTTTTGTAGCTACGGAAGCCGATTTAGCTGTTTCCGCTGTGGCTGTCTCAGCCAATGAATTCCCTGCAACGTGAACGCCATCACGCTGATGACTCAGTGAGTGTATCACGTGAGTCTTTGGTAGTTCTTTCTTTAAAAGAACTATTTGTTCCCAAAGCGATTTTTGCTTTATTGTGTCATCTTTGTACCCGTTTTCAACCCATTTCTGCAAGTCGTTATTGTATGATTTGACGCAGTAATATGAATCGCACACTATTAGTGTCGGGAATTCGCGATCCGCATTATCTAGCGCCATTTTTAACGCTATTATTTTAGTTTGTTGTTCTGAAATATTTTCCACTGAGTGTGTTTTTGAAAACAGAGGTTTTAATTTACCTCCGCGCCACACGTCTTTTGTAATCTCGCATGTGGCGTTATAAGCTTGTTCTCCCCAAACTGAGGGCTGAGCATGTCCGTCTGTATGTATCACACAGGCGTACTGTCGTATGGGCAGAATGTCGATTGGCAGAGGATATTCTCTTTCATATTCTAGATTTTTTAATTTTGTCATTTCTGGATCAAAATAGTATTTCACTCTGTCTGTAGCAAGAGAATCTTCCCATTGTATCCATTTTGGATTTAGTGCCATAGTAGGTAAATTACATGGGCTTGTTAATGCCTCAAAGGCCGATTCTGCTGTTCTGACTGTAATCTGTCTGCCGTCAGCTTGGTATCTTTCTCTTGCTACAGCTGTTTGAACCGCGTGAACAATGTTTTCCTTAATGCTGAATGTTTTTTCAGCTTCTGTGTACAAATGTGATTTGTATGCTATTGGTACCGTTTCTCCCTCATTAGAGGTTAGGTATGTGAATCCGCATCTTCCTGGGATGACTCGAATCACAAGGTTGCGTGTGTTATCGCGTGTTTGCAGTTTTGTTTTAACTAACATGTCTGTTTGTAAAGATCTCAAAATTTCTGTGTGTTTTTGAGTCCAATTGATTCTTTTAAAATCTGGTTTTATTAGATCATAGAGAGGTTTAACCCTCTCTGCATAATTTATAATGTAAGTTCTTCCGAAATTCAGGAAACCTAGAATTGATTGCAAGTTTTTCAGTGTTCTAGGTGCTTGGATTACAGCATATTTCTCTAGGAAATTGTCAGCCAGGCTTTTGCCTTCACTTGATAATTCATATCCTAAAAATAGGACAGTCAGATGGGCAATTCTTGACTTCTTGAAGTTGAATTTGTAACCCTCTGCTGCGAACCCAAGTATTATGGTGTTCACTCTTTTCAAGTGAGTATCCAAGTCATCATCTGTTAGATAGATGTCATCGACATAAGATAATGCCTAATCATCATATATTTGTAGTAACTCTGTTACTCTCGCTGAGAATAATCCTTGGCTGTTCTTGAACCCTTGGGGCAAACGACAGAATTTTTTTCTGCGAGCCATTTATTGAGAAAGCGGTCAAATATCTGCTTTCTGGTGCTATATTTTGACAAAAGAATCCATTAGAGATGTCTAATGTTGTTTTGTATTTTTTGCGCACTATGCTATTCATTAGTGCGTGTAGGAGAGTAGGGTCTGCAATCCTAAGATCACCCAGATTTTTGCTTTTTGCTGCACTGGTTTACGACTTTCCCTGGCTGTGGGCCTGCTAATCAGACCCACAGCCTAGCTGTTCTCTCTATCCAAATTGTACTCAGGTACTGAATTGGCACTGGGCCCTCTCCAAGTCCCTGTACCCAGGGCTGAGGTGCACCCAGAAGTCTCCCAGGGGCTGAAGCATGTATTATGCCACCCCTGGATTGACTAACTAAAACTGACACAACTGGCTGCACGACAGCTGGGGCAAGGTGGTGTACTCACCCTTTGCTTTAGATATAGTATACCTATATCTAACCCTAAAATGGACACACAGATCTCCTATCAGTCACTCCTATGGCAGGCCTTAACAATCCTGAAGGCAGAGTGCTTGGAATCGTGTGAGATGGTGCTCTGGCATGAGCTGAGCCTGTCTGCGGCTTTCGGGATCTATCCCTTAGCCGTTTCCATGATATCGCATACCATATACTCTTAAGTGCATTATAATCCTCGCGGTTAAATGCCAACTCTGGTATCGCTTTATCAAAACATGTCGAGTAAGGTGTCATACGAATTGGAATACTAACCCCTCGCCAATTCTGGCGACGGGGTTAGCATTCCACCCTTCTAGAGGGACACGACATGCATGTAACCTATAACCCGGTTAAAAGTCAGACAGAGCCTTAGCATCCACAAAATGGATGCTGCCACCGAGACACAAGTCTGCCCTCCTGCTGCTGGGAGTCCTCCCAGAGCAGGAGATAAGGACAAAGGGTTTCCTGCCAGGGGCGGTGCCAGCACCGTCCCAGACAGGGTTTTGTGTATTGTAGGTAGGCAGGGCTTCAGAGGAAGGTGACTGCACGTGGCACCCCGGTGCTCACTGTGCATAGGCTGGCTTAAACCAGTTCCAGGGACACTCCAGACCCTGTGCTGGGGAAAAGCCCGCCAAGGAAGTGGGTGTAACCACCCCCCTCCTGGTCCCACCCCTAGGGCAGGACTTAGTCGCGTGCCAGCCCCCTTTTCCAAGATAAAGGTAGAGACTGGCCCCCTTCCAAATCAGATCATCTTTGGAATCAAGATACCACTTTCCACGAAAGGACTTCACGATTTCTTCCTCAAGATTCTCCCTTGTGGCTAAGGAGTAGTCACCCTGCATCCGCAGGCACCATCTAAGAACACTGCGGTCTGCTGCACGTCCTTCCTCCGGAATCCGACTGCCCAGCTCGACGAGACCTGGCTTCCCTGGCACCTCTGACCTCTACCCACCTCTACAGCACAGCTGAGAACCGTGGGTGCGACGAGACCTCGAGGGACCGGCCATCGCCAAGACTGCACGACTTCTGCACAGCAAGCCCACCGAGTAATTTCCTGGTGAGTGCTTTGGGGTCCGAGAAGCCCCCACCCTGAGCAGCTCCAGCACCGAAGAGCAGCCCCCCAGCATCTCCACGATCGGCGTGGGGCCCTTCTGCTTTTTGCTGCTCACCGCGTTGTTTGGCTACTAGCCCGCTGGCTTGTGGCCTTCCGAACGACGCCCGACGACAACACTGCTGCTGGTCTGGTTGCTCCAGACTGGCCCTTGCTTCCCTCCATCGGAGAAGTACCCTGGACCCTCCTGGTCCGGCTAAGACGCCATTTTAGGTCCATCGCGTGGGCCTTGCATTTGCCAAGACTTGTTGCCCAATCCTGGGTCCAGCGACGTCGACAGCAAGAACCTTCGTGGGACAGCTCGCACCTCCATCCTGGTCGCCGACAACGCCTCCTGGTCCGAGAGACTGCAGAGCCCAACAGCGCCCACTCACCTGACTGCGGTGACTTCGCCCGGTGCCATCCTGGTGCCCACTTAATCACTGGCTAGTGATTCAAGAACTTGGTCCCCTCTGCTTTCAGGTTTCCTTCTTCCTTGATCCAGGCTTGGATCCATCGAACTTTCCTTCACTGGTCGCCTGCCAGCAACTTCTTCCTTCCAGGCTCCTGGTCCGGCACGAGGATTCCCGACGTCTTTTCAGACCTATGCAGCTGCAGCCCCTGGGCTAGGTAACTTCGGCACTTCGGTGTCCCAGCATAGCCTCACTATCCAAGGGTCAGGATCCACTGTCGTTTTCTCCCTACCAGGTCGGGTTCGCCCGTGAACACTAACTTTGTGAATTCTAGCTCCCATAGACTTTGTCCCGCATCCCGCGTGAGAGTGCACACTCTGCACCCGAGTCCCCTGGGCCTCCTAGTAGTAATCTAACGATTCCCTAGTCAAGTCCTAGCGATTCCAAAGCCTATTAGTACTGTTACTTACCTGCTAGTAATTCGCATTCCACTTTTAGAGTATATGGTTTTTCGTGCCCCTCGGGCATTTGTGTATAACGTGCTAACTTAAGTATTTTCATAAGAGTTTTGTTGTGTGCTTAGCACCCTGTCCTCATAAAGAGTACAGGGTTGTTGTGATTCTAATAAATATATTGTTTATTTTCATAACACTTGTGTGGTGTCCTTTCACTGGGTGTTCAAGGGGTAATGTGATGGTAAAACAGCTGGCTTAACACGCCCTCTAGAGTCTTAGCCTTAGACTGCTCGTATCCATGCTACTAGGATAGCTGGTCTATAAGGTTGACTTACAACCAATCATCAATAAGGGTTGTTTGGACTGATATATAGTGATCACTAGAATAGTGAGCACGGCACATCAGGCCAACTTCTCACATTGGTGAGCAGCGGTTGGGATTTGAGCTTGCTGTTGTTTTACCACACATGCCCTAAGAATATCTTGTGAAAGATCACATAAGTACTAAAGGTACATATAACTTAGCTTAGAATACTCTGAGTTCTACTGAACCAGCTGTTGTAGCTCCTAGGGCCTAGCACACCCTAAACTACAACTCTAGCAAGGGATCAGTAGGCAAACATATAGTGTAGGTAAGTGCACCACTTACACCTCACTAGAAAAGCATGTCTACCCAGGGAGAATCTACTGAGACTCCCCTGGTCAGTGTTGACCCTCCACAGGTCACCTCAAGATATGCAGCTCTCAGTTTTCAGGAGATGAGACAAATCTGTGTCTCCAGGAAACTGAAGCAGGGGTCTAACCCCACCATTCCCTTTCTGATAGGTCTCTTAGAGACATATGATGCCAGAAAGCTTTCTCAGTTACATGAGAACATGCCAGCCTTGGAGGGAACCTCTGGGGATCCAGACCTCCCCAACACTGCTACTGCAGTTGAGGAGGAGGAGGATCAGGAGGAACTCTCTGGGGATGAGGTAGACAAAGGTCTTGAGGTAGTCAGAAGGCTAACCAGGGCCAACTTAGACTTACTTGGGC
This sequence comes from Lissotriton helveticus, assembly GCF_964261635.1. Lineage (NCBI taxonomy): Eukaryota > Metazoa > Chordata > Amphibia > Caudata > Salamandridae > Lissotriton > Lissotriton helveticus. Next base: position 1,543,027,155 of record NC_136065.1, read on the forward strand.
TAGGATCTGGGGGACCCCCAGTACTAACCCGAAGTGGGCCTAACCTTGGAGTTAGGAGAGATAGATCTCTTTCTAGGGACTCCAATAGATCTCTGCACTCTAATGCCTCTTCTCAGGGGAGAAGGAATCCTCCACAGAGGAGATTTACTTCCCCTCAGAGAAGGGAGCATGAAGCTAGGATGAGACAAGCTGAACTGAGGATTGAAAGGGAAGAACTTGCCCTGGCCAAAGAGAAGCTTGCCTTTGCTAGAGAGCAGCAGATGAGTGGGCTAGCTCCCACTGGTGGCAGCAATCTCCCAAGAGATAGAGAGAAGGGTTTAGATACTAAACACCTGACTAAGATAGTGCCCCCCTTTAAGCAAGGGGATGATATCCAGAAATGGATGGCTGCTCTGGAGAGGGCCTGCACTGTGCAGTGCATTCCCCAGAGTCAGTGGGCAGCTATACTGTGGCTCTCCTTTGATGGTAAAGGTAGAGATAAGCTCCTCACTACAAGAGTAGAGGATGCTAACAATTACCAGGTCCTGAAGAATACACTGGTTGATGGGTTTGGTTTAACCACTGAGCAGTACAGGTTGCTGTTCAGAGATACCCAGAAAACTCAGTCTCAGGACTGGTCTGACTTTGTGGATTGTGCCACTAAGGCTTTGGAGGGCTGGTTGCTGGGTAGCAAGGTTACAGATTACACAGGATTGTATAATCTAATGATGAGAGAACAAATTTTAAACAATTGTCAGAACCAGTTGTTGCACCAGCACCTTGTTGATTCAGATCTGACCTCTCCCCAAGAATTGGGAAAGAAGGCAGACAAATGGGTCAGGACAAGGATCAAGCAGAACCAGAACCAGAACCAGGGTGGTCAGAAGAAAGCAGACCAGAAGGGTAATGTTAAGAACGAGCAAAATGACCAGAAGTCTTCACCAGGTCCCCAACAAACCAAAGAGGGTGGGGGTCAGGCTTCCCAGAAGAAGAAGACTCAAGAAGGCCAGTCAAAAAGGTGGTGCCAGTACTGCAAAAGTAAATCTCACTGGTTTAGTGAGTGCACCAAAAGAGGAGGACAAACTCCTGCCACTACAGCCCCTAAGGCAACTGCACCCCCTAGTACAGTCAGTAGTGGTAGTGTACCTCCCAAGGCATTAGTTGGGTTAACCTTGGGTACTGAGGGGTCTGACAACTTAGTTGGCACACTCACTCAGGCTGTCCTTGTCTGTACAGGGGATATGGATATGTCCCCTGAGATAAGTCCCAATACTTTGGGCAAATACAGGCAGACACCTTTGATTAATGGCAAAATGGCTCAGGCCTATAGGGACACTTGTGCCAGTGTCACCATGGTGACACCTAACTTTGTGGACCCTGGACAGATCATGCCAGGTACTGATTTCCCGGTGACCAATGCCAGCAATGTCACTACTAGTCATAGTGTGGCAATTGTGGCTTTCTCCTGGGGTGGAGTGAAGGGACAAAAGAAAGTTGTAGTCAGTTCAGACCTCCCAGTTGATTGTTTGTTGGGCAATGATTTGGAGTCATCACAATGGTCAGAAGTGGAGCAGAGGACTCACATGGAAATGTTAGGCTTGCCAGCACATGTGCTTGCTGTGACTAGGTCACAGGCCAGAAGATGCCCCACTGAACAGGTGCTGGATCCTGAAATTATGGACCAGACACCTTCCAAGAAGAAGAGCAGTAAGGGTAAGGCTTTGCCTTCCCCCTTGCCCCAGGTTGAGGATCAAGTCTCTGAGGAGGCTGATCTGGAAGAGCTGAGGGAAACTGAGCCTAAAGAGCTTGAACTTGATCAAGTTGAGTTTCTGGGCTCAGGGGGACCCTCCAGAGCAGACCTGGGGAAGGAACAGTTGAGCTGCCCTTCCCTTGAACCCCTCAGACAGCAGGCTGCTGCTGAGGCTGCAGGGAATGCCACAGGTGCCCACAGGGTATACTGGGAAGATGGACTCCTGTACTCTGAGTCAAGAGACCCCAAGCCTGGTGCAACCAGGAGGCTGGTCATCCCCTTGTCTCTGAGAGGTTTCCTTCTCACCTTGGCCCATGAAATTCCCCTTGCAGGTCACTTAGGTCAGACAAAGACTTGGGACAGGCTTGTCTCACACTTTCACTGGCCCCATATGAATGAGAATACCAAGGAGTTTTGTCGCTCCTGTGTCACTTGCCAAGCCAGTGGTAAGTCAGGTGGCACAACAAAGGCCCCCCTCATACCACTACCTGTGGTGGGGGTTCCCTTTGAAAGAGTGGGGATTGACATTGTTGGTCCAATGGAACCCCAGACAGCATCAGGGCACAAGTTTATACTGGTGGTGGTGGACCATGCCACCAGGTATCCTGAAGCTATTCCCCTGAGGACCACCACAGCTCCTGTGGTGGCAAGAGCCCTAGTTGGAGTGTTCTCCAGAGTGGGTTTTCCAAAGGAGGTCGTTTCTGACAGAGGTACAAACTTCATGTCAGGATATCTGACTGCCATGTGGAAAGAGTGTGGTGTGAACTACAAGTTCACCACACCCTATCATCCACAATGCAATGGGCTTGTTGAGAGATTCAACAGGACCCTCAAAGGGATGATTCATGGACTACCTGAAACTCTTAGGAGAAGATGGGATGTCCTGATCCCCTGCCTCTTGTTTGCTTACAGAGAGGTCCCACAGAAGGGGGTTGGCTACAGCCCTTTTGAGCTTCTGTATGGGCATCCTGTAAGAGGACCCCTGTGTTTGGTGAAGGAAGGATGGGAGAGACCTCTCAAAAAGCCTGCAACCAACATAGTGGACTATGTACTTGGTCTCCGCTCCAGGATGGCTGAGTATATGGAAAAGGCATCCAAAAACCTTGAGGCCAGCCAAGAACTTCAAAAAGCTTGGCATGACCAAAAGGCTGTTCTGACTGTGTACCAGCCAGGACAGAAGGTGTGGGTGCTGGAGCCAGTGGCCCCAGCAGCTCTGAAAGACAAATGGTCTGGGCCCCACACCATCATTGAGCAAAAGGGAGAGGTTACCTACTTGGTGGACCTTGGAACTCCCAGGAGCCCTCTCAGAGTGCTCCATGTTAACAGGCTCAAGGCATATGTTGACAGGAAGGACATGAGCTTGCTCATGGCCACAGATGAGGGACAGGAGGAAGAGAGTGACCCTCTCCCAGACCTGCTCACTCAGAATCCTGATGATGGATCAGTTGATGGTGTTGTCTTTTGTGGCAGCCTCACTGAACATCAGCAACAGGATTGCAGGCAAGTTCTGCAATCCTTCAGACATATGTTCTCTCTGACACCCAGCCAAACTGATTGGTGTACCCATGATGTTGACACTGGAGACAGTCTGCCTGTCAAGAGTAAAATCTACAGACAGCCTGATCATGTTAGAGACTGCATCAAAACTGAAGTGCAGAAAATGTTGGAACTGGGAGTCATTGAGCCCTCAGATAGCCCTTGGGCTAGCCCAGTAGTTCTAGTGCCAAAGCCTCACACCCAGGGTGGTAAGAGAGAGATGAGGTTTTGCGTAGACTACAGAGGCCTCAATGCAGTCACTAAGACTGATGCCCACCCAATACCAAGAGCAGATGAACTTATAGATAGATTGGCTTCTGCCAACTTCTTAAGTACATTTGATTTGACAGCTGGGTATTGGCAAATCAGGTTAGCTGAGGAAGCCAAACCCAAGACAGCATTTTCTACCCCTGGAGGGCATTATCAATTTGTGGTAATGCCCTTTGGATTGAAAAATGCACCTGCCACCTTCCAAAGGTTGGTGAATCAAGTCCTCACTGGGCTGGATGACTTCTGTGCAGCATATCTGGACGATATTGCTGTCTTTAGCTCCACCTGGGAGGATCACCTGGTCCACCTGAGGAAAGTGTTAGAGGCTCTGCAAAAGGCAGGCCTCACTATCAAGGCCACAAAGTGCCAGATAGGGCAGACACAGGTTGTATACCTGGGCCACCTTGTAGGTGGAGGCCAGGTTCAGCCACTGGAGAGTAAGATACAGGCCATCAAGGACTGGACTCCTCCAATCACCCAGACTCAAGTTCGAGCTTTCTTGGGCCTGACTGGGTACTATAGGAAGTTTGTCAGAAATTATGGGTCCATAGTGACCCCTCTTAATGACCTGACAAGCAAGAAGATGCCAAAGAAAGTTCAGTGGACAGCAAGCTGTCAGAAAGCATTCAATGACCTAAAGCAGGCCATGTGCACAGCACCTATCCTAAAGAGTCCAGATTACTCCAAGCCATTCATTGTCCAAACAGATGCTTCTGAGTTGGGTGTGGGGGCTGTTCTGTCTCAACTGAATTTTGATGGTAATGATCAGCCTATTGCTTTCATTAGTAGAAGGTTGGTCAGCTATTGAGAGGGAGGCCTTTGCTGTGGTCTGGGCCCTGAAGAAGCTGAGGGCCTACTTGTTTGGCACTCACTTCACCATTCAGACAGACCATAAGCCCCTCTTGTGGCTAAATCAGATGAAGGGTGAAAACCCCAAACTGCTTAGGTGGTCCATTTCCCTACAGGGGATGGATTTTACAGTGGAGCATAGACCTGGTACTGATCACAGCAAAGCTGATGGGCTCTCCAGGTATTTCCACTTAGAGCAAGAAGACTCACCTGGTCAAGGTTAGTTTATTGTCCCAAAGTTTGGGGGGGTCATGTAGGAGAGTAGGGTCTGCAATCCTAAGATCACCCAGATTTTTGCTTTTTGCTGCACTGGTTTACGACTTTCCCTGGCTGTGGGCCTGCTAATCAGACCCACAGCCTAGCTGTTCTCTCTATCCAAATTGTACTCAGGTACTGAATTGGCACTGGGCCCTCTCCAAGTCCCTGTACCCAGGGCTGAGGTGCACCCAGAAGTCTCCCAGGGGCTGAAGCATGTATTATGCCACCCCTGGATTGACTAACTAAAACTGACACAACTGGCTGCACGACAGCTGGGGCAAGGTGGTGTACTCACCCTTTGCTTTAGATATAGTATACCTATATCTAACCCTAAAATGGACACACAGATCTCCTATCAGTCACTCCTATGGCAGGCCTTAACAATCCTGAAGGCAGAGTGCTTGGAATCATGTGAGATGGTGCTCTGGCATGAGCTGAGCCTGTCTGCGGCTTTCGGGATCTATCCCTTAGCCGTTTCCATGATATCGCATACCATATACTCTTAAGTGCATTATAATCCTCGCGGTTAAATGCCAACTCTGGTATCGCTTTATCAAAACATGTCGAGTAAGGTGTCATACGAATTGGAATACTAACCCCTCGCCAATTCTGGCGACGGGGTTAGCATTCCACCCTTCTAGAGGGACACGACATGCATGTAACCTATAACCCGGTTAAAAGTCAGACAGAGCCTTAGCATCCACAAAATGGATGCTGCCACCGAGACACAAGTCTGCCCTCCTGCTGCTGGGAGTCCTCCCAGAGCAGGAGATAAGGACAAAGGGTTTCCTGCCAGGGGCGGTGCCAGCACCGTCCAAGACAGGGTTTTGTGTATTGTAGGTAGGCAGGGCTTCAGAGGAAGGTGACTGCACGTGGCACCCCGGTGCTCACTGTGCATAGGCTGGCTTAAACCAGTTCCAGGGACACTCCAGACCCTGTGCTGGGGAAAAGCCCGCCAAGGAAGTGGGTGTAACCACCCCCCTCCTGGTCCCACCCCTAGGGCAGGACTTAGTCGCGTGCCAGCCCCCTTTTCCAAGATAAAGGTAGAGACTGGCCCCCTTCCAAATCAGATCATCTTTGGAATCAAGATACCACTTTCCACGAAAGGACTTCACGATTTCTTCCTCAAGATTCTCCCTTGTGGCTAAGGAGTAGTCACCCTGCATCCGCAGGCACCATCTAAGAACACTGCGGTCTGCTGCACGTCCTTCCTCCGGAATCCGACTGCCCAGCTCGACGAGACCCGGCTTCCCTGGCACCTCTGACCTCTACCCACCTCTACAGCACAGCTGAGAACCGTGGGTGCGACGAGACCTCGAGGGACCGGCCATCGCCAAGACTGCACGACTTCTGCACAGCAAGCCCACCGAGTAATTTCCTGGTGAGTGCTTTGGGGTCCGAGAAGCCCCCACCCTGAGCAGCTCCAGCACCGAAGAGCAGCCCCCCAGCATCTCCACGATCGGCGTGGGGCCCTTCTGCTTTTTGCTGCTCACCGCGTTGTTTGGCTACTAGCCCGCTGGCTTGTGGCCTTCCGAACGACGCCCGACGACAACACTGCTGCTGGTCTGGTTGCTCCAGACTGGCCCTTGCTTCCCTCCATCGGAGAAGTACCCTGGACCCTCCTGGTCCGGCTAAGACGCCATTTTAGGTCCACCGCGTGGGCCTTGCATTTGCCAAGACTTGTTGCCCAATCCTGGGTCCAGCGACGTCGACAGCAAGAACCTTCGTGGGACAGCTCGCACCTCCATCCTGGTCGCCGACAACGCCTCCTGGTCCGAGAGACTGCAGAGCCCAGCAGCGCCCACTCACCTGACTGCGGTGACTTCGCCCGGTGCCATCCTGGTGCCCACTTAATCACTGGCTAGTGATTCAAGAACTTGGTCCCCTCTGCTTTCAGGTTTCCTTCTTCCTTGATCCAGGCTTGGATCCATCGAACTTTCCTTCACTGGTCGCCTGCCAGCAACTTCTTCCTTCCAGGCTCCTGGTCCGGCACGAGGATTCCCGACGTCTTTTCAGACCTATGCAGCTGCAGCCCCTGGGCTAGGTAACTTCGGCACTTCGGTGTCCCAGCATAGCCTCACTATCCAAGGGTCAGGATCCACTGTCGTTTTCTCCCTACCAGGTCGGGTTCGCCCGTGAACACTAACTTTGTGAATTCTAGCTCCCATAGACTTTGTCCCGCATCCCGCGTGAGAGTGCACACTCTGCACCCGAGTCCCCTGGGCCTCCTAGTAGTAATCTAACGATTCCCTAGTCAAGTCCTAGCGATTCCAAAGCCTATTAGTACTGTTACTTACCTGCTAGTAATTCGCATTCCACTTTTAGAGTATATGGTTTTTCGTGCCCCTCGGGCATTTGTGTATAACGTGCTAACTTAAGTATTTTCATAAGAGTTTTGTTGTGTGCTTAGCACCCTGTCCTCATAAAGAGTACAGGGTTGTTGTGATTCTAATAAATATATTGTTTATTTTCATAACACTTGTGTGGTGTCCTTTCACTGGGTGTTCAAGGGGTAATGTGATGGTAAAACAGCTGGCTTAACACGCCCTCTAGAGTCTTAGCCTTAGACTGCTCGTATCCATGCTACTAGGATAGCTGGTCTATAAGGTTGACTTACAACCAATCATCAATAAGGGTTGTTTGGACTGATATATAGTGATCACTAGAATAGTGAGCACTGCACATCAGGCCAACTTCTCACAGTGCGGCACTGTGTGAGTTTTGTACTGCAATCGTTTTGCAGCATGAGTTAAGGTGTCTGTAGTCCAAAACTAGACGATATGAATCATCTGGTTTGGAGACAGGAAACAAAGGATTGTTCATTTGTGAGGTGCATGTTTCAATCACCCCCTGGTATTCAAGTTGATCTAAGATCTCCCTGACCTGTTTTTTAGCTTCTTGCTTAATTGGGTACTGCCTCTGTGCAGTCGGTTGAGATTTTAACTGGATCTTGTGAGGAGGAGAGTCCTCATCCCATCCCACATGATTTTTATATAGTGCAGGAGCCTGGGCTACTGCCCACTTTCTTGCAAGTGTATATTTTTTATGAATTGGAATATGATTTGAGAAGGCAGGCATAATCATTTCTTCGCCATGAGGGCACTCCCTGACAAACTCTGGTGGCCAGTCTTTTTCAGCTAGAAGGATGTCATAGCCCTTGGAGAGATTATCCCAAAATAGACCCCTTATTTTCCTAGTCTTATCTCCCTCTATATGTAAGGTTATTTCATATATTTTATGAGGTTTGCTAACTCTGGTATCTGCAGTTTCCACCTGAATGTATTCATTCGTGCCCACTGTCTCCAGATGATTCATCAGGATCTTGCGAGCTATGCTCACTTCTGCTGCGCTGTCTAGCATTGCCTGAGCCCACTCTCCGTTTTTCAGCTGAGTCCTCAGGATCCTCGGCATGTTTGATTATTTTAATGCTGGCTACCTTCTTCTTTGGAAATTGTAACTTTTTACTTTGATGAGCAGGTTCTTTGTCTTTGGACTTGACGTGCTCTTCCCTGTGTTCTGACCGTCCTCTTCTTTCCGATTTCTGCGAGGAAGTCTGAAAAGATCGAGAGGGACGGGTATCAATATCTTGATATCTATCAGGTTTCTTCAAATTATCCCTATTTCTAAGGTTGTATTTTTTCTCAGAGGGCTCCCTCTGGGGAGACTTGTGTCCTTGGTCCGGAGATCTTTCTCTCCGCCGAGGAGACCTTCCTCTGGACTGGAATCTTTTTTCTTTGGGAGTGGATTGTTTATTTCCATCCCAGTTCTTTTTTGAAGTGTTTAGATTATTTTTAATAAATACCTTTTCAGGATTTTCTATTAGTTGGGGTTTCACTGGTTTCCCACCCAAACTATCTCTTCCTAGTTCTTCATAGGATTTTTCTATGATTCTGGCAAGTTCAGATGGTTGGTCTGCTATATCTGTTTCCTTCAATCTTTGGCGGATCGCCACATTTGCTGCTTCCCCTTTTATGTTTGCTAGTAATATTGCCGAGACCTGCTTGAAGTCTTTCAGTAATTTCATACCCAGAGTTAAAGCAGGTTCTGGACCGTATTCATTTTGAATCTGTTTTAGCACCTCTGGTATTACCGCCATGGATGGAACACCATGTGTTTTTGTCTAAATGGAAGCAAAGACTGTACCCCAAGTGTCACAGTCCTCCACATGTGGTGCGATCCCCATTGGGAAACAGATAGTCAGAATTCTGTGTTTCTCCACAGGGGTGGTATCTGGAAATACCGCCTCTATTTGAGTTATTTTCTGTGCTAACCAGAATGGAATTTGTTCCCTTTTAATGGGTACTTTACCTAGACAGGACTGTATGTTCTGTGGTGTGATTTTATTTGTGTTCCTCTGATGAGGGGTCAGCTGTGGAATTTTAATAGCTGGTTGGACTGTTGAAGTCCACATTACATATTGGACTAGTTGTCTGTGTATTTTAATCAGTTGTTTTAACTGTGTTAAAAGTTCTGGTATTGACATTTTTTCAATGTCTGGATGTGGTGTGTAGCTGGCTAGAACCGGCCACGTTGCTCCTGGTCTACCTAGTGGACCGAGCCTGGTGATGTGACCATTATGTTTTAGGGCGCCTTTAAACCAGAGCAGGTGCTCTTGGTATTTGAGTGGTATTTCCACCTCCTCGAAAGGGCTGTACTCATCCGGAGGTTCCTCTATCTTGTAATAATGGAAATCCTTTGTTACAGCGTTTGCTGCTGGAAAATTTATCCATGAATAGAATACCTCTGTCTGCCGATATTCGTGTGCCTCAATTACGAATATGACTGTACCACCTCTTGGTGTCAGTCCATTTTCTATAAGTTTTAAGGTTATAGTTTTTCTTATGCTGACCGGGATGAGTATTGCATCCGGGTCTTGCTGTACGAGACTTGTGTCTTCCGCTAGGAGTTGAGCTGCTACTCTAGCTGTCTCCCTTTCTTCTTCAGTTTCTGACATTTTACTGTCAAGAAGGGTTTTTGTTGCAGATCAGGTTTCCACGGAAACAAAGATTAGATGCACAATATTTTGGAACACTGTATCCTTCAACGTTGAATAAACCAAAAACCATACATAGGAGTCTCCTCCTACTAAGTTTGGCGGATTTTAACCTTTCACCCACTCCAGACATCTTTGGAGTTTTATGGAAAAAAGGGTCTGTGTGAAAAAGCACGACTGAGTTACTCTAATGTCTTGCGTTAGATTTATCGCCTATCCAAACCGTTGGGCGCCATGTAGTGTAGTTCTTATTATCCCAATAGGCTCTGCGCATTGGAATAATATCTTCAATAGTATAGACGTAGGACTGTGGTTAACTAGGTCTTCTACTGACGATATTAGACTTAAAGTTATGTGTGCCAGCTAGCTCAGAGTTCACTAGAAACTTTCTCGAATAGGCAAGGAGGAGTTTAACCTCCCTGGATAGACAAGAAGGGATTTAGTTTCTGACAACCATAGAACATGACAACTTTGCTCTCCCCTAATCAAGAGTATATCTCTAGAGTCGTGTGAAAACAAAAGACAACTATTTTACTCAGTCAGTACGTGCATTCTTAGTTTCACCAGTTTGTAGAGAAATAAGAGATGGGCGTGGTTCAATAAAAAGATGTTATTTATTGATCAGTCTTTTTTCTCATACAAGAGAAATGAATCGCTATTATTGCAATACTTATAGTTAAGTAAAGTGCATACAGTAAAAACAGAATTATAAAATAATACTGTAAAAGCATTTATATGGTTTCTTAGCCATATGATCCTTAAAATGGATAAAAGATATATATACATATATACATTGACTAATCGTTCTCAACTGGTGCTTCTAACTACGCCTACCCCGGTGTACCTGACCTAAGCCTAATACTTGGGCGGGAGTAAATAAGTAGCAGTTTAAGTTAAGTTCGTTTTGCCAAGAATCTGACTCAAGAATTCTCTGTAAGGGGTTAGTCAGTTCAGTACCTGGGATTTAGAAGGCTGGAGGGTTGGTATCTCTGTCACAGGACTCGATATCCCAGTTACCCGCGAGGGCGGCTGGAAACGCCGGAGGCTGGATTTCTCAGCAGGAGAAAAAGGCAGCGTCTCTCTCAGCGCGTCAAAAGGGGGGGCAGCTTCCGTGGGCTTTTCTGCATCAGCTGGGCTCTCCGGCAAGTAGCGCTGCTCCAAGCTCGTCACCACCGTGTCTTAGCTTAGGGCAGCGTCGGTATATTTATACCTGAAAGGTGCCGTGTTTGACGTAAGGATGGACATAAGACGTCAGCAAGAATGTCATAAGGACTGGTCGTTCTTACATTCTTTGCAGGAGTTCTCGAGCGAAATCAAAACAATGGCTGCGGGGATTTCCCAGGTCTGCTGGAGGTTTGATTTGTTTTGAGAACTCGGTGTGCTTTCTAGGGGGCTGGAGGGATAGTGCTTGCTTAATGTGACAGCATGCGCTATGACCTAATCTGAAAACGGGTTTCTGTGCCGGTGTATGGACATTAGTGTATTAATAACCGGACAAGGGTCAGAATTAGGAGTATCAATATAGGTACCTAGATAAACACACTACAGGCCTTTTAAGGTTTTGATAAGCTATAAAATGTAAATGTTAGAGCGTTACCCTTTTTTTGTGTGGCTTTGTTCTGCGTTGAAAAGGAGAACCTTCGATCCAGACATATCCCGAGATATTTGTAGCTGTTCACCACTTCTAACCTCGCGTTATTGATTGTGAATGTTGTTTTGTTATGTAAATTATGAGTTATGATTATGACCTTTGTTTTTTTAGCGTTTATTGACATCAAGCTTGTTTTAGCGAAGTCAGCTAGCTCGTGAATTGCTCTTTGCAAGCCAATTCGCATGTGGCTTAGGAGGACGACGTCATCCGCGTAAGACAGGTGTGTTAGTGGCAGTGTGCCCAGGTCCGGTGGATGCAAATTAACACCATCTAGCCTTGGTATTAAGTCAACCATAAATAGGTTGAACAAGTTTAGACCTGGGCATAGCACTACGCTACGCTTGCGTAGTTTGCGAAACTTCGCACTACGCGAATTGCAAGTAGTACATTGCAAACATGCGTATGTAGCGCAGCAGTCATTTTTTGCTTGCTCGCGGTCCTCAACGTCAAGTCAGCGACCGAGAGCAAGCAAAATGACATCCCGACGAGACTTTTTCCGCATTCGTGATCAGCAACATCAAGTTGCCGATCGCGAGCGTGGAAAATAAACCTCGCGGCGAGATTCTCAACACGGGGAGGTCAGGGTTCTCATTGCGAGTCGACACGTATGCTCGCGACCACTTGCAATGAGAAACTACCAGTCCGCTTTGAGAAAGCTGCCGCTCGAGTAAAAATTTACTCGAGCGGCAGAAAACGACAGCTCGCACTGTGCAAGATGCCGTTTTCAATGATTGCACAGTGCGGACAAGCATCCGTCACTGTGCAATTATCGCGAACAACGCACTACGCAGTTCACGTAGTGCTACGCGTATCTCGCATAGTGCAAAGTGCACTTTGCGAAGTTACGCATAGCACTACTTCGCGAACTATGCCCAGGGTTAAATAAGTGTGGGGCCAGGACACAGCCTTGCTTTAAACCCTTGTTGGTGTAGATCCTCCTGGTAAGCCTTTGACCATCGGGATTTTGACCTGCATCCAGGTGTCAGTATAGAGCTCCATCATTGGTTTCAGGATTGAATCTGGTAAACCCTGCTGCTTTAATTTGATCCACAACGTGCGCTTTCTAACACGGTCAAACGGCACCTTAAAATCCACAAAGCATAGATGGAGTTTTTGTCGCAGGCTTTTATCAGCAAATAGCCCTAATGCTAGTGCATTTGTGATTGTACCTGTACCCTGTCGAAAACCTGACTGGTTGAGGGGGATTTTCTTGTTCACGTTGGACCAATTTATCAGGTCTGCTAAGATCAAGAATGCATAGTATTTGGCCTCAGCGTCTATTAACGCAATCAGATGGTTAAATCTAAATTACATCTGTCTTCAGTTCCAGGTGGTTCCTGGGTTCCAGTGGCAGGTGACCAGTCAGTAAACAGTTCTGTGGAGCCCTAGTTGCTTGGATGTAGCAACCAGGGCATATGAGGAGGAATGCTCCCTGCAAGATTTTAGAGTGGAGGGATGCAATGGACAATATGGCCCTCTGATTTTGAAGTGCAAACTTGGAAACAGAACATCAAATAGTGGTAGACAGTGTATGTATCCCTGAGGCCATGATGCACATTGCTTAAATCTTCTTGAAGCGATGCTTGAAGTGATGTAACCTGAGGAATGAACTTGGTTGGGGCTCCATGGCCTCTTTGTTTTGATAATTATTTAGTTTGAATAATTGAGGTGTTAAGCCTGGTTTACACCACTCTACACTGTACAGCCCCACACCAGGCTTTATACATTTCAAAATTGGCATACCGAACAGATCTCCGGTAAAGAGCCCCCTTGTGGGTGCCTGTTGGGTACTGCAGAGCCAGCCCGATCTGGAGCTTGCTTAATCACGAAGCGTGACACCCTTCTGGGTGTGTGTGAGTGCACTTTCTCCTAAAGAGTCAGGCTTCCCACTGACTTTTTGGGACTTGACTGACCTGCTTACCATACTCTATTAATTTTCGGTATAGGAACTGCAAACTCTACGCATTACATTATAAGCCTGGAAAGCCAGCAAAGTAAAGAAAGGCGAGAGATGCTACTTAATGTCAATTTTGCGGCAGGCTCTGCTGAGTTGAGAAAAAGAATGCTTTTAGGAGAGGCTCAACAGGCCAATGACTGCAATTAATATTTAGAAACATGAAGGGATCTTGGAGCCCCTACAGAGTTTGTGTCTTAGATTACTGCTCTTCAATGAGACTCTTGTGTGAAGTGCAACACAGTTTGAGAGGGGCATGTTCTGTCAAGGTCTTTAATGTTCAGTGTCTATGGCACATTCCCAAAAAATGGCATACTTTTAATTATTATGACTACACACATCTATATATGTGTATATAGCATCAGTATGTTTTAAGTTGCAATAAGTGTATTTATTAAAATCCAATGTGCAACCAGAAATCCTCAGCTCAAATCCCAGCTTCCCCACTTAACCAAATTGTGTGAACTACGGTCTGTTGCTTTAATTCGCTATTTGTATTGTTTCCTTACCTTTCCAGTATGAGAGCACATTGAAGTAATTTGGTGCAGGATTTAAGCTTTACAAAGAGCACACTTAAATATGAGTGATATATAATAATCTTGCCTCACATTTAATAACATTATAAGCTATAAAAATGTAGATCAGGCAAACTGACATATTTGGGTAACTCATGGCAATGTTGTCATGGCATGGGGTTACTCTTGAATGTCTCATGTTTAAAAAATACTTTCTATAAATGACACTCAAAACTGTAACAGAAACTCAGTGTCTCCCATGCCCTTTACTTGTTGCCCGAACTTAATTCTAATTGTATTGGTAAAAGGTGATCCTGCACTGAAAACCTGGACTGGAGCAGATAGAACTTAGCTAAAGGCAGAGTAATTTACCTCAGGCAATTTCTGTTTCTGAAAGGTGGATAGGTCTGTGCTTCTCAGTCAGTGCATGTGGCAGGCTGATCCACAGTTTGTGGGCTAAATAGGAATGTGGATATCATTAAAAATGCATTGCAATTACAGCCCCTAAAGGCATCACAGATGATCGCATGATTAGGTAAATACAGTCAGACACCCTAGCAGGAATTTCTACTCACTTAAATCCACTTTGCTTATGACATCACCTTAAACCAGTACTTCAGATGGAGCATCTGTCTCTTGAACAGAAATAACCATTAATAAATGCATTTCAGTGCAATTACACCTTTTCACCTCCAGGGGATGCCCTTTTCCATACATCCCCAACTCAGCCCTTTACATTACAACTTGATGTAATTATCATAACACCCTCAGTTGAAGAACAAAAGTTCCAGCCCAGAAGGTGTTAAATGCAGGTTGAGCCCTGGAGGGGTTATTCTTTTCAAATCCCCAGGACGCCTAGGGTGACTTATCTGTTCATGCTGGGGGAAGACTGCGCTTCTTCAGCAGCTCCCCCAGCACCTTTTCATCATTGAGGGTGACCCCCCCCCCTCTGGGGGTCCCCACGCACCAGAATAGCAGGCTTCCAAATGCCTGGCAAGGCATTATGGGGCCATTTTTCTCCTATTCGTGAATACTTGATGAGCGGCTCTCCCGCTGTGCTGGGGAGAGCCGTTGTTAGAAATGGGATCCCTGGCTGGCCAGGGCTTGCGCCAAAGTCAGTCAGAGACCACCACTCCCAAGTCAGGGCAAGGGAGTTACACGCCAAGATAACCCCTGCTCACCCTCTAGGTAACGTGGCGCGAGCAGCAAGGCTAAACTTGGAGGCGATGTGAGTTAAGTATTTGCGCACGCACCCCAGCAACAACACCCAAGGCCCGCCACAAAGGAAACTCCACGCAAGGTTATATAAAAATAGCCTTTGAATTACACCAAAACACATTAGAAAAAACACACACTTTACAATGTGCCAACAGGCACGGGCAGAATTTACAGGGGATATGTACAAGACAGGGCCACCTGGACCACTGTCAGGAATCAGCACTTTTAGAAGTAACACTTTTAGAAATAGCACTTAGAATGTCAAATCACTGTAGCACAAAATAGCACACAACCAGTAATCACTGGTAACCAGGACCTCACTAGCACCACCTGCACTAGGAGAAATACAGCCACCTAAGTATCACAATACCTGTGGGTGTGTAAGCACATAACTCACGATGCATAAATATACATTCAGCAGTGTAAGGAAGGAAAACGCATGATGCATCAACAATACATTCAGAGGTGTGAGAACAAGGCACATGACGTATAAAAAAACACATTCAGAGGTGCAGAAAAAGAACAATTGCGCCAAACTCACATAAGTCACCACCTGTGACTGTCCCTAGGCCAACTGGCCTCTCTAGGGCTAGGACGCCCTGTGTCCCAGTGTCAGGGGCCTAAACATGGCAGTTGCCCACAAAGTGCTGGGCAACTGGTGCAGACAATGGGGCCACCCGTTGGAGCCTCGTGGACTCTGACAAAATAAAATGTCCCCTGAGCCTCTCAGGGCTCTACAACCAATGTGGGGTCGTTGGAGCCCCCCTCTGGGGCTCGAGATCGCTGAGATGGCCCCCTGAGCCTCTCCTAGGCTCTTAATGCAGAGAAATGGCGCCACGAGAGTCTCGGGCTCTGAAAACAAATGCTGCCCTGAGCCTCGCAGGCTCTAAGCAAACAGAATAGCCCTCCCGAGCCTCTCAGGGCTCGTAAAACACTTGTGCCCTCTTTGAGCCTCTCAGGGCTCACAAGAAAATGAGGCCGGTTGTTGGAGTCCCTCACGGGGGACTCTAACTCACACTGGCCCCAGGAAATGCCGGCAACGTAGGAGCCCTGCTCGGGGGCTCGAACACAGAGATACGCCCCCTGAGCCTCAACAGGCTCTACACACCGGAGGGAGGGGCGCCGGCCCCCCTTTCCCCTCTGAGCTGCACTCACCGGTTCTCTTCGGGAAGGTGCTGCAGCTCCTGTGTGGCTGCGATGGTGCGGCAAAAACAACAAGTGATGGACTGAATGTGGATCAATGTCACACACTCCCCCAGTCAAAAGATCTGGGCCCAAATCCATCGTTTTTTTGCACTCCACACCACCCTGGGTTAGACAATGGCGATATGCAAATCAGCTCTGACCCTGTTGCCCCATGGGAACAGTCCAGTCCGAACTACAAAAGCCATGTCCTTCCCAGAACGGAACCAAGCATCCGAGGACCGGACCGGTTTCGAGGTAACACCTCTCTTCAGCCCGGCTAGCTTGATTCCAGTGGTGTGGAGTGCCTGGGGATGGTGCGGCGGCTCCTCTCGAGAGCCCCCGCTCCTCGGGGGCTCTCCAATGCTGCGGCCAGACTCCTCTCTCCCCGGGGCTCTCTCGTCACATAGGAGCCCCGGCAGGCAGCTCCACTTCCTCTTCTTCCGGGCTGACCTGGGTAGGGGCGGGACTTCCGGTCCTGGCCCCTAGAACTTCCGGGTCGCCGCGGGCAGCGCGGCAGCCCTTTTCAGGCAGGCAGGCTGGGGGGATGAATTTACCTCCCTTGAGGTAAATTAAAGATCAGAAACAGCGGCAAGGGCGCGGGACAAATGCCGGGTGGGCACCGGCTCGGTCAATCAAGTAATCCCGCACAACACGCAGGGTGGGCACCTGCTATTCCCCACACAAAATGCGGGGCGGGGGAGCACGGAGATTATAGCAAAGAGCGCTCCCAAGCGCTATGAGTCAAATAAAGCGCTCCCAGGCGCTTGTGGGGACAAAATACAGCGCTCCCAGCGCTAGGGGCCAACAAGCCCAGCAAAAGTCCTTCAGAGGCAGGCAGGGGGGGCAAGGCTGGGCCCAGAGCCAGCTCACTGGGTCCCCAGGCAGGGAGACAGTCCAAGTGGTGGTCCTCCTGGCGCCCAGCACAGCAACAGCCCCCCTCAGGCAGGATCCTGGAACAGAACAGTTTGTGTGGGGACACAGCCCCATTTTTATACACCACATTCCTTTGTCTGTAGGTGCAGGGTGGGGGAGAAACCAGTCGCAGCTGGTTTTGGAGCACCTTTGATGTGCTCATCACTTCACTCTATTCCCTGGCAGGGCTAGGGTCGTTAGACGCACCACAGGGGGCGGAGCCAGCATTGTGTGGGGAAAATCAGCCCCATCAGGAACCAGGTGCAGCCCTCCACTCACATCAGCATGCTGATCTCAGCACTCACCACTGGGCAGACCCATCCAGACATCCTGGAGCCTGGCACCCCAGCCAGCTCCAGCCAATCACACTCCAGCATCCTCACAGCACACGTACATCAATGTCTAGAAGTGGCACTTCCACACTAGATACATACATGCTGCATACATCATCTCGCAGCACTCAATCACACGAGTCCACACATACCAGACTCGAGCCTGTACACCCCACGCATCAGGAACTACCAGGGACACATACATTCCCCATGCATTCCTATGGGAGGGCAGGCCCATCTCACCACATGCACTCAAAGTGCGCACGCACTTTCCACTGGGACACAGTGAAAGTGCGCAGAACCCAAAAATCACCATCACCATGTCACCATTAAAAGCAAAAAGTCTAGGGGTGAACCTGCCAGAAGGGCCAAGTCCAACACAACCCCCTTCCAGCCAAAACGCAGGGTAGACCAATCACCACCGTGATGGACTTCCCTGCTTGGGGCGATAGAACACGGACGCGGGCCTGCAACTGCAGGGACACCCTCCTGTTCTACGCCACGGTGAACCCATGGGATTCCTTCTCAACACACTGTCTGGACCAGGCCCTGGGCCACCCAGGTGCCACTGGTCCTTGCCTATTCGTAGAGCGGGGGGTAGTAACCCCTGGCACATAGTAGCCATTCTCCACTCTTCCTGTCTGCTAGACAGGACTAGACTGCCACTGGTTCTCCAGCCTAGGGTCTACAACCTCAGGCGGACCAGGAGTCTCAGGGAAGGCTCTCCTCCCCCTACCTCTTCTCCTAGGGTTCCTCCTCCTCCGGCGAGGGGTACACCTAGAACGCCATTCCAACCCAGGGTTTAACCCTGGGTTTAACCCCTCAAGTTGCACCTGGGTCAAAGGTGGGCTCTCCCACCCTCTGCACCCCCTTCCAGAGTCCTGCTCCCTACCAACTGGGGCGGTACCTCTGGAAGAAGAACCGGTCAGGACACTGGTTACAGTCATCCTACCCTTCAGGTCAGGCTGATCCTGAACCTGGCCTCCCAACCTCTGGTCTAAAACCTTTGGTGGAATAGTTGCCTGGCACTCCAGGACTTCTGGGGATTCACACGCCATACCCCTGAGGCTGACACATGACCCATGCGTCGTGTGACTGTCTGTCTGGCGCAGATCTCCCATCCCCTGTCCACCTGACAGGGCGCGAAGATCCCCCAGAACAGAAGTGGTGTCACCATGGTCACTACACGGGAACCTAGCCCAACTGGGTAGTCCCTGACCCACTGGTTCTTCCACTGGGAAACTCATCCCCCATTCACTCCTCACTCTGGACTCCTGTACCCTCCCTACCGGAGCGGTACTGCCAGACTCTAGAACCACAGGAGCTCTGTTTACAGACGTTCCAGGTCCTCTACTCACTAGGAGATCTTCCTCAAATGGACTAACAGGACAGCCTAGGTCCCCAACCTGGTGTTCCTTACAGAAACCATCCAAGTCCTGAGCAGGGCTTCGTGCGTCTGGGGACCCTCGGTCGCCCACTTACTCCTGCTCCACTGAGCCAGGCAATGAGCCCCTACACCCTCCTCGCTATCCTGGGACCTAGCTGGGCTACACTGAGCCTCTTCCACCACGCTGGGCTGGAAGATACCTGAACCACTACTTTTGCAATCACTCCCTAATGACTCTAGAGAACCTCTAGCACTTTCCCAGCATTCTGCTTCCTTAGCAAGCTCCCAAGGGCAAAAGTATCCAAACTTTGACAGGTGCTGGCGCAACTCTGGACAACAAATACTGAGCAACTGCTCTTTGAGAAACATATTCACTACTCCGTCCCTCTCATCGTCCGGGTTAGCCGCCAGCCAATCCTCCATTGCATCAGAACAGTCATCCACAAAATACCCCCACTTCTGGTGAGGTGGTTTCCTATGGTTCCTGAACTTCAACCTGTTCTCCTCCTCTTGGGAAACAGGTTCCATACTCGGGGAACTAGGAATGGGACTGCTCGCACTGGGTTCTATTTAGCTGCCACCACTGGACTCAGCCTTCCCTGGGGAATCCAGACAATTAAAACTGCGCACAGGGGATAGTCTACCTTCCAGAGGTAATTTCTCTCTGGTGAAGGCCCTCTCAGCCTCCTCTATCCTTTCCTGCGCTAAGACCCACTGAGTCTCTAGCTGTTGCTTTCTAATGCCCAGCTGTGCCATAGCCTGGGCATGCTCTAACCTGAGCTTCTCTAAAGCCAGCTGGTGCTCCCTTTCTCTCCTCCTATCTTCCAGCTCCTCTGGGGACAGGGAAAGGGATGAGGCCCTGCCTCCTGCGCTGGACCCAGCAAGCGACTCCCTATCTATTGGGTCTCTACTCTCTACTGGCGTCCAGGTACTGACATCTTCTCCCCCCTCTTCTGAATCTTCAGGGCTCCCCACAGACCCACCACCCTCCTGGTGTGAGGCCTGGGCCCTTTCCTCACTGCGCTCAAGATCCCTTTGTTCCTTACACCATTGTACCAGGTAGTTCCTAAGTTCGTACTTAGTATCTGACCCATCCACCCCTATGTCTCTCTCTCTACAGAACCCTTCCAACTCCTGCGTATTGTACCAAACTAGATCACTGAGATCAAAAAAGGCTCCATCTTGGCAGGACGTTCTAGAGACAAGATTACACAGGGAACCTAGGGGTCTGAGCTTAACACAGGAGTACACAATTCACAAAGGATTCAGCAAGCTCTCTATCCCAGAGAACTCACACTCACTTGTCTAGTGCCATCCACCATTAATCCACACACAACCCTCCCCTCGGACTGGTAAGGTAGTTTCTACCACCCCTGATTCCTCAACCTGACCACACGTGACACAGGTACCAAACTCTGGGTGCAGGGCGGGGGACAAATGTACTTGGCACAATTACACAATGATACCTTCAGGAGAAGAAAATAATGGAACTTCAAAAACAATAATCCCCAAAATGTGGTTATCTAAAATGCTGAGTTTTGTAGTGCGGCCAGTTGCCACTGTGGTACAACGCAAACACAAATCCTCATCCTCACCGCTTGCCGCCAATGTTAGAAATGGGATCTCTGGCTGGCCAGGGCTTGCGCCAAAGTCAATCAGAGACCACCACTCCCAAGTCAGGGCAAGGGAGTTACACGCCAAGATAACCCCTGCTCACCCTCTGGGTAACGTGGCGCGAGCAGCAAGGCTAAACTTGGAGGCGATGTGAGTTAAGTATTTGCGCACGCACCCCAGCAACAACCCCCAAGGCCCGCCACAAAGTAAACTCCACACAAGGTTATATAAAAATAGCCTTTGAATTACACCAAAACACATTAGATAAAAACACACACTTTACAATGTGCCAACAGGCACGGGCAGAATTTACAGGGGATATGTACAAGACAGGGCCACCTGGACCACTGTCAGGAATCAGCACTTTTAGAAGTAACACTTTTAGAAATAGCACTTAGAATGTCAAATCACTGTAGCACAAAATAGCACACAACCAGTAATCACTGGTAACCAGGACCTCACTAGCACCACCTGCACTAGGAGAAATACAACCACCTAAGTATCACAATACCTGTGGGGGTGTAAGCACATAACACACGATGCATAAATATACATTCAACGGTGTAAGGAAGGAAAACACATGATGCATCAACAATACATTCAAAGGTGTAAGAACAAGGCACATGACGCATAAAAACACATTCAGAGGTGCAGAAAAAGAACAATTGCGCCAAACTCACATAAGTCACCACCTGTGACTGTCCCTAGGCCAACTGGCCTCTCTAGGACTAGGACGCCCTGTGTCCCAGTGTCAGGGGCCTAAACGTGGCAGTTGCCCACAGAGTGCTGGGCAACTGGTGCAGACAATGGGGCCACCCGTTGGAGCCTCATGAACTCTGAAGAAATAAAATGTCCCCCTGAGCCTCTCAGGGCTCTACAACCAATGCGGGGTCGTTGGAGCCCCCCTCTGGGGCTTGAGATCGCTGAGATGGCCCCCTGAGCCTCTCCTAGGCTCTTAATGCAGAGAAATGGCGCCACGAGCCTCTCGGGCTCTGAAAACAAATGCTGTCCTGAGCCTCGCAGGCTCTAAGCAAACAGAAAAGCCCTCCCGAGCCTCTCAGGGCTCGTAAAACAATTGTGCCCTCTTTGAGCCTCTCAGGGCTCACAGAAAATGCGGCGGTTGTTGGAATCCCTCACGGGGTACTCTAACTCACACTGGCCCCAGGAAATGCTGGCAACGTAGGAGCCCCGCTCGGGGGCTCGAACACAGAGATACGCCCATTGAGCCTCAACAGGCTCTACACACCGGAGGGGGGGGGCGCGGGCACCGGCAATGTGCCCCGACGGCCCCCCTTTCCCCTCTGAGCTGCACTCACCGGTTCTCTCCGGGAAGGTGCTGCAGCTCCTGTGTGGCTGCGATGGTGCAGCGGCTCCTCTCGAGAGCTCCCGCTCCTCGGTTGCTCTCCAATGCTGCGGCCGGACTCCTCTCTCCCCGGGGCTCTCTCGTCACATAGGAGCCCCGGCAGGCAGCTTCCACTTCCTCTTCTTCCGGGCTGACCTGCGGGGGGGGGGGTCGGGCGGGACTTCCGGTCCTGGCCCCTAGAGCTTCCGGGTCGCCGCTGAGTGCGCAGTGACCCTTTTCAGGCAGGCAGGCAGGGGGGATGAATTTACCTAGGGGTGGGCTCTCATGAGGTAAATTAAAAATCAGAAACAGCGGCAAGGACGCGGGACAAATGCCGGGTGGGCAGCGGCTCGGTCAATCAATTAATCCCGCACAACACGCAGGGTGGGCACCTGCTATTCCCCATGCAAAATGCGGGGCGTGGGAGCGCAGAGATTATAGCAAAGAGCGCTCCCAAGCGCTATGAGTCAAATAAAGCGCTCCCAGGCGCTTGTGGGGACAAAATACAGCACTCCCAGCGCTAGGGGCCAACAAGCCCAGCAAAAGACCTTCAGAGGCAGGCAAGGGGGGGCAAGGCTGGGCCCAGAGCCAGCTCACTGGGTCTCCAGGCAGAGAGCCAGTCCAAGTGGGGTCCTCCTGGCGCCCAGCACAGCAACAGCCCCCTCAGGCAGGATCCTGGAACAGAACAGTTTGTGTGGGGACACAGCCCATTTTTATACACCACATTCCTTTGTCTGTAGGTGCATGGTGGGGGAGAAACCAGTCGCAGCTGGTTTTGGAGCACCCTTGATGTGCTCATAACTTCACTCTATTCACTGGCAGGGCTAGGGTTGTTAGACGCACCACAGGGGGCGGAGCCAGCATTGTGTGGGGAAAACCCAGCCCCATCAGGAACCAGGTGCAGCCTTCCCCTCACATCAGCATGCTGATCTGAGCACTCACCACTGGGCAGACCCATCCAGACATCCTGGAGCCTGGCACCCCAGCCAGCTCCAGCCAATCACACCCAAGCACCCTCACAGCACACGTACATCAATGTCTAGAAGTGGCACTTCCACACTAGACACATACATGCTGAATACATCATCTCGCAGCACTCAATCACACGAGTCCACACATACCAGACTCGAGCCTGTACACCCCACGCCTCAGGAACTACCAGGGACACATAAATTCCCCATGCATTCCTATGGGAGGGCAGGCCTATCTCACCACATGCACTCAAAGTGCGCACGCACTTTCCACTGGGACACAGTGAAAGTGCGCAGAACCCAAAAATCACCATCACCATGTCACCATTAAAAGCAAAAAGTCTAGGGGTGAACCTGCCAGAAGGGCCAAGTCCAACACAACCCCCTTCCAGCCAAAACGCAGGGTAGACCAATCACCACCGTGATGGACTTCCCTGCTTGGGGCGATAGAACACGGACGCGGGCCCGCAACTGCAGGGACACCCTCCTGTTCTACGCCACGGTGAACCCATGGGATTCCTTCTCAACACACTGTCTGGACCAGGCCCTGGGCCACCCAGGTGCCACTGGTCCTTGCCTATTCGTAGAGCGGGGGGTAGTAACCCCTGGCACATAGTAGCCATTCTCCACTCTTCCTGTCTGCTAGACAGGACTAGACTGCCACTGGTTCTCCAGCCTAGGGTCTACAACCTCAGGCGGACCAGGAGTCTCAGGGAAGGCTCTCCTCCCCCTACCTCTTCTCCTAGGGTTCCTCCTCCTCCGGCGAGGGGTACACCTAGAACGCCATTCGAACCCAGGGTTTAACCCTGGGTTTAACCCCTCAAGTTGCACCTGGGTCAAAGGTGGGCTCTCCCACCCTCTGCACCCCCTTCCAGAGTCCTGCTCCCTACCAACTGGGGCGGTACCTCTGGAAGAAGAACCGGTCAGGACACTGGTTACAGTCGTCCTACCCTTCAGGTCAGGCTGATCCTGAACCTGGCCTCCCAACCTCTGGTCTAAAACCTTTGGTGGAATAGTTGCCTGGCACTCCAGGACTTCTGGGGATTCACACGCCATACCCCTGAGGCTGACACATGACCCATGCGTCGTGTGACTGTCTGTCTGGCGCAGATCTCCCATCCCCTGTCCACCTGACAGGGCGCGAAGATCCCCCAGAACAGAAGTGGTGTCACCATGGTCACTACACGGGAACCTAGCCCAACTGGGTAGTCCCTGACCCACTGGTTCTTCCACTGGGAAACTCATCCCCCATTCACTCCTCACTCTGGACTCCTGTACCCTCCCTACCGGAGCGGTACTGCCAGACTCTAGAACCACAGGAGCTCTGTTTACAGACGTTCCAGGTCCTCTACTCACTAGGAGATCTTCCTCAAATGGACTAACAGGACAGCCTAGGTCCCCAACCTGGTGTTCCCTACAGAAACCATCCAAGTCCTGAGCAGGGCTTCGTGCGTCTGGGGACCCTCGTTCGCCCACTTACTCCTGCTCCACTGAGCCAGGCAATGAGCCCCTACACCCTCCTCGCTATCCTGGGACCTAGCTGGGCTACACTGAGCCTCTTCCACCACGCTGGGCTGGAAGATACCTGAACCACTACTTTTGCAATCACTCCCTAATGACTCTAGAGAACCTCTAGCATTTTCCCAGCATTCTGCTTCCTTAGCAAGCTCCCAAGGGCAAAAGTATCCAAACTTTGACAGGTGCTGGCGCAACTCTGGACAACAAATACTGAGCAACTGCTCTTTGAGAAACATATTCACTACTCCGTCCCTCTCATCGTCCGGGTTAGCCGCCAGCCAATCCTCCATTGCATCAGAACAGTCATCCACAAAATACCCCCACTTCTGGTGAGGTGGTTTCCTATGGTTCCTGAACTTCAACCTGTTCTCCTCCTCTTGGGAAACAGGTTCCATACTCGGGGAACTAGGAATGGGACTGCTCGCACTGGGTTCTATATAGCTGCCACCACTGGACTCAGCCCTCCCTGGGGAATCCAGACAATTAAAACTGCGCACAGGGGATAGTCTACCTTCCAGAGGTAATTTCTCTCTGGTGAAGGCCCTCTCAGCCTCCTCTATCCTTTCCTGCGCTAAGACCCACTGAGTCTCTAGCTGTTGCTTTCTAATGCCCAGCTGTGCCATAGCCTGGGCATGCTCTAACCTGAGCTTCTCTAAAGCCAGCTGGTGCTCCCTTTCTCTCCTCCTATCTTCCAGCTCCTCTGGGGACAGGGAAAGGGATGAGGCGCTGCCTCCTGCGCTGGACCCAGCAAGCGACTCCCTATCTATTGGGTCTCTACTCTCTACTGGCGTCCAGGTACTGACATCTTCTCCCCCCTCTTCTGAATCTTCAGGGCTCCCCACAGACCCACCACCCTCCTGGTGTGAGGCCCGGGCCCTTTCCTCACTGCGCTCAAGATCCCTTTGTTCCTTACACCATTGTACCAGGTAGTTCCTAAGTTCGTACTTAGTATCTGACCCATCCACCCCTATGTCTCTCTCTCTACAGAACCCTTCCAACTCCTGCGTATTGTACCAAACTAGATCACTGAGATCAAAAAAGGCTCCATCTTGGCAGGACGTTCTAGAGACAAGATTACACAGGGAACCTAGGGGTCTGAGCTTAACACAGGAGTACACAATTCACAAAGGATTCAGCAAGCTCTCTATCCCAGAGAACTCACACTCACTTGTCTAGTGCCACCCACCATTAATCCACACACAACCCTCCCCTCGGACTGGTAAGGTAGTTTCTACCACCCCTGATTCCTCAACCTGACCACACGTGACACAGGTACCAAACTCTGGGTGCAGGGCGGGGGACAAATGTACTTGTAACAATTACACAATGATACCTTCAGGAGAAGAAAATAATGGAACTTCAAAAACAATAATCCCCAAAATGTGGTTATCTAAAATGCTGAGTTTTGTAGTGCGGCCAGTTGCCACTGTGGTACAACGCAAACACAAATCCTCATCCTCACCGCTTGCCGCCAATGTTAGAAATGGGATCTCTGGCTGGCCAGGGCTTGCGCCAAAGTCAATCAGAGACCACCACTCCCAAGTCAGGGCAAGGGAGTTACACGCCAAGATAACCCCTGCTCACCCTCTGGGTAACGTGGCGCGAGCAGCAAGGCTAAACTTGGAGGCGATGTGAGTTAAGTATTTGCGCACGCACCCCAGCAACAACCCCCAAGGCCCGCCACAAAGGAAACTCCACACAAGGTTATATAAAAATAGCCTTTGAATTACACCAAAACACATTAGATAAAAACACACACTTTACAATGTGCCAACAGGCACGGGCAGAATTTACAGGGGATATGTACAAGACAGGGCCACCTGGACCACTGTCAGGAATCAGCACTTTTAGAAGTAACACTTTTAGAAATAGCACTTAGAATGTCAAATCACTGTAGCACAAAATAGCACACAACCAGTAATCACTGGTAACCAGGACCTCACTAGCACCACCTGCACTAGGAGAAATACAACCACCTAAGTATCACAATACCTGTGGGGGTGTAAGCACATAACACACGATGCATAAATATACATTCAACGGTGTAAGGAAGGAAAACACATGATGCATCAACAATACATTCAAAGGTGTAAGAACAAGGCACATGACGCATAAAAACACATTCAGAGGTGCAGAAAAAGAACAATTGCGCCAAACTCACATAAGTCACCACCTGTGACTGTCCCTAGGCCAACTGGCCTCTCTAGGACTAGGACGCCCTGTGTCCCAGTGTCAGGGGCCTAAACGTGGCAGTTGCCCACAAAGTGCTGGGCAACTGGTGCAGACAATGGGGCCACCCGTTGGAGCCTCGTGAACTCTGAAGAAATAAAATGTCCCCCTGAGCCTCTCAGGGCTCTACAACCAATGCGGGGTCGTTGGAGCCCCCCTCTGGGGCTTGAGATCGCTGAGATGGCCCCCTGAGCCTCTCCTAGGCTCTTAATGCAGAGAAATGGCGCCACGAGCCTCTCGGGCTCTGAAAACAAATGCTGTCCTGAGCCTCGCAGGCTCTAAGCAAACAGAATAGCCCTCCCGAGCCTCTCAGGGCTCGTAAAACAATTGTGCCCTCTTTGAGCCTCTCAGGGCTCACAAGAAAATGCGGCGGTTGTTGGAATCCCTCACGGGGTACACTAACTCACACTGGCCCCAGGAAATGCTGGCAACGTAGGAGCCCGGCTCGGGGGCTCGAACACAGAGATACGCCCATTGAGCCTCAACAGGCTCTACACACCGGAGGGGGGGGGCGCGGGCACCGGCAATGTGCCCCGACGGCCCCCTTTCCCCTCTGAGCTGCACTCACCGGTTCTCTTCGGGAAGGTGCTGCAGCTCCTGTGTGGCTGCGATGGTGCGGCGGCTCCTCTCGAGAGCTCCCGCTCCTCGGTTGCTCTCCAATGCTGCGGCCGGACTCCTCTCTCCCCGGGGCTCTCTCGTCACATAGGAGCCCCGGCAGGCAGCTTCCACTTCCTCTTCTTCCGGGCTGACCTGCGGGGGGGGGGTCGGGCGGGACTTCCGGTCCTGGCCCCTAGAGCTTCCGGGTCGCCGCTGACTGCGCAGTGACCCTTTTCAGGCAGGCAGGCAGGGGGGATGAATTTACCTAGGGGTGGGCTCCCATGAGGTAAATTAAAAATCAGAAACAGCGGCAAGGACGCGGGACAAATGCCGGGTGGGCAGCGGCTCGGTCAATCAATTAATCCCGCACAACACGCAGGGTGGGCACCTGCTATTCCCCATGCAAAATGCGGGGCGTGGGAGCGCGGAGATTATAGCAAAGAGCGCTCCCAAGCGCTATGAGTCAAATAAAGCGCTCCCAGGCGCTTGTGGGGACAAAATACAGCGCTCCCAGCGCTAGGGGCCAACAAGCCCAGCAAAAGACCTTCAGAGGCAGGCAAGGGGGGGCAAGGCTGGGCCCAGAGCCAGCTCACTGGGTCTCCAGGCAGGGAGCCAGTCCAAGTGGGGTCCTCCTGGCGCCCAGCACAGCAACAGCCCCCCTCAGGCAGGATCCTGGAACAGAACAGTTTGTGTGGGGACACAGCCCATTTTTATACACCACATTCCTTTGTCTGTAGGTGCAGGGTGGGGGAGAAACCAGTCGCAGCTGGTTTTGGAGCACCCTTGATGTGCTCATAACTTCACTCTATTCACTGGCAGGGCTAGGGTTGTTAGACGCACCACAGGGGGTGGAGCCAGCATTGTGTGGGGAAAACCCAGCCCCATCAGGAACCAGGTGCAGCCCTCCCCTCACATCAGCATGCTGATCTCAGCACTCACCACTGGGCAGACCCATCCAGACATCCTGGAGCCTGGCACCCCAGCCAGCTCCAGCCAATCACACCCAAGCACCCTCACAGCACACGTACATCAATGTCTAGAAGTGGCACTTCCACACTAGACACATACATGCTGAATACATCATCTCGCAGCACTCAATCACACGAGTCCACACATACCAGACTCGAGCCTGTACACCCCACGCATCAGGAACTACCAGGGACACATAAATTCCCCATGCATTCCTTTGGGAGGGCAGGCCTATCTCACCACATGCACTCAAAGTGCGCACGCACTTTCCACTGGGACACAGTGAAAGTGCGCAGAACCCAAAAATCACCATCACCATGTCACCATTAAAAGCAAAAAGTCTAGGGGTGAACCTGCTAGAAGGGCCAAGTCCAACAGCCGTGCTGACCCGCTGGTGGCTTCGCCGCATCTTCAGGCCTCGTTGGGGGGCCCGGTCCCACCCGGACCCGCAGGTAAGGTAATGCGCGCGGGGAGCCCACCTCCGGCCGCTCCGTGCTTTGGTCTGGGGTCCGGTCCCACCCGGCACCTTGCTCCTCCTCCTCCATTTCTTCACGGGGAGTGCGATGGCGCTCCACGGTGCAGGATTCAGCGGGGGCCAGGGTGGGCTCCTGGCACCCCTCGGGGGCATCTTCACGGGGTGTGCGACGGCGCACCCATGCTTTACTTCTTTGGGGGGCAGCCCCCGGGACCTGACCCAGCCCGGGGCATCTCTGAGACCGGCGGCGGAGCCCATGCGCTTGGTCGTCGGTCTTCTTAGGGGTCAAAGGTCGCCTACCTTCCTGGGGCCATATCTCAGCCACCGGGGGTTCGATCTGCCCCATTTTCGTATCTTCTGGCTCCTGGTGGCGCCCCCCAGCCACTGGGAGCACTCTCCTTCCTCCTCTAGGTCTCCAAGAGGGTACATTCTGCAGGAAGGAGTGTTCACTGGCTCCCTGTGCCTCTCTTCTCCCTGCGCAGAGGCCTCTTCTTCTGCGCACCGGTCCTGGGCTCTTCTTCTGGTGCTGTTAGAGGCCTGGGGGGGCAGTCAGGGGTGTCTTCCTTCCAACTGCCCATTGCACCAGGCTCCAGCACCTTTCACCTCAGCAGACCACACCCCAGAGAGAGCTTCTCTTCCTGTGCAAGCACTTTTTTAAAAGTTGAGTAGGGGGCTGGCGGGAAGTCTCTGGCTATCCTATCAAACAGTGACACCTCACTTCCCTGCCCCCGCTCCCTCCTTCTGGTCCAGCCTCTGAGTTTGTTCAAAATGGCGTCGTTCAGTGTGCCTGGCCACATGGCCTCTGAAACCCAACTACTTCCCCCCTCACTGCCTTTACGTGGTTCAACTTGGTGCCTGGCACCCAGCGACAGCAGTTGATAGATTGGCTTGGAGCTCCACCTATCTTTTCTCCTTGGAGGGAAGAAAGGTCATTAATCTAACCTGCCATGGCCAGACCCCAGCCAGGGACTCAGAGAAATATGATATTTCTGGACGACCCAAAAGCAGTACAAATATGACTTTGGACTCTGCAGAATACTCATTTTCACATCCGCTACACTGGACATTCGTGCTTGTCTGGAATCTGTAGGCCTTGGGGAAGTTACTCTAGCCATGGGTTCTACCTTCCCATAAGGGAATACTGAAGTGTAAAACACAGTAAAACACACTGACATTCCCTGGCATGCTCCCTTCCAGACTATAAAGCCTATTCCATGTCACCACCCAATTCTGCATATGTCCTGCCACACCATTCACTCTCTAGCTGCTCCTAGACTGCGCACACTAGGAATCTCCCCTGCACAGTCCCTACACGTGTGCACACACATGTACACATGTGTCTGCATGTAACCAGCGCGGTTCCCCATACTCCAGCTGCTGCGCAGCGGCCTAGTCAAGCCAGCGGTACAACAGCCAAATCTCCATGCAGTCTCCTTCATTATGAGTTCACTGTGAGTGGGTCCCAGATCATGAGGCTCCCCCACAGTAAAAGCTCAACAATTAGGTGCTCAAAAAGCAAACAATCCGGGCGCCCCATAGTGTCAAAACCACCTTCTAACACCCACTGGTCCCAGCAGGATCCCCCAGGGTTCCAGAGACCGAGTCCACTGTGGGTTGACCCCTCCAGGACTCCCCGACATTGCCTGCAGCCTCTGCATGGAGACCCCCCAAACCGCAAGTGGCCCTGAAAGGTGAAATTCGACCTTAAAAGACACCCCTGAATCCACCCACCCTGCGTACCTGGAGAAGAGAACCCAAGGTGCACCTATGTCCCAGAGACCTCCAACTTAACTGCCCAGCTGTTGGTTCCTCCCAGAAGTCTTCTTGGACCGAGCCTACAGCCAAAAAACAAAACCGGCAATCCCCATTGAAAACAACAGGGTACCGGATGCAAAAACAGCACCCTGCACCCGGCTGCCCCTGTGCAGCTGTGGGTGCACCTTGTGTGCTAACCAGACCCCCTTTGTCCTGAGCTTAACACCAGGAGCTTTGCTCTCACTACCTTGTGGCCTGCTAGTAAGCAGCCACCAACCGGAGGCCGCCTATCCCCATTGGATAACATTGGGCCTCAGCACTCTGCACCCAGCCGCCCTAGTGCCGTTGAGGGTGTGCTGAGAGTGCATCCTCTACCATGGGGGAACCCTGGTTCTATCCCCAGAATACCAACTCCCACAAACCAGTAATTTCCTGCAATCCAATAACTTAATTTCCTCCTATAGGATTGCATTTACTGCTTTTCCTTGAAAAATCTTCGAAGTGTGGAGTTGATTTGTGTAACACATTGAAAAATTGCATATGTATAAAAACTGAATTGCTTACCTTTTGTCTAAGAAATGTCTCAGTGTGATATCTAGGCATATCACACTGATTAACAAAAGTAACTTTAAAAATAATCTAAAAGGTAGCATGCACAGTAATCTGTTAATAATTTCAAACTGTTTACTTAGCTGCAAATCAAGCAACTGCATTCAATCAATCAATCATCGTATTTATAGAGCGCACTACTTACCCGTGAAGGTCTCAAGGCGCTGAGGGCGGGGTTGCTGCTACTGCTCAAAGAGCCAGGTCTTGAGGAGTCTTCTGAAGGTGAGCAGGTCTTGGGTCTGCCGTAGGTGGGTGAGAAGGGTATTCCAGGTCTTGGCGGCGAGGAAGGAGAAGGATCTGCCGCCGGCGGTCGCTCGTTGGATGCGGGGGACAGCGGCGAGGGTGAAGCTGGCTGAGCGGAGCTGGCGGATGGGGGTGTAGAAGTTGAGTCGGACGTTGAGGTGGGCAGGGCCTGTGTTGTGGAGGGCTTTGTGTACGTGGGTGAGTAGCTTGAAGGTTATCCTCTTTTCGACGGGGAGCCAGTGTAGGTCTCTCTGGTGCGAGGTGATGTGGTTTTGGTGAGGGACTTTGAGGATCAGTCAGGTGGAGGCGTTTTGAATGCGTTGCATTCGTTGCAGGTGTTTGGCCGGGATACCTGCATTGCCGTAGTCCAACCTGCTACTGACGAGGGCCTGGGTCACTGTTCTTCGTGTTTTGGTGGGGATCCACCTGTAGATCCTGCGGAGCATGCGGAGGGTGTTGTAGCAGGAGGAGGAGACGGTGTTGACCTGTTTCGACATGTTGAGGGAGGAGTCGAGGATGATTCCCAGGTTGGGTGCGTGGTTGGTGGGTGTAGGTGCTGTTCCTAGCGTGGTCGGCCACCAGGAGTCGTCCCAGGCTGAGGGGGTGGATCCAAGGATGAGGACCACCGTCTTGTCCGAGTTCAGCTTCAGTCTGCTGTTCCTCATCCATTGGGCGACGGCCTTCTGTCCCTCGTGGAGATTGGTTTTGGCAGTGTGTGGGTCCTTGGTGAGGGAGAGGATCAGCTGGGTGTCGTTGGTGTAGGAGATGATGTTGAGATCGTGCTGGCGAGCGACGTGAGCGAGGGGGGCCATGTACTCGTTGAACAGCGTCGAGCTGAGGGAAGAGCCCTGGGGTATGCCGCAGATGATGTCGGTGGCGGCAGAGCGGAAGGGGGAGGCGGACGCTCTGGGTTCTGCCGGAGAGGAAGGATGTGGTCCAGTCCAGGGCCTTCTCTTGGATTCCGGCATCTTGGAGGCGTGTCTTTAGTGTGCGGTGGCAGACCGTGTCAAAGGCAGCTGACAGGTCCAGGATGATGAGGACTGATGTCTCTCTGTTGTCTAGTTGGATCCTGATGTCGTCTGTGGCGGCGATGAGGGCTGTTTAGGTGCTGTGGTTTCTATGGAAACCGGACTGGGATGGATCTAGGATGTTGTCCTCGAGGTAGCGGGTCAGTTGTGTGTTGACGACTTTCTCGATGACCTTCACCGGGAACGGGAGCAGAGAGATGGGAAGGAAGTTCTTGAGGTCCTTGGGGTACGCCTTGGGCTTGTTGAGGAGGGCGTTGATCTCGGCATGCTTCCAGCTGTCCTGAAATGTGACTTTCTCGAGGGAGAGGTTGATTACTTTTCGAAGTTGGGGTGCGATGGCTTCTTCCGCTTTGTTGAATATGTGGTGTGGGCAGGGGTCTGACGGTGATCCTGAGTGGATGGAGTTCATGATCTTGTGTGTTTCGTCGTCATTGACGTTGGTCCAGGAGGTAAGGCGGTTGATGCGGGTGGTGTTCGCCGGTGGGGTGGGGTCTGGCATTGTCAGGGTGGTCGAGGCGTTGAAGCTGTCATGGACGTCAGCGATCTTGCGGTGGAAGTAGGTGATCAGCGAGTCGCACAGTTCTTGTGAGGGTGGGATGTTGTTGGTATTGGCACTGGGGTTGGAGAGTTCCTTCATGATGCTGAAGAGTTCTTTGCTGTCGTGTGCGATGTTGTCCAGGTGGGCTTTGAAGGATGATCTCTTGGCTGATCTGATGAGGTGGTGGTGTTTGCGGGTGGTGTCCTTGTGTGCTGCGTGGCTGTCTGATGTTTGTTCGTGGAGCCATTTCTTCTCCAGCTTCCGGCACGTTCGTTTGGAGGTTTGGAGATCCTCGGAGAACCAGGTGGCTTACTTGCAGGTGCGGCTGTTGGAGGTTTTTTTGAGAGGGGCGAGGGTGTTGGCGCACTCGTCGATCCATTGTCTGAAGTTGTGGGCGGCGGTGTCTAGGTCGGTGGCCTCAGTGGGTGTGTTCTGGGCGAGGGTGGTGGCCAGCTGGTCTTCGGTGACTTTGCTCCAGCAGAGGCGAGGTAGCTGTTGGGTGCAGTGGTGTGTGGTGGATTTCTTGTAGGTGAAATAGATGCAGCGGTGGTCGGTCCAGTGGAGTTCGGTGGTGTGGTCGAAGGAGACATGAGTGCTAGTGGAGAAGATGGGGTCAAGCGTGTGGCTGGCAGCGTGGGTGGGTGTGGTGACGAGTTGTCTGAGGCCGAGGTTGGCGAGGTTGTCGATCAGGGTGGCGGAGTTGGCGTTGTTGTTGTTCTCGAGGGGGAAGTTCAGGTCCCCAATGAGGATGTAGTCCGTCGAATTGAGTGCGAGGATGCTGATGAGGTCGGCGATGGAGTCGCTGAACTGTGGCCAGGGTCCAGGGGGTCTGTTGACAAGGGTTCCTCTGAGGGTGGTGTTTGGGTCGGTGTGGATCCGGAAATGCAGGAGTTCGGTGGCACTGAGGGTGTAGTCAGAGTGGGTGGTGACCTTGAGGGAGGACTTGTGTACGATGGCTATCCCTCCTCCCATACCGTTGGTGCGGTCTCTGCAGGAGATCTTGTAGCCATCTGGGATGGCTATGGCGATGTTGGGTGCCGAGGAGTCGTTCCACCAGGTCTCGGTCAGGAAGGCGATGTCTGGGGTGGAGGTATCGAGCAGGTCCCATAGCTCAACGGCGTGTTTGCGTGCAGAGCGGGTGTTCAGAAGTATACAGCGGAGGTGTTTGAGTCCAGTCTCGGGTGCTTTGGCGGATCTGTTGCAGGTGAAGCTGCAGGTGCGGCAGGAGAAAGGTCCATGGGTGCGTTTGGGTGCGGCCTGGACGCAGGTGTGGTCTCGACCAGCGTTGAGTGCGTGGAGGGTGCTGGCGTCGTAGCGGAGTCTGGCTGCATTGCATAACGGGGTCCATGGAGTCTGTCGCTGGGCGCGGTCCAGTCGTGGAGAGGCGCAGACGGGCTTGCCTCTGGTGCGCCTCCGGAGCGCCAGCGGTATGGCCGCACAGCGCCGCCATTTAAGGCGGTGAGGGAAGGAGGAGCAGCTGGGAGGCGGGAGCAGGGCAGTGAATGGGAGGCGAGGGGGCGGGGCCGCGGGGGAGCAGCGGCGGGATCGGGCAGAGATACAGAAGGGAAAGGGGGAGGGGGGACGAGCACGGACGCGAGGGCAACGACGGCAAACAACGGGGTAAAGCCGAAAAGAAAGTGCAACGAATCACAATACAATGGCGATGGAACACAATACAATTAACTCACACAAGGGGCACAGCAGACAGTCAACGGCAGTCAGGGGGCACACCAGGAGCGAACTCATGCAGCAGCGAGGGGGAAAGGCACAGGCACACAGGTGGAGCTGTGCGGCAGGTGGGGAGCGACCTGGCCTGCAGGCAGGGTCATGGCATTTGAACCTGCATTCAACTGTAAGTCACTGCATAAGATTTTGCAAAGTATTATTTCACTTACCTGCACCAGGTCTTGCTTTGTTTTAGAAATGAAATAACTAAATAATATTTTTATACAGTAAATTGGTCTGAGTTCCATCTTTGATCGTGTTACATCATTTCTTGCCTGAGTGTATACAATAAATGCTTAACACTAACCTCTGATAAAGCCTTACTGCTCGCCCACACTACCACAAATAGAGAGTAAGGTGCTATCTACTTTTACCTCTGCCTACCGTTGGGGTTCCGCTGGACTCTTTGCACTATATACCTCATTTTGGTATAGTATATACAAAGCCAGCTTCCTACAGGGTGTCTCTCAAAGGGGCAATTTAATCAAGGGCGTGTCTTTAAACATTAATGCTAAAAATCTGTGCTCAGCATAATGTGCCGCCCGACTGGTATTTCGCGGCTTCTATTGTTGCCTCCACATAAGTAACATTACAGCTACAACACGCCAGGACTTTGTCAAATGTTGTTAGTTGCTTAAGATAAATATACTATATGCATACATAAAACTATGGCTTCTTTGTATATAATATTGAAAATGCTTTATTTCTTGTGCAATAGGTTGTGGAGTAATCGCGAGAGCTGCCAACTTTGGAGCTGAGGAAGCAGGTTTGAGTCTCAACGTCTGCTCAACATTCTGTGTTTCTGGGCAAATCGCTTAATCATACCTGTCAAACAAAATATGAACGAAGATGTCCTTGTTGGTGCTCATGTAAAGCACTTCAAGTTTAGCAATACAGAACTGCAAAAAAATAAAAGATACATCAAAACAGTGAACTGCTGCATAGTTAAGATGTATTTTTCCAGTAACCACAATACCCCGGATCTTGCCACGGCCCTCCCAGACAATTACAAAATTCTCAACCTGAATAGGAAGAAAAAGAAGGGAGGGGGGGTAGCACTACTATTTAAAGACTCATTCTCTTGTAGACAAGAAGTGATAACACAGGTCAGTACCCACGAGGTTATGGCATTTTCTTTATCCTCTAACACCACCATCTTATTTGGTGGAGCCGTCATCTACAACCCCCCGGGCTGTACCTCAGAATTTAACACTCATCTCTTGGCACAAGTTATGCCAATCTGCCTGCAGAACAAAAATATATTACTCCTAGGGGACTTTAATATCCACTACGATGACAGTAATAACCCCCTCACCAAACAACTAACTGAAAATATGGAGATACTGCAGCTGTCTCAGAGAATTAACCAACCAACCCATCGGGCCGGACACACCCTCGACCTGATTTTCTCCAATATTAACCCTATCTCCATCTCAGGGATAAGACCACTACCGTGGACAGACCACTCTTTGGTTGAATTTGATATCCAATTACCGGCTAAACACACTAGGCCCTCCCATTCAGACAGCAACCCACAAAAGAAGCTATGCTAACTTCAAGGTTGAAACCTTCAAGAAACACTTTGTACATCCCCCTACAGGAGAAATAAGTGTTGATGAAGCAACAGATAGACTGCAGGACCACATCGCAATGGCTATCGAGCACTGCACTCGACAGTGCTGGAATCCTAAATCCAGGCGCACCATGTCAGAAAAGTGGTACGGCCAGGAACTGAAATCACTAAAAAGGAAATGCACCATGCTAGAACACAAATGGAGGTTAACAAGATCCCAAGAGACTAGGTCAATCTACAAAAAAGAACTGTCACAATATACTAAAGCCATCAGGAAGGCAAAAGAGGACTACTTTTCTCATAGAATTCTAGAGAATAAAGACTCCTCTAAAGAGCTCTTTAATATAGTTAATGAGCTATGTAGCCCGCCCAGTTTATCATCTAATCTGATTCCCTCGCAAATCAGTTGCGACAATATGAACAACTTCTTTTGTGAAAAGATAGACAAGATCTATTCTTACTTCCCCAACCCCGAGACGGGCTCCCCGGTGGACCACG
Organism: Lissotriton helveticus; assembly: GCF_964261635.1. Lineage (NCBI taxonomy): Eukaryota > Metazoa > Chordata > Amphibia > Caudata > Salamandridae > Lissotriton > Lissotriton helveticus. Next base: position 1,543,063,628 of record NC_136065.1, read on the forward strand.
AACCACCCACCTCCCAAGCCCACTGTACTAGCTTCGGCCCATTCTCTGAAGAGGAAGTGGGCAAAGCAATGCTCGAAATTAAATCTGGCTCCCCCTTGGACCCTTGCCCCCATCATATTTTCCGACAACTCATTCCTTTAATTTGCCCTGCAGTAACCCAAGTGTTGAATCACTCGCTAGAAGCGGCAGAATTTCCATCCAGCTGGAAGAACGCCACAGTCACCCCCCTTCTAAAAAAAGCAGGCCTAGATATCAACAACCCGGCCAACTATAGACCCATTTCCCAACTTCCCTACTTGTCGAAAGTCCTGGAGAAACTGGTCAACAGGCAACTGGTCAGTTTTCTCGAAACAAATAACCTACTGGACATCACGCAAACAGGTTTTAGGGCCAACAACAGCACGGAAACAACTCTCCTGGCCGTGCTTGACAACATCAGAATGCATGTGGACCAGGGGAAAACAGTTGCCCTAATCCTGTTGGACCTCTCGGCGGCATTCGACACCGTCCCACACAAACTGCTCCTGGAGACCTTAGCATCTAGAGGCATTAGGGACAGAGCACTGGGATGGCTGCGGTCTTTCCTATCGGAAAGATCACAATCGGTGCACCTGGGCAAGTTCTCATCTCCTCGCCGGATCATCAAATACGGGGTCCCGCAGGGGGCCTCGCTAAGCCCTACTCTGTTCAACGTTTTCGTGTCCTCCCTGGCTGGAATCGGCAGAAAATGGGGTGTTGAAATCTGTTCCTATGCGGATGACACCCAACTCACTGTAATCTTGGACGAGAAGAACAACCCCAAGGACAGGCTTCTAAACTGTCTCTCTGATTTGGCTGAATGGATGCACAAGCATTACCTTAAGCTAAATCAGAGATACTGCTGTTCGGAGGCCACACTCAACTGTGGAACGACACCTGGTGGCCTGAAGCCTTGGGTATCCCTCCTGCCCCAACACCTACAGCAAGGAATCTTGGAATAACTATTGACACCTCCCTCTCCATGAAAACTCATGTAGCCGCTATATGCGGTAAAGGCTTTGCAACTCTGAAAATGCTTAAAAGAGTCTTTCCATGGATTCCAATAGAGTGTAGAAGGATCCTAGTTCAGTCTCTCTTGATGAGTAGGCTGGACTATGGAAACTCCCTGTTCGTAGGCATGGCAGAGTACCTATTCACCAAACTCCAAATGGTGCAGAACGCAGCAGCCAAGGCTATCTGCATGAAGAGAAAATTCGACTCGGCCACAAATTGTCTGCGTGATCTACACTGGTTGCCAATGAAGCAAAGAGCAACTTTTAAAATGTTGTGCATCACTCATAGAGCACTGCACAAAACAGGCCCTCTCATCCTTAGAAACAGGATCCAGTTCTACACTCCCACCAGAAACCTCCGCTCACAAAGCTCGGCGCAAGCCAGCATCCCCCGGGTAAAGAGAGCCAGGATGGGTGAACGAGCCTTTTCCCACGTCGCTGCAAGGAAGTGGAACGAACTTCCTGTGGCCCTCCGACTCACAGAATGCCATCTGGCATTTAGGAAACAACTAAAAACCTTCCTTTTCCCCCACTCCGAGTAAACCACCCCACTATGCCCATGCCCACACTGTAGCAGTCTCAGCGCCGTGATATCCCTTTGGGATGATTGTTAGCGCTCTACAAGAAACCTAAATAAAATAAATAAAATATGAGCGTGAGGGTGAAAATGGAGAGCCCGATAAGGATCCGTCTTGGTGCCTGCTTTTACGAACTGCTGGTGCAGAGCACCGGCAGGACCTGGCCCACTTAAAGCCCTGCATTAATCAGGGATTGAGGGTGAGGAAATAAATATTGCGCTGACCCTGCAACAAACTTTCAGTCTTACGATTAGGGTTGCCAGCTTATTATCTTGATGTCCCAGACAGTACCAAAATAAGCAGTCACCTAAAGCTGTATTTTCAGCACTTATATGTGCATACTTCGCACAGCAAATACAAATAGAAAGCACTTTTAATTGTGTCCTATGGCTGAATGATCCATGACTAATAATTTAAGGGAACAAAGATAGAGAAGTCACATTACAAATGAATACATACTTTTTTATTTATAACCCTATTTATTTAGTGTCTAGACAAGGTTTTTGCAGGCTCTTTAAACAACACATGGCTGGCATTTTTCTTTGGGCAACCATACTTTATATTCCTTTTCATGAAATTCATTCTCACACTACGGCAGTGAAAGTATAAATCCAAATGTAAGAAATAGGCAGAGTGGGGGCCCAGGAGGTACTGGAATCATTAAAAAAACAAAGCCTCGGTAACCAATTTATAAAGGTATGTAAATCTGCAAATGATCTTTAAAGACCTGTGAAAAACTCGGGCATTCCGGAGATGACTCCATACACTGCCCAGCCGAGCCCCCAGCAGCTCCATCTGCAGAAGCCGGGGCTGAGAGACACGACAGGGAGGCTGAAGCCCATTAAGCCCAATGGGCGTTGCGACCCTGGTCAAGAGCTGTACGGTTGAGTAGCTAGCCCGGTCCATCACATAGCATGGCATACAGTGAAAGCCTTGAAGTTTGCGACCATGAGCCGTATGTGTCACCGCACTCATTCAGCCATTCTTACATGTCCCACGAATGAGGGTAGGCAATGGAAACCAGTTATGAGGGACACAATATACCCTTCGCAGGGAAATGCTATAGGGTAGCATCTCTACCAATGATGTAAGTATAAGCAGGGACAGGTTGGTACTGTGGACACTCAGGCATTGGCCGAAGGGCCGGTGTCTCAGTGCCCTCTGTGGCCCGTGTTTTCCCCCTTTCCCATTCCACAGAGAGCACTGGATAGGGAGAGAAAAGCAGCCTCGCTGTCCTGCCGTTCAGTGATGATCAGCTGTGGCCTCTCCTTGAACCCCTACCCTGCCAAGCAGCCCTGAAACAGTGTTTGCATTAAAACCTTGCCCACAGCCCTTCTCATTCAGGGCATAGTGGGCGAGGAAGAATGGGTCTTGCTGTGGGGGCCAGGTGATGTTGGGAACTGGCACCATCTTCTCCATGGCTTGGCAGACCGTGAGCGCCTAGACACCTCCGGGTAGCATTGCGCATAATACATTGTTATAACATAACATAACCTTAGCCTCCCCCCACCCCCATGGATGGCTCAGCAGCGGTGTTTTTTGCTTTATCCTCTCTCCTGCCAGGCCGTTGCCTGAGGCAGTGAAGGACTGGGGAGGGCTGAGTAATTTACAAATAGCTGGGGCCTCGCTGTTTTCAGGTGCTCCTGCCCTGGAGGACTGGTAATACATTTTTAATAGATAGGGGCCTTTCTGTTTTTCAGTTGCTCAGCTTGTAGGACATTGTCACCTTGGCCCTTTGTCCTTCCCTAGAACAATATCCTCCCACTTACATTTCTTGTGTGTTTCATGAAAGGGTGGAGAAGTGTGGCTCAATGGTTAGAGCGGCAGACCCTGATGCAGAGATCTAGCCCAGGCCCAGGGTTCAATTTCCCACCTCGGCGGGTCTTGGGCTCAAAATTCCACGGACCTGATAATTCTCGCCTCGGTGCCTATTCCAATCATGGAGTCCCACTCTGCAACTCTGGGCAATAGCTTGCTTAATCTCCACAACAGCCCCCACAACGCTAAGGATGTCTGGCCTCCACCTTGGGGGTGGCCAGAAGTGGACACCTCACAGGGAAAGCCAGGATGGGTTCCACAGTGGTATTCGTACAAGCGCTTGAGACCCTTGCGGGTGAGTAGTGCGCTATACAAGTATCAATTTACATTTACATTTACCCCTGCGAATGTGGGCCCCGCCCCGCGAATGTGGGCCACTTTTTTGTCAGTGCCCGGGCCAAATTGGGATCCCAATCCGACCCTGAGTATAAGGCATGTAGTCCAGAAGTAGAATTCTGCTGCTACCAGCAAGTGTGAGGGCACAGCAAATACCCTTACTGTGGCTGAGGGTTTGGGGACACCTCATGTCAGCCTCGCCACACTATGTTGAAGATTGACTATGTTGAAATGTGGAGCACCTTCAGTGCACGCGAAGATCGTCGAACTTTTTTGACAATAAAAGCTGGCAAGAAGCACGGTGTTAGCAAGAAAATATATAACACGAAAGGATTGGACAGCTTTACAAACCCGTGTAAAACACCTCGATTCCGCCACTGAGGTCCGGGGAAATAAATACAAACTCTTGATTTATCAAACAATCTAGTTAAGTAACGAACACGTGATTAAAATGTGCAATTCCTGGCTCCGAAATCGGCGTTTCAGTCGCTAGCTCACATCTCTTGATTAGAATAAATAAGGACAGAGAACGCTGGGACTCCCGTCAGATGCAGCGCGGGGACTTTGAGTTTGTCACACAGGGCAGGTGCTGGGCAACGGAGCAGCAGCTTCATCAATCAGCATTAATGTCCTGTCAAAAACACAGGCTGACTTTCTACTGATATCCACAAGAGGGCAGCGTTGGAACGTACCGCGTATTGTTTTTCAGTCGTCTGTAGAAAGTGGGCCATATCTCTGCAGGGGGCCAGCGTAGTTAGCTGCCAGACGAATACAGTCTTGCACTGTAGTGTAGCGGAAATCCGAAGAGGCCATAAAAAAGTGTCTCAAATGTGGTGAAGACCCAACATATGAACGCATACACCTGTGTGCATGGGCGTCCGCGCGGGGAGGGGGAGCGGCAAGGAGGGGCGCTTGCTCCCCCCCCCCTGGATCACCAGGCCAGTCGTACTGGAGAAATTGAATGTGCTTATAATGGAATGGGACTGAAAGGGACAAAGGTGGCGTTTTTGTTTGCATATTGCTGAATAAACAGGCCCCATCGACTGCAGGGCCTAAACCTGCGGACAGCCTGTTCCAGGGTCGCCGTCCTCACTGGAAATAGGAATATGCTCTCCCTACAGTAAGCGTTAGAACAGCAATTGGGCTTTGTTTTCATTACACCAAGAAGTTTTTTTTTGTGTCTTATGTCGAACTGGTGATGTTTTTTCTACGTTACTGCTTTTTATGCTGGTGTGAACCAAACACTGGGAATATGTGTTCTGTGTGTTTTGTATCACTATTTACAACGGAAGGTGCTATAAGCTAAGCTTTAGATACAACACATTGGGTATGTTTGAAAGTAAGCTTGAAATGTACACATTTTCTTTTTATGGATGTATTGAAGACACATAAAGCTGGGCAGGCGGTCTATAGGGCAAGTTTCTGCCTACAGATCAAGACACCATTACTATAGTCTCATTTATTCCTCTTAGCTTTGTATGACCTTGGGCAACTCATTTCATCTGAGGGAGGGGGCAGGCAGTACTGTGTACACAAGGCAATGGAGCCATTGAGAGAAATAATTTGGACTAGCTACCTTTCACAATTATGCCTCTGCTAAATCTGCTGGAATGTCTTTCATGAACTTCCCTTTTGAGTATTAGATTTCAGTTGTGGTTTATGCTGCACCCGCGTTTGTGTTCAAATGTACAGCTCTGGATGCCACATAGCAAGGATCTCACACATCTGGAAGGAAGGTTGAGAATGAATTGTCTTGTGTCTCATCAGGGCCGGACTGGCTACCGGGCAGTTAGGAATGCTGCTGAGCTGGGGGCTGATTTCGTTAATGGGGACCTGCGTGAGCTAAACAAAATTCGTTTTGCTTTCCGTATTTCGAAGCTCACGCAGGTCTCCATGCTGCCCGGTAGCCAGTCCGGCCCTGATGAGACACAAGCCAATTCATTCTGAACCTTCCTTCCAGACGAGTGAAACTCATGGTCCTTGCTATGTGGCATCCAGATCTGTACATTTGAACACAAACGCGGGTGCAGCATAAACCACAACTGAAATCTAATACTCAAAAGGGAAGTTCATTGCAGTAAAATCAGGCAGCAGCTCGGCAGCATTCCTAACTGCCCGGTAGCCAGTCCGGCCCTGTGTCTCATTTGCCCTCGATCCATTTCTTGTTACAACCCGTGCTTACTTAAATTAAGATCTGTGTGGCAGTGAAATGCAGAGACATGGGGTACAGGGCTACAGGGTTGTTCCGGTTAGCTGTGAGCCCCGAGACCTGCTGCCGTGATTCTCCCCACCACTTTCAAATGTCACTAGCTGCCAGTGAGTGCAAAGCCCCAAATTCCACACATAATTCCTCAGTTATATGAAGAAAACTCATAATTGGAAGTATTTGTCTCACCAGATAAATAGCTCACTCACTCTCAGTATTGGTATTCTCACGGTTTAGTAAAATCTCAACACAATTTACTCTATTTGTAGTCGATGCCAAAGTCATAAACTGCATTTCCAGCAAAAAGAACTAAAAACACTGGCCGTGATTAACTACAGCGCTTTCGAAATTACGTTTTCAACAACAAAGTGCAATGACGATGCTTGTATTAACTGACATACATTGTGAAGTTTATTTTTCCCCAAAACTATACTATATTATTGATGAAAAAAATGTAATGTGTCCATCTGTAATGCAACTGGTGCTCATGTAAAGCGCTCTGATACCTTTAGGTCGAGTTTGCACTATATAAAACTACAATAAAAAAAGCAAGCCTTGCAGATGTTGTAGAGCTCTTTCAGTGTTCGAGGCGCTTCTAGGTTCAAATGCGTATACCTCAATTGGCTAACATTTCATTTCTGGAACACCTTTCCTGCTAAAAATAATAAACACCTAGCTATTCTCTACATTCTGATTTCAAGTGATTTCTGCTACAAAGTGTACTGGTTTGTTTAACCCCTTCCACACTCATGACGAGCTGGGCTCGTCATGCAGTAGCCTCCCAGCACGCTCATGACGAGCCCAGCTCGTCATGAATAATGGGTTTTTGCATATTCCAGCACAGGGCTGGAACTCATCGAGCATCGATGTGGTTAAGCAAATTGAGACCCTGCCTCTCACACTCCTTCACAGTTCACCTTATGCAATAATGTGCTGCCATACCCCTGCCTCATCACTGTTGGAGCATACCTCCAGATTGCACACACAAGACCAAAACTATTATTTATAGGCTGAATCGCAACCCACAGATGTAGTAGCTTAAACTAAATAATTTAAAGCAAGACAGAGTGGTCACAAAGTTTCCAGATTGGTTTTATTCACACCCAAAAACATTAGCGCTGCTTAACAGACTTTCCCAGTGAAACACTACTTTCATTTTTTCTTGTCGTTGAGTAGCAATTTTTCCTCAGGTGAGGAAGTTCACCTTTCCTGGAGGTACTGCAATATCTGGTTGATGCAGAAAATGTTTCATGTGATCTTATCAGCTGTTTTCCTTTTATTAGTTTATGAAATGTGCAGTGTACTGCAGTTTTATGTTCATGAATGTGGTCTTTTAAAACCATACTCCTTATGTTTTGTAAGGATTTAAGCAATGGAAATTGAAACGGGTCCCTTCCGGGCCCTGTAGTCATGTCCTTAGCTTTTCAGGCAAAAACACTAATTGATTTCTGAATAACGAGTGCACAAGCATTAAGGTAAGCATGTTGCTCCTGCTTACATTTCACATACTTTACTTAGTCTTGCATTCCCTGTGCGTGTCTGCTTTTTCCAGGAGGTTGTTACTGTTTTTTCAGAATATTACTCTTGTCTAGTGTATAATTTGAATTGAGTTGCTTCCAGGCGTTTTTATTGCGGGACACAATTGGATTGCATCTAAAGGCAGTGCGCGTTTCTTTTAGTGAAAGAGTATGGTGTTCAGTGGGGGATAAGATGTGGCAATATGGCCAGAGCTCCCGATTTTGAAACTGGGGAACCAGGTTCAGCCTTCTCTCCTGAGGGAGCACATTCCCATGCTAGACCTTAGAATGCCATGCTAGACCTTAGAAGCCTTGGTGTCTTAGCACCAGCATGTCCCTAGCTGTGGCAAGAGTGGGTTAAACTTGAAGGCCTGTCCACCATAATCCATACCGAAGTTCACCTTCAGTCTTGCGGGGAGGCCTAGGAAGCACCACACGATAGAGCAACAGTGACTCTGTCACTGAGGTCCCAGGACCCTGTGGCTAGTCTGCCTCACCCATTGGTACCTCCATTGGCCTTGTTTCTGCAGAAGTAGTGCAACTAACCAGGGATCGGCAATGCAGGATTAAAAAACTTTAGGGTCTCTGCTTCATGCACAAGCACTTTTAATATGTGCTGTCTGCTTTGGGGCCACAGAATTATGCAGCAATGGAGGACAAAATTTTGTCGCAGTGTTAACTAAATTATGCAGCATACATAGGGCTGCAGCGTAATGCGGTACATTTTCTGATGCCAACTGCTAGAAGGTGTGAATGATATCTACCAAAAGCCACAAAAGAAAGAGATGGCTGCAGCGCAATAACCGTATGGTGTATGAGATATATGCAGTCTGGTCCATACCCCTCATGGCTCCTCCTGCACCCAAGTGTTTCGTGTGCCCCACCTGGGACACATCATGTCGGAGAATGGTGATGATGTTGACATTTTGCCCCCCCCCCCCTGGAAAAATTTCTGTGGACGCTCATGCCTGTGTGGAGACCGCGTGGCACATCTGTGCACTGCGATATGCACTGTTCGCAGTAGGTCAAAGAGGTTTCGCACGAGTGGCGAAAAAAAAAATCATTTAAAAAAAATCGCCACAAATGTAATGTCTCTTGGCCGTTAAACAGAAGAAATGTCCACTTCCCCCGTTAACTGCACTTATTTTATTGATTTAGGGCAGATAAAAGGTCTGTATATAAATTATAGTCTGTAATCTGTAGTCTCCTCCCAGCTCCTTGTATTGAAGCAGCAAACCTGGAAGCTCTCTGCTTAGCAAAGTAGGTAAAATATTAGTACCAGCAATGCGAGCCTTCCACAGAAACAGAGAGAGTGCAGGAAACAGCCTTTAGCAGTGCAAGTGCAAGCTTCCTTCTAACACACAGAGCATGCGCAACACAAGAGGGACACTGCAAACTTTCACTGCTTTCAAATGGGAAGTAGCAAGGGAAGCTAGCGTCATGCATACGCTTAAAACAGCACAGTCAGCAGCACTGCAGCATTCGTGTACACAAAAAATAATGGGCATGTTAGACAGCAGTGGTGCAAGCCTCTCACACACAGATCAAGAACAGTACAGGAAGCAGCAGTGCAAGATTCTCTTACTCATACATACTCAGAGCATGCAGTGCACAGGCAGCAGCAGTTCAAGCCTCCTTCATACACAGAGCATTTACACTACAGGGAACAGAAGCACAAGCTTCCTTCTCTCACGCAGAAAGAGCATGATGAGCACAGGTAGAAACTGGAAGTAACACACAGCAGCAGTGCAAGCCTACTTCACCAAGTGCAAAGAAAACTCAACCACACCACGCATAGCTCTGCAAGCGGTGGAGTGCATTGGATACATGCTGTTCACATTCAGTGCCAGTGCCAGGTGCTTGTCTGCACTGTGCAATCATCGCGGACAGCACCATGCACAGCACAAGTGGGCGCTGCTTCCTTTCTGCCACTCAAGTAGATTTTTACTCGAGCTGCAGCTTTCTCAACATGAACAACAGTTTTTCAACGCGAGCAGTCGCGAGCATTCGTGACCACTCGTAATGAAAAATCTGAGCGCCTGCGTTGAGAAATCTCGCTGGGAGGTTGATTTTCCACGCTCGCACTCGCCAACTTGATGTTGACGATCGCCAACAAGGAAAAATCTCGTCAGGAGGTGGATTTTCCTCGCTTGCGTGCACCAACTTGACGTTGATGAACGCTAGCGAAGAACAGCATACCAGAGTTTTTCAGAACTCTGCGAGCCCTGCGTAATGGGGAGTGGGGAAATCTCCACAAACTCCGTGCGCTGAGTTCACCGCCCAGACTTAAGCTCAAGTTCAGTCAATCAATCAGTAAATCAATCAGGGTTCTTGTAGAGCACGACTAATCACCCATAAGGGTCTCAAGGCGCTAGGGGTGAGAGGGTTCTGAAGTTCAGTCCAAGAGCCAGGTCTTCAGGTCCTTACTGAATTGAGGCAGTGACGGTGATGGCCTGAGATGCAGAAGTGGGGAGTTACGGGTCCTTGCAGTGAGGTAGACGGATCTTCCTCCAGTCAAGGTCTGGCATATCCGTTGCAAAGTGGCCAGGGCCAGGTGGGCGGAGCGGCGATGTCTGGTGGGAGTGTAGAAGGAGAGGTGGTGGTTGAGGTATTCAGGTCCGATGTTATGGAGAGCTTTGTAGGTGTGCGTGAGGCACTTGAAGGTGATTCTTATGTTGATTGGAAGCCAGTGGAGGTCCCTCAGGTGACCGGTGATGTGGCTTTGGCGGGGAATGGCATTCCAAATATGGTACAATTTCTCTTGGAGTTTTTGGGTTGTGCCGGCATAGAGAGCGTTGCCAAAGTGGAGATTGCTGCTGCTGAGCGCCTAGGTGCCAATTTTCCTGGACTCAGTGGCGATCCATTTGAAGATCTTTCAGAGCAGGAAGAGAGTATGGAAGCAAGTGGATGATAAGGCATTGATTTGGTGGTTCATAGAGAGTGAGGAGTTGAGGTTGATGCAGAGTTTAAGAGAGTTGTCGGTGGGTGTGGGGGGGTTCTGAGTTCTACTGGCCACCAGGAGTCGTCCCAAGAGGAGGAGTGGATGAGGACTTCAGTTTTGTCGGAGTTGAGTTTGGCGGCTACTGCCTTCATCCCGTCATGGAGATTGCTCTTACGGCTGTAGGTTCATCAGTGAGGGAGAAAATCAGCTTTGTGTGGCCGGTGTGGGAGAAAATGTTGAGTCCATGGTTTCTGATGATTGCTGCAAGCAGGACCATGTAGATGTTGAAGGGGATGGGGCTCAGGGTGGAAACCTGGGAGACTCCGCAGCTGATCTCTGTACATTCTGAGAACGGAGGGAGCCTGATTCCGTGGGTTCGGCCTATTAAGAAGGAGGGGATCCACTGTAGCACTTTGCCGCAGATGTCTGCTTCAAGGAGGCAAGTGCAGAGGATGTGGTGGGAGACAGGTTTGAAGGTGGCGGAGAGGTCCAGGAGGATGAGGGCTGAGGTTTTGCCTCGGTCCAGGAGGGTGCGATGTCATCAGTAGCAGTGAAGAATGCAGTCTTGGTGCTGTGGTTGCCCCTGAAGCCAGATTATGAGGGGTCCAAGGTGTGGTTTGTTTTGATTAATTCTGTGTTTGGCGTTGATGGCCTTCTCAATGACCTTGGCTGGGAAGGGGAGCAGAGAGATGGGTCTGTAGTTCTGGCGGTCTGTCGGGTTGGCAGGGGGTTTCTTCAGCAGTGGGTTGATCTCTGCATGTTTCCAGTCTTCGGGGTGACAGATTTGATGGAGCAGTTGATGGTGCGGCAGAGTTTGGGGGCAATGGCAGTACCTGCACGGTTGAAAATCTGGTGAGGTCAGGGGTCGAAGGGGGCCCCAAAGTGGATTGCTTTCATGATCCCTATGGTGTTGTCAGTGCTAAGGGTGGTCCGGTTGAGCAGTGTCGACTGGGGTCATGAACATTCAGGTGCAGTGGCTGCTGTTGGGGTAGGTGGGTCCTTGGTTGCGACGCTGTCTTCGATATCTAAGCTCTTGTGGTGGAAAAAGGTGGTGCGGTTGTCGCAGAGATCTTGGGAGGGGGATTGTCTGTGGTGTCCGTGTAGGGTTTAGTCAATTCTTTGATCACAGTAAAGATTTCTTTGCTGTTGTGTGCATTGGCGTTGAGGCGTTCCTGTATGGCAGTTTTCTTGATGGTTCTGATGGGATGTATGTCAGTACAACGCGATCTTTTAGATCGCGGTACTTGACATCGCAGGTTTTACAACGCAAGTCGTTACAACGGCTTGCGTTGGAGGGCGTGGATTTAGGATTTTTTAAATTTTATATTCCAACACCAGTCCCCGTAACAGTAGGGAAGGTGTTGGACTATAAAATTAAAACATTCCTTGTCCCACAGCGCCATCCAGCGCAAGTCGTAGTAACGACTTGCGTTGTAATAGCTGCGGGGAAAAGGTCGTGCGGTGTAAACACCGCGTTGTTAATGACGTTTCCCGTTCTGATGAGGTGGTTGTGTGCTGTGACAGCGGTCTTGATGGCTGTGTGGTTTGCCGAGGTCTTGCTGCTACTACATCTTCTTTTGAGCCATCTGCAGATGCGCCTGTACTCTTGGAGGACAGGGGTAAACCAGTTGGCTTTCCCGGAGAGCTGCTTGATGGATGGTTTCCTAACTGGGGCCAGTATGTTGTTGCAGTCAGAGATCCATCGCTGGAGGTAGCGTGCTGAGGCATTGGTGGTTCAGATGCGGACGGGTGCAGACGAGATTGCCTTCAGTGTGCTTTTTGCACGCTAGCAGCACGCCCGCTGCGCGGCTGCCATTAAGTAGTCTTGGGGAGGAAGGAGGGCTGGTCAGCTGGGAGACGGGAATAGGCGTTGGAATGGGGTGGGCCGTGGGGAATGAGCAGAAGCAAGGGACAGAGACATGGAGTGAGGGGGAAAGGGGAAAAAAACTAAACCAGAGCAAAAATTGAAAAGACAGAAAAAGGATATAAAACAGAACAGAAAATAAAAGTCAGAAAAGGGCTAAAAAAACAGCAGAACAAAAACAAGAGGCAGGCGAAAACAGGAGAGCAGAGACAGGCTCAACCCTGGGTCACCAGGGACGAGGCACAGGCAGGAGCCTGCGGGTGGAGGAAGGGTCTGAACACTAAACCTAGCGCACAGAGGGTAGACAGCTACTAGGTGGAGCTGCGCAGCGGGGGAGCTACGCACACAGACGAGGTCACTGAGGTAGCTCCCCTTTCACATACACACAGCATGTAGTGCACAGGCAGCAGCAGTGCATGCCTCCTTAATACACAGAGCATGCACACTACAGGGGATAGCTTCCCTCTCTCATGCAAACAGAGCATGAAGTGCACAGACTGCAGCAGTGCAAGCCTTGCTCACGCACAAAGCATGTACATTACAGGGAGCAGAAGCACAAGCTTCCTTCTCTGAATGAATGAAAATAATTTGTAACGCGCAAAAACAATAACCCGAAGGTATCAAGGCGCCTAACAATAAAATCAGAAAGTAGAACCAATCATCCATCACACATAGGCTTGCAGGAAGAGGCGGGTTTTAAGTGCACCACGAAATGCCTGTAATGTGGGTAAGGACCTAAGATCCAAAGGGAGTTCGTTCCACCATTTAGGGGCAAGAGTGGAAAAGGCCCTGCCGCCCCATTTCGCTCTTCGTATACGAGGGGCTGAGAGAAGCAGTTTCCCGGAGGAACGCAAGTTCCTTCCAGGGATGTAGTTAAAAATGATGGAACTTACCCCAGAGTCACCATTTTTTGTGATGGCTCTATAGGTCATACATAGGACCTTGAACCGTACTCGGTGTTCTACCGGAAGCCAGTGCAGTGTTTTCCTGGCTAGCGTGGCCGAAGTACGCCTGGGAGCGTCCAAGACAAATCTTGCTGTGGCATTTTGGACCACCTGTAAGCGCTGCAGGAGGCTCTTTTTCAGCCCCGCATACAGCGCATTACAGTAGTCTAGCCGCGAGCCTATTAATGCCACAGCTACCTGATTTCTGGATTTTAATGATAGATATTTCCTAATCCTTCTAAGGGTATGGATTAGGCCCCAGCAGGTGGAGATGGTTCTACTCACCTGGCCATTCATATCCAGAACCGGGTCTATCATCACCCCCAGATTCTTGGCAGATGTTGTAGGGGAGGGGCAAGCTCCGAGCGAGTTAGGCCACCAACTATCTGACCAGATGTTATTGCTCCCTCCAAACACCATCACCTCAGTCTTCTCCCCATTCAGTTTGAGAGAGTTCTGGATCATCCAGTGACCAACCGCCTCCATACAAGATCTAAACTTGGAGGCGGTCTGCACATCTGAATGGGAGAGAGAGACGAGGATTTGGGTGTCATCAGCATAGGAAACTACCTCCATCCCATAAGATCTTATAAGTCTGGCCGGGGGGTCACATAGATGTTAAACAGGGTCGGACTAAGAGCCGACCCTTGAGGGACCCCACATGGCACAGATCGGGATGGAGATAGAAACCCGCCCAGTTTGACTCTTTGCTCCCTCCCAGCGAGGAAAGAGGTCAGTAGATCCAGGGCCGCCCCCCCCACCCCCACGTCCCTCAGACGAGATGTAAGTACTGAGGGAGAGAGGGTGTCGAAGGCGGCAGTCAGATCCAAAAGGACCAGGAGGGTGGTCTGGCCCCCATCCACTGTCCTACGGATGTTGTCAAGCACAATGGTGAGGGCCGACTCGGTGCTATACCCCCTCCTAAATCCATGCTGGGAGGAGTCCAAGCAGCCCGCGCATTCCACAAAAGCCGCAAGATGCTTGTTCAGATGAGCTTCAAGCATCTTTGCCGGAGCAGGAAGCAACGAGGCACAGATGTTCTATTTCTTTGCCATGTAAAAACAAGGTGGGGACTTCAGGAATGTGGCCTTGGTGTATCTTACACTCCCTTCAGCCTCTGTGCTTGAACCTGGGCCGTCATTCCTGATCAAAGGTTGTATAGCACTCTCTTTGCACTTGACGGTGAGTAAATTCTTTGTTTTTCGTAGATGGTTGTTGTTGCTTTCATCTTTTTGCATCATATGAATAATCACTGTGTTTGGGCGTGGTGAGATCCCTCTGCTGGCAGCCTTACCAGCAAGTTTCTGGTGGACTTCTTGAGTGTGCTCCTCTGCAGGGCCTTCAACTTCTTCGATGGCCCAGACAGAGCCTGAAGTGCGCAGGTGGAAGCTGGAAGTAACAGACAAAAGGAGTACAAGCCTCCCTCACACACATACACAGAGCATCCAATGCATAGACAGCAGCAGTGCATTCCTTCATCATACACAGAGCATGTACACTGAAGGGAGCCGATGCACAAGCTTCCCTCTCTCATGCAGACAGAGCATGACGTCCACAGGTAGAAGCTGGAAGTAATAGACAGCAGCAGTGCAAGCCTCCTTCATATGCAGAGCACGAACAGTACAGGAAGCAGCAGTGGAAGGTTCCCTCGAGCATAGAGCATGTACATTACAGGGAACGGAAGCACAAGCTTCCCTTTCTCTCATGCACATAGATCATGTAGAACAAAGGTAATAGCTGGAGGTAACAGGCAGCAGTGAAAGCCTCCTTCATAGGCAGAGTATGTACATTACAGAGAGAAGAAGCACAAGCTTCCTTCTCTCTCAAGCACACAGTGCATGTAGAGCACAGGTAGCAGCAATAACGGGCAGCAGATGTACAAGCCTCCCTCACATGCAGAATATTTCCATTACAGGGAGCAGAAGCTACATTGCAAGCTTCCTGTAGCGCCTTGAGATTATGCACACTAGGACCTTTGCATTTCTGGGAAGACTCTAAGCATGGATTAAGTAATCTACTGGGAGGTGTTAAGGCGTGGTTATAGGAGTAATGATGCAATGCGTGCAGTGTGTGGTTGTGTGTTGAAGAATTAAGACTTATATTGCAGAGCTCTGTGTGCAGCATATTTTATTTGCATACTCCTGGGATGGGGAGGACTCTACAACTTGCGACGAGTAGGGGATAAGTGTCCAGAAGAAACAAAGCTGGTCTCCCTGAGACTATGCATTGGTACAGCAAACTATTTGTGCATGCCACGTGTGCCCCGAATCAATGCAAAGCAGTCTGACATTGGAGTATGTGGAGTCAAAGCCAATCTCTAGGCCATACTGGGCCATCGAAGAAGTTGAAGGCCCTGCAGAGGAGCACACTCAAGAAGTCCACCAGAAACTTGCTGGTAAGGCTGCCAGCAGAGGGATCTCACCACGCCCAAACACAGTGATTATTCATATGATGCAAAAAGATGAAAGCAACAACAACCATCTACGAAAAACAAAGAATTTACTCACCGTCAAGTGCAAAGAGAGTGCTATACAACCTTTGATCAGGAATGACGGCCCAGGTTCAAGCACAGAGGCTGAAGGGAGTGTAAGATACACCAAGGCCACATTCCTGAAGTCCCCACCTTGTTTTTACATGGCAAAGAAATAGAACATCTGTGCCATGTGGGCTGCATGGATCGAAACATTTGATGATTTATAGACGCGCTGGAAGAAAAAGATGATAAGAAAATCATTAAATAGCTGAAAAACCTTGCCGGCGATGGAGTGAAAGCAAGTCTCACAAATTAATGCAATGTCGTACCAAAAGATAAAAGAAGCGTTGGAAGCCAAGCTCAATCCGACACCAAATGTAGACTATGAAAGGTACATCTTCAACAAAGCACGACAACGGGCTGGTGAAACGATGGATGAGTTTGCTGAAAGACTTGGCGCACTTATCAAACACTGTAAAATCTGTGATTTCAATGATGAAAAAGCCATGTGCCTCAGTCATTGATGATTGTCTCACAGATTATTTCAGAAGATGTATGTGGATAGATTCACTCAGTTTCGATAAAATGCTAATGGCTGCGAGGGCTGAGGAATCTGAAGATCTACGTACTGCTGATATTGAAGCAGGAACGGCGCACAATGAATGTACATTGATCATGAAAAGTAAGCATAAACACAGAACAGATGTGCACAAGTCAATGTCTACAAAGAAGAAGTTATGCTGCAGGTGTGGGTTTTAATTTCCCCATGAAGGTCAATGTACAGACATGCAAAGGCTATGGGAAAGAACCACTTTGTTACGGTCTGCAAAGCGAAAGAGAAACCAAATCATCACAGCAAGAAGAGAAAATGGGTGCCAGAAGGTTTACAGAGCATTTTCGCCACGCCCATAAGGTCAAAAGGCAACATCAGTTACAACAAGTAGGAACAAAGCAAAGTTGATTGCCGTCAAATTTATTATACAAATGTTCTTCAATGTCAGTATCACATGTTAGTGAAGAAGACAGATATGTGTTGATGATATCTTCCAAAGAACAACATGCACATCTAGGATTAGCTGTTTTCAAAGAAGATCAAAAGAGAAGCACCAAACATAGCAAAAAGTTTCATTGGGACACTGCCCTAAAATTAAATTAAAGGTGATCAGTTGCCCCATAACCTTCTTTATAGACAGTGGTGTATTGATTAAAAGCATGCTGGTAGATATACTTCACAACGTATCTCCTGTGCCATGCCTTACCCCATCAAACACAAATGTATTCACATAGGCTCCATCTAAACCGTTACAGAGTCAAGGGTCATATACAGCAACCATGAGACATAAAACAACATCAGTGCAAGCACCGATTCATGTCCTTCCGGAATCATCATCGAGTGCATGCCTACTTAGCTTTCTTAGGCTGCTGACATGGGACTGATATTTCTCAATTACAACATCCGTGCTCAGTCTGAAACTGCGAGCCCGTTCTCGTCATTGTTTCATGGGCTAGGAAGGCTCAAGACAGTAAAAGTGCATCTTCATATTAATGAAGAGATTCACCCTGTTGCCCAAAGGCCCTGCAGAGTTGTTTTCCACTTACAATAAGTCATTGAGAAAGAACTCTAAACCTTGTTGAAACATGACATAATTGAACGCTCCATCAGTCCTACACCATGGGTTTCACTCATAGTTGCGGTGCCAAAATAGGACAGTTGAGGTGCAGTGCACATTTGCGTTGATATGCGCCAGGCCAACAAAGCAATTGAGAGAGAAAGACATCCTCGTCTCCACATAGCAGACATAATCATGCAGCTGATTTGAGCCAAATTCTTCTCCCGCCTTGGCCTGAACTAAGGATACAATCAACTAAAGCTGGAAAAGAACTGTGGGTACAGTACTACTTTTTCAACTGATGTTGGTCTGTTCAGATACAAAAGATTGAGTTTTGTTGTATCTTCCACTTTGGAGATATTTCAGGATGTCATCCGCAGAGTAATTCAACTTGTCATGCATACTTTCAATTACAGTGACAACATACTGGTATTTGGGACAACACAAAAGGAGCATGGCAAGACCCTTACACAAGTGTGGCAATTATCTGCTGACACAGGTCTCACTTTGAATACACCAAAGTGTGAGTTTAACCAAACAAAACTCAAATATTTGGGCAATTGTTTTCTGATGGGGGAACGAGTTCTGACCCAGATAAAGGGGAAAAAACTAAACCAGAGCAAAAATTGAAAAGACAGAAAAAGGATATAAAACAGAACAGAAAATAAAAGTCAGAACAGAAACAAGAGACAGGCGAAAACAGGAGAGTAGAGACAGGCTCACCCCTGGGTCACCAGGGACAAGGCACAGGCAGGAGCCTGCGGTGGGGGAAGGGTCTGAACACTAAACCTGGAGCACAGAGGGTAGACAGCTACCAGGTGGAGGTGCGCAGCGGGGGAGCTACGCACACAGACGAGGTCACTGAGGTAGCTCCCCTTTCACACACACATACACAGAGCATATAGTGCACAGGCAGCAGCAGTGCATGCCTCCTTAATACACAGAGCATGCACACTACAGGGGATAGCTTCCCTCTCTCATGCAAACAGAGCATGAAGTGCACAGACAGCAGCAGTGCAAGCCTTCCTCACGCACAAAGCATGTACATTACAGGGAGCAGAAGCACAAGCTTCCTTCTCTCAGGCAGACAGAGCCTGAAGTGTGCAGGTGGAAGCTGGAAGTAACAGACAAAAGGAGTACAAGCCTCCCTCACACACACATACACAGAGCATGCAATGCATAGACAGCAGCAGTGCATTCCTCCTTCATACACAGAGCATGTACACTACAGGGAGCCGATGCACAAGCTTCCCTCTCTCATGCAGACAGAGCATGACGTCCACAGGTAGAAGCTGGAAGTAATAGACAGCAGCAGTGCAAGCCTCCTTCATATGCAGTGAACGAACAGTACAGGATGCAGCAGTGGAAGCTTCCCTCATGCATAGAGCAAGTACATTACAGGGAACAGAAGCACAAGCTTCCCTTTCTCTCATGCACATAGAGCATGCAGAACAAAGGTAGTAGCTGGAAGTAACAGACAGCAGTGAAAGCCTCCTTCATAGGCAGAGTATGTACATTACAGAGAGAAGCAGCACAAGCTTCCTTCTCTCTCAAGCCCACAGTGCATGTAGAGCACAGGTAGCAGCAATAACGGGCAGCAGATGTACAAGCCTCCCTCACATGCAGAACATTTACATTACAGGGAGCAGAAGCTACATTACAAGCTTCCTGTAGCGCCTTGAGATTATGCACACTAGGACCTTTGCATTTCTGGGCAGACTCTAAGTATGGATTAAGTAATCTACTGGGAGGTGTTAAGGCGTGGTTACAGGAGTAATGATGCAATGCGTGCAGTGTGTGGTTGCGTGTTGAAGAATTAAGACGTATATTGCAGAGCTCTGTGTGCAGCATATTTTATTTGCATACTCCTGGGATGGGGAGGACTCTACAACTTGCGACGAGTAGGGGATAAGTGTCCAGAAGAAACAAAGCTGGTCTCCCTGAGACTATGCATTGGTACAGCAAACTATTTGTGCATGCCACGTGTGCCCCGAATCAATGCAAAGCAGTCTGACATTGGAGTATGTGGAGTCAAAGCCAATCTCTAGGCCATACTGGGCTATCGAAGAAATTGAAGGTCCTGCAGAGGAGCACACTCAAGAAGTCCACCAGAAACTTGCTGGTAAGGCTGCCAGCAGAGAGATCTCACCACGCCCAAACACAGTAATTATTCATTTGATTCAAAAAGATGAAAGCAACAACAACCATGTACGAAAAACAAAGAATTTACTCACCGTCTAGTGCAAAGAGAGTGCTATACAAGGTATGACGGCCCAGGTTCGAGCACAGAGGCTGAAGGGAGTGTAAGATACACCAAGGCCACATTCCTGAAGCCACCACCTTGTTTTTACATGGCAAAGAAATAGAACATCTGTGCCATGTGGGCTGCATGGATCAAAACATTTGATGACTTTATAGACGCGCTGGAAGAAAAAGATGACAAGAAAATCATTAAATAGCTGAAAAACCTTGCCGGCGATGGAGTGAAAGAAAGTCTCACAAATTAATGCAATGTTGTACCAAAAGATAAAAGAAGCGTTGGAAGCCAAGCTCAATCCGCCACGAAATGTAGACTATGAAAAGGTACATCTTCAACAAAGCACGACAACGGGCTGGTGAAACGATGGATGAGTTTGCTGAAAGACTTGACTCACTTATCAAACACTGTAAATTCGGTGATTTCAATGATGAAAAAGCCATGTGCCTCAGTCATTGATGATTGTCTCACAGATTATTTCAGAAGATGTATGTGGATAGGGACACTCAGTTTCGATAAAATGCTAATGGCTGCGAGGGCTGAGGAATCTGAAGATCTACGTACTGCTGATATTGAAGCAGGAACGGCGCACAATGAATGCACATTGATCATGAAAAGTTAGCATAAACACAGAACAGATGTGCACAAGTCGATGTCTACAAAGAAGAAGTTATGCTGCAGATGTGGGTTTTAATTTCCCCATGAAGGTCAATGTACAGACATGTAAAGGCTGTGGGAAAGAACCACTTTGTTACGGTCTGCAAAGCGAAAGAGAAACCAAATCAGCTCAGCAAGAAGAGAAAATGGGTGCCAGAAGGTTACAGAGCATTTTCGCCACGGCCATAAGTTCAAAAGGCAACATCAGGTACAACAAGTAGGAACAAAGCAAAGTTGATTGCCGTCAAATTTATTATACAAATGTTCTTCAATGTCAGTATCACGTGCTAGTGAAGAAGACAGATGTGTGTTGATGATATCTTCCAAAGAACAACATGCACATCTAGGATTAGCTGTTTCAAAGAAGATCAAAAGAGAAGCACCAAACGTAGCAAAAAGTTTCATTGGGACACTGCACTAAAATTAAATTAAAGGTGATCAGTTGCCCCATAAGCTTCTTTATAGTCAGTGGTGCATTGATTAAAAGCATGCTGGTAGATATACTTCACAACTTATCTCCTGTGCCATGCCTTACCCCATCAAACACGAATGTATTCACATAGGCTCCATCCAAACCGTTACAGAGTCAAGGGTCATATACAGCAACCATGAGACATAAAACAACATCAGTGCAAGCACCGATTCATGTCCTTCCGGAATCATCATTGAGTGCATGCCTACTTAGCTTTCTTAGGCTGCTGACATGGGGCTGATATCTCTCAACTACAACATCCCTGCTCAGTCTGAAATTGCGAGCCCGTTCTCGTCATTGTTTCATGGCCTAGGAAGGCTCAAGACAGTAAAACTGCATCTTCATATTAATGAAGAGATTCACCCTGTTGCCCAAAGGCCCTGCAGAGTCGTTTTCCACTTACAATAAGTCATTGAGAAAGAACTCTAAACATTGTTGAAACATGACATAATTGAACGCTCCATCAGTCCTACACCATGGGTTTCACTCATAGTTGCGGTGCCAAAATAAGACAGTTGAGGTGCAGTGCACATTTGCGTTGAGATGCGCCAGGCCAACAAAGCAATTGAGAGAGAAAGACATCCTGGTCTCCACATAGCAGACATAATCATGCATCTGATTTGAGACAAATTCTTCTCCCGCCTTGGCCTGAACTAAGGATACAATCAACTCAAGCTGGAAAAGAACTGTGGGTACAGTACTACTTTTTCAACTGATGTTGGTCTGTTCAGATACAAAAGATTGAGTTTTGTTGTATCTTCCACTGTGGAGATAAATCAGGATGTCATTCGCAGAGTAATTCAACTTGTCATGCATACTTTCAATTACAGTGACAACATACTGGTATTTGGGACAACACAAAAGAGCATGGCAAGACCCTTACACAAGTGTGGCAATTATCTGCTGACACAGGTCTCACTTTGAATGCACCAAGGTGTGAGTTTAACCAAACAAAACTCAAATATTTGGGCAATTGTTTTCTGATGGGGGAACGAGTTCTGACCCAGATAAAGTTCAAGCATTTTCATCTACTTGCCCTCCACAAGATGTCACACTGCTGTGATCCTTGATAGGCATGGCTAGTTATTGCTGATGGTACATTTGTGATTTTGCCTCAGTGAATGTCCGATTGAGAAAAACGTCCCATTCCAGTGGTCTCCAAAATGCGACCAAAGTTTCAAAGACATAAAACGTGATTGAAAATGCAACTGAAATGGCCTACTTTAAACCCAATTTACCTACTGTGTTCATAGTAGATGCAAACTCGATGGGGCTGGAGTTAATCCTTGCTCAATGCAATGGCCATCCGAATGCCCTGAAGCACATTGCATCCTATGCCAGTAGAAGCCTACCTGAAACAGACCTTGCCTACTCTCTGACAAGGTAAGTCTGGTTGTAGTGTATGTTTGCAAACATTTTCATGTGTTTTTATACAGGAAACATTTCACTATCATCGCAGACCACCAGGGATTGCTCACTCTCTTTTGAAACTCTAAACCTAAGATGTCCCCTCATATCGAGAGATGGGGATTGCGACTGCGAGAGTATGACTATGTGATTCTACTCGAGCCGGGGAAGGATCAAACCCTGCCGACTACTTTTCACAAGTGCCACTACATCACCACAGTTCAACTTCCTAAGCTTCTGAATAGTATATCAACTTCATTGTAAGGTCCAGCACGACAGCAGCTCTATCCATTGAAAAAAGTTTTGCTGTCACGAACGCAGATAAGGACATGCTCATCCTTAAAGACATCATTAGAATGCAATCTTGGAAGAAAAGTGTTCGACCCTTTGATGTAGATGTTGAATTTTTAAAAAATCTAAAATTTACAAGAAGAGCTATTTGTCATCTTAGAAGGTATCATACTGAGAGGCTTCAGAATCGTCCATTCTGTAAGCCTGAGGTAGCAAATTATTGAACTGGCCCACGAAGCACATCATGGCATTGTAGCCATCAAAACAGCCCTAAGAGACCAAGTGTGGTTCCCTTGCCTACATGAATGAGCTGAGAAAGAGCTGAAAGAATGGCACCTTTCTAACTGTTTATCCCCCAATGTGACACAGCATTCATTGACAATGTCTGACCTTCCTGCTCATGCCTGGTAGAGGGTTGCAGTTGATTTCTTTGGGCCTCTAGTAAATTGATATCTTCTCTTGGTATTCATTGATGAATAGTCACGTTTTGCTTTGGTTGAAGACTTGTCATTGGCAACCCATGACAAAGTCATTGAGCAGCTTGATAGCATCTTTTCAGCGTGGGGCATCGTCACTGTTCTCAAATATGTCAATGCCCACCTTTCAATAGCAAGGAGTTCCTTGTTCAACTCAGTATCACGCATCAAAATAGTACACCTCTCTGACCAAAAGTCAATAGTGCTGTTGAATGATTCGTGGGATCTTCAAGAAGGTAATTCAGCAAGCATCGATAGAGGAAATTGATCTCAACCAAGCCATATGTCAGGCCCTTCGTGCCTATCGATCAACTCCTCATACCACAACTGGAGAGAGCCTTGCCACCTTGCTATCAGAACCAAACTACCCGAATGGACATCCCATTGATCAACAAAAGCAGATAAGGTTTGTGTCACAGACGCTTCTCGAAAGTGCAAGATGAAAACATATGCTGATCATCGCCGACACAAAGAGGAAAAAAACTTCGGAAAAGGCTACTGGTCAAACAGAAAAGAAATCGACCCACCATTTGATGTCGACCCTTTGAGGTTTGTAACGTGCAAAGGACACATGGTAATAGCGCATCGTCCTAGAAAGTCTATCACACTGGACTCGTCACACTTTAAACACCTACCTTGATGTTTATCAGCCCCTGATATCATGAGTGAGGTGATCCCACATACCTGTCCAGATCAAGCATCTGAACCAATGTCTTCGGTGTCTGATCAAGGTACCTCTCAACTACCTCATACCACCTGATATGGCCGACCAGTGTAAGCACCGCAACGACAACTCATTGAGTGGACGAAGGTGGCAGGGGGATAGTTACTAAGGATCAGGGCATTTGCATAAACTGGGATCAAATGATACTAGAGTCCTTTGTTGGAAATCTCCATAGTATCTATGAATATGACTTTCGTACTTGTTTAGGAATGGATCAGCGTGATGATGAGGTCTTGTCTGACTTTCATAGGATTTGCTGGCAGGTGGCCAAAGCCCTTAGTAAACTTGCTGGGAAGAGGATCTTTGAGCGGGAGAGATGGTTTGATCAATCTTGCTCAAGGGCCCACCAGAGCTAGATGAGAGCTTTGAGCCTTACCCCTAGGATAGAAATGAGATAGCAAAGACGAGGAAAGGTTATAAACAAGCCCTGCTTACCATGAAAACAGATTCTAAAACAAGAACATGGGATGATCTCCTATAGTTTAAAATTCTGAACAATAGTGCAAAATTCTTGGAGGTGGTCAATAGGCCTTTTTTCAAGGAATCTAGAAAGGATACAATGGATTGTATTATCCCTTCGGACATCTGGGTCTTACAGTTCCAGGAAATTTACTATAATGCCATGGACGGGACACAGTCAGTGGAACAGGATGCATGGTGCTGGATTATACTCTGGGGTTAACGGAGGAGGAGACATTTGTTGCCATAGTAAAAATGCCCAGTACTACGGTATCTGGCCCTGATGGGGTACCTGCTGATTTATTTAAGCCTGAACTACAAGTATGGGCAAAAATGTTGCCTCATGTAAGTAGGTTATACTGCCTGCAGGAAAGGTATTCTACAGTCCTGGTCCAAGGACATAATTGTCCCTATGTTTAAAAAGGAGTCAAGATCAGACCCGAAATGCTATTGACTATTTAGGTATTGGTGAAAGTGTTCCTAGCCGGGTTAGTGGATTGGTATGAGCAGAAGCAGAAGCACAGCCTTTCCTCTCTCACGCAGACAGAGCATGAAGTGCACAGGTAGAAGTTGGAAGTAACAGAAATCAGAAGTGCAAGCCTCCTTCTCATGCAGAGCATGAACAGTACAGGAAGCAGCAGTGTGCGTTTCCCTCACACACAGAGCATGTTCACAACAGGGAGCAGAAGACAAGCTCCCCTTTCACACACACATACACACATCAGCTGCCGGTGCAGGTAAGCATGGTGGGGCGAGGCAGGGTGAGGTGGGGTAAGGGTTTAAGTTGACAGACAACGGAATAGGGAAAATAAATAAATAATTAAATCCTGTTACGTCTTCTGTCAAATTACCCCACCGGGCCCCACCGCCCCTCCACGCTTACCTGTGCCAGACACTGTTGCAGACACAGAGCATGCAGTGCACAAACAGCAAGAGTACAAGCTTCCCTCATGCACCGAGCATGTACACTACAGGAGCGCCACACAAACTTCCCCCCCTCTCACACACACACAGTAGCAGTGCAAGCTTCCCTCACACTAAGAGCATGTACAATACATAGAGCAGAAGCACAAGCTTTCCTCTCTCATGCAGAGCACAGGTGGCACCAGTAAAAGACAGCAGCAGTGCAAGCTTCCCTCACACACATAGTATGTACATCACAAGGTGTAGAAGTACAAGCTTCCCTCTGTCACGCAGATAGAGCGTGAAGTGTACATGCAGCAGCAGTAACAGACAGCAGCAGTGCAAGCCTCCTTCATACCCAGCAGTATAGAAGCAGAGGTTCTGCCACACAGAGGTAATTACTTCTGATCAGTGGAATATATCCACTTAAATGAAGGACTATCAATTAATGATACATATAAACACCTTTCAAAACAAACATTTAGAAATGACAACAACACTGTTTATTTGATAACAGTTAGAGATGACCGATGTATTTAAAGAAATATGTTGTCTGTGCTTAGTACATAAGAACATTCAGACCAAATACAGACTATGGACAATGTTTTGTGACTATATATACATGTGTACGAATGTGCCTCAAAATGATACAGGTGCTATGACAATAGATAATAAAAGACAAGCAACACAATTAACATATATACACATGAGTTTGTATTAGCATCCAAATACAGTTGATGCACTTAGAAAAGACATTTGTTTTCCATCTTGTCTTATACATGTCTGGTTAGGTATACATGTCTGCTTTTGTTCATATCACGTCGACGTTTCGACCCAACTGAAACGGGTGTAAGTGGGCAACGTCACAATGGGGTCTTCATCAGGACTAAGAACAGTTTGGTGCGCAGCCTGTAGGGTTAACTTCTCAGGATAGGGGAAACGCGAATGATCCCTTCTCATAAATTCAATCCTCAAAAAACATATGCACTCTTCCAAATCCATTATCATGAATAAGCCAGTTAATGTGCTTCCTCTTGGATGGAGTAAGTAAATAAATGGACCTTCCAGGTAAGAGAGCTCAAAGTGCTTCCCCAATACCGCTGGCAGCTGAAAAATCAGTGTTGCTCAAAGAACCAAGTCTCTCATACCTGGAGGATCATTATGTATTTGGTCTGAATATTCTTATGTACTAAGCACAGACGATTTATGTCTTTAAATATATCGGTCATCTATAACTGTTACCAAACAAACAGTGGTGTCATTTCTAAATGTTTGTTTTGAAGGGTGTATATATGTAACATTAATTGATAGACCTTCTTTTAAGTGGATATATTCCACTGATCAAAAGTAATTACCTCAAACGTGGCTGAACCTCTTCTTCTATACTCTACCATACTGCTGTAATTCCCCAGGTTCTGCATGTTAATGGCACACCCCATTATTATTAATGATCCTTCATACGCAGAGCATGTACAATACAGGGAGCAGAAGCACAAGCTTCCCTTTCACACACATACATACACAAAGCATGCATTGCACAGACAGCTGCAGCTCAAGCCTCCTTCATACACAGAGCATGTACAACACAGGGAGCAGAGGCACAAGCTTCCCTCTCTCATGCTAACAGAGCATGTGGAGCACAGGCAGCAACTGGAAGTAACAGACAGTAGCATTGTAAGCCTCCTTCACACGCAGGGCCTGAACAGTACAGGAAGCAGCAGCACATGTTTTCCTCACACACATAGTATGTGCATCACAAGGTGTAGAAGTACAAGCTTCCCTCAGTCATACAGACAGAGCATGTAGAGCACAGGCAGTAACAGACAGCAGCAGTGCAATCCACCCTCACACACTTAGCAAGTGCAATACAAAGAGTAGACGTAAAAGCTTCACTATGTCACAAAGACAGAGCACGTAGAGCGCAGGCAGACATAGTAACAGACAGCAGCAGTGCAAGCTCCCCTCAAGCACAGAGTATGAGTAGTACAGGAAGCAGCGGTATATTTTTTCCTCAAACACAGCAGCAATTCAAGCAGCTGCAGGGCATGCTCGTATCACACAGAGTATGCATAGCACCGGCACTTAATATTTCCTCCGCAGACAGGAAAGATGCATAGCGGACAACAGTCATGCAATGTTCTCTCACAGAGCATGTGCAGTATAAATGACAGTTTCCTTCCTAGCATTTATGCGCTTTGATGGTTTTTGATCATTCCGTGACTTACCAATGAGGCACTGGATTTGTTTATGACCCAGAGATGCCTCCAGAACCGGTTCGCCCTACAGGCTCACACTCATTTACCTTTATGGAAACGTTGCAAGAAAAAGTCCTTCAACGCCTCATCGGGGGTAGAAAGTGCTATGTAAATTCCACTATAATATAATACAATCAAGAGAGAAGTAAATTTCACTGCGCAGATTAAAGTACAGATGCTGCTTTAATTGTTCAACAAATGAAGTGCTCCCCATGTGTAACAATAAAAAGATAGATAGACAGATGGATGGGCTGGTTGAAGGACAGACAGCCAGAGCAAAGGGTATAGAGCATGTGGGTTATAGAGACAGAAAAACAAGAACATCGAGAAAGGGAGAACAAAAAAAAGAGACCGGATCGGTGCAGGAAATTACCATCTTTTGCATGGTATAACCCAAGATTTTTGCTTCACTGCCCTTTTTTTCTGAACCTGTTTTTGTTGGCATTAGGACTCTGTGTAAGTTATTCCTGCTAACTAGTGGTAGAGTCCTTGTTCTCTTCCTTTCAAACATGGTAACATTGGTACAGACCTAAATGGCACTTTTTTTAACCTAAAAGTGCCTAGTAAATGGTGCTACATTTACATAAGGCCTGCAAATTAAATGCTACAAGGGGGCACCAGCACTCATTGTGCCACCCACAGTAGCACTCTAAAACCTGCCTCAGGCCTGCCACTGCAGCCTGTAGAGCACACTGCAATTAAACTGCCTTATAAACCTACAAGAATTAATTTTTTTACCAGGTCTGAACCTTCCTTTTTAACACTTATATAAGTTATCCCTCAGGTAGGCCCTAAAATCCCATAGGGCAGAGTGTAAGGTATTTAAAAAGTAGGGCATGTGTACTTAAGTTTTACATGTACTGTCACTGAAAATACCCTAAAGTTGTTTTTCATTGTAGCAAGACTAGCTCTCTCTTAGACTAATATTCGGTTACCTTATTACTCTAAATAAGAGACAACCGTAGATTGGGAGCAGAGACAAAATCACTTCTTCCACTCATTTGAATTGTAATTTAAAACCCTCTTTAGTGGTTAGGTTGGAGTTTAAGTTACTATTCTGCAAAAATGCCTCTTTTAGAGAGTTGGTAATTTCTGTCTAAACCAAATGTGCCTTTCTGCCAGTTTCCAGGGCCACATGACTGTTAATGGCTCTCCTGTGGTATACTGTGTATTCCTTCCAGACAGGGGACAAAAGGGCCTGGGTGTGGGGGAAGGGAGTTATTTTCCTGAGCAGGATGGCCTAGGCCTTAGTATTCCCCCTAATGGAGCAGAATGGCCTTGGCAGTTGCACTCAGCCCTTCCTGAGCTTAAAGGGATAGCCTGAGAAGCTCTGTTCAGAAAACTCCTGGACCTGTAGAGACTCAGAACAATGACTGCCCTGAAGTTTAAAGCCTGAAGGAAAACTGTAGCTGTTTGCATTCAACCGAAAACCCCAAATGTGACTCCAAGGAACAGTTGGCTGACCTCCTGTTTGAGCTACAGGGACACAATGAGCTTCTAGATGCCTTCCCAGCAATTGCCCAGCTGGCCAGTACCAACTGGACCTGCCTGAATCCTGCTGCTGGAGTGAGTTATTACCTCCGAGAGGAGCTTCCAAATTCTTTGTTATGTTATGTTATGTTATGTTATGTTATGTTATTTATTTTTTTATATAGCGCGCGGCGACTCAAAAAGAGTATCCCGGCGCTTTAGCAGCAAGACCTATGACGAGATAACATAACACAGCTGTAAAACAAAAAAAAGGGGAGCTCAATAAAAAAGGGAACAAAGCCTATAAAGTAAACAACCAGGTCTTTAGACCCTTCCTAAAAGCAAGTAGACTGGTGGCGCCCCGAAGTGTCAGCGGCAGAGAATTCCACAGCTGTGGTGCCAACAGTCCAAAGGAGCGACCTCCAATGCGAGTGTGACTTTTGGCTTGTGTGAGAATGTATTTTTTCAGCCTCAAAACTACAGGAGCCGGGCTACAGGTGAAAAAGCAGAGGTTCTGAGCTTTTCGTGCTAAAAAGAAGAGTCCTGTCTCCTCACAAACTCAAGCAGACTTCACAGAGGCTAGTATCCAACTATCGATATAACCTTGAGTGGATGGATGATAGAAATGCCATTTGTAGAGCGCAACAGCTACCTCCAACAAAGTGTCCCAGTGCTTAGCCCAGCAGCATCATCGTGCATTCGAGTTAGGTTAGACTTCTCTGAAAGCAAAGGCTTTCAATCCTACTTCAAAAGCATGTTCAGAGTAAGACTTTCTTCTCTCTTTCGACAAAGATTAGCACAATTTCGCTGCCATAAAAAGAAGAGTGACGACCAGACCTTTTTTGAGAAATATATGGATGCAGACCCCGTCCTGATTAGAGGAGCAAAGACCGGTGCTTGGAGTGTACCTTCTGAAATTATTCTGCAAATAACGAGGCACTTTTTTATGCAGAACTCCAATAGTGATTAGCATGGCTTTGAATTTAATCCTTTGAGTAGCATATAGCTAATTGAGCTACGTAGGATTCCACCTAATGGACTGCCTCTTAGGGCAGGTCAAAATCAGGCAATCCAACTGCATTCTGAATCAGCTGTAACTTGTTTATTAGCCCTGATGGTAGCCCTAAATAAAACACATTTACATAATCCAGTCTGGTGGTCACAAGGGCATGCATGATAAACTTCTGTGTGGCCAGGTGAGAATTTTAACCTCTTGTTTAAAGACTTAAGAATCACAAAACATTAGGCAGTAGTTGCTCTTACTTGTGGTTTGAAGGAATGATCCCTATTAAATGTTATTACTAAATTTATAGCTTCCAATTTAGGGGCGGATGCACGCCGAGATCTTTGGTTCACAAACTGTTAAGATCTGGGGCTAGATGTAGGTAATCTGATTTTACCGATTCTTAAATACCGAATTTTACCGATTCGTTATTCAAAAATCGGTAAATGAGATGTAGGGAAAAAATCTGTATTTTTTTCCAAATCGGTAAAATTCGGTATCGGACAATCGGAAATTACCGATTCGGTATTTACCGAATCTGTATTTACCGAATCGGTATTCCCAATGCATTCCTATGGGCCTTTTGGCCCATAGGAATGCAGTGGAAATACCGAATCGGTAAATACCGAATCGGTAAATACCGAATCGGACAGCAAGCAAAAGTGAAACTTAACACAACAGCCAATCAGGTGCAACCACCCTCCCCCTTCCTACCAGGAAGTGGCTACACAGGCAGCTGCAAGTAATTAGAAGGTTCTGGAGAGGCAGTTGGAGCAGAGAGACTGGGAGCAGCAGCAGACAGAGTTCGTGCTCTTTTCAAATTAAAACATGGCAAGCAGCAAGGACACAGAGCAGGCTGAAAGGAAAAGAAAGCTCAAATTCAGCAGCATGGAGCTACAGGTCCTTGTTGAGGAGGTGGTTAAGGTTCACCACAGACTTTTTGGTAAGCAGTCCCTTACTGTGTCAGAATCAGCAAAAAGGAAGATTTGGCTGGAAATCCTGGAGAAAGTAAATGCAGTGGGAGTGACCACCAGAGTCACTGAAGATTTAAAGAAGAGGTTCTATGACCTAAGGAGCCTCACAAAAAAGAAATTGGCTGACCACCACAAACAGGCCTCCCAAACAGGTGGTGGAAAGAACACTGCACCCCCCCTCACCGACCTGGAGGAGATGGTAGCCACAACCCTGGAGCCTGAAAGTGTCCATGGACTGGGAGAAGTGGACAGCTCGGCGAAAGCTGCAACTAAAAAAGGTAAGATGCATGCACAGCAATCCCCCTCACACCCTCATCCATCCTTCACCCCTTGCAGCTAAGTTACCCCAGTCCCAGGGTGTCTGTGCCAAACTGTAGCAATGCATCATGGTACACGTAGTCAGTTAATGAAAGAGCATGTCACACAGCACTGTAACCACCAAGTTATTCAAATCAATGCAGACATAATGAAGGGCAGGCAGCATGTACTAAGTGCTATTACATATGTTTAATTGTAGTGGCTGTGAAACATTTGCACCTAGCTGATATGTGCTCATATGTCCACAGGTCACACATCCAGAAGGCAGTCTCAGGAGGCAGAAGGCACGGCACCCGAGAGGGATGACCGTCAGGAGCCAGGTCCCAATGCATCACAGGACACAGGTGTTCCGAGTGGGCAGGCATCTTCCCAAGAATCTGACGTCAGTGAAGAAATGCAGGCCTCACCAATACCAACACAGTCCCCACTATTGCTTTCATCACCCGAAATGCCAGCATCCTTGGAGGTAGAAACACCTGCTGCACACCCTAGCAGGAGGCATGTTGTTTCCTCACTGCTGGAAATGGAGACAGCTGCTGGTGAAATGGTGGGTGAAGAGTCACACAACTTGGCTGAAGCTGCCATCTCTGTCACACTGCAGCCCAGCACAGAGCCTGTACCAAGCACCACTAGACGGCGCACAGTACAAGGAAGGAGTGTCTTCCAAGGCCTGGAGGGATCCATGGTCAGGATTCAGAGGATGCAGGGCAAGGGCATCATGGCCTGTCAAAGACAAATGCGAAACCTCAACATCAACATGCAGGAAATTGGCAAGGGCATCAGGGAGCTGGTGGAAGTGAACAAGGGCATGGCAACAGGCATACAGGACATGTCGCAATCCATGCAGCAACTGTGCACAAAACTGGACTCTGAAATTACTTCAAGGCGCAGGGAGAAGCAGCGTGCAGAGAGAACTGAGAAATCTATACACCGCCTGGCAACAGCCACATCCCTGCTATGCAGACGTAGCATGAATAGTCAGGAAGTCCTGACTCATAACAGCAATCAGCTCACAAGGGGCATAGCCGGAATGACCGGTGCGCTGGAGGCTCTACTCAATGCCCAAAGTGCACAAACTGCTGCCATTGACGTGCCAGACACTGAAGGTAGCACCAGTAGGAGCAGCACGGCAAGCCCCCATGTCGTAGAGACAAGGAGGAGCAGCAGGCGACAGGGTGAGGCTACAGGCCAAACGCCCAGTGAACAGGTTGAGCCACAAACACCTGCTAGTGCAAAACGTGGCCGAAAATAAACAGTTGATAATATGGCCTACTGCCATTGGACATTATAATCATAGATCAAAAAGTTTAAGTTGCACATTTGTGCGATTTAAACCTGCCTAGTGACAATATACAACTATGGTGGGTGGATTCAACACCTGTGTGTGTGTGTTTGCTCACTGTGAGCATTGCTGTAAAATGCTTACTGTTGCACTTTTGTTCTTTAACATACCTGGAAATATACAAAATTAAACAAAAGCTTGTGCTTTCAATATAGTTTTCAGTGTCATCACGCACTCAGAAATAGTTGTGTTATTTCCTCACGTCTGTATCTGCCATCACTTGGTGTTGACACTCCAGCAGGTTGTGTTTCAGGCACAGCAATGTCGTCATCATGATCCTCATAGTCTGACAACTCCACCTCAGTCCCCCTCTTCACAGCAAGATTGTGCAAAATGACACAGGCAGCAATGATCTTACAGCAGGTGATGGGGGTATACTGCCTTGCACCTCCGCTCTTGTGCAAGCATCTGAACCTGCTTTTCCAGATGCCAAATGTTCTCTCAACAACATTGCATGTGCTCTTGTGTGCCCGGTTATATCTCCTTTGGCTGGGTGTTGAGGGGTTGAGGTAGGGGGTGAGTATGAAGGAGCGGAGGGCATATGCACTGTCTCCTAAAAGAAAATGGCTATGATTTAATCACATGCATACATGTACTGCTTACTGCAATAGGTGTTATAGGGGTCGCACACTGTGTCTTACCTAGGAGGTATCCTTCACCAAATTCACCTGCAGTCAGCCGTGCATAGATGCCACTCTTTTGAAATATATAGGAGTCATGGGTACTCCCAGGGAATTTTGCCACAAGGTCAGTAATGGCGAACTTTGCATTGCAAATCACCTGCACATTGATGGTGTGGGTGGACTTCCTATTCCTGTAGATATATTCTGTGGCAGCAGGGGGACAAATGGGAATGTGCGTGCCATCAATGCAGCCAATGATATTGGGGAAACGTGCCATCTGGTAGAAGTCTGATTTTGTTTGGACCAGTTCAGCATGGGTTGCAGGAAATGATATGTAATGCTCCATCCTCTGTAACATTGCGTCAAGGAATTTGTGGAAAAACCTTGACAGGCTGCTCTGGGTCACCCCACCTACCACAGCAACCACACTCTGGTAGCTCCCAGAGGCAAGCAGGTGTAGGCTGCACAGCACCTGCACATGGGGAGGAATAGCATGTGCCCTTGGGGTAGTGTGCTCCAACAGTGCGTGGAGGTCCCTGATGAGGTCAGTGATGGTGTCTGGGCCAACCTGTACCTCTGGAGTATCTCTGCCTCTGTGAGCATGAACAGGGTTATCCTCTGTCTGTAGACCTGCTCCTCTCTCTGCCATTCCCTCTCCCCTTCCTCCTGTAGCCTTAGCCGTCTTGCAATCACATAAAATGCCACCATTGTGCAAGAAGAATTGCATTTTGGGTCCATTTTTATAGGTTGCACCTGTTTACCACCTGATTCCAATCCATGGTAAATACCGACTCTTAAATACCGAATTTCAAGCAAAATTGGTATTTCAGAGCTTCCCTACATCTCAATATCCATTTTTACCACTTCTTATTTACCGATTCGGTAATTTACCGATTCGGTAATTTACCGATTCGGTAAATTTACCGATTCAGTAAATATTACCGATTCGGTACATTTATCGATTCGCAAACCTTTGCGATTCGGTAAATTTACCGATTCGGTAATATTTCCGATTCGGTATTTTACCAATTCGGTAACTTTACCGATTCGGTACATTTACCGATTCGGATGATTTTCTGTCTCCTACATCCCGAATGCTAAATACCGGTCGGTAACGGCCGAAAATACCGATTTTCGGCCGTTACTGACCGGTAAAGGCCTTCCTACATCTGGCCCCGGTGTGGTAGATTCACTGAAGATCAATACTTCTGATTTGTCAAAATTCAGTTTGAGGCAACTGCAACTGCAACTGTTGACAGACAGCCGTGGAATTTCTTCATCACAGTTATCAATCTGCTGAAACTCCAGTATCAATTGGGTATCATCAGCATAGAAAATTATATTAAATGCATGCAATTCCATTTCCTTTACCAGAGGTGCCATGTAAATGTTATACAGAGAAAGGCTAAGCACCGAACCTTGTGAAACTCCATAGCTCAATTCTTATAACTTGCTGTGAAAGGAGGGAGATGAAACGCCTGCTCCCTCCTTAATAGAAAAGATGTAACCCACACTGTAGATATGTCAACTATTGCCACTTCCTCCAGCCACTACAATAGGATCTTATGGGAGACAGTTTCAAAATCAACCGAGATCTAGGAGAGTAACAACTGCTTAATATCCCATGTCCAGATTAGTTATGACAAACTCAGCTACCTCTAGCAGGGCAAAAGTCAGATTGATTCTAATAAAGGATCCCTTTCTTTTCCTGTGAAATGGGCAAGCTACATTCCTTGATACAGACCCTGGACTTTACCGTCTGGAGCTCTTCGCGTTGACAACAACCACCTTGCATTTACCAACGTAAAGTACCAATCGCCAACCACCCCTTCATGTTGATGACAACAGCAATGCCAATCAAAGTTCCGACCAAGGCCTGAGACTGCAACAATCTGCCATCAACGAACCCCGTCTCTAGATCGCAGCCCGACCACTCACAACCCCATCGACAAGTGCTTCTCACATGAAAACTGGACTAAAAGTAAGAAGGTAAACTTTCTATCAGAAAAAACCTGGTCCTTGTATCCGACCCATGCTCCATTGCGGTCAGCCTGAATTTTTTACTTTGACCAGATCTAGCGCAACCAGGTAAACTAGCTTGGCACTGTGTGCTTTTAGGTGCTATATCTACTAAAAAATCGGAACAAGCTCATCTTTGGTTCTACTTACTGGATTTTTGTCATTTTGCTGTCATGTTATTTATTACAATTTACTCTATTTTTGAAAATTGGTGTAGGATTTGTTTGTGTTATGTTTTCACTTTATTCCTGTTTCACTGCTGCATACATTCTATACACGTTGCCCCTAAGTTAAGCCTGGCTGCTTTTGTGCAAAGCTAGCAGAGGATTAAGCACAGGTTTATTTAATTACTTTTGTGGTTCAGATATTGTGTTTAATGTTTGAGTGGGATCTCATCCCTCTCAACTAATAACCACATTTCTTACATTGATGGCAAAGGTGGGATCAAGTACTTGTGTGT
The DNA here is from genome assembly GCF_964261635.1 of Lissotriton helveticus. Taxonomy (NCBI): domain Eukaryota; kingdom Metazoa; phylum Chordata; class Amphibia; order Caudata; family Salamandridae; genus Lissotriton; species Lissotriton helveticus. Next base: position 1,543,099,056 of record NC_136065.1, read on the forward strand.
GTAAAGTGCTACTTAGTGATTTGTGTAAACCAAAAATTCCTTGTTATAATCTGACATCAGAATCGATTTTTTCCAAATTCTCCTTCACTTTTAATTGATCCATTTTACCTTTTTTAATGTAGTTCCTGCTTCCAGCTTTGCATCTGTGATTCTTTGCAAGGATGGAAGGCCTTAGCAACACTGAAGGCTACCCTGTGGTGGTGAATTAGAGGGAATAAGTGGTTCAAGCTAGCAAAAAGCTCCAAGAAAACAGGAGTAGCATGTAGCTCTCAGAGCCTGAAAGGAGGTCCACCTATTGCAGGCTAGATTACAGGAGCAGGAGGATGAAGATGTAGAAGAGGGAGATGAAAGGGAGGAGGAGGGCGAGCACCTCCTGGCCATGGCTCCAAAGCCAAGGGAAAGGGAAGGGTCTGCAGGAGTGAGACACCTGCCGGGTCCAGAGCAGTAAGTAGTGTGCCCTCCCAGAACCTGAAGTCTGAGTAGGTGGGAGGACAGGAGGGCTGAGAAAGAGCCAAAACTGCAGCTGTCCAAGCTAAAACTGACTGCTTAAGAGAAAGAAACTAGATAGGGAGAGAGGAGGCCGCCTCCATCGCACAGGAGGAGAAATGTTTGGCTTTGGAACAGGAGAAGGCCCTTTTGGCTCATGACGTGAGTGAGAAAGAACTGGACTTGAAATCCAGACAGGTCACAGAGTCTAATGAAGAAGGTAACAGTGACATAGAGGTACACAGAGGTAAATGGGTCCACATCCCCAAAGACCAAGTGCCTAGCAATGTGGTGTGAGGTGACATTGATAAGAGGTTTGCAGCACATGAGGTAGTCCTGCATATGCATAGGGTCCCAGAGGAGGACTATGGGGGCTAGTCTGTGGAAGCACATGCCAATAGGTGGGAGAATTACCCTGTTGGCCCTAGAGATAGTTGACCAAATGACAAATGTCCCCAGGACGGAAGTCTTTATCCCGAGGTTTGGTCTCACCCCTGAAAAATACCAATCAAAAGTTCAAGGACAATTATAAACTGTCTAACCTGATAGACTCCAAGCTCACTATCCCAAGGGGGCTTCCAAAGGAGGCTGACCTCTGGATTAGAATGAGTGTCATAGAAGGTACTTGAGGGGATCTCCAGATGCTTGGTCAGGGTCCCTACCAGACAAAAGAAGGGGGTAAACATGGAAAAAACAAGACCCCCCCCAAAAAACTTTTCAGGACCAGGATTCCTAGTCTAATCCTGAACAAAAGAAAGGTAGTTTTAATGGGAAGAAGCACCAGGTCTACTTCAGGCCCAGTTAGTGTTGGGGGAGTGCAGAGGTTAACCTAGTTTCCTTGGGTGACAAATAGATGTTGCCAAAAGCTCTCATGCCTGACAATACTAAGAACTATAGACAGTGGGTCACCATTAATGGGTAGCGGGTGGAGGCTGAGAGAGACACAGGATCTACCGTTAAGTGTCATCTGGTGTCCTCAGAGCAGGTAGTCTCTGATATCATCCACCAAGTTGTCACAGCAGACAACCAAGTGAGACAATATGCATTAGCTCCATTTCCCTTTGAATATAGGTTCTCAGGTTACTTAAAGGTAGCTGTGAGTCCAGCCATGCCTGCTGACTGTCTGGTAGAGAATGACCTGGAGCACACGTCTGGATTAAGGTGGTGCTCAAGTTTCACCTGGAGATGTTGAGAGTGCCTTAGTGGATGGGCCTGCCCATACATTCCATGACAGCCCATTAGGGGAGTGAAAAGGATCTGGAGCTTGGAAAAATTGCCCAGGTGCCTTCCAAGAAGAGGAAGGGCGGTGGGTGATGGAAAACACCCCTTATATTCTCATGCTCTAGGAGGAGGCTGATCCTGAGGGTGATGCCCCAGGGGGACCTGCATGAGTTGGCCAGCTAGAAAACTAAAGGGGGCCATCCTTCTGTAAAGTTTAGAGGGAATGCCTTACCTGTGAGGGCTGATGCAGCAGGCTGAGGCCTAGGTAGCTGACACAATATCTGCTGATCACCTTACCTATTGTGAGAATGGTCTCCTGTATAGCGCACCTGAGGTTACTGAGTCTGGAGCAACTTGTGTGTTGGTGATGTATGTAAATTCATGGAAAAGCTAAAACTCAGAAACCACATTCGAGGAAACCATTCATGGAAAACCTATTTTAAGGAAATACAATTTTAAAGAAATACAAATAAATCTAAAATTAAAAGAAACACTTTAAAGGAACAATCATTTTAAGGAAACACCCCAATCACACACTTTGGTGAAGATCAGGGGTGGTGAGACTTTTGGAGGAATCAAGAATCAGTGGAGTTTAGAGTGTTAAGGTTTTTTTTTTTGATTCACGGATGAGTGGAGTTTATTAAGGGTGGGGAGGGGTTTGTACGGTTCAGGAATGGGTGGTGTGTAGGGATGTTGGGTTTTTTAGGTTTTACGGATGGGTGGACTTTAGGGCAGGTGAATGTTTTTAAGATTTAGTGATGGGTAGAGCTTTGGAGTGGTGAAGGGTTGTCAGTGTTTGGCAATGTGTGGAGTTTAAGGTGGTGTGGGGTTTTAAGGGTATAGGTATCGGTAGAGTATATATGTAGAAAGCGTTTTTAAGGTTCAGAGATGGGGAGTTTAGGAGTTTAGGAGTGGTGAGGAGTTTTAGGGATTAAGAATTAGTTGTTTTCAGGCATGGTGAGGGTTCAAGGATGTGTGAAATTTAGGAGTGCTTAGGATTTTAGGGCTAAGCGATGGGTGGGTTTAGGCACATCAAGGGGTTTTTAGGGTTTAAGAAAGGATGGAGTTTAGAGGTGTTGCGGAGGTTTTAGGTTAAGAGATGGGCAGAGTTTAGGAGTAGAAAGGTCTTTAAGGTTTCAGAGACGGGTGAAGTTTAGGGGGTCAGAGATAGTTGGCGTTTAGGGCTAGAAAGGGCTTTTAGGGTTCAGGGTTCAATGGAGTTTGGAAGTCAGTGATGGGTGTAGTTTATGCATGGGAGGCCTCTTTGGGGGGCAGAGAAGGATGGTGTTTAGAGGTGGTGAGGGTTCAGAAAATTAAAACCATTCAAAGTAATTGTTTGACAATGTAAAAATTATAAATCAGAAAAATTGCCCCTGATGAAAAGGATTGATTAAATACATTCCACAAAAATGTTTGGATAAGTAAGACCTGCTACAATTTCATTTAGCCCTTAAAAAATAAATATGCAGTAGCCAGTTTCGAAAAAAAGGAATGATATGATTGGTCTCCATGAAATGGTAAATGCCATTCACTCTAAAAATGACCATTAAACTGTTTAGATAAAATGGTTTCTCAGTAATGGTATTCCATTAACTAATTTTTCTATAAAATCACATACAACTGTGTGTTGGTTGTCCCACAGTGTAACAGGGATTTCGTACTGGAATTGGCTCATGACATACCCCTGGTAGGACATCTGGGGCTGGCCAAAACCTTTGACTGACTGATCACCCACTTTTTACTGGCCCCACTTTGAATGCAGTCTGATGCTTTCTGCAGATCCTGTGTGATCTGCCAGGCCAGTGGAAAGTCAATGGCAAAACAAAATCAATCAATCAATCAATCAATCAATCAGGTGTTTATTAAGCGCGACTACTCACCCGTAGGGGTCTCAAGGCACTGGGGGTGTCGTGGGGTGCAGGTTTCAGTCCATCAAGGGGGGGGTCAGTCGAAGAGCCAGGTTTTGAGGTTTCTTGCAAAGATGGGAAGCAATGTTGTCTGCCGGAGGTGGAGCGGATGAGCGTTCCAGGCTTTGGCCATGAGGAAGGAGAAGGAGAGGCCTCCCGATTTGGTTCTTCTGGTGCAAGGGATCATGGCGTAGGAAAGTTGGGCTGATCGTAGGTTCCTTTGCGGGCGTAGAATTTGAGTCAGCTGTTCAGGTAAGCTGGTCCGGTGTCGTGGAGGGCCTTGTGTGTGTGTCGGTGAGCATCTAGAAGGTGACTCTTTCCTCGATGGGGAGCCGGTGGAGTGTGAGCAGGTGCTGGGAGATGTGGCAGTGTCTTGGCAGGTTGAGGACCAGTCTTGCGGCGGCAATCTGAATGTTCTGTAGCTTGCGTGTGAGGATTTTGTTTATTTTGGCATAGAGTGCGTTGCCGTAGTCGAGTCTGCTGGTGACTAGGAGTGAGTGACGGTCTTTCTGTGTTCAAGGGGGATCCATTTCAAGGTCTTACGTAGGAGGCGGAGGGCATGGAAGCAGGAGGACGAGACAGAGTTGATCTGGCGGTCCATTTTGAGCTCGGAGTCCAGGATGATTCCCAGGTTGCATGCGTGGTTCGTGGGGGTGGGCGGGTTTCCGAAGGTGGGGGGCCACCAGGTGTCATTCCAGGTGTCGGAGTTTGGGCCCATGATTATTACTTCCGTCTTGATGGTGTTTAGTTGTAGGCAGCTGTTTTCCATCAGTTTGGCGATGGTTTCCATGCCTTCTCGAAAGTTGTGTCTGGTGGTGTTGGGTTCGTTGGATAGGGAGAGGATGAGTTGGGTGTAGTCTGTGTATGACACAATGTTGAGTCCGTAGGTTCTGAGGATGGGGGTGAGCGGAGCCATGTAGATGTTGAAGAGCGTAGGGATGAGAGAGGACCCCTGAGGGACTCCGCAGGTGGTTGGTTAGGGACCAAGAGGAAAGGGGGTAATCTGACCCGCTGCATTCTGCCGGAGAGGAAGGAGCGGATGCAGACGAGGGCCTTGTCATGGTGTCATGGAGTCTGCGTATTAGGTCGAGGAGGATGAGGGCTACTGTTTCGCCTTTGTCCAGTAGGGTGCGAATATCATCTGTTGCGGCGAGGAGGGCGGTTTCCGTACTGTGGTTTTTTCTGAAGCCGGATTGGGTGGAGTCGAGAATGTTGTGCTCTTCGATGAATGTGGTGAGTTGGCAGTTGATGGCTTTCTCGATTACTTTCACAGGGAATGGGAGCAGGGAGATGGGCCTGTAGTTTTTGAGGTTGGTGGGGTCTGCCGAGGGTTTCTTCAGGAGGGGTTGACCTCAGCGTGTTTCCAGTCGTCGGGGAACAAGGTGGTCACCAGGGAGCAGTTGATGGTGTGGCGGAGCATGTGTGCGATGGCGTTGGCAGCTCTGTTAAAGATGTGGTGGGGGCAGGGATGCGTGGGGACCCCAGAGTGGATTGACTTCATTGTCTTCAGTGTGTCTTCGGTGGTGAGGGCTGTCCAGTTGTTAATCGCTGGCTTCAGGGTGTCGACGGTGGTTGGTGTGGGTTCTGTGTGTTGGTTGTCTTCGTCGAAGTTGTTGTAGATGCTCTTGATTTTGTGGTGAAAGAAGGTGCTGAGTTTGTCGCAGAGGTCTTGTGAGGAAGGGATGTCAGTCGACTCGCTGGTGGGTTGGGTGAACTCCTTGATGATGTTGAAGAGTTCTTTGCTGTTGTGCGCGTGTGTGGAGATTCTGTCTTTAATCGCTTTTTTCCTTGTTTTTCTGCTGAGTTGGTGGTGGGCTTTGGTAGCGGCTCTGAAGTTGTTGTGTGCTTCTGTGGATTTGGTATTCCTCCAGGCCTTTTTGAGGCGGCGGCAAGTGCATCTGGACTCTCAAAGTTCGGTGGTAAACCATCTGGCTTTCTTGGCGTGGTGTTGTTGTTTTTCTTCAGAAGGGTCTATGGTGTTGGCGCTGTCAGAAATCTACCTGTGCAGGGTTCGGGCTGCGGTGTTCGGGTCGTCGTTTTCCGCGATGGTTGGAGTGGAGTTGCTGAGTGAGGAAGTGATCTGGTCATCGGTGATTCTGGTCCAGTTTCTTCGTGGGAGCAGGTGCTGGTGTCTGTGAATGATGGGTGTTCTTAAGGTGAGGTGGACGCACCGGTGGTTGGTCCGTGGGAGTTCGGTGGTGTGGCTGAAGGTGCTGGAGTTTCCTGCTGTGAAGAGGGGGTTGAGGGTGTGTCCTGCTGAGTGCGTGGGTTCAGTCACGATTTGGCAGAGTCCGATGTTGTGGAGGTTGTCCAGGAGGGATGTGGTGTTGGGGTCCAGTTGGTTGTCAAGGTGGAGGTTGAGGTCTCCCAGCAGGGTGTAGTTGGTGGATGCAATGGCATGCGTGAGATGATGTCCATGATGGAGTTGGTGAAACATCCGCGGGACCCAGGGGGTCGGTAGTCGAGGGTTCCTCGGAGGGTGGTGGTAGGGCTGGTCAGTATCTTGAGGTGCAGGCGTTCCATCATATCTGTGGGCTTGTCGGGGAGTGGGCTCAGGCGGAGGGTGGATTTGTGGACGATGGTGATTCCTCCTCCCGGGCGTGTGTGGCGGTCCTCCCTAGAGATCTTGGGCCTTATTTATGAAGGTCTTGAGCCACCGGTGTGTCACTTTTAAAATGGGAAAAAGTGGCGTACCAGTGGCGCAAGGCCTTCATAAATGAGGCCCCTTGTATCTTTGGGGAATGGCGATGGCGATGTCCGGTCCTGAGGTGTTGTTGGGCCAGGTTTCAGTGAGGAACGCTACCTCCGGGGTCGTGCTTTCGAGGAGGTCCCAGATTTCGGTGGCGTGTTTGTAGAGGGATCGGACGTTGAGGAGGATGCATTGCAGGGTCTTTTGTTCGGGTGTGTTCTTGCGGTCGGGTTGTGCGGGGCCCGTTTTCCTGGCGGTCCTTTAGGTTTGTCGGCAGAGGTGACAGCTGAAGGGTCCGTGGGTGTCAGCTGGTGAAGCTAGCTTGCAGTTGTTGTTGCGGCCCGGGTTGAGTTTGTGGAGTGCCGCTGGGTTGTAGCATTGGTGGTGCAGAGAGCCAGGGTTCCTGGTGCTGGTCGCGGACGGGCGCATACGGGCTTGCCTTCGGTGCGCGTTTGGCGCGCCAGCGGCGCGGCCGCTCAGTGGGCGCCATTAAGATGGGGACAGGGAAGGCTGTACAGCTGGGAGGCGGGAGCAGGGGCAGGAGCTGGATTGAGCTGGTCGTATTGGGGAGAGGGCCTGCGGGGCAGCACCGGCGGGGAAAAACGGGCAGGAAAAGGGAAAGGAAATTAAAGGAGGGCTAAAGGAAATAAGAGAGGAATAAGGCAAAAAGGCAGAAAAGTGCAAAGAGAGTGCAGAACAGAGAAGAAAGAGGAAGAAAACAAGAGGAAAAAACGAGTGAAAAACAGAGAGGGAAAAGAGAAAGGAAAATTAAAGGAGGGCTAAGGGAAGTAAGAAAGGAATGAGGCAAAAAGGCAGAAAAGTGCAAAGAAAGTGAGAAAAGAGAGGGAGAAAAATTAGTGGAAACAAAACGGGTGAAAAACGGAGAGGAAAGCGGACCGAGAGAGAGGAGACTGAGGTCCACTGGAACACCAGGGATGAGGTGCAGGTGAACCTGCGGGTGGAGGAGGGCCTCGAACACCAACAACACTCAAGAGTGCAGGAGGAGGCCTCACTTAAAGGTGGAGCAGCGAGGGTGGGAGAGCAATTTCACTGACAATGAGTCAACGGCAAAACACAAGCTCCCCTGCTTCCATTCCCTGTAGTGGGGACTCACTTTGAAAGGATAGGCATAGACATTGTTGAACCCTTGGACCTCAAGACTCACTGCTCGAGGCAACAGGTTCTTCCTGGTCATGCCACCCAGTACCCAGAGACCATTCCTCTAAGGGCGATGACTGGACCCACCATGGCCAGGCTTAGGTTTCCCCAAGTAGGTTGTGTCTGACCGAAGCCAATGAGCTCTTTGCCTCAACGCTAACAGCATACCAATGCAAAGTTCCAATTGAGGCGTGAGTCTTCAGCAATTGGCGTTGATGCAACCATCCCGGGATCCAACTTACAGCCTGACTGCAGATGACCCCGTCAACAAGTGCTACTCATGTAAAAAGTGGGCCAAAAGTTAGAAGGTACACTTTCCACCAGGATAAACCTAATTCCTGGGTCCGACTAGTGCTCCATTACAGTCGACCTGAACTTTTGACTATGACCCGGTCCAGTACGACCAGAAAACAATTGGCACTTTGTGCTTTTGGGTGCTTTATCTACTAAAAACCATATCCCTGGTTCTATTTAATTGGATTTTTGTAGTTCTGGTGTTACATTTTCTTAATTGGTCTTGATTTTTTCTTGAATTTGTGTTTTAACTGATTACTGTTTGAGTGTCGCATAAATACTTTACACATTGCCTCTAGATTGAGCCCGGATGTTTTTGTGCCAAACTACCGGAGGAATAAGCACAGTTTTACTTATTGACTTTTGTGGTTCACCCGGACTAGAATTGTGGTTTTTACTTGTGAGGGACTCCAACCCCTCTCAACTAATAACGCAATTTCTTACAACTGGGATTAAGATCAATACATTAAAAGACAGAGAGAAGCTAGAGTGTGGGAGAAAATGGGAGACAGAGAAAGCGAGAGATGTGGAAGAGAGAAAGATAATAACAGATAGAAAGGAAAGATACAAGTAAAACGAGGGGCAAGAGAGGGAGTGGAAGAACAGATTATCGAGTGAGGAAAATGACAAGGAGAGTTGAAGACAGAGAGGTGATAGAGACAATGTAAGAGAGGGGAATAAAGTTACTAAGAGGCAAAGAGGATAGGAGGAACGTGAGCATGGTAGGAAAAATGAGGTGAGAACGATATGGCAGAAATGGAGCTAGAGAGAAGTGTAGAGGAAAAAACAAAAAAAAGCATGAGACAGAAAAGAACGACAATGACAAGAGAGGGAAAACATATTTTACGACTCAGTGGACAGTTGACAAAAGACGAGCGGAAAATAATGCTGGAGATGAAGAGCAAAAGGAAGAAAGACAAATAATAGAGAAAGAAGGAATTGAAAGTGGGAGAAAGAGGCAAGAGACTATGGAAATCTAAAGGACTGCAGAGAAACAAGTTGGTTAAGAGAAAGAACGTAAGGGAGAGAAGGATGGGGTGTTGTGATAGAAAAGAGAAAACGTAAGGCAGAGAAGGATAGGGTGTTGTGAAAGAACGTAAGTCAGAGAAGGATGGGGTGTTGTGGTAGAAAAGAGAAAGAACGTAAGGCAGAGAAGGATGGGGTGTTGTGGTAGAAAAGAGAAAGAACATAAGGCAGAGAAGGATGGGGTGTTGTTCTAGAAAACCGTAATGGGGGTGAGTTTCTTTTTTGCACATGTACATAGCGCGAACTCGACCTGAGGGTATTGGAGCGTGTCCACGAGCACCAGTTAGGTTACACAAGTGACAAGGACACATTCATTTTGTGGTAGGCACGGGGGAGATTAGTGATTTGCCCAGAATCACAGGATGTGGATTCGACCCGGAGGCTCGAACCTTGGTTGCCCTCCTCCAAAGTCGACAGTCTAGCCGCGAGACCGCATCCTCCCCCCCAACAGACCAGGAAAGGAATAAAGAGATGTAAGCAACAGCCCAGTAAATAAGAGTGTTTGCAGCGGTCCTTCGAAGCTAGATCTCGGTAGAGATGGCGGTGGTGCATACTGGGCCTGTGCCAGAGTCCCTCACGTGACGCTGCCACTGGCGCACGCACTCTCATCGTCTCTTAATCGCCTTTTAATTAAAGAGCACCATGACATTTGGCGACGAGTCCCCGCGCGGGCTGGGACCCCGTGGGTGGGCCTCGTCGGTGTCCCTCCACCTGTCCCTGGCTTCCTTTGTCTCCTTCTCTCTCCTTATCGCAGATTGACATTCTTCCAGCCTGGCGACGTGGATTGCTTATTAAAAGAGAAAAAGCCGTCTCTCTCGGATGAAAGGGCTCGCTTCTTCAAGAGCGCTGATGTCAGCGCGCCATTGTCTGACTGCAGCGGCTTCACCCAGCTTTGTTCCCCTGCTCCGCACCCGCGCAGGTGCACAGGCCATGGAGGGTGGCTGTGGAGAACCCTTGCGATTCCTAAATGGCCACCTCCGGCCTTCCAAAAATATCCATCTGTTTGGTCATAGGCCAATTTATCTATTGTAAAAAAACGTGAAACCGATCTAGTGTGTGGAATAGTTATGATCTGACAAGAGGAGAGAGGTTGTGTGAAAAGTGCACCATCCCTGGGTTTTAGTTCTTATCTCTATTTTGGATAGGGTTTTATTTCTTATCTCTATTTTGGATTGAAAAGTTACCCTGTGTGGCTTCTAGCAAGTCTCTAAAGGGTTTGGATTTATTTATCTTCAGCATCAGTGTCAGATGTGGACATAAAATAGGCCGGGCAGCAACAAAAAAAGGGAAGAGCAAAAAAATAAAAGGCACAGACTTTGGTGTGATATCTTGTTGATGGTCTTTGAGGGGTGCAGGCGCACGCGCTCCTGGTTGCTGGTGGCATCATTTGTGGATTTAAATGTAATTACTCATGATTACACCCTGGTGTAACCCCCCCCCAAAATTCACACAGCTCATCCAGAGCAAACTGCAGCAGCTCCACCAACTGACTGCGCAGAAGCAGCGCAGGCGGGGTACCGCCAATTCTGACCCACAGAATAAGAAAAAAACAAATTCAAGGGGCCTCATTAATGAAAAGTGACGCATCGCTGCGTGAAAACAGCGATGCGTCACTTTTCATTGCACCCTCCTTGCGACATGCTGGATGCGTCATATTTACAGTATGACGCATCATGTCACAAGGAGTTACAAATACGTCCGTTTTTCTGATGTATCTGTAGGCGCAATAAAGACGCATTGCTAGAGTGTGTCATAAAAGTGACTCATATTCAGGAATTGGTCATTTCACATGGGCAAGTGCTATTTCAAATGTGCCTGCGTCAGTCTTACACCTGCTGTGAGGCAGGCGTAAGATATGGACGCATTTGCATCCTAGAAGTGGCACAGTGAAATCTCATAGATTTCACTGCGTCCCTTCTACGAGGCATACTTGCATCAGAATGCTGACCCTGCATACATTATACCTGGCGCAAGTATAATGGGGTTTACAAAGTGATACATCTACCCAGATGCGTCACTTTGTAAATATGATGCAACATGGTGCATTTTTTATGCCGTTGGTGCGTCACAAAAAGTGACGCACCGGCAGCCAAAAGTGACGCAACGGCTCATAAATAAGCGCCAAGATTTTTAATAAATGGCGCATACACTCACCGTTCAGGGTGGCCCCTCTGCCTATGCAAGATTGCCTGACAGGCCAGCCCGAAACTGCTCAGCGCACAATTTTCGCGTATGCACTGAGGGCCTCTGAGAAATATGATAACCAGAAAGAGGCTCTGAAGTCAGTGAGAGCTCAGCAACTCTACTCTGAGAATGTCCCAGACAGAATAAAGTACCGACCACGATGGCAGAACCTGGCTCTAGTAGAAGAAACAGGCATTTGTACCTGCTGATTTTAGTGGCAGAGTTAGCTATCAAACTCTCCTGAATAAAACGTGTTGCCTATTCTCTGGTGCTGTTTGCTGCAGCCACATGGGACACGGATGGAGCAAGTGCAATTGCTTTTTGTAAGAGTGGGCGCGATGTATGTACTTGGTGCTTTCTTGTGTGCTAGCAGTAGTCCGTTGTGGTGCTCCTGTATGTGTGCAACTGACTAAATGGACGTTCAGCGTGAGTCTGACGAACAGGGATAGCATTTGGTGGAAAACCAGGAAACATTCACAGGAACTTTCAGACAGGCTCATGTGAATAGTAGGTGTGGGACAGAAGCCCCTAATCGCAGGGTCGGTCCCTACTCATTTCCTGATTCATTTTCCACCAGAGGTATACTGCAGACAGTTTTTTGTGGTAGTGGCTGGGGAAACCTCTCACCTGTGTTGAATTCTTTTACAGGTCTTGGTAGGGATCATCCAGCTCCACTCCGTTGCAGCGAAATTTGCATATCAAACAGGTATGGTTGAGCAGCCTGAATGAATGAGCCCCGCTCCCAAACCAAACCTTACCCTAAACAGAATGGGTTCTGAGACACACATCTGCTCCTGCCAAGCTAGGATGAAAATTTACAGGATCCCTGGTCAGAGCTCCAGGACCTCGATGTCCGGGCTCTGCCTTGCACGGCAGAGGAGAAAACCTCATGGAGTTTCAGGGTTGGTGTCCATGATAACCGGTTTATGGAAAAAAAACTTGAAGGCCTGCATCCCTTGGACGTGCTGCTTGGAAGGCCCTTGTGGGAAGGCTCCTGCTTGCTGATCCGAGAAGGCGGCACTACAGGTACTTATACCAGAGAGCACTACCTGGAAGAGGAATCCACCGCCAAGCCTCGTGGAGAAGTGGGGCTGTGCCAGAGGGACTGGAAACACACATCAATTAGCACAGCGTGGAGCCTCGGCGCAGTGGAAGTCCAGCCTGCCAGGAACTCTTTGTTGTTGTTGCACATTTGTATAGCACAAACAGGGCCCAAGGGCATTAGAGCACTTTACAAGAGAACAGATTTACTTTCCATATTTTTTCAAAATCTTTTAAAGCACAGAGAGATTAAGTGATTTGCCCAGAATCACAGGATGTTGAGATGAAGCCAGGATTTCTTTTTTAATTCTTTTTATTAACCATGAAACATATGCTTCAGTAGAAAACAGTACAATATAACATAGTAGGTGGTTTGGCATGTACAAATACATAACAGTGTCCACATTTCAAAACTCCCAAAGCCAGGAATTATGTGCCAAGTTCGGCAGCTCTAGCAGTTTGGCTATATCTCTTCACCTTTTGTCCATTGCTCCCCATGTGTGCCTGATTGGCCCCACAATGGCCTTAGCGTGCGCGCTTCCCGTCTGTCCTGGGGGTGTACAGCCAGGACAAAGAGTCTGCGACATTCACTGTTATATTCCATATAGGTACTATAATATAGTCCTTGGGAAACTCGTTACCCTTCACCTATATTCTCTCCCTACATTACACTTGTCAGGGTTTACAGGGACTGCCCTTTTACCGAGATATTACACTGCATTCGGAACTAGGGTTTTCACTAGTTTGAAATCTCATACATTATGCATGAGGGTTCTTGGAAGCAAAGCAGGACTGCCATCTCCTGTATAAAATCTATGTATAAAGTTCATGCCCAACGTCATCCTTAGGCCAACACAGTAACACAGCAAAGTAGGACCCCTGGGGAGACCTATGGGTATATTTACATCCCATCTTGCTAAGATAGCTAGAGGAGACCGAGACTTCCCGGCCGACACACTGACCAGAGACGCTGAGGTTCCTGCTTGCAGACACTCCAGCTTGCAGTGGTCTAACATCCCTCACTGGGGTGTCCAGCTCGAGACCAGGACGGGGTCCCACGGTCTCACTTAAGGTAATGGGGTTGACTAGATCCTAGAGGGATTCTTGGCTTAACACCTACACCCACGCTAGGTACACTTAGGTACATCTAGATAGGGAGGCATCATAGGAGTACGCACCTTTTATCATGTGTTTTATATACTTGAATGTATTCATGATTTTAGTAAGATAGTAGAACTCTACCATCCTTTCACTTTTGTAGTGCTGTTAATCATGTATATTCGATACTGTCTAATCCTTGTTGCAGCACATCTATTTTACACCAGAATACCAACTGTTCAATAAATGATTATTGAAAGTGCCAAGCTTGTTTTATTCAGTGTATCTCTTTGAGACAGACTAAGTAAGCACGAGTGACTGAGCGAAAGGTAGTATATTGTTTCCACGATCCTGAGGGATCAGGGTTGTCATGTTCTGAGGCTGCCAGAATCTATTCTCTCCTTGGTAAGAGGAGATTATAGCAGCACTGTGAGCTAGCCGTTACAGGCAGGCTAACATACCCGGTGGGGGTGCACGGAATCAGTCTGCCACCAGTCCTACAGTTTATGTTATCCAAATGCGCAGATTCTGTATAGGTCATATAGGAACTACACAACATCACAACCTACATTACTCTGGGCAGCCATCAGGTAATCTTGTAATCTGAGGCCGTAGATGAGTGTGTGTGCCTCCCCCACTGCAGCCAAATCAAACTGTGTGAGTTAGCTGCAAGATAAGCTCCCTTACCTCGCCCAGCACTTGCTTCCTTTTGAGCCAGCACATCATTGCGTGCTGGCTCATGGCGGCATCCAAAGTCCTCCCTTCAAGCACTAGGCCCTGTTGTGCTCCTGGCACCTCGCCCCCATTTCCCGAAGGTCGCTGCTGTTGTGTAAGTGGGCTTTTCATTCCCATTTTTAGGCGGTGGTGTTTGTGCCATTGTAACTACTGGTAAGGGGCATGGGAGAGATGCGAATGCAGAAGTCTTCAGCGGTTTCAGCGTGGGCTGTGGTCTACCTCTCTGGTGTGTACCCCTCCCTGTGCCAGCAGCCAGCCTCCTCCTGTCCCTCAGTTGCTATGCTGCATACAGAAGCAAATGGGCCCTTTAGCTGGGAAGCCTAATCCGCAATGAACACGTCACAGCACTGGTTCCACGTGAGGACATACAGATTTGAATTCAGACACTTCAAACCCTGGGCTGGCGCAGCCAGACCCAATTGGGGCCCGGGACTAATGCCACCCGGAGGCGGGAAGCCCCCCCCCACCCCATCGTGCTAGCCCGTGGAAAAAAGGGCGACCGGGATTGGTCGCTCCAACGTAGGTCACGGCCCTCCAATAAGGGGGTGAGTTAGTAAGCGGCGGGGGGGTTAAATAAGGACATGAGAACTATTCCCACTAACATGCGTGTGCTTACCTCTATTAAGGTGAGCGCGCACTGCATATGTGTGACGCGCACAAACACAGGACATCCCGCAAAATAGTCACGCAGCTGCTTTTAAAAAGTGAGCGGCGCAAAAATCAATCTCTTCCTGCATACGGTGTGCCGGTGGAAGAGTCTGGACTCTGGGGTGCAGGTAAGGCTGGCTTTGGGGCTTACGGCTGTTAGTACTTGCGGTGCAGATTGTGGGCTTTTGTTTAAGTATTCATGCTAATCACAGCCCCTTCACGAGCTGTGATTAACATGAATACTTAGACAAAAGCCCACAATCTTCCCCGCACCACGCTTTACAATCAAAAGAGTAGAGCAAGTTTAAAAACCCAGAGTGTACTTTCAGAAAGTACACGCTAGGTTTTTAAACTTGCTCTACTCTTTTGTTTGTAAAACACGGCTTCGAGAGAGATTGTGGGCCAACCAGGACTGCCGAAAAACGATTGTGACTGCAGAGAGAATGAGGAAAATGTATTAGGAATTGAATCTGAGGTAGAGATCAGCCATCCATCGTTGCATTCTTCCTAAAGCCAGCGAGAATTTGAGTATATCGGATGCAGTGAATATCTTCAAATCCAGCTGTGTCACTTCCATATTACTTCCATATTACTGGTGAACTATGCGCCAGCTATTCAGTCAAGACTGAATATGGTGAAAATTAAAATGGAACTATGTGATGGACTATGTGATACAAGCCTTCAAACACCTACTTTTGAGGCACCAGAGGCAGCAAAGGCTAAAACCATCTGGCAGGGTAGATTAACATGAATACTTAAACCAAAGCTTTTGTTTAAGTATTCATGTTACTCACAGCTCGTGAAAGGGCTGTGATTAACGTGAATTCTTAAAAGTCCACAATCTTCCCCACACGCCGCTTTAGAAACAAGAATAGAGCAAGTTTAAAAACATGCTGTGTTCTTTCGAAAGTACACGCTGTGTTTTTAAACTTGCGCAAGTGTTCTTTAGTTAGTAAACATCATACCTGCCAAGGGTTCGGATTGCTTATGTGTGATATTTTCATAACTTCAGTGTAATTTGAGTGACATTCAACAACTATGAGTGACACCTTCCCAGGAGTAAATTCAAGCAATAGACGAGGGAAACATAAATATAAAAAAAACACCCATTTGAGTAACGAGAAACTCTAAGGAGATATTTTAACTGCTGCAAGGTTGAACAGCGCAGGGCCTATATTCTTAACTATTTTTTGTATGTTAGCAAAGTGTAAACATAGATGAAGACATTCAAAAACATGCTTGAGCATAGGTAAAGACTCTCATTTCCTGCTGCCAGTGCAGGATTTTGCCTTGCATGTCCAAGCCTTGCAAGTCATGGATGCCCACAACATACTGAGGGTTACAATTATGCAAGGGGGGGTGGCATTATCCCAGGGATACACAATTTAGAAAGAAGGGGACCCCTACTACTAATGAACTCACTAATTGTAGGGAATAATTTAAACTCTTTTTTGTAAAGCAAACAGTAGTGAGCTAAATTAATAAGCCAACAAACCCAAGGAGACCATACAAATAAATGTTATGACATGTGACTAGAACTGATCGAAGCTAGACTTGCTGTTTGTATATAAATCAGATTTTTTTGTTTTATTTAAATTATTTTCTTCATATTTGTTAAACATTTCTTATATATATATTTACACATTACATTAAAAGATCAATGACAAACATATACAAATACAAAAAATGTGTGAAGACATAGCATAGGTAAAGACTCTCATTTCCTGCTGCCAGTGCAGGATTTTGCCTTGCATGTCCAAGCCTTGCAAGTCATGGATGCCCACAACATACTGAGGGTTACAATTATGCAAGAGGGGGGTGGCATTATCCCAGGGTTAGACATCATCTTGCCATCAATGCCTGGAGCTGCCACCATTATGCTTGAGCTAGTTTTGTTCAAATGGTAGGCACCATCATACCATGGATTCCCTTAACTTGCAAAGAATTATTAACATTATGCCGGCTGTATACTGGAAATGCGCCAGTCACACATTCAGACATGCTCACCCATAGTCTGGCACACACACTCTCACTAACTGTATTAAATGTAGTTAATCTGCGAGGCTGCAGTGTGTATGGGCTACACCCCCTCTCCCTTGTGGGACCTATAGCATAGCAGGAGGTATGGGGTTGAACATGCAGAACTTGAATTCTAGCTGGTCACTTTGTGGTTTGAGACGTATAGTGGTTGGCTGTTATTTGGCAGTTATTTAGGCATATATTTTAGTATTTGAGGAACTCCCTTGAATAGGCCACCCTACTGTTCCTTGTTCTGTGTTCTGTTTAAACTTATCTGCAAATACAACATGATTGAAGGCCATTCCTCTTGATGCTGATTTTTAAATTTTAGGCATAATTTTTTTTATTTACTCTTCAAAAACACCCTTAAGTTCTTACAATAAAAAGCTATGTTACTCTTCCGCTCGGGTGGTCTGTCGCAGGGTTTCTGCCATTGCAATGAACGGAAATGCAGCTCTTTGATAGTTAATATCTCACTGTTCTATATTAGGATTTAAACTTATAAACTGCAAGTAACAAAAGAGGCTGTCTGACAGAAGCAGTCAGGGAGTGACATTTGGCGCTGCATTCGCGCGCATTCTGGTTCCTGGCGCACATAGCCGTGGTTGCAGCGCACAGAGACCCTCCACTGCCGCACACAGATGAAAAAAATTAGAGGGAACATTGGACATGAGGCCCAAAATCAGCACAAACCCCCCTCTCTGCAGGAAGGAGAAGTGAATCGCCTCTGGGACGTTTGCCGCAAAATCGCAGACAAGATACCTTACCTCGAGGACGGCTTCTGGGCCATCAGATCGGACCGAACGCTGCGGAGAAGGGCGCAGAGTCAAGGCGGCTAAGGAAGCGATCGCCAGCGACGAAGGAATCCACGCCACAGTCAGTGGAACCTGGGACCGGAAGCAGTGCCAAAAAGACCTCGACTGCGGGAAGGATCGATCTGGCGTGAGGAGGCCATGCGACAGGGGGGCCCGGACTGCAGCCGAGAGAGAACTTCATCCGGCGTGACGACCAGCAGGGAACAGAGGCGGTGTCGGGAGAGATTTCCAGCCTGAGTCAACAGGAAGGTGGGAGCGACAACGCAGCTCATCAGCATCGCCTATGAGAGAGTGCTGAGGCTTGTCAGGGTGGGGCCACCTTAAAGGCACACACACCTGTGTGTGTGCAACTACAATGGGCAGCGGGGGCTGGGGAAAGGAGTTCCCAGACCAACTGGAAGTAAGGAGGGCACAAAGCAATTCTATCAGGCAGCAGCTGCTGGCCAAGGGGAGGTCAGACAGCAGGAGGCACACATTAAAGGGCTGCAGAAGATGAGTGGTCCAAGCAAGCAAGGTGGCTGGAAAGTATGGGCAACTGGCAGGGAAACGTGGCTGCCAGCACGATTCAGGCAGTCACAGGGGCACGTGGAAGCCCCCCTGAAGGGGCAAAAAAGGCCACAAGGGGCCTGGCCTGGATGCTGATCTTCAGGCTATGCTGGACAAAGCCAGGGCTCTGGTGGCCCTGAAAGGAAAATCATGGATGGACAAATAAATCCAGGGAGGACCACAGGGGAAAGGAAAAAAGCCATGGTGGGCATCCCCTCCAGCTCCACCCACTAAGGGACCCAGGGGCAAGGGGCATGCAGCCAAAACGGTGGCCCCCAAGACGACAAACCAAGCAGGAACAAATGATGCTACAGTGGGTAAGGCAAGGGGCACCATGGGCAGGAGTGGAGCCTGGGTCGGAGGAGGAGCGGCATCACCACGGGAGATAATATCGGGCTCAGACACGGAGGACAGCAGCAGCTATGAGGGGTCTGAAGCCAGCATGGCTGCCCCTCAAGAGTCAGGCAGAGGGCGAAACACCGAGGCGGACATTGCCTTGGTTATCACCGTGCATAAGGTGTAAGGGAAAAGGGCAAAAGAGTGCAGCATTCTTGGCCAGGGGATGGGGTGCTAGGGCAAATTGTGAACATGGGTGCACAGCTAGGGGTGAACAATCTAGCAATGCAGGGGACCTGGCCTCTCCAACCACCATGGCTGACAGGCCCAGGAAGGAAGCAACAGGGTTTCCAAGGTGAGGCATGGGGGCTGAGACCGGTGCACCCAGCAGCATGGGTGCCCTGGTGGCAATGTCTGGGGGCAGGATCCCCTTTTTGGGTGTGCCCCCCAATGAAATACAGAGGTCAGTGGGGTGAACCAAGGGCCAGATCAAATAAAGAAAAAAGGGGTCCCGAAAGGGAAGACAGGCGGGGGACAGAAGAACCCCCAACAGGAGAAACAGAGCAATGAGACAAGGACTGTGAGGACTACACAGGGCGGCGCAAGAATCGAGCCCTGCAGGAAAAAGCTGGGCAGGGAGGGCCCGGACCAAAGGGGGAAACTGACCAGCGAATACATACGCCCCTCCCCGGGAGAGCCCCCCACAACTTCTAGACTCCTGGGGCTTGCCAACCTCATCCCTTTGAGCATCAAAGAACGGATATGGCGGAAAGAATTGATAGACATTGTTTCATTGCTAGAGGTGCGCCAGGCAGGTTTGGACCTGACGACGCAAGCCAAAAAAGACGAGGATAGGAGGGATAGGCGCAAACCCAGAATAGAAAGGTCAATTTATAATTGGCTGAGGGCATTCAGGACACTGGCCTTTGTAGTCATTGAAAAGTTCCCCCAGAGTGCAGCAGCCTTCATTTTATATGAGCAAAGGGTGCATGACACACAACAAAAGTACCAGGGTGACGCTTGGTTAATATACAATGAGGGCTTCAGGGAGAAGATGCAGACATGGCCAGTCATTGAGTGGGATTGCCAAGACATGGAAGGGTGTACAACTCACATGGTGGTGGCCAGAAAGGGGTGAGTTCGAGGGAGCCCACTTTTCGTCCCTATTGGGCAAAAGGTAAATATGAAGGGTGGGGACAGACTTTCAAGGGAGAGCTTGGACAACGGGGGCATGGCCGCTAAGGTGGCAAGAGACAAGGGTCACAGCCAACATCTCCCTATAGTGGAGTTATTTCCCATTGTGGTGGCATTCCATATATGGGCACAGAAGCTGGCTAGCAGACAAATAATTCTCTGGTCAGACAACCATGCAGTAGTACAGGCAATCAACAAAGGGACACAAGAATGTCCAGCAGTGGTCAACCTATTGCGGAAACTAGTCGACTGCCAGTTAAAAGCAAACATTGCACTTAGGGCACGGCACATCCCGGGGGTAGACAACTCAAATGTGGATGCTATTCCTCATTTTCAGTGGGGCAGATTCCGAGAACTCGCCCGGACGCAGACCAGGGGATGACTCTAGTGCCGGGAGACACGCATGGGCATACATATGCTAACATATGCGAACGGGTCATACCTGAGCCGGTTCCAATTTATAGCAGTAATGAGGAAGGCGATTGAGAAGGTAGGGCTCCCAGCAAAGGCATACGGGTCCCACTCTTTCCGAATTGGGGCAGCCGGTAAACAGTCATAATATCGATTCCAAAATATAGAATGGACATAATATCGAAGTAAAAATATAGAATGGACAAAATATCGAATGGACACAATATAGTGGTTAAAAATATCGAATTTAAGGTAAGTAATATCGATTTTCAAAATATAGAAGTCAAAATATCGAAGTATACAATATAGGCATTAAATATATCGATTTTTTAATAATATAATTTTTTTTTAAGTGTTTTGTATGTTAGTATATGTGTGAAAAGTGTATATTAATTTTTGTAATGTATGTTTAATATATTTTAAGTAATGAATTTTATGTTATTTAATTTTTGCGTAATTTAATTCTGTAGCGGGTTGTGGGTTTATAGGGGAATAGGGTGGGAAGTAATTTAATTGTAATGAATTAAATATTTTTATTTATTTATTGGTATTCATTTTGAATTTATTGTTATTTTTTAATTGGTAATTAATTTTTATTAATTGCCAATTAATTTGTATTAATTGATTAATTGTTAATTATGTTAATTTTCTAAATTTATTTCTGTAGCGGGTTGTGGGTTTATAGGGGAATAGGGTGGGAAGTAATTTAATAGTAATTAAGTAAATAATTTTTTTCATTTATTGGTATTGATTTTAAATTTATTGTTAATTAATTTTTAATTGGTAATTAATTTCTATTAATTGGCAATTAATTTTTATTAATTGGTAATTATTTTGTATTAATTAAATATTTGATAATTATGATAATTGTATTAATGTATTTTCTGTAGTGGGATGTGGGTTGGGGAATAGGGTGGGAAGTAATGTAATTGTAATTAATTACATATTACAAATACTTTTTGTGTTTTGATAATTAATTTACTGTTAATTATTAATTGGTATTAATTTTTATTATTAATTAGTTTTTGTTTTTGAAAATTGATTAGTTGTTAAATAATTATGAATAGGTTATTAATTTTTAATAACTAATATGTAGTTGTATTTCTAATGAATTATTACATAATATTAAATTGGTTATTCATTTCAATTAATGTTTTATTGGTATTGATCTTTAATTTATTTTTAATAATATATTAAATCATTACTTTCCCTACTGTTAAACTCACTGGAGTGGGAATAGTAATTTTCGCCCTCCCGCTATCCAACGCTTTCCCTACTGTTGCACTCTCTGGAGTGGGAATAGTATTTTTTACCCCTACGCTATCCAACGCTTTCCCTACTGTTGCACTCTCTGGAGTGGGAATAGTAATTTTTACCCCTATGCTATCCAAAGCTTTCCCTACTGTTGCACTATCAGGAGTGGGAATAGTAATTTTCACACTCCCGCTATCCAACGCTTTCCCTACTATTGCACTCTCTGGAGTGGGAATAGTATTTTTTACCCCTACGCTATCCAACGCTTTCCCTACTGTTGTACTCTCTGTAGTGAGAATAGTAATTTTTACCCCTACGCTATCCAATGCTTTCCCTACTGTTGTACTCTCTGGAGTGGAAATAGTAATTTTTACCCTTCCAATATCCAACGCTTTCCCTACTGTTGCACTCTCTGGAGTGGGAATAGTAATTTTTACCCCTATGCTATCCAACGCTTTCCCTACTGTTGCACGCTCTGGAGTTGGAATAGTAATTTTTACCCTCCCGCTATCCAACGCTTTCCCTACTGTTGCACTCTCTGGAGTGGGAATAGTAATTTTTACCCTTATGCTATCCAACACTTTCCCTACTGTTGCACTCACTGGAGTGGGAATAGTATTTTTACCCCTACGCTAGCCAACACTTTCCCTACTGTTGAACTCTCTGGAGTGGGAATAGTAATGTTTACCCCTACGCTATCCAACGCTTTCCCGACTGTTGCACTCTCTGGAGTGGGAATAGTATTTTTTACCCCTACGCTATCCAACGCTTTCCCTACTGTTGCACTCACTGGAGTGGGAATAGTATTTTTTACCATTCCGCTATCCAACGCTTTCCCTACTGTTACACTCTCTGGAGTGGGAATAGTAATTTTTACCCTTACGCTATGCAACGCTTTCCCTATTGTTGCACTCATTGGAGTGGGAATAGCATTTTTTTACCCCTACGCTATCCAACGCTTTCCCTACTGTTGCACTCTCTGGAGTGGGAATAGTAATTTTTACCCCTAAGCTGTCCAAAGCTTTCCCTACTGTTGCACTCTCTGGAGTGGGAATAGTATTTTTTACCCCTACGCTATCCAACGCTTTCCCTACTGTTGCACTCACTGGAGTGGGAATAATATTTTTTACCCCTACGCTATCCAACGCTTTCCCTACTGTTGCACTCACTGGAGTGGTAATATTAAATGTTACCCTCCTGCTATCCTACGGTAAAATATTGTACATTTTTTATTAATAAGTTAAATTAATTATATCTTAATTTTAAGGTTATTTGAGTATTTTTAAGTATGTTTTAGTTAATGATATTTATTATTTAATTAATTTTAAATTACTTTTAAGACATTTAAAAAAATTCGATATTTTGACTGACTATATTTTTTACAGACTATATTTTGGATTCGATATTTTTGTACTTATCTGTTTGTAGATAGGAATTCGATATTTTGGCATTCTATATTTTGGTGACTATATTTTGGTAAGTCTATATTTTGTCATTCTATATTATGTCAGTGATCCGGGGCAGCCACCACCTCAGCTGAACTGGGTTTAGGGTCAGAAAAAATCAAAGCGATAGGGCACTGGTGCGTTTAGGTGATACACAGGCCCCACAATGTACTGAGTCTGGTTTCTCCCCCCACAACCGTGTTAGGTCTGGCGGAATGGCGCAAGAAGGTCTGGCTGGTGGGGTTCTCGTACATAACTCGAGCACAACGGTGGGCGGCGACCAGGCGTGAATTTGGCAGAATATGGCTGCGGGACACCGAAGTGAACTGGCTGGGGCGATCAGGGATGAAATGGGACCAACTGCTCCCCACAGTGAGGGAATCAATAGAGCACGGTGGCAGACCGGATGCGGTACCAATCCATGTGGGAGGGGATGACCTGGCAGCCATAGGGAGGAGGGGCCTCTTGGAAAAAATACAGGCAGGCCTCACAGCGATAGCGAGGCTAGTTTGCCAGGCTGAGGTGATCTTATCAAAGTTGATAGTGCGCAGAACATGGAGAAGGGCCGTCGATCTGGGGGCAGTGGAAAAATCAAAACGAAAGCTAAATATCACCATGGCAAAAATATGCAGGGAAAAAAATGGTGGGTTCGTGAGACATGGTTTCATCAACCTGCGATCTCTGGGCTATCATTTGGAAGACAGGGTACACCTGACAGGGGTGGGGATGGACATGCTCTTGCTAAACATTCTGGGGGTGCTAGAACAAATGGGTTTCTTGTAAGGAAGGAGGAGGAGGGAGAGCAGGGGAGCTCCCTCCAGTTGTAAAACCGTAGGTAGCATGGTGGAAGAAACCCAAGAAAGATATACAAAAGAGAGAAAAATACTAGAGGTAGATGGAAGGCTCATGCAGTGTCCTTGGGATGCCTCACGGAAGGGGCACTGAGGGAGCGAATGATGGCACACAGCCATAGACAGAGTAGATGGGAGGCTCCCACATGGCCCTTGGGATGCCTAACAGCAGGGGTACTGAGGGAGCTAAATGACAAGGACACAGGCATAGTAGATGAAATGCTTGCACAGGGTCCTCGGGTTGCCATACGACAGGGGCCCTGACGAGAAAGCGAGGGCCCAACAAGGGGTCCAGGGCAAGCAGAACGCCACATGCAGCCCGGCCAGGTCTAGATGGACACCCACCAAATTCGATAGCAAGTTGAAGCCTAGAACCGCAGACACAAACGCCCAGCCAAAAGGTCCCTGAATAAAATATACAGTCTCAGAATGCATAACGATAAGGAATGTACAAAGACAATGAAAGTGTCCAATAACATGGATGATTGAATGATCAATAAAGTTGTACAATGTACAACCATACTATGTTTTAACAAACTGCGACCTTTTAAGGCACCAAATCATGTTGTCAGTGGTGTAATTTAAAGGTAAAAGGGACGCAGAAAATGGTAATGTTGGGGAGGGAGGCCTCGCCCCTGGGTGAGGTTTGTGTCACCGGGTTCACAAGTGGGTTCCAGAAAAGGTTATGTATGATCTGAAGCCAAAATATGTATGATCTGAAGCCAATATGCATGCTCTGAAGCCAATATATGTTTGATCTGAAGCTAATATGCATGATCTAAAGCCAAAATATGTATGATCTAAAGCCAATATGCATGATCTGAAGCCAATATATGAATGACCTGATGCCAATATGCTTGATCTTAAGTCAATTTGTATGTGCAATAGCATTAGTTTGTGTAGAATTATACATTTCTTATTAAAAACAAAGGGTTGGCTGGGCATTGCCCTGCTTATGTACCCTGATGTCGCGTGTGACAGAGTTTTCGTGTCATAGCCTCTGGGGACTCCTGAGGCGGAAGCCAGGACCTCGTTCACGAATCTGTTTTTAATTGTGTAAAACGGTGCAAAATTTGATTTGATTTTTGAAATGTGACTGTTGCTGATTACCTGCTCGCGCTCTCCACGATTCTCCCGATCCTCCATTGCAGCCGATCAGGTGCTGTTTGGAGACGGGGAAAGGACCGGATTGGACTAACCCGGAGCCACCATCTTGGGGGGGTTTCAGGGTCGGCGGGCTAGCTGTCAGGGCCTTACCTGGCTTGAAGGTATATATTGCGCGCGAGTAGACACACTCGCACCTCTGGGGACTCCTGAGACGGAAGCCGGGACCCCGTTCACGTATCTGTTTTTTATTGCATAATACTGTGCAAAATTTGATTTGATTTGATTTTTAAAAAGTGATTGCTGCTGATTACCTGCTCGCGCTCTCCACGATCCTCCCGATCCTCCATTGCAGCCCATCAGGTGCTGTTTGGAGATGGGGAAAGGACCGGATTGGACTAACCCGGAGCCGCCATCTTGGGGGGTTTTCAGGGTCGGCCGGCTAGCTGTTGGGGTCTCACCTGGCCCGAAGGTATATATTGCGTGCTAGTACACACCCTCGCACCTCTAGGGACTCCTGAGGCGGAAGCCGGGACCCCGTTCACGAATCTGTTTTTAATTGTGTAAAACTGTGCAAAATTTGATTTGATTTTTAAAAAGTGACTGTTGCTGATTACCTGCTCACGCTCTCCACGATCCTCCCGATCCTCCATTGCAGCCGATCAGGTGCTGTTTGGAGGCGGGGAAAGGACCGGATTGGACTAACCTGGAGCCGCCATCTTGGGGGGCTTCAGGGTCGGCGGGTGTGGAAGGGGAGCGCCTCTCACCTCGACAGTTCGGCGTCCGAGCAGGGATTCCATGGCCTCTGATCCCGTCCCTCCCACGTCCATGACGACTAGGACTCCTACTCTCTTTCTTTCCCTACAGGAAACGGAGCAACCAGCGGGGTCGCGCAACGAACCGGAAGCGATCTCCTGTGACCCCGGAAGTCCCGCCCCCATCACCGGCCCGACACACAGAAAAGCCGACGACGAAGAGAGAAGAGTGTTCCAGGCGGCGGACTCGTGGCAGGAGACAGCGTGCAGAGAACCTGAGGAGGAGAGCGGAAGGAGTGTGAGGAGCGGAGACGAAGAAGAGGAGGACGTCTGGACCGAAGATTGGTGGAGTCCTCAGGAGGTTGCTGGAGAGCGGCCGCAACTCGCTGGAGAGTTGCGGCGGGGCACGTGAGTACACTGTTATCTTTTCTCCGTGCCTCTCTGTAGATAGTTGTATTTAGCTGTACATAGTATCCTCCACTGACAGACCACCTCTACACTGTATATACTATTTAGTCGTGTCACTTCACCTAGTCCTTTGTACCATAACCCCTACACTCCTCCCTCACCTCAGCACGCTCTTCCCCTTCCCCTCTCTTTTCCCCCCTTCTCTGAGCCCTCCCTTACCGTCCTCGCCCTCACGTTCTCTTTGGCCCCATCAAGCCCCGGGTGTTGGCGATAGTACTCCGACGGTCCAAAACGTCAAGGACTAACCGCCCTGTTCTCTCTCTCATTCCTCTCCGAGGCGAAACCGGATCCCGTCCGTGGACCTGAAGCCAACCCGAAGACCTCTTCACCCAGACGACCAGCCCAGTTGAGAGCAACCCTGTTCAACCTACGCTTCGGGACACGTCTTCAAGACATCCAGACTCACACCCTTTTCAACCCCTTTTGCCTACCCTGGTACTGAACAATAAATAAACAGCTAAAATAGTGCAATACATCCGGCCTCCACGCCTGTTATTTTGGTCCGCCCATACCCCTAGTCCACACTTGGTGTCAGAAGTGGGATACACCGGAAGCATGGAGGCCGTGGTTAAACAGCTAGCAGAAAGCCAGGAGCTACTAGGGAAGATGATGGAACGCTTCCTCAAAACGGCTGAAGACGATCGTGGCCAGCTTCATGACGTCCTAAAGGATCAGGGCACCGTTCAGGATCAGGCCCTCGGGAGGTTAGCCGACGTCATGGGACAGCAGCGACCAGCGGCCTCTCTACCCTCTGTAGTCCTACAAAACTACGTCCCGGGAGAAGACCCAGATTTCTTCTTTACAAACTTTGAACGCCTGGCACAAGCCGCTTCCTGGCCGGCCAATCGCTGGGGCCACTACTTGGGACCTCTGCTGACGGGGGAACTGCAGGCGGCCTATCAACAGGCCAACGTACAGGGACAAACGCCTTACTAGGACATAAAGACCTGTATCCTGGAACGTCTAGGGATCGACAAGGAGACGTATAGGGTTCGACTGCGGCAAGCCCGCGAAGGACCCCAGGAGACGCCCCGGGCTTTATCTTTCCGCATCCAGGATCTGGCCAACCGCTGGTTGAAGCCTGCCACGGCCTCAAAGGAGGACATTCTGTCCAAAATCTATGTGGAGCAATTCCTGGCCTCTCTCCATCCGGCTACCCAGAAATGGGTGCAACAACATGCCCGCTTGACACTGGACAGCGCCGTGGAGATGGCTAGCGCTTACTGCCGAGCACAAGAATTCCAGAAGAAGGACGAACATCCTCCCCGCATGCCCCATGGAAGCCACCCTCGAGCCCAAAGGTCTGCCGTGCCCCGAAAACCGGAACCTGTTCCCTTGTTTCCCTTCCAGGTCTTGCATAGACCAAGTCCTCCCGGACCTCAATGCTACCACTGTGGAGGGCATGGACATATCGCCCGCTTTTGCCCGCAGAAGGAAGAGCCCATGGAGGTAGGGCTTGCCAGGAACTATGTTTGCCTCGCCATGGATGCCAGCCCTCCTCCTTTCCGTTGTCCAGTGAAGATCGACGGCCACCCAATGATGGCCCTCACCGATTCAGGCTGCAGGCAAAGCGTCCTGAGACCCCAGGAGATGCCAACCCCTATGGGGCCTGTGACCGGTACAGTGGACATCCAATGTGTACACGGTGACACAAAGAGATATCCCACCACCAGGATCCGAGTACAACACACCACGGATGAAGGAACTCCGCTTACAGTGGGGCTGGTGCCAAACCTACCGGAACAAGTCATCCTGGGTAGCGACTACAGCGGTCTCCCCCATCTGCTCCAAGACGCGACGGACTCCTTGGAGAGGTGGTGGACCGAAGCTCCCTTTTCTCGAAACCCTCCCCCCGTAGAGCCAACAACCAAAACTCCGAAGTCCAGGGGCCAAAAGATCAAAGAGATAAGGACACACACCACAGCCTATCCTGTCCAGGTGGACAACCATCCTTGGGAAACCGACCGGGAGTATCGTGCCGCTCAACAAGAAGACCCGGTGTTACAGGACGCATGGGGGGTGCCTTGGAGAGCGAAGACCCACTACAAGTATGTCCTTATTTCTTCAAGAAGAACGGTCTGCTGTACAGGAAAGGCGGACCCCAACAACCCCCTCAGCTACTCGTTCCCGGTCCCTTTCGTGACAAAGTACTGTTCCTGGCTCATAGCCATTTATTAGGGGGTCATTTCGGGGATGATAAAACAGGACAGACCATTTTGGAAAAGTTCTACTGTCGGGAATGCCCCGTATGCCAGGAAGAACAGCAGGTACCGGCCCCCTAAAGTACCCCTCCAACCCCTCCCTCTCATCGATGTCCCCTTCAGCAGGGTAGGGATGGACCTTATAGGCCCCATGTTACCCTAAAAAAGCGGGTGTAGGTATGCTCTTGTCCTGGTAGACTACGCCACCCGTTTTCCCGAGGACGTCCCCTTACACCAACCAACCACCCAGAACGTTGCTAAAGCTCTCATATCCATCTTCACCCGGGTTGGTTTTCCCCGTGAGATATTGACTGACCAAGGTACTCCTTTTGTCTCCTCCCTTATGCGCCAGGTATGTTCCCACCTGGGCATCAAACCGATGAGGACCTCTGCTTACCACCCCCAGACCGACGGGCTGGTGGAACGGTATAACGCCACCCTAAAAACCACCCTCAAGAAACTACTAGGCCTGGAGAGCCGCCAGTGGGAAGAAATGTTGCCCTTAGCCCTATTTGCAATACGATGCAAAGTCCAAAGCAGTACTGGTTACTCCCCTTACGAACTCTTGAATGGGCGGACACCCAGGACCCTGTTGGATATGGCTCAGGAGGCCTGGGAGGCCGAACCAGACCGAACCCGACCTCTACCTGAACACGTAGCGAACCTTAAAACACACTTAGGGCAAATCAGAGAGATTGTAAGGCAAAACATGGTGACCGCTCAGGCAACCCAAAAACACCAGTATGACCGAGGAACCAAGGCGCGGTACTTTGTCCCCGGGGACCTAGTATTGCTACTCATTCCATCCTCCGACCACAAGTTGCTAGGCCAGTGGCAGGGACCATTTCCCGTCCTAAGACAAGTGACTCCAGTTACGTACGAAGTCGAGCTGGACAACCACCGCAATCACACCCAGATATACCAAATAAACCTCCTGAAGAAATGGGAGGGACCCCGGCCTGTCCTGGCCGGCACACAGGACCAGAAACTCCTGCCGTTTGAGTGCTGTGTGGACCCTGATTTGCCCAAAAGCAAGAAACAAGGCCTGAGAATCGCCTTATCCCCAATACAGGCGGTCTTCTCCTCCTTACCAGGGCACACCACAGTTATTGAGCATGCCATCCACACGGAACCCGGAAAAACCGTGAGACAACGGCCTTACCGGGTCCCTGAAGCACGCCGGACCGTTATCAGAGAAGAGACCAACCAGATGTTACCAATGGGCATCATAGAACCCTCCATCAGTAGCTGGAACTCGCCCATTGTCCTAGTCCCCAAACCCGATGGCTCCACAAGATTCTGCATAGACTTTCGGGAGGTTAACAAAGTCTCCAGTTTCGATACCTATCCTTTACCGAGGGTAGACGAGAAGGTAGAACGTATAGGCAAAGTCAGGTATATTAGCACCCTGGATCTCTGCAAGGGCTACTGGCAGATCCCCCTGAAAAAGGAAGACAAGAAAAAAACTGCGTTCTCCACGCCGGATGGCCTGTTTCAATTCAGGGTAATGCCCTTCGGGCTTCATGGGGCCCCTGCAACGTTTCAGAGGGCCATGAACATAGTTCTACAACCACATGCCCGATACGCAGGAGCCTACCTGGATGACATCGTCATCTATAGTGACGATTGGCCAGAGCATGTGTCCCACTTGAAACAAGTAGTAACGTCACTTGGGAAACACGGGTTTACCATCAACCCAACCAAGACCACTCTCGCCGCCCAAACCGTCAAATACCTGGGTTATCTGCTTGGGGAGGGCGTTATCAGACCACGGGATAACAAAATAAAGGCCATCCAGGCCATTCCGTTCCCACAAACAAGGAAAGACCTCCGTGCATTCCTCGGTCTGTTAGGCTACTATACGAGGTTCATCACTAACTTTTCCCAAACCGCCGTCCCATTGACAGACCTGTTAAAGAAAAGTACAAAAACAGAAGCAGTGCTACAACACCCCACTCCCCAGTTATTGCAAGCATTTCACAGACTCAAGCAGTCCCTTGTGTCCGAAACAGTACAGATCAGCCCCGATTACACTCTACCATTCATCCTACAAACTGATGCCTCAGACCAGGGTTTGGGAGCCGTCCTATCCCAGCAGGACCAAACAGGGGTGGAAAGGCCTATCCTCTACCTCAGCAGAAAGCTCTTCCCTCGGGAAATGAATTATGCCGTAGTTGAGAAGGAGGCCCTGGCCATTAAATGGGCAGTTGAAAGCCTTCGTTATTACCTGGAGGGTCGTGAATTTATCCTGTACACGGATCATGCTCCATTGGAATGGATGGCCCGAAACAGGGGCCACAACGACCGAGTGCTTCGGTGGTTCCTATCCCTGCAACCCTACAGATTCAAAACTTTGCACCGAAAAGGGGCAGAACAGGGCAATGCGGACTATCTCTCCCATTATCCCCCACCTACCACCCCCACAAGAAAGACAGCTAGGGAAAGGGGATGTGGAAGGGGAGCGCCTCTCACCTCGACAGGGCGGCATCCGAGCAGGGATTCCATGGCCTCTGATCCCGTCCCTCCCGCGTCCATGACGACCAGGACTCCTCCTCTCTTTCTTTCCCTACAGGAAACTGACAACCAGCGGGGTCGCGCAACGAACCGGAGGCGATCTCCTGTGATCCCGGAAGTCCCGCCCCATCACCGGCCCGACACACAGAAAAGCCGACGACGAAGAGAGGAGAGCGTTCCAGGCGGTGGACTCGTGGCAGGAGACAGCGTGCAGAGAACCTGAGGAGGAGAGCGGAAGGAGTGCGAGGAGCGGAGACGAAGAAGAGGAGGACGTCTGGACCGAAGATTGGTGGAGTCCTCCGGAGGTTGCTGGAGAGCGGCCGCAACTCGCTGGAGAGTTGCGGCGGGGCACGTGAGTACACTGTTATCTTTTCTCCGTGCCTCCCTGTAGATGGTTGTATTTAGCTGTACATAGTATCCTCCACTGACAGACCACCTCTACACTATATATACTATTTAGTCGTGTCACTTCACCTAGTCCTTTGTACCATAACCCCTACACTCCTCCCTCAATTCAGCACGCTCTTCCCCTTCCCCTCTCTTTTCCCCCCTTCTCTGAGCCCTCCCTTACCGTCCTCGCCCTCACGTTCTCTTTGGCCCCATCACGCACCGGGTGTTGGCGATAGTACTCCGACGGTCCAAAACGTCAAGGACTAACCGCCCTGTTCTCTCTCTCATTCCCCCCCGAGGTGAAACCGGATCCCATCCGTGGACCTGAAGCCAACCTGAAGACCTCTTCACCCAGACGACCAGCCCAGTTGAGAGCAACCCTGTTCAATCTACGCTTCGGGACACGTCTTCAAGGCACCGAGAATCACACCCTTTTCAACCCCTTTTGCCTACCCTGGTGCTGAACAATAAATAAACAGCTAAAATAGCGCAATACATCCGGCCTCCATCCCTGTTATTCCGGTCCACCCATACCCCTAGTCCACAGCGGGCTAGCTGTCGGGGCATCACCTGACCTAACCACACCTGCATTAAATGAGATCACCTGCCTGGACGCGCAGCGGACGCGAGCAGCGGGCTTGCCGCAGGCGTGCCAAAGGCAAGCCCGTCTGCGCCCGTCCGCGCCAGACCGAGCCGGGAGGCGGGAGACGCCGCTCATTACACCACTGGGGCCCAAGCCTCTATGCACTATTCTTATACCGGAGCAGTGCTTCGCAAATTAGGATCCGTCACACTCAGCAAGCATTGGCCGGGAAGCCGCTGTAACTCCTCTTTCCCTGCCATGCTGGAGGGCCCTGTATCGTGTATCTCATGTGGTTTTCAAAGCCTCAAGGGGGACTTATCTATAACTGACTTACAAACTGATTCCTTCCAAAACCAGCTGAGCCCAAATTATATCCTGTGTAACGTTCGATCCCTTGTAAAACTCTCCATAGTGATCTGGGACATGATTACCACCCTCTCCCAGGACCTATGCTTCCTAACAGAGACCTGGCTAACCCCTACCAATCTACCGGCCATCAATCCTGCTATACCAGCTGATTATAAATTCATTCACCTAGATAGTACTGGGAAATTAGGGGGTGGTATAGGAATTGCCTTTATATGTCATCTCAAAGTGCAATGGATCTCCTCCACCTGCAATAACCTAATGGAACTAGGCATTTTTAAATTATCTGTGTCCCCGTCTGTGTCCTGGGACGGGGCATTGCTTTACCGACCACCCGGTCCCAAAACCAACTTCTCTACTGCCCTGACAGAATTCATTGCCATGCAGGTCTTGGCTTCTAGCAATTTCATCCTTCTGGGAGATTTTAACTTCCATGGAGAAGATGTGTTAAACCCAGAAGTAACGATGCTCATTTCCAACCTGAACGACATCGGACTATCACAGAAGGTGTTCGGCCTTACTCACAAGGCAGGCCATACCCTGGATCTTATTTTCACTAACTCAGAACAGCTAAAAGTATTCCAGTTGCTCCCCTCATCTGGTCAGATCACTGCATGATCCATTTCTCCCTTAGGCTCCAATTTGGGCCAACACACAGGACTCATCGTATGCAAAAAAAAGGTAACAAAAAAAGGCCATGCCATAAGTTAACACTGGATACCTTCAATGAGACATTCACCCAAGTCTTCATTGATTCTGAGCAAAGTGACCAAGATCCTACAGCCATGTTATCCAGCTTCAATTCTGCCTTAATTAAGACATTTGACATGGTTGTTCCTCTAAAAACCGTCAACCCCTCTTCAAGGCGGTCTTCTGCCCCTTGGTATTCTAGCGAATTGAAAAACATAAAGTCCACCTGCAAAGTTCTTGAGAGAAGATGGAGAAGGACAAAACTATTCGAAGATAAGATAGCCTATAAAGCGTCATTATCTCACTACCATCAATCAATAGAAGTTGCCAGATGCTCTTACCTTCATAACCAAATCGAACTATCCAGAAACTCCTCTAAAGCCTTATTTGACATTGTCAAGGAATTCTCCGTCCCCCCAGCATGTAAAAAAGCACCGCTTGAATCCCAAATACAATGCGACTCTATAGCGAATTTTTTCCATGAAAAAATGTCCCAAATCTATGCCAACTTTCCGGCCTCCTGCACTAATAACCCCAGAATAAAAGCAAATCCAGAAACTTCCCCCACATCTACTATATGTACTCTTAAGCAGTTCGAGACCATTTCACTTGCAGATACAAATAATCTACTGCTAGCAGCAAAATCAGGCTCACCAGCTGATTTATGCCCACCTAGCATTATGGCCCTTCTCTCCCCAACCTGTGCCCCTATAATTAAAAAGATTCTCAACGCTTCCATTCTTACCGGCCTTATCCCGAGCACTTGGAAAGAGGCCTATGTCCGTCCCATCCTAAAAAAGCCATCAGCGGATCCCCAGGAGCTTAGTAATTACAGACCAATATCTCTGTTACCCCTACTTGGAAAATTGCTGGAATCCGTAATAAATACACAACTTCAGTATCTGGAATCCAACGATATTCTTGATCCATCCCAGTCGGGCTTTTGCCCAGGCTTTAGTACAGAAACGGCCATTTTGGCAGTAACTGACTCACTGAGACTTACCCTCGATGCTGGAGGATCCACAATCTTGGTCCTCCTAGATCTCTCCGCAGCATTCAACACTACATCTCATCAATGACTAGCGGAGAGATTGCTTGAGTGTGGTGTCGGGGGTACAGCCTTACAGTGGCTGAGAAATTTTCTAATGGACAGATGGCAAACCACCACACTAGGTCCGTTTGTCTCCCAAAAAAAGTTCTTTAAGGTCTACTGTCTCTCCTTTAAAGCACTTAAAGGCTGGGGACCACGCTACCTCCAAAACAAACTTTCCAATCAAATATCTGAATGCAATTTAAGATCAAATGCTTTCGCTCTCTTGAAAATCCCACGTATCTGGTTAACACGCACAGGTGGCAGAGCTTTCTCTTATATTGCTACCAAATACTGGAATTCGCTTCCAGTGGCCCTGCGAAAATCCACCTACTATATGTCTTTCAGAAAACAATTAAAAACTCTCTTGTTCTAAATCTGTTTTTTTGCAGACTCTATTTCTCCGTTCCCCTCCTGGTATCCCCTTGGTAAGCGCTGAGATGCCCCCGGGTGAGTCATGCGCTATACAAGAATCCATAACATAACATAACATAGCAATGTTACATGCAAGACAGGCCTGATGGCATGTAACCATAACTGCATTTCAAATTAGAAAATCTATCTAGTTGGTGCAGGACCGTGAACAGAAGATTAACGGTTTGCAAGTAATTACTAACGACAGTGTGCTTAATCACCAATATTTCAGGTTAGAAACCCCATGTTTGCTGACCAATAAAACAAACACGACAGAAAAAGAAACTTTCTATTTTACTGATACACATGTTTGAATCATGCATGCAAGGAAAGATGATCTCGCAGAGGTCTGTCTTGGAAGGAAGAAGGGGAAAGTGGCATTATCTTCTGTACACTTCTGCAGAAGGGCGTTGTTTGCACATTTCTGTAGCAAAGCAGGAGTCGAGCACAGGTGACCCTTCTTGCTCATTAAGACATCACTAGTGATAAAGCTATATAAGGTACAGTTGCAGGACTGGGGTTAAATACATTGTCCGGTTGATGAGGGGAGATATTGAAGGACTGAATTCCAGCTGCTGACCTAATAACATCCCAAATTATGCTGGGAAAATATACATGGCTTTTCATAGTAAAAGCTTAGTAAAAGAATACAATCATGTATGTTGGATGGCTGGCAACATTATGGTGCTTTGTTTAGGGAACAGACTAGCCAGTGACGGCTAGTGGAGGTAAGAGCGATGGGTGGTTGGGCAGGGGAGGGACAGAGTCAACGGACGACGTTGAGGGAAAATAAAATTAAAAATAAAGAAAACCACTTTCCTTGAACTCGCTGCATCACCGACTGGTAAGTGGTTTTCTTTTTATTTAAATTTTAGTTTCCCTTGTCGCTGTAGGACGACTCCACCCTCCCCCACCTCACCACTCTTACATGCACTGGCATTCACTGAGCCTAACAGGTTAGGGATGTGTGATTATATATGTTGAGGGTTCAACTAACATGACCATGATTTGTACACTTTCTGGTGAGTTGTTTCTAACTCACCTGAGAGAGTATTATGGCATCTCACAGGCACTGGGTTATATGTGTGCCCTACAATTAGCCATTACATAACAGTTAGAAATTTGTCCTTACAGCAAGGCTGTCCTTGATTTTTTGTCTTTTTGCTGAACCCTATTTTTGTTGGTCATAGAACTCTCTGCTCACTTTATTCCTGCTAACCAGTAGTAAATGCTTGTGAGTCCCCCCTTTTAGCATGTTGAAATTGGTGCACACCTGATTGGCATATGTAACTTACCAATAAGTACCTTGTATATAGTAAAGACCATAGCCAGGGCCTGTAAGTTGTATGTCACTAGTGGGCTGCAGCACTCTTTGTTGCCACCCACTGCAGTGACCCAGCAAACCTGTCTCTAGGCATACCATTGCTACCTGCTGTGCAGTTTTAAAACTGACAGTTTGAACTGTCAAAATAAACCCTTTTTTGACATGTCAAAAACTTCCATTATCGATAACCCAACCCAAAGTAGACCTTATTGCCCATAATGTTAAAAGCAGGCTCCATGGTAAGTAAAAGTAGGATACGTAAAAGTATACTGTTCTACATGGTCTTACAGTGAAAAAGTCCCAAAAGCTATTTTCACTGTAGGAAGGCTAGCTGCACCAAAGGGAAACACAGGGTTGCATTATTACATCAAATAATGCGGACTTTGGGTTGGAAGCAGCTATAAAAAATTCAAGGACTTTTTAATAGCTACTCAAAATCCAATTTAATAGTAAAATGAAATTTTGCATAACTTTTATGGATTAGGTACTCCTAGAAAATTACTATTGTTCTGCCTGAAGTCACTAGAAGTGAATCTTTATTTTACTCACTCACTTCTGCCAGACAGTATTTAGCATTTGAATTGGTGTGAATGAAGTGTGCGCTTATTCCGAGAACAGGGACAAAAGTCCTTGGGTGTCGGGAAGTTTTGTTGTGCCCTTGACAGGATGGTCTGTGGGCTAGGCCCAGGAACTTGACTATCTTCAAAGAGACCCACCCTGCCACAAGCAAATGCAGCTAACACACCGTGCCTGTACCCTTCTTTTCAGCCCCCAGCGTGACCATCCCCAATCACAGTGATGCTCTTGCTGACATCGCAGTGTCAGATCCTGTTGGAGTGTCAAGAGCTTGATTGACAGGTCTGCTGGGATTTTCCATATCACACTTGGGACACACTTCAAAGGGCAAGAGCTGAATTCCAAAACATGTCTTATGTATCCTCTGTCTGTTTGCTGATGAACCCTGCTTTGTTCTACCAGACTTCTGTCTCTGGGTTTCTTTAAAGTACGGGGACTGTCTCAAAGTGGGTTTTGGTGTTAGATGTAGAGGACACTAGGATTAACATAGTAGACTTCCCACAGAAACCCCCAACACTCAGAGCCAAAGATTAGTATGGCCGAACACTGCAGCCATCTTCAAAATGACCAAAGTGGGTTAGTCCACTGCACCTTTACCGCATTGGTTACAGCATGCGTAGGGGCCATTCCCACCCACTAACTTGTGCCAGGAATAAATGTGGCAGACATTGGCACCCATTTTAGAACACTCTTGGACCTGAAGAAGATCAGAAGAGGACTAAACCTACTGTCTGAACTCGAGAGGAGACCTGGAGGACTGGTCCTGCGCTCGCTCTCTCTTGTACCCAGGACAAAGAAGCGACTCCAAAGGTCAGAAAGCTGACCCTCTGTTCAAGCTACCGGGGTACAAAAAGCTACAAGAGTCCTTTCCTGCAGCCGCCCAGCTGATCAGTGGTGTTGAACCTGGACTGGACTCAGCTTGACACAGTTTCTAAGTTCCTACCCTGAAGTCCTGGGGGGGCTTTCGAAGTGTATTACTGTGGTGGATTGGAATTTAAAGGATCAAGTCAAGATAAAATCTTAGACAAGGGTGAAACTAGTTAGTGAATATGACCCACTTTTCATCACAGTCAGCGTAAAACTTTTCATAGGTCCTGTTCTACTGGGACTATTGACTATCATTGGCACTTTGAAATTTTTGTGGCTATTTTTCCTTAAAACAATAACAATTCATACCTCTGTCTCCTATTTTTGGATGTTTCTGATTTTCTTCATTAAATTCTACTTCATTTTTCTAATTGTTTTTGGAATTTTTATTGTTTTGCATTTTAATCGTATTGCTGTTCAGATACTGCACACATATTTTACACATTACCTCTAAGTTAGGCCTGTCTGCTCTCTGCTATAGCTACCAGGGAGTTGACCTCAGGTTTATATAGTGCCTTAAGTGGTTCACCCTGAAAAGGGTTATGGTTATTACTTGAGGTGGGTGCTTACCTCGCTCAACTGATATCTCAATTTCTTACAGTAACATACCATCACATAACAGTTATGATCATTCTCCATTAGTATAATAATGCAAAATACATTTGTAGGCCAATGTGAAATAAATAATCAAATGACATTAAAATACCAACCACTGTGTGTGAATACTGATTTGGGGTACAAAGGCGGGGCTTAATTTATCTTCACCTGCAGATAAAGGATTCTCTGATAGAGCATAACTCACTAGAGGAGAAATGGGAGAAACCTATCAGATTCCAATTTCTCAGATAAGGGTGTATTTCATTTTGGGGGTCGGAGGATCAACCAGGTGTGACCCCAATAATATTGAGGTAAGCATGACATTGAGTTCTGAGTAGGGGTGGGCAAAGAATTCTGCTTAGCAGACTGAGTTTTTGTAGATTTGCCAGCGCAGAGTTTGGAAAAATAGCGTAAAGTGACACTGACACTGAGCTCTATGCTCTATGCTACTCTACTCTTATTTATTTTATTCTATGGCACACTATTTCACTCTACTCCACTCCAGTTTATGCCATTCCACTATAAGACAGGCTACTTAACTGTATGCCACTCTACTTCGCAATACTCTACTCCACTCTACTCAACACCCTCTATGCCACTCCACTCTGCTCTTCACCACTCCACAACACTCTTTGTCACTCCACTCTATGACATTCTACTCAAAGTTGACACTGTGTTCCACTCTAAGTGCTTCCACTCTGCGACACTTTACTCCCTCCTTGACACTCCACAACACTGTATGCTACTCCATGACAGTTCACTTTTCTCCTCAACACTACTGTACGCCACTCCTCGCCACTCCATAACATTCCACTCTCTTCCACGTTATGCCACTCTCCTTTATCCTACTAACTTTTAGCCATGCCGAACAGCAGCCACGCTGGTGTACAACATTACTAAAACATATTGGCAAAGTCAGTAGCTCTTGTATAGGCAAGAACTACTGGCTTTGCCAAAGCTTGTTAAGCTATGCTGCCTTACTTATAAGGCTCCAAACAGGAAAGCCCCAACTTATTTGTACAAGAGCTTCTGCCACTGCTGAAGGTTTGGCGTTGTTTGCTGAACGGTTGTTTCAAATGAGTTGCCTCTGGATGACGTTTCAGTATTGGTTTCTCCTCTCCCTTTTCCTCACCGAATTCCAGGTTTTCTATCAACCAGAGATTCCAACATTGCTGTTACCCGCTTCCTTTGATTGTGGATGAAGTTCTCTGTGGCTCACCATTATGAGGCTGCTAAACATAATCACGATACCTTCTTTTCTGAGATAATGTCAATGTTTATGCAAGATTGCCTTTGCTTTTGTATAAGTTTGGCATTAAACTTTGAAAGAGCTATTGTGAATCCCCTGAAGTATGAGAAATGTGTGGTTGACAAGAGTGCACCATTCCAGCTGTCTCTTCCCTCTCTCACTTCCATTTCCCCTCCAGGGTTTAATTCTCATGTTATGCTATTCATAATCACTCCTGGGGAGCGGGATAGATTGTTTTTAGATTTCATCAGTCAAGATATGTGAAACATGACAAGTGCAACCAAGTACATTGTACACTTTAAGATTCTGAAGAGGTTTTGCAATGTAAGCATTACAAAAATCTAAATCTATTGAAAACAATAGCCTGCCATTCCTATAAAAGTGCACCCTTGAGACATAGTAGCACAGTGTGGTAGCTCATGGATGGTTTGGAAGCAGTCACCAGACACGTGCTTTTCTCTTGCAGAGCTTGCATGAGCCAAACATCATTAACAAAACTGCAATTTCTCTCTTGAGGCTTTGTGCCCACGCTTGTCTAGTTCAGCAAGCAGAAACAATGAGTCATGTTTGCACTGGTCCACAGGATCAGAGGCTGCCAATAAATCCTCTGCATGTTCAACAAGGGTAGAATCACAAGGAAAGAGCAGAGTGTCAAAACCTTTCTTAAGAACCTGTAAAATATGGAATGTGACTCTGTGTACTCTTGTGGGAGTTGGGTCCACATCAATTGAAAGCCACCAAGCAAGAATGTGAAAAGGAGCCTGGTTTCAGGATGGATAGCTATAAAAATGGCAGAGTATAAACTGACAACAGTGAAACAGGTGACTTTGGGTGGAATACAATAAAGAATATTGGATGGATTAGGTGAATTAGGGGTGTGCTAAATTCGAGTAATTTGCTTCTGCATAATTCCGTGCAAATTTACCTAAAATGCAAATCCATCATTTCGTGTTAAAGTTTAGAGCAAAATGCACCCTTGCATCTATTTTTGACGCTAAGACACATTTAAACAAATGCACCACAAACAACAGTCACTAGCATTCTGATGTTCTGTGTGTTTGCTGTAAATCTTTCCTGGAAACTGTGCCATTCATGGTACATTTTTACCGCAAATTTTGCATAATTGTGCAAAGTGGTGTAAATTTGGTAATTTTGCGTAAGAAGCATAGCACAAAATTCTGGAAATTACGCCGACGTAATTTAAATATTGCATAGCTTATAAATCAGCACTAAAAGCTTTGAAGATTTTCCATTAATTTCAATAAATTCACTTTCTGGACTTTTCGATAGGCAGAACAGGAGTTATTACACATGCTAACAGTAAGGAGCAAAGCTTTCTGTTTTAATAATTCTCTTCTCAGTCCAGCTCCAGTCACCACTGCCTGTCCAGTTGATAAGATTCCTGGTCAACCCAATGACACTTTAGAGGACAACTGGATTCAGGTTTTCAATTGGTGTGAAAGCGTATTTATTGCTAAAATAACCATCTGTGAGTCACAGAACAAACCTACAAGGTGCCCCGGACATCTGCAATGGAAACAAACACCCCAGAGTAAGGAATAATGCATATACATATATACCCTATTATAGAAGTTTCTAGTATAGATTCCATAACTTCATTACTACCGGGGCAGAGCTTGTTTAGCTAGAAGACGGCCACGCTTTGAGCGAGTTCCTTCGGCCATGAACATTATTCATAACTATCCTGCCCCAAACATATTTTTTCTATGTCAACGACACTGACCTGGTGCCTCCAGGAGGCAAAACAAAGCTTCAGACCAGAACCCAAACTGTAATCGTAGGATTGCAGCCACACGGCCTAGGAAGGAGGAGGAGCCACCGGCCGAAATGAATAGCTGAGGGACACCGTGAGTTGCGTGCTGCTGAGGAGCCGCTGGACGCTACCCGGGTGCAGCCGGTGTTTGAGAGCTTGCTGCCCAGGATCAGGCACATAACACCCAGGGGGATGCACATTGGGACCAGCGGAACAGCTGTTGTGGCCCGGGAGCATGCAGTGGTGAGCCGGTGAGTGGGGCGAGGCCTACCGTGACAGGCAGCGGGAGGCCCATGAGAACCATACTAAGTGAAGGGGATGCACGGCCAAAACAGCGCGTCCCCCTCTTAGCCTCAAATAATAATTTTTGGGGCACCGTGCAAAGGCCTATGAAGGTACCCGGATGGCCGAAAGCCTGCGCGTGGAGCCGGGCAGCACCTGCCGGCCGAAACTTGCTCTGCGGCCCCAGCAGTGAAGCTATGTGAAACACCTGTGAAGTTATGCGCCATTGAGGAAATTAATTCTCTGAACAGTGTAAGCTCGGCAGGACAGGCAGAACAATTAAATTGCTACAAACACACACACAGCCTAAAGAGGGTTGTGGCAAGAGCAAGAGACAGGACACCTTGGCAGCAGAAGGGGGAACACTCAGAGGCCAACTCATCATCAAGTTGCACTACTACACTAACCGTAGCTCCACCAGGTTATATAGGCAGCGTCGCATTTAACTCACTGCCATTAGGTAACCGGGAGGCTACTAGCCATTGTCTGCATCCTATCCCTCACGGAGCCAGCATACACCAGAAATGGGGAAAGTGGGAAGATACAATCGAAGATACAATTTGACCTCCGCGGGGTTCAGGACAGGCGCAACATGGATCAGGAGGCTCCAGCTGCAGAAGCATTATACCCAGACTTTGAAGTCGGATGTGATCTGCGCCAAATCCTAACAGCAATGCAGACCACGTTAACCACCATTGATGGGAAAATCGATGCCTTAACATACTGTGTAGACAGTCTGTCCGAAAGAATGGATAAACACGCCGAACGATTTGATACGGTGGAACGTAGAGTATCCAACACAGAAGACGTTCAAAACATAGTTGCAGTGACCCAGAGGAAGATGGAAAAGGCACTGGCAGGACTACAGACTAAGGCAGAAGACATGGACCTGTGCTCCAGGCGCAACAACCTCAGTATAACCGGAATCACTGAAACCTCGAATACAGGCAACATGGAGCGCTTTGTAGAAAACTTGCTGACTGAGCTGTGGGGAGCTGAGACGTTCTCTAACATATTTATGGTAGAGAGAGCGCACATATCACTTGCACCGCAACCACCACCAGGGGAAGACCTTGCCCCATCATAGCAAGGTTTCTAAATTACAGAGACAGAGAAGCTGCACTATGTCATTCCAGGGAGCTACGTAGCCTCAGATATGAGGGTAAGGAGGTCTCCTTTTATCCAGACTGTACAACACAAGTCCAGGAGGCACGCGAAAAGTTTCTGGAAAAAAAAGAAAGTTACAGGAAATGAACATTGCTTACGCCATGTTATAACCAGCCCGACTCAAGATCACATTAGACAGAAGGCAAAAGATATTCATACACCCCCAAAATT
This sequence comes from Lissotriton helveticus, assembly GCF_964261635.1. Taxonomy (NCBI): domain Eukaryota; kingdom Metazoa; phylum Chordata; class Amphibia; order Caudata; family Salamandridae; genus Lissotriton; species Lissotriton helveticus. The sequence goes on from NC_136065.1 coordinate 1,543,140,996, forward strand.
CACAGCAATTCCTAAGGAAGAGATTGAAAACAAGCAACCAACGGAAATCACCTAGAGGAGGAGAGAGCGAACAAGGCTAAAATTCAGGTCTGGACGACCCAAGCTAAGACTATCCTGTCAATTCAGGTCCCACAGTAAGATATATCCAAATGTATATAAACAACCATATATTGACTAAGAGGAGGACTGACATTGCCCCTATTGCCAAATGCCTTTAGACATAGAAAGAGGTCCAGAGACATACCAGTGTCCCCAGTTTGGAAAACACTGAATAATGCATGGACATGTGTTATTGGCACAGGGAAACTGTTTGTCATGTGTCCCCTTTGCAGTATCATATCGCAGGGGTACCTAGCTGGCCGCTACCGCCCCCATGTGTATATCACAACCATCACCTAAAGATGAAGGAAGGGAGAGGGGGGATTTGGGGAAACTGAGTTAATGGAAGGGCATGTCTCCGACACAATTGGGGTATCGGAGTGGGAGGAGGCAGGGCAAATGTTGGGGTTGAGAACAGTTCAAATTGGCACCAATTGACATATCACAATTGATCTACTGCCTGCTTCTAGCTTGCATATTCCTTCACACATATAGACAAAAAATACCAAAAAGTGCGATGACACCGACCTCTAGACCCCTGACCCTACTTACCTGGAAAGTAAAAGGCCCAAATAACCCATGAAAGGTCAGACAGGTTACTACCTACCTATATAGACATGGACTGGAAGTGGCATGCCTACAAGAGAAAGACCTTGCGACCCACGCAGAGTTAAATGTTGGGTGTCAGATGGGCATCCACACGGATTGCATCCTCATATTCGACATATGCCCGAGGGGTATTACTAATGATTAAGAGAACCATCCATTCACATTACTACATACGATTATAAACTGTCAAGGCCAATACATTATTGTACAAGGTTACTTTAGTGGCATAATTCTGATGTTATTCAATGTATACGGCCCTAATACTGATGATTCAGCCTTTTACGCACAAATATGGGCAAGGCTACATGAGCTATCTCCAGCTGCATTAGTGTGGGGCAGGAATTTCAACACCTGCATAGATCCAACACTAGACAGATCAACAAACACTGACAGGTACGGCAAACAGGCATCCAAGGTACTTAGAGAGGGCAAGGAGGAGCAAATCTAATTGATATATGGAGGCTAAGGCACCCAGGTAGGCGAGAGTGCACATGTTCCTCAACAACCCACAATACATGGTCCAGGATTGATTTACATGGCGTTTTCCGACAGCAGCACTGCTGGACCAAGTTCTCAAAGCTGATGTATGACAGGTCATAGTGGAATATTTTGAACATAACACAGGCTCAGTCACGAGCACACTAACACTCTGGGAAGCCTTCAAGGTAACAGTGCAGGGGATATGTATAAGTAAACAGAATGGTGTGCTGCAGGACATCCACCGGCATCTCTCTAAATTGGAAAAAACTATTCAGACACTGGAGATGGAACATGAGCAAACATTAGATGCCACTATTGGCCACATTTGGAGAGAAAATGACTGAATACAAGGAGACAGCAGAAATCTAGGTTACGTTTCTATCATGTAGGCACATAGAGCGAACATATGGGGGGGCGTCCAGGTCACTCACTTGCAGTAAGACTGCAAAATATCCGGACCACAACGCACATAGTGGAGATAGCTGATGCTCAGGGTAGAATGAACTATGACACGCCAGCTATAGTAGGGGTATTCACAGACTACTACATGCAGCTTTACTCCACTCGATTATCACCTCCAGACAGCAAAATTTCATAGTACCTACAGGAAGTGGCCTTTGTGTGGCTGTACGATGAACACAGGGAATATTTCATGCAACCCATAACTGAAGATAAAGTGAAGTAAGCGATAAGGACCCTGCCAAATGGTAAGATCCCTGGTAAGGATGGCCTGCCGGGTGAATTTTACAAGGAATATAGCGACCTATTCGTTTCGCAACTTCGCATAATGTATACTGAGGGTCTGAACAAGGCACACTCCTACCGACCCTACATGAGGCCCTACTCATAACACTCCTTGAACCAGACCAGAACCTAGATCACTGTGACGCATATCGACCTCTCTCACTTATAAATACCGATGCTAAGATGTTATCCAAAATATTAGCCACCAGAATACAACCTCTCAATTGGGATTTATTCCAGCATGATCCTCATGATCCACAACCCACAATGTGTGCAAGTTATTTGCTCTATTCCACCAGTTAGAGCTTGGACGCTCGAATGGAAATACATGTTTGTGGTCCTTCGAAAAATGGGATTCCTGCAGAGTAATCTCCACTAGATCCATCATCCAACTATACACCGGTCGCTAGAATTCCTATAAATGGCAACACGGCATGCACATTGAGAACTAATAGGGTAACTCGGCAAGGCTGCCCGCTGCCCCCATTGCTGTTCACAATAGTCTTTAGTCTTTAGCATGTAATATGTGTCAGCAACACAGCAACACGAAACTACGATTCCGGCTGCGGCCCATAAGTATTTTATTAGATGCAGATGACAGGGCTCGGTATCTCCTCAACCCCAAAGACAATAAAATGCTCTTGATAAGGGAATATATCCGGTTCGAGAAATATTCCGGACTGAGCCTAAACTTGTCCAAATCAGTGGTCATTCCATTAACACCCGTCACTAAACAGTTTCCGCTAGACTTACCACTGCTCTGGCGGTCAGACCCTGTTAAATTTCTGAGCATCTGGGTACACTGGGACCCAGAATAAGTGGTCTAAGAGAATTACGGGAGAGCTCTCTCCAAGTTAGAAAGTCAGGTGCCCCATTGGATACGCTTACTGTGATCTTTGGCGGATCGCTTAGTGATTCAAAAAATGATAATATTGCCACATTTCCTGTATTTATTTCTCACCATTCCTATTCCCCTAATGCAGCAATTCTTTTAAAAATTGCAATCACAAATTAATACACCTACGTGGGCAGGTCCTTAATCAAGAACTAGCGGGATGGAGTTAACACACCCATATGTCAAAGGTGGTTCCGGTGCCCCGGACCTAAAATTGTACTACCTTTGTGCTCAGGCACACTATACGCATTATTGGCTACATCCTCTTAACTACCTCCCACACATTGCGATTGAAACCGATGCAACACATCCAACCCCACCCACCGCCATCATTTCACAAACAAGAATCGGGGTAATCCGTTCAGAGATAAATCCGGTCCAAAGCATCACAGTGCCCTGGCGAGCACTGGGGCGGCGAGCTCATAAGCTCCCACTCTATGCCTTGGTCCTCCCATTATCACGTCATCCAGATATATCTGTAACACAGGAACAGAGGGCACAGGCAATATTAGCCAAAATCGAATTATGCACCATGGGAGACCTGTTCCATAAAGAACAATTCATTAACCCCCCCAGACATCACCCCAAAGACAACAAACACTCCACTGACAGTCTTCACATGCCTTCGGCTGCAGCTGGCTATTAAACATATACCCAACATTCCCTCGGGAACCTCCAACACCTTCTACTCTGCAGACACTATTGACGACGCCCACACATGCTCACCTCGTCACCAAATTCAATGATGTAGCACAGCAAGAACAGCACAGACATAGCAAAAAGGCACTTAAAAAATGGAATATCATGCTAGACATACCATTATCCATGCAGGATCGGGTCTTTTGTTGTACACTAGCTAAGATGCTCATACCAAACTGCAACTTGCATATTATCCACTTTAAATTCTTGCGGCAAACATATTACATCCCAATGCAACTGCACAAATATGGTGTATGAGAGGATGATAAGTGTGTACGTTGCACAGCCACGCAAGCAGTCTTCATACATGTTGTGTGGGCATGCCCCCCCATAAGATAGTACTGGGATAAGGTAATGAGAACACAGAGTGCTATGCTTGCAGAACTAATAGAAAATACCCTGCAGCTCTGTTTATTAGGTTTATTAGGACTGGTTAAAACCAAACAACTGTCAAACTGCAGACTGCTAGCCATTGCCCTCTTATTAGCCAAACGGGATGTTGCATGTCGCGATGAAATGGGGTAGTAGGAAAGTCCAGAATGTTAAGAACTGGATAACGGACATGGGTGCTACCAGCCGCCTCACGTCCAAAGGATAGCTGGGGTCCGTTGAGGCAATACTTACAAGCACAGCCTGTGACCTGAAGGGGGGAATGGAGAAACAGGGCCAATTGCATGTTGGGCATCATAATGGGTGTGAATCTAAGTTGCGGGCAGGCTTTGTACAGGAAGATAAGGTCTCAAATGCTCAAGATATATTATAATGTATTGAGAGTGTAGTAAATGGTGCAAAGTTTTATATATATGTGAAGCAATTTAATAATTCACGAAATAAAAAAAATACTTTACACATTACTCAAAAAAAAACCTACATGACTACCAAGGTACATCAGGTGTTGGTTGAGATCATGAGTGAAAACAAAAAAAAATCCACTGAAAGTAACAGCATAGTACACAGCTGCAGTTGAGCAAACTGATTTTAAATAGTCTTTGCTTGTGTGTCAGGTGCTCCACTTCTCACCTCAGAAGTATGCGCGTCTGGTGAGCAGTGGTAGGTACTGCCAGTTATTGTTGAAAAATTTTAATTTCCCACCCTGCTTAAGTCACAAGTATATCTCTGGGTAACAGAATTCTTAAGTGGAAGAACTGTGTTTGACTCACTTGGGGGAACACTGGGGAAATGCTCTGCTTTACCCCGTAGGCAGTAAGGACCAGTCAAAAATTGGCTTCTCGTTTTTTGGCGAATCAAAGTAAGAGTAGGCAGGGTCCTTGCTTCCCAGACAGAACCTCAAAGACTAATGAATTTATGTTTAACAAAAAACTACACAAGATTTACTGAAGTTTACGACCAACCACAGCTACTGTAGCAGGCTGATTGCATAGAGATATGTCCCAACTTTAATTTCCTGCAAATAGCCACAATTAAGATGTCTTCAGGGGGAGAACATCAAGTTGAATGGATTGCAGGTGACCACACTACACTTAGGTTCGACACAAACTGATGGGCATACCAATTAAGAAGTTAAAATGGGGTAAGGGTCCCTCAAATCAAGACTGATGAGCAAAGCTTGGTTCTGAAGTTTGTCCCTGAGGGGGTGGACACCCTCCACCCTGAATTAATTGAAGATTTATTGAAATTAAAATGAAATGAAATTGAAGAACTAGAATATACAAAGGTCACTAAACCCGAAGGTGCCAAATTATTGAATCTCTACACTTCTTTTACTCAACCAGAAAGATTTTGTTTAAAATATAAATAGAAAAAAAACATGAAAAGATATTTTCTATTGCCACTTCCGTCACCAAATCTCAAACCACTGCGAATTAAGTCCCTAAACACGTTATTCATGTTACGCAGAGTGTTCGGGACGACAATAATACAAATGGTCATATATACATCTATGTAATTAACTTGTCTTTTAAGGGATGGTGTTGGCCTCCAGTGCTCTTCACTGCAGTGGAAACATCTGCTATTGGAGGAAAGATCTTGAGAAGAAGGGGACAGTGGAATTCACCAGGTAGGGAAACACTTGCATTACCCAAGAGTCAGATCTCTTGCTAGAATGTTGTGTTGGGAGATTGTTACATGGAGACTGATGGGTAGGCTTCCTAAACAAAGGCTAGAGCTTTTTTAAGTTTGGGAGGAGGTGTGAGTTTAAATGAGATGGCTCTGACCGCCACTAAGTCCTATTTCCACACTCTTCTGATAGATATGTCCATACTTTTCAGAGAAGGCATACATCTAAACTTTTCAGAGCATTCTAGACACAAAGAAGGTGCAAGAGCTCTCACAGCTGAGATGTACTAGAGACATAGGGAACACCCCATGTTAACAGCTTAGGTGGGGGTAACCACAGCATCTGATGGCATAGTAAGCTGTGTCCCAGTGAAAGTTGATTAGTTTTATATTTGACCTATTCGGACTGCAGGCCTGCAGACAACATCTCATAAAACGTTCTATGGTAAGGTCAGGGCAGGGCTAAGAGGTGCGACTCAAAAATATATCACTGTAAGAGTTGGAAGGTGCCTGGGTAGCTAGGAGGATGTACAGGTGAAGAGAACAAATCTAGGAAGTGTTGCAATTATTTGCTTCACACACTTAGCGTCATTAAGAGGGGAGGGGGACATTTTACTTTTTGGGCTACTCCCTTGAGAAGTACCCTACCATTCTTTTAGTCACATGCTCCATGTACTCCACAACTAAAGGAACACAACTGTAGGGAATACGACCACTCTGGGGGAGTTATGTTTGCTGGATTAAAGAAATGTTAAATGTCAAGTCTTGGTAAGGGTCTTCAAAATACTCCTGAATAAGCTAACTTGACAAGAGAGACCTTTGATGTTGAATGAATCTCAATATTGAGCTCTTCATTCGAGTCCCAGCCAGAAAAAGACCTAAGACTAATATTGTCATAAGCCACCTACCTGGATCAGACGATTCCAATGGGGCTAGTTCCCGCATCCTCCCGAGACTTGCCCTCGGTTTACAGGAGGAGACACGGCTCCTATGGCAAATCCCAGGGGGAAGAGGGTTGGGATGGAGAGATCTGTGTCTTGTCTACTCAATAGCAACACTGCAGCATTTACACCAGTCTGTTGAATGGTATTGGCAAATATGGTACTGATCTAGCGCCCCTATAGAAAATATGTCATAGCAACATTACCCTACTCTATAATACTCACCATTAATCATAAATCACTCACAAGGCCCATAAATCAATAATGACATATTTTGAGCAACTGAATCATGTGGCCTAATTAATAAAACCTTATCAACAAACCAGATATACATTTATTTACAACTGCGGAATATTGACTTTACCATAGGTTTATAATTCTTCATTTAATTAAGCCACACAGGCGATAAGATCAGCGGATGGTAACTAAGTTCTTTAAATAACAAGGCCAGCTTGTGTTTTCAAAAAACTTATTTATTAACTATTTATTCAAAGAAAAGTGCATTTTTATTAGAATCATTTTATTTAAGCAGCATTGGTTTGAGGATTTGCAAATTAGTCAAGCAGTTTTCAAGCAGAATCAAATAGCATTTTAAAGAAGAATAAACAGTTATCCATCACTTAGACCCTATTTCCCTGTCTAAAACTCACTTCGTCTAAATTAAATTTGTAAAGTCATAAGGCCCTAAAAATCTTACGTGCTCCAAAAGAAGTCTGTCAGCACGTCACGCCCATCTGGATTTGGAAAGTGAGAAGCGCCCTCCTTTCAAAGAGGTCAGTTTTTATACCTTTCCTAACTAACTAATCTAAGTAAAAGTATACTTTTCATTTTTGAGCAAAACGCTGATTGGCTGTCGAGTGACAGACCACAGCATGTCATCACATTTTTTTAAGCCCAGTTCCGACTCTTTCTTAGAGTCTATTGTCCTTTATTTTCGTGTCACGTAGCTTCCTCTAGCTTGCAACATTTAAAATTATTGTCCGTGACTTCCTTAGCTTGTCAAACTCTCTGCCGGTTCCTGACCTTGGTCAAGCCAGCCAAGGCACGAAAAGTTCACTTATTTAATCAAGTTTGTATTTTCTTCTTTTTAAACAACACAGCAGAAATTTTCCACACTGGGCTCTTGCTTTCACTGAGCAGGATTTTGTCAGCTGCATAATAAGACGTACTAGGCCTCAAGCCTCTTTCTTTGCAACTAGTATATAAACAAACACAAAAGAATAATTAATGCAAGAATTAGAAGTCATTCTGTTACCCACCCACCTTTGCTAATTAATTAACCCATTAATCTATGTAACCTAGCAGAAGCAAACAAAGCAACAAAACAGACTTGTGCAACGTTTAAAACGAAAGACAAAACATGAGCACACAGAAATAAGCACATGCTATTATTTAAACAGGGGGCGTGGTTACGGCGCCGACCGGGATGGCTGCGTGAGCGAGTTGCTCCGCGCCGAGTCCCGTCTTTATCCTGCAATACCTGGCCCCGCACCACCTGGCGGCTGAAATCGAGCTCCGGTGGGGTCGCTGACCCAGTGGGGAGCATCTGACCCCCATCGGGACCCTGGGCGCTGCGAGCGGACGGACCTGGCGACCCGGTCGGCGTGGCTGGAGCACAAAGGCAAGATGGCGGCGCCGACGGAACGAGAGCTCGGGGAGCGGAGCGGTGTGGGGTGCTGGACCTGCCGAGGCGCCTGGGGGGCCCTCGCGAGGCGGTGCGCAGGAGAGAGGCCCGTGAGAGCGGGACTGGAGCAACGGAGAAGGACGGCGGTAATGACCTGGTGTGAGTGGCGCCCCTCCCCCACCTGATCTCCCGAACGGCAGGAGAGCGAGGCCTTAAATCGCGTTGCACCGGTGGCGGCGCTGCTGGCCTATGAGGCCGACCAACCATTGAGAGCATTGCAGCAGGGGCCACTGGGACACAGAGGAGTGCGGCGAGTTGGCCGAGTGCTGGGGGGCGGCCGCCCAGGGCGATTGGACACCCCGAGGAGCGGGCGGGCTGAGCAGCGGCCGACGGGTCGGTCACTGGAGGTGGGCCCGCCCGGTTGGAGGCAGGAGTGCGCCAGGCTGGTGGAACAGTGTGTGGACCCCACCGTGCGCTGAGACCCGCGAGGAACGGTGCCACCGGGGGTAGCGGGCTCAGTCTGCCCGGTAAGGCGGACTCCTGACTAACTGCCTTTTGGAAGGGCTTGCACCCCTGGCCTCTGCAGACTTTGGTGACGCACTAAGAGTGTTGGTGGGGCTGCACGGAGTGCACTTCTGGACCGGAGGTTGGCGGCTGAGCGTAGAGGAGGGACGACTAGCGCCATCTGGGGATCGGAGAGCTGCGCACTTTGAGATCTGCCATTGGGCGATACCAGGTGGCCCTAGGGACGGAAAGGACAGAAGGACTGCCGCCGCCGGCCGTCATTGGAGGGGGCTGCTCGAGTGGCGTGTTTCCCACTGTCAAGATGGCCGCGCTGGGGGCTGACCTCGCCGCGCCTCCTGAGCGGGGGGACGGGAAGTCCGAGACCACGGATGGCGGTCTCCCAACGGGGCCCTCGCCGCAAGAGCTGAGGCTGAACCTCCGTCTTGATGCCATATTGGCCGCGATCACTACCACAAAGGAAGAGCTGCACCAGGATATTGCGCAGGTGGCGACGGGGCTTGGCCTGCTGAGAGTGGACCACGCCAAGCTCTCTGACCGAGTGAAATCCAACGAACAACTGATCCAGGAGCTGAAACCGGCGGTGGTCACTGCGGAGCATAAACTTGACGACGTTATCCATCAACTGGCGATTCTGGAGCGCCGAGCAGAGGACGCGGAAGGACGCAACCGGCGGAACAACGTGAGGGTGGTGGGGCTTCCAGAGAAAATTGAGAAGGGTGATGCGGTGGCCTACTTGGAGGACTGGTTCCGGACAGTGGTAGCGCCGGAGGGCTTGTCCCCCTTCTTCTCCCTGGAAAGAGCACACAGGGTGCCCGCAAAACCTCCCCTGGAGGGCCGACCGCCCAGACCGATGGTGGTCAGACTGCTGCACTATAAAGATCGGGATCTGCTGATCCAAAGGGCGAGAGCCCATGGGCCCTTCCAGGTGGACAACAGCAAGGTGACAATATTTCCGGATTACACGCAGGAGGTGCAGCGGAGCAGGGCTTCTTTTCTGTCGGTGAAGAAAGAGCTGAGAGAGGAAGGGATCCAATACTCCTTTCTTTTTCCGGCCAAGCTGCGGGTCATCATTGATGACAGAACTCACTTTTTCCAAACGCCTGATGAAGCATGGTCCTGGCTGGAATTGTACCGTGCGGGGACGGATCGTGCACACAGGCCCGCAAGGGATCGGCACCAACCAGTCAAAATCAGGAAATCGCAACGCATCCGCTCCCGGAATAGGCGCCAACGGGCTGAACGGGAGGCACAAATGCTGGCCGACAGGCAGAGTGCTTTGGAGGCCACGGCTAGCATCACGGGATCGCAGCAGGAGGACGCTTCTAGAGGCTCGGCTTCGGAAGGGGAAGGGGAGAAGACCGGAGACGATGACTCGGAGGTGGGAGGAGTGCCGGGTCCGGAGGTCACCCCACAGACAGCAGATGACATGTTTAATGAGTGAAGCTCGAGGCCGCTGAACAATTTTGGGATGCCTAAAGGGGCGGACACTCCTGACTTCTATTGGACTGCCAGGTATGGGGCTGCACTAGCAGTATGGGGCTACGGGTGCGGGGTGGTAGCTCTGCTGTCCTGGTTTGGGGCTCCATAGCCCTCTTCAGACCCTTAAGGTCTTCTGTGGTGACGACCACAGGTTAGCGTGATGTGTTGGGTGTTTAAGGTTTGGAACGGGGCTGAAGCTGGGTTATTAGGCCCTGTCCTGGGGAGGGGGTTGGTGGGAGTTAGGGGACATGTTTTACGGGGGCTGTTCAATTGCTGCAATGCGGGTAACACTTATTGGCTAGCGCCACTGTTGAGATTGATGCTTTATGGGAACGTTACCTAACCTGAAATGTGTCACATGGAATGTCCGGGGTATACGAACTATGGTGAAGCGCCACAAGGTACATGCCTACTTAGTGAGGCGAGGCGTCCAGATTGCGATGCTTCAGGAAACTCACCTGACGCAGCAGGAGTGCGGGGCATTACAGAAGAGATGGCGAGGTCAGGTGTTTGGCACGACATATTCAGCATTTGCCAGGGGGGTGTTGATATGGATTAGGGCGGGCATGCCGTTTCAGGTCACGAGTCAGAGAATAGATCCAGAGGGTCGTTATGTGGTAGTTGAGGGACGGCTATATGGTAGGGAGGTGGTGCTGTGTAGCATCTATGCCCCCAACGTAGATCAAGCGCATTTCTTTGAAGGTTTATCGCGCTCACTGGCGTATTATTTGGCAGGCCCTGTATTGCTGGCGGTGGATTTTAACTCCATTTCTGATGTGCTGTTAGACAGATCGCACCCGCCTCTAGTGGACTCCCCAGTGCGTCGACTAGCGACTCATAGGCGGGACTGGCAGGAAAAGTGGGGCCTGGTGGATGTGTGGAGGGCGCAACACCCCGAAACTAGGGATTATTCTTACTTCTCCGCGCTGCACGATCTGCATGTTAGATTGGATTCAGTGCTCTGCAGCAACTCCCTGGCGAATGTGGTAACTCACTCTGAGTATTTGTCTAGGACCATCTCGGACCATAACCCCCTGTTGCTCTCTATGTAATGGCAGCTGGCGAGATCGGCGGTCCCCTCATGGCGACTTCGTCCGGAGACGCTGGAAGATCCGGCGTTCTGCGACACGGTCCGCCAGGGCATAGACAGCTATTTTACGGATAATGCTGGGTCGACGGCGACTAGAGCGACTGAATGGGAAGCTATGAAAGTGGTGGTGAGAGGGGTGTGTATGGGACGGTTTCTGACCGTGCGAGGAACTGTGCTGAATGACCTTGCGAAGGCGGAGGAAGTGCTGAGAGGGGTGGAACAGCAGAGACCTGAGAGGCCGCAGTTGCAGGAACGATTGTTGCAAGCTAAAGAGGTTGTGGCGACTGAAACGGAAAGATTGCGGTGTTATGATTATAAATTGTATGCTGTCAGAGTGCATGAGGAGAGGGATAATGTGGGCACGCTCCTTGCCAAACTGGCTGAACCGAACCCTAGAGGGTGCCCGATCATGAGTGTCAGACGAGAGGACGGGGAGGTGATCCATTCGCAGACAGCGGTCCTGGGGCGCTTCCAGTCCTACTATACGGGACTGTATGCCAGCCACCTCGAAGCGGAAGCTAAGGAGATAGGTGATTATTTAGATCACATCACTTTACCACTACTGGATGTGGAGGATGCCCGGGACCTGGGGGGCCCCATCACCCTGGGAGAAATTAGAGGGGCAATTGGTCATATGGCGCGGAACAAAACCCCAGGGGTGGACGGACTACCGATCGAGCTCTACGCTAAATTTATAGACGTTTTAGCACCCAGGCTGCAGATTGTGTATGCGGAAGCGAGACAATTGGGGCGGTTGCCGGACTCTATGAGGGAGGCGCTGGTAGTGCCGCTGCTGAAGCCGGGCAGGGATGCGTTGGATGTCTCTTCTTACCGCCCATTGTCTATGTTAACTGTAGATTACAAGATCTTGAGTCGTATCCTAGCTACCAGGCTCCTACCGCAGATGACCTCCTTAGTGCATAGAGATCAAGCGGGATTCATCCCGTCTAGGAGCACCTTGATGAATATCTGTCGATTGATCGGGGTCATTGATGATGCAGCTACAGCTGAACAGGGCCCGGTTGTGTTGACGGTAGATATCGAAAAGGCGTTTGACAGCTTAGAATGGGATTTTCTGGATGGCGTGTTGATGAAGTTTGGAGTTGGGGAAGGGTTCCGGAGGTGGACGAGAGTGCTTTATTCCTCGGCTAAGGCGCGGGTGCGGCTAGGGACTATGGTCTCTCCGGCTTATCCGGTGTGTAGGGGCACGAGGCAGGGCTGCTCACTGTCCCCTCTACTCTTTGCCTTAGCAATGGAGCCGCTGGCAGCGCAGGCGAGATCGGGCGTCGCCTACGACGGGATTGCGCGGGGGCTTGAGACGCACTATATATCGTTATATGCCGACGACCTGTTATTGTACTTGGCGGATTCCGGTAGGGCGTTGGAAGGCGCGGTGGACATGTTGGGCAGGTTCGGGAGGCTATCTGGCCTCAGGGTGAACTGGACTAAGACTTGTGTGTTTCCGTTGCGGAAGACCACGCACTGCCCGCAGCTCACAAGACCGGTAGTGTGGGAACCCTCTTGTTTTGTTTACCTAGGAGTGCGCATCTACCATGACGCAGCGGACCTCCTTGAGGGGAATGTGGGGCGCTGCATCCGGGCGCTGAGGGGCAGTATGGACTTCTGGGCCTCTCTCCCACTATCCGTACTGGGTCGAGTAGCACTGCTGAAAATGGTGGCGCTCCCGTGACTACTCTATTACTTTAGAACGTTGCCGGTATGGATCCCACAGAGAATCTTTCGGGAGTTGAGGTCGTTGGTGACCGGCTTTCTGTGGGGCCAGGGTCGCCGGAGGGTGGCGTTGACTACCTTGACGAGACCCAAGTGTGAGGGAGGGATGGCAGTCCCCGACTTCGAATTATATTATCTAGCGGCGCAGCTTCAAGTCCTGACACAGAACGTAGCTAAAGAATTTAGGGGGCCAGATAACGGCCGAGGGGTCGGCATCCAGAGGCATGTCTTGTCGTCTATCGTTATGCAACAGAGACTGGCTGGACGGGATCTTACGATGGAGGAAAGGACACTTAGATTGTGCTGGAATAGGAACCTGAAGAGGGCTGGGAAGCGCCGGCCGTATGCGCCGGAGATACCGTTGGGAATGCTGACTGCCTTACCGCACGGGGGTGATTGGTCCCAATTATTGACGTGGGAGGAACTGGGCTTGCAGATGGTAGGAGACCTCTATACGGACGGGATGCTGGTCCCATACCAGACTTTACAGGAACAATTCGGCCTGCCGGGCGGTACCTTCCTGTTGCATGCGGCGGTCGTAGCAGCGATGCAGCGACATTGGGGGGGTGGACTGGTGGAACCGGAGGTGACAATGGTGTGCCAGTATGTGGTGATGGCCGCGGGCACCGTCAAGGCGGTGACTTGCCTCCACAACAGGATGTTACATGAAGGACTCGTGCCTTTGGTTGAGTTGAAATCGCGATGGGAGACCAGCATAGGTAAACAAATCCCGGACACCGTATGGGGTCAAGTGTTGCACAGGACCTGGAAAGGGACGAGGAATGCTAGGTTCCAGCAGGTGCATTTTTTCGTGCTACATCGGGCATATCTGACCCCAGAGAGGTTACGCCGACCCTTCCAGGTGCTTGATGCCATGTGCCCGAGATGTCTAGAACCAGAGGTAGATCTGGACCACATGCTGTGGGGATGCCCGAAATTGGGGGACTATTGGCCGGAGGTGGGAGACCTCCTGAACGCTGTTACGGATAGAGAGGTAGACTTTGACATGGCTGCATGTCTGCTCCTTTGGTTCCCGCACACCAAGAAGACCAAGGTGACGAGCAAATTCATTGGGTTGGGATTAATACTGGCACAGCGTGAAATCACTTGGCATTGGAAATCTAAAGAAGGGCCGTCTGTGCGGAGATGGAGGAATGAATTGTTGAAATGGTCGGGATGTGAGAGTGTGCTTAGGATGCGTCAGGCGACTAGAACTGGTAACGAGAAAAGCTTGGAACTGGCGCGGTCCTGGGAGCTGGTGGGACAGGCTTTAAGGGACCACATAACTGAAGGCGAGGAGGCAGATCAGGAATAGGAAGGGATTCCATGGGGATTACGTGATTGTCTGAACTTCCTGGTAGATGTCATACCTCAGAGCAGGAAGGACTGTTAGGACCCGCATTAGCAGCAGTTGGTGGGGGGGGGGTGGGTAATGGGGGGGAGTCGGAGAAGGGGGGGGTTTGCCGCCTTGCAGCAGCTTCCCGGAACCGGGTGGCCCTGGGAGGTCGTCCTAGCGATTTATGAGACGTGACAATGGAGTGGCCTAGGGCTAGATGGAGCGAGGGTTGGGTTGGTTGTTATGGGATAAAAGCGGATACGATGCTATGACTGACCTATGGCCCGATCAGGGCGAGCGCTGAGGTACCTCCAGCGAACTGGTTAATTGAAACGCCGCCCTGCCTCCGGGATGTGGGCTAATTGGCTGTGTATTGGATTGCCATCTTATTGAATGTTGGGGGCCGCCAGTGTATAGGTTGGCTTATTGAATAGGTTTATTTCTGATTCTGCAATAAAAATATATTTTTTAAAAAAATGCTATTATTTAAACAGCCGCATTTAATTCTGACATCACGATAGACAAAATTAATTTTATTATTTCTCACATGCAAGCACTTTGCACATAATGCACATGTATGAGCACACATATTAGTTTCCCGCGTGTGTTGATCTGCAAGTTTATTCTAGGTTGATTAGTATTCTTCACTGCACGCATTATTAATATTATTATCGATTATGGAAGTTTAACTTTGCGAGCTGAAATAAATATATTTCTAAATCTCGCTCCATCAGTACCTATAAAAAAACGAAGTCTTTAGTCCAGTATTAACTATATCTCTTTAGGTATCACCTCACAAAAGCTTTTCAAATCTCAATCAAACATTAGTTTTGTTGTTTTGTTTTCATTTAGATTGTCCATTGAGGCTCCTTTATCAAAATTTCTGAAACTGTAGTGAGTATGATTTCAGCATCAAACCCAAAAGCAAATTTGGACTGGAAAAAAGTTTTCTTCTCCCAAGCCCTCACTGGCAGAGCTCTGCCAACAGTATGTACAAGTTAAACAAAACACTGGTTACTTTTGTTTGCATCACCATGTAGTGACTGAGCTCAGTGCATAGTAAAATTAAGTCAATTAATGCGTTTCTCCATTTCTTCTTGTTATTTTTTCCATTCAGGTGTGAGTAAAATGAGAAAAAATTAAAAAGGTGCAGATGATTAAGTTGATGAGGCTGTCTTCTAGAAGGTGTTTTAGAATGTTCACAAAGGTCAAATTCTAATTGCTTATAGCAAGGAACAGATCTAGGGGATTAAATTAATGAAGGCTGTCTTCCGGAAGGTTCACATTGAGGTCATCTATGCCAGTTGCTTGATACTTATTCTTTTGGATTTTCTGGATGTTTCCATGGCTCTTGAAACCTGACCTTACATATGCATGGTAAAAAAATTGTAAAAACTATTAAGCCTTTTCAAACAAACCGAGGAACACCAGCTGCAGCTAGCTATCACCAATAGCATGTAACATGGTCAAAAGTCAGGGTACAAGAAGTTTGTTCATTCATAAGTGTTGGAAGGAATGATATGAGTCTTATCGGTATATTTTGATAGTCAAGAGAGGTGAGCGGTGGCAGGAATCCCGAAAAATATTTCCACTCCCTTATGTCTCAGCACAGGCAAGGGCTCCATGCATTTATATGCAGAGCTCACTGATAGCAAGTTTCTGTGGTGAGGACCACCAATGTGAATAGAAATGGGGTCTGCAGACTGTCCCAAAGCTGTAGACAGAGCAAGATCTTGCCCTCCAGAGAAAGCAACCTCTTGCCCTCTAATGTTCCCCTTGAACTCAGTCATTTTATTTGCCCTTCCAGCCATCATCCTGAAGGTTTCCCACCTCTTAGAAAGCAGGGCTATTGGTAGTGGCCGAGCTGCTACAGTGGACAGAAATGGGGCAATGATTCCCAATAGCTTGAACCTTTTAGAGGAAGGGAGGCATCAAAGAGGCGCTCAGACTTTGTAGCGAGCCAAAGCCTTGCTTCAGATCAGCTGGACAACAGCCTCAATGCTGGTGTCCAAATCCACCTGAAGAACGTCATACCAGAGGGAGTCAGTTAGCCTACATAATGTATCCCAACCCCATAAGGACACTTGATGGGTCCGAGGGGTCACCCAGGTAGTTATTTCTATTGAATTTATTAAATCTGTTTATGGATTTGCACCTTCCCATTATTATGCATACATTTCATGTACTTGAAGTGTACCTAGTTTATGTTCTGGTCTGCTGTTCTCCTAAAGTGCTCGGCCCATGCTACCAACATGAAGTAAATATTTGTGAGACATAAGCGGTTGTCACAGCAGCTCAAGTTTAGCTGTGGCAATGACCTGGCCATAGTTAGGCAGAGACAGAACCTTAGACAGGTGCATGGGAGCGGTGTGATGGAAAGAGGACACGAGACTTTGATATTACTGCACACATCACTGATAAATTCTCATAGGAAACATGGTTTCTAATGCTGAGTCCTGACATGACCCTTTGTGTACAGTAGGAATGCAATGTCTGCATTACCAGCTTCAAAGGGGTTTCTGGAGCATTTTGTCAGGTACTTATGTTACATCAAGAAAAGTATGTCCATATGTAAGGCCACCTGGCTGGATGACTCAGTTCACTACTGAAGGTCTCATCTGGATATTTTGTGCCCAGTTCTGGAGGACACATCTGGACAATTTTGTCCCGTTCTGAAGAGCACAACTGGTGTACTGTGTTCAGTTTTCAATTAATCTTCAGGAGCATTTTACCACGTTCTGTGGGTTACTTCTTGAGAACTGTCTAGCTACAACCTGGGGACAATGCTGGAGAGTGCTTTTCTAAATGCATAAAGGCAAAATGAATACATTCCAGAGACCAAGGCGAGATCATTTTAACATGGGAGGAAATCACGGACAGTAGGATAGGATGGCAACTTTCCATATTAATAAATAGAATTAAAACTATATGGAGACATAGGAGTGTTTTCTTTTGAGCTGGAAGGGAAGTAAATGTTCACCCTTTAGAAGAAGTGGGAGAGACAGGTCTTGAGAATCGACCCAAGCAGAGTTTGTGGATAAGCAGCAGCTACTAGTACAATACTGCTAGGCTAACCTCATCTCTAAGTTTGTTTCTCACCATTATAAGAATACATGGCACATATGCAGATGTACAAAGTTTAATACACTATTTATTGCCAGTGTCTCAAGGGGCATGACATAATGATGCCTCTCGTCCCTCAGAAATGGCAGTAAATAACATGTTGCACACATTTAGCTACAAGGCATTTTTTGTCTGTATTTCTTTATTTTATTTTTTTTGCCAAAAAACGAATGCAAGAATTTGCATTTGTGCAGTATCGTAAAATCATTGATGAGGTCTGGTGTATTGAGTGGTTTCCATATGTAAAGCCAATGTAAGATATAAGCTGTAAAAAGAAAACAGTGTTTCTTCTGATGTCAATTTCAATGTAATGTGATAATTAATGTATGTTTATTAGTACAGTTGCTGTAATGGTGCCCCTTTTATTTTTGCTCCCCTGTCATAATTCGAAAATAAGAAGTTATTTTAACCCTAGCAGTTGGGAAGGGATAGACAGTATTTTGAAACTAGAATGTGCATAGATGAGAACTGTTGCTCCAGTTGCCTATTTATTATAAAGTTTCCAAAATTCACATTGCATGAAAGTGGCATCAGCGCCATCACTAAGCACGTTCTTGTATTTCTGTCGGGTCAGCCTGGATTCAGAGGCCGACAGGACAGACCTCAAGTTCGGAGAGGCTAGGTTTAGTCTTTCTTCCCAGATTTGAATGATTCTATTCCACCCTGTTGCAGGCACCGACCTGACAGGCAACTGAATCTGCCATAGCCCTAGTAGCCTTCCAAAGGCACCATCCTAGCATGCTACTGGCTCTGTCCCAATCCTAACAGCTGTTCAAAGCTACCAACAGGCACCCAGACAGGTGACTGACTCTTCCCCAGTGCAACTCACCTTTCAAATGCACAAGCCTGACATGTAACTGAGTTTTCTCCAACCCTACCACTCGTTGAACGGCAACGAGGTTGAATCTGCATTGGTCCTGCCAACATTTCAAAGGCATTGGTTTGATGACTGTTTCTACCTGTTTTATTCTCTTTTCAGAGGCAACTGTAGAGTGGTGCGCACTAGGGCCACATGCTGAGGAATGACACACTCAGACACAGTGGGAGAGTACTAGACAATCGGTCCAGGGCACGTGCGTCCAGCCTCTTTTATTAGCAGGGTCACCTGACCAGTGACGCCTGTGATGGTTTGGTGTTAAGTGGTTATAGCATAAGGCTGAGCACTAGAACGTGTCCAGCAGGACACTACTTCCCTCCCAAACTTTATTTGAAATGAAACAAACAAAATTCCAACCTATGGGAAAAACACACAACAATACACAGCACCATTGAGTCTCTTCAGGCCATATACTGGGCAGTGCTGGATCTCTGGAACTCACCGTCAGAAGGTGTCAATCCACCTCGGTAATGTAGTTCGGGCCGGCCTGGTCTCACATTGTTGGAGACTATTTACACAGTTCAATGGGGGTGCACCTGGAGCGGTGGTGATGTCCATTTCAGAGATCTTCTTGAAGGCGCTCGGGTTCAGGTGGACGGCAAACTTGCAAAGATTGAGGATGACCTTGGTGAATGAGGGCCTTCCTTGAAGGCAAATGTGCATCCCCTGGCCGCTGGTAGAGCAGCTTCAGACTTCCCTCTCCTGCCTGGACTCCTCTCTCATAGGATTCTCCTTGAGGTCCTTTCCACCGGGCTGCTACAGGACCCGTGGACTGTGTGGGCCTCTCCTAGGCCACGCAAAGGCGTCACTGAGGTACTGACAACAGGACCACAACTAGTCACTCTGGGAACCGCAGAGGATGATGTCTCAGGGTCTGTGTGCTCTAGCCATCAGGACTCAGGTTCATATGCCTTCCTCAGGTAGTCTTTCAGTGACCAGTCATCCGCGGCCTCATTTATTTATTTATTTATTTTATTTATTTCCAGAGTTTTATAGAGCGCGGACAAGACACTTGCGGGTATCAGAGCGCATTACAGTACATGTGAAATATAATGATAACATAAGTCCAAAAGAGTACATATAGCCAACGGGCAATCATAGAGCGGGGCATTGGAAGTGACCTGGAAAGTGAAGAAATACAGTACAGGACAGAAGTAACAATAAAAAATAACATCACTTAGGACGACAAAAAACGGAGCAGAAAGATGATGATAAAAATGCATTGATGAGCAATGGTAACGATAGATAGATTGCTTAGGCGGGCTGGATTGAAAACATATACAAAAGTACTTTCGGCAACAAAAGGTCTGTGGTCAAGAGGATTTTGCCATAAGAATGGCTTTTACTTCCCTTTTGAAAGCTGCAGTGGAGGGGTTCAGTCTAGTTTCCAGGGGGAGGGCGTTCCAAATCCTGGGCGCCATTCCAGAAAATGAGCGTTTGTATGTTTTTTTCTTGTTGAATCTTTGAGGCTTCAATAGGAGGTTTTCAGAGCTTCTCGTGGATCTTGTTCGCCAGAAATGGTAAGTTTCTATGTGAAATGAAATGAAATGAACCGAATCTTATAGAGCGCAAACTTAGCCCCATGGGCGTCAAGGCGCCTAAGTCAAATAAATCAGCGAAAATCCCCCATTCTACAGCCTTCTCTCATTGATATGCCCTCTTAAAAAGGCAGGTTTTAAGAGCCTTTTTAAATGTCTCAATTGTGGGAAGGGTTTTTATTAGGATAGGGATAGAATTCCAAAGCTTCGGAGCAGCCACGGAGAAGGCTCTGGCTCCCCATCTAACTAGTTTAGCACGAGGAACAACCAGTTGACAGAGTCCCGAAGAACGAAGATCTCGTATGGGGACATAGCGCGTGAGAAGGGAGCCGATGGCGCTCGAAGGGCCTTCCGTCAGGGCTCTGTAGACCAAACACAGAATCTTGAAAGAAATTCTTTGGTGAACAGGGAGCCAATGAAGTTCTTTCCTGGCTGCAGTGGCAGAGGAGGATTTAGGAAGGGCCAGGACAAACCGAGCTGCAGCATTCTGCACTATCTGCAGTCGGCGAACAAGACTTTTATTGGCTTCAATATACAGGGAATTACAGTAGTCTAATCTAGATCCTACCAAAGCAACTGCAACCTGTTTACGAGCCTGGGGGGAAAGATACCCACGGATTTTATTGAGTATCCTAATCACACCCCAGCAGGTAGCCACGGTCCTGTTGACTTGAAAGGTCATAGAGAGCGAGGTATCGAATATTACACCCAAATTTCTGGCAGAATGGGAAGGAGTGGGGCAGATGCCAAGAGAAGGTGGCCACCACTCATCAGACCAAGCATCTTGGTTCTTCCCAAAAATCAACACCTCCGTCTTTTCGCCGTTCAGTTTCAGGGAATTTATAGTCATCCAGTCTGCCACATACTGCATGCATACCCTGAAAAACTGGCAGCAGATGACCTGACGGAGGAGTGAGCCAGTGACACCATTATCTGGGTGTCGTCTGCATAGGACACCACCTCCATCCCCTGTGATCTTACTAGTCTTGCAAGGGGAGCCACGTAGATGTTGAACAGGGTCGGACTTAAGGCCGACCCTTGTGGCACCCCACACTGCAAAGACTTGGCAGGGGAGAGGTGGTTCCCAAGCATCACTCTCTGCTCTCTTTCCAACAGGAAGGAGTTGAGGAGACTCAAGGCCGACCCCGCGACACCAGCCTCCCTAAGCCGAGATGTCAGAATGGCCGGAGAGAGGGTGTCGAATGCGGCCGTGAGGTCCAACAAAACCAAGACCGTGGTAAGACCAGAGTCCACTTTGCGTCGGATGTTATCGACTACATAGATGAGAGCGGACTCAGTGCTATGGTGTTTTCTAAAGCCATGTTGCGTATTGTCAAGGTATCCAGATGACTCCAGGAAAGAGGACAAATGCAAATTAAGATGCGCCTCAAGCATCTTGGCGGGAGCAGGAAGAAGGGAGATCGGCCTAAAGTTTTTCAGAAGGGCCGGATCGAGGGATGGCTTCTTGAGGAGAGGCTTCACAATAGCCTTCTTCCATACCGATGGAAAAGAGCCCTGGATAATGGCCTTGTTCATTATCTGAAGCATAGGGGGCAGGAGGCAGTTTCTACACTCTTTAAGTTTTTTCAGAGGTAGAGGATCCAGGGGGGAAGCAGATTTAGTCTTATCCAGCAACAGGTTCAAGCCCTCCAAGGATAAAGAGGGAAATTCTACCAAGGAACAGAGGGGATCTGTGCCTAGGGAGTCCAGATTGGAAATGACAGGTGGAACGGCTTGATCCAGCGCTTGGTATTTGGCTTCCAAAGAGGTATGTATATCAAGGATTTTATTGTGAAAGAAATCGGAGATGTTATTACATAGTTCTTGCGAACTGACTACGGGATCTGGTAATTGCAGGGAGCATAGGGTGTCGGCGATTTTAAAGAGCTCCCTAGAAGAGGAGAGGGAACTTGTGAGGTTGGAGAAATAATCCTGCTTCTCTGTTACCACTCTCCGGTTATATTCCCGCAGTGCCGACTTGTGGGCCTCACGGTCGTTCAAGTCCCAAGATTTCCTCCATTTTCTCTCACTACTCCTACAGCCCTGCCTCAAGAGTCGCAACTGATCAGAAAACCAAGGTGCCGTAGGTTTCCGACAAGCAGCATAGCACAGAGAAGAGGGAGCGAGTTGATCCACTGCATTAGCAATAGAATCCATCAGATCTTGAGCTGCAACAGTTGCATCTTTTAGAAATAAAGATTCGGAGGTAGAGACAAAGGGAGCAAGGGCCTCATCTGAGATTTTCCTAAAATTACGCTTTGGGATGAATGGAGCAGTTTCCCTATTGATAAGGCATGTAGCCGAAAACGAAAGCTCTAGTGGCACGGCAAGATGATCAGTCCATACCAAAGGAAGTGGGGGGCCGGTGGAAAGCCTGGCATCGTTAGAAAATACTCCATCAAGTATATGCCCAGCCTTGTGGGTGGAGCATTTAACAAGCTGGGCAAGATCACATGCTGCAAGCGAGTCAACGAGAGATATGGTGTCCTTTGAGTCAGCCTCATCCAAGTGAAAATTAAAGTCACCAAGAATGGTAAAGGCGGCTTTTCCAAAGTAGGGTTCTAATAATGTCAGTAATTCAGATGGGAAACTGGCTCTAGGACCAGGGGGTCTGTATAACAAGATTCCTGAAAACGAGGCCGATGGAGAAAGGGTAATACAGAAGTAGAGGGCTTCGAACCGATCAGAGGGCATTGAAAGAGATTTTGTCAGGCAGGGAAAGGAGGATTTAAGGAGAATGGCAATACCTCCTCCTCTACGCAGGGGTCTATCCTGCCAGTAAAGAGAATACCCATCAGGAATGGCCAAGATCAGGTCATGTCCTGAGGTATCTGAGGCCCAGGTCTCTGTAATGAACACCCAGTCTGGCTGTCGTTCGTCAACAAAATCATGGAAGGCGATGTTGTGCTTGATGAGCGACCGAGCATTAACCAAAAATCCCGATCTCATAGGTACAGGAGGTAGTGTCGCCAAGAAATAAGAGGTTACAGTACCCTCTGCAGGATGCATCAAAAGGGGCTGTACAAGCCCAGCATCTAGAGGAGTGCAGGATCCCCTCAGGTGAATAGCGGTGAGAGCAGGGCAAAGAGGCAGGTCTAAGTGCCATAAGATCTGATTTTGAATACCTGGTATCATCCGAGCGAAAAGGGGATAGCACAGAGTCCATGCCAGCCCGCAGCCCGTCCTCAGCGCAGACGGGCGCAGACGGGCGCAGACGGGCTGAACTCTGGCGTAACTCCGGTGTCAGTCTGGCGTCCCCGCTGCGCGTGGCCGCTGCGCGTCAGCATGCCTACCTTTATGTCCGCCTAGCAAAACAGAAGTAGGACTAGAGCGCACGAAGGAACACTCAACTCAATATGGCCGCACGAGTCAGGGGCAGGGACCCGCAAATGCGGTGAGTTTTATTCTTTTAAATGCAGGTTAGAGTGTCAGCAGTGCAAGTATGCGAGGCCACAAATTTAAAAACAGGGGATTAAGTGACTAACAGAAAATTAACCTAGCAGGTAAAAACGGGTCATTTAAAACGAAGAGCTTCAAACAGACAAGCGCTGCAGAAAGGCGGGACGCTGCAATAGAGCGAACTGCCCGAAATTGCCTACCTTTATGTCCGCCTAGCAAAACAGAAGTAGGACTAGAGCGCACGAAGGAACGCTCAACTCAATATGGCCGCACGAGTCAGGGGCAGGGACCCGCAAATGCGGTGAGTTTTATTCTTTTAAATGCAGGTTAGAGTGTCAGCAGTGCAAGTATGCGAGGCCACAAATTTAAAAACAGGGGATTAAGTGACTAACAGAAAATTAACCTAGCAGGTAAAAACGGGTCATTTAAAAAGAAGAGCTTCAAACAGACAAGCGCTGCAGAAAGGCGGGACGCTGCAAATGTGAGGTAGTTGGGTGCATTGTGGTGAATGGCCTTATGCATCCTGCACGCTATTTTCAGGTGAATTCTGGCTTCAAATGGCAGCCAGTTTAGAGATTTGAGGTCAGGGGAGATGTGAGCCCTTCTTTTTAAGCCAGTGATGAGTCTCGCTGCCGCATTGGTAGAAGCTCTTAGGGGGGCAGTAGTAGCTGTAGGGAGGCCGCAAAGCGAGACACTACCGTAGTCCAACTGAGGAAGAACTAGAGCTTGCACCGCCATCTTGAAGTCATTGGCCGGTAAGAAGGGTTTCAGTTTCCTCAGGGTGTTGATCAGAAAGTTTGCTCCTTTAGTTGCGTTACTAATGTGTTTCTGCATGTTGAGGTTGCAATCCTGTGTTAAGCCCAACGATTTCGCTGAGTCCACAATAGTTGGTTGTACGTTAAATGCAGTAAGGTGTTTAATCCACTCCTGCATTATGGGGACTTTGGCAGGAGGGGCTATTAGAAGGAATTCTGTTTTTGAGGCGTTCCATTTGAGGTGGTTCTCTGCCAGCCATGTTTGGGTGGTCTTAAGGGTAGAGTTAAGCAGGTTGATGTCTTCAAGAGTGTTGATCTTAAGGTAGAGTTGAGTATCATCAGTGTACATGTGGAATTGGACGTTGGTCGATTGTAGCAGATCTGTGAGTGGTTCCATGAATAAGTTAAAAAGTGTTGGTGATAGCGAGGATCCTTGTGGGACTCCTAGCGTAACTGGGACAGGTTTAGAGAGGGTGTTGTTGACCTTGAATTTTTGGGTCCGGTTTTGCAGAAAGGCCTATTCTAGAATTCAAAAGATCTATCAAGTTCTTGTGTTTGACTGTATCGAAGGCTGATGAGAGGTCTAGGAGGATAAGAAGGCATGATCCATTTTGATCCAGTATTTGGAGAGCATCATCTATGATGTGAGTCATGGCTGATTCGGTACTATGATCTGCTCGAAAGCCAGATTGGTGTTTGTTGAGTAGATTGAAGCGATCAATGTGTTTAGTTAATTGGTGTTGAACACATTTTTCCAGAAGTTTGGCCAACGTGGGAATGTTGGTGATAGGTCGGTGGTTGTTAAGGTCCGTAGGGTCAGCTGTGGGTTTCTTAAGGATGGGAGAGACCTGCCCCACCTTAAGTGAGTCAGGGATGCAACCTTGGAGAAGTGAGCTGTTGATGATTTTGGTCCAGAGAGAGAAAAGCAGTGGGGTAAGTTCTTTAACTGCATTTGCGGGGAGAGGGTCAGTGAAGTGATTGGAAGGCTTCAGGGTATTGAGAAGCTTGCCTATACCGTCCTCAGAATAGGTGTTAAAGGAAGACCATACTGCATCATTTTTTAAAACATACTTTGAAGGTGATTGTGGAGTTGCATTTATGGATAAAGGTGAGGATTTGATCAGTGGGCCAGAGTGAGAGATTCGATCATTGAGGAGGTCTTTCTTGATGTTCTCTGTCTTCAGATTGAAGAAGGTAGAGAATTCTTCACAATTGGGTTGTGGTTGAGTTAGGTCTTGTAGCCGTTGAGGAGCGTCCTTAGATTGAGATTTTATTTATTTTGGTCGATTTCTTGCTTGGTCAAGTTGGTGACTGAAGAAATCTGCTTTAGTGCGTCTGATCTTCCGGTAGTAAGCATTTCTCTTTTCTTTTAGAGTCATGAGGTGCTTGGCAGATGTGACCGATCTCCAATTGCGTTCAGCAGCTCTGAGAGAACGTCTATCATCGTTAAGAGGGCCATTGAACCAAGGTTTAGAGTCTTTCGTGGAAACTCTTTTTAATTGAAGCGGAGCAAATTCATTAATTATGGTAGTCATGGAGTTGAGATAGTGGTTGGTGAGATCATGTACGTTGGAGGCATCGGGAGGGGGCAAAAGTAGGTTGTGGTTGGAAATGGGTAATATGTTTGGGTTGAGTTGAGTTTTTTCCAGTCTCTTTTCCAGACTTTGGGTTTTGTGGATTGAGGCAAGTTGAGTTTAACTGATTCATTGATGAAGAAGGTGATGATGTGGTGGTCTGACCAATCACATGGGAGGATCGAATCCAGGTGTGAGGAATCGCCCTTGGAGATTATTAGGTCCAGAGTTGCGCCTTTATTGTGTGTAGGGCTGTTGCAAATTTGGATAAGGTCTAGGGCGTTGAGGAAGTTTTTAAGACTGTTGACCAAGGTATCGTTGAGGTCATTCCAGTGCAGGTTGAAATCACCTAGGAAAATTTGGGTGTTTTGTCGTGCCGAGTAGGTAGTGATCATGTCCATGAGGTGTTCTGTGAAGATGAGGTTGTCACCAGGAGGATGATAGATGGTGTGTAATGTACACACAGGTTTGCCATTACTGTTGATGTCCAGGCATAGGTATTCGCAAAAGGGGGGTGCAGGGGATAAGGCTCTATTTTCGGTGATGTTACTCCGGTTGATGCAAGCAATTCCACCTCCTGTCTTGCCACTTCTGTCCAGCCTGATGATGTCATAGTTAGGTAGAACTAGGATGTCATTGAGGGGCGAGGAGGATTCTGTAAGCCATATTTCAGTGAGGATTAGCAGATCCAGGTCGGTAGAGATTATGAGGTCTGCTAAGTCGGTTGCGTGCTTAAAGGCCGATCTGCAGTTCAAGAGTGAGCATTTGAGCTGAGGAGTAGCGGGGGTGGTGTGATCCTGCGTGATTAGGATTATACTAAGATTGTTGTTGTTTATTCCTCATGTTTCTGGTGCCTGTCGTGGAGCTTCTGCAGACGCATCCTATTGTTGGGATTCCCCTCTCATCGGAATTCCCCTGAGGCCCATGCCCCTGGGTTGCTGCGTGACTGCGTGGGCTGTGTGGGGGCCTCTCGTAGGCCGCACTGAGGGAGTCTCTGAATAACACCCAACAGGGCCACGGCCAAGCCTCGTCCAAACCCAAGGGTGGATAGTCCAATGGTAGAGTATGCTCTCTTCGGCAGGCCTCAGGTTCACAAAGGCACACAGGTTTCTGGGTGGACAGCTTCCCACGACACCAAGACTGTCTTGTTGGTCTCCGGATGTTTCTTTGGATTCACTCTGGTGGTGCGATGCTCCTTAAGTGTTTTTGGTGAAGCACCGGGGTAATAGGTAAGATAAAGTTCTTACACTTGGTCAACAGGTGGCGACATCTTGCTTGAAGTGAGATCTTGGAGTGAGGAGGACCGGAGGGACATTGTGGCCACTTGCGATTATCTTTTGGTAGGTGGCCTTGCTAGCCGTGATGCCATCGATGGCAAGCAGCCGATGGCAGGTGACTGGAAGATCGCACTGTGAAGTGTGGGGCCTCGATGCAGATCGAGCTTGCTAGTGGCTTACGGATGGTACTCCTGCGAAGCCGTCTCCAGTGACGGCTCTGCTCCCTGGTGGCTGGCTTGTGTTGATGAACACCTTCTCCATTGCTGGCATGAGTCCTCTGTCTTATCGCTCGTCTCCCTATTCTCTTGCGCACCTGTGGTGGTTGTTCACCCTGTGGCATTGTGCCACTCTCTTCCTTTTACTTCATAATGTGGTGTCCTGCCACGCTCTTCTACTTTGAGATGTGGCATCCTGCCATGCTCTTCCTTGCATTCTGACCAGGTTCCTTACTCTGATGTGGCGTCCTGCCACATGTCTCATGTTCGCGCCAAATGGACATCTCGCTGTTCGCGTCCTGTTCTTACTACTGTGTCTTTTCTTTGTTGTGGGCCTGTCACAGGTCTATCCTGTCAATAGGATTTGCTTCTACTCACTTGTGGAGCTCTCGCAGGCCCCATTCTCTCTTCTGGGATCTTTGCAGTGCTCCTCTACCAGGAGGGCAGGTCACCTTCTTCACTCGCGGGTGTCATGCTTGCACCTCAAGCCGGCATGGCGCCTGCTCCTGCCTCCATTCAGGCATGCTTGGCAGGGTCAGTCACTTTGTGTGACATGCTTCTTCTTGCTTGCAGTGTGATTTGGTGTCCAACCACATGTTGCATGCCGTCTGTGCACTTTTGTGGTGGCAGCTTTATTTATTTATTTATTTTCTTATATAGCGCAGGATTCGACCCCCAAGGGGGTATCTCTGCGCTTGCGCATAGGTGCAGATGCTGGACTGATAATAGAGATGTAGAACTACCGGTGAACTATGAGGTCGAATAAAGATGGGTTTTAAGGCCCTTCCTGAAAGATTGAAAATTTAAGTTACTTTTTAAGGCAAGTGGAAGTGAATTCCAGAGAATGGGGCCTTTGTGGGAGAGGGCACGTCCTCCCTGTCTTACTCTCTTAATCCTGGGGACCTGAAGCAATTGCTGGTTGCTTGAGCGGAGGGAGCATCCAGGGCTATAAGGGATGAACTTATCTATTAGGTATTTAGGGCCTGTGCCAAAGAGGCATTTGTAGATGGTACAACAGATTTTATATTTAACCCGCTGCCGAACCGGCAGCCAATGAAGGCTATCCAGAAGCGGCCGGGAAGGGGTCCTGGGCTGGGCATTGAGTACCAGTCTTGCTGCAGTGTTCTGGACCACTTGCAGACGACTAAGTTGTTCCTCATTGGCCGAGATGAGCCGGCCATTGCAGTAGTCCAATCTACTGATCACCAACGTCTGGACCAAAGTCTTGCGATGATAGTCAGGCAAGAGTGGAAAAACACGTCGCAGAAGTCCGATGGTGTGGAAACATAAACCAGCAACTTGATTGGCATGCTCTTTAAGCACCAGTGCCTGATCCAAACGTACTCCAAGATTTTTAACGGTATGTTTTGGACTTGGCACTGGCCCGAGATCTAGAGGCCACCATTCTGGGGACCACAGAAGCGGGGCCTCTCCGAATAACATCACCTCTGCTTTCCACTTGGAGTGGGCGACTCTCCTCTTGCCTGTCTTGGGCCACTGGTGACTCCATCCTGAGGCATTGTGAGGGAGGACACTCTGTACTGTCTCTGGCCCACGGCGGGGCTGTGCTTTTGCAGTTGAGATGTATTCGCTCTGTTCCTGCATTCAGCATTGTTTCTTATCTTCTGAGAGGTCTCTCTATCCTGGGCTCCTGCCCATGCTGGCAGGTTCACTGGTGCAGCCTTCTGCGTACCTCTGACCTGGTGAGCTCAGTCCTCTTCGTGGGCACCCTCTTCTGGTGCTTTGCATGTACGACTTCTAGTTTGTGGTAGTGTCCCTTCACCACAGGGTGGGTGGCGCTGTTTCCTTGCTTGCTGTGGCATCAAACAGCCACTGAGGGTTGTGCACGCAGTGCACGTTCTCCTTGCACCTTTCGTGGCCTTGTGGCTTGCCAGCTTTGCTGCTTGATGCTGAGATTTGGTGTCTTTGGCTGTTGTGCCTCTCAGTCTCTCGCTGTGGTACATAGTCTCTTTTCTTGTCTTGTGTGTGACTCACTGCTCAGGGCATGGTATTGGTGACGTGCTGCTTCTCATCCCAGCAAGCTGGATCAGTGGGCAGCTGGAGCATAGCAGGGAAAGACCAGTTCCCTCTTTCTGTGCAGATAGCCGAGAGGTAGACCGTGCTCTCGGGTCCCTCATGCAGATCTCTGTGGAGGTAGAGCTGCAGTGGGCAGTTGCCACTAGGGGGCGTGCTGCACTCTGCAAACTCTGGCTTGTGCATCATTCTGTTGCTGCATGACTGTTTAGGGAGAGGTGGTGGGGCGTTGCCGGGTCCCCTGGCTGGATGGCAGGGGTGTCCTGACAACTGCCTAAAGGTTTCACTACGTTGAAAATGCCAGTACATGAGGCCTCTCTTCAGGCACTCAGGGCCGATTGCATGCAAACATGCGACTTCAGTACCCATCCTCAGTTGGCCACAGAAACTGGCAGCATGAACAGAGGAAGGCCCGCATATGCAGGTAGGGACACGTGGTGCTGCAAAGAAAGAAGTGGCTCTTAATTACTTTTCTTATTTTTTTCCCTTCATCTGGGAGCAAATTGGGTGGCAGGGTATGCCCAGACGTGTGTCCCTTGCTCACTTTGCCACTGGATTCAAGCTAGCCTGGCTGATGAGGGCTACCCTGAAACTAGTCCCAGGATGCTTGTTTCCGGTCCAGGGAAGATATGGCTTGGCACTTTGGGCTGGAGTTTCCCATGAGGCACAAGGTCAAGACTGATTTGCATATAGCTGTGTCTGAACTGAGGTGGCGAAGTGAGATAAAGAACAATAATGGATTCAACCCAGATCGGTGACTGGGAGTGAGAGTTTGAAAAGTTTCAGCGCTCCGTCCATCATCTAACCTTCCCTCTTCTTTTGGGGAGCAGGACGTGCAGGGCAGATGGTGCCGGTGCAGGGCTTCCTTTGATGCCAATGAGGGCCATGTCTTCTTGTACCACGTTGGAAAGATGCTCCCCCTCCTTCCTCGTGGATGCTGAAGGTGGCGGGCAGGCGGCTTGTGGGCTATGCTGGCCTGTAGACACCGGTGAGGGGTTCTCGGTGCCGGGCTGGTGCAGTAGAGCAGCTTGCTTGTGGGCTTGGCAGGGGTTGCCACTGCCACGAAGCACCCGTTTTGCTTTCTCTCCACGGGCCGCGGCAGCCTTCTCATAGCAGTTGGCCTTGCCTTGACTGTGCTGCAGCCCTGTCTGTAGTCTATAAGCCAAACACTGCTCCAGGCAGGCTCGGGGGGCATTGCAGGCTTTCTGTGATCCAGGGCAGGCATCTTTGCAGCTGTAGGCTGGGTGTAGGCCATTACGGTGCAGCACCGATGCTTTCCTCCCCACATTACCCCGCTCAAGGACGCAACATAGATGTTATACCGTGCTGGTGCTTACTGTGAATGTAGCCAGGGGTCAGGCTTATCTCACTTGCGGGCGGGGCACCTTTCTTATTTGCAGGCAGCCAGCACGACTTTAATTGCCCTTGTTACAGCAGTTTCGGTTGAGACTGTCCTTGGGGTTTAATTGACGCATGCTCTGGAGGTGCAACCTTCTCCCGTCTTCACTGGATCTCTGTACCTCTGGCCTATCACCACAGCGGAAGCTGTAGAACATGCAGGCAGGTGCTACTGAGCATTACAGGTGGATGCTGACGTACACATACTCTTCGGTGGCGTTAATATTGTTCTGCCACAGTGCTGGCAGTAGCTGCGAGGGTGCCGTAGGCTGAGGCTGCACTCCTCCTCCCATTAGCGGAGTAGTTGCAAGCAAACACGTCGAGTCAGGGCCCGCTCGTTGGCAATGTATTGTGGTGGGCACTAGGCCCACATGCTGAGGAAAGACACACAGACACTGTGGTAGAGTACTGGACAACTGACCCAGGGCACGTGTGCCCGGCCCCTCTTATTAGCAGGGTCACCTGACTGGTGATGCCTCTGATGGGTGGGTGTAAAGTGTTGTTACAGCACAAGGCTGAACACGAGAACGTGTCCAGCAGGACACTACAGCAACTAGTCTGACATGTGACTGCTCCTAACATTTCAGAAGTCTCGGACTAATAAACAACTCACTCTGCTCCAACCCTACGAACCTTTCAGATACTGCGGCCTGACATGCAGCTTCCTTTACTTAGTCCTATAAGTAAGTCTTTCAGATACCGCGGCCTGACATGCGACTGACTCTGCTTCAGCCCGACGATTCTTTCACATACCGCGGTCTGAAATGCGACTGATTCTTCCCCAGACCTAAAAGTCTTTCAGATGCCGCGGCCTGACATGCGACTGACTCTGCTTCAGCCCTACGAGTCTTTAAGAAACCGCGGTCTCACTTGTGACTGACTCTGCTTCAGCCCTACGAGTCTTTTAGATACCGCAGTCTGACATGTGACTGATACTGCTTCAGCCCTACGAGTCTTTAAGATACCGTGGTCTGACATGCGACTGACTCTGCTTCAGCCCTACGAGTCTTTAAGATACCGCGGTCTGACATGTGACTGACTCTACTTCAGCCCTACGAGTCTTTCAGATACTGCGCTCTGACATGCGACTGATTCTGCTTCAGCCCTACGAGTCTTTCAGATACCGCGCTCTGACATGTGACTGACTCTGCTTCAGCCCTACGAGTCTTTCAGATACCGCGGTCTGACATGTGATTGACTCTGCTTCAGCCCTACGAGTCTTTCAGATACCGCGGTCTGACATGTGACTGACTCTGCTTCAGCCCTACGAGTCTTTAAGATATCGCGGTCTGACATGTGACTGACTCTGCTTCAGCCCTACGAGTCTTTCAGATACCGCGGTCTGACCTGCGACTGACTCTGCTTCAGCCCTACGAGTCTTTCAGATACTGCGCTCTGACATGTGACTGACTCTGCTTCAGCCCTACGAGTCTTTAAGATACCGCAGTCTGACACGTGACAGCGTGTCTGACTTTGCTTCAGCCCTACGAGTCTTTCAGATACTGCGCTCTGACATGTGACTGACTCTGCTTCAGCCCTACGAGTCTTTAAGATACCGCGGTCTGACATGTGACTGACTCTGCTTCAGCCCTACGAGTCTTTCAGATACCGCGCTCTGACATGCGACTGACTCTGCTTCAGCCCTACGAGTCTTTCAGATACCGCGGTCTGACCTGCGACTGACTCTGCTTCAGCCCTACGAGTCTTTAAGTTACCGCGGTCTGACCTGCGACTGACTCTGCTTCAGCCCTACGAGTCTTTAAGATACCGCGGTCTGACATGTGACTGACTCTGCTTCAGCCCTACGAGTCTTTCAGATACCGCGGTCTGACATGCGACTGACTCTGCTTCAGCCCTACGAGTCTTTCAGATACTGCGCTCTGACATGCGACTGACTCTGCTTCAGCCCTACGAGTCTTTCAGATACTGCGCTCTGACATGCGACTGATTCTTCCCCAGACCTAAAAGTCTTTCAGATTCCGCAACTTGACATGAGACTCTCACCCTCTTCAGTCCTACGAGTCTTTCAGATGATGAGGTCTGACATGGGTCTGACTCGACCCCAGCCCTAGGAGTCTTGCAGATGACTGACAAGTGACTGACACTGCCTCAATGTTATCAAACGTCCAGAAGCCACCGCCTGTCAGGAAATCTCTGAATATACCAAGCCGCCTGATAAGTAAATCCCCGAGGGGCTGCGTTCTGCTGATTCGAGGAAACCTGCCGCCCTGGCCCTCTGCCACGGAATTGATCACTCGCTGTCATAACACAGGAATTTCTATATTTTCAGCACTTCTGAAGTGGCTGCTGCCCAGAAAACGTCGTAGGCAAACCCTGAGCACGCGCTGGCGCGTCTCCCAGCTTTGCTGGCTTTATTTTCACTTTGACAAGATATCTGCTTTGTGTGGCTTTGGGGGAGGGGGCGGGAGGGGTAGGCTGCCAGGATTTGAAGTGCAGTAAGTAAAGTATTGCTGATGAGGCAGCAAAATCGTTTACTTTTGGGTTGTTTGCGCTCCATGAAGCAGAGCCTTGGTCAATTTAACTAAGATAAAAAGCCTGGCTGTGTCTTGCCCAATTCAGAAATTACCTGCCTTCAACTGGGATAACATACTGTAAACAGAAAACACACTCACCATCCTAAAATGAGATGTTTTAGAACTACTTACTGACATTGGTCTGCATTGTTTTCTGAGCTATATCTACAATAATCAAAAGTGCCAAGAAATCCAAGCTTCTTAGAAGTCAGATTTACTATAAACACGGCAGATAGAGAATCGTAAAACATTTTTTTACTGTGACCCTCAGACTGACGCCTCTTATAGGCAGGGATGTGTGATGGGGATGCTTTCACATTCCATCAACCTGGAAGGATAGCTCAGCTGGTTAGCACACCAGTCTCAGATCTAGGTAACATCAGAGAGGGCTTGTGGTGGAAGTCTCAGTTCTATTAAATCAGTAAATCCTCCCTCCGAGAGTCACACAGCAGCAATATTCCCATTAAGTAGTAATGGGGATTTTAACGTCTATACGTGGTCACATATAGAACAGACATTTGGGATAAATATTCTATCACTCACCTTTTAATTAGTGCGAATGGGGTGCTCCGTAGGATATATCTATGCCAACCCTAGTCTAGCCGAGAAGGTGGAAGAACTAGAAAAGAACAATATATTAATTGGTATGCCACAGCTTTTATGAGGACTGACCTCGCATCTGAGAAGGAGAAGGAACTAATGGACCTACTACTGATGGCAGCTGTGAAACTAGTTCTACACAACTTGAAGGACACTAGCAAAACATCCTTCCAAGGATGGTTAAACTGGATTACGTATCTCAGGGGAGCGGACAGCTTGGTGATGCAGTACTCCCCTTGGAAGGCATCTTCCAGGCGCCTGCGGGAAGCCCTGGATAGGTCACTTGATCCACATAAACCCCCATGAACGAGCTGAACCTAAACTTCTGGTTCCGAAGGAGCATCAGAATGGACACCATGTCCCTAGAAACTTGAACAATTGCGACGTATCTCTGACCTCTTGGTCACAAAGTTTATGTGCCTAGCCTGTGATCACCTTCCCCACTGGGCTCTTCTATCTCTCTCTTCTCTTCCTTCCTACCTTCACTATCCTTTCCGACTTTCATCTCCTTCTATGTTCCAACCACACTACTAAGATGGGTAAGCACAGCCAGTGCAGTGTATTAAGGATCAAAATCATAATTTAGTGCTGCCTGTAACCGGAAATGATTATGACTGTATACAATATATAAAATCCTAATAAAAACTAATAAAAAAAACAAGAGGACATTGAAAGCAGACCCAAGAAGAGCTATATTGGTAGTAGACGATGCTTCAGGGGTGATGGATGCAAAAACAGATAAATCTATCTGTAAAACGATCTTTAAGAAATTTTCTGAAACATTTCTTGGCGTCCAAAGCAGCAAGTAAATACATCCCACATCATAATGAGATATTAAAGTAAAAAACAAAACTTACCTCTGATTAAGGCTGCATTTGTACGCCCCTGCCAAGATAATGCACAACCACACGTAAACAATAATGAAACATTAAAATGTAACGGTCTGGAGCTCATTCAAATTGAATGATCAAGTGTAGGGAGGAGGAGTTGAGGTCCATTCAGTTCCCCATTCTAAGCTCAATTAATCAAAAAGGAGAATGGACACTTGTAACTAGTAGACCATTGGCTATTATGGAACACCCTCATAAACACTGGTGGATGTATGCGGTGTATATTATTCTCCGCCCCGCAATGCGTTATGGCATTTTCATCGGTGTCCAATATTTGTGTTATATGCCAGCCTTATCCAAGGCGACCTCTGGTCTAAATAGCAGTGTCTAGATATTTGAAAGACACCTCCAGAGGGAGGGTGATGTGCTCAACAAAGGAAAAAGTGGTAAGCAAATCATAAATTTAAAAAGCAATTTTTTCTCCAACATAGGGAACTTTAATATAAAAGGATGTATATTGCTGTTAAAAATGGGTTGGATATATGGAACAATCGAGTTACTAGATTGCCTTTTATCTGTCAGTAAACGGTCGACATGTTTCTGCTCTTTTGGCCCAGCCGGGTCTGTAGAGCATTCGTCAGGACAAATACGGTAACAAAAACAATGATGTACTTACACAACTTGTGTAGGTTTCGTAACGGTGTGTATATTGTTAGACAACACTCGCTAAGAACTCTATTTGGGTTCCTGAAATAGAAAGCACAACACAAAAACACAGCAAATACTTGTCATCTCTAGGTAACTTAGAGGCATCTACCTATGTCAAAATTGAAGAACATTGGTGTGCACCAAATTATGGGCAAATATATGCAAAGGAGAAAGAAACAAGAGACATGGAAGTGACACACTGGGCTAATGTTTTTGTTGAGATGATATAGGGAGCCATCGGTTATTTCTTAACATATTCTATACAGTTTTATCTAAGCAGCAAATTTAGGAAGTTTGATTTCTAAGTACTAATATTATCACTCATAGTCAGTTGCAAAGTGATTGCTTAAAAGCGGCATATTTACTGTCATGAACATCAAATAGTATAATATAATGTGCGGTAGTAAATATTTATACCAAATGAATATAAA
This sequence comes from Lissotriton helveticus, assembly GCF_964261635.1. Classification (NCBI taxonomy): domain Eukaryota; kingdom Metazoa; phylum Chordata; class Amphibia; order Caudata; family Salamandridae; genus Lissotriton; species Lissotriton helveticus. Next base: position 1,543,176,557 of record NC_136065.1, read on the forward strand.
TACACATAAACCACTGGAGATTCTCATATGGGGCCCCATAATGTTGTCATGGTATTTGTCATGATTAGATGGTTCGAGGACACTAACACTTGTCTTTGAAAAGATCTAAGTTGATATGTCTCGAGTGCCAAATGGGTAGCTTTGAACTAGAAAAACATTTCAGGTCCCTTATGGAATATTCTGGTTTTATGATCGACTGGACCTCAGGATTTATCGTTTTTTTATCGTTTTTTAAATCGTTTTTTAAAGAGGGGAAGTTAAGAACAAACAGAAAATGGCAAACAAAAATTAATGAGAGAAGTTTACCTTAACGAAGAATTTCGCTAACTTCCTCAGGGTGCGTGGGAAGTCAATGTGGCCCGAGCTACGGAAGAGTCACATAATTACTCACACTACCGGGCTTCCTATTTGTTAAAACTGTATCTAGGAATCTCATTTCGCCGCCATTCTTACCCGCATGTTGTCGGAGTTTAGACGTCTTGTGCTGGCTCTGCCCCTGGGTATGCCGCGGTCACTTCTGGTTCCTCTTTTGACACGCAGGAGCGTGAAAATAGAGAGAGGACTTCTAGAAGAGTGTTATTTCTGAGGTTGTCGGACTATAAAGTACGTCTTTTTGGCGTGTTTCGGCTTGTTTATTTTACAAATAAACAATATACGCATGTGTGTTATTAATTATGCGTTAGGGAATATTGATTAATATGTAATGTGTTACTGTGGTATCTTCACATCATTCAAAATGTATTGAAAGAACAAAACATGACAGAAGTACAGTCATACATTTTCTATCATCACAAATTCAGAAATCCAGTTTCTCATAGCTAGTATGTTATTTGATTTTGGTGTGAGTTAACTTTGGTATGTCGTTTCTCATGCAGAGGAGTAGAAGTAGAAAAGGGGACTGCAAATAGACTACCACAGAGCGACCAACTTACTGAGAGGTATTGCTCTCACATCCCCTTCAACTCGTCATTAGTTTTTCTTAATGTGGTGCACACTGCCGTGTAATATCTGATCTCTCGGCATAGTGTCTTGACATTATGTTCATTACCGAGAAAACAAGAGTTCAATCATGTGTTCTCCACCATCCCTATTTAGAGGTATGTACCTTATAGATCTGTGTTTTAATTCTATGAAAAGTGATGTCATGGTATATCATCATTTAAACCTGTAACATGGGTTCGGAGGCGGTTCACCCACCTCTGTTCTTTTTCAAAAAGTATTTTTTCTGAATTTGGGGTTTTGTTAGTCAGCATCTCCAACACTGTCCATCGCAGATCATCACAGGTGTGGCCTACTTCCACAAAATGGTTGCACATTTTTGTAGTGTTTTTCTTCAGTCTGATGTTACTCCTGTGTTCTCCTATTCTCACCTTGATTTTTCTACAGGTCATACCCACATACATCTTTTGGCACGGACAGCTCACAAGATATATTACATGGGAAGAGTTACAGTTTGTATGCTGTCTCTGAGTCCATTGGAGTGTTTCAGTGAGTTGTAATGTTTTCGTTGTGTTAGTTAGTTTACATACTACACAGGTCCCGCAAGGATAATGTCCGGTGACGGGCATCATGTTCAAGTCTCTTGCTGATGTTGTCTGCATTTGTTGCAATGGACGCGTGTGTACTAAAGTGTCTTTCAGGTTTTTAGTACGTTTATTCGCGAACCGTGGTCTAGGCCAGTCATGTTTTCCTGATGTGATCATTCCCCAGTTTTTGTTAATTAATTTTTGAACCTCATATGTTGCAGGACAATAGGTTGTCACACATGTCACTAGATCTTTTACAGGTTCTTTGACATGGCTCTGGAGAAGACACTCCCTGTGTTGATGTTGTGCTCGTTTACGGCATCTGGAAATTGTAGAGGCTGTGTAGTTCCTTGCTTTTAGTTTTTGACTGAGTTCTAGTGCTTGTTTTTTATAGTCACTCTCTTTGCTGCAATTACGTTTTAGCCTTAAGAATTGGCTATAGGGGAGATTGTCCCGTAAGGGCTTCGGGTGATAGCTATTATATGACAGTAGACTATTCTTGGCCGTAGGCTTTGTGAACGTTTTAGTTTCTAGTTTTCCTTTCTCTTCAAAAATAGTCAAGTCAAGAAAATCTATCTGTCGGTTGCTTGAGGTGAAGGTAAATTTTAGCCATCTATCTCTCCCATTAAGCCACTCCATAAATACATCTAGGTCTTTGTCTGTACGCCAGATCATAATGATGTCATCTATGTAACGTTTCCAGTATAATATACTGGAAACGTGTGGGTTATTTTCATTGAGTTCAAAATTGCTCTCAAACTGACTCACATACAATCCCGCCACTGAGGGGGCAAAGGCACTGCCCATGGAAGTCCCATGGCACTGTAGAAAAAGATCACCATTATATTCAAAAAAGTTTTCTCTTAAAGCCATGCGGCAACATTCCAATATAAAGTGCCGCGGGGTAGTGTGAGTCCAATTCTCCATGTATAGTAGGTCTTCTAGCATCTGTAAAGTATCTTCTTGGGGGAGACTTGTGTACAATGACTCTACATCTAGCCCTACAAGTAACATTGTTTTTGAATCAAAGTCTTTTCCTACAATTTGTATTAAAAGGTCACGGGTGTCTTTTAAATATGTGGGAGTTTTTTGCACTAAAGGTTTCAAATATTCATCAGCAAACTTGGAGAGGGGCTCAAGTATCGAGCCTATTCCTGAGACTATCGGCCGTCCCGGAGGGGGCGATTTGTTTTTGTGAGTCTTGGGTAATGAATAAAAGAAAGGAATTTTCAGTTCTTTCGGGGTCAGGAAATCAGCCTCCTTTTTGGATATCCACATGTTCAGTTCAGCTTCATGGACCATAATTGCCACAGTATTCCTCAACCTTTCTGTGGGGTCTGTGTCCAGTCTTTTGTAGAACTTAGTATCAGACAATAAGGATAGACATTGTTGGTTATATCCATCATTCGTAAGGATCACAACTCCTTCCCCCTTGTCCGCCGGCTTGATAATTATTTCATTATTGTTTTTTAGTTCATCAAGTGCTAGGCGTTCTTTCTTATTGAGGTTTTGGAAAGTTTTTCTTTTAGTAGTGTCTATTTTGTCTACCCCCTTAAGTAGTGCTTGTTCAAAGGTCTCAAATTCAACAGGGTCAGTGCCTCTGGGTGGATTGAAGGTAGATTTTCCCCTTAGTGTCGTATCTCCTTCATTCTGCTGTTGCTCTTTGTCTGAGAAGAAAGACTTCAATTTTAGTGTCCTGCAAAATTCTGAGATTTCACTTTTCAGTTTGAAGGTGTCCAGGGGAGGGGTCGGGACGAATCCTAAACCCTTGTTGAGGATTATCTCCTGGTCCCTAGTCAAGGTCATCTCTGTTAGGTTCACAATCAGTGATTCTTTTTGCTCGTCCCTGGTTGGGCTGACGACATACTCCGAGTTTGGACATTGGGCTGTTGATCTTGCCACATTAAATTTTTCTTTCTTCCTCGGGATTGGTTCTGGCCTCTCGATAAAAAAGGATGCTGTGGTTGGAGTTGGGTGCCCATGTTCTGCATATACTGGTTGCCCATTTGTGGGGGCTGTTGCATCTGACAGCCTGGTACATGGTGGTGCCAGTTATCTAATTTAGAGCCAAGCGCAATCGTTTTTTTAAAAGTAATGCATGATTCATTAAAATGACCAAAAACTGTCACCAAAGACATTCTTATAGCATTGGGAACTTGAAATAGTAAAAACTCTCACACTTGCAGGAGTGTGATGGTTAGCAGTTTTGTCGTCAGTGTAAATGGAAGCGCTGATAGCGGCAATGGGTGGTGAAAGTGTGAGTGGTCTTGTGACAAGAGCCCTGGCACTTATTTATTTATAAATTAAGCACTGCCAGTGCTTAATTTGTAAAATACAATAAGTGCCAGGGCCCTCATCAGGAGGCCACTGCAGTTTTCACTACCTGATTCACCTTTTTGCGCTGCAAATATCAGTATCAACACAATACTTACCATCACACTCGTACAAGTGTGACAATTCAGACTATTCCAGGTCCTCAAAACTTTAAGAATGGCTTGGGTGGTAGATATTTGTCACTTTTGATGTAGATTGTATTAATAAACAATGGTTGTTGTGCTCATCTTGTTATATTCCTGTGTTAGGCCCATGTAGCGAAGCAGCTTATTTCTTACATTGGCCTATTTTTCTGCAGTAACCTTTTGCACATATTTGTATGCGCGACAATGTTGGATTAGGTTCCCTGAAACGAAACTGGTTTACACATTTAGCTTTGCACAATATTATCACAATGCCCTGAACATCATGGCCAAGTCTCTTTTTGCACTATGTACAAATGTCAGCTCTATCTTCATTCATGGGGCAACAGGGCTATCTATATATCCATAACATCACTAATCTATTTGCACATTACAAGGCTGCTTACTATTATAAAGGTGGAGCATCCCGATAGGTTAGGAGAGGGGGCACTTCAGCTGACACCAAGGGTCCGTGTATTCTGAAAATTTACCACACATCTGTCTGACATCTTATGAGGGGTGTCCATTTTGTGACCAAGACGGGGTCCTTCATAATCTCCCATCAGGTAATGGGGTTGGATCATCCCTTGGGGGGATGCTTGGCGCCGCAGTTACACACACTCTAGGTACACTTAGAGTAGAGTTCGCATAGTAGGAGTATGTTCAATTACTGCCTTGTTTTATATGCCTGCATATAAACATTGATTTAGCACCATGGTGTTACTATATCTAGTATTTACGCTTTTGGTGCTTGTAATCACTTTTATCTGCTTGTGTCTATTAATCTTTGCAGCACATGTATTTTATACAAGAATAACGTTGGTTCAATAAATATATAAAAAACGTCTCACTGTGTATTCTCTGTATACCTCTTTAAGAACAAGTAAGCACAAGTGCCTGAGCGAAAGGTTCTGTACTGTTTCCACGATCGCTAAGGGGTCAGAGTTGTCATGTTTAGTGGTTGCTAGAAACCATTCGCTCCCTGGTAAGGATAGGGGGGCTTACAGTGGCACTGTGAGCTAGCTGGTCTCTAGGCCAACATGTCCATTGGGGGTGTCCAGAATCAGTCTATGCACTGAAGAACTGGGGTTTCAAGACCCAGCGGCGCCAGGGACACGCCCAAAGTCTTCGGGTTCCCTTGCCTTGGTATACAGAGACACTGAATACTTCTAGGTGGCATCAGAGATCAAATTTATTAACTGCAGCTAGTAGCAGTAATCCCAGCAATACAACACGGTGTACAACTCAAGAAACTGCTAAATTTTCATAGAGCAAGACATCATTATTTATACACCATATTCTCATTATAAATGCACACCCACTGCGACAAATTCTGACAAATAGAATACATTTCCCACACATTATCACATTCCGAAAAGCTCACTTTACATCATACCAACCCATAAGTTAATTATTAGGACTGTCCCAAATTCGATCTTTGCAAGCCGGACAAATTTATAATTGAAAAGCACAACCCATGAAATGAAAAGTCGTAAGGAAAGAAACAATTCAGATGTTGATTAGGATAAGATATGTGCAAAGAAACTAAAGTTAACGATCTCCTGAAAATTGATTAGCAATCTCAGACAACGATCAGCTAGAGAAACTTGCCTAGCAAAAGGTCAGTTTCAGGTGAAGTGGTCAGTTTCTCTGCAGTTCTTTCAGAGTCGAAAAGGGCCTGTTTATGCATACATGAACAATGAGGCCCATGCAACTTTGTTCGTTCGTTCACCTCTACGGCCTACGTGAGGGCAACACTAAAAATGGTGTCTACGAACAATTCAGACAAAATGGAGTCAGGCTCAAGAATCACAGAACCTCAACCCCTCCTTTTGCCATTACGTAGGAAATAACCTAAACTCACGTTAATCTGAATCCAGGTCTATATCTATTCTCATCAGGTCATCAAGGTGTTGCTGTAACATCATCTTATTATCCTTCACTTCTCTCGGGACTGGTCTTCTCACACATATTGCAGCATAAAGGCCACAAATGGCGGGACCACACTGGATGCATAAGCAACACGAGAAAAGGATTGCTAAAGCCATACCAAAAAACATCAGAATCTTCCATCCCCATTTGGACAGCAGTTCCCAAAACCATTCTATCAATGACCAGTTCCCTTCGTCTACATGTATAGACTCAGCAAATTTATGTAATTTCAAGATGGCTTGGTACACTGTTGGGGCATTATCTGGTATGAAAACACAGCAACTAGACCCGGTCAATTTACATACCCCACCTCTATCTGCAAGTATAATATCTAAAACAAAGCGGTTTTGTAATGTCATAAGGCGATCCGCTTGAAGCTCAGCTGTAATATTGCTAAGAGCACCCGCAGTCTCATTTATAGTGGCCTCGACCACTCTCGTAAGCTGACGTATACTCCTACTATTGGCCATAGGACCCCAAAAGGGCACTTAACCCTTAAAGAAGTCTCCAACTTCTTGTCCGGCAGTATCTTTCTCATCGATAACACCTCTACCATATCTTGTCTTATGGTAATTGAAAACAGCTGTGTATGTAGGGGGAAGCAAAAATGCCACATAACATGTGCCTGAGAAATCAGAAGGCAACCATGTATATGCTCTGTCGTGACAAACAAAATACGTGTCTTTAGCTGGCACGAACGGTGGAGATTTCTGGGACGTATAGACATAGGTGTGAACACACACACTCTTACCAAGCTGAGCTCTCGGATAATGACCATTACCTTGCAGACAAAAATTACCTCGGTGGGGTACAATCCAAATCGGGGGAGACCTTTTTCGTCTCTCCTTCTCAGTCAAACTAATGCTATATCTCGTCTTGTTCCAACCAACATATGCTCGTACCTCATCTTTAGGGATAAGATTATACGCATCAATATCTCTGATCACATCTACTATTCCCTTTATCAAGGCATTATTACTCGCATTATCTTTGACGGAACGTACAGGAGATGCTTCATTCGCATAGATAAACATTGCTTGGAGGGCCCATACTGACCCATTAGGCGAAAAAGGCAAAACCAAATATGGCATTCCCTTATCTGTCGTATGTGGCATAAGACCACACACCCAACAATTTGTGGTATTTATGACTAACTGATGCTGATGCAACATCTGTATGAACGAATTGTTCACAAATTCTGATCTTCGTGTCTGTTCATGTTCAGGCAACGTATGAAACTCATGCGGGGAAACAGTAGAAAAAGAAAGAGTAGGTTGGGAGTTAGATGCAAGCGTATGTTGTGTGGCATAAACAATCCAACCCACACATCCCAATATAATATTCAAAAGCATCAAGAAACACAATATCAAAAAACATTTGCTACGGACCAATGTACACATTTTCTTTTTAGAGCCAATTTTCTCAACACTCTTATCAGATCTAAAAGACTCCATCCTCTAACGTGCTGCTCACTGCTATTACCTTCTTCACTTAAGTGTGCGCCACGATCGCACTAACGACCCAGAACCACAGACCTTATGTCAATACGCGGCTCACCCCTTAAGGCTGTACCGCGACCCTGCAGCTGAGTCTGGATGGTGACTCGAAAAAGAAAAGAAGTCAAAAAGTATCCTGATCTGACAAGGTGTAATTCACTATACAAAAAAATTCAATCTTTATTTGTCCATTTACGTGTCCTTTTTCGATCTCAGATTGTAGCGCTCTTTGCCAGGCACAGTTTGGTCCTTAAAAAGGAGCTCCGGATTCGTCGTGTCGAGCTTCAGATGTGGAGGTACAGCAGCTTGCAGAACATCATCATCCTCGCGTTCTGACTGAGTCCATGTCAAATGAGCATCACTAAAAGACACAAACCTAGGAGTTCTCTCACATTCAGAATCGCCAATACCTCCCCTCACCCACTTATCATACGGTAAGGGTAACGGGACTTCTTTACAGTGGGTGGCATGCACCCAATTCTTTTTACCAGCTACTCTAACAGCAGTCCGAGTCACAAGTAGAACTAAGTGCGGACCAGTCCACCTCGGCTCCAAATTCTTCGATCGCTGGAAATTCTTTAGCAGAACATGGTGACCGGGTTGGATCTTGTGACCTGGATCAGCAGACGCTGCCGGTAAACTGTCATAGACCTGTTGATGGAGAACACGTAATTTAGATGTCAAGCCATGTAAGTAATCCAACAACATAGGGTACTCAATACTGCTGTATTCTTTTGGATGAGGCACACCCCAAACATTTGCTGGACGACCAAAAACTATTTCGTATGGGCTAAGTCCCACACGAGAATGCACTGTCGTCCTTGTTGACAAAAGAGCCAACGGCAAGGCATCCGGCCATGTAAGACCAGTGCTCGCTTGTACCTTGGCTAATTTCAGCTTCAAGGTACCATTGTAACATTCAACAAGTCCAGCAGACTGGGGGTGATTCGCTGCGTGGAACTTCTGATTGATACCCAATCCTGCACACACTTTCTTCATGACTCGGCCCACAAATTCACTCCCATTATCCGACCATACATTTCCCGGCAAACCAAATCTGGGGAAATACGCTTTGAGCAAAGCCTTGGCTGTAGACAAGGCAGTATTATCCTTTAGGGGGTAGGCCTCTATCCATCTGGAAAAGGCGCAAACAACCACGAGGACATACTTCAAATTGTTGCATTTCTCCATGTGAATCTAACTGTATCACTTCAAACGGATACGTTGGAGGGGCAAAATGACCAGCTGGAGTTGGAGTTCCCCTTCCAGGATTGTATTTCAGACAAATCATACAATGTTTCACCACATTCTCAGCACATTTAGGAATTCCAGCATTCTGCCATACTGGAGCCAACAACTTACATATTCCTTTTTGTAGGAGAGTAGGGTCTGCTATCCTATGGTCACCCCAATTTTTGCTTTTTGCTTCACTGGTTTTCGTCTTCATGTGGCTGTGGGCCTGCTAATCAGACCCCCAGCCTGCTGTTCTCTCTCTAAATTCACAGACATGTACTATAGGTACATAACCAATTTGGTACTGGACACCTTGTCAGCCCCTATCCAGTGCACTATAGGTGCCAAGGGCATAGGTGCATCCAAGGCCTACCAGGGGCTGCAGCATATCTTTTGCCACCCCTGGCTGGTACTTAAATCGACACAACTGGCTGTTCCCACAGCTGGGGCAAGGTGGTGTACTCACCCCTTGCTTAGATGTAGTATACCTATGTCTAAACCTATATCTGGACACATCTATACATATAAGTCACTCCTATGGCAGGCCTTTACAGTCCTGGAGGCAGAGTGCTTGGTTTTATGTGAGATGGTGCATGAGCTGAGCCTGACTGCAGTGTTGGGACCAATTCCTTAATGCTGTTCCAGTGGTACTGCCATACCATATACTCTTAAGTGCATTATAATCCTTACGGTTATTGCAACTCAGGTTTGGCTTTATCAAAACATGTCGTGTTTGGTGTCATACACATTGGAATACTATCCCCTTGCCAGTCCTGGTAATGGGGATAGCATCCCTCCCTTCTAGAGGGAGAAGACATGTTACTTACTGAAAACGCAGTTAATCCTAACCAGAGCCCCAGCATCAAAAAATGGATGCTGCTGCCACAGACACATGTCTTGCCTCCTACTGCTGACCGAAACTTGGAAGAAGACGCCTGGTCAAAGGGTTTCCTGTCACAGGGAGGTGTCACACCACCCCAGACAGGAGATAGTGGATTGTAGCAGGGAGGGTTGAATGAAACTAGACACTGCCTGGGGCGCACAAGGTGTCCCTGGGCAGATTCCAGTCAAACCGGTTCTGGGGCCATCCAGCCCCAGTCCTGGCGTGAAACTGGACAAAGGGAAAGGGGTGTAACCACCCCCTTCCCAGGTCCCACCCATAGGAGGGACCTAGCAGGTAGTCCAGCCCCCAGATTTGGAATATAGGTGGGAGCAGTGCCAATGCACATCAGATTATCCTGACTGAAACTTATGAAATGAAACTCTGGACCCTTCGACAACCCACTCCTCGTGGAAGACTGAAGAATCTCCCTTGTGGTCAAGGAGTGACCACCTTGTGCAAACAGGCACCATCCAGCACCTCGATGTTTGCTTTGTTGCAGTTCCCGCCGGAACTCGAGCAACAGAGATCGACAAGACCCAGCGTGCCTGCCTTCTAACAGCCCGATCCACAGTCCCTGCAGAGCTGAGACCCGTGGAGGCGACCTGAAGCGTGGGAGCGGCCATCTTGGAGAAACAACGAAGCGCTGACCGTGCAGCATCCGAGGCCCCCTCGAAGCTGTGCATTGGAGTCTGAGAAGCTCCAGCCCGAGCCGCTTGTGCACCGAAGCTCACCCCTCCACACTCGACGAGTGCTGCGTGGGGCCCTTTTGCATTTTTCTGCTCGACGCGTTGGTCCGGTCGCTTGCCTGTTGGCTAGTGGCCCCAGTACCAACGATACCTTGAATTTACACAGCTAGTCTGGTTGCTCCAGACTGGCACTCGCTCCCCTGAAAAGGAGCACCCGCTCAGACCTTGCTGGTCCGAATGTTAAGCCATCTTCGATTCCTGCGTGGGTTGCATTTGCCAAGGCCTGTTGACTCCGAATCTGAAGCCGACACCGCCGACAGCGAGAGCCTTTGTGGGACAGCTCGTGATCCACTCCAGGACATCCTCGAAGCGCCAGAGACCACGTGGCAGCGGAGAGGAGCTACATGACTTTGACCTGATTGCGCCCGACATTGCTTGGTTCCTTCCTGGTTCCTTCCTGGTCACTGGCTAGTGACCCAGACTCTGTCCCCTCTGCTTTCAGGTACTCTACAACTTCGATCCACCCTTGGATCGCACCGGACACTTCTCTTCTGGATGCCTGCAGCATCTTCATCTCCAGGCACCCTAGATCTTCGTGACGAAACCCGACACACCTTTGCACCTGTGCATCCGCTTCCTGTGGGTGAGGTAACTCTTGAACGCCGGTGCTCCTGTAGTGTTTTACACCTCTAGTGTCTAAGTCTAAAGTTTTGTCCTTCTAGTCCAGTCGGAAGACTCTTAAAACTGTAACTCGATAACTTTTACGCACCATTGACTTTACAATGGTGCATGCCTGTGCTTTCTGCACTGCACCCGAATCCCGCGGGCTACTCCCGCCCTAACTGCTGTTAGTGCATCGTAGTCCAAGCGATTCCCAAGGCCTTAGGCCTTACCCCAGATCGATTAGTGATTGTTATACCACTTTATTGATATATGGTTTGAGTGGCCACCGGCCTTATCCAAAACGTGCAACTTGTCTATGTTATACTGTGCTTTTATTTAAACGCTTGTGCTTCATTGCTCATAAAGAGTAGTGGGGATTATTCTAAGAATAAATACATATATTTTGATAATATATAACTTGTGTGGTGTCCTTTCATTTGGTATTACAGGATTGTATATGGTAAAACAGCTCGCTTCACTCGCCCTCTGAAGTTAAGCCTTTAAGGCTGCTTAGTCCATGCTACCCCTAGGATAGCTTGTCTATAAGGTTGACTTACAACCATCACCATAAGGGATTGTTTGGACTGATATAAGGTGCTCCCAGAACTGGAGACATCATACATCAGGCCAACTTCTCACATTGGTGAGTAGCGGTACAGATTCGAGCTTTGCTGTTGTTTTACCTTTGCAATCTTATATCAAATTGAAAGGTCACATTAAGTACCATAGGTACATATAAATAAAAGCTTAGCATATTTAAGTTCTACTGAACTTAGTAGTTGTAGGTAGAAGGGCTTAGCACATCCTGACTATAACTCACTAGCAGGGTACAGTAGGAAAACACTTAGTGTAGGTAGGTGCATCACTTACACCACACTTGAGTCATGTCTGGCACAGGTGAAGCTACAGGCTCTCTATCTGTGACGGTTGACCCTCCACAGGCAACCTCCAACTATGACAAATTCAGCCACAGAGACTTGAGTGCCTTGTGCACTGCAAGGAAGCTGAGAAAGGGTCACAACCCTACCGTTCCTATCATGATAGCCATCCTAGAAAAGGATGACCTTGAGAAAGCTAGAGTAGCTCCCTCAGGATCAGGAGATGGAGTGAACCCCATAGATACTGAGAACGGATCACTGAAATATTATCAATGGCCAAAATATCGACTTGCCAAAATATCGTTGACTAATTATCGACTACAAAAATATCGAGTTTATATACTTATTTAACTAACTACAAAAATATCGAGTAAATAATATCGAGTCTATAAAATATCGACTTCAATAATATAGACAAACAATATATCGACTACAAATATATCGTTTGTAAGCAAAATAACCCTAACACTACAAAAATATCGACTACCAATATATAGACTACTAAAATATCGTTTTTTTTGATTTATCGACTTGGGATTATACACATTATGGGGTCGATTCCGATCCGGTAAAATGCGCTCCGAATCGTCGTACGGAGCGTTTTTTCCCCGTACGAATCGTACCCGTAGACGTCCCGTACATACGACAAAGTACGATCCGTACCAGGTGCCGAACTCCGTACGAGTCGTACAGGACTCCATACGACTCAAATCTCCGTACGAGTCTCACTCGGAACCCGCTGTACGCGACATCACAACGGTTCGCGGCTGGTTTTTACGACCCAGCAAGTACGATTCGTGTCGGGTACGCACCGTACGACCCTTTTCCTACGGGAGCTGAAAACAGTCATAAACGCAGAGTTCGCGCCGAAACAGGTACGGAACGCCCCCCCCGGGTACGGCACGTACCCCCCATGATCGCAGGGGTACGGCGCGTACCCCCGCGATCATGGGGGGTACGTGCCGTACACCCAGCGTACATGTGGTACGGTGCGTACCCCATGAACGGTGGGTGTACGGGACGTACCCCATGTACGCTGGGTGTACGGCACATACCCCCCATAATCGCAGGGGTACGCGCCGTACCCCTGCGATCATGGGGGGTACGTGCCGTACGGTGTGTATGTGATTGTGCGCTTTTCCGTACGAATCGCCCTTACCTGACGTGGACCGTACGAATAGCGTCCCGATCACCCGGTCTGGATCGTACTCGCCGAGTCGTATGGTGTGTGTACGAGTCGTACGGAAACGGCTCCGGATACGAATCGTACGGACGGGGATTTTACCGGATCGGAATCGATCCCTATATATGTAAAATGATGCATAAATCGTCTTGTAAAATACATTACACAATCCTAATTATATATTATATATTAAAATACATTTTTTTAAAACATTTAAATGTGTAAACATTTTTCCTACATTTCATGAATACTTTGAAAATAATATATACTTTTGTCGAAATTTTTCTACATATATTATCACATTATTAGTACATATATTTAAAAAGATTTAATTAACTAACTTGCTTTAATGCAAAACTCTTCACAAATGACCATTTCCACTTAAACAAACAAACCAATTAATTGTGAAAAAATTCAAAGTAGCCAATAAAATGCTCTCTTTCTTAAAACATCCAATGACATTAGAGAACACAAAAAATACACACTATAAAAGGAGTACATGCCTACTACAATTTGTTGCTGCACAAGCTATAGAAAACAGAAGGCAACTCTTTGATCAACTAGTTCCTGATAAATCGAGATTACTATTCAAGATTGCTACAAAATTAATCAAGTAAGTGAACATTTATTATTATAATACACAAGTACTAGGCTAAAATTGTATATATTTCTCCTAACTGTTTAAATTACATTTATTTTTCTCTTTTAACATTTGGTTTATAGACATCTCCTAAACACATCAAAATACGTGCTCCTAGTTATTTACCACTAAATACTATTGGTAAGTATATGTAAATGTTCTCTAATACACCAACTGCTGTTCTTATTAACTATTTTCTAATATCCTTTATTTATTTACTCTATCTTCTTAACAGAATATCTGATAACATCCGCATTCTACTCAACAAAATGTAAAGACTACACAATTTAAACAAGTAAGTATATGTGTACAGTTCTAAAAGGCCCAAAAATACTAAAACTATTTTCTAAACACCATTTCTTGTTTATTCTATCTTCCTTACAGATATTCTAAACACATCCTACATCTACTAGACTAAAGGCAAAGACTACACAATTTAAAAAAGTAAGTATATTTGTAAAAATCCTGAAAGGCCCTAAAACGCTAAAGCTATCTTCTAAACACCATTTTTTATTTCTTCTATCTTCTCTACAGATATTCAGAAAACATCCTACATCTCCTCTACCTAAAGCTATCACTACAGAATTAAAACAAGTAAGTATATTTATTAACTTCCTCAAAGTCCCTAAAGTTATAAATCTATGTACTAATAATCATTTCTTGTATATTATATCTTCTCTACAGATAATCACATTACATCCTTCATCTACTCCACCAAAGACAAACACTGAACAATTAAAAAAAGTAAGTATATCTAATAATGTCCTAAAATTGCCTAAAAATCTAAATTTAATACTGCTTTCTCCAAAAAAAATGCTAAACATTTTTTAAAAATGGCTTATAATTTTTTACTTTGCCTACCAACAGGAAAACAAGAAGAACATACTAGAAATAAATTGAAAATAACAGTTTCTGCATTTCTCAACACCAGATTTACTAACTGTAAGTATAAACAGTGAAATATAAATGTGTAAAACACTACCAATAATATTTTACATTTAAACACGTTTCTTTCTAATCTTTCCTAGAACAAGTAATACAAAATGACTGAAGGTGCAGAATTTGTTATGTCACAGAAAAATAAATTGTTGTTATGTTATATGGGGTATGTTTATAATCAAGAAAGACAAACAGGAAGAAAAGTATTCTGGAAATGTACCAAATACTATTCAAACAAATGCTATGGTAGGGCTACTACTGAAGACACAAATGTATTATCTACCACAGAACATAATCACCCCCCCCAATGTCACAGAGATAGAGATAATGGATGCTTTAGAAACTATAAAAACAACTAGCACAGGGAGTGACAAACCTACCACACAAATCCTAAAAGAAGAACTGTTGAAAATTCCTGCCCATGCTTCAGGGCAGCTACCCTCAATTGACTCCCTTAAACGCACAATAGCACGCACTAAAAGATTAACTACCACTACTCAACCTAACCCTACAACTTTTGAAGAAATAATAATTTCCACAGAAATGAGCGTAACACACAGTAATGAGAAATTTTTACTTTTTGACAATGAAAGCCCCACCAACAGAATTATCATGTTTGCAACTGCAACAAATTTAAGAAAAATACAACAATGCGACCAATGGATGATGGATGGGACTTTTAAACCATGTCCCAAACCATTTTATCAACTATATACCATTCATGGATTATATCATCACTACAATATCCCTTTTATTTACTGTTTGTTACCTAACAAACAACAAAATACATATATAGAAATATTAAATGTTATCAAAAATGAAATCAATAATTATTTTCCCCAAAAAATAATTATTGATTTCGAAATTGCTATGATCAATAGCATTTTGAAAACATTTCCCCACACAGCTATCCAAGGTTGCTACTATCACTTCAACCAAAGTATATGGAGACATCTCCAAAAATCAACTTTAAGCATTCAATACTCAACTGATAGCAACTTTGCATATCAAGTTAAAAAATTAATAGCACTAGCCTATGTTCCAATTACTGATGTAGCGGAACACTATAACTTACTAATTGACAGCACCTACTACAAAAAGTATGAACACAAAGTGGCCCCACTACTGGACTATTTTGAGGATACTTGGGTGGGAAGGTTACATAGATCTGGGCACCGACGCCAACCTAAATTCCACATACCTTGGTGGAATGTATATCTAAGTACATTAAACCAAGAGGCAAAAACGAATAACAGTGTGGAAGGATGGCACAATGCATTCCAAGCTACCGCTAACAGAGCAAAACCCACCTTCCTAAATCTAATACAATCTTTAAAAAAAGAACAAAGCTACCAAGAACTAAGGATAGAACAATCTGTTACACAAATTGGCCCTAAACTAACAAAACAAACAAAACAAATGTTCAGACTCCTGCAAAGCCAAGTGACCCTATATCCTTCAACCAGAGGTTTAGAGTACCTATCACTGATAGCTAAAAGCCTACTATAAAGTATCATACCAAAACTAACAGAAACTTCTGATAATTACAGAAATTGTGAAATCCATAACATTTTCCATTTAATCATAAATAATACACATTTGTTAAATATATTTGTTAAATTTTAAAAAACATTTACTTAACAAATATGCAATATTTATAATATTAAACATTGCAATGACATTTAAATGGACATTTCCCACCCAAATAAAATAAATGTGAAAAAGTTACAATTTATGTAGCAGAAAAAGAGGTCATCCAGCCACGTATAATCCATACAATACCTTACAATCCAGTACAAATCCTATTTCGGAAACCCTCAAAAACCCGAAAATAATATACATTTTCCTAAAAAGCTCCAGGAAATCCCGATAATACAAGTGTGGACACTTTATTATTTAAAGTGATATACACACACCTTGTAAAAAATAAATTACGCATATTCTTCTCCCAATGCAATGCAACACCCTACAAATATCCCGAAAATTAGTAAAAGATTACAAAAATCGCTCCAGTAAACGCGGAGTAAACAAAGTGTGTTAAAATCATTTAAAAAATGAACATACACACACTTAGTTAAAAAAAATAAGCACTATGTTATTGTAATCCATTCCAAATGAACAACCATAAAAACCCGAAAAATCGTGAAAAAGATTAAAAATCGCTCCAGGAAATCACGAAAAAATGAGATAGATGGTAAAATATTACATTTATTTGTAATACAAGCTTATCTCCAAAAAAAAAACGCATTCTTCCATGGAATAATACTGCGAAGTTCCGGTACCTGTAAAAAAACATACATTAAGGGGTCCATTAGGACCCTGGCGGGGGCAATCTGCCCGACATCCGCATTCTAATTCCCCCCCGCCATATTAGGATGGCGGGGGGACCGCGGCGGATGAAAACACCGTCCGCCGCTTTTCCGCCCCGGTCGCATTGCGGCCGGGGCGGTAATGTAACCATATGGTGGCGGTGTCTATCAGTCACCGCCATCCATATTAGGGTGCCTGTCTGCAGCTGCTTTTCCGCGGCGGCAATGCCGCCACGGAAAGGCAGGCGGGGATTGCTGCGGGGGCCCCCTGCAGGGCCCCCAGGTTCACAACACTGTCAGGGGCACATGGGGGGTACCTATGGTACCCCCCCACATTTGCATATGCAAAGCTGCAGGCACCGCGCGGTGCCTGCCGCTTTGCATATGCAAATGCAAAAAAGCATTTTTAGCATCGTGGCGGGCGGTGCAGAGTGCACCGCCCGCCACAATGCTAAAACTACAGGATGTGCCCGCCACTGTGGCGGGCACATCCTAATGCCCCCCACGGGACCCCCGCCCTTATGGCGGGCGGTCCCGTTTCCCACTATGGTGACAGGCGGACAAAGTCCGCCCGTGATCATAATGACCCCCTAAGTAACCCACCCACACAAACACCCAAAGATTCCAAAATACACATTAAAATGTATGTAAAACATGTTCAAACACATATCCTAAGCATAAAAAAATACTAGGCCTCTAACATACACGACGCCTTGGTAAATACGAAGTTTCACCTAAAACATACCAAAACGATGACTACATACATACAATAACTCTAAAAACGTCGAATATAGTCTCAAACATTACTACTCTCTACGAAATATTAGTTAAAATTCCCCTTACCTTTCTCAACGCGAAGCAGCTTCCAACCGCGATCTTCTCCAGTCCTGAATGAAGCAAAATAACCTTACGCGGTCAAAAAGTAGTCCCCTTAAACTATATTAGAAAGGTAAACATAATAAATACAATGTTCTAATAAGAAATAAAATACATACACAAACTTATAATTTCTAATAAAAATGTGTAACACTAATTACCATTTATTTAGCTTACATATCCGTTCTTAATTAATATTAAATAATATTTATAGAATATTATTTAATATTAATATTACTTTAAATATATAAACTTTATAATACATATCTTTTAAATATTTAATGTTAAATGATATTTATTATAAATAAATTTTCCTTTATTTAAGTAAATGTAGAAATGTATTTCATTTGTAAATTAATAGTATAAATAAATAATTTTAATTATTTATTTATAATATTAATATAATTTAAATACATCAATAGGAAATAAATACTATGACAACTCTAAAATTGATTTACTATTTTCAGAATGTATATTGTTTTTATTGTAACAAATGTTATAATTATTTTAAAATTGTAAATTAATTTTAATAATTAATATAATATATTAATTATTATTATTAATTATCCCAACAATGTATGTACATTTTAAACATTTATTTTAAAACATTATATCCAACTAAGTCATTGTTTTACTATTTCATATAGTATTAGGAATAATGTTTTTCTCCTAAATATTTGTATATGCATAACAAGAAGTAATAATTTTTTATTGTTTATTAAGAACATTGTATGTAATATCTATCAAAGTATTTTACAATGTTTTTGTATAATATCTTTAAAACATATATTTACTTTCTTATGAGTTTATAATAATCTATATATCAAACATGTATATTTAATAATGTTAATATATAATATATTAACATTATTAAATAAATATTGAACAGTCTGTTAAAAAAATTGATTATAATTTGTTCTAAATATTACAATTTGTCACCCAAATATAAATATGTTACAAATTATTATGTTTTGTATAAATACAGTACAAAAGATATGTTTAGAAAATGTACATTTATAAATTACAATAAATGTAAATGAACACATCCTATTTTCCTAACTACTTATATTGAATATTAATTGTTTTGACTATTGTACTGTACATGTTATAAATACAAATTGACAATAAAACTTATAAAAACATCCATGTGTACTTATTTTCCTAAGATTATAACACAGTCATGTAAAATTTTCTGTGAGGGTGCTGAACACTGACCAATTATATTTTACTATTCCTAGTCCAGTCAGACAAATATCAGGGAAGGTGCTGGACACTGACCAATTATAATGGATGTATGACGTTACAACGCATACTTTTACAACGCATACCTTTCCAACAAAATTTTTACAAAGCAAAAACCATTACAACGCATGTATTTACAACGCATGTTGTTACAACGCAGGTACCTTTACAACGCATACCATTACAACGTAAGTATTGTAAAGTATATATTATTTTTTTTAATGTAAATTAATATAATTTAATTAAATTTAATTTAATTTAATTTAATTTCATTTCATTTATATTTAATTTTATTTAATTTTTACCCTGTACCCCAAAAACCCAAAACTGACCTGGCCTGAACCCTAAAAATACCCCTTTACCCAAAAACCCAAAACTGACCCTGAACCCTTAAAATACCCCTTTACCCAAAAACTAAAAACTGACCCTGAACCCTAAAAATGCCCCTTTACCCAAAAACTAAAAACTGACCCTGAACCCTAAAAATACCCCTTTACCCAAAAACTAAAAACTGACCCTGAACCCTAAAAATACCCCTTTACCCAAAAACTAAAAACTGACCCTGAACCCTAAAAATACCCCTTTACCCAAAAACTAAAAACTGGCCCTGAACCCTAAAAATACCCCTTTACCCAAAAACTAAAAACTGACCCTGAACCCTAAAAATACCCCTTTACCCAAAAACTGAAAACTGACCCTGAACCCTAAAAAAACACCTTTACCCAAAAACTAAAAACTGACCCTGAACCCAAAAAAAAACCTTTACCCAAAAACTAAAAACTGACCCTGAACCCTAAAAATACCCCTTTACCCAAAAACCCAAAACTGACCCAGAACCCTAAAAATACCCCTTTACCCAAAAACCCAAAACTGACCCTGAACCCTAAAAATACCCCTTAAAAAAACACAAACATATTACATTTTAAATGTAATTATATACTTGCCAATACTTACGTTGTAATGGTATACGTTGTAAAGGTACCTACGTTGTAAGAACATGCGTTGTAAATACATGCGTTGTAATGGTTTTTGCGTTGTAAAAGTTTTGTTGTAATGGTATTGCGTTGAAAAAGTTGCGTTGTAAAGGTTGTTTCCCATTATAATTTACTATTCCAACTCCAGTCAGGCATATATCAGGGTAGGTGTTGGACACTGATTCTAAATAAATGTTCCCACATATTATTTGTGATTTACACTATATATAATATATTTGATCATTTAGTATTTTTTATATAAAAACGTATATTTTTGGTAATAATTTATTTTAAAAATATTATTTTTAATTAATATTTTTATTCTAAATGTTTTACATTTATGTACAAATTTGTATCTTGTATGACCTATTTTAGTAATTATTTTTCACATATTTAATTATATTGTTTGTGTTATAAAATAATATTTATGTTATTTTCTGATATTTTTTATTTGTATTTTTATCCATTTTATTATTTTATAATCTGTTTTTTAATGTATCTGTATATTGTTCTAAAATTAAATAGATTTAACTATTTCTTACATATTTTATGAATGTAATTCTTATATATTTTTTCTTCTTCTTTTATTAGCATAATTTTTTTTATTAATATTTGATACAATTATTAATATTAGTTTTAAATATTAAATAATTTTATTAATATTTGATTAAATTAATAATTATTTATAATTATTAAAATATTTGAAATTATTTGATTACATTATTAATATTTATTTATGAATATAAAAAAAAAAATTACAGTTTTTTTAAATAAATATTATTTTTTATTTTTTATTATGTATTTTACATATATTATCCCATATTTATCTATTTTGTTCCTATTTTTTAGAAGATTTTTATATAAAATTGTTAATTTTTAATAAATATTTAATATAAAATAAATATATTTATAAGCATTTGTATTTTTTTTATTTTATACTACATTTATAGATGTTTACACTTTTTATTACATATTTTTAAATTACTCCCCACCCTTATCCCCTATTAACCCAACATCCCGCTCCTAAACATTAACATTAATTTCTATATTTATATAAATATATATCTAATTTTCTAACATATATTTTATTATTTTTTTAAGTATTTTTCCAATTTTTGAGTAGATTTTTATGTTTTTATATATTTTAATAAAAAAAAATATTTTCTGTAAATTTTTATATATATATATTTTCTTTAAATATACAAATATTTTATAGATTTTTACACTTTTTATGACATATTTTTAAATTACTCCCCACCCTTATCCCCTATTAACCCAACATCCAGCTCCTAAACATTAACATACATTTCTATATTTATATAAATATATATATTAATTTGTATATTTATTAATAATATTTTATTAACATTTTATCTATACTTTTTCGATATTTTTTACTATTACTACATATCGATATTAATGCTACTCGATATTTTTGACTCGATATTTTTGTACTCGATAATTTTTTTCACATTAAATATTACGATATTTTCTACTTCGATATTCTTTTTTTCGATATTTTCCTATACTCGATATTTTTGACTCGATATTTTGTCCTTTCGATATTTTGGAGTCGATATTATGACCAGTTACCACTGAGAACACCTCCCCAGAAGTAGAAAATGAGGAGGTAGACCCTGAATCAGAAGGTGAAGAGTCAGATCATGATCAAGGGGTCCTCCAGGTACCAGTATTGAGGCTTAGCTAAGCCAACTTGGACCTACATGGAAATGGAGAGGGCCAGCACCTCCCCAGAGTACATAACCGAATTCTCCCAGGCAATAGGAGAGAGAGAAGCCCTTCCAGGGATTCTCACATTTCTAGTGCCTCAAGAGAATCACAGAGAGGAATGACTTCCCCTCAAAGAAGAGAGCATAAGGCCAGGATGAGAGCAGTGAATCTCCAAATAGAAAGAGAGGAATTAGCCCTGGCCCAAGCTAGACTAGCTTTTGCAAGAGAGCAGAAGTTAAGTGGGGAGATCCCCACTGGTGGCAGCATTATCCCAAGAGATAAAGACAGGTCCTATGATCATAGAAACCTGAGTAAGATTTTGCCCCCCTATAGAGATGGGGATGATATCCACAAATGGATAACTGCTCTGGAGAGGGCTTGCATGGTACAGCAGGTCCCTCAAGAACAGTGGGCAGCAATCTTGTGGCTCTCCTTTTCTGAGAAAGGGAGAGATAAGCTCCTCACAGTTAGACCTGAGGATGCTAAAAACTACTCTGTCTTGAAGAGTGCTCTTATTGAAGGGTTTGGCCTAACCACTGAGCAATACAGGTTGTTGTTCAGAGACACCCAAAAAGCACAGACTCGAGAATGGACTGATTTTGTTGATTGTGCCACTAAGGCTCTGGAGGGTTGGTTGCAGGGAAGTAAAGTCTCAGACTATACAGGATTGTACAATCTTATAATGAGAGAACAGATCCTTAATAACTGTACAAACCAGCTGTTGCATCAACATCTTGTAGACTCTGATCTGACCTCTCCCCAAGAATTGGGAAAGAAGGCAGACAAATGGGTCAGAGCAAGGGTTAAGCAGAAACCCCAGAACCAAGGAGGTGATCAGAAGAAAGCAGACCAGAAGGGTGGAGATAAGAAAGAAAAAGACCAGAAGTAAGTAAATAATAAATAGTAATAAGGAGGGTGGTTCCCAAAATGGTAACAAGAAAAAGAAGAGTGATGGCCCAAAGAAACCTTGGTGCAACTTTTGCAAGTCCACTTCTCATTGGGGAAGTGAATGCACTAAGAGAAATCCAGCCCCTACCACTGCAGTCCCTAAGACACCTGCACCCCCTAGTACAGTTAGCAGTGGTAGTGCACAACCCAAGGCTATAGTGGGGTTAACCCTGGGTACTGAGATGGAATCTGGCTTAGTTAGAATCCCTACTCAGGCAGTTCTGATCTGTGAGGGGGACATAGCTATGTCCTCTACTATAAGTCCTAATAACTTGGGCAAGTACAGACTGACACCTTTAATTAATGAGAAGCTGGCTCAGGCCTACAGGGACACTTGTGCCAGTATCACTATGGTGACACCTAACTTTGTGGACCCTGAACAGATGACACTAGGTGAGAATTACCTAGTGACCAACGCAAGCAATGCCACTACTACACATAGTGTGGCTGTTGTTAACTTCTCCTGGGGAGGGGTAACTGGCCTAAAGAAAGTTGTGGTTAGTGCAGACCTCCCAGTTGATTGTTTGTTGGGCAATGATCTTGAGGAATCCTTATGGTCAGAAGTGGAGTACAGGACTCATGCAGAAATGCTAGGGATTTCAGCCCATGTCCTTGCTGTAACCAGGTCCCAGGCCAAGAAGTGCCTACCTGAACCTGTAGTGGATCTTGAAACAATAGACCAACCACAACCCAAGAGAAGGAGCAAGAGGGTCAAGGCAGTGCCTTCCCACTTGCCCCAGGTTGAGGATCAGACCTCACAGGAGGGTGATTCTGTGACCCAAGAGGACACTGTCTCTGAAGAGCTTGAACCTGATCAGGTTGAGTTTCTGGGGACAGGGGGACCCTCAAGGGCAGACCTGGGGCAGGCTCAGTTGACTTGCCCTTCACTTGAACCCCTCAGACAGCAAGCTGCTGCTGAGGCTGTTGGGAATGCTCAAGGTACCCATAAAGTGTATTGGGATGATGGGCTCCTTTATTCAGAGGCTAGAGACCCCAAGCCTAGTGCAACCAGGAGGTTGGTTATACCTCTGCAATTTAGGGGCTTCCTTCTAACCTTGGCCCATGATATTCCCCTTGCAGGACACTTAGGCCAGAACAAGACTTGGGACAGGCTTGTCCCTGACTTTCACTGGCCTCACATGTCAGAAGATACCAAGGGGTTTTGTCCCTCCTGTGTCACCTGCCAAGCCAGTGGCAAATCAGGTGGCACCACAAAGGCCCCCCTTATACCTCTACCTGTGGTGGGGGTGCCCTTTGAGAGAGTTGGGATTGACATTGTTGGACCAATTTATTTTATTTTATTTATTTTCTGCATTTATAAGGCGCGCAGCTACCCACAAAGGGTTTCCCGGCGCCGAAACAGCGAGAACACAGGACACGACTAGAGAGAAAACAGATCTGAAGGCAGATTATTTATCAAACAGCCAGGTTTTCACACTTTTTCTAAAACTCCTATAGTTTTCTTCCTTGCGGATTGCTATGGGCAGTGTGTTCCACAGAGTAGGACCCAGAACTGAAAAGGATCTTCCGCCCATTCTGGCCCGTTTATACCTTGGTACCGCAAAGTTCGCTGATGTGACTGAGCGAAGATTGCGGTTGGGTAGGTAAGGCTTGGCAAGATCTTGAAGATACTTTGGAGCTGTCCCGGCTTTGATTTTGAACAAATAGCTCAGGGCCTTAAAGCGGATCCGATTCTCGACCCTGAGCCAGTGAAGGTCCCTGAGATGTTTAGTGATCCTGGCATATCTCGGGATTCTGCAAAGCAGTCTGACCGCAGAATTTTGCACCAGTTGTAAACGTCTTATTACAGCTTTGTTTGCACCCAGGTACAAGATGTTACCGTAGTCAAGCCGAGATGTCACTAAGGCATTGACTACGGTCTTCTGGGTGGTCAATGGTAGCATCCAGACAATCTTGCGCAACCATCTGAGGATAGTAAAACATAAGCCTGCCACCTTATTAGCTTGTTGCACCATAGTTAAGCTGTCATCAAGTATGAACCCAAGATTTCTGACCTGAGTAGCTGGAGTCGGGAGCTTGCCTAGTGAGGTCGGCCAATGGGAGTCACTCCAGAGATCTTTACTGTTCCCCAAGAGGAGGATCTCTGTTTTTTCCCCGTTTAATTTAAGTTGGTTGGCCGACATCCAGCAGAAAACCTCATGTAGGCCTGTTTTAAGAGCAGAAGAATCAGACGAGTCAGATTTAGATAGTGAAAACAGAATCTGGGAGTCGTCTGCATAGGTCATTAAAACCAGATCGAAGTTCTCTACAAGGTTGGCCAGTGGGCGGAGGTACAAATTAAACAAAAGGGGACTCAGGATTGATCCCTGTG
This sequence comes from Lissotriton helveticus, assembly GCF_964261635.1. Classification (NCBI taxonomy): domain Eukaryota; kingdom Metazoa; phylum Chordata; class Amphibia; order Caudata; family Salamandridae; genus Lissotriton; species Lissotriton helveticus. The sequence continues at coordinate 1,543,201,484 of NC_136065.1, forward strand.
GTACACCATGGGGAGAAAAGAAGACATCCGAGCGGGCCTCAGAGGAGGTGATCTGGAAGGTCCGTAAGGATAGATATGATTTAATCCATTCTAACGCCTTGCCCTCGACACCACTCTCCCCCAGCCTGATGAGCAGTCTGGAGTGAGAGATAGTGTCGAAAGCCGCGCTTAAATCCAATAAGACCAAGGCCACCGTTTGGCCGTCATCTCTGAGCTCTCGGATTTGTTCCGTAATCCCAAGTAGGGCGGTTTCAGTGGAGTATCCACTCCTGAAACCGGACTGAGACGGGTGCAATAAATCATTATTTTCCACAAATGTGGAGAGAACTTCATGAATATGTCTCTCTAGTATTTTGGAAAAGGCCGGAAGCAGCGATATTGGTCGATAATTGGCCAATATCGTAGGATCGGCGGCTGGCTTTTTCAGCAAAGGGCTAACAATGGCATGTTTCCACAGAGCAGGAACAGAGGCCTGTACCAGAGACGCATTAAGTGTCTCTATAATAGGTGACAGGGTGGAGTCCTCCAGTTGGCTAATGATGCCAATTGGAATAGGATCACGGGGAGAACCTGATTTTATAGATTTAAGCAAAATCTTCAGTTTATCCAATGTGATGGGAGGCCAGTATTCAAGGTGACAATTACCTTTAGAGGTGTGAGAAGTGTCTTCTTGATTGGAGGAAGTAATACTATTTTTATCAATGTTAGAGACAATCTTCTCAATCTTTCCAGTAAAGAAGGACGCCAAGTCCTGGCATTGCTGAGTACTAAGAGGAAGAGCATCCGCTCTTGAATTTTCTCCAGCCAGTTCCTTCACCGTATTAAAAAGAGTCTGGGATTTATTAATAGCTGTATTTATAGTCGTGGTAACATAGCATGCTTTGGCTTTCATGCATGCCGAGTGATAGCTATTTCTAGCCCTCCGGTAAATTTCTTTTTGGTGCCCTTCGTAGTTTTTTCGCCACTGTCTCTCCAGGTTTTTACAAGTAGATTTTTCTTTCTTCAAGGCCTCTGTGAACCAGGGGGCCGGGGGACGATGTACTTTCCCCTTGCAGCGGGATAGGGGTAGACAGGCATCCACCGCATCACTTAGCCAGATCTGTGTGGCCTCAGCTATGCTTTCCATGTCTCCATCCAGACATGGGAAATCTTTATTCAATGCACTGTTTAGATCGTCTAGATTTAAACTTTTCCAATTTCTCCTCAAAGATTCAGAAGGAGTAATAAGGGGACGTTTAGTGGATTGAAGAGAGATAGCAAAAAGCACAAGAAAATGATCTGACCAACAAATAGGGGTAGTGTTTAGCCATGCTAGTTCTTCCATATTGGAAATGATAGGGTCAAGCAGATGTCCTGCTTTATGTGTAGGGCCCTTGTTACGCACTGTCATATTCAGCGCCAAAAAGTCCTCAGTAAGATTTTTGCACGTCGTATTATTCTTATCCTCCAGATGGAGATTCAAGTCCCCAAGTATTGTAAAATTTTGAGCCTTTAAGTGGTGAGGTAAGATAAAGTTTACCAAGTTATCAGACCATGAGGGGTTATTGACTGGTGGGCGATAAATAAGTAAGCCAGAGAAGGTGAAATTAGGGCTAAGGGTAATTTTAAAGGAAGCTGCTTCGCAATTAGGAATGTCTGCAGATTCGAAAATGCATACAAGATCTCTGCTATAAATAATGGCAATACCCCCTCCTATTTGGCCAACGCGATCTCTCCTTACAATAGCATAGTTCGGGGGGAGTGCCATAGCCACATCAGGACCTGCACTATCATGGAGCCAGGTCTCTGTGAGAAATATCGCACTGGGCTTCTCATCCATTAGGAGATGGAAGATATCTAACTTGTGTTGTGGTAATGAACGACAATTCACCACATAAAAAGTGAAATTATTAGAACACTCTTTCTGCCGAGGGATATGATAAGGGGGATCCTGTGAGATATCTGGATAAGGCTGGTAATTAGACAAGGAGAGAGAGCAATTAGGGCAGATTTGTGTTCCAGCATACAGTGGATTCAGAGTTGTACAATAGTCATGTCTGGCGGGGCGTAGCGCCCTGAGAGACTCACATGTGAGCATCGTACCTGAATAATAGAACAGGCAGCGTTCTGAGCCCTAAGTCCCGGCCTGGCCCGGACGGGCACAGACGGGCTGACTCTGGCTGGACTCCGGCGAAGACGAGGCGCGTCCGCTCAAAACGCGTCCGCTATCGCGGAGAGAAGCCGTTTCCTTTTATCCCAGAGGCTAGAGCGCTCTCACCGCTCTATCCCGCCCCAAGATGGCCGCTACAGACTCCCTGAAGCTCGGTGCCTTGCCCTAAATCGGCAGGTGACGAGCGCTTGTATGCTGCAATGGATGTAAGTAGCAGACAAGTATGCTAAAAATAAATTGGGTATTTTAAAATGCGCAGGTTCAAATTCACACAATACAGTTTTACAATTTTAAAAGTTAGAGTTCAATTACAATTCGACTTTAATTTCTCCTTCAATCAAAAGTGTCAGAGCAGTGGGATGACAAACTGCCCAAGTGCTCGCTAGGTTGGAAAACTCTGTCTGAGGGCTCCTTTTATCCCAGAGGCTAGAGCGCTCTCACCGCTCTATCCCGCCCCAAGATGGCCGCTACAGACTCCCTGAAGCTCGGTGCCTTGCCCTAAATCGGCAGGTGACGAGCGCTTGTATGCTGCAATGGATGTAAGTAGCAGACAAGTATGCTAAAAATAAATTGGGTATTTTAAAATGCGCAGGTTCAAATTCACACAATACAGTTTTACAATTTTAAAAGTTAGAGTTCAATTACAATTCGACTTTCATTTCTCCTTCACTCAAAAGTGTCAGAGCAGTGGGATGACAAACTGCCCAAGTGCTCGCTAGGTTGGAAAGCTCTGTCTGAGGGCTCCTTTTATCCCAGAGGCTAGAGCGCTCTCACCGCTCTATCCCGCCCCAAGATGGCCGCTACAGACTCCCTGAAGCTCGGTGCCTTGCCCTAACTCGGCAGGTGACGAGCGCTTGTATGCTGCAATGGATGTAAGTAGCAGACAAGTATGCTAAAAATAAATTGGGTATTTTAAAATGCGCAGGTTCAAATTCACACAATACAGTTTTACAATTTTAAAAGTTAGAGTTCAATTACAATTCGACTTTCATTTCTCCTTCAATCAAAAGTGTCAGAGCAGTGGGATGACAAACTGCCCAAGTGCTCGCTAGGTTGGAAAACTCTGTCTGAGGGCTCCTTTTATCCCAGAGGCTAGAGCGCTCTCACCGCTCTATCCCGCCCCAAGATGGCCGCTACAGACTCCCTGAAGCTCGGTGCCTTGCCCTAAATCGGCAGGTGACGAGCGCTTGTATGCTGCAATGGATGTAAGTAGCAGACAAGTATGCTAAAAATAAATTGGGTATTTTAAAATGCGCAGGTTCAAATTCACACAATACAGTTTTACAATTTTAAAAGTTAGAGTTCAATTACAATTCGACTTTCATTTCTCCTTCAATCAAAAGTGTCAGAGCAGTGGGATGACAAACTGCCCAAGTGCTCGCTAGGTTGGAAAACTCTGTCTGAGGGCTCCTTTTATCCCAGAGGCTAGAGCGCTCTCACCGCTCTATCCCGCCCCAAGATGGCCGCTACAGACTCCCTGAAGCTCGGTGCCTTGCCCTAAATCGGCAGGTGACGAGCGCTTGTATGCTGCAATGGATGTAAGTAGCAGACAAGTATGCTAAAAATAAATTGGGTATTTTAAAATGCGCAGGTTCAAATTCACACAATACAGTTTTACAATTTTAAAAGTTAGAGTTCAATTACAATTCGACTTTCATTTCTCCTTCAATCAAAAGTGTCAGAGCAGTGGGATGACAAACTGCCCAAGTGCTCGCTAGGTTGGAAAGCTCTGTCTGAGGGCTCCTTTTATCCCAGAGGCTAGAGCGCTCTCACCGCTCTATCCCGCCCCAAGATGGCCGCTACAGACTCCCTGAAGCTCGGTGCCTTGCCCTAAATCGGCAGGTGACGAGCGCTTGTATGCTGCAATGGATGTAAGTAGCAGACAAGACCAATGGATCCCCAAACAGCATCTGGGCACAGATTTATCCTGGTGGTAGTGGATCATGCCACCAGGTACCCAGAGGCAATTCCCTTGAGGACCACAACAGCTCCTGTTGTGGCAAGGGCCTTACTTGGAGTTTTCTCCAGAGTGGGCTTTCCAAAGGAGGTACTTTCAGATAGAGGTACTAACTTCATGTCTGGATACTTAAAAGCAATGTGGAAAGAGTGTGGTGTGAACTATAAGTTCACCACACCCTAACATCCTCAGTGCAATGGGCTTGTGGACAGATTCAACAAGACCCTAAAGGGAATGATAAAAGGATTATCTGAAAAGCTCAGGCGTAGATGGGATATCCTTTTACCCTGCTTAATCTTTGCTTACAGAGAGGTCCCACAGAAGGCGGTTGGCTACAGCCCTTTTGAAATTTTGTTTGGACACCCTGTGAGGGGTCCATTGTGTCTTGTAAAGGAAGGATGGGAGTTACCTCTCAAAAAGCCTAAACTTGATATTGTGGACTATGTACTTGGTCTCCGCTCCAGGATGGCTGAGTACATGGAGAAAGCATCCAAAAACCTGGAGGCCAGCCAAGAATTATAGAAAGCTTGGCATGACCAAAAGGCTGTTCTGACTGAGTACCAGCCAGGGCAGAAGGTGTGGGTGTTGTAGCCAGTGGCCCCAGCAGCTCTCCAGGACAAATGGTCTGGACCCTACACCATACTGGAAAAGAGGGGAGAGGTCACCTACTTGGTGGACCTTGGAACCCCCAGGAGCCCCCACAGAGTGCTCCATGTAAACAGGTTGAAAGCATTTGTTGACAGGGAAAGCATGGGTTTACTCATGGCTACAGATGGGGATCAGGAGGAAGAGAGTGACCCTCTCCCAGACCTTCTTTCCCAAAACCTTGATGATGGCTCAGTGGAAGGAGTAGCCTTGGCAGGCAGCCTCACTGACCAGCAACAGATGGACTGCAGACAGGTTTTGCATGCCCATAGACATATGTTTTCACTTACACCCAGTCAAACTAACTGGTGCACCCATGTGGTGGATACTGGTGACAGTCTGCCTGTGAAGAATAAGATCTACAGGTAACCTGACCATGTTAGGGATTGTATAAAGGCTGAGGTGCAGAACATGTTAGACCTTGGAGTGATTGCGCCATCAGAGAGCCCCTGGGCCAGCCCAGTAGTCCTTGTGCCAAAACCTCATACCAAAGATGGAAAGAGAGAAATGAGATTTTGTGTGGACTATAGCGGTCTCAATGCTGTCACTAGGACAGATGCTCATCCCATTCCAAGGGCAGATGAGCTCATTGATAAGTTGGCTTCTGCCACATATCTGAGCACATTTGATTTGACAGCTGGCTATTCGCAAATCAGGTTAGCTGAGGAGTCTAAGGCCAAAACAGCATTCTCTACCCCCAGTGCACATTATCAGTTTGTGGTGATGCCCTTTGGTTTGAAGAATGCACCTGCCACCTTCCAAAGGTTGGTGAATCAAGTCCTTTCTGGGTTGGATGACTTTTGTGCAGCATATCTAGATGATATTGCTGTCTTTAGCTCTGCCTGGGAGGATCACCTGATCCACCTGAAGAAGGTTCTGGAGGCCCTGCAAAAGGCAGGCCTGACTATCAAGGCTACCAAGTGCCAGATAGGGCAGAGCAAGGTTGTGTACTTGGCCCACCTAGTAGGTGGGGGTCAAGTTCAACCATTGGAGAGCAAGATCCAGGCCATACAGGACTGGGCTCCTCCAACTACCCAGACACAAGTCAGAGCCTTCTTGGGCCTGACTGGGTATTACAGGAAATTTGTAAAGAACTATGGGTCCATTGTGACACCATTGAATGATCTGACATCCAAGAAGATGCCCAAAAAGGTTCAGTGGACAGTTAGCTGTCAAAGGGCATTTGATGACCTGAAGAAGGACATGCGCTCTGCACCAATCCTTAAGAGTCCTGACTACTCCAAACAGTTCATTGTTCAGACAGATGCTTCTGAGTTGGGGGTGGGAGCTGTGCTTTCACAACTTAATGTAGATGGTCAACCCCAGCCCATTGCTTTCATTAGCAGAAGGCTGACCCCCAGAGAGAAACGTTGGTCAGCCATTGAGAGGGAGGCCTTTGCTGTGGTTTGGGCCCTGAAGAAGCTGAGGCCATACTTGTTTGGTACTCACTTCCTAATTCAGACAGACCACGAGCCCCTCTTGTGGCTTAATCAGATGAAGGGTGAAAACCCCAAACTACTCAGGTGGTCCATTTCCCTACAGGGGATGGACTTTACAGTGGAGCACCGCCCAGGGACTGACCATGGTAATGCAGATGGTCTCTCCAGGTACTTCCACTTAGAACATGAAGACTTATCTGGTCAAGGTTAAGTTTAATGTCCCTGCGTTTGGGGGGTGAGGGGGTTGTGTAGGAGAGTAGGGTCTGCTATCCTATGGTCACCGCAATTTTTGCTTTTTGCTTCACTGGTTTTCGACTTAATGTGGCTGTGGTCCTGCTAATCAGACCCACAGCCTGCTGTTCTCTCGCTAAATTCACAGACATGTACTATAGGTACATAACCCATTTGGTACTGGACACCTTGTCAGCCCCTATCCAGTGCACTATAGGTGCCAAGGGCATAGGTGCATCCAAGGTCTACCAGGGGCTGCAGCATATCTTTTGCCACCCCTGGCTGATACTTAAATCGACACAACTGGCTGTTCCCACAGCTGGGGCAAGGTGGTGTACTCACCCCTTGCTTAGATGTAGTATACCTATGTCTAAACCTATATCTGGACACATCTATACCTATAAGTCACTCCTATGGCAGGTCTTTACAGTCCTGGAGGCAGAGTGCTTGGTTTTATGTGAGATGGTGCTCTAGCATGAGCTGAGCCTGACTGCAGTGTTGGGACCAATTCCTTAATGCTGTTCCAGTGATACTGCCATACCATATACTCTTAAGTGCATTATAATCCTTACGGTTATTGCAACTCGGGTTTGGCTTTATCAAAACATGTCGTATTTGGTGTCATACACATTGGAATACTATCCCCTTGGCAGTCCTGGTAATGGGGATAGCATCCCTCCCTTCTAGAGGGAGAAGACATGTTACTTCCTGAAAACGCGGTTAATCCTAACCAGAGCCCCAGCATCACAAAATGGATGCTGCTGCCACAGACACATGTCTGGCCTTCTGCTGCTGACCTAAACTCGGCAGAGGACGCCTGGACAAAGGGTTTCCTGTCACAGGGAGGTGTCACACCACCCCAGACAGGAGATAGTGGATTGTAGCAGGGAGGGTTGAATGAAACTAGACACCGCATGGGGCGCACAAGGTGTCCCTGGGCAGATTCCAGTCAAACCAGTTCTGGGGCCATCCAGCCCCAGTCCTGGTGCGAAACTGGACAAAGGGAAAGGGGTGTAACCACCCCCTTCCCAGGTCCCACCCATAGGAGGGACCTGGCAGGTAGTCCAGCCCCCAGATTTGGAATATAGGTGGGAGCAGTGCCAATGCACATTAGATTATCTTGACTGAAACTTATGAAAGGAAACTCTGGACCCTTCGACATCCCACTCCTCGTGGAAGACTGAAGAATCTCCCTTGTGGTCAAGGAGTGACCACCCTGTGCAAACAGGCACCATCCAGCACCTCGACGTTTGCTTTGTTGCAGTTCCCGCCGGAACTCGAGCAACAGAGATCAACAAGACCCAGAGTGCATGCCTTCTAACAGCCCGATCCACAGGCCCTGCAGAGCTGAGACCCGTGGAGGCGACCTGAAGCGTGGGAGCAGCCATCTTGGAGAAACAACAAAGCGCTGACCGTGCAGCATCCGAGGCCCACTCGAAGCTGTGCATTGGAGTCTGAGAAGCTCCAGCCCCGAGCAGCCTGTGCACCGAAGCTCACCCCTCCACACTTGACGAGTGCTGCGTGGGGCCCTTTTGCATTTTTCTGCTTGACGCATTGGTCTGGTCGCTTGCCTGTTGGCTAGTGGCCCCAGTACCGACGAAACCTTGAATTTACACAGCTAGTCCGGTTGCTCCAGACTGGCACTCACTCCCCTGAATAGGAGCACCCGCTCAGACCTTGCTGGTCCGAGTGTTAAGCCGTCTTCGATTCCTGCGTGGGTTGCATTTGCCAAGGCCTGTTGACTCCGATTCTGAAGCCGACACCGCCGACAGCGAGAGCCTTTGTGGGACAGCTTGTGATCCACTCCAGGACATCCTCGGTGCCCCAGAGACCATGTGGCAGCAGAGAGAAGCTACACAACATCGACCGGTTTGCGCCCGACATTGCCTGGTTCCTTCCTGGTTTCTTCCTGGTCACTGGCTAGTGACCCAGACTCTGTCCCCTCTGCTTTCAGGTACTCTACAACTTCGATCCACCCTTGGATCGCACCGGACACTTCTCTTCTGGACGCCTGCAGCATCTTCATCTCCAGGCACCCTAGATCTTCGTGACGAAACCCGACACACCTTTGCACCTGTCCACCCGCTTCCTGTGCGTGAGGTAACTCTTGAACGCCAGTGCTCCTGTAGTTTTTTACACCTCTAGTGTCTAAGTCTAAAGTTTTGTCCTTCTAGTCCAGTCGGAAGACTCTTAAAACTGTAACTCGATAACTTTTACGCACCATTGACTTTACATTGGTGCATGCTTATGCTTTCTGCACTGCACCCGAATCCCGCGGGCTACTCCCGCCCTAACTGCTGTTAGTGCATCATAGTCCAAGCGATTCCCAAGGCCCTAGGCCTTACCCCAGATCGATTAGTGATTGTTATACCACTTTATTGATATATGGTTTGAGTGGCCACCGGCCTCATCCAAAACATGCAACTTGTCTATGTTATACTGTGCTTTTATTTAAACGCTTGTGCTTCATTGCTCATAAAGAATAGTTGGGATTATTCTAAGAATAAATACATATATTTTGATAATATATAACTTGTGTGGTGTCCTTTCATTTGGTATTACAGGATTGTATATGGTAAAACAGCTCGCTTCACTCGCCCTCTGAAGTTAAGCCTTTAAGGCTGCTTAGTCCATGCTACCCCTATGATAGCTTGTCTATAAGGTTGGCTTACAACCATCACCATAAGGGATTGTTTGGACTGATATAAGGTGCCCCCAGAACTGGAGACATCATACATCAGGCCAACTTCTCACACTTTTGAACTAATGTGAGCCATTCCATGAGCCATAGTAACCACTGGGAGCACATACGCATCAGGCAACAACCATCGCTGGTGCTCCGACAACTCAACCCAACAACCTGTCGAATCCAACATACCCGTACTTTCTATCCACGTACCCACTTCTTTCTCCGTAGCTTCAGCCTGTATCAACTTCACACTTTCCACTGTGTTTTCACACATTCCACCTGCCATGACCCAATTAGCAGGGCCCGCCACATACATTCGGCTCCTCATATCTTTCGCTGTTTCTTTCGCAACATCATCCGCAAACGCATTTCCTCGACCCACATCATCCACAACCTTTCTATGCGCACTGCACTTCACAATTGCAATCTGTTTTGGGAGAGTAAGTGATTCCAGAAGTTCATTCACCAACTGCCCATGCTGAATTTTTGTGCCATGGGAAGTAAGGAATCCTCTTTCTCTCCACAAACGTCCAAAACTATGGGCAACACCAAACGCATACTGGCTATCAGTATAAACATTCACTCGCTTTCCCTCTGACAACACACACGCTCTAGTCAATGCAATCAACTCTGCTGCTTGCGCAGAATTCTGTGCTATGCGTGCTGTCTCAACAACTGTATGTAAAGTTGTGACAGCATATGCTGCAGTCGTCTCACCATTCGGAAGCTTAAAACACGAACCATCTACCCATAAGGTACCATCAACATTCTCAAGAGGAGTATCTTTTAGGTCAACTCTAGCCTTTGTTTCTTCCTCTGTCCGAAGGAAGCAATCATGTTGTTCCTGAGCATCTGTCTCTGTAGAGATCGGCAACAACGTAGCTGGATTCAACACATTACATCTTTTAATGTGAACATGGCTAGCCAACAGTGTCAACTCATAACCTGAAAGACGTGCACTAGTAAGGTGTTGTGTCTTGGTCCTGTTTAATAAAGTATCCACTGCATGTGGGACCATCACAATCAACGTATTATCCAATACCAAACCAGCAGAATGTCGAATAGAAACATCAGTTGCCGCTGTAGCTCTCAAACAACTCGGTAACGCCTTAGCAACTGGGTCTAACGTAGCTGAAAAATATGCACATGGACGCTGCTTGTCCCGGATTGGTTGTGTCAACACTGACAACGCACAACCTTCTCTCTCGTGCACGTACAACGTGAAAGGCTTACTGTAGTCCGGAGTACCCAACACCGGAGCCGAACACAATGCATCACGTAATTCAGAAAAACTTTTCTGACACTCATCAGACCAAGGGAGAGGATACGGAGTATCTTTAAGAGTCAATGCCAACAGAGGTTTCGCTAGCAGGGAAAATTAGGAATCCATTGCCTACAATATGAGGTGATACCTAAGAAAGCACGCACTTCTCTCTGTGTGGATGGCGCACTCATTTGAGCAATCGCTTGAATTTGTTCTGGGCTCAACCTTCTTCCCTCCTTCGACAAGAGATGACCTAAGTAGGTTACTTCTTGTCGGAAATACTGTAACTTTGAAGGTGACACTTTATGATGAAGGTCAGACAAATGTCGTAACAAAGAAAGAGTAGCCTTTTTACAGATCTCTTTGTCATCAGCAGTAATCAGTAAATCATCAACGTACTGAATAAGAGTAGCACCAGAAGGCAATACAAAATCATCAAGCTGAGTTTTCAACGCCTGACTATAGATGGAGGGACTTTCACAATAACCTTGAGGAGCTCTCTTAAACCGGAAGCTTCGGCCTCCTAAAGAGAAGCCGAAAATATCTCTACTTTCCTCGGCAATCGGAATACTGAAAAAAGCATTCTTCAAGTCGATAACAGAAAACCAGGCTGCCGAAGCAGGAATCAGAGTCAACAAAGAAGTGATATCAGGGACAACAGGAAACTGTGGCACCACAATCTTATTCACTTCTCGAAGATCGATCACAAACCGATACACAGGTGGCTGAGAAGCATCAGTCCGCTTAAGGACAGGCAAAACAGGACTGTTACACACATTACCTATCGTTTCTTCAATTACACCCTTCTCAACCAAATCATAAATAATCGCTAGAAGAGCTCTCTCGCCATCGCTAGAGATTTTATATTGCGGAATACGAGGTAGCCTAGCATTTGACTTAAGGGTAACAACATAAGGTGGAATCTGCAAAAGACCAACATCATTGGGACCTGTAGCCTAAAGTGTATCAGGAAGAGAACGCAATTCCAGTGGAAGGCAATCTTTAGACAAATACATCGGAGAAATCACTTTCTTACCCAAGGTAAGATGTACTCCCGAAGGAGAACAATGTAATGTTGCATGCAGTCTTTTCAGGAAGTCCAAACCCAACAGATTCTCATTACAACCAGTCGTTAGAATAAGGGGGGCTTCCAATTCACAAGGACCAATAGAAAGAGGCAAAGGACTAGAAAACGGATTACGAACTGGGGCACCAGAAAATCCTACTGAAACATTGGTCAAGCCAGACAAAGGTGCGCAAGGAAGTTTAGAGTGCATAATAGAACTCTTCGTCGCACCAGTATCCAAAAGAAAAGTTTCTGCCATACCTGATGTAATCACTTCAACATAAGGTCCACTCTGGTCTACTGGAACTGACACTACTCCCTCTCTTTGCCCATGGCTGTCCTAACTATCATTATAACCAGCACTCTCACTCTCGACATAATAATCATCAACATAGTACTGTGCAGACTGACCACTCGGAACATTCTGTCTGTCAAAATAATTAGCAGAATTCTGAAGGGAAGAGGAACGCTCATTCTGGGGTAACACACCACGTCCCCTACCCCATGGAGCTTGCTGAAAACCACCACGACCTCTCTGACCAGACATACCATTTGCACGCTGTAACAAAGCCGGGCAACTATTCTTGAAATTACCTTCCTCTCGGCAATAAGCACACTGATTAGGACCAGGAAAGAATCGCGGAGCATAAGGCTCAGGCTTCTGTAACAATCTCTGAAACTGTGGAGGTTGCTGAAACTGAGGCTGATTCTGACGAGGCGGATAAGCTTGCTGCAAAAGAACTTTCGTCTTTAGATCTTTCGTTTTCTTCTCTGCTTTATCCTTCTCATCTTTATCCCTATTCTCATAATATTGTGCAGTAGCCAATATCTGGGCCGACGAAGAAACAGCGCATGAACTCTCAGAGTCCTTTAACTGATTAGAAAGTTCAGGAAGCAAATTAAAAACAAATTTGTCCACGAACAACCTTTGACCACCTTCCGTACTCATGTCCTGACCACTATGATCAATAAACGTTTCCTCAAACCTCGTGAAGAAATCAGACACACTCTCATCTTTCTTTTGCTTGCATGCTGCTAACTTGTCCCAATTCACTCGCAAAGCATTAAATTAATAATCCTACCTGGTAATTCTGCAACTAAAGGTTCAGGTTTAGCACCTCCTACCTGCCGACCATCTGCAGCAACAATATTAGCCCACGTATCTCCTAACTCTGCCGCATGATTCTCATGACGAATCTTCGCCCACAAAGTTTGAGGAACTACATTACCCATTAACATATCTCTGTCAGCTCAATTCATAATACACGCTTCAACTGTCTGAGACAACTCCTTTTAATAACCGGCAGGATTCTTACAGGGATCAGGTAAGGTCTGCTTAAGAGCCAAGACCTCTGCTCTCTTCCAAGGAACATGTACCCATACTCGCTGAAAATGAGCCTCTGCGGCCTGAATACCCAAATTAACATTAGCAGCAACTGCTTCTCTCCATACAGGGGGAACCTCTCTCATAGGATACTGCTTCACTTTCCTCCTAACAGAAGAATCAGGTTCGTACAATGTCTGAGGCGGTAATCTAGACCTAAAAACAAGTATTGTCTCCACGGCATCTGTAACATCAGATTCCACTATCGTCCCTTTAGCAAATTCTGACTGAATTCTGATGCGGAATCGGACCCAACTCATTATCTTCCCATTCCTGATGAAGAAAAGTACACATTACATCAAAAACATACCTTTGCTTCGGCGGTTCCCACTGAAAGAAAACATCCATAACCGCTTGAAAATCATATCTAGAAGCATTTAAAACCCATCTACGAGCCAATAGATCCAACACTGTCCGCTCCTCGCAACTAGGAAGCTGACTACGACTCTGCTTACGTTCGGAAACAGGGGTCATATTCAGTGACCCAAACAATGGAGACAACAGATTAACAACAGTCTCAGTCATTCGTTTTTGAGCAGAAGGAGAAGAAGCAGACATAATAACAGGAGAATAAGTATTTTGAGGCAAAAGAGGTGTAGGAACAAGAGCAGTAGGAGTCGAAGATGCAGAAGTAGAAGGCAAAGGAGTTTGAGGCAAAGCTGGTGGCAAAGCTTGCTACCCTAGAGTGGGTTGCGCAGTAGGAGGCAAAACCATCTGTGGAGCACCGGGTGGCTGAACAACAGCAGGAGGTTGAACAACAAAGGGTGGAACAACTGGGGGTAATGGAGGCGCAGTAGCACCCTGCACATAAGGGAGTGGCAATCTCAGTAAATGAGAAATCAAAGGATCTTTTTCAGGGTCTTCATTCACTTTTGGAAGGGAAGGCGGCAGGGCCGGATAACATTTATCGATAGCCATGCAACGCTGTCTATCTAAAACTTCACTCGCTCGATCTTCCTTATCTGACTGAAACTGCCTAGCAGCTTGTAGTACTGACATATCCTTATCTTTCATATCTCTCTTTGCTTGCTTAATTTCTCGCTGTTTGGCTTCCTTACGCCAAGGGCGGAAAGAGTCAAACATTGCCGGCTTGGCTTTCTTCCTAAATAGCGCAACTTCTAAATTATTTAAAATCTCTGTTTCAAAACTACCATGTGGGGGCCATCGTAAAACACCATCCTTCCTAGTGTAGCGGACCCAAACCTCATTAAAGGTAATGGGACCTACGCCATGTTTCGAATAAAGCTCATAAGTTGGAGTTCCAACCGGAGGTATCGGACACGAATCCTCCAATCGGGAATCCCTATTACAACCACAAACAAAACAATTACCAAGTTTACCAAGACCAGGCATCTTGCTCACTGGTCTGGTTTCAAACTTCAAGGGGTATCAACTATCGATATACTCATAAATATACAAGCCCCTCGGCTTTGATTATTGCAATAACCAAATCAAAACCAAGAACCAAAACAAAGTCGTGGGAGCGACCCACTTATACTTAACCAAATATCTGTCACGCCACCAGAAGACCGTCTATCGTCTCGCTCTACAAGCATCAATCAGAGGGTCCAAGACAAGGCGACAGTCAGGGCAGCAGTTCTTCGTAGCAGTCGGAAAGCGGGAAGCCTCGCAGAAAAAACCTTTGGTCCACGTCGACATGCAGGGGTCGATGAAATGGCGGCCTTCCTCCAGAATTTCCTCACGTGGCTCCTCACGATCCTCGGGCTTGGAACAGGTCCTCTGAAGTCGCCCCACATTGGGCGCCAACTGAAGAACTGGGGTTTCAAGACCCAGCGGCACCAGGGACACGCCCGAAGTCTTCGGGTTCCCTTGCCTTGGTATACAGAGACACGGAATACTTCTAGGTGGAGTCAGAGATCAAATTTATTAGCTGCAGCTAGAAGCAGTAATCCCAGCAATACAACACGGTGTACAACTCAAGAAACTGCTCAATTTTCATAGAGCAAGACATCATTATTTATACACCATATTCTCATTATAAATGCACACCCACTGCGACAAATTCTGACGAATAGAATACATTTCCCACACATTATCACATTCCGAAAAGCTCACTTTACATCGTACCAACCCATAAGTTAATTATTAGGACTGTCCCAAATTCGATCTTTGCAAGCCGGACAAATTTATAATTGAAAAGCACAACCCATGAAATGAAAAGTCGTAAGGAAAGAAACAATTCAGATGCTGATTAGGATAAAATATGTGCAAGGAAACTAAAGTTAACGATCTCCTGAACATTGATTAGCAATCTCAGACAACGATCAGCTAGAGAAACTTGCCTCGCAAAAGGTCAGTTTCAGGTGAATAGGTCAGTTTCTCTGCAGTTCTTTCAGAGTCGAAAAGGGCCTGTTAATGCATACATGAACAATGAGGCCCATGCAACTTTGTTTGTTCGTTCACCTCTACGGCCTACGTGAGGGCAACACTAAAAATGGTGTCTACGAACAATTCAGAAAAAATTGAGTCAGGCTCAAGAATCACAGAACCTCAGCACTAAGCCCCAAGTTTATGTTGTCCAACAAACACACAGATCCTACGCATTAGTATGAACTACATGATAATCTCTAAAGTAGAGAAAGATTACCACCATGTGGCAGAATTTTATAAAAGCCGGTGCTGTCAATTAATTTCCGGTTTTGAGCACTGAAATAGACCTGCTCAAATTAAGCACTTCAGATAAATGTGTGGAAGTACAGGAAGCCCAGGTTTTCAGTTTTCCGCCATCATCTCCACACAAAAGTCCATAAAATTTCCATTATGAATGAAACCCCACAGAATATGAAATAACTGTGCGAGCCTGGTGTTACCAGATGGAATTCCACATACTAATCTCAATTCCTTCTGGTTTAACACACATTTATACTACCTGCTATGAGCTAGACAGTGGTGTAACAGAAAATGGTTGGACCCCTTACATGGTGTGGTGAGGTGGTCCATGGGACTCCTTTGGCTCGTTGATATTCCTAAACTGTCTGGGGGGGCACCTGAGGGGTGGAGCACCCCTTCCTGCCTCAGGGGGTAGAAGTGCTAGGCACTGGTGCCCTGGCTGCACTTGTAGGCCAATCCAAATGCAACTTTACCAGGTGGGTTTTCAAGACAGTAAAACTAGGTCTGATTTTCCAAAACAGTACACCCAGAAACTCTGGGTGGCGCAGTGGCGGCTCCTCCGTTAAGGCGGAGCAGCATCGCCCCACTGTTTTTAGCAGTGCAAAGAAGTACAAATAAAATTATAACAACATTATGTCGTTATCATATTATTTTTTGTGCTATTGTAGGTTTTTTGGGGTGGGTCTTGCCGGTCCATGCAGCCAGCAGGGGATGGAGGAAATATGTGCACTAAGTGCACATGATGGTTTGGCCTGCCAACAGTCATGCGCACTTAGCATGTTCCCCACCAGGCTGTATTGCACGGCCTGGTGGGGAACATGCGCTGGCGCCCACTGCCTGTCTGAGCGCTGAACAACAGCGTTCAGACCAATTACAATACTGCATTGCAGCATTGTGATTGGCTTAGGGGAGCCTGTTGTGCAGACAACGATGTTGGAGGAGAGTCCGCGGCTTTATAAGATAAGTGCTGGGTTGAAGGACCACCGGGCCAGTTATAATTAAGCAAAACTGTATCACACCTAATGCTACTGCTCCACTCAAGTCATAATCCGGGTTGTAGACAGTGGGTAGTACCTTTATTGAGTAATGATGCCATTTTTCTGCAAAGAATCTTCATTTTGAAGAAGGCGCTTCAGATCAGTTCTGCTGTTACTATCAGCCACGTTCAGGTGCGGGACTATTTTATTGGATATGTCTGTCAAATAAACTATACTTATTAATCAGGACCTTGTATTACCTTCTATCCAAGATAAGGAAACGGTGCAAAAGTATTGTTGATTTATTAGATACATTAGTGTGAGGGACGTTATCATCCCATGACAAGATTTTCTAGACACTATGTGATGCTAAATGTATTTATCTGCTTTTAAATGGAAGAAAGAAAGAACAAGGAGGCTAATAGTAGGGGGATAAAGGGAAAATCTACCGTTTGATATTATTTTATAAACCAAGGGGACATTGTTTTTATTACTATGGATGAAACCTTAAAATATCACCAGTTCTGACATAATATTCTAAGTCGTCACATTTCTGAACAGTAGCAGTATGAGAACTAAATTACTAAAGCATAAACTCATGTTTCCAGTACACACGAGGTGCTCCTTGAACAGTTCAGTTTGGGGACCGAAGGATGACAAAAGCAGCTCTTTTTCTTTTTTATTAAATGAAAGGTAAGACGTAAACACACCTTGGCATTGCGTGCAAGGAAGTCTTCCTGTCGGCTAGGCTCATGCCCAATGCACAGTGCACATTATCCAAAGGAAAGATCCCGAGAGGACTTTAGAGTCATTGAAAGGCTAATAGGAACAGCCTTCTTAGAAGCTGAGGAGACACACCAGTGTTTTGAAAGACTGACGCTTCAGGTGCTTCTGAAAGGTAGTAAAGAACTCTCGGGCAACTGGAAAGCTGCTGTATCCTATGAGTGATTTAGGAGACTGATAGAAGGGGCAAGGACTCTGGAGAGGTGGAGTATTGCCTTGATCCTTGTAAAAGGAAATAAAGTGGTTGTACGTCACTATATCGACGTTGACAATGTTGACCTGTACAGTAACCCTGGGCGTAGTTTGCGAAGTAGCGCTACGCATAGCTACGCGAAGTGCACTTTGCACTACCCGAAGCACTATGCGAACTGTGTAGTGCGCTGTTCGCGATGATTTCACAGTGCCAGACGCTTGTCAGCACTGTGCAATCATTGAAATCGTCCTCTTGCACAGTGCGAGCTGTCATTTTCTGCCGCTCAAGTAGATTTTTACTTGAGCGGCAGCTTTCTCAACGCGGACTGGTAGTTTCTTATCGCGAGCCGTCGCGAGCATACGCGACCACTCACAATGAGAAACCTGACCTCCCCGCGTTGAGTATCTCGGCGGGAGGTTTATTTTCCACGCTCGCGATCGGCAACTTGATGTTGCTGATCGCGAACAAGGAAAAGGTCTCGCCGGGATTTCATTTTGCTTGCTTGCGGTCGCCAACTTGACGTTGAGGACCGCGAGCAAGCAAAAAATGACCGCTGCACTACGCTACGCATGTTTGCACTGTGCTACATGCAATTTGTGTACTGCAAAGTAGCGCAAACTACGCAAGCGTAGTGTAGTGCTTTGCCCAGGCTTACTACACAGCCTTTGTGTGGGGTGATGCTCCTCACAGTAGGGTAGGCTCCAGCCTGGAGCATCCAGAACAGAGATACAAAGAGGTGTCCAGGCTATGGACTGCCACAAAGACAGGAAGGAGACAAAAGGGTGTTTTTTTTACCTGAAAGACCTTCTCACTCTGAACAACATAGTCTGCAGCCCCCTTCACTGCCACCATCCACCAAGTGGCAGTGCTATAGGAAGAGTAGTAAGGAGCCACACTTGGCAAAAAGACCTGCTCAAATTTCTATAGGAGCCATGTCTTTTTTGTCCTCACTTCACTATCTAGGTGTCCTATCCCCTGCTTCTCTCCTGATACATTTCCGCTGTTTGGGAAAACAATATCACCACATCGTGTGCCCAGGAACAGTACAGGGACTTCCAAAATGGAACCCACGGACCTCCAACCATATGCTTCGCTTATAAGTACAATGCATATTCTACAATGGCCACATACACAAACACTCACGATATACACTTGGATAAGATTAAATGACAGAGTATAAATCTGACTGCTTCAACCACATCCGGGGTTCAGTCACGCACAAACCCGGTCGAAAACCGTAACACCCTGTGTGAATAACTTCTCTGCACGTCGCGAATGTGTCCCCAGAAGAAGGCACGTTTTATATGCCGAAATGCATTGGGATAATTGAGTGCATTCATGAACTGACACGCCAATACAGAATGTATACTTGTGAACACAACGAGATGCATTAAGAATACAAAATTAAAAACTTGAATATCATCTACAGTTGAACTTGTTTATTTACGCTACATGAACAGCTAGAAACCTTATTATAAGGACGTTTTGAGGAGCCCGGAGGACATTTCTCAAGTCTGAGAGTGCTACCCCCTTGCACATACACAAACACTCACGATATACACTTGGATAAGATTAAATGACAGAGTATAAATCTGACTACTCGTTGGCGAGATGCTCTCAGCCAGTGCCAAATAACAAAATATTGTGAGTGAAACAACCTTTAATTACACAATAGTGAAGGAAGAGCTTTAAGTGGGACCCTCCCCCGGTGCATTGTACAAACCCTGTGCCAAGGTTGGAATATTTCAGACAATGTTTCAAAGGAATGCCTTCGGTTTGGCAGAGAACAGGCTAGGGCTCTTAATGTTTAAATAATGTGTAGGGCTTCTAATGTTTAATTGATGTGTACACTCAGAATTGCATGTTTAAGCTGCCTGACCCGGATATGGTCCACTACGTATAATGTTGTATCTTTCTACAGCTTACATCTTCCGATTGCTTGCTATCTCAGAAAGCCTTCTCCCGCTGTACTTCTAAAACCCTGCACGAAAAATGTATCTTGACTTGCTTCTGCTTGATTCCTCTCCTTTCTTTTTTTCAGTGGAACTCTCTTTTACCTTCCATCCTCTGCATGCATATTATTTCAGATTATAGTTTCCTCTCATTCACATGCCGTTCTGCCTTAATCTCTCTTATTGTAAAACTGCAATTGAGTGGTGCCTCATTTCATAGATCACAACCTCTCCTCTTTAATATCCTATTCCTGTAATCTAGCAATACCTAATCTCTACCAGCCTATCTATCTCACAAACATTCACCCAAAACCCCATAGGAACCACTAATGATCCCTCCTAACTGGTATTAATATAATCTATCGCTAAGTAACTGGAGTAAATACCTGCAATTCTTTCTTGAGTGCACATGACTAACCGCAATAACCACTAGATTACCTCTGACCGTGGGTTCCGGAGTAGAGGGGTACTCACGTAAAGTGCTTCAATAACTCATCAGGAGTAGTAAGAGCTATATAAATATAATTAAAATATTGTATCCAGTACATCGTTGACCATGACATCAAGAGGCAAGAATAGATTTAATATTATTAACTCCATCTCTACTTACCTTATAAGGTAAGATGGGTGGATGACATTCAATATGTTTTATTCAACATTTAGTCATAAAAGCACATAAAAGTAAACAAGTAGAGCAATAAATATTCAAATATAAAAAAGAATTGGTTACAATCAAGTATGAGAGCTGAAGCATCTCGGAATATGAGTGAAATTTCTTAAGCGTAAAAACATCAGATTTAGATCCCCAATAGGATAAAGAGTAGAAGAGTACATACATATCCACAAGGAAAATACAAGGGCACACAAAACTTTGGGCGAGAGCGCATCCTAGTGAAACACATTAGGATAACAGGACCATTCATCACTTTTCAGAAATATACAAGCAGGCAATATACATCAAACATGATCTTCCTTTGGAAGTCCTGCAGGAGGAAAATTCTCTAGAATGATGATACAGTAGAATACCTTAAAGGGTGTAATTAAATCAACTGTTTAAGATAGAGCACTACCATCCCTTACGGACACACTGACAGTCCTGATTCAAATAATCCATATCGACCCTAGAAACTTTAAAATAGCTGTGGGTTTTGGGTCTGATCTAAGGATTCAGAGTGTACAACAGCTGCTGAGGGTCCCCAATAGTCTGCATAGTGGTTTAATCCATTTTTGATGGGGAATGACATAACCTGGGCATAAGAAGAAAACATAACAACTTGTTTCTGTAAATAGCTTGCAGGTCGGACACTGTAAATTATAATTTGGTGTCCATTTGTTCATAAATGATTCCACAGGAAGGGAGCTAACCCTGAACTGGAAATATAATTTCCTGTCCAGAGGAAGAGTAATGGCAACCCAGGGGGCTCCAAAAGGATGCTCGACTTAAAATCAAGGAATTTTCCTGTTAGAGTTACACTGACCACCCATTGTACCTCTCATTGCCTGACCCACAGCCAGTAATGTTCTTTTTGCTTCACTGCTGACAGAGATGTGGCAGATACAGGGTTATCCCACAAAGCGTGAAAGCCAATATTAATTAAAAGCTTTTCAATTTGTTGTAGCCATACGATCTTGTTAAATCAGCCGTAATCACATCCTCCAATCCCTACATATAATGGGTCAATTTCGGGGCTGGACATTAATGGTACCAGTGGGGTACTGGCAGGAAGACATACTAGGGTTCTCAGAAATTGAATCTCAGAGTTTATGAGAAGGGAAATGTTGGCAAACCCCCACAACACAGAACCATACAACGTAGAAGTAACTGCTTTAGCATCATACATTTCCAGTGATTGGGCAATAGGTTTAGTGTAAGAAGAGACATGCTCTTTAGTTAGGGCCCCAGCAATCTGCCTATTTTAAGGGACATAAAATCCACCCGGGGCTTCCAGGCAAATGTTAAAGAAAGACTTACACCCAAATAAGTGAAAACATCCACCCATTCTAGAGCTTCACCTCCCAACTGGAGCCTACCCTTGAAAGACTTATGTTTAATAACGATCGTAAGCTTGATTTTTGAAGAATTGATCACAAGTCGTGGGTGTTGCAAAATTCTTCAAAGTGGAATCACACTCACTGCAGCCCGCTGTGTGTTTTAGATATTAATAAAGTATTATCCGTGCACAGCAACATTTAAGTTGTAGCACCTGATAGAGTGGGGCATCAGTAACAAGACTGGAGAGGGAGTGAACAATAGCATTTAATAACAGGGAGAACACAACCTTGGCATACTCCCTGCCGGATAGCAAACCATTCCGTCAACTCTCCCTGTCTTCCCCAGCGTACATGCCATCAAGCATACGAGATAATACAGTCAAAAAATCAGAGAGGACTCCTATATCAGAGAGAACATGCCATAGTTTCTTATGTGTGACAAGGTCAAAGGCTGATTTGATATCGATGATATAGCATACAGGCTGCATCCGCTGATCTCCACAGTATTCCAGTATAGTAAGAGAAAATGGAAGACCTGGTCCATGGTGCCTACCTTCCTACGGACACCCTCTTACAGGGTGATAAAATATTATTATCATCAATCCAATCCTGGATCCTGGCCAAAAGTAAATGAGCAAAATTTGTTTGAATGCAATCAATTAAGCTAATTAGCCAATAATTAGATGGTAGTGTTTATCTCCATTCTTGTATATGGGGATTACTTCTGCTCCCTTACAGGACTACGGTATGGGAGCGCCCCTTACAAGGGCCTTAGCTAGCAATAGGCTATACCTTGACCAGTTTACCCTATCCGGTAGAAACACATCAGCCAGTATGCCATCTGGTCCTGGGGCTCTACACCTGGTTACTGCGTCTAGAGCAAGGGAGACATCTGCCAACCCAAAGGAGCGTTCAGGGACAGCAGTCGGGTCGTCTGAACAAGGGGCATTGTCTATATTTCCCAGAGGGGGAGCCGGGTGGCTGGGCGAATGCAAAGCAGAAAAATAGTCAGCCCATGCAGCAGGGGCTATATGCTTGTGTGGAGTGGGCATAAGACTATAGGTTCTCCATTCTACCAGCGCCCAAAACTTGGTGGAATCTTTAGTTGAGCAGGCCAATTTCACATCCTGCCACCTTCCTTCATCCCATTCCGTTTTTGCATAAAGCTGACCTAGTTTATAAGATTTCCTTGCAGAACGTATTTACAGAATATCCAGCATTTGTAGTGCTTCTCCCAACTGTCGCAGAGAGCACCTGCATTTCCTGTTAAACCAGAAGTGAATTCTAGGTGGGGGTCTCCAGGGTTTTGATATTGGAATAATGAACTAAGATAGAAGCTACTGTGGATTTCAACAATAGTACCAACCCCCCTTGCGTTTCATCTCTGTTAAACAGGCCTGCATGTCAGCCCTAATTGCAGTCAGGTGGTCAGGGGCCTCTAAAAGCTGACACCATCTGATAGAACGTGAGTGGTTAGAGCAACAAAGATCCCTGGTGGTAACAGGAATAAGTTGGGAGTTTCCCAGCTTAGATAAAGAGGCTGACGTGGTGAGACACAACAGGCTGTTGTCACTTTCAACCCTGGTCTTAACAATCATGTTCCTAAGGTATGGGCACAGTTGAAAATCCAATAAAATGTAATCAATGTGACTGGAGTGAGATAAATTATTATAAGTGCTAGCCCCACTCCTGTCTGACTTAGTTCTTCCATTGACAGATCTCATTCCAAATACTAGTAAGAGTGATTTCGCGCCGGGATGCTCCTGGGTAACTGAGCGCGCTATAAATTTTGTATAAATAAATAAAAAATAAAAAATTCAATTGTAAAGCAGCTTCAGTCCATTGCTGTATCAGAAGTAAGTCAAGCTGTGGAACACCCCAAATCTCAAACCGTTCCATCCCTAGATTAACATCATTATTGTGTAGGGTCTTAGAAGTGGTATTAAAGTCCCCTGCTATAATTAAAAAAGAATTCACCACAATGTTTCCCCAGGGAATCCTCTAGGATCGAAACAGTTTCCGATCTCAAGCCTCCCTTAAACCCTCAGGCATAGGCATTATAGATGTCAATATATCTCAGATTACCTAAATCTATACAGATAGCTACAATATCGGGACAGTCCCTGTAACCTTTGTTTTTTCAGTGAATTTTTACGTTTTTCTTAATGCTATTTCCTAGCTACAATGTCCCTATAACCTTTGTTTTTCCCAATGAATTTCTAAGGTTTTTTAAATTCTATTTCTTAACTATAATGTCCCTGTAAACCTTTTTTAAATGTTATTTACTAACTAAAACGTGCCTGTAAACTTTGGTTTTAATAGTGAATTTCTAGGGATTTTTAAATCATATTTCCTAACTGTAGCCTAGAACCTTTGAGAGGAGTGAGTGTGTGAGTGACTGTATAGGTTAGCGAGTGGGTGAAGTGGCTTTATGGGTCCATTAGTGGGAGTGGGAATGGTTTTGTAGGTGGGTGAGCGAGCATGTGAGTGGCTGTATGGGTAGCTGTGTGGGTCAGTGAGTAGCTGTATGGGTCTGTGAGTAGAATATTACCTGTAGTGTGCCTATGTTTGCTCGCATTTAGTGTTAATTGCATTTAGTGTTAATTTCATGCAAAGGCCTGCCTGCAGAATGCCAGTGCCAAAAGTTGCCATGGGTGCCTCTTTAAAGCAAGAAGGCAAGAATTGCCAACAATATAGCATCATCAAGAACACAGTTGCAAGCATAACACCACATTTTCAATTGTGTTCACTTATATCTATTCATTCACCCTCACACGCTCAAACTCACTGCAGTCACTCGTTCATTCTCACTCACAGTTACGCTCACTGGCATTCACTCATCCATGATCACATTCTCAAACACTCCCTCACACTCATACTCATACTCATTATTTCTCACCCACAAACTCACTTTTTGTAGTCTCTTTCTCTCTCACTCACCGACTGACTCACACTAACTGACACTTAGGGGCACATATACTAAAACACATCACACCATGTAGCACAGCATCCAAAGGTGCTACGCTGCAGTGTGGGAGGGGAAGAGAGCCTTACAAAATGATATCCACCAAGATATTGTGAAGACAACAGGAGTATAACCCATAAACCAAGTTGAGATCTGGGTAGGTATGCGAAAATAAACAACTAAATCTCAATTGGTATCATTAAGGGAGTCAGTTAGGCAAGTATGTACATTACGTTACAAGGAAAAGAAGAAGGGAGACTCCGAAGAAGTTTTAAAAAAGTGATCATGGCATCATATAGTTGAGGTTTTACAAATGGAAATATAGTGACAATGTGAGATCAGCGAAGAGGCACAAGGTGACAAAAATGTGTGAAATATGTAGAGTGAAGACTTTGTGGTTAAAAAAGAATGATTTACAATATTAGGGTATGTAATAACTGAGCGTTTTGATTGAACCACAAGGAGTTTTGTCGCCATTAGTTGCGCTGAGGAGTCAACAACGTTTTGATCCTAATCAGTCAGGATCATCTTCAGGACTGGGTAGCCGGGAGGACAGTGCTGTGGGTCAGGCTGGCTGTGAAGAAAGGGGGGTAGAGGCCGGTCCGGGTGGGGCGCAGCGGGCAACGTCTGTTTTAGCCGGTGGCTGGGGGGTGGTGCACATTGTTCCGTGTCCACAGTTCAGGTGTGAACGCTGTACCTATCTGACCGCACACGACTGTGGCGGCCTTCCACTGAACTGAGCGTTACCCCACTAACTGGCTTGACTCCATTGAGACTGGTTCATTGTTCCCACACTCAGAACCATTTGAGACTGTTCCCGGCAGACCCCCACCCACCGTGTTGGATTCCTAGCAACACAACCGCACACCAACCCGGGTGCAGACTGCGGCACCCAAGCCATCCACATTGAGCCAGCCACCCAACCACTTACAGGTCCTACTTATCGACTCTGCAGAACCTCCTTCTCAAGGACTCCCCACATCCTCTGGAGCCTTCATGCCTGACATTGCCCCACTGGTATAGCGTTCACACATGAACTGTGGACACAGGACCGTGTCCACCGCCCCCCAGCCACCGGCCAAATCAGACGTTTTCCGCTGCGCCCCACCCGAACCGGCCTCCACCCCCTACTTGGCCACTACCCCCTGCTTGGCCACTACTTGGAAGAAGCGGTCCTGTAAAAATTATGCCAACCATTGCCAGACAAAGTTCCTCTTACCACAGGCGCCTAGGAGTAAGCTGTGTGACACAGTGTCAAAGATGGCACTCAGATTTAGCATAATCAGTGCCACTGTCGGACCCCATCAGCATAGCGCCGCAGAGATTCCGTGGCCAATAGTAGGGGTAATTCCATGGAGTGATGCACCCAGAAACCAGATTGAGCAGAATGCAATAGATTATTGACCTCAATAATCTTAGCCATCTGTCCATAGACCAGGTTTTCTGTGACTTTTGCAAAAAAGGGGAGCAGGGAGATAGGTTGTATGTTTTTCAACTGTGAGGTGTTTAGAGGGTTTTTTTTAGTAGTGGAACAACCATTGTCTCTTTCCATTTTAGAGGCCCTTGTCCCGATGAAAAAGACTTGGCTAGTAGAATGTAAAATAGGGCAGAATAGCTTCTTGTGCTTGAACCAGGATGTGTGCTGGGGCTGGGTCCAGTGGAGACCCAGATTTTATATTACCCCAAAGGCCACCAAGCTCACTCTCAGGAGGAACCTTGAAACTGAGAAGGCTAGCTTCTGAACAATGCTGATGACGGCAAAATTAGCAAAAATAGCATCTAGCGTGCGCCCCAGCTGATGCGTGGGGGTTTGAACACGCTGTATTAGCTACAGAGTACCTAAATCTTCCACCAATGTGTTTGCTGCTGGGCAGTTTTTATCATCAAAATGTAAATTCAGATCCCCTAAAACCAGCATATGCTTATATAAGAGTGCCAAGGATGGCATTAAATCCAGAAATGCTGACATAAAGCGCATTTCAGGTCAGGGCGGTCGATAAATTAAAAAACACCACAATGGTGAGCTTACCTGGTAAATCCGCCTCTCAATCTCAGTCATTCTGCGCCATTCTCACTATCTGTCACTCACTTTCAGACGTGCTCACACACTCACACACATATACACACACGATCTTACACAAATACACTCTCTCCTGCGTGAACACAACATACTTTTAAATGCATTTTGTTTTACTTAGAATAGTTGCCAGAGAAGGATCCACACCAGTTCCTGCTGTTTAATTTTGTTTATTATGCTAATAGTTAATGAAACACTTTTATTCACTATTAGCATAGTTTAAAAAAATGGGCCGCAAAGGAGAGTTGAACCGGACACCTACAAGGGTGAGCCTCCCGAGTGTTTTGGCACTGATTTTGCCATTCTGAGGCCAGAGGTTGCAAAATCAATATTTGGGGGTTGCACGGGGCAAGGCAGGGGTTCACAG
This sequence comes from Lissotriton helveticus, assembly GCF_964261635.1. Lineage (NCBI taxonomy): Eukaryota > Metazoa > Chordata > Amphibia > Caudata > Salamandridae > Lissotriton > Lissotriton helveticus. The sequence goes on from NC_136065.1 coordinate 1,543,228,245, forward strand.
CTGCAACCCGTGGTGACGCCTAAATTATGTCCATGCACTTTGAATGTTAGGATTGTCAGCCCCTAATTCCAATGTTAAAAGTCCTACAAGTCCCAGAATGCAGCGCCGTGGTACCGCAAACACCAGGAATGCTTAAAAGGGTCACACTATGCATTTGACCACAATTTGTTTTGTAAGGCACTTACGTTTTTAATTCTGGGCAGAAATCAAACCTTAATCAGTGAAGTACAGAAGCAGCGGACATAGTATCTTGTGTGAAGATTTCAGAATTAAAGTGCTAAATGGCCAGACATTCACACTACTAGAAAAACTATGGAACGAGCTAAAAGGTTTGCTGCCCACCACAATGAGAGCCCCGATGACAACTCCAGCAACCCCCAACTCTCCTGTGGTCATGCTCTGTAGCAGCACCAACTGAACATGTATGAATTGATAAGATGAGCAGACAGTCTTGTTTACTGACAGCGCCTTTATCCCACAGCAGAACCCAGGCGTGGGTGCAAGTTCACAAGCTCCTCAGAGGAAACATTGCTGTGGCTAAAGCTTAAGTGTTTCACAGAAATTGGCGACTGTGCTTCATGGCCAATGAAACTGCAAACCTGTGTAGGGTGCCCAAGTGATACCAGGACATCTCTTTTCCATTCCTGGACTTTACCTCTTCATATCATTTTTATATCAAGTGTGTTGATCTAATTGGTGCAGGTAAAATGTCCCAAGACTATGTTAACGCGGGATTACTGGTTACTAGTTACCTTACCAAATCCCAAACTATGTCGACTGAATCGTTGGTACCTGTCATTGAGTAAAAGGTAATCTTACAATAAATCAATAAATTTAAGAACTTACACCACTCTAAATGACCACTGACCAAATTTTAAGTTTCAAAGATTTAATATAAAGTCAAAGATAACTGAAGATACAAACTTCTCAAAATGAGATTAAGAAGATAAATCGGTATCACTATGAACATGAACTTTTTGAATAGTCTGAGTCTGAAAAACAGAATAATAAGTACAAGCTCAAAAACCATAAGGGTTGCCAAAATGGATACAAGTTGCAACCTCAAAGTCATTACAGAAAAGAAAATTAAGGTTAGTCTGTCCCTACCCTATACTAAGTGACATCCCTACTTAGCAAGATCTTTACCCCTCTAGGTGTCAGCCGTGGTGACTTCCTAAGAGGATCACGCACTTCTCTTTGTCTCTTCTCTGATAATGGGTCTCTCCTGATCAGCCTATCTGCCTACCCATCCGCTTCCTTAGGCTCCCAAAATCATCTGCTCTGCTCTCCTCCCGGGTCACTTTCCCTAATACCAAATCACATTTCCAATAGAAACGCCCCTTGGGACGCCCCTCACGTGGTACATCTTTGCGCGGCAAACTCCATGATGGTACTCTTGAAGACCCTCGTTAAAGTTGACCTTGGTTCCCAGGCTTCTTCTCCAGTGCGCTGATACCCCCTGAAATTCCTGGAAACTCCTACAGGCCTGCGCAAGGCGCCACTGAACAAAGTCCCTTTCATTCGAGCTGATTAGGACCCTCGCACCTGCATACAGCTCGTCCTGCAGTGGGCCTCAAATTCCAGACTCCACCATATCTATAGGTCATAAAATATAAGCGAAGCTCTGTACTTGACACCTCTCGACTTCTCCTCTAACGAGCACATGGCACATCAAAGGAGATGACATTATCAGTTCAGGCCTACTTGATTTACATGAAGCAGGTCCCTGCACTCTTAAAACATTAACTTGATTTAAACAACATTCTTAACTAGCATACGTTTCTAAAATAACACATCTATAAAGCATATATTTCAAACTTAGTTCGATAATACATTTGGAAGAACCACGTCAACCTTGTCTCACATTATTTTAGCAGCACGTTTAGATTTGCTGTGAATTGCCATGAGGCCTACACATTATACTGGATTTTCAGAGTTCTATTCAACTCTAACATGATTCCTTTAACATGAGAACATGAGGTTTTCATATTCATCCCAAACATTTCTACATTAGTCTCACACAGTTATGATTATTGTTACTCTACTTAAACATTCTATGCATTTCACCACTGAATATAAGACACTCGGTGTATTTCACTTCTAAATATAAACACTCTGGTGCAAAGTACATGTTAACTAACTACGTGCTTGTAAATATGGTACACTTATACATTTTTTTTCCAAATTTGTGCTCTCTCAGTCCCCCCTTTGATGACCTTCTGGGGTCATCACCATCAAGACACTAAAAATGTAGAACCCTTCAAAGTGAAGTCATGGCTGTGCCACTTCTTTTCATACTCTCTAATGCTTTCAGACTCTTGTATTGAGTGTCCTGCATCGCTGTCAACTCTTCCTCCTGTTTCCTCATAGTTCTCTGCAACCTATTTGCTCTATAACATTGATACAAACGCACCAATCCCCACAAAGTGATTACACAAATCACTATTATGATGATGGGTTTCAGTATGTACCAAACGATACCCTTTCCTAAGTTGGCAAACCAACTTCCAACTTTACCCATTCCATGACCTACTTTTTCCCACACATTTACCTTTGCCAGGTCCTCAATTTCGTAGTGTATGGCAGTGATGTTTTGTATATACTTCTCTAGAGGCTTTGAATTGTCTGGAATGTAAGTGCAGCATTCCTGGACCTTCAAAGCCTTACAGACTCCTCCCTCTTTAGCTAACAGAACGTCTAAAGCAAGTCGGTTCTGAAGAACCATTGCCCTAATCGATTGCATCTCCCCTTCTATCAGCATCAATGATCTTGCAGTACTGGCAGATAGCCTATCTACGACTGTAGCTAACCTCCTGATCTTAATGTCATTCAATATCAGTCCCAAGAAAGGGAATGCAGCACCGAGTACATCTCCAACTACTTCTGCTGCACCCAGCCCTCGCTTCCATCTAGTTGGTATTTCTTTCTTTGGCGTGTCTAAATTCTCAACATGATATATTTTAGGGAAGACAACAGCCAGATAGCATGATCCGTACCAATTATCTGGTAGCTTCACATAGGCATTTCTTCCACATACAAAATATACATTTGGTATGGCTTGCATCCCCTTCAAAAAGTCCTTAGAATAGTACTCCAATTGAAAGGCATGTTCACAATTGACTTGACCTACATAAAAATTTTCATAATAGGAGTAACTCCTGTGTATGCACAGTTTCCCCCGTTTCTCCTTATCTAAAGCAATTGGACCAATACTACCTTTTCTTTGATGTGCCCTTTCCTCCTTGGTCCAATCTGTTTCCCATTGTCCTGATGCCTTCAAAATCTTCTGCCTCCTGTATCTAGTATCTACCTGTCCTATAAACTTTTTCTCAACTTCTGATATTTGACAAGTCAGATTGTTTCTTCGAGCATGTGAAGTATCTAACGTTTTCCATGGAATAAACCATTTGTGTAATCTGTCTTCGCTTTTGTAATAGTCCCATTTGTTCAAATGCTTGAAATTCGGGACCTCTGGCAATGTCGAGTCGAAATTCGAGAAATAATACTCAAATCCATCTCGTCCATAAAATATGCTCAACAACAAACTGCATGTGATTCCATATGTCAATGGAAGATGATGGTATCTGATACCCTCCTCCACCGAAGCTGGTAATTGCATACAAACATAACAATCCTTCACTTCCATGGCATCAACATATTCATAAAGCAATTTAGCATAAGCATTTGACTTGTAATTTCCCTGTGACTCATCTGTATGTAGCCTTTTTATTTCTGCATCTAACAACGCTTTGTCTTTATCATTGATGTTTCCCTTATCCTTAATAATGGTAGTTTTCGGTGTTGACACTCCCTTGACCTCCTTGACTGCAGTTTCATCCCTCTCGTGTCCCACTAGGAATGAAACAGTTACCACTAAAATTATAAGAGAAACCACTACTCCTAAAAATGTAACAACTATACATTTTGCCCTGCGGTTCGGGTTGCCAGCCTCCATGTTCTCAAACAGTGTAGTTCTTGACTTTCTTCCAGCATTCACTTCTTCTCTTTTCTGAGCCAAAAGTCTTTCTTTCTCGCAATGTCTTTCTTTTGAACACTTGGACGCTTGACAATTTATTTCCGCAAAACAGTTCAAAGTCCCGTAGAAATTAGACAACCCTAGCCCTTCTCCATCCACTAAAAGGAAACCCCTATCACTTTTCTTCTTCCACTCGGCGCTAGGTTATCTTGCAACAAGTTTTTACAAAGTCTTTTCAAGAGTCTTATATCCGTCTGAAGTTATGTATGGTTCAAGGAGTGACACTACGTCTTCATAAATGTCCATCCGAAGTATCATTCCCTCAGGTTCTGGGCAGTTCGTACCACAACATGGAAAGTCAACTGTTTCTAGGATTATTCTCCTTATTTCGCTTTGGACAAGTGGACGGACGAAATTGAGAGTTAGCGTTTTTTCAATTTCTACTCCTGGTACTATCAGTTCTACATCCACAATTACAAAGGGGTCCGTTCTAATCAGGATCACTTTCTTCACCTTTCCAGTTCTGCGCCCCCTTGAAGACATTCGCAATATGGTATTAATCCACAACAATGAGTGCTCCTAGAATTTCTACTACTCGCTCAAGCATTTCCAAACGAAGAAGAGTTCCCTCCAATATTGGATAACGTGAACAGCAAACTGGAAACTCAACTGTCTCTAAAATCAATTTTCTTATTCCGCTCAGGAGAGCAGGATGAACGATGTTGAGTGTCAGCAACCTTTCGGTCTCCGCTCCTGGCAGTAGAAACCTTATTTGCACTGTGATGATCGGGTCAGTTCTGACCAGGTCCACTTCCCGGATCCTCCCGGTTCTGTGCCCCCCAGACATCTGCAACGAGGTAGGTCCAGTCGGGAGTAGAGTTTCTTCTACTAGGCACTCGCACCCTCCTTGATCTTCTAAGGCCCTCCTCGGCTTGATCCTGGATATCTTCTTCTGGATCTGAGTCTTCGGATATAGGAGTAAGCGTTTCTTCCTGGGCCGACCTCAAACTTAGCCTTCTTCTCCTTGTTGGCCAAGTGGCAGCTCCAAGCCTTATTCTCCTATTCCTTGTCCTCTCATTTGGTTCTTGGTCGCTCTGATACGGATCTGAGTCTGAGTCGTATTCACTTCTGCTCTCTCCTTCAGTTGCGTCTTCCGTCTCACTGCCGTCCTGCCTTCGCTCTTCTTCTGAATCCGTTGCGTTCCCAACTTCTTCCGACACCTCCTCAGCTGCTGCAATCCCTTCTTGCGACTCTTCTTCCACTTCCGGGCTTTCGTCTGGGATAGGAGCTGTTCCTTCTAGAGGTGCTGGAACTCTTCGAGTATGGGATGCATGGATCCAATTTGGCAGCCCCCCGCACTTCACCGCGGTGTTCGTTATCAGGATTACCTGAAAGGGCCCACGCCAGCGAACATCTAGGCAGTTCTTCCGGACGTGTTTTTTAACCAAGACCCAGTCCCCTGGGTTCAGGTCATGACACAGGTTCCTCGATGCTGGAACTTCAGCCGCATGCACCTGAAGGGACACAGAATGGATGGCGTCAGACAGTCCTTTACAATAATCCAAGATCAGATCATCTGTAATATTCAATAGGGCAGTAGTTGGAACTGTGGGAAGTCTCATGGCCCTCCCCATCAGGATCTCGTGGGGAGAGAGACCTGTCCTCCTGTCAGGTGTGCTGCGCATGCTCATGAGCACTAAAGGAAGAGCATCTGGCCAACTCAAAGACGTGGATGCCACTACTTTAGCCAATCTATTCTTCAATGTGCCATTCACTTGTTCCACAATTCCTGAAGCTTCTGGTCGATAACTACAATGCAGCTTTTGATCGATATTCAGTGTGGAGCACAACATCTTCACTATTTCGCTGTTAAAATGTTTTCCTCTGTCAGATTCCAAAGAGGCAGGCACCCCGAAGCGCGGTATCAACTCCCTGAGCAACAATTTAGCCACTGTGAGTGTATCGCACCTACGTGTAGGGTACGCTTCAACCCATCTGGAAAATACGCATACAATCACCAACACATACCGAAGGCGATTAACTCTTGGCATTTCGATGAAATCTAGTTGCATTCTATTGAAAGGCCCCCCCGACCTCCCAATGTGACTCAGGGTGACTGGTGTTCGTTTGCCTACGTTCAGTTGTTGGCAGGTAACACATCGCTTGCATACTGATTCTGCTGCTATTCTAAATTTAGGGCAATACCAAGTTTGCCTAAACACTCTCATCATAGCATCCCTTCCTAGATGTACTGGACCATGTATTTCTCTCGCCATGGGATTAGCTAATTCTTCAGGTAACACAGCTCTCCCATCTGCTGAAACCCAAAAATCCATTTCACTTCGCACACAACCTGCTGTTTCCCATGCCCTTTTCTCAGTTTCTGGTGCATTCTCCTGCATTATTCTTAAATCCTCCCAAGTGTCTACAGTTTCTAACATCATACTTAATTCAGTCTTTTCTTCTGCACCTTCTATTTCCACCTTTGAGAAAGAATAATTTTGTTCCGCACAATAGCGTGCGACTTCATCAGCGTATCTGTTGCCTTGTGACACAAAATCTGTATTCTTAGTATGAGCTACACACTTTACTATTGCGATGTCAACTGGACCTTGTAATGCTTCTAACAACAGCCGCACAAATTCTCCATTTCGAGTGGGCGAACCAGAGGAGGTCATGTAACCCCTCTGAGACCACAACTGCCCGAAATCATGAACCACACCGAAACCATATTGGCTGTCAGTGTATATGGTGACTCTCTTTCCGTTTCCTGCTATGCAGGCACGAGTTAGGGCAATAATTTCTGCTACCTGTGCGGAATGTACTCCTTCCAGGCAAGCGGCTTCCACAACTCCAGTAATAGTACAAACAGCATAAGCTGCTCTCAACCGACCAGTATCGTCTCTTAAACATGAGCCATCAACAAAGTAAATTTCATCGGGGTCAGACAACGGCTCATCCACAATATCTGGTCTGGGTTTCGTGCATAGTTCAGTCACATCAAGGCAATCGTGGTCTTCACATCCTTCGCCTTCTATTACAGTAGGTAATGGCATCAAAGTAGCAGGATTCAAGACAGAGCATCTCCTAAGAGTCACGTTCTCCGCAGCAAGGATAACTTGCTCGTAGCGCGTGAGCCTACTATTGGTCAGATGCTGCGTCTTCGTCCTGGTCATTAGCAATTCAACTGAATGTGGTACATACACCACCACTGGATGTCCCATCACAATACTCTCGCTCCTTTCAATGCTGACACCCGTTGCAGCAACGGATTTGAGACATCCGGGCAACGCTGCGGCTACTGGATCTAATGTAGCCGAAAAATATGCAACTGGTCTACGGGCATTTCCGTGGGTCTGTGCCAAGACTGACAAAGCACATCCCTCTCTCTCACAGCAATAGAGTGAAAATGACTTCTCGTAATCGGGCATTCCCAGAGCCGGAGCACGACACAAATCGTCTCTCAGCTGTAAAAACGCCACCAAACATTCTTCATCCCATGGTACCGGATCACTCACCTCCTTGTGCGTCAGTTTCTGTAAGGGCTTTGCTTTCAGTGAAAAGTTAACTATCCACTGTCGGCAGTAACCCACCATTCCTAGGAACATTCTAACTTCTCTCTGTGTTGTAGGCGCATTCATTTTCATTATCGCCTCAATCCTCTCCGGGGACACCTTACGTTTCCCTTTTTCTAACCTGTGCCCTAGATACTGTACTTCTGTCAAACAATACTGCAACTTGCTTGGAGATACCTTATGTCCATTTTCGGCTAAATGGTTCAGTAAGGCAATTGAATCTGCTTTACAGGCTTCCTCTGTCTCTGACGCAACAAGTAGGTCATCTATGTACTGGACCAGAACCGAGTTCTGCGGCAGTACTAGATTTTCGAGATTCTTCTTCAACAACTGATTGAAGATGGATGGGCTATCTGTGAATCCTTGTGGGATTCGACACCATGTTAAAACGCGATCTTCCATTTTAAAAGCAAAAAGATACCTGCTCTCTTCATCCAATGGGATTGAAAAGAAAGCCTGGCAAAGATCTATCACTGTGAACCATTCTGCTTGACATGGTATTTGAAACAATATCACTGAAGGATTCGGTACCACGGGACAACATGAAACGACTATGTTGTTAATTTTTCGTAAATCCTGCACTATCCTGAATTTCCCGCTAGGTTTCTGCAAACCCATAATCGGGGAGTTACAAGGACTACCCACGATTTCTTTCAGTATTCCCTGTTGTATCATTGACTCGATCACAGGTTTTATTCCCGCAATCGTTTCCTGGGACAATTTGTATTGAGGCGTTCTTGGAAACTCAACATTTGGTTTTACCAGAATTTTTACCGGTTCTACCCCTTTAATCAATCCTATATCTTCTCCTGTGAAATCCCACACCTCTGACGCCACTGCATCTCTTAAATCTTGGGGAAGATCTTCTACAGTCAGAGTAGGATATAGTTCTACACAGAATTTTGAATTGGCCACCTTAAAGGTAGCATCATCATCGGTAGTCTGTACCTCCACTCCTTGCGGGGTGCAGTATATGGTGCAATTCAATTTGCATAACAAATCCCTTCCCAACAGACATACCGGACTCGAGTCACAAACCACAAACTGATGTTCGTTCATGTGGTTTCCAATTTTCACAGACACTGGTTCTGTCAAGGGACTAGTCATTCTTTTGTTCGCGTCTCCTACCACCTGAATTGTTTCCCCTGACATCGGCAAGTCTGGAACCACCGCTGATCTCAGAGTCGAACGAGTAGCCCCAGTATCCACTAAGAACGTAGTGGGACACCCTGCCACTTCTGCCTCAACAAATGGCCCTCTTTGATCCACTTCTAGGACTGCCCCGAGGGCACAGTCCTCTTCACTGCTCACACGTTGTCCTGTCAATGGATCAATGTAATAACACTTTTCTTCCTCGATGAAGAGAGGCATCTGCTTAAAGACCTTACCCCCTGTCGCTACCTTCGGTGGCTGTGGGAACTGGGCCCGTGGGGCCGAAGTCCCCCCTTTGGCCACCTTGCCTCCTGGAACTGTCACCTTTGGAGTTGGGACTTCTTGAACCTGCTCTTCTACTTCTAGCTCTCCATTTTCGGGGTTAAAGGGACACTCGCGTCGCCAATGCCCCACCTGGTGACACTGATGACACTTTGTCGTTTTCTTTAAAGTGGCAAAGTCTATCCTAGGTCTCTGCCCTTCTTCATTATCTTTGTTCTGACCGTTTGGTTTTCGTCCCATCCCCTGCTTCTGCTGGCCACCCTTCCCAGCGGACTGCATTTGCACCACCATCAATTTCTCCTTTAGATTCTTGGCTTTCGAATCTATCTCGTCACTACAGTACCTCGCATAACGTAAAATCTCATCTAGTGGTTTGTTCTGCCAACAGATTAAATGCTGCTGTATCATCAAACAAATATCAGGTCTCAACCCCAAGACAAACTTTGACACAAACTGCCCTATATCTTTGGGATCCATTACATCTAGTCCACTGTATTGCTTGAATGTTTTAAATAATCTTTCATAAAACTCGTGAACTGTCTCCTTGGGTTCCTGCCTTGTTCGGTCTATTTTCACCCAATCTATATCTTGTGGTGGTACCTTATCTTTCAGCCATGCTATTACCCTTTCATACTTTCGCATGACAATCTCGGACGGTCCATTAGTCCGAACATCCCTCACTGGTTCAGTATTTGGCCATTCAACACTAGTCTTGCACGGGGTCCACAAATCAGATGGGACCACGATGTCAAACAACGTGTTCAAATCTATCCACAGTACTTTCGAGATTTTGACAAACCTCTCTACCTGCTTATACCATTCTACTGGATTGTCCCTCAACTTCGGAAATGAGTTGGTAAATGCAGCTAAGTCTCCTCTACTCCAGGGCACATGTACATAATTTCCATTTGATATTTCTCGCAAAGGGAATGCCTCCATCTGCATTACCCTTCCCTCAGGGGTCATCACATTTGTACTTCGCCTAACTGTGCCCTTTTTTGACCACCTTTCTTCCCATTTGTCCAATTCTCTCCACACTCTTATCCCTGATACCAGCTCTCTTATGTGTGTTTTTAATCCAGTAGTTCTCTTCTCATCTAGATCCTGGTCTGCGTACTGTAGTCTGTGGTTACTCTGTAATGCCCTTGTCCTAGATAAATCCACGGCATACCTGTCTGCCAAATCAGTCAGTTTCTCATGAAACGCTCTAGCTTTCCTAGTAATATCCTTTGCCATGAACAATAACTCATCCTGTTCATACAATTCTATCCTTTCCAAAGGCAATGTTCCATCTATTATCTCATCAACATCTGATTTTAAACTTGTAACATCGAGCCTTTTTGCCTTAATTTCAGCTTTCAAGACACTCAATTTAGCTCCTCCATCCGCATCTCTCCCATCCCAGCTCCGAGATCTACGTTTAGGTATTGGTGAGTTATAGGGAGTCCTCCCTTGTTCCCATCTTTCTAGGTCCCATGCCTTTCCATCTTCTCGGGGTGGGTGGTGAAACACTCCTTCATGCCTCCTAGCCTCTCTCTCCCCATCCTGGCTAGTTTCACGGGATGCAGGGCAAGATGTTCCATTACTCCCTCTTTCTTCCTCATGCATCTGTGACCTCCGATCACTCGATGCATGACGTGACCTTTCACTGTTCCCTCTTTGCCAGTGCTGTACATTTTCCCCAGGTGCGTGTGAGTGATGAGTGCACCTAAACCTATCTCTGTACTCTTGCGTTCTTTGGTCTCCCTCTGTTTGCGTGAGGCGAGACACTTCCTCACACTCCATACTCCTCGTATTCTGTTCCTGCTGTTCTCTCTGATTTGTAGGACATGCATCCCCTCTATTCTCGGGACTTCGGCCTTCCCGACCCTGACTGCTTTCGCTGGCCCCACAGTGAGATACAGTCCCGTTACCCCTGCTTTCCCACTCTGGTTCCGTTCTTGTCCTGTTACTCAGGGATACTGTGGACCCGTCCCATTCCCTCAAATCAGCTCTTAATTCTGAATAGGGTCTTGGCCGCGGTCCCCTTAGATCCATTGGTCCTCTCGGACCTCCCTGTTCTGAATTGGGACCGACAGTTGTGTCTAATGGGGTATTCCATGTTACCGATCCTGGCAATTGCTTCCATGCATTTGTCACGTTATTCCTCCTTTCCATCTCGATCCTTTCTCTATCCAATTGCCTCTGTTGTTCCTCTCTATCTCTCTCAGGGTTATAGATCGAAACTATGGGTCCTATGGTAACAGGCACTTGAAGAGCATCTGGCAATCCAAAGGACTCAACCCTTTCGGTGGCTGGCATTTTCTGCACCACAAACCTTCCCACTACACTCTGTGCTGTACTAGGTTGAGGTGTCTCCCCACCTTTGATAGGTGTCCATTCCGATATAGGGAGTGGTGTATACCCCTCTATGGCATTCCCCTCTTCCCTTGCAAGCCCTCTATCTTCAATTTCCTCAACCCTCGGAGGTGGTCTATCCATTAACAATCTATTTATCAGATTGTCTTCCGACTCGCTTTCCTCGTCTTCTTCCATGAGGTTTCCTCCTCCTGCCACCTCCCTCATCGGATACATTTTTTCCACCTCAATAACCTGTACCCTCCACCGCTTTGCTTCCTCATCCCATTTAGAATCTCGCACTGCTCTTACCGATCGCGTCAGTCTTTGTTGACGCCTGTTCAAATTTCTGTCGTGTGCAGCCCTAATCCATGCATTAAGGGCCTCAAACTGTGTTGGTCTGGGTGAGGGTTTCAATGAGGACATGGTTGCTTTTAGCCGATGTAACACCTCTAACTTAAACGTCCCGTACCTCGGGAACTGCATTTCCTCATTCCCTTCCGTAAGCTTATTCCAAGCCCCAATCCATAATATCGTATGCAGCCCCACATTCGTTGCCATATAATGAGCTGGTGTACCCTCTGGCGGAGCCTCTTCCCCGTAATAATGTTCACTTCGTTTACGTTTAAAAATCCCTTTCAAACACTTAAAACACTTCATGATTTCTCTTTTCTCTGCGTTTGTTTACTTCCTGATGACACTCCACCAATCTCAGCGCCGTTCTCACTAACTGGCCTATCCGTACGCGACTTTCCTCCGACGTCACTCTAGCCGCCCAACCAGAGCGCGGCTCTAGCTAACGTCACACCAACCGCTCAATCACAGCGCGGCTCTAGCCGACGTCACCCGTCCCCCTTCGCAGCAGTTCCCCTCCTTTCTCAGCTCGTCTCCTCGGTCATGCACGCATCCCATTCATACTCTGAAAAATGATTACTTCCGTCCAAGCGATCACCTTTCTTGACTGTACGCCCACAGTCTTTCTTTAGTTGTCACCTTAACTTGACGAAATGTCTTTCCGTTTACTTCCAGACAATCGCCTTCACTGATAGGTTACTCACACACAGTAACTTCCGACCAGCGTCCGTTACTCATACGCTCACTCTTACACTCCCCCTATCTTGGATCCACGGCGGTCAATGGTACCTCGTGACCTCCGTACTATGGTCGACAACTACCCTGGATGTTCGATACACCCAAAACCACTTAAGCTCTGGCCTGAACTTAAGATTTCACCAGTTCACCCGTTTACCAGGTAACCAGCTTACCAGGTTGCGCGCGCTCACAACCTTCTCTCATTCACACTACAGGCATTCTACTCCGCAAGACATTACAATACAAATACAACACAAAACACCGCAATCTGTTCACGCATGACCCTTTTTATACTCACTCTCCGATACTGCTGCTTTTTCTCGCACCGTCTGCACCTTTCGGCACACGATTCTTCCGCTGTTCGTCTCTCGACGTCTAGGGGCCTTGGGGTAAACTAACCTCTCTAGATTACCTTCCTCAAGAAGATAACCATCCTCACTCTGCTACCAACTGTTAACGCGGGATTACTGGTTACTAGTTACCTTACCAAATCCCAAACTATGTCGACTGAATCGTTGGTACCTGTCATTGAGTAAAAGGTAATCTTACAATAAATCAATAAATTTAAGAACTTACACCACTCTAAATGACCACTGACCAAATTTTAAGTTTCAAAGATTTAATATAAAGTCAAAGATAACTGAAGATACAAACTTCTCAAAATGAGATTAAGAAGATAAATCGGTATCACTATGAACATGAACTTTTTGAATAGTCTGAGTCTGAAAAACAGAATAATAAGTACAAGCTCAAAAACCATAAGGGTTGCCAAAATGGATACAAGTTGCAACCTCAAAGTCATTACAGAAAAGAAAATTAAGGTTAGTCTGTCCCTACCCTATACTAAGTGACATCCCTACTTAGCAAGATCTTTACCCCTCTAGGTGTCAGCCGTGGTGACTTCCTAAGAAGATCACGCACTTCTCTTTGTCTCTTCTCTGATAATGGGTCTCTCCTGATCAGCCTATCTGCCTACCCATCCGCTTCCTTAGGCTCCCAAAATCATCTGCTCTGCTCTCCTCCCGGGTCTCTTTCCCTAATACCAAATCACATTTCCAATAGAAACGCCCCTTGGGACGCCCCTCACGTGGTACATCTTTGCGCGGCAAACTCCATGATGGTACTCTTGAAGACCCTCGTTAAAGTTGACCTTGGTTCCCAGGCTTCTTCTCCAGTGCGCTGATACCCCCTGAAATTCCTGGAAACTCCTACAGGCCTGCGCAAGGCGCCACTGAACAAAGTCCCTTTCATTCGAGCTGATTAGGACCCTCGCACCTGCATACAGCTCGTCCTGCAGTGGGCCTCAAATTCCAGACTCCACCATATCTATAGGTCATAAAATATAAGCGAAGCTCTGTACTTGACACCTCTCGACTTCTCCTCTAACGAGCACATGGCACATCAAAGGAGATGACATTATTAGTTCAGGCCTACTTGATTTACATGAAGCAGGTCCCTGCACTCTTAAAACATTAACTTGATTTAAACAACATTCTTAACTAGCATACGTTTCTAAAATAACACATCTATAAAGCATATATTTCAAACTTAGTTCGATAATACATTTGGAAGAACCACGTCAACCTTGTCTCACATTATTTTAGCAGCACGTTTAGATTTGCTGTGAATTGCCATGAGGCCTACACATTATACTGGATTTTCAGAGTTCTATTCAACTCTAACATGATTCCTTTAACATGAGAACATGAGGTTTTCATATTCATCCCAAACATTTCTACATTAGTCTCACACAGTTATGATTATTGTTACTCTACTTAAACATTCTATGCATTTCACCACTGAATATAAGACACTCGGTGTATTTCACTTCTAAATATAAACACTCTGGTGCAAAGTACATGTTAACTAACTACGTGCTTGTAAATATGGTACACTTATACATTTTTTTTCCAAACTTGTGCTCTCTCAGTTACAACTCCCAGAATGCACTGTTATGCTAAATCAAAACTTAGAACTTGAAAACTAATGGCCCAGTGTCATGGTGTTATTATCTGTTCATCATATACCTGTAGAGTTCCTCGTGTGCACGTTATGAAATACCACTTAATGCATTTCATTACATTTGCAGGAAATCTTCTTCTGCTTGCTGTCCTGAATTTTCTTTCACAACTGGAGTCTCGGTGCGTAGACGAGTGGAACCTTCAGCAAATAGAATTACCCACGTTTGTGGGTGTTTCGTGCCCAGTCGACACTATAAACCTTTTCAAAATTCAAAGGTCCAAGTTTTGTGGACTGCTTAGGAGGGAAAGTTGCTAAAATATTTTTTGTATAGCTTCATGTGGGAAGGCAGCCTCGTTTCTATTTTTCATTTTCAAGCTCAAAAAGTGACAGGCCTCAGTAGTGCAACTCAGCTTTTAGAAAACAAATAATTTACCACCCTTGTCACCAATTCCTCTCTTGCTCTGTACTGCGCTTGCTGTGTCCATTGCTGTTTACAGTCACCCCGTGCACTAAAACAATGGACATAGTAAACAGACTACGGGTATGAGTTGAACTTCACTTAGAATGGGATGGAGCAGGAGGAACGTGCGCAGCACTGATAGGTTAGTAAACTATTTGAAATGGAAACTGGCCTACTCTGTGGGCTTCTGTCCCCAAGAAGGGTGGACAACGAAAAAAGCTGCACTGTCATGCTATCATTTGAGCTCTCATAGAGTATTTGGACCAGAATGAAAATCTCACTGGGGGGGGTGTGGCTTACGCGCCGGCGAGTAATGGCGCTGCCGCCGTGAGCTCCGTGACGACGCGGGATTTGAAGTTATTTTCCCGATACTTTCTACACCTGCGGAGACCAGCAAGCGGCATCCCTGCACGGCGGAACATGGTCCCCATGTACTGCGAGATGCGGCGGCCCTCCTAATTGCCGCTTTCAACCAGTTTTGCCGCTCAACATCTCTCGGCTGTTGTGGAACGCGAGCGGCCGCCATTTTGTGCCGCCGAGCTCGCGTTCCGTTTTTCTTTTCACCTTTGCCGCATTAGCAGCCTGTTTCCTCTCCTGCTATGCCTTATGGACATATGTTGCTCAGGTATGTTGTAGGGCACGTCTAGTATGCTCCTACTCTATCTTCATGACTTTTGGCGCCACAGCTCTCTTCATGTCCTCTCATTATATTACTACTGATTAGCGGCGGCCATTTTGTGTTGTTTCTTACGCACTATCCAACACATCCCTCTCATCTACTTATAACCCTCTGTGGAGCTCCAATTGATCCCCTTGGGTCTCATTTCCTATGGACGCTTTGCTGTTGCTCTACTACAATACTCCTGGATGGTTTTCTGCATGCGTATTGCTTCTCCATTGCTCCTTAGTACCTTTTCTGTGACATCTTCCTTCCAGTGCCTCTGCTAGCTATATATTTAGGGTCTCAACTTGTTGGCTATTGCGGTGTGACTTTCATTCCTGAGGTCCTCCTAGTTTGCCCATCTGTTGATATCATGTCGCAGAACGCGGGTCATACGAGATCGTCTGTCACTGGCACTACACCGAAACGCCTCAAGAATGACCCTCCTTCTCCAATTCGTTCTTCTCAGAACCCTGTGCTGGACTCCATCTTAGAAGAGGTACGTGGCTTACAACCATTTATGGTGGCAACTAATGAGAAGCTCAAGCAGATAGAAGAGCGTTGGGTCGTTATGGAGAACAAGGTTTTACAACTCGAACAACGCATCAGTGACGTCCAGGATGTCTCTACCAAAATTCCTATTCTTGAAAAGGAGATACAGCAGTTAAAACTTCACACAGAGGACCTTGAAAATCATAACAGAAGGAATAACCTTCGTATTTATGGTGTTCCGGAGTCCCTTGAGGGGGCCGACATGGTGTCCTTCGTCCGCAAATTCCTCTATGAACTTTTGGACCTCCAACCAGAATCTACTCCTCTAAATATACAGCGTGCTCACCGCTTGGGCCGGCCCACGTCAAACCCGACCAAACCTAGAGGCATTATCCTGCTTTTTCTTGAATTCACCGAATTGATGACTGTTCTTAAAACTGCGAGACTAAAACGTCGCCTCCTCTGGTCGGGCCATACCATTTTTCTTGCCCAGGACTTATCAAACGCCACGAATGCTCGTCGCAAGGAGTTCCTCAATCTACGACCACATATGAGGGACTTGCACATTCAATATGGAATCCTACATCCTTGTCTCTGCAAAATAACTCACAACGGTCGTTCCCGCACATTTGATGATCCTCTGAAGCTTCGAGAATATCTCCGGAATGTTTCTGCTTCATCTTCCACTATGGACACCAATGACTGAAAATGATTCTTATCTCTTTCCTGCATTCACTTATCTTATGTCCTGACGACTGTTGTGGCCTTGTCCTGGTCTCTCTCATGTAATTCTTCCCTACGAATTCTCTTCTTTTTGTTTATCTCCTATCTATATTCCCGCGTTTTCCCTCGCTCTGTGGGGTTGGCGCCTTCGTCGGCGTCTCCATGCTCCTACTGTCTAGATCTTCTCTGTTCTCTCAGATCTGGCTTCTTTGCCTTGATCTGTTTGTTATCTTTCTTCATCTCTTTCTTTCTTCTCTCTTTTCTCTTTTCACAGGCCATGCATGTTTTCCCCATGTTCATTTAGGTTCCGTGGTTTTCTTTGTGTGCCTATCTTCCTTTCTTCTTATTACCTACCGTACTTTTCATTGCTCCCCTTCTTCTTTCCTTATGCTTGAAATGCTCATTCGTCTAATGTTTCCCTGTTTTTACCTGACTTTCCTTGCTTTTTGCCATAATCAGTATTTGGTTCTCATTTCTAACATGTTTGTCTCCACTGTCTCCCCTTGTAGTTGTTCACCCGCAGTGTATTGGACCCAGATGTTATCCTTATACCTTGTCTTCCATCATGTGTAATTTTGTGACGTGGAATGTTCGTGGTCTTGGACACCCTGTTAAACGTCAAAAGGTACTGTCCCACTTATCCAAGTTAAATGCTCAGATTGCTTTTCTCCAAGAGACTCATTGTACAGATGTTGAATCATTGAAACTTAAGAGGGCTTGGGTGGGTCAAGTTGTATTCTCTCCTGCTGTTGATAAAAAAGGTGGTGTTGCTATACTATTTCGTAAAGGTTTGGATGTTCAAATTCTCTCATCTCAATCGGATGATGGGGGTCGCTGGGTTATGTCAAAAGTGGTGTTACAAAACAAAACGATGGTCCTCTTAAATATTTATGGGCCTGTCCGACCAGATCCTAAGTTTTGGTCTGACATCAAAGTCCTCATTTCCTCCATTGACTGCCCTAACATTATCATAGCTGGCGACCTTAACCAATGGTTAGATCCCTTTTCAGATAGACTGTCTTCCTCCAAATTCCAGCCTGATAAGACACATAAATCCTTTCAATCAGCCATTGCCTCCCGCCCCCTTTTTGATGTCTGGAAAACATGCAATCCGAACTCGCTTGAATATACATTTTACTCCAATGTTCACCACACCAGGTCCAGAATTGACTATATTCTAGTCAGCAAATCCCTTCTCCCTGCAATTCAGAAATCCGAAATTGGTTCTATTTTTTTGTCGGACCATGCACCTGTTTATGCCACTTTTGACCTAGCTCAAACCTCCTCCTCTTTTAATCGTTGGAAATTTAATACTTTCCTTCTCTCAGATTCTGTCTTTATGTCTAAAGTTAAAGATTTTATCTCTGAATACTTTTCCCTCAATTTACCTAATGACACGTCAGTCTCGAATAATTGGGATGCCTTTAAAGCTGCCTTACGTGGTTTCACTATTTCGTATGTTTCTCAAAAGAAAAAACACTCCCGCGCTAAATATATCGCCCAACTCTCTAACATCAAGACCCTAGAACACTCTTACTTTTCTTCCAAAAATCCTGACGCTCTCCTCCAACTTATCAAAGCCAAATCTGACCTCAATCAACTTGCCACGGTTGAAGCTTGTAACACCCTTTTGAAGATTAAATCTAAATTTCTTGGAGGGCAGAATAAAGCTGGAAAAATGCTAGCAAATTATCTCAAAATTAAATCTGAACGGAAATCAATTGGCCCCATTCTCAATGAAGTAACTAACACCCTGGTTTCTTCTGATGAGGATATTGCACAAGTATTCCATAATTACTATAAACTCCTATATACTGATGATACGCTTCCTGATGATGATGACCTCTCCCGTTTCTTCAAAGACCTACCCCCTCCCCCATCTCTCCCTACCGAATTCCAGCAACTAGAGACTGACATTACTCCTCAGGAAATTCTCAAGGCAATTACATCCCTAAAGAAATCGAAAGCCCCTGGTCCAGATGGTCTCCCAATTGAGTTTTATTCCACCATGCACACTATTTTTGTTCCTCATCTGTTACAACTTTTCAACTCCTTTATTACTAATGCCAAAGCCTCTGGATCCTTTTTGGATGCCCTAATAATCATAATCCCCAAGCCTGACAAAGACCACTCCTTGTGTAAAAACTTCCGTCCCATCTCCCTCATTAATTACGATTGTAAAATTTTTGCCAAAATTCTAGCTGCCCGCCTTGACTCCCTTATCCCTTTCCTAATCAGCACTGATCAAGTCGGGTTTGTGAAAGGTAGACTTGCTGCTGACAATGCCCGTGTTTTTGCAAATATTATTTCACATAGTAAACGTTTTAAAGCCCCCCTAGCTGCCTTATCCCTGGACGCTGAGAAAGCGTTTGACCGTATTAATTGGAATTTCATGTTCAAATCACTACAATGGTTTGGGTTTGGCCCCTCATTCATTTCCTTAGTTAAACTACTCTATTCTGCTCCTCGTGCAAGTGTTTTTGTTAATAATCAATTTTCAAAATGTTTTGCCTTAACCAGAGGAACGAGACAAGGCTGCCCCCTTTCCCCTTTACTTTTTATTCTTTGCCTTGAACCCTTTCTCATTAAAATCCGTTCTAACCCTCTCATTAATGGGTTCAAATTGTCGTCATTTGAGACAAAAATTTTGGCTTATGCCGATGATGTCCTGATTTACATGGCTAATCCTGTTTCTTCCCTTCCTCCTTTTTTGGAAGAAGTCCGCTTATACTCCTCTGTTTCTGGATATAAGCTTAATCTCTCTAAAACGGAGGTCCTACCCTTAAACTCATCCTGTTACCAACATATGTTTGCATCAACTGATTTCGCCTGGTGTCCCTCCAAGATCAAATACTTGGGTATTTGGTTCTCCTCTACTTTAGGTGACACACTTAAACTGACCTTTACCTCCCTTACTCAAAAAATTCAGTCACTTCTTCAATTATGGTCTCCCCTTTTTCTTTCATGGTGGGGTCGTTTAGACACCAATAAAATGATGATTTCCCCACATATTTTGTACACTGTCTCCATGCTTCCTGTGAAAATCCCTAAATTATATTTCAACCGGTTGAACTCCATCTGCTCTAAATTTTTGTGGAATAATAAAAGACCTCGTATTGCTCTTCATAAACTTATACGCCCGAAATCTGAAGGTGGGGTTCGCTTTCCTGACTTTCAGTCATACCACTCTGCCTTTTTAATAAAACAAGCTTTTTCATTGGCTTTCAATTTCACTGATACCCCTCTGCCCAGATGGATTGCACTTGAACGGTCCTTGTTAAAAGATTTTACTTTCCAACAATCTCTTTTTATGTCACATTGTTCATTTTTGGCTACTCACCCTGTACTGAAATACTCACATACTCTACTGCACACTGTATTCTCGAAAGATTCCTCCCCCTTACAAAGTTTTCTTTCTTCTAGTGTATGGTATAACAAATATCTTACGTATAAGGGTAAATCTTTTTATTTCAAGCATTGGAAAGAAAAGGATATTATGTTTGTATACCAATTCTTCTCTGCTTCCTCCATTATTTCATTTTCTGTACTGCAAACCATGTTTGATTTACCTGTACATTTTCGCACGGAATATGACATTATTACTTCTGCCATTTTATCTCATTTGTCTACCCTTCCTCCTTTTGATTCCCTTCCTTCCCTTACTCCTACCACTCCTCTGTATCCTTTATTCCCTCAACAAATCCCTAAAGCTGCTCTAATTTATAAACTGTTATTAGATAATGTTGGTCTTAGACCTAAAACCATTATTGAAAATGTTTGGGAAACTGATTTATCTTTCTCGTTATCTGTTGATGTTTGGGATCGTTTATGGTGTAAGTTGTTTAAGACTTCGATTTCAGCTCGTATTACTCAATCCCTTTTTTTTCTATACCATAGAGCTCTTATTACCCCTGTAAGCATAACAAAATTCTCCCCTTCATCCTCCCCCCTTTGCTGGTCATGCTCATCTCATCCTGGCACGCTCAAACACCTCTTGTTTGACTGCCCCTCTGTTCTTACTTTTTGGAGCTCAGTTTGGGGTTATTGCATGCGTATTTTTCATTTTTCGGAACCATTCTCAACACTGCACGTTTTTCTAGGTTCCATATCAGATGTTTTAGATTTACATTCCTATAATGCTAAATTATTTGATCTTTTCATTGCAACTGCTTTCAAAGTAATTTTGTCATGTTGGAAGGATAATACTAAATTGTCTGTGCATACATGGTGGAATTTCATATGTGATGAGCACAGAATTGCAATTGCTTCTTCTTCTTCTGTCACTTTAAAAATTAAGTCTGACCTTACCTGGCTGCCTTTTGCTACCTTCTTATCCGCTTATCCCCCTCCCTAACCATCCCTCCTTCTCTCTCTCTCTCTCTCCCTCTTTTTTCTTTTCTTTTCTTATCTTTCTCTTTTTCTTCCACTTTCTTGCTTTTCATGTTTTCTCCGAACCATTTTTTCCTCTCCATTTATCTCCAATTGTTCTCTCATATTGGTTCAGATTTTTGTCATGCTGTTATCTTATGATGTACTTTTTTTCTCTTAAACAAAATAAAACTTTACTAAACTGAAAATCTCACTGTGCCGCAGTAGCACACTCAACACCAGAGGGCATACAAAAGAAAGCTAAATCAAATTATCAAATCTTTCTGTACATTATGGACCCAAAGCACATGGAGCAGTGCAATTTAGACTCCACCCTTACACGTCACAGAAATGCACCTGACATTACATTCATTGTGTGCTTTAATTTTATTAATGTGTATGAAGCAATTAAACATATTAATGACGTATTCACTGTAGAAACTAGAAATGTATATACGTGTGCACTAATGTCCATTTTAAACATGAAATCATGTATTCATCTTCACGTTTTACACTTACACTTCAAGCTAAGTTGAATATATAGAAATGTATTATTTTGCTATCGTTTTGCATTTATTCCTAACGTTACACACATGCATTTATAATCATGTTTTCAAAATGAGCATTAAATGCTTCACTAATGTTAGCCTGACTACCGTCCTCAGTTAAAATGCATTTTCCTTGCTAGCATGTTTTCTCTTTTCCATGCAGGTTTTCTGATCCTTTAGCTAGAGAAAGGTTTATTGTCTGAATTAGACAGCTGATAGAGAGGCCTGGAGAGAAACTTGGCATTTAACGTCGACATTCAATGGCCGTAGGAAGCTTCCCGTTCATCATGTACCAGGATGCCAAGATGTTCAAGGCTGAGAACTGAAATCTCAGTAAGATGCGTTTGGAATTCAGAGTAATATTGTCGTTGCATACAAGGAGTGTTCTGGTTGGTCCATGGTGGCGTATTGCGGATAAGAAATTTCTAAATCTCCTGTTTTTTAAAATGAGTGTTCTCATACTTAGAGTTAGAAGAGACCCCTTTATATTTAAAGAGGTGCAGACCTCTCCCCTTTCCCTATTCTTGCAAATGTGAATCTTTATGCTAAACACATTTTTTTTCTTTAGAATTCTACTGGAGTCTAATCAGGCTGAAATCTTCTTCTTTTATGCTTCCAAAATTAGCAACCCTTGATAGAAAACTCTATATATGGCTTATGTTTAGAAAAGAGTAGGGAAGTTTCTTTTTGGAACAACTGTGGCTATCACAATTCTGTATCTCATTCTAGGGCGTTTCAATTAACTGAGATATTTCACTTTGCCTATTGTACTTATTACATTTTATTTTGACTTGTATTTTTACTGGATTGATAGGTAATCCCAATAAAACACTTTAACCATATTCAGCCATTCCTGATCCTTATTGTGGAGTCATATGGGCTTCACAAGTTAGAAGTGTATTATTAATGTTTGTTCCCTTTCAATGCTTCATGTCAGCTATCAAAGGTCCAAACGACCATTGGGGAAAAATCTTTGACGACCTGATGAGGTGATTACAATGTATTGCCAACTACTCCAGAACACATGTGAAAAATTATTTTAGGATTGAAGGAGGAATGTGGGTGACTTCTCAAGTGATTTGTTGCAGACTACCTTAGGGGTACCATGACCAGCAATATGATGTGAATATCATGACTATGAGATTGTAAATCATGGGACCCTGCAGTAAATGTATAAAAGCTCACCTCTAACTTCCATATTACTGTCGGGTTTTGTATCTCCAGTCACCTGTAATAAGAAAATGCTGTATTAAGTTGTTGCAGTCGAGTTGTGATGTCATAACACCTCCTGCCAGATCCAGCAGCCACGGTAAGAAACAGGTCATAGAACATAATTACAGCTGCAGTTTAAACTAGGGAAACTGGAACTGGAAATGTATTCTTATGGTCTTTTTTTTTTTTTAAATGAACAGTGGTCGACGGAAAGGAGAGATTCATGGCAATATGTTTATTTTTTACCATGATATTGGATATGTTTAGGAATGGCCGAAATTCATTATTTTACATCTGCTGTAAGTGGATGCCAAACTGCAGGCAATTTCGCTGTTTCAACATCAACCTACTGAGGATTAGAAAAAGGAATGTTACTGGTCTACAGGGCATTCTGGCACAGTCGGGTGAGATTGTTTAATAGGTCAGTGGGTACACCAGTTCTGTTATAGTGTGTGCCTCAGTACTGGTCTTTGTGGTGTGGTGGGGGCAGTTCGTGGATGTGGGTGGGTTAATGTTATGACCATCTATGCATAATGACTTGGATGCAGTGGTCAGAATAACCTGTGCAGAAATATTGTCCGACATAAAGATTGTGTCCTAAATATTGTTTTAGAAATGATCCTCCTATTGGGTGTGAGTTTCACATATTCAATATATATGTCAGATGATATTCTGACAGTATTCTGGCATCACACCATAGCAGACAGCAGAAGGTTGAACTACGGCCAATGGAGAATTGGAGTGTGGGTGTCTCTCATGTTATGAAAGACGCTGCATTATGTCATATCTAGGGCTGTACTATGGAATGTGTTGCACCTGTCGCATACAAATGTGCGGTATTTCACCTGCACTGTGCCCATTTGAAAGTCTGTTAGTGGGCCATATTATGTTGCTGAGGTGCAAAATCCATACGATTTCCTTCTTCGCAGAATGTCTGCGCAGGCGCAGAGTAAGCATGCCAGCGATAACGAGGAAGGGTGCATGTGCGTGTAAATGTATTTTTGAAAGTGAGCTATTGCCTTCCCTCCCCTTGTACCTCCACCCACCCCTTCCTCCAGGACATTCTCGCCCTCTCTCAAAGAGCACACACCCCTGTCTCTGACTCTGTCCCTCTCTGGGATTCTGCCTCTCCATGTGTGTCCCCCATCCCACTGTCTTTCTAACCTCCTCTCTCAGACACACGTAGGCTTCCCAACCAATTAATTGGCGCAGCCAAGCCAATAGTATGACATAACTCTAAAAATCTGTGTACGAGCCAAGCCATAATAATGTGTTGCACCGAAATCGTGAAATATATATCATATAGAATAAAATAGAGGCTCATCACATAAGTGTATGTTTTTAACATAGGGAAGACACATTTCACTTTACTACATGATTGTATCACTGCATTAAGGAGCATTTAATAAATTAGTTTTCAGCCACGGCCCGTGGAGGGAGTTGCGGTGGGGCAGAGAGGTGGGGCGGGGGAGGGGCAGGGTGGGGGGTGCTAGAAGCCGGCATATGGATATTTGGAGGTAAGTAAACAATTTAATTATTAAAACGAATTTCGTAGTGTGTGCTGCATCGCATTTTGTATTAATTAAATTGTTTACTTACCTCCAATTATCCATATGCCGGTTTTTAGCAACCCCCACACTGCCCCTCCCCCGCCCCGCCTCTCTGCCCCACCGCAACTCCCTCCACGGGCCGCGTCTGTTAGTTTTAAGCACGACCCGGAAGGAGATGGTCACACCCCCCAGCCATTGTCCCCCACCCTGACAACAATACCATTAGCACGCTAAAGGCCAGATGTACATCCCTTTGTGTTTGTAATTCCCTAATAGAGAATTTTTGCAATTCGCTATTAGGTCATCACAAACAGCGATATACTACAATGTGTTTTACACTGCAATTCCCAGTGGGTCATAAATAGACCTATCTCATTAAAATTCGTGACGTATGTCGCACTTTGCAACCCATTGGGGATCGCTAACATCACAGGGATGGTGGGATCCTGGGGTTAGCAGACCACCATGTCTGTGATTGCTTCTAAATAAAGCAATGTTATCTTTTTAAATGCAGCCCATTTTCCTTAAAGGAAAACAGGATAAGTTTCAAAAAACAAAAATGTAAATGTTTCCTTTAATTTTTTAGGAGTATGCATTGGTCTGCTGGACTAGTGCTAGCTCTTAAAACACTTTTTACAACCACTCACAAAGGGGAAGGGGTACTGAATTTATATATGGGTTACCACCTTCTTGAAGTAGGCAGTACAATGCGAATGTTTTGCAACCACATTTCAGTTGCAAAACATTCACACATTCTTCTGCGAGTTTCTATTAGGAAGGGACGCCCTAAAAAACACCGCTTCCTAATACCAAATCAAAAACCCATTTGGCGATTCAGTAAAATCGCAAAATGAGGTTCTGTACATATAAAAAGAAAAATTGCTGTCGCAAATGGCCCCAGTCTGCATATTGAGCCATTTTCAAGCTCAAAAAAGCTATGTACATATGGCCCTAAGATGCAAGTCAGTTGTCATGTATACCCTATATGTAGCCTAGATTCCTATTCCTTTTATACGTGGAGCAAGATAATAGTCTAGTAAGTCAACACACGAGAGACGTTTGTAGTGCGCTCATCCTAAAGTCAAGCATTTTAAGGTGTTCCATAAGCATTACTGAATAAAAAAAAGGAGGCACAGTGAAATGAAACATTGGCCGAGGATCTCAAAAATTGGGCTTGTGGGAAGCCAGAATTAATCATGTTTTTTTCACATTGTACATAAAAGATGGGTGTTTCTTACTTTAAATCAATGGTTAATGCTTTATTTCTAATTCTTGGCAGATGAAAGCTCTTCTCGTTTTGGCTCAAAGGTCCAAGATGATCCAGGCATCTTGCTAGTCTGGCTTTAGTGATCAATGGTTTACCCATCTCTACTCTCCGGACAAGTCCCTTTAAGCGTCTCAGTGGCCCTCTCCAGCACCCTATCACTTTCCCGCCATTAGTCCCACTATGTCCTCCTTTAAGTCATGCTGCCCCTCCCGTGAACATTTTGAAAACGAAAATATAACTAGCCCAAGATGCATGGACGTTTAATGACATTTAGAGTGACAGTTGGACAGCCCTACTTTATGAAAACGCTGAATTATAACTGCCCTGCGAAGAAGTAGTGAGGTATAAATTAAAACAAAAACACGTGCACATTCTAAAGAGACAATGCACCACATGAAAGGAGGCACAAGCAACCTGAGACAGATTAAATTATCTAACCGTTTCTGCACCCAAGCACATGTGGGGCTGTATTACAGATGGTGCCCGGGGGAGGGGGGGGTGCAACGGGCGTTTGTGCCCACTTTGTGCGCCCCTGGGCGCTTTGTTATTATAGAAGGGGGCGCAGGCACTTGTGCGTCCCATTCTATAATACCAATAGTGCTGGCGCACTTAAAGCACCAGCACTTTCAACAGTGGGTGTCCCCTCATTTGCATAGGGGCGTGCCCTATGCACCTGAGGGAATTCCTTTGACTCTACCCCAGTGCCATATTACAAACGCGGCCACAGAGTCAAAGAAGCCCTCAGGAGGCACACTGACAGTGCGCCATTTAAAAGGTGGTGCACTGTCAGTGCGCCTCCTGACAGCAGCCCTCTGCAAGGGGCAAAAGGGGTCCCATGGACCCCCAGACATCACCTTGCAGGCGGGTGCAGTCACTGACTGCACATGCCAGCAAGGGGATCCCTAAACCCCTTTGAATGTGCAGGCGGGTTCGTCTGCACTGTCAAAAGACAGAGCGGCTGCGCCGTGCTTTCACATGAATGTGCTGCCCCCTAATCAATATCCAAACTCCAAGAGTTCAGATCCACCCTTCACATATCCTGTCTGTGCTTAGTGGCCACCACTGTGTCCATGGAGAGGAAAGAGAACATTTCAAATCGGCTAAGTCTTACATGGCTGAAACTGAATTTCCATTCGAAAGTAGTTTGTCACTTATCTCCCCACCAGATGTCTACTGTTTTTCGTTCTTTGCTTACTTTTTATCCCTTTTACTTGTTACAAGAGATTCAGAGAAAAGACAGTTCATGTACAAAGCTAATCTCTGTGGCGTTCTCTACCTTTGTCGCTACACATAAATATGACTTTCTCAGATTTCAAAACATTGCCAAAAATCCATTTCCTTTAGCAGACCAGGCTAACACCCCCTTCCTCCTTCAATTATCCTTATTTTCTCTGGCCTTTTATTCAGATGTCGGTTTTCACCCCTTCTTCCTGTAGCCTCTTCACCAAAGCTTTATCACTTTTCTATCAGCATGCATGGCAGGTGGACCCCTTCAGTTAATAATACCACTCACAGAGATGTTTAGTTGTTATCCAGACCGTGGTCCATTTCATCTACGGTGTGTCTGATTTATGGCACTCTGAGGCTACCCCGGGTTGTTGCAATGCTTTATAAAAACAAA
This sequence comes from Lissotriton helveticus, assembly GCF_964261635.1. Lineage (NCBI taxonomy): Eukaryota > Metazoa > Chordata > Amphibia > Caudata > Salamandridae > Lissotriton > Lissotriton helveticus. Next base: position 1,543,255,523 of record NC_136065.1, read on the forward strand.
ACACATAGGAAGAAGGTAAACTAAGATAGCATTATAACACTGATGCCCACCAAATGAGACAAGCAGTCGAGGAGTACCTTGTGGTTGAAAGTGTCGCAATGTGGCCAAGAAGTGTAATCAAGTCAAGATGCAGCATATGACGTCAGCCGCGGCCGGTAGTGGGAGTACCTGCCGGGCGGTGACGTGGGGAGGGGGAGGGGCAGGGTGGGGGGTAGTAATGTATGGATTACGGACCTTAACAGGTAAGAAAACATATAAATAAATAAAGTGAATATTGTTGCGCGCACTGCATCGCATTTGGTGATGCAGTGCGCGCAACGAAATTCGTTTTATTTATTTATATGTTTACTTACCTGTAAAACTCCGTAATCCGTACATTACTACCCCCCACCCTGCCCCTCCCCACGTCACCGCCCGGCAGGTACTCCCACTACCGGTGGTAGTCCTGGATATTGAGTGGTTCTTCTCAGATATTCAGCAGTGCTGATTTTGTGCCTCAGAGGGATCTGAAACTTGATTGAAAGTGGACAAGGCAATTGGATTCAATATATGATGAAATCTGATAATAGACAACGGTTAAAGTGCCACTACCATATAGGGTACGTCTGCGATAGGTCAGTAGTTTGAAAGATTGGCGAAGGTTTCTTTGCAAAAGTGTTAATGTGGCATGTTTGAGGTTATGGCCCCATGGGGAGGGGGCATGGATTAGTCTGGTGGTACAGGGTAAGAGCACAATGAGACACACTTTTGCATTACAAACTTCCCATTAGGGGGAGGATTTCCTTAAGAATATCACAATGTTTTCGTTGTCATCCTCAGTATGTGGCAAGAACTCTTGAAAAGGGATGGCGCAGACAGGTAGAATTAGGTGAGCAGCATTAGGCCAACGGGCGCTTGAAGAAATGCTTTTTTCTCTTAGAGCAGAGATTTTGTTGAGACACAAGACAGTTAGGTTGTCACACAGATCATTTGAGGGTACCAGAAGTCTTGTCATTAGACTACCATCTTCCTAAAGCTTAGAACACATTCTTTGTCTAATTATCTGTCTCCGTAATCCAAGCTTCAAAGTATTCTTTTTTAGGACTGCTACAAGTTGATTTGTAGTCCCAATAATGCACTTTGCAAGAAGTATGTTCCGATAGTAGCTTTTAATAATTTCCTTGTCTTTCCAGTGTTCTGCCTTAACGTTTGATTTTGTGAAGGTTATGTGTGAGTCAGTGGTTTTTCTTCATGGGATAAGCCTTGTAGGAAAAATATGTAGCATACAATATATATTATTTTAATGTACTAGAATTTCCTCAGGTACATTTAACTGGGGTCTGGTTAATCAAGACGTCTGTGTGGGAATTCTGAAGGTTACAGTTTAAGGTTCTGTGGAATGCAGTCTTCTGGGGCAGAAGCTGCATCCCCCACCCCCTTCATCGCCTTGAGGCCCTTTACAGGTGAGTAGTTGTGCTTTACAAACTCGTGATTGAATGACTGAGAAGAAAAATATGTTTTTTCTACAAAACTCATTTTCTTTGGGAATGTTAATTTCACTATGGTTCGACAAAAATAACTGCTGAGCCAATAAGGACGATTAAAGTAATTATGGCAAATATGTAGGGACATTGTCCATCAGAGTGAGTTGGGGAATTGACAAGTTGTGAGAAACCAAAAGTGCCCATGTCTTCAATGATGTTTTGACAGTGTAAATTGGTAGGATCATCTGCCTAAGTATTCATTAATGAGAAGACTATGCCAGCCTATGGCTGTAAAAGCACACTTCAATGTTAGTGAAAGGGCTTTGACAGTGGCATTGCAATGGTCCTTGTGAAAGCCAGGATTTCATGTCCACAGGCAACATGTGAAAGTCACATTAGATCACATTAATCTCTAATGCCTCTTTTTGAACCCTCATCTCCCAATCATTTATGTGTCCTTTTTCCTCTGGCCCATGTTCTCTCTCCCCATCTTCTTGTTTCTTCCCTTGTATCTCTTTCCCTTTGTCTCCTATCTGTAGTGTCATGTGCGTAAGAGCTAGTGGGATCCGCCAGGTCCCTGAAGGACTCTGTAGAATAGTGACCTAAGTGATTAGGTGTGGATAAGAAAATTCATGACCTAGTATGGGAAGGTTACAGTTACACTCTGAAGAATAAAGACATGCAATATCGAGCACAATGTGTGGTGTGATTATTTACATATACCCGAGCTTGGGAGGATACTGCAACTGTCGACGAGATGGGGGACTACGCACACCCTGCAAACTGGAGAACCTATTGTGCTCTCCGGAACAGTTTGCCATGATCCAGCAAATAGCACATGTGCCTCAGTCGAAGTGAAAATCAAAGGTTGGGGTATGTGGCTTCAAAGCATCATTCCAGACACAGTGCCAGGCCTGTGAAGAAAGTGAAGGCCTTACAGAAAGTTTGTTTGTTGTTGGCTAGAAATGTGCTGGTAAAGTCGAGACAAGAGATACTGCGCCACAGCCTAACGCAGACCTGTCATTCATATAGAAGAACAACGTTAAAGGCAGTAACAACCAGGTACAGAGAAGAACCAAAGGCAGTGGTTGCTGAGTGCAAGGAAGTGCTAAAAGTGGAAACCTTTCTGATACAAAGAAATGCTAAAGTCAGTGACAACAAGGTACGGAAAGTGTCACAAGTGGCGACAGTCAGGTGCAAGAGAACACAGTGAGCAGAAGCAGATAAACTCAGAGAAACATTAACAGCGGCAATAGAGAACCATTTTGTAATGGTTTACAAAGCGAAGAAAAGATCAAGTTCGTCATGTCAAGAAAACAAAATCGATGCATGACAGTTCCAGAGACATTCCAACCACACCCACAAGGCCAAGTGGTAACATCAGTTGAGGTCAGAAGAAGATAAACAACGTCATTGATTGTCATCAAATTACTCATATAAACGTTTGTCACTATCATTGTAAAGTGAGAGTGAGGAAGATGTGTATTTGATGTCAATGTCAACCACTGGCCAAGGTGCGCTTGTAGTATTAGTTTCTTGCAAGGAAGAATGCCGGTAGAAGCAAGATCGACAAGTGACAGTGAAAAATTCATTTGAACACTGTGCCAAAATCACACTGAAGGTGAATGGGCGCTCTATACCTTTTATCATAGACAGTGGGGCAGTTATATGATAGAGGCACGCATGTCTAAACCACGTGTACCTCTATCACACAACCCAAACCACGAATGCATCGCAACCACGCATTCCTTTACCACGCATGCCTTTACACACAATTTTGTGGTAAAGGCGTGAATGATAAAGGGTATGCGGGGCTCAAGTCGCCACTACTCTGACCCCACCCGCCCTAAGCTAGAAACCCCCTACCTGCCCCCCGTCCTGAGTCCCAAAAACCTTCCGTGAAAACTGACCATTCCCCTACCACAACACATGTGCTGTCCATAAACCTACTCCAACCCCTTCCACTGCCCATAAACCTAAAACCCTAACCCCTAATTGACATACACTACCCGGCCCCCTCCCTCCCTCTCGCTGTCCCTAAAACTACCCCAACCCCTTCCATTGCCCTTAGGCCTAAAACCCTAACCCCTAATATAAAAAAACAAATTACTCCAACCCCACCCCGAATCCTAAAAACTACTCAGCTCTCCCATAAGCCCTAAAAACTACCCCGACCCCCAGCCATGAAAACTACCCCGACCCCCCCAGCACTGAAAATTACTCCCCCCTCCCACAGGCCTGATAACTTCCCAACCCCCCCAGCCCTGAAAACTGCCCTGAACCACCCCACAGCCCTGAAAACTACTCCAACCCTCCCCCACCCTGAAAGGTACCCTGAGCCCTCAAAGCCCAGCCCCAGTCACCTCACCACGCCCACCGGCTCTCTTCCTAAAGAGGTCTTTCTGCTTCCATCCAGCAGCAGCCAGCAGCTAGACTGCGCACTGCCTTAACCACGCAAGTGGTTAAGGCATATGTGTGGCTACGGCATGCTTCTTTAAGCGTGCGATGTTGGAACACGTGTGGCTGAGGTCCTAGTGTCCTGACTGTATCCCCAGTGGTGCATGTATAAAAATTATGTCACCATAAAAGTACTATAACTGTCTCTAATACCCTGTTTAACTCTGTCGGAAAACAAAGTGCATACGTGGGCTACTTCAACGCCACTGCAAAGTCAAGTTTCATTTATATCAACTGTCAAGCATAAAAGATGGAAGTCCAAGCACCAATTCATGTCCTAATAGGCATTTCGTTGAGTGTATGTTTACTTAGTTTCAGCACTGCTGCTGACTTGGGGCTGATTTCGGTAAACTACTAATGTCAGTGCCTATCATGAGCTAGTGAACCATTTTCCATCCTTGTTTCATGGATAAGGAAGACTTAAGACAATGAAAGTGCAACTTCACATTAATGAGGACATCCATTTGTTTCTCAACAACTTCCTGAATTGTGTTTCATTTACAAGAAGCTGTTGAGTAACTCTGGGCAGAGAACTCCGCTCCGCTGGCGGAGCTTGCGGATATTTGCATGTTCCATGGAGAACGTAAAGTTTATGCAAAACTTCCGACTCCCCAGCGGAGCGGAGTTCAGCCCCAGACCCTCTCGCCTCCACCCCACCTCAATAAATATTTTTTAAATAAAAATGAAAAATAAGGTATATTAAAAACACTTACCTTTATCGCAGCGTCTCCGGGCAGCCATCCTCTTCCTCGCCTGGTCCTGCAGAATCCTTTACATCAGAAGTACTTCATGGTAGGACTGCACATGATATTTTTGTCTCTAAGCTGAATAAACTATATAAATTACTGGTCTGATTCGTGGCTTACGCAAATTAGAACATATTTTCTTTGTTATATGAAGTTTTTGGAGATGTTTTTTGTTTGTTTGCTTTATTCAATGTCCCTGCCTTCTCCTCCAAATATATCTAGTTAGTCAGGGACCTCTTTGTACTTACTGTTCTAAAGCCCTTCATTTGGGGTGTTGGAGTCGCCATCTCTGCGTGAGAGCAGCAGTCCATCATTCACAGGCATAGATCCCACCCTTTCCCATTTGTTACACGTAGCAGTGGATGCAAGCACCATGCACGTGTGTTTCATTGCTTTGTCCTCGGTAATGGTAAGTGATGGAATGCTTATCTTCTGAAATTTACATTGTGCAGAGACCCCTCACCATGCTAACCTCCCCTACTGTGATACCCCAGGCCCTGGCTGCTCTTTGCTGGCACCGTTAGAAGTGGAGCTACAGATTTGTTCCCCCGTGAAATGGATGCAAAAGACGAGCAGGCCAGTGTTCTTGTTCCCTTGTGAAGTTGATCCAAATATCCAAGTCAAGGGCAAAGCAGAGATATGTGCTTACAATAGACAGTTATCTGCTGAATTACATTAAAACTGGACCGATCTTTATGCACTTAACATCAATGCCAAAAACATGGATTGATTAATGAACAATGAGTGTTAAAAACATTAAGACAATGCATGTCAGCGATTTAGTTCCTCTCTTATTTGAAGCTTTACTTACTATTTCCTTACTCAATAATTAGCTATTTAATGTTGTGTTTTTTATGTATTTTTTCCATGCACACTTTGAGCTGTGCAGGTGTTTATGAGGGGCATTGATTGAGAGCTATGATGCTGGCGCTTGAAGAACTCAAGTTTTCAATCTCAGGGGACTCACTAATACCAAGAACTTGGCACAGAAGCTGAAATATGAAAAGACATCTTTACTAAACTTAAATAAGTGAGACTACGTCACACAGAAGCCTTAGCAACTGAATGAGGCAGTCTAAAGAGTACAGAACAGAAAGGCCTTTTATATGCTTAGGGTTACAAACTCAGCACAAAAGTAAGGGGAAGTCCTAGCTTTTGCAAGCATGCAAAATACCTAATATGGACATACAAGATCTGCAAAATATTAGCCAATGGGAAAACATTCAAAACAAGGCATCATGTCACCAGAACGTCCCCCTTAAGTCGTGTTTCTGCCCAACCCATAAGTCAATCAATTACAGCACCTATAGGTCAATCAGTAATGGCAGGACATGTCTGTATGCAGTTAGGCCAGCTAATGTCTGAGATTGGTTTTCAAAACAAGGACAGAGGGGGTTTTCAACACGTTGCAGTCCAAAGGGCAGAAACACTTCATGAATAGAGCAGCCTGTGTAAAGGCAACACAAAATGACGACAAATGTAAGATGGAGTCAAAATTAAAGATCCTCAGCCCCTCCTTTTGCCATTACACAGGCAAATCCTAATTCATTGCTAGGTGAGCATTCTACTCATTTTATAAAAACAGGAATATGTAAGCTATCAGCAGGAATACAAAGAGAACAAAGCATTTAACATTTAGATAACAGAAGAAAGTAATGACCACTATTACAAACAGGATTATCATTTTTTTTTTCACAACCCGAGGCAAAAGCAAATCCTAAAATTATCTAGTAACATTTTTAGGGCTCCTATGTATTTCAGAAACTTCTTATATATTCAGGTGAAACAGTGGCGATCCTTATCAATGCTCTCAGATGAAAAGGGATACTCTTCCACAGAGAATGGACTTTATTCTGCTTTTACTAAACAGGATACTACTTTAAAACAATGCCAGCAAAATAATAAGAATCAGTCTCCTAACACCCATTTTATTCAATCGCACGGAAACCACTTGTGCAACCAACTATGCCCAGAGTCCGTTCAAGCCTCTCTGGCAGGCTTCTATTGTCCATAAAATCTGCTTCTGTTGTTTTCTTCTGCATGGGCCTCTTCATTCAGGCCTTTCATGAAAATGGTGCTTCTCAGTATCCGTTGGAGTGCCCTCCTGGCAAACACTCACAGCTCATCTGAAAGTCTCAATGTCTCAATGCAGTGCACCAATATATTTCCTGTGCTGCAGGCACTACAGATATTGTGCTCTTCGTTAGTCATGGGCACAGATCATCTCATGCAGACCAAAGTACTATTAATCGGGAAAGAGCAACAGACTGTCACACTCAGCAACACTTTCAGGCTCCAACACTCTCATTTCAGTGTCAGAGGATGCTCGGGCTGCTCTTTCATTTAATCATAGGTACCACAATGTAGTGCCTTTTGCCAATCCTGGATCCTCCGGTGCACTTCCTTTCCGTTGGAGCAAAGAAAAGGGGGTGTGTGGCCAAAACTCAGGCCAAGGGGCTCAAGGGACTGCACACTGTCAGAGGTTACCTGCACATGACAGGTGGAAAACTGAAGCCTCAAAACAACATGGATCCTTCTCTTTCGCTCTTTTGCACTGAAACTGGTTCTGTGGCAAAAACAGCTCTTCCTTCTTTTCTGATGTTCAACGCCTTCTGATGAAGCAAGCGCAATACTTTGGAGATACCACTGATGGCACGCTGGCGATCGCTGTCCAGTCTTGATTCATCTGTAGCTGTCACTGATGGGAATTAGGCTACTCAGCGTTCTGCAGGTCATGACTCGATCCCGCAGAACCTAGTGATGTAGGAAATGTAACACAGTTGTTAGTTTCCTTCAATTCAGTACAGAAACAGTTCAGTGTTTTAACAAGGGGATTGCAAGCAAGTGGCCTGCAATCTTCAAAGGAATGGCCATACGCCATGGGATTATTGTGATCTAAAATACACTGTCATTCTCAGAGAATACAAAGACAAAGGCAGTAGGGCAATACAGTGCCTCTAGCCTCTTCAATTGGGTTTCCATGTGAGAGCATATCCTCTACCATCTAAGGGTAGATAGCTACATGGGAATTCTATCTGAATGGATGTCCTCACACATAGTGGCATTGTCTAATGGGGAAAACATTTCTTTTTTCTTTTTCAATGATTATGTCTAGGTTTTCCTAAATTCCTTATCTAGAACACCTCAAAAGAGAAATCACATGATACAGATTATCAGGGACATGTAGATACCTCCCTTTTAATAACTGTGCATCAAGTGCACTATGCAATACAAAGGCTAATGATCAAAATGTGGAAACAAAAGACAAGAACTAGAGAGTCCTGGTATTTCCATAATTTAGAACACATCTGATCCCACCAAAAATTAAAGAAGCAGGAACAAAAGGGTAAAAATCCAAATTAAAATAGTCATTGAAAATTTTTCATGTTCAAAAAAATAAATGTAAGGTATCTCCTATTGAGGTGGGAAACTTGTCTTACTATAGTATTGAGTCAGTTAACCAGTCTATCACGACCCTGACAGTCAGACTGGAAAACATCGAAGTAGGCCTAAAGAAAATTCTTAAAAACCAGTCTGGTCATACAAAAGGGAATTATACATAATATGGGTGTCTCTGGTACATTACTGCAATCTGGAAGTGTGAACCTGAAAAATACAAAAATAATAAAAGGGCTAACTGGTGAAAAGAATATGGAAAAGGAAAATGTGAGTAGGACACAGCTAAAATCCCCAATAACTAGGCATAATGCAACATCAGTCAGGGGAGAAGCGGCAAAAGAAAAATCTATAGGAAGAACAAAAAAAATTACTCGGGTGATAGTCAAGTTTGTGACATAATACCATGAGTATGGGTGATGCACAAAAGTCAAAATAGTACACAAATGTTAACTCTACCGCTGGCCCCTACACCATATACGGTAATCTCAGCTAATGTTCCAGTTCCTTTTTCAGGGAAAAAATGAAAAGTTTAGGTCGCCTTTAGCAAGAGCCACAAATCTATAATTTCATCCTTAGGTCCAATCAAGGAAACATGCCTGTTCCTTAAGGGAAGAGGACAGTATTGTGACTAATTGCAGGTGACACACTTTGATCCTGTATATCTCTTTTATTTTACTTCAATACTATATAGCCAAATTTGACATACACTGGTGAAGTGTTGTCTGTCTGTTTCACAGCACGAAAAATCATATCTGTGAAATTTAGTATCAGCGCAAATTCACCCAACTGTTGTGCAGCGATATACATCGTCATGTAGAACCCTTCACAACACAGGTGAACTTGTAATAGTATCTAAAGCAGCAACATAAAACAAAAACATGCATAAAATAAAAAAACACACACATGCCAAGCCATCAAATATACGCGCTGTATATCAAGCACAAAAAGCATAGAAAACGTACAATAGCATATGCCAATAAGCGGTGATACACAACACCATTGCATGCACTTTATGCACTGTGAACCTGCAGCCCAAAACCCAATATTCGGCCTGCTTAATTTGTCAGGCTTAAAATCGAAATTACACCAAAATTACTTTCTTTTACTTTCCTCACTTTTGACAGCAGATCACCAGTCAGTGGATATCAGCTGTCAAATACAACTTACTGTGTCGCTCCTGACACCCAGGTCCAGCAGGAACAATTCATAAAACGATAAAATGCAAAATCATGAAAAAAATGCACGAACATTTCTTTTCAAAGAAGTCATAATAAAAAACACATCTTTTTTTTCAACATACTGCTGACACTGCACATAACACAAAAATATCAACTGTAACCAACCATCTTTTGTAAACATGCTAAACCACCTTAATTTTGACTGTCCAAAAATAAAACTCTTTCACAGACACTCTGCGTGTCCCGTGCGCCAACCCCCTTTAAGGCCCTGCTATTTTTTCAAGGCTGGTCAGGAATGCACTTCTCAGAGACAAAAGCCCTAATGTAATAGGCTGCAGATGTCGACGTGAAAGCCTCGCAATGTGCAAGCTTTATTTTCTGTTTGTCAGAGAAGCTTTTCTAAGCAGTGATTTCTCCATCTGTTTTCACTTACTTCTAAACCCCCACCTCACTGATCTTAAGGTCAAAATCTGCCTTGCGGGCTCCTCAGCCCTCTCCCTCTACCTCACTCTGTGGCTGAAAAGACAAAAAGCCTTCCTAACTCTTTCTAACCTGCAATAATCAACCCTATTAAAAAAAAAAATTCTCCTTTTTAGGGGCTAAAAAAAATATCTCTATTCTCAGATTATTAAACAACATTTACTGTGAATAATTCACAGAACCTAATAACACACATACCAGTTTTTAGAACAAATGCTTGTTTGCAATGGTACTCATTTCATCAACCTTAAATGGTTGAAGGTCTCAATAGGTCCAGCTAAAGTTAAAACCTTCCACCCTGATATTAAACTCAAACCTCTGCACCGGGCATATTGGCTCACTGAGCCATTTAAAAGCAAACCCAAATGGGAACAACCTGCAATTTTGTATTATACCTAAATGTATGCATTTACTGAAGCCTAAAGCACTTTAAAGCTATTGTAAATGGCAAGAATGCCCAAATTTTACCCAAATTCGACTTTGATATTTGGGGCACTTAAAAATAAATATCCTATAATTGTGATACATATTAATCATCCTCAGAATGTTCTTTACAAATTGCAGAGATTGGACATTAGACATATCTCATGTAAATCCTGAGAAAAATGAGTTTTCACGCCTGCGCCAAGTGAAATTCTATATGCTAATGTCCTCATTATGCAGTATAACATAACTTAAATAAATTATAATGCTAGGAGGTCACAGTATAAGTATTAAGCTTCATGAATAATGAAAAACGAATTTCGAAGCATGTATTTTTAATAATTATTTGCATAATTAATAATTATTTTTAATAAACCCAATCATTTTTGATAATTCCACATATTGAGGTTCTGTAATTCCTCGAATCTGACTTCATTTTTTTTCTGTTCTGTGTCACCATTTTGCGCCCTCCTCCACGCAGGCCTGCAAAGATAGCCTGGCGAACAAGGTGGCCTGGCCTCCCTAGTTCATGTACACATTAACTAGGTTTACTCTGAAATGAACTGTAAGAAACCGACCTCTTCACCCGAAACTGACCTCGCAAAGCCAATTTCCCTGATTGATCTTTATCTGAGATCGCCAATCAATGTTCAGGACATCATTAACTTTTTAGTTTCCTTGCACATGCCTTATCTTGTTCAGCATCAATTACTGTTTCTTTTTTTTTTTTAAATGTTTCTTCATTACATGGGTTAATTATTATTTAGCAACAGAACCAAGAATATGCTTACAGAAATGCTTAAAGAGAGGAAAACCCTTAATTGAAATGTCTTCCTATACTACAAAATAATGAACCTTATGTTTGTAACCTTTTTAAAACAACATTCTGAAATGCAAGATTCACCCGTGCAACTGAGGGCGAAGTCCTGAGATTGGTAAATATTCCTGTTTATTTAGCTTGTCTCTTGTCTCTCAATGTTTGTAACATGAGCACGGTGGCTGTCTATTTAAAACTAAAACTAAGACATTTCAAGTTTCAAAATGCGTGTGCAATACAGCAAAATCCAATGTATTCAGATGATGTGTTTGCCTGTTAATATCTAATACAATGTATCTAAGGAAAATGCTGTAAGTTTTTTTTTTTTTTTGCAAAACACCCAATTTCGTTTTTGGGGGCTTTTTTTATTCCTAGTGAATGTAAATTTTAATTGTATCTTTTACGCATTGTACATGTGCATAAATGCTTACTTCTATAAATTAAATAGCAACATATAGCTATTTTAGCATATCACATGATTCATTTCTAGATTTTTATTTCATTTCTAATTAATATTAAATAACTAACATTTTGCATAACAGACTGAAGACAACAAGAAAGACCACAAACACATATTGAGCTCATTTTAGACATACACAGAAAGGGGTCAAACACTCAGGACACACAATACAGCGCGCTTTAGCCAATTATTTCGTAAATAGCGCCATCGCTATTCACTTACAGAAATCGCACTAATGGGAAAACCACATAGACATTTAAACACATATTTAACCCACATAAATACTCAGGACAGAAACAAAGGACAGCCCACAGACTGTACTTAAACCAAACCATTTGTAAATACTGGTTGTAAGTCATATTTACAAGAAACGTTTCTCAATTGTGTTCCAAAAGACTGCAAAAACAGCCCAACAGACTGATGCATATTCAAGAAGCGAAAATACACTCAATTCACTAGCTTTGGCTAGCAGAACACCAAAAATCGCTTTGCATATCTTCATTAATAAAATTGCACAGAACAAAGGATCCTTGTATGTATTATGTCCATATTTTAATTCCCTGGGGATACAGAATCACCAAGGAAGAAATATTGGTGTATACCTAAACCTATTTAGGTATTCCTTCTAGGAGAGCCGGCGAATTAATTTCACATCACACTATGGTACCGCCAAGAAAAAGCAACACATTCTTCAATGTGAGCTTTGAAAACAGGCATGCCAAAAATACTGCAGAATATGCAAGTATTATAATCAAAGTAGTGCTTAATGTACTTTTCGTACGTGCACTGTTCAACAAAACCAGATAGAGAAAAATCTCCTCATTAGCTGTCTACACAAATTGCAATTTGCATATCAAATCCATACAAATCAAAAGTTGGCCAACACAAATTCCAAAATTCCAAAGCTACAGTAAGCGTTACTAAACTACCTTACTCTTACCAATCAAAAGGTTGTCCAAATTCTAACTGCCAAGTTCTAAATGACCTAACGGTCCTTTTTTAGAATACTCACGCCAAAAAGGTTCTCAGTCAGGAGTGACATCATGTGGAGGATCAAAATCAGGAAGATCAGAAATATACTCGGCTGCAGAGACAAAGAATCCCCAGAATCTCCGTGCACAGAGTACCTTCTTAGTAGAATTCTGTCCTATCCTCCTCAGTAGATTTCAGTCTCCTGACAAGATCACTCCTTCAGAAAGTCACTTCTCTGATGAAGCCCACGTTGGCCGCGCCAATTGAAGAACTCAAGTCTTCAATCTCAGGGGTCTCACTAATACCAAGAACTTGGCACAGAAGCTGAAATATGAAAAGACATCTTTATTAAACTTAAATAAGTGAGACTACGTCACACAGAAGCCTTAGCAACTGAATGAGGCAGTCTAAAGAGTACAGAACACAGAGGCCTTTTATATGCTTAGGGTTACAAACTCAGCACAAAAGTAAGGGGCAGTCCTAGCTTTTGCAAGCATGCAAAATACCTAATATGGACATACAAGATCTGCAAAATATTAGCCAATAGGAAAACATTCAAAACAAGGCATCATGTAACCAGAACGTCCCCCTTAAGTCGTGTTTCTGCCCAACCCATAAGTCAATCAATTACAGCACCTATAGGTCAATCAGTAATGGCAGGACATGTCTGTATGCAGTTAGGCCAGCTAATGTCTGAGATTGGTTTTCAAAACAAGGACAGAGGGGGTTTTCAACACGTTGCAGTCCAAAGGGCAGAGACACTTTATGAATAGAGCAGCCTGTGTAAAGGCAACACAAAATGACGACAAATGTAAGATGGAGTCAAAATTAAAGAACCTCACGCTGACGCTGAAGCCAAAGCACAGTGCCTGTCAGTGGGTTGGCCTCTCTGCATGGGCAACCCAATCATTCTATGGGAAACCTTTATGGAAACCTTTACGGCCGAATTTGCTAATTCATATTCGACTACAGTACATCACCTCCCGTCTTTTGGCCTCACGATCACAGGGAAGATTTCAAGCACCCAGAAATTGGCACTGAAAAATCACAAAAAAATGATAAATAAATCACTAAGGTTGTTGAGAATATGCCCAGGGGAAAACGGTCTTCTCCAACAGCTCCGCAAGCACCAGGCTAATCTTAAAAAACTTAAGTGGGAGATCAAAAGATCCAATCAAGAAGACTTTTGGGCTAAACTTCATCACGACTCTAAGGGAAACAATAGTGCCCGATTTTGGTCCACACTGAACACATTTTTAAATCCAAAACAGGGCGGACTAACATCATATATAACAGACAGCTCCTGGGAATCCTTTTTAGACACTCACTTCAACCAACAGGCTGTTGGAACAAACATGCTTCAGGAGGCCTATCCTTCACAAACAGTAAAACGATATGTAAACGCAGTAATCGAAATCAACGCTGTTATGATTAGGAAACTAATTTTCAAAGGAAGGAAAGACGGAGCACCAGGGCCAAATGGAATTCCCCCAGCCCTCTTCAAACATGATCCGGAATACTGGGCAAAATCTCTGACCCCACTTTTCATGTCGGTCAGCCATTCTGGGTACCTCCCAGCATCATGGAAAGGCTCAATGATATTACCAATATATAAAGCAGGGGATAGAACCTTACCAAAAAAATACCACCTGATAGCCTTACTGGACATTGAGGCAAAATACTTTGCAGGGCTTCTACTGATACAGCTGCGCGAATGGGCAACTAAGTACAATATAATTCCACCCAGCCAAACTGGATTCTGTAGAGACGCTGGAACCACAACAAACCTCCTGGCAATATCACTACTTATTGACAAAGCAAAACTGACCAAACAAACCCTTCACTTTTACTTTGTGGACTTCAAAGCGGCTTTCGACAATGTCAATCAAGCCAATCTTTGGAGAAAATTAGCTCTTTGGGGGATCCCTGCTCCTCTTTTAAACCTCTTGATCGAACTGCATTCTAACATGTGGGTTCAGGTGAAGCTTGGGAACGGTACCCATCTCTCGAGGCGCATACCAACTACAAAAGGCCTCAAGCAGGGGTGCGTTTTAGCGCCAACCCTTTTTAACTTATTCACAGCCGATCTGCCACCTGTTCTAGAAGCTTGCAACATGCATGCCCCCCCGACTAGGGGTCAAGCCTTTCTTTGCATATCCTATGCAGACGATGTGGTCCTGGTTAGTCATACCAAAGAAGGACTACGACATATCATCAACACACTGCATGGATACGCTGAAGAGAACCTTCTCGAAGTAAACATTGACAAAACTAAAGTATTGTCAATAACTGGGAACAAAAAGCCCCACTCTTGGTTCCTTGGAACAAAGGCCATTGCGAACTGCTTAGAATATAAATATCTTGGCGTCATAGTTGATAGGGGAGGCCGTTTCTCAAATCACCTTGAGGCCACAAAGAGGAAAGGCATGCTGATTGCGACAACACTTAGACAACTTAAAACCAAACTGACCGGCCCCACTTTTCTACCATTGCTTCGTGTTGCACAAGTTAAAATTCAGTCATCCATTACCTATGGCAGCGAAGCACTAAGGGGCACAGATGCGAAATTGCTGGACACTATCATTTCAAAAGCATACAGACTCCTCTTAAATTTACCATCTTACACCTCACAAGTCCAGATCCGGTTAGAATTTGGATTAACAAAACAACTGCTAGCAGTTCCTAAAAATGTCTGGGTCCGCTCTTGGAGCAGAGTTGACCCGACGAACTTGTCTGCCTTATTAAGTGGTTCTAACCCCGCCTTACACGGTCTTTCCACCTTGGCTCAGGCTAACATCATTGAACAATGGCTCTCCTCTGCCTGTGAGTCCATTGCCCCTTTGAAGCGATTGACTTCCAAGAGGGAGAAAGATGCCAATTTGTGGTTCACCGATGATCTCAAAACCATCAAATTATCGGTACGCCGTGCTGAGAGGGCCTGGAGGAGAAACTATTGTTCCATCTTAAGAGCTGATTTTACTACCTTATTAGCCCAATATAAGAATGCCATCTTGGCTGCTAAAACAGCCTATTTCTCCTCCAAGATCCTCACAGCCGAGAACCAATCAAAAGAAATCTTCTCGATTGTTCAGAACCTAGCCTTTTCAGAACGCACCTCCCTCAAGCCCTCCCCCTCCCAGGCCCTCTGTCACTCTTTGAATAATTTTTTCATTGATAAAATTGCTGCTATCAAAGCCAACCTTCCTTCACCTTCCCCGCTTTTTGTTGATCCTCAGTGCCCTCCTCCGCAAGGACAACTTAATACTTTGCCTCTTCTGACCAAGGAATCCTTTATATCTTTAATTCCCCTTGTAAAATCTGGCTCTCCCCTTGATACCTGTCCTGCTCACATACTTCGTCACATTTACACCTCTTGTCCCGATCCTCCCCTTCACTTTCTCAACAGTTCCCTTTCTCAGGGGGTTGTTCCTAACCCTTTGAAGTCTGCCATTATTTTACCTATTTTAAAGAAGCCTGGCGTGGACCCTTCGATCCCAGCCAATTATCGCCCCATTTCTCTCCTACCATTTTTGGCTAAGGTGCTCGAGCGCCATGTCACCAGGTCTCTGAGCACCTTTGTGGAAGAGAAGGGGATATTGGCTTCCCGTCAGGCTGGCTTTCGCCCCGCACACTCTACGGAGTCCGTAGTCCTTTCGGTCCTTGACAACCTCAGGGAGGGGAGGGATACCAATCAATTCCAGGCATTGGTCCTCCTCGATCTCTCTGCCGCCTTCGCCACGGTGGATCACACCATCTTACCCTCCCGTGTCGCGGCGGCGGGGATCGGGGGTTCGGCCCTGGTATGGTTATCCTCCTTCCTGAGGGACCGCACCCAGGCAGTCCGCCTGGGTGATTTTTCTGCGGACTTCCGGAAAGTTCAGTGCGGGGTCCCCCAAGGTTCTTCCCTTTCTCCTCTTTTGTTCAACCTTTACATTTCTCCCCTCATTTTTTCTTTACAGCACATGGAGGTCTCCGTATATAATTATGCGGATGACCTCCAACTTGTTTTCAACCTATCTTCTTCTTCTGCCTCCATCTCCAATTTTCAGTCTATTATGATTTTTATTCAGGACTGGATGGATTTCAACCACCTGACACTAAACCCCGATAAGACCGAGTTGATGTTGACTGGTGGTTGTTCCAGTCCCTGGTCTTCACTTTTTTGGCCCCCGTCCCTGGGTCCCCCTCCGGTCCCCTCTACCTCTGTCAAGACCCTAGGCATTAAACTTAACTCTCACCTTACCCTTCACTCCCAGGTTAGTTCTGTGGTTTCTTCTTCCTTTCTCTCTCTCCGTACCATCCGCAAGGTCTCTCGATTTTTCACCTTCGAGGCCTTGAAGCTGATCGTCCTTGCGATGGTCATCTCCCGCCTGGATTATGGCAACGCCCTATATGCAGGTATACCTGCATATAGTCTCAGGCGGTTGCAGATGATTCAAAACCAGGCGGCCCGGTTGGTCTTTAACCTTCCCAAGTCCTCACATGTCACTCCCCTCCTGAAAACCTTACATTGGCTCCCGGTCCGGGAACGTGTCCAGTTCAAGCTTGCGACTATCACCTACCAGGCTCGACTGGGCACGGCCCCTGCTTTCATTTCCTCGGAGATCATCCCATACTTTCCCACTAGGGAGCTCCGATCTTCTTCCCAATTTCTGTCGACAGTTCCCCGGTTTCGCCGGAAAAAGTGGGGGGGTTCAAAATTTGCGACCCTTGCCCCAGCTCTTTGAAATTCATTACCCTTAGAGCTCAGATCCCTAACTCCATATCTCCAGTTTCGAAAGAAACTCAAAACTTTTTTTTTCAGTAAAACCTTTATTTAATCCTCGGTTACTTGTCCTCTCCCCTTGTTCCCTCTGGAGACCTGCTAGTTACAGCGCCATGAAACCGCTGGTGAAAGAGCGCTTTATAAAACTTTTAAACTTAAACTTAAACTTAGCAAGGAGAGGATCGTATATTAAGTGTTGGTACAAAATAAAGAATTCACCTGAGAACACACTTAACCACCAGCTCTGGCAAGATTTGGGCAGCAACTCCAAAACGCCGGGAAAAAAATACCTAGAGTAGTCACTGGCTATTACAGGACTAAAAGAACTATGGGAAACTCTACTACTGCACGTACAATTTAAGCATGTAGTAAATTTATTTATTTATTAAAGTTTTGTATAGCGCTGGCTGGACCCGAGGGTATCAGAGCACTTCACAACAAGTACAAAGGCATCAGAAAGACAGTGAGGACGGAAAACAGGGCAGGGAGCACATGGGCGAAGTAAAGTCTGTACAATAGCAGCAAGAGCGCAAAACAGGGCGGAGAAACATAAGCGAGTCAACCGGCTCTGGGATCGCAGAGATAATGGTCCTTCAAAGTCAAAAGTGGAGTTCTTAGTACGATCCAGAATGCTCAAGGAAGAGGACTTTGAGTAACATCTTGAATTTCGGGAAGGAGGCGGTCATTCTGATATGTGGAGGGATGGCGTTCCAAATCTTGGGAGCATTACCCACAAAGGATTTGCTAGATGTTTTGTGTTTCTGGGATTTCAGAGGAATGAGTAGGAGCGTGTTGGAGCTTCTGAGGTTCCTAGACTGACCGGCCCTTTTGAGCTTGTTGACCAGATATTCTGGTTTGCCTGTATGAAGGGCTTTGTGTGTGAGGCAGGCTGTACGGAAGCTGGCTCGTTGGTCAATAGGGAGCCACTTCAGATCCTTAAGAGCCGGGGAGATGTGCTCGTATTTCTTAGTTCCCGTGACCATTCTTGCTGCGGCGTTTAGGGTAGAGATCAGAGGTCCCTGGTGCGATTTGGCTGTTCCAGTCAGAGTAGCAATGCCATAGTCAATTCTGGAGAGTACCAGAGCCTGAGTGGCCTGTTTCAGGTCTTTCGTGGGGAGGAAGGGTTTCAGTTTGTAGAGATGTTTCAGGTTCAGGAAAGCACTTTTGGCAGTTTTTGAGATGTGTTCTTTCATGTCCAGTTTGGGGTCAAGGGTGATCCCTAGGGATTTTATGGAGTTTGAAGGAACAAGAGGAACATTCAGGGCGTTTAAGGCTTTGAGCCATTCTAGAATTTGGGGGTTTTCATCTTTGTTCGAGATGAGGAGCACTTCTGTTTTTTCTTCATTGAGTTTGAAGTGCTTGGATGAGAGCAAAAGTTGAACTTCAGTAAGTGTGCAGTTCAGTCTGTGGAAGTCTGCGATCGACGTGGTTTCCAGATAGAGTTGTGTGTCGTCCGCGTAGAGGTGGAAGGGGATGTTGGACTTCCTTAGAATTGAAGTGAGGGGCTCCATGTAGATGTTGAAAAGTTGTGGAAAGAGTACTGACCCTTGTGGGACTCCTCTACTGATGGGGAGGGTGTCCGATTCGCAGCT
Source organism: Lissotriton helveticus (assembly GCF_964261635.1). Classification (NCBI taxonomy): domain Eukaryota; kingdom Metazoa; phylum Chordata; class Amphibia; order Caudata; family Salamandridae; genus Lissotriton; species Lissotriton helveticus. The sequence continues at coordinate 1,543,274,275 of NC_136065.1, forward strand.
TTTATTTTTGATTCGTTGTGTGCGGTTGTTGAGAAAGGAGGAGAACCATTTTAGGACAGTCTTTTCCAGACCCGCTCTCTCTTGGAGGACATTGAGTAGCAGGGCATGATCGACTGTGTCAAATGCAGCCGAGAGGTCTAAGAGGATGAGAAGGCTGCATTGGTTGGAGTCGAGCGACATGTGTAGATCGTCCAGGACATTGAGGATTGTGGTTTCTGTACTGCAGCCTTTTCTGAACCCTGATTGGTATGGGTCGAGAAGATTAGTGTTCTCTAGGTGATGGGATAGCTGAGACAGCACACATCTTTCCAGAATTTTAGATAAGAGTGGAAGTTTCGAAACTGGTCTGAAGTTGTTCATGTCCTGGGGGTCAAGGCCAGGTTTTTTAGGAGTGGCGTGACTTGACCTACTTTAAGGCAGTCAGGGATGGATCCCTCGCTCAGAGAGCTGTTGATGATCTTGGCCCAGATTGGGGCTAGAGTGAGTTTCAGGTCTTTGGTCAATCTCAGGGGAAGCTGATCAAGGGAGTGGGACGAGAGTTTGGCGGTTGCTATGAGATTGCTTATCACTTCAACCTGGATAGGCCGGAAGGAGGACCAGCGAGTGGTTGCGGTTGCTGGCCTGATGTGGGAAGTTGCAGAGGGGTGGGAGGGGGGCATAGCACAGAATGATCGTTCAATTTTGGCAATTTTTTCGTTGAAAAAGCTGGCAAAGTCGTCATATTGGGATTTGGACGCCACCATGTTGTCTATCACAGGAATGGAGGTTTGGTTCCTGATGATGTTAAAGAGTTCTTTGGGGCAGTCTTTAGCATTGTCTAGAGCCGAACAGAAGAATGACGACTTTTTGCTCTTGATATGGTTATAGTAGATTTTGCTGGTTGCCTTGAGTTGGTCCCGGTTGGGGGAGGTGGGGTTGGACCTCCAGGTTCTTTCCATGGATCTTAGGTGTCTTCTTTCTTCGTTAATGTCAGTGGAGAACCAAGACCTGGAGGGGATGCTTCTTGGTTTTTTTAGTTTCCGCGGTGCCAGCTGATCTAGGACGAGCTCCAGGTTGGAGTGGTAAAGCGAGGTGAGTTCCGTCGTTGAAAGGAGTTCCGTTGAGTTCAGGAGGAGTGAGCTAAGTCCTTCTTCTAGCTTGTCAGGGGGACTCTCGATAAGTTTCTGACCCACTTGGGGGAGGTTTGAGTAGGTGGGAGGGAAAGAACCGAATGATTGATATGAAAGAGAATGGCGTGATGGTCTGACCAGTCCACCGGGATGATGTGGTCAATTGAAATTGTCTTTTTATCCACGATGATTGCATCAAGGATTGCTCCTCTATGGCGGGTTTCCTCTGTGCATTGCAGGTTCATATCGTGGTCTTGTAGAAGGGAGGTGAGAGATTGGATGAGCGGGTTTTTTGTTATATTCCATCTTAGGTTGAGGTCGCCCAGAATTATTCTGAAGTCGCTGTTGAGAGCGGTTTGAGTGATCAGATCCGTCAGCTAATCGCCAAATTCGGAGGAGTTGCCTGGGGGATGGTAGAGGAGAAGGCATTGAAGTGGAGGGTGGTGAGGGGAATTGAAGTTGACCGAAAGGCATTCAAAGGAGTTGTATATGACGGAGGGGGATTCAGTGATGGAGAGGTCCCTTTTTTGTGAATAATAGCTATTCCGCCACCTTTGTGTACGGGCCTGTCTTTGTGTATAATTGAGAAACCGTGCGGCACCAGCGTGTCTGTGATGGGGATGGTTAGAGTGTTTAGCCATGTTTCAGTGATGAAGGCTACATCCAGGTCATGGGAGAGAATGGTTTAGACTATTTCCGTTGCATGTTTGACGGCGGATCGACAGTTGATGAGCATACAGTTAATTGGGGGATCAGCATTCGAGTTTGGGTTGACAGAAGAAGCTCTGGGTAAGGAGGAGAGAAAGGTTGATGGTCTGGCAGCTTCTCGGAGTGGCGGGTCCCTCCCCATTCCAGTGATGACTTGAATCGAGGAGAAGGGTGAATGGTATAGGGGTTGTGGTTGGGCTGGCTGATTAGGAGGGGTTTCATGAGGGAGCTCACTTCCTGGGGTGAAAGGGAGGGAACAATTCTTCTAGGACTGTCAACTCATGACTCAGTCCTGGGTGTGGTGAGAAGAGGCCGGGAGCCTGGGTGGGGCATGGACCCAATGTGAGGAAGAGAGTCTTTATTCCTACGTGCATAAATAGACTCTCTTTTATAGAGCACAAAGCCACCTTTGCCCATAGGCGCCACGCCTGGATGATTCTGAGCACATATAAATCACCCGGGTTACAGGCTTACTTTGGACTGGGGTATTGCAGGAAATCAAAAGAAGCCTTCCTAAAACACAGGCTAGGAATTCTACCAGCCATACCCCATCTACAACCATGGCTGAGAAGTAACTGTGGGACAATATGCAGGTTATGCGGTGTAGGGAAAGAAGATATCGAACACTTGCTATACTCCTGCTCGAAGCTAAAAGAGAAAAAAGTAGCTCTCTTAAAAACAACTTTTAAGGAATATAGAATGTGCACACGGAGACAAGCAGTCCTTGCATGCTTTGATCCAAGACTTCCGCTACTAAATGGGATGTTGGTAAAAATTTAGAAATTAGTGGTGCTCAAACTATCCAACCAAGATGTCGGTGGCTTAGACAAAAGTAATGAATTATGGACACTCCTCAAACCCTCATTTTATAACTATTGCATTTTCTAACAACTAAGATTTCTCTTTTTAAAAATGTTTTATTGCTCAAACGCGCATTCAAATGTATTTTTGTAATGGTTTTAATTAATCAGAAACATAATAATAATAAGAAATTTTACTTACTTACTCTCTGCAGTACGTTTAAACAATTGGTCAGAATGGTCAAAACATTGAATACAAATTAAAGTGTGATTAAACAGAACAAATAACAGCTCACCACAAATAGAAATGAATTCAAAAACAGAAATTTAATTTCCATATGATACCAGCATAAAATGCGATTGTAATTCAAAGCATGAGCGGTTCTTTCAACATTACTTATTGGTAGTGCTCACAGGTGTAGGAGAAGGAAGATTCAAGGTAGTGATAGTGAGTTGACAGGTGAGGGACAAGGTAAAGGTGTTTGTGACAAGAAATATAATACACAGTATTTACAGATAGACCTTTCCAGTCAAATAGTTCCTATATATATATATATATATATACATTGCTCATATGTGTACTTTCAATCAATACATTTGGTTCTATGAGCATATGGGAGTTTAGTGAGACGGTCTACGTTTAGACCCCTGCGGAGAGGAGGGTGAGTGGTTGCCTCACAACGGGGTCTCCATCAGGACGGTGGAGCACCTAAAAGGGGACAGATAAAATTCAGTACCTGATACTAAAGGGTGGTGAACATGTATAGTGGGGGAAATGACTGAACCTACTTGTGTGCTAGGGAAGACAGCTATCGTTCAATCCAGGTAGGGCTTTGGCAAAGCTCCAGAGTTACTAAAAAGAAGAACATGGCACATGAATGTACATGTCAAACATAAGATTTCTCAAGAAATTAGAAGATCCGTGTGGTGTTCAACAGACAAAGGGGATGGTATCTCCCAATGCTGGCAAAGGTTAATCAGGATGCAAGTCTGAGGGAAAAGAGAGGGATTGAGGCGGGTCAGGGTGGTCTAAAAATATCAAGTACAAATGAAGCGTACGTTCAAGTGAAACATAAGCCGAAAAACAAGTCCATTCTGGACATTCTCACGTTTCCGGTATTAGAGCAATGAAAGCGGTGGGGAAATATGTACATGCCATTATCACTGTCAGCACCGGGGCGCGTATACTGGTCATGTTAAGAAAGGCGCGCTGTGTGCTTAATCCCTGAATAGCCATTACGGGCTTAACGCAATGGAATCGTTGTTGAAATATGTGTTTGCCATTAAAGCTAACAGAACATGGGCACGTTTGCTGAGGATTTAACCCCTTGCATGCTGGTGACGAACCCCAGCCGTCACGCTCCGCGGTGCTCGTGTGCGGATGACGGCTGGGGTTCGTCACGGCCCCGCCCTGTTCGTTTGTTTACCGCACAGCGCCGGAAACGGGCCAGCATCGAAGGGGTTAAAGAAAGGGGCACGCCGTGTGCTGGATCAATAAGTAAACACCATTACGGGCTTTGCGGGCTGGTAATTAGGCCGGCATTACGTTTAAAAATCGGAAACCGGGTCAGGCTCCCACAATGTGAGTGCTCTAAAGCCATGCATCCAAATGCATAAATTCAGTGAATATTCCGTGAAGGTTCACATAGGGTGGTAAATCAAGATTGAATTGCGATCCTAGAGTAATTGAGTCAAAAGCCCAAACGCGGTCTGGTCTTTCAAAAAAAGGGAAAGCGGTATGTGCCTGTCCGTGTCTCTTACCTGCTTGACACGGCTCTGTAGCTCGATGAATGAGCTGCCATCCACTAACTCACGCTAGATGAAGGGAAAAACCACGGCGTGTGTGCACTGCGCAGTGCTGCTGCTCAATGGTTCCTGGGGGCTCGCCATGTCTTCAACCAATGTTTGAACAGGAGGGCGTGTCTCCGTTTATCTTGTGAAGTGATAGGCTCGAAGAGCCGAATAAACACGGGTTGCATTAGTATGGGAGCGAGTATAAAAGGATGTTAACTGTAGGCGAAAAACAGCACTGTGTTGCTTATGTCATATTGGTATGCTAAACTACATGGATGATTAGGGGTCAAGATAGTCCATCTGGTGATCTTAAAAGGGGTGACAAAATATCCCATTCCTGGTGTCCAGGGTACCCATTTTAACTAACAGACCCCATTGATAAAAATTACCGCTTCATCACGCTCTAGCATCACGCGCAGCAGAATACGTGCTGACGTGGGCGCCATACTGGAGGTAGGAAGGGTGGCGGTCTAGTAGCTGGACGCCTCCCGCCCTCCCTGACTACATAAGCAACGCGAGAACGCTCGCCCGCTGACTAATAGCTAGTCTTCTCACCCCTGAGGCGGAAGCCGGGGGCTCTGTATTGTGTTTTAAAATTGTGTGCCTTATTTTTTGTTGACATACTTTGCAACTTGTACCCATTTTAACTAACAGACCCCATTGATAAAAATTACCGCTTCATCACGCTCTAGCATCACGCGCAGCAGAATACGTGCTGACGTGGGCGCCATACTGGAGGTAGGAAGGGTGGCGGTCTAGTAGCTGGACGCCTCCCGCCCTCCCTGACTACATAAGCAACGCGAGAACGCTCGCCCGCTGACTAATAGCTAGTCTTCTCACCCCTGAGGCAGAAGCCGGGGGCTCTGTATTGTGTTTTAAAATTGTGTGCCTTATTTTTTGTTGACATACTTTGCAACTTGTACCCATTTTAACTAACAGACCCCATTGATAAAAATTACCGCTTCATCACGCTCTAGCATCACGCGCAGCAGAATACGTGCTGACGTGGGCGCCATACTGGAGGTAGGAAGGGTGGCGGTCTAGTAGCTGGACGCCTCCCGCCCTCCCTGACTACATAAGCAACGCGAGAACGCTCGCCCGCTGACTAATAGCTAGTCTTCTCACCCCTGAGGCGGAAGCCGGGGGCTCTGTATTGTGTTTTAAAATTGTGTGCCTTATTTTTTGTTGACATACTTTGCAACTTGTACCCATTTTAACTAACAGACCCCATTGATAAAAATTACCGCTTCATCACGCTCTAGCATCACGCGCAGCAGAATACGTGCTGACGTGGGCGCCATACTGGAGGTAGGAAGGGTGGCGGTCTAGTAGCTGGACGCCTCCCGCCCTCCCTGACTACATAAGCAACGCGAGAACGCTCGCCCGCTGACTAATAGCTAGTCTTCTCACCCCTGAGGCAGAAGCCGGGGGCTCTGTATTGTGTTTTAAAATTGTGTGCCTTATTTTTTGTTGACATACTTTGCAACTTGTACCCATTTTAACTAACAGACCCCATTGATAAAAATTACCGCTTCATCACGCTCTAGCATCACGCGCAGCAGAATACGTGCTGACGTGGGCGCCATACTGGAGGTAGGAAGGGTGGCGGTCTAGTAGCTGGACGCCTCCCGCCCTCCCTGACTACATAAGCAACGCGAGAACGCTCGCCCGCTGACTAATAGCTAGTCTCCTCGCCCCTGAGGCGGAAGCCGGGGGCTCTGTATTGTGTTTTAAAATTGTGTGCCTTATTTTTTGTTGACATACTTTGCAACTTGTACCCATTTTAACTAACAGACCCCATTGATAAAAATTACCGCTTCATCACGCTCTAGCATCACGCGCAGCAGAATACGTGCTGACGTGGGCGCCATACTGGAGGTAGGAAGGGTGGCGGTCTAGTAGCTGGACGCCTCCCGCCCTCCCTGACTACATAAGCAACGCGAGAATGCTCGCCCGCTGACTAATAGCTAGTCTTCTCACCCCTGAGGCGGAAGCCGGGGGCTCTGTATTGTGTTTTAAAATTGTGTGCCTTATTTTTTGTTGACATACTTTGCAACTTGTACCCATTTTAACTAACAGACCCCATTGATAAAAATTACCGCTTCATCACGCTCTAGCATCACGCGCAGCAGAATACGTGCTGACGTGGGCGCCATACTGGAGGTAGGAAGGGTGGCGGTCTAGTAGCTGGACGCCTCCCACCCTCCTCAAAACTGGATAAAAACAGACGACCACCCCGTCCGCGCAGCGGGCGGGCGCAGCGGGCGCGCCGGCGGCGCGCCGGAGGCGCGCCAGAGGCAAGCCCGTCTGCGCCCGTCCGCGCCAGACACGCGCCTAGCGCCATACCCCCTGCCCCTTTTAGTACCGAAAGGATCACCTATACCTCTGTTGAAATACGTAAGTGGAATCCAGGACACCTGACGACTTGCACCAAGCACAACCCAGAGGATCTTCATGACCAAATTGAAATTGGCTGTAGGGACTGTACATCTCCCGTACCGCTAATTAATAATAAAGTCAACCATCTGACTGATGGCTCTACTAAACTTACTAATATATCTATCTCCCTTATTAATGCACGCTCCGTGGCTCGGCATAGGCAGGATATAGCCGATTTAATTGTGGACCACGCTATAGATATCCTTTTTGTAACTGAGACATGGATGGATGATTCATCCGAGCCCGACTTACAGGTAGCAGTACCTGACGGCTATAAGGTGTTTAGACGGGACAGACAGGGGGGAAAAAGAGGAGGAGGCTTGGCAATTATTAGCCGTGATATTTTCTCGGTCAGAATTTCCCCAGTGCCATCGCCAGCATGCGAGGCATTACACTTTACCATCAACCTAAACCCTTCACATAACCTTAAAGGAGTGCTCATATATAGACCACCAGGGCCTCGTGCAGAGTTTCTTTCCTCTTTCACTTCTTGGATGGAACCACTAGCCATCGAGGACTCCTTTATGGCACTGGGAGACCTAAATTTTCATTTAGACAAGACGGACGAGGTTGACACTCAAGCTCTTTTAGCGGAATGTCTCACACTGGGTTTAAACCAGCACATAAAGGTACCAACTCATGAAGCTGGACATACCCTGGATGCCATCTTCTCTAACATCAATGAGTTGGAGGTATCCAATATATTGCCGTTGACATGGACAGATCATCATGCCATACTGTGTCATCTACCGATTAAACGGACTAACCCTTTTAAACAGATCTCTTCTCAGAACAAATTTAGAGTGAGGAAGGATATCGATTACGATACCTTCAGGATATCCTTGTCTAACACTCGCCCGGAGATTCAGCCTAATCCTACTGAAGCAGTAGGTCAGTTTCTCAACTGGGTAGGTAACGCGGTTGAAAAGCATGCTCCACTAAAAACCATCTCGAAAAATAGAAAAGTGCCTTCAGCACCGTGGTACTCAGAAACTCTCAGAAAACAAAAACAGATCTGTAGGAACCAGGAAAGAATTTGGCGAAAAACTTATGATAACATAAGTAAGGCCAAGTACAAAAATGAACTTACCACTTACAAAAAAATGATTCAGGAGGAAAAAAAGAATTATTTTGAGCAGCAAATTGAAAAATCAAAAAACTCAAGTCGACAACTGTTTGAAGTAGTCAAGACTTTGTCAGGGAAAGTGGTAGACCTGAGCCCTCCCCAATCACAGGAATTCTGCAATAACTTAGCAGGTTTCTTTTTCTCAAAAGTCAATGACATTTACTCCGATTTTTCGGTTATGTCATCTAACACCAACATACAACTTAAACAATTAAAAAATATCCCGGACTGCTCATTTGCTAAATTCAGGGATGTGACAAATGAAGAGATAAAAGATCTCATGAGACAGGTAAAAACTGGCTCATCTCTAGATCCTTGCCCCCCTAAAATTCTTATTCCGGTAAATGACTTGGTTAGTGAAGTCATCACTCCAATTTGTAACGCCATGTTCCAATCCGGGATTTTCCCGGACAAGTTAAAAAACACACTACTGAAACCCCTCCTCAAAAAGAGTGGTCTAGATAAGACAATCCTCAAAAATTATAGACCTATCGCCAGTTTGCCTTTCCTGGCCAAAATAGTGGAGAAAGTTATGAACAGCCAACTAGCCGAGTATATTGAACATAACAACCTCCTGGACGAGTCCCAGTTCGGATTTCGCAAACTACATGGAACCGAGACCGCTCTTATAAAGGCTGCCGATGACATCAGAACCATCAGGGACCAAGGAGGAACAGCGATACCGGTCCTGCTGGATCTTTCGGCGGCCTTCGACACGGTCAATCATGCTATCTTGATTGACCGTGTCGAAGAAATGGGCATTCGCTCCATGGCCAAAGAGCTTCTGGCCTCTTTTCTGTCGAACAGAACGCAAGCAGTGACCTTGGGCGAATTTCAATCTATCGAGCTCGCCCTTCCATGTGGCGTTCCGCAAGGCTCATCCCTAAGTCCGACACTTTTTAACATCTATGTGTCGGACTTAGCTAGGGTAATCAAGAACTACCGGATGAGCCTTACCTCATACGCCGACGACACCCAATTGGTGATCGCAATTAAGAATGATGGTGAGGAAGTAGCTGCTAGCTTCCAGGAAGGCATGGTGGCCATCAAGGAATGGATGGCTGAGAATTGCTTACGTCTCAATTCAGAGAAAACGGAGGTAATGATCTTTGGAAAACTATCGCCACAATGGTCTAACACATGGTGGCCCACTCCGCTTGGAGCCCCCCCAGAACCTGTGCATAAGGTCAGGAATCTGGGAATTATTTTCGACGATAATCTCAATTTCACCAGCCATGCCAATCAGGTAGCGTCATCTGCCTTTTACAAGCTCAAGATCATCAGAAAAATCCTGCCCTATCTGCCTGAGAGTACAAGGAAAACAGTGGTGAGCTCCTTAGTACTCTCATCACTTGATTATTGCAACGGACTATTTGTAAATGCTCAGGCACGGGTGGTGGCCAAACTGCAGCTTATTCAAAATGCTGCCGCAAGGCTACTATCTGGCATTCCCAGATTTCAGTCCACCAAGCAAGCAATAAGAAACTACCACTGGTTAACGGTGAGAAATCGCATTAGATTCAAGACCTTGTGTCTCACCTTTAAAGCTCTCAAGGGTCATGGCCCAGCATTTCTCAAACAGAAACTCTGCCACTACCTTCCGAAAAGATCTCTTCGATCTGAACAAAGACTTCTACTGGTAGTGCCTCGAACCAGGACGGTTAAATGGGGCGACAGATGCTTCATCAATTCCGCAGCCAAACTTTGGAACATGCTTCCAATGGAAATAAAGTTGGCACCCTCGCTACTCCAATTCAGGAAACTGGTAAAAACTTGGTTATTTGACCAATAACTATTCAGCTCAACATTTCCTAAGGTAGACATTTGCTTAATCAGAGATCGTTAGCTAAGTCATAGCGCCAAGACGCCCACGGGTATATGCTGCGCTTTATAAATTTTTAAAATAAATAAATAAATAAATATAAAATTATAAAAAAGCAAGTTTTTCAGCATTGCTATTTATCTAAGATGTACTGAAAATATAGAAATTATTTGTTATATCACAGAGTGATAGATTTCGTATTGTGTGATAATATTCCAGAGTGATAGATTCCGTATTGTGTGACAATATTTTGCAAACAGATAAACATCAAAAGCATGCATTAATGTACATTACAAAACTGGTCCATGTATGTATAACCTAGATACCAATTCACAAAAGATGACATAGTCACATTCAGTTATACAAATAAGCAAACAATGATATAAGACATGTCTTGTTCAGTTGTGGAAGGTCAAGTATGTCATATTGTGGAGGAATGTGTATTCTGTTAGGCCTGTGTATGTTTAGATCAGAGAAAGTGAGGTTCCGTGAATCCTGAACCCGTTTCATTAAAGGTTATTGTTTCGTTACGAATTTTGTATTAGCGAACCGTAACCAGTTAGTACGGCAAGCATGAGTGTTTTCGTCACATTACACCGATGTATTCTCCACGTATTTAGGTATTCGTTTTGAACCCTTGTGTTCCATTTTGTATACGGCAGCCATTTTGTGGTTGCCCTCACATAGGCCGATGACTTCGGCCGAACGAGTCTTTAGCACACGTACACTGTAGCTGACTTCTGAATGACCCGAGCGAACGACCCTCTTGCCTGAAGCCAAGCTTGCTAGGCCAGTTCCTTTCCCAGTAGCTGATCGAGATTGAGAATCAAGGCACAGAAGATCATAAACCCTTTATTGCACACAACTATGTCTTATCTTACTCACACCTGTCTCTACTCCTTACTCCTCTGGCTGTTTACGATGGGGAGGTGCCCGATTTTATGGTGGGTTTCGATCGACCTGTCTGATGAAGAATGTTGGGTTCGACCAATGATCGATCGTGGGCTGGGCAACTGAAAAGTGGGTTTTTCCATCATGCGATACCTCTGATCTAAAGGCATTTGATTGGACAGTTTGTAAATGTAAGGTATTTGTTTGGAATGTGATTTTTGGCATAAAAAGGATGGCTTGCTTTGTACAAATTGAGCAGTCTCCTAAGAATATACAGTCATTGTACTTCGTGGACCTCTGTTTCTGAATGCAGTTAATAAATTCGATCTTTGACGTCACCAAGAAGATTCCGTGTCTCTGTGTTTTGAAGACAGGTGAACTCGGAGACTTTGGGCGTGTCCCCTGACGCCGCTGGGTCTTAAAGAACCTGGTTCTTCATTTGGCACCCAACGTGGGGCCACTTCAGCGGTACCGGTCCAAGCCTGAAGATCGTGAGGAGCTTCGTGTGAAAATTCTGGAGGAAGGCCAACCACTTCATCGACCTCTGTATGTCGTCGTGGTCCGAAAGTCTTTGCTGCGAGGTTCCCCGCTTTCCGACGGCTACAAAGGACTGCTGCCCTGACTGTCGCCCTGTCTTGGAGCCTTTCATGACTTATAGAGCGAGACGATAGACGGATCTTCTGGCGACGTCATCGATACTTCAGTTAAGTATGAGTGGAGCGTCTCCCAGTCCTTAGTTTTGTTTTTGGGTATCCCTTGGGATCTTTGACTTGAAACTCGTGATCTTTGATTTGGAACTTGCAAGCTCCAAAGCCGAGGGACTTGTGTATTCACAAGACTATCGTGTCTGATATTCCCTTGAAGTTTGAAGCTAGACTAGAGAGCGAAGATGCCTGGTCTTAGCGGACTTGGAAGAATATTTTGTTGTGGTCGTAATAGGGATTCCCGATTGGAGGACTCGTGTCCGGTTCCTCCGATTGGAACTCCAACCTATGAGCTGTATGTGAAACATGGCATGGGCCCCATCACGTATAATGAAGTGTGGGTTAGGTACACAAGAAAGGACGGTGTCCTTAAATGGCCCCAATATGGTAGTTTTGACATGGAAGTTCTAGATAATCTAGAAGTTAGACTTTTTAAGAAGCCCGGCCGGCGATGTTTGACTCTTTCCGCCTATGGCGAAAGGAAGCCAAACAGAAGGAAATTAAATTAGCGAAGAAAAATAAAAGAGAAAAGGGTATCTCGATAATGCAAGCTGCTATACAGTTTAAAGATAATGAAGAAGAACAAGCGAGTGAGCAGTTGCACAGGCAACGTAAAATGGCGATTGATAAATGCTATCCAGTTCTGCCGCCTCTTCAGCAAGATGCGATGAAGGATCTTGTGAAAGATCCTTTGATGTCACATTTGTTGAATTCGCCACCCCCTTATGCTCAGAATGCTACAGAACCTCCGCAACCTTTAGTTGCGCAACCTCCGGTTGTTTTGCCTCTTGCCATTGCACAGCCGCCAGCTCCTCTTCAGTTGGCTCCTACTCCTTTGGTGCAGCCTTCTCAAGGGCTGCCGACTTTGCTACCTGCTCCGCCTTTACTTCCTACGACTCTTCCGCCTGTTCTCGCTGCCTCCTCTGCTACTGCTCCTACATTAACTTTTTCTCAGTCCGCTTTATCTCCTGTCCTGTCAACTTCTCCTTCTGTTCGACAGAGAATGACGGATACTGTTTCTAGTCTTTTGTCTCCCTTCTTTGGGTCATTTAGTACGACCCCTGTTTCAGAGCATAAGCAGTTGCGTAGCCAACTGCCGGATTCCCGAGAGAGGGAAGTATTGGATCATTTAGCGCGTAAATGGGTCACTCGTCCTTTAAGATATGATGTAGAGTCTGTTATGGATGTCTTCCGTCAATGGGAAGCACCGAAGCAGAGATATGTCTTCAATAAGATGTGCACTTTCCTTCGTGAGGAATGGGAAGATGGTGATCTGGAACAGACTCCGCCTGAGTTGTTCCGTGTACAATCCGAATTTACGAAAGGCACGATTGTAGGTCTCGACGTTGAAAGAGCGGTAGTGACACTGCTTTCGTTCAGGAGCGAGTCTCCTTCTCGGTCGTTGTTTGAGCCTGACCCTTCTGTTAGGAGGAAGGTGAGACAGTACCCAATGAGAGAGGTTCCTCCGGTAAGGAAGGAAGCAGTTCAGGCTGATGTAGGTCTTGGTATTTTAGCTGCACCAGCTCATTTCCAACGTGTTTGGGTACATGTTCCGTGGAAACGAGCTGAAGTCTTGGCTCTTAAGCAGACTTTACCTGACCCCCGTAAAAATCCTGCAGGGTATTATAAGGAATTATCACAGACCGCAGACTCATGTGTTATGAATCTAGCTGATATAGACATGTTGTTTGGAAATGTGGTCCCACAACCTTTATGGGGATTGATTCGTCATACTGATCATGCGCCGGAGTTAGGTGATACATGGGTTAATATTAGTGCTGCGGACGGCCGACAAGTTGGTGGGGCTAAACCTGAGCCTGTAGTTGCAGAACTTCCTGGTAGGATCATTACTTACATGAAAACTTTAATGCCTGCTATGCGAGTAAATTGGGAGAAATTGTCTGCGTGTAAGCAGAAGAAAGATGAAACCGTATCGGATTTCTTCACTAGGTTCGAAGAAACGTTTATTGACCATAGTGGTCAAGATATGAGTACCGAGGGTGGTCAACGGTTGTTTGTTAATAAGTTTGTGCATAATTTACTTCCCGAGTTATGTACCAAGTTAAAGGACTCAGAGAGTTCTTGGGCTGTTTCCTCGTCAGCACAGATATTGGCTACTGCACAATATTACGAGAATAGGGATAAGGATGAGAAGGATAGAGCAGACAAGAAGACTAAAGATTTAAAGACGAAGGTTCTTTTACAGCAAGCGTACCGGCCTCGTAATAACCAACGTGATTATCAACAACCTCAGCAGTTTCAGCGAAACTCGCAAAGGTTTGAGCCTTCTCAGTCGCGTTTTCCTGTAGGCCCTAATAAGTGTGCATATTGCAAAGAAGAGGGTCATTTTAAAAATAATTGCCCTGTTTTGTTACAACGTATGAATGGTGTTTCTGGCACAAGAGGTCGTGGTGTTCCACAAGCTTCTAGAGGTAGGGGACGTGGAGGGTTCCCACAGAACGCTCGTTCCTTTCCTCCACAAAATTCAATGAATTGTTTTGATCAGCAGAATAATGCATCTGGTAGGATGACTCAGTACTATGCGGACGACTACTATGTCGAAGGTGAGAATATGGATGATAATGATTGCTAGGACAGCCATGGACAAAGAGAGGGAGTTGTTTCAGTTCCAGTAGATCAGAGTGGACCTTATGTTGAAGTAATTACATCGGGTGTGTCAGAGCCTTTTCTGTTGGATACTGGTGCTACGAAGAGTTCTATTGTGTACTCTAGACTCCCTGGCGCACCTTTGTCTGGCTTAACAAATGTTTCAGTAGGTTTTTCTGGCGCCCCAGTTAAAAAACCGACTTCAGATCCTTTGTCTCTTTCTGTTGGACCTCGTGAATTCGAAGCACCCCTTATTCTGACAACAGGTTGTGGCGAAAACTTGTTGGGATTGGATCTGTTGAAAAGATTGCATGCGACGTTGTATTGTTCTCCTTCGGGAGTGCAACTTACATTGCGTAAGAAAGTGGTCTCCCCGATATATTTGTAGAGAGATCAACTTCCGACAGAATTGTCTTCTCTTCCTGATACTATTTGGGCTACTGGTCCTAATGATGTGGGTATTTTGGAGATACCGCCATATGTTGTGACACTGAAAGCGAACGTTAAAATGCCACGCATTCCTCAATATAGGATCTCTAGTGATGGTGAAAGAGCGTTGCTAGCGATTATCCATGATCTAATTGAGAAAGATGTCATTGAATAAACAAGAGGTAATGTTTGCAACAGCCCTGTTTTACCTGTCTTGAAACGCACTGACTTTTCTCAGCCACCTGTTTACAGGTTTGTGATCGATCTTCGCGAGGTAAATAAGAGTGTAGTTCCACAATTTCCTGTTGTTCCAGATATCACTGCCTTATTGACCACGATTCCAGCTCCGGCCACGTGGTTTTCGGTGATTGATTTGAAGAATGCTTTCTTCAGTATCCCGATTGCCGAGGAGAGTAGGGATATCTTTGGCTTCTCTTTAGGAGGCCGAAGCTTCCGGTTTAAGAGAGCTCCCCAAGGCTATTGTGAAAGCCCTTCTATCTATAGTCAGGCTTTAAAAACACAGCTTGATACGATTGCTTTACCTGATGGCGCAGCTCTTCTCCAGTACGTCGACGATTTGTTAGTTGCTGCCGATACTGAGGAGATTTGTAAGGAAGCTACCTTGTTGTTGTTGCGTCATTTGTCTGACTTCCATCACAAAGTGTCTCTTTTGAAGTTGCAGTATTGTCGACAAGAAGTGACCTACTTAGGTCATCTCTTTTTGAAGGAGGGAAGAAGTTTGACCCCAGAACGAATTCAAGCAATTGCGAAAATGAGTGTGCCGGTTACACAGAGAGATGTGTGTGCTTTCTTGGGTATCACGTCATATTGCAGACAATGGATACCTAATTTTTCTTTGCTGGCTAAACCTCTGGTGGCATTGACTTGTAAAGATACAATGAATCCCCTCCCGTGGTCTGACGACTGTCAGAAAAGTTTTCTGAATTGTGCGATGCATTATGTTCGGCTCCTGTGTTGGGTACTCCCGACTTCAGTAAGCCTTTTACGCTTTATGTCCACGAGAGAGAGGGATGCGCGTTGTCAGTGTTGACGCAATCTTTTCGGGACAAGCAACGCCCATGCGCGTATTTTTCGTCGACCTTGGATCCGGTAGCTAGAGCGTTGCCGAGTTGCTTGAGAGCCACAGCGGCAGCAGCTGTTTCTATTCGACAGTCTGCTAGCTTGGTGATGAATAATACGTTGATTGTAATGGTGCCACATGCAGTGGATACTCTGTTAAACAGGACTAAGACACAGCACTTAACTAGTGCTCGATTGTCAGGTTATGAGTTGACACTCTTAGCGAGTCATGTGCACATAAAGAGATGCAATAAGTTGTATCCAGCTACGTTGCTACCGATTTCAGTAGACACAGATGTTTCTTAACAGCATGATTGTTTTCTCAGGAAAGAAGAGGAAACGAAAGGGAGAATAGATCTCACGGACACTCCTCTTGTGAAGTGTGATGGTACGTTATGAGTGGATGGTTCATGCTTCAAGCTTCCAAATGGTGACACGACTGCGGCATATGCTGTTACGACTTTGCATACGATTGTCGAAGCTGCACGTATCCCACATAATTCAGCTCAAGCAGCCGAGTTGATTGCACTTACGAGAGCGTGTGTGTTATCGAAAGGAAAGAGAGTGACCATATATACCGACAGCCAGTATGCGTTTGGTGTGTTTCATAGCTTTGGACGCTTGTGGAAGGAACGTGGGTTCCTCACGTCTCATGGAACGAAGATCCAGAATGGTCAGTTGGTGAATGAACTTCTTGAGTCACTTACCTTGCCGTTGCAAGTTGCGATTGTGAAATGCAGTGCACACAAGAAAGTTAGCGATGACGTTGGTCGCGGTAATGTGTTTGCCGATGAAGTTGCAAAAGAAAAGGCGAGGGATGTGATGAGTTGAATGTATGTTGCAGGTCCGGCGAGATGGGTTCCGGATAGAGGAATGTGTGAAGATACGATAGAGAGTGTGAAGTCTATTCAAGCTGAAGCTACAGAGAAAGAGTTGAGCGTATGGAGAGAGAGTACGGGTAAATTGGATGCAAATGGTTGCTGGGTTGAGTTGTCAGAGCATCAGCGATGGTTGTTACCCGATGCGTACGTGCTTGCAGTGGTTACGCTGGCGCATGGAATGGCTCATATCAGTACGAAAGGGATTTGTAAGGTGTTGGCTCCAGTATGGCAGAATGCTGGAATTCCTAAGTGTGCAGAGAACATGGTCAAAAATGTTATGGTTTGTCTGACATACAACCCTGGTAAGTCCAACTCCAGCTGGTCATTTTGCACCTCCAACGTATCCGTTTGAGGTTTTGCAGCTAGATTTCATCCACATGGAGAGGTGCAACAATTTGAAATACGTGCTCGTGGTGGTTTGTGCCTTTTCGAGATGGGTAGAAGCATATCCCCTAAAAGATAACACTGACATTCTCCACAGCTAAAGCCCTTGTTAAGGAGTTCTTCCCTAGGTTTGGTTTGCCGAGAATGGTCTGGAGTGACAATGGGAGTGAATTTGTGGGTCAAGTGATGAAGAGAGTGTGCGAAGGGTTAGGTATCCGACAGAAGTTCCACGCTGCAAATCACCCACAATCAGCTGGACTAGTAGAATGCTATAATGGCACTCTTAAGTTAAAACTTGCCAAGATACAGGCGAGTTCTGGTCTTAATTGGCCTGACGCATTGCCATTAGCACTTTTGTCAACTAGGATGACTGTACATTCTCGAGTGGGACTTAGCCCCTATGAAATAATTTTTGGTCGCCCGGCCAACATATGGGGAGTGCCGAGGCCGACGAAATTCAGCGAGATTGAACACCCTGTATTGCTTGACTATCTGTATGATTTGACGGCTAAATTGCGTTTCTTACACCAACAGGTTCATGATACACTGCCTCAAGTTTCTTTTTTTTTTTTTGTCCTCATTTCGCAACAGTTTAAAGTAAGGAGAGTTTCAGGAAACCCCTCTCAACCTCGGGCACCTCTGAGAAAGGGAACCTCATATTTCCATATACTTGACTGGAGAAAGAACCTTGTAACGGAAATGGATTGAGCTAGCCATTTTGGCTTCTCTTACAGGTCTTCCTTAATGTTGTTGCAGAAGCGTAATCATTGGACATTACACCAGTAAGATCAAAGTATATTCTACAATATGGTTACCCTTTATGAAACTCTTCCCAGATGTCCCAAAACTTAAATTTTTTAGAAGTAAGCTTCTTATTTTTATCAAGATTATATACTTTCAGGATTGATGCCAGCCAATCGCTGTGAATCGGTGGGGCTGGATTTATCCATTTTACACAGATCTCTCTCCTTGCCAAGAGTATCAGGATAAAGATTAAATTCTCCTGAGCTCTGGACAAGGGACTTATTACATTTGTACCAGTAATCCCAAAAATAACTAAGTTCATACTTACAGGTAGGTGTCTTCCCAGTACCCCTTCTAAGGTTATACCCACATCTTTCCAGAATTTATCCAAGCTGGGGCATCTCCAGAACATATGTAGGTCGTCAGCCGACTGAAGACCGCATTTCGGACAACTCTTCACCGTCGCTATGTTCATTTTAGATAACCTTTTCGGGGTCCAATAGGCTCTGTGTAAAGTGAGCAAATGATTTCTTTTGAGAGCAGCAGACGTTACAATTGACCAGCATTTGTTCATAGATACTTGCCATAAATTATTTGTATCCAGCGTCGGCAGGTATTTTCCCCAGGTCTTTTCCGGTATTATGAACTCTTCCTCCCCAGCTGTAATTAGGGCCCAGTACCAAAAGGATGTTTCTTTCAAAAATATGTTTCTTGTCTGCATCTTTCTTTCCAGGGAGATGTTACCTTTTCTAGGTTCTTTAAGAGTCTTGCTCCAACTCAGCATCTGGTAATATTTAAACTTCGAAAGAGTGAAACCTGTACTTTGTGATAATATTTCCCATTCAAGAAGTTTGTTTTGAAAGAGAAGCTGTCCCCATTCTGTAATTCCAGCGGATCTTAGAGGAGTCGCTAATATATCCTTTAGGCAGTCTGGTGTCGACTGGGAGTCCCAAATCGGGGCTTTATCGCTATAGAAGGGGATGTTTACTGTAGATCTTACACAGTACCATAATCTAGCTGCTGACTTTAGAACCTTCAATTTGATTTTTTTTTAAAACTTTGGGTGTCCGAATTTATACAAGAAATGATTGGTGTAATTCGTTAAAGTTTGTAGAAATGGGGGGTAATTTTCGTAAGGGCCTAACAATACTCTACTGCTTTTAAATTGGAAGGCTCTGCAGTATTCTAGCAGGTCTGGGCTAGCTATACCTCCCTGGTCTTTCTTTCTTCTCAGTTTATGCCATGCAATTCTTGGTTTCTTTGAGGCCCATATAAAACTAGATAGATCACCCTGCATCTTTTTTATCCTTTCTCTATTGAATTCGAGCGGGATTGCATTGAATATAAAAGTAAATTTTGGTAAAATTGCCATTTTTATGATGTTAGATTTACCCAAGAATGTTAAAGGCAAACCCTTCCATACTTTCAGGAGCTTTTTTACTTCTAGTTCTACCCTATGGAAGTTTATTTGGGTTATTTTGTCGATGTCTTTTACCAAGTCGATTCCCAAATATCTTATTTTCTCATTACAGAAGGATGAAACAAAATTTTCGTTCCAGCTTACAATTTCGGTTTTAGTTTGGTTTATCTGGTATCCAGAAATCCTACCAAAAGATGTTAGTGTCTCTTCCGTTGTTTTAAGGGCCTCTTCTAAATCTGAAGTGAAAATCATAAGATCATCGGCGTATAGTGCTACTTTCTTGTGCCACCCTTGGTAGCAAAATGAAGAGATTGAGGGTAGATTTCTAAGACATTCTGCAATTGGCTCAATATAAAAGTTAAAGAGCAAGGGGGAGAGAGGGCACCCTTGTCGTGTTCCTCTACCTATTTGAATATCATTTGTTAAATTACCATTAATTAGAATCTTGGCTCTTGGAGATTTATAAATGTTGTTTACGGCTTTCACAATGTTATCCCCCAAGTTAAACTTTTTTAAGACCTCACTTAGGTAACACCAATTAACTCTATCAAATGCCTTAGCGGCGTCTACCGTAATTATTGAAAGTGGGATTTTTTCTACAATGGCGATGTCAATTGCCCCGATCAGTTCTTGTGTAAGATCTTGGAGGTGTCTTCCTGCCACAAAGCCCTTTTGATTAGAATTTATTAGAGAGCCCGCTGTTTTCCCCAGCCTTTTAGCCAATATTTGAGTGAAGATCTTATAATCATAGTTTAAGATGGATATTGGACGGTAAGAGTCACATCTTTTCGGGTTTTTGCCTGGTTTCAGGATAATTGAAATGGTAGCATCATTCCATGAATCAGGGATTTTCTCGTTATTTATGAAAATCTTGTTAAATAACCTTGTTAGCTGGGGAGCCAAAATGTCTTTTAGCTTTATATAAAATTCATTAGGAAGGGCATCTGGACCTGCTGCCTTACCTCTTTTTAGTTTCTTTATAGCTTGTTCTACTTCCTCTATTTTTATTTCTCCATTTAAGATATCTTTTTCTTCAGGGGTTAGAGATGGGATATTCTGTGCATCTAGAAATGCAGTTATTTCTTCAATACTAGGATTACAGTCCTCCGTATAAAGGTTCGAGAAGAATCCTGAGAACTCCTCCTTTATTATCTTTTCTTCTGACCCATTTTGAGAGCTGTCTGTTGGAATTATACTATTTATTTTATTTCTTGTTTGGTCGCTTTTAAGCTTCCATGCTAGCATTTTCCCACAACCCTCTCCGTATTCATAGTGGGCAAGTTTACTACATTCCCATCTTTCCTTAATTTTAACTTCTAGCAGTGATGACAGGTTTTCCTTCAGTTTAAGCCTTTCATTCAACATGGTTTGTCTTTGGGGGGGTGGTGTGTCTAACAAGATCTGTCGATCCAATATTTTTATGTTCTCCTCTATTCTCTGAATCTCTTTTTTTGCTTCCCTTGATTTATGTATAGTTAGGCTGCAGATTTTGCCCCTTACTACTGACTTATATGCTTCCCAGACTATTTGGGATGAGGCACTCTCATTATTGATCTGAAAGTATAAGTGAGACTCCTGGGTAAGTTGATCAATTATTGTGGAATCGAGAAGAGCTGAGCGATCTAATGTCCATCTTGGAATCGAGTGGTCAGTAGATATTTTTAATATCATTTGGACCGCTGAATGGTCTGAAAGGTGTGCAGGAAGGTGAGTCACATTATCAATTTTTTCTAGTAATCCCTGATCTACTAAGAAATAATCGATTCTCGATTGGATGCCAAGCTTTTTATTGTTGAAGGTGTATTTATCCTGTTTAGTGCCCTTTTCTTTCCAAACATCCATGAGGCTTAAATCTCTTTTATATATACCCAACCATTCTCTCATTTTTGGCAAGCTATGCTGTTTTCCTCTGGGGTTTCGGTCAGTTTTAGGGTCTTGGATAATGTTAAAATCGCCGCCCAAAATAACCGGGAAATTTACCGAGATTAATTGGGTATATAACGATTGGAGTGGAGTCGGGTCATCTATATTAGGTCCATAGTACCCTGCTAGTATAAAAATGTTGTTGAGTATACTAATCTTAGCCAGGGCCCATCTCCCCTTCAAATCTGTCTCAGATGTTAGAATTCTAGCTTTCAGGGATTTTTTTATGAGGATTACAACACCTTTTGTGACGCATTGTTGGTCGGTACAAACATAATCATCGACCCATTGGACTGTTTTGATTATTTCCTCCCATTCTTTTTTAAGCAGGTGTGTCTCTTGTAGAATTATAATTTCGCTTTCAATAGATTTTAGATATTCGAAAAATTTTCGTCTCCTGCTCTTGGTTCTTAACCCATTAACATTCCAAGAAGTTATTTTTATCTTCTTTATGTTCCTTCCCATCTCTGTCTAATAAGCGGTTGGATTCCATTTATCTCCCTTTGGGTCCTGAATATCTCCTTTCTTGTAAGATGAGGACTTTTTTTAAAAAGAAATTCCCTATTTTGCTCCCATCCCTCATGTGTTCCCCCCCTCCTCCCCCTTCAAAAATATGAAAAACCAATTGTATTTGTGAGTAAACCAAAAGGAAGGAAAAAGAAAGAAGAAGAGGCGAGGGGGCACACTCCCTCCCTGGGAAAGCCTCCCTTTCCTTAGGGCCTTAATATTAGCCCACTTTGAGCCCCGTGCCTCTTTAAAAGAAAAACAACAAAAAGAACTATTTTGAAAATGCAAATAGTTACATTGTTACCATGATCTGCTGCATATTTTTCAGAGTTTAAGATTTAATATGTATGAAGTGTGTGCGAATGCTAACATTCTATGAGTGGGATTGTATTTGGATTTGGTCAAGCATTAGCCCTAGTAGAGAGTCGACTTCTAGAGGATCTCTAATATTGTACATTTTGTTCCTCCACATAATCCTGAGTGAGGCTGGAAATTTCATTTGTACTGTTGCCCTAAGAGATTTTAGTTCAGGCATTTTTTGACCAAGTTCCCACTGTCTATCTTGGGTTACTTTTGCGATGTCGGACCTAACCCTAAAAGACCAGTCATCCCTTGAATAGGTCCCACCTTTTAGAGCTTCAGTCAGAATCCTCTCTTTAAGATTGTAAGATCTGAAGTTTACTAGAATCTTTCTTGGGTTCTTTCTTTCTTTAGATCTCCCGAATGGATTCGCGATGCACCCGCTGGATGTCTTTTTCCAGGTCTAGCGATTTACTCCATGGGAAGTGTTCTTCTATTAGCGAGAGTATACATTTTTTTATATCTGACCCTTCCCGTCCTTCCGGGACATTCAGAAATCTCAAGTTTGACCTTCTGGATTGATTTTCTAATGATTCAAGTTTTTCCTCTATGCTTTTGTCTTTTGTCTTTAAATTTCTGATACCTTGCTCTGCTGCTTCGACTCTCTTAGTTAAGCCCACAGCCTCTGCCTCCACTGTGGAGACTCTCTCATTTAGATCTAAAAGTTTTGAATCTAGTGATTCAAATTTATCATGTAATTTGATTTGGTTTTCTTCCGATATTTTAAATCTGGATGTCATCTCCTCAAACATCTTTACTATTAAGACCTCCATACTATTTTTTGGTTCAGTCTGGTGAACTGTGGAGTTAGAGCTAGTACTGGGTTCAGCGAAGGGAGCAGAATTATTTACCGTGTTGTCCGAGACAGAAGGGGAGCACAGGACTGGACAACTAGGAACAGACACAGACACGGAAGAGTTTACAGTTGTATTTGTTGCTACTGGATTCATCCTCTGGGCAGGAGATATTTTCGATGTTAAGTCCTGTGCCAAGGCTGGATCCGAAGTTCTTTCGTAACCCTGATTTTCTTGTACTCTGCTTACAAGTTCTACCGGGGAGTTATTTCCGTCGTCTGGGTTATTCGAGTCACTCATTGAGGCGTTTGTTAGTACTGATAAGGGGGAACCTTCCATCGCAGGGTTAGATTTTGCTTTGTCCTGTACTTTAAAGAAGGACCTCAAAGATGGTGTTATTTTTACTTTGGAGTTTTTATCTTCTAGTTCCAACTTCCCTTCAAACAGACCCCTTTTATTTAGAGGTTTCCCCTTTTGTATTTTAAGAGCCTTCCGCGAAACTCTTTTTGTAACACGTGGGATTACAGGTGGTTTAAGGACTAGAGGAGTCGTTTTCTTTAGGAATTGTCTGTTCCTAAGGCAGTAGGAAGATTTACCCTGCAAATCACTTTTAGGTTCAGATTGATAGTTAGTTTTAGGGTCTACTGTAAGTTCTTTACCCCCTCTAGGATCAATTTTCTCTGTACAAAAAACACTCTGAGAGCTCGGCAGAGCGCAGGTCTGCGCTAGAGGTACAGGCACAGGTACAGGATCAGGAGAGGATGAAATGCTATCTGAACTTACTTCTTCCCCCTCCACCTTTAGACTTGCAAGTCTCACTATGACAGTATAATGGGTAATATGTTGATTGAGGTATAATACTGGTACTCCTTCTCTCCGGAACCCTGTTGTGGAGTTAAAACAAATCAGCTTGTCAGGACCATTTAAGCCGCTCAAAATTCTTGAGTTAATGTTGTCCGTCTGAGGTATTATTTTATTTGAACTGAACCTGTACAGTTCAGTTAAGACTTCTGAGTGCAGCAAATGCTCTTTTAGCTTGTTACCCCCCCGGATTTTGAAGCTGTTGTAATCCCCCGGGAGATAAACCCTATTGCTAGTCGGTTCAAACCCCCTCGCCTTGCCTCTGACAAAGCTTGATACTCGGCTTACCAGTCTTCTTCCGTGTTGCTGGGCTTGTGCAGCTGCCTTCCACTTGCCGGTATCTGTCACTGTTCGTGTTTCCGCCCCCATGGAGAGCACCGAGTCATCGAGTCATCGATGCAGGAGAACGCCCCCAGTGTGCGAGAGAGAGCCCGGCGCTCCTCGCTCCAGTCTCCGCCTCAGCTGCCCAGGCGGGGGTCCAGGCGGGTGTCTGGGCGCACGGAGAGAGACCAGCACAACCAACCGGCACAAACGAACAAAATCTCACAACGTCAAGTGAGAAGGTGTGGGTTTTTTTTCTCGATTTATTGCCCGTTAGTATCCCTGATATTGTGCTGTGCACGGGAGGGCGAAGGACCTCGAATGCCTCTGTTTCAAAAATCCTCAAACATCCAGAGGAGTCATGCCATCTCGGCTCTTACAACTGCTACAGCGTAGAAAACCCGTAAAACAGCAGAAACGTCCTTTCTGGCTAGTGCAATTTCATTCTCAAGCGTTAGGCACGGAGCTCCCGACCGGTCTCAGTCGCCGGCCGCCATCTTCCCCCGCTGCCAGTTCCGCACTGCCTCAAGTTTCTGACGATCCAGGACATGTCATCAATCCTGGCTCTTGGGTGTTAATCAAGAACTTCCAGCGGACAAAGAACGATCAGCCTCGCTGGATTGGTCCCTACTTGGTACTCTTATCAACGCGATCTGCAGTGCGAGTGCAAGGGAAAAAGAACTGGATCCACGGCGTACATTGTAAGAGGGTTCCTTTGCCTCTGCCGTACGACTGGTGGGTCCAGGAGGGCATTCCTGATTCGGAAACTGACACTGTGCCACGTTTTCTACCTTTTAGTGATGCACGTTTAATTGGGACAAGTTCTGAACGTGAAAGCGACGATCTTCTGCAAGAAGCTCTGCCACCGTCAGTCCGACTGGGCACTACTGAGCCTGAACTCATATTTCGCGACCAGACATTACCTGATAAAGGCCGTTATAATTTACGACCAAGAGTCATGGGACAAATAAAATGACAAAGAGGTTGTGAGGTCAGTGGATCACTGATCCCATCCTTGAGTGCACTCTCGTGTTCCTCTCGCAAAATAGAGGTTCCAAACTGATTGTGAATTGTAAGGTACGCTTTTATTCAGCAAAATAGTTCATAATTCACTTTTCATTTCAAATTTGTTTCATAATTATTTCATTTCTCAACAATTAGACACTGTCCTTCATGTGCATCCAATGCATTTCGGGGCATATCGGCCCCGACATCAGGGAAAGGATACTGAAATACAATCAAAAATAAAGCATGGTAAGGGTGGGGTACATGTGGGGTGAGGTTTTTAAATAAAGTGTGGGCTAGGGCGAGGTGTTTGGGAAAGGTTGAGTGTCCAGTTATGGGGTCACCTTAAACGGACCCGAAACCGTGAGAAAGGTAAAGAAATACTCGGGGTTATGCTTACGTGTGCCCGGTCTCTAATGGTTCATAGTTCTGTGAACAAAAAGTTATCTGCGTAAGTAATCACGGCGTACCATAGTTGGCTCTAATCTAAGGTGCTGTTATTCTATTGGTAAATCGGTTTATCTGTACACTAACCTGGTTATAGGTGGTTGGAGATCGTAGGTGTTCTGTTCAACAACGCCGGTCAGGACGATGACGTCGGCTGCCGCGTTTGATCGCATTTAGTTATTGCGGTCACGTGTTCATGGGTAGTGAAGAAAGATTCACACCCGCTATGGTAATGGTAATGGTGTGGGGTGGTCTGTTTTCTAAGAGGTGTTCTAGGAAGTGAAAACGCGGATTGTTGAGTGTGATTATGTTGGGAAAACATCCCTCACTGGCCATCCGGGTTCAGCTGTAGGGTCGCGGTGTAAAGTCTTGGGAGTGCAAGCCGAAGACACAAGGTCGACGGTTCTGGTTGGTCCTAGGGCGTTCCCTGGACTGACAGGCGCATTCCTTAGCATGGAACACCCAACAGCCGCGAGCAGCACGGTTAGAGGATGGAGTTTTTCAAAATGGAGAGACCTGTTCAGGAAATAAGTTTTAAAAGCAAAATGTGTCGAATAATGAGTAGGAAATGCTTTTTAATATTATGTCTTTTTATGTTACTTAGCTTAATGATGTTTTTAATGGGCTATATTATATTCTCTTTTCAAGTGACGTTTGCACCCACTTCACAACCCATACCTTCTTCTACTGTTTCTTCGCATTCTTTTCATCCTCTGCCGGAACACGAATCCATTAGAAGATTGGAATTCATTAATAACTCCTTTGTTCAGCTTCTGCACCAACACCAACTAGTGGTGAACACGACTAACTGTTGGGTGTGTGGCCTTATGCCTCACACTACTGAAAAAGGTATTCCTTATCTGGTCCTGCCATTCAGCTATAATGGTTCTGTGTGGGCATACAGAACGATGTTCATCTATGCTCGTGAAATTTACCCCCTACGTTCTGTGAAGGAAAATCCAAAGAATAGTGCTCTAGTTAAGGGAATAGTTGATATGATTAGAGGAGTTAGCTCCTATGAGACAATCCCGAGCGATGAGACACTAACGTATATTGGATGGAACGTTACTGGATATGGAGCTAGTCTGAGTGAGACCCAGCGAGCGAAAAGATCCTCTCCGATTTGGATTGTACCCCATCAGGGTCATTACTGTCTGCAAGGAAATGGCAAGAATCCGAGAGCTCAGTTAGGGAAGAGTGTTTGCACTGAGACGTATGTTTTTGCGTACCAGACTTCCCCACCGTTTCTAGCAGCTAAGGGTACCTATTTTGTCTGTTACGATAAAGCGTACACATGGTTGCCCCCTGATTTCTCGGGCACATGTTTTGTCTTGTTCCTGTTGCCTCCTACGTATACAGCTAAGGCAGATTACCACAAGACGAGAGTTTTTAGAGGTGTCTTCAGTAAGGAAGATACCGCAGGACAAGAATTAGGGGATTTCTTGACCGGTTTTCTGCCGTTTTGGGGACCAATGGTTAACAGCAGGAACATACGGCAATTGACGAGAGTGGTTGAGTCCACCGTAGTTGAAACTGCCGGTGCCCTTAGTAACTTGACTGCGGAGCTCCAGTCGGATCGTCTTATGACTCTCCAGAACAGAGTTGCGTTAGACGTCATACTTGCAGATCGAGGTGGGGTATGTAAAGTGATCCAATCGAGCTGCTGTGTTTTCATTCCAGACAATGCTCCGACAGTATACCAGGCCATTTCCAAGTTACATAAGATCTCTGACTCTATACACGTAGATAAGGGAGACTGGTCATTGATGGGATGGTTCTGGGAACTGTTATCCACCTGGGGATGGAAGATTCTGATGGTCATTGGGATAGCTTTAGCGATTCTTTTCCTATTCTGTCTTTGCGTACAGTGCGCTCCAGCTGTATATGGCCTTTGTGCTACTACGTGTGCAAGGAGCCCTGTCCCAAGAGAGGTACTAAATAATAGGATTATGCTTCAGCAACATCTTGATGATCTGATGAATATAGACCTGGACTCAGATTGACGTGAGTGTGGGTAATTGCCTATGTAAGGGCAAAAGGAGGGTCTGAGGTTCCGTGAATCCTGAACCCGTTTCATAAAGGTTATTGTTTCGTTACGAATTTTGTATTAGCGAACCGTAACCAGTTAGTACGGCAAGCATGAGTGTTTTCGTCGCATTACACCGATGTATTCTCCACGTATTTAGGGATTCCTTTTGAACCCTTGGGTTCCATTTTGTATACGGCAGCCATTTTGTGGTTGCCCTCACATAGGCCGATGACTTCGGCCGAACGAGTCTTTAGCACACGTACATATTAGCTGACTTTTGAATGACCCGAGCGAACGACCCTCTTGCCTGAAGCCAAACTTGCTAGGCCAGCTCCTTTCCCAGTAGCTGATCGAGATTGAGAATCAAGGCACAGAAGATCATAAACCCTTTATTGCACATAACTATGTCTTATCTTACTCACACCTGTCTCTACTCCTTACTCTTCTGGCTGTTTACGATGGGGAGGTGCCCGATTTTATGGTGGGTTTCGATCGACCTGTCTGATGAAGAATGTTGGGTTTGACCAATGATCGATCGATCGTGGGCTGGGCAACTAAAAAGTGGGGTTTTCCGTCATGCGATACCTCTGATCTAAAGGCATTTGATTGGACAGTTTGTAAATGTAAGGTATTTGTTTGGAATGTGATTTTTGGCATAAAAAAGATGGCTTGCTTTGTACAAATTGATCAGTCTCCTACAAATATACAGTCATTGTACTTCGTGGACCTCTGTTTCTGACTGCAGTTAATAAATTCGATCTTTGACGTCACCAAGAAGATTCTGTGTCTCTGTGTTTTGAAGAGACTGTGAACTCGGAGACTTTGGGCGTGTCCCCTGATGCCGCTGGGTCTTAAATAACCCGGTTCTTCAAAAGTCCTACTCTGTATGTAGACCAGCCATTTGTGCGTATGTGGAATCTTGTTCATTCAGACCATTTACCACAGTGTCAAGTCTATGCATCCATTTACATTCCCTGGTATTCAGGATTTGGCATAGGTCTCCTCGGCGTTGGCCAAGCGACACCTTCTCTAACACTACCCATTTGATGGATTCAGCGGTGTGTAACGCAGTATTAAAATGTTCCACAAGTGGGGCTCCTGCTGTCTTACACCTAATCCTACTGCAGTGCTGTAGGATTCTTGTCTTTACCTTTTGTCGAGTTTGGCCCACATATAGTTTATTTCACGGGCATTGAATGGAGTAAATCACATTTGCAGAGTTGCAGTTAGTGTGTTCCTGCAGGACAATGGTTTGGTTGTTGTGTTCAAAAGTCTTGGTTTCCATGCACATTGAACAAGCCTTACATTTGGTGCATCTGTAGTGTCCAAGTACTTCTGGTAGATTCCACATTGTTTGGATGGTCTGGTTAGGTGGCAGTTCAAGTAGTGAGAGTACAACTTGGTCCTTAATGTTCCTTGCTTTTTTGAAGGCATGCATGGGAGGTTCCTGTATTTCTATGGTGTCGGAGATCAATCCCCAATGTCCATTTATTATCCGTTTGATCTCGTTGCTCCTGGTACAGTAGGTTGTGACACATATCATTCTATCCATGGAGGAGGTGCGTTGTTTGGGCGTAAGTAGAGTTTCTCTGTCATTGTACCACGCCCTCTTCCTCGCTCTCTTAACAAGCCTCTTAGGGTAGCCCTGTTCCATGAGGCGGTTGATAAGGTCATCTGACTCTCTAAAGAAGTCTTCTTTTAGCGAACAATTTCTCCTGATCTGGAGAAATTGTCCAAATGGGAGGTTCTCAGGGAGTTCTCTTGTATGGTGGTTTGTATATTGCAGTAAGGTATTCCGTTCAGCTGGCTTTCTATACAAGGTGGTATACAGGTGATTCTCCTTGGCCTTGATGCTGTCATTCTATCCATGGAGGAGGTGCGTTGTTTGGGCGTGATTAGAGTTTTTCTGTCATTGTACCACGCCCTCTTCCTCGCTCTCTTAACAAGCCTCTTAGGGTAGCCCCGTTCCACGAGGCGGTTGATAAGGTTATTTGACTCTTTAAAGAAGTCTTCTTTTAGCGAACAATTTCTCCTGATCCAGAGAAATTGTCCGAATGGGAGGTTGTCACTGAGTCCTCTTGTATGGTGGCTTGTATATCGAAGTAAGGTATTCCGTTCAGCTGGTTTTCTAAACAAGGTGGTATAAAGGTGATTCTCCTTGGCCTTGATGCTGATATCCAAAAAGTCGATGGTTCATTTGTCATACTGTAAAGTGAACTTGATGTCAGTAGACCGAGTATTCAGCCACGCAAAAAACTGTGTCAGCTCATTTTCATCTCCCGTCCAGATAAGGAGGACATCGTCTATATATCTTCTCCATTCAGTGATATTGTTCCTGAATGGGTTGTTAGATGGCAATATATTGTTGGGGTGGGCCGAATTTGCGTAATCGCGTTACGCAAATCTCCGCGAAACGGTAAAAAATCTCAGCGAACACGTAGAAATTCTGCGAACACACGGAATTGCTTGTTCGCGATGCTTTTTTCCTGTTCGCAATTGCTGTTTGCTTGCTTGTGGTGAAATATCTTGCAAACACGCATTTTGAGAACGCGTACAAGCAAAACATTTCACGAAGTCGCGGAACGCAGACTTTTGGGCAATTTCGCGTTCTGCAAATTCCGCGAGGGGAACAGAATTTACCACCCAGGCCTAATATATTGGTTGTTTCAAAGTCATCCATATAGAGGATCGCCAGGTCTGGGGCACAAGCCGCCCCTCATATCTATACCTTTGCTGTGTAGGAAGAATTCATTTTGAAAAATAAAAAAGTTTTTAGTCATTGGCACCTCCAATAGGTCAACTATAAATTCGGTAGGGACATTGGTGGGTTTGGGTCTCCTCTCAAGTGCTCTCGTCATAGATTCCAATGTTGGTGCCTGAGGGATACTTGCGTAGAGAGAGAGAGAGACAATGACCATAGTTACCAGTAGTTGTTTGTCTTCTTCAAAGTTCATGTTGTCCACTAGGTTGACTACTTGCATGGTGTCTCGTATGTATGTTGAAGTTGACTCAGCCAGTGGTTTCAAGAAGAAGTCAACGTATTTGCAAAAAGGTTCCAATAGTGATCCACAGCCAGATATGATAGGACGTCCTGGTGGTTTCAGTGGGTCCTTGTGCACCTTGGGTAAGGTGTAAATAGTCGGTGTGCGTGGTTGGTTCACATTCAAAAATTCAAATTCCTTCTGTGACAGGAAGCCTAGTTTTTTGCCTCTTTCGGTGATGCTTCTATTAGTCCTCCGAATTTCCTTAGTAGGGTCCATACTGATGTGGGTGTAGCTGATCCCATCTCTCAATTGCGAGTATATCTCTGCTTTATACTCTTCAACGTCTTGCATCACAATTGCTCCCCCTTTGACTGCTGGTTTAATGACAATCTTTCTGTTGTTCTTCAAGTTGTTCAGGGCTTGCTGTTCACCTTGTGTGAGGTTGTATTTCACATGTTGAATGACCCGCTAATGCTTTGAATTACAATCGCATTTTATGCTGGGATCATATGGAAATTAAATTTCTGTTTTTTAATTCATTTCTATTTGTGGTGAGCTGTTATTTGTTCTGTTTAATCCACACTTTAATTTGTATTCAATGTTTTGACCATTCCGACCAATTGTTTAAACGTACTGCACTTTTGACCCAGGCCGGGTGGTTTTTACTTGGGCATAACCCAGTAAAACTCAACACTCTCTGCAGAGCACACAGGACAATGGTCATGTATTCCTGTTGTAATTGCAATTTCGTGAAAATGTGTGCGAAAGGGGTGCACAGATGGCAAAATATTTACAGGGTAAAAGTAAAGAAATTGCTCAAAATGTGAGTGAGTGCAGTGTATGTTTGGATGTGGTGAAGTGAGGGAGATGCAAGGAAGTGCATTTGGGGAAGAGTGAAAAGAGAGTGCTGAAGAGAAAAGAGAGGGGGTTGAAGATGTGCAGGTCTGGTTTTCAATTTTTTCTCTGGAGAAGGATCCAGCCTAGACCTCATATTTGTCTAATAGGCTTGCCCACATCGCTCACTACATAGCAGTCATACCAACATTTACGCCTCACCACTTTTAAATGTCACCAGCCGCCACTGGTTGCGGTGGTTGTGGGACCTCACAAAGTAATGTCACCATAATATATCAGGTCAAATTTGGTTTAATTAAATCAAACCTTAGCTCAGGACTGGGTAACTGTGGCATAGACCAGTCCGGCTTTACTCGAAGGAAAACAGCATTAAGCATTTCCAAGTACCAAAGTTGTCAATAACCAGGAAACACAACACAACTAAAAGCTCACTGCAACTTATAACAATAGAGTATATATATATATATATTTTTTTTTTTGGTGTCCCGCTTCGTTCCAGAGGGCATTTGAACATCGGAGCTGCTGCTGCCCCAGGAGGGGCTGTGATCTCAGGTGCTGTGCTGGTCAGGAGCTGCAGAGGGGGAAGGGTGCTTATCTGCGCCGCACGTCGCACGGGAATCCAGTGTCCAGGAGTCCGTGCGCCCCACCAGCTGTGCTGCGGCCCGCCCACCCACCCGCAAACACCTCATTACTGCTCGCGGAACCCGCTGGCGCTGGTCCCGCTTTGTTCCAGAGGGCATTTGAAGTTCGGAGCTGCTGCTGCCCCAGGAGGGGCTGTGATCTCGGGTGCTGTGCTGGTCAGGAGCTGCAGAGGGGGAAGGGCGCTTATCTGCACCGCACGTCGCACGGGACTCCAGTGTCCAGGAGTCCATGCGCCCCACCAGCTGTGCTGCGGCCCGCCCACCCGCCCACAAACACCTCATTACTGCTCGCGGAACCCGCTGGCGCGGGCCCCGCTTCGTTCCAGAGGGCATTTGAACATCGGAGCTGCTGCTGCCCCAGGAGGGGCTGTGATCTCGGGTGCTGTGCTGGTCAGGAGCTGCAGCGGGGGAAGGGCGCTTATCTGCGCCGCACGTCGCACGGGACTCCAGTGTCCAGGAGTCCGTGCGCCCCACCAGCTGTGCTGCGGCCCGCCCACGCGCCCACTAGCTGACGCCCTTTCAAACATCGTTATCGACCGCCGCGCGGGACGCGCCGGCAGTAGCCCGGACAAAGGGCGGACAGTCTGTGACAGTCCAGGACAGACAAGGGCAGGGCTGGGCCACCCCTCGTTCATCCGGACTAGCGGACCTCTGGCAATCGTGACTAAGGTACTGCAGGGTGCCGGTTAGGACTGGGGATCACCGTGGCTGCCTATCAAAGTGTTTGAAAGACGAGTGCTTCTTCTTATTACATATAAGATCTTAGATTGTATTGTAAAATGGGCAAAAGAAAGATAGTGGATGGGGGTCATGATTCTACCAACCCAAAGAAATGGAAAAAGGATAAAAAATCCAAAGCACAACATGCTGCATCTAATTGTGTTCTCACAAATATTGAATTGATTGTAGATGAATGTGAGGAGATACTGAAGGGAGCCCCGAGTTTAGAAGAACTAGGTAGTCTAGATGCCATATTAAAGGGTGCTACCCAGAAGAAGAACAAAGTAATTCCGGATATATTTCTAAAAAAGATACCGGTTGTTAGTATCCACGTTGTTGAGATTCATTCCCCCCCCCCATAACCTCAACAATGCCCAATGACATTCAAATAGCACAGGGATCCAACTTGTCTAGCATTGGGGAGGTTCTGCCTGGTTTAACAGAGCTTCCTGACTCAGGGGGGGAAAAGACTGCAGGAGCTGAAGGGATTGTTTGTACCAACAGATATGCCGTCCTAGAAGGGGAGTCTAGAGAGTTGAACGATGTATTGCAACAAGATACTGGCGCAAGTAAGACAAGCGCAGAGAATACCGTAGACTGCCCTAGCTGTCAGAAATTTAAAGGGAGTATTCTAAAGAAAATGACATCTCTAGGAACGGATATTGCACAGATAAAGAATATGTTGATAGATCTAATCAGACAAGGGGCAAAGCAGGCTACAAGTGCCCCCCAGCCATTACCTAAAGCTACAACGTTCAAAACAGCTAACGCACCATCACAATCAGCAATTAACCCTAAAACCATTGGATTGAGAGGCGCTTATGGCGCCCAACAAGCTGTGGAGAAGCCCAAATTGACAAAATCTGCAATGAAGCAAGTCAACCGATTAATAGGCCCCATATTAGTGAAAGGACAGGTGCCCAAAAATACATCCCAAACTGAGGCCATTAGCGCAGCAAGGGGGCGAACCAGTACTCATAAAACCTATGCAGAGACACCCAAGCTGCAGGCTATAAAGAGCAGAGCAAAGCCTGACAGTGGAGGGGGGGGGAAACCAGAGAAACAAATTGGAAGTAGAAAAACCGCCAATAGGGGGTTCTAAAAGTTTTATTGCCCAGAGCACTACAGCTTATACACCCAGTAACACTACCATCTACATGACAGGGGTACCGAGGCTTAGCCCAAATGTATATGAGAGTAGGGATTCTATCTGTAACAAAGCTATTCACTGGCTGCGACATGTGAGAGGGTGCAGGTCAGTTATCAGGGAAGACATGGTTAAAGTTACAAGAATATCCCTATCTACCTCTGGTACAGATTGTATCGAAATCCAGTTGGGCAACAAGGCACTTGCAGAAAATTTAGTGACCCTGGAGTATAGAACTTCCCCCCCCCCGGCATATTCAAATATTCAAATTAGACAGTCCCCTTTATGGTCAAAAGTCAACCCTTATGACGACTCAGAACTCAATAAAATTGATTGACTAGGGAAAGATACGAGATGTCACAATGTACCTCTATCTCATAAATACCTATTAGGAATAACTGAGTATTTTCATAAACCCGCTGAAAGAGATATTGAGCTAGTGGAAGAGACGCTACCTAGTAATAAGTTCTCGGGACTGACAGGAAAGAGCAGATATTTAGAGTATATCCCACTAAGTGTAATGAAAGGGGGGTGCGAGCCCCAAGCTGCTACCAACTGCATGATAGAGAAGGTAAAAACAATTAATTTGGTGTCTTGGAACATAGCGGGTCTCCAAAAAAAACTGGATTGCCCAGAATGGAACCATTTTATTGAAAGATTCGAGATCTGCTTGTTCCAAGAGACATGGAGTTTGATTCCTCTGCATAAAAATGGCTATGCAACTCATTTTATCCCGGCAACCACAATAGGGAGAGGCCGCCCTTCAGGCGGTCTTCACATATGGATTAGTGTGGCACTAAATTGTACTGTCTTGATCCAGCGGCCTATAGGAAATATGTCATAAGCAACGCTACCTAACTCTCTAACCTTCTATATTAAACACTACTCTAACTCATGGACCCATTAATCAAATATGACATATTTTGACCTACTGAATCAGGTGGCCATATTAAACTTATATACAACTTATTTACAATTTATATACATCCGCGGTAAAAGACATCATCATTTGAACAAATCCTAACTATTTAAATGACCACCATGGCGATGGCATCTAGCTAATAGTAACCCACACTTCTGAATAATCAAGACCAGCTTGTTTCCAAAAGATAGATTTTATTAACTAATTTAGATTGTTGTAAATATAATTTTATAAATGAAATTTTATTAGAATCATAGTAAGTATATTTGAAAACATTATAGAAAATTACAGTTTCAAGCAAGAAATCTAAAGTTTAGCATTTCTAAAATCCTAAGTCCCTAGCTAAGTTAAAATAAATGAAAATAAAGTTAAGTCTTTATGAGTTCTTACGTGCTCCAAGCAAAGTCCGTCAGCACGACACCCTCATCTGAAAGTTGAAAAGCAGCAGCCAGCCCTAACCATAGGGCACGGATTTGTATACCTTTCTACGCTAGCTAATCTAAGTAAAGGAAAATTTTCTGCAAAAGTCGATGTCCCATTGGTCCGAAAGTGACAAGTGACATGTCACCCCATATTTCAAAACTTCCATTCTGTCATATTCTTTGAGACCATTGTCTTTATTGTACGTGTTCCAAAGCTTCCTTAGTTTGCAACAAATTTGAACAAGAGTTCTCACTGGCTTCATTTTACTTCCTCGGATGCCAAGTTATCAAAATGTTCTTTCTGCCGGTTTCTGACCTTGGCCATGTCCGACAAAAATAATGACAGCGCTTCTCCTTTGTTAAGTGAATGTAACTTTCATGGAAAACTTTAGGATGGACATCGTGCTTCAGGCAGAAATTGAATTCATCTTTTTGCAAACTCGAGCAAACTAGGCCCAAAAGCAGGCAACTTATTTTTCTAGTATAAAACAAACACAAGAAAAGTATTAATGAAAGAAATATTATTTTATTCTGTTTCCACCCTTAGTTTACTAATTAATTAACCCACCCTATTAGTCTAGTGTTACCTAGCAAGAAGCAAACAAATAAAGCAGCATTTTATATCTACCAGTCTTCATGAATCCATGAAATCTTATATGCACCTATAATAGTAGAAATAACATCACACAGACAAGGGAAGCAAAACAAGCGCATACCACTTTTAAATCTGCTGCCGTTAGTAATGACAAAATTGAAAACGACAAAATTAATTTATTATTTTTGCACAAACAAAAGATGCAACAATAATGCACGTTTATAAGCACACATGTTAATAACCCCATGTGTAAAGTTTAATCTAAGTTGAGTTAGCATAACACATCACAAATCATTAATATTATTAATTTATATTATGGAAGTGTGACTTCACGAGTTTAAACAAAATTTTATTTTCTATCTCGCTTCATCAACTCCCTCATCTGGTGATTAACAAATCACCACACCACCACCCAAAATTTGGAAAATTTAGATTACTAGGAAAATGATTCAAATTCATTTGAGTTAGTATTTCTAGAAATTTGTTTCTGCAAAATCCTTGCAATTGTCATACTGTGCTCTGTGTAATTCTTGTAACTCGATTTCCCTTTCTTCTTCTTTTTTAATTTTATAAATTCTTCTCTTTTCTTTCATTTGTTTCTTTCTCTTATGCAACAAACAACCAATTTTCGTCAGAACAGATATGAATATTATCACAATCAAAGGTGCCAAAATCTTGCCAAGAATTGAACTTCCAATATCATGGAACCACTTTTTTATAGTTTGAAATCTCTTTGAAAGCCTTTCTGAAAAATCTTCTTCTTCCAACGGAATTATCTCTGAATGCATTTCAGTAATATTCTTAATATACATCTCAATGTTCTTACTCTCTTCAGGAATGTAAGTGCAACAATGTTGCACATGTAAAATGCCGCAGACTCCTCCCTCTTCTGCAAGGAGTATGTCTAAAGCAAGGCGATCTTGAATCACCATGGATCTAATTGCAATGACCTCAACATTCACTAATTGGAAACCATCAGCTGTATCTGTTGACAATCTGTCAACAATTGTGGACAATTTTCTAATTCTCCCTGCATTCAGGGTTATACCTACTAAAGGTATCACTGCTTCAAAAATATCTCCCAAAATTTCTGTAAAAGTTTCTCTTTTAGCCCTATTTACATAATTATTAATTTTGAACAAACCTTCTGTATTTCTATCAACATGAAAGATTTTAGGGAAAACAATCCCAACATAACAAGTCCCATACGAATGGTCAGGAAGGTTGTAGTAAGCTTTATCACCACAAACAAAATAAATGCCAGGGAAAATTGGATCTTTTCAACCTTTGAATCCCCAACCTCCCAAAATCTGATATGTATCTTCACAATTGCTCGCACCCACAAAGTAATTATCAAAAAGTGTATTGTCTCTTCTAATGCAAAGCTTACCACTAATTGGTTTGTCTATGTGAATTGCAGCGTTATCAAGCGTTTTACCATTTAACTTCTCATCCTCTTTTTGCCAGAACCTAGACTTAGTCTGCTTGACTATTTCATTTCTCTTGTAAATTGCTCTCCTCTCCTCAACTAGGTTCAAAAATTTCTTTCCTTCAGCACTTAATTTGTAGGTTAGATTGTTTTTGTAAGCATACTCATATGTGAGCTCATTAGTAACAAGGAAAAATTCCCTCATCTGTTTAGCCTTTTTATGCTTATTCAAAGTAGCCTCTATTTTTAAATTAGCAAAAATTTCATCATAATTCGAATAATAATATTCTAAGCGTCCAGTTTGATAGAACAGACTAGCTAACACACTACATGTTACACCATATGTAAGAGGAAGCATATTGTATGTCACTCCCTCAGAAACAGAAGCAGGTAATTTAACACAAACATAACAATCTTTAGCATTCATTACTTTGACATATTCACTCAAAAGCCTTGTAAATGTATTGCTTGAAAAATCACTAATAGATTTGTCCTGATGAATGTCAGGTTGATGATCAATAACTTTGCCTATTATACTATGTTTATTTTGACTAACTGAAGCTTTGCTTGTCATATTTACTTTGTGAGAATCTTTGTTAATTTCAAAAGGAATAACAACAGCTAAAATTAACCAGAGCAGAATCAAAATGAGCACACACACCAGAGTCATCCTACAGCATCTCTTAAAAATGGAACACCTTGAAGTACTCTGTTCCATGACGTAAGGCATCTTTTATTATCTTTGCCTTAAAAGAAAACAAAAAATTAATTTAAAAACGATCTAATCAATTAATTATTATTTACACCCCCCTTTTTAAAATAATTTTGTTTTCTTTCAAAACCCTAACAGTGTTTCTTCGACCTTATGTCACAAACAATTTTTCTCAGCTAAACAAAATTTCTTCGACCTTATGTCACCTAACAAGATTTCTTCGGCCTTTTGCCAAAAATAAAGAACTCAAAGATCCAAATTAAAATCTCTATACTTCAATCATTGTCGCTAATCTCTTCAATTTCTTCTTCTTCTTGGCTGCTATCGTAAATATCAATAACAGGTGGAATCACTAGATAAGACCACTCAGGAGATTTATATTTTTGATTTGGCTTTATAATCCTCCTTGTCTTTCTTGTCACTACTTCAATTTTTCTTCCAACTCCAACTTCCTTTTCACAATCCTTTTGACTACTTATTTCTTCCACCTGCTCCTTTGGTTTTTTGATTAATCTGACTCTCAATCTTCCACCTGGCCAGAAATCTGTTTTTCTCAAGAATTTTCTTTTTGGTTCAGAAACATTTACTTCTGACTTCCAGGATCTCTTCTTTACACTTCTACTTTCACCATCCACGTCACTTTCTCCAGAATCGTAATCTGAAACTTCAATGATTGACTCAGGAATTTTTCTATTCGGCAGTTTCACTCTGTCAGGAACTATGCTTTGTCTTCCATCACTGGTACTCAGTAATTCGTCCTCCTCCTCTTCTTCAATTACCTCCAACTTCCCAGTTTCTGGTTTTCCGTTCCTTGCTTCAGAGCTTGATTTCTGCTTTTCGATACTCTCCTGGTCAGAAATTTCAATTGGTTCAGCTTCTCTGTCTTCAATAGATTTTACTCCATTTATCTTCTTAACTGAATCTTTAGTTATCTTCCCTTTTAATAGATTCTCTTCTTCTCCAGAATCTATTTCAATAATTTCCAACTCTTTTCTTTTCAACTCTTCATTCACAGGTACATGTTCCAGATGTCGACTTCCCTGTCGATCTTCAGAATCTGGATTTGTTTCCCTTTCTACTTCGGAATCAGAATCTTCCGTAGTATCACTCTCATCATCAGAATTTTCAGGAGTAGGCACTGGAATAGTATGACTAGGATGGATCCACCTTTTCAATCCTTTGCACTTTACTGCATTTGTAGTGACCAGAATAATTTGTCTAGGCTTCGGCCACCTAGGAACCAGACAATTTCTTCTTCGATGTACTTTTGTTCTGACCCAATCACCAGGTTTCAAATCATGAGTCTGAACTTTCTCATTTGATTGTGCTTCAGTTCCCACCTGATTAGACACAGAAGTTACTATATCAGATAACCTCTTACAGTAATCCAAAATAGCACTGTCATTTATACTTAACAATTTGCCTACAGGTACAAAAGCCTGTCTCATGACTCTTCCCATGAGAATTTCATGAGGACTCAAACCTGTCTTTTTATCAGGTGTACTTCTTAATGACATTAAGACAAGTGGAAGAGCATCAGTCCACTTTACACCAGTTTCTAAACACATTTTTCCAATCCTGTTTTTTATTGTTCCATTAATCTGTTCTACCACCCCAGATGCCTCTGGTCTGTATGCACAGTGTATCTTCTGCTCAATATTCAATGCCTCACATATTAGTTTCATAAGTTTGTTATCAAAATGGCTTCCTCCATCACTCTCAATAGTGACTGGAAAACCGTACCTTGGGATAATTTCTCTGAGCAGCAGTTTTGCCACAGTAATTGAATCACAATGTCGTGTAGGAAAAGCTTCTACCCATCTTGAAAACAAACAAACAATCACAAGGACATATTTCAAACAATTGTGTAGAGGCATCTCAATGAAATCCATCTGCAACCTGGTAAAAGGACCACCCTCTCGACCAATTACCCCTGTCCCTACAACTGATTTTCTGTTTGGGTTCATTTGTTGGCATGATAAACACCTTTGACAAAAAGATTCTGC
The DNA here is from genome assembly GCF_964261635.1 of Lissotriton helveticus. Classification (NCBI taxonomy): domain Eukaryota; kingdom Metazoa; phylum Chordata; class Amphibia; order Caudata; family Salamandridae; genus Lissotriton; species Lissotriton helveticus. The sequence continues at coordinate 1,543,313,893 of NC_136065.1, forward strand.
AATAGTTCTGAATTTTGTGTTAAACCAAGTCTCTCGAAAAAGTCTGATCATAGCATCTCTTCCAAGGTGAGCTGGACCATGATATAATCTAGCCATGTCAGCAAACAAACAATTTGGTAAAACTATTCTACCATCTTTGTAAGTCCACACTCCATCCTCATCACGTGGTCTACATTCTGCTCTCAACCATAAATCTTTTTCCTCATCATCTGCTTCATTTTGTAAGTCTCTGATTTCCTGCCATGTCTCTACTGTTGTTGTTAGCATCAATGAATTTGAATCACATTCTTTACTTTTTTCCCGATTGTATGCGCGACAATTTTTCGCACAATATTTAGCAGTTTCATCTGCATAGGCATTGCCTTTTGAAATATAATCCACTCCTTTTGTATGTGCTGCGCACTTTACAATTGCAATCTCTTTAGGCAATTGTATACCATCAATTAATCTTTTAATAAAAACTGCATTTTTAATTGGTGACCCTGCTGAAGTTAAATAGCTCCTCTGGGACCAGAGCTGTCCATAATCATGCACAACTCCGTACCCATATTGACTATCAGTAATGATGGTAACTCTTTTATCCTTTGATATTTCACAAGCACGAATCAAAGCAATTAATTCAGCCACTTGTGCTGAACGAATTCCTTCAAGACATGATGCTTCTTCAACATCTGCAACTGTACAAACTGAGTACGCTGCCTTCAAAACGCCTCCTTCTGTCCTCAGACAGGAGCCATCCACAAAGTAGACGACATCTGATTCAGGCAAAGGTACATCTTTAATATCCTGCCTCGGTTTGGTGCAAAATTCCATGACATCCAAACACTCATGTTCCACTTCATTCTCATCAACAATTTCTGAATCAGGTAATAAAGTAGATGGATTTAAATTCAAGCATCTTGAAATGGAAACATTGTCTGCTCCTAGAATGATTTTCTCATATTTTGTCAACCTGCTGCTGGTTAAATGTTGAGTTTTACCTCTTGTCAGCAATATTTCAACTGAATGAGGCACAAAAACTTTCACAGGAAATCCCATTATGATTCCTTCACTCTGTTCAAGACTAACACTAGTAGCTGCAACTGCTTTTAAACAACCTGGTAAGGCTTTAGCTACAGGATCAAGAACTGCAGAGAAATATGCAATGGGTTTCTTCAAATTCCCATGTCTCTGAATTAACACAGACAATGCACATCCTTCTCTTTCACTACAATACAGTTCAAAACCTTTCTCATAATTTGGCATGCCTAAAGCCGGAGCTTGACATAAGCTCTTTTTCAAATTCTCAAAACACTCCAATTCAGCTTCATTAAGAATAATTGGATCTTTTACATCAGACTTAGTAAGTCTCTGTAGTGGTTTTGCAATTACTGAAAATCCACTTATCCATTGTCGAAAGTAGCCAACCATTCCCAAAAACATCCTAACTTGTCTCTGTGTTCTTGGTGGCTGCATTGCTTGAATCATTTTTATTCTCTCAACTGTCACCTGTCTCTTCCCTTTAGCAATTCTATGACCAAGATATTTCACTTCTTGTTTACAAAACTGCAATTTTGCTGGAGACACTTTATGTCCCTCATCTGCAAGATGGTTCAGAAGTATTATGGTGTCTGTCACACAATTTTCTCTTGTTTTAGCAGCAATCAACAAGTCGTCAATATACTGCACCAACGTTGACCTGCCAGGTAATTCTAAATCTTCCAAAGATCTTTTTAACAGCTCATTAAAGATTGAAGGACTCTCTGTATACCCCTGAGGAATTCTACACCATGCGAGGGTCCTACTCTGGAATCTGAAAGCAAAAATTTCCTGACTCTCTGGATGTAAAGGAACAGTAAAGAACGCATTGCAAAGATCAATGACAGTGTACCATTCAGCATCATGTGGAATCTGATACAAAATAACTGCTGGGTTTGGAACTACAGGACAACATGGAACTACAATTTGATTAATTTTCCTGAAATCTTGAACGATTCTGTACGTTCCATTCGATTTCTTAATTCCCATGATCGGTGAATTACAAGGACCACTCCCAATTTCCTTTAAAACACCTTGTTTAATGAATTTTTCAATCACAGGTATAACTCCCTCAATTGTCTCTGCTTTCATCTTGTATTGAGGAATATTAGGAAATTCTATTCCCTGCTTCAATGTAATTTTGACTGGATCGACATGTTTCATCAGACCCATCTCATTTCCAGTCAAATCCCAAATTTCAGATTTTACTGTATTTTTGAGTTCTTCTGGCAGAATTTCTTTTTCAAATGTGGGAAACAATTTTGATTCCTCTGATTCCATCAACATCATTGTCATTCTGTACAAGCCATCCTCTTCTATTGTTTGTAATTCAACCCCATCAGGAGAACAATATACTCTGCAATTCATTTTGCACAATATATCTCTGCCCAATAAATTTACTGGACTACTATTACAAACCACAAACCTGTGTTTGTCTTTAAAATTTCCAATTTCAACAGGTACCGGGTCAGTTAGATCAGTCCTGATCTGTTGATTACTTACTCCGACAACTTGGATGGTTTCCCCAGAGAGAGGTAGGTTTTCAATTTCTACTGATCTAACAGTAGAACGGGTAGCACCAGTGTCCACTAGAAAAGTGATGTCTACATCATTAACTTTCCCGTTTACAAAAGGACCAGACTGGTCAACCTCAAGAGTGGCTCCAATAACACACTCTTCCCCCTCTCTCGGGCACCGTCAGAAATAATCATCAGAGTCACTTCCCTGTCCTTCAGTTAACAAAAACTGTTGTGAAGCATTTTGCACAGTTTGCCTTTGGGATTTTATTACCTGTTCATCTCCTTGAAATCCCACACCAGAATTATATTTTTGTATTCCCCCACAATTAGGAAAGGGAGGTTGTGGCAACTGATTCTGCTGGTGATTCACCTGATGCTGCAGCTGTCGCTGAAGATTTAACTCATTAATACTCTGTTGTAACTGTAGCTGTCGCTGCAGATCAACATCATTCTGCATCTGTGGATTTAACAATGGATTTTTTAAATTTCTAGGTGGTTTCTTACATTCAACTCTCCAGTGTCCAATCTCGCCACAATTAAAACAAGGCAATTTTTGTTTCATTTCTTCGATCTTAGGATTAAATTTTCTAATAATATTATTACCCTTAAATTTTCCTTGACCATGATTTGAATTTGCAGTCTGAACAAAATTTGTGTTTTTATTTCCAATATTAGCAATCTGTTGTTCAGCTACTTTCACTTGAGCCCACATTGCCTTTTCCTTGAGCTTCTTCTGTCTCACTTCTAATTCATCACTACAGTATTTAGCTTTCCTTAAAATGTCATCAACAGAAAGTGCTTGCCATCCGACAATACTATTCCTAATCATATCAGCAATTTCTGGTTTCAGTCCATAAACAAATCTGTAGACGAAATGACTCATGTCTTTTTCATCTAGTTTTTCATAGCCACTGTATTGTTTAAAAATCAACAGTAACCTTTCGTAAAATGAATGAACTGATTCCTTTGGTTCTTGGTTTGTTCTTTTTATTTTAACCCAATCAACCTCTTTAGGTGGAATTTTTTCTTTTAACCAGTAAATCACTTTTTCATAAAAATCCATAACAATTGGATTAGGAGCACCTGTTTCTTTTATTCGTTCAGGTTCTACTTTTGGCCAACTTATGGATATTTTGCATTCTGTCCAAAGATCCGATGGGACAACTATGTCAAAAAATCCATCCAGATCAATCCACAGAACTTTTGAGACTTTGATAAACCTGTCTACCTGTCTATACCACTCAACAGGTTTTTCTCTCAGCCTCGGAAAATCATTTGTAAACAGTAGTATGTCCTGTCTTGACCATGGGACATGAACATACCCTCCACCTGCAATCTCTCTCATTGGAAATTGTTTTGACAATTTTTCTAACTTCTCATCTTCCTTCTTTCTTGTCCATTTAACTCTCCACTTACTCAACTCTCCCAGTTTTTTAATATAAACAATCAAATCTTTTATATGCATTATTCTTCCCATTGAGTTTAAGTTCTCAATGTCGTTTTCTGAAAAGTCTAATCTGTAATGTTTTGCAAAATTCTTTTGCCTGCTTAAATCAATTTCAAGTTCTGCTGCCAGTTCATCTAACTGATCATATTTGTTTTTCGTTTTCCACTGGATACTCTTACAAATGAACAGAAGTTCATCATCTCGATAAAATTTTAAACTGTCAGGACCTATTGTACCAATTATTAATTCTTCCAAATTTGCTTTTAATTTTGCAACATCAAGCTTAGGTTTAGTCACTCTGACTTCGGAACACTCAGCATCAGATTCTGCACCCATCGGTGATTTAGGAAATGAATCCTCATTAAAAGTTAGATTAGGCATTCTTGTTTTTGAAGAATTAATTTTAGAAATGTCTGAATAACAATTTTCGGCAACCCTTTGAATTTCTGCATTTAAAGGAATAGTTAAACCTGGCTTATTAATTTCTCTTTGTTCAAAGACAGGCTGAACAGGACCAATCGTTACTGGAACTGTTACAGCTTCCATGCTTTTTGTTATTTGTCGAATTAATTCTTCTTTTGATCGTAAATACTCAGAAGAATTCTCAGCTTCCACATTTCTAACTTCTCTCACATAATTTTTTGGAGCTTCCCTTTCTCTTGGAATTAATGAAAAATGTCTACCTTCAATACAGACATCCGCATTTGTTTCAGTTTCAATTTTTCTTGGAGTTTCAAAAGATTCAGAATTATTTGGATAAATCTTAGAAGAATCAATAACTGGAGGTGCACTCGGTGTGATTTCTGTAGAAACCATCGGAGTAGACCATGACCTAGGAGGTCTCAAAGGCTCATTTCTTTTATTGGAAGTATAAATTTCTTCTAAAACTGTATCTTCAGTTTCACTCTCTACAGGAGTATTATTTTTCTTTTCAGTTCTTTTTTAACCAGGAGAACCTAAAACCATTTCTCTAATTTAATAGAGTCCCTCACTCATATTTCCTTGTCTCCACATTCGCATTCTGTCTTCATGTGTCTCCCTTCTATAACTTGGAGTTTTAGGAGGTCTTTTAATTCCACTTGCTTCTCTTTGTAATTGAAACATCTCATCCTCCCATTCGACTAAAGCTTCAAATTGAGTAGGTCTTGGTTTTGGAATAAGAGCATTCATTTTCTCTCTCAAATTCCTTAATACTTTTACGTTAAACGAACCATCATCAGGCCAAGCCAAAACACCATCATCCTTAGTGTAGTGTTTCCAAATATCAAACCACAAAACAGTATGATAACCATATTCACCTTCCATATATGCTGCAGGTGTTTTATACTTATGAAGTAATTTACCACCTCGCGTTTCGATTTTCTTGTCAGGTGTGATAAAAAATTCTAGCTTCTGAAATAACGTTGGCTTTTTCTCAACATGTTTAAAATGATAACTCATTTTGAAAATTTATATTTAATTAAAAATCTTTGTTCGTAAAATATTTCCGGGATATTCCGCACAACTAACCAATCTGTGCGTGAAACACACTAACAAACCAATGAGAGTAGAGCTACGTCACTATTTTGCTCAACCAATAGATGTGGAGTTTCCCCGAAAAGCCAATTAGCTTACAGCTTGTCAGAAACTCAAGAACCAATCAGAATACAGCTAGTGACGTATATCACCCAATCACAGCGCGGCTCTGTGACGTACACAGCAGCTGCGGTTTCTCACCTCTCTCCCTCAGCGCTCACCCCTCCTTCACAAAATCTTTTCACAGCGCCATTTTAAAGCACTTTTTCGATAAAAATTAATTTTAACAATGACAAGAAAGACTCATCTGTCTGTTTCTCTAAAAAGTGATAGAATTTCAATCACTCAAATATTCTCTTTCTCGGAATAGAAGGTGCTATTCCCATAGAATACACAATTGCTAGTACAGTAATCTTTTTACTCTACCCTTCAAACAAGTAATTATGAACTCATTTTCCTCTGATCGCACAACTAAGTGACTGTTCGAAAGTTCCACTTGAACATAATTTACAAAACAACCTCGCACTTTCACACGGAAAAATGTCCCTAATTTCAAACACACATGAAATCCGTACAGGACTCTCACCTGTTTATAGAAATCATGTACCGTTAGTAGAATAACGACGTTATCTGTACAGGACTTTCACCTGTTTATAGATATAAAACATGTACCCCTACAGGACTCTCACCTGTTTATAGATAATCATGCACCGACGTTACCCTACCCTTCATTCGAGCTCGAATATATACTAATACTTTTATCACAGTGAGTTTTATAACAGGCTCTCAGTCCCTATACTCATGCTGTTCAAATTTCTTAGATGATCCTCACTATACAACTTTCACACCTAGCCCTAAAATGTGTTGCACGGCCACAACACTTGTGATACACGGCGATATCACTACTCTGAAACAGATCAAATGCCCTGTGTGACTACCTTCTCATCACACAATCTGTACCGGTACTACTCACATATAGCACAAAAAAAACGAACTCAACATGTGTTAAACATTGATCCTATATCTATACCATAACAAACTGGTTACTTTTAGCAACCATCAATCTCTGCTACCAGAAGAATTGATCTAGCGGGCTATAGGAAATATGTCATAAGCAACGCTACCTAACTCTATAACCTTCTATATTAAACACTACTCTAACTCATGGACCCATTAATCAAATATGACATATTTGAACAAATCCTAACTATTTAAATGACCACCATGGCGATGGCATCTAGCTAATAGTAACCCACACTTCTGAATAATCAAGACCAGCTTGTTTCCAAAAGATAGATTTTATTAACTAATTTAGATTGTTGTAAATATAATTTTATAAATTAAATTTTATTAGAATCATAGTAAGTATATTTGAAAACATTATAGAAAATTAAAGTTTCAAGCAAGAAATCTAAAGTTTAGCATTTCTAAAATCCTAAGTCCCTAGCTAAGTTAAAATTAATTAAAATAAAGTTAAGTCTTTATGAGTTCTTACGTGCTCCAAGCAAAGTCCGTCAGCACGACACCCTCATCTGAAAGTTGAAAAGCAGCAGCCAGCCCTAACCATAGGGCACGGATTTTTATACCTTTCTACGCTAGCTAATCTAAGTAAAGGAAAGTTTTCTGCAAAAGTCGATGTCCCATTGGTCCGAAAGTGACAAGTGACATGTCACCCCATATTTCAAAACTTCCATTCTGTCATATTCTTTGAGACCATTGTCTTTATTGTACGTGTTCCAAAGCTTCCTTAGTTTGCAACAAATTTGAACAAGAGTTCTCACTGGCTTCATTTTACTTCCTCGGATGCCAAGTTATCAAAATGTTCTTTCTGCCGGTTTCTGACCTTGGCCATGTCCGACAAAAATAATGACAGCGCTTCTCCTTTGTTAAGTGAATGTAACTTTCATGGAAAACTTTAGGATGGACATCGTGCTTCAGGCAGAAATTGAATTCATCTTTTTGCAAACTCGAGCAAACTAGGCCCAAAAGCAGGCAACTTATTTTTCTAGTATAAAACAAACACAAGAAAAGTATTAATGAAAGAAATATTATTTTATTCTGTTTCCACCCTTAGTTTACTAATTAAATAACCCACCCTATTAGTCTAGTGTTACCTAGCAAGAAGCAAACAAATAAAGCAGCATTTTATATCTACCAGTCTTCATGAATCCATGAAATCTTATATGCACCTATAATAGTAGAAATAACATCACACAGACAAGGGAAGCAAAACAAGCGCATACCACTTTTAAATCTGCTGCCGTTAGTAATGACAAAATTGAAAACGACAAAATTAATTTATTATTTTTGCACAAACAAAAGATGCAACAATAATGCACGTTTATAAGCACACATGTTAATAACCCCATGTGTAAAGTTTAATCTAAGTTGAGTTAGCATAACACATCACAAATCATTAATATTATTAATTTTTATATTATGGAAGTGTGACTTCACGAGTTTAAACAACATTTTATTTTCTATCTCGCTTCATCAGTCTCAGTGCATAAGTTGCCGACAGATGATATATTATACATCTCACTCAGAGGCCCACACATTGCAACAACTATAGAGCTGTTCTGTGTATATGCCAGAGGTACACCGGGTGGCCAAGTCTCTCCCACGATAGCACTACTTGATGTAGCACTAGCAGATCTTCCTCCATTGTCTACTATTATTGTAGGTGGAGATTTGAATTGCACATACGAACCTTTAGCTGAAGATGATTTGGTAGGATCCAGTGCAGAGGATTTAAAACAGTCTATTCCCCTATTAAATCTGGAACCTATTAAGAAATGGTCCCCAAGAGTGATACAACTAAACGCTCTAACATTAGAACACAATTTACGTGCCCTAAACGGGAGGACTCTCTCTGATGCAAAGGGGGCAATGACGTATAACAGACTTAGCTGCCCATCGCGCATTGATTACATCCTATTGGATACCAGATCGTGGGGAATATTAGTGGATATGGAGGTTATTCAATCCCAAGACAGTGATCATAACCCACTCTGTATGAAAATCAAAGGGGGGATTGAGGACAGAGCGATATATGGCGCTTCAATGATCACTAAAGAAGTAATCCCCACGCACTGCAATCGCAAGCTAAAATGGAATAAAGTAATGTGTCAAGAGGACAAACTGACTAGCATCAAAGAGTTTGTGCGATTAGAATCTAGAGTATTGGCGACCCCCAAGTCTCTACTGATGTACGACCCAAGTTTTAACCTAGCTGATTCCTACAAAAACTTAGTAGAGAAGATTGGTGCCTTTTTCATCATGAGAGAGAACAGTGGATCAATAAAGAACAATATACATAACAAGGGAACCCCCTGGTACACGGCAGGTTGTAGGGCAAAGAGGAAGGCCATTTCGTGCGCCATAAGGAGGAAAGATCCAACGGCAGTGAAGCTAGCTCGCAAGGCCTATCAAATTAGCATTAAACTGGCCAAAAAAGAGTGGGAGGAAGAGCACTGGCAGCAATTAAAAAAAGCGGCCAGCTTGAAAGACTTGACCACCTTTTGGAACCTGATAAATAAACTGGAAAGAAGGGGTGTAGAGCCCATACCGAACCATATTACGGAAGACGAATGGTATACTCATTTTGCAAAAGTGTACTGCGACCCAGTTAACTTGGGGCAACACGTAGTACCACCAATCACTATTATATCACAGACCCATAGTGATCCGGAACCCTTTCATATCAGGGAAGTACAAGAAGCCATTGGAAGCTTATCCCCTGGTAAGGCAGCAGGCCCGGATGGGCTTCCTGGCGACTTATTATTATATGTATCATCAATTGGTGGAGGGAGAGAGAGTAGAGATCCTTTCAATCTCCTTTCAATAATTATAGATCAATGTGGAAAGGATCACTGGTCCTGCATAACCAAGGTCTGCAGGTGGATCGGTAGGTGTCTCCCAAATAAAAGACCCTCATACACGTGTTTTTTCAGAGTCGTGTAGCGGTATATGATGTGTCCCCGCTTCTTGTAACACGTGTTCGTGCGTAATCCTTGGGTCAGTTTTTGTTTGCACCCTCCGCCAGGAGGTTGTACCATTGGTTAAAACAGTAGTGATGGTGAAAGAGTGAAATAGTGCTATAAAGGTGTTCTAAAAAACCCGGACAACCAGAGGTTCAACTTTAATATTTCTGGATTCGGGTAGAAGGTTAAGGCGTGTCGCTATGGAATTATTTAGGAATTCTAGCGCACTAATCTTGTGAGGTTAAAAGTGGTCGACATGTTTCAGCCTTATCTGCCTGTTGGTCAGTCGGCTTTCCTCAGGACCATAAAGTGATTAAGTGAAAAAAAGGAAAAGGTAAATTTGTAACCTGATTCGTTTTGCGGTAGTAGGTCACATTGTACCTCTACATTATGTAAGACTTGTCTCCTCGGGAACCACGGCAGTTAGGGGGAGGCTTCACTCTAGCCTTCAAACACCCGTCTAGCAGCTTGTGCTGTCTCTGCCCTTGGTGAAAGCCGACTGACCAACAGGCAGATAAGGCTGAAACATGTCGACCACTTTTAACCTCACAAGATTAGTGCGCTAGAATTCCTAAATAATTCCATAGCGACACGCCTTAATCTTCTACTCGAATCCAGAAATATTAAAGTTGAACCTCTGGCTGTCCGGGTATTTTAGAACACCTTTATAGCACTATTTCACTTATTCACCATCACTACTGTTTTAACCAATGGTACAACCTCCTGGCGGAGGGTGCAAACAAAAACTGACCCAAGAATTACGCACAAACACGTGTTACAAGAAGCGGGGACACATCATATACCGCTACACGACTCTGAAAAAACACGTGTATGAGGGTCTTTTATTTGGGAGACACCTACCGATCCACCTGCAGACCTTGGTTATGCAGGACCAGTGATCCTTTCCACATTGATCTATAATGACTTATTATTATATGCACCCGAATTATGGTCGTGCTTCATCACCCTACTAATGAATTTGATCTTACAGGGGCATCCTGTCCCTGAGTCATGGAAGGGTGCAGAGGTAGTGACCATATACAAGAAAGGTAACAGGGAGGACCCTGCCACCTACAGACCAATTAGCCTCATTGACACCATTCAGAAAGTAGTTGGCAGGGTCATCGTTACCAGAATAGGGTCCTGGATAGAGGAAGGCAGTATACTCACCCATTTCCAGGCAGGATTTAGACGAAATGTAGGAATAATAGATCAGGTCTTCAGGTTGTATGCTATTTACTGCAATACGGTTTGTGTGGCAAAGGGTAATCTATATCTGGCCTTCATAGATTTAAAAATGGCATTTGATCTGGTCCCCCGAGACAAACTCTGGAAAGTACTACTGGAGATGGGGTTCCCGAGCTATCTCTTGGAGTTGATAGTAAGACTCCACCAGGGAAATTACGCCAGAATCAGGTGCGGGGCCCAGGGACAACTTACTGGGAGGGTGCCTGTACAGAGGGGAGTCCGCCAGGGATGTGTGATGGCCCCGACATTGTTCTCCCTCTTTATCAATGGGGTGGTAGACCATTTGAGGGAGGACTCTACGGATGCCCCTGCCCCGGCGGGCGAGAAAACACCTACTCTCCTCTTTGCAGATGACACCCTCTTATTGTCCAAAACCCCCTCTGGGCTCCAGAAGCTTCTAGATAGATTCAATGTATTTTGTGCTGAGAGGGGGCTTACTGTAAACACAGCCAAAACCAAAGTGATGGTATTGTCAGGAAGAAAAAAAGCCAGCAGAATGAGTGTAACGTTGAATGGGTCCCCCCTAGAGGTGGTGGAGGAGTTTGACTACTTGGGTGTCAGGATTACCAACAGAATGAAATGGGACTCCCATGTGGCCAAAATGCTCTTGAATCTTAAAAGAACTGCTGGAGCAATCTTGAGAAATCAGCGCTTGTCCACCAGCAGACCAGTAGCCCCAGCCCTGGCAGTCTATGATGGCAAGGCCTCGGCCTCTGCTATCTACGGCTCGGAGCTGTGGGGATGTGAAAACACCACGAATCTGGCAAGAGCGGAGAATAAGTTTATGAGGGATATGGTTGCTCTTCCGCCCTCTACTCTTCTTAAACCGCTCTTTATAGACATGGGAAAACACTCTATCTCAGACATAGTGCGCCTTCGTCCATTGTTATTCTGGATGGGCCTGAGAAGGACGCCAGAACTGGCAAACTATGCCTTAGTGTTGAATGAGCTGATCACTTTGAATAGTTCAAACAAGATTCACTGGCTAAACAAACTAAAGCAGTTGGTTTTGAATTTAGGTTTGGGTGAATTTTGGACCTCCCAATCCCCTCCCCACAAGCAAATTATTTTTTTTTTTACTGGGAATGGGTCCAGGGAGGAATTAAAAAGTACAAGGTGGGGGTCTCTAACTACAAAATTTTTGGAACAAAAACCTACTAAGAAGTTTGAACCCTTCCTTGATTTTATCCAAATCCCAAGAGATAGGACGCTCTTCATGAAAATGAGATACGGAGTACTTCCTCTGAACAAATTCATGGAGGGATGGAAAGGAGAGAGGACCCATTCCCATACCTGCCCAGGTTGTCCATGTATGAGCGAATCTTTACCCCATTTCTTGTTCGCTTGTACAGCGTATGAAAAACCAAGAGCTAGATGGTTAAAACCTGTACGTAGAGAGTTGGGAGTGAGAGATTTTAGGTCTGCTCTGCGTATCCTCACATCAGATACTACATCTCTGTTTGTCGTATGTGGGATTGCTAAGTATCTATCAAATGCATGGTTTATACGATCAAGGCTGCTAAAAACTATTGAAGGCTAACTTGTCACCTAAACCTGCTACTACATATGACCTATGACTTTTTTTATATATAATCAAGTGTTTTATATGTAAATATTCTTTTATATTTTTAATATTATGGAATGAATCGAACCAAATATGATATTTTAGATATGTGTGTTTTTATGTTTAAATTGTTTGTGCTTTTATGATATGTATATATCGAATAAAGTATTATAACAACAACAATTTTGAAATACACACAACAATCACAAAAGTTAGATGAAAGGATCCAGAGTTATGATTTTTGCACGTTTTTTTTATAAATCTCTGATTTTCACTCAAACAAGTATTTTTAAAGTTTGTACATCACTAATGTTTATGCTAAGTGGTAGTCTTTGAGCCTCAAACTTGAGGGTCTGGGGCAAAGTGAAACTTTTTGGGTTCATCCTGGTCAATATTTTGCCTTTGCACTTAGAAACTTTACTGGTTCTTTTGTGCTCATTGATAGTGAGGTCGACAGGGTCCTCTGTAGTTCAATAAAGCCTTGTGTCTGAAATTGGCGGATCAATGAAGTACAGGGGTCCGGTGAAGGCCACAGTTCTCAGCACTGTTCAAGACTACTTTAAACCAGCAAGTAATGGTAGCCTATGACTCAGACTCTGGACTCAGAAACCATTATCTTTGGCTTACAAGTTGCAGTACTGTGACACAAAAGAGTACACTCGATCTTTTGGGGCAGGAACTCAATTTATCGGGCTACATCAGCAGATTCCAGGGCAAGTCCAGTGGGAACTGGTCACCTCTGCACTTTGCAGGTGCAGGGCTTCTTTAGCTTTTGTGTCCCTTAAGCTTGACAGGAGGCTAGCCAACTATCCTTTAAATCTACTCAGTGATCCTTGGCCTGAGTGGGAACAATTCAGACCTTATGGTCTCTTTTGTTTCTGAAGTCCTGTTTTGGTCCAGGAGGCGCAGTCTTCTTTGGTGCAGCTTCTCTTTCTGGGGTCCATAGGTTCCCCAGGTGCAGCCCTTCTTCTGTTCTTTCCAAGTTCAGCAGTGTTCTGAGGTTGGAAGCCAATGGTTCCCTTTTATGCCAATTTTGTGTTTGTGGGCGGAGAGGACTCAGTAGCCAATGGGCCTACAATTCCACCCCGGCCACCTTATCCACTTTTACATCACTTCCTGCATCTCACTGCCCAAAACCAAAATCGTGGGACCTTTCTTCCCTGGGACAGGGTCATGGCACACCGATAAGATATGTCTAGTATAATGAGCCACTCTTCCTGGAAAAACAGTTCTACAAGGGGTTTTCCCCCCTCTAAAGAATATTTCTGCCTGTCCACCTACACAAAATAGTGGGCAAGCTAAGTGTGACTTACATTTGCCTTACAGAGGCAGATACCCCTTTAAAGCTCTGCCATCTGTGGCCTCTAACCAAGGCCCATCCTGACAGGAGGAGGTCACAGCTCCTCCCACCAGCAGACCCTTTGTTCCCCTTTCTGGGAGTGCTTCACATCTCTTAGCAGGAGGGCAGCAGGCTGTCTCTGGTGACAACGGCTGTTGTTAATCAGAAGCAGTTCTTAGAAGTATAGGGCTTTCTAAAGTCACTTTGGTAGTAGAAGTTACCTTAAATCCAACTTCAGCATTAAATGGGGTTTAATGGATCAATGAATTTGATACTTTGGAGTACTAGATTTGGTGGTTCCAAATAGAGGCTATCACTTAGCAGGTGGGCTAGCGAAACTCCATATTAATCAATTGGGCTACCAGCTTTGCTACATTGAACACGATTTATTTTTATTTTCACTGTCAGGACATATAACATTAAAAGTCAACATGTCCTTCTTTTTAATATCTAGCACCCAACTAGATAGGGCCATTAAGGCTTGCCTTAGGAGTGATTTATAAATATTAAAAAGGAAGGTCTGGAGATGGGAAAAGGGTAATTTGGCAGTGTAAAAGCTGCCCGACTAGGCTACAGTGACAGACCTAGAATCATGTTTTCATTTTATTATTGTAGTGGTGGCACAGTTAGTGCTGTAGTCCACTTGTGACATTTAACCTACCAGCCCTGGGTACATATGGTACCACATACCTAGGTAAGGTAAAATGCCAATCAAAGACTATCCAATTGCACATACACATTTAAGGGGTCAGAGCACATGCACTAGGGCCTGTACTGCAGGACCCAGTGCACTTCAGAGTGGAACAACCAGCAGTATCTGTGGAACAAACCTTGGGGGTGATCATACAAAGATGCACTTTCTTATGGGAATCCAAATGATTGGTGTTGTAGCTGATTTTTTAGAATAACTTGCAATTTCAAAAACAGTAAAAATAACCCCCAACTTTCACTTATTTGTAAAAGATCTAACGCGTCAAACAAGGCCTCATAACATGATTTATTTTTTAGTTCCCAAGTTCTTACCTAAGGTAATATCTTAATGAGCCATGCCCTGAGTTCCTACACCTCTGCCAAAGCCTTAATACAGGCGCTGCCTTGCTGGACTGACTGTTTAATCAGATTAAATTCCAGGAGTATTTGGGCCTGCGCGGTAAAAGATGGCAAAGCAAAGAGCTGCCTAAATAGATTACATTGTGCTACGTCCAGCTGTACAGAGAACAACTCGCAGACATTGGATAACAAAGGCAAATACTTGGCTCTGATAACACTGTGTACAGACTGTACTGACAGACCAGACAGGTTGTTTGCCAATTTAAACAAAACAAATATCAGGTTGTTTGCCTTAGCTTTTAATTGTGTTTGCTGTCTGGTGGCGTGTCCCCTATTATTAAACCATACACTCAGGTATTTATAAAGGTGGACTAATTTGAGGTATTCCTTATTTAAAAACCAGCTAGATTTCCCTAGTTTCTCTTAGCCGAAATAAAGCACATTGGATTCCCCATGGTTAATGTTATATTTGTATGGCATGTGTCACCACCATTACTGCTCAGGCTCCTGCTAGGAATGTAGAATGTAGGCTAGAGAGAGTTCTCGTGTAAGCAGAAGCTGACAGTTGATGGTGAGGTGGCAACCTGTCTGGGGTCTTTACTGGTAGCTTTAAGACTACCTTTATTTCACCTTACTGAGTCACATCTTTTTAAAATTGGTGATGAGGATGGGATTGATGACCTGGTGACAGTCAATGGTGGATGATTCCCTTTGAATCAAATTCCAAGAAGGACCACGTTCCCTGATTTCACCTTGAGACAATAATGTGCTGATTATCACTAGATAGTGATTGCTGGTGAATCAGGCAGCAGTCTCATGGACAGTGCAACAAGTATTTTAATAGGATGTGGCATATTTTGATCAGATTAACTTGTCGCAAGCCAACTGTGAATGCACGCGAAAGCAAAGCTACTGCTGGCATGTCCTAAGAGCGAGTAGGACACATACCAGCTATCCGGGGCAAGATAGAGCCTCTGCTGGTTTCAACGTACACAAATGAAGGTGGATTGTTCATTGATCGGGGATTTTTACAGGAAGTGAGGGACGCGAAGGAGGTTCCAGGAGTCAGCTGACTGTGTTCATAGCAGCAGTGATTTTGATTGGAAGAGTGGTTCAGCCAGGGCTGAAACACTACATTTCTTGCCCAAACAGTTAATTTTTGTGGTCATTTTTCTTTCCTTTTCTTCTCGTTAATTGATTGGCTACATTTGAAGAATTGAGACATTGCTGGTTTGTTAAAGAAGGAATGAAAGTCTGAGTTGCTTGAGGTGGTATCATAGATAAGTTTTGTTGGCTTGCATATTGAACATTGCTTGCACGTAGAAAGCACCCGCAATTTACATCACAATTTACATAAAGTTCCAGAGTGTCATGGCTGTGCAATCTATACCTGCACCCCTACTATTTTTGAGAGAACTAGGGCTTCCAAGTGTGGCCTAGGAAGACTGGAAAATACGTTTGAAACATATTTGTTTCGAAAAGGAAATTAGCCATATTAAAACATAACTTGGTCATGGAAGGGAAAAAAGTCCTCAAAACATTACCAATTGCAGTGACTGGGAGTTGAAATGTGGATGCGGGTTCTGATGCAGATGATGTCTTAGAGGATGAATACTGAAATGGTTTAAAAGCATGCCCTGACTTTCTGGCCGGGGAACCGCTCTCCCTCCACGCAGTAGCTCCGCCCGGCCTGACTAAGTAGAGCAGCGTTCGAGACCGCTCTCTACCCGCTCTCTGTGCCTGACCTGTTGCCTGCCCTGGTGTCTGGTTTTGGTATTGTTTTTAGTTCAGTTCTTGCCTTATTGTTTAATTTATTTTTTTTGCCTCTGTCCCTTACTCTGTTCTGACACTTGTAGATCCCGCACATCTCCTGATCGCCGCTTCCCGCCTTCCCGCCTCCCAGCTGCGCTTTCCCTCCCCCCTACTTAATGGACGTCGCTGTGCGGAGGATCGAGCAAATGCCCTGACCTTCTGGCCTGGGAGCTGCTCTCCCTCCATGAAGCTCAGCCTGGCCGTCACCGCTGCTGACTAAGTAGAGCAGGGTTCGAGACTGCTCTCGATCTACTCTCTGTGCCTGACCTGTTGCCTGCCCTGGTGTCTGGTTTTGGTATTGTTTTTAGATCAGTTCAGTTCTAGTTCTTGCCATATTGTTTTACTTGTTTTTTTTGCCTCTTTCTCCCTCACTTTGTTTTGATGCTTGTAGACACCGCCCACCTCCTGCTCGCCGCTTCCCGCCTCCCAGCTGCGCTTTCCCTCCCCTGTAGTGTAGTTCCTATATTCCCAATAGGCTCTGCGCATTGGAATAATATCTTCAGTAGTGTAGACGTAGGACTGAGGTTAACTAGGTCTCTACTGACGATATTAGACTTAAGTTTTTGCCAGCTAGCTCAGAGTTCACTAGAAACTTTCTCGAATAAGCGAGGAGGAGTTTAACCTCCCTGGATAGACAAGAAGGGATTTAGTTTCTGACAACCATAAAACATGACAACTTTGCTCTCCCTGATTAAGAGTGTATCTCTAGAGTCGTGTGAAAACAAAAGACAGCTATTTTACTCAGTCAATATGTGCGTACTTAGTTTCACCAGATTGCAGAGAAAAGAAGAGACGGGCGTTTTCAATAAAAGATGTTATTTATTGATCAGTCTCTTTTCTCATACAAGAGAAATGAATTGCTACAATTGCAATACTTATAGTTAAGTAAAGTGCATACAGTAAAAGCAGGATTATAAAATAATACTGTAAAAGCATTGATATGGTTTCTTAGCCATATGATACTTTAAAATGGATAAAATAGATACATACATATATACATTTGACTAATCATACTCAACTGGTGCTTCTAACTATGCCTACCTCGGTGTACTGACCTAAGCCTAATACATGGGAAGGAGTAAGTAAGTAGCAGTTTAAGTTAAGTTTGGTTTGCCAAGAATCTGACTCAAGAATTCTCTGTAAGGGTTTAGTCAGTTCAGTACCTGGGGATTTGAAGGCAGGAGGGCTGGTATCTCTCTCTCAGAACTCGATATCCCAGTTCACCCGCAAGGGCAAGCTGGAAGCGCCGGAAGCTGGATTTCTCGGCAAGAGAAAAGACAGCGTCTCTCTCAGCGCGTCAAAAGGGAGGGGCAGCGTCCGTGGGCTCTCATCAGCTGGGCTCTCGGCAAGTAGTCGCTGCTCCAGATTCACCACCACCGTGTCGTTGCTTAAGGCAGCGTTGGTATATTTATACCTGAAAGGTGCCGGGTTTGACGTAAGGATATACATAAGACGTCAATAAAGATGTCATTAAGAACTGGTCGTTCTTACAGTATTACAGGAGTTCTCGGACGAAATCAAAACAATAGCAGAGGGGATTTCCCAGGTTAGCTGGAGGTTTGGATTTGTTTAAGAACTCGGTGTGCTTTCTAGGGGGCTGGAGGAATAGGCTTGCTTAATGTGACAGCATGTGCTATGACCGAATTATGGAAAAGGGTTTCTGTGCCGTTTGCAGGGATATTATTTATAACCGGACAAGGGCAAAGGATAGGATATTGATTCAGGTACCTAGATAAAACACACTACACCCACTCCACGAATTCATGTCCATAATTACTAAAACTAAGCAATAGTAAACATATCTAACGGTGCATGTGTATACCGATCCACCCCAAAATACATTATTTTGCATCTGAAATGGCATATGCGAAATACACGAAAAATGAGTATAGGTACTGTATGCTTTCAAGCAGTGTAATCACTAAAAAATGCACATATATATCAGCATGAAGGATTTGCGAAAATTACACATGAAATGGCTCTTAATACAGAAAAAAAAGTGCGAGACCATTCCATCACATATAAATACGTTTTTTTGTAAATATGCTAGAGGTTGAGTTTAATATATTGTCTCTAGAGTTCCTAAAAATAGAAGCTCTGTTCTCTAAGAATAGTTCTACTTTAAGCAGAGGATGAGTGCCAAAAAAAAAAGGTAAATATTTTGGAATCGGGAAAAAATAGTTTCGTTTTTCAAGGGAGGAAGTCAAAACAGTTCCAAATTTTTCAGAAGCTTCTGTTTTTAAAAGCTGAAGGCAAAATTCAGAGTTCATGGAACGCTGAGTGCTCATTTGCTTAAAAGTTTATTCTTTCTGTTCGGGCGAGAACATCATTTCAGACAGATTTTCAAAAAAGCAGTTTACCGCCTCAGGTGAAAGTTCGACCAAGTTTGAAAATGTCGCTACCATGCAGTCTTGAGCATGATTGCTTTCAATGATGTTTTGATCAGCATTGCTTACAGAAGGTCGTACCTGGTTGATGCTGCTCTCATCTTGTACTTCACTACCCTTTAATCGCAGTGGTGAAGTCTCAACGAATGCCATCATCAGGATGGGTAACCGCTGGGGACAACACGATGCATGAGCCTTTACTGGACCGAGCAAAGTATCTGTATCCAATGGTACTTCTGATTGTAGTGTAAGACAGATGTCTAACACGCATTCTTCTCCGCATAGCAAACAGCTTAACACAGGTAAGATACAATTCTGCCAGATGGGTCTGAATGAAAGAAACCAGGTCATATTCAGATCTCTTAGCCGGGCTAATCCAAGGACTTTAGTTATGCGGTCCCGATAGCGTATAGCTAGGATCGTTTCTTCCATTGTTGCTGGAGTCTTGTCCGCGCTTTGGCTTGCCATAACGAAGCAGGAGAAGGAAAAATAAAATGCCTGCTACGAGTCCCAACAGGAGTGGAAGTCCGCCAAAGACAGAATGGACAAAATTAGGAAAAATACCCAGGACTGCTTTGAAGGGTGTCAATAGTCCCGAAAAAACGGTCTTAAATACACTCGCGATACCATTCGTATCAGAAATGTTTAAGATTTCGTTTAGCATTTCTGCAAAGTGTAGGGGGCAATTTGTTGATAATAATGCATGTATCTCTGTCGTTGTCCTTGCAACTTGGAGATCATACGTTTCATTTGATGACGTCAAGTGAACTGGCGTCTGTAGAAGCACAGTCTTCATTCTGCTTAAAGTATCAATTTGAATAGAAGAGATATTCAAACTGGGCCAAATATTTCCCTCCCTGTCTGGAGTGTCGTTTGGAAACAATACTCGCTCACAGCAAGTGACCATGGAACTTACACTAACTAGATAAGCTTTTCCTGGCACTAGGCCACAACATCTGTGATCCACAATTAGAATGTAGCTCCCGTTAGAAAGCCGTCTAAAGAATGGCTCTATTCGAGTTGCAGGTGTGCCAAGCTGGTGACATGAAAGGTTATTTGTAGTCCCCTCACAGGCCCCATGCAAATTTATGCCCTGACACAGAAGTATACCACTTAGTGATTTTTCACAATTATTACCACTAAGAAATACACTCTGTCCTTTTTCACTATAACATGTGTGTGTGTGTAAGGTAATTTCCATGTTGACTTAATGTATCCTTTACCCAACCTTTCATACTGGCCTGCCTGTATATACTTTTGGCAGTATCGAAATTGGAAAGTTGTTATCGGAATAGTTATGATTCCGTGTATTATCCATTCAATGACAGGTCGTTCTGACATTGTCAATGGTAATCTCTCTAGTTTTTCAATGCTCAGAATTGTATATTCTGCTCCCTTTTGTGCCAAGCTGATTTGCGTATTAGTAAGGTTATAGATAGAGAATAATGACGTTGTGTTGATTAAACGCCAAGGCACGTAGCCTGAACGCAGATTTTGTAACGTCCAGCCAAGCTGTACAATAGAACGCAATTGAGACTGACCGTGTTGTAACATCCGTAAGTCTTGCTCTATTATATCGATTGCAGATGATACAATGCTGTCCAGTGAATATATTCTGGAAGACAGAGTCATTAACCCATTGTCCACAACAGAAAGTGATTTTTCCAAATTAACACGGTCAATTTCCCGTATTCTCTCTGCTGTCTTAATTTGAGTTACTTTCCAAGCTTCGTTGTAAGCTGCATATATAGAGGCCGCTATGAAACGTTTTTGACGCTGTTTGCGCGGTCCCATAATGAAATCACGCAAGTCAGCACCTTCTTTAAGTAAAGTCAAGTGTTGCTTAATTTCTGCCAGTGTGGATGTTCGTAGCCATTCAAGGCAGAGTTTACCCACACTGTATGTTGTTACAATCCCTGGATGTTGTCGCTCGGAGTATCTAGGGTCTGGCCTGGACATTTTTAACCCCTGTATTTTGTTCAGGAATCTATCTTGACAGTTATTTGTGTCTGTGGGCCAGATCAACCATTTCTTCCAATTAGGATGTGTTCTGTTTTGGTTAAAAATATGGGATACGTCTATCTCAACATCTGTAGTGTTATTACTATCAGGAGTTGGCTTTGGAATAGACGGTTTGTTTAAATCTTTAATTTTGGCTAGGCCAAGACAAGTTGTTTGTTGAATTGTGTCATTCAAAAATATAATTTGTTCTGGGATCATGCAGGCTCTAAATAATGATTCTATACCTTGGACCTGCCAATCTTTAGTACCCCAGATGGTTTTCGTTTCAATATTATTGTTCCAGAAATCAAAACCAAATGTATGCATTTTATCAAAAAATGTTTCTGAGGAGATTAATTTGTGTTTGTCAGCATGGTTTTCATTCCTGTCTTATTTAACAGTTTGAAATAAAACGTTTCTGCATTACTTGTGTTAAACCCTGAGAAGTAAGAAAATTTTTCATAAAATGTATTTGAACTGCCTTTTGGTGGAGTTGCACAATGTTCCCATTGATTATAATTAAAAACATTTCTAGGTTGAGCAGATTTATGCAAATAATGATTACCATAGTGGTTGTTTTTGGAAAAGGGTGGTGGTGATGGACAGAGTTTCTGAATGATGCAGAATACTCTTACCAAGTCAAGAGATCATGGTTTTAATCCATCACCGTTTTTTAGCTCAATGCACCATCCCAGCTCAGAACCTGGCTATATGCAAATTAGTCTGTTCCTGTCCCAGTGCATGATGGGAACAGGGCAAACCAAACTACCAAGCCAATTCTTATACTGGGAAGGAAACAAGCTTCCGGGGACCGGTTTCTGGCATCACAGCCTTCTTCGGCCCGGCTTGCTTGAATCCTGATGGTGCAATGAGCAAGGGACTCACGTCTGAGCATACCCTCCCACACATAGTGTGGATAAAACCGATTTTGGAAAAGGGTGGTGGTGATGGACAGAGTTTCTGAATGATGCAGAATACTCTTACCAAGTCAAGAGATCATGGTTTTAATCCATCACCGTTTTTTAGCTCAATGCACCATCCCAGCTCAGAACCTGGCTATATGCAAATTAGTCTGTTCCGGTCCCAGTGCATGATGGGAACAGGGCAAACCAAACTACCAAGCCAATTCTTATACTGGGAAGGAAACAAGCTTCCGGGGACCGGTTTCTGGCATCACAGCCTTCTTCGGCCCGGCTTGCTTGAATCCTGATGGTGCAATGAGCAAGGGACTCACGTCTGAGCATACCCTCCCACACATAGTGTGGATAAAACCGATTTTGGAAAAGGGTGGTGGTGATGGACAGAGTTTCTGAATGATGCAGAATACTCTTACCAAGTCAAGAGATCATGGTTTTAATCCATCACCGTTTTTTAGCTCAATGCACCATCCCAGCTCAGAACCTGGCTATATGCAAATTAGTCTGTTCCTGTCCCAGTGCATGATGGGAACAGGGCAAACCAAACTACCAAGCCAATTCTTATACTGGGAAGGAAACAAGCTTCCGGGGACCGGTTTCTGGCATCACAGCCTTCTTCGGCCCGGCTTGCTTGAATCCTGATGGTGCAATGAGCAAGGGACTCACGTCTGAGCATACCCTCCCACACATAGTGTGGATAAAACCGATTTTGGAAAAGGGTGGTGGTGATGGACAGAGTTTCTGAATGATGCAGAATACTCTTACCAAGTCAAGAGATCATGGTTTTAATCCATCACCGTTTTTTAGCTCAATGCACCATCCCAGCTCAGAACCTGGCTATATGCAAATTAGTCTGTTCCTGTCCCAGTGCATGATGGGAACAGGGCAAACCAAACTACCAAGCCAATTCTTATACTGGGAAGGAAACAAGCTTCCGGGGACCGGTTTCTGGCATCACAGCCTTCTTCGGCCCGGCTTGCTTGAATCCTGATGGTGCAATGAGCAAGGGACTCACGTCTGAGCATACCCTCCCACACATAGTGTGGATAAAACCGATTTTGGAAAAGGGTGGTGGTGATGGACAGAGTTTCTGAATGATGCAGAATACTCTTACCAAGTCAAGAGATCATGGTTTTAATCCATCACCGTTTTTTAGCTCAATGCACCATCCCAGCTCAGAACCTGGCTATATGCAAATTAGTCTGTTCCTGTCCCAGTGCATGATGGGAACAGGGCAAACCAAACTACCAAGCCAATTCTTATACTGGGAAGGAAACAAGCTTCCGGGGACCGGTTTCTGGCATCACAGCCTTCTTCGGCCCGGCTTGCTTGAATCCTGATGGTGCAATGAGCAAGGGACTCATGTCTGAGCATACCCTCCCACACATAGTGTGGATAAAACCGATTTTGGAAAAGGGTGGTGGTGATGGACAGAGTTTCTGAATGATGCAGAATACTCTTACCAAGTCAAGAGATCATGGTTTTAATCCATCACCGTTTTTTAGCTCAATGCACCATCCCAGCTCAGAACCTGGCTATATGCAAATTAGTCTGTTCCTGTCCCAGTGCATGATGGGAACAGGGCAAACCAAACTACCAAGCCAATTCTTATACTGGGAAGGAAACAAGCTTCCGGGGACCGGTTTCTGGCATCACAGCCTTCTTCGGCCCGGCTTGCTTGAATCCTGATGGTGCAATGAGCAAGGGACTCACGTCTGAGCATACCCTCCCACACATAGTGTGGATAAAACCGATTTTGGAAAAGGGTGGTGGTGATGGACAGAGTTTCTGAATGATGCAGAATACTCTTACCAAGTCAAGAGATCATGGTTTTAATCCATCACCGTTTTTTAGCTCAATGCACCATCCCAGCTCAGAACCTGGCTATATGCAAATTAGTCTGTTCCTGTCCCAGTGCATGATGGGAACAGGGCAAACCAAACTACCAAGCCAATTCTTATACTGGGAAGGAAACAAGCTTCCGGGGACCGGTTTCTGGCATCACAGCCTTCTTCGGCCCGGCTTGCTTGAATCCTGATGGTGCAATGAGCAAGGGACTCACGTCTGAGCATACCCTCCCACACATAGTGTGGATAAAACCGATTTTGGAAAAGGGTGGTGGTGATGGACAGAGTTTCTGAATGATGCAGAATACTCTTACCAAGTCAAGAGATCATGGTTTTAATCCATCACCGTTTTTTAGCTCAATGCACCATCCCAGCTCAGAACCTGGCTATATGCAAATTAGTCTGTTCCTGTCCCAGTGCATGATGGGAACAGGGCAAACCAAACTACCAAGCCAATTCTTATACTGGGAAGGAAACAAGCTTCCGGGGACCGGTTTCTGGCATCACAGCCTTCTTCGGCCCGGCTTGCTTGAATCCTGATGGTGCAATGAGCAAGGGACTCACGTCTGAGCATACCCTCCCACACATAGTGTGGATAAAACCGATTTTGGAAAAGGGTGGTGGTGATGGACAGAGTTTCTGAATGATGCAGAATACTCTTACCAAGTCAAGAGATCATGGTTTTAATCCATCACCGTTTTTTAGCTCAATGCACCATCCCAGCTCAGAACCTGGCTATATGCAAATTAGTCTGTTCCTGTCCCAGTGCATGATGGGAACAGGGCAAACCAAACTACCAAGCCAATTCTTATACTGGGAAGGAAACAAGCTTCCGGGGACCGGTTTCTGGCATCACAGCCTTCTTCGGCCCGGCTTGCTTGAATCCTGATGGTGCAATGAGCAAGGGACTCATGTCTGAGCATACCCTCCCACACATAGTGTGGATAAAACCGATTTTGGAAAAGGGTGGTGGTGATGGACAGAGTTTCTGAATGATGCAGAATACTCTTACCAAGTCAAGAGATCATGGTTTTAATCCATCACCGTTTTTTAGCTCAATGCACCATCCCAGCTCAGAACCTGGCTATATGCAAATTAGTCTGTTCCTGTCCCAGTGCATGATGGGAACAGGGCAAACCAAACTACCAAGCCAATTCTTATGCTGGGAAGGAAACAAGCTTCCGGGGACCGGTTTCTGGCATCACAGCCTTCTTCGGCCCGGCTTGCTTGAATCCTGATGGTGCAATGAGCAAGGGACTAACGTCTGAGCATACCCTCCCACACATAGTGTGGATAAAACCGATTTTGGAAAAGGGTGGTGGTGATGGACAGAGTTTCTGAATGATGCAGAATACTCTTACCAAGTCAAGAGATCATGATTTTAATCCATCACCGTTTTTTAGCTCAATGCACCATCCCAGCTCAGAACCTGGCTATATGCAAATTAGTCTGTTCCTGTCCCATAGTGGTTGTAACAGTACATCTCGTCATAATTAGATGAACCCTGTAAATAATCATGTTCAGTAAATTTAGCTGACATAACTAGGTCTGACATCATACCATTAATACTTTCAAAGTCCCAATCATCAGAAAATGTGCTCGGTTTTACAAAGTCACTTAATAAAACCTTGAATTGATGAGGATACTTCAAGAGCTCGACCGGGCCATAGATTTCGTAATCAGTTTTGTCCCATGCTACCCCACCGGGTAATGGATTGGCTGTGAAGTTTACTGAAGAAAGTTCTCTTTTTTCGATGTGTGAAGACTTGTGTGGTTTTAGGACCAAGTTGATTTTCTGGCTTGCTGTGTCCATTGTAACATATTTTCCCTCAATGAAATGTCCCAAGCATAGTACCATGATGAGCCAAAGTAGGAGGAAAAGTACACCTAGTACCACCCAAAATTCAATACATGTGGAAATCAGATAGGTCTCTTTTAGTTGATGAAAGAGTTTTTTAGCCTTGTCTTTAAAAGTTGTTGTTGATATTGGCTGTTCCTCAGGTTCACTCGGATCCTCAGAAAAATCATCGAAATTGATGAAATAGCCTGATGCAGTTCTGTCAATTGTTTCAATTGCTTCTGGATTTCTTTTTGCTTTCGGAATTTTCTTTGTTTCATTAGCATAGTCTGTGGCTACATCATTGTAGACTGGTGTTTCTTGTTGAATTATTACAATTTGGGTTTCAAGAGGCTTAAGTTCCATGGCTTTGTTGCATAGTCCTTGTTGATTCACTGTAGGTTTATCAAATGTGATTAGTCTTTCAGTTTGAACCTCTTGATTTGTAGCAAACTTTGGTGTTCTGCTACTTCTTGGGAGTCCACTTGGCCTACTACTTGTTATTGGCCACATGATTGTGGTTTAACCAGGTCGATGGATACAACTCGGTTCTCCCTTTTACCAGCAAGGGGCGGTAGTACAACTGATCTTGTTCCGTTGACAGCTAAGACAGGTACTGATTTTCTGTAAGAAGGCCCAAATTCCTTCTTCACCGCTATTTTCTCTGACCAGATCCCCGATCTTTGGAATCCAGACAGGCCTTGCTGGGACAGGTGGTTTCTCTTCAGTGGCCGTTGGCTGTTGTTTCAACTTTATGTTGCTCAGGTTTTTTCTTGTTTCATTTAAGTCCTGTAAAATAGCCAAACGATCTTTGATATCAAAGCATTTTTCTTTCACCACTGAAGTTTGACTATCAAGGTCCTGGATTAGCATTCTAGTCCCGAACAATAGTTCGTATGGACTGAGACCTTTTAGAGAATTTCTTGGCAGATTATTAAGACTACGTTGGACACTTATTAAATGTTTGACCCACCCAACACCCAAACCTAATACCTTTGCCGTTATAGATTGCTCTATGTCTCGGTTTTTTCTTTCCACCATCCCATTTCCCTCAGGAAGGAAGTGATAAGATTCCCGCAATGCAATGCCCATGCTGGTCATGGCCTCCTTATAAGCTCGAGAGCTAAAAGCAGGACCTTGGTCAGAATGTAGCATGCCAATCGCGTCTATGCCGCTATAGACTCGCAAATCTTGTTACAACAGTTCAGACGTCAGCCGAGAGCTGGGGTCTACATTTTGAAGTGAATTTAGTCTTAAATAATATACATTGGGACGCATGTTTCCTGTTTAATCATGCGAATAGATCGCTTTATGCTTTCTATTATGTGTTCTGGCACTACCTCGGCCGGTTCGCCACTGCGATCTCTGTTGCAGTTTTCACAATTTTTTGCAAATTTGTGATTATCCACGCTCATCCCCGGCCACCAGTATTCTGATTTTAATTCTGTCAAAGATTCTTTGATCATCTGATGCCTTAAACCTAATCCCATATGTGCTTCTTGTATTAAGAAGCCTCTCCTGTTCCTGTTTGGAATTACCCTATCCCCCACTCCAGGGATTCGAGCAAAAGGAACGGAGTTTGCATCGATTATGTATGTATAATTTAGTTGATAGGTAACGCTGAACAGTCGCCTTTTGATGACGTTTTTACCTCCAGCATCGTTTCCCCGTCTATGTATTTTCCTGAACGCTTTTTTGTAGCTACGGAAGCCGACTTAGTTGCTTCCGCTGTGGCTGTCTCAGCCAATGAATTCCCTGAAACGTGAACGCCATCACGCTGATGACTCAGTGTATGTATCACGTGAGTCTTTTGTAGTTCTTTTTGTAAACGAACTACTTGTTCCCAAAGCGATTTTTGCTTTATTGTGGCACCTGTGTCATCTTTGTAACCGTTTTCAACCCATTTCTGCAAGTTTTCGTTGTATGATTTGACGCAGGAATGCGAATCGCACACTATTAGTGTCGGGAATTCGCGATCGGCAATATCCAGCGCCATTTTTAAAGCTATTAATTCAGTTTGATGACCTGAATTGTCTTTTACAGATTGTGACATCGTTACTAGTGGCATTAATTTACGTCCGCGCCACCGGCATTTGACCACCTCGCATGTAGCGTTGTAGGCTTTTTTTCCCCAAACTGAGGGTTCTGCATAACTGTTTGTGTATATTACGCAGGCGTAAAGTTGTATGGGCAGAATGTCGCTAGGCAGAGGATATTCTCTTTCATATTCTAGATTTTTTCATTTTTTCATTTCTGGGTCAAAATAGTATTTCACTCTGTCTGTAGCAAGAGAATTTTCCCTTTGTATCCATTTTGGATTTAATGCCACAGTAGGTAAATTACAAGGGCTTATTAATGCCTCAAAGGCTGATTCTGCTGTTCTAACAGTAATCCGTCTGTCATCAGCTTGGTCTCTTTCTTTTGCTACAGCTGTTTGAACCGCATGAACAATGTTTTCCTTAATGCTGAATGTGTTTTCAGCTTCTGTGTACAAGTGAGATTTGTATGCTATTGGTACCGTTTCTCCCTCATTAGAGGTCAGGTACGTGAATCCGCATCTTCCTGGGATGACCCGGATCACAAAGTTGCGTGTGTTATCGCGTGTTTGCAATTTTGTTTTAGCTAACATGTCTGTTTGTAATGATCTCAAAATTTCTGTGTGTTTTTGAGTCCTATTGATTGTTTTAAAATCTGGTTTTATTAGTTCATAGAGAGGTTTAACCCTCTCTGCATAATTTAGAATGTAAGTTCTTCCGAAATTCAGGAAACCTAGAATTGATTGTAAGTTTTTCAGCGTTCTTGGTGCTTGGATTACAGCACATTTCTCTAAGAAATTGTCTGCCAGGCTTTTGCCTTCACTTGATAATTCATATCCTAAAAACAGGACAGTTAGATGGGCAATTCTTGACTTTTTGAAGTCGAATTTGTAACCATCTGCTGCGAACCCAAGTATTACGGTGTTCACTCTTTTCAAGTGAGTATCCAAGTCATCATCTGTTAGATAGATGTCATCGACATAAGATAATGCCTCATCATCATATGTTTGTAGCAACTCTGTTACTCTCGCTGAGAATAATCCTGGGCTATTCTTGAACCCCTGTGGCAAACGACAGAAATTTTCTGCGAGCCATTTATTGAGAAAGCGGTCAAATATCTGCTTTCAGGTGCTATGTTTTGACAAAAGAAACCATTAGAAATGTCTAATGTTGTTTTGTATTTTTTGCGCACTATGTTATTCATTAGTGCTGCACTATGTGAGTTTTGTACTGCAAAGGTTTTGCAACATGAGTTAAGGTGTCTGTAGTCCAAAACTAGACGATATGAATCGTCTGGTTTGGAGACAGGAAACAAAGGATTGTTCATTTGAGAGGTGCATGTTTCAATCACCCCCTGGTATTCAAGTTGATCTAAGATCTCCCTGACCTGTTTTTTAGCTTCTTGCTTAATTGGGTACTGCCTCTGTGCAGTTGGTTGTGATTTTAACTGGATTTTGTGAGGAGGTGAGTCCTCATCCCATCCAACATGATTTTTATATAATGCAGGAGCCTGGGCTACTGCCCACTTTCTTGCAAGTGTATATTTTTTATGAATTGGAATGTGATTTGAGAAGGCAGGCATAATCATTTCTTTGCCATGAGGGCACTCCCTGACAAACTCTGGTGGCCAGTATTTTTCAGCTAAAAGGATGTCATAGCCTTTGGAGAGGTTATCCCAAAATAGACCCCTTATTTTCCTAGTCTTATCTCCCTCTATGCGCAATGTTATTTTGTATATTTTATGAGGTTTGCTAACTCTGGTGTCTGCAGTTTCCACCTGAATGTATTAATTCGTGTCCACTGTCTCCAGATGATTCATCAGGATCTTGCGAGCTATGCTCACTTCTGCTGCGCTGTCTAGCATTGTCTGAGCCCACTCTCCGTTTTTCAGCTGTGTCCTCAGGATCCTCGGCATGTTTGACTATTTTAATACTGGCTACCTTCTTTTTTGGAAATTGTAATTTTTTTATTTGATGTGCAGGTTCCTTGTCTTTAGACTTGGCGTGCTCTTCCCTGTGTTCTGACCGTCCTCTTCTTTCCGATTTCTGCGAGGAAGTCTGAAAAGATCGAGAGGGATGTGTATCAATATCTTGATATCTATCAGGTTTCTTCAAATTATCCCTATTTCTAAGGTTGTATCTTTTCTCAGAGGGCTCCCTCTGGGGAGACTTGTGTCCTTGGTCCGGAGATTTTTCTCTCCGCCGAGGAGACCTTCCTCTGGACTGGAATCTTTTTTCTTTGGGAGTGGATTGTTTATTTCCATCCCAGTTCTTTTTTGGAGTGTTCAGATTATTTTTAATAAATACCTTTTCAGGATTTTCAGTTAGTTGGGGTTTTACTGGTTTCCCACCCAAACTATCTCTTCCTAGTTCTTCATAGGATTTCTCTATGATTCTGGCAAGTTCAAATGGTTGTTCTGCTATATCTGTTTCTTTCAACTTCTGGCGGATCGCCACAGATGCCGCTTCCCCTTTTATGTTGGCTAGTAATATAGCCGAGACCTGCTTGAAGTCTTTCAGTAATTTCATACCCAGAGTTAAAGCAGGTTCTGGACCGTATTCATTTTGAATCTGTCTTAGCACATCTGGTATTACCGCCATGGACGGAACACCATGTGTTTTTGTGTAAATGGAAGCAAAGACTGTGCCCCAAGTGTCACAGTCCTCCACATGTGGTGCGATCCCCATTGGAAGACAGATAGTCAGAATTTTGTGTTTCTCAGTAGGGGTAGTATCTGGAAATACTGCCTCTATTTGAGTGATTTTTTGTGCTAACCAGAATGGAATTTGTTCCCGTTTTATGGGTACTTCACCTAGACATGACTGTATGTTCTGTGGTTTAATTTTATTTGTGTTCCCCTGATGAGGGGTCAGCTGTGGAATTTTAATAGCTGGTTGGACTGTTGAAGTCCAAATTACATATTGGACTAATTGTCTATGTATTTTAATCAGTTGTTTTAACTGTACCAAAAGTTCTGGTATTGACATTTTTTCAATGTCTGGATGTGGTGTGTAGCCGGCTAGAACTGGCCACGTTGCTCCTGGTCTACCTAGTGGACCGAGCCTGGTGATGTGATCATTATGTTTTAGGGCGCCTTTAAACCAGAGCAGGTGCTCTTGGTATTTTAATGGGATTTCCACCTCCTCGAAAGGAGTGTACGCATCCGGAGGTTCCTCTATTTTATAATAGTGGAATTCTTTTGTGACAGCGTTTGCTGCTGGAAAGTTTATCCATGAATAGAATACCTCTGTCAGCCGATATTCTTGTGCCTCAATTACGAATATGACTGTACCACCTCTCGGTGTTAGTCCATTCTCTATAAGTTTAATAGTTATAGTTTTCCTTATGTTGACCGGGATGAGTATTGCGTCTGGGTCTGTCTGCAGGAGACTTGTGTCATCCGCTAGGAGTTGAGCTGCTATTCTAGCTGCCTCCCTTTCTTCCTCATTGTCTGACATTTTACTGACAAGAAGGTTTTTTTGTTGCAGATCAAGTTTCAAGGAAACAAAGATTAGGTGCACAATATTTTGGAACACTGTATCCTTCAACGTTGAATAAACCAAAACTATACATAGAAATCTCTTTCCACTAAGTTCCGGCGGATTTTAACCTTTGACCCACTCCAGACGTCTTTGGAGTATTTACGGGAGAAAGGGTCTGTGTGAAAAAGCACGACTGAGTTACTCTAATGCCTTGCATTAGATTTATCGCCTTACCAAACCGTTGTGCGCCATGTAGTGTAGTTCCTATATTCCCAATAGGCTCTGCGCATTGGAATAATATCTTCAGTAGTGTAGACGTAGGACTGAGGTTAACTAGGTCTCTACTGACGATATTAGACTTAAGTTTTTGCCAGCTAACTCAGAGTTCACTAGAAACTTTCTCGAATAAGCGAGGAGGAGTTTAACCTCCCTGGATAGACAAGAAGGGATGTAGTTTCTGACAACCTTAAAACATGACAACTTTGCTCCCCCTCATTAAGAGTGTATCTCTAGAGTCGTGTGAAAACAAAAGACAGCTATTTTACTCAGTCAATATGTGCGTACTTAGTTTCACCAGATTGCAGAGAAAAAAAGAGACGGGCGTTTTCAATAAAAGATGTTATTTATTGATCAGTGTCTTTTCTCATACAAGAGAAATGAATTGCTACAATTG
Source organism: Lissotriton helveticus (assembly GCF_964261635.1). NCBI lineage: Eukaryota > Metazoa > Chordata > Amphibia > Caudata > Salamandridae > Lissotriton > Lissotriton helveticus. The sequence goes on from NC_136065.1 coordinate 1,543,345,568, forward strand.
CAATACTTATAGTTAAGTAAAGTGCATACAGTAAAAGCAGGATTATAAAATAATACTGTAAAAGCATTGATATGGTTTCTTAGCCATATGATACTTTAAAATGGATAAAATAGATACATACATATATACATTTGACTAATCGTACTCAACTGGTGCTTCTAACTATGCCTACCCCGGTGTACCTGACCTAAGCCTAATACATGGGAAGGAGTAAGTAAGTAGCAGTTTAAGTTAAGTTTGGTTTGCCAAGAATCTGACTCAAGAATTCTCTGTAAGGGTTTAGTCAGTTCAGTACCTGGGGATTTGAAGGCAGGAGGGCTGGTATCTCTCTCTCAGAACTCGATATCCCAGTTCACCCGCAAGGGCAAGCTGGAAGCGCCGGAAGCTGGATTTCTCGGCAAGAGAAAAGACAGCGTCTCTCTCAGCGCGTCAAAAGGGAGGGGCAGCGTCCGTGGGCTCTCATCAGCTGGGCTCTCGGCAAGTAGTCGCTGCTCCAGATTCACCACCACCGTGTCGTTGCTTAAGGCAGCGTTGGTATATTTATACCTGAAAGGTGCCGGGTTTGACGTAAGGATGGACATAAGACGTCAATAAAGATGTCATTAAGAACTGGTCGTTCTTACAGTATTACAGGAGTTCTCGGACGAAATCAAAACAATAGCAGAGGGGATTTCCCAGGTTAGCTGGAGGTTTGGATTTGTTTAAGAACTCAGTGTGCTTTCTAGGGGGCTGGAGGAATAGGCTTGCTTAATGTGACAGCATGCGCTGTGACCGAATTATAGAAAAGGGTTTCTGTGCCGTTTGCAGGGATATTATTGATTTATAACCGGACAAGGGCAAAGGATAGGATATTGATTCAGGTACCTAGATAAAACACACTACACCCCCTCCCCTGCATAATGGAGGCCGTGTGCGGGCGCGCCGCCGGCACGCCAGAGACATGCCTGTCTGCGCCAGTCTGCGACACGACCGCGGACAGCGCCTGGAACCCTGGATCTACGACCGTCCACCGTTACAACTCCACTACCCTCCTCGCACTCAACCCCAGAAGAAACAACAACTGCTAGAGATCGATGCCGAACAACACCGACGGCCAATTCTCCTGTCGACACTGTCAACAATCCTTCACAACCAACAGCCCCCCCTCGGCCGCTGTACCTACAATGGACGCCCGCACTGCTGAAGCCCTGGCCTGTATACTCCTCAACATGCGCTCCCTCCACAGACACGCCACGGAGATCTGGGAACTGCTCGACACCCACTCTCCAGACTTCGCCTTTTTTAGAGAAACATGGACCAATGCCACTTCCGCCCCTGACATCGCCACCACCATCCTCAACGGATACAAGATCCAAAGTAAGGACCGCTCCAACCGCCAAGGAGGAAGACTCACCATCGCACACAAGGAGTCCCTCCGACTCTCCACTTCCATCACGAGCAATCCCCTCTACATCACTGAGCACCTCCACATCTAGATCCAAACCACCCCCAGAACCACACTGCATGGGACTGTAGTCTACAGGCCCACCGGGCCTTGCGCCTCCTCCGCCACAACCATCGCCAACCTCATTCTCATCGGAGTCCTGAACTTCCACCTCGACAACCACTGCGATCCCGACTCCACCACCCTTCGTGACAGCCTCGCCAACCTAGGACTGAACCGGCTTGTCACCACCTCTACCAACAGAGCCGGACAACCCTTGACCCCATCTTCGCAGGAGGGACTATCTTCCACCTCAGCCACACCACAGAGCCCCCTCTGGACAGACCATCACCGCACCCATACCCGCCCCGCACTCACCCAGAAGCAACTGGAGCAAGATCACAGAAGAACACCTCAACACTACCCTCTGCCACGACTGACACCAACTCCACAGCCAAAGAACTACACTGTTGGATATCCAGCTGCGCTGAGAAACTCGCACCCCTCTGCCACCCTGTCAAACGACGCCCCCTGAAGACCGCCTGGTTCACCACCGAACTCCAAGAAGCTAGGTGCTCCTGCAGACGCCTGGAGAAAATATGGCGGAACAGGAAAACCACCCAAGACCAGAACAACTACAGGAATGTCATGAATAAATACCACCAGCACATAAGAGCCACCAAGCGGACCTTGATCACGAACAAAATCCACACCAATGGTAGTAAAGCCAAAGTACTCTTCAACATCATTCAGTAGTTCACCCAACTCCCCAGTGAAGCGACAGACATCACACCTTCCCTGGACCTCTGCAACAAGCTCAGCTCCTACTTCCACAAGAAAATCAAGGCCCTCTACGACAACTTCAGCAAACAAACTCCGATCACCACCCCCCTCCCCACCACTGACAACCAACCAACCATCATCACCTGGAAAACCGCAACTACTGAAGACACCACCATGACCATGAAGAACAGCCACTCAGGAGCCCTCATGGACCCCTGCCTGCTGCAAATCTACCACATAGCCGCCGCTGCCAAAGCACTCGAACTAGGCCAGATCATGAATGCCTCCCTCGAATCCGGCATCTTCCCTTATGACTGGAAGTGAGCAGAGGTCAAGCCCCTCCTCAAGAAACGTTCGCCCGACCCGACGGACCTGAAAAACTACCAGCCCATCTCTCTCCTTCCCTTCACAGCCAAGTCACTGAGAGATTCATCAATGCCCAGCTGACCACCTTCATTGAAGAGAACACCATCCTCGACTCCTCCCAGTCCGGATTTAGCAGCAACCACAGCACCGAGACCTCCCTCCTTGCTGCCACCAATGACATCCGCATGCTACTCGACCAGGGCCACACTGTGGCCCTCATCCTACTAGACCTCTCCGTGGCCTTCAACACAGTCTCACACCACACTCTCGCAGCCAGACTCCACGACGCCGGTATATGAGGAACCGCCCTTGACTGGATACGCTCCTTTCTCTCCAGCAGAACCCAAAGGATCAGACTCCCCCCTTCCTCTCTGAACCTACAGAGATCAACTGTAGAGTCCCCCAAGGATCCTCGCTCATCCCCATGCTCTTCAACATCTACATGACCCCCTCGCTGCCATCGTCAGACAGCATGGGCTCAGCATAGTATCTTACGCCGACGACGCCTAGCTCATCCTCTCTCTCACGAAGAACCCCGAAGACACCAGACTCAGCTTCCAAGAAGGAATGAAAGAGGTTGCAGCATGGATGAACGTCAGCTGCCTAAAACTGAAGTCAGAGAAGACTGAGGTCCTTGTCCTCGGACCCTCCCCCAATGCATGGGACAGCTCCTGGTGGCCCACTGCACTCGGAAACCCATCCACCTCGACGGACCATACCCGGAATCTCAGCATCATTCTAGACTTCTCCCTCACCTTGACCCTCCAGATGAACACCGTCACCTCCACCTCCTTCAACTCCCTCTGCATACACCCCACGACCTTCAAGTGGATCCCCCGAATGCGGAAAGACCATCACCCACGCACTCATAACCAGCAGCTTGGACTACGGCAACACCCTCTATGCTGGAATAAAAAAAAACCCTGCTACACAAACTCCAGATCATCTAGAACACCGCAGCCAGACTCATCCTCGGAACCCCATGACACGAGCACATGACCCAGCACCTACAAGACCTAAACTGGCTTCCCATCGAGAAGAGAGTAATGTTCAAGCTACTCACCCATGCCTACAAATCCCTCCACAACATCGAACCAAATACCTCAACAAAAGAGTCTCCTTCCACGTACCCAAAAGGAACCTCCGCTCCGCAGACCTCGCCCTAGCAGAGACCCCACGCATCCGCAGAACCAGAGCAGGCAGAAGGTCATTCTCCTACTTTGCAGCAAAGACCTGGAACAAGCTCCCAGTGAACCTCAGATGATCCCCCCAATCTGCACACCTTCAGGAAGAACCTCAAGACCTGGCTCTTCGAATGATCGGAGTTACACCCACCCACCCCCTCCAGCGCCTTGAGACCGTCATGGCTGATTGACTGATTGAAGACAACTATGGCAAGAAAACAAGTATTGTGGTAGAAAGGCACACTTTCGTCTTGTGCTCAAATGCATGGGGAAACAATTGAGCAATATGTTGCAATGTTGAGGAGATTGGCTATCTCATGTAGGTTCAGAGACTTATGTGATGAAATAATAACGGATCAGTTGATCAGTAGGACTAGAAATTCAAAGATTCAAGAAAAGTTATGAGACCTGAAAGTACCCACGTTAGTGAAAACAATAGACATTGCAAGGAGTATGGAGAATACTTTGCATCATGGTGATTGTGTGGTGCTTTCATTTAAATACCTGGCACTAGTTAGAATGATATTGGACAGTATAAATTCAAAGCCGACACTCCCAAATCAGATTTCAGTATTACCGCTTGGGTTTTCTATAGGCCTCTGTTACAACCCTCATACAAACTATCTTTTTAGACACATGGCTACCATCCTCACAACAACTAAGCATTCATCTGTGAAGCTCGAATTTGAATTTTAACAACCCACCTCATTTGGCGTATTCTATTCTAATATCCACTAGATATGACTGTCTCTCTAGCCTTACTGGGGTAGACTGACAACAGGCGGATGTATTAGCAGGTGAATCTGTAGTTTAGGATTTTCTTATTTCCCCAAAGCCTGCTAACACCTTATTGGTAGAAGGGGATGTTGTGGAGGCTCAGCGATCTATGATGCAGACCATGAGGAGGGGTGAGAGCGGTTTGGTTTGTAAAACACCGATCTCAAACATGATTATTGTCCTAAGTTGGAATGTAGCGGGGCTTCGTAATAAGATGAATTTACCTGAATGGTTAGAATTTGTAACAGGTTTTAACATTTTCTGTTTACAGGAAACTTGGGTTGTGGAACCAACCCACTTTAATGGTTATTAAACATTTAATGTATCAGCTGTTCCATCGAGAAATGGTGGAGCTAAGGGGGGTATATGCATTTATGTGTCAAATGATTTAACCTCCTCTACTGTAATTGCAAAACCTCCTAACAATTTTTATTACTTTCAGGCTCTATATCTCTGATTCTAGTTAACTACTACAATAATGCCTGTGATTCTGACATATTTCATATTTGGGACCAACTCAATACTGATCTTGGAGTTCTATTAGACAAGGGGAATGGGGACAAAATGGTGATTTGGGTTGGGGATTTTAATATCAAATTGTGTAATAGGTCATCAAGAAAGGTATGTGGCCTTACTTCTCCAACAAATGACGACCTTACGCATTTTTTGCACTCAGACTACTGTGAAAAACGTAAACTTATCTCCAAATAGGATCTGGGTTATAGTAATGAATTCAGGATTAGACCAGTTATGGTACCATGTACTTACGATGGTGGTGCGGGTAATAGTGTTATTGATTTCATCCTGTTCCCTTACCACTATTCGGCATTAGTAACTGATTATAAAAATCACGACTTAGCAATGAGTGACCACTTCCCACAGAGCCTTACGATGAACCTTGGCGGTCTAATAAAACAAGGGGCTGGTCATCCCACTATGTCTGTAGAGAACATAGAACTATCACAAACAAATGGTTATACCTTAAGGTGGTCAATGGTCGAACCAAATGATTTTTTAAAGAAACTAATCTACCAACAAAGAAAGGCCTTTGATGTCTTTATAGATTATTCAGTAGGTCCTTCTGCTTTTATGGAATCATTCGACAAAATTACTAAGGCAATTATAGAGTGTCTATTTGCACACCAGAAATGCAGTAAAGTAAATAAGAAGCCTTGGTTTGATCATGCTTGCTCAGAGGCACATACAAACCTAAAACAGACTTTAAAGTGCACACCCAGGAACATTCTGGAGGTTCAGCATAAGCGACGGCTGTACTAGCTTGCAATAATAAATCATAAAAGAAGTTTGAAAATGGAGGCTTGGGATAAATTGTACTAGTCCAGCTGCAATAATGATCATACAGCATTCTGGCGTGTAGTTAACTCACCCTTTTTTAGTGAGAATGACAAGCCAAAAATAGAGGTGCTAGTGGATGAAGAAGGCTGGGTATCACACGTTTCTAAATAATATTCTGACTGTACAAAGTGTGGTGGAAAAGAGAAAAAAAGGTCATGTTGATGGTTACTCCATCTCTTATCAATTCAAATGACTGGCCCGATCTTAATTTCACATTGGAAGAAGTCACCATGGCTATAAGTAAGGGTGATAAAGCACCAGGGCCTGACAGGGTTCCCATTGACTAGTTTAAAGCTAATTTGGAGCTCAAGGGCCCCCTCCTGACTCTTGTTTTTAGATCATGTCAGAGTGTAGGGTTTCCCACCTCATGGTCTGAGTCCCATATTGTTCCTATATTTTAAAAAAGGTGATCGTAACTGCCCTGCAAATTATAGGCCAATTCCCTTACTATATTATCTGGTTAAGGTGGTGGGCTGTATAATTCCAAATGGATTGCTGAACTGGGCAGATGATAATAATATAAACTCAGACCTACAATATGGATTCTGAAAAGGACCAGGGCCTATCGACCAAGCTATCAATTTAAACCTGATTATGAGCAAGTATGCTCATATTAAAGAAGGTAATTTGTTCTTGGTCTTTGTTGATCTTTTGACTGCTTTTGATTCAGTAATCCATGATAAACTTTGGTCCGTTATGACCTCAACGGGAATTGACCATATAATCATTGGTTTACTGAGATATTTATATTCTACAAGTTGTGCCAGGGTACGTTTTGGTATAAAGGGCGAATGTACCTGTTCTTTTAATATTGAAAAAGGAATTCGCCAAGGGTGCGTGCTTGCACCATTTTTATGCAATATGGATATCAATAACCTAGGCAACACCCTTGCCAACTTAAGTCTTGATCTGTTACAGATTAAAAAACACCCAATACCCGTCCTGCTCTACGCAGACAGCGCAGTTCTTATGGCACGTACTCCTTTGGCCCTGCACCAACTACTTGATACCTTTGTGCACTTTATGGAAGATCTGGGGCTGAGACTTAATATAAGTAAAACTTTTGTAATGAAGGTAGGCCGAAGCTCCATTAAAATGTGCAATATTAGGGTAGGGAAATATGTTATACCACTTAATCCCACTTTTACATATTTTGGTATCTTATTTGATTGCGAGGGGAATTGGGAAAGCGCCATTAAATTGAAAAAAACTGCAATTTATTAGATCTATTGCGGCCTTGTGCAATTTTGCTAGGAAAATAGGCTGTAAACAACCCCAAAAAATGCTAAAGATTTTTTTTATTTTTTTTTATTAGTAATCCATGATTGCACACAAAAATAAACTGAAAACAATCACATTACAATGCACTAAACCACTTATTCCAGAAAGTTGATCTCATACATGGTACACAAAAAAAGAGAGGGGGGGGGAAAGTAATACAAAAAATAAAGAAATCAGGAGGCTTATTCATCTATATAAACAGCCACTGGACCCCAAATCTCGCAGCCCAATTTCTTTTTCCATGTGCCTTTCAAAGCATATAGGCTGTACTCTATATTAAACATTGATAAGAATCTAGCCCTCCATAATTCAAAAGATGGAACATCCTTCTGAAGCCACATTGGGACAATACAAAGTCTAGCCAAAAACGTAGCAAATTTATGGAGCAATTGATCCTCATCCGATGCCACGGCAACCCCCAGCAACACAGGAGCTACAGATAGTCATACAGGCCCACCCAAAATTCCAGATAAAAAATATTCTATATGCTCAAACAGAGTATTTAAGTGCCTGCAAGTGTAAAATATGTACCACGTCAGAATCATCTGACCCACAGCGAAAGCACTTTCCATCATTAGATCCCCCCATTTAGATATTTTAGCTAGGGTATAGTATGTTATGTTATGTTATGTTATGTTATTTATTCTTTTGTATAGCGCAACGGTTACTCAAAAAGAGTGTCCCGGCGCTTTAGGTAAGGAGAACTACTTCACGATAACACAACACAGTAAAAGAAGAGAATACCAAAAAAACAGATAAAAAGGGACTGCTAAGAGGCTTACTGGGTGAACAACCAGGTTTTAAGACCTCTCCTAAAGTCAAGCAGACTAGTGGCCCCCCGAAGTGGAAGTGGAAGCGAGTTCCACATCTGTGGAGCCAGCAGGCCGAAAGAGCGGCCACCCAGGCGCGCTCTCTTCACTCGTGGAACAACCGCCAAGAGTAAGGATTCTGACCTCAAAGAGCGAGCCGGATGGTAAAACGCCAGTCTCTTTTGGAGGTACCTTGCTCCCACCGCGTGGAGAGCCTTATAGGCCAAAATCATGGCCTTAAAGGCGATCCGCTTGCGGATGGGAAGCCAGTGCAGCGTCCGTAAAAGACCCGAGGCGCTGGCGCGTCTATTTAGACCATAGATGGCCCTGGCCGCCGCGTTCTGTGCGACTTGGAGCCGCTGCAACAAGTACTCTGGTAGGCCCAGGTAAAGAATGTTGGCGTAATCTAACCTGGAGCCTATCAGAGCCTGCACAGTCAACTTCCTGTGTTCCTCCGACAACAGAGGTAAGAACCTCCGCAGCATCTTTAGCAGACCGAAACAAGTGCCGGTCACCCCAAGGATCTGGGCTTTCATCGTCAGCCCCTTGTCCATCTTGACCCCCAAGTTCTTGGCCATAGGGGAAGAGCAGGACGGGGGGAACATATCGATGGGACACCATGCCTGCCAGCTAGGCTCCGTGTCACACCCGAAGAAGAGTACCTCGGACTTATCGGAATTGCACTTGAGGCTGTTCAGTTGGAACCATGTGAAAACAGCCCCAAGGCAATCCCGGATACTCTCCCCGTCAAAGTCTGCCCCTCTCTTGCAAGAAAAGAGGAGCTGGGTGTCGTCGGCATAAGATACGATCCGGGCACCAAACGACTCCGCCACCGCCGCCAAAGGGGTCATGAAGATGTTAAAGAGGGTCGGGCTCAATATAGAGCCCTGAGGGACCCCAACTCCCAAAGGCGGCATCACGGCGGTGTCAGGAGATGTCCAGACCGTTTGCCGGCGGTCAGCTAGAAAGGAAGAAAACCAGCTGAGCACCGTCCCCCGAAGACCAATCTCATAGAGTCTTGCGAGAAGGCCATCATGGGGGACGGTGTCGAAAGCCGCCGACAAGTCCAACAACACCAGCATGACTTTGCCCCCGGTATCCAACACCCCTTTGATGGTTTCAGAGACCTCCAGGAGCGCGGTCTCGGTGCTGAGATTTGAACGGAAGCCGGACTGGGTGTCATGCAGGATCTCGTGGGTCTCCACAAAGTTGGAGAGCACCGACTGAACGTGTTTCTCCAAAATTTTTACGAGAGCCGGCAGCAAAGAAATCGGCCTGTAATTGGCTGGGACCTTCGGGTCAAGACCCGGTTTTTTAAGCAGCGGGATGACCATTGCCTGCTTCCAAGCTGGCGGAACCACTCCCTGACTCAACGAGAGATTCAGAAGAGGGTTCGCCAGTGGATTGATCACTTCCGCAATCTTACCCAAAAGCTTGGCTGGGCAGGGGTCAAGTGGCGACCCCGATTTCAAATTGCTCATAAGCGCTAAGGAGGCAGGGACTGGCAAGGATGGAAACACAGCCAATGTGGCGCCCTGCGAGGCCAGAGGGAACATATCAACCTCAGATTTAAACGGCCTAGCAGGTGCTCCAGATGGAAAAGAGTCCTGTATGAGTTTTATCTTGCTTGTGAAAAAACAAGCAAGATCCCCCGTCCAGGATTCTAAGGGCACCTCTTCCGAGGTAATGGTCGGAGGAGAAATAAATTCTCTGACTATGGTGAAAATCTCCTTACAGGAGTTGGAGGCCGCATCAATTCTCCCAGCAAGATAGGCTTTTTTTCCAAGGCGGATGTCCCTGTGGTAAGCCTTAACCACTGCCTTGTAGGCCAACCTATCCACGCCATCATAGTGTGCCCGCCAGGCCCTTTCGGCTACCTTACACTGCTGCCGCTTAGCCCACAGTGCAGTGGTAAACCAGGGGGCCATGACCCGTTTCGATGTCAAGCGGGGGGGCAACACTGGGGCGAGGTCGTTAAGCCTATCAGAAAGCCATCCTTGCAGGGACTCCAAATCTCTCTCCAGCTCACCGGAGAGAAGGCAGGGATGATCCAAGGCAGCCTGCGTCAACAACTCCGGGGTCACTCTGTTGAACGCTCTGAACGCTCGTCCTCGTTGCTGTGGGGCAGAGATAGACGACCTGGCAATGCCACTGATCGCGAATTTGGCAAGCCTGTGATCAGACCACAGAACCGGGAGAATCTCTTTCACCACAAGAACAGATGTAGAAAAGACCTGGTCTAGAGTATGCCCCTTAACATGAGTCGGCCCCTGTAAATAAGGGATAAGACCCAGCGGGGTCATGGCCTCGGAGAGCTTAATAGCAGCCGGGTCAGACGGATCGTCCATCCGAAAGTTGAAATCCCCAGCTACTATACAGTGTTCTGCTCTCAGGGCCAGTCCCATCAAAACCGAGTCGAGGTCTTCAAAGAAAGTTCCGGGCGGGCCAGGAGGTCGATAGACTAATAGGCCCTTCACTGATTGGTGCGGTGCTAGAGTGATTGAAAAAGCAAGCGATTCAGAGCTGCGGATATCCTCCGCAGGCAAGATGGTACACATCGTGCCCTTCTTCACCACCAGTGCGACCCCTCCGCCCCTTCCCTTGACTCTATCCTTCCTGAAGATGTTATAATCAGGCGGGATTGCCATCGCCACGTCAGGGTTAGAGGAATCTCCCCACCAAGTCTCGGTCAACATTAAGCAGAGTGGCCTCTCTGTATCGAGAAGCTCGAAGATGTCTTGCGCATGACTGCACGCTGATCTGGTGTTTAACAGCATGCAGGAATACTCTGCGCCAGCGAGATTACAAATGGGGGCTGATGATAGCGCGCGGTTGGGACGCCAGCCACAACAAGGGCAGCGAGACTTACCTCTGTGGCGCCCGGGGAAAACAGAGCAGCAGCGGCTCTCACGATGATTTAAAGAGCACAGCTCCTCAAACGCGTAGCGCAGAGTTGATGCACCAGCTTTACACATGCTGGATGGCAAATCCCCACCCGCCGACCGAAACGCCACCGGGACGCTGACGGGCGCAGACGGGCAGGACTCTGGCTTGACTCAGGCGCGATTCAGGCGCCACCGCTGCGCGTCACCGCTGCGCGAGGGGGGGCGAGCTTTAAGTACAGCCTCCTCGTTCTCCACACGGAGAACTAGATCGCTGAGTCAGGTGGCGCGCTGCAAGGCAGCAGCCCCAATATGGCGGCCCGACTTCCTGACCACAAAGATGCCGGTGATAGCACTCCGCTCTGCAAGCGGTGGGGGGCACAATTATGGTGCGAGTATGTGGGCACAACAGCGGTATTAAAATAGTATAAATTAAGAACAGTCTTATAGTACTATGCACGAAGACTAGCTGACATAAACAATCTCCCAGCCAGTTCAATAGAAGTGTCGACCCGAGTACCGAGGCACCCCAGCCTGTTATCCCACTTTGAATTTTGAACCTCTAGATCATTGCCCATGGTATCTAGCAATAAGGTATAAAGTGTACCAATCCGTGCATCTTTCTTCACGGCCTCAATAAGGGGGTTTACTTCAATTTTCTATCGAGATTTAAACAGATAGTCGCGGATTTACAAATATTTTAAAAAATCAGAGCGAGATTGATGGAATTTATCGATTAACATTTCAAATGACATCAAATCCCCATTGATGAATAGGTCTCCTATATAATAAACCCCTTTAGCCCGCCAGCTGTCTACACTTCGATCCCAGAATATCGATGGGAGAAGCGTGGTGGCAGTTAGCGGGGTATACCAAGATATCCTTTCTAATCTGTGCTTCTTTTTAACAGCCTTCCATACTTTATAAGATGCATTAAGAACCTTAAATCTAGTTCTCTTATAATAACTCAGATCAAGATTAATAAACAGTTGATTTTTGGCATCACTGCCTAACAACATTTGATAGATAGAAGGAGCTTCAGCCATACAAGTCGGTTCTGCCCCAGTTAGTAGAATGTTCATATGCTGCAATATAACATAATAATATAAAGTAAAGTCCGGGAAAGGCCATCCACCTTGCACCCGAGGTAGCGTCATATATCGCATAGCCCTCCGGGATTTACCCTGAGCCCATAAAAATCTAGCACATATAGATTGTAACAGTGCTCGATTAACACGGGAAATCTCCAATGGCACAGATCTAAAGAAATATACAATTTTGGGGAGAATCAGCATCTTAAGAACATTGCACCGTCCAACCATGGGCAGATGCAAACAGTTGCATCGATCCAGTTGTTTACGCACTTCATTCAACAGATGTGACCAGTTGACCGCCACCAATGCCCTTAAACAGGCCCGTAACGTAATCCCCAGGTAAACCACCTCATTCAAAACCCTTTTTTCATCAAATGCCATTATATTAGTGCACAGAATTTGTATCTTAGTAGTATTCAGTTTATAACCTGACACAGCCCCAAATTGTACTGCCAACCGCTCTATTTCTGGCATGGCTGTTGAAGGGTTCCTCGTTAACACTGCCACGTCGTCTGTGTATGCAAACACGTGGTATTGTTCTTGCCTCCATATTACCGATTCGATCTCTGAGCTATGTTCTAACATTATTAAAAACGGATCTATATATAAAGAAAACAAAAGAGGGGAGCAGGGGCATCCCTGCCTAGTCCCCCGTGTAATATGTACAGGAGTAGATTCTAAACCCATAGTACAGATCCTAGCGACAGGTTGGCGGTATAGCATTTGTAAGGCTGTGACAAACTTTTGCTTAAACCCTCGACGGCGTAACACCGCCCATAAAAATCCCCATGTGACCCGGTCGAAAGCCTTTTCGGCATCTAAAAATATAAGACCTAAGAAATGCTAAAGATTTATCATGCAAAATGTGGATCTATTGCTATATATGGCTCTGAGTTGTGGGGTTACCCAAACCTGGAACCACTACAGGTGATTGAAAATGCATTTTTTTTTAAAACCTTTTGGAACTTCTTTCTAGTTGCTCAAATTATGCGTGCCATTCTGAACTGGGTGCCATTTGTTTAACAGATGTGATAAGAATACAGTGTTAAGTGCCCAGAAGCACCCTTATAGAGCGCCCGTAAAGACGATCCTGGTTGCCAAGACTACATGTCCCAGAAGTCTTAGCGATGTGGGTGGAGTATAAAGGAAGGACTCAGACAACGCCGCACGTCGGATATTTTGACTCCGGACCCGGTGTGGAGAGCTGCGTTATTCTGAGTTCCTGTTCTGTTTTGTGTTCGTGTGCCTACAGTAGATTCTTGTTTCCATCGGCTCGTCGAGGGCAGGCTTCTTCTTCCTGGCGGGCAAGTCCGTGTTCCTGCAAGCATTTCTGTACGGCAATTGTGTGCGGGTAAAGTTACCGCATATGATTGAACCAGCACGCCTTGTGAAATCAACAAGGTGTTTGCTATTCGTGGGGATTACTTCCTTATCCGGCGTCCCCATTGGCTGAGCCTTCTTGCACCGGCTCGTGCGGGGAACGCCAAGCTTGTCTTCCACTACTTTGGCGCCCTGTTGGTTGAGCCTTCTTTCACCGGCTCGTGCAGGGTGCGCCAGTTGTTACCATCGTTGTTTTTCTACGGCGTCCCCGTTGGCTGAGCCTTCTTGCACCGGCTCGTGCGGGGAACGCCAAGCTTGTCATCATTTCCTTCAGCGCCCCTGTTGGTTGAGCCTTCTTTCACCGGCTCGTGCAGGGTGCGCCATTTCTTTGGAATACAGCTCTGAAGACACATTCAGGTACTATCGTTTAATACTTAGGGTGACGTAACCCGTACTATTGTTTCAATCTTCTCATGAAATCTGTTTCAGTGTAGACTTGATCTTGAGTGGGAAGTTACGTTCTGGGCCACCATTTGTTTTAGCATGGTATGTACTTAACCTATTACTTACATACTTGTCAGGAAAGTGGGTTCCACTCTAAGCCTTGATCTGCTTGTTTATTACAGGTGGAATACACATACGCTTCAGACCTATACCCAGGACCATATAGTGGGGGAAGAGACGTATCTTCAGGGCCTCGCTTTAGTTTTGTTACAGGTATATGATACAGAGTAGTACTAGTATTGTAGTATCTAGATCCTATCCAGAATCGAGCCAATTATTCTCTTCTCTTTTTGTCGTTACAGTTCTCCCTCCCTGCTGTTCCCTTCCTTTCCTTCCTGTTTATTATTTTATCCTTCTGCCCTCGCTTGATCCTTCCTGGACCCAGGCTATAATAGCCTTCTGGGTTCGGTTAGATCAGGAGGTGGCCTTGTCTCATCAGCCTGCTGATTCCGAGGACTTGGAGGATAACAGAATATCCGACCCAAGGTTACACGTCCTCCCGATCAGGGTTTTTTTGGGGATAATGGCCACGTTGGATGACGTATTAGCAGCCTTGGTGTTAGTACAAGAAGAATTGCATTCGTCTAAACAGGAGACAGCTGAGTTACGCACTAGGCTGGATACTCTCCAAAGAAACCCTTTTAGTGCAGGTGCATCAGGAACGCCTCAGCCCAGTTCGGTGGTGGTGGAAATGCCAGCCATCATACCTTTGGCTAATCCCGAAAGATTCAAGGGCGATGCGGGTTCCATACAGGTATTCCTGACCCAAGTCACTTTACACTTTTCTTGCAAACCAAGATCCTTTCCCACCAATCAGGCCAAGGTGGCCTTCTTAGTGTCCTATTTAGCCGGTGATGCTGCTCAGTGGGCAGTTCCTTTGATTCAGAGAAATGATCCCATCATTCATGATTGGGAAGCATTCAGGGATGAGTTTGTCAAGGTTTTTGACAGACGGGCAGATACGTATACTGCAGATAGAGAGTTGTTGCTTCTGAGACAGGGCTCTCAGGACTTATTAACGTATTTGAACTCATTTCGGAGGCTAGTCACAGAAACCAAGTGGCCAGAGGCTAAACAAGCTTCTATGTTTCATCAGGGTTTAAGCGAAGAAATGAAGGACGTCATTGCCCAAATCGACCCTCAACCGGCTACGTGTGAGGATTTGATAAATCTTGCAATGCGCTTAGACCATAGGATGAGGGCTCGCAAGGGGGATCATAAGGAGAAGAATAGAACAATCCCTACTTTTGTTTCACCCAAGACTGTTGATAACACTCCTGTCTCAGGAGCAGAACCAATGGACGTAGGGGCGGTAAGAGCCGCGTTAACCCCGATAGAGAAAGAACAGAGAAGAAAGAATGGGCTCTGCCTGTATTGTGGAAAAAAGGGGCACTTCGTTCGAGAATGCCCTGTGAAGCCTAAGGTGGCTAAATACCGTTTCAATAAGGGGGCATCCGTAGTGGGGGATAAACCGACGGAAAACTAGAGGGCTCCGAGGGTAATGAAGGGGTTCCTTGGAGTCGGTCAGTCATCCCTTCCCTTTTAAACGGATTTGTGGGAAAGAACCATCTGTTCATACAGATCAAGTTATTTGTACGGTCAGAATGGGTGGAGGTACAGGCCATGGTTGATTCAGGGGCCACAGGTCTATTCATGGATACTACAGAGGCTAGAAGACTGGGTATACCCCTCGTTTCTAGGTCTGTCCCTGAAGAGGTATACGCAGTCGATGGTAGGAAATTAGACGTAGGCCCCATTAGTTATCACACAGAAGAGACAGACATGATATTCGGCAGTCACCAAGAAAGGGTTACGTTCAGTATAATCCAGGCACCTCATTATGGTCTGATTATCGGGATACCTTGGTTGAGGCTGCACAACCCTGAAATCAACTGGGAAGAAGGTGTTGTGACCATGAACTCCCCATATTGCAAAGAGCATTGTTATGAACACATTCCCAGTCCATCCCTCTCCTTAGCAAGCAGAGTGCATGTAGCTACAGCAGCCGAAAAGGAAGTGAGGTTGCCTGATGTGTATCATGAGTTGTCCGGGGTATTCGATGAGGTGCAAGCTGAGGTGCTCCCTCCTCATCGACAATATGACTGCCAAATCGATTTAGTCCCTGGAGCAGTCGTGCCTAGTGGGCGTTTGTATGCACTGACCGAGCCTGAGAACGCTCATCTAAGGGTATATTTGGATAAATTGGTTGGGTTAGGGTTCATCAGGCCTTCCAAATCACCCGCTGCATCCCCTCTTTTCTTCATACCTAAAGCTAATGGAGAATTGAGGGCGTGTGTGGACTTTAGAGCCTTGAACGCAGTCACGGTAAAGAACCGCTACCCCCTTCCTCTCATCCACGTATTGTTGGAACAAGTAAAGACTGCCATCATTTACACCAAGCTGGATTTAAAGGGTGCATACCATCTAGTGAGATTGAGGAAGGGGGATGAGTGGAAGACGGCCTTTAAAACCAGATACGGCCTCTATGAATATCTGGTTATGCCTTTTGGGCTATGCAACGCCCCGGCTGCGTTCCAGTATTTCTTAAACGATGTGTTACGAGAGATACTGGACCGTTACGTAGTCGTTTATATTGATGACATTTTGATCTATTCAGAGTCGGTGGAGTCGCATATCCAACATGTCAAGGAGGTTCTAAGAAGACTAAGACAGCATAGCCTCTATTGTAAATTGAGCAAATGCGACTTTCATGTCACCACGGTCGAATTCCTGGGGGTGATGCTCAGCCCCCAGGGACAAGAGATGGCAGAGCGAAAGGTCCGAGCTGTCAAGGAGTGGCCTGTGCCCCAAAACATCAGGGACATTCAGTGCTTTCTTGGTTTCGCTAATTTTTATAGGCGATTCATCAAGCAGTTTTCGTTGGTGGTGGCTCCCATTACACGTTTGCTGAGGAAGAATCAGATGTTCAGTTGGACACGGGAGGCCGATGAGGCTTTCCAGACGTTGAAGGCGGCTTTCGTGTCCGCGCCAGTGTTGGCGCATCCAGACCCAGAGAAACCCTATATCGTTGAGGCGGACGCCTCCGATATTGCCATAGGGGCCATTCTCTCGCAAAGACATGAGTCAACAGGGCAGATGCATCCTGTTGCGTATATGTCGAAGAAACTGAATAGGGCCGAATCCAACTACTGCATCGCCGAAAAAGAACTGTTGGCGATAAAGACAGCGTTTACCGAATGGAGGCATTTTTTGATGGGAGCAAAACACCTGGTGACTGTATACACTGATCACAGGAATCTACAGTATATGACAGCAGCTAGGCTCCTCACTCCGAGACAACTTAGGTGGATGTTGTTCTTTTCGGGTTTTCATTTTACTATCACTTTCCGTCCTGGGGTGGAGAATAGGAAGGCTGATGCCCTAACCAGACAGTCATCGCTGAAAACACCAGAACTAGTGGAGGAAAAGGCTATCATAGATCCAGCAAACAGGATATGTGTTATTCAACCAGACGCATTCTTGCAGGGAATCCGTTTGGGTATCAAGACCGTGTTCTGGAGAGAATGGATACGCCTGCATCCTGATTGGCTGATTAAGGACGGATATCCAATAAACAATGGAAGGTTGTTGGTTCCCACGTTGCCTCTTCGTAAACAGGTGTACCAATGATGTCATGAGTCACCTAGTGCAGGGCACATGGGGGTGGACAAAACCATCGATCTGCTCCTAAGGAGGTGTTGGTGGTCCTCTTTGAGAACTGACGTTAAAGGATGGGTTTCCCAATGTGCGGTGTGTGCAACAGCAAAGACAGATCATAGACGCCCGGCTGGGCTTCTTCAACCGTTACCCACTCCATCTGTTCCATGGGAACGCATTTCTTTGGATTTTGTGGTGGGTCTACCGAAGGATCAAGGGTGCACGGCGGTGTTGGTGGTTATAGACTATCTGACCAAGATGGGCCATTTCGTGGCATGTCCACAAGTTCCTTCAGCTAGTCATTTGGCAGGATTATTGATGAAAAATGTTGTTCGCCTGCATGGACTTCCGTCTGTTATAGTCTTTGACAGGGGCTCTCAATTTACAGCACGTTTTTGGAGGGCATGGTGTTCATGTTTACACATTGAGACAGCCCTATCCACCAGCTTTCATCCCCAAACCGACGGGCAGACGGAACGTCTCAATCAAACACTGAAACAGTTTCTGAGATGCTATGTGGACCAGGGTAAAGACAATTGGGTGAAATATTTGTGGTTAGCGGAGGTGGCATATAACAATTCTACTCATAGTGCCACTCGGGTATCCCCCTTTTATTGCACTTATGGGCGCCATCCACGATTCTTGCCATTTCTCCATCCTCATGGGGAACAGACGGTGCCTGAGGCGGCCGAGAGGGTATCTCACATCAAGGACACTTTGGTGAAAGCACAAGCCAGTCTCCAGGCTTCTAAGGTGGCTTACAAAGAAACAGCAGATAAGCGCAGAAGAGTGGGTCCACTGTATCAGGTGGGGGATCAGGTGTGGTTGTCCACACGGAACATTAGATTCCGAAAGTACAGTGTCTTCAATCCACGATACATCGGCCCCTTTCCCATATTGCAGCGAGTCAATCCAGTGGCCGTGAGACTTGGATTGCCGAGGCATTTGCGATTGCATCCTGTGTTTCACGTATCACTTTTGAAACCCTCTTTGTCTCCGCGGCGTCAGCCCCCTCCTCCTGTTGCCTCGCCTGACGGACCGGAATTCGAGGTGGATGGGATCCTGGATTCCAGGCGACGGGGTAGAGGCCTTCGTTATTTGGTCTCCTGGAAGGGGTATGGGCCTGAGGAAAACTCTTGGGAGCCGGCGTCGGGTGTTCATGCTCCACGTCTGGTGGCTGAGTACCATAGACTGTTCCCTTTGCGTCCTGGTCCTTTTGGTCGCTCTCGGTGACGTGGGATGTCCTGTTAAGTGCCCAGAAGCACCCTTATAGAGCGCCCGTAAAGACGATCCTGGTTGCCAAGACTACATGTCCCAGAAGTCTTAGCGATGTGGGCGGAGTATAAAGGAAGGACTCAGACAACGCCGCACATCGGATATTTTGACTCCGGACCCGGTGTGGAGAGCTGCGTTATTCTGAGTTCCTGTTCTGTCTTGTGTTCGTGTGCCTACAGTAGATTCTTGTTTCCATCGGCTCGTCGAGGGAAGGCTTCTTCTTCCTGGCGGGCAAGTCCGTGTTCCTGCAAGCATTTCTGTACGGCAATTGTGTGCGGGTAAAGTTACCGCATATGATTGAACCAGCACGCCTTGTGAAATCAACAAGGTGTTTGCTATTCATGGGGATTACTTCCTTATCCGGCGTCCCCGTTGGCTGAGCCTTCTTGCACCGGCTCGTGCGGGGAACGCCAAGCTTGTCTTCCACTACTTTGGCGCCCTGTTGGTTGAGCCTTCTTTCACCGGCTCGTGCAGGGTGCGCCAGTTGTTACCATCGTTGTTTTTCTATGGCGTCCCCGTTGGCTGAGCCTTCTTGCACCGGCTCGTGCGGGGAACGCCAAGCTTGTCATCATTTCCTTCAGCGCCCCTGTTGGTTGAGCCTTCTTTCACCGGCTCGTGCAGGGTGCGCCATTTCTTTGGAATACAGATCTGAAGACACATTCAGGTACTATCGTTTAATACTTAGGGTGACGTAACCCGTACTATTGTTTCAATCTTCTCATGAAATCTGTTTCAGTGTAGACTTGATCTTGAGTGGGAAGTTACGTTCTGGGCCACCATTTGTTTTAGCATGGTATGTACTTAACCTATTACTTACATACTTGTCAGGAAAGTGGGTTCCACTCTAAGCCTTGATCTGCTTGTTTATTACAGGTGGAATACACATACGCTTCAGACCTATACCCAGGACCATATAGTAGGGGAAGAGACGTATCTTCAGGGCCTCGCTTTAGTTTTGTTACAGGTATATGATACAGAGTAGTACTAGTATTGTAGTATCTAGATCCTATCCAGAATCGAGCCAATTATTCTCTTCTCTTTTTGTCGTTACAGTTCTCCCTCCCTGCTGTTCCCTTCCTTTCCTTCCTGTTTATTATTTTATCCTTCTGCCCTCGCTTGATCCTTCCTGGACCCAGGCTATAATAGCCTTCTGGGTTCGGTTAGATCAGGAGGTGGCCTTGTCTCATCAGCCTGCTGATTCCGAGGACTTGGAGGATAACATACAGCCAGTCATCCTTTGGCACAAAATCTGGACTGCGGATCACCTGGAGTTCAATTGTGCTTTAGTAAAGGACTGTTGATATTCTGATCACTCATTAAATGTTCCATGTCTAAAGTACATTAGAAACGTCAAGGTAGATATCAGCCACCCGGAATTTTATGAACAACTGGTCTCTTTGAATATTATTACAAGGAAAACACATAAATCAGAACGCTTAAAACACCTTGAAGAACTAAGATTATCAGTGGAATTAGTTATACCTTCAGTTCAGTATAACCAAATGCTTTGATTGAGAATCAAAACATGTGTCTATGAACACCCATAATCTTCAAATTTTCTCGCCTTCATACTTACACGGGTAGATGTTCTCTCCCTTGTTACCTCTCTGATGGCATTTGAGCCATCACCTCCATTGATGTACTTCCAGGTCTAATCAATTCATGTTGTTCCACCTCATTGCATAATGTAACCCTTCTCACATTCCACTACTTTCCATCTGAGAGCCTCACCATATTCCCTTTGACTTCAAGCACTTTTTTGGGATCAGACAATTTTGAACAACCTTTCTTACACACTTCTCCAGCATATACTCTTACGTACGTTCCTTTCTCACATTTTATACTCCTTTTCATTATCTAGAATTGTGTCTTTGTGCTTGCTGATTTTGATATTTTCTCACTCTTTCATTCAATACATCACACTGAACTCCATGTCAACTTGTCCTTTCCATCTTACCTGGCACCGCCACAGTGCATGGCACTCTGCCTTTCAACAAAAAGAAAGGGGGTTTCCCAGCAACTGAACGCAGTGTGGTTCTGCAATTCCATAGCATGTTCTTGACAAAACATTTTACCGCACACTGCCAGCTGAAGATCGTTGTAATCTCTATAAAATGCTATAAGTATTAAATAATTTGATGTGATCAAGGCCGGGGTAACCTGGTTGAAACGCGTCATGTTGGAGGAAAATAAAATTGCACTATAATAATTTACCTTTTGTTGCGGACCGTTCCTGTTTTCAAGCACTGGGTGGAGTTTTGCCCTTCTTTGTGCTCCTCAAGGACTTGGTTGTCATATATATATATATATATATATATATATATATATTTATATATATATATATATATATATATATATATATATATATATATATATATATATATATATATATATATATATATATATATATATGCAGTCAGTTTCTCCTTCCCTCCGGGTGAAGAAAACAAAGAACGCAGCGGGTTTTCAGGGAATGCATTTATTGAAACCTTTTGCATAACCAGGTTTCGGTGTGTGCCTTCATCAGATGCTGGGTTTCAAAGGCGTGCTCTCCGGTTATTGGATCTTTATGGGCTCCTCCTCTCCATCGTTAAAGGAGCCTCACCTGCTTTGAATTGCCCGTAGTGCCAATTCGGGGGACTACCAGTCCCACAGTGCAACAGTCAGGATATTTCGAGGCAGACCGGGGCTGCTGCGGTCTTTTGCCATAATTGTCTCCTGCCCCCTTCTCTCTGCCACGCAAACACAGGCACCAGGGTCGTTGACGCTAGCAAGTTGTTCGCATCACACCAAGCAGTCTTGGTCCACCGAATTTCAGTGGCTTTCTGGTGTTAGGTTCGTGAATGGCAGGTCACTGTCATATTCCGATACCTCAGATTACATCAGTTTTCCTGTTACTTCAGTGACTCACTTGTACGAGAGGGTCCTTTGTGCGCCTTAACAGGTCGGCGTTAAACATGCAGTCAGTTTCTCCTTCCCTCCGGGTGAAGAAAACAAAGAACGCAGCGGGGTTTCAGGGAATGCATTTATTGAAACCTTTTGCATAACCAGGTTTCGGCGTGTGCCTTCATCAGATGCTGGGTTTCAAAGGCGTGCTCTCCGGTTATTGGATCTTTATGGGCTCCTCCTCTCCATCGTTAAAGGAGCCTCACCTGCTTCGAATTGCCCGTAGTGCCAATTCGGGGGACTACCAGTCCCACAGTGCAACAGTCAGGATATTTCGAGGCAGACCGGGGCTGCTGCGGTCTTTTGCCATAATTGTCTCCTGCCCCCTTCTCTCTGCCACGCAAACACAGGCACCAGGGTCGTTGACGCTAGCAAGTTGTTCGCATCACACCAAGCAGTCTTGGTCCACCGAATTTCAGTGGCTTTCTGGTGTTAGGTTCGTGAATGGCGGGTCACTGTCATATTCCGATACCTCAGATTACATCAGTTTTCCTGTTACTTCAGTGACTCACTTGTACGAGAGGGTCCTTTGTGCGCCTTAACAGGTCGGCGTTAAACATGCAGTCAGTTTCTCCTTCCCTCCGGGTGAAGAAAACAAAGAACGCAGCGGGGTTTCAGGGAATGCATTTATTGAAACCTTTTGCATAACCAGGTTTCGGCGTGTGCCTTCATCAGATGCTGTGTTTCAAAGGCATTCTCTCTGGTTATTGGATCTTTATGGGCTCCTCCTCTCCATCGTTAAAGGAGCCTCACCTGCTTCGAATTGCCCGTAGTGCCAATTCGGGGGACTACCAGTCCCACAGTGCAACAGTCAGGATATTTCGAGGCAGACCGGGGCTGCTGCGGTCTTTTGCCATAATTGTCTCCTGCCCCCTTCTCTCTGCCACGCAAACACAGGCACCAGGGTCGTTGACGCTAGCAAGTTGTTCGCATCACACCAAGCAGTCTTGGTCCACCGAATTTCAGTGGCTTTCTGGTGTTAGGTTCGTGAATGGCGGGTCACTGTCATATTCCGATACCTCAGATTACATCAGTTTTCCTGTTACTTCAGTGACTCACTTGTACGAGAGGGTACTTTGTGCACCTTAACAGGTCGGCGTTAAACATATATATACCGATAAATTTTTGCTGTCGAAACGCGTAACCTTTGCTTAAATAAACTGTGGCACATTCTGAGCGCGAGTATTTTCTTTGAGGAAAGTTGCAGTGGAGTGATTAATTGCCGAGAGACCTGCTCGGTGTCGACTCGCCATCTGTCTATGGGCTACAGACTTCGTGCAAACGGGTCGCTCTGGAGAAAGATTTTTTTTTAATATATATATATAAATATATATATATATATATATATATATATATATATATATATATATATATATATATATATATATATATATATATATATATATATATATATTTTCACCACACCAAACTTCACCATCCAAGAAGGCGCTGACTCCGTGTATCTTAGTTCAAGGGTGTTTATTTCACATCAACTTCTGCTCAGACGCGTTTCGGCGGCTACCCCGCCTTGCTCACTAACATCTGACCAGGCACACTAACGCTTTTTATACATGTTCAATACATCACATGAGTCATAATTGTCATCCTTGATTGGCATTGGTTTGTTGCCATGGTGACTATGAGTTACACCTACACAATTACGTGACTCCTTACACTGCTCATGACATTATTTGGCGTTTTTTTGGTACATTACATGGGTCACGTTAATTGGCGTATATAGATCAAAACATTACATCATGTTCATCTACATATTCATTACAGTTTTATACCTTGTATTCTACATACTATTATAGTTTACTAGTCAAATCATTGGGAGAAACAACCCGTAATACGTGACACCCTCCATGTTAACCTGTGTCATAGAGGATTGGGCGTATCAGAAAGGAGGTGTGTTAAACCCGTGTCTGTGATTGGTTTCACAGACCACTGTGCAAACAAATAGGCTCCGTTACATCGGAGATCGGTTTGCTGGCCTGTTGGCAGAGGCAGAACATGTTACAGTGTTAGTACTCATCCTCGTGCAGCCGGTAAGTTAGATCACTGTTTGTCAGAGTGAGCCACTACGGCAAAATTCCATTATCGACAGTATTACATCTAATGGACAAATTACTCCCGCGCAAGTGCGCACTTACTCCCCCTACATGGGAAGGATTCTACTCCCGTATGGAATACAAAGTTAGCCAGTAGATACAGCGAGGTTGTTGACATATACACAGGGTGCTATATGACCGTATGACGGAATTGTGTGATTAATTGTAATTTATCGCGTAAACTGGTATGCGATGTTACAGGGTACTTGGGAAAGATGAGGTCAGCTGCTCTAGATATGCACACTTAGGGCTTCATCAGCATTTAGCCCTACGGGAATTTTGGAATTTAACAGAATAATGTATCTGGATTCCAGGCGGCGCAATGCGAGTTTGCGGTTGCCGCCCCTAACATTTTTTGGGACATTGTCTAAGACACAGTATGTTAAACCTTTCGCATCACCACCATGTACCTGGTGGATATGCCTGGCTACCGGGTAAGCTGGGTCCTTGTTTGCAATCGCCCTCAGGTGTTGTAGCACCCTCACATGTACCGGGTGAATGGTCGACCCTACATATATTTTACCACATACACATGTCAGCATATATACAGCATGGTCTGTTTATATGTGTAGTGATCCCTCAGGTGGTAAGGTTGTTTGCGAAAGGGTACTGTAATGCTTGTGGTGTTTTTGCCATGACTGCAGGCCTTACATTTTGTGCATTTCCTAAAGCCTTTTTGTGACTGGAACCAGACTTTCTGCTTGGGTATGGCTGGGGCATTACAGACTAATTGCTGCCGCATGGATTTCGCTTTTCTGAAAGACACTAGTGGTCTTTCACCCACTAATTTTCCTATGGTTGCGTCATTTCGGATCAGTGGCCAATGCCTTCTGAGTATTTTACGAAGGTTGGCTTGGTGGCGATTGAAACCTGTGATTAACCTGGGTGGTTGTCTTTCTGTTGCGGGGGCCCCCGGCTCTGAGTCTTTTGGAAACAGTAATTCATGGCGGGATTTGGAACTACACTTTACTTCTGCAGCCTTGCATGTTTTTTCGGAGTATCCTCTTAGTTTTAATCTCGTAAAGAGATTGTTTTTGGCCTGCACTAACCCCTCGCTAGTGCTACAATTGCGGGTCATCCTGAGACATTCCGCATACGGAATGGATTGTTTCAATGGTGTAGGATGAAAACTGTTGGCGTGGAGGATTGCATTGCCCGCAGTGGGCTTACGGTACGTGCGTGTTTGGATTTTATCATCTTCTACAAACAGCTCCACATCCAGAAATTGAATGCTCTCCCTGCTGGCATTACACGTAAATTTTAAATTTAGTGAATTTTCATTTAACTGGTCTGTGAAGCTGTTTGCACTCTCCACACTGCCCTCCCACAAAATGAAGATATCGTCAATAAAACGTTTATAAACAATAACATTTCCTTCCATTGTCTCTTGGTGTTGGGTCATCAGCACCCGCTCCTCCCACCAGCCCATATGCAGATTCGCATAGCTGGGGGAGAAGCAAGTGCCCATAGCTGAGCCTTGGATTTGTTTGTAAAACAGTTTATCAAAGATAAAGGTGTTATTGGTGAGGCACCACTCAGTCATCTCCAGAAGCATTTTGGTGTGTTCATACTGTTCGATTGGTCTTTTTCCCAAAAAATGTTTTACGGCTTTCAGACCATCCTTATGTCTGATGCTGGTATACAGACCTTGGACGTCTAATGTTAAAAATACATAGTTCTCTTTCCACTTGACGTCATAAACCTTTTTCAGGAAATCTCCTGTATCCTTTATGTATGCCGGTAGTTTCCTGACTTCTGGTTGGAGAAAGTGGTCAATGAACACACTAGTGTTCTCAAAAAGGCTCCCTATTGCAGAGATTATTGGTCTTCCAGGTGGCACTTTGTCGTTCTTGTGTATCTTAGGGATAAGATACAGTTGTGCCGTCACTGGATAATCCGTTTTGAGAAAGTCAAATTCACTTTTGCTTAGCAGGCCCTTACCCCTCCATTTGTACAGTTCGTTGTGGTATCTTTCTTGGATACCTACCATGTGAGTCGGGCTTATCCTTGTATAACACTCTCTGTCTTGTAACTGACCAAGTGCCTCTGTGTTATACATCTCCAATGGCCAGAGCACAATGTTGCCTCCTTTGTCGGACCATCTTACCACGATGTCCGGCCTGGCTTTGATTTTTTCCATCAGTGCTTTGTATTTCCTGTTGTGATCTTCATTGTGTTTATTTCTCTGTTTGGTGCTCACAATGGAAAGTTCTTTCAAATCCTTTGTTACATATTCTGCAAAAAGATCCAGACCATCTTTAGGCATTACGGGTACAAATATTGATTTCGGTTTAAAGCCTGTTTTCACTGTTTGCCAGATGTTTATATCTGACATCTGGGCTGCTCCACTCGGTGTGATTTCCTCATTTACACTTTCATTCTCCATTTCCAGGTCAATGAGATTTTGTAATCCTTCCATGTTTTCAACATTAAGCATTTCGATGGTATCCGTGCTCATTGATGCATCTATGGTGCTCGCTTTCGTATTGTGGAAATATTTTTGCAGTTTAAGTTTCCTTATATATAGAAATAAATCGATCCTTGTTTGTGTGTAGTCAAAGTTTGTGTCACTACAAAAGGTCAGGCCCAGTGATATATATGAACCAGAATATCCAGCTCCCCACAGAGTCTCCATGGAAAGCAGGCACGGACACGAAGTGACTTGGATTCGGCATTTATATATATTATATATTATATTTATATATATATATATATCC
The DNA here is from genome assembly GCF_964261635.1 of Lissotriton helveticus. Classification (NCBI taxonomy): domain Eukaryota; kingdom Metazoa; phylum Chordata; class Amphibia; order Caudata; family Salamandridae; genus Lissotriton; species Lissotriton helveticus. The sequence goes on from NC_136065.1 coordinate 1,543,372,053, forward strand.
AGCAAAAATATATCGCACCGAACCCGAGCCTCTTCACCAAAGCCCAAACTTCTTTTAGCATGCAAATTTATTTGGCAAAGCCTCTCTACGTGTTTCATAGCGTCCTGCTCCTTGCTCACGAGGAAAGGCGAGCCAGGAGCAGGACGCTCCGAAACACATGAGAGGCTTTGCCAAATAAACTGTTGATTTTAAGGATCTGTTGTCTGTGGAGCCAGCAGCCGCGGTCGGTAGGGGAGTACCTGCCGGGGCGGTGGCGTGGGGAGGGGGAGGGGCAGGGTAGGGGGTTAGTAATGTATGGATAATGGAGGTTTGCAGGTAAGTAAACATATAAATAAATCAAACGAATTTCGTTGCCTGCACTGCATCCCCAAATGCAATGCAGTGCGCGCAACGAAATTCGTCATCATTATTTGTATATCAATTTCTTAAACTATGTGTGCTTTAGAAAATCCCGTGTAAGCACCTTCACCCGCTATTTACTGATCTCCCAGGCCTCCAAAGGTATATTGGGTTCCCCACTTTTTTCGTGTACTAGTTTTCCCGCTTTGGCAATACAAGGATGAAACATGCTTTACTCATAATAGCTGAGAAGTTATTTCCCATAGTTTTATTAATCGAGTTATCCAATGATTTTTCTTACATAAGCCTAAAATGTCCTTCTGTCTTTGGTTTTTCAAATAGCTAAGAGGCTGATCCGCGCTTTCTTCTTTAGTTTTCATTTAACTTCCAATAATTGTCTTTTATATATTTGACAACAATTTCTGAAGGTCTCTAGTTTTGTGTGTTTGAGCTATTTGATCTAACCTGACACCAAAGCCTGCCTAGTTCCCTTTTTTTCTTAAAAAAAAGGTCTGAGCTCTATTGTACTCTTATGGGTCTTGCTTTGAAATGGTCTCTGTGTGGTTTTGACCACCCTATCGAAGGTGTAATTGATTACAGTGGCTGTCATAGTAGTTATATTGTCAGTGGTGGCTGGCACAGAAAAGAGCAGTTGGCAGGGTGGTGTGGGGGGTCAGGGAAGTCGACATACGACGGGATAAGTTAAATTCAATTTTATAAAAAATAAAACTAATTTCCTTGCACTTGCCGCGTTGCTGAGTGCCCCACCCCCACGCACCAAACTTACCTGTGTTGGCCGCCACTGTATTTTGTGTTGCTTATATTATAGGTAGTCATTGGATCACAGTCTAAGTTTCTCTCCTGGCATCTAGTTTGTGAGGGTAAATTGTATACTATTTTAATCTGTTCACTTTGCACAAAGGTTTGATGCTTTATCCACTTCCCCTAAGTTGATTGACAGGATTGCAGTTTGATAAATAGTTTGCTTTTGAAACCTTCAAGTACATTATAACCTTTTATGTAAATAAGTAAAGGGAAGCGGGTGAATGTGTAATCCAGAACTGATGCACTATGACTGGTAACTCTGGTATATTTTGCTGGCTTGTCAGAGCAAAACCTCCCTTTTAAACTGACAAATGATTGAAAGGGGACATTAAAGAGGAGAGAAGTACAACACGGAGGCAAGATAACAAGAAGCGAGTAGGTGTTAGCAGAGATTTGAGATTTTGAAATAAAAAAAACAGGCAAATCCGATGGTGTTAGAGATAAGAGAGATGGTGGGACAAGTTGAGAAGGGAAAAAAGACTGCTTGACTTCCACAAGAGCAGAGTCATAAGTGTAATTAAGAAAGGACAGATTGACAAGGTCAGAGGATGGAAGTTTCTCCTTCCATAAACACTTTACAAAGCGTTTTATTATCTGAGATGGTAGTCGGGTGTATGAGGATGGGTGAAGAAAGCAAGAGGATATGGTGGAACACAGCCTGGGTGAAGACAACAAAGAGATGCCGACTGGTAAGAGTCTGGGTACTGAGTGTTAGTGCATCAGGAGGGTGAAGGCACCACTGCGGAACTGAAGGGAACGAGGATGGGACAGCATTGTCAGTGTGGAGCTGGAAAGCATAGGGTCACAACAAGCTATAGAAAGTTAGTAAACTTTAGTTACAGTACAAGTAAAAAGACTATGGGGTGAAGATCTGAAAAAGTCCTAAGCAACAGAGTTTACGTGAGTTACTTGATAGTACCAAGGAAAGCAAAGAAAGGAAAGTGGAGTGGGCATGGACAGTAAAACCTTCAACAAGGGAAGAGAAGTAGATTGATGATGTTGATGATACTCGCAACGAGAGAGTAGAAAGATGGACGAATTGCAAATGAGCAGAAAGGTGTGGGAGACAGCTTCAGTTAAAGAAGTAATGTTATGTTATGATTTCGTTCTGCAGAAAGCTGTTATTGCATTATTATAGTTATATTAAAATGCAGTGTTATTTCATACTAGTTACAATATTGTTTTATTGTAATATTGCTCTTTACTAATGTTATTTTAGATATTCTTAAATTATAATATCAGTTTATCATCATACTGTTACCATATTGTGATGTTTTTATAATCGCATGTTACTGTGATTTAATATAGTCGTTTCTGTGTGGAATTGGGATGCGTGATTTTGTTATTTTATGACATTGTATTTTTATAATTTTGAAATTGCTGTGATATGAATGACTTATAACGCACCTTGATCACACGTCGAGAGACCCAGTAGAACGGTTCTCTCGACGTCACGAGCGCAGGCCGGAAGCTTGCGGCACATTCTGGCGGGAGAGAACATTCTCCTTGCCAGAGAAGACAAAAGGCAGAATATTTTCTAGGCCATGAATATGTATTTCCCTCTTTCCATCAGGGAGTTAAGTCTGCGGGTTTGAATACTTTTCAGCATAATTAGAAAACGAGGCCGGCTGTCCTTGGGGTGTGCCTATGATTAGCTTTGTTATGAAGTTAGCCTAATAATCCTCCATTTTATGCGCTCTGCGTAGCTCACGGTCTATTAGTCAGTTAATTACGCTCGATCACCTGGGCATGGGTAGGGCTGTATTCAGGACCAGAAAGGAAAACACTGCAGGGTTGTTACTGGGAGGTTCCAGGATGTGAGAAAGAAGGTAGCAAGAATACGATATGCTTCATAAGATTGCGGCCAAAACACACACAAAGATTTTGCCTGGTTCGAGGATGCTTATTTCCCGTCCAGAGAAAACTTGGCTTGGCAGTTCGGACCAGACTGTTCCCATGAGGACCAGGGTCAAAGCAGATTTGCATATGGCTGCGTCTGAACTGAGGTGGTGTGTGAGCTAAAGAACAATGATGGATTTAGCCCAGATCTAATAATGACTCGGTGTGAGTGTCTGAATAGTTTCAGTGCTCCATCTATTATCTCCTTGAGTTTGCTTTGTTCGCCCTAAGTTGGCAGGGTATGCCCAGATGTGGGTCTCTTGCTCACTTTGCCACTGGACTCAAGCTATCCTGGCCAATGACAGGTGTTACAACGAAACTGGTCCCAGGATGCTTGTTTCTGGCCCAGGGAAGACCTGGCTTGGCAGTTCGGGCTGGACTGTTCCCATGAGGAACAGGGTCAAGACTAATTTGGAAATGGCTAGGTCTCAACTGGGGTGGCAAAATGAGCTAAAGAACCATGATGGATTCAACCCAGATCTAATATTGATGGGGGTGAGTGAGTGTCTGAAAAGTTTCAGTGATCCGTGTACTATATGCAAAGCGGCCAAGCTGCTGAACACGGTCTTTTCTGTATAGGACAGCAAGCAAGCTGAAATGTGTTCCTAAAATATTTGGCCTCAAGGGCAAGGTAAGTATTGAATACCTATGGCGCAGTGAGCAAAGAGCCCATGCCTGGGCATAGTCTTGCATTGTTGAAAAATTCAGTGAGAATCAAAAAATGAAGATCTAGCCTCAGGACTGTGGGGACGAACGTCAGAGAATTCTCCTCCATGCTAGGAAGGCTTACTGAGGCAGGGACAAAGAGAAACCCTAGGCACCACTGGTGTAATGAAACTGATCAGCAGATCTCCGACCAGAGTACTGTGCTGAGGGGGCCCCCCTGCACCGCCGAGGCTGTGGGGGCCTGTGTTACGCCACTTCTAGGCATGTCGAGCTGGAGACCAACGTCATACCCCTTCCTATGGATGCCAAAATGCATTTCACCCACTGGGATTTACTGTAGGGAGCATTAAATTACATTATTTTAGCATGGCCGTGAGAACTCACTGTTAAGCAGTTTGACACTCAAAGAAGCCATCTAGACTAAGCTACCAACCTTGTTTCCTTGCATGGGAACACAAGCAATACAAACCATATTTCAGCCACTGCGGTTCTCAACTGAGATGTGGATCAATTTCATGGCGAACTGAGCACACCCCTTCAATTTAAGAAGACTCGCTGAGACCACCACAGTACATGATGACAGGGAAACGCTTGAGACAATATATCTTAGCACCTGAGAATTCCTTTGAGTAGCTTTTCATTTCATATGTTTTAGTTCCTCAGATGTGGCCCAATTCAATTGTAATTAGCCCTGAACTAATCAAAGGAGATAGAGAGCACTCGGAGTGGCTGTAAACTCTATTTGCCATTGATAGAGAGAGCACAAGAGGGAATATGTGACTGTGAAAGAGAGAGAGGGCCTGAGATGGTGGGATCACTCAGACCCGCATTAAATTGGCCCAGGAAATAAGCTGTTTTGTCCCCATGGCCAGGTTTCTGACACTAAGGGTACTGGTAACCAGAGTTTTATACAGCGCGAACTAGACCAGAGACATGGGTATTAGAGCACTTTACATAGCACCAGTTTTCGTTACAACCCGTGCTTAGTTTGAGCCAGGGGTTGCCCGTGGGGGGCACCAGCACCCATTTTTGGGGACCAACACTTATTTTTCCGCATCAGACATTTACAGAGAGCAAGAGAGGGTACACACAGAAAGCGGAAAGACAGAGGAAGAGAATGATGGGGAAACTCAAAAGAATAGGAAGCAGGAGGCTGCAAGAGTAAGTTGAAGGGGAAGAAAATCTCTGGTAGTGGATTAAAGAGGCCAGAGGTGGGTTTAGGACTACCCCGTATTAATATACGGCACACCAATTTTTAATTGCACTGGCCGTAGGCTTCTGAGCACAGCTTTGGGCACCGGCACTCCACAAATTAGGCACTGGTGGAAACTCTTGAGGTGAGGAAAATCTGGCACATTACAAGTTTGACCCTAAGGGTCCACTAGGTAATTACAAGTTGAAACTGTAATTCTGTGTCCAATGTCCCGTTATTACTTCCGTTTGCCTCTTACATTCACATATCAATCTTTGGTTGCTTTTAGCCAAAATCTCCAGGTGAACATCACAGATATTCAGTGTTTCCCGCCTGTATCATAATTCCTGTTGCTAGACCTTCATAGTTAACTGTTTACAATGGCCCCATCTGAATTAAGTGCCCACTCATAATAGGGACCTACGATCTTCACTAGGAGTGCTGCATAAAGTTAGAAATCTGGCGCAGATAGTTTCTATTCCAAGTTTTCCCTTTGTGCCAATTTCCAGAATAGCTGAGATTGTACTCACTCCTTAGTTCTGCATAAGCAATTTCCTCCACACTCTACCTAAGGACACTGCACATGCAAAACTGCTATCGCTTTAGTACATAAAAACAGCCTCAATTACCTGTTTGCATGTTGTTCCCTATTTGAAACTTCAAACAATAATTATGCCCGGGCGAAATTCAGATTCTGCCAGCGTAATCTTGTATTTTTCTCAATGCTTCATGTTACGCTGCATACTCAAAATACCTGAGATTACGCTATTATGCCATGCTCCTTAACCGAGTTGTCACTTGGGACCGAGAAGACCCTCAAGACCTGGCTCTTCGACTAACCGACACAGCCCCCCCCCCTCCCTAGCACCTTGAGACCCTCACGGGTATGTAGTGCGCTTCAAAATTCCCTGATTGATTGATTGGGTGAAGATCCTACTGCTGCAGCATGGGAACAATGCAAACAAAGAGAACACTAGTGGCTGTTAGTGACACTTTTAATATTTCTCTACTTATAGCGCAAAATGAATCCTCACATCCAAAACAGGCACAGGGATGCATTTGTGCTAAAAAAAAAATTGCACAATGTGGCAGACCAGCATTTTGCATAATTTTGAATAATGTTTTAGGAACATTTCGGAATTACGCAAATTGTGTGCAGGCCAAGTCATTACCCCACACAAAAAGAACCTGATACTGTGTGCTAAAGTTATTTTTTTCCACCCATGATTACCTGAGCAGTAGGAATGAAGCCATTAGCTGATAAGGACACTTGCACGTATTTGTACGTAGTGTTCCTTCGAGATGCATCGCTTTACACCATATTTGAAACAGCACATTTGTGTTTACCTGGTGGGATACTTCGTGTGTCCATTTGCTGCCTTGATGTTTACTCCTCAGTAACACGGATAAGAAAATGGGCATGTTCATATCTCTAGTTCGAGTCTGTTATGTCATCTGTCTGTTGTCGTTCTGAATTTCAGCACCAAGGACAGGAGCTTGTCTCTGTAACCATGGACTCTGTTGACAAAAGGCTCGGTGAATAATATGATATTTGGACCCAATTACCACTGTTAATGGGATTCACAAAACTCTCAGAGTATTCCAGGCTGTAGATTTCTGAGAGAATTCACTTGTAGAAAAGACACGCATACGTAATTTCCACAGGGGTACATTTTAGCATGTCAAAATTTAACACAAATGTGCATTTTCACCCCCTGGAGGAATACCTACATTAAATACCGTAGTGTTCCCTCCTCATTCTTGGCCTGCAATTCACCTACTCCTGCCTTGACAGGAGTAAAATGCTAACCGCTTACAGTGTGAGGCTCGTGGAGAGGCGTGGGGAAACCCACAGACTTATGATTTTTTTGGGTTACTTAAGAACCCTTGCAGACAGGCCCACCTAGAAAAGCCACAAAAACCACTCCCAATGCTTACATTTTGTGACTGAAGGAGTGACAATCTACCATTGTAGGTTTCAGCATAGGTGCAGCGCCCCCCCGACCCATTGGCCTGTTAGGCAGTAGCCAGCACTCAGTCTCTCTTTGTTTATCTACCCACATTTCAGGTCTCCATTAGGCCTCACTCCATCCTCTCAATCTTTAATCCTGGTCCTCCTGGGGTTGGGGAAGACACGCTGGCTTTGAATAAACTAAGTGGCTGCACTATTCCTTCTGAACAGATCTAGGCCAGGCAGCAGTGTCTGAAGGCAGCAGCAGGCATGCAGCTGTTTTCAGTCGGTGGTCCTCTGGGCACATGGCATCAGCGGCAGATGGGCACGCAAGTTGGGCAGGATCTTTTTCCTCTTGGACAGGGTGAGTCCTCTATTGAGCAGATTACCAGCCGGACATTGGTGCATGGCACTCCTCGTCCTTTCGCTGCTGTCTCTCTATATCTTCCTCCGAGGACCTCCTCTCCCTCTCTCAGAATCCCTTTTCTTGTCCCCATCTTCCTTCTCACTCTCTCCTCTGATCCTGACCTGCCATCTTGTTCCGTCCTTTGTCCGTTCCTTTCTCCCTGCTCCCACTCATTCCCACGTTTCCCTGCTCCCTCTTTTCCCTTACCCCTATTTTCCCTCGCTCCCATTGCTCCTTAATATCTTCTGTTTTTATAATGATCTAATCATTAGATGTATTTGTATAACCTTGTTTTTCCTCTTCCTCGCAACGATCTTTCATGTAAATTCTGTAACGTTTGTAATATGCTAAATGCTAAATTCCTCATGTAAAGCGCTCTGATACCTCCGGGTCTAGCAGCACTATATAAAACTCTTAAATAAATAAATAAATAAATAAATAAGATGGGGATGTGGTCTACTTCTAGTCTCAGCTGAGTCAGTTCAAGGCACCATAGCACAGCAGCATCAGCAGCATGGACCGCTAAGGTGCATATCCAGTCACTGGCTCGGCAGAGGCACAGTCACTCGGGCACAGAATGACAAGTGCTTTGAGGCAGCAGCTCCACTTCTAGTGTTTTGGCCACACTGGCACATGGTGGGTAGGAGCCATGGGGTTAGTCATAGTACACGTCATTTCAGGCACACTTGAGGCAACTGCCACAGGCCTGCACAGGTTACTTCTTCAGCTGTGTTGAGCACTCAGGCACACTTAGGACAAGTGCCACAACTGTGACAACAAAGTCAACTCAGGCATACTTGGGAAAGTGCCACCATTTAGAAATTGTCTATTTTTCAGTGCCGATGACTGCACAGTCACACTTGGGCTAAGCAGCAGAGCTTCAGCAGCAAGGTCAATGGGGTTATCCGCTCAGGCATACTTCAGCAGTGCCACAAGTCCTCTTATTGGCTCAGAGCTTGGAGTACCAGGGTCTAATGCCCTTGCCCACTCCAGTAGTTCAGTTCTCGTACAGGGTTGGCTCACAGGCTTCCTTCACACTGGTTTGTCCGAATGAGGTCGCACACCGCTCGTCCCATCAGCGTGTGACCCCGGAGCATGATGGTCGATGTAGTCGGTATCAGGGGTGCGCTTCTACCCGAGTGTTGAGTCTTGAGGGTATTCACTGGTGTGCTTGCCATCCCTGGACACGTGTTTCGCGTTCATTAACACTCATCAGCAGGGATTAGGTGTGTGCACGGGGTTGCTGCGTGGGCTGCCAAAAATATTCGTAGGTCCAGATACCTCTTAAGGCGCGCGGATGCGAAATCTCGAGGTCGTCACCTCCACCGGCTCAAGGGAGCCTGTATAAATAGTATGTCCGAATGAGGTCGCACACCGCTCGTCCCATCAGCGTGTGACCCCGGAGCATGATGGTCGATGTAGTCGGTATCAGCGGGTGCGCTTCTACCCGAGTGTTGAGTCTTGAGGGTATTCACTGGGGTGCTTGCGATCCCTGGACACGTGTTTCGCGTTCATTAACGCTCATCAGCAGGGATTAGGCGTGTGCACGGGGTTGCTGCGTGGGCTTCCAAAAATATTCGTAGGTCCAGATACCTCTTAAGGCGCGCGGATGCGTTATCTCGAGGTCGTCACCTCCACCGGCTCAAGGGAGCCTGTATAAATAGTATGTCCGAATGAGGTCGCACACCGCTCGTCCCATCAGCGTGTGACCCCGGAGCATGATGGTCGATGTAGTCGGTATAAGCGGGTGCGCTTCTACCCGAGTGTTGAGTCTTGAGGGTATTCAATGGTGTGCTTGCCATCCCTGGACACGTGTTTCGCGTTCATTAACGCTCATCAGCAGGGATTAGGCGTGTGCACGGGGTTGCTGCGTGGGCTGCCGAAAATATTCGTAGGTCCAGATACCTCTTAAGGCACGCGGATGCGTTATCTCGAGGTCGTCCCCTCCACCGGCTCAAGGGAGCCTGTATAAATAGTATGTCCGAATGAGGTCGCACACCGCTCGTCCCATCAGCGTGTGACCCCGGAGCATGATGGTCGATGTAGTCGGTATCAGCGGGTGCGCTTCTACCCGAGTGTTGAGTCTTGAGGGTATTCACTGGGGTGCTTGCGATCCCTGGACACGTGTTTCGCGTTCATTAACGCTCATCAGCAGGGATTAGGCGTGTGCACGGGGTTGCTGCGTGGGCTTCCAAAAATATTCGTAGGTCCAGATACCTCTTAAGGCGCGCGGATGCGTTATCTCGAGGTCGTCACCTCCACCGGCTCAAGGGAGCCTGTATAAATAGTATGTCCGAATGAGGTCGCACACCGCTCGTCCCATCAGCGTGTGACCCCGGAGCATGATGGTCGATGTAGTCGGTATAAGCGGGTGCGCTTCTACCCGAGTGTTGAGTCTTGAGGGTATTCAATGGTGTGCTTGCCATCCCTGGACACGTGTTTCGCGTTCATTAACGCTCATCAGCAGGGATTAGGCGTGTGCACGGGGTTGCTGCGTGGGCTGCCGAAAATATTCGTAGGTCCAGATACCTCTTAAGGCACGCGGATGCGTTATCTCGAGGTCGTCCCCTCCACCGGCTCAAGGGAGCCTGTATAAATAGTATGTCCGAATGAGGTCGCACACCGCTCGTCCCATCAGCGTGTGACCCCTGAGCATGATGGTCGATGTAGTCGGTATCAGCGGGTGCGCTTCTACCCGAGTGTTGAGTCTTGAGGGTATTCACTGGTGTGCTTGCCATCCCTGGACACGTGTTTCGCGTTCATTAACGCTCATCAGCAGGGATTAGGCGTGTGCACGGGGTTGCTGCGAGGGCTGCCAAAAATATTCGTAGGTCCAGATACCTCTTAAGGCGCGCGGATGCGTTATATCGAGGTCGTCACCTCCACCGGCTCAAGGGAGCCTGTATAAATAGTATGTCCGAATGAGGTCGCACACCGCTCGTCCCATCAGCGTGTGACCCCGGAGCATGATGGTCGATGTAGTCAGTATCAGCGGGTGCGCTTCTACCCGAGTGTTGAGTCTTGAGGGTATTCACTGGTGTGCTTGCCATCCCTGGACACGTGTTTCGCGTTCATTAATGCTCATCAGCAGGGATTAGGCGTGTGCACGGGGTTGCTGCGTGGGCTGCCGAAAATATTCGTAGGTCCAGATACCTCTTAAGGCGCGTGGATGCGTTATCTCGAGGTCGTCACCTCCACCGGCTCAAGGGAGCCGGTGGAGGTGAGGTATCTGGACCTACGTATATTTTCGGCAGCCCAGGCAGCAACCCCGTGCACACGACTAATCCCTGCTGATGAGCGTTAATGAACGCGAAACACGTGTCCAGGGATGGCAAGCACACCAAGTGAATACCTTGAAGACTAAAGACCCGGGTAGAAGCGCACCCGCTGATACCGACTACATCGACCATCATGCTCCGGGGTCACACGCTGATGGGACAAGTGGTGTGCGACCTCATTCGGACATACTATTTATACAGGCTCCCTTGAGCCGGTGGCGGTGACGACCTCGAGATAACGCATCCGCGCGCCTTAAGAGGTATCTGGACCTACGAATATTTTCGGCAGCCCACGCAGCAACCCCGTGCACACGCCTAATCCCTGCTGATGAGCGTTAATGAACGCGAAACACGTGTCCAGGGATGGCAAGCACACCAAGTGAATAACTTGAAGACTAAAGACCCGGGTAGAAGCGCACCCACTGATACCGACTACATCGACCATCAGCCTCCGGGGTCACACGCTGATGGGACAAGTGGTGTGCGACCTCATTCGGACATACTATTTATACAGGCTTCCTTGAGCCGGTGGAGGTGACGACCTCGAGATAAGGCATCCGCGCGCCTTAGGAGGTATCTGGACCTACAAATATTTTCGGTAGCCCACGCAGCAATCCCGTGCACACGCCTAATCCCTGCTGATGAGCGTTAATGAACGCGAAACACGTGTCCAGGGATGGCAAGCACACCAAGTGAATACCTTGAAGACTAAAGACCTGGGTAGAAGCGCACCCGCTGATACCGACTACATCGACCATCATGCTCCGGGGTCACACGCTGATGGGACAAGTGGTGTGCGACCTCATTCGGACATACTATTTATACAGGCTCCCTTGAGCCGGTGGAGGTGACGACCTCGAGATAACGCATCCGCGCGCCTTAAGAGGTATCTGGACCTACGAATATTTTCAGCAGCCCACGCAGCAACCCCGTGCACACGACTAATCCCTGCTGATGAGCGTTAATGAACGCGAAACACGTGTCCAGGGATGGCAAGCACACCAAGTGAATACCTTGAAGACTAAAGACCCGGGTAGAAGCGCACCCGCTGATACCGACTACATCGACCATCATGCTCCGGGGTCACACGCTGATGGGACAAGTGGTGTGCGACCTCATTCGGACATACTATTTATACAGGCTCCCTTGAGCCGGTGGCGGTGACGACCTCGAGATAACGCATCCGCGCGCCTTAAGAGGTATCTGGACCTACGAATATTTTCGGCAGCCCACGCAGCAACCCCGTGCACACGCCTAATCCCTGCTGATGAGCGTTAATGAACGCGAAACACGTGTCCAGGGATGGCAAGCACACCAAGTGAATAACTTGAAGACTAAAGACCCGGGTAGCAGCGCACCCACTGATACCGACTACATCGACCATCAGGCTCCGGGGTCACACGCTGATGGGACAAGTGGTGTGCGACCTCATTCGGACATACTATTTATACAGGCTTCCTTGAGCCGGTGGAGGTGACGACCTCGAGATAACGCATCCGCGCGCCTTAGGAGGTATCTGGACCTACAAATATTTTCGGCAGCCCACGCAGCAATCCCGTGCACACGCCTAATCCCTGCTGATGAGCGTTAATGAACGCGAAACACGTGTCCAGGGATGGAAAGCACACCAAGTGAATACCTTGAAGACTAAAGACCTGGGTAGAAGCGCACCCGCTGATACCGACTACATCGACCATCATGCTCCGGGGTCACACGCTGATGGGACAAGTGGTGTGCGACCTCATTCGGACATACTATTTATACAGGCTCCCTTGAGCCGGTGGAGGTGACGACCTCGAGATAACGCATCCGCGCGCCTTAAGAGGTATCTGGACCTACGAATATTTTCAGCAGCCCACGCAGCAACCCCGTGCACACGCCTAATCCCTGCTGATGAGCGTTAATGAACGCGAAACACGTGTCCAGGGATGGCAAGCACACCAAGTGAATACCTTGAAGACTAAAGACCCGGGTAGAAGCGCACCCGCTGATACCGACTACATCGACCATCATGCTCCGGGGTCACACGCTGATGGGACAAGTGGTGTGCGACCTCATTCGGACATACTATTTATACAGGCTCCCTTGAGCCGGTGGAGGTGACGACCTCGAGATAACGCATCCGCGCGCCTTAAGAGGTATCTGGACCTACGAATATTTTCGGCAGCCCACGCAGCAACCCCGTGCACACGCCTAATCCCTGCTGATGAGCGTTAATGAACGCGAAACACGTGTCCAGGGATGGCAAGCACACCAAGTGAATACCCTGAAGACTAAAGACCCGGGTAGAAGCGCACCCGCTGATACCGACTACATCGACCATCATGCTCCGGGGTCACATGCTGATGGGACAAGTGGTGTGCGACCTCATTCGGACATACTATTTATACAGGCTCCCTTGAGCCGGTGGAGGTGACGATCTCGAGATAACACATCCGCGCGCCTTAAGAGGTATCTGGACCTACGAATATTTTCGGCAGCCCACGCAGCAACCCCGTGCACACGCCTAATCCCTGCTGATGAGCGTTACTGAACGCGAAACACGTGTCCAGGGATGGCAAGCACACCAAGTGAATACCCTGAAGACTAAAGACCCGGGTAGAAGCGCACCCGCTGATACCGACTACATCGACCATCATGCTCCGGGGTCACACGCTGATGGGACAAGTGGTGCGCGACCTCATTCGGACATACTATTTATACAGGCTCCCTTGAGCCGGTGGAGGTGACGACCTCGAGATAACACATCCGCGCGCCTTAAGAGGTATCTGGACCTACGAATATTTTCGGCAGCCCACGCAGCAACCCCGTGCACACGCCTAATCCCTGCTGATGAGCGTTAATGAACGCGAAACACGTGTCCAGGGATGGCAAGCACACCAAGAGAATACCTTGAAGACTAAAGACCCAGGTAGAAGCGCACCCGCTGATCCCGACTACATCGACCATCATGCTCCGGGGTCACACGCTGATGGGACAAGTGGTGTGCGACCTCATTCGGACATACTATTTATACAGGCTCCCTTGAGCCGGTGGAGGTGACGACCTCGAGATAACGCATCCGGGCGCCTTAAGAGGTATCTGGACCTACGAATATTTACGGCAGCCCACACAGCAACCCCGTGCACACGCCTAATCCCTGCTGATGAGCGTTAATTAACGCGAAACACGTGTCCAGGGATGGCAAGCACACCAATTGAATACCTTGAAGACTAAAGACCCGGGTAGAAGCGCACCCGCTGATACCGACTACATCGACCATCATGCTCCGGGGTCACACGCTGATGGGACAAGTGGTGTGCGACCTCATTCGGACATACTATTTATACAGGCTCCCTTGAGCCGGTGGAGGTGACGACCTTGAGATAACGCATCCGCGCGCCTTAAGAGGTATCTGGACCTACGAATATTTTCGGCAGCCCACGCAGCAACCCCGTGCACACGCCTAATCCCTGCTGATGAGCGTTAATGAACGCGAAACACGTGTCCCGGGATGGCAAGCACACCAAGTGAATACCTTGAAGACTAAAGACCCGGGTAGAAGCGCACCCGCTGATACCGACTACATCGACCATCATGCTCCGGGGTCACACGCTGATGGGACAAGTGGTGTGCGACCTCATTCGGACATACTATTTATACAGGCTCCCCTGAGCCGGTGGAGGTGACGACCTCGAGATAACGCATCCACGCGCCTTAAAAGGTATCTGGACCTACGAATATTTTCGGCAGCCCACGCAGCAACCCCGTGCACACGCCTAATCCCTGCTGATGAGCGTTAATGAACGCGAAACACTTGTCCAGGGATGGCAAGCACACCAAGTGAATACCTTGAAGACTAAAGACCCGGGTAGAAGCGCACCCGCTGATACCGACTACATCGACCATCATGCTCCGGGGTCACACGCTGATGGGACAAGTGGTGTGCGACCTCATTCGGACATACTATTTATACAGGCTCCCTTGAGCCGGTGGTGGTGACGACCTCGAGATAACGCATCTGCGCGCCTTAAGAGGTATCTGGACCTACGAATATTTTCGGCAGCCCACGCAGCAACCCCATGCACACGCCTAATCCCTGCTGATGAGCGTTAATGAACGCGAAACACGTGTCCAGGGATGGCAAGCACACCTAGTGAATACCTTTAAGACTAAAGACCCGGGTAGAAGCGCACCCGCTGATACCGACTACATCGACCATCATGCTCCGGGGTCACACGCTAATGGGACAAGTGGTGTGCGACCTCATTCGGACATACTATGTATACAGGCTCCCTTGAGCCGGTGGAGGTGACGACCTCGAGATAACGCATCCGCGCGCCTTAAGAGGTATCTGGACCTACGAATATTTTCGGCAGCCCACGCAGCAACCCCGTGCACACGCCTAATCCCTGCTGATGAGCGTTAATGAACGCGAAACACGTGTCCAGGGATGGCAAGCACACCAAGTGAATACCTTGAAGATTAAAGACCCGGGTAGAAGCGCACGCGCTGATACTGACTACATCGACCATCATGCTCCGGGGTCACACGCTGATGGGACAAGTGGTGTGCGACCTCATTCGGACATACTCCTTCACACTGGTTCACTCAGACATTCACAATGTGTGTAACATACAGACCATACACATATTGCACATACACACATGCACTTGAGATATGTGTGCAAGGATTTTGCTTCACCTGGCGAAGCTAAATTTTAAATGAGAGGACAACTAGGACACCACTCCTGTGAAAAACGATGTACTGTAATACAGGCCCTAGCGAATGCCAGTGGCAAGATTAATTCAAATATTCTATCCATCACCTAGGGTGGACAGTGAACTCCGGTCTGCCAGCAGAGTTTGCACAATTCTGCCACTCCGTGCTCTGCTTGGAGCGCTGAGTGTGGAGCAGAGTTTAGCGGAGCAGCTTTGCCCATTGCAAATCCATTTTAGAATATTTAGCCAAAAGTTGTGCATTTGGGCAGCACAGGAGTGGCTGGTCTTGCACAAAGCTCCGCCTACTTCAAGCCCCATCCCTCTAATCTCCCTCCATGGTTCTCATGTGACGGGCGGCTTGAAAGTCCTCCTACCCTCTCACGTTCCCCCGATCTCCTCACATAGTATACAAGTCTTCCCCTCATCATTAGTGGAGGAGCCGACTCTACATGGGGCACCAATCAAAACCGTAAGCAACATTGTTGTGCTCCCCTCTCACCAGCTCTCTAAAGAAAAAACAAGCATTTGCAATGCAACAGGTCTCGCATCAGTTAGAGTTAGAGTTATTGGCAATGTAATTACAATTTTGCTTAATGTTTTTGTTTGTAGTGTAGTGAATGTATTTGACAGATAAAGAGCTGCATGTATGTGTATGCACAGGAGCAGTGACCCCTGACCCATTGAGGCACTGCCACCCAAAGCACTGAGAAGTCACATCCATGCAGCCACTGCAACACAAACGGCACTAGCATGGCCAGCTTTACAAACTGAGACACCACAGCCTACGCGCTTTGGGAAGTCACATTCCGGTGGACACATTACTCCAAACAGTCCTGGGAGTTTTTGTCCGCTGATACTATGCGCCGTACAGTACAGGGACGGCCACTCTTAGACACACAGCACACTGCATTTCCACACAGCACCACAGACACCGCGGATAATCTAGAGGAGAACGCAGCGCCACAGGTTATGAAAGTGGAATCGAAATAAAGCTGCAAAACTTATTTTCCACAAACGTTAGAAGTCACACACTAGCAAAACATATAAAGGTCACCGACTTCTGAAAGTGAAAGCAATATGTATCTAAAAATGAAACGCCGATGTTGGTTGAACGACATGCGCCATGGAGAGCTAATAAGTGGGATACCACAGCATAGACTCTATTTGGAAGCCACACACTAACAAAACAAATGAAATGGTCCGCAGTTTGTGAAAGTGAAAGTGATATGTAAATGTTAAAGCCATGTAGAAAATGAAACTCTGAGGTTGGTTAAACAACATGCGCTATGGAGAGCTATAGTCTAGAGGAGAATGCAGCGCCGCAGTTTTGGAAGATAAAGATGTAAAACATGTTTGTGACGAACGTTGCGTCGCTGGTTGTAAAAACGCCATAAGTGCCGTATTTTAAAACGTCGCTCCACTATTTATAAAGTGAAGGCGAAAAATAAAAATGTAAAACAGTATTATGACGAACATTCCGCCGCTGATTGTAAAAGTGAACATCATACAATATACGCCATATAGTGTCAAAACATTACGTACCATAAATGCAGATTTGCTGCTACTTTCACCGAAAGTATATGTGGATAATAATACAGAAGCAATGTATACATGAAAGCATGTAACGCCGTGCAAAATCTCCAGTCCGGGTGGGCGAGGCAAGAGAGATACAGGGAGGGAACAAACAAGCCTCTCTTGCAATGAAAAGCGAGCGTTTATGATGAGCCCCAATCAAAAGCATGGGTGGAGCTTCCACCCCACTTCCGAAGGAAACCTGACAGAAAACCGACGATAATAGATCTCGCAGGGCGAGCAACGCATGCGCTGCAACGCTAGG
The DNA here is from genome assembly GCF_964261635.1 of Lissotriton helveticus. Lineage (NCBI taxonomy): Eukaryota > Metazoa > Chordata > Amphibia > Caudata > Salamandridae > Lissotriton > Lissotriton helveticus. The sequence goes on from NC_136065.1 coordinate 1,543,389,146, forward strand.
CGAGACCTAAAAACTATACATACTAATCTCTTCCCAGAAATGGTGAAGGACAGTGAGTCCACCTCCAGCCAGCAGAGCTGGAGCTGGACGACCAGGACACCTGCAGAATCGACGGGGACAACGAAGTTGAGAGAGCATGGCAAGTGGTAGGCGCCATGCGGCAGCTCCCGTGCCAGGCGCGCGGGGCAGCTTAGCATATATATTGGTGTTAACAGCAGGAGACACAGAATTTCACAGGGCGGAAATGGGGAAAGGACACTGTTATATTTCACGGGGTGTGTGAATTGGTTCCTCTGTGGGGTAACGTTTTCAATGCGGAAACAAAAAAAGTTAATATCGAAAATGAAACGTGCATTTGGGTTAGATTTACAAATGCGGAATTCTGCTTGTGTAACTTTACAGACGTAAGTAGTACTGCGGCGGCACATAGTGGGGTGCTTTGCTTCTGCAACCACTGTCCCCCTGAAAAACTGGCAGGTCAGCAAAACTGGGTAGATGACCTGATCGCTGTGCAAAAATCAGAGCAGTGGGTGGGGTACTAGGCGTAGTCACCACCCGGTGTGCAATGTTTTTTATAGCGTTATATGCCCAATGACACTCATTGCAGAGGTGATGTGGGCATGTCAATGGATTGTACAGTTCCCTGCTGTGAAGAAGGGGAAGTGAGTTGCTTGCTGTGGCTGAGTAACACTCCACCCACACGGGGGGAACTCTGTGGAATTTGGTGGAGTTTTTTTTCGGTGACTCCGCAGAATTAAGCAGAGTGAAACTTGGCGAGCTCAGCCCAGCTCTACCATCCCATTGCCCAGTTGCCCAGTTGTCCAGTTGTGTTTCCCTTGCTCACTGTGCCATAGGTAAGTTACACCCTACTGGCGAGCCCCAATTAGGATACAACCATTCTGGGTTTGCTTGTGGTCCATTGTGGAAGGGCCCTTGCCCAGCAGTTTGAACAAACTGTCCCCATGAGCAGCAGGACCATTTTAGATTTGCATTAGATGAGGCCTTGTCTTGAGTTGCCTGGTGGGAGAAAAACGATGAAATGGAATGCAGCCCGAGTGATCACCAGTGGCTGAGACTAATTCAAGCATTCCATCCATCACCTTGTTGTTGCAGCTGATGACACTCCTGTCAGGCAGATACATATGGTGACACCAGGGTCACGCACGTGAGGCAGAGGCCAGAATTCCAAGCATCATGATACCAGATGCTCACAGATGTTTATTCTGGATTGGGGACACAACAGACTGTGTATGTGTCTCAGAATTATGGGTAAGGAGCATCGACGTGTTTAACTATACATCCTCCCACCTATCTTTCCGTCTATTATATCCAAATTTCGACCAGACGGTCAGCTGGTCAAAAAGAGACAAAAGCTAGTGTACTTGGGTGCACTCTGATTGGGCAAGTTGTCTCTTATTGCGAGCAGGAAACCTCTGAATGGGAAGGTATGAGCACACTGGAAGATACCGCCTCCTGCAGTACCAGTATTTCCATGGACAGTATGGCCACACCCATATATCGGGCAACTCATATGGGGGCCTAAGTGGCTAAAGTCTCACTTCTGGAGGTTGAGCCTGCGCTCTGCACCCCCCTCCACCCCCAGGTCTTACAGACAGCCTTTCCCTCGGGTGTACAACCAAATAAATGCAGCGAAAGCGTGTCCTTTAGCGAGAAATCATATGGGGGAGGGGGGAGGGGAGGGGGGGGGGGTGAGTCTGGCCGCCCAGGTTTTGCGTCAACCTCGAAGCTGGGTGTTTAATTCCATGGATAAGGCCGCCTGATCCGGGGGCTGGTAGCAGTGTTTCAGTCAAAGCCGCTCGTCCGCCGTCATAAAAAGCAGTTATTGAGAATACGATCTCAACACCTAAGCCTCTCCAGCCATAAAAAGCAGCTTAGCTCTTTCTCCTGACGCCCTCATTTACGTGTATTAGACATATACAGTGCTTCGGGTGCACTCGAAATGCCGTCTTTCTCATAGGTCTGTAGTGTAGAGAAAAGCATTTGGTTAAATGTGAGCAGTCATCTCGTTCTTATGTTTCCACGGTGCTTAATGTCAGGGGACTGCTTGTTCCCGTGTTCTGAAGGTTGGACAATATGGAAACTAAAGCAGAGAGAGATAAAGTGATGTGCCCAGAGTCACGCATTTTTGGGGTAGAGGCAAGATTAGATTACAGCAGGAGACCAGTTTTTAGGTCTCGTGACCCTCAATGCGCGCAAGCGCATTGAGGGATCGAGAATTCAAGTGCTCGAAATCCTCGTCAAACTAAGGGCTTCTTGCACTGCGGTTTTCTTACAGTTCACGTGAATGACGTGAACAAACAAGCACGCGCATTCACGGCCGCACAGCACATCAAAGGGCTTCGCCCAGCGTGCGCTCTGCGGCTTCTCCTCCCCTAAGGCTTCTCCTCCCCTAATTAATCATGGCTGGCTGGCCGGCCGGCAGGCCGGCCCCCACACACCATCCCCCTCCGCTCTCTCCCCCACGGATTGCTATTTCTTTTTGCCCTTGTTTAAAATGTGTATGTTGTGAGAATAAATGTATCGTCGCTGACTTTCCAGGCTTAGTAAACAGTCTGCATTTTACAAAGTAGAAAGCAACTACACAGCACCCAGGAACCCGAATGTTGCCAAGAGGGGCGGCCCTAAATAGTATCACGAGCGGGTAACATTAAACTCTGTTATCAGGTGGTGCAATAATGGTCTTTGTTAACAAGTTTACAATTTCTTGCAGATTTGCAACATCTCTTTGAGGTGTTGTGTCCCTTTAACGAAAGCAGCACATGTTCCGAGTAAAAAAACAGGACATCTCTTTCCTGGCACAAGCGCATTGAGGGATCGAGAATTCAAGTGCTCGAAATCCTCGTCAAACTAAGGGCTTCTTGGCGCTAGGTGGCGCCGGACCAAGATGGCCGCACTGTTGTGAGGCTCTCGCCCAGTCGAGCCCCACTGCCATCCTTCATGCCATCCTGAACAGCCCTAGCTTCTCCTGCTCACCGGCATCTTAATCCCCTCATCGCGGGGACTGCTCCGGTGTCTGCGTCTGCCGCGCCGAGTTCCCGGAGCCGGCTCTACACGGCCTGGAAGGTGACAGCGGCCCCTCGCACACATCCGGCCCCTCGCCTGCTCGGGGGACTTCAGTTGCGACAGCCCGAGGCTTCGCGGCCTGGTCGGAGGGTCCCCTCCCCCCTTCCTGCGCGGAGCGGGATCCGGCTGCCTGCTGCGGGCCGCCTCAGAGCTAAAGTGAGTGTGCTCATTTCCCGGATGGTGTGCCAGATCTCTACCGGACCCCCGTGCCTCCTGTCGCATTGCTGACTGCATGTGGAGCCGCTAGCGAGGTACGGACGGAACACAGCTGCCTATCCCCGCCTGCCCTGCTGAGAGGGACGCACTTTATTGGCGATTGCTGCGCCGCTTACCTGAAGAGACGCCCGCTCGGCTGCCAAGCCTGTCCCCAGTGATTCCCCTCTGCACTACGTGAGGATCTCCTTCTCAGCCTGCTCTCTGGTGTGCTGGTGCCGACTCTGTGGGGCAACACTCCTCACCCGCCATCTTCCCGCCTACACATCCGAGCGCAGCCATCTTGGGCGGGCTTGCTCCTAGCGCTGATCCTTCGCCCCTGACGCACAGTGGTGCTTAGAGGTGCTGGCTTCCAGTCTTCAACGCTCGCCCTAGTAGCCCACTGGTGGCAATCTTCTTCACTCCCTGAACGCCTGCTGTCCATCCACGTCGCCAACAGTGCTGGTCCTAGTGGGCTCCGCTCCGGCACGTTTGCGTCCCTCTCCTTGTTTCTTCTCCTCGGAGGGCTGGCGTCCATTTCTGCTGCTGCGCCCCGGACGCCACTTCGAACCATGGGGCGCAACGATACTAGGCAATCGAAAATCCCATTTGAATCAAAAAAGACTCCCAAGGTGACGTCGGAGGTGGGGAGCAGCCCGTCTGCATCGGCCCCCCCAGAGGAGGACTGGAAAACTCTACTGCTGGGTATGAGGCAAAGCCTCTCGTCCATTGACTCCAAGATTGATACCATCAATACCCGTATGGACAGCGTAGTAACGAAACTCGAACTCCATGATACACGGCTTCAGGAGGCTGAGGAAAGGATATCGGGCTTGGAGGATAATGCCACTTCCTCGCATCGCCAACTCACGCATATGGACAAACTGCTCAAACTGATAGCGGACAAGAACGAGGACTTGGAAGCGAGATCGCGCCGTAACAACGTCCGAATTTTGGGCCTTGCGGAATCTACCAACACGGGGAAGATGGAGGTATTTGTTGAAAACCTTGTCACAGACTTGTTTGGTAAGGAATCCTTCTCCCCGCATCTCATAGTAGAGCGTGCCCATCGCTCCCTGGCTGCCCCCCCTCCACCGGGCCTCCCTCCCCGGCCCGTAATAGCGCGCTTCCTCAACTATAGAGACCGCGATGCAGTCCTGCGCCGGGCGAGGGAATTGAAAACTGTGTCTTATGAGAACACAACGCTCTCCTTCTTCCCGGATTTCACTCCAACTGTCCAGGAAGCCAGGCGCAAATTTGCGGGGGTGAAAAAGAAACTGCAGTCCCAGGATATTTCTTACGCCATGCTGTACCCGGCGAAACTAAAAGTCTTTCATCAGGGTAAACACCACTTTTTTCAGAACCCACAGCAGGCCGAGGACTACCTCAAACACTGCAAGAAGGCCCAACAGAGAGAGGTATTCACCTGCAGACGATCTAGATCGCCCTCCCCGCTGTCACAGCAGGACTGACAGTACATGCTGGCCCACAAGTCGCTTTTTTCACTTTGATAGGATCCCGATGAACTGGACATCGATGTACTGTGGTGAGATCTATGCTTTATTATACCTATGGCTGGACTGAATGAACTCTGAGTGCTCACTAGACCACCTCCGTCCCGTTGAGCTAACTAGGGAGACCTGGTTGTAAGCGGGTGAGAGTAGGGAGGTGGTTGGCAGGTCTGAAGCCCCTAGCTCGGACCCCCCTATGGGTATTCCCCTATGTTCCTCTCCCCTATTGCGGGCTGAGGTCTCCGAAGCCGTCTTTTCGGCCTTTGTTGTAGGTTGGGTAAAGTTATGGGTGGGTGGGTGGGACAGTAATGCACGGCGAGTTGGGGTGGCCGTTGTGGGCGGGATGTTGCTCTTGATTTACACTGTTAATGATGCTCAGTTTTCGAGGGTGTGGGGGGGTGGAGGGACGGGCGGGGTGGCGGGGTGGGAATGTTTATTCACTGTCCTGTGCACTGTTGTTAGCCGACTTCGTGTCATGCTTAGCTGTACACGGTTATACCTGGTAGAATGGGTGACGTGAGACAACCGAACTCTTTGCAGCAATTTAACCTCATGACATGGAATGTTCGGGGGCTCAATGACCCACGCAAAAAGAGGCAAATTTTGGGTTACCTAGATCGGCACGGGGTGTCCATCGCCATGCTTCAGGAAACGCATCTACGGCCAGACGGATCCCCTATGTTTGCTACTAGGTGGGCCTCCAGTAGGGTTTTTTCCTCTTACTCTAATTATGCCAGAGGGGTTACAATCCTGGTTAGACGGGGGATTCGCTTTATACCTGCTGGCACCGAATCGGACTCGGGTGGGCGTTACTGCATGGTGTGGGGGATGCTTTATTCACACACAATCCTTCTTGCATGTTACTACGGCCCTAACACAGACGATACCTCATCGCTCCTTACCTTGTGGGGCAGGATTCAAACCCTTGGTATTAACCATGTCATATTGGGAGGGGACTTCAACACTTCCCTGATGCCCAACCTGGATAGGTCCCACCCCCAGGCTCTCCACTACACGCATTCCCAACGCACACTGTCCGGACTGGTCCGGGACCATCACTATATAGATGCCTGGAGGCACCTCCACCCCACTCTCACTCAGGGTACTCACCACTCGGCGATCCACTCTACATGGGCCCGTCTAGATTATGTGTTTCTCTCGGCTGGCCTTCTACCTTGGTTAACGGATGCGCTACACTTGGCCAAGACTTTCTCTGACCACTCGCCTGTACTCCTTACCATGCGCATACCGGTCACTGTCTCCCCCTATCTGGGTTGGCGCCTTAATCCTGCCCATCTTACGGACTCTGCGTTCAAGTTTGAATTAGAACAGGACATTCTTGACTTCTTTGAGCGTAACACGGACTCTGTCGCGTCTTTCACCACCGTGTGGGAGGCCTTCAAGGTCACGGTCAGGGGCTGGTGCATTGCGAAGGGTGGGGGCGTCCTGAAATCTCTAAGAGAGGACTTGCGTAAATTGGAAGCTGAACTCCAGTTACTCGAGCGGGACATGGCCAGAGACCCACGTGATCCCCTGGCCAAGGCTCATCTCAGGGGCAAACTTAATGAATACGCTGAAGCGGCCGAAAAGGAATGCAAATTTCTGGGTAAACCGTACACCGCCCGACTCTATGGAGAGGGAGACAGGCCCGGAAGAGCATTGGCCTTGGCGGTCAAACCTATTAAGTACCAGAACTATGTCTCGTCCCTTCTGGACGAACAGCAGACTCCTCAATGCGAGCTAACGGAGCAGATGCGCATTCTGACGCAGCATTACTCGGCACTGTACACTTCACACCGGCAGTCCACCCTCGACTTGCAGTCATACCTTGACGACACGGCTATCGCTTGGCTTGGCACCTCCCAGCAGAAGTTCCTGCATCACGAGCTTGAGCTAGACGAAATCAAGGACGCCATCATGTCTATGAAATCTGGCAAAGCGCCGGGTTCGGACGGGCTTCCAATAGACTTCTTTAAGGCGTACATTCACGTCCTTGCCCCCATTTTGCGGCGAGTCTACTACTCCGCCCTGGAAGAGGGCGAGTTGCCACTCACGATGCGGGAGGCACTCATAGCTTCCTTGTTGAAACCTGGGAAACCACCAGAGCACTGCGATTCCTACAGACCTCTGTCGCTGCTCAATACGGACGTGAAAATCCTGGCTAAAGTGCTTGCGACACGCCTGAATTTACTGATGGAACGCCTGGTCCTACCAGACCAGGCTGGATTCGTCCCCAACAGGGCGACATCCCATAATTTAAGGACCCTGCAAGCGGTACTGCAGGATATTAACCCTAGGTGTGAGGCGGCAGCGGTCTTTTTAGACGCAACGAAAGCTTTTGATTCCCTTGAGTGGGACTACCTGTTGGCCCTTCTGGAACGGATGGGGATTCCTTTCTCCTTCCTGGGATGGGTTAGACTGCTGTATTCCAGACCCCAGGCCTCGGTGTTGTTGAATGGCTCTCGCTCAGCCCCATTTGAGATCCACAGGGGCACCAGACAGGGCTGCCCGCTCTCTCCGGTCCTTTTCGCGATAGCCATTGAGCCACTGGCGGCCAAACTCCGGCAGCACCATAATCACCGATCCCTGATCTATCCGGCCAGGCAGTTGCTCATTGCCCTGTATGCGGACGATATGACCCTCTACATCGACAGGCCGAGGGAGAACCTTAACCCTTTACTTCGAGAGATAACCAAGTTTGGAGCCATATCGGGGATACAGATCAATTGGTCTAAATCGGCCCTCTTCCCTCTGACTGACAAAACCGTCCCCTTCCCGTTGGATTACCCCCTGATGTGGGAGGCCGACGAAATAAAATACCTAGGCATCGTCGTGACCAGGGACCGGGATGCCCTTATCAGAGCCAATTATGGCACTGCAATCGACAAGATAACTGACACCGTTACTAGGTGGATTCACCTCCCCCTTTCGATGGCGGGACGCATCTCCCTTATAAAGATGGTCATTCTCCCCAAACTTCTTTACCTCTTCACCAACATCCCATATTCTCCGGGTTGCCAACTTCTTTCGAATGCTGAATTCGCAGCTGACCCGCCTAATTTGGGGTGGAAAGCAGGCCCGGCTTGGTCTCAAGACACTGATGTTACCATTCCACCAGGGCGGGTTTGATGTCCCGAATTTCCAACTCTACTACGACTGCGCCCAGGGGCACTTCGCCACCTACTGGCTACACCCCCCTCCCTTCATGGCTCACCTCGCGGTGGAAGATGGCTATATGCGGCCGGTTAAACCGTCAGGGTACCTCTACACTCCCGCCCGTCCCTGTGAACGCGACCCTACCACGGTTGAATGTACCGTGCGAGCCTGGAACCGCATTGCGGCCCGGCTGGAGGTAGACTTTCTATATTCGCCGCGCATGCTCTTAGCACACGATCCCAGATTGAGCGTGGCGTGCGAAGAAATTGGCCGTCAGCTTTTGAGGAAATACGCGATGCACACCTGGGGAGACCTATATCTCGGGGGCCAATTTCGCACCTCGTCCCAGTTCTTTGGAGACACAGCACCCTCGGTTATGGACTCCTTCCTGTACACCCGCTTACGCCAAAATGTCCGGACGGCCACACCCGATTTTCCTGCGGAACCGGACTCGGTAGCCCCGTTACATGCTCTCCTGCAGCCCGAACCCCCGAAACATGTGGTATCTATGCTCTACACCAGCTCCCGGGCCCCCCCATCCCCCCCGACGCTCAGAGCGCGAGCAGACTGGGACAGGGACCTCGGAGACCCACTGACGGATGAGTTGTGGGAAGAGAGCTGTTCGCACACATCTGCGGTCACAGGTAACGCGCGACTCAGACTAGCGCACTATAAATTTCTGCACCGACTCTACCATACCCCTGCTAAACTCTTTCGCTTCGGGTTGCGCGATAACGATAGATGCCTGCGCTGTGGCTCCGAGGGGGCGGATTTTTTCCACCTGTCCTGGTTATGTCCGGACGTGGCTTCGTACTGGACGGATATATTTCAGGCACTGGGGGACATGACGGGAGTGGACACCACGCCTTGCCCTAGGATCGCACTACTTGGTCTCCTACCCTCTTCAGTTAAGAAACACCGTAAATTCCTGGCATTGGGTTTTCTGCTTGCTAAAAGACATGTAGCATGTCGTTGGGGTAGGGGCCGCGCACCCAAATTTAAGATATGGCTCTCCACGATGACAACATGGCAGGAACACCTGCACGCATATGCTGATCTGCTCCCCCCGAAGTCGCGCCCTAAGGAGCTTTGGGCCCCTCTGACCTCGTATCTCCTTTCACTCCCAGAGGCGGTCGAACCCCGAGTGGCCGATGAGGACCCTGTTGACTAGATGTACCCCCATCCCAACACCACCCTTCCCCTCCCCCCACTACCTTGGCCCCTCTACTCTCCTCCTCCCTTCTTTGTCCTACTGGACGCTGCCCCCCCCAAGCACGTAGCTGCGCATCTCATACAGGTTGGAATCACATTGAGATTCTGAACACACACGGGTAGGTCACTACTTCAGCAGTAACACCCAGCCCCTCCCGGCCCCCCCCCCATTCCGCACAACGCTGCCTTGCGGTAGTTAACCCCTCTTACAGATGCTGCCATACCGAAATACCCACGCCATGGTAAGGGTCACCGAGGTCATGACCTATACATCCTGTACAGGACAGGGCTTGCTCCCCCTCCCCCTCCCCCCCCACCTTCCTCCGCCTGACTGACGGATCTGCACCTAGATCCACGTACTTCTTCCGCACTGTTTAGAGCATCAATGTTGGGACTGTTATCTTGTTGATAGTTCGTATGCATTATCAAAAAAAACGAACCCTCATACCATATTGCTGTTTTTTGTACATGGCCAGTTTGTCACATTGCGGCCCCACTGAGACATGATTGGACTACTCCTCCCAAAATGGCCGGCATGGAGGGTAGATGGGGATTTGCTGTGGATATATTCTGCCTTGCTTCATCGTTACTGTTTTCATGACCCCATTCGCCTCTATGTCAAAGTGCATATGTAACGCTGCCGGCCTGCGCAAGACAGGTTGTAGGCCATTGGCTGTGTACAATCTATTGCTCATCAATAAAGGTTTTAAAAAAAAAAAAAAAAAAAAAAAAACTAAGGGCTTCTTGCACTGCGGTTTTCTTACAGTTCACGTGAATGACGTGAACAAACAAGCACGCCCATTCACGGCCACACAGCACATCAAAGGGCTTCGCCCAGCGTGCGCTCTGCGGCTTCTCCTCCCCTAAGGCTTCTCCTCCCCTAATTAATTATGGCTGGCTGGCCGGCCGGCAGGCCGGCCCCCACACACCATCCCCCTCCGCTCTCTCCCCCACGGATTGCTATTTCTTTTTGCCCTTGTTTAAAATGTGTAAGTTGTGAGAATAAATGTATCGTCGCTGCCTTTCCAGGCTTAGTAAACAGTCTGCATTTTACAAAGTAGAAAGCAACTACACACCACCCAGGAACCCGAATGTTGCCAAGAGGGGCGGCCCTAAATAGTATCACGAGCGGGTAACACTAAACTCTGTTATCAGGCGGTGCAATAATGGTCTTTGTTAACAAGTTTACAATTTCTTGCAGATTTGCAACATCTCTTTGAGGTGTTGTGTCCCTTTAACGAAAGCAGCACATGTTCCAAGTAAAAAAACAGGACATCTCTTTCCTGGCACATTAAACCATGAGTACTAAGTGTTCGTGCAGATGTGAAGACAGGACGCAGACAACGTGAACTCGCCCAAACGCTATTTTTAATCCAAGCGTTTCCTCTGTGGATGGCGACACATGCATGTCAGTGTGATCTTGGTGGCGGAGTTCCATCGACATGGGCCCACGATCAAACAGGGGCACTCTACCAACCCTCCCGAAGCTTCAGAGGAGGTGGCAAATGCCATGGATATTAAAACAAAACAATCTCAGGCCTTCTTTGCAGAAGTCAACCTTGTTTTACGTTTTTGATGTTTTTCCCCGGAAAAGGTGGTCACAAAGGAACGTAAAATTTCACATCAATAGGCCTTCTTCAAATTGCTGTAAAATTGAACAACCGAAAAAGGATTCTGAGGAAAGCAACAAACTTGGAAAAGACGAAGCCATTTGTCTGGTTTTTTTTTAACATGGAGTTCACGTTTTCTTTTGCTATGGTACTATGGCGTGCTCGGCTTCAAGGTCTGACATAATGACTTCCTCCAGGCTGCGCCTCAAGCACCAATTTGCGGTTGTCATTTCATTAGAGGCGGCATCTGCTGACAGGCTCCTCTGCCTCTTGACCTCGCTGTGGCATCTACGCTATCTTGGCTCATAGCTATGCAGATCTAAAGTACAAGTGACATGCTCTAACGCAGGCACAGATGGACTGAAATCTGTCCACTTGACCAAAATAGACTACTACTCCGGCTCTCCATAGTTGTCAATAAAAAAATTTTAGAAATCGAGGCAGATGGCTTTCAGCCTAAGAAAACTAATCTTAACTGACCCCGGTGCCTTTCTGAAAAAGGTTTGTGGATTTACTCTGCGAGAAAATCACTGGGAAAATAGCACATAAGAGCACTCTATGACAATTGTACTCCATTCCCGCCATAATGCAAGCCATGCTACTTGCTTTCTCGAGTCACAAACTAAAAACACTTTAACTATTAGTGACTCACAGAAACCAATCGGAATTTTTATTTTTATTTTCCCATTGCGAGGCAAGGTAAAGTATAGAACAGCAGTAAGGGAACTCGCGGCACAAAAAAACAAGCATTTACAATGCAATGGTTTCGCATTTGGAAAAGTTAGAGCTATTGGCATTGTAAATGACAAAATTTGTATTTATGTGTTGGTTTTGTCATTTACATTGCCATTAGCTTAATCTCTCGCAATGTGAGACCTATTGTACCCTACGGACGAGCTCAGCAGACAGCAATTACTAGCACACACACACACACCCAGAGCCACACACACACACACCCGAGAGCCACACACACACACACACACACCCAGAGCCACACACACACCTAGAGCCCCACACCCACCCAGAGCCCCCCCACACACACCCACCCAGAGCCCCACACATACACACCCACCTAGAGCCCCATGCACACACACCCACCCAGAGCCCCACACACACACACCCACCCAGAGCCCCACACATACACACCCACCTAGAGCCCCATGCACACACACCCACCCAGAGCCCCCCACACACACACACACACACCCAGAGCCCCACACACACACACAAACCCAGAGCCCCACACATACACACCCACCCAGAGCCCCACACATACACACCCACCCAGAGCCCCACACATACACACCCACCCAGAGCCCCACACACACACACCCACCCAGAGCCCCACACACACACACCCACCCAGAGCCCCACACACACACACACCCAAAGCCCCACACACACACACACACACCCACCCAGAGCCCCCCCACACACACACCCACCCAGAGCCCCCCACACCCACCCAGAGCCACACACACCCACCCAGAGCCCCCCCACACACACCCACCCAGAGCCCCCCCCCCACACACACACACCAGGCGAAACCTAAAAAGTATAACAAATGAAAATGCAGAAGGAATAGGCAATATACAAAATGTACAACCTCTTTTTACAAACTACTGTAGCAGAACCACAACAGTGCTAACCTGAACATTACAAAAAAAGTGCAGTCTATTACCAAAGAAGGGATCTATCTCAGCGGAATGCAGTAAGATCGCAAGGCAGGAAGAAGCGGGCTCAAGTTTCAGGAAATGTCTAGTCTAGAATCCATTACGTTAATTATGGAAGAGTGAACATGTAAATGCGCGTGATATTATCCGCAGCGTTAAGCCAATTTAATTTTAAAAAATCCTGTATCAGAAAGTGTCTTACCTCACCCACATCAATCTGAGAATTAAAAGTTCAACAGTCTGGCTTTTAAACTCAGTGATGGGCTAATGGGCTGAGTGCAGCATAGGTCCATCCAAGCAGCAGTCCAGGCTGTACTCACCGGTGGAAGTACAGGAGAACTGAGCGTCATAAATAAAGTAGTATTATGAGAGAGCCCACTATTGGTGTCACACTATTAGAATAGTAAGTAAAACAAGAAAAACATCCAATGGTTATAATAGTCCTCCCGAGAGATGTGCGTGTACAAAGAGAGCCAGTTCCAGCAGTGAGAGTGGGTGGGAGACACAGAGCTCATAAATGCATGAGCAAAACAAAGAACAAGATTTACAGGCCTATTTACAATCGTTTGCACACTCTAAATCTAAAGGCAGGGGGAGCAGCTATGTGGACCGAGAGCCTTCCCATGCTGCTGAAGACCCCTCGCAACAACACTACAAAGGAAGCCCCAAAAACAAAACCCAACGAATGAGCGTGTTTAAATCAGAATATAACAAAAAACATTACCGTATTGCCAAAAAAAAAAAAACGCCCGCAGATCAGAAAGCCTAAACAAGAGACCTTACAATACCACATTTTTTTATTTTTTAGAAAGGCTCCGGTTGATGGATCTTGTTTTGGGCAGAAAGCAAACAAGCACTGGCGTTGCCAATAGGTCTCGCAGTAGGAAAGTTGGAGCTATTACAATTGCAAATAACAATGCCTTTTATTTTTGTTTTCATTTTAAAAACATAAAGGGCTTTGTCATTTACAAAACCAATAGCTCCAACTTTCCTACTGCGAGACCTATTGGCAACGCCACTGCTTGTTAAAGTAAGTGATATAACCCCAAACCCGCAAATTGTTGGTGCCTGCAGGGATTGGTGGTAAATTCATGTAGTTAATGCCTCTGCTACAGAGACACATATGCATCGCCACTGGAATTATGCGATTCCACAGCAGCAATTTTTTTGCATAATTATAGATTTGCCGCAATTTGCCACATAATCCATCAAAATCTGAAGATGTTAATTTAAAAAATATTTTCAAGCCTAAACGGATAAACAGTTAGTAAAAGCATGGCAACACGTGTTCCTGCTCGCTGGAAAGCGCTCCTTAAAGCTGGTCATCTTTCAGTTACTTGCTGTATTTGGGTGTTTAATTGGTACTAATAAGGTGCAATATTTTCCCAGACAGTGCTTCCATGTGTAAAAATGACAAAATAAGAAGTAATACTGTCCCAAAATGTGCTGCATTACTCCTCAAAATGTGTCTTTTCTTGACACAAAGTTTAGTCTTTCTCTGCCACATTATTCCAGTGGCTCTATTTTTATGTTACCTGTAAATCAGTTGTTTAAAAGCAGCACGGCGTACAGCCTGTCACTGCCAGGAAGAGGAGCGCTGTATTTTGTAAGAGTGACATCTATTATATGTGATACAAAAGGGGATGATGCAGCACTGTGACAAAGCAAGATGACAGCAAGCACGTGTCATACGAGGAAATAAAGAAAGGTTACTGAAAACAGGCTAGGCCTGTAAAATATGAGACCGAAATTAGTGGTTAGTCAAGTTTAAGTAGGGAGGTGGACTAGAAAGATTAATCTGTGACAAGCCTATGCAGATCATTTCACAATATATCAATATCTCTGAAAGTAAAAGCAAAACCAATTTAAATTGTGTCAATGTAGGCTTGTATTACTGTGGCACTCACTCAACTGCTTCCTGCATGAGAGCTAAGATTAGTTTCACATGTTCCTGTCAAATACTTAAGGCGTTCTATCGTATGAGTTTGATGATGGTCAATTGAGATTCCATACCACAAGCAGTCTTTAGCTAACCTAAACAGGCTAGTTTTGGCCTTTTTGTTTTTCACACATTTGGTGTGCTTTGTAATGAGAAGATAAGGAAGGTCCTTTTATTTTTCTGGGAGCTCTGACATTTATTTTGTAACACTTTTAATCAGTGAATATTACAGAGGTAGCACCTCTGCGGTTATGGTGAGATTGTAAATCATAAGGAAATCAGTTTAATTTTGGTATAACTAATTGCGTTATAGCCTCTTTCTTTGAATCTGCACTAAATACGACAGAGACATCACCCGTTCACATTGGATTCTTCTTTTCAACTATGGTGCACTTTAATAAAGGGGAGGGAGATAATATATGGGTAAGCCACTTTTAATTTAAAAAACTTCAAACCCCAACCCTCCGCCACACCCAAATCCCGAACACCTGCTCACCCCTACAATCCTGTCATGACTCAAGCCACAATCTCTATCATGAACTCCGTGTACTTTGGAGCCCCCATGGACCCCTCTCCCCCTCATGTCTTCAACCTTAGGGAGCAAGACAATTGGCAGTGAGCTCAAGAAAGTCCTGAACATGAAATGAAATACCAGCATTTGTAAAGCGCACAGCTACCTCTGGAGAGGTGTCCCAGCGCTGGGGGCTCTCTGGAAGATTAAGCGAGCAATTGCCCAGAGTTACATGGTGATGGGCTAACCTGCCACTGGCACCGGGGATAGAACCATGAACCCTGTGGTCCAGAGTCAGGTGCCCTGGCCGCTGCGCCACACCTCTTCCCCCTCGGCCTCCTTCCCCGAGGACTAGAAACATGCTGAAGTGAGGCCCCTCCTGAAGAAACCATCCACCAACCAAGCAGAGCCAAAGAACTTCTGGCTGTCTCCCTGTTCCCCTTTCCAGGAAGGTTCCTAAGAAGGCAATCAACCAGCAACTCACCGAACACCTGGAACACAGCAATCTTCTGAAACCCTCTCTATCCAAATTGTAAGTTAACCACAGCACTGAGACATCCCTGACTACAGCCTGCATTACAGCCTGGGTGAAGAACTTGCCCAGGCTCCAATTCCCTGGCTGAGCGCCAAACCACTGCACACGGACCAATCACAACGCTTCATTGCAGTGTTGTGACTGCCTATGGGGAGCCTGGGAGCCCTGGTGCTTCATGTTTTCAGAGAAGAAACCAAGAAGAGGACGGCAGGTAAGTAATTTTTTTCCCCCTGTTCCTCCCCCTCTTCCCCCCCGCCCCACTCCTGCTTCCCAGGAGCAGCTGCAACTGATACACACACACACACACACATATATATATTTATTTATTTTTATGAAACCTTTGTATATCGAGTCCCATACAAAGAAACATTCACACTCCAGGAACGTGGTCACAAAAGATTGTTATATTTGTGTATCACTCGTGCATCACTCTTTCCATCACTGACCACGCATCAAGCAAGCAAAAATCAATGTGGAGGTTTAACCCCTTGACCGCGGTGCAAATTCCACCGTGGTGCTGGGGAAATAATGAGTGGGCGGGGTTCGGACGCCCGGGGCCGTCCTCCGCATACGGCCACCGTGACGCGTGACGGCTCCCGGCCCTCACGCGCACACAAGGGGTTAATGATGAAATTGTTTCTTCTCAAAATAACATTAAAATCATCACATCATCTATTCATAACTTTCTCATAGATAATAAGGAAGGTGAAACATCAGATCTCACACGTTGGCAAGCTCTAAAGGCCACAATAAGAGGTGACATCATTAAGATAAGAGGCAACATGAATAAGGAAGCCAATTCCAAACTTGCCCAACTGGAGAAAGAAATTGCAGATCTAGAAAAAACTCATACCACTAGAAAAGACAAATATACTCTCAGTATAATCCTAAATAAGAATTACGAATACAACAAAATCATTAGTACACGGGCTGGAATCTGGATTAATAAACAAAAAAACATTAAACTGTGTGAGTCTAATAAGGCGGGCAAATCACCAGCATCATACTTAAAGTTGAAACTTCAAAGACATGCCATTAACTCCATGAAAGAGAATGACGGTAAAACCACTACCAATCGTGACAGAATATCTGAAATCTATAGAGAATTCTATCAGAAACTATATGATGAGAACTCTGAAGTTAACCACTCAAAATTGCAAAAAAATGTTTAATAGCATCAAATTACTATCTCTTACAGAAGAAGAAAAGAGCTCCATTAATGGGACGATCACAGACAACGAAATATTGGAGGCCATTAAAGATCTCAAATCTGGCAAAGCCCCTGGCCCAGATGGCTTCAATGCTAGATTCTTCAAAACATTTTCCTTGTCCCTAGTTCCATCACTATATAAATACTTCGCTGACTCTGGCCAGGTCACAGGCACCCCAGCCGAAAGCCACTATAATAGTATAACCCAAGGAAGGGAAAGAACCTCTTCTAAGAGTTACAGGCCGATCTTGTTGATAAATCTGGATTGCAAGATCTATGCCTCAATCCTGTCCAAACACATCCAACAATACATCTCAAAATTGATACACAAACCACAAGTGGGTTTCTTAAAGCATAGACTATCCAGTGACAACACAAAACTACTGTGTAATACTATCGAAAAAGCTAAACTAGTAAACACACCCACCGTAGCGATCACACTAGACTCTGAAAAAGCTTTCGATAGGGTAGACTGGCGATATCTATGTGCAACGATAGAGAAATTTAATCTAGGGGACAACCTGATTAGAATGATCATGGCCATGTATTACCAACCAAGTGCAAAAGTCAGAGCAGGTGGTATAATCTCCTCCTCCTTCAATCTAAAACAAGGTACCAGGCAGGGCTGTCCTCTTTCTCCTCCACTCTTCCTCCTAGCATAAGAACCCTTTCTCCAGCATCTAAAAAAAAATTAGGACATCACAGGGATCACCTTTGACAAAACTACGATCAAACTGGCAGCGTACGCTGATGATGTGATTATTGTCACAGTTAATGCCTCCTCAGCCATCCCAGCTCTAATGGGGTAAATCCAACAATTCTCGGAAGGGTCAGGATATTCTCTCAATAAAGATAAATCAGAAGTCAAGCTTCTTAATCATTGTGGCAATAGGGACATCCTAGGTTCATCTGGTATAGCTTGGCAACAGGGGTGCATCAAATACTTAGGACTAGAATTCACAAACGAGCTGATAACCACTCTGCATACCAACGAGAAAAACTCAAATAAGAATATTAGCTCACTTCTCGACTCATGGTCTCCTACATTCCTCTCATGGTGGGGTAGAGCAGAAACACTAAAAATGATGGTTACTCCATTAGTTAACTACCTCAGTAGTATGCTTCCAATTATGTTATCTGATGACTTTATAAACATAGTGGAGAAAGCCTTTGATAATTTCCTGTGGAAAGGGAAGAAGCCACGAATCTTGCTGAAGAAGCTTAAACTATCAAAAAATTAAGGTGCTATCGGCTTGCCTAACTTCTGGAATTATCAAACTGCTTACCTATGCAAGCAGGGATCCAATTGGTTCAACAGCAACCCAGCATACCAATTCAATTTAACAAATTTGGATTAAAAGTGCAACTAAAAGTGCAGGTCTCTAAAAAATCCCATAAAGCGTTCCAGCGCTACCTTTCTTATTAGGCCACTTGACTAGAGCCGGCAATATGGGCTCTGGCATACATAAACTTCAGTCACCGAGCTTAAAACAAATCTCTCTCATGCAATCAAGTAAAATGGGAAATGGAATTAAATACTAGAAATGTGGTCTTTGACTGGGAACGCATTAACAAATCTCATTTTTCTAAAAAGATATCACCAACACTATACCAAACTAAATATATGATTATCAATAGAACATATTGGACACCTACCAGACTTTTTAAATTAGGGCTCACTCCTAACCCCAACTGCTGGAACTGTGAGGAAAATGCTTTTCAAATGTCCAATCCTAGAGACTTTCTGAAGTAAAATAATGGACTGCATTAAACGTACTTTCAATCTTACTCCTTCACAGGAGTTCTCATATATCCTTCTTGGCCAGATAAGACAACCAACTAAAATCTGATGGAGATTGCCATATAATAGACCTACTGCTTACCCCAGCATGCAAACTGATACTACATAACTGGAAGAACTTCAAGGTGGTTTCTTTCCGAGCATGGAAGGAATGGCTCACCTTCCTTAGAAGTGCTGATAACGTGACACTACAACTCTCCCCCTCGCGCTCCCCTCATAGACCAATTTGGCACTCATTAGATACCAAACTTCTTAGCTATGAGCCACCGTAAACAATCAACTCTGGAGAATCCTATACTCCTTTAAAGACATTCTCTTTCACAGCTAACTTACATCATAACACATTCTCAATCTCGCTATCTTCCCCGCCCACATAGGACCATCGTAATTTTTAATATAACATGTAGGATTTCTATCCAATACATAATCATTCTAGAATTTAAACATCACCTTCGTTAGTGATGCTCCAATCACTACCGGATCATAGTTAATAAGTAGACAGTAGGTGCCATAACGCTGTCAAAATGTATTCATGATTATTCTGATGAACTGTTCGGAACTAAGACAACATGAATCTATTGCTTTACACATCTTATAGTAATTGTTTGTTGTTGGTAAACTCCAAAGGTAATAGACCATCAATGATCCCAATCTACATCCTACAGTGTCTGCTCCCACCCTCTGTATTCCTTCTCCATGCTCTATCTGTATATTTACTTATTTTACCACTGTACGTCTATGCATATGTACTGTTTATACAGTATCTCAGAAAATTCTATAAAAAGATTTGAACCAAAAAACAAAAGATTGTTATATCTGTCTTAACGTTAATACAAATATAACAATCCTTTGTGACCACGATCCTGGAGTGCGAGTGTTTCTTTGTATGGGACTCGATATACAAAGGTTTCCTCAAAAATTACAGCGGGCTCCGGCGCCTGTACTTTGCACCGGCCCGACTGGTGGAAGTGATCAGCAATGCCGGAATCCTCTCCTCATATATATATATATATATATATATATACATACATTGCTGCACACTTCCCGTATCCCTTTCGGGTGTCAGAAAAAGAGAGGCCGGCACGCTGGTATCCGTTTATACAATTTTAATCACCAAACCCCCTTCACCCCTTACAGACGCGTTTCGCCTTCACAGGCTTCGTCAGTGTAACGTTAATGTGCATATTTGTCTCCATTTGTTAAAAGCCTTCCATCCTATCTGAAAGAAACTCAAGACTTTTTAAATATCATGGACAATGTCACATGGGACTCAGGAATGTTATTAATTACATTAGATGTAGTAAATTTATACACCTGCATCAACCACGAACAAGGCCTTTATGCCGTCAAATGGTTTTTAGATCACAAACCAGAACATTTTGGAAGCCATAATGCAATGATTTTGTCCATGATTAGATTTTGTTTGTATAACAACATTTTTTTATTTGATGGGATTTTATACAATCAGAAAAGGGGCACTTCGATGGGCTCGTGCTTCTCCCCCAGCTACGCGAATTTATTCGTGGGCTGGTGGGAGAAGCATGAGGCATGGAGTGACTCCAATCGGAAATGGACTGATAAAATACTTATGTGGACCAGGTACATTGACAACCTATTTATAATCTGGCAGGGTGATCGTCAATCAGCAGAAGAGTATATCACCATGCTAAATGAAAATACGCTCAATCTAAAATTTACCAGCACCATTAGTACAAATAGCATCAATTATCTAGATTTAGAAGTTTTTGTGCACAATAACATCTTACACACCCGCTTGTATAGAAAACCCACAGCGGGCAATGCGGTCCTGCATGCTAAATCTTATCATCCAAGGAGTCTTGTAAAAAATGTACCATATGGCGAATTTTTACGCCTAAAGAGAAACTGTTCTCTTGATCAAGACTATAAGCTTGCTGTGACTGAAGCAAATGGTAGATTTGAACGTAGAGGGTATAACACCAGTATCCTCAAACAAGCCAATGATAAAGCCTCTAAAACAAACAGGAGGGATCTCCTGGTTCCTAAATTAAAAATAGAGGCACCTGATGAGGTTCGTATGATAACTGAATTTAATACCAAATCAGGTGAAATAACAAATATCTTTCAGAAACACTGGCATTTACTCACTGCTGACAAAGTCCTCAAGAAAAATCTGCCAAAGAAGCCTTTGATCACATACAAAAGATGTCCATCTTTGGCAGATCATTTGGTCCATAGCCATTTTAAATCATTGGCAAAACCCATCAAAATATCAAAATCGGTTGGTTTCTTTCCGTGTCTTAAATGCAAGGCATGTAAATTCAGTGACAAAACATCTGAATACCCAAATCGCACAGGCGATAATAAACCCAACATAAAAATACAACAGTTGCTCAATTGCAACTCGGAGTATACTGTGTACTGTCTCACCTGTCCTTGCAAGTTGCGATATATTGGTAGCACCATCAAACCTGTTAAACTTAGGATTCTCGAGCACATGCGGGCTATCACCAACAACGATAAATCATATCCAGTAGCCCGCCATTTTGCTCAACATCATCAAAGCAAATGGGAGAAACTTAGCTTCTATTGCATGGATCAGGCCCCCAAATTAGAACGAGGAGGGGACAGGGAAAAGTCTCTACGTATTCTGGAGTCTAAACACATTATTAATCTGAAAACTATTACTCCTTGGGGTTTAAATAATAATGAAGAACTGTGGGTTCATTTGTAAGCAGGAAAGCGTCACAAATCATTGGGGATCTTTAGTAGACAATGAAATGAAACTGGGTAACATCTCTACTTCCCCAATGACATATCATGCTCTAGTTAACTTTTTTGGTTTGCACTGTAGAAAAAAACGCCCATTCAGGGCTGAATAACTTAAAATGGTCATATTGAGAAATGAATTGTTGTAAAAATCTCAATTATTGACTCAATTATTCATACTGTGAAATGTGAAATGTTGAAAAAGTATTAATTATATATTTCACAACGTTACTTGTTTTTTTAATGAGCACAATGCACTTTCACGTTGTCACCATTGTTTAGCCGGTACAAGAAGGGAATTTGTACACTACAAGATGGCCACCAAAATGCTGTAAAAAACATGTCTCTCTTCTATGTCTATGGAGAGTAAAGCGGACCAATGGCTTTAAAATGGTGATTTTAATTGCACATTAACGTTACACTGACGAAGCCTGTGAAGGCGAAACACGTCTGTAAGGGGTGAAGGGGGTTTGGTGATTAAAATTGTATAAACGGATACCAGCGTGCCGGCCTCTCTTTTTCTGACACCGGAAAGGGATACGGGAAGTGTGCAGCAATATTGAAGCGTTTCACCAACGCTGGCGTCTTTGGCACCCGGGAAGCAGTGGAGCGACGGCGGTGATTTGAACCGTGCTACAAAAAAAATATATATACATACACATATATATATATATATATATATATATATATATATATATATATATATATATTTATATATATATATATATATATGTATCATCCACTGGCAGTCGCCAGGAAGTAGCTATAGTTAGGACCTAGTTTCCATAGTAAAAGCATTTTTTGACTTGGTTATAACTATGGTGCCAATTCACGAATCTCCATGAAATTTCTCCCAAAAGGTAGCACAGCATGTCTAGTTCTCCATGGTAAGTTTTAGAGTGATCTGTTAAGCGGGGACAAAGAAAAAAGGGGAGGTCAACAAAGGTGCGATTCCCATGCAATTTCCCAGAGGGATTTTGAACATGACTACAGCCCAAACTACGGGACGGAATTTTACCAAATTTGGCAGAGAGGTAGTTGTTGGTCTAGAAAGAGCCCCTTTTGTGATTTGTCAAAAATCCGTTTAGTAGTTATGGGGTTCACAAAGGAAAACCAAAATTGTATATCTAGGGACACAGACCTTCCGTGGATCCCTTGTGGTGTATTCGCTGAGTCACTGGCCACTAGCAACGCTGTGATTGGCAGGCCACAATCAGACCGGGAGGTTGCAGCTCCCATTGTAAGCATTGGGGAACAGTCCCAGGGTCTTAAAATTAATCTGCAAAATGATTAAAGGGGTCAGGGTAGAGGTACCCTAACCCCATGCTTGTGTTAGAGGAGTGTCAGTGGGACCTATGTTGGGTATGAAACTGAGTTATATTGTTTTTTCCTACACTTTAGGAATCCGTGGATCCCGCCGCGAGGCTCAGCACGACCCCTATGTAAATCTGCAATGGATTCACAAATCTTGGTGCACTTTGAATAAAAAAATACACTTTCAGACCCACTCAGATACCCACACAGGTACTCTCACACCCACTCACAGACCTATTCAGGCATTCACACATCCATTCACAAAGCCATACAGGCACTCTCAGACCCACTCACAGACCCACACAGGTACTCACCATGTATGGGCGAAATTTGCGAATTCGCGGTCCGCAAATTCGCAAAAAAATCCGCGAGTTCGTGAATTTTCCTGTGAACTCGCGGACTTTTGTGCCACTTGCACAAATATGTGACCACGTGTGCTTGTAACTTTGCCAGCGCGCCAAAAGGCGCTGAGGTCCCTTGAGTGAGCTGGCCATTATAGTGGGGATGGGAGGGAAGACGTTTCATACCGCTAGTGTGTGGTGGACGGGGCCAAACGGGCGGGGCTTCTATGCGAGTTCACATGCATCTTGTTTATAAAGGGTCAGAGACCGAGCAGAGCAGCAGATGAGGAGAAAGCAGCATCCTGGTCACAGGAGCTACACAGGGATGGCGCTCGGGAAACTCATGGATGCAAAAATACATTTGGCACAGGACCCCAGAAACCTTCAGATGTCCAAGATAGCTCTGCTGCGCATGTTGGTACAAAGCCATTCTGATCCTGCTCAGTGGGTTCAGGCGCATGCAGCTGCTGCTGCTGGACAATGTCCCATCTCATACTAAACTGCCCCATGCAGACATATGCTGGCGCTGGGCAGTAGGGTGCAGTGGCATGTGGGTGCTCCACGCCTGGTACATGCACATACCGGTGCCAGGGGGGACACGTGTTTATTGGTGCTGTGTAGCAAGTTATGACTTTACATTTTGACTGCACAAGACGGTGGTACCTCCTACACGGATCAGGAGCATCCAGGCACTAGACTTCATGGTGCAAGAGCATAATGGTGCTGTGCGGTACGGGTATATATGTACTGGGGGCAGGGAGGCACTTAGCACAATGTGTGCTCACACCCAGAGGGCTCCCAGGCAATTGAGCACAAATGATTTTCACACTGAGAGGGCTCCGGGGCAGTTCAGCAGCACGGGGGCTCACACCCACTGGGCCCCGGGGCAGTCCAGTAGCGCATGGACTCACAACCCCTGGGCAGCTCAGCAGCGCGGGGGCTCACACCCACAGGGCTCCCGGGCAGTTTAGCAGCACTACCCTCTGGTTCATCACTGCCACCCTCTGGTTCATCACTGCCACCCTCTGCTTCACCACTGCCACTCTCTGGTTCATCACTGCCACCCTCTGGTTCACCACTGCCACCCTCTGGTTCACCACTGTCACCCTCTGGTTCATCACTGCCACCCTCTGGTTCACCACTGCCACCCTCTGGTTCATCACAGTCACCCTCTGGTTCACCACTGCCACCCTCTGGTTCATCACTGCCACCTTCTGGTTCATCACTGCCACCCTCTGGTTCGCCACTGCCACCCTCTGGATCATCACTGCCACCCTCTGGTTCATCACTGCCACCCTCTGGTTCGCCACTGCCACCCTCTGGATCATCACTGTCACCCTCTGGTTCATCACTGCCACCCTCTGGTTCATCACAGCACCCTCTGGTTCATCACTGCCACCCTCTGGTTCATCACTGCCACCCTCTGGTTCACCACTACCACCCTCTGGTTTATCACTGCCATCATCTGGTTCATCACAGCACCCTCTGGTTCACCACTGCCATCCTCTGGTTCATCACCGCCACCCTCTGGTTCATCACAGCTCCCTCTGGTTCACCACTGCCACCCTCTGGTTCATCACTGCCACCCTCTGGTTCATCATAGCACCCTCTGGTTCACCACTGCCACCCTCTGGTTCATCACTGCCACACTCTAGTTCATCACTGCCACCCTCTGGTTCACCACTGCCACCCTCTGGTTCACAACTGCCACCCTCTGGTTCATCACAGCACCATCTGGTTCACCGCTGCCACCCTCTGGTTCACCACTGCCACCCTCTGGTTCACAACTGCCACCCTCTGGTTCATCACAGCACCCTCTGGTTCACAACTGTCACCCTCTGGTTCACCACTGTCACCCTCTGGTTCATCAATGCCACCCTCTGGTTCATCACTGCCACCCTCTGGTTCACCATTGCCACCCTCTGGTTCACCACTGCCACCCTCTGGTTCATCCCAGCCACCCTCTGGTTCATCACTGCCACCCTCTGGTTCATCACTGCCACCCTCTGGTTCACCACCGCCACCCTCTAGTTCACCACTGCTACCCTCTGGTTCATCACAGCACCCTCTGGTTCACCACTGCCACCCTCTGGTTCAACCCTGCCACCATCTGGTTCATCACTTCCACCCTCTGGTTCATCACTGCCACCCTCTGGTTCACCACTGCCACCCTCTGGTTCATCACTGCCACCCTCTGGTTCACCACTGCCACCCTCTGGTTCATCACTGTCACCCTCTGGTTCACCACTGCAACCCTCTGGTTCATCACTGCCACCCTCTAGTTCACCACTGCCACCCTCAGGTTCATCACTGTCACCCTCTGGTTCTTCACTGCCACCCTCTGGTTCATCACAGCACCCTCTGGTTCACCACTGCCACCCTCTGGTTCATCACTGCCACCTTCTGGTTCATCACTGCCACCCTCTGGTTCGCCACTGCCACCCTCTGGATCATCACTGCCACCCTCTGGTTCATCACTGCCACCCTCTGGTTCGCCACTGCCACCCTCTGGATCATCACTGTCACCCTCTGGTTCATCACTGCCACCCTCTGGTTCATCACAGCACCCTCTGGTTCATCACTGCCACCCTCTGGTTCATCACTGCCACCCTCTGGTTCACCACTACCACCCTCTGGTTTATCACTGCCATCCTCTGGTTCATCACAGCACCCTCTGGTTCACCACTGCCATCCTCTGGTTCATCACCGCCACCCTCTGGTTCATCACAGCTCCCTCTGGTTCACCACTGCCACCCTCTGGTTCATCACTGCCACCCTCTGGTTCATCATAGCACCCTCTGGTTCACCACTGCCACCCTCTGGTTCATCACTGCCACACTCTAGTTCATCACTGCCACCCTCTGGTTCACCACTGCCACCCTCTGGTTCACAACTGCCACCCTCTGGTTCATCACAGCACCATCTGGTTCACCGCTGCCACCCTCTGGTTCACCACTGCCACCCTCTGGTTCACAACTGCCACCCTCTGGTTCATCACAGCACCCTCTGGTTCACCACTGTCACCCTCTGGTTCACCACTGTCACCCTCTGGTTCATCAATGCCACCCTCTGGTTCATCACTGCCACCCTCTGGTTCACCATTGCCACCCTCTGGTTCACCACTGCCACCCTCTGGTTCATCCCAGCCACCCTCTGGTTCATCACTGCCACCCTCTGGTTCATCACTGCCACCCTCTGGTTCACCACCGCCACCCTCTAGTTCACCACTGCTACCCTCTGGTTCATCACAGCACCCTCTGGTTCACCACTGCCACCCTCTGGTTCAACCCTGCCACCATCTGGTTCATCACTTCCACCCTCTGGTTCATCACTGCCACCCTCTGGTTCACCACTGCCACCCTCTGGTTCATCACTGCCACCCCCTGGTTCACCACTGCCACCCTCTGGTTCATCACTGTCACCCTCTGGTTCACCACTGCAACCCTCTGGTTCATCACTGCCACCCTCTAGTTCACCACTGCCACCCTCAGGTTCATCACTGTCACCCTCTGGTTCTTCACTGCCACCCTCTGGTTCATCACAGCATCCTCTGGTTCACCACTGACACCCTCTGGTTCACCACTGCCACCCTCTGGTTCATCACTGCCACCCTCTGGTTCACCACTGCCACCCTCTGGTTCATCACTGTCACCCTCTGGTTCCTCACTGCCACCCTCTGGTTCATCACAGCACCCTCTGGTTCACCACTGCCACCCTCTGGTTCACCACTGCCACCCTCTGGTTCATCACAGCACCCTCTGGTTCACAACTGCACCTTCTGGTTCATCACAGCACCCTCTGGTTCACCACTGTAGATTATGGGGAGAAAGCACACCTGCCCAGCCTCAACTGGGGGCTGGTTAATGTGTTACTGAATTTGAGCTTCAAGTCCGGCACCTGCTTCCTTATCTGTAAGTGCTTCCTGTTGTGGTTTAATTTTTGTGACAGCTGGGAGCATTGTGCCATACTTGTAACTGTTCTCTGACCCTGCTTCGAGGGTCAGAGCAGGGTCAGAGAATAGTTGCAAGTAGGCAACAACTCTGGAGGCACCTGCTCAGGAAGCACTTACAGGGTTACAGCAAGTGCCCAAGTTGAAGTTAATTTCTTTGTAAACATTTTGTAAATGGTTACAAAGAAATTAGCTTCAACTTGGGCACCTGCTGTAACCCTGTAAGTGCTTCATGTACTTCAGTTTTTGAAAATCCATCCCACACGCGATTTCACTGATTTTTCTGCAATTTCTCGAGATTCGCGGACTGCGAAATTGCAGAAAATCCTCAAATTCCGCGAACAGAGCGGATTTTACGCCCATGCTTAGTACTCACACACCCATTCCCAGAACCACACAGACATTCACAGACCTACTCAGGCACTAATGCACCCACTTACTGTAAACATCCTTTCAAACGCGGTGCTTACGCCGCGAGTCCTTTACTATGCAGCTATTACAACGCAAGTCGTTTCTACGACTTGCGCTGGATGGCACTCTTACTTAAGGAACAGTTTGATTTTCTATTCCAACACCTTCCCTACTGTTACGTGGGCTGAAGTTGGAATAGAAAATTAAATTATTCCACAATCCAGTGCCCTCCAAAGCAAGCCGTTGTAACGACTTGCGTTGTGAAAACTCTGTTGTCAAGTACCGCGATCAAAATGATCGCGTTGTACTGACATACATCCCCCACTTACAGACCCAGATAGGCACGCAACAACCACTCGTAGACCTACGTGGGTATTGACACACCTACTCACAGACCAATGCAGGCACTTACAGAGCGACTCACAGACACATGCAGACACTCAAACATCCATTCACAGACCCACTTAGGCACTCAGACACACACTGACAAACGCACACTTCCACTCACACACCCACACAGGCACTCATACCCACCTACTTACAAACCCACACAGACACTCACACATGCACTCACAGACCCATACGGGCAGTTTCACACCCATTCACAGACACACACAGCCACTCACAAACACACTCACAGACCCATGCAGATACTGACAGACTGATCCACAGACCAACACAGGCACTCACAGACCCAGTCTCAGACCCATGCGAGTATTCACACAACCATTTATAGACCCATGCAGGCACTCAGAGAGCCACTCACATACCCACATAGGCACTCACACACCCACCTACAGACTCGCACAACCACTCACACACTCATGGACTCTCATACCCACTCACAGACCCATTCAGAAATCTATGCAGGCACTCACATACCCACACAGGTACTCTCAGACCTACTCACAGACCTATGCAGGTACTCACACACCTGTCTCGCAGACCTATGCATCCACTTACACATCCACCTAAAAACTCACGGAGTAACACCCACTCACAGACCAACAATGGCTCTCACACACCCACTCCCAGTTCTATGCTGGCACTTTCACAGCCACTGAGATTCCCAAACAGGCAGTTACTCGCCCACTCACAGACCCACACAGCCACTCAGGCACCCCCTCACAGACCCACACAGACACTTACAGACCCACCCATCCACTCACACACCAACTCACAGACCTATGCAGGCACTCATAGAGACAATCATACACCCATGCATGTACTACTCACTAACCTACTCACAGACCCATGCATCCACTTATAAGACCACACAGGCACTCCCACACCTTCCCACAGAGCAATGCAGGCACTAACAGACCCACTCACAGACCCATATAGACACTCACATACCTATTCACAGACCCAGACAGACACTTATAAGACACTTATACACTCACTCACACACCCATTCAAAGACTCAGTCATACACCCACTCACACACCGGAAGAACCGAGGCACAAGAAAAGAGAAAAACAAAGGCCCAAAAGGACCCCCAGGGCCCAAAAAAGCAATTTGTTTCTAAATCGGTTGAATTCACAGTGGGTGCGTGAATCCAGCCTAAAAAAAAAAGGCTCGATCCCCCCCACATGCCCCGGGGACCGTCACCTCACGGGACACTAATATGTAAATTAGTGGGTCCGTTAAAGACCCCCGAGTCCCGGGAACCACCACTTCCCTGGGGCTAGGTACAGATTGGGAGGGGTGCAGCGCTGCCCTCCTCCTGGAGCCAGTGATGGCCCTAGGGACCGCCACCCCCCAGGGCCGGCTCCTGCAGTGTCTCGGGTGCCCACCCCGGGACACTGCAGGTTGCTATGGCAGGGCGGGAGCCTTGCGGATCCCGCCCTGTCATAGCAAACTGTGCTTTGGTTCTTGGAAGAGAGAGCAGGAAACCTGCTCTCTTTAACCTGCTCTCTTTTCCAAAAACCAAAGCCTATTGCTTTTCCACACGGGGAGCTGCATCTTAGCAGCTCCCCGTGTAAAAAAGCAATGCCGGCTCCTGCATGAGGCGGGTAGCCGGCTGGGACCGTGGGGGCATTGGGGATCACCCCACGGTACCCAACGAGAGGTCAGGCCCTGGGGGATGGGGTCCTAGGGGCCAGGATTGGTGCATCATAGGCGCATTTGCACAGTGGTGAAGGGAGGGGGCGGGGCCTGAGGTGACATGTGTGCAAACACGCCCTGTGGCGCGTTTTAAGTTAGGGAATTAATTCCTCTTCAATCCTGAGGGTCCCTGGGGGCCAACTAGCCCACCAGGTACCTCCAGTAAGTGCCACAGAGCTGCATTGCAGAGAGGTGTAAAAAGGGGCATGGCCTCTGAACACATTTCTGCATCACTGCTCCCTGGCGACTACTGGAGGTACCTGGTGGGCTAGTTGGCCCCCAGGGACCCTGAGAATTGAAGAGGAATTAATTCCCCAACTTGAAACGCGCCATAGGGCGTGTTTGCACACATGTCACCTCAGGCCCCGCCCCCTTCTTTCACCACTGTGCAAACGCGCCCCCTGGTGAGTTGTAAGTTGGGAAATTAATTCCCCTTGAATACTAAGGGTCCCTGGGGGCCAACTAGCCTACCAGGTACCTCCAGTATATGCCAGGGAGCTGCGTTGCAGAGAGGTGTTCAGAGGCCACGCCCCCTTTTAACACCTCTCTGCAACACAGCTCTGTGTGCGCTTACTGGAGGTACTTGGTGAGCTACTTGGATCCCAGGGACCCTCAGGATTCAAGGGGACTTTACCCCCCAACTCAAAACGTTCCACGGGTTGTGAAGGGAGGGGGCGGACCTCAGGTGACATGTATGCAAACACACCCTGTGGCGCATTTTAAGTTGGGGAATTAATTCCTCTGTAATCCTGAGGGTCCCTGGGGCCAACTATCCCACCACTTACCTCCAGTAAGTGCCACTGGGCTGCGTTGCAGAAAGGTCGCCCAGGCCATGCCCCTTTTTACACCACTTTGCAACTCAGCTATGTGGCCCTTACTGGAGGTAAGTGGAGGGCTAGTTGGCCCCCAAGGACCCTCAGGACTCAAGGGGATTTAATCCCCCAATGTACAATGCACCAGGGGGTGCATTTGCGCAGTGGTACAGGAAGGGGGCGTGGCCTGATGTCACAAGTGTGGAAACGCGCCCTATGGTGCATTTTAAGTTGGAGAATTAAGTCCCCTTTAATCCTGAGAGTCCCTGGGTCCAACTAGCCCACCATGTCCCTCCAGTAAGCACCACAGAGCTGCGTTGAAGAGAGGTGGTCCTAGGCCATGACCCATTTTACTCCTCTCTGCAATGCTACTCTGTGGCACTTATTGGACATACCTGGTGGGTTAGTTGGCCCCCAGGAACCCTCAGCATTCAAGGGGACTTCATCCCCCAACTTAAAACGGCCACAGGGCGTGTTTGCACACATGTCACCTCAGCCCCCCCTCCCTTCACCAGTGTGCAAACGTGCCCTGTGGCGCGTTTTAAGTGGTAAAGGTTGTTTTAATCTCCCTGCCCTATTATATACTAGGGGCTTACAGAGGAGGTCATGCTAATCACAGGGGTACCTCAACGCATAGTGTTCCCTAGTGTATGTAGGTGTTTTCACTGTATTCTAAGTGTCCTTTAGCATACCACTGGCTATAAAACTGGTTAGTCAGAGTCAGTTACCACCAGTACCCGTCTGAAAAAGTTGTGGGCACAGGATGATTTTGTAACAAGGCCTCTTTCTGCTCCTTTGTTGGTTTGTTCTGCACGTGTCGTGCTTCTTCCTGCACTTTTCTTTGTCTTTGAGGCCTTCTGTTGCTTCTTACTGCATTTCTTTGGCTTCTTTATGAGTGTTTTTTCTTCTTTCTTCACATGTCCCACCTCTTTAGGCATAGTTAAAAACTAGCATTTGAAAAACCTTAGAAATTCACTGAAAAAACCATAGGTTTCAGGCACATTATAGTTAGAAATTAGCATTTAAAAAACCGTAGAAATTCACTGAAAAAACCATAGGTTTCAAGGGCGTTATAGTTTGTTGGACATTTCACTCGTACAAAACCATAGAAATTCCCCCGTTATAGTTAGTTCAGCTAAATATAACTAGCGCGCCCGTAATGCACTGCTGATAACGTCACATATTACATCACTCATGACATGGTCAGTGACATCCCTCATGACATCACTGATGACATCTCAAATGACATCGCTAATGACATCATCCTTGTGATAGAGTGGCAGACCTCCTCTCACCCTAATATAACCTTTGATACACACACTGAAAAATAGAAACAACATTTTCAAAACAATGGACATACCAATACCATTTACAACACACCTATTCAGTAATTTCAAGATCTACACACACACATCCACTCATTCACCAACAGTCCTATACAGTCACTCATACATGTACTCACTCATCATATGCACTCATACACCTATACATCCTGTTACACACCGTCACTCTTCCATAGCGTTACTCACACACATAGTCACACATGCAAACAAAGTATCAAACATCCATTTACTTGCATATACAGTTATACACACACCACCACACTTACTTCTACAGACACTTACACATACTTACTCTCTTAAACAATCACTTAGAAACACATACTTATTTATACAGGAACTCTTCCAATCTCTCACTCTCACATATACTCCCTTATATACACCAATACTCACATATACTAGTTTAAAACAGATGTAGTTACTCATAAAGACGCTATTGAGACAGTCATTCACTCATTAACGCACCCATAGAGTCCTGCACACATGCTGTCTTCAACACATACAAACATGGAGTCACTCATTCAGGCATCTATGCACTAAGTAATACCCCCAACCGAACCATACAGACACTCAGATACTCATACTGATGCTCAAAAAAAAAAACTAATAACCCATATAGACACTCATGTAGCTACTCACCAACCCATGCAGCCACTTATACACAAAGTGAGAGACTGATACAGATATTTACATATTTAAACATTACTCCCTAACCCAGGGATTCACTAAGATACACTTAATCAGTCAGTTATACAATCAATTTTACAAAAAAAAATCATCCATTTAGACACTTATATACCCATGTATTCTTCCATCGACTCTGGGATATACATATATAAAACATATTTAATTTTCAGAAAAACACACATTAACTGGATGATGTCATCAGTGATGTCATTTGAGATGTCATCAGTGATGTCATGATTGATGTAATATGTGACGTCATCAGCAGTGCATTGCGGACGCGCAAGTTATAGTTAGCTGAACTAACTATAATGAGGGAATTTCTATGGTTTTGTACGAGTGAAATGTCCAACTAACTATAACACCCCTGAAACCTATGTTTTTTTTCAGTGAATATATATATATATATCTATCTATATATATATATATATATAGATATATATATATATATTCACTGAAAAAACCATAGGTTATAGACCATATATAGTTAGGAATTAGCATTTACAAAACCTTGAAAATTCACTGAAAAAACCATAGGTTATAGACCATATATAGTTAGGAATTAGCATTTAAAAAACCTTATTTTACTCACACAAAACCATTGAAATTCCATATATAGTTAGTTGCACTAACTATATATCGCGCACCCGCAATCCACTGCTGATCATGTCACATATTACATCATTCATGACATGGTCAGTGACATCACTGATGACATCACTGATGACATCTCAAATGACATCACTGATGACATCACTGATGACAACATCCAGTGACTGTATGTTTCTGTAAAGTTAAAATATGTCTTACATATTGAAGAATGAGTGGATGTATAAGTGTCTGGATGAAGGATTTAGTAGGTGCGTGACTGACTGTATGAGTGAGTGATTAAATGTGTCTCACTGAATGCATGGGTTAGTGACTAAACTGTCTTAATTTGTGCATCATTATGTCTGTTGTTCTGTAAACTGCTGCATGTGTTGATCATTAGCTATACGAGAGGCTATATGTGTTATTAATTGGTTGCCCAAGTATTTCTATGGGAGATTGAGTTTGTGTGGGGGTGGCTGGAAGGTGTGTGACTCTATGCATAGATGTGTGAGCAGTTTATTCACTAGGTGTATGAGTTCAAGAGTGCATGTGGAAACAGCTACATGGGCAGTTGACTGTGTGCATGAGTGTATTGATGAGTGAATGGATATCTCAATGCTACATGTCATAGTAAGTACATATGTAAAACACAGTACATGTGAGAGTTGGCATATATAAATAACTGTGCATGAGAGCCACTGAATGAGTGAGTGGTTGTATCGATCATTGTGAACTTGTATCAGGGATTGTATAAGAGAGTAAATATGTGTTAGTATATGTTTCAATAAGTAAGGTGTGTTTAACTGTATAGTTGAAGAAATGGAGGTGAGATTGTTTCTTTGCATGACTGACTGGGTGTGTGAGTAACTCCATGGATGAGTGGCAGTGTGTGAGTGTCTGTATACACTGAGTGTATCTAAGGTTATATTAGAGTCTGAAGAGGTTTATCGTATTAGCACAAGAATGATGTCAAATGAGATGTCATCAGTGATGTCATCAGTGATGTCATTTGAGATGTCATCAGTGATGTCATCAGTGATGTCACTGACCATGTCATGAATGATGTAATATGTGACATGATCAGCAGTGGATTGCGGGTGCGCGATATATAGTTAGTGCAACTAACTATATATGGAATTTCAATGGTTTTGTGTGAGTAAAATAAGGTTTTTTAAATGCTAATTCCTAACTATATATGGTCTATAACCTATGGTTTTTTCAGTGAATTTTCAAGGTTTTGTAAATGCTAATTCCTAACTATATATGGTCTATAACCTATGGTTTTTTCAGTGAATTTCAATGGTTTTTTAATAGCAAATATCATAAGCTGTCGAATGTCAAGTACGTGGTAAGTGAAAACATTTTCGTGTTTATGCACACTGATCTGCTTTGAATGGTGCCCCCCCCCCTCATTTCTATTAGGAGTACTCTCTCTTTGCAGATAGTGAAAGGTAGTTAACGCAGGCCTTTGCCCCCGTTGTAATCCGTCGTGCCTGTTTCTCTCTCCATTTGATTGATTGTTATCCAAGTATTTACTGTTTTAGAATGAGTTCTCTTTGGTTCATTCTCTATTTACAAACAAACACAGAGTCGCAATACTCTGTTTAGTCTTTGCAGATAACGAAAAATCGTGTAAAAAAAAAGAAAAGGAATCGAGCAAAATCAGTAGGCCACTAATGGGATCTCTTTTTGACCTCGCTAAAATAGAAACATTAGGAACAACCCCTCATGACAAATACAAAACTAGTGAGATGAACTGAACTCCACACAATGATGGCTGCAAAACAGCTCGGCTCCGCCACCCACCCCGCCCAAAATAACGATAAAGAACGGCTGCCATGATTGGTTGCGGAATGACCACGACAGAGCTACGAAATGGTGCTGCTCTCATGCTAACCCCAGCTTCAGTCTGAAACATCCAGAAACACTGTAGACTACCAATTCGATCAGTTCCGGTAGCGCCCCAATGTAACCCGGTAGAGAAGAACTAGCCCTCCCCTCTTTGACTGATGGTTCTTGTTGCCTGTCCCTTCTGTTGTCATTTAACAGAACTATTTAGCCTGCTGAAAGGGGTTGTGTTCCGACCGCTGGTTGGTGGAGACATTTTGACTATATTCTGTACCTGCGTTGTCGCGTAATGCGTCATATGACGCGCCGCGTTAGCGCATCCGGAAGTCATCCGGGGCGCGCAGCGCGTAACGTAAGCATAACAAGTCATGTGACTTGTTAATAAAACTTTTCATTGGTTCATTTTACTTTTCTTATTGTAATGATGAAAGGCTTGGTCATATGACCTAAAAATTACGCTTTTCATTACTTCCGAACATTATTTTTTCTTAAATATATGTTATAATGTTCCAGGCTAATGTACTTTCCCGGAAATTTTACAACTGTCCTGCAAGTAAAATATATTCTTTTTTCGAGAAAAAGAGCGTTTCTTCGTCCCATGACGGAGCCGTTGAGCAAAAGAGGGTCGACCTGCTGTCTTAGTCGCCGATACGCCTGAATATGAGATTCTTATCGATCACTTTATGTTGCAGGAATAGAAAACACAACAGCCCTTGACCATTTATCTTTACTGCGTTCCTTCGTATTATACCTTTTACCCTTCATGTAATTGGTCTGCTTTATTTCACTTGCCTTTTAATGATTCTAAAACAGTCACTATTATTAAAAACTTTACCAATGTATATACTACTACCATGTTTTCTTTTAAAAACCTTTATTGTGAAAATTTCATTATACAAATACGAGCCTATAACCACGTGGGCCTGCCACAGAGCAAACTGTAATCGTATATGATGAATAGACATTTACACTGTAGAGGAACGTAACGGGCGGGCCATTAGGTTGCAAGAACTAAGGTGTCTAACAGTTACGGAATCGGTGGACGTACATTTTATAATTAAAATACGACAGGGCCAGTTACAATAAAATTATCTAGATATACATTTGCGGGCAAGTACCATGGGTGACGTTAATTCGAACTTTCAACAGTACAGTAATCAATAACACATCAGAACTTAATATCAATAGGGATGTCGAAATATTCAATCAATTCTCGTCCCCGCCCGCCATGTGCTTCAAAACTGCATACGTATCTCGTGATTTCAAGGTTCTGCAACCAGTACACAACAAGGAGTTACGAGTCCCATTTATTCCGGCGCCATTTTGGGCGAGGACGGGCAGGTCCAGGATATAGTCAAAATGTCTCTACCAACCATCGACTATGATGATGTTCATATGCTGTATTTATTAGAGTAACACTCATCTGTCCACATGAAATTAATTTGCCACAATCTAAACATGTCATTTTAATCTTTCCAAAGTTCTTCTAAATATTTGGGACCGTTTCCCTTGCCTCTGAAGCTCTCAGTGCCACTTCTTTGATGAATGTACTAGCAGGTCAGGGGTTCTCCTCCAAATCTCTCTTTTATGCAGCACTATAATTAATTGGTGCCACCTCTCCATATGACGATGCATGGTATAGTTACCACAACTATATTTTTTTTCGGTTCCTCTGGAGAGTTCATCGTGGCAGATGAAGCGTGTAACGTACCGGGCATTTACCTTTTTTTGCATGTACAGGAAAGGAAAAAAAAATCGAGCGTCCGAGTTCTAAGGTGTCCCAGGGCCATTTTAGTGGACCAGGCCCAAATCCAAAGAACAGGCCGCCATTTTGAGAGTCCTCTTGCAGCCGCCTGTCGCTGTAGCATCAAGAGCAGCCGAAACTCAGCTGAATGGCAACTGAAACGGTAAAGGGGCGCCCCACTACAGCAGACGAGCCTCCACCTAGGAAGGCCCATTCACGCCGGCTCCCCCCCCCTTCTGGCACCCCACGCCGTTATTCGGAGCAGTATTGTAGGATGGCCACACCAGTGCGGCAACTTGCTAGACATCACCTCGGTGGTAACTGAATCTCAACGCCTTGTGGTGTCTTCTATTCAAAAAACATTGTTATGCTGCCTTCGACCTATTCGCCGCAAGTGCGCACACAACTCAACTGCATAGCTTGCTAGACACCACCTCGGTGCCATCCGGATCTTGGAATGTCAGCACCTTTTGGTGTCTTCTCTTCAGAAAATATTGTTGCGCTGCCTTTGGCCCCATTCGCACATCAGTCCGCTACTGACGCCATCTCACAGGCTAATGGGGCGCCCCACGCCGACTTTCAGCATTGTAGAATGACCACACCAGTACAGCAACTTGCTAGACATCACCTCGGTGCCATCCGGATCTCGGCGCCCCACTGCAGATGAAGTGCCTCTCAACTATGAAACCACCACGGTGACATCCGGATCTTGGCGTGTTGTGCTGCCTTCGGCCTATTCGCACATCGGTCCGCTACTGACGCCATCTCACAGGCTAATGGGGCAACCCACGCCGAGTTTCAGCATTGTAGGATGACCACACCAGTACAGCAACTTGCTAGACATCACCTCGGTGCCATCCGAATCTTGGCATCTCAACGCCTAGTGGTATCTTCCATACAAAAAATATTGTTACGCTGCCTTTGGCCCCATTCGCACATCAGTCCGCAACTTAGACATCACCTCGGTGCCATCCGGATCTTGGCATCTCAGCGCCTTGTGGTGTCAGTCAGAAAATATTGTTGCGCTGCCTTTGGCCCCATTCGCACATCGGTCCGCTACTGACGCCATCTCACAGGCCAACGGGGCGCCCCACGCCGACTTTCAACATTGTAGGATGGCCACAGAAGTGCGACAACTTACTAGACACCACCTCGGTGCCATCCGGATCTTGGCGCGTTGTGCTGCCTTCGGCCTATTCGCACATCGGTCCGCTACTGACGCAAACTCACAGGCCAACGGGGTGCCCCACGCCGACTTTCAGCATTGTAGGATGGCCACACCAGTGCACCTTACTAGACACCACCTCGGTGCCATCCGGATCTTGGCGCGTTGTGCTGCCTTCGGCCTATTCGCACATCGGTCCGCTACTGACGCCATCTCACAGGCCAACGGGGCGCCCCACGCCGACTTTCAGCATTGTTGGATGGCCACACCAGTGCGGCAACTTACTAGACACCACCTCGGTGCCATCCGGATCTTGGCGCGTTGTGCTGCCTTCGGCCTATTCGCACATCGGTCCGCTACTGACGCAAACTCACAAGCCAACGGGGCGCCCCACGCCGACTTTCAGCATTGTAGGATGGCCACACCAGTGCTGCAACTTGCTGGACACCACCTCGGTGCCATCCGATCTTGGCGCGTTGTATTGCCTTCGGCCTATTCGCACATCGGTCCGCTACTGACGCCGCCTCACGTGCCAACGTATTTTCTCCGCATTTTATACCCTATGCCGCATAACAGGTCATGTGACTTGTTTATAAAACTTTTCATTGGTTCATTTTACTTTTGGTTTCCTAATGATGGAAGGCTTGATCATATGACCTAAAAACAACACTTTTCATTGGATGAAAACTTTTTTTTTTTCCCAAACGATGAAAGCCCCACCTTGTTTCTGGATGTTTCAGACTAAACTGGCGTCAGCATGAGAGCACCACCATCTCGTAGCTCCGTCGTGGTCATTCCGCGAGCAATCATGGCAGCCGCTCCCCACCAGAAGCCTGCAGGAGTCGGGGCCCCCAAAACTTTTGATGAATTCTCAAGGCGGAGGGGACGCTTTCGAGAATGGGGTCCAAGACCTAGCAGACAAGCGTCCGATTTCCAAGGTGTCCCAGGGCCATTTCAGTGGACCAGGCCCAAAAAGGAAAGAGCCTGCCGCCATTTTGAGAGTCCTGTGACAGCCGCCTATCGCTGCACCGCAAGAGTGGGCGCAACTCAGCTGAATTGCGGCTTTTGACACAGTGGACCAAAAACGGACGGAATGGCAACTGAAACGGTAAAGGGGCGCCCCACTACAACAGATGACACTCCACCTGGAGAGGCCCGTTCACGCCGCCTCCCCCGGGGCGCCCCACGCCGTTATTCGGAGCAGCATTGTAGGATACCAAAACCAGTGCGGCAACTTACTGGACATCACCTTGGTGCCATCGTTCTGCTGCCTTGGAACTATTCGCACAACAGTTTGCTACTGATGACCCACCCCCCGCGACGCCCCACGCCGTTATTTGCTGGGTGGCAACTTACTAGACATCACTTTCGTGTCATCTAGATTTCGGCGCGTTCTGCTGCCTTGGAACTATTCGCACAACAGTTTGCTACTGATGACCCACCCCCCGCGACGCCCCACGCCGGAAATCTGGACGTTGTGCTGCGTTGGGACTATTCGCACAGCCGACCGCTACTTCGTTGTTTTTCCCTAAAAATGTTTATATGTTATTACTATTTTTGTTTTCTTGTATATATTTATAAATTATTAAAGTTTTATAATCTTACTACTTTGTCGGAGTGCTATATATTTTTAATGTGACACATAATTGTAAAAACTTTGATGTACAAAGAGTCATCCCTGGAATCTTCCGCTTCACGCTCGGTCCCCTCCCCAATCACAATACAGGATGGTTTTCAGATAATGGCAACGCTTCTGCTGTGACGGATCTCATCGAGTGTGGGCCTTGATCTACTATAACTCCTTTGAAGAGGGGTGATTCTTTACAGCTGTGGCCATAAACTACATCTGCAGGGCTAGCTGATAGCCTAGGACCGGCCTGGACAATCGGACACAGAGGAAAAGGAGTGTCAGAGGGTGCGGTAGTGAATAGGGCGAAAGGGAGGTGTCGGGCGGGCACAGGGTGTGATTCTCAGGGAAGAGCAGCGCAGATGGGGGGAGGTTTATTACCCATGCATAAGACAGAGAGCGGGGGTGACCACTGCCTGGGTGAGATGCTTGCGAGGGTGGGGAGCCATGCTAAGGATCGACAGCGTGCACAGAGTGGGTCTGGTCAAGGCATCTAAAATGGCTGCCGTGCACGACAAAAGTGTGGCATTTGAAAAAAGACAAGATGGCGCAGACAATGTTTTTCAACACTTCCTGATTTCCTTCGAATCGAACGTTAACAGACGTTGGGGCATATTACCAAAGTTAAGCGATATTTATCCCTAACGATGCATTGCAAAGATTTTTTTACCGTCAGAAATTATCGCAGATAAACCTTGCTATTATCAAGGTTTATCGCAAATACGATAAAAAACGACCGCAATGCATTAATATCGCTGAAAACTCAGCGATATTCATGCATTACCGAGCTAATGCTCTTAGCCATGTTATCCACCTCCCATTGGATAACATGGCTAAGAACTGCTCAGGGCAGCTGTTACTTTTTGGAGATATTCGCGCTTATCTCGAATATTTCCAAAAGTTGATAATAGGAGATAGCGATGTTAGCGACTGTTTCCAGTCGCTAACATCTTGGCATGCCCACTTTGCATGTCATTAGTGATAAATATCACTCACATGCAAAGTGGGGCCCAAGATGGTCGCTATCTCCTACTAGCCGTCGCTAACTGGTGTTAGCAACAGCTAGGTAATACAGATATAATTTTATCTCCGTGAAGCGGAGCGCTGTTACAGATATATATCTTGTTTTTGAACGTTAATTTCTCAAAATGCACTGAAGCACATATATTGAGACCTAGCAAAGGCACATCGGGCTACCAGTCCCTAATATTTTACCAAGTTTCGTGCAAATCCATTCAGCCGTTCGATTATTATTATTATTTTTTTTTTTTGCCCCGCGGGGCCCTTTTAAAACCTCCACATCAAACCTAGGGGGTCAGCGAGGATCTACTATGCCCCCTTATGGTCATTTGCCCCTTCGCTTTGGCCTCCTCTTGTCTCTCGATCCTACCGAGAGACAAGATGGCGGCCGCTACGTACTGTTTGGAATGTTTACAGACACCGGAGAGCCAATCAGCTTCGCTTCGCAAAGCTCCGTAACGCGAAAAGTACGCGAAGCGGTGCGCTGTTACAGATATATATCTTTTTTTGAACGTTAATTTCTCAAAATCCACTGAAGCACATATATTGAGACCTAGCAAAGGCACATCGGGCTACCAGTCCCTACAATTTTGCCAAGTTTCGTGCAAATCCATTCAGCCGTTCGATTATTATTATTATTTTTTTTTTTTGCCCCGCGGGGCCCTTTTAAAACCTCCACATCAAACCTAGGGGTTCAGCGAGGATCTACTATTCCCCCTTATGGTCATTTGCCCCTTCGCTTTGGCCTCCTCTTGTCTCTCGATCCTACCGAGAGACAAGATGGCGGCCGCTACGGACTGTTTGGAATGTTGACAGACGCCGGAGAACCAATCAGCTTCGCTTCACAAAGCTCCGTTGCGCGAAAAGTACGCGTCCTGGAGCGCTGCCCGGTCCGCTGTTACAGATATATATCTTTTTTTAAACGTTAATTTCTCAAAATCCACTGTAGCACATATATAGAGACCTACAAAAGGCACATCGGGCTACCAGTCCCTACAATTTTGCCAAGTTTCGTGCAAATCCATTCAGCCGTTCGGGCTAAAAGTGAGGCCAACCGCCCTATGGAAAACTCAATGTTAAAAACACGTTTTGGGACCCCCCTTTTTTCTCGACCCCCCCTGGACGAACCCCCCCCCCAATTTTCAGGGGCTGCTCAGAAACAAAATGTGCCATTTTCCTGAAAATTTCAGCCAATTCCGTCCACAAACGCCAAAGTTATTAGACATAGAATTTTCAAAAAACCCATAGAGAAAAAATCCTAACTATATATACCTACTGGCGACCGCCAGTAGGTAATATATATATATATATATATATAGTTCGGACCCTGTTTCTATTCAAAAAGTGTTTTGTCTTTTGCAAATATCGTTGACGCAGTTTGACGAATCTTCGCAAAATTTTCAAAACTCATGGGGCGGTCAGGTCAGCTCCTGTGCGGAAAGTTTTGGTATGATTCTTCAAGCGGAGGCTGAGAAAAAGGGGGTCCCAAAACACGTTTTCTCCATGTTCATTTCCATGGGAAACTTTCGAGACACAGCTACAGCCCGAACTGCTGAACAGAATAATGACACCAAATTTGGCAAAAAGTTAGCTCTTGGTTCAGAAAGCATTCTTTTTGTTGAATGGTGTTAATCCATTCTGAAGTTCCTGAGAAATGTAAACATTTCATATACAAATATCCTGGCAGAGGATCCAGAAACCCTCCTGATCCTGCAATCTGATTGGCTGCCAACAGTTCCAACCAGGAAGTGTTGGCGGCCGTCTTGTGACTCGGTTGAACCAAGTCACAAAAAAAAGCTAAAAAAAGGATTAACAACAAGAAAAGGGGGTAGGGTAGAAACACCCTAAACCCCTAGACCTGCTCAGGGGGGTCTCACAGTGACCCCCAGGGCCAAAAATAAATTTTTGGGCAGGATTCTCACTGGGTTTCTCGCCCTTCATTGCTTTTAAGCCCCCAGGTGGGCCAGGTCCCAAGGGCAAATCCAAATTATGATGTGGGCCCCCCGCAGCCCCAGGGACCGTCACCTCCCCAGGGCGATAGGCATCAAATGTGTGGGGCACATGGCCACCCACAGCCCCAGGGACCACCACCTCCCCGAGGATTTAAAAAAAAATGTGTGATGGGGTCTCCTGCCCCCCCCCCCGCAGCCCTGGGACCCACCACCTCCCTGCGGCTCTGTTTAAAAAATAAACAGTGAGGGGGCTCAAGCCCCTCCACACTTCCCAGAGGACCACCACCTCGACGGTGCATACATTAATTAAATGCTGGGTTCAGTTGCGGACCCCCAGAGCCCACCACCTCCCAGGTGCAACACAGAAGATGAAAGAGGGGCAGCGCCACCCCCTCTAGAAGCCTCCATGGCCCTGTCGACCACCACCCCCCAGGGCTGGCTCCTCTAATTTCCTGGGTTGCCACCCCCAGGACATTGCAGTTTCCTTCGGCATGGCAGGAGCACTGCTCTCATCATGTTATGTTATGTTATTTAAAATTTGTAAAGCGCACATATGCCCAAAAGCTTCTTGGCGCTGAAGAGAGGATAAAAAAACATAACAGAAAGATACCAAAAAGAGTCACTATTTCAAATAGGCCTGTGTAAAAAGAAAAGTCTTGAATGCCTTTCTAAAGGCAAGGAGGTCCTTACTCTGTCTCAAAGTCAGAGGGAGGGAGTTCCACAAAGAGGCAGCTAAAAAGTGAAAACAGCTACCTCCCTGTCATTTTTTCTTGAATCGGGGTACCTCAAGTAGATCTTTATGAGCTGATCTCAAACTGCGTGAGGGACTATATCTCCCGATGAGTTGTCTGATAAACATTGGGCCCTTGCCCTGCAAGGCCTTAAAGATAATACAACCAGCTTTGAATGTGGCTCTCTGGGCCACGGGCAGCCAGTGTAAATTCTCTAGTCCTGATTTAATTGATTCCCATTTAGGTACCTTGCAGATCAGTCTGGCAGCTTGATTCTGCAGGTATTGCAGTCTTCTAAGTTGACCAATCGGTAAACCCAGATAGAGACTGTTTGAAAAATCAATATGGGAAAGAACTAGGGCATTGACTACCTGAATTAAGGCCGAGTCAGTAAGAAAATGTGCGATTTTTCTTATTTTCCTTAGTTGAAAAAATCCAGAAGAAACCACGGTTCCGATCTGAGATTTTAGGGCAAGGTCCTCGTTGATGGTCACTCCCAAACTCTTTACTGTTTGCGATTTTTTGGGGGGAAGACCCATGTCAGAAGGCCAAAAATGTGGGCTCCAACTAATCTCGCTCTTCCCAGGCAAGATCAGTTCGGTTTTCCCCGGATTTAATTTAAGATGGTTTGAGGACATCCAATTCTGAATGAAGGTCATGGTTGCCTGAAAATTCTCTGCAGCATTGGTTGAGTTTAGTACAAAAACCAACTGCAGATCGTCTGCATAGTTATATACAGTTACTTTATGCTCTCTTAAAGAGAACAAAAGAGGCCGCATATATAAATTAAATAATAAAGGGGACAAGGAGGATCCTTGAGGAACCCCACAGAGGGAATTATTTTTAGGGGCTGTAAAAGATCCTAGCCGAACCGACTGGGTGCGATCGGATATGAAAGATTTAAGCCAGGCCAAAGCCGAATCTCGGAGGCCGGCCTGTTCGACACGGTTGACCAGAATGGTATAGTCAACCGTGTCGAACGCTGCAGACAGATCCAAAAGCACCAAGGCTTGATGTAAATTTTTGTCGGCATTAGACCTTAAGGTGTTCTGAACGGCCAATATTACTGCCTCGGTGGAATGACCAGGCTGAAAACCTGCCTGGTTGGGTTGTAGATAACCAGAGTCTTCAACAAAATTTGAGAGGCTATTGGTGACATGAGCCTCCAAGATCTTAGATAGATATGGCAAAAGTGATATAG
Source organism: Lissotriton helveticus (assembly GCF_964261635.1). Taxonomy (NCBI): domain Eukaryota; kingdom Metazoa; phylum Chordata; class Amphibia; order Caudata; family Salamandridae; genus Lissotriton; species Lissotriton helveticus. The sequence continues at coordinate 1,543,433,164 of NC_136065.1, forward strand.
GCCGATAATTAGTAAGGTCTGAGGGATCAATACCTGATTTTTTTGTGAGGGGAATCAATAGGGCCTGCTTGAAACATGTCATAGCAAACACTGCTTCGCTTCATGGAAGCGAGAGCATGAAAAATGCTCTTCCTTCCATGAAGCGAAGCAGAATTGCTGTTGGGCAGAGGGAGCTGCATGTTAGCAGCTCCCTCTGCACAAAAACAATGCCGGCTCCCGCAGGATTCGGAGAACCGGCATGGACCGTGGGGGCATTGGGGCTCCCACTGCAGTCCCCAACTTTGGGGCCATGCCTGCACCCTTTAAACATCTTTACTGTAAAAATGTCCTGGCGGATGGGTTACCGGGGCCAAAACCGGACTGGAGAGGGGGGCCGCGTGGCCCCCCTCCTTTAAATAAAAAAAGAAATGGCCAAGCCCTGGGGATGGTGTCCCCAGGCTGAAAACAGACTGGGGAGGGGGCCACTCAGTCCCCTCCCCTACAAAACATTTTTTTTAAAGTTGGCTGGGCCTCGGGGCATGGGGTCCTGGGGCCACAATCGTCCCGGGAAAGGAAGCCGCACAACCCTCCTCCCCTTTGGTTATCTTACTATAAAAAAGAATAGAAAGGCCCAGCCCTGGGGGATGGGGTACCCAGGGCTTATATCAGTCTTGGGAGGGGGACCACATGGACCCCCTACCTTTAGGTTTAATAGAAAATAAATGTGTCAGGCACCAGGAATGGGGTCCCCGGGGCCCAAAAGCAAAAAGGGAAGGGGGCCACACAGTCCTCCTTCCTAATTAAAAAACTAAATAAGAACCGGCAACTCGCTGGAGGCCCCACCCTCTTTCTGCACTACTCTGCAAACACATCTCCTTGGCTGGGGAATGAAGTCCCCATCGCTGCTGAGAGTCCTTAGAGGCCAACTAGCCCACCAGGTACCTCCAGTAAGCCCCACACAGTGGGATTTCTGAGAGGTGGTCGGAGGCCATGTCTCTTTTTACACTACTCTGCAAATGCACCTTGTTGGACTTGGGCCTTAGGGCAGGTTCACCCCTAATCTTTTCGCTTTTATTTGTGACCCTGTGTTAGTGATTTTTGGGTCTTGGCGCACTTTTTCCCTGTGTCCCAGAGTAAAGTGCGTGCGTGTAGTATGGCTGGCCTGCCCTCCCATAGGAATGCATGGGGAATGTGTGTGTCCATGTTAGTTCCTGATGCGTGGGGAGTGCAGGCTTGAGTTTAGTATGTGTGAACTCGTGAGAATGAATGCTGCACAATGGTATGTGCGGCTTGTATGTGTCTAGAAGGGAAGTGCTACTTCTGGACATTGATGTATGTGTGCAGTGAGGATACTGGAGCGTGATTGGCTGGAGCTGGCTGGCATGCCAGGCTCCAGGAAGTCTGGATGGGTCTGCCCGGTGGTGAGTGTGAGATCAGCATGAGTGATGTGTGGGAGGAGTGCACCTGGGTCCTGGATGGGCTGGGTTTTTCCCCACACAATGCTGGCTCCGCCCCCCTGTGGTGTGTCTAATGACCCTAGCCTCCCCAGTGAATGAAAGGGGTGGTTGGGCCATCAAGGGTACTCCCAAGCCAGCTGCAACTGGTTTCCCCCCACCCTGCACCCTGAAGACAAAGGAATTTATGGTATAAAAATGGGGCTGTGTCCCCACAGAAGTTGTTCTCTTTCAGGATCTTGCCAGAGGGGGCTGTTGCTGCTGCTGGGACCAGGAGGACCGCCACTTGGCTGTCTCCCTGCCTGGAGACCCAGTGTGCTGGCTCTGGGCCACGCCTTGCCCCCCTGCCTGCCTCCAGACCTTGCTGGGGCTTTGCTTTTGCTCTTAGCGCTTGGGGGCACTTTATTTCATGCTGCTAGCGCTGTGGAGCACTTTATTTTCCTCTCTGGCGCTTGGGTGCGCTTTATTTTGATTATAGCGCCAGAAGCGCTTTATTTTCCCCCTTAGCGCTGAGCGTGCTTCTCTGTGCCTGGGGAGCGCTTTATCGACATTGCCGGTGCCCACCCGGCAGCAGAGCCGATTTGCCGATTTTTGCGCAGAGCGAGTGCCCACCTTATATTTAATATTGGAGGCCCGTGCCCACCCGGCATTGCCCCGTTGTCCTTGTCAATTGTAAGCCGGTGCCCACCTGGCATTGGCCGCCCGTGATCACCGCCGCAGTCCAGGAGCGTTGGAAACCGTTGCCGGGCCGCTGCCTAGAGCGACCCGGAAGTACCGCCTCCTGACCCCCAGGGCCGCGCTGCCATTGGCGGCCCCAGCGGAAGTCAGGCGGCGTGCAGCGGAGACGGGTCCAGGCGGGAGCGCGAGAGGAGCAGCCGGCCCCGTCCTCGAGGCTCCCCGAGTGAAGGAGAGCCCAGAGAAGAGCAGCGCATGAGGAGCCGGCAGTGTTCCTGCCCCCGCAGCACCAGCGAAGGACCGGTGAGTGCGGGGACAGGGTCCTTTGTTTTTATTGAGAGCGGCCCCGGTTGGCAGCGGGCCGCTCCCACGAGTCCCCCCTGGTTGTGAGCGAGCCCCGAGAGGCTCGAAGGGCGCCTAGTAGTTTCGAGCCCAGAGAGGCTCGTGTGACATTGGCCATTGTTCCGAGTCCCCCGTGAGGGACTCCAACGACGCCCACAGTATTGATTTACGAGCCCCGAGGCTCGAGGGGGCATTTTTTTGATTTAGAGCGCTGAAGCTCTTAACCCCAGCCCACATTTGTTTTGTGAGCCCTGAGAGGCTCTGAGGGTGCCAGTTCCTTTGCGAGCCCTGAGAGGCTCGAGTGCCCATTCCTTGTTCCTGAGCCCACGAGGCTCCAACGTTGGCCAGCAGTATTCACAACTGTCCAGCACTTAGTGGACAGTTGCTACGTTTAGGCTTTGTGTGCTGTGCTGCCTGCGCAGCCTCCCCTGACATTGAGACTCAGGGCAATTCAGCCCCTTGCGAGGCCAGTTGGCCTGAGGGACAATTCTAGTGTTGTGCTACGTGCACCCTGCGCAATTTATGATTTACTGCTTATGTGATTCCTGCGCAAATGTTCTACCTGCACCTCTGAATGTGTTTTAATGTTTCATGTGCAATTGTTTGTTATTACCTTTGCTAAAAGTGACCTGCTTAGGTGATTCTTTATGTTTTTATTCCCCTTTGCTAAAAGTGACCTGCTTAGAGGAATGTTTGTTTTACCTTTGCTAAAAGTGACCTGCTTCGGTAATTGTTTATGGTTTATTTCCCTTTGCTAAAAGTGACCTGCTTAGAGGAATGTTTGTTTTACCTTTGCTAAAAGTGACCTGCTTAGGTAATTGTTTATGGTTTATTTCCCTTTGCTAAAAGTGACCTGCTTAGAGGAATGTTGATGTGTTATCGCCTTTGCTAAATGTGACTTGCTTAGGTGATTATTTTAGGTTTCCTTCCCTTTGCTAAAAGTGACTTGCTTAGGTGATAGGTTTTCCTTCCATAGGTCCTGATGTTAAGGTCCTAGTTCCCTGCGTGATTTCCCTACAGTGTTTAGGGTGGCGTAGGAGGTATTTACCCTTTACCAGTAGTTACTGGTTGTATGCTACATGTAACCATTTTATGTGCTAAGTGTTATACCTACAAGTATTATTTCTAAAAAGTGCATACCCCTGACAGTGGTCCAGGTGGCCCTGTCCTGTACATAATCCCTTGTAAATCTTGCCCGTGCCTGTTGGCACATTGTAAAGTGTGTGTGTTATCTAATGTGTTTTTATTATTATAATACAAAGGCTATTTTTGATATAACCTTGTGTGGAGTTTCCTTTGTGGTGGGCCTAGGGTGTTGTCGCTGGGGTGCGCGCGCAAACGCTTTACACATCGCCTCCGAGATTAGCCTTGCTGCTCGCGTCACGTTACCTAGAGGGTGAGAAGGGGTTATCTTGGTGTGTGACTCCCTTGCCCTGACCTTAGAAATGGTGATCCCTGACTGACCTTGGCGTGAGCGTTGGCCGGCCGGGGGTCCCGTTTCTAACACACCTCTTGGCGCACTGCTAGTGGGGCGATGAGGTCCCCTTGGGTCCTGAGGACCTCAGGACTAAAGTGGACTTCATCCCCCAAGCAGCAGTGCACCAGGAGGAGCATTTTTTTTGTATCTAATCCTTTTATTTGAGAATGAACAATCCAACAAAATGAGTCCACCCACAAGAGTCTGCCCAGTTCTGCTGTTCCGAGACAACTGCCCAACGGACAACCGTCCTCCAAGGCAGGAACACAGAGCTTAGGAGCTTGTGTGGAAGAAGCACTCTGGTTAACCTGTCACAGAAAGAACATTGAATAGCGAATACAGATTGTGGAAAACCTGACATCACAGTAAGGCTATCACATCTCCCTCCTTTAAAATAATAAAACAACAAAACAAAATCAAAAAAACAATATTATATATATATATATATATATATATATATATATATATATATATATATATATATATATATATATATATATATATATATATATATATATATATATATATATATATATATATATATATACATTACATGTCAAATTCTTGAAGGTAATCTTTTTTTGGGGACAATTTATCACTTCTGGTAGTGTAAACCCCAGTGGCAGTACTCTCACTATTGACACAAACATCCGGAAGGGTGACGACTGTGTCTTATACCGGGTCAGGACTGGAAACATTAGAACCCTGCAATGAGATACTTCTGGTGAAACCTCCTCCTGACATGTCGCCATGGTTCTACCCACAGTACCTGACTGAGCGTGTCCTGCAGAACAATTACCACTCAAAACAGTCTGCAAGGGGGTAACAACAAATTTCATGAGGTTGCAATTACTCCTCATAACAGAAATGTATTCAATATTACAAGATTTCTTTTGGCCCACCAGCGTCCATCCTCCAATCTTACTGAATAACGTGCAACTTTAGAAACTTTGAAAGGTCCAAGGAATTGAAAATCAATCTTATATTTTTTGGTCTCATGTCCTTTGAAATAACTCAAACCCCCACACTGATTTATTTGCAAAAAACATGCTTGTTGAAATCATGATACTTTTTCATCCCCTCCTGAGCCACTTTCCTACTTGATCTTACCCTATCCATAACTACGTGTTTTTGGACAGACTTGTCAGATTTGTCTCTAAAAAAAGTGGGACACAAACCAGTGCAGGGTTACCTACCATGCCAATTGAAAAATTGAGAAACCCTGGTTTTAGTATGAGGGGTATTATGATATGCCCATACCTTCCTATGAACAGGTTCCTTCACATTTTCACCACAAGAAAGTGCAGTCTGGAAACCCTCTTTGAGCAGTCGGTTGGCCCTCTCCACAGCATCTTTGGCTTGTGGTGTGTTCAACACAATATTATGATCTTTTTCAAAACTAATTCCATCCTTTCTGAAATCAATTGGACTCTGTCATCAGTAACCACTTCCTTGGGATAACCTCCTAGACAAAACATATTTTCCAAAAATTGAATAACAACCTAAGTGGTGGTTTCAGCTACAAAATCATAGTAGATCCACTTGGAAAATAGTATGTGAGCACTATTAGGTACATAGACCCTTCTGGCAAATCCGACGTAGGTGCAGCGATATCCAGTGCTAATTTAGACCATAAGACATGAGGCAAAGGAGTGGGAATGAGCAGGGTATCCCTCTATTTCCTTTTTTAACTCTTTTTCTTTATTTGAATGTTAACACGTCATGACAAGCACACTATACAGAAATGCAAAAAGAAGAAAAAAATAAACAAGGAACGATAATACAAAAACTTGTCCAGAATAAACAAAATATACACTTGTAAATTAACTGTAGCGCCTAATGAGCAAGACGACAACAACAAAAACAAACATGATATGGCAAGTATCTATATAGCCATACAAACTGCGATTAGTCCAGCTCATCTGTATCCAATATTCCTTGGACCACTCCTTGAAAGGGGCCCATATTCTGGTGCCCATCTCCCGCCTCCTTTCCCCCCTTAAAAGATAAACAGAGGACTCCAAATTATACAATGCGAGCATCCTAGCTCTCCAATTAAAAAGTGTATGCGCTTCCGGACTTATCCATTGAGATGTGATGCACAACCGAATCATTGCCATCTCTATAAACAGGAAGGCAGCAGTATGCCCAGATCCTCCAACCATCCCGGTGTCCTCACATCCCATTATCACCAGCTCTGGGGAGATTGCAACCGGGTGTTTTATCACTGTATTTATAAAATTCTCAACTTCATGAAGGAATTCCTCCAGACTTGGACACAGATAGAACATGTGTATTGCATCAGCCGCTTGAAGCCCACACCTGCCACAACTATCGCCCTTCCGCCGCCCCCCCCCCCGACTATGCAATCTTTGCCAGAGTATAGTACAGATCAAACATCGCCATATAACATTGAGTCTGTAGGCTGCAGGAAACTAAGATCTGGCTTGACAATTGTAAAGCAAACCTAATATCAACCCCCGTCTTGCCAAATTTTCCCTCCCACTTAGAATTCTGCACATCAACATCATCCGGAAAGCCGGATAAGAGATGTTGATACACTCTACCTATTCTTGTTTTCCTACGAGCGAATTCAACTATAGTAACATTTTCAAACAACTTGGCCGTCTCATTTTGATATTTATCGACAAAGCTCCTAATCTGAAGATATTTAAAAAAAATTATGAGTATTTAAATGGAACTTCTCCTTTAAAAAAGAAAAGGAGGCCATTTGCCCCTCTGAGCACAGATCACCAATAACCTTCAAGCCCAGCAACTGCCATCTAAAGATAACCGGATCCTGAAAAATCGGTGGCACAATTCCAGCAGCCCTAATGGGCGTGTAGGTGTTAATATTTGAAATTTCCCATTTACGGCAAATATCCCGCCACATCGAGAACACAGCCCCGATTACTTTGAACCTTTTTTTAACATAACGCGGTTAGAGTATCCACACCGCCCTTAGCCGCCTCTCCCAGACCTATTTCATAAATAGTCAGTCTATTTGCATTCGGAACCTCAGCCCTATCTCCTACTAAAAGTACTCCAAAATGTTGCAACATAGCTGACCAATAATATAATAAAATATTGGGAACCGCCAAACCCCCATGGTCTCTAGGGTGACACATCCATTTAGCCGCCCTACGTGTTCGACGATACCCCCAGAGAAATCTAGAGCAAATCCTCTCAGCCCTACTCAGAGACACTTGAGAGAACTCTAGTGGGATGGTTCTAAAGTAATACATGAAATTTGGGAAGACCAGCATTTTAAGTATGTTACAACGGCCATACAGCGAAAAATGCAGATGGTCTAATATTTCTAGTTTAGTATTAATAGATTCGACCGCTGGCAGGATATTCAGGTCAGGGATGCTAGAAACTGAGGCATAGATTTTAACCCCCAAATATGTTGCTTCAGTGATGACAGGGACATCAGAGGGACATATAGAAGCTGAATGTAAAATATGCGTCTTATCGACATTCAATTTATAGCATGATGGTAAGCCAAATTGCTCTGCAAGAGTTTTTAAAGTCGCAAAGGCCAGAGCAACATGATTGGTTAAATCCACAATGTCGTCTGCATAGGCCAGCGTCTTATAATCTCTACCATTGACCCTGATCGGCAGAATATTTTGCTCCCCTTTGATTTTACTGAGGAAAGGGTCAATGTACAGAGCAAAGGGCAAAGGTGAGCACGGACAACCATGCCTGGTGCCCCTGCCAAAGTTAAATAACCCTATTTCCTGCCCTGAGATGCGGATTGTTGCAACTGGAGAGATATACAATGCTTGTAATGCCTGTATAAATTTGGTACAAAATCCCTTCCAGCGAAGCACTGCCCACAAAAAACCCCAGGAGACCCTGTCGAACGCCTTCTCGGCTTCCAACAGGATCACCCGAAGGGGCGACCCTGTGACCTGCGCCCAATCCAGCAGAGCAATAACCTGCCTGACATGGTCGGCCATATCCCTTCCGGGACCCATGTTGCCATATGGACACTAAAGGAGTAATGACTTCAGCGAGTCTAAAGGCTAATATTTTGGAATATATTTTACTATCTGTGTTGATTAGTGAGATAGGCCGATAGGATGAGGGGTTTAACTCGGGCTTGTCTTTTTTCTTAAAAAGCACAATAGTTGTTTGTCTCCAAGATTCGGGTATGACACCCCTCTGTGCCTCCCTAAAAACTGATAGAACATCCTGTCGGATTTCTTGAGAGAAAGCCCTATAAAATTCTAAAGGAACAGCGTCTGGGCCAGCGGCCTTTCCATTGGCCAAAGATTTTATGGCCGATTTGACCTCCTCCCATGTAATTGGAGCTGAGAGAGCCTCATTCTGGTCTATTGTGACTTTAGGAATATCCATATCCTGCAAAAACCCCTCCGCCAAAGACTCATTAAGTAGCTTGGTCCTCTCTTCCTTATACAGCATAAAACTTTTCAAAGACTTGCATAATCCCCTCCTGCATGTCCTGAATCCGGCCTTGCTGATCTTGAACTCTAATAATTCTGTTTGCCATATTTCTCTGCTGTAACTGTTAAGCAAGGACTCTGCCAGAGTTTTCCCCAAATTCGTACATCATCGTACGATATTGAATATATTTTGTGGGCGGTCTTCCCCCAAAAATTCGAATAATTTGGATTTAGTTATAGCCACCCTCTGTTGACTTTGAGCAGTGTTATGACCGTCTTTAATATTCTGCGTTAGCTCCATCTCTGCTACCTGTAACTGCTCAACACGCCCCTTAATCTGCTCCTGAACAGTCTTCCAGCGATGGGCTGCAAAGCTCTCAGTCTCACCCCACATTGAAGCTTTGAATGTGTCCCACACTATACAATCGGAAGCGGTCTTTCTATTGATACTTAAAAACTCCATTATCCATTTAGTCATATGATCCCGATAGGATTGGTCCAGCAATAGTTTTCTTTCAAATATCCATGGTCTAGGAGCTCTACCCAGGTACCCCCAAGGACATTCCACTATCAGCGCATTATGGTCAGATACGATTCTTGGGGGAACTTCAACAGAAGCCTCCCCCACCATCTGGTCAGACATAAAAAGATAGTCCAAACGGACCATTTTATTATGGGGGCGGAGAAGTACGTAAAGGCATTGTTGTCTTTTTTATGCCTGTACCAGACATCGACCAATCTGTGCTCAGAGACTAAAGTCTGAAGAGCCTCCCCATATACTTTTGATCACTTAGAAGATTAAAGTTGCCTGCCAAATGAATATTTAGGTCCCCACAAACATTCATTGGATGCGGCCACACTGCTAATTCAACGTTTAAACATTTCAAAACTTCTGGATCATCTAGATTTGAACCATAGATCGTGCAGATAGAGATAGGTCTATTATTAATCATAATTTCGGCAACTGCTCATCTACCTGCTCTATCCTCTTTCACTCTTTTACAGATCCCGACTCCATGCCTTAGCAATATGGCCACACCTCTAATCATAGATGACTGTCTTGTACAGGCTACTAAATCAAAACCTAAGACTTTCAAACACTCCCGCTTCCCCTATGGTATATGTGTTTCTTGTAAACACAGAATATCCACTTGCATAGTTTGTAAAACTTTGGATAGAAGCGCCCGCTTTTTACCATCATTTAGGCCACAAATGTTCCATGTACTTAAACACAGCCTACCCCACCTCATTTAAACAAAGCACAGGGCCTAATCTCAGCTCAGCAAAAGATACTACTGTGAAAGCACCACCATTTTTATTCATAAACTCTGTCATACCACCACCACTGATATTGCAATTGCCATGACTAGATTTGAAAACCAAACCCCACAAACCCCCCACATCCCCTCTTAGACCCAGACCTACCCCTCCCCTGATCCCAACCCCTAACCCACCACAGCACTCCACCCCCCTTGTGAGGCAACAGGACCTAGGTCCTTGTGATGGGATAAGCTGGCTACGCCGCTCTCCCCTAGATCCTTCCTCCCATTTTAAACCAGAAAAAGAGGGGATCTGAGTTAGTACAAACCAATGAAATACCAAAACAAGAAGTCATCCCCCACCTCAATACCTAAAAGAGATAATAACCCCTATGATGGAGAGCCACAGAAGGCTGGAATCTATCTAAATAGAATTCAGAAATTCATTTGCCTGGATTTAAAAAAATCTTGTCTGGCCCTGATAGATTATTTTCAGCTTTGAAAGATAAAGCAAAAAGGCTTGCGCCCCCTTTGCTTAAAATGCCGCTATTAGCTGGCGGAGCTGCCAGCTCCGCTCGACTGTTGCCTGACAGAAATCTGGTCTTACAAAAAACTCAAAGTCTTTCCCTACTCTCTTCATGTTTGGCTTTGCTAGATCATAAACCCCCCACCAGCTAAAAAATTATTTAAGCAAATTAATATCGCCCGGGGCTTATCCACAGCTGCACCAGACTTCTGCCTCAGCTTGTGGGAAAATGATGTGCTCGTTGGACCTCCGACTGCCAGTCCCACTGCTTTAAGTCTGGAAATGCGTCAGAGAAAAGTTCCACGACTAACTGTCTAACGTACAACCCCTCTCTGCCTTCCGGAATTCCTAGAACTTTTAAGTTGTTCCTCCTGGCCCTATTTTCCAGGTCCGTCAACTTCCACAGCATGTCGTCCCTTTGTGCTTTGATCAAATCCATGAGGCCTTTCTGTATTGCCAAGTCATCCTCCAAAGTAGAAATCCTTTCTTCAGCCTCTATGATTCTAGCAGCTATATCCGAGTATGTTCTGGCCACTCTGCGAATCAAATTCTGCATCTTGCGACACGCACGCTGTGTACGAGAGCTCTCCTGACGCATCTCTCCACGGTGAGCCACAATGATCTGCTAGATAGTTGACAATGTTATTTCTGTAGGAGATCCCTGAGCAACATCTATAGCACTAGCACCGTCAGCAGCAGTGCTCCCGATAGATCCAGGCTGAGTAGAAAAGGAGTAATCCCATACCATCGATCCCATTAACCCAGAGGTCTTGTGTGACATAAGCCCCACTTGGTCTTTTGGTTTTGTAAATTTGTGAACAGTACCTTCCCTCGGGGCGAAACTTCACCTTTTTGCCATTCACTGAGCTGCCAGTCAGTGAGATCACTGTCGTCATTCGTCCACTCCTTATCCGGAACTTCATCCTCTGATGATCCTATATGATCTGACATAGAATAGAATGTATCTGCCCCTTCAGGCTCCTTTCCAGTTCCACTACCATCAGCAAAGTCTCTTGAGTTTGCCCCTTGAGCTTCTGTTCCTTCAATCTCAGCGCCTTTGCTGAGAAATTTCAAATTTTGTTGATCTCCCGTGGTCAACTCTGCAGAGTGCAGGACTACAGTTCCCATGATTCGACTGCCTGGGAGAGGTACCATAGTTTGGAGTTCACTTTTCCCTTTGAGATCAACTTCAAAGATACTCCCACTGCCCCCAGCAAGCATCATATTGCTGTTTGAACAGTCCCCATTTTGAGCCGGTAAGCTAACCCCAGACTGCTCCAGATGCGAAGACCCATTTCGTTCGTGGGCAGAGACACAGATTCTCGTTAGCACACCCAGACTAGAGGGTGAACTTGCAATCAGCTCTACCACTTTCGAATCCGCGCTACTAGCCGTTTTTCCAGCAGTCGTCTGCTCCCGCTTACTGACGCCCCCGCTCACAGGAGATTCAGCTTTCTTTGTCCTCCCTGCTTGTACCTTGAAGAGAGAGGGGAGCGTCTGCTTCCCTTTACCAGCTCCAGCGACGATCATCTGGATATGTCCAGCGGCTCCTGCTGCCATCTCTTCTGCTCCGCGGGTAGCTTGCAGCTCTTTTCCCCCACTGACACCTTTCCCGGGGCTAGCTGTTTGCGGTGTCAATGCGCGGGTCTTCAAATTCTTTACTGGAGCTTTCAGGGCCATTGCACCATGTAAACGCCAAGTCGATCCAGAGAAGCCAAAACAGATTGGGAGAAATCCCAGCCAAGGAATTTTACTGGGTACTTCTCTCCGTAGTTGAATCAATCACCAGAACATAGCATTAGGTAGAACCGCTTTTCTACCGCGTTGGGTTAAACCGATTTTCTTCCGCCTTCCCCTCACTCCATCACAGCGGCAGCCTTACATGGGAGGAATTGTCAAGGAGAGCTCGCAACGCCAGCTCACACAGCCGAGTGACCGGCCGCCATCTTGCATAGGAGGAGCGTTTGAAGAGTGTTGTAAAAAGTGGTTATGGACTCTGACTACCTCTCAGCAATCTAGCTGTGTGAGGCTTACTGGAGGTAATAACATGAGGGCTAGTTGGCCCGCAGGGATGCTCAAGAGCACGCCAGAAGCCACGTTTCCGGAGTGGTGGAGAAAGGGGCCGTGGCCTGAGACCACCTCTCAGCAATCCCAATGTGTGGGCATACTGGAGGTAACAGGTAGGCTAGTTGGCTCGTAAGGACCCCCATGCAGTGAAGGGGACTTCATCCCCCAACGAAGAGCATGCCAGGAGATACGTTTGCAGAGTAGTGGACAAAGGGGGCTGTGTGAGACTTACTGGAGGTAATAGGAGAGGTAGTTGGCCCCAAAGGATGTCCTTGGGGGACAAGTACCCCTACTGTTACCTCCAGTAATTCCCACACAGTGTGATTGTTAAGAGGTTATTGGAGGCCACGCCCCCTTTCTCCACTACTGTGCAAACGTGCCTCATGGTGCACTACTGGATGGGGGATGAAGTCCACTTTATTCGTGAAGGACCTTGGGGTCCAAGAAGTCCTCCTAGTACCTCTTGTAAGTCCTACAGAGTGGAATTACTGAGTGCTGGTTCCAGTCACTATGAGTGTTTTTTAAAATTATATGAGTGTTAAATATATACACCAAGTTGTACTGGTGAATCAGTGGGTTTATGAGTGACTGTATGGATGACTCAGTGTGTGCGTGACTGACTGTATAAGTGAGTGATTAGGTATCTCAGTGAATGTATGGGTGAGTGACTGGTTGTATGAATGTATGTATCTGTCTTTCAGTTAATGTCTTAGTGTGTGGATGAGTGTGTTAGTGGGTATGTGAATAGCTACAGGGGTGATAGATTGGTTGTTTGACTACTTCTATGGTTGACTGGGTGTCTGTGTGTGTGAGTGAGGAGGTGTGTGACTGCCTGTATGGATCAGTGAGTGGGTGAGTCAATGGCTGTATGTGGTAATGTTGCATGTGTGAAAAGTTGTATGAGTGATTGAGTGCCTGTATGGCTGTGTTCTTGATTGAGTGCATGTGTCAGAGTGGGTGGGTAACTGAGTATGTGAAAGGCAGTATACATGAGTGACGGTGTTTATGAGTGACTGTATGCATGAGTGAGTGAGTGTGAGAGTAGCTATATAGATGATTGCATGCTTATTTCAGTGACTGTATAGCTGAGTGAGTATGTGTTCTATTTCAATGCATAAGTAAGTAGGTGGGTGTGTAACTGTTTGGTTAAGTAAGTGGCTGTACGATTGACTGTATGGGTGAGTGTCTAGGTGTGTGTGTAGTTTTAAGGGTGACTCACTCAGTGTGTCAGCACCTGTATGCCCTTATGAGTGGATATGTCAATGGCTGTATTAGTGAGTGAGTGGATCTATGAGTGACAGTCTGGTTGAGTGAGCAGATGTGTGTTTAGATCAATCAATAAGTGAGTGGGTGTGTAAGTACTGGTATGGCTTTGTGAAAGGGTTTGTGAATGATTGTGTGGGAGCAGCAGTGGGTGTATAAAATATTCTACAGTGGTGTGAGTGGGTGAGTCTTCAGAAACATGGTGAGACTTACAGCAGTGACATGGGAAGGATTGCTGTTTTATATTTAGCTAGGCCCACCATTCTGAGTAGTCAGTGAAATGGGAAGCTGCCAGAGAAAAGTGAGGTTTAAGAGATGTTGGCAGAGGGATTACAGATTAGGCTACTTCATATGAGTCTCTGGAAAGGTACACTTGAAGTAGGCCGTATAAATGTAGGTGTCTACTTGCCATAGGAAGTGCACTCTGTCAAGTTTAAAGGTCTGTGTGCTCTTGTGATTAAGATATATGTCTACTTGTACATGTATTCTGACACGTGCTGTGCGTCTGAAGATCCTAGCTTAAAAATACGGTAGTTTCTCAAACAGGTGCACAAATCTTCTCAGTTCTGCTCTATCATACTGGGCAGAGGGAGAGATATCTTACCTATATAGGTTCTAAAGAACTGCTTGCGCACGACCTGTAGTATCTTGTACTTAATCTTTACTGCTCATAAAACTTTTTTGGAGCGCTCCTGGGGTGACCTGTCCACCTTCTGGGTCATGAATTATATTCAATATGTGCTTCCAATCAATTTGGTTGCCACCCCTGTAAGCACACGCCTCTATTCTTCTCCACTGAGATTATTCAATGATTTAAACTCTTTGGATGCAAAAAGTTTTTTAATATTCCTTTTATTATTGTTCAAGTTTCTTCATGATTTTTCCTCATTTAAATTCAATATCTTTATTGCTCTCGGTTAACATGTGTCACATTATTTCACTCCATAATGCTCCAATGCATTTTGAGCAATTAAGCTCTTCCTCAGGGAGCCACTCTGTCAAACAGAATAAATGCACATTTGGTCTTAACATCTATATGTATGTAATTGAGCAAAAGCAAACAAGCAAAACAAACCAGGTATTTATGTGTGCAATGTGCCAATGTATGTACACTTGATTTATATTGTGCATCTGTGATTGTTTGTAATTAGTCATATGGCATCGCGTTGTACTAGAAAACTGATGATTATCATGTGAACAAATGTGAAAAAACACCGCGTTTGTGCCGTTAGTGTAACAATCGATCGTGTTGTTTAGTCTACATGCATATTATGTACTCACTCAGGTTTAGCAAAGTATTCGGTGTTTCTTTGAATTTTAAAGAAGCTGAGAAAAGAAAAACAATGTTTGTTGTCACCTGCATTCGAATGCGTTACGAATAGTTTAAAATTCTTATTTAAAGCATGCCTCACTTCATATTGATTGCCGAACTTACTGTTTAATGCGGTTCTCTAATTTTCAACGCGTTCGGCGTTGCACGTTGCTTTTAGTGTACAAATTAGAACTAACAATAAAAATAAAAAAATAAAAAATTAACAATAAAAAGATAAAAAGTCAGAAAAGTTTTGCAACTACTGTGTGTCCTAGGACCAGACCATTATTCATGATAGTTCTCATAATGTTCAAAGGTAGCAAGCATTTATATGCGTTCGTTAAGACCATTTGGTCTGCAAGACTGCAATTTCATGTTTGGCCTCCATTGAAAACAAGGATCAACCGCACAAATCGAATATCAGAACAAAGAACATTAAATCTTCCGTGGCAACACACTTCATGGAGGCCAAACATAATATATCACAACTACGGTTTTTAGCCTTAGAAGTGGTTGACAAAGAAGAAGGTAGAGATAATAACAGATATCTATTGCAGAGGGAAAATTATTGGATCATGAAATTGCAGTCTTGCAGGCCAAATGGTCTTAACAAACGCATAGAATATGCTTGCTACCTTTGAACATTATGAGAACTATCATGAATAATGGTCTGGTCCTAGGACATGCAGTAGTTGCAAAACTTTTCTGACTTTTTATCTTTTTATTGTTCATTTTTTAATTTTTAATTTTTATTGTTAGTTCTAATTTGTACACTAAAAGCAACGTGCCATGATGTAATGTTATGTGTTTCAGATTCAATGCACATCATAATAAATAAGATTACATTTGCTGTTTACACGGTCGGATTTCTAGCCATGTTCTCATTTTTATACATTTACATTGATTACCGTCGGTAGCATTCTTCATATAGAACTCATATTTAGCCTTCATTTAACACACTGCCATTCAAAGATGGCAGACACGTAAAGTCCTATTTCTATTACCATGCCGTCAGATAACGTCCTGTTCAGCAGAAGACTCGAGGTTCAGCGTCGTGCAACACCGAACGCGTTGAAAATTAGAGAACCGCATTAAACAGTAAGTTTGGCAATCACTATGAAGTGAGGCATGCTTTAAATACAAATTTTTAAACTCTTCGTAACGCATTCGAATGCAGGTGACAACAAACATTGTTTTTATTTTCTCAGTTTCTTTAAAATTCAAAGAAACACTGAATACTTCGCTAAACCTGAGTGAGTACATAATATGCATGTAGACTAATCAACACGATCGATTGTTACACTAACGGCACAAACGCGGTGTTTTTTCACATTTGTTCACATGATAATCATCAGTTTTCTAGTACAAAACGATGCCATATGACTAATTACAAACAATCACAGATGCATAATATAAATCGAGTGTACATACATTGGCACATTGCGCACATAAATACCTGGTTTGTTTTGCTTGTTTGCTTTTGCTCAATTACATACATATAGATGTTAAGACCAAATGTGCATTTATTCTGTTTGACAGAGTGGCTCCCTGAGGAAGAGCTTAATTGCTCAAAATGCATTGGAGCATTATGGAGTGACACATGTTAACCAAGAGCAATAAAGATATTGAATTTAAATGAGAAAAAATCATGAAGAAACTTGAACAATAATAAAAGGAACATTAAATAACTTTTTGCATCCAAAGAGTTTAAATCATTGAATAATCTCAGTGGAGAAGAATAGAGGCGAGTGCATACAGGGGGATGCAACTAAATTGATTGGAAGCTCATGTTAAATATTACCTATATAGGTGTCATAGAACACCTCAAATAGACTGTTGAATACCGATGTGCCCTGTATTATGAGCAGAAAGGAATATATATACCTTCTTCTACAGAAATGTAGAGATCATGCAGTCTGAAACACAGGTATTCTACTATTTCTATGTTTCCTTTTATGTATCATGTTACTAGGAAAAGTCACAGACACACGCATTGAAGCCTTCGGAAACACGGTAAGACTTACAACAGTGACATAGGAAGGGTTGCTGTTTTATATTTGGCTAGGCCCAATATTATGAGCAGTCGGTGAATAGTGAGGCTGCCAGAGAAAAGGCTCTACCATTACACTCATCAAACCACTCAGGCACTACTCTTGCACTCAGTCATTCATTTAGGTACTACCTATGCACTCATCCAATCACTCACGCACTATCCTTGCACTCAACCATTCACTCAGGCACTATGCATACACTCCTGCATTCTCACAGGTTCTACCCATGCACTTATCCAGCCATCCGGGCACTTCACATGCACTCATCCAATCATTCAGGCACTACCCATGCACTCATACAATCGCTCAGGCACTATCCTTCATCTCATCCTTTCTTTCACTCAGGCACTGTGCATACACTCCTGCATTCTCTCACGTACTAACCATGTACTTATCCAATGATGCAATCACTACTCTTGCACTCATTCAGTCCCCCAGGCACTACCCATGCATTCATACAATCATTCAATCACTACCCTTGCAATAAACTATTCACTCAGGCATGGTCTCATTTTATCTCCAAGGCACTACCTATGCACTCATGCATTCTCGCAGGTAATACCCATGCTCTCATCCAATCACCCAGACACTACCCATGCACTCATCCAGTCACTTAACCACTACCCATGCACTCATCTAATTGCTCAGGCACTACCCATGAACTCATGCATTCTCTCAGGCACTATGTAACCACTCATCCAATCACCAAGCACTACACATGCATTCACCCAATTACCCAGCCACTACCCTTGCACTCATCCAATCACTGAAGCACTACTCTTTAACTCAAGCATTCACTCAGGCACTAAACATGAACTTCTGCATTCTCTCAGACACAATACTTGCACTCATCCAATCGCCCAGGTACTACCCATGCACTCATAAAATCATCCAGACACTACCTTTGCACTCATGCATTCATTGAGGCACCACCCATGCACTCATCCTATCACTCAGGCCCTACCCTTGCACTCAACCATTAACAGAGGTACTATCCATGCACTCATCGATTCTCTCAGGTACTACCTATGCACTTATGCAATGACCCGGGCACTACCCTTGGACTCATCCATTCACTCAAACACAATCACATGCAATCATCCAATCACCCAGACACTACCCATGGGTTCATCCAATCACCCAGGCACTACCCTTGCAGTCAAC
This sequence comes from Lissotriton helveticus, assembly GCF_964261635.1. NCBI lineage: Eukaryota > Metazoa > Chordata > Amphibia > Caudata > Salamandridae > Lissotriton > Lissotriton helveticus. The sequence continues at coordinate 1,543,451,145 of NC_136065.1, forward strand.
CATTCACAGAGGTACTACCCATGCACTCATCTATTCTCTCAGGCACTACCAATGCACTTATGCAATGACCCAGGTACTATCCCTGCACTAATCCACTCACTCAGGCACTGCCCATGCACTCATTCAATCACCCAGGCACTACCTTTTCACACATGCATTCACTAAGGCACTACCATATAGTCATCCAATCAACTAGGCACTATGCATGCATTCATGCAATAACACATGCACTAGTCATGCAGTCATATAATCACCCAGACACTACTATTACAGTCAACCATTCACTCAGGCACTATCCATGCACTCATCCAATCACCCAGACACTAGCCTTGAACTCATCCATTTACTCAGTTACTACCCATGCATTCATCTAATCACCAAGGCAGTACCCATGCGCTCATTTAATGAGCCAGGCATTACTGATGCACTCATCCAATCACTCAGTCAGTATCCTGGCAGTCATGCATTCCCTCAGGTATTACCCATACACTCACCAATCACTCAGGTACTACTCTTGCACTTAATCATTCACTTAGGTACTTCCCATGCACTCATCCAATCACTCACGCACTATCAATGCACTCAACCATTCACTCATGCACTATGCATACACTCCTGCATTCTTTCAGGTACTACCCAAGCACTTATCCAGTCACCCAGGCACTTCCCATGCACTCATCCAATCAATCAGGCACTACCCATGCACTGATCCAATCATTCCCCTGTATCATGGCAAGGTAGCATCTTGCTGCCTATTTTTATATTTAAAAAAATATTTACTGCATGTATATAAATTATATAAATATGTATATAAAAACATTAAAATATGTTTTAAACATCTTTTTTGTATATGTATATATATATTTTAAAAAATCAGGTTTCGAGGACGTTATAGTTAGTAATTAGCATTTAAAAAACTTAGAAATTCACTTAAAAAAACAGGTTTCAGGGACGTCATACTTAGGAAGTAGCATTTAAAAAACCTTAGAAATTCATTGAAAAAAACACAGGTTTCAGGGACATTATAGTTAGAAACTAGCATTTAAAAAACCTTAGATATTCACTGAAAAAACACAGGCGACAGGAACGTTATAGTTAGGCTGACATTTCACGTCTACAAAGCCAGAGAAATTCAGCAGTTATAGTTAGCTGAGCTAACTATACAGTTATAGTTAACTGAGCTAACTATAACTCTTGCCCCCGCAATGCACTGCTGATGACGTCACATATTACATCACTCATGACCTGGTCAGTGACATCACTGATGACATCACTGACGACATCTCAAATGACATCACTCATTTCATCATCCAGTGACTGAGTGTCTTTAAAATGTTTAAGACTGTTATTTATATATATATATAAATATATTACCTACTGGCGGTTGCCAGTAGGTAGTTATAGTTAGGACCTTGTTACCATAGGAAAATCGCAACATTCTATTCCCAATAACTTTGGTGCCGGATGACGGATCTTCACGAAATTTTTCAAATTCGTGGGGCGCTTCGATACGCTGTTATCCTAAAAGTTTCGGGGTGATTCGGCAAGGGGGGGCTGAGAAATAAGGGGGGTCCCAAAACATGTTTTCTCCATGTTATTTTCCATAGGAAACTTTAGACACGGCTACAGCCCGAACTGCTGAACGGAATTACACCAAATTTGGCAAAAAAGTAGTGTTTGTGTTCAGAAAGGAACCTTTTTTAAATGGTGTAAATCCGTTCAGTAGTTTTTTTAACATATTAATGAAAAATAAATATATATATCTGGGCGGAGCCTAACCAGAAATCTCATTGTGAGATCTGATTGGCTGTCAGCACCTCACCCAAGAAGTGTTGGCAGCTATCTTGGTACCAATATACATTATAGCACCTCATTGAAAAGCATTGCAGTTAATAGAAGGTTTTAAGAATGTAGTTACATTATAAATCATTTGTTGATGGCACCATACTCATTTTAGGAATTGTGGTGTGTTCTAAGGTGATTTTACCCCGTGAAAAAAGCCTTCTGCTGGGATATCATGAATCATGTTTGAGAGAAAACCATTTTCACATTATCTTTCTCAGTCATGTGAGAATGAGGTCTGACATTCTCAGTCAAACATGTACATCCAACAAGGGCAGAAACTGTCAGTTGATTCATTTGTGTTCTACTGCAGCTTCACAGAGTGTTCTAAAAAACAACTAGAGCGCTAACAGTCCTACTTGTGACAAAAGTATGACACACCTGAAGCCATCTTGATTGGAATAAAGTGGTAACTCTTAAAACATTTAATTTAAAAAGGAACAAAATGAGGGGCTTCATTTTGCCATAGAAAGTATGAATAATGCTGCAGAAAGAAAAATTAGGGCACATTTTGAGTGACTTCTCAACTCCTCTTCTATTTCATAAAACAATTCTGGCATGCAGACTGAAACATGCACTTTTAACATCAAAAGCAGACTTCTGTGGTGAGCAGTAGTTTTACCACAGTGATCTAATGATCAAATAGTGTGCTGACATTCAGAATTTATGGCAAACGTGTGCCACATCTGAATGCCTCCTTGATGGAATCAAAGTAAAAGACTGAAAGTATTTCCTACTGAGGAGACTGCAGTAAATGCGAAAATTAGGAAACTTCATAACAAATAAGTCTTCCAAGATGGCCACCAGAGACAAACGAGCCCAAATGTAGCACACATATTACAGATGTAGCCCAAGTATACCCCAATGACAAAATGTTCAAGAGTGTTCTAAAGAACAACTAGAGCGCTAACAGTCTTATTATGACAAAAGTATGGCACACCTGAAGCCATCTTGATTGGAATAAAGTGGTAGCACTTAAAACATTTAATTTGCAAAGGAACAAAATGAGGGGGTTCATTTTCCATAGAAATTATGATTAGTGCTGCAGAAAGAAAAATTAAGGCACATTTTGACTTCGCAAATCCTCTTCTATTTCATAAACAAATTCTGACATGCAGCCTGAAACATGCACTTTTAATACCAGCAGCAGACTTCTGTGGTGAGCAGTAGTTTTACCACAGTGATCTAATGAGCAACTAGAGTGCTGACATTCAGAATTTATGGCAAATGTGTGACATATCTGAATACTTTCTTGATGGAATCAAAGTGAAAAACTGAAAGCATTTCCTACTGAGGAGACTTTAGTAAATGAGGAAATTAGGAAACTTCATAACAAATAAATCTCCCAAGATGGCCACCAGAGACAAAAGAGCCCAAATGTTGCACAAATATCACCAAGATGTAGCACACATGTAGCCCAATGACAAAAGTGTGCAAAACTGTTTGAATTTTTTGTGTTTTTGCAGTTTTATACAGTGCAGATTTGTCAGGTATTTGGAGTGATTTACATGAGCATTGGTTACATCACACAAGAACAAATTCATTTTGGTTGTAGACATGGGGAGATTAAGTGATTTGACCAGAATGTCGAGCTGAAGCAGAAACTCCAACCTAGTTCCCCAGTTGCAATGTCTACAGTTCTGGAAGAAACACCACTTCCTCTCTCCTAAGTGCAATATTTAATCAAGTGGTCAACTGGATAAAAAAACATAAAGATAACAAATAATATAAAAGTGCTTTGTCGCTATTTGAAAAATCAGAAAATAAGTCCTCATTTTAGTTTTTTAGAGCACTAACCATAAATTTGATGCAAATAATACCCTCTCATACATGTAAGTTCTAAAGGAAATGCTCTAGGTATTACAGTTTTGATTATATCAAGATGACGTCAGGCGTTCCACACTTTTGTAATAAATATAGAATGTTAGCAATCTATTTGTTCATTAGGATACTAATGAGAGGCAGAGGACAGGGGTACGGACTCTGAAAATTGAAGGCAGGTAGGAGGGTGCAGAGGCCACAATTTTACCACACTGGGCAGGTAGGAAGGGCAGTGGCAGCACAGCAGACTACGGAGGGCAGAGGAAAGGGGGCAGGGGCAACAAACCAACAATGCAGGACTGGCAAAAGAGGCTGTGGCAATATAATAGACCATTGTGGGCAGAAGGAAGAGGCAGTGGTAGTACAACCATACATGCCAACAGACCCGATTCAGCCAGAAAACGTCCAATGTTTTGAAGCCCAAATGGGCTTTATTTGATCTATCTCCTGTCTACAATCTCTTTTTCAATGTAAGTCAAAGGGGAAAATCAATACCCCAGTTTTTTTCCAAAGCTCCCTCTTACCAAGTTCAAAATGTTAGCAAGTATGGTACATTGGATCATGGAAGGCAAGAGGAATTGGGGTAGGGACATGGACTTGGATAACAGAGGACAGGAGGGACATGGAGAGGTGCACCAAACTGACCCTACAGGGTAGGCATCAGGGTTTGCAGCAGCACAATACACCACACAGGGCATGTGAGGCAGCAGTGCAGCACAACAATCCATAGAAAGCAACAGGGAGGGGACAGGACCATGCACATGGACAACAAAGAACAGAGGGGAAATAGAGAATGGTAGCTAGCTGACCATAATGGACAGACATGAGAGAAAGCTGCAGCATAACGGACCATAAAGGGCAGGAGGGACGGATCAGGGGCATTACAATGGAACAGACAGGCCAAGAGGGAGGGTATAGGGGTCTGCACATGGAAACATAGGGCTGGGGGCAAAGGGGCAGGGCATGAGCAGCAAGATGACCATGGAGGACAGGTAGGATGAGCACTAGAAGCAAGACACACCATGGAGAGCAACAGTGAGACTATAATGGCATACACACAGACCATGGAGGGAAGGTATGAGGGGGTCAGGGGCACTAGCTGACCACACAGGGAAGGTGGGAGGGGCCGTGGCAGCACAGAAGAACATGCATGGCTAGCGGGAGGGTTAGTGGCAGCACAATGGCTATGATGGGCAAGAAGGAGGATGCGCATGCACAAAGGACCATGGAGAATAGAAGGGAGGGTCAGGACCTGGGCACAAACAAGAGAGTTCAGGGGAAGGAGCCTCACAACAGACTACGCGGGGCAGACAGGAGGAGCAGTTGCAGCACAACAGACCAGGGAGGGCATAAGGGTATGGCAGTAAAATGGACCACTGAGGACATGAGTAAGGGGATAGGGGCATGGAATGTGGACAGGCAGGGTGGAGGTGGCAGGGACAGGTTACAGTCATCTGACAATACTAGGCTGGTGGGAGGGGAGTGGCAGCTCAACAGAACACTCAGAGTAGATAGGAGTAGCAGGTCCATGGAACATGGTGGGCAAAAAGGATGGAGCAGGGTCATGCTTACAGACATCGGAGGGCAGGAGGAAAGAGAATAGGGGCAGCAAGCTAAGCACAGAGGCTAAGCAGGAGGTCAATGATGGGGCATAGAATTGGGCAATAAAGGGCAGGAGGAGTGGACTGGTACATCATGCTAAATGGAGGGCAGTGGCAGCACATCAGACTATGCATGGCAGGAGGGAAGAGGCTAGTCCATGGATTCAGACAACAGAGGATATGGAGGAGGTGGCTGGGGCAGCAAGCTAACTATTCAGAGAAGGCGGGAAGGCCAGTGGCAGAACAACGGCCACACAGGGCTGTAATAACAGAGCAGGGACATGGACTTGGACCATGGATGGCTAGTAGGAGGGAAGGCAGGACCAGCAAGCTTGGGTGGGGCAGCACAATGCCAGGCCCTGCTTCCAACCCCCCACCATCCATATGATATGCATCTTACTTAACGTCAAAAAACCTGGAAATTTGCTGAAAAGAACAAAGATTATAGGGACGGTATAGTTAGACTCAGATTTCACTCATACACAACCAGTGAAATTCAGCAGTTATAGTTACCTGAGCTAACTATAACTTACGCCCCCGCAATGTACTGCTAATGACCTCAGACATTACATCATTCATGACATGGTCAGTTTATATCACTCATGACATCACACATGACATCTCAAATGAGCCGTGAATGGAATGGAACTATAATCGCTAGAACTTTGTTTCTTTTCTTTCGTGTAAGAACCATTATAATACACAACGTGCCCAGATTAATATGGCCGATAGCCTTTCACTTTAAAGTAATGTGTAGTCCATTGTTTATGTTGATATTTGCAATCCTAAGTATGTTTATTATGAATAAGTCACGTTGACGAACATACAGATATGGCGGTCACGGGGCAAGATATCCTGAAATTACATTGTGTGCATATTAACACTTTTTTCTTTTCTTTATTGTATCAGTTCCTGAATTTTGACATCGTGAACGGGCCAATATGGCCACCAGCTTTTTGGATTAAAGTAATATGTAGTCCTTTGTTAATGCTGGCAACTGGAGGCATTTGTACATTTAAATAAGGATGCTACGATGACGTCTTGTATAGTTATCAAGGTTCGGATGAGCTGAAACGCGTGGATCATGTCCTTTGCAGATTCCAAACTACAACCTGAGTGCTGATTCCTTACTTTTAAGAGTGAGAGGAGATGAAATACATATGTATAAAATTCACTGAAAAAACAACAAGTTTCAGAGACATTATAGACATTAGCGTTTAAAAAACCTCAGAAATTCACTGAAAAAACCACAGGTTTCATGAACGTCATAGTTAGTTGGACATTATACTCGTACAAAACAAGAGAAATTTGGCCGTTATAGTTAGTTGTGCTAACTATAACTCGCGCCCCAGCAATGCACTGCTGAGGACATCACATATTGCATCACTCATGACATGGTCAGTGACATCACTGATGACATCTCAAATGACATCACTGATGACATCAGCCGCGTGATCCTCTGATGCACCTCCTCACACACTAAAATACAGACTACCATTCTCAAAACCATAGACACACCAATACTAGTACAGCTACAATATTCTGGGCACTATGCATGTAGACCTCTAATCAGCTATATAGCATCGATATAGTCTTTTAAATACTCAGTTAGTACCTATGCAGTCTAGGAATCCTTCTGTCTGTCCTATGCACTTGTCCATTCACCCATCCAGCACTATGTATGTATCCTATCACTCTGCCAATACCTAAGCACTTATAAATTCAGCATGCACTCTCTTTGTAGCATTGCAATTCCTCCAGCTATTAGTCATATACTTAAGGAATGGCCTAGCCACTAACCCAAATACGTTACAATGTTTTGTACACTATGCATGCAGATATCTAACAAGCTACATACTATTAATACACTCTTCTAAATACCCAGTTAATACCTATGCAGTGTTGGAATCCTTCTGTCTGTGCCATGTATTTCTCCAATCACCCATCCAGCACTATCTGTGTAAACTGTCACTCCGCCAATACCTAAGCACTTATAAATTCAACATGTACTCTCTTTGCAGCATTGAAATTATTCTAGTTACTAGTCATGTATCTAAGGAATGGCCTAGCCAGAAAAACTAGTACAGCTATAATATTCTGTGCACTATGCATGCAGACCTCTAATCAGCTACATAGCATTGATACAGTCTTTTAAATACTCAGTTAGTACCTATACAGTCTAGGAATCCTTCTGTCTGTCCCATGTAGTTCTCCATTCATCCATCCAGCACTATCTACGTATCCTATCACTTCAACGATACCTAAGCACTTATAAATTGAGCATGCACTCTCTTTGCAGTACTAAAATTACTCTAGGTATTAGTCGTATACTTAAAGAATGGCCTAGCCACTAATATAAGTGCAGGTACAATATGTTGTACACTATGCATGCAGACCTTTAACCAGCTATATACTATTGATACGCTCTTCTAAATATCCAGTTAGTACCTATGCAGTGTAGAATCCTCCTGTCTGTCCCATGCATTTCTCCAATTACCCATCCAGCACTAGCTACTTATCCTATTACTCCACCAATACCTAAGCACTTATAATTACTAAAAAAAGTTTAGCATTTTGTGATATGTACTACTGTCATGGTAAGATTAAGTAATCCAAACACTATCAATGCACAACTACATTCAGCTGTGCACTATATATATAAACCTCTAACCAGCTACTTAGTAAAGTACCACACATCGTGAACGGGCCAATATGGCCGCCAGCTTTTTGGATTAAAGTAATATGTCCTTTGTTAATGCTGGCAACTGGCGGCATTTGTACATTTAAATAAGGATGCTACGATGACGTCTTGTATAGTTATCAAGGTTCGGATGAGCCGAAACGCGTAGATCATGTCCTTTGCAGATTCCAAACTACAACCTGAGTGCTGATTCCTTCCTTTTAAGAGTGAGAGGAGATGAAATACATATGTATAAAATTCGCTGAAAAAACCACAAGTTTCAGAGACATTATAGACATTAGCGTTTAAAAAACCTCAGAAGTTCACTGAAAAAAACACAGGTTTCATGAACGTCATAGTTAGTTGGACATTTCACTCGTACAAAACAAGAGAAATGTGGCCGTTATAGTTAGTTGTGTTAACTATAACTCGCGCCCCAGCAATATAGCATCAATATAGTCTTTTAAATACTCAGTTAGTACCTATGCAGTCTAGGAATCCTCCTGTCTGTCCCATGCACTTCTCCAATCACCCATCCAGCACTATCTACGTATCCTATCACTCCGCACTACCTAAGCACTTATAAATTCGACATGTACTCTCTTTGCAGCACTGAAATTATTTTAGTTACTAGTCATATACCTAAGGAATGGCCTAGCCGTAAAACTAGTACAGCTACAATATTCTGTTCACTATGCATACAGACCTCTAATCAGCTACATAGCATTGATACTGTCTTTTAAATACTCAGTTAGTACCTATGCAGTCTAGGAATCCTTCTGTCTATCCCATGCACTTCTCCATTCAACCATCCAGCACTATCCACATATCCTATCACTCTTCCAATAAATACCTAGGCACTAATAAATTTAGCATACACTCTCTTTGCAGCACTGAAATTACTCCAGTTATTAGTCATATACTTAAGGAATGGCCTAGCCACTAACACAAGTGCAGGTACAATATTTTGTACACTATGCATGCATACCTCTAACCAGCTACATACTATTGATACGCTCTTCTAAATACCCAGTTAGTACCTATACAGTCTAGGAATCCGTCTGTCTGTCCCATGCACTTCTGTATTCACCCATCCAGCACTATCTACGTATCCTATCACTCCACCAATACGTAAGCACTCATAAAATCACTATACACTCTGTTTAAAATACTGTAATTATTCTTGTTAATAGTCATGAACTATGGGATGGACTAGCTACTAACACAAGTACAGCTATAATATTTTGTGCACAATCCAAGTAGACCTCTAACTAGCTACATACTATTGATACACTCTTCTATATACCCAGTTAGTACTCATGCAGTGTAGGAATCCTTCTGTCTGTCCCATGCGCTTGTCCATTCACTCATCCAGCACTATGTATGTATCCTATCACTCTGCTAATACATAACCACTTATAAATGAAGGGGCCGATTCCGATTCGGGAAAAACTGCTCCGAATAGCCGTTCGGAGCGTTTTTCCCATACGAATCGTACCCTGCAACGTCCCCCTTATGTACGACGAAGTACGATTCGTACCAGGAGCCGTACTCCGTACGAGTCGTACAGAGACCGCATGACTCTAATCTCCGTACGATTCTCCCTCGGAACCCGCTGTACGCGACATCTGTATGGTTCGCGGCTGGTTTATATGACCCAGCAAGTACGATACGTGTCGGGTACGCATCGTACGACCCTTTTTCTATGAGAGCTGAAAACAGCCGTAAAAGCAGAGTTTGCGCCGAAACAGGTACGGAACATCCCCCCGGGTACGGTGCGTACCCCCATGAGCACAGGGGTACGCACCGTACCCCTGCGATCATGGGATGTACGAGCCGTCCCATGTACGATGGGTGTACAAGCCGTACCCCATGTACGATGGGTGTACGAGCAGTACCCCATGTACGATGGGTGTACGAGCCGTACCCCATGTACGATGGGTGTACGAGCCGTACCCCATGTATGATGGGTGTACGAGCCGTTCCCCATGTACGATGGGTGTACGAGCCGTACCCCATGTATGATGGTACACCCATGGTTCATGGGGTACGGCTCGTACACCCATCGTACATGGGGTACGTCTCGTACACCCATCGTACATGGGGTACGGCTCGTACACCCCATGATTGCAGGGGTACAGTGCGTACCCCTGTGATCATGGGGGGTACGGACCGTACGGTGTGTATGTGTTTGTGTGCTTTTCCGTATGACTCACCCTTACCTGACGTGGACCGTACGAATTGCGTCCTCATACCCCGGTCCGGATTGTACTCGTCGGGTCGTATGGCATGTATACGAGTCGTACGGCATGTGTACGAGTCATACGGTTCACGGTTTCAGCCTTGCAATACGTACGGATCGCGACGATTCAGACGGATTCACGGAATACGGATCATACTACGCGACTCGGACGGACGGGTAGGGGAGGGCTCCGGATACAAATTGTACAGACGTTTTTTTTCCCGATTCGGAATCTACCCCAAATTGTTCACTCTGTTTGCAGCACTGTCATCATTCCAGTTACAAGTGGTATTCTTATAAAATGACCTGGACACCAACACAAGTACATATAAAATATTCTGTGCATGATCCCTACAAATCTTTAAGCAGATACATACTATTGGTCCACTCCATTAAATACTGAGTACCCATTCAATGTAGGATACCTCCTGTCAGTCTCATGCAATTCTTCAATCACCCATCCAGCACTATGTTCTTATTGTATCAGTCTGCCAATACCAAAGCACTTATGGGGAAGATTTACAAGCACCCTGCGCCACCAGTATGTCACTTTTGTAACGTAGTGATGGCGCCAGGCACTCTTTCATATTTACAAGGAGAGGAAAAGCCACCCTGCATGTTTTTATCTCTCCTTGAAATACGACCACTTCATACACAGAACTTTACGTTGAAGGGGCGTTCCTGTGGGTGTTCCCACGCAACACCCAAAGAACAAGACACATCTCCAGATTTATGAAAAATCGTAAATCTGGAGATGTGTGTGAATGCTGCGCCATTCTAGAGTTGGTGTAGCAAGGCGCAACAAGGAGAAGTGTTTTCATTTCTCCTAATTTTTGACTCTTTCAACGTATGCTGCATTCCACAGCATACATTGAAAAAGGAAAATGCAGTACCACGCTGCAGTACTTCCTCATAATTCTTTACCTATAAATTCACTGTACACTACTACTGCATTCTTTCAGTCAATCATGCTGCATACATATATTCAACCAAACTTTCACACATCACCTTGCAATTATAGTTCTTTCTTTAACCAGATAAGGTAGTTCTGATAAGAACTTTTTTTTCTTCTGTATTTTTTTGGGATTATTTTGAACAATTTTGTATTTTTTTGGTGTTTTTCTTTTTTCAAAAAAAGAACAAAAAAAGAACGAATAAAACAGGAAACTTTTGGAATTACTTATCATTCCCCCCCCCCAAAAAAAATTAAATTTACAACGATGGTTGCGTTGCGCAGCACAAACTGCATCCACCGAAGCATATACGTTTCTTACACTTCATACAGTGTTGCTCAAAAGGCAAATTCTGGCCTATGTCCATTTCAGGTGTTCCTGAGGATGCTTCAGACGTACTTGCCACAGCAGGTGAGGGGTTCAAAGCAGCTCGCCTCATTTCCTCCCTAGCAAGATTGAGAGGATGTGTGGTCCGAAGATGCTTGTACATAGAAGCAGTGCCACAAGAGTATTTTTTTTCACTGCCTCTTGACAGGACTTGGTCAAAAATTTTGCACGTCACCTTTCTCGCATTTATTTTCTTCTCCTCAGGTGGAAAAGTGAAGAATTTCCACATGACAGATTCCGGCCTCTGTGGACGTGGTGCCTCCTGCAATAATTCTTCTTCAGAAGATACTTCCTCCCGCTGCTGCTGCTGTCCAGATGCCATTTTGGTTGATATTTTTTGAAAAACACCTAAACAAAACAAGCAAAAAGGGTTCTAGTAGGAAAAGAGATGTCTCTCTACAGATGGTCCAACAAGAATGATTAAAATGGGTGGGGTCCTTCAATAGTTACAGTGGGAAATGTTATGAACCAATTAAATCTTTTTTTTTTAGGTCACATGGGATCCGCGCACTCTGCGCTCGTGAAGCACGCACCTGAAGCGACTTCGCGAAAATATATTTAGAAAAAATATAAGTTTATTATAAGTACAAGTATATTATTTTTTATGAATATCTTAGATAATCTCTTGCCCTAATATGTAAATTAAAGACACAAACATATCATTTTAGAACATAAAAAAATTGTGCATTAGTCATGCACCCAGCGCGCCCCAGCACGTATATGACGTCATGCGAGACCCGCCACCATGAAAGCATCGCAAACCGTAATGCGAATGTGTCACGAATGCGCAGGAGCAGGAGTCGTGGACTGGTCGCATACCTATTGTGCACATCACGTAATATTAAATGTATATGATGTAACTGAAAAGCAAAGTAAAACCAAAGGTGGTGATGGACGGAGCTTTGACAATACAAGCACTCACCCCGAGTCAACTAATCTGGGTTTTGTACCGCTTTGGCCACCATAAGTGTGGCAGGGTATGCTCAGACGTGAGTCCCTTGCTCACTCTGCCACTGGATTCAAGCAAGCTGGGCTGAAGACGGCTGTAATGCCAGAAACTGGTCCTCGGAAGCTTGTTTCCGGTCCAGGGAAGGCATGGCTTGGCAATTCAGGCTGGACTGTTCCCATGAGGCACAGGGTCAGACTGATTTGCATATTGCCATGTCTGAACTGGGGTAGCAGAGTGGAATAAAGAACAGTGATGGATCAAACCCAGATCTTTTGACTGGGTGTGAGTGTTTGATTGGTTCAGATGCTCCGTCCATCACCACCCCCTTTTGTACCGCTTTGGCCGCCATAAATGTGGCAGGGTATGCTCAGACGTGAGTCCCTTGCTCACTTTGCCACTGGATTCAAGCAAGCCGGGCTGAAGACAGCTGTAATGCCAGAAACCGGTCCTCGGAAGCTTATTTCCGGTCCAGGGAAAGCATGGCTTGGCAGTTCGGGCTGGACTGTTCCCATGAGGCACAGGGTCAGACTGATTTGCATTTGGCCATGTCTGAACTGGGGTGGCAGAGTGGGCTAAAGAACGGTGATGGATCAAACCCAGATCTTTTGACTGGGTGTGAGTATTTGATTGGTTCAGATGCTCTGTCCATCACCCCCTTTTGTACCGTAACTGAAAAACAAGCAGACATCACACACTGTACGTGGATCCTTCATGACTTTTCTAAAATGGCAGCTACAATCCGCGCACCCATCGTAATGTGTACGCTATGGGTGCGCGAAAATTTGGATTTTCAGTTTGAATTTTTTTTAAATTCTTTTTTGCAATTTTCAGACAAATATATAATGTTATTTAATGAATAAAATCTTTATAAATAAACAGTTAAAATACTGGAGAAAATAGGTATAACTACTATTACACTTAAAAATTAGCATTTAAAAAACCTTCAGTGATGTCATTTGAGATGTCATCAGTGATGTCACTGCCCATGTCATGAATGATGTAATACGTGACACCATCAGCAGTGCATTGTAGGCGTGCGAGGTATAGTTAGCAGAACTAACTATAACGGAGTAATTTCTATGGTTTTGTACGAGCTAACTATAACACCGTTTTCTTTTGTGAATTTCGAAGGTTTTTTAAATGCTAATTTCTAACTATAACGTCTCTAAAACCTATGGTTTTTTCAGTGAATATCAAAGCTTTTTTAAATGCTAATTTCTAACTATAACGTCTCTGAAACCTATGGATTTTCTACGAATATATATATATATATATATATATATATATATATATATATATATATATATATATATATATATATGAATGAGCAAATGTCCCAATAGTGAGAGGAGCTCTGTAGCTGGTGCCGGCGGCGAGGTTCAGGACACCCTCGCAACCGTGACCAGGGACAGATTGTTGTCCGAAACGCGTAGGTGGGGATCCTACAGAAAATAAACCAAAGAATCTAACCTATGGAGCAGTGTGCGGCGTGTTTCTTTCTATATTGAAACAATTTTGCTGAATGATATATATATATATATATGTATATATATATGTATATATATCACAAAAAGCAAACTCTCCAGATTTCAATCCAGGCGCAAAAGATATTTATATATGTGCTCAGAATTGGATGATCTTGAGAAAGAAATTGATGGATTAAGCAAGCGACCCCAGGAACGAGGATATCCTGTAGAAGTAATCACAGCGGCACGGGAGAGGATGAATATGAAAAAAAGAGCAGATCTCCTTTTACCGGTGGATAGTAAAAGTGATGGAATGAGATATGACCCAGATATAGAGGAGAATGTGACACGATTGATTGTCGACTACAACAACCAGAGTAATGAACTTAAAAAGGCTCTAAAAAGAAATTGGAACATCTTAATGCTTAATGATACTTTGAAAGAGAGCTTGACCTCCTACCCTAGCATCACTTATAGAAGAACTTCATCACTACGTGACATTTTAACTCAAAGTCACTTACAACTGAAAGTCCCTAAGAAACCATCATGGCTTACAACACCAGGGTTCTAGAAATGCTCCAAGTGTAAGGCCAGTGAACATGGCACGAATATCACAGGGTACAGACTACAATGCGGACGTATTGAAAAAATAAGGGACCACATAACGTGTGAGTCTAAATGTGTGGTATACAGACTGACGTGCCCTTGCGGAAAATTCTACATAGGGAGCACAATCAATAGACTCAAACTAAGGAACCTGCAACATCTAAGAGCGATCAAAAATGAGGACACAAGCTACCCTATGGCTATACATTTTGCGAAATACCATCAATCGAACCCCAACCTGCTAAAATATGCTGGAATAAAACTTAGCAAACCAACTGAGAGAGGGGGTGATCAAAGATCACTGTTACGCAAACTTGAATCGAGAATGATCCTAGCAATGGGCACGGAATCCCCCTTTGGACATAACTTGGATGCCGAACTGTTTGTACACTTGTAAAGCTTTCATGGAACCATAAAATGAACTGTTTATCTACGAATCCTTCTGCAAACTGAGTAACACAATTGTAAATAGTGCGAGATTCTTGATAAGACAAATCGCCACAAAAGAGAACAAACATTTTTTTCAATCTATATACAACTCCGAAGCAAAATAAATATCTAGCACATGGATGAGAATGCCATTATGTTGAATTATAATACCAAGTCCACTTCTAACCAAGAACCTATATTGTATATAATGTACTTCACAGACTGAAACTGAAAAAACCGTGGGGAATGTAGAATTGCGATATTCACTTTGAAACGCAAACAACCAACCATGGTAGAAGGTAATGATCAAATGAAAGGATTGGTTTTGTGGACATTTGAACCAATGTGTAAATAATGTAGAATATGTACAGGACTAGGTGTACTTCAAACTTAGGAATGGCACTCGGATTGAACATGTGGGGGTATGTGGGAGGGTTTGTATCATGAGTACTTGACTAAAGACCAAACATTAACATCTTAAATAGATAAAATCATCCTCCCCCATTTGTCGGAAATTGTATATAGGTTGTAAATATTTGGGTGTAAAGTGTATATAGTGTAAATCAATCACAATGAGTACTTTACGATGAATGAATAATGTACAAAGTTTGATGATCACAATGCACATTGAAAAACATCCACAAAATGGCGACTACCATCGAGCCATTATGTAATAGCAAGGTTGACAGTCTAGACTATAATCGAAATGGAAAAAGGTTTTTTTGTACTGCGCACAGCACTTTAAAAATGGTCTAGACACTAGGAACTCTATGGTCCAGTGGAAGGCTTGTAGTAGCCGAAACGCGTAGGCCGTCCTAATCGATGCACGATATTTTGCACATCGTGTGTAAATAAATAATTTTGTTAAAATCAACCTGTTGCTGTGCCGTGACTTCTATCGCAAGGAGCGAGCTGAGAAGATTCTAAGGAATATATATATATTATATATATATATATATATATATTTAAAATAAAGTCGCCGTAAGAACTTCCCTAAATCCGAGTGAGTGCGTCTTTCTTATGCAACTACTACTGTTTTTTAGCAGCCGAGTTGCTTTCTGAGGAAAAGATATAAATATGTATATATATATTTGTTTTTTTTGGGCATATATATATAATCCTGGCAACCTGTCCAAACATCCCACCACTAGGGATGCTGGTAATTGTAGTCCACCATCTTTCCCCCAATGAGGAGGATGCATTCAACATTCAAAAGGGACTGCAGCAAGGAGTCAGGAGGGGAGCACAGGCATCTGAAGAGGGACGAATCCTGAAACGCGGCATGCCTTACGAATCTCTGTTCACAATTACCTTCCACTGCCCGCTGAGTTCCTCGTTGTCTTATATACATATATATATTTATATATACAAAAACGAAGGAGTGAACTCTGAGTAGTTCTCTAGTTTAGGTGGAAAGCAGCTCCTGCTAGAGCACTCTCAACACCAGCGACACTCTAGATCTGCTCACCTCAAATGTCTGTTTTTCTATCAAAGTCTTTAAGCATAGGATTAGCAAAGTGCCATCCAAGCCGAGATAGAAAATGCCAAAGTCTTTTGCCATTTCTACAGCAAAGTCTTATATATCTATATATATATATATATATATATACATATATATATATATATATATATATATATATATATATATACACGCCAAGGTGTATTGGAGAATGAGTGAGTGTATGAGTGTCTATGGATGATTTAGTGGGTGTTTGACTGATTGTATAAGTGATTAGGCGTGTCTTAGTGAATATATGGGTGAGATACTAATCTGTGTGAATGTGTGTGTCAGTCTGTCAGTTGGTGTGTAGGTGGCTGCATGGGTTGGTGAGTAGGTACATAAGTGTCTATATGGGTTACTGATTAGTTGTCTGAGTACCTGTATGGGTGCCTCAGTGTCTGTGTGGGTGAGGGGGTGTGTGATTTCCTGCATGGATGTATGAGTGGGTGAATCCCTGGGTGTAAGGGTTCATGAGTGAATCTGTGAGCGACTGTATGGGTGAGTGAATGTGCCTATGGCTGTGTTGGGCTTTTGGCCCTCGCCTGGAGTGGGTTTGGGCTGATTGTGCTGATTGTGCTTGCTCCTCTGTGGCTGGTCTCCAGTGGACACCGACGGATGGCTGGTTGACCGGCGGCGGCGGCCAGGATTAACGGTCCAGGGGTCATCCACCTATCGAGCCGGACTTTGGAAAAAACTGCCGGGATTAACGGCCCGGAGGGGGCCTGAATTGATTGTAGCCGGACTCGAATAGACTGCTTGCTGCATTGTTTGACGGCCCAGAGCCATTCATTTACTGAGCCAGGGCACAAACAACTGCCCTGATTAACTGCCCGGATTAACGGATTAATTTACCCAGCCAGAATTCAACAAACTGCTTGCTGCTCATGCTGGCTTTGCTTGGCGGATGATTGCACTGTCCTCTCCTCTCCCCGCCTATTTGGAACCCCGGGCGCCCCGAGCTCTAGTCTATGCTTGGAGCGGACTTGGAGCAAATAGGTCCCGTGTTTGGGTTTCAATATCCGTGCAAGTACGCTGCCATGCTGATTGTGCTGGCTCCTCTGTAGTTGGGAACAGGACTACTTCTGCCTTTACTCTTGCGCTCCAAAAGGGTCTGCGGCTGTTAAGAGCTACTGGCAACAGTAGTGGGAAACCCTGTGATAAGCAAGATGGCGAAAGTCGTAGGGGCTGCGGAAGGACCACGCGGGGCCAGAAAAACCTTAAAGCAAAATGAAACAACACGACCCACGAATAGCCGGGTAAAAGTGATAAGCTGGCGAAGGACTCTGAAAAAAAAACCTCCCAACTAAAGGTAATAGGGAATGAGGGGGTCTCAAAAAAAAGGGTAAGCCCGGAGGGACGAATTATTCAAAAGAAAATCTATCTGCAGGTGCTGTAGGACATTTGTCCTCTATCGCTAGACACTTTCCTGTGCTTAAAACCCCCCATACACCCATTTTGACCCCTACTTCTAATCCTATTTCCGCTTTCATTGATAGTAATAACCCACCTGACATAGCGCCTCCTCAAGAGCTGATGCATCCTTCGTCACAACAAGCATTACCACCTACGAGCCGCCTTAACGGAGAGACTATCAAGAATAGCGATGTGCTACCGTTTGTTTCTACCTCTACTATTGATGAACAAGCTACCACAGATTCCACAGTTGTCAATGATGCTAATGATATCGCTCCCCCTGGTTCCTCTGCCACCTCTACTCCCAATGTCCTTGAAATGATAAAAGACATCTCCAGCAAGGTTAAAAAGCTGGCAGTGAACAACATGGAGAATGCGTTATATAGTTCAAAAACCCCACAGATTTCAGACTTAGTGGACCCAGCAAACGAAAACTTTTTTTCAGTCTCAGATTGCTCTCAATCAGGCACGGGCGATGAGGCTTCAAGCCTATCAGAAAGCAGCAAGTATGAAGGGATTCAGAGCGATACAGCAGCTGGTACTATTAGGAAAAAAGCTTGCAGGAAAGGTGCAGCCGCAGCCAACTAAAGGGAGCTCATCCAGATCTACAAGGGACTTTATCTTTGGGGGGGTTCTAGTCAACAACACAGGGCAAGCCCACAGTTACCTACCGCAAGCACCCACGAGCCCACTTTGTTGTCAATTCTCAAGTCTATAAAACAATTCCAGGAGGAAGCTCGAACTGATAGTTTGGCTGCGAAGGGGGCCTCTAAAAAACTTCAGGGTGGCATCCGAAAACTTAACAAAATCTGCACCGATATTGGTGACAGGGTCTCTATGGTGGAAGCAAGAACAGAGACTCTGGAAACAGAAGTTGTGTAAATAAAAGAGCAATGTGTCACACATGAAGCTTGCCTTACCGACTTGATGATCAAGATGGAGGAGCAGGAGAACCGGATGCGGAGGAACAACTTGAGACTGCTAGGGATCCTGGAGGGCGCTGAGGGGGAAGACCCTACACGGTTCATCGTGAAATTACTCCAGGCAGCATTTCCCTCACAGTCTAACTGGAATTGGGATCAGGAGATCCAAAGAGCCCATCGCTTTCCTTTCAACTTGAAGTCAAGGCCGGACGGTAGTGGCCTTGGAAATGAGAAGCCTAGAGCATTTCTAGTCTTCTTTGGGAATTTTATCCTGAGGCAAATAGTCTATGACCAGGCCAGGCCCAAGTCCTAGAAAGAAGCTGATGGGATAAAGTTCTTTGCCAAACCAGACTTCAGTCACGCGACAGTTGAGCGGAGGTGGCGGCTCCACCAACTGATAACTCCCTTTCAAGAACAAGGTGCCCAAGTATATTTACTAAAAGTATATTTACTAAAAGTAATATATGGTGGATCAACCCGGGTTTTCCTATCCGAGATCAAAGCAGGAGAATACTTGAAAGAACTAACCATGACAAAGAAAACCTGAATCTATGAACGTTAAATTCTAGACAAAGCTTCTCCTGACTTTTCTAACCCTAAGTCTAAGCTGTTGTGTCATTGCAGAGGAGATTTGAATGACTTCTTTTAGGTTTGTTTTCTCTGCTTTTTCTTTCTTATCACACGTCAACTTGTCTGTTTCTCTTCTCTTATTTTTCTTTATTTTCTAGGTCGTCTCGTTAGAAAACAATGAAACACTAGGTGGGGTGGTGGTCGGGACCTCACATAAGCTCACCATCATTCAGGGTTTTCCTGACTATCTTATTCTGGGGGAGGGGGTTCGGGTCTGCTTCAAATTATGTAGGGCTAAAAGCTAATAGGTTGAACTGGATTTTACTTAAACTTTAACCCTCTGTATCTACAAAATGTGAGAGGGATGGGGGGGTGGGAACTGGGGGGATGGGGACCGGGGGATGGGGCGGGACCGGGGGAGATGGGGCGAGGGTCGGGGCCAAGGAGGGGGACAGACTCAGGTTGTTTTAGTCATATACTGGCCATTACTTGAATTAGTCAATGAATCCACTGAATAAACTTAGGATCGTTTCGTTAAATATACGTGGTCTTAATGACTGCTAAGAGACAGAAAACTGCACAGGCTCTAAGATTGATGGGGGCAGATATTATCTGCCTCCAAGAAACTCACATTGAAGGCAGCCAGAAATCCCTGTTGAATTCCCTTGGGTTCAAGGCTATAGGGTCAACCTCTCAGGGGGATAAGGTAAAGGGAGTCGGAATACTGGCAAGTCATACCTTACCGTTAACAGTGAATCAAGTTAAAACTGACACGCTGGCGAGATGGGTTTTGGAAAGCTGTTCTCAATCCCCCAAATTTTTATTTACTACCTGATCTGTCTATGCCAGCAATTTAGATAATCCAGGGGTAATAAATTATGTAAATGAAGAACTTGTCCACTGGCCACTCCCGGTAATCTTATGTGGGGACCTGAACTTAAACCTGCCTAGTACTTGGGTACCGGAAGGGTCTTGGATTTATCAAGGCCGGAAACCCAAAGTCTACCGAGCACTGCTCAATCTGATTAATACCCATGGCTTACAGGATGTTTGGGCATCCCTGAAATCTGATTAAAATGGTTTTACTTTCTTCTCTGCTCCTCATGCTTCATTCGCCAGACTTGATTATTTTTTGTTTCACCTGTTTTAATGCACGAATGCTCTATTGATGTAGTGCCTCGATTACTATCGGATCACAACCCCCTTATTTCAAATCTGGAAGGTTGGACTAATCAGGCAACTACTTCACATTGGACCATTGAAAAGGCATTACTGTATGATAACGTCTACAGAGAACATATGTCCCGGTGGACTCAAGAATTGTTTTGCATTAATAATGGATCAGCATGCACTATGGCCGTATGGGACGCTTTTAAAGCTGGTATAAGGGGCGAGACTTTACGGTTCTCCATTAGGAGGAACCGTAAGGAGAAACTACATACCAACACATTGCAGGCGCAGCTGATTGCAGCAGAGAAGAAATGAATCCAGGCTGTTCAGTCGGGGTCAGACATAGAGAAGGCACAGCTTGCAGTGTCTGTGGCAAAATTAGAGATGGGTACAATGCTGGCAGAAAAAGTAGCTACTAAATGGGTGGCATCAAAGGAGAAATGCTACGAGGTAGGAGAACTTATCGGTCATCAGCTTGCCATGGCAACTGGGCAACAGGTCACAATCAATACCATTAGTGCTATAAACACAGATGCTGAAGGATTGACATCTGATCGCGTAAAAATAGAAGAAGCATTCAGGAAGTTTTATGAGAAGCTTTATTCGGGAGACATAATCGGAACAACTGAAGATATAGAAATCAGGGTTAGGGAATATTTAGGTAACACACCCACTGCCAAACTCAATTCGAATGCATATGAGATATTGGAAGGTACCCCCCATGGGAGGAGATCTTGGCTGCACTTACTGGACTTCCGGATGGCAAAGCCACCGGCACGGATAGTATACCCGTCAAATTTTATAAAGTTTTCTCTCTACAAATTAAGGATGCCTTTACTAAGGTAGTAAGATCTATTTTCGAGGGGGCTAAACCTCTGGATTCCTGGTCATTAGCTAAAATAGTTATATTTCCAAAAAAGGACAAATCACCCCTTGAAATGTCTTCATATAGGCCTATTACGCTAATAAACACTGACTCTAAAATCTTCACTAAAATTATTGCCACCAAACTTTCTATTAACATTGAGTCATTAGTCTCCAAGTGGCAACATGGTTTTATACCAAAAAAAGGTACCACTCAGCATGTCCGCCGGACTATTACCCTATTTGACGCTGCAGAGGTGTTAGGAGACCCAATCTCGTTAATACTCTTAGATGCTGAAAAAGCGTTTGAGCGGGTCTCCTGGCAATTTCTCTGGGCCATTATGCGAAGGATCGGTTTAAGACCTAGAATACTTCAAGCGGTGCAGGCACTTCATCAAGAGCCAACAGCCAAAATATGTATTAATGGCCATCTGTCTGATCAGATTAAAATTACTAGAGGAACGCTTGTTCACCCTTGTTATTTGCACTCTACATTGACCCCTTGATAAAAAAAATTAAATCAAAGTCCTCTATCTTGCCAGTCAGGAGGTTCGGTATAGATGACCTAGCCATAGTCACCCCCGAACCCGATCCCGCAATCAGGGCTTTGGAACAAGAGGCCCAGGAATTTGGAGCAATTTCTGGCTAAACCTTGAATAAAACTAAAACACAAATAGTTGTTAATGGGAAAATAAATTAGGAAGATAATAGAATCACCGGTAAGGCGAAATATCTAGGAGTCAACATAGTCTCTGACCTAGATTCTTTAGTTTCAGAAAAACTTTCTCCTCTGGCTATCAATATGGAGAAGTCACTTCGGAGAATCGATAATTTACACCTAACTATCGTAGGAAGGTGTAATGTCCTAAAGATGACATTTTCCCAAATTACTTTATTTTTTTCGAACAATTCCTCTAAGTTTTAATCATCATATACTCGCTGTTTATGCGGTTCATCTGGTCTTACTCACAGCCAAGAAGGGCCTTTACTCTCCTCTCTCTACCCAGGGAGAGGGGAGGCTGGACTCTTCCTAACTTAAAGCTATATTATTGGGCCACTGTTCTACAACACTGTAGTGAACTTTTAAATGAAGACTGTGTCTGAAGCCCTTCTGGACTACCTTCGCCTTACCTTTTGCTTTTAGGAGAGAATGCAAGGGGCTACCTCTGGCGTCAATTGGAATTTTCTTACGACAAGCAAGTTCGATTTAAGACCATAATTAGTGCCTATCGGGTGTTTTGTAATCTTCGCAAGGTATTTGGACTTTCTAAATTAAATTATTACACCCCGATTAGGCAGAATGATAACATTCCGTTGATCTTTAAGAATGCATATATCCATCAATGGTACTTGGTTGGTATCCGCAGACTAGGGGATCTGTACAATGCTGGCCGTATACGGTCATTTCAGAATATGCAAACTTATTATAAATTGAGCAGTCACCAATTCTTTCAATACCAGTCAATAACAAACTATATAACACATAAAACTGGAGGGTCAACAGGATTCACAGCGGTGGATCTTAGCGACAAATTATTTGGCCCTAACTTACCAAGGATTGGAAGTATCTACAATATTTTGAACGAAGATGATCCAGATGATCTGAGTAAGATGATCTGAGTAAGATTGACTCTAAATGGCAGCTTAAGTTGAACACTGCACCGAGTTCTTTTTGTTCCGCCCTGGACCTAGCGCAAACCTGTCTTTTATCTCCCAAGCTACAAGCACAATTTTATAAAACCTTTTTCTTATATATAACTCCTAGTAGGGTAGCTAAGTGGGCGACTGGTCCTGGGGCAAACTGCCCACGCTGTATAGAATATAGTGCAGATGCCGTACACATGTTTGCTGCCTGTCCAAATCTTAAGCCTCTATTAACACAAGTCCAACGGTTTCTAAGTAGAATTCTTTCTTTAGATATATATCTTACGCCCAGCACTATTTTGTTAGGGCTTTATGATCATATTGATTTAAAGGAAGGAGGGGCATTGATATTTGTCGCAATGACCATTTTGCGGATATGCATTGCCTCAAACTGGAAAGATCGGAATCCCCCGTCATTTGGTCAATGGCAAGCAAGACTGTTTGCTACTTTCAGGTTAGAATGGGCAATTTATTCTAAAAAGGGAAGGAGGGACAAAAAAAGGGGTCTCTTGGTTTGGGACCGATTGAACAGATTGTAGTGTAGTTCCTATTATCCCAATAGGCTCTGCGCATTGGAATAATACCTTCAATAGTAAAGGCCTAGACCAGACGTTAACTAGGTCTACTACTGACGATATTAGACTTAAAGTTTTGGGTTTGCCAGCTAGCTCAGAGTTCACTAGAAACTTTCTCGAATGTTCAGGAAGGAATTAACTTCCCTGATTAGACAAGAAGGGATTTAGTTTCTGACAACCATAGAACATGACAACTTTGCTCTCCCCTAATCAAGAGTGTATCTCGAGAGTCGTGTGAACAAAAGGCAATTTATTTTACTCAGTCAGTACGTGCATTCTTAGTCTCATCAGAATGTAGAGAAAAGGAAGAGACGGGCGTGTTCAATAAAAAGGTGTTATTTATTGATCAGTCTCTTTTCTCATACAAGAGAAATGGATCGATATTATTGCAATACTTATAGTTAAGTAAAGTGCATACATTAAAAGCAGAAGTATAAAATAATACTGTAAAAACATTGATATGGTTTCTAAGCCATAAGATGTTTTAAAATGAATAAAATATATTATATACACATATACATTTGACTAAACGTACTCAACTGGTGTTTCTAAATACGCCTACCCCGTGTACCTGACCTAAGCCTAATACGTGGGCGGGAATAGAAAGTTACAGTTTAAGTTAAGTTTGTTTTTGCCAAGTGAATAACTAAAGATTTCTCTGCGAGGGGTTATTCAGTTCTGTACCTGGAATTAAGGATGAATGAGGGATGGTATCTCTCTCTCTGGTCTCGATATTCCAGGCTGCCTGCGAGGGCTACCCGGAAGCGCCGGTGCTTGATCTCTCGGCAGGAGAAAGCAGCGCGTCTCGTTCTCAGCGCGTCAGGAAGGCGGGGCTGTGCCAGCGGGGTCTGCTCTGCTCTGGGCTTCGGCAAGTATGGCTGCTCCGTCTCGTCACCACCGCGTGTGTTTGCATAGGGCAATATCGGTAATATTTATACCTTTAAGGTGCCGAGATTGACGTAAGGATGGACATAGATACGTCAATAAGGATGTCATACGACTTGCTCGTTAGCACATTCTTTTGCTGAAGTTCTCGGTGAAATCAAAACAATGGCCGCAGGGTTTTGCCCAGGTTGTCATAGGTTTGATTTGTTATGAGAACTCCGTATGCCTTATCAGGGGCTGGAGGAATATCGCTTGTCTAATTAGATCGCAAGCGTTATGACCTAATCAGATAACACGTTCCTGTGCCGTAGTGTGACTGCGTCAGATAACGGTATCTGCATCATGGGGGTTTTCTGCCTCATGGGCTGACTGCTAGTTAACTTGTTGGTTTGTTTAACCAGAATAGGGTCAGGAATAGGGGGGTCGATTCAGAACCTATAGGAATACATCACACCCACTGCACGCTAACTATGGTCATATTTACTAATCTATGCATAGTAAAAACATACTATAGAGTATAGTGTATACCTTACCACCCCAAAATACATAATACATAAATGTATTTTGAAATCTTTCAAATATACGGAAGAAATTGCAATCATTTGTATTGTATGCACTCAAGCTGTAGAAAAATGCCAAAGTAATCACGCATTTGTATACATTATTGCTATTTGGTATATGAGAATCTACACATGAAATGGCTCTTAATACAGAAAAAAAGTTCGAGACCATTCCATCACACAATAGAATATTTATGAACATACCAGCGGGCAGCTAATGTCTATAAGCTATCTAAAATTTTGAAACCTTAGTTCTCTAAGAATAGTTCTTACTTTAAGCAGAAGATAGTGTCCCGAAAAATATGCAAAAATATTTTGGGGCTGCTGAAAAATTGCTGTCCGTGAACTGGAGGTAAAATTGTTCATGTGACTTTATTTTTAAAGTTGAAGGCCGAATTCAGGGAACGCCGTGTGCGAGCTTGCTCAAAAGTCTCTATTTCTGCTCTGGTGAGAACATCATATCATTTAGGCTTTCGAAAAAGCTGTCAACAGCTTCCTGGGAAAGTTCCACTAACTCGGAAAAAGGTGTAACCATGCATTCGTGCGCATGATTGTCTCCATTGACATTCTGATTCGCATTGCTGACAGAAGGTCGTACCTGTTCGATGCTGCTTTCATCTTGAACTTCACTACCCCTTAATCGTAGTGGTGAAGCTTCCACGAATGCCGTCATCAGGATTGGTAGCGTTTGAGGGCAGCACAAAGCGTGAACCTTGATCGGGCTCAACAATGTTTCTGCATCCATTGGCGCATCCGATTGTAGCGTCAGACAGGTGTCTAACACGCATTCTTCTCCGCATAGCAGACACCTTAATACAGGTAAAACACATCTTTGCCACATTGGTCGAAATGATAGAAACCAAGTCATGTTCAGGTCTCTAAGCCGGGAGAGTCCCAGGATTTTTGATATCCGGTCCCGGTATCCAATGGCTAGGATTGTTTCTTCCCTTGTCGCAAGAGTTTGGTCTGTGACATGGGTTGCCATAACGAAAAATAAGGACTAAGAATAGGATTCCTGCAATTAGTCCCAAGATCAGGGGAAGTCCGCCAAAAATCGAATGGACGAAATCTGGAAAAACACCCAGTATGGCTTTGAATGGTGTTAATGCCATCGAAAATACTGTCTTAAATACCTTTGAGACCCCATTGGTATCAGAAATATTTAAGATTTCATTCAGGATTTCTGCAAAATGTAAGGGGGAATTAGTCGATAACAATGAATGTATCTCTGCAGTCGTCCTTGCGAATTGTAGATCATACGTTTCTTTTGATGACGTGAGCCTTGTAGGCGTCTGAAGAAGCACTGTTTTCATTCTGCTTAAAGTATCTATTCGAATAGAAGTAATTTTCAAGTTGGGCCATGCCCTTGCCTCCCTGTCTGGAAAGGAGCTGGGGAACAATAAGCGTCCACAGCACTTGACCTTCGCAGTCGTAGTTACGAGATAAGGAGTCCCGGGCATAAGACTACAACATCTGCGATCTACAATTAGAATTTAACTCCCATTATAGAGTCTTTGAAAGAATGGTTCTATCTCTGTTGCAGGTGCGCCTTGCTGGTGACATGAAAGGTTGTATGAATTCCCTTCACAGGCTCCATGCAAACTAATTCCGTTACACAGAAGTGTGCCGCTTAGTGACATCGCACAATTATTGCCACTAAGAAACACTTTCTGTCCTTTATTACTGACACATGCATGTGAATAGGGCAGGTTCCATGTTGTTTTAATGTACCCCTTTCCCAATTTCTCGTACATGCCAGTCTGTATATATTTTTGGCAGTATTGAAACCTGAAGGTTGAGATTGGAATATTTACTATCCCATGTATTATCCATTCACTGACAGGTCGTTCTGACATTGTCACTGGTAATCTTTCGAGTTTTTCAATGCTCAAGATTGTATAATCAGCAACCTTTTGTGCCATACTGATTTGTCTATCAGTAAGGTTAAAGATTTGGAATAGTGACGTTGTGTTGATTAAACGCCAAGGCACATAGCCTGAACGTAGATTTTGTAACGTCCAGCCAAGCTGTACAATAGAACGCAATTGAGACTGACCGTGTTGTAATAACAGTAAGTCTTGCGATAATATGTCGATTGCTGAAGACACAATGCTGTCCAAAGAAAAAATTCTGGAGGACAGAGTCATTAACCCATTGTCCACTACAGAAAGTGATTTTTCCAAATTAATACGGTCAATTTCCCGTATTCTCTCTGCTGTTTCAATTTGAGTAACCTTCGAGGCCTCATTGTATGCTGCATATACAGAGGCTGCTATGAAACGTTTCTGACGCTGTTTGCGTGGTCCCAAAATGAAATCACGCAAGTCAGCACCATCAGTAAGTAAAGTTAGGTGTTGCTTAATTTCTGTCAGTGTGGAAGTTTGTAGCCACTGAAGGCATAATTTGCCCACACTGTAGGTGGTTATTATCCCTGGGTGATGTCTTTGGGGATATCTAGGGTCTGGCCTGGTCATTTTGAACCCCTGTGTTTTGTTCAGGAATCTGTCTTGACAGTTATTAGTATCTGTGGGCCAGATCAACCACTGTTTCCAATCTGGATGTGTTCTGTTTTGGTTTAATACATAATTTACGTCTATCTCTTCATCTATAGTGCTATTGCTGTACATTGTTGGTTTTGGAATAGACGGTTTATTTAAGTCTTTAATTTTGGCTAGGCCAAGACAGGTAGTTTGTTGAACAGTGTCATTTAAAAATATCATTTGTTCTGGGATCATGCAGGCTCTAAACAAAGATTCTATACCCTGTACTTGCCATTCTTTTGTACCCCAAACACTTTTCAATTCCACATTTTTGTCCCAGTAATCAAAACCAAAAGTATTCATTTTTTCAAAGAATGAGTCTGAATATATCAATTTTGTGTTTGTTATCATGGTCTTAGTTCCTGTCTTGTTTGACAATTTGAAATAAAATGCTTCAGCATTACTTATGTTAAAACCTGAAAAGTATGAATATTTGTCATAGAAGGTTCTTGAGCTTCCTTTTGGAGGGGTTGCACAATGTTCCCATTGATTATAATTTAAAACATTTCTAGGTTGTGCAGATCTATGTAAAAAATGGTTACCATAGTGGTTATAACAGTACATACTATCATAATTTGTAGAACCCTGCAAATAATCATGTTTGGTAAATTTAGCAGACATTACTAAGTCAGACATCATATTATTAATGCTTTCGAAGTCCCAATCATCAGCAAATGAGCTTGGTTTTGCAAAGTCACTCAATGAGATCTTAATTTGGTGTGGATATTTCAGGATTTCGACCGGACCATAAATTTCATAGTCAGTGTTGTCCCAGGCTACCCCACCCGGTATCGGATTGGCTGTGAAGTTGACTGAAGAAAGTTCTCTTTTCTCGACGTGTGAAGATGTGTGTGGTTTGAGGATCAAGTTGATTTTCTGACTTGCTGTGTCCATTTTAGCATATTTTCCCTCAATGAAGCGTCCCAAAGTAAGTACCATGATGAGCCAAAGTATGAGGATAAATGCACCAAAACCCACCCAAAATTCGATCCATGGAGAAATCAGATATGTTTCTTTTAGTTGATTCAAAAGTTCTTTTGTTTTATCTTTAAAGGTTTTTGATGATGACTGTGTCTTTGATTCACTGAAGCCTTCAGAGGAATCATCGAAGTTTATGAAGTAGCCGGATGCAGTTCTGTCAATTGTTCCAATTGCTTCAGGATTACTGTTTCCTGCATTTTCGCTTGGTACTTCATTATAGAATGGTGTGTCTCTGCTAAATGTTTTTATTTGGGTTTTCAGAGGTCTGAGTTCTATTGCATTGTTGCATAGTCCTTGTTGTTCTTCTGTAGGCGTTTCGAATGTGATGAGCCTCTTCGTTAGGACCTCTGTACTGGTAGCAAACCTTGGTGTTCGGCTACTTATTGGGAGTCCACTTGGCCTACTGTTTGTTATCGGCCACATGATTGTGGTTTTACCAGGTCGATGGATACAACTCGGTTCTCCTTTTTACCAGCAAGTGGCGGTAGTACAACTGATCTTGTCCCGTTGATAGACAAGACAGGAACTGCTTTTCTGTAAGAAGGCCCAAATTCCTTCTTTACCGCGATCTTTTCCCTGACTAGATCCCCGACTTTTGGAATCCAGACAGGTCTTGCTGGGACAGGTGGTGGTTCTTCAGTGGTTGTTGGCTGTTGTTTCAACTTTATGTTGCTCAGGTCTTTTCTTGTTTTGTTTAAGTCCTGCAAAATAGCCAAACGGTCTTTGATATCAAAGCTTTTTTCTTTCACCACTGAAGTCTGACTATCAATGTCAGAGATCAACATCCTAGTTCCAAATAATAATTCGTACGCACTGAATCCCTTCAGAGAATTTCTTGGCAAGTTATTTAGACTACGTTGGACACTTATTAGATGTTTGACCCACCCAGCTCCCGAACCTAATATCCTTTCCGTTATAGATTGCTTTATGCCTTGGTTTTTTCTTTACACCATCCCGTATCCCTCAGGAAGGAAGTGAGAAGATTCCCGCTGTGCTATGCTCATTTGGCCATGTTCCCCATCAGGCTGGAGGGCTAGAGTGAAAACAATGGTCAAAAGTAGCATGCTCTTAGCGTATATGCCATTTAGACTCGCAAATCTTTGTATAACAGTCCAGACGTCAGCCGAGTGCTGGTGATCTACATTATAAGTGGAAACTAGTCTGTATATGTTAATCGCAAGCCTTCCTTTTTACTCTTGATTTTTTCTGGAGTAAAACGACGAGGTATTAAACAGTTTCTCTCCCCACTGCGATCTCTGTTGCAGTTTGGGCAGTTTTTTACAAACATGGTGTGACGCAGGCTCATGCCTGGCCACCAGTACCGTGATTGTAATTCTTCCAGAGAATCTTTTAGTTTGAGGTGTCTGAGACCCTCGCCCATATGTGCGTCTGCGATTAACAAGTTTCTCCTGTCCATGTTTGGAATCACTCTATCCCCCACTCCAGGGATTCGAGCAAAAGGGACGGAGTTTGCATCGATTATGTATGTATAATTGAGTGGATAGTTGATCGGTAGCGCTGAGCAGTCGCCTTTTGATGACGTTTTCACCGCCAGCACTGTTTCACCGTCAATGTATTTTAATGTACGCTTTTTTCGAACTACGGGAGCCGATTTAGTGGCTGCCGCTGTGGCTGTCTCAGCCAATGAATTCCCTGCAACGTGAACGCCATCACGCCGATGACTCAGTGAGTGTGTCACGTGAGCTTTTGGTAGCTCTTTTTGTAAAAGAGCTATTTGTTCCCAGAGCAGTTTCTGCTTTATTGGTGCATCTGTGTCATCTTTGTAACCGTTTTGAATCCATGTCTGCAAATCCTTGTTATATGATTTGACGCAGTAATATGAATCTGACACTATAAGTGTCGGGAATTCGCGATCCGCATTATCTAGCGCCATTTTCAATGCTAGTATTTCAGTTTGTTGTTCTGAATTAGTTTCTACCGAGTGTGTTTTTGTTAATAGAGGTTTTAGTTTACCTCCGCGCCACACTTCTTTTGTAATCCCACATGTGGGGTTGTATGCCTGTTCTCCCCAGACGGGGGGTTGAGCATGTCCGTCTGTATAAATTAATTACACAGGCGTAATGTCGTAAAGGCAGAATGTCGATTGGCAGAGGGAATGTTTTCTCATATTCTAGATTTTTTAATTCTTCTAGTTCTGGAGTACGGCACATTTTTCTAAAAAATTGTCAGCCAGGCTATACTTGATAATTCATATCCTAAAAACAGGACTTTCAGATGGGCAATTCTGGATTTTTTTAAGTTGAATTTGTAACCCTCTGCTGCGAACCCAAGTATTATGGTGTTCACTCTCTTCAAGTGAGTCTCCAAGTCATCATCTGTTAAGTAAATGTCGTCGACATAAGATAATGCTTCATCATCATATATTTGTAGTAATTCTGTTACTCTCGCTGAGAATACTCCCGGGCTGTTCTTGTACCCCTGGGCTAACCGACAGAATTGTTTTTGAGTGCCATTTATTGAGAACGCAGACAAATATCTGCTCTCTGGTGCTATGTTTTGACAAAAGAATCCATTAGAGATGTCTAATGTTGTTTTGTATTTTTTGCGCACTATGTTATTCATTAGTGCAGCACTATGCGAATTTTGCACTGCAAAAGTTTTGCAACATGTGTTAAGGTTTCGGTAATCCAAAACTAGACGATATGAATTGTCTGGTTTGGAGACCGGAAACAAAGGGTTGTTCATTTGTGAGGTGCAAGTTTCAATCACCCCCTGGTATTCTAGCTGACCTAGTATTTCTTTTACCTGTTTTTTAGCTTCTTGCTTAATTGGATACTGCCTTTGTGCAGTAGGTTGTGATTTTAACTGGATTTTGTGAGGAGGAGAGTCCTCATCCCATCCCACGTGATTTTTATATAAAGCAGGGGCTAGAGCCACTGCCCACTTTCTAGCAAGTGTGTATTTTTTATGAATTGGGATATGATTTGAGAAGGCAGGCATAATTACTTCTTCGCCATGAGGGCAATCCCTGACAAACTCTGGTGGCCAGTCTTTTTCAGCTAGAAGGATATCATAGCCCTTGGAGAGATTATCCCAAAATAGTCCTCTTATTTTTCTAGTCTTATCTCCCTCTATACGTAATGTTATTTCGTATATTTTGTGAGGTTTGCTAACTCTGGTGTCTGCAGTTTCCACTTGAAGATATTCATTCGTGTCCACTGTCTCCAGATGATTCATAAGGACTTTGCGAGCTATGCTCACTTCTGCTGCGCTGTCTAGCATTGTCTGAGCCCATTCCCCGTTTTTCAGTTGTGTCCTCAGAATTCTCGGCATTGTTAACTATTTTAATGCTGGCTACCTTCTTCTTTGGAAATTGTAATTTCTTTTTTAGCTGAGCAGGTTCCTTGTCTTTGGACTTGGCGTGCTCTTCTCTTTGTTCTGATCGTCCTCTTCTTTCCGATTTCTGCGAGGAAGTCTGAAAAGATTGAGAGGGACGTGTATCAATGTCTTGATATCTATCAGGCTTTTTTATATTATCCCTATTTCTAAGGGATTATCTTTTCCCAGAGGGGTCCCTCTGGGGTGACCTGTGTCTTTGGTTCGGAGATTTCTCTCTTCGCCTAGGAGACCTTCCTCTGGCCTGGGATTTCTTTTCTTTGGGATTGGATTGTTTGTTTCCATCCCAGCTCTTTTTCTGTGATGTTGAATTATTATTAAAAAATATTTTTTCAGGACTTTCAATTAGTTGTGGTTTTACTGGTATTCCACCTAAACTATCTCTACCTAGTTCCTCATAGGATTTTTCTATGATTCTGGCAATTTCAGCTGGTTGGTCTGCTATATCTGTTTCCTTTAACCTCTGGAGGATCGCCACGTTTGCTGCTTCTCCCTTTATGTTGGCTAATAATATAGCCGAGACCTGCTTGAAGTCTTTTAGTAATTTCATACCAAGAGTTAAAGCGGGTTCTGGACCGTATTCGTCTTGAATTTGTTTTAGCACATCTGGTATTACCGAAATGGATGGAACACCGTGCGTTTTTGTGTAGATGGAAGCAAAGACTGTACCCCAAGTGTCACAGTCCTCAATGTGTGGTGCGATTCCCATTGGAAGACAGATAGTCAGAATCCTGTGCTTTTCTAGCGGGGTGGTGTCTGGAAACATTGCCTCTATTTGGGTGATTTTCTGCGCTAGCCAGAATGGTATGTGTTCCCGTTTAGCCGGTACTTTACCTAGGCAGGACTGGATGTTCTGTGGTGTAATTTTATTTGTGTTCCCCTGGTGAGGGGTCAGCTGTGGGAGTTTAATCGCTGGCTGAATTGTTGAAGTCCGCATCACATACTGGACTAATTGTCTATGTATTTTTATTAATTGTTTTAGCTGTGTTAACAGGTTAGCTGCAGACATCCCGTCGATGTCTGGATGTGGTGTGTATCCGGCTAGGACCGGCCACGTTGCTCCTGGTCTACCTAAAGGACCGAGCCTGGTGATGTGATTATTATGTTTTAGGGCGCCATCAAATAAGAGCAAATGCTCTTGAAATTTGAGTGGTACTTCCACCTCCTCGAAAGGAGTGTACGTTTCAGGAGGTTCCTCTATTTTGTAATAGTGGAAGTACTTTGTTACAGGATTTGCTGCTGGAAAATTTATCCATGAATAGTATACCTCTGTCTGTCGATATTCGTGTGCCTCAATTACGAATATGACTGTACCACCTCTAGGTGTCAGTCCATTTTCTATAAGTTTTATGGTTATAGATTTCCTTTTAATGACCGGGATGAGTATTATATCCGGGTCTGCTTCTTGTATGGTAGCATCGGCTGCTGCGAGTTCAGTTGCTAATCTAACTGCCTCTCTTTCATCATCACTGTCTACCATTTTACCGACAGGATGGTTATTTCTTTTGTTTGCAGATCAGGTTTCTTATGGAAACAAAGATTAGATGCACAATATTTTGGAACAGTGTATCCTTCAACGTTGACTATACCAAGAACCATACGTAGGAGTTCCCTCCTGCGAGGTCTGGCGGATATAACCTTTTACCCACTCCAGACGTCTTTGGAGTATTATGGGAGAAAGGGGTCTGAGTGAGAAAGCACGACTGAGTTACTTTAAATGTCTTACGTTAGTTTTATCGCCCTTTCCAAACACGTTGGGCGCCATGTAGTGTAGTTCCTATTATCCCAATAGGCTCTGCGCATTGGAATAATACCTTCAATAGTAAAGGCCTAGACCAGACGTTAACTAGGTCTACTACTGACGATATTAGACTTAAAGTTTTGGGTTTGCCAGCTAGCTCAGAGTTCACTAGAAACTTTCTCGAATGTTCAGGAAGGAATTAACTTCCCTGATTAGACAAGAAGGGATTTAGTTTCTGACAACCATAGAACATGACAACTTTGCTCTCCCCTAATCAAGAGTGTATCTCGAGAGTCGTGTGAACAAAAGGCAATTTATTTTACTCAGTCAGTACGTGCATTCTTAGTCTCATCAGAATGTAGAGAAAAGGAAGAGACGGGCGTGTTCAATAAAAAGGTGTTATTTATTGATCAGTCTCTTTTCTCATACAAGAGAAATGGATCGATATTATTGCAATACTTATAGTTAAGTAAAGTGCATACATTAAAAGCAGAAGTATAAAATAATACTGTAAAAACATTGATATGGTTTCTAAGCCATAAGATGTTTTAAAATGAATAAAATATATTATATACACATATACATTTGACTAAACGTACTCAACTGGTGTTTCTAAATACGCCTACCCCGTGTACCTGACCTAAGCCTAATACGTGGGCGGGAATAGAAAGTTACAGTTTAAGTTAAGTTTGTTTTTGCCAAGTGAATAACTAAAGAATTCTCTGCGAGGGGTTATTCAGTTCTGTACCTGGAATTAAGGATGAATGAGGGATGGTATCTCTCTCTCTGGTCTCGATATTCCAGGCTGCCTGCGAGGGCTACCCGGAAGCGCCGGTGCTGGATCTCTCGGCAGGAGAAAGCAGCGCGTCTCGTTCTCAGCGCGTCAGGAAGGCGGGGCTGTGCCAGCAGGGTCTGCTCTGCTCTGGGCTTCGGCAAGTATGGCTGCTCCGTCTCGTCACCACCGCGTGTGTTTGCATAGGGCAATATCGGTAATATTTATACCTTTAAGGTGCCGAGATTGACGTAAGGATGGACATAGATACGTCAATAAGGATGTCATACGACTTGCTCGTTAGCACATTCTTTTGCTGAAGTTCTCGGTGAAATCAAAACAATGGCCGCAGGGTTTTGCCCAGGTTGTCATAGGTTTGATTTGTTATGAGAACTCCGTATGCCTTATATGGGGCTGGAGGAATATCGCTTGTCTAATTAGATCGCAAGCGTTATGACCTAATCAGATAACACGTTCCTGTGCCGTAGTGTGACTGCGTCAGATAACGGTATCTGCATCATGGGGGTTTTCTGCCTCATGGGCTGACTGCTAGTTAACTTGTTGGTTTGTTTAACCAGAATAGGGTCAGGAATAGGGGGATCGATTCAGAACCTATAGGAATACAACACAAGATGGCTGGACACCTTGAACACCTGAACACTTAAATCACATAAGATAGAGCCCTCTTTTCTTCTTATAATATTTTGTCTTTTTCTCTCTTTCTCCTCAAGCTCTTGCACTTTCCTCCCTGCTTTGCCCCTCCCACCGTCCCTCCCCTGCATACCTTCCACCCCCCTCCCGTCTCCATCCTGTCTTTTTTCGTTGGTTCTATATTTCCCATTTTAATGGTAGTATATGATTGTATTAGAGGTCATAATGGATTCTTCGTTAGTTTTCTCGCTTAGTATTTAATGTCTAGGTACTACTGAAAATCCTTTTTTACTGAAAATAGCCTTAGCCTTGAGTATGTAATAGAGATAAGCTCTAATAGTATGTTTTTTTTCCTTTTTGTCTTCTTTCTTCTTCTTGACCCGGGTTGGGAGGTGGGGGGGTGGTTTGAAGACGACTCTATTTGATTTTGTAAACTGTTGGATTTTTTTAAATAAAAAAAAAGAGAGTGGTTGTATGGGTGAGTGTGTGCTTGTTTCAGTGACTGTATAGGAGAGTAAGTATTTGTTAGTATCTGTATGAGTAGTGAGTGTTTCTGGATGGGTGAGTAAGTGTCTGGGTGATTGAGTGTTTGGGTGAATGAGTAGGTATGGTAGTAGCTCCATTGGTGACTGATGGTGTATGAGTGGCTGTATGGTGTTTGAGTAGATATATCAGCAGCTGCATTGGTGAGTGACTGTCTCTATGAGTGCCTGTATGGGTGAGTGAGTGGATGTGAATATAGACCTATGAATCAGTGAGTGGGTATGCACGTACTGGTATTCGTGTGTCATTGCTTTCAAGAATGGTAGTCTGAAATTTGAAGTGAGTGTATGAAAGGTTATAGTGGGATGTGCGTAAGTGGATCAGAGATTATGTGGATGATGTCATCAGTGATGTCATTTGAGATGTCCTCAGTAATGTAATAGGTGATGTCACTGGCCATGTCATGAGTGATGTAATATGTGATGTCATTAGCAGAGCATCACGGGGGCGCGAGTTGTAGTTAGCTCAGCTAACTATAAGGGCTACATTTCTCTGGTTTTGAACGAGTGAAATGTCAGCCTAACTATACCCTCTGTACCAGGGGTACCCTTTACTGGGGACTTACAGAGGTAGCTGAAATGGTGCCAATCATGGTACAGAGTTTGGGAAGAGATCTGGCTCTGGGAACCTGGTTAGCAGGAACCCAGTGCACTTAGAGTTCCTAATCACATCAGGCATCAAGCAAAATGTGGGGGAGCAAAATGTGGGACCAAATCATGCAAAAAGAGCCATTTTCCTACAAAAGGTATAAAGAGTATAGAGAGGTAAATCATGTTAGGTAAGCACTTCACATTAAAAAAATTGTCTGCAAAGTTTGTGGAAAAGTTTCATGAGTATCCTCCGCCATTGGGCCCACAGTATACTCTAAGGGAATTTATCTTTCAGTGTGAGGCAAGCTGCTCAACTTGCTGCCAAATGTGATACTATAAAGATAACAGATTTTTATGGTGTGCTGGCAAAGGTGCTGATAGAAATGGCACAGCTTCTGGATAGAGTCAGGATAGTGTCGCCCCTCAGGTGTGTAAAAAAGATCGTTGAGATAAGATGCTTATTTGTATTATATTAAGTTAACCATGCACCAGCAAGTGCAGTATGCATGCCTCACCATTTGTAAGTGTCACCAACCACCACTGCCCTTTTGCCTTTCCCTAATTATTCCTTCAGTTGGGGTGATGACAGGCAGGTGCCTCTGTTGTGAATGCTCCCAGTTGTAAACTACGCCCCTGTAAGGCACCTCACTCTACACAAAGGCTGCGTCTGGAAAACTGCCTGGAAATGACACTTGAAACAAGAGCCACACTAAAGACATTCTGCAGTTGCAGACATTGCATACACATCTACTATCTGGTTTTGGTGTATAAAATTGGGACTCCACTAAACCACATGCTCCAGTTCCAAGTCCTCTATGGCCTAGGAGTTGGGTAACAATAAACATCTGTTATTCAGCGCCAATACTATGGGTGTTATGTTAGGAAGGGGGTGCTCTGGAGAGGACTGCTGCACAAGCATGGCTGATGTCTGCCTGACGGTCAGTCTGCCAGAGGTGAGGAGACCACTTGAAATCTGAATATTTTGCTGAAGGAGCTATATTCCTGTCCTGAAGCACCTAAAAACCGGCCCCCCTGCAGGAGGAGTTTTAGCCTAGTAGGAGTGAGTTGCAGCATGTCCCTGGTTTCAGTAGGGTACACAGAAGAGAGGACTGAGGATAGTGATCTACTGGATCCCAATTTCTATGGGCCTGAAGTCTATCTGTGCTGCTTCCTGGCAAGAACTGCAACCCAATGCCCGCCATTGCAGAGGCCCATTTGGGGCTTTGAAGGTGTGCCTGAATCAGCCTGTGTGTCGCCGCAACTGCCACCCATCGTAGTCTGCCAGTTCATGGCAGTCAAGTGTGGTGATCAGCAGGTGCATGGCCACAACTCTCCAGAATAAATCAACCTGTGTGTGGCAATGACTGCCTGGTGTGATTAGAAGTCATGACATAGGCAACTACCAAAGTCCCCCCGAAGTCAGAGACAATCACTGCTGGTTCAGTTAGGACCATGTCAAGCAAGAACTGCTCTCTTCGCTCCTCTCACCTCAGGATCCAAGCAGGAGTACTTTAATTTGTGACTGCAGTGCCCGAAGAGGGAGCGCAGAAGGGCTGCGAGCCAGTGCCCCATCTCATGCTGAGAGTGTACAGGTGTGCCTTTAGGTGGGAAATATCCTTTACGACGCAACTTTTACCACGCAGTGCCTTTACAACGCAGGTTTTTCAACGCAAGTCATTACAACGAATTGCGCTGGGGGGCGTTCTAGGATAGGTAATAGTTTAATTTACTATCCAACACCTTCCCTACTATCCACGGGGACTGGAGTTGGAATAGTAAATTAAACTATTCACTATCCAGCACCCCCAACGCAAGTTGTTGTAACGACTTGCGTTGAAAAACCTGCGTTGTAAAGGCATGCGTAGTAAAAGCATGCGTTGTAACAACGTACATCCCTTTAGGCAGAGTGGCTAGGCCTAGCCACAGGTTCTGTTTCCATTATAAGTGGTAAGAACTTTTGGACTGAGAGCGAGGGCACTGGAGTTTGGGGGTGATCAAAAACTGCACCTGAGACTTATGATGGGCAGCGGCATGGCACCCGATGTATCATGGGTGGATAAATCAGCTACAAAAAATCAACATGAAGGGCAGCCCGTTTTACCAGGGGAATATCCATGCTGATAATTTCATAACAACTAAAGCATTGAAATGGAGATCTCACTGTAGGAGGCTGACGTTTGTGAAAGCTCAAAGACTAGTGCTCACTCAGGCAACTCTACTGTCAGGTAGAAAGCTGTAGCGTGGTGAACATTTTTTTCGGATGGATATAGCATTTCATATCCGCTGCTTTCCAAGGAGTGTAAGTAAGTTGTCAATACATACAATGATTAAAGTTGTTAAAATTCCACTAAATAAGTTAAAAAATAGTGAACCTAAAAATGTAATATCAAAGCAAGTCAGTCATCCTCAGCCAATTGTTTTAAAAACATTGATAACATCAGTTATTGTGGAGGCATGAAGAGCAACACAGAGCAAATCAGCTAAGCAGTGGAACTGCTTGTATAAAAGTCCCCGTATTTCTGTTGCAGAATGAGCTTTGTGAAGTTTAAAGATCAAAGTAACCTCATTTGTGTTCAAACTGAGAATCGCATATTCGATTCATCGGATCACGTTTGTAAGATTAATTCCTCACCACTGAGGAACATCACCATCTACAAACAACAAAGGAGTGACTAGGCACAAGCAATTGAAAAACAATAACCACGGTTCTCTTAACGTGTGGTGAAGGTTAAATAAATGAATAAATAAACCCCCATGAAAAGTGCTCTGTCTTTATCTAAGATAAAATGGTGCTGCCAGTTCCGTTAGTATACCAACTGGTATGCCTCTCACCCTCTGGAGCTAGTAATCTACAGTGGTGAAGCTCTATTCATTTAGAAGGACCCTCACTCACCACTAGTTGGTGACATGCTTCATCATCGGGTCCCCGCTAGGGTGACCGAGTATCACCCTAGCGTGCTACAACGCCTGACTACAGCGGAGCAGGATGTGGTGAGTGGAACAGTGCCCAAATCAAAAAGTGACTAAACGTGTGGTGTCAGTGCAAATTAAAAAATGCAGAGGTTGTAACCAGATCAAAAATTTTTTAATGATGGCCAACCCGCATTGATTAAAAATAGTGAGTGGACTAGACAAGGTTCTGAGTTACGGAACCCCAGTCCTAAAAATCGGTCGACATGTTTCTGCTGTTTTATTGCATTTTGCTCAGCTTTCTTCAGGACCTAATAAATAGTCCTCCGGTGGTGTGCGCGCACTAAGGCGTACCCTCCCGGAGGCTCTAAATGTGAAAATTAATAAAATTTAAAAAACTGTGTGAAAAAAATAATCACACAACAGTTAACCATGTCATCTCATGCCATTTGCAGAAACAATCATAGCAACCTATGGGAGAAAAAGGGACAAAGACAAAGACAAACAATGACACATAATTAGATCTCAATTGTGGTCCAATATCTCAGAATAAGCTGCATTAATGACGCTGACTGGGTGTGTCATACTGGAAACAGAGCCCATCCAAAGGTGACGGTGCAGTGTAATATCATTTCTATGAATAGGTGCCTCAAAACTCTAGATCAGCACCCAACATGCCCGACCAATTCTGCCGGTAAAATGCGGGGCAAATCGCATGTATAACCTGCTTTCAAATCAAGTCAGACTTGCCTCATACATATGGCTCATTCGTCCCATAGTATTATTCATAGTCGAGTGAAGGTTTAAACGTTCCGTTTTTAACGTCGTGTGTACAATATAAAACTCAGGGGCTTTGAACCTCTCCATAACGGAAAAGCAGCGAAAATGCTATATTTCTTAATTACTCACAAAAAGCGGGACATTAAGATGCCCCTTCGGTGAGGGTGGCGCGGGTGTACTTCACGCGGTGGCTTTCTGCAATGGGAGAGAGGTATGTATCAATTTCCCCACTGTCGAGAATAATAATAGTAGTACGGAAAACCAGGGGCCCTGGGTGATTGTTTAACAGGTCGGGTGTCACTTACTTCTGCACTCGCGGCTCCCCGCCCGTGACCTGCTTTCCTGTCCAACCCTCCCGGAAGCGGTAGTTTCACCGGGAAACGAACTGTGTTTATTAAACGCCCTGGGCGGAACAGAGTACACCACGTGGGACGCTGGTAGTCACGTGGTGTCGTCTGCAGAAGAATTCTTAAAGGGATACAGCGCAAAAAGGGAGTTCCTACTGCCATGCTTCGCGAGTTCGATCCCCCGCATGACTTCAGTAACCACATTGCCCTGTAAGTGATATCAATATTCTCAAGTCAGCAGTTAATCAATTTTCATTATTCCAAAAAGGGTCATATGGAATATATAAAGGGTGATACTTATTATATCAAGGAAGCAGAGTATTAGGATGCTAAATACACAACCTGCTTCTTCATACAAGTGGAGCTATTAGTAATAATTTTGGTACTGCCAGTGCCTCCCTTAGTCGAACGCTCAACATGCTCCCTACATAGGTTTTTTGCTCAGGGATACTAAAAAAGGCGAGTTTCTCAGCTGTTAAATGACATAAGGAAAAGGACATGACAAACCACGGACATAGTGTAATACTCTATCTTCGCAGGACACTGCCCCATGGGATATCATCGTTAAGACCAACCCTATTTGTCCCAAGGCGATACACCCAACGTTGTTCACGTTCAAAAAGTGACGCTTCAGACCCATATTCTTGATGTTCTAGAATGGTCCACTGTAAATCATTGGGGGTATGTCCCGCCTGTAGAAAGTGTACGGTGAGTTTTGTGGTCATCTTTTTACACCGTATATTACTTCTGTGTTCACAGATTCTGATTCTTGTGCGCCGTGTTGTCATTCCCACGTATTGGAGGCCACAACTGCACGTGATGAGATATACCACGTTAGTGGTGTTACAATTCGTATGACCACGCTGCTCCCAACGGGTGCCATCTGTCAAGTCTAGATATTTGGTATTGGAGGTCAGGTGGCACACGTTGCAATTGCCACAAGAAAAATGGCCTTTAACCGGTGGAAGGCCCCATGCATTGAGAACGCTTGGTGTAGGAACAGTTGTCCTTTCAGTTCTGGGTCTTGTGTGGACCAGCGAGTCCTTCAGGCTAGTTGCTCTCTTGTAGGACAATAAAGGTTTCTTCCAATCTGTTTTATTACTGGTTATGATCCTCCAGTTCTTCATGATACTTTTACTCACTGCGTTGGACAGTGAATTAAAAGTAGTGACGCAGGTTAAAGGAATTTCCTCCTTCTCTTTGGGGGGATTTTCATCCAACAGAATGTCCCTCTGCTGGTTCCGCGCCCTCTTGTGACTCTTGTCGATTATCCTCTGCGGATATCCTCTTTTTTGCAGTTTGATAGACAAAGCATTGGCTTGTGACTTGAAATCAGTGAGGTTACTGCAGTTGCGACGTATCCTTAGATACTGCCCATATGGGAGGTTTTCCCGTAGGGCTCTCGGATGGTAGCTGGTAAAGTGCAATAAATTATTTTTTGCAGTAGGCTTATAAAATTTCGTTGTCTCAAGCCGATTCTCCTTTCTCCTGATCTGGACATCCAAAAAGGTCAACTCATCTCTGGAATATTCATGGGTGAATCTCAAATGATCGTCACGTCTATTCAGCCATGTGAAAAAATCCAACAGAACCGCTTCTTCGCCTTGCCAAATCACGAAAATATCGTCTATGTAGCGCTGCCACATAAGTATGTTATTACAGAACGGGTTCAGGGCACTCAGAATATGCTTAGCCTCAAAATCGAAGACATAGAGGCCCGCCACCGACGGGGCAAAGGTACTGCCCATCGATGTCCCCGTAGCTTGTAAATAAATCTTGCCATCATGTTCAAAGAAATTACGTTTCAGGGCAAGGGTGGCGCATTCCGTTACAAATACCTTTGATGTAGCATACTCCCAGGGTGTTCTCTCGAGGGCTTCCTTCACCACCTTGATGGTCTCATCCTGCGGGATGCAGGTGTACAGACTCTCAATGTCCATTGAGACAAGAAAGCATTGATCATCTGGTAGGGTAATGGATCTCAGTAAAGACAGGAAACTTTTCGTGTCCTTCAGATAGGTACACGTGGACTGGATGATGGGTCGCAAGAAAAAATCACAATATTTTGAAAGGGGTTCGAGCAGTGATCCTAGACCTGATACTATCGGTCTTCCAGGTGGGGGTAACTTCCGTTTATGAATTTTGGGTAAGATGTAAAAATAGGGTACCCGGCCTTCTGAAGTTGTTAGGAAGTCTGCCTCTTTTTTAGTGATGTAACCATCCCTTTCCGCTGTTGACACCAACTCACAAATCTCATCTCGTAGATCATCCGTCGGGTCCACCATTAGGGGGACGTAGTTGGTGGCGTTGTTCAACAGGCGTAAACATTCCGCATCATAGTCTTCTTTGTTAAGAATTACAATGCCACCCCCCTTGTCTGCTCCTTTGATAACGATGTTGTCGTTTTTCTTAAGAGTTTGGATTGCCTTAAACTCATCTGCAGTCAGGTGAACATCACCATCTCTCATTGGAGGAGGATGTAACTTAACTTTGCAACATTTTTCAGTTTTCTGTACAGTAAGAAGATAAGCGTGTCCCTGAGTGAGACAGCATCGTAGTATTTGTCCTAATAGCGTAGTTACTACCATTGTTCACAAGAGTCTGAAATGAATGAAAGATGCAAGCACAGAAAGTAATTTACAAGCAAGAGCAGGATTTGAAGGGTTACAAGACTCATGTGTTGGAATTCCTTCTTATAGACATGTCGCAAATGGCTAGCGCACAAATATGTGCTAATACACACAAGATAATTCTATCGCCCTATTAGCAAGCTGCCGCTAACAGCAGCTAGCGACAGCTTTTAGGCGATAGCAAGCCGCTTTGCATGTTATGTTATGTTATGTTACAAGTTGCTTATAAAGCGCACGTACACTCAGGGGTTTCATTGCGCTACATGTCAGCGATATTTATCGCTAATGACATGCAAAGTGGGCGTACCCGACCTGTTAGCGACTGAAAGCAGTTGCTAACATCTCTATCGCCTACTATCAACGCAGGCTACCTACCAGTTCTTAGCCTGTATATCCAATGGGGAGGTGGATATTCAGGCGACGTCCCTGTTAGCGATAATGCATGAATATCGCTGGATTTACAGCGATATTCACACATATCGCCGGAAATTTTATCGCTTCAGAGATAAACGTTGCTAATAGCACGTTATCTCTGCGATAAAATTCGGCGATGTTCGGCGATAAAAAAATGTCGCTAAGCCTATTTAGCGATAAATATCGCTAGTTGTTGATAATATGCCCCAAGATTCCTAATGAAAGGACAATCGATTTAAAAAAGAAATGTGAAGTATTTTGAAGAAATATATTGTGTTTAGGCTCGTACCGCCCTAAAGAAGTTTGTCTTTGACAGCCATAGAAATGCTAAGCAGTAAAAGGCAAAGAAATAATCTGCAGGAGAAAATCGTGTTGTCTCTGTTTCTTGACTGTATATTTGTTGTCTCTTTTTTTAGGAGAAGTTGCTGTCATGCAATGAGATTATGAGGGAGAACAAGAGCAGTCTCAGTAAATAGGGCAAGCTACTTTGTGATGTTTCATTGTTTGCAATGCCCAATTCGATCATTTTAAGGCTCATATTTGAGCTTGTCCATGTTGTAAATAATTTACCCCCTCTTTAAGCATATTTAAAGCAACAGACATGATAGAAAGGTTAATATGGATGCTTTTGGCTAGAGGTTGCAAAACATTATACAGGACCTTAAAAACAATCTGTAGTATTTCTCTGTCAGTCTCCCTAAATCATCCAGCAACTTCTTCAGCTGAATGGTCTCCATTTTCTTGTACGGATGCACACATAAATAGACAAATACATATTTTTTCCCTTGAAGAACTTGGACCTAAAATCAGCTAAATCTATGTCATCACTGATTTTTGACATATGTTTCTTCACAGTAGCAAGACTTGGGGGGTCATTAGGATCTTGGGCAGATCGCCACCGCCCGCATGGCGGTGGTGATCCTGCCGAGATCCGTCCCTGCCCGCCACCCATTTCCCCCTGCCATATCACTATGGCGGGGGACCATGGCGGAAAGAAAGATCATCCGCCGCTTTTCTGCCCGGTCGACAAGTCGACCGGGCGGAAAAGAGTTTAATATATCCATATTATGAAGGGGGCGGACACATGCCTTTTCGTGGCGGCAAAGGCATGCAGGAATCTCTTGCGGGGGCCCTTTGCTGGCCCCCAGGGACTCTGGGGGGTGGGGGGTGCACAT
The DNA here is from genome assembly GCF_964261635.1 of Lissotriton helveticus. NCBI lineage: Eukaryota > Metazoa > Chordata > Amphibia > Caudata > Salamandridae > Lissotriton > Lissotriton helveticus. The sequence continues at coordinate 1,543,495,657 of NC_136065.1, forward strand.
GGGGGGTACCTAGAGGTACCCCCCTGCATTTCAATATACAACATGGCAGGCACCGTGCGGTGCCTGTCACAATGTGCATTGAAATGCATGACGTGCATTTTTAGCATTGCGGCAGGTGGTGATTTCAGCACCGCCCGCCGCAATGTAAAATTTGCAGGATGGGCCAGCCACTGTGGCGGGCGCATCCTGATGGCCCCCACGGGACCCCTGCCCTTGTGGCGGGCGGTCCCTTTTCACGTCAGGATGGCGAGCGGACAAAACCCACCCACCATCCTAATGTACCCCTTGATTGTGACAGCCATTTCTGAAAAGTTTCAGTGCTCCGTCCATCATCTCTTTGTGTTTGCTTTGTTCGCCCTAAGTTGGCAGGGAATGCCCAGACATGGGTCCCTTGCTCACTTTGCCACTGGATTCAAGCTAGCCTGGCTGATGAGGGGTGTTACCCCGAAACCGGTCCCAGGATGCTTGTTTCCTGGTCAGGGAAGACCTGGTTTGGCAGTTCGAGCTGGACTGTTCCCATGAGGCACAGGGTCAAGACTGATTTGCATATAGCTGGGTCCGAACTGAGGTGGCAAAGTGAGCTAAAGAACGATGATGGATTCAACCCAGGTCTCTGACTGGGTGTGAGTGTCTGAAAAGTTCCAGCACTCCTTCCATCATCTCTTTATGTTTGCTTTGTTCGCCCTAAGTTGGCAGGGAATGCCCAGACGTGGGTCCCTTGCTCACTTTGCCACTGGATTCAAGCTAGCCTGGCTGATGAGGGGTGTTACCCCGAAACCGGTCTCAGGATGCTTCTTTCAAGTTCAAGTTCCATCCTAGACACCTCAGAGAGAATTTACCCAATGGCCAATTTTTACGCCTCAGGCGTAACTGCACTGAGCTATCACAATTCAGAACACAGGCCTGTGACCTGAGGGAGAAATTAATATGGAGGCAGTACCCTGTGAAAATCATTGACAAAGCTATGAAACGAGCGAAAAACAACGACAGAGAAGCTCTACTGGAGGATAGACCACAGGAGACACTAGAAGTCAAACGACCAATATGTGTCACCACCTACAATACCATGTCCAATGAGATCTCCAAGATCATTAATAAACATTGGGGTATCCTCACATGTGGCACCCTCAACCTGGAAAAACCGATGTACGCACACCGCAGAGGTAGAAACCTTAAGGACATCTTGGTACACACACGCCCTAAACCCACCCATGAGACAAGACAAACTACCCTAGGAATACAAGGTCATTTCCCCTGTGGAAACTGCAGCAGTTGCCATTTGACACAAAAGAGTACTACATTAACATTCAGGAATGGCACAATGTGGGAACAGCGCAAAATGACGAATTGTAATACCAAAAACGTGGTCTATTTAATTACATGTCCATGCGGGTTAGAATACGTGGGGATGACCACAAGAGCTGTGAAAATACGCATGAATGAGAACAAGAGTAATGTGCGTTGCAAAAAGAGCACAACTAAGATGGCAACACATTACCTCAACGCCCAACACTGTGTCAACGACCTGAGATGGACAATTATCGAACAGTTGCCATCAGAATCGAGTCTTTTCCAAAAAGAGCAAAGATGGGTGTTCCGTCTGGGCACCCATATCGTGGGACTGAACGATGAGGTCCCTTGGGGACAACTGTCTAATTAACCAACATCGCTACCATCCCAGGATGGAGGATTTTACGAATTGGTTGATGAATAATGAGCTCACACACCTATCAACATTGATTCGTCCAATGGTTTCATGAGACATTGGGCATAGGTAGACGCGATCTACAGTAATGAAACAATGAGCATATAAACACAAAGACCATTTGCCAAGTCTGAATCAATTTTAATGGCAAAATTAGCAGACTCTCCGGTTCAAAAAAGTAAAATACAGCACTGGTAATATGGCACGCATGTGCGGGGAAACTCTGTCTTCCCTCGCGCATGCGCAATTCCACAGGTCTGATTAGAGCATGCGTGACCTAGTGGAAACCACCCGTATATGCGCACAGCTCTTAGGCAGAACAAGGGGGTGAAAAACTCACCGTTTCACGCCGGATCTGCCTAATAAGGACCTACAATTAACGCATTAATCAACCAATCTTCTATAGACCCACCTAACTAATGGCGGATCACCCTTATATGGGCACATACTTACATCCGGTCTGACGCTAAGGAGGCAAAATCACTAATTGAATGCCAAGTATAAATACCACACGCCCCGGGCTTTCCAACTCAGTCCGGCGGAGCAGCGTGTGGGTTAAGACGGAGGACAACTCATCCCGAGTTTGTGAATATAGATTATGCAATACAAGCATTCCTAAGACTAACGAAGTAAGTAAAGAACCATATTAAAAACAACATAGTTTTTTTTACCTAGATTGCACAATAGCAATCACCCCCCAGACGTTTCTGAATGCTCATGAAGCAAGCAAGCTATACCTAATAAGTATGACCACAACTTCTATTTACATCCTTAGAGTGTATGTGTTTCTGTGTTGTTTGTCTTGTCAGTTTTCTTTACAGGGCTAATTGAGCATATGGTTTGTTCCAGGTGACTGCACCTGCCTGAGCTACCCACTACCAGGGTGACCATCATCTTTTTCTTTTTCTTTTCTCAGGTCATGCAATTTGCATTGAGCTTGAGCTATACCGCTGTAGGCACATTATAGCCTGTATTTTTATACACATATTTAATGTTTTCACTTTTTGTTATCAACACAAATTTTTGTGACAAAATTAGTGAAACGTGAGTATGGTGGGGAAGTTGTGCCCCCGTCCTGAAGAAGGAGCCTTTGCTCCGAAACATATCGATGCACACAGGAGGTACTGTCCATTAACACGACAGGTCCAACCTCACACTTCACTTCTTTTAGTAGTACCAGCCCGGGGTTATGAATAAAAAAAATTCCACTAAACCCACGAGCCAGATATCTTTTTAATCCTTCACTAAAACTCACCACTCACATAAAATATCCCTATCACATGCATCACATGCACCACACATAGTCATAATTATAAGTGCTCCCGCGTAGTCGTAGGTCGTAGCACGCCGCATCCCGCTAGAGGGGTGCGAAGACCCCTATGATGAAGCATGACAACAATGAAACACTAAGTGCTCCCACACCATTGTGGGAAACACTTCCCTAAAGTTAGCTGACACCTGGGCAGGTCTATCATTTTTCCCCATCAGGCAGCCTCCAATCACAGTGGGAAGGGAGCTGCTACCTGAACTGGTTGGAAATAACCACATAGGAGTGGTTGCTCATTTACCTGGACACACCTCTTGGATGGGCATACTGGCTCTTCACAAGGAGAGAACCTTTTTTTGCTTTTGGGAGGTGTTAGGAGCTACCCCCACCCACAGGCTAGTACCAGGCATAAATGTGACACTCCTGGGCACACTCTTCAGAAAACTCTATAACTGTGGAAAAATAGAACGCTGACTGCATTTGTTTTTTGAGACCTGTGAGGAAACCTGAAAGGCTGGCCTACTTCCATTTGTACCAAGGACAAAGAAGTAGACTCAAATGGTCATTTGGCTAAACTGTTAAGCTACAGGGAAACAACAAGCATAAGAAACCCTTTTCCCGAAGAGTCAAAGTGAGCAGTTTCAACCATTCCTATCCAGGACCCTGGCTGCTGGAGTGAGTATTGTCCCATCAAGTGCTGTCCCTAAGGCCCTGGGACCCCTGGCTGTGTCAAAGTGTACACCTCCTAACATCCTGAAAAACCTGGGTCTTAGAACATTTTTGGTGCCAAAGACCTCTGAAGGACCGGGAAGAACTTGCCAAGTCGATCTGACCAAGGTGTATTTCTGCAGGGCTGAAGATTCAGTTTATTCCACTCAGAACTTTTCCACAGCAGCAAATCAATTTCAGCTGTACCTTGCTGTGACGCTATCTGGCCTCGTGGAGCCCCTTATGCTTCAGTTACAGCCCGTTGGATGAATGCGAGCCCCAAAAAAGTGAATAAGTCAGAATATAGAAAATTTGACTGGGTGAAGGCACCAAAAGAATCCTGCCGACAAGAGGACTTCCTCAGTGCGTATTTTTAATTTTCCCACTTAAACTAATGGCTTCACGGGAACCTTGTCCAATGCCCATCTGATGTCATGGAGCCCTTCGCAGATACAGTCTGCAGCTTTGTTTCACTCTAGGGCTTTGATTTTGAGAAAAAAGACTACCTTCCAAAGTAAAACCCCCAATTCGGTCGAACCTGATTAGTAAATCCGACCCGCGCTCCATTGCAGTTGTCCTCAAATGCACCTTGATCCAAGTTTACATGAACAGTTGACCTCGGTTGGTGCTTAATGCATTTTAGTGCTATTTGAATTTAAAACTTTTAAAAATTCACATTTCCTTTTCCAATCATTGGATTTTTGTCATTTTAGTGTCATTTTCTTCATTAAATTATTCTTTTTTTAGATAAATTAGAGAGGAATTTTTATTTTGTTGTGTTTTTTATTTTTTTTAACAGCTTCAGTACTTCTAAATGCTTTACACATTTTCTGTCTGTCTGTGCCATAGCCTCCAGTGTTTGAGCGCGGGATTACATTTCTGAAACCTTACTGGACCTAACAAGATAGTGACATTAATATTTGTAGCCGGCTCCCCTGCACCTCACCTAATAATCCACTTTCTCACAGTAAGTATTAATAAGATGATGGATCAGATCCATTATCAATATTGATTATGTAAAATATTCTTGGAATGCCCTCGGACTCTCAGCCTAAGTCGCCTGACAGTGCGCCCACTGTGTAAAATTATATATTTCTTGTTGACCACTTGATTTATGAATGTAATGAACACGATCATGCTGAAAAAATTTTTTGGGGTAATTATCCTCATTCAGATAAGGATCTTCATAGTCCAATGAAGCACAAGAATTAAGATAGGTGGAAATTTCCATTATGCAGGTGTTTTCATGCATCATTTGGTGTTGTGCTTGTTACCTGAAATACCCAAAATTACTCTGTAATGGCACGTCAGGTAATTATGTGACGTCTGTGGCAAAATGTTAGCATAAGTGCAAGGGAACAATGTAAAGGGCCTGAAAATTTGCAGCTGGTGTTTGTGGCATTTGTGTTTTCTGCACTATTTATTTTAGTGTAAAAGGCATCCTTACAGCCAAGTTGTCATGAGGATACATGTTACGCTAAGCTAGAGGGTCAAATGCCATTTTTGCATTTTGCATTTATGCACTCAATTTCACGTAATTTTCCTGATTTGTTGCATGATTATGCAAATGCTAATGCTAATGCTAATTATACTTATTTCACTCATCCCTAAAAAGAATTGTGATCATTTAACAACTGTATGACAACTAGAATGTCCCATGAATGTGCATACAGACCTGGTGTGACAGTGTCAGTCAATAAATTTCACAACACATGCAGTATTTGTACTACTTTGATAGGACCCTAAATTTGATATGGTACTGTTTCCCAAAGAACACTATTAGGCAATCCATATGCAGTAATTGTAACACCATGGTGATCTCTTTCAGTATAGTATTAAACTTGGCTGCAAAGTAAGGACATTTTCGATTTGATAAAGTTGGCCCAGAGACAAAAGGCATCATATTGTATGCACAAGTTATCAGAAACAAGGGTGATGATGTTTCCGCCCATTAATGTAAGTTATTAACCAGCTTGGTTGTCATCAGGACAAAGGAATGGATGTTCTCTTCTTTCAGCACAAAATGCAAATCATGCGTTACATAAAGGTGCCCACCGCACGTGGCCAACCTCTGCTGTGCATGGCCTTTTGCAATGTGAAGCTGGGTTGCCACAGAGCCTCTCCCGTGGCCAGGCCCTGCACCGAACCCTACGTGACCACCTAATGCTCTTCTTGCCCAGCCTTCAGCGCGTCACAGCAAAGGTTGACCAAAGGGTCTGTTGTTCAGTAATGTTTAGCACCCAGATCTCTGCAAGTGACCTACCACATGGCATCCATCGTTTGGGTGAAGACAGGTGAAAAACAATCACATCCATCAAGAGGTCATTACTTCTGAAAAATCCACTTTCTTTTGATTACAGACATGCCTATAACAGTCCAACCATCAGTTTAAGTTGTTGTATTGTTCCTTCTTTAAAAAGCCTACAGCATACTGTCAGAATCATTTATTTATGTCATGGCTGTATGACACAACCACGCATTCATTTTCGCGTTCCTTAACAATGCAGGCAGAACAACAAAAGCGTCTGAACCACGCATTCCATTTATAACGCAAGTTGTTACAACAAATTGCCTTAGGGGCATGCTGGACTTTGTAATAGTATAATTTACTATTCCAACTCCTGTCACCGTAACAGTATGGAAAGCGTTGGACTTTAAAGTCCAAAGCCGCTTGACCTAACGCATGTTGTTGTAACGACTTGCGTTGTAAATGTAATGCGTGGTTCAGACGTATTTGTTATTCCGCCCTCGTTGCAAAGGCAACGCGTTGTTCAGCGGTCGTTATATTTGAAGTTTCCCTTATGTCATTAATGATTTCAACAATATTGTTAGTTAAATATAATCAGTGATATATATAAATACATATACATGTGTGTGTGAATATATATATATACATATTTTTTTTTTTTTTTTTTTTTTGCACATTTTATACAGTGGTGTAGCTATAGCTAGGATCAAGTTTCCATAGGAAATAGATTTTTTATTTGTATTTTGCTAATAACACCATTTGACAAATCACAAAACTTTAAAAAAAAAAATGTTCATCCACCTCAGCTCTCTCCTGGATACCTTCGTGGTGATCCGTCAGGCGGGGGCCAAGAAAAAGCGGATGGGTCCCAAAACATGTTTTCCACAGGCCATTTCCCATAGGAACTTTAAATAATGTTACTGCTGAGTGGAATAACACAACATTTGACAGAAAGCTAGATCTTTACCCAGAACGAATGGTTTTTCTAATTTGGTGAAAATCCATTCAGCTGCTTTAGAGAATTTAAGCTTCAAAATGTATACATATCTAGCAATGCTGTACTACTAAGAGAGTATAGATGGGGAAAAAAGACAAATGTAGCATTCTGATTGGCTGTTCCTGGGAAGCTAGCGCTGTATTGGCTGGCCACAACATGAAGAGGCATATTTCAGCTGCCACTGTAAGACTTGTGGACTCAGTCTGCATTTCCTGATAATTAAAATAAAAAACAATTAGAGGGACAGAGTAGGAGTACACATTGGCCCTTGAAGGGGGTCCTAGAGGGATTAACCCCTGGGTCTAAGTGCATAATGTCGCATTGCGGAACACTTGAGGTATTCAGCAAAGATCTTTGTGAACATTTGTGGGAGTTTCATGAAATTACTATGCATGGCCATGCATGGTAGGGGTTCGTCACCCATGGAGCTTGGACACTTTGCCCAACACTTTCCATCCATGATGCTTACAACCAGTCATAACATCTCCCCTTCTGTCTACAACTGTTTTTCCACAGCATGGAATTCACAAATATTGCTAAATTTGTGATTTTGTTGTGGTGGAAAAATTATATTTTTTTAAATCATTGATCAGTCAGCTACATTCTATAAACA